>NC_081828.1:18265000-20765000 GCF_030867095.1 Alligator mississippiensis | reverse complement strand
ATAGAAATGATGCCAGTTCCTTAATATCACGCACCCTCATCAGCCATTTGTGGCTGTCCCTGTTTTGAGCTTTGTTATTACCAAATGTGAGGACTGCTATATAAGCTGATAAAATCTGGACAGCTGGAGCCAAAAATTAGGAGGAGTGGCTGATTTTACACTCCAGATGAGATCAGTTGGCAGAAATGACAGAATTACTCCTTAGGACTTTTCAGGAAGGTGTAAGGACAGCGGACGATCTGGTACATAACTGTTACAGCAGAAATGTTTGGAATTTGCATGAAAGAAAAATCCACTTGGAAGCCTTTACTGAAATGAAAAATCTTATTAAGTCTTAAGGGAAGTTGCATCAGTGATGTATGAAGCAGCAATTCTTTGTAAGATTTGGCATGAAAATATGTTCTGAGTGTGGGAAGAATGGAGGCTGGGATCCCAGAAGATCTTGATGTTACAGAAAGTTGTGAAAGACAGCGGAGGGATGGAAATGGAATCTTGTCCCTAGAAAGAGAAGGAAGAACTTTCTTTTTTGGATGTTCATCTTACAGAATTGGAATAAAATCTACAAGGAAGGCTTGCAGTGTCATTCCTGATGAAACCAGGAAGAACCCTCTGAGTGCAGCATATTATCACATTAAAAGATTCCACTAGGATGTATTAGTGACATAATCATTCATCAAAGAAAATGACAGCAGCTTTATGAAAGGAAGTGCAGCTTCGGCTAGATTTTGACTAGCCCGGTTGTGCTGGAACTAATGGAAGACAAAATGATACAATTCTCTGTAGATTTCTGAAAATTTTACGTCGTATCAGAATTTGACTTGAGTCTATTGCTTCCCCCTGATAATCAATCAAGCAACTACTTACAGCTAAATTTATCTTCACCTTTGATTTGAACAAAGGTTACTGGGGCCGATAATTTTTCTCCTGGGAGTCAAAGCATTACATGGCAGTTCAGAGCTTTGGGTTTTATACCGGTTTACAGTTTGTTCTTTCCCAATCAAAAAATTGCTCTGTCTGAACTGTTAAGGGTCATACTTTTTTTTGTTTGTTTGTTTTTTCTTTGCTTCAATGGAAATTTTTTTGTGTACCAAGCCAAATCAGCCAAATCAATTCCAAATCCACGAGTCATTCAAAAACGTTAGGTGGCCCTACTACAGGCAAATACCCTGCACCCCTTCCTGGGGCTTCAGATGTTCCCAAATCATTTGGTGGGCATCCTATGTGCAGGCCCAAGCCCGGAGACTTGGGGTTCGGATGCCCCTGAGTTTCGCTTGCCTTCAGCCGTATGGCCGCAGGAGCAAGCTAGGGACGTTGTTTTATTGCTATTTATTGAAACTGACTGTTTTCCAAGCCAAATTAACCGAAACAAATTCCAAATCGGCAAGTCAGTCCAGAACCATAAGTGGCCCTACTACCCGCAAACATCCTCCACCTCCATTTGGGGCTTCAGATGTTTCCAAAACCTTTGGCGGGCATCCTACTTGCAGGCCTAAGCCCCGAGGCTTGGGGTTCGGATGCCCCCGGGTTTCGCTTGCCCTCAGCCCTCCAGCCGCAGGAGCAAGCTAGGGAAGAGTCTCCCCTTTCCATGAAGGCATCAAGTCAAGACTTCCCACCCCAGTAGTGAAGTGGGAGGTTTTACCACACTTTGCAGGTACTATCCTGTGCCAGCAGTGCGGTCTTCCCTGGGTGGGACTAGGAGGACGCCTCCGTGGGTCTACGCTTGCTCTGAGCCCACGAGAGCCCGAGCAAGCATGGGCTGTGCCGTTGAGGGCCCGTGAGCCCTGGCATGCAGCCGCCCTTGGGTGGCACGCGGTGAAGGGGCTCATCCTTGTCCGGGGGAGACCGGGCGGGCAGTGTGAGAGGGGGGTCCTGGGAAGAAGAGGAGCTCTCTCCTTTCCTCTCCTCTCCTCCCCTCTCCTCTGCCAGCCGCTGTAGAGGATGCGACCGGCTTTCTCGGGTCTCGCCTTGCAAGCCCCAAGCCCAGAGCAGGGAGCGGGGGTGTCTGCCCGTCCCATCTCGCTGCCCACCGGCTCCGGGTTTCGTGCAAGCCGGGGCCGGCCCCGCCCGCCCCCCTCCCTGCAAGCGGGCCGCGCTCGGCGAGGATGCCCGGGCTCCGCAATCAAGGCGCTTAATTGCAGCGGGGGCATTTATTTACCGCGCCTCCTCCCCGACTCGCTTTCCTTATCAGTTCATTCATTCATTTATTTATTTATTTATTTGCTCCCCCCCCGCATTCGGATTCGTTCCCCTCCCTCTTGCTCCACCGCCCGTCACCAGGGCGAGTTGCTACGGAAACGGCTGCATGGCAACCGGCTCCGAGCCTGGGGGCCGTCTGCTGCCGCCGCCGCCGCCGCCGCCGCCGCGCTCAGTCTCCAGCGCGCTCCCCTCCTCGCTAGATGGTGTGCGAGCCCCCCGAGCACAGGCTGCTCCGCGCTCGGGCCGGGGGAGAGCAGCCGCAGCCGCAGGAGGAGGAGGAGGAGAGGCACCGCTCCGCCAGTGCCCGCGCTGCCTGGCTGCAGGGAGCACCGGGGGCCGGGGGCCGGAGAGGAGCTGGAAGCGCAGCGCTGAGCAGGGATGGACATGATGATGCTGGTGCAGGGCGCTTGTTGCTCCAACCAGTGGCTGGCCGCCGTGCTCCTCAGCCTCTGCTGCTTGCTGCCCTCCTGCCTCCCGGGTGGACAGAGCATGGACTTCCCTGGGGCAGCTGTGGACAACCTGGTGGTCAGGAAAGGGGACACGGCTGTGCTTAGGTAGGAGACCCAGCCTCTTCTTTACTTGTCGGGGCAAGCGAGGGCAGAGCCACTTTCTCTTGAGCATCGCGCTCCGCTCCGCGGGCTGCCCCCCGGGCGAGGAGAAAGATGGACGTGCGGTGACAGGCATTGCAGAAAGATGGTGTGAATTGCAAAATAAAAATAAAATCGTCATTAAAATAAACCCCCCTCCCCAAGCCCAAGACCTCAAGTCCAAGCAGCTCTGGAAGAGTAAAGTGTGAGGTCTGGGAGGGGAGGAGGAGGTACCACTTTGAAAGTAGTGCTCAGTCATTCCTGCCAAGTAGCCCTACTTAGGAGGACCCCTTCCTTCCTCCGTTTTCGCAACATCTTTCTCCTTTTCCTCTGTGTCCCTGCCCAGAGCTGCCCCAGCCCAGTGCTTCAGTGGATTTCCAAGGCGTGTCCCTATTATTCTCCTCTAATGCCCCTGTTTCTCGATATAGCATAGTGGCAGGTCTCAAGGAGTTCCCCTCTGCTTGGTTCCTGTACACTTCCACTCTGTCAAGTTTGGGGGAAGATTTTTCTGTTTGTTTGTTTTTTTAAAATTTTCCCCTGGAACAAGTTTGCTGCTTCTTCCTATCAGGTATATTTTCCTCCCTCCTTCCTAAGCTTCTGAAAGCTGTAATGGCTCATCAGAGACCCAGTAAGCCCCTAAAACCAAAGCAACTGCAGCATGAGCTTCAGCAAATATTTCCTTTTTCTGGAGAAAACAGAAATTGGTGCTCGGGTTCAGACCTGTTTGGTTCTTCATCACTGCCCTCCGCAGATGTTTGAAACACATCATTCAGACACTTGCCGTATTAATGTTTGCTGTTAGAGCCTGCATGTGTGAGCTGTGTGATATAAAATACATTTTCAGATGTGGCTCTTTCAGTATTCCAGTCAGGTGTCTTTGAATAATGACCAGTAATCAATGCATCTATAGTTTAGTTGCATGGGTGTGGTATATGGGAAAATCTATTATTAGGTGTCCTGATCTGTGATGGAGATAATTTCCTTTAAAAATATTTTGATATTAGCCGAACACAGTTTACAAACTCAGACTGACACTTGCGTATTAAATTTGGAGCCCCTGCTCAATTAATGTATATTTTAAGCCAGCCATGGACGGCAGATACTTTATTATAGAGGAATTCCTAAAAGAGCTGTCTTTCACTAAACCCTCTGCTGCGGAAGATGCTTTATTTTTGAATAACAAGTTTGTTTATGGAAGTTTGGAAACCAGTGGTGCTGGATAAAAATTCGGTCTGATGGCTTCTGATTTCTGTTCCAGGATCTACAATTCAAATGTTCCCTGCCAGTATACTGTTCAGTTGTAATGGGCATTAAAAGATCACACAGAAGTATAGGCATATATGCTGTGGGTTTAGCAATTTTGTTTCTCAATGATTAATGTAAAAAGAAGCATGCTGCAATGACAAGTGCTAACTCTAGCTTTATGCCATTAGAAGATTACATGCTTACCATAGCTCCCTTATTGCTTCCCTTAATGAAGCTTGCGTTCCATATGGTAACAATATTTTTTCAGTCCGGCTGGCTGGTGCAAAATTTGTTTACCAGTGGTAGTGCACCATACCTAATCTTCTGAATCCTTCCATTTGACTCAAGTTCACTAATCCTCTGTCTTAATTTGAATTTATGCAGTTTTAACTTTTTATTGATACATTTTGCTTTGCCACGGTCTTGAATCACACTTGTTTTTTTCTCAGTTCTTGACATTTGTTAATAGATTGAATATTCTAATTTCTTATAAACCTGGACTTTAATCAGCAGTAGTTTTAATAGGCTATTTATAGACTATTTCTTTCCTCTTAGGTAGGGGCTGGGTGGGGGTTCCAGGTTAAAAAGTAACTTAACAAAATACAGTTTTCATAGATATCACAATTTTCTGTAAACTGCTTAGATATTTCCACTAAAACATTTGGCATCGATTTAAATGAAACCAGTTTACTTTTCATGTAGCATCTGTTGAGAATACAGTCAGTGTCTATGCAGTGCATCTGACAAATATTTTTCCATCCAAAATAATATACTGTAAATATACTCCCTGGTTTTAGAATGTCATATTATTTACTTGCTTTGGTTCTCTGTTTTCACAGATAGGCAGAAAGGAAATACAACAACAGAATTCACCTTTGTTTATGTTATTTCAGCTTTAAATGTTGAATAGAACTAGAGTTTGAGAGTTTTAAATATTAGCTCAGGGAAGAACTCAAACCAATACTGAGCATTACTGGTGGCTCTGAAAAGTAAAACAAAGAAATCCCATTTTCAAAATAAAAAGTAATATAAATAATTCTGTGTTCCTGTAAAGCTTATCTGCTGCTGCCAACAGAGTGTAGTGCTACTGTATATTCAATTTTCTAGGCCTAAAATTGTGAGTTTACAACTCAAAGTCTATGCAGTTGGATGGCTTACATAAGTGAAATAAGAGTTTTAAGGTCAAGTAATCATTTTCATCTCATAAGTGAGGGGGAATATCTGTTTTGCAAAGAGACTACCATTAAAGGCAGAATACACATTGCTACTGGAACTGCTAGAACTTTAAAGTCAAAAGCCAAATTCACACTGAAATAATATATGTGGTATACCTATTCCTTCTGTCTCAATGTAAAACATGCACTTTTTTTCTTTAATGATATAGTTGGCTTATTAATGAAACAGATTTTTGGCTCTTTTACATCTTCAGCACATTTTCTTTCAGATTAAAGTTGACTTTATTTCTAGGTAATGAGGTAACCGGAAAGGGGAAAATATGTTATTGTTAAAGGACAGCATTTTAGAAAGGGTGCAAAGGAGACCAGTAGGGCTCTTTAACGAGAATGTGTTCCATGATACAAACCTCCACTGCTTTTTTAAGTGTTCGTCCATGGTTATTCCTAACTTAAACACACACAGAGATTATTAGTTTAAATCAGTAAGACCATGTAAGCAGATTCTTTTATTAGCATCTGAGCATTGGAAGCTGATTATTGCTGTTAAAAACCTATTCCAGTGAGCTCTTCAAAGCATTTACTTGTGCAAAGAGAGGAAAGATTTTACTTCCTGAAGCTCTCCTAGACCAGTCTATTGAATTTGGATCTTCTAGACTAATGTACATTGCGGCACTCAGAGATAGCTGTGTGAGCTCGTACTACTTTTCTTTCAGCTGTAGTGGGGCTTTTACTAACTCTATTAGATGCATGGGGGAGAAGGGGGGGAGAGAGGGAGAATGAAGAGGGTTTGTATGTTTTGACCTCCCACTCCAAATCTGGTTGCCCTGGTTGTATTATCTATACACTTTGAATGTTAAAATCAGAAAACTTCTATTTAATGTGCTTGAAGCTACCAACATGACTGCTGATGTCAAGCATAAAAGTCTTTTAAAGGCGTTAGAACTAGAAGTCATTTCTTCAGCTTTTTGAGTCAGCATTTCAAAGATGATGAAAGGAAGATTTATGCTATTTCTCTTGATTTACAGGTGTCTTTATTGGAAGTCCTGCTCATTTTAAGTATGCCTGTTCTTAACACACACTATCTTTCTCAAGCTATCTTTGAGAATTAAAAAGAGTTAGATGTTATACTGAAGTAAGCACACAGCATATTTTAGTGGTTAAGGTACCCTGTGGTGATAGCAGAGCTAGAAATGCATTTTGGGGCCAGTTTCCCCTGCAGAAAAATACAAAATAAGTTGTTAACAGCATGGATGTTTATAGAAAATGCCACATAAATGCCAAGTTTTGCCATTACATGAAATAAGTATTTTGTACTTTCATTTTAGAAGCAAGAAGTTATGCCCAAGCAATTTTGCAACAAACACGGTTTTTTAAAATATTTTTGTAGTGATACTACACTGCCATGAAACAGAGCACTAGGACATTGACTAGTGGGCCTTGCTGCATTGACAGGATGGTAGGTATATGTTCCCCTGCAGGCTCCATCCATTTCTAGCCAAAATTAGCTTACACTTGTTGAGGGAATTGCTTGTACGATGTCTGGCACAGTATTGTTAGGGCTATTCCTTATCAGAGCCATTGGCTTCTCCCATAGTATACAAATTAAATAACTATAATTTTTACTTCCTATTGTCATCTTTAACAAAACAAATGTCATGATTGGACTCAATGTATTTCTCATATGCACATACATTTATCTAATGAACTGTGCTTTGTCAGGCAGGCAAAGAATTTGCATTGAGCCTTTTGGTTGTAGGGTAATAATATAGCTTTTTGATTCCAAAGTCCTACACTTCCTTCTGCCTAAAAAATCCTTTATCTTTAATGGGTATTATGTAAGACATGAGAAATTTAGTTTGAAGTATTCCAAAAAGTGGCTCCCCTTGACTCTCATTACATACCCTACACCACAGAAACAGAGCCTTATTGGATCAGTGTTTAGCTAAGCTTTATTTAAAAAGAACATATAAAAAATTATTAGCATTTTTTTAGTGATTGTATTGCTACTTAAATGATTTTGTATGTCATGTGTAGAAGACGCCAGTAAATTCTGAAGGGGCAAAACATATTCAGCATTGTGCTGATGAAGTCGGTCCAGTTCACAAAAGTACTAGAGGGCAGAAATTCCCTGCAACTGTCTGCATTCAGTGGAAAAAGAAAATATTATCAAGAAAATTTAAATAGCTAGAAATACAGCCAACACGCACAATAATAGAATAAAGGGGGCAGGAAAGGTTTAAATTAAATTTGCAATACCTTGACAACAGAAGCTGCAGTTATATAACATTAGCATCTTAGGGGAGGAGACACCATTCAGTTAAGCAAAATATCAAGAGGATGGTTTGTTTCTTTCTTGCTTCCATGTATGGATTAGCTTTTGCTTAGGAGTTTGTTGCTGTTAAAACCTCCCTCCACCAAGCTTTCTACTGTTCTAGCACCTTTTTGCTGATTTGATTCTTGGGTAGACTGCTTGAAGGTGTGTGCTGAGTGTGGTAGCCAAAGGCTGTTCTACTTGACTTCTACCGTAGACTTCCTCCAAGGTCTCCCCTGCTGATAGAACTTCTAAAATAATTGAAAGAGGATACCCCTCTTTTGAATGTCATCTGTTAATCCAATATGCAGCTAGCTTGTTTGGGACCTTCTGAGTTTTAAATATCCCAGAAAGTAGCGTACTTTTTGAAAAAGCCCTAACTTGACCATGTCTGGGCAAAATACACAAAATTCACCAAAATATCTAAGTACCTATATATGAGTTAAATATTTTAAGGTGATCAGAGTCCAGGGTGTGACTATCCTCACCTGATCTTTCAAATCATTCATGAATAACATTAGCAAAAAGGCCTGATAATGCTGTATTATGCTGAGAAAAATAACCTTTGACATCTAAAACACAAAATCCTAATTTGTGGAGAAAAAAGGAGCTACCTTTATCGACAGTATAAACTGGACAATGTTTGGCCTTAACAAAATTATTTACTTTAAAACAAGTTTAAACTATAGTTCAATTTATGTTTGTCTTTTTGACTAACGAAACTACACATATATTTTAATAGGCACAAGTATGTAATGCCCAGTGGGCATGTCTACATGTGCACTTTAATGCACAGTAGCCTGTTTTACTGCGCATTAGAGTGTTACATCAGAAACCATGCTAAGATGCTATTGTGAAGTAAAATTAGGCTACTGCGCATTAAGTGTCACTAAAAAAGCTTGCACTTTCTCTACTATGCATTAGGGCAGGCAACCTAATACACATTTATTTAGTACCTCACGTTAGAGGTACTAGATCTAATGCGCAATAGCAGAAGCATATTAATGAATGTGTAGACACGCCCAGTATGTATTAAATTTAGTACGTAAGCTAATCCTCACCTAAAAGGGAGCAACTTTACAACTCCCCAATGTCACTTACTTACTAAACTACTTGAATATATATTTACTCACATTTTATTGACTATACTGAGTGGTAAGGTGAATGTGTGACACCAACCTCAGTGTCTACATGATTTCTTTTCAACCACTCAGGTAATGCTGTGTAATGAGACTACATATATAAATGGGATGACAAATGTAAGCAATCAGAATGCTTTTTTTCCTTTATATGATTATTAAAAAATGGTTATCAAAATTCTACCCCTTGAATTACTAGATTAGCATTATACAAACTGGAAGGAAATTCCGTAGAAGTTAAATATAGCATCCTTGTTTAAACTGGGATATTTTGGATCCAGTATTCCTAACAATATAGCAACACTGAAGAGTTTGTTGGTGGAAGCTATAAAATAGAGAAGGCCCTAAGTGGAGTCAGGTGTTTTATTTACTGTGGTTTCAGAGTGAACTGTTTACAAATGTCTAAACCTTGTCCACGCTTCAGCCTTTCACAGTGCTGCAGTAGTCATTCAGTGAAGGCACCTCACGGGGCCTCTCTGTCTTGGTTTACAAACTCACAGAACTCCTGACTCATGCTTTCTGTGCCCCTGTGCTTGGGATATTTTCTAGCTTTAGGTTCAGCTTTCAATTGTAACCAATCAGATCTTTGTAGCCAACAGCATGAGGTAGTATCCCTGCCTTTCCGAGTATAGCCACTTGATTTGATTTGTGTTTTAGGGTGGTTGTACCTCCTTCTCCCATGCTAAGCTTCTATAAAGGAGCTGATATTGAGCTCCCTCCAGAAAAGCCACTTGAAGTCATACAATTGCTTTTATACATCTTTTAGAGCATGGTATTAGTGGTGGTCACTGTTCTTTGCTGAATTATAGCATTGTGGTTCCCAACAATCTTCCTCTGTGATTTCCTTTAATAGTGTTGGGTGAGTGGGTGGATGTCCATCCTTTCTCTTAAGTGTAGGTTGGGACGTAAATAGGTCATCAAAAAGTGCCCGTCAATACTTGGGCTATTTGGATTTAATTCACTCTCTCTGGCTGCATTACTTTTTCTAGAATTTACTCTCAATAATAGCTTCTCCAGTCTCATCAGGAACTGGAACATTATTTTTCTCATTCCTGTTTATTATTCTGGAACTGTCAGTGCAGATTTTCATTCTTCTTAGTTTTATATGTGAACTAAGATATTTAGGTAACGTTGTACATTGGCATCAGGGCGTTGATTCCAAGGGTCTTAATAATAGATACAGAAGCTCTTAGACTTTTCAGTCCCTTTCTATTTTTACTTTTCTCCATCAGAACATTTATCTCAGTGCATCTGTGTGGCTTGGCCCCTCTCAATCTTAATATCCTAATGCAAATACCCTCAAGTCTTATGGTGACTGTGGTCAGATGTAGGAGATAGTTCACTTCTCTTTCTCTCCTAGTTGTTATGGGTGCAGAAGGAATATCTGACTTCAAATATTTCACTTCTCATAACTTCTTTACTTGCTGTGCAAGGAAACATGAAAGCCTGGCATTAAAATCTAGAGATAAAGTCAGCAGACATGACTTGACTGTCTTCTGTATTGTCCTCCTGGAGGCTGAATCTTCAGAGTTTAATGCCTCCCTTGGTATTCTGTTGGCATCTAGGCTAAGTACAGACAGTGAAAAAGCTTGAGGCTGAATCAGTTCAGTCTTTGCAGGTTAGTCTTAAATTCTCTAGATTGAACCAATAAGCAAGTGAATAGACACTCACATTCCATAAATAGCACACCTCCCAGCTCGGCTGGAGCAGACAGCTTGGGTGAAGACTATCTTGCCCACCCTAGGGGGGGTTGGGGATTGTGAGGGAGGTGCAAAGCATTCTGGGATGCTGGGGGGGCTGTGAATTAACTCGTATCTGGAGGGGATCTGGGACAGAAGTTCAATAAATCAATTTAAACTAAATCAGTTAAGTCTGATACTACATCCATCCAGGTTTATCTTAAACCAGTTTTGGCCATTTTGAAAGCAGTAGGTATATATGCGCCAAACTTCTGTTGTGGTAGAGATTTGAACTGGTTTCTGATTACTTATACCAGTTTATTAGTAATTTCTGTCCCTTGCCCTAATCTTTACTCTTAAAGCACTGCTGTTTCTTGTTAAAGTACTAGTGAGCCTTCCTTCCATTGTGATTCTTCCCAAAACATGTTCATTGTTGAGAATGTTTATATTCTCTTTATTCTGATTCTGCGGATCCTTGTATACTGAAAAAGACTTGGCTTGCTTTATACCTTCTTCTTTGCTTTATTAAAAAATGAAGAATGAATGTTATGCTTTATGGCCTACTTTTCTGAGTGGCAATGAATTCTTTCCAAAATCAGTAATGAAGTAGAGACAAGCTTAGATGAAGTGTTCTAGTGCTATGGTATTTCCATTTTTTTAATTGTCATTTTTTTAAGCCCAGCTCCTGTGTGCATTGGTATCCTTTCTGGACCCCAGGCCCAGGTTCACTGTTTTCCCTGGACTGGTTGAATCCAAGCAGTCTCTCATTCCCTGTAGTTGGCATAGGAGTAATCCTTCAGCAAGACTGGGATTTTAGCAAGGGTTCCCTGTAGAGTACTGTCTGTCTTTCTGGCTTCCAAAACAAGATTTATTTTTTCAAACTGCTTCTTCCCCACTTGCTTTGCCAGAGAATATGCAGCTATGGCTTGTCATTGGTCCAGTGGTCTGTTCATGTTCATTCAGGCAGAAGCCAGGGTGGATTTGCACTTTATAGACTAACCAAATCACAGATGTTCATTCAGATCACTCCTTATATAAGCCTGACTAACTAGGCTCAGCTGGGAGTTTTAGTTCTCTTTTCTCCCCCAGACTCCACCCCTTTTGGGACTGGGGTCAGGGGGTTTTGGTTACAGTTGTAATTTTAATTCTTATTGCATAGCCTACTATATACTCAGACAGGGGCTTCAGGAGCTGAGAAATCCAATAGAAGGCTACAAGTAAGTTGCACTAGGAAAGTCTAGATCAAATTTTCAGAAGATTTGAAGTGGTTTAGGAACCTAAATCTCACTGAGGTCAGTAAAACTTAGGGGACCTCGGTCATATACCCAGATCTTCAAAGGCACTTGTGCATAATTCTTACTGAAATTGAAATTGGGACATATCTACATTGAACTATATTATGTAATGTATATGTATTCGTAGAAGACCTTAGCTACTTGGAAACTTTGCCTTCTGTCATTAGAACCCCGTCCAAAAGAAACTTCTTCCTAAATCTGTTCTTGTTTATGAAAGGTGAAACAGCATGTGTGCAGGTGATAGAATGTGGATGTGTCGAAATTCTGCACGAGGTGATTGCGAATGTTGTATATTGAATAACAGCAGAATATTACCCTAAGTAACAGGCACAGTTTATTTCAATTTTAAATGGTATTACATAGTAAATTTAGATTCCTTTTGATGCGTGCCCATAGAGCTGCTATATATATTTACATTTTTTCTGTTTTGTCTTTCTTGTTTGCTTCACATTCACATTTATTAATAAAGACTTACCCTGACTCCTGTGCCTCTATTTGGTATTCTTATGTTTTTGAGGCTTGTACATTAATCTTCTATGTAAAACTTTATAATCTTCTGAAAATGTGTCACACACCATATGTACATCTGTAAAACTAAGATTGTTTAGGCAAAGCTTTCACATTCCAAATGTCTGCCAACATCAAGCACATTATGGCACTTACCACTTATGTGAGTAGTTATAATAAATAATTGCAGAACAAATGAAAAATAACTTATCATTTTTAACTATCATAAATGTTTCAAATGGCATTCAGAGTAACTATCACAGAATAAAAGAATCAGTAAAGACTGAGTAGCAGAATGTGACCCATTCAATCAGGACATGCTAATATCTATCTCTATATCTATATATATCATATGGAGATATGGAATGTGTGTGTGTGTGTGTGTGTGTGTGTGTGTATAAAATAAATAATATATATGGGATTATTTATTATATATTATATATATTGTATATATATAATATAATTTATTACAAGACAAGAGGAAAGTCACTGCAGGTGTTAAATCCCATATATATGGGATATATATATATGGGATTTAACACTTGCAGTGACTTTCCTCTTGTCATCTTCCATAAGACTTGAATTTGGCCAATATCTTGAAGAATGAGAGATGAAAGACTCAGTCTTGCGATGCACAGGCATTTTATCCAGGCAGACTGGTTTCTATTACAAGCCAAAAGAAGGACTATTGGACTGATCTGCTGCTTTCTCTTCTGCCAGAGATACGACCCAGAGGATTTGTATTGTGCATAGATGCACGCATTGGCTACAACAGTACCCCAGTGATAATTTCCATACACAAGGAAATGCGCTGTGCAGAGGGTGCTAAATCTCTCTATTGCTATTTCTGTATTTTGTAGAAGACCTAAAAATGATTTTGAGCTTTATCTGGGCTTCACATAGTGCTCCGGGATAGATTCTGTGTTTCTGACTATTTTGCAGTCCATTCTGCATATAACTATATGTAGAGGAGATTGCAGTAGTTTTCATTTGATGTCGTGACAAAAGTCTTTGAGAGAGAGTGTCATCCTGCCTTTCTTCATGGGCATTGCCTTTCTTCGCCCATAATGAAACTTGCTATTTTTACCACATGAGGGACACGCTATGATGCAAAATCCTCATGCTTCCACTGGCTCAGTGAGTGAGCTGGGCCCCAACTCAAACAGTGCCTGGCTTATATTTATTCCTTCAATGTAGTGCTTTGTTACAGTGACAGGAAGTGAGAGTTTTGCCTGAAACTGAACACATTTCTCAGAACCAGAGAGATTCAAATCAGCAATCAAGAGGAGACAGGCTTTATTAATCTGGCTGTCCACTCTCTGAGGCAATCCATGGAATTAGATTTTGCTGATTTCATAGTGAAGGCAAAAAAGCTCATATGTGGTTTCTTTACAGACATGACAGAAAATTCGCTTACAGACTTCCACCACAACCGCCTTGATCCTTTGCTTCACCTGTGAAAACGGCACGCAAAGAAGATGGGAAATAGAAGAGAATGTCCTTGGCTTATTCCAAAAGAGTAGGGGGCAATTTAAAAAAAAAAAAATTCTTTTATAAGGTACTGCTGATTGCCTTTGAAAAGGGCAAAACGTATCTTCAGAGTCTTCTTCAAAACTCTGGGGCTCTGTAAGGCCGTGTGGGAGCAGATCATCAAAACAGGTTCTTCATCCTGGCAGGAAAGGAAAACTCCAGCTCAAACCAGAGGAGGTAGCCTGTTATAAGAGCCAAATTTCCATTCCTTAGATTCTAACCTAGATGTCAAATGGAGTATGGCTTGCTAGGCTGAGCCTGTGAACACCAGGTGCAACCTCTTAGCAGTTTGATACTTGCTAATCTTTTTCACTGGGACTGGCTTTAACATTGCAGAATCTCAAGTAACTTTCTGTTTGTTTGCTGCTCTTTTTTTTTTTTTTTCTTTTAAGATCTGACACACTCCTCTCCTTCCTGACGAATGTGGAATTTCCTTCCAAACTTACAAGAGTCTAAGTCTTTTAAGGAGGCTAAATTTGTTAAAGCACTGATTTCCATGTAAGGGTTATGCAAAATAGTTTGAATAAAATATTTAAAAAACCCAAACATTTTAACATTTCTGAAATAGTCTTTCTGTAACATGTAACCTATACTTACAGAACCTGGAACAAAAGTACACATTTTCCTAGCACTGAACATGACCTGTGTTTTTTGTTGGGTGGCTCACTATGTTGCTTGCTAACCTAACAGAGATTGATATTTCTCCGGTAGCATGTTCTGTCTATTGGTGGGTTTTGTGTGTACACAACGATAAATAAGATGTGCAATTAGGCTGAGTAATTGTTAATGAAGCTTGTTCTATTTTCACTTTTTAGCTTGGAAAGGTTTACTTTGGGGACTTTGGCGCACACATCCACATATCTCCCCAATGTCTAAGGTAATTTCCAATGATTGAGAGAAATTTTATGTTTGAAAAAACTGGATTTAGAAGTAAAAGGATAACAAGAACGAACATCTTCATTCTGATAAGAGAAAAACAGTCAATCTATTTGAAAAGATTCTCCCTTGGCAACCACAGACAATCTGGTGGTCAAACAGGCAAACAGCTATCATTAGTCATGCATAATTAAAACAAAAAGAGTATCCAACTGTTAGTAGTAATAGTTTTGTGCAGGAAAAAAAAAACGAATTAACATACAATATATTTTGTAGAAATCTTCAAGAGTTTGTTACAGTTTGTATTCATACAATAATATACATATACATTTAGTTGTGGAGAGTATCTGGGGATTTTTTCAATTTTTACTTAGATAAATATAAAGAAATGTGAAAACTGTGTCTGATTTGGTATAGCATCCATGTTGTATTACTTAAATTTACATAAAGCAGTTTTATCAACAGTATGCAAAATAATGTGTTTCCATGAGAAAATGTTCATGTTGCACGTAATCTAGTTTATCATTGTATCTTCACTGATATTTCACTATGTGCATGGAAATAATGTGTCTTATTGCTTGAACTCTTGTCAAAGTTTAGGTTAACCTACAATAATAATAGAAATTTAGAATGAAGGTCCTCTTAGTTGACTGCTGTATTGAGGCCTGATTTTCTTCACACATGAATGTAACTCCATTGAGGTAAACAGATGCCTGATCTTTAATTTCTCAGAAAAGATTGGCAACCATCTGCATGGATTTTACAGTTACTTGATTGTTAGTGAAATATGCTTGTTTTATAAGACCATCCCACTTGGACAGAGAAGTGTTTGAGACCTCTCTAGTATTTATGCATGTGATGCAGTAGCACATAGGGAATTGGAGGGAATTTGGGCACTGACTCTCTGTGTCAGGAAACAAATGAGAAATAAGGTCACATAAGAGCTGCCGTTCAGTGAAGAGATTCTTTTGGAATGAATTGCAGAAGGCATATTCTGGTTTATTATTTGGAAGTGGGGGCGTCAGCTACTCTGAAATATCTTGCATGGTCTGATGAACCAACCTGCTACCTTCTTGTGCCAGGTGTTACATATTACCCATAACACCAAAAGCAGCAGCTTTGTGTTTCTGACTCCTTAATCCACCTACTTTTTTGGAGCTTTGTGGTGATGATGTTATATTGCTATGGTACTTCCAGATTCTAGTACAATGTGTGTAATGTTTATCATATACTGTGCAATTTTTTTGGAGTTCATAGGACAGTAAGAGGAGGCTTTGAATTCTGAAGGGTCTGTCTTCCTAACTTCAGATTTGTTTCCAAGGGCTGGAATGCTAGGAATACAGGAATCGATGGCCACGTCTACACAAGACACTGACTGCACAATTGTTACTGCACGGTCGCTTACTACTTGTATAAGCAAGTGTTAATGACTGAGCAGTAACCCGGGTTACTGTGCAGTACAGCCAACAAATGTCTTTTTTGTGATGCTACTGTGCAGTAGCCTAATATTACTGCGCAGTAACATTGCATCACGATTTTTGCCATGTGATGCTACTACGCAATAGTATCGGGCTACTGTGCAGTCAGCATCTCATTTACACATGGCCAATGTAGAACAAAACAGAAGGGAAACAAGGAAGATGGTTGAAGATTTAGCTTTGCCATCACTTTCAATGGCAAAATGAAAGGAATTCATTTTGCCATTCATTCCATTCATTCTTTTCCATTCATTCATCTGCAATTCATTCCACTACTTTCAGTAGTGCTGTCCAGTCTTTGTGGAACGTAGGAAACCCTACTTCCACAAAAATCACAAACTAAGGAAGAAGCAATCATAGCCTACAGGTTTATAATCTAATTTGGTCAGTGGTGTAACAAGGCTGGGGGAGTGGGGTGGTAATAGGGACAACCACACTGGAACCAAGTTGGGAGAAGGGTGAGTGCAAAAAAAAAGGTGGCTGCTGCTGATTGCAAACCAGATGTCTCCACTTCCACTTTCCCCAGGCACCAGCCATGTCTCTACACTGTTGCAATAAGCATTGTAAAATTGAAACAAAAAAGCTAGTTAAGATATTCTCTTTCCTGCCTCCAGACAAAATAACTGGGAGAAGAGTGGATGAATAAAGCTCCCCCCACCCCAACTTTATCTGTTTTTTTCTTTCCTCTTTCTCCCATATTGTATTTGCTAAATGGTGAATCTTCATAACTCAGGGTTTTGTTATTCATATTTTAATTTTTTTCATGCTTTAAATTGTATGGGCTCAGGGGGGAAAAAGCAACGCTAAGTTGCAATTCCAAGTAATTTCAGAACGAAAGTGCTGAGTTTTTATGTTAAAGTTATTAATTTTGGTAGAAATTGATAATTTATCCAAGGAGCTAAATTAGAATAAGTTGACATGCATCATCAGCTGCATGTTCCATTCATGTTCTGGAAAGTTGTTTCATTCATTTTTAAACAATATTTGCATACTATATGAGGAAAGGTGATTCTGATGGCAGTAGTAGTTCAAGCAACTCCTTTGTTGAGATGTTATTGGATGCCTTGTGACAACAGAAAAGCATCACAGAAGGTTCATTATCTTCTACCTCTGAACAAGATGCCTTTTTAAGATAATAAGAAAGATGTTCTTCTACCTAACCAATTCCTTCCCTCTTTCTGCTTTGCTGTAGAAATTACCTGAGAATCCTTTCCCATCCAACTGTCTGGATTCACACTCTTGTTCTGAAGAAACAGTACACATTCTGCTATCTATTTATATAGGAGAAAAGACACTTAAGGGCAACCACAAGGGCTATGAAAGAGTAGCTCCATCTAATTTGCAACATCTGCAACTCTGTCCTGAAGACAAGAGCCCATGCTCACTTAAAAGCTTGAACCAAGCTCACTTTTAAAAAATACAATTGAAGAAGGTGGTGGTGATGATGATGCATCAAGCCCCTCAGGAACATTATCAGAGAACCACCCAGTTTTTGAATCCCATTTGACCTTAGGCATGAGTTAAGTGCTAGGTTGCTCAGCCCTGTTAAGAGTGCAGAAGTTCTAGGCATGTCTAGAGATGCAGTTCTCAGAGCCTGGGGAACTTCAGAGTCAAAAACCCTGCTACCTCCAGAGTTAGGCATTAACTGATTGGGGGTTTTCAGGATCATAGTTGTGAAATCTGTCAAGAATTTAGGCACTTAAGCCTTGACCTAAATGCACAAAAGGATAATGAGGAGTCTGAGTATTCATCATTAATTTATGTTTACTGGTAAAGTTATTCTACATGTTACAGCAATTCATTTTACTGCTATTTTTAATTCTTAACTCCCATCCTTTCCTTCTATATCAAGCAAATAAAAAAATAGCCAAATTGTATTTATGGAAGAGAAGACATACTGGCCCACTAGCATCATGTCATGTTGGCTTTAAATGAAGGGTGGAGAGGGAACCAGTCTTATTTCAGCTATTCAGATGGATTATTGTTGTGTCAACACTTTGTAATATTTCTTGATGATATCATGCTAGCTTGAAGAGTACTTAGCAGTTGTTAATTATCAACTGGTGGGCACTCCGCTGTTTGAAAGGTGAAAATCTATTTAAAATGTGTAGTGTATGCTCAGTGTAATTATTAAATGCAACTGCTAGCTACTAAGAAGTACTTTGGGGAGTATAGGTGTGAGCAACTAGCTTGAATGTGGTGCTTTGCAAGATTGTGGCTTCAAGAATTTAGTATTCAAACTGAAAAATGTCAATTTACTATTTTTTAATTATATGAAAGGAGTTTGACAGGAAGCTTAACATTTGATGTTTGTACCTCCGTGGCAGTGTTGTTACCCATTTAAATGTTCAGCTTGACAGAGGAACTCCCAGAATAACCTTAGCTTTGGTAAATTATGGTGTCATTTAGTTTTAAAAAATAGCTGTGAATGCTTGTCATAATAAAATGAAAATGTTAACTATTGAAGCTTATATTACTGATACATTGCACATTACATTCTTGAAATAAACACATGTTGAATGTGACACAGTTCAAAGTAAAATATATACTATTACTGTTAAATTACATCATCTATCAAGTCAGAGACTTCACATATGAGATGAGCCCCTTCACAGTTGGAATCAAATCTAATATTTCATATTACCTCTATCAATAACATGTCCTACACTGATGATACTAAGAGTATATTGCAGTACAGTAGCCTGTGGTGGAGCATCTTAGGCCTTTGAGCCTGGGCTCTACCCTGAAATATTTAACTGAAGTGTTTGAAATGGCCCCATCACTAAGGAGAGAAAGTATGAAGTGCTATCCCCTGAAGCACTTCACACTAGTTTTTCTGCAGCTCCATCCCTGAATATGGTGCACACTGAGAATGCTCCAAGGTTGCATCCTTGTTGAGTTCCCCACTTGAATGTGTGTCATCTCACAGAAGAGAGAGGAAATTAGCTCTGCCTGAGTCATTACTTGCTTTCCTGCTGATCTGTGGTAGTCCCAAGGAGACAGAATGGTTGCTCAGCTGTTAGTCCCTTGGTCTGACAGCCACCAATAGTAGGATGGCATTTTTCCAAAAACAGCCCCTCAGACAGCTCAGCGGAGCTATAAAAGGGAAGCTGAGAACCAGCAAGTTAGAGCTCCCTGGTTTCTCTGCCTTATCAAAATATAGAGTGGCCCAGGCTTCTTAAAGTTTCTTTAGCCACCAGCAGTCCTCTAGAGGCATATATCAGTTGGGGCAGTAAACTCTAGCCACTCCCCTTACCCATCTCCTCTACACCTTTAGGTAACAGGGAGGGGGAGGAATGCCTGCAGTTACTGTCACATAATAGAAAAATCTCTGCAAAAGAACAAAGAATCTAACCCTAAGTATTGATTAGGATCTCTCGATCTCTTTGAAACAGTGTATTTGCTATTTGGATTGTGAAAGTTGGGTCCAACTAGTGCAATATAAACTAAAGTATGGTAGCAACCAAATACCATACTTAATATGTTGGATTTGATATACGTAATTGATATTGGCACTGTGAGAAAAAGCTATATTTAATTAATGAGATGTCACTAGGAAATAAAGCTTTGTAGTGAGGAATTATGTTGATTAATCTAGTGTTCTGGCCTACAACCCATAATTGCAAATTGGTTTCTTGATTTAACTGGTCCTGGTCCTGTGCATAAAAGATTATCCGTATGAACAAAAGTTTTATGGTCAGACATTTATTTATTTTTAAACAAAGTATTTGTGAAAAATTAGGGGCCAATCCTATAAAATATGAATCATCGTTACCTTGCTTTTGTTTCAGTTCCAGTGGAAGGCACCCCAACCTCTAGAATATTCTGCTTAATTTTGTTACAAAATAGAATGCTACTATGAGTAAAATCCCCAAGTAATTTGATTTCCTAAGCTGAATTAGTAACAGGTTTTCAAAGTAGGCAAAGAGGATGAATGTCTTGGGAAACAGAATTAAACAAATAAATACAAATGAAGATTTTGCTGTGTTTACCTAGTGCTCTGTCACTTTGGCAGTAGAAGCTAAGGGCTTGTCCCCAAGAGAAATTGCACCAGTTAAATTTAAGGTGGGATTTTACATGGACTTAGTATTCAGTGTGGCCTTTAGTCTTGTTTAACTCCTATTTGAGTTAAACCAAGCTTCTTTCGATCTGCCCTTTGTCAGTTAGTACAGGTTTAGACTATCTCAAAACAAGCCACTCTTACTGAAATAAGAATTTGTGTAGGAATTTGAACTAAATCAGTTTACAAAACAGTACAATTTGATGTCTTGACAAGACCTAAACCCAGCTGATATAATGATTCATGTCATGGAGAAATGATCTGTACTCTCAGGTACAGAAAAGTCCATGGTTAAGTAGTTAATGATGCTAATTATTTACATTATTTTTTCTAATAGCTTCATAAAATGCTAGGGAAACAATGAACTTGATGTTATAAACATTTGCATGTCATTATAAAAAAAATTAGTTATATGTTTATCACCAATGTTAGCAATTCTGGAGTTGGCATTTCATATCGCTTTGCTTCGATTTGTTAAACATGTTAATAAAATATTTGTAAGCAACGTTAATGTGAAATACACTAATTCTGACTGTCCTCTTATTAGAGACCTCAATCCTGTGAGGTACCAAGCATCTTCATGAAGGTGCTCTGCAGCTCATAAATTGGGTATTTTTCTTGTTATTAATCTGAAATAAATCCACTCAAGTCCATAACTATACTTTGGTGCAAAACATAGGAAAAATTAGAAAAAAAAAAACAGTCGCAGATTAAGAACTCTTACATGTAGAAAGAAATGTAAATAAATATTGTTCATAGAATATTTTTAAATTATTCTGAATTTTGAATACTCTCTTGAGAATAAAAAATAATTCCAAAATAAACATTAAACTATTATAAAGACATTCTAAGATAGCCAAGATTACAACAATGAAATAGATAACTAATATCAACACCCTCTTCTTAAGTTTTGTTCCTAGTATTAAGGTGTGCTCATGTTACAGAACATTGTTTTCTGTCAAGGATACTGCAGAAGTACTGGCATTTCATAGGTCCCTGGTTAGAGGATTTTGTTCTCTTGCTGTGGATAAAACCAGTTGCCAAATTTGGGATCAAGAAGAAATTTTTCCCCAGGTCAGATTGGCAGGACACTGGAAGTGTTTTGCCTTCCTCTGTAGCACAGGACATGGTCCTCTTTCTGAATCCTATGAGCATGTATTAATCCAATATTTCTCTGCCATTGCAGAAGTGAGTTTCTTTCAAGGGAATGACAGTGAATGAATCTTGAATTTAGTCTCTGTTCTTCAGTGAGATTTCTCAAGATAATCTTTAAAATATGGGTGTTCACCTGCTTCTGCTCACAGTACTTCCATCATATATGTTTCTAAGAGTACAGACCTTCACCTTATGAATACCAGCAGTAATGAGCTATATGTATTGTTTAACAAGCTTTCTCTAAAGACCTACTTGTTTCAGGGGAATTAATTTATCCAGCAAATTAACCTCTGTTTTAAAATTAATGTTCCACTTTGTCAATATAAAACAATGTCCCTAATTCTTAGCTCAAAGCCCTTATTTAATTTGAGAGCTGAATTTACTGTTTCCCTTCTGCCTGCAAATTTACCGTATCTTGATTGCCTATAATTCTTAGACTTTTGCCTTTAACTTGTTAGCTATTTCTGCTGCCTTTCACTCACAGTTTGACTGATTGTCTTCTGACAGATTGCTGACTGTGACTGACCAAATGGAACTCCGGTACAAAAAGAAATTTCTAAACCTTCAAACTTTATATAGTGTAGGCTCATTTGCAATTAAAACATTCTTACTATTTTTAAGGCAATACACTTGGGTCAATTTAAAGCATTTAGTTTTATTTGCATGTTGTAAATGTGTCTGACTTGTTACTTGTTTAGCAAAGAAATCAAAGCATTAGTATATGATCTACAGTTTCTTAAGGGTACTTTCAATAAGTCTTTGTAGATTCTGCTGGAATAAAGCAAGCCAAACAAGAAATGGTTTCTTTTTTCTTTCACTTTATGACAAAGATGGCATAGCTCTTCCTCAGGAGTTCCATGGCTCTTTGATTAGATCACCATTATGCCATGAGTATATATCTGTATCCTGTTAATTTTAGGCTCAGAAAACCAATGGATCCAAAAATGCATACAGAGTAACTGAGTTTTGAGATGCTTGCACAGAAATTCATGTTTTGCATGAATCTCTTCAGTAAATTGAAACTCAGAAAGGAATCCTATAAAAGATGAAAACTTGTTCATAGGACTAGGGAATAGAATTGCATGGACATGCAGGGAGAAAATTAGGAAGGCCAAGGCATGATTTGAGAGACAGCTGGTGAGGGATATAAAAGACAATGAAAAGGGATTCTACAAGTATGTCAAGAGTAAGAGGAAGACTAGAGAAGCCACAGGTCCATTGTGGTATTCACAGGGCAGTATAGTTACAAATGATGCAGAAATGATTGAACTATTTTATGACTTTTCTACTTCAGTCTTCACAAATAGGGGGAGTTATCAGATGATGAGTGCACTTAGCAACAAAGATAGGGAAGGAAACAAACAGCCAAAAGTAGCAGAACAGGTTAGGGATTACTTGGAAATACTAGATGCTTTCAGATCAGCAGGGCTAGATGGAATGCAGCCTTGGGTATTGAAGAAATTGGCTTAGGTAATTTCAGAGCCATTGGCTATCCTTTTTGAGAGATTGTGGGGAAGTGAGATGTCAAATAATAAGAAAAGGGCAAATATAGTGTCCATTATTAAGACAGGGAAGAAGGAGGATCCAGGGAAGTACATACCAGTCAGCCTGACTTTGATATCTGGAAAGATAATGGAGCAGGTGCTCAAGAATGCTACTGCATGGATTAACTGAAAGTAAGTAATGCCTAACCAAACCTGATTTCCTTCCATGATAAGGTGACAGACCCTGTGGATGGGGGAAAGAGCCATGGATGCGACATACCTTGACTTTAGCAAGGCTTTTGGTATTGTTTCTCATGACATTATCATCAATAAGCTAAGGAAATGCAGACTAGACCAGGGGTGGGCAAAATACGGCCCATGGGCCTGATCTAGCATGCCAACTGATTGCATCTGGCCCACAGGCAGGCACCCACCAATTAATTGTAGCTAGCCTCATGGTGGCTGCCTCTGCTGTGTGTGCGGGCTGGGAGCGGTCTGAGGCCCTCGAGGGTGTGCGGCGGGCTGTGGCCAGCAGCCCTGGCACGCGGGTCGGGGAATGCAGGCCGGCGGACTAGAATTAGGCATGGACGCGTAGCGGTTGATTAAAGATTATTTTACTTACACCGTACAGACAGGAAAGAAGAGCGGTCAAGAGTTCTAATCTCGCAAACTCTAGCCCAATCCGGCTGAAGGCTCTAAAACCGCGAGCCTGTCGTGTCAACCGAAGAAAACAACTCGGAGAAGAGCTCTGGATACACTCACACGAAGTTTGCTAGGCTCTGTGGAACTTGCGCACAGGGAAGGGGTTCATCGAGGGATCGTTCGGTGACGGGGAGAGGCCAGAGGTTGATCAGTCCCCTATAGCCTTCTTAAGGTACACGCTGGGTCCGTTAGGCTCCGCAGCGCTTAGAGTTCTTAACGAGACGTGAAGTCCTCCTCCTCCAGATGGTTGTGGAGTCCTCCAACTTGGGCAGAAACCGCTCAAGCCTCTTATACGGCTAGCAAGCCAATCGCTAGCCGCCACGTGGGAATAATTTAGAACTGGCCAATAGTGGGACACAAATTTGCATGCGGGTGGCGGGAACTCCTTTGCACCGGGGTTTTCTCTTTGCAACTGAGAAATGCACCTTACAAAGAAAGCTCCTCGTGGCGGGAAATAATTTATCAGTGCCGAAGCGTGCACACACAAAATCACACCCTTGGATTGTGACACTGTGCTCTGCACAAGTCTGAGTCCCACCCACTCCTGCCTGGGGCAGCACATGCTGCACTCCCAGCCTCCCCCAGCAGAGGGCCCCATCCCTGGCCAGCAGGTACACCTGAGCAGGGCTGCTGCTGGTGCTGCTGCAGCTGCCTAGGAAACTTATGGGTTCCCCTGGCCTCCAGCGACTCCTCCTCCTGTCCCTGCTACAGCACTCTGGGCAACAGGCAAGGAGGGGAAGCTGCAGAGAGTTGAGGAGAGTGGGGTGGGCTCTGCTTGCAGCTCTCTTTGGTCCTGCTCATACATGGCTGGGCAGGAGAGTATGGGGGTGGGGAGGGGCTGTGAAGGAGCTTGGCTGTTCACAAAGCCCTGCTGGGCAGGCATGGGATAGGCAGGTGGGGTGAGAGCAGCAGTAGGAGCCATCATGAGCTTGGTGCAGCCCTGCCAGGCAGGCATGTGGGATGGAAGCAGCAGGAGCCAGAGCAGGCTTGACTACAGGCCCCACCAGGCAGGCGTGGGACAGAGACCAAGAGAGCCGGCGGTGCCGAGCTTGGCTTCACAACATACCCACACACATCCCACACCCCTTCCCCCCACACCACCTCCACCCCCAAACCCACACAGACCTCCCATACACCCTACCCACACACAAACCCCACACTTCAACCACACACACAACCCCCACACATCCCCAGGGCTGTCCCTGGGGGGCACAATCAGGGTGACTGTCCCAGGCTCCATACTTTGGGGGGCCCCATAGAGCCAGGCAGACTGGCCGTGGCAACTCTGTGCTGCTGCCAGCTTCACGTCTTGCTGCTCAGCCCTTCCCCCCTCCCCCCCGCTGCCGAATCTGCTGCCGGCTTCCTTGCCTCCAGGGACAAGGCCCCGCAGAGGCTGAATTGCCATGGGTTCTGCACCCTGCTCGGATCGTCTCTGCACACATCCACACATATACCCCCCCCACAAACATATACCCCCCTACACACTCACCCACACCCTGTCACACACCCATACCCCCCACCATACCCACACACACATCCAACACTGTTCCATATACCCCACACCCCCATGCACCCACACCCCCCCACACTCCCCCACATCCCATACACACACATCCAAACACCCCTCCTACACTCCCACACATTCCACCTGCACCATACCTACCCCATAACCATATATTTCCCCAACCACACACACACACACCCACAAACACCCCCTACCCCTCGACACACACAATATACAAGCTACTCCCCTTCCAAAAGGAGTACTTCCTGGGCAAAGGAAGAGACTTCCAGTGGCAAAGGTCAGGAGTTTAGGGGGGGCATGACTTCTGCACAAGATGATGACCAAGAGGCGGGGCACTTGTCAAGTGGTGGGGCCACCCTTGCAGACCTCGACGCCTCACCAAAACTCATTAAGAGGCCTGACAGCCAAAATAATTGCCCACCCCTGGATTAGACAAAAGTAATGTAAGGTGGATACATAACTGGTTGGATCATTGTACTTAACAAGTGGCCTTCATTGGCTCAAAGTCTGCTTGGGAGAACGTATCAATTGGAATCCCCCAGGTGTCTTCCCTGAGTCCAGTAGTGTTTAATATCTTCATTAAGGATTTGGATAATGGAATTGAGTGCAGGCTTAGCAGATTTGCAGACAATACCTTGTTGAGTGGAACTGCAGATACTCTGGAATACTCAACATAGGGTAGAGAATAACCTGGGTAGATTGGAGAAATGGCCTGCAATCAATGAAATGAGATTCAGCAAGCACAAGTACAAAGTCTTGCACTTGGGATGGAATAATTGCATGCACAAATACAGACTTGGAAATGACTGGCTAGGCTGAAATATTGCAGAGAACGACATGGGGATGTAGTAGACAAAGCTGAATATGAACCACCAGTGTTCCCTTGTTGCAAAAAAAAAAAGCCAACAGCATAGTGGATTGTATTAAGAGGACCATCACTTGCAAATGGAGGGAAGTGATTCTTCTGTTTCTGATGAGGCCTGACCTCATGCAATGAAGATTACCACTGATGGGGCCTCACCTCGAGTACAGTCTTTGGTTTTGGGCCCCACACTTCAAGAAGGAATTAGATGTATTGGAAAGAGTCCAGTGCAGAGAAGTAAAAATGTTTAGTGGCCTGGGAGGCAAGACTTATGAGGAAAGGACGAAAGGTTATTTAATAGGAAGAGAAGACTGAGGGGGGATTATATAAGAGTCTTCAAATACCTGAAGGGCAATTGCAGAGAGGGTGGAGAGAACTAGAAACAATGGTCTCAATCTTCAGCTGGGGAAATTGAGGTTGGAGAGTAGAACTGTCTGACTATGAGAGTGGTGAAGCATTGGAATGGGCTACCTAGAGAAACTGTACTTTCCATCCTTGAAAGTTTTAAAGAGCAGGTTAGACAGACAGATGGCTGGGATGCTTTAATCAGGGATGCTCCTGCCTTGAGAAGGATGCTGGACTGGATGGCGTTGTGAGGTCCCCTCCAGCAGTGCTGTTTTATCATCTTATGAAAGTACTTACCTAGAGACAAAAAATAAAGATCTCACACAAGGTTGGGACTGGAATCCTTGGAAAAGGTTAGCTTTATGTTTTCTCAGCAATGCATATAGTAAAAAAACCCTATTCTTCAGCTCATAACTTCTCCTTCTGTATTTTGATATTTAGCAACTTAACTTTTAATATCATCTTTGATACTCAAAATTGGGGTAAAAGCATAAAGTTTAATTTAGTTATATAAAATATTTTCCTCCTAAAAAACATAATGTAAATCTTCAATTTTTATGTCCAGTTCTACCTGTTTTCCAGAAAGTCACTTCACCACTCTCTCTCTCTCCATGGTTTATTTATGTTTTTCAAGAAGAGGGTTTGTCACTCTATATTTTGACAGTGTCCAATGCATTGGGACCCCAATCTTGGGTAGGGTTTCTAATCCATAATTTAATATTAATAATTACATTTGACTTGCAATGACATCTGAAAAACTGTTTTGGTTGTGCGGAAAAGCATGCCAGTGATAGTTTAAGCTTGCAGACTGAGCAGATGCCAATTAAAAAGTTACATATGGACTTAGACTTTTTAAGTAATGAAAGTTTAAGATGAAGTTCCCAGTCAAGAGACCATAATGTCATCTAATAGGCATGTAACAAAATACTCAACCAGGTTAAAATCCATTCAAACACAAAGACATCATTTTTTAAAATAATTATGTGCATTTTTTCTCTCATTGCCAAATATTCTTTTTTACTTGCACCGTAAGCTGCAACCCCAAGTATGTATGACATATAGAGCTAGGTCAGATGCAGAAGTAGGAAAGGAATTGTGAAGGGGTGAGGGGGCACCTGTCATTAAGGAACTTATCAGAGTAGATATGATTCTGAGAAAATGAATTATAAAAATAGAATAATTATAATAAACTATTCTCTGCTGAATTAGAAAATGTATATTTGATTTTTTTGACCATTTAATAGAAGATAGGAAAAAAAAAATATATATATAATTTGTCATAGTTAGAGTTGTTGTAGTATGGAGTCTTACACTTTGCCACAATTTAAATTAATCTTGCTAATTATATTTAATTCTGTGACTTTTTCACTTGCATAAACTCTGTTATATTTCTAGTCATACAAAGGTGTGGATGTTAAAAGTAAAAAATAGTCTGCAAATTAAATTCACAGAACATAAACTTATAACTTGTTACAGTCACCTTAGTGCTGCCTCAGGGTTTGAAATATGATTCATTAGGCTAAACTTTTTATATCTTTTGTAATGAATGCTACCTAATGAGTTACATTTAATTTTTCATTTTAAATACATGCTGTGTTAAATTCTGTGCAGTTCTAATGGATTCAGCTCCATTCAAATTCATGAAATTGCATTGCTTTGCATCTCCAGAGAATTTGGCCCTTACTTGAGAATATCTGTGTACAGGATAAAGAATGCACAATTCACATAGGGTCTAATTCTTCCTTCAGATACAGTATATTGAACTCAATGAAGTTGTGCACATGTACTGTTATGAGAGCAGAATTAGATGCTACAGTTTTCACTGAAAGACTGCTTTCATTCAGAGCAAGAGTGGTTTCTCTCTCATTGCTGGAACAGGACTTACTGAAAGGCCAAAGAACAGCATCTCTTTAAATTTTTGCAAACACATTTTTTCAAATACTTGGAGCAGGAGTATTAAACATGAGTTAACTGTCACTGTGTAAAATTTTAATAATTTATTGATATAAATAATTCTTCAGGTATTATATTGGACTGTAGTTTACTAAATAAACAGACTATATCACAGATTTTTTTCCTACTACATACCCATTATCCTTATATAGGGTCATGCCCTCCCATAAGTTCCACAACATGGTTGTGAGAAAAATAATAGATAAGTCAATTTGATGGTTTATACAAAATGTATTCTTTTTCCAGAAATGCCGACAAAAGAATTCTGCAGCGTACATATAATATGTGCATTGGTCCAAATGAAGAGTGATAGAACTCTGTTATTACTTCTCTGTTCCAGTAAGACTTTTCTGTCTCAAGTTAGAATAGGTCTTGCAGAAAATATTCAACTTTTAGGTGGATTCTACTGCTCAGCAGTCTCTGCAGCTGTATGAACTAGCCTGGTTTAGGAGTCATGTACCTAGGCACCCATCTTTCAGAAAGAAATAATTATGCTCCATAGGCTGTCCTGGTTTCTAGTTTGTTTTTTAGATGCCATTCAATGTGCTCATTGTTAAACCTATAAATCTCTCAGTATTTTGGATTTTGGCATCCAAGGACTCGGTGTTTGTGCCTGAAAGCTTGCAAAGAACAATTTTCCCAACTATTTAGTTGGTCTAATAAAAAATACCACATTTATTTAAAGAACCTCGTCTGCCTATGTCTTTAGACCACCCAGCTACAACTAATTCCTCCAAAACACAGTAGCATAACACTAGTGCATCTTGCTCAGTATATGAAACCAGGTGTAAGCAGAACATTAACCATACTTGCCAGGACAAGAGCTGTGAAGATGGAAAAGCCAGACCTTGGATATGTTTTGTGAAAAGAGTACTAGAGAGAATATTGTACTGAAAAAGAGGCTCAGTTGATGTGCATGAGTAACAGGTAAAATAGTTGACATTGTCTACAACAGTTGAGAAAGAATGGAGCTGCCTGGAGGGAGAGTTTTGTTTTAGACATGCTGAATATAAGCTAAGGACTAAATAAAGTAAAAGCTTTGTTATCCAGCATGAGTGGGGTAAGGGGGGTGCTGGTTATATAAAAATTTTGGTTACCTGAGGGCAGGTGGTTTTTGGCTGGCGGGGGGCAGTCATGTGGAATGGCGGCAGCACAGGGTTGCGGGTGGTGTCAGCGGTGGCAAACTTTCCCTGCTGCAAGCAAGTTTCATTCCATGTTGCAGCTGGCTGGCTGGCCAAAAATTCCAGTTAATAATTGTGTTCCGGTTACTTAAATGCCGGTTTACACAGCTTTTAATGTACCTATGAAATGTCAGAGAGCCAGGTCAGAATTTTGGTTTGGAGGGTGGAGCACATATCTGGAATAAAGAGATGGATCTGTGACTCAACAGTAATGAGGTTGGCTGGTGAACGGTTCTTTTTGTCAGGAAATTGCATAATCTACAACATTCAAACAGGCCATTTTAGATAAAAATGGTGTGTCTAAATTTGTGCTGTAGGATTGGACCCTTAGACACAAATCCTGTAATAGGGTTGTTACAGGACACTTTTACATGTGGGGGAACCCATTTATTTGTGACCATTATGAATAAGTGTATAGGTCTACCCATGCTAATCAAATTACAGGTTGGGACCCTTAGTAGAAGCATTTATTTAATATTAAATCTAAATACTTGATCAGGAATTTATTGTCATCTATGTGTAGCACACTGGTGGTTAAAAAATCAATATGCTTAAATGAATGATGGATTTAAAATGAATCTTGGTTTTGGAGGTGTAAAGGGAACTTTGCATGATAGACTGCATGGAATTCATTTTATTGAATGCAATAGTTTGGTTAAATATTTCATATGAAGAAGGATTCCTTGACAAGTGCCATTAAGATTTTTAGTAGTTGAGCAAATAATTAATATTGCTGGATGATTTTTTTTTTCAAATTATAGGTATTTAGTGTAACAACATTGTTTTACACTTCAGCAGCTTAAGGGATTCCCTCCCCTAGATTTGGTATTAATAGTTACCATGATCAAACTATGGCTATGGAAACGTTCATTAAAAACATTGATATCTAAATAATTTTAGAGGTTTAATCCAACTTGTGCTAGAAATCTTGTTTCTGCAATGCATTTGTTGAAGTCAGTTTTCATATTAGCAGGGTACAATGAGCACTCAAGAGAAGGTATTATATCATGAAATTTATTTCTTTATAATTAAATACAATTACATTACGCGTACTATATAGAAAAGCACCTTTTTAATCCACTGGACCTGACAGAATGCATTTTCTTTGTGCCAGACTATAGTAAACACCACTTTATGTTGATTAGAAAATGTATCTTCTGTAAACACAAGATATGTAGTTCCACTGGGGTGTTTTCTGAGTAAATAATCAACTACAAAGTGTTGAGAATATTACTTTACAATATTCATCAAAATAATGTTTTCTTTTAAAGTGGAACATGATGGTAGAGGGTGGTACAGTGCATTTATTTCAGTGAATTAAGGAAGTCATAATTTATGTAGGAGCCAAATCATAATAGTGTAGGAGCCAAGAACCAATTATCAGCTAAGCCTCCATAGATATTCAGATACTCACAAATCCTAAGTGGTATTTTAATGTTCATTAAAGGTATGAATTTTTAACCTGCTTGCAATAATTACTTAAACAATAACTAATAAAAAGAATTCCAAAGTCTACTATGTTTTTAATTCACAGTGTAATAATTTGGGGAGGCCACACTCATTAATCATAAGCACGTAATGTCAAGTAGCCACAAAACAAAATACATTTTTTTTAAAACTATAGATGGTTGATAATGTACAAAACACTCAATGGGATCCTGGTGACTATTTATTTGAGCAAGGGGGTGGCAGAGATATATTATGTTGTTGTTTCTGAACCACTTAAATAATTTATTATTTAGATATTTAAAGATGCTTTAAAGGATGTTGTAATCCTCTTTTGAAAGGTTATCTACTGTATTAGTACAAAGCAGTAGTATTTTATGCATTTATAGGTTTTTATAGTAGCAAATTATATATATATATATGCGTGTGTGTGTGTGTGTGTATACACACACCAATACCAGTAGTTTGGTATGTCCTCTGCCTGGGGTAATTTTTGATTTAGGGCAAACACACGTACATGTCTGTAAGTGAAAATGAGAGCAAGTCCTGTGTTGATGACTCATATACAGTTGAGTTCAACCTCTCTATGTTTAGGAAAGTCACTAATATTTATGGAAGGGGAAGAGATCTCAGAACATGTGAGCAGAAAATATTATATATATGTCATGTATTGTCTCAAAGATGCAAGACTATTGAAACTTGGGTGGTAGAAAGCATTGGTGATATGATTTGCTTAGTTAAAGAGAGGAAGAAATTCTTTCCTACCCACATAGGGCAGCAGATTGCTATCTGATTTGTGCCATACAACATTATATTTTGGCTCAGGCAAGTCTGAAGTTTTCCTGAAAACTTTTCCCATTTGTGGGTTAAATCTAGTTCTTTATGATATTTAAACAAGTGTTACAAAGAATCATAATAATTCCATTGCCAAATTCTCTCTCCCAATAAATAATTTGGCTCGTTACTGAAGACGAATACGTATTCCTGGCTCCAATTTTACAAATGCTTATACTGTAGGAGTAAAGTGAAGAGGTTTTATGATACTAGTCTATCTTATATACATGTTTACACAAGGTGGAAGTGTCAAAAAGTGCAGTCTTATGACCAGTTGAGAATCCATCACACCATTAAAATTGTCATCCAAAATAACAATGGGAGTCTCCCACATTAATTACTGCAGCTGTCAACTAATTTATAAAATTGTTCCCTCTTGCATGTTAATTAAAGTAATCAGTTGTTAATAAAGAGAACCACTCATGAGCAAATAGCCAGTGTTTAGCAATATTATCAGTATTCAAGGAAGTATTATTTTATCCTTTTATACAAGTAAATACAGTGTAATAAAAGCCTGATTCTATCATTCAATTTCTGTTTTAGGTATCTGATAAGTTTTAAGAAGGACTTTTATAAAAAAAATGCAGGTCTTGTGTGTAAAAGTCACTGAAGATGTCATCTAAAATTCACTGAAATCACTATAAATATTCCTGTTGGCTTCACAGGTCTGGACCAAAGCCAAAGTAACTGTGGCTTGACTAAAGTTCTTATTGCTTTAGACAGCACATTTTTTATATAGAACATTTTCGTTTCCGTACTATTTTATCATATACTTCTGTTTTCTCTTCAAATTTTTCTTCTAGCATTGTGACTTAAATCACACATGGTTTTTTTGGGGAAAATAGGTCAACATAATTGGAGAACTTTGTGCACACTGTTTCCAGTTTATTGAACTGATGTGGTTCAATGTTGCTATCCTAAAGATTAATCTGTAAAAAGGTATGTTGTACCTATCAGTATTCACCTGTCTTTAATGAAAGGTTGATGTTTTGTAGTCATTGCTTGAACCATTTTCATTTGTCAAGGAGTTCTTTATGTGGTATACAGTTATTAAAGCCACTAATTGGTATGACAGCTCAACTAAATGTAACCCAGTTTCATAAATAACTTATTTATAATCTATCCAATGTAGCATTTATTTTAAAGGGAGACAGGAATTTTTTTGTGGTGATATCTTTTATTTCACCAACATGGCTGGAATAAAGTTTGACAAGCTTTGGAATGCAAGACATTCTTCATCAGGTCTGACGAGGGAAGCGAGCACAGTGAAAGTAAAGAGCCAAGAGTTAGTAGGCAACCTCTGGATCAAAGCTGCTTCATGTTGAGCTTCACCCGTTTCCAGATGTTCCCTCCAGATTAGATGGGATTCTGTGTGCTCCTTCCAGCATTCTATGTTGATACTGAATGATGTCATAAAATTTTTGCATGCATCATGGTACCTCCATAGAGGGTGACCCAGCTTTCCAGAGCTGTCTTTAATATTGTTATACAAAATATTCTTGAAGATACGATCTCCTCCCATTCTCGTGATGTGGCCGATCTATTGCAGCCTCCTCTGATTTTTAGTGTTTTTGAAGTGTGTCAGTCCTTCACGCTCCTGTACCTCTGTGCTTGGTATTCTGCCGTCCCATTTTATTTTCAGGCTCTTGAGCAGAAATTTCATGTGGAAGCTGTTCAGTCTCTTGATACACCTAGCATATGTAGTCCACATTTCTGAACCATAAAGCAGGAATGACAGCACAGAAGTCTTGTAGATTCATATCTTCACTTTAGCTGATGGTTTACTATTATTCCATGCATGTTTCTGTAATAGCCCAAGATTCTTAGCTGCAATTCTGTTAGGTCAGTCTGAAGATCAAGGTTCTTGCTGATCTTAGAACCCAAGTAGCAAAAACTGTCAACAACACCAAGATATTTATCCTCCAGAATCATGTCAGGTATTGGTTCTTTCACCCCTTGATAAAAAACCAAGCTATACTCTTGATAAAGAACCACGAGTTTAGCTGTGAAATCAGAGGAGGGAGGGAGATTTTCAGAGTAGCAGACAAACAGTAGAACAACCATCTGATTACTAAGAAACCAAGACCCTTCAAAAAAGGAGGGGGGTCATTAATACCTGTTGTGTGTAGGAAGAAATTCAAGAATCAAGTATTGGTAGTGCAAGAAAAAAATAATATCCATGTTCAATGTTGAAATAAGTTATTTTAAATTAATATATGGGGTCAGTTGATTAAGAAATACAGGTAATGATATTTATTTGTTCTGTATGAATACTAATTTGTAACCTAAAGTCATCTGAAAGTAGGTGTAAATGACTAATTTATACTAAAAGCTGGACCCTTTTAAGACCCAACTTTATTGTTGCCCTGCTGGTATAGTCAAGTCTAAAAGTAACAGAATCAGGCCCATTAATAATCCCACTAACTTCAGCCTGAGTATAGGCTGCAAGTTTTGTCTATGTTTCTCTTCATATTTATGATATATGCAGTTTCTAAGAGAACTGACCATATAAATTTTAACAGCTGAATTTACAAATGTTTAACAAGATTCAAGTTTAAGAATAATTCTCTGAGTCAACAAAAACTGTGAATTTCAACACATTGGGCTAATTTCTAACTGGAGACCTGAGTGAAAGGAAGAATTGTTTTTAATAAGTGTTGATGCTTACAACTTATCTCTGATTTTTATTTTCTAGCCTGCTGCTAGTTAAAATTAAAGTTGCAGTATATCTGGGTTTTTTTTTAATCCATAAAACTTCAGCGTGACTGTGTTCAAATGATCTCAGCCTGTTTTTTGTGTTTAGCAATATAGGAAAAACAAAAATGTTGATATATGCATGTGTATTTCAGGTAAATGCCACTTTAACAAGCATTTTGCAACTGTGGCTGAAAAGAAAACATCTTTAGAAATCTATTTAATACTTAAGGGATGCACGAGAAATGAATCATATAAGACAGTCTATTAAAAAAATTAATACTGAATTGACCCATCATAAATAACTGTTAAGTCTACCAGATATTTAAAGAGAAGAAGAGGGAGGGAGTATAGCCTGCCTAAACTAAATTACTGACTGAAGACACCAGACATCTTCACATAATTCAAACATTTGAAGTGTGAATTAAATCCATTATTAGTTATTTTCACTATTCAAACTTTATTCTGATAAGGTTTTTGGAATGTACCAAGAAATGTCATAGCTCTCCAAGACACCTATGTATCAATGCATATTAAATGGTTTTTATTTGAATTATTCATGTCACTGCTCAAAATACACATGCCTTATCAGCCTCCTTTGGAAATTACTTTAAAATATCATGTGTATTTACTGTACGGGCCAAATTATCCTTTTTAACTTATAACCATCAGTTCAAATAACATTATTAACTTTTCCCTAGCAGGTGCGGCTCGTGAACTCAAACTAGTGAGGCAGTGGAGCATTCCACAGGAGTGGGGGGAGGGAAGCTGGCCAGGAGTGGGGTGGGTTTTGCAGCTTGCTGGGAACTCCGGCTGGTAGCAGGGAGGCTGCAAACCCCCCAGCTCCCAGGCAGCTGCAACCTCCCCTCCCCCCTGCTGGTAGCCAGCTGCAAACCACTCCTCCCTTCCCGTGGGACGCTCCACCACATCACCACAGTGAGTTAACCAGCCGCGCCTGTTCCCCAGTATGCTTAATGGAATTAGTAGTGCACAGTCTTGCTGTCTTTAAGAATGAAGAGAGCGTATCCTTGATATAGCGTAAGATAGGATAGGATAGGATTACATGTAAAAGGTACACTGAAAGAATGTCAAAGTTGCAAGGTCAAATACTCAGAAGTTGAAAATGTCAGAATTAAAGGGGCTATGTATTCTTAATTTAGCCCCCTTGGGAGTATGCATTAAAATAGACCATATTTTTTTATATACATACTACACAGATCTTTTTCCCCCCAAATCAGCCACCCAAAATTGAGGTGCATGTATTAAGCAGGAAAGCAATTTTCTGACCAGGAAAGAAGCACCCTACTTTGATTCCTGCTCCACAGTACAGCAACTGTTGCATTCCTATTCAGGTAGCCAAGAAATTAAGTTGACTTAATGGCTTGTTGTTCTTCCCTCCAGAGGTGTTAATGGTCACCTCTTCTTTAATGGTTTTGATGTTACACTAATCATGGTAAATTTTCTTATGGCAATGTTGCTAGCTGCTCCTGGACTCTCACCTCAAATTTCACAGCCTTAGCAGCTCTTTAGCACTTTTTAAAAACATAGATCCACCTGTAGAGACCACTCTAGCATTAGCTAGCATAATTAAGCAGGAAATGGAGGGTGTGAGCTGAAGATTTGGCTCTGTCCCTGATCTATTCAGTCTTACTCTGGAAAAATCTTTTTTTTTTCATTTTGCCTTTCATAACCAATTGTGTATTATATTTTGGGGTGTGTTCTGTTCAAAAATATATGGTAGCCCCTAACACTTCCCCATAATTATTTAATGAGTATCTGTTGGAGTATTATTAATTCTTCTAATTCATTTTTTGTTCCCAGACATTTTATTGCACATCATCTACTACACACAATTCTTAATTTCATAATCTTTTCTTTTTGGAGACTGACACATTAAGACCAAAATTATCAATCTTTCCTAAAATTTGGGTGCCCAGCTTGAGATACCAGGGACCTGGTTATTCAGACTATTTATCAAACTTCTAACAATAAATTGAAATTTCAACTCAAGTATTTGGAGTTGCTCAACACAGTCTGAAAATCCAGATCCAAAATAAACCAAGTTGGGCACCCAAATACAAGGAACAAACAATTAGTAGTCAGCTGTGAACAGTTTAGTTTAAGTAATAAAGTTAGTTCTCTGAAAGCATTATATCAGTGTTCAGCAGCAGTCAAAAAGGCAAATAGAACATTAGGAATTATTTAAAAGGGAATTGAAAACAAAACAGGAAACAATGTTATGCCACTGTAGAAATCCATGGTAGCCCATACCTTGAATACCGTATTCGGTTCTGATACCCCATCTAAATCTAGTATCTAACCTTATATTGAAGAAATTATAGTAGACTTACAACACATACAGAGATGGCCGCAAGGAGGGGGTTGCATATGAGAAAGGACTAAATGGGCTTGAATTTTCCAGTTTAGAAAAAAAGATGATTGTGGGGAGGATATGGTAGAGATCTGCAATAATATGAATGGCATGGAGAAAGTAAATAAGGATTTACTATTTACTGTCATGATGCTAGAAGTTGGGAGACATAAAATGAGATTATTAGGAAGCAGGTTTAAGTAAAAAAAAAAAAAGTTTTTCATTCAGCATATAATTTACTCATGGAACTCATTGCCACAAGATATGGTAGAGACTGGTAATTTATCCAGGTGCAAAAGGGTATTGAAAAAAATGGTTCAGGATAGGTTAATCAATGGATATTAGGAATCAGAATTTGTGGTAGGGGTGATATCTTTTATTAGACCAACTAGATTTTTGCAAAAAAAAAAATCTTTAATTGCAAGCTTTTTGGCACAAACACCCTTATTCAGGCATAGGGGAAAAGACTGTAAAAGTTCGCCTGGGTAGAAATGAAAGATCATATTTCATAGCAGAGTTGAAGGTGTGGTAAAATCTCCTGTTTGGAACAGTTGATTTTACATGCAGATTAGGCTCAGAGAATAGTTGGAATAGTCTGTTTCCCTTGAAGTTGTTTGGTGGTAAGCAGGATGTAGTCATATTTCCTTCTGGTTATGGTGTTTCATATTTCACAGAGGAGTAAGAAGATGGAATGCTCTTCTGGGCAGACATTTCCTATGGGGTGAGGTGTCTCTGAGCTCTGTGATGAGGCTCTGTGATAAGGCAAATTACTTCAAACAAAGGCAAGAGCAGGTTCTCTAGTTTCAGGTGGTCTAACTTACTTCTTCCTTGTAAAATTATGAAGATTTCATTTTAAAAATAAGTTGGTATTAAATATTATATGTAAGGGTGCAACCTATATATTAGGACTTTCTAGGCCTTAGAATGCTGCAGCTGGGAGAAGCAAGGGAGACTTATCATCAGTCTGGATAGGCCTTGCACGCTTCATCTTAATTTATAGTCAATGGATTGTAGATACAAACTGTAGATTTTAGCTCAAAGGTCCATGTGATTTTACAAATTCAGTGAAGCAGAGGTCCCAAATGTTGCCATTTCTAGTCTAATTCTAGAGGTCTAGAATATCTCACTATTCTTTAGAAACTTTATGAAATCTTAAAACAAGATAGGTGGTCTCAGTTTTTGAAATCTTCGACATAGGCTTGTTGATCAGCATTTATAGTTATATACTTTCACACCATTTTATAAAGACACTCTAAAACTTTACTGTGGTACAGATACATTTTATTTGCTGGTTCCTCAAACTGTTGTAATGTAATGCTATCAGATCTCTGTAGGGTTGTTGGTTGTAGCTGTGTTGGTCTAAGGTTCTTTGGGTAAATCTTTTATTAGACCAACTAAATAGTTTGGAAATTTGTTCTTTGCAAGCTTTCAGGCACAAACACCCTTCTTTAGGCACAGGGAGAGTTTGTTCTTTCTTTGTGTGCTCTCCTGGGTGGATATTTTATCGGATATCTTATCCTAGGTTACCAATTGCATTGTGTAGTGTGTGAGGGTCTGCTAATGCACTTGTGTATAGACCCACTGTAGTTAGTGGAGTTCCACATGGACAAAGCAATCAATCTAAACACTAAACAATGTAGGATCAAGACCTTAGCCAGAAACTTTAATTTCCCAATAATAACAAGACATTAGTTATGTTGCTGTCCTGAAGCCTGGTCAGTCACTTCACCTTGTTGAAGCAGTTAGGTGTGACAGCTGTCTTTAGTACTGAACAAAGAACAATCGAATGCCCCTCTGTGAAGTGATAGCTGAAACAAAGGAAAACTCTCTGCAGTAGTTAAGTTCAAGGATGTTTGTAGGGATCTCCGAATGGAGGCGGGAGTAAGGGATTGACTTGTTTGTAGTTGCGGGGGGCAGACAAAATCCAGAGAAACATGTAGAGAAGGCAGAAAGGAGGTCAAAGTAGCTAGAGAAACACCAGTGTAACCCTCAGAGCAGTTTGGGAAGAAAGTACTGGCTAGAAGGAGGCTTGAAATAGCAAATAAACTGGCTCCTGCTGTTTGATTCTTTCTTTGTTTATGGAAACAGGACACTGTATCCATTGTTTTTAAGCAGACAGCACTGTATCAAAGACATACCTATGGCATCATCAGTTCCTTCTACTTTAAATAATCCATAACAGTCACTTTAAATAATCCATGACACTCCCCACGCTGGCTAATTGCTCAGGTAAAAAGTGGAAACAATATTTAGAACAATGGAAAAAGAATTATCAGCCGCTGTAAAGGAGGGATCTTCCCGTGTTCAATCTGCAACAAAATCAAAACATTTATACATATAAGAGATAAATATTGTTCAGTGTATTTACTGTGACATTATTTATTATTAAAAAGAAAACAACAATAATGCATCCAAAATAGTCCCTTCTACTTTCGGGGGAAGAACAAAGCTCTCCATTTCATCCCTACTTCTTTCACAATGTTTTATTCTAAAACCTGTTCCCTTTTCCTCTCCACCCCGACCTACCAGATCTGAATTTTCTTAATGGGTAGAGACTACAAGAGTTAAAGTAGAAAAACAACTAGAAACAGCTTCTGAGAGTTATCACGTTTTCTCTTTGTTGTGATTTCTGCCCCCATAGGTTTTGATATGGTGATCACCACTGAAGAATCTAGGACAAGACACATTATTAAAGTTTTTCAGATATGTTATGGTGAAATGCATCATATTAATCCTAAAATCTGTAAGAAATGTTCCTGTAGAACCAATGCCTTCTTCTTTTCATCTCTTTTGGATTTGTCAAATACAGTTTAGTTCCTGGGGTGAGATTTGTGCAGAAATGAAAGCCATATTTCACATTCAGCATGAAAATTGAAATAGGATTTCAGCTTATACTACCTATCCCAAAAGTATGCCTGCATGGTAGAAGTTGAATTTTCATACAAAATATCAATGGGACCTATTTAAAATGCATTAATTGGACCACCAGTCAAACTCATATTATTGATCAATATTATCAACATTTTCTTACCACTAGGGATATATAATTTACAGTGACCTGGAGACCTAAAATGGGTCTTAGCCTCTTACATTACTGTTGTTCTTTAAACCTGTGCCACAGCCAAAGTGGGACCATAGCATTTGCCACTAGCTCTTAAATGCTCTTCCTTCCTCCTGCATCTATCACAAAGCACAATTGCTTTTAGTAACACAAGAGAGCACATATTTAGATGTGCTTTGAGACCTCTTGCTATACTTTGTATATCTCCTTGAGATTAAATCGAGGCACTACTAATGTCATTGGGAATCTTGCTATTGACTCAAATGGGGCCAAGATTTCACTGCTTGTATTCAAGTAATAAGGTTTCTAATTTAGCTTTTCCTTTTATGAGCAACCAAAATGTCATTTTCTGTAGGATGTCTTGTATTGGAATTTTCAGCTTCTCTTCCTTTAGTTTCTTTCATATAACCTGTACCTTTTCCCCAGCTGTGTTTTCGGGGAAAAGGGGAATTTGCATGGTGCATGAGAAAAATTAATCCTGTCATCACACCCCTGCTGCTAAATTTCCAGACCCTCACAACTGGATTACATGGCTCCGCACACTAGATTAGGCAGGTACGTGTGGTGGATCCAGAGCCCTACCCAGCGCGTGGTCCCAGGCCCAGTACGTGGGGTCTAGACATGGCACACAGGGTTGGACCCAGTTCAGGGTTGGATGTGGCATGCCAGGTTTGACCTGGCACGTGGCCCCAGATCCAGCATTCCCTGTCAGGCCCTAGACCAAACACTGCAGGCCCCATCTGGCACATGGGGCTGGCAAACAGGCTTGGGAGAAAGTTCAGCTTCCTAACTGCTGTTACTCATTTGCCACTCAGAGTTTTTTCTTCCAGCTTGTGTGTATTATGTATGGGGGCATACTGTATGCAAGAAGATACGGTATTAGTAAATTCACAGCCTTGCCTTATTCGCTTGTTGCTTAGCTCATGCCCATAAATGCAATAGGTTTGCATTCTGTAATTCCTGAAAATAATGCAGGGAGTGTCTGCATATTCATATGGAAGTTTTTTTTAGAATTGTTCCTAGAGATTTTTAGTAATATAAAGAGCAGCAAGGCTTTTGCAGTTGTCCAAAGCAGCGAAGATTTTTGTTGAATATTTAAAGAAAACTGACACATCAAACTACTGTTAAAATTCTGTTCAATCCAGAAAGCATATCTGTAAACAGCTTAATCTGAGAATCTGGGTTTAAGTATGCTTTACACAGCACCTAGCAAAGTTAAGCTCATGATTTTGCAGAATACTACTAGTGGAAGTTTTGGAGAATAATCCCACTATTAAGAAGAAAGAAGAGAGAGAGAATTTGAGAAGACTAGAGAGACCTCGGTTAAAAAAAAAAAAAGGTGTTCATTCAAGCAGAAATGGGTATATGTGCATAAATGCACATACATACCCTTTTCAGAATTGTCTGGAAAAGCAATGACTGGCTTTCTAAAGTAATAGCTGTGCTCTGGAATACTTGTTTCTAAGTGTAATAGATTTGTGGACATGAAACCTTACTGTGTTTGCATTTGTTCCTGCCCAATAAATCCAGTCCTGAATTATTGATAAGTGAACAAAGTTCCTAAGTGGCTGAGAATTGCACCCAAATAAGGCTAGTCAGTTCCTGTGACTTCAGTTGTGTTTTTGTCACAAGCAGTGTGTTGGCACGCTGCTACATCTTTTTAGCAATGTATCAAGAAGCACTGGTCACTGCTCTCCTCCAAATACTTCTGCCATATGGTATAATAAACATAATGGCTGCGTCCAGATGAATGCGGCCTTGTGGTATGTGGTGGTGCAGACGTGTCTGTAGCACCACATACCACAGGTTCAGTTGTTCTCTGTGCTGCCAGGGAGCAGTGCAGGGGGTTATTTGAATCCTGGGTATCCAGGGGTCAAAAAAATCTGTGGAAAAAAAAATGGAGCAGTGGTGCATGCGGGGCAGCATGTGCTGCTCAGAACTGGAGCCTGACAACCCAGAGCTATGCTCCGACTGCTGGCTAGGCTCTGCGCAGCAGGATTGCCATTGCTGGAGCTCTAGGAGGCCCCCAGGTGAAGCTGCTAGGGCCAGCCCACTGCTAGGGCCAGACAGAGGGTATGTGGCACAGACGTTCCCCAGGGACAACTAGCGGTGGCACATAGCACGCCACTGTTGGTAGTCCCCTGGGGAGTCAAATGTCCATGTATGTGTAGATGTGACCAACGATTCCAGCTAAATATAATCCCATCATGTAAGCACTGGATGGGCTCACGGAGCTCTAAAAAACCCCAAATCAAAACAAAAACAAACAACAAAAAAATTTTGCTAATTAATGTTCTTTATATGCTTCACAGTAAAGTAGGCTTTAATAAAGGAATTTAGGTGTCTTCCCTTGCAATATGTATTATAGAGAATTTGACCACAGAGGACTGTGGTCAAATTCTGCTCTTGATTTTACTTATGTTACACAGATGTGGTTCAATGAGCCATCTGGCATAACTGAAATAAATATTTGGCTTGTAAGTAAACTTCTGGTAGGTTCACAGAATGCTTTTGAAAAATATCTTTTATATTAATGTGTTGTTTGCTTTCATAGGCCCAGAAATTAACTGTTAGATTGGGCTCTGACAACATCAAGTCAGACCCCACAGACGTGTTAGGAAAGACCACGAGTTCTACATGAGCAGCATATTGTAAACACGAGGAACTCCCTACTACTCGAGACCAACAAGGCAAATTTCTCAAGTAAATTTGACAAAGGGATGAGACATGGAGATGAGTAGTAGTTGAGGACAGTATTGGAACATGCCAAAATCTGAATTTCAATTTAAATGGTCTCTTTCTAGCTAAAGAGCAGAACCACTATTTCACTGTAATCTTCCTCAGCCTGCCAGCCAACTTCAGCACCATGGGCCATGCTTATTCTTCAGATCTTTTTTGCTCTTGGTTTCAGCAGGTGTCCGCTCCTGGTTCTGCTCCTACTTTTTAAACTACTCTTTAAGCATGTCCTTTCAAGGATCCTCCTCCTCCCCATTCAAGTTTCTTCAGGCGTTGGGCAGGGCTCTGCCCTTGGCTCCCTCCTGGACTCTGTCTACACCCTATCTGAAGGCAATTTTATCCATAGTAACAATTTCAGTTAACATCTCTGTGCTGATGACTCACAGTTCTGCCTCTCTCTTCTGTTATTCCTTAGATGTCTAACCATGAGCCCAAGCTCATCTTGACCAAAACAAAGTCTGCAATCTTTTCTCTCCTATGCTGTCTCTCCACTGTCTTTTCCTGTAGGCATAAATAATGTCACCCTTGTGGTTCTCAACCCAAATAATAAACACTAACTAAGTAATTCTTTTGACTTGGACTTCTTTCTTGGTCTTCAGATATGTGGTAGCTAGGTCTAAATGTATGTATTTATTTATTTTTTGCTTAAAAATAAAGCTTTTTCTGCCCAGCCACAGGGAGGATAAAATTCTTGTTGGGGAACTTGGCATCTCATGCCTGGATTCCTGTAATGAGGCCTGAGCCCTAGGCCTAGACAGTCCCAATCAGAGGATCAGGGCAGCTCATTCCCTGAAGCTGGAAGAAGACAGGCACAACTGACAGCAAACCCAAATCAGTGCCTGGGGCTCAGCTGATCTTCATGAGGCAATCAGGGCAGCTAGTCAGTCCCCTGAGGCTGCAGGCAACAGGCTTTATCTATTCCAACCTTTAAAAGCTGGGCCCAGCTTGCAGAACTGCCTGGGCAAAGATTAAGGTACTTGCCCTGACCCTGTGTGCTCCCTTGCTTATTGGCTCTCTGGTATTAACTCTTGGCTCCTGATTCCACTCCTGACTTCCAGCATATCCTGACCTGGCCTTGGCTCCTGATTCTGGCTTTGGCTCTGGTTTCCATCTCTGATCCTAAATCCTGGCTCCCTGAGAACCCAGTTCCTGGACTTTGCCTGTCTGTCAAGTGATTGCTCCTGATTGCCCATGCCCTGGTCCCTAATAGTAGGTTCCGCTCTGTTCGAACCAAAAGCAATCTCGATGTGCTTGTATCCATCCTAATGCTACTGCCAAGATGAATTTTCTTCAGCCTGTTATTTTAACCATTCCACTCTCCTTGCATCATTCTGCTTGTTGCCCTTTTTAACACATCAAACATGCCTTTATCTTCAAAGTCCTTTGTAACCTATCACCCCCCTCACTATTAGCCCTCATTTGCCATAAAAAGGTTTACTCCTTCTTCCTGTTGGTCATGATGTACAAACCCTTGTGCTTCCTTTTGTGCTGCTGCTCCTGCTTGGAAGTACTCCCCAGAAACATCTGCAAAGCTATTACATAATTTGTCTTCAAAAACATCCTTAAAACTTTTTCTGATACTTACAAAACACTCAGCAGTGATTGGGCTGCTGGTACTAACGAGATCACTGCTTCTCACGACGATCAGTATCTTATGGTTTCTTCATACTCCAAACTCTATATGTCTGTCTGTCCATCTGTTGTCTCTTGTTTTTATCTTTAAGAGTAATCACTTTTGAACAGATTATTTGCTCTGTGCTTGTATAGTGCCAAGCATGCTGGGGCCCTGATCAATGAGTGAAGACCCCGAGTGCTATACTGACACCACTAATAATTTATGCACACAAGCTTTTTATCTTCATGCTAGAGGACATAAATAAATCAATAGTTGGTAGCCCACATAAACTTCCCTGAATATTAAACATTGACTATTACAATATTATTTTTATACTCTTTTCTGAATCTTGTAGCTTTGGCTGTTGTGATGGGTTGTGATAGTAAAGTATATAGTCCAGTGGCCTGTTTTGGAATGTATGCCAGTTCTTAGTTCCTCATTTAGTGAATTTATATAGCATAATCCACAATTACAGAATGGAAAATGATGATGAATGGAAAGGAGTGCATTTTACCATTTGAATGAATGGGTTGAGATATGTGACACTAAATATATTTCAAAAAGACAATTTACTTTCTAAATCACTTTCGCTTCTGAATTTCAATAGTAGTTATAGATGAAAAACACCTAACATTTCATCAAGAAGTGAATAACTATTAAAGAAAATACTGTGGGTGTGCTAGTAAATATTTACTCATGATGGATGGCATAAGTGAAGGAGAGCGAGTTCAGCATTCACAAAAGCCAAATCAATCTTATGTAAATTATGAAATCTGAATATATATATGAATTATGAATATAATTTATATGTATGTATGTATATATATACACACACATATGAATGGCTTAATACTAGGAGTTGAAGGTCATGCCATTTGTCATGAGAGAGGTTGTCTTTGCAACATATTCAACAAAGCTTCAAATTTGACCTTAATGCCAGGATTGCTTCAACGTTCTTCTATTAATGTGTACTTATGAAGAAATGTTTATTTTTTCTCATATTTGAGGAACCATATAATTTACTGTGTATAATGGAATGAAGAGAATTTATCTAATTCCTTTTTCCATTTCTGTGAAATCTTCGCAACTTCATAGGCGTATTACCAGACAGATGCGAAGAAAAATCTTAATAATGATATAGAAAGGCCAGAATGTTCAAAGAATATTACCATTGTGTATTTGGGAAGAAGCAGGATAATGCATTTAATACATAGGATCATGACATATCTTGGATTATAATAATTAAGAAGGATGTTAAACAGCATCTACTAGGGATGAATATTTTTATATCAGAATCCTAAAATAATCCTAAAAGAGACGGAATCTCTGGCCCACTGATTTTTATCTTTAATACATCTTTGAACAGCAGGGTAATTCTAGAAGACTGAAATAGTTCTAGTATTGTATTGTATAGTGCCAATATTCAAAAAAGGCAAGCAAGATCACCCAGGTTAACTACAGTCTGACAAAATAATGGAAAAGCTGATATAAGATTCACTTTTAGAATAGGGGTATAATTAATGCCCATCAATATTAGTTTCTGGAAAAAAAGTTCTTGTCAAAGCTGATTCTTTGACTGGATTATAAATTGTGTTTATAAAAGTAGATGCAATAATCTTTGACTTTGCTTAGGTAAGAAAACTGCTGTATTCTGATTAAAGAAATGTCATTAATAATATGAATAAAAATATACATTGGTTTTGTATAAAAATATGCAAGACCAAATCAACTAGATCTTAATCCACATTTCAAAACGAATTGTTGATTGGGAATTGTTACTAAATGGGGCCATTTCAGTGAGATTCAAAAGTATTGGCATTAATCGGGGAGCCCCCTATTGCCAGTGCCAAAAGTATTGGCATTAATCAGGGAGCCCCCTATTGCCAGTGCCATTGTCACTGTTCCCAGCTAAGCCCAGCTCCCATGCAGCCCTGGAGCAGGCAGGAGCAGCTTTGAAGCTTCCACTGCCCTAGGGACAGAAGGAAAGTAGCAGCTAGTAGGCAGGGGAAGGGAAGGGGAGGGGAGGAGACATGCCTTTGAGCATGGAGGGGAAGGAGGGGATTCTTTCCTGCTTTGGGAATTTAAAAAAGTCCCCAGAGGCTCCCATGGCATAGTCCAATCTCAAAGAGACCATTGACCAATCTAAAAGCTGCAGCACTGCACCCCATCTGGATCTACCCCTGCAGTTGTATAATTTTTGACCAAAAAGGTTTGTAATTAAATATAATTGCAGTAAGCCTTGACTTTGTCACTTATCTGCATAATGAATGTAAAAACTGTGGGCTACTGTTACGGTTTACTTGAACTGATTAATTGGAGGGCCTGCATTGGTAATAATTAGTAAGTAGAAAAAAGTGCAGCAGGGCAAATCAATACTTCAAGAGGCGACTCTTTGTCCTTTGGGAGTCTATACCATAACAGAGCTGTCATGTTGTAAGAAGATTAGAGTATCCCTAATTTGTGCTGGTAATTTATTCATTGGTGGCTTTAACTTACATACCTGCTGTACCTAAGTAACTTATACCTGCTGTACATTAAGTATCAAAAGATATTTCATTGTAAATTGTATTAATGTTTCAAGTCTTAAATTTTGATTGATAATCTCTTAACATGGTTTCAAAATTATATAATTATGCTTTTATAACATTCTCCTGCTGTAAATGTTTAGCAATTATATGCTTCACTTGCTGTTTAGTGTTGTAATTACTATGAAGGTGATTATAAGTCTGCTTTAGTTTTAAGGATAAGCAGTACTATAAAGTGAAGCCAATCTCCTGTTTTACAAACTGGTCTATGGGAACACAAGTCCTCTGGGCTGTTCAGTGCTAGTAATATGTTGTGATATGGTAGACTTGAACACAACATATCATAGCTGATGAGTGCCTCAAGATACCTATACTTACTGATTTTGGACTTGAGCCTTCTTCCATTAACCTCAATGGAAACAGAAGTGGAGCTTTTTGCTCCAAATTCTAAGAGGCTTCTGAGACAGGTGCATGTATTGCTTAGGTTTCCTGAGTTCTGTAGCACCTATCCATGGGAACACAGAACACATGCAGCTGGATACTTTTTCCCAACTACCCATGAAAGGAATATGGCTGGGAGGCTTTTCATAAAAGGAGATTCAGACTAGTATGCTCAAAGTTTGTTTGTCCTTAATTGAACAGAGATTCAGAGGTCTAGCCGAACAGAGAGCAAATAGCAAATTCCATTTTAATGTTTTGATATGGCATTGATTATGTGAGTTGCAGGAGACCAGGATTTTAAAAAAAGATGGAGCTTGTCTCTTAAAAACTGAGTTTTTTACTTTCCTGTTTTTGTTCCTATTAAGAATAGCTGTGATGTGGTGCGGTGCCAATTGCCCCTGGCTTTCTACAGAATTATCTGAACTGTAGAATTATTGATATTGCCTTACCATAGTCCATCATTACTCTCTCTTGTTCCAGTTGGGCAAGGTATTCAATGTGAAAAATGTATTATTTGCATAGAAGTTATCACCTAGCAATCTAAGGACTACATTGCACAAAAAGTACACTCATATTAAATTCACCATGATTAAAAACTCCTTCTGTGATATAAAAAGCCTGTTTATTGAGACAGGTTTGAGATGTTTAAACACTGTTTTATATGAAGTCTCATTTTCCTCCGTGTTCAAGTGTTGGTTAAGCAATAGCTTTCATGTCTCTGCTCTGAAGATAACCCAGCTGATTTGATGTGGACTAGATTGACACACAGCCCTGGGTTCCTATATTAGCTGAAGCTTTCCTTGTTTTGTGTTTGTTAAAACTGTAAAGTTCTTTTTTTAAAAATTGATTAGAATACTAAGAAACTGTAGGTATTAGAGAAGAATTGCATTACAGAGTACTGACACGTAACTTTCTGATATTTGAGGCGTGATACAAATTGGGCTGCTTATCTGTGGCTAGAATTACCCAGGTTTAATAAAGATATCCTAGAATGCTGAGGGTTTTAATTTACTAACTGTCAGTATTAATGCAATCTCTATAGAAGTAAAACTCAGGGTCTGACAGTAACATGGACATAGACAGAATCCATTTCAGGTGAGCATAAAAATCCAGTCTATGATGTACCTGTGACTGTCACAGGTGAAAGTGTCCACTAATTAAGTGGGTATTAGTCATAGACAGGTAGAGAACTCCCTGATTCTCCTAATTTACTTTGAATAATTAATTAGATAACACTTTTCACTCGTGACAGTCACAGGCAAATCCCAGATTGGAGCTGTTGATTAAAGTTGCAAAATGAAGAGGAGCTACTAATGAAATATTAGACAAGTCCTGGAACAATGGAAAGGTAATTTTAAATAGATATAGTCATATTGTTTGTTGGATTATAGAAATATAGGGAAACTCTGCAGAATTTGTAGGAATAAATACTTTAGAAATACGAGGGAACATAAAAAAGGATGTAAGATATGAAACAGTTTCTCCAAGCCCAGTATAACTTGTGTAATATTTTAGGTAAGTTTATTTTAAATACATATTTTTATGGAAGGGTAATGAGCACTTCATATTTGGATACTTAATGAAAAGAATTAACAAATAATCTGTGTACATTGTATCAGAGAGACATGGCCAAGGTAGGGGAGAGCACCACCTCCCTTGGAAGCCCATTCCAGATTCTGGCAATCCTAACCATCAAGATTTTTCCTGATATCTAACCTGAATCTGCTCTCTGTCATTATTTCTAGTTACTTTGAATAATTACTTTCTAGTGGCCATTATTTCTAGTTACTCCAAGAGGTGCCCTGGTATACAGAGCATCTCCTATCCATTGCTGTCCTCCACCAATGAATTTGTAGATAGCCACAAGATCACCTCTAAGCCTTCTCTTGCGGAGGCTGAACAGATTCAAGTCCTTCAGTCTCTCCTTATAGGGCCTATAGGCCCATAACCATATGAGTGGTCCTCCTCTGAACCCTCTCAAGGTTATCCACATCCCTCTTGAAGTGTGGTGCCCAGAAGTGAACACAGTACTCCATCTGCGGCTTGGCCAATGCCGCAGAGAGGAAGTATCGCTTCCCTGGACCTGTTTGTGATGCACCTGCTAATGCATGATAAAGTGTGGTTAGCTTTACTGATCAGTTCATCACACTGACGATTCATGTTTGTCTTGGAGTCAATTATGACTCTGAGATCCCTTTCAGCTACAGTGCTTCTGAGAGGGTGATCCCCCAGCCTGTAAGCATGTTGGTGGTTCCTTCTCCCTAGATGGAGCGCTTTACATTTGTCCTTGTTGAATTGCATCCTATTCTGTTCTACCCACTTCTCCAACCTGTCCAGATCTTTCTGGATTCATTCCCTGCCCACTAGTGTGTTTACTTTAACCCAAAATTTAGTGTCATCCATGAATTTGGACAGAGTGCTCTTCACACCCTCATCCAAGTCACTGATGAAAACACTGAACAGCACCAGTCCAAAGATCGAACCTTGGGGAACTCCACTGCCTACATCGTTCCAGGTCAATGCTGACCCGTCCACCACCACTCTCTGGGTGCATCCCACTAGGCAATTTGCCACCCACCTGAACATGTCATCATCTATATCACAGCAGCTCAGTTTATTTATGAGACTAGGATGAGATACCATATCGAAGGCTTTCTTAAAATCCAGGTAGATGACATTTACCTCGTCCCCTGCAGCTAAGCATTTTTTCACCTGGTCATAAAAAGAAATAAGGTTAGTTTAGCAGGATCTACTTGCTATGGAACCCTGCTATGGTAACCATACCTGCTATGGTAATTTTGCCCCTCCTGCTGCTTAGCTGCAGTGCGGTATAGGTTCTTCATTTCATAAAGTGCTTTGTGGCTGGGGATAGGTGTTGATAGCCTAGAAGGCCCCTCCCAGTTCCTCTGTCTAGTAAATCTAGCAAATAAAAACTCCTACCTGGAAAGGTCACTTATAATATGTATTATAAAGGAAAGGTCATTTATAATATATATTATAAATGACCTTTCCAGGTAGGAGTTTTTTATTTGTAGATTTACACACGCACACACACACACTCTCCAAATTATAATAATTCATGGACTTAAGGAATATAAATATATGGAAACGTTTTTTATTATAGACCTTACATTTTCTAGGGTTAATCCTGTAATTCTGAAGATCAGAGAATTGAAAATTTAATGTTCTGTTAAAGGAATTTACATGGAATCATATTAGATATGGTTTTTAGGGCCAGTACAGACATTATGCTTTTACCAGTGTAAGTGATCAGAAACCAGTTTATACCTTCCCCCCCCGCTCCCCCAAAGGGCAAAGGTGTATTCTGTTTGCTACTGATCTAAACTATGCTGCTTACAGAAAACTCCATAATTTAGATTGATTCCAGCTTGGGTTTTTTTGAATATCTGTACCTAGCCCAAGTTCAGAAGAATGCAGTGTTTCAATATATGAAAATATCCCTAACATAGAAAGAGATCTGAATGTGGGGAAACCATGGGTGCTTCATTTTTATGGATAACTTGTTTTATGTAGAACACAGCAGAATTCTTAGAAGAAATCTAGATATGTTGAAATAGTAAGCCTTGGATTTTTAATAGCATTGTTTATCATGTTTGGAATTTTCTTATGGTTATTTGGTGCAGTTAAAGCTGAAGCATAATGTAAACAAAGGAGCTTAGTCAACATTTTAGTATTCATTTTGAAAGTTCTTTATGCTTGGTAATTAGGACAGAATTTATTCTCATATTGTGAAAATAAAAGCTTATTCTTAGAGATATTGCAAATAAAACTGAGCAAGTACTTGATTTTTTTGGTTCAGCTACTGAACCAAAAAATAAATATTCAGTACACTCCAAATTAATTTGTATATTCATATATCTTGCCAAAAAACATTTTTTTTTTGTTTTGTGTCAAGTGTTCCATTTGCTGTGAAAAATGTAGTGTCTTCTGAATTTAAAAGCCAAGGCAACGAAGAACTCGATTCCACAGGAGTGGAAGGCACATATCTCAGTTCTTACATTACCTCTCCAGGATGAGGAAGTCCTGGGTTCAGTTATTTTCTGTGCCACATGCAGTTTTTGCATTTATAGAATATCCCAGCATGGTGGCTAGGGGACTGTCATGGGAAATCATAGATGATGCAGGCTCACATCCCTCAGGTAGAAAAGGGAATTGAACTCGAGTCTTCCTAATTTGGGGTGATTGCCCAAACCACTAAGAGGACCACTACCTTCTCCTTCCATGTTTTGTTGGAATCTGGTGTGTGAATTGCGGGGTGGGGAGAGTAAGGCAAATTGACTAACGCTTCTGAGTCAAACGTAACTGTGTTTTCAGCAGATTTACTATTTTCCTCCAAAAAAAATCATGAAGCTTAAATAGCAAAGTCAGTTTAGCAAAGCTTTACTTTACATACAAATGTGTGGCAAAGAACATCTCCATAAGCACTACTAGTCGTGCTACCTAAGCAGGTTTGCTACAACCCCAGATACACAATTGCTAGCATGCTACTATTCCCCATTCAAAAACAGGGAAATAGTAGCAAATTTTAGTTTGGTCCTAGGAGACCCATTGGCAATATCATTGCTTCCTCATTGATCACCTATATTCCTAACTCCTTTAGGGAGATACTTTAGATTACCACAAATCTTCTGGATAGCATACAGTGGAATATACATACTGGTACATTTTGGTCATGTGTTGAAGAAATGAGGGGCATGGATGCACAACACTTTAAAATGTTTTAAATGCTTTTGCACTGCTTTAATGGTATTGGTGTTTGCATGCGCATTAATTACAGCTGCTGTAGCAAATTTGGCGGCGTAATGCACCTTAAGTGACTTGGGGTGCAGCAAATTAAAACTCTGAGGAGGAGGTTATTTTGCTGCCCTACAGCCACGGAGTGAAGCACAGGGCTCCGTGCAGCTCAGGGGCTCTACAGGAAGCCCTGCAGGCAGCCTGGCAGCAGCCCGGGAAGGCAGGCTCCACTGAAGAAAAGCGGCAAGCCTGACCTTTTTTTTTTTTTCTCCTGGAGCCTGCCTGCCTGCCTGAGCTGCGCAGAGGCCCGATGCTTCCCCCCGGGGCTGCAGTGCCTCCCAGGGACTGCCTGAGCTGAGTGCCTGCACGCAGATGCCGCCTGCGGGGGGGCTGCCACTGCCACAGAGGGAAGCACCAGCCCAGGGACTGCTCCGCCTGTCGGCAGTTCGCCCTCCCCTCCCTACCGCCAGAGAGGCAGGTAAGTGTGTGCGGGTGTGTGCACAACACAGGGTTTTAAAGGGCCCTAAATTGAAGAGGTATTTAAAAAAAACCCACTGCTTCAATTTAGGGCCTCTGTTTAGTGTACACACGCCCTTTGGCAGTAGTCTTTTTTAATTGTGCCCTCATCTACAGAAAAACTGTTTGGGTGTTTTCCTAATGGTCTGATTTGGCCAGACACAGAGTTCCAAATATGTAAGTGATGAAAATATATCAGTATTAAATTTTTATTTTTCTAAATAAGAAACTATTAGAAATGTTTAAATCTATCACAAGTAATTCCTATAAAAGCATAAAAGCCTGTTATTTTGTGAAGCACAGGTGGTCTGCAGATACGACAGTAGAATTTTCAGTGGCTTGTAAGAACTATAAACATTTATAAATATAAAAAGTGTAAGTATGAGTGGGGAATTATGATCTGGAAGCCTTTTTTACTTGCTTTACACCTTTAAGATGTTTATATCTCTTATACCAAAAAAAAAATGCCCCAAACTGGGCTCTTTTTCATAGTACTGTTAGAGTGAAGTAGCTGTGATGGTCCAGGAATTATGCAAGAAGTAAGGATATTTTTGTGGTTGATATCTTTTACTGGACCAGCTGCATGGTTGAGAGAAAGTTAGACAATCTCTTAAATGCAAGGCATTCTTCATCAGGTTTGAGGGAAGAAACAGGCACAGCTCAGACCTGATGAAGAGTGCATTGCATTCAGAAGCTTGATTAACCTTATCCCAAATACGCAATTGGTACAATAAAATATATCACCCAAAATTCCTTGCCTCTTTTTTTTAAATATACTTTCACTTTAATTTGCCTTTGGAGAGAGTTACGTGAAGCTGTGCTTGCTTTGTTGATAATGCTGTCAAAAATCATGTAATTTTTCTTTGTAGATATCTAATTCACCTGTGTGGTAGGTGTGATAAGCGCTATCTCTGATTTACAGATGGGGGGGACTAAGACAGTTAGAGTGGCAAAGCCAGTAAGCCTGTGCGAATAGGGAAGTATTTGATTCGAATTCAGCTGATTTAGAGGACAGTGATTCGATTCAGAGATTCGGATTACTGTCCCAAATCGATTTGGCTGAATCAGCTTTGGAGGACTCAGTGCTGATTCGGAGAGATGTGGTGATTTGGATCAGCCAGGGAGAGGAAGGCACAGCCAGGTGGCTACAGGTTCTCCCACAGCTCCTTCAGCTGTGCCTGCCTCTCCCCAGGCAGGGGAAGCTGTGGAAGAAGCCCCCATGGCTGCCCTGCCCGTCCCCATCACCTGCCTGGCCCCAGCCTCCCGGCACTTGAAAAAAGAAAAAAGCCCTGCACCCACTGTAGCAGGGGCTGTGGGGGATCTGGAGTTTCCTGGCAGAACATCTGCTCCCTGATGAACCCCCTGGTTAGCCCCAGCAGTCTGAGAATCAAAAAAAAAAATCTGCACTCACCACCAGTAGCAGTGGCTTTGGGGGCTCTGGGGCCACGTGGCAGATCCACCCTCTCACAGCCCCTGCTCCCCAATCTCCCCTTAACCCTGTCCCCAATGGATACCATACCAGGCCCCAGACTCCCAGCACTTTAGAAAAAAAAAAGCCCCACACACACTGGCTCAAGCAGCATCGATTGGGGCCTCTGAGGGCTCATGGCAGAGCCCCACCGCCCCCAGCATGGGGCAGTGGGGGGAATGGGGATGCCCCCCTGCCTGGCACATGTGCAGCAGCTGCCCCATGGCGTGGGTGCACTGCAGCTCAGCAGGGCACTGTGTGCTGTCTGGGAGCGGGGGCCGCTAGGGCTAAGCAGTGCCGAGCTCCGGCTGACACATGGAGCCACCCCAGCTCCCAGGCTGCACCCGGCACCCTTCCAAGCCACGCTGCACCTGCGCCATGGGGCAGCTGCTGCATGGGTGCCAGATGTGGGAGGGGCAATCTCTGCTGCCCCCCACTGCCTCACACTGCACGGCAGAGCTCTGCCATTGAGCCCCCAATTGCCACTGCAAGAGCTGGTGAGTGTGGGACTTTTTTTGTTTTTTAAGTGCTGGGAAGTTGGGCCAGGTGGGGGATGTGGCCAGGCAGCACAGCCATGGGGGCTTCTCCCCTGGCTCCTCCAGCTGTACCTGCCTCTGCCCCGGTGTGGGGAGCCACAGGGGCTATGCCCTGCTGCTGATTGCCAGTCAGCACTGGGAGTGGGGGCTATGCCCACCTGCCACTTGCCCCCTTCCACCTGGAGCGAGCTGTGCCCCCACCCCTGCTGGGCAAGTGGCAGTAGTGCAGAGCCCTTGCTGCCAGCACTGCCGTGCCCGCATCCTGTGCCTCCCTGCCCTCCTTTCCGAGTAACACACCACCCGCCCCGGCTGGGCAGCTTGTCCCAGCCCCAGCCCCAATCCCACCCTCCCTCACGGCCCTTTCCTCTCCCCAACCCCAACAGACCTACCAGCTGGAGGCAGCTATCAGCTGCCTGTTAGTCTATGGCCAAATCGTTTCCAAGTCGATTCAGATGCTTCAAATAGATTCGGAGCTTTTACTTGGTCTCCTGATTGAATTCAGATTTAGAGATTTGGTTCCCGAATTGGGCTGAATCTCCTCCAAATTGAATCAGATATTGAAGCTTCGCAGAGCCCTAAAAGCCAAGCCTAAACTCTATTTCCAGTCCTGTTTCAGTTCCTCTAGATAATTTTGGACACATGTTTTATCTAAAAGTCTCCTAAACTTGTTCTTCTTGCAGAACATTGCACTTTGTGGCTATACTTTCTACACCAACATTTTCCCATGTACCAGACCCCAATATCAAACCTTTAATTCTGCTCTGGGATTTAAATTTACTGCTAAATATACTCCTGTATTTGGCTTTCAAACACCTGAGTTCATCCTCATTGTTTAATTATTATTATGACCTTTTCTGATATCAATATTTTCAACTTGAAGGCTATCTGAACTGAAATTTCTTTCCTTTTCTCTTCTGTTTTTATAATCTGTCTGTGTAAAATAGTCCCAGTAAAGTCAACATGGATATTATTTGCTTGCATAATATAATCCTTTAATTATGGTTCTAAGAGCCCTGGAATGCTTCACAAAATTCACGCTAAGCACTAAAAAGAGATGCTAAATATATTGTCACTTACAGGCCATGCCTCCACTATCCTAAGGATCCCCAACTGAATGAAATAGCTTAGATTTATAGGATTTCATTCAGTGCCTGCATTTTGCTTCATTAAATGAAATGGGCCCTCTTTATGTTGGAACAGTTTCATGCTTTCATCATGTCAGAGGAGGAGGAACAAAGTGAAACTTGTTCTTGTGAAAGCATTATAGATTGTACCTCGTTGTGAAGGGGCTTTCTTGAGATCCACTGGCCCATATCGGTAAATAGGACCTAAAATGTTACTATCTATCTCAAAGTTGAGTATAGACTCCAGAGTGATAATGTGTCCTATTTCCTTTGATCCCTGACCTCCTTTTAATTTAAGATTTTTTTATCCATGTCTACATTCATTTTATTACAGTTTCTGTAATTTATGCAGAGTACTTCAGCGTGAAGAAGTTGCAGGATCTAGCCCTTAAGGAGCTAAATTGAACTGTCATGTAGGCAGCAGCATCTCTATTAAAATCAAATTAACTTCAGGGGGACTACAACTGCATTCCTGAGCGTTAGCTTGCCTCTCTATCTTCACTTATTTTCCAAAGCTTTATTTACCTGCTGGGCACCATATATCATACTTCAGATCAGGCTCATGTAAATTTGAGAGAGACTTGTTTGGGTGACCTCATACAATTTAGGGATTTACAGTACTTTTCAGACACATTTGTTGTTATGAGTTACCTCAAACTTCTATTCGGGGCAGATCCAGAGGGGGTGCGGCAGAGCCTGTGCTTTCATGTGGCTCCAGAGGGTGAGTGCTGTGGCTTCTTGTCCCCTCTGTCCCTGCTGCTGAAGTCAGTGGGAGATGGGAAGGCAAACATCTGCAGCATTCACCCCCTGGGCTCTGGAGCCATATGGGAGTAGGTGCTCTGGCCAGACACTGCCCTGATCAGCTGGTTAGTTTAGAGCTTGCTGCAGTGGGCACAGGGATCACTGTGCACATGTGGCACAGCCAGAATGGGGTGGGCCACAGTGCCCTTGCCTCATTCTTGAATAAAAACTTACAAATTGCCATTTACTGGGTCAGACCATAGGTCCTTCTTGCCCAGTATCCTGTATCAGACTGTGATAGAGAGTGGTTGCTGAAAAGGAGAGTCAACTGGGTATGACCACGGCTTTTGTTCCCACCATTCCTCTCTGACTTGCAGCCTCCAGCACTTAAGGGCTATATGCTACCACTTTTATCATGTGCATATAATACAGTACACGCGGGCTTTTGGATCAGAGTGATGTTAGTATGAGTTTATCGAACTCTGGCAGAAAATGCCCCATGCCACTTCTCTGGATTTTATGCTATAAAAACATTGTTTAATATTGTGAATATAGTAGGGTATGGGGTTAAGATTGTCTTTTCCCCATGAAAAGAATCTCCCAGCAAATTAAAATTGTCCAGTGTTGTCAGATTTACCATATCTAAACAAGAAGAAAACCAAAATGCAGAATTCAAAACCACCCGAACTGACTGATGGGTTTTATGGAAAGCCAACATCAGAATACCTTTGCCTTTTTTTTTTTTTTTTTATATACCTTGTTTTTCATGTTATTTAATAGTAAAACACAGAGATAGGTAGTTTAAAAAAGGTTTGAAGACTGATGTATTTTTTAACTGGAAACATCATTTTTGTGTCTAGTTATTGCTTTTAAACAATGCAATAGGTTAGATAACGTAGGATGTTTAAACACTGAAATCCCTAAAATAGTTTTCAATTTGGTGATTCTTTCTATATATACTTCAGTGTTACAATCTCAGGTTAATCTTAATCTTCTGCAAGTCTACTTTATATAGCTCCCTATTATATAAAATGGGCATCATGAACTTTCCAGTGTAATACATAACTAGCTAAATGCATGGAGATACAAACAGTAAGGAAGGTGTTGCAATCACTTTGGAAAATAGGATTAGAATTCAAAAGGGTGTTGATACATTTGTCTCTGAATTTCATTGTGTTGTCCACTTCCCTATTGTCTAACGTAAGGTGCTCCACCGGGGGAAGAAAAAAATTAATGCACAGATAGAGCATGGAAGATTATGGGCTAGTTATTTGCGTTGCTGAGGGGGATCTGATGATTTTGGTGGATCACAGACTTGAAATGAGTTAGCAATGTGATGTAGTCACAAGAAAACATGAATTGGGTTTCACTAAAAGCTGTATTGTATATAAGACATGGGAGGCAATAGTCCCAACGTACTATGGGCTGATCAGCCTTCAGCTAGAATACTGCATTAGGTTCTGGGCTCTGCAAGTATGTAGAAAAACTGGAGAAGATCTAGAGACAAGGGACGAGGATGATAAAGGGTTTGGAAAATATATTTTATAAGGAAAGGCTGAGAGAACTAGATATGCTTAGGATAGATTAAAGAGGGATACGATAGCAGTTTTCAAATATTTGAAAGGCTGTCTGGAAGAAGAGGGGGAACAACAGTTTTTCCTTGCCTCCAAGATGAGGACATGAAGCAATGGCTTTAAATTGCGGCACAGCAGATGTAGATTAGATTGTCTTTAAAAACCTCACAAACAGCAACAACAACAATAGCAACAATCAACTTCTGTTCAGAATGGTCAATCAATAGAACCAATTTCAGAAGAGTAATTCAATAGAATCAGCTGTGAATGGGAGTTGTGAAATCAGTATTATCAGAGGTTATCAAAAAGAGACAGGATAAGCATTTGTCCGGGATTGTCTAGCAATGGCACCACCTACATTTGTGCTGGTAATTGACTTAGATGACCCTTGGGATCCCTTTCAACCCCATATTTCTCTACAACATGCTGGATCCCAGAATAACATACTTTTCAAAGATCTAGTGCTATATTTTATTTTCTGTGGAAAGAAGAAAAGCAGATCAGTTTTCATTATAATAATACAGTTACAGGATCTAAATTGTAAATGTAAGTCCATAATTGCAATTTAAAATGCAAGAAGTTTTTGCAAATCATTGCTAAATATAAAAAAAAAAAAAGTGATGATAAAAACTATTTCTAAAGGGAAATATTCATGGTAGTCATGATATAGTCTGATTTCTGTCAGTCATAGCTTGATTGCATATACAATTATATTTGTGCTACTCTGTTAAATTCCTGATTGAAAGATAATATTCACATTTGAACTCAATACATCTTATTTGAAAATCTTTATCACAATGAAATATAAAATAAACCCATGCATTATCTTTTTCCCTCCCTGTCTCCTCACTACCAGCTCTTGGGAGTGAGAAATATTCTGTCTCTGGTCTGATAATGAAGAAAACTATAATGATAATATTTTACACTTCTGTAGCACTCTCTTTCTGAAGATCTCAAAGTACTTTACAAGTATTAGGCAGTTAAGGCCCGTTACCATCTTTAACCTCCACTACTTTTTAATTGTTTTTTAGCTTCAGAAAAGCATATGGAAGAGGGAATACACTAAATAGACTGGGGGTTTTCATGTACAGGTGAGAAAATTTTGGGCGGGCATTTAGCAAACAAAATTAAATTGAGATATTGTTTGGGAGTCCCTATTTAAATTTTGCTGCAAGGTGCCCTGAGACTTTGTTGAGAAGAGTGGCAAAATAAATTGCATAATTAATTAATAATGAATAAAATAAAATGTGGAGAGAGCAAAGGGAACCTTCTCCCCACCCCGTCCCCCCCCCCCCCAACACCCCCAACTTTGCATCTCATCACAGGAACAACCAGAAATACAGTGCATGTGTTTCACTCTACTAGAGCATGTGTATGTGCTCAGGAAGATGGGAGGTAATGGAGCAAAGGGCAATTAAAGGGTAATGATCTTTTCCTGGGGAGAAAAGTCGTATTCAGTACATTATAGTTTAAGACTGTGAAAAAGAGTTCTGTTAACTCTTCAATTTGGCAAGCAAGGTAAGTTGAATCTAGGGGCATGCAGGGTCTTCATTTGTGATAAAGAGTTCCAGAATTCTGATTGCTGTTAACAGAATAAATGTAGCTAGCAGGTAATCTGTTCAGAGCATAAGGTTCTCATTAGAAAGAGGAGCCTGCCCTGTGCCCTGAGATAGAGCCTCTACTGGCTTCAAACCTGTCCTTTTTAGTGCCAAAGCATCCCATTATAACAGGTAATACTGTGACCCACAGACAATTTGTAGGAATGTCTACAATCTCATAAAAACATGTTTAATAATGTTTCCTCCAATCTCTTCTCTGAACCGGCCCGTGACAAAACTTATTAAAGAAAGTCAGCATGACAGTTGTCGTTTTTTTCTTGTTCAGTTTGGTTCTGGTTCATGGACCTGATGTTGTGCATCTGTGAGCACCAGCTTCTATCCTAAGTGTTCACTGTTTTCTTTCAAGAAGCTGAATGTGCTGATGTGAAGATAAATATGAAAGGTTAATACTCCAGTCCAGAACTGCTCTTTTTCCATTAATATTCCTATTGCTTGCACTAAATCTTGAAAAAAAGTTTTTAGTATTATCACCAAGTTGCCAGGGATCTTTATTTATTACAAGAAGCAATTTGCAAAAGTTTTTCTATTAAAATATTTCAGGATCAGACCTCTGTACCTGATACAGTCTCAGTCTAAATTTTCCAATTACATATTGGAATTGTGTAAGAGTAAAGTAAAATCAGACTATGACATTCTGGTATCAGAATACATCACAAATATATCCCTTAAGCAATATTCTTTTATATGGTCTTGTTCAGTTTTCTTTTTATAAAATGTTTATTCCCCAGTCTTACTTTAGCCCCAGAAATTACATTCAATCTGATCACATTCTGGAAATATGTTAACATTTTATGATTTCCATAATAATATTTTTCCATATTTATAACACACGTAATATATATTATTATTTAAAATATATAATATATTATAGTTGCAGTTATTTGATATAGAACAAGGTAAGGATTGAATATAGACCCTGTCTCTGGCATGACCAATTAGAATTGGATCCATTTAAGTGACTGTAACTTCAGGGCATACTTGCCATTTTTTATTTCCCTGATGATATTTTTCTCTCCTTCCTCCTCCTTCTTTTCCTACTCCCCCCCCCCCCCCCCCGTATTCTTTTCTGTGCAGCTGGATTTCAGTTCTTCTCCACCTCAGCTGACCAAAGGAAATAAAGTCCCAAGTTTTATAGTGATTTCAGAACTGTAAGTGTGACTCGGGTCAAGCTAGGAACAAAGGAATTGCCATCTAGTTGTCTATTATCATTTATTATTTGTATTCTGTAAACCCGAGTGATGAACAAGTAAAATGCACCTCTTTGTGATGGGCACTGAACAAAAAAATACTGGACTGTATTAACAAGAACATTGCTTGCAAGTCAAGAAAAGTAATTCTTCCACTGTTCAGCAGTGGTGGCAAGTCGCACCTGGAGTACTCTATCCAGTTTTGAGTATGGCACTTTGAGAAAGATGTGGTCAATTAGAAAGGTTGCAGCAGGGAGCAACAAATATTAGGTCTCTAGGAAACATGACTTATGAGAAAAGGTTGGAAGAACTGGGATTGTTTAGTTTGGAGAAAAGTCTGAGGGGGGATTTGATAACAGTCTTCAAATATTTGAAATGTGGTTTTAAAGACGATGGTGGCAGAGACTATCCTTTGTAGCTGCAGGGGACAAGCAAGAACTAAGAGTCTTAAATTGAAACAAGTGAGATTTAGGTTAGATATTAGGAAGAATTTTCTCACTGTGAAAGCTGTTAAGCATTGCAACAGCATACCTAACGGCGTTATGGAATCTCCATCTATGGAAGTTTTTAAGAGCATTTTAGACACATGCTTATCTGGGATGGTGTATATACAGAGATGATCCTGCTTTGAGCAGTGGGTTGAACTAAATGACCTCCCAACATCCCTTTAAGCCTTACTTTTCTATAATTTATTAGAACCACTGCTGGTAGATGGGAACAACCATTTATCCAGGGCTCATCTGAGTTAGCTACTGTAGTTGTTGCTTGTCTGTGACCTCTTCAGGCAAAACAGCTGAATCAGTGCCCCTATTTTCTCCCTTTTCTGGGATTTTGAGAAGGTATTGCCTATTTATCCATAGTATGTGACCATTTGGTATGATAGTGTCATATGACCTTGATGTGTATCTGTTGTGATACCACTGCTATACTTTCAACCGTTGTTTCCTATAATAGGTATATAAAGCCATTTTAATAAAGTGATTGTTCCTTCAGGAGTCCAAGTCCTGTAATTATTTTACTGTATCTAGCTCTTTATATGTTTCCAAATATTCAGTGACTGACAGCAGTTCTAGCTGTGTGGCCATTTTTAGTTTCATCTTCTGTTGAATTGAACGTTAGCAAGTGAAAAGCTGGTATTCACTGGTACCATTTAATAATTTATAGTGCTGAATATGGATCATAATCTGATTCCTTAGCCTTTTTCCATAGATGCTGTATTATTTTGATACTGTTTTTCACCAACCAGATATATTGGAATGATAGGGAGTAGTATCTTTGCAAAGAAGCCCTCTCAGTTTTCTGGTTCCAGTTGCTAGGTTAGGCAAAAATATCCTTGAAGATGTCATCCAGTGCATCAAATGCTCACAAAAATTATATGAAAATATTGCTTTACTTACTATTACTGAATGAAAACAAAGATTTTCATTCCATACAGATCACCCTGTACTGGCAGGCATGTTCGTGGTGGGGTCAACCTTGCTATGCTTACTTCTCTCCATGGTATATTATTTCTGCTACACAGACTTGCATTTTTGTTTAGCTTTACCAGGCTGCTTTCGTTCTTACTCCTGTATGTGGACCAAGACCTTGTAGTAGTGGAGAGGCTTACATGTCTCAATTATCTTCAGAGCTGTGTGGCGCAGTGTCACACTCCTGGCAAACAGATCTGAGGAGAGGTTCCAGACATGTCACAGTCCAACCCCAAGCCCTCGGTGGTGGATCAGTCAGAAGATGTCAGGATCTCAGTGGCTATAAAGATGGAAGAAGGCTGCACCAAGATGGAGATCACCTTCTGTTTAGAGTTTTCCCTTGCCACCAGGCCCAGATCTTCACCTTGTCAAGATCATGTGGTTGCTATCTCCATGCACCAGTTTCCTTATGTTAAGCAAAGTCACAAGCAGACTTCTACCACAGGAAACAACATGGTCTCCTGTACCAACCCCGAGTAAGCCCTGCATTGATGGACCAGTGGTGATAGAGACAGAACTAGTGAATTTGACAGTCTTTAGCCATGAATCTTTCCACAGGTAGTGGTAGCTTGATGGTCTTCTTGCACCTGGGATAAGACAGGGGTACAGTTCAGCAGCTGCTATTGTAACTGAGCAGTCCTGTTCAGAATCCCCTCTGCTCATCCCACATGGGAAAGGGACTAGGAAAGATGCCCTAAACCTAGGCTGTCTTATCTGCTCCTGGTTGGATTAACATGTCCAGTGGGATCACTCTCTGCAGTTGAAACCATCATAAGAAGAAAATAATTTTTGCAGTGTGGAACCAAGGCAATGAACGACCAGAATGAAGAACTGCCTTTCATCTTCAGAAAACTAGTGAGATACAGTATTGATCTTTCAGCTCTGAGTGTGACAAGACAACCTGATGAGGGTCAAGTGAGGGAAGAAGATGGAGGCTACATCTTTTTATAGAAGGGAAAACCAACCCAGGACAAATGCATTGATGGTGTCAGCTTCATCATCAGAAATCAGCTTGTCAGTCAACTTATGGAGCTCCCTGTGGCCAACAGTGACTGTCTTATGACCCTAGGTCTTAAGGTCAGCAACAACCAGTATGCCACTGTCATCAGTGCATATGCCCAGACTTAATGCTCATGATTATGTCAAAGAAAAATTCTACTACAACCTTGACTGCATACTAATACTGTCAAGGGGAAGATCATTCTCCTTGGTGACTTCAGTGCCAGTTACGCATGACCTAGAACTTTGGAGTGGCACCATTGGGAAAGAAGGAGTATGGAAAACTAACTCCAACAGCATCCTCCTCCTGAGCAAATGTGTGGGGAGCTGTCTTGTCATTATCAATGCCATCTTCAGACAGTGACAAATACTAGACTGCCTGGAGACACGCTCTAAGATTGGCACCCGCTCTATGTTCTTGTTTATTGTTAGAGCCCATGATCGAATGGATGTCCATATCATTCCAGGCGTGCAAGAAATTGATGACTTCTAGACAGATCACTGTCTTGTCAGATACATTATGAAGATCTGGCTTGCTTCCAAACACTGAAAACAGTCAAAAACAATGTGAAGGACTCTCAGGGCCATAGCTCTTCAAAACTCGAAGGTCTATCAGTGTCTCCAACAGTGTCTCTGTGAAAAGATTTGTGTCCTGTCCACAAATGAATGGAATGTTGACGAACTCTGGAAAGGTTTTAAACCACCGTCCTTATGACCTGTGCTGAATGCATTTGCTATAACGCCCATCAACATGAAGGCTGGCTTGATGAGAGTGACACCAAGATCCAAGCCCTCCTTGACCAAAAGAGAAGGGCTCATTTTGCTTGGCAATATGACACCTCATCTCAGCAGAAGAAAGAGATATATCAGTTACTCAAAGTTAAGCTCAAAGGAGGAGCCAGGAAATAAAAAATCAGGGGTGGCAAGAGAAAGCCAAAGATAACCATCTCTGTGCTGACAAACATGACAAGCATAGCTTTTTCCAGGCAACAAAAGCCATCTATGGCCCACCTTCAAGAGTCCTAATTTCCTATGATTGAAGAATGGCTTGGCACTCCTCAAAGACAATCTAGTCAAACTAGATGGAAAGAGCATTTTGAGGCATTCCTGAACCGTGAGTCAACTATGGCAGATATCATCAAATCCTTCCCCCAATACTCTGAAAGGGGGTCCCTTGCCAATCCCTCTGTTGTAGAAGAAGTCTGGCTTGACATCATGGAAACCAAGGAAAAATATGTAGGAGAAACCAAACAACAACTGCATATGAAAATGAGCGTACACCAAAAAACTATCAAAGACAAAAATACTCAATTACCTGTGGGTGCACAAGACAACCACTCGCTCTCCAATCTCTCAGTTCTGATTCTCAAAGGGAATTTACAAAACATCTTTTGTAGACGAGCCTACAAACTTCACTTCATAAATCTATTGGATACAAAAAGCCATGGACTAAATATAGACATTGGATTTATGTTACACTATAGTATGTCTGCCATTCGATAACTCTAGGTAAACTCTTTACATTTTACCTTGTAGTTCCCTGGATCCACCTTCTACCCTTTCTTTAACAGTCACTGCAGTCACATCAGCGAACTCCTTTATCACCCCCAGGTGCATCCTGTCCAGCTCCATGGACTTGCATATGTCCAGCTTATTTAAATAGTCCCTAACCTGGTTTTTTACCGCTAAGGGCTGCTCCCCTCCTCCCCAAACTGTGCTGCCTGATGCAGTAGTCTGGGAACTGACCCTGCCTGTGAAGACTGAGGCAAAATAGGCATTGAGTACATCAGCCTTTTCTGTATCCTCTGTCAGAAGATTGCCTCCCCCATTCAATAAGGGACCCACCCATTCCCTTATCCTCCTCTTGCTACTGATATACTTGTTATACCCGTCTTGTTACCCTTCACGTTCCTTTCTAGCTGCCATTGCAATTGCACTTTGGCCTTCCTGACTTCATCCCTGTATGCCTGAGTAAAGGTCTTGTATTCTTCCTTAGTTATTTGTCCAAGTTTCCACTTCTTATATACTTCCTTTTTGTGATTTGGTTTACTGAAGAGTTCCCTGGTAAGCCAAGCTGGTCTTCTGCCATACTTGCTAGTCTTCCTGCACACCAGGGTGTTTTGTTCCTGCACTTTCAGTAAGTTTTCTTTAAAGTACAGGCAGCTCTCCTGGACTCCCCTCCCCCTCAGTCTGGCTTCCCAGGGGATCCTGCCTGTGAGTTCCCTCAGTACGTCAAAGTCTGATTTTCTGAAGTCCATGGTCCTTACTCTGCTGTTCTCCATTCTTCAAGTTATCAAGGAAACGAAGAACAACAAGGCTACTAGAATAGATGTGCCTGTGATTGTTCTGTGTAATGGATCAGAAATAGATCCATTTGTCATCTGAACTGGTGGCAAGCAAGGATGCATCACTTCCCCAACTTTGTTCTCTGTTTTTCTGGCAGTCATCCTGGTTCTCATTAAAGACTGCCTTCCTTCCAAAATTGACCTTAAATACTGAATGAATGAAGGGCTCTTCAATCATTTTCACTCGAAGACCAAAACAACCATCTTTGACCATCAGTATGCTGATGGCTGCATCATCCTTGTGCACACAAAGAAAGACCTCCAGAGTGTGCTGGATCTTTTCAGAGATTCAAACAAACTTTGGGCCTCTCGCTCAACATGGAGAAGACTAAAGTGCTCTATCAGTCTGCTACCAGCCATGAATGTAACCCCCCTCTTCCCAAATTACTCTCATAGGAAAGACTCTGGAGGTAGTCAAGCACTTCCCTTACCTCGGAAGTCACTTCTCTCAGAGTGAATATTGAAGAGGAGATCCAGCACAGGATCCAGCGTGCAAGTGGTTCCTTTGAGCAAATTGCTTCAGCATTTCTTTATTCATCACAATCTCTGGAAAGACACCAAGATTCAGATCTACAAAGCAGTCATCATCCTCAGTCTTCTCTACGGTGCCCTACTGTCATCATCTCAGGAGCCTGGAAAGATATCCTCCAGAACGATGCCTCCAGAAAATCCTCCGCATCAAATGGGAAGATTGCTGCAGAAATGCTAGCATACTTGCTGAATCCGGTGTTACCAGCATTGAGTCAATGATCCTTGTGCACCAACTTTGCTGGACTGGACATTATGTGCAGATGCGTGACTCTCAGCTCTCAAAACAAATGCTTTACTCTCAGTTTAGTAATAGTTTGAGATCTTGTGATGGCCATAGGAAATGCTACAAAAGACACATTGAAGGCATACCTCGACAAAAATGGATGCTGAGATCAAGAGCTAGGAGAAACTGGCTACTCACCAACTCTAGTGGCACCACAACTGCAACCAAGTAGCAGCCCATTTCAAGGTAAAGCATCTTGTCTTTGAAGCAGTGAAGAGAGAACAGAGGAAGGAAAAGGAGAGAAATCCCAGCTTGCAGCCTGCTCTCCCCTTTGGAAAGACCTTCAACTTCTGTGGCTCAAGGATTGGACTCTTAAGTCATCTCAAGACCTATCAATGAGCTGTGGTAGAGATCATCCTCAAATTGAGGGATTGCCAACAATGAGTTCTTACTAAACTCAGAACTTTTTGTTATACTTTTTGACTGTTTTCCACCAAATAAACATCCCCATTCTGTGTCTTCTACTTGTTCTGTGATTCTCAGAGCAATGATTCAGTCAAAGTCTTCTGTTTAGGGTACATGCAAATGTTACACTTACATAACCTAACCTTTGTTAGGTCCATCTAAGTGCCAAACTGTCCCTGCTGCCTGCAGTGGGTTTGTTCGGGATTCAGAGAGTGGTCAGGGTGAAAAGGTAAGAAAGGTTTATTGATCTAACAAACACGTAATTACACAAAGCTTAACAACATAACAAAGACAGACAGTAAATCTCCGAGTCGGCAACTTATCAGCAGTCTCCTTTTATGCCCGGTATATGACAAGCCTCTCGAAATCCAGTGAAGTCAGGCATCCCCAATCTACGCTGTCTAAAGGGGTACTGGGAAGAACCCTAGTATCAGTCTTCGAAGTTCTCAGGAACCACCGGTCTGCTGAATTCCTGGTCTGCAGCTTATCTTTCACAATGATAGCTTCCTTTACCACACCGCTTTCCTTCAGTCGATTTCCGGATACACCAGCAAATTTATAGATTTTTTTGAGCTAGCTGTTGGCTTGCAGCCAATTATAGTTCTATACTACAAACTTTCTTTATATGACTAACCAATAGCAGTACAAGCCTTTGCATTTTCTCTATATGATTAATTTTAGCTGCGCCATCACTATTGAAACTGGCTTTAAGCTATGGCAAAATACATTAATAAAATACAGGAAATGCTTAACTACAACGGCTTCCAATTACACTCTTTCTTCTAGCTATAAGCATTCCGCAATAAATAGATAAGCAGCAGAAAATCAGGTTTAACCCTCAGAAAGCTGGTTTGGCTGTCACAGGATGCCTCAGCAAGCACTCTTTTAAGCAGACACAATTTTGCTGTCAAGAGACATGACTAAGTCACTGCCACACCAAACTGTACATACCTTCAAGAAGTTTAGATTGGACAAAAAATGGCTGGCCCACTCTAGCTTAGTTTACATGAGGAAATGCAGTAAGTAGATAGGGCTAATCCATGCCTTATGGGTTAGAATACATGGAGGTCGGGGGGAAAGGGAATTGATGGGGGGGGGGGGGGTCTGCTACAGACCACCACATCAAGAGGAAGACTTCTGATAAGTTGAGTAAGAGGAAGTTGAATAAGAGGAAGACTGCTGATAAGTTGCTAGACTTCGAATTCTTGAGGCAGCCTTCAGAGGCCGTATGGTCTATGGGCATGGTTGTCATGGGGGACCTAACCTACTCTGACATCTGCTGGGAGGACCAGTCAGCCAAATCCAACCATTCACGTAAATTCTTAACCTGCATACAGGACCTTCACCTAATGCAGGAGGTATACAGTCCTACTAGGGGGAAGGCCTTACTGAACTTAGTATTGGCTATGTGGGATGACCTGGTAGGGGAGCTGCAGATTTATGGTCAGGAGTAGAGGTGGATGTCATTTACTTGGATTTTAGGAAGGCCTTGGATATGGTATCTCATCCCATTCTCATAAATATATTTAGAGATTCTGAGTTAGATGATTAGACAGTCCAGTGGGTGGCAAATTGGCTTAGGGGTCGCACCCAGAGAGTGGTGGTGGATGACGGAGAGGTATCGACCTGGAAGAATGTGGGCAGGGGGGTCCCGCAGGGCTCAGTCCTTGGACCTATGCTCTTCAATGTCTTCATCAGTGACTTGGACGTGGGTGTGAACTGTACACTGTCCAAGTTTGTGAATGATACTAAATTGTGGGGTGAAGCAAACACATTGGAAGGTAGAGAACAATTGCAGGCAGACCTGGACAGGTTGGAAAAGTGGGCAGAACACAATAGGATGCCATTCAACAAAGACAAATGCAGAGTGCTGCACCTAGGGCATAAAAATATCTAGCACACCTACTGGCTGGAAAATGACCCGGTCAGCAGCACAAAAGCGGAAAGGGATCTCGGAGTCACAGCATACTCCAAGATGAACCTGAGACATCAGTGTGATGAAATCATCAGTAAAGGTAACTGCACTTTATCATGCATCAGCAGATGTATGACAAATAGATCCAAGGAGGTGATACTTCCCCTCTATGCAGCATTGGTAAGACCGCAGTTGGAGTACTGCATCCAGTTTTGGGCACCGTACTTTAAAAAGAATGAGGATAACCTTGAGAGGGTCCAGAGGAGGGCCACTTGTATGGTTAAGGGTTTGCAGGCCAAGCCCTATGAGGAGAAACTAATGTACCTGGATCTCTTCAGCCTCTGCAACAGAAGGCTGAGAGGGGATCTTGTGGCTGCCTACAAATTCATTAGGGGGATGCAACAAGGTATCAGAGATGCTCTGTTCACCAGGGCACCTCTTGGGGTAACAGGGAACAATGGTCACAAACTGACAGAGAGCAGAGTCAGGCTAAACATCAGGAAGAACTTCTTCATGGTAAGGGTGTCCCAGATGTGGAATGGGCTTCCAAGGGAGGTGGTGCTCTCCCCTACCTTGGGGGTCTTTAAGAGAAGGCTGGATAGGCATCTGGCTGGGGTCTTCTGACCCCAGCACTCTTTCCTGCCCAGAGCAGGAGGTCAGACTCAATGATCTGTTGAAGTCCCTTCTGACCCTAGCATCTATGAATCTATGCCCAATTTAACTCAACACGTGCACATGTTTTGAGTGCAGGTTGGGGCTGGGAAAGTGCAGGAGGGGTTGTGCTTTTCCTCCCCCTCCTACTCTTCCCCCTCAACTGGACTATTTTTAGCTCCCTTCCTGATCCTCCCCAGTCCCAGACAGACAACCCTCTCCCCCTGTGAATCTGCTAGCCCCCCCATAATGCTTCCCACCTCTCCCCCCACCCTCACTTACCTAGGTTGTGTTCCCAGCACAGCCCCCAGCACTGGCAAACGTGCACATGTGGGCCCCAATCTATGATCATATGGCTTAAAGTAAGCTATGTGATCATATATCAAGTCTTGAGAACATCTGCATGTGCCCTTGTCTCTCAGCCTAGGGGCATGATTCATAGGCTGTTACAGGCTTCCTGTGCGTGTGTATATTTGGGGGGGGGGGGGGGTTAAGAGCTTCCCTAGAAAGACATTCTCGGTCTCTTCTGTGGTTGTATTGGTTCCATGTCTGTTCCATGATTGCACTCCCTTGATGAGAACTAAGTGTTTACGTCATTCTTAAGCCCAAATTATGTACTTTTCTCTTCTTTTAGCATATGGTTTGTAAACTGCAGGATGACTTTTGTGGCTTGGAAAATTCTAGTAATTAAGTCCAGGTCTTTTGGTGGTCTCTCTCTCAGTTTTTGTCACAGATCCCAGTCATGATTTGGTCTCTTACTGAGGACTTGCCCCTAGAATTGAAAGTATGGATCTTCAGTCTTCGATCAGTCACAAACTTTTCACCTACTTCTTGTGCACCATGGATGGAAAACAGATCATAGATTTCCTTTCTACCCAGAGTGCAGTACTCTTCACTTTCCTGTGGCTCTCTCGACACATTACACTTAAGGCCTGATTAACCAGGTAATCACAACTTAAATTGTAACCTGGCTATACATTCAACCAATTAATGGCATGATAAAGCAACCAATAAGCTACAAAGTTATTCCACAAAAAATGGGTAATAACTTTGTAGCTTGTTCTAATCACACCCTTAATTGAATGTGCGGCCAAGTGCTCCCCTGTGGCTGGGAGCAGCCATCAACCGAAGGGCTCCCAGCTACAGGGGCGTATCACCTGCTGCCAGCCCAGCAGCTGATGAAGCTTGCAGTGATTTCAGTGTTGTCCACTGCAGTGCTCTCAGCAGGGGCAGTGTCTTTGACTGTTGCACTTGCAGTAGGGGCAGCAAGAACACTGCCCCTACTGAGAGCCTTGTGAAGTGTGGGGCTCGCAGTGGTGCCAGAATTACCTCCCACAGCTCCCGCTGTGAGCCCCACAGCCTACAGAGCTCCCAGTGGCAGCCTTGTCCTTGCTGCCACTGCTGCAAGACCCACAGTAATGTGGGCTGTGGGGCTCACGGGGGAAATGCTGCTGCTGCTGCTTCAAGCCTCCTGCTGTGAACCCCACCACTGACTATGCTTGCAGTGGGGACAGCTTTCCTGGTGATGCCCTCACTGTAAATCCCACAGCGCATGTTGGCTTTGGGGCTCACAGCGGGGGGCAGCTCAGGAAATGTTGCCCCTGCTGTGAGCCCCACCAGCCCTACCAAAAATACCAGAGGCTTCAAAATCAATTACTGTAAGAAAATTTAGCAAGTTAGCTTTCTTTTCATGCCCCACCCCCTTTTTTTTTGCTGGCACCTGTCTTCTGTATTTTTGGAAAGTTTCACATCTGGTGAAATTTTTAACAGCTCAGTTCTCTACCTTGAGTATTTTCTAGTTTCATTTGACTCCATTTACCATGTGTTGATCAATGAAAACTCAGAGCCAAGGAGTCTAATAGAGGACTGCTGCATTCAGCACATGAATTGTGACTGATCAGTCTTGTGTAACATGAGCAGGACAGAACAACTGTTTTGTACAGGTTCATGATGAAGTCTTTTTAAGGAGTCCCAGGACAGACTCAGTTTCGGAGGAGAATTTCTTGTACTCTTTTCCTGTCCCGTACCTCAGTGACTGGAACAGTAATAATTTGGCTCTGATCACGTTACATCAAGCTTTTTATTCTAAGAACCATATATGATATGTGGCGTTCCATGACAGAGAAGAAGCCAGCCTATTAATACTTAGTGGTGTTTATCAATTTATAACTATTAGGAACATTGCCGTTGAACTTCGTATATGGGAAGAAAGTCAGAGAGCAACTTCCTTATTAAAAATGTCTATAAAATGAAGAATTGTCTGCCCTTACAGGAATTTTATTTTGTTAATTCAGATTGTTATCAAAATATCGAGATACTCATATAGCTCAATACTACAGTCAACAGAAATAGAATATACAAGTTTGGTTGGGTACTTTCCTAAATTAATTAACATATGTCTATACCTTAAATCTACATTTCTGCAAGTCTTTTTAATTAATCCTTGAAGCCTAAGTCTTCAGGGTCTTTTTAAAAAAAAACTTTAATCAATTATTTTGCTCTAGATTTCTAAATTGGTTTGTAAGAATTAATGGCATCTGTGGCATTTTCTTAATATACAGGGCATGTTAATAATAAAACATTATTAAAACTGTAAAAGTAAAAAAAATGGAAAATTCTCATTCATTCCTTTTGAATAATGTTTAAAATGTAGAATGTTAAGGTACCCTATTTATTCAGCAATCAAATTTTAAATTACACATGCTCACATTACTCAATGTTCCTTATGCTAACACATTGTAGAGCTACAGCACTGAAGAAAAATTATAGTGCACTCTAATAAGTTTAGAAAATGAACTGAAGCAAGATTCACTAGCTTTTTCACACTATGTGTAGCCTTCAAGGAAGGGGAAAACTTGTATGTTGGTACTTAAAAAATAACTTTGTGCCGATTTATAGTAGATGCTGCTCATGCTGACTAAAAGGTCTGAAAGCTGGAATTAGGAAGTCACACACAGTTCTAGCTTGTGAAAGGAAACATAAATTAACTCAATGCACCCCAAAAATATGGCCCTAAATAAGGCATATTCTTGAAGAGCCCCTTTAAACCAAGCTCACACTGAAATCAGTAGAGGCATTTATGTACGGGTGGGATGGAAAATCTTAATTAAAAAAATATTTCCTGGATGATTAAAGGGGACCCTAAATATTTGCTTCTTACTCAGACATCCGTTGACATGCTTGGAAATTTTGCCTTAGTAAATTTTTCAGGATTAGGCCTGGATTGTCTAATTAAATGATTGGAACTCAAACTGGGCTCAATGCTGCCTTTTATATGCAAGCCTGTAGAGTGCACAGTTATAAATGAGGGTCCAAATAGGACCCTCTTCTTCACAAATAAAGTTGTATTTACTTCTAAATATTTGGCATGTACAATTACTAACATGACATGCAGCTCCTGACCTGGGCAAAATTAATTCAACTGTAGTAAGGCTTGTGTCTATTTTGGAACACCTTAACAAATGCTTATATTTAAAGCCTTCTCATTAAAACTAATGGCAAGTAATGTGCACAAGAAATCATTAGTAGAAAATGTGATTATTGCAGCTTACATTTAAAATGATCTAAGTCAGTATTCTTGACAAATACAGCAGCTGACCTTTTATTAAAAGGAATGATTGGTGTTAGCAATTAAAATAAACCACACTAAATGCAATGCATCTTCAAAGCATCCCTGTATAATTCCTTTCCCTTCATTACTGTATTTGGAAAAATTTCTTGCTTTCTCTGAGGTTGTTGTTTGTGTGTGTGTGTGTAAGGATAGTGAGATACTGAAGTATTTTTCTCTTTAGTGAACTGAAAAGAAATTTTCTAACCTTAATCATAAAAGCTCTTAGAGTTATATGGGCTTTTTTATGAGCTGAGAGATCCATTTTATTACAGCACTTTCGTCATTTCAAAAATGTCTTCCTATGTTGTCTTTTTAAAGAAACTTTATCACAGATTGTATTCTAGAAATCCAAGTGCTGATACACAGGGTTCTTATCAGCATAAAAAAGTGTATTTTCAGCCTCCTAGATGTGATATTTTATGCCTTCTCGCAATGGATACATAACCTGGCAACAGCGCAGTGTGTCATGTGCATGGGTAACGTGAACAACACTTCAGTGAAGCTACAGTAATCCCTATTTCCAATCAGTCGGACAGAAAATACAACTGATAAAGCTCAATGTAGTGTAGGAGGAATAGCTATAGAATTAATGGTATAATTTCAATTACTGTTTTATTATTAAAATGACAGTAGAAATGTAATGTGTTATTAACAGGTTTAGCAGTTTGAAAATCCATGTTATATAAATCTTTTAGAAGTCAAAGCCAAAAGTTTGTATTGTATTTTGTTTGGCTTATAAAGTATCTTAACTTTAAAATAATATCCCATGAAGTAATGGCAAAATATGAAAAACAAACAAAACAAGCAAGATGAGCATCATTATTATGCTTTTTTTCTGATCTAAAATCTTTTAATCACCGTGAAACAACTGTGTGTTTCTTACCTATTCTTCTGCATTGTATGTCATATAGTCAAACATACTTAAAAATAATGTATCCGTTTATAAATGGATCCAGCAATTTAGTTAATAACCTGTTAGTGTTACAAAGCTGACTTTCCTGTAAAATCCTTCCATTTTTTAGTGGTCAGAAGGTGAAATCCTGACCCCATCAAAGTGACAATTCCACTATGAATCCCTTGTTGATCCCAAAGTTTAGTAATGAGACCAGGGCTGCCCTCTGATCTTCCCACATAGTTGACCATGGCCATCTTACATCTTAAAAGAAAAAACTTACTTCTACCCTTTTTTATTTTTAAGGGTTTTTCTTTTGCCTCTTCCTCAACATGTAAAGTCAAGAAAAACATACAAGATGTCATACGTTATTTCTCTTCCTCCTCTAAGTAAACTGACGATCAAAGATATAGGGTTAATACAGACCAGATAAACCTTTTGGTAATTTTCATCACTTATTCAATATTTAATATTTTGGCTATATTTCTGATATATTTGCTTGAACAACACTCCATGCACTGCTGATCAAAGAGGCATGATGGAAGATGATGAAAACATGCCACACCTGGCAGATTTAATAGCCAGAGGTCCAATGTGGTTTCTGCAAGTGATTGCATGCAATTCATTTTTACTACAGTAGAAGGTGCACATGCTTACATATTGGATAGCAAAAGATGATTTGGTGTGTATTGACTTGGTTACAAGGTTTGGAGCCTATTCACCTGTGCCTTTTCACAGCAGGTTAACTACGCTGCCTTTATCCTAGGCATGGATAAAGGCTTATTTCCAGTGATCCCTGGAATTCCAGTGTCCTTTTTTTGAGCTACCTCCAATAGAAGAACATACACACACCAAAACACATAACATATCACAGCACATCTACTGCAAGCATGCATATATATAATTTTAAAAAGGTAAATAAAAAATTACTAGTGCCTTATATTAAAATGCACACACACATATATATATGTGCATTTTAATTAGTGCATAATTTAGTGTTTAATCTAAAGGATATCCTTTAATCTCACAAGACCCTTGTTTGTTTGTTTCTAATTCATTTATTTTTAGTCTTGTGTTTAAATGTTATGGGCATTTAAAAAGGACACAGCCTCTGATTCTCCTCCCACAGCAGCATAAACCAGGAGTCTCTCTTTTTAAATCAGTGGAATGAGTGACAGGACAATCAGGTCCATGCCTTCTACTGAGAGGAGTTTACAGTCTCTGTTAGAGTACTATCTTCTAGCTTTAGCTGTGACTAATTGCTTTCATTTTTTATTGCAGGTGTTCAATTATTCACTAGGTGACCAACAATTCTCCAATAGGGATTTTTTCTAGAGTGATTCTACCTTGAGAGTGAAATCCTGGTTCTGCTGAAGGCTGCAGTAGAATTCCATTCAACATCACTGGAACCAGGATTTTATGTTTTTTGGTATTTCCATTTATAATAGTAAGCTATAAAGTGAAAGAAATAATAATATTTAGAGAAAATACCTGTTTGTGAATTTCTAGGAACTTCAGGTTCTTACCTGCTTGTAGAGTATGCAGAGGTCACTGAAATAAAAAGGGTGGTGCAATATTAATATAGGAATTACTAAAGAAAATCAATATCAATGTTATGGTATATTTTTGCATTTATTGGTGTCCACTATATGGCCACTAGCATCATTCATTTATCTTATGAAACTGGAAATGGACAATGATACAAGTTCAGAAAATATTGTTAATAAAATATTTCCTAGGGTCCCCAAGCCATGGAAAAGAAAGATAGCGACTAAGAGAGATCCTATAAATCCCTTTCACTGTGAGCAGAAACCAGAACAAGAGGCTTAAAACTACAACTGCAGCAGTGTACCTCTGTAATCCATGTAAGAAAAGAACCCTACACATGACTAAAAGCTGACTGACCCAATTTTTAATAAGCTGTTTCCATATTTATAAACTATTTTCCTATCAGGCTTGGTGACTACATTGCTTGCTTATATGATCTTTAAATATCAGACAAGTACAGTTTCATATAGGTGACGTGCAAGTCTGAAGAGGCAAATGCCTTATCATCCCTGCATTGTCAGACTGAGGTAATGCTTGTATTTTGCCTTTAACCTGACTCATCAATACATTAAAAAAAATCTAACTCAATTTAACTCATACTGGTTGGGCTACTGAGCTTATGGGTTGAATGCTCTTGATGCTTGGGCTAATGATGAACTGGGGATACAGCCTACCTCCTAAACTGCTAGTCCAAACACATTAATCAAATCATATCTCATAGGTCAGGTGTTGTTGCATTGCAGTGTGATCACTCATGCTTGAACTAGGCTAGCTTCAGTCGGAAGAACCCGTGTGCCAACTTTTGAGTTAACTGTCGCAGTGAAAACAAACCCAAAGACTGTGGAGCTTCACCACTTTTCTGCTTCTCTTAGTGGCATGTCATATGCTAGTTTATAAGCCTGAATGAAACTATCATTTGGAATAAGGGGTACTGATTATGTGCAGAGGGCTGTTGTGATAACCAAATCTAACAAGGTGCTCAAAACAAAAGTGTAAGACCTTTGATGCTGCCCCCGTACTGGTTTAAATTTCTGAATTCTTTCCGGAAGGTATGAACCTGTAATTGGTCTATTTATAGGTGGGTGACAGGATCTATGGGGAGAAAGAGGGCAGTAAATGGGGAAAGGCTCATCCGTAGTCCACAGATTGATGCACTGAATATCCAACAGCAACTGAATAATATATGGAAAAATTTTCAGGGGTAATTTGCAGCTGTATTTACCCACATATTTCTCTTTTAATCGATAAACAGTAGTGCATGCACCAAAAGACATAATTTTGCAGGCACCAAAGAGCAGAATTTGGCCTGCAGACTTTTGGAAACTGGACTATATCTTTAATCATCTCAGTAAAGTATTGTTCCTGCTCCCATTTTTCTAAGATCTGCCAGAATGAGCTGAAGAAAGCATGCTGGATCTGTAATTCATCTTCCTAATAGTTGAAAATGACAATTAATGGCTGTTCTTGTTATTGGGTAAGCCTGTATTTTACTGACTTAGACTTAAAATGTGAAGAATTATTTATTTTGCAGTGTTGGCTTGTAGGAGCACATACTTTAACTATCTTAAATATGCCCTCTTACAGCTAGGATACAGTGTCACTTAATCTCTTGAGTATTCTTCCTTTGTTGCAAATTGAATTCAGCAGAACTGATTCTTTTTAGTCTCACTCTAAAATACTACAAAGTAGCACTGGTGCAGTGTACTCACAGCTAGCTTTCATTTTTTGTCTTTTAAACTGTATGGCAAGAAATGAATTATGTTGTTTTTTTTATATACACATGGTAATTAACTGCCTTATGCTAAAGCCTCAGTGGCACCCATCTATGTGGAGGCCCTGGAGCTCTGAACTGGGTCTGGCTCCCTGGTTCTCTTGTATGTTTTTCCAGTATTTAGGTGAGTCTTCTTTGAGGAGCAGAAAAGGAGAGGAAGGCAATTTGTATAGAAAGAACTGGATTTAATTGTTGGATTATTGTATGGATTACTCCCTGTCACATTTATATGTACCATGAGTGTGTATCAAACTGTAGGTCTCACAGAATTTTGCTTTTGATGTGCATCCCAAAGAGTTTCAAATTTTAAAATGCACTCTTCCAAATTGGCAATTTACCAAGATTTATTTTTCAAGTCAATAAAGCCAGATCCTCATAGGCAGGGGTCCCAGGGTCTGATCCTGATGCACAGGGTCCAATTCAACTTGCAGACAGGCTGCACATCCCTCATGTGGCCCACAGAGCAAAAAAGTTGAGCACCCCAATGTAAGACGCAAATGAAATATTTTTATCACCAGATGGTTCCACAGTTTTAAACAAAAGAATTATTTTTAGCTTGTATGATTTATTATTGTATTATTTAGCATGTATTAACTTGGAATAACTAAAACCTTGTAATGTGCATACTCATTAGTTCGTTATATTGTCCTACTCTATTTGAAAATTTTGAGCAAAACTATGTCTTACATAAATACTCCGATTTTGTGAAGATGAGCGACCATTATGTTGAGGCAAACCCAGTATTTTTGTTTTGAATATACATTCAGAACACACCTTTTCGCCAAAGCTTATTTTCTAAAAAAGGACCTGGGCCTCTAGAGTGTAACTTAGATAGAATTTAGGCACCTAAGGCGAAAGTTCAAAAGTGTGATTCTGTAAACCACATTCAGCTGCTGCCTAAATCTGGAGGCAAATCAACTCCAGACCTTAAAGTTCTCTGGGTGCTGAGAGCTGCACCGCTGAACACATCCAAGACTTGTCCCAGTACTGACCAAGCTGAGTAGCTTGACAACTAGCTGACACCTAAGACTGATTGGGGTCCAGAAATTAGGAGTTCCTCTGCCAGACTTCTGTGAGATGCTGGATCCAGTAGGCATTCTCAGAGTGCATCTAATATACCCTCACATGCTCTCACAAAAAGTAGTTTGGCTAGCACTTTTTTTAATGATGCTTCCCCTTATATATAATTATCTAATGTTCTGATCCTGGGCTAGTTCCCTCCTGAGTCTGAGGAAATCCAAAAACAGTTTTCCTATGTGTCATGACAGTATCCTAAACACTGCAGTCTTGGCTATTCTACATGGGGCCATTGTCTACCCATGCTGAAGATGTTGTGCAGTAAATAATGCAAGATTCACTGGGCCAGAGAGAGCGAGTATAACTTTGTGGCTTAGTGGTTAGGATACTTGTGGAGGAGGGATAGACAACGAGACCCATATACTATTCCACTATTAGGACTAAGTACAGGCAATCAAAAAGCCCAAGGCTGAATCAATTCAGTCTTTATAGGTTAGTCTAAGCTGCAGAGATTAAACCAAGAAGCAAGTAAACAGACACTCACTTTTGATTCAGGAAATGCAGCCACATGCTGCAGTAGCTTAGGCCAGACACCCAGGAGCATTACGGCATGCCTCTCAGCCTGCTAGCCACTGGAAAAGAAAAGGGACTGACATTCCAAGGCTTTTCTCCCTTCCCTGCTTGAGGGGAGGGGGCATGGCCAGGCCCCAGCTTGGGGCTATCATGATGGAAGGTGGTGGTTTACATTCCCTCCCTGGCTCACATGGGACCCTAGACTGGGTCTGCCTGGGCAGGGGAGTTCCTGCCAGGCTTTTGCCCATGCCCTGCTTGAGGAGGGGGAGGGTAGCCCCTGCCAGGCTGAGAAGGGGGTGGATGGAAAAAAAGGTAGTGACTTTGAATTCATAAAAGCTTGAACAAGAATAGTCCTTTCTCTGAAGCGAGCATATATTGAACACAGCAAATAGCAACCTCAAGCACACAGTAAAAAACAACCAAAAATCTTTGCTTAATCTACGATCCAGCCTAGTAAAACACAGTGAGAGTGCACATAGCTTAGTCTAACTCAAAATGGAATGTAATAAACCAAAAAGACAAAAGAAAGTTTTGCATACGTGTCGTGTAAGCCTGAGGGCAATGTGTCTCCTTACAGCCAGGTATTCAGAAAGTCCTTCTTGGGCAATCAGCAGGAGGGCTTAGGTGTTGGAGTGGAGATCTCACAAGCCTCACCTCTGCTTGTGTTTTTACAAGAGCACTTGCACCCTCTTCTTCCCCTTGGATGCCTTAACATTAGTGTGCTTGTCACCTATAGCACCTTTGGCAGGACTCTCATGCATCCATTGTTTTTTGTTTCTTCTTATGTATTCCAGTCCCTCACCTTATACAGGTTCTGCACTATAATGTAAATGTAGTTCTCTGCTTTCTTTGGTCACACTAGCCCAAGCAGTCTGGGACCCTCTCCTGCTCAGTTAGCTCCATCATACATATGTGATGATTGTGCCAGGTCTTTGCCAACACCTCCCACTTCTCAGTCTGGTCCTGCAGGGCTTGGCCCTGTACTCACCGGTGGCAGGGGACCAGTCCCTCCAGTCCCGGTTCCCCAGCCTCTTCCCCCTCCCCCAGGGCCTGGTGGAGCTGAGGGGAATTATGCCCCCCTCCCCCTCCCTTATCAACTGCTTGCCTCAGTCTCTGCCACAGGTGAGAGAGGGTGAAGTCTGCTGGTCTTCTGTGGCCCCCTGCCAAGCAGTCCCCAGCTGGGATCCTGTGCCAATGGGAGAGGGGCTTAAATCCTCCTCCCTCCCCTCTGCCTGAGCCTGCCTGCCCATACCCCTGCCCCCTCTGCTCCAGCTGGGAAAAGTCTAGCAGGTGCTGCACCCCCCCACCCCCATACAGACCCAGCTGCAGTCCCCAGCCGGGTTTCCCACCTCTTTCCCCTTGTTAGCCAGCCCTCACTGCTCCGGCTTTTCAGCAGAGGGGCTGGGCCAACCCTTTACTCTGGAGCAGACAGCACAGCTCAGCCCAGGGCTGCAAAGCTTTCTGACATGTTGGGGGGTGGGAGGGGGTGATTTAACTTGAACCAGGAAGGGGTCTGGGACAGAAGTTTCATAAACCAGTTTGACATAAATCAGTTAAATCTGATACTAGATTCAACCAGGTTTATCTTAAACCAGTTTCAGCCATTTTGAAACTGGTTTATATGCACTGAACTTCTGTTATGTTACAGGTTTAAACCAGTTTCTGATCACTTGAACTGGTTTATGTGTAACTTCTGTCCCATGTGTATAAGTGTACTTAGACATGTAAGTATGATCTTATTTCACCCTGCTCAAGTCCCTGAAAACCTGTTAATACAAGTTAGGTGGATCCTCCCCATCCTTTCTCACTGCTTTTTTGGACCATATCTTATGATAAGATGATGGTGTGTTACAAAAGTAGATGCATTAATGGATTTTTATGGACTTGAACAGAGTGGAATAGAATTGCACTTACTCTAGTCAACTTAGAGGCCCAGTAAGTAAAATAGTAGTTAGCCTCTAGTTCCCAATTGTTTTTTCCAAGAACTGTTACCAATAAACAGAAAACCATAAAACTGATGGTTTGGATGCATTTCTGGGAAGTGAAATAAAGTAGAGCCTCAGGTAAAGAGAAGACTATAACTTACGGTCTCTGATATCCTGGGCAAGTGATCTAAATGTACCACCATTACCACTAATTGTGTTTTACATGAAATTTTACCTACTTCCTTGAAGGATAGGATATAGGCAACTAGTTTCAATAGAAAATCTTGAACTCTGGATCCGATGTGGCAGAGGGGCCTCCCTAAGGAAGCTGGGTATTAGGATATACCTACAAATTCATAATTTCCGGTTGACTAACTCTAGTCATGCTGCTAGTTCCAGGTGGCTCCCTGCTTAGTGGATTTATTTTGAATCTTATGCTAGTCTGTAATTCTAACTTCAGGGCATCAGTGTACCTTAGGCATTAAAGACTAACCTTGTGAACATCATAAATCATGGATTCTTATTGATATATTTATTGGTTTAGATCTCTTTATCAGTGGAACTATGGTAGAAACTTTGTTTTGCTATATAACACTTCAACACCTCATGTTTTCACTTAAATCATCAGTTAATATTAGGCCTAACAAATAATTTTTAAAAAAGTTGTAATTCATTTTGGAATTTAAAAAGTCACAATTAATAATAATATTAATCACACAGTTAAACAATATTCAGAACCCCCCCCACCCAACAGCTCAGAGCCCATGAGACCTGTGGCTCCCCCCAGGCATCACCAATAGTGCACAGCCCCAGCCCTGAACCCAGCTGCCCCACGCCTGTTCCAAACTCACCTGCTCATGCTGAATGTCGACAGTGGCCAGACACAAGCTGCTGTTCAGTGCTGAGGAAAAGCAACTCCTTCCCCTCACCGCTGCTGGGCCCTTCTTCCTGCAGTCGCCTGGAGCCCACACCTGGACTGCCCTGTGGCTCCTCTGCCTTGCAACCACTGCCCCACTGGGTGGGCTAGAGGCAGTGGTGATGGCAGTAGACAGGAGCCATAGGGCAGCCCAAGCACGGGCTCTGGGCAGCTGCAGCAAGACGGGCCCAGCAGTGGTGAGGGAGAGGGGCCACTTTTCCCCCTTGGTGACTAGCAGCTTTTGCCTGGCCATTGCTGCTGCTCAGTGTGGGTGGGGGAGTCTGGAGTAGGTGTGTGGTGGGCCAGGGGGTGGGTCTGTGCACACAGGTGCTAGTTGGGAGCTGGTCTGCTTTGCTGGTCAAAACAATGTGCGCGATTAATGCAATTAAAAAAATTAACATGTTAATTTGTTTTTGCAATAATTGCATAAGTTAACTGTGATTAAGTGACAGCCCTAATTGATATATAAGATATCCAAGCATTAATCATACTTCTGCTACCAAATCTCCACTATGAAACACTTACATTATGCATATACTACCTATCTTCCTTTTCTCCCACAACTCTCTTTAGCTTGAGCGTTCATGCTTGAGGAAGACTTTTTAACCATTTCATTGCTGACTGGTTTTATAGAAATGGACAACTGTATACAAAAAATCTTTGGTATATCGGTAGAACGTTGTTTGAAAAAGGCCCCTATATATATATATATATATATATATATATATATATATATTGCTGCAACTAAAAGGTTGCAATGAACATCATTTTAAAAAGTTAAATAAAAAATTACTAGTGCCTTATTAATGTAGATGCCTAATATCGTGTCTTGCAAACACTCCCGAAAATGAATAATCACTGGATTAGTTTAGTTAAAGCTAGTAATTTTATCTTGACATTTTATGAAGTCTTGGGTCTTTTTTTTCTCAGTCAGAGGCTCATAACTGCTAATAGGAGGGGAATCTACTTAATGGCAGGAATGTCAATGAGTTAAAGAAACTTTGTATTTTCCTTGACAAAAGGGTCTGAAAAAGCCTGCCCAGTACTGAATTTCCGTCCAGGTATTTTCAAGTCTTTTTCTCTTCCTTTTTTCAACCCTTAATAGTTTGCAAGTGCACAAGTCTCCAAAAGGAAAGTAAACAGATGGGATAAATTCTACCCTCAGTTGTACTCAAGTCTGTGAAATTGCATGAAGTGGGTATCTATTTTGTCTTTATTCCATAGCTAGTGCATAGCCAACCTCTCCCTTTCTGGATATGAATATCAAGCTTTTTCAACAAGTCCATGTGCCTGTCATCACTTTCAGAAGAGGATAAGATGGTGCATGTAGATTTGTGGAAGCGCGAAGTGGTGCAGACATGCATTTTGAAGATAGGAACCTCTTGTTGAATGTGCCATGGCAATATATATATATATATATAAATATATATATATATATATATATATATATATAAATTAAATTAAATATTGCTCTTCCTTCATCACTGTTATCCTTCTCTTCACGATTTTCCCCTCACACACTGTTTTCAGTGAGGAGGCATTTAGATGGCAAAATACTGTTAGATAATAACAGTCTTTGTCTTTTTCAGCTACTTGGAATATGGAGTTGGATCAGAGAGCTATTTATGTAAGGAGTCTTGCTGAATTTTTAAAATATTTTTTTGTATTTTCAGAAGATTTGTATCCATCTGATGCTTTTGAATTTGTGTCTGTGCCTGTTTTGAGTGGCTGAGTGAGATCCTGTTAGCACTGTTGCAGAAGGATGCCGGCTGGGAAATATTGAATGCTGCTGGCAAAATAACAGAGAGTGAAGATGAAGAGTGTGCCAACCAGGAAACTTTGAAAGAAGAGGCGAGGAACGATGCCAGCTCAAAAACAGAATGTAGCCAACAAGTCTAATAAATGGAGAGCATTTACTGTGAGGGAGGTAGTCTTCTATCACGAGGGAGAGAGTGAGACTGAGAGAACAGTTGTTAGATGCAACACAGTGAGGAAAGTCAGCAAGAGTCCTAAATAGTCTGAGTCATTTGCATCCTGGTATAGCCTCCTTGTTCATTGTGAGCTGCCAAGAAATATTGGGTAAGAGAGTGTGTGTGCAAAGGAACTGCTGTGAGAAGATGCCACAGAGGGAAGAGTTAATTAGAGGTTCTGAGAAATAAAGAACTGGTGTTTGATATATTGGGTGCAGAAAATTTGCTCTGGAGTGGAGATGGATGATAGAGCTCCTGCTGCTAAAGGGTATGAGTGAATGGTTGAGTGAATCTTTGTAGGACAGAGACGCAAGAAATGTAACAGTACTCTGAAGCAACAGGTTAGATATCAGAATTATTATGACACTATAATACCGATGTGCTCTAGGCCTATACTGGCTGACGTAGGTGCTAGAAATTTGGAAAAGTAGACACAGTGGCTTTTTGACATATTTTCTGATTTGGTACTATTTTTTTCAGCATATTTTTGCATTTTTCCTTTGTACAGTCACAATAGATTTTGTTCTTCATAGCATGACAGATCATTAAAATAATTTAGACCTTCTTTGCTTGCTGATTCAGTCAGTGTTGCTGTTTCATACCCCCTACTTTGATCCAGGTTTCACATTGTCTAGTTAATACAACACTGTTAGAAGGAGATAAGATCAAAAGCCTTGTGTTCAGTTTGCTTTTCAGCATCTCCTCTAGCAGTTTAAACTATTTAACTTTGAACTACTCTATATAAAAATGAGAATAAAATAAGTCTGTATTTGGATGTGTTTTGTTTTTTAGGAAAGCATTAGTAATATTACTGATACTGGGAATGGGATCTAGGTGTGTTTGCTTGCTGATATTTCGCTGGTGATTTTTTTTTTTTTCAAAATGAGATTTCCTCCATGATTACAGATAGTTTCTTGAGCTTTTCAACCTGAATTGTAGCCTTGCAAAGATACAACTAGAAAATTCCCCCTACAGTAATATCACTGGTCAATAAGCATGCTCTGCAACAATACTTTTTAAATACCTGAGAGCACTTGTCTTCCTGAAATCTTGTCATCTTATTCCAATACTGCTTCACTGACTTGGCATTATAAACATTTCCATAGAAGTCAATATCAAAATCCATAAGGTGAAAGGTAGTAGCTCAGGTGTCTCCCCCATTAGTGCAGATCTCCATGTTAGTTCCATCAAAAAATGGGAAAACCTGGTTTCAAAAGAGCTGTGACTTCATCTGACAGGGATACATGCAATTAAAAGTTAAGAATCCTGTGCAGACATGACCACAATTTAAAGCTGCCTTTGCTGGTGGTATCCAGTGAGGAAGACAGGAGTACGAACTACCTATTCTCCACAGGCGTAGATATCTTTTATACTGCAGCTGCCCCTTTTAGTGAAAAGGTTGTGTGTAAATTGAACCCCTATCAGCATATACTTTAAGTGTACGTATTGTTAATCTGGTTGTAATTGCCTATGAGATGCCATGACTAGTCTCTTGTTACTGTGAACTAGTGTTTCCATGGGAAACAGTGACTTCTGATCCTGAGAACTAGAGCTTAGACATATTAATGGTGTTTGGTTATCGTGTGCTAACAGCTCCATTAACATATGTCACTGCTGTTCTAACACAGAATAAGGTGGTTACATGTATTGTTTGTCAGCTTGGCTGAGGAGATATGAAGCTGTGTACTTAAAATTTCTTCAAAGTCCTTTTATTTTTTGTAGATATTCATTTATGAAAGTGTGGTATGCATGTAATGCAATTGTTTAATTTTCGAATACAGTTGAAGAAATGTTTCTTATTTCGGCAACAATGTCAATTGTTTTATATATGGAATATTTTTTGTAATTACATCTGTGTAATCTGTTTCCCCATGACAACTTCCAAACAGACTTCCCCATAGTATTTAGCTTGACTCCTTTTTCCACTTACTATTACATATGTTTCCTCTAATGGTCCAGGAAAGAAGGGCTAGGGACAGACATTACACATAAACCAGTTTAAGTGATCAGAAACTGGTTTAAACCTGTAACAGAATAGATGTTCAGTACACATAAACCAGTTTGAAAATGGCTGAAACTGGTTTGAGATAAACCTGGTTGAATGTAGTATCAGACTTAATTGATTTGGGTCAAACTGGTTTATGCAATGTTTGTCCCAGACCCCTTGCTGTTTTAAGTTAAGCAGACTCCCCCAGCATCCCAGCATGCTCTCTGGGCTGGGTGGGACTCTCTGCTCCACAGCAGAGCTGGCCTCTCCCCTCTGCTCCCTGGCTGGAGCTCAGCAGAGACTGCAGGCACCTTAAACACTATTACCAATTCTTTGCTGGGCTGGTCAGAGTGGGGCGGGGGGACCTCTCCCTAATAAGAGCATCCTGCGGGCCTGGTCACGCCCCCCGCCCCTCAGCTCAGAACCATGCAAGGGAAGGGAGGGCTGCTCTAGTGCCCTCTGGCTTCTAGCCTGAGCCAGCATTTCTGGGATGTCTGTGCAGTTACAAACTGATTCAGCCTAGTCAGGTTAGACCAGGGGTATCCAATCTTTTTGAATGTGGGGCTGGATCATGAACTTTTTATCACCCAGTGGGCCAGCAAGCCATATTCAAACACCCTGTGTCCTGGGCCAGAGAGACCCTACCTGTGTAGCCCTACTGCACCTGCCTGTTACTGCAAGGTTCATGGTAGCTGCTGGTGGGCAGAGGCAGGAAGGACCCATTCTGCATCCAGCCAGCTACTGCACCAGAGACTGAAGGGGAGAAATAAATAGCTCCACATCTCCATCCCCCGAGCAGTGCAGCCCCATGAGCCGGTGTTGCCTGAAGGGGGCTGGAGCAAGGCGGCCCCTGCACTGCAGCCCCTCACCCACCCACCCGCACGGCTCCACTCGCCATGGTGCCCAGCCACCTACACACACAGCCCTGGTGGCCTCAGCACTGCAAGCCCGAAGCACGGGGTCTGGCAGACACTGGCTCCCACTGCCTCGCCCCGCAGAGGTCATGCCAGGACCCCGCCTGCTGAGGCCCCTCCGTGCTAGCTTCCCACATGCTGCTGGGGACAGGAGGAGGCTGGCCAAGTTGGTACCAGCCAGTAGAAGTGGCGGCAGAGCCATGTGCTGCTTGGGACTGACCTGTGCAGGCAGGGGAAAATGCAGCTGAGCCCCTGCCACTCCGGCTGGGCTTGTCCCATCCCGAGTGGCACACAGCTCCACCTCCGCTTCTGCTGCCTGGTGCAGACCCGGCCAGGCTTCTCCTGTCCCCAGCAGCTTGTGGGAAGCTGACTTCAGCTGCATGCTGCTACAGACAGAATGGACCCAGCCGGGTCTGCACCAGCCAGCAGAAGCGGCATGAAGCCTAAGTCAGCTTCCCACATGCTGCTGGGGATGGGACGAGCCTGGCTGGGTCGGCACTGGCCAGCAGAAGTGGTGGCAGAGCCTTGTGCCACTCAGGACGGGATGAGCCCAGGTGGAGTGGCGGGGGTTCAGCTGCATTTTCCTCCTGCCTGCACCGGTCAGTCCCGAGCGGCACATGGCTTCGCCACCACTTCTGCTGGCTGGTGCACACCTGGCTGGCCTCCTCCCGTCCCCAGCAGCACATGGGAATCTGGCTTCAGCTGCATGCTGCTCTGGATGGGACAGACCCACCCGGGTCAGCACCAGCCAGCAGAGCCAGCGGCGGAGCCATGTGCTGCTCGGGACTGACCGGCGCATGTAGAGGGAAAGTGCAGCTGAGCCCCTGCTGCTCCGGCTGGGCTCATCTTGTCCCAAGAGGCACATGGCTACTCCATTTACCACACACACTGCATCAGCAACGTCAAGCTGGCGCGTTGCGTGTGGGAACCTTGTCCCTTCCCCAGCCCTTCAGCAGCCATTAGGAAGCTGCTAAGGGTCTGGGGGAGAGACAAGGGGTGGGAACGTTTCCAATCGCAGCACCGCGGGCCTCAGAAAATGCCTTGGCGGGCCGTATGGTGAACAAGCCTGCTTTAGACTAACCTGCAAAGATTGAATCAGTTCAGGCTCAGGTCTTTTGAATGTCTGTCCCTAGTCAAGCTGTCTTGCCTCCTGGCTATAAAGGTGTGTTGGCTTTGTGAAGTTTTAATGTACTAGAATGCAGGGTTAAAGGGCATTTTCTGGGGTTTGCCTTATCGTGGATTTTGTTTTGTTTCTTTAAAAAACAAATACATTGACACATTTTTTGTAAAAGAAAATAGAAAACTATCTTTTTCCCCATATTCCTTCAAATGTCACTATCCTTGTTCTAGCATACAGCAACATTTGTGTAAAAGATGTATGAAAAGAGAATTTTTTTAGGAGGGGTGTTACAACTTTATTAAGGAAAGTGAAGTGCAGTGCAAATATGCCTATTTAAATAAGGCTCTGATTCATGAAGGAGCTAAAGATCACTGTCTAACTTTATTTATTTTACTATACAGAGAAAAAAAGAGAAAAAAAGAAGAGTATAGCACTTGATTACAAATCATAACAGCAACTGCACTTTCGGAACTATATCTTCTTGTATTGTGAAGACACTTAGCTGTTGATTTGTGGTTTTTAATGTGTATGCTAACCTCTCTGTTTTATAATGGGTGTTTAGCTTGATTTTTTTTCTGTATAATTCTTAGGTAAAAGCTACTTGGAATGGGAGAGCAGGCTAATGGTTGGAATGGGAGAGGTAATGGTTGGAATGGGAGAGCAGGCTATAAGATAGGTCTGAGAGAGAGAATTTCTACACCAGAGTGTGGTGCTGCATTTCTTTGACTACATAGACATGTCTTACTGTTGTGGCTTGTGAAAATTAAGCTGTTTCCTCAGCTTTATTGCAATTGCCGCTGTGCATGATATCCTTACTTATCACCAGCATCAAACAAACACAAAAAAAAGATCGCATCCATCAGAAATAAATTGTAATAGTACATTTCCAGTTCTGTTGTGCATATTTTCTGTTAATATCCCTTTTGATCTACTACATGTAAACTGATTTGTATTTTCATGAGGTATATTATAATCTGTGGGTTTAATGTGTATAGTCTTATTTAAGATGACTTACTATTTTGGGTTTCAAGAAAAAAAAAAAGGTTTTATTTCTGTTCTACCACAGGTAATCTATTACAAAATTTTAGAAAACACAATAATTGTAGGCAAAAAAAATCTAGTAAGAAAGAAAATACTCTCAACTCCTAATTTTTATGGCTCAGAAAAAGATAAGTTTCAAAATAAAACCCCTTAATCATCAGAGCCACATTGTCCTCATACTTCCTGAGCACGTGAAAGTCCCTTGCATAATACCGGTTAGGATAATTATATAGAGCTAATATATAGTTGGGTCACAAACAGATTTTTGTTTTAGGATGTTTTTATCAATTGCAAAATTTCTTCTTTTCTGGAGTGGAAAGAAATTCAGGGGAAAATTGCTTTTTAAGTTAATGGAAATGTTTTGACTTCAGCTTCATTCTGGCATAAATTTCATTTTATATTAAAAATATAATGAAGAAAATCAACAAAACATAATTTTTAGAAAACTAAAATGTTCTGATACAAATCATATTTGATAGCGTCAAGCATATTTTGCTTTCAACAAGTTATTTTTCAACAGAAAGGAAAAATCCATTGAAAAATTTCTGAGATTCCCAGTAGTGTCTGACTACTTCACAAAGTTTCGTGTCAATAAGGAGGGGCATATGAAGGTATGTCTTTGTGGCACAATGCATGACTGTGGAAAAATATCTAAATTAGCTCATGAAGAACTGCGTTATTTGCCAGAAAAATAGCTCCCCACAGCTCCAGAAATTTGGCAGCAGTGGAGTGGTGGCAGTGTTAATGCCCAGGGCTCTGAGAGCCATGGCAATTGTCACTGTCACCGATCCCCTGTTGCCAAGTTTCCAGGCCCATGGGGATGACGTGGGTCTGGAAATTTGGCATGGCCCCATATACCAGCTCAGGCCAGCAAATGGTGTGAGTCCATTGCCAGACCCGGCACATTGCATGTGTCCTCAGACTCATGCTGTAGGTCAAACCCATTGTGCAGTCACAGAGGTGGTGTCCTGGGTTTGACCCAGCATGGGTCCTTACTGCACAAGGTTGAACTTGGTGCGTGGCCCCAGGCCCAGCATGCTAGGTCAGTCTACAGGCCCCATCTGGTCTGCAGGGCGCTTTACCACACTTACCATGTAACACACTGCACTTACCACAAAGACTTTTTTTTTAATTCAGGCTTACTTTCACAAACAAGGTGCATACTATATAAAGGGGCACACTGTTTGTAAATATTTATATATATTTAGGTGGAGCACTACCCTTATGGCTAGGCTTTTTCCAGTAACTTAGCTTGCTTGTTCAAAGATTGTACAGGTATCTGTACATAGCATTGTGTCGTGCCAGGTAGATATACTGTTGCTCTGAGACACTATCCCACAATGCTTTGAGTAATTCAGAGGCTTCCTGTTGTTCTCGGTTATATTTGTCAATTGATTTTTGAATGCCAAATTAATTCTAAAAAACAGAATTGCTTCACAGGAGACTCATGAAGCCAAAACACCCCATGTTTTTCTCTAAATTGTTTTTGACAGATGCATTCAATTAACTCTAGTTAGCTTACAAAGCTCCTTCCCCTCCTATTGCTTTACTGCTCTGAATGAGCTCCTTGCACATCCCCAGGATCTGTGCGTCTGGGATTCCTTTGCATCCTCCAGGACTCCTTGAATCCTCATGCCTTTTTCTCATAAAAACATGATTTGAAGAACCTGAGAAAGTCAGTCTCCTGAAACTTTCCTGACTTTTTCCCCCCATTTTTTTTCCTGTAGGCAGTGGGCTGTCCCACCAAGATGATAGGTTGGATATCTCTGACTTTTCCTCAAACAATATTACCAATTTAGGAGGAAAAATGCTTACCTCCCCCCAATAAAATGCTACTGTATTCATGTTCTCCTGTTGTGGACATCAAGTACAGAATCATTCCACAGACATCAAACATGTTGAATCTTTGAAACCAATGAATTAAAAGCCAATTTAAGATTTTAAATCAAAACATAGTTTAAGGTCAGGTGAAGCAATGATTTTTACCTGTGATACATATTTTGCTTTGTGATCCGTTTAAACTCAAATTTCAGTTTGAAAGTTGTGAGTGTTGTCAACACCAAAGAAAACACTCACGGAAACCCCACTGAACTGCAGCCAGAGTCGTTAGGTCTGATGAGCCTGTTTCTGCACCATAACTACTGTTAAATTAGTAGGAGTTAAGGTCACTGAGGGGAAACAGTTTCTTCCCTCTACCTTCATTTGTGTATACTATTCAAAAGAGGCCAGCTCCTATTTGAAGTAAGTTGGACCAGGAACCAAAATATAGTTATTAAACACATTATTTCTGTCAGCTTTTCCATGCAGTTTTTTTTCTCCATATGGGTCTAATTCCAGAATATACATATCGCATTTATGCTATTGACATTGTGGTTTTGGTATACATCCTGCAAGGTCCTGTATCTCTATCCAAATAACTGGAGCAATTGTTCAAATTAATTATTCAAAAAGATGCTGAATTTTAGGACTAGAAACATCTAGTAAGACATACAATACTGCGAAACCTAAGTAGATTCTTTATAATCTGTTTCTCATCATTGTCAGTAATCATTGGCAGTAGTTACAGCAAATTGGTCAAGTAGTGCTCACATACTGAGATGTCTTGTTTCTTCCTACCACATCTAAGAAGTAGTGTTAAATGTAACCTTTCATGTTTAAGTATTTGGCATTTTTATGTGCATGACTGCCATTGCAAGTGACAGAGAATCACAGCATTTCTTCTCTTAGCCATTCCTGAAACTTTTATTACATGTATAGCTGACTGGGGGGGGGGGAGAGAGGGGGGCATGTACCCTTCCCCCCCCAACCACAGGGCTGCCTGTGGCTTCTGCTGGTGCTCGCCAGCCCCGTCCCCACCAGTGTTGACTATTGTGGGTGCCCTGCCAGAGGCAGGATGCACCAGTTGCCCATGATGACATGCTTTTGTTCTTGCAGTTGGTTTAAAGTTAAACCACAACACCTTATGGGTGAAGTTCTGGTCTTCCTTATCTATAAAAACACTTTTGATCTGTTATTAAATCAAATAAAAAGGAAGTACAACAAGCCTTCCAACTCCTATTCCCCTTTGCCTTTCAAAATGAAACTGGTAACTTCCTAGAAGCTTTACTTGTAAAATGTACTGTTAGTGCTGTATTATTCTGGAGTGATATTAAAATGACTTGTACATAAGAAGCAGCTTTTATAAACAGGATAGCTCTCTACAGTTTATTGCAAACAGCAGATGTAACAAACAGTCAGAAAGGTCTCCTTTGAACACTGGTGTAGCTCCCTAAATACTGTTGGTAGAATTATTGGCCAGTGTTGAACTGCAGTATATGAGAATTGTGGCAGATAGATTGTGTGCATAATGATACTCAGAAGATTCAAGCTGTCATTAGATCCTTTTATTTTTGGTCCACTGATTTGGGAAAAGGCTTTTCTGGCTGTGAAGCCAAACACTCCAATAGAACGTCCAAGCAGTAGCTGTACAGCCTATTATTAAATGAAAATATTTTTTGTTGATTAATGGGGGCCAAATGAATTACAATTTAGAGGAAAAATGCTAGAACTGGAGGTGAATAATAAAAAGTAAAATCTCTTTTTCTTTCCTTTTTTATAAAAAAAAGAGGCTTCTGAACTTAAATTTCCTTTCCCATCTGAACACTTTGGGGAATTTAAAAGTATTTTGATGTAATATTCTTGTGAGGAAAGTTATCACCAAATAGTCTGTTCTTTTTAGCAGTAATATCGTTCATGCATCAGCACCTGCTTCTTCATCAATGGTAGCAGCTGTTTGAGTTGAAAAAAGGAATGAAACCTTGATAGTTTCATACTTTGTACTATTGTGTATTAAGTTAAAACAGCTGCTGTAAATCTGACTTTTCTCTAGGAAGCTTCTAGTTCTAGATACCTTTTTCTAAAGATGAAGTTAGTATATATTTGTGAGCACTTTGGGTACCTTTTGCTTTGAAAACACATAAACAAAAAGGCTATTTTATATGATGGTTTCAGTACAGAATTTCACTAAAATGCATGAACAATTCAATTCAGGTCTCATTATATTTTGCACTGTAGTGCCAGACTCTATTAGTGTTTGAAAGTACAGAAAATGTTTTTGGCAGACAGAATAATTCTCCACTCTAGATCATTCTACAGCAAGGTTAATCATTTAAATATTGGACTAAGAGATGATCATCTTATCTTTATGGTAAATGCAAAATGTGTTAGATGTTCAGGGCATAAAACTCAAGGTGTAACTTTCTATGCAACTATTCTATACTGTTTGTTTCAATGATATTCGTTCAAAAGCTATAAATAAATTAGGATAATTATGATACAATTATTTTGTATAAAAAGAACACATCAATATTTATTTTGCATATTTTGATCCAGATCCTTAGTTGATGTAAATCAGCATAGCTGTATTGCTATCAGTGAAGTTAAGCCATTGCACCAGATGAAGAGCTGATTTTATTAAGGAAAAACTAGTAGAGAGCTAGCCAAGCAGTGATTCCCCTTCAGTGTTCAGGAATGCCCCTTGAAAAGAAGTGGAGCCATCATGGAGCAATGAAGAGGACATTTGGGTAGACTTGGGTAGACTTCACCTTGTCTGAACTGGTATGCTCTGCAGCAGAAAGCTAGGGGAATCTGGATCAAATTTAGACTGCAGGGAAGAAAAGCAGAAGCACAGCCTCTAGGTCTATGATTACATGACAGTTGGCCAAATCTCCATGTCAGGGGAATTGTGGGGACGTAGTAGTTGTGGAGTTGTTACACTAGTCCTCCCCTGTCTGTGGTCATTTTTTCTGGCCTGTACACAAGGTTCTTACCGAAAGCCAATTTTCTTGCATTTCACATAGAGACCAGTATTTATCTACAATATCATCAGGACAGAGAGAGAGAGATACTAAAATAAAATATTTATGGCAAGCCCATGGTTGTCTCAGTGAATGTAGAAAAAATGTCTATAATCTATACGTTCCAATTATTGATATGCAGTAGTTTTAGATTAGTTGTATGTACAGGGGCAGTTCCAAAGTGGTGTGATGATGCAGCTGCACCTGCTCCATGTATAGCATGCTTGCCACTGGCTTCACTTACCTGTAACCATAGATGCTTGGATCCTCTGCAGAGCCTGAGCCCCAGGTGGGCTGGTGGAGGACACCCAGAGGGACCAAGTAGGGAGCTGGCAAGAAAGGTGGGGCCTGCTGGCTGCTGCTGTCCTTGACTAACCCAGGGCCTGGGGAGGTCCCAGAGCTGCTCCTGCCACGCTGTAATTGCTCATTGACAGGAGCAGCCCTGGGACTTCTCCTGGCCCCAAGTCAGCCAGGGACAGCAGTGGCAATGGGTGGGTTCCCTCACTCCCTATACAAGCCCAGAGGCAAAGCCTACTGGGAAGGGGAAGGGGGAATGACAAGGGAGCGGAGGCACCGCTAAGCATCAGAGGGGAGAGGGTGCCCAAAGCACAGAAAGGGATAGGGAGATGGAGAAAAAAGTCTGCAGCAGCTGCTGCTGTGGCATAGTTTGCCCAGAGGGACAGAGGGTATATGCAGCCATCCCTGCAGTGCTGGTTGCATCCCCTATACCTCTCTCTTTGAAATCTTATTGCCAATACTGCCCATGACTGCAGTAAAATTAGTAAGATAGGTACAGTAGTTTTCAAATGTCATTGCATTCAACACAAAGCTATGACATAATAGGCACATCTACATGTGCACTGGATTGTGCAGTTGCTACTGCGCAGTCCTGACACCGCACAGGTTTTTTTCTGATGCTACTGTGCAGTAGTGTCAGTGTCACAGGCCATGCCCGCCAATGCTACATCATCATAGCAGTGAGCTACAGTGATGTACCTCACTGCTATTGCAACGTAGCATCTCATATAGATGTGCCCAACGTGTAAGTCATGTAATGTTTCTGAAGATTCTCATTTTCCTAGGAAACAAATACTTGACTTTTCAAATAACTGAGTTACTTCCCAGTCATTTTTGGAAAAGGAATTGCTTCTCCACTTCTGGCCCACTTCTGAAAACATGGCAAGCAGCTTCTTGTGATGCCATGATCTCTCTGTTTCAGTTAGTATTGTAGCAACTCGGCACCTCACAGAAGATAGTCATCACCTTTTCAAATTAATCCTGTAGGACTTGACTGTTATACATGTTGCCTGAATAGCAATGCAATGGATGCAGTCTTTAAAAAACAGAGTTTGAGATCCAGGCACAAGATTGCAAGCACACATATTTATAAAGATAGCTTGGTCATTTCTTTCAGAATTATCCATTTTATGCATTCCTTTATGAATTTGCATGAACAAATATGACTTTGTCCATGTTTTCTGCATAGAATGACCTCTGCCTCTGTGTTTACATCTAACTCTCAGTCAGTTTGGAGAAATATAGTTCAAAATCCATTATACCCTGCACTATGAACTAATAGGTTCTATTAAGCGTTACTGAAGTACAATTAACAGTCATTTAAAACAATTTTGCAACTTCAACTTTCCTCCCAAGTTGCATATTTATTATTTAAAACGTAAATATAATACACATATAAGGCCAGTTCCTTAGGGTGAGTTACATTTCAGAGTTAGCAGGTGCTAATTCTAATTTTAGTCTGTATTAAGATGAACTAATGCTAGTGATGATCAGACATGTTTGGGATTAATGCTCTCTCTAATGTGCACTTCTCAGATCTATCACTAGACAACTGGGGAGCAGGGCATGACTAGAGGCTGCAAATCTGCTCCATGCTGCCTGCCCTGCTCTCTGGCTCACAAGCCACACAGTATAGGCTGGGGAGGGAAAGTGAAGGGGATTCTTGGATAACCCCCTCCACCCTCCAAATTCTCCTAGTGCCCCTCATTGTCCCCTGGATCTCCTCTCTACCTCCCAATAAGCCCCCTCACACCAGATCCCCCCACCCCCATTCCTGGATTTCTGCCCTGCCACCCTAAACAGTCCGGGAGCAGCTGCAACAGCCAGGGGGAGGTTCCCCATCCCTTGCTGCTCTTGAGGTCTCTGGAGCCCATGCCACTCCTGAACATCCAGCCTCCACCAGGCCCTGCAGCTGCCCAGCAGCTCGTCCTCTACTCTGCCCCTCCATTTGTGGGGCCCAGTGAGGGTCAGGTATGAGTACTCAAGGTTGGTGACCCCAGGAGCAAGCAGGGAAGGGAAACACCTCCACCAGTGTCTCTGCTGCTCTTGGGTTGATCAGGGGTGCAGAACAATTATTTGGGGCTGAAGGGACCAATGGGGGAGCAGAGCAGGGTAATTGGGATTGCAGGGGAGCAATCCAGGCATGGAAGGGGTGATTTAGAGTTTGGGGGAAATTGTTGGGGGGCAGAGAGGGCAGCAGCCTAGCAGCTCATCACTAACTTTGCACCTTCCCTCCTCCTACCCCTTCTTCCCCTCTCCATTCCTGTTCCCCTGACACTGTCCCCATCCCCCCATCCCCTTGCCCCTTGCATTCCTTTTCTTTCCCTCCTCATTCAACCCATCCCTATCCACCTATTGCTTGGCTATTTCCATCTGTCAGTTCCCAGCTGTCAAACCCTGACTGTTCTCTGGATGATATGTAGTCCACCTGGGAGCAGTGTCTCCTGGGATACTGGAAGTCCACAGATTAGTTGTTTTACCTCAGGTGAACATGCAGAAGTTAACTTAACTTGAGCTAGGTAGCCCAGCTCAAAGATAATCCTCATCCAAAGTGGCCCAACTTTAAAAAGTCTTGTTAACTGTAGCACTTAAGATGACTTAATATGTGATTTTTCAAGTTTTAAGCATTCTTAATATGGTCTAATTGTAATATGTAATCTCACCCTTAGCTTGATGTATATGACCAAATCCATACTGACTTTAGAGGGACTATAATGGTTTATACCAACTGAAGATGCTCCCCATAGATTAACTATAATAAAATCATAGGAATCATAGAAAATTAGGGTTTGAAGGGACCTCAGGAGGTCATCTAGTCCAACCCATCCCCAGCTAGCAGGACCATCCCCAACTAGATCATCTCAACCAAAGCTGTGTCTGGCCGGGTTTTGAAAGCCTTTCAGGATGAAGATTCCACCATCTCTCTGGGTAACCTGTTCTAGTGTTTTACTACCCTTCTAGTGGGAAAAGTCTTTCTAGTATCTAACCTAAACTTCTGTTGCTGCAACTTGAGACGATTGCTCCTTGTTCTGTCATCTGCCACCACTGAGAACAGTTTAGCTCCATCCTCTTTTGACCCCTCCTTCAGGTAGTTGAAGACTGCTATTAAATACCCCTTCAGTCTTCTCGTCTCTAGACCGTCACTCTGGTCAGGTCCCAGAGGACTGGAAAAGAGCCAATGTGGTCCCTGTTTTCAAGAAGGGGAGGAGGGAGGAACCAGAAAACTATAGGCCAGTTAGTCTCACTTCTATCCTTGGGAAAACTCTGGAAAAAATCATTAAGGATGACATTTGTGGGAGTCCAGCAGTGGAAATAGTGCTGAAAGAAAATCAGCACAGGTGCATTGCAGGTAGATCCTGCCTGACTAACCTTGTTTCTTTTTATGATCAGGTCACAAAATGCTTAGACGCAGGGGTTGAGGTAGAAGTCATCTAACTAGATTTTAAGGCTGCCTTCGATATGGTATCACATTCTGTTCTCATAAATAAACTGACAGGCTCTGATGTAGATGATTACACAGTCAGGTGGGTAGCAAATTGGCTTACGGGTCGCACCCAGAGAGTGGTGGTGGGTGGGTCAGTATCGACCTGGAAAGATGTGGGCAGTGGAGTCCAGCAAGGCTTGGTCCTTGGACCAATGCTATTCAGTGTCCTCATCAGTAACTTGGATAAGGTCGTGGAGAGCATCCTGTCCAAGTTCGCAGATGATACCAAATTATGGGGCAAAGTTAGCACAGCAGAGGGTAAGGGATGGATCCAGGCAGATTTGGATCACCAAAGAACCACCCTGCCGCCTGTCTCTCACCCATTGACTCCTCAGTCTACATTTTCACTGACTACCTGTCTTGTATGCATAGCAGCCCAGCTGCTGGCTTCTTTACTTTTAATTCCATCCAGGAAGAGCACACACCAACTGCTGAAACTTCCTTAACCTGATGAAGGGTTTTTGAACCTGAAAGCTTGCTTAATAATTATTTTGCAACTATTTGGGTTGGTCTAATAAAAGATATCAGATTCACCCAAGGAGCCTTGTCTGCCAAAGAACCACCAGTACACTTACAGGCTGTGAGATGACCTTCTCAGCAGCACAGCAGTGGAAAGGGATCTTGGAGTCATAGTTGACTTCAAGACAAACATGAGTTGTCAATGTGATGAAGCGATCAACAAGGTTAACCGCACTTTATCATGCATTAGCAGATGTATGACGAACAGGTCCAGGGAGGTGATGCTTCCCCTCTATGCAGCGCTGGTCAGGCCAGCTGCAGTTGAAGTACTGCATTCAGTTTTGGGTGCCACACTTAAGAGGGATGTGGAGAAATAAGCCCAATTCCCTAAGCCTCTCCTCAGAAGTCATGTGCCTGAGCCCCCTCACCATTTTTGTTGCCTTCCACTGGATTCTTTCCAATTTGTCCACATCCTGTCTGCAGTGGGAGGCCCCAAAATGAACACGGTATTCCAGATGTGGGCTCACCAGTGCTGAATAGAGGGGAATAAAAACTTCCCTTGACCTGCTGGCAACACACCTACGAATGCAGCCCATTATGTCATTAGCCTTCTTGGTAACAAGGTCACACTGCTGGCTCATATTCAGGTTATTGTCTGCTGTAACCTCCAGGTCCTTTTCTGCAGAGCTCCTGCCCAGCCAGTCAGACCACAGCCTGTACTGGTGCATGGGATTGTTCCCTCCTAAGTGCAATACTTTGCACTTTTCCATGTTGAACCTCATGAGATTCCTTTTGGCCCAATGCTACAATTTGTCTAAGTCACTCTGAATCCTAGCCCTAGCCTCCAGCGTATCTACTATTCCCCCCAGCTTGGTGTCATCTGTAAACTTGCTAAGGCTACACTCCATGCCATTTTACAGGTTGTTGATGAAGACATTGAACAGAATTGACCCCTGGGCACTCCACTTAAAACCGGCTGCCAACTAGAGCCATTGATTATTACCCTCTGAGCCCAATGCTTCAGCCAGTTTTATGTCCACCTTACAGTCCATTCATCCAACCTGTGCTTCCTTAGCTCGCCTGCAAGAATGTTGGGGGACCATATCAAAAGCCTTTCTAAACTCAAGGTACACCACACCCAATGATCTCCCTGCATCCACAGAGCCAGTCGCTTTGTCGTAGAAGGCACTTAGGTTGGTCAGGAATAACTTGCCCCTGGTGAATCCATGCTGACAGTTCCTGAATCACCTTTTTCTCCAGTTGCTTAGAAATGGATTCCTTGAGGATCTGCTTTATGATTTTTCCAGGGACTGAGGCGAGGCTGACTAGTCAGTAGTTTTCTGGATCCTCCTTCTCCTTTTCTTAAATATGGGCAATATGTTTGCCCTTTTCTAATCATCAAGGACCTTTCCTGATCACCATGAGTTTTCAAAGATGATAGCCAGTGGCTATGAAATCATATCGGCCAACTCCCTCTGCACCCTAAGGTGCATTCCATCCAGCATCATGGATTTGTACACATCCAGTTTTTCTAAATAGTCCCTAACATGTTCTTTCACCACTGGGGGCTGCTCACCTCCTCCCCAAACTGTGCTGCCAGGTACAGTAGTTTGGGAGCTGAACTTGCCTGTGAAAACTGAGGCAACAAAGGCATTGAGCACTTCAGCCTTTTCTGCATCCACTGTCACAAGGTTGCCTCCTCCATTCAGTAATGGACCCACACTTTCCCCGATCCTCCTCTTGCTACTGACATACTTGTAGAAACCCTTTTTGTTACCCTTCGCATCCCATGCTAGCTGCAACTCCCAATTGCACTTTGGCCTTCCTGACTTCATCCCTGCATGCCTGAAAAATGCTCTTATATTCTTCCCTGTTATTTGTCCACATTTATACTTTTAATAAGCTTCTTTTTGTGGTTTAGTTTACTAAAGAGTTCACTACTATGCCAAACTGGTCTTCTGCCATACTTGCTAGTCTTCCTGTGCATTGGGATTGTTTGTTCCTGCACTCTCAGTAAGACTTCTTTGAAGTGCAGCCAGCTCTCCTGGATTCCTCTCAACCTCAGTCTGGCTTCCCAGGGGATCCTGTCCATGAGTTCCCTGAGCAAGTTGAAGCCTGCTTTTCTGAAGTCCAGTGTCCTTACTCTGCTCCTCTTCATCCTTCCTTTCCTCAGGAACATGAACTCACTCATCTCATGGTCACTGTTGTCCAAGTTTCTATCTACTACTATATTCCCCATCAGTTCTTCCCTGTTTGTGAGCAGCAGGTCAGGAAGAACATGGCCCCTAGTTGGCTGCTCTAGCACTTGGACCAGGAAGTTGGCCCCAACACTCTCCAAAAAATTCCAGGATTGCCTGCTCACTGCCATTTTGCCATTTTGTCCTCCCAGTGATTGAATTTCCCCACGAGAACCAGGGCCTGTTATTGGGAAACTTCCAGTAGCTGTTTGAAGAAAGCCTCATCCACCACCTCCCCCTGGTCTGGTGGTCTATAGCAAACCGCCACCATTACATCACCCTTGTTGCTCTCCCCTCTGACCCTAACCCAGAGACTCTCAACAGGCCTAGGTCCAGTTTCATACTGAAGGTCTGAGCAGTCGTTCAGCTCTTTTACATAAAATGCAACTCTTCCTCATCTTCTCTCCTGCCTGTCCTTCCTGAACAGTTTGTACCCATCCATGACAGTTCTCCAGTCATGCGAGCAATCCCACCAAGTCTTTGTTACTCCAATCATATCATAGTTCCCTGATTGTGTAAGGGCTTCCAATTCTTCCTACTTGTTTCCCAGGCATTTGTGTACAGGAACCTGAGATAACTAGTTGATTACCCTGATTTCTCAGGAAATATAGCACCTCCCCTGTTGCTCCCTCCTGCTTGCTCTTCCTCCAGGTTCCCCACTTCCCCACTTACCTCAGGGCTTTGGTCTCCATCCCCCCAGTGAATCTAGTTTAAAGCCCTCTTTACTAGGTTTGCGAGCCTGTCTGAGAAGACACTTTTCCTGCTCTTCATCAGCTGGATCCCATCTCTTCTAGCAATCATTCTTGGAAAAACATCCCATGATTGAAGAAGCCAAAGCCCTGCTGGCGACAGCACCTATGCAGCCAGATGTTGATCTGCAGGATGCATCTGCTCCTGCTGGGGCTCTTTCCCTGGACTGGAAGGATCGATGAAAACACAACCTGAGCCCCATAGAGGGATATGTTTCTATGGCTGCATATCTGTTCTTCAGGTGAACCACTGCATGTGGAGGTGAAAATCTCTGCTTGCAAAATAATCTGGGACAGATATGACCTCCATATGCTCTGTCAATTGCATATCAAGAATGCAATGTAGAAAGTAGTATTTTTTTTCATCTCCATGTAAGATGAGTTGCACATGAAAATCCCATAGTAATAATTCAGTTTGAAAACTTTAAAGCTCTGCAACTCAATAAGTTCTGGTAATATTTCAAAAGGAAAAAAAAAGAAAGAAAGTATTGTATATCAATATAATGTATTACAGGAAAGAATTATCAGTGTGCATATATACAAACTGTCTTTCTCTCTGACTCTGTTTAGGAGGAACATTGAAGTAGGAAAACTAGTAAATCATTCAAAATAGATTGTAATCATATTTTGGTACCACTTCAAGGAACTTTTGGCATGAGATAAGACATGAGTTTGTTACTGAGTTAGAGGAGAGTCAGAACAAAAATCCTTAATTAGAATTTTGAACCTTGAGAATTCAGTTTGAAATTGACTCCAGGGGTGTATGTCTACACTCCAATGCGATATAGTTAAAAATGAACCAGCATGTGCACCTCTTAGAGACTAAAGCTTAATGCAAATGCAGCCAGTAAAAGGAACCAAGCCTCATGGCCCCTGTATTATTTAACAAACTTTTCTTTAAGGGTATTTGATGGTTTATTCTTCCCCAAATGACCTTTCCTTTGATAAGATTATTCACATGGGGTTTCCATGTGTTGACACACTGTAGTCATCCTCTCCTTGTTAATGGCGCTTATTGTATTTTGGGTATAATAAGCTATCAACGGGTTTCAGAGTTTGAGATGAAGGTTTAAAACTGCCATGCAATTTTTTATTACTTAAGTACAATTATGAATAGAAGAATTCAGCCAATTATTTCGGAGAAAGGCAGGAAGGTGCCAGGAACTCTTCAGAGGAAAGTATTCATAAGGGGATACCATTAAGCAGAGTATCTTCGTAAATAAGTTTTTGGTGTTTCCAAACTTTTTTATTGATCATCTTTCATTATATTAATAGTATAGATGTAAAAAAATCCCCCCAAAACAGTGCTTTACTTTAATCTCCATGCACCTCCACAGTGAGCCCAGCACATGTCCAGAAGAGGCATTGCATTAGTTGGACCCAGCTCACCCAACACCTGTATAGATCGGGTGCTTTAGTGAGGCTTTTTTGGCGCTTTTATCTAATAGATGATTGAATCAGCTATTAGATAAAAGTGCCAAAAATCCCCATTGAAGTATCCAGTCTATACAGATGCTGTGGAGTCAGGTCAAACTAATGCACTGTTTCTTCCCGTAAACGCTTTCCCCCCCACATCTGTCAGCCTCCAATATGTAGTAGATAAGAGTCTGAATCAAGCTGAGTACTTATTTTTTTTAGTTAGTTATAATGTTTAGTTACCACTAATCTTATTCTGCAAATTTAAAATAGTCTAATCCACATATTAAAACTGATGCTGTTTAACAATCTCTGCCATGTGACAGTTAGCTACCCTTTTTGCTGAAGTAGCTATAGAGCTAATGTGAAAGCACAGGAACTTTTCTACATTCAGCTAGCAAACAAGGTGTTTTTCAAGTTGTCTGCATGTTTCAGAATAAATATAAAAGATAACTGAAACAATTTTTCTTCATTAGAGTACAAGCTTCCTTCCCTTTCCGTTGTGTTGCATGTTAACTTTGATAGTTTTCAAAGAGAAGAGATGGTTGCATTTTTTTTAAATGGAATTTGAGCAATTTCTCGAACAGCAGATTGTTTGAAAAATGCAGGCTAAAGAACTATGAACAGTGACTGAAGAAGCAATAAAAATGTTAGTTTGCACTATATTGGGAAAATAATATGTATGTATTGCATTTGCAGCAGAGAGCACAACAATCCTATCAAAACAAAGGCTTGGTGCCTATGCAGAACAGGAAGAAGATTTGCTTAATAATAAATGTTACAAAGAGGAAATGCTTCACTTACACAGAAATAAGTAGGTGTCTGTATCCATTGCTGCTAAAATATAGTTTCTGTACTTAATCTAGTCTGTTTGTCTCTTGAGCATTTTCTCTGAAAATTTATTTAGTGTTGCTTGGAAGCTCTATTGACCAAGGATCTCTACTTAGTGTTGCAAAACCATTTGGTTTTGTTTTACAAATAGATTTTGTTAAAAAATAGTTGAAAGATTTGGAGAGTGATGAAGAGGCTATAGGTAGTTATGATTAAAACAATTGGATTGAGAGTATGTAAGAACCAAGAGAGACCCCTGACTCCTACTTCTATTAGGGCAATGCACGAATGAGCTCATATAAGCTTTCCTCTCAGGAAGTGACATATTAGCTTCTTGCCAAAGACAACAGTTTTAACCCAACTGTATGTTTATAGATTTTTTCTTTCACTAGTGTATTTGCTCTTTTGTTTATCTAGTATGGGAGTAAGAGAAAGAACACTCAAACTAGAAAATAACTGGATTAAAAAAAGATCGAAAAGGCTATTGTGCATAATAATTATGGCTCATTTTAATACAAACTACCACACTGTACATGTGGTTTAGCAATATATTAGAGCTTACCTATCTATTATTAAAAAAAAATAAAATGTTGCATTTTGCAAAAGGAAAATGTTCTACTTTTACAAAAATGAGTGATTTTATATATTCTGTACTGAAATGATTAATACAGCTATGTACAGTGAAGGTGTTTTAGTTAAAATTATCTTTGCAAAAAATAAGTACAGCTAAAACATTTAATAACTACTTAGAGCACCATTTCTCTCAATAAGTGCACTTGTCTTCCACTTATACTAATGAGAGCTCCACCACAGATAGCACTATGGGAACCTGAAGATATGCTTTCTGCCAAACTGTTTTTTGTTGGTTTGTTTAAAATCTGGTCATTATTCATCATGATCTGGGTAAAGGAAAGGGGGTCTAAAGCTAGTTGCTGTTAATGGTTGTTTTCAAGTAGCTTTTTGTTTTTAAAATAGAAAATATGGAAGAGTTGGCCACTCAAGTTGAAATTAGATAGATGGTATTTGAAATGGATCCTGCCAAGGTACATAGATATAGATAACTTTATACACTATGAAATACCCCAGTGAAGTCAATAGGACTCCTCAAAGTATGTAATTTTATGCATATCCATAAGTTTTTGCAGGAATGTTAGAAAATTATGAAGGTAGAACTTTAAAGTATGAGAATAAGCAACCTTCCCTTTAAGTTTTCACTTATATTATCTGGCACAACATGATACGCAATTCTGCATGCAAGTTCATGCAGTCTCTACTCAAATTAGTCCTGATAGTGCAATCAGACCTGCCTAGACAGACCAATGTGCCTGTGAGTAACCCCGCTAAAGTCCGACTGCAGGATTGAGGCCAGGTTTAACAGGAATCCAGGCAGTCAGAAGTGATTACTTGAGCCAGTCTTCCAGACAGGGATTGTGATATCTCTAAATTTCCAAATATAACAACACACATTGCTACTTCACAGCTGCTAAACTAATGTTACAATCTACTCTGAAAATGCATCTTATAAACTAGAAAAATATTTGCATTAGTACTTTGCTTAATTTTTCCTATTGTGAAACAAAAGTTTTGAAATAGTAAAGGGAAAAAGCCATCTCTTTTTAAAATTGGATATATAGTCTCAATTATTTTATACTTTTGATGAATCTTGATTGGAACAAAAGCAAATAGCTCTTAAGAGGCACAGTGCCTGCCAAACATTAAGTATTCAAAAATGGGAATCTGATTCTCTTTGGATAATTGATTGGGCCACTGAAACAAGTGATTTGGCTGCTCTTGAAACAATGTCCTTTAAATTAAATGATGATTTGGAAACATTCAGTAAAATATGCTGTATCATTGAAAAGTACGATTAATTTTTCATCAACATTTAAATATTAGCATTTTTAATGAACTGTGCTTGCTATTTAAGATTGTATTCCTTTAACATCTTTAACGCTGGGTTTTCTATTGTGAATACATATTTTATATACTTGTCACAATGATCATTATTGTATTTTTGTTACAATTAGTTTAAAATGAATAAGGTGTTTTTAAAGGAAAGGGTTAGATATGTGCATTGTGGGGACAGCCACAGACTCCTATGAGAAAAAGAAGTAGGGGCTTGGGAGGAAAACTAGGGAGGAATGTGGGGAATCCCCTGAATGAATGACAGGGGAAAAATATTTGTATCTTTTATGGAGGAAATGAGAGGGGTGTAGGGAAAGAAGTTGCGCTGAGTGGGGAGGACACTCCCATAAGTGATAAATAAGGGAGCAGAAATGGGTGGGGTGGAGTGCAGTGGAATATTTTAAATTTGGGGATTTGCCTTGCTTTATACCATCTCATTTTAATATTTTATTACAAGCTACCATGAACCTCTTTTGGGTAGGGCAGCATATAAAATAAATAAATATAACATATCACAAAATAGTTTATATTACATGAAAAATATGAACTAACTTGTTTCATTTTGTGTAAAATACATATCATAGTACTGCTTGAAATATAGAGATGGATGAAGCAACCAACCAATGTAGAAACATTTCTTTTAATAACATAATATCATGTTAATAGCAGTGCTGGAGAAAATAATGTACCCTGAAAGGTTACACAGGACCAGTTCCTCAGCTGTTATAAATCAGTGAAGAATCTTTAATTCCAATAGAGTTATGCTGATAAATGCCAATTAAGGATCTGTCCCAGTATATATTTGAATGCAGCATCAAGAAATTAAAATCTAATATTGTCTTTAGTTTAGTATCCCTAAAATATATCACATTAAAGTGCAGTAGTATTACATTACAGGAATTACCAAAATAAAAAATCCCAAACACCCAGACTTTCTAGACAACTTGTAGTAATATCAGCTGTTGATGATTCAAGGTGCTTTGTGAGGTGATCCTGAAAATCAGATTCCAATACTGCATTTATACCAAAATACTTAGTGCAAAGGCTTCTTGTTCTTTCGATGTGTTACAAAACATGGTTCAAATATAATAAATGCCACATTCTCTCAATGGCATCTTTCATTCCATAGGACATTTATGACCATAGCAGCATGCTGATTCCAAATCAGAAATGCCCCAGTTGCAACATGCTGTCGTCAGAATGAATTCAGAACAATTCAGTGTTTAATCTAGATAGCAGCAAAAGTCCATTGGATTTCTCACATCAGATTTAAAGCATGAACTTTTGTGCTTTATTAAATTATTTTTGACATCATTAGAAAAAAATATAAAATAAGAACTCTCAGATAGTTGGCTTTGTGATGATTGAGCAGTTCAGTCAAATGAGAACCCAAATTTACTTCATATGTATTCTCTGGAAATTCTGTTCTTTTAATCCAGTTCCCTTTCTGTGCAGTTATTTTTAACCATGGTGAGTGCAAGGATTTTTCTATCACAGTCACTTAAAACCCCACCATTAATGGCGAAAGCTCAGTCAGAGTTCTTTTTTCATTATACATTCTTTAAAAAAATGATAAATTGCTTTTTCTTCCCAAGTCAATGCATGTCAGTTACAAATTCATGGTATCTTTCTAGGTTGAAAGGCTTGTTCTTCATGACAGGTGTCAGGACCGCTGGTGATTCAAATTAATATTAAAGGACAATAAATGAATGGCAGAGGAAATCTGCAAAATCTTCTCAATCTAAGACACTCAGCTTTGGACCTTTAATACCTATAAAATATGAATTGCTTCTAGGCAAATTACTGAAGGATTTCAAGCAGTGATATGTGAAGAGCACAACAAGATTCAGCTGACAGGCTCTTAGAATGCCAACCCAAATGTTTTAGATACCATCTGGACCTATAAATAGGTTCCATAGAAGAATATCGTTTAAGGAGACTAGTGTAAATGAAACTGGGAACATATAATAGAAATTTGAACAGAACTTATTATTTTTTCCCCTGTAAATACACAGGTAAATTGCTTATTAATACATGTTCTTAAGTATGGGTTATGGGTATTTGAATGTACTACTTTTTATAGTAATCTTCCTCAGTTTATAAGCTAACAGGATGAACCTGTCACCATATTCAGGACTGAAACAAGGCAAAATGTAACTAATGCTGGATGAGAATCTGGCCTTGCAGTATTCTTTCTATCGTGTTAATATATTACTATCTTTTTAAAACTTGTACATGCTAATTTCCCTTCTGTCTTTTGCTGGGCATCTTCATTGAGCTAAGGACATTTAGAAAGCATTTTTTTATATTGCCCTCAAGACCAAGAGAAGTTTTGCTAAAGTGCCAGCTAAATCACATGATATTATTCCCTTGTAATATGAGGAATAGTTGGTAAATCTGGGATCGTTAAGGCAAATTGTCAGCTCCATTCAAGTCAGTGAAGCTAGTTTACATCCACTGAGGTTTTGAATACTTGCAAGGTCTATGTTGGCAATCCTTTTAGGCACAGATTGAAGTCTGTAGCAGGGCTTTGGGAATGGGCCAACAATAAATAACAAAGATTCAGTGGTTATCAATTAAAAAAGATACCAAAAAAGAAAAGGCTTTGGAAACACTTGGAAAAATCTAAGGCCTACATCCAGACAAAATACGCGCTTGGCTTTCTGAGGAACTTGAACCCCAGAAGATCTCACCTACTGAATGAACAGAAGGCTGGCCATATGGCCATGAATTACCATGTAACTGTGCTAGAGTTACTATGTTCTATGCTTAGAAATATGTTGTAAAATATATTTAAAAGGGAAAGAATATGTTTAAGCGAGGCCTCTTGTGACCAGCTGACCCAGGGCTTTATTAAGAGGGGAAGGGCATATAAGGGACTCAGTTTTGTCAGACAATTCTGATTACAGGGTTAGGAAGGCATGCCACATCTGTGGAGGATCATAGGAAAATAGGGCTGGAAGGCACCTGACAAGGCCATCTACTTCATCCCCCTGCTCAAGGCAGGGTCATACCTGACTAAACCATTCCAGCCATATGTCTACATATCTCAGGATGTCATCCTCCCACTGTACTCAGCCTTGGTGAGGCTGCAGATGGAGTACTGCATCAAATTCTGGGCTCCACAACTCAAGAAGGATGTTGAGAAGCTTAAGAAAGTCCAGAGGACAGCCACATATCAGAGGGCAAGAGAATATGCCTTATGAAGAGAGGCTGAGAGCCATGGGACTCTTCAGCCTAGAAAAGCGCAGGCTCAGGGGGGACCTGGTGGATGCTTATAAGTATATAAGGGGTGTATATCAAGACCTGGGAGAACATCTGTTCACCAGAGCAGCCCAAGGAAAAACAAGGACCAAAGGTCATAAACTCCTCCAAGACCATTTTAGGCTGGACATAAGGAAAAATTTCTTTACTGTCTGAGCCCCCGAGTCCTGGAATAGACTCCCTCCAGAGGTGGTGCAGGCACCTACTCTGGACTCATTCAAGAAGCGTTTGGATGCTTATCTTGCTGGGATCCTTTGACTGTAGCTGACTTCCTGCCCCTGGGGCATGGGGCTGGACTTGATGATCTTTGAGGTCCCTTCCAGCCCTAACATCTATGAAATCTATGAAATAACCTGCTCTTGAAAACTTCCAAGGGTGAAGTTTTTCTAGGTAACCTGTTCCAGTGCTTGAACACCTTCATAGTATCTCCTTGAAACTTGGCAGGCTTAGTGGCCTCACCAGGGGCCACCACCCCTGCAGTTTTCACCCCCCCCCCCATGGTGTAACACGTACACGTGACATGAGTTTGCTTTCAAGAATTTGGGGTGGTTTCCCCCAAACCCCTACACTTATATTCTTGAAAATTGGCAGGCTTCATGCTGTCAGCAGAGACTACCAGACTACCACCCCTGCAAGTTTCATCCAAATCAGACAAAAAACAACAAAGTTATAGATCTTTCATTGATTCCCCATTATATCCTATGGCCGGATCTCTGAAGTGGCTCTGAAGCTTCGGAGCCACTTTGGCTGAATCAAAGCGGGAAACCAATCCGGACCAGAGCCAAAGCGGGAAAGCAATCCAGAGCTCCGGACCAGATCGCTGGCATCCAAAGTGGCCGGATCTGAAGCCGAATAGAGTAGCTGCTTATTCACACAGGCCTAATATTTGATTGTTATCAAATCACCCTCGGTTTTCTTCTCAACACACTAAATAACCCTAGTTCTTTTGACCTCTCCTTATAAATCTCACCTCCTAAGTGGTCCCTATTCATTTTTGTTGCAACATTTATGTGGGGCTTAAACCTGGACTCCATGCGAGGCCTCACTAGTGCTGAACAAAGCAGAAGAATCACTTCCCTTGATTTGCAAGTGACGCTCCTGTTACTACAGTCCATTATGTTGTTGGTTTTTTTCTTTTTCCTGCAGCAAGACCACACTGTAAACTCACGTTCAGCTTATGTTCGACAGTAACAGGTCATTCTCTGTAGTACTGCAGCCTAGCCAGACATTCCCTAGACTGTATTTTGTACATGCAATTACTCTGTTGAATCTCATCTGCTTGTGAATCATTTTTTTCCAGTCTAAGTCATTCTGGATTCTTACTCTACCCTCTAGGGGGTCATCTGCAAATTTACTAAGTGTGCACTCATTCCCATCCTCGAAATCCTTATTGAAGATATTAAATAATACCAGACCCAGGACAGACACTTCATCCCTCCCCCCTGCTAGAAATTGAGCTACTGATGAGTACTTATGGAGCATGATTCAACCAGTTATGCATCCACCTTATAGTACTTCCATCTTCTCTGTATTTCCTTAACTTGTTAAGGAGAATGTCAAGAGAGAGGCAGTGTCAAAAGTCTTGCTAAAGTCAGGACTCTTCCTCTTATTCACATGGCTTGTTACTGTCTAGAAGAAAATCAGGTTGTTCAGGCATGACTTACTCTTGGTGAATTCATTCTAGCTGTTCCTGATCATCTTATTCTCCTCTAGGTGTTTCACAGTAGATTTTTTGAGGATGTGCTCCATGATCTTTCCAGATATTGAGGTCAGGCTGACTAGTCTATAGTTCTCTGGATCTTCCATGTTCTCTTTCTTAAATGTGAGCCCCATATTTAACCCTTTCCAGTTACCTGGGATCTCACCTGACTTCCATGAGTTCTCAAAGAGATTAGCCAGTGGCTCTGAAGTTACCTCTGCCAATTCCTTTATTACCCTAGGGAAGAGGTTCCCAAACTTTTTCTTATTGTGTATTCCCTTCCAGATTTACCAGCTACCCACATACCACTATCAGCATATATTTTATATTTTATCCCCTTAAATATCAATTATTATTATTATGAAAATTAAATCTGCCATTATGGTTTCTCAGACATATCCCCCAAAGATGTCTTGGAAAGCCCCAAGGGCACGCATACCACAGTTTGGGAACCCCTGCCCTACAGTGTATCTATTCTAGCTTTAGTGACTTGAAAGCATCTAGTTTCCCTAATAAGTTCTAACCTGGTCTACTGCTTTAGGCTGTTTGTCTCCTTTCCTCTCTTTGCTCTCAAATGCACTCATCATGTGGTAGCTGCCATTATTTGTGAGGACTGAAGTGAAGAAAGCATTCAGCTGTCTCTTTGTCATCTGTAACTAGATTGCCTTCAGCATACCGTAAGGGCAGTTGAGGACCTGGTAGCCAATGGCAGTCTTACCTGCTTACATGTACTATCAATTTTTACACCAAAAAGCTGAACTGTCCAACACTTATAGACATTGCCATAAAAAATACAGAGACTTGCAGGTGTTTCTTTTTTCTTTTTTCTTTCTTTCTTTCTTTCTTCCTTTTTTTTAATAATCCTCCTCATACCTCCAGTAGCCAGAATCAGGATCTGCCTGCCTAGATCCCTTTGCAGAATCAAATTCTGTAAGGGAAATCCCCAGAACATGTTAAAGGAAAGATGGGTTTTTTTTAAGGAAGACTGCATTCATATTTTCACAATAAAAATTAGTGAATGGTCTTTTACATTTCTCCCTGCCTTTAGAAATGTGCTTTTGGAAACCATTTCAGGGAAATATAAATAAAAGCTTGACAATTCAGAGTGGACAGTAACTGTCAATAATGAGCACTTTACTCTGTGTTATTTTTCAGTTACTATGAAGAGCCATTTACTGTCACACTCATAATCTGCATAGTACACACTGTCTAGTTCAACCTTCATTTTATTGTAGTTGTGAAGCAATAACCTTACAGATATCTTTCTTTCACAGAAACTGAGTGCTCCCAGTGGAGTTCACCCTACCTAACAGAGAAGCCTCCTTCAGGAAAGGAGAATTTTAAGCCTGAAGGACTACACTAAAAAAACCACATACATTTTTGTAGGACAATTTATTAATATAGTATGTTTTCAATTAGGTGAAAATCATGGGAAATGTGGAATAAGTTAAGGATAATAGATGGAATTTCAGTGTGTAGTAATTACCCTGTATTAAATAGCAGACGGTTTGGATAATTTAAGCTGTACTGGTATTTTGTTATGTGTTTAAGGAAACAAAACTTAGTAAATTAAAGAGTCTGTGCAATCTCCTTGCTGTTTGGTTGATTGTATACATGCTGTATACACAAGAAGCCCATTTTTCTTTGAGACAGTCCTATGAGGTAGATAAGCCTTTTCTGGCTAGTGAAATCTTTGGATGTACAAACAGTAGTTAATAGAAGAATTTCTGAGACCATGACTAGTATGCTACAAAAAAAAAAGTCAAATGTCCACTGTTGAAAAATTGGAGAGTACAGAAAAGAGCAGCAAAAAATATGATGAAAATACTTTCACTGAGCCATTCAATCAAAGGCATTGCCACCTTTACTGTCAGATCCTATTTTTGTGCAAAGCCTGTTCCTTAAGGGATATTCTGAGAGCCTATCAGTCTGGGAGGCAAGATAGGTGAGGAGAGGGGAGTTTATTCTGTTGCTCTTCTTGCTAGGCATCTACCTATTCCACACTGTGAAGACACAGAGACTTCTGGGCATGCTCAGAAACATCACATTGGGTGATTTACTGGTGAATAAAGAGAGACCTAGGAATTTTAGGCACCTCCAGTTTAGGCAGCAGCTGAGCAAATATTTTCTTTATTCTTATTTTAAGTTTAGGCATCTCAAATGGGAGCACTCAGGCACCGTATTTTTTTGGTTCTAATCCTAAAATACAGCTCCACTTGAAAACTATGAAAGGCCTCTTTTGACTTCAGTGTGAGCTGAACTGGGCCATAAAGCATTTATACAACCAAGCAAATCCATATATGTAGAGTGACCATAATAATTTGAGGGAAATTGTGGATGTGGGGGCACCAGGGGATGGGGCCAGGCAGGACAGTGCAGTGTATTTGAGCTCCCAACTGCTCCCAAGAGTGGGGCCAGGCAAGACACGCCCCCGACCCCACAGCTGCTAGGAACAGGGCCAAGCAGGACTCCTCCCATCCCCTCCATAGCTTCCAAGAGTAGGCTAGGCAACCACCCTATGGCTTCTTCCCTCCTCCCCCCCCCCCCAATTCTACTGCATAAATGACTTTGCTTACAGTCCAGCAGAGTTAAGACCAGGGAGCAGCCCATTGGCTGAGCTCCCCGGAGAAAATTGAAGCAGAAGTCCTGGATTGGCCTAAATCCATCTGCATGTGCCTAGCTCCTGACTCAGGAGCCAGGTACATATGGTGGATTTCCACCAATCCAGGACTTTTGCTTCAATTTTCTCCAACAACTGGGATGCTGAGACATCCTCCAAAATCTGAAACTGTCTCAGCCAATCTGGGACATATGGGGGTCACTCTACATATGGGGCACCACCTTTTAAATAAAGAGTTCCTTCAGTTTAACATCAATATATGTCTATAGTATCTTACAGCTTTCCCCAGGGGAATTAAGAGCCATAAGAGTAAAAAGAGCTCCTACTATTCACTTGGGCAGGACTCTTTTTCAGGGGCCTACCAAGCTCTTTGAAAAACCCTCTGATTTCCTGAAAGCACATCCAAGAGAGATTTCCAGCATCCCATGAGTCCTTCTGCTTTCTTTATACTGACAGTAAAAATAGCCAGGTGTCTATGTAAACGTCTTTAATGTGAGACTAAATAGATTATGTTAAAACAAAAACATATCCTGGGGAAAGAATGTAGGGACTTGTATTTAATTACTTACTATGGCTCTCCTCCTAGATTTAACGGTTATCTGATTCTTTTGTACACTGATGCTTTGTTAAAGAATGGCTGTACTAAACGCATATTTATGAAGATGGCTCTTATATAGTCTTTCTGGAGTTAGTTCATCCCTTTTTATGACCTACTGGCTTTTTTATTACCCCATTCTCTCTTTTTTTGCTATAAATTGTTAATTATTACCTCAATTTCACTAGGAAAAACTTCTATTAAATGTCATTGTCTGAGTACTGGTTATGGAGATTTACCTCTGCCAGAGACTTACAGTATTCCATTGCTATAAAATACAGAATATTTTACATAGTACAGTTTATGTTTAGTTGTTCCTCAGAATTGAGAATATATGATATCAGCTATAAGTTGTTTATTTACAGGTCGGTGGACACTTACATAACATATCCATCATTTAAATGGTGATCCCATTAACTAAAATCTGTTATCTCAGTTCTCATTACTGGTGCTGAACTGTTATTACTCAGGAGAAAAAACGTGATTGACATCCTAAGTTTGTATTGATTAAAGCAGAACTTTCTTGTGTGCACATTTTTCTGTAGTACTTCAAGAAGAAAACACCACAAAAAGAGAAGTGTTTCTTAAAATGCTGAATCCTATAGGAGTTGTTTTCTAGTGAGAATTAAGGTTGTTTAGCCCTCACAGGATCAGTTTTTTAATGTTGTGTGTACTCTTTCTATATGTCTTGATTTAGTCTACAGAAGATTTAATCGATATTTCCAGAAGTGAACAGTGAATGATGTTTCCAACCTGTTAGTATGTATTCTCTGCCCTGCCTTTGTCAATGCACCCTTCTCTTTTTGGATTATGAAGGACCCTCAGGCATCCCCACAAGTAGGGTTGTTTTCTAAAATAGTTTTAAAACAGAGCATAAAGTACAAGCATACTCTAAAAGTAGGTGCCAGTTGATGTAAAGCACCTATAAGAGGTGATCAATTTGTTTGTTTTGATTTTTATTCATACATTTTTGTATGAATGTGTATGAACAGGTGTTATAATGCTCCTGCTTATTGGATGCATGATTTTTCTTGAGTGCCCGTGTAGTTAGGTCACCCCTCAGCTTTGATGGTAATGAAATTAACAGAAGGGGTTCAGTGTTACGAATAATGAGGCCGCACTTGGGTTACTCACAGTTCTGGGGGAGGTTGGCTCTGGGGTTCCACCTCCCCTATACCCCAGCCACACACCAGCCGTTGGTGTTGAGATGATAGAATATAATGCAGGCTTCCAGCCAGACCCAGCTATGGTATGTATCAATCCTAGCAGCGGTGTCTTGGCCTCTTTTAGACAGCCTCCTTAGTTCTTATATACAATGGGCTAATCCCTAAATTGAGCCCTAGATGAGGGCTTTAGGTGGGTCCTGACCCTAACAGCCCTACAAGTAACTTGGAAAAATAAAATAATAAAAAAAAAACAAAGAAAAGCCTCCACTCTTCTGTGGCTCCCTTTTCTGGGCAAAATGATCCTGCAGGCTTCAAGAAACTCTCTTTACTCCATATGGGAGTTCTATCTAGCAAAATGTTGAGGCCTGGCTTTCCAGTCTCCCCACAATGGAGTCCTCTTGACTCTGTGCTAAGTGAGCCCTCACAGATCTGATACCATGCTGCCTAGGTGCCCCAAAGCTGCCTCTAACCCTGCCTCAGCTGGCCTTGAAGTTCCTCCCTCCTCTCTATTGGCACTCCAAGTGCCTTTTAAATTCCCCATGGTACTACCGAAGGCTGATATCATCAGCCTGGCGCTGCCTAGGTTGATTGACAGGGAGATTTTAAACCACAGCAGCAGCACCACATGTTACCACAGCTGCCCCAATTCCTGCCTCCCTGGTAAGTTATTTTGCTTGTTGTGGGCTTGCTCAGCCTGTACAGGGTCCACAGGGGTCCTGTTCATAGATTCATAGATTCATAGATGTTAGGGTCGGAAGGGACCTCAATAGATCATCGAGTCCGACCCCCTGCATAAGCAGGAAAGAGTGCTGGGCCTAGATGACCCCAGCTAGATACTCATCTAACCTCCTCTTGAAGACCCCCAGGGTAGGGGAGAGCACCACCTCCCTTGGGAGCCCGTTCCAGACCTTGGCCACTCGAACTGTGAAAAAGTTCTTCCTAATGTCCAATCTAAATCTGCTCTCTGCTAGCTTGTGGCCATTGTTTCTTGTAACCCCCGGGGGCGCCTTGGTGAATAAATACTCACCAATTCCCTTCTGTGCCCCCGTGATGAACTTAAAGGCAGCCACAAGGTCGCCTCTCAACCTTCTCTTGCGGAGGCTGAAAAGGTCCAGTTTCTCTAGTCTGTCCTCGTAGGGCTTGGTCTGCAGGCCCTTGACCATACGAGTTGCCCTTCTCTGGACCCTCTCCAGGTTATCCGCATCCTTCTTGAAGTGTGGCGCCCAGAATTGCACGCAGTACTCCAACTGCGGTCTGACCAGTGCCCTATAGAGGGGAAGTATTACTTCCCTGGACCTATTTGTCATGCATCTGCTGATGCACGATAAAGTGCCATTGGCTTTTCTGATGGCTTCGTCACACTGCCAGCTCATGTTCATCTTGGAGTCCACTAGGACTCCAAGATCCCTTTCCACCTCTGTGCCACCTAGCAGGTCATTCCCTAGGCTGTAGGTGTGCTGGACATTTTTCCTCCCTAGGTGCAGCACTTTGCATTTCTCCTTGTTGAACTGCATCCTGTTGTTTTCTGCCCACTTGTGCAACCTATCCAGGTCTGCCTGCAGCTGTTCCCTGCCCTCCGGCGTGTCCATTTCTCCCCATAGCTTTGTGTCATCTGCAAACTTGGACAGAGTACATTTGACTCCCTCGTCCAAGTCACTGATGAAGACATTAAAGAGTATCAGTCCAAGGACCGAGCCCTGTGGGACCCCACTGCCCACACCCTTCCAGGTCAAGACCGACCCATCCACCACGACTCTTTGGGTGCGACCCTCTAGCCAATTCGCCACCCACCGGACTGTGTAGTCATCCACATCACAGCCTTTTAACTTGTTCACCAGTATGGGGTGGGATACCGTATCGAAGGCCTTCCTGAAGTCTAAGTATACGACATCCACCCCTCCTCCTGTGTCCAGGCGTTTCGTAACCTGGTCATAGAAAAAGACTAGATTGGTCAGGCACGATCTGCCTGCCACAAACCCGTGGGGCACAAACTAGTGGGGCATCTCAGGCCCCTTTCATTACAGGTGTCTTTGAAATTAGATTCTGACTGAAAATAATCTTTGGAGAATCTCACTTTTCATTCTTGGTTAATATTTAAGAAAAAAAATGTGTATCTGTACAAAAATAGTAAGACTTTATAAAAAAAAAATCTTTAATTGTGTTTCCATTCAGTGCTGTGCAGACAATTCTGATTGATGGAGTGGATAAAATAAAATATTTTCTATGAACAGAAGTGCTCCAGCCTCCCAAAGGATACCTTGCACATGCACAAATACAAGCCTAAGCTTCTAAAAAAAACTACTATAGATATATTCACCTAGTAAAAAATCTAAATCTAATGCTACACTTGGACCATACTCAATCTGTAGACTTTTAAACTGTGCTAAGTTAGAATGTTCTGGGAGCAGTTGTACATTAAGTATTAATACTGTTTCTTGCCTGAAGAGAGCTGGTGAGCAGTGATGTGGCTAGCCACTGGGACACGTGGGCTCTATGTCTGTCTTAGTTAAGAGTGGGGGTAGGAGAGGTGCATCTTGGGATGCTGGAGGACTGCCAATTGCTTGTTTTATCTCCATGGAGCAGACTGAAGTCACCTTAACATGAGCAAAATCAAGAGTTAACCCTTGCCTGAAATGGCATAACTTTGAGATGTTCAGAGGGCACTTAGCACAAATTAATGAACCTTAATGTGCACATGTTCATATTTTAAGCACCCTTAATATAGTCTAAATGTTAGCTTTTCATTGACTTCATTTTCTTGGTTTGTGTTGAATATTTTATATCTGTATCAAGGCTACCTTTTTGCAAATATATAATGTGACCTGTGTGTTATAATGTGCATTCATCAGGAAAAAGCATGCTGCAAAAACACAAAACCAAAAAAAAACCCCTGAAAAAACAAAAAATGCACCCTTAGCTTTAAAAAAATATCTTTTCAAGTGTTGGTTATAATGCCTTTTGGCATGAACAGAGGTTATTTTCTCATTCTCATAGTTTCCTATTTAACAAGTCTAAGACCAGTGGTATAAAAACTGTTTGGAAACTTGTATTGCTACTGCCTGTGCTTTTTGATAAGCAGAGGAGTTTGGTCTCCGGGGCTTTCACTCTGGAAACTCTCATGAGCACTAAATTTATATTAAATTTTAAACAGCTGAGAACCAGACATTCTCTGCTACTCTATAGTGGACACAATTCCACACAAGACAACACTGAAAACCTTACTGAAATGACAGGCCTTATTTTTTATTACACATGCAAATCGGGTAATTACCTGGTGGTATGCAATTGCATGCACATTTTTACTTGGATAATTCTGAAAATCAGGCCTCAGGTGTTTAATGTTACTATTTCTTCACACATGCCACTCACTCAATTATTAATTTTAATGTCTTGCTTTCATGTATACAACTGTATGAGCCTTCACACAGCAGGACATTCTGTCTGTTGAAAGTCTAAGAGTATGTTAGACAATTTCATGTACTCAGAACAGAAAAAAATAATAGTTTTCTATTTACTTTTTAATGCCATGATTTGTTGAGTAATAAGAATAATCTCACCATTGTGGACTACTGGCAAAAAAAGCTTTGAGATTGATTAAATGCCTTAGCTTTGCTTTGGCCATTAATCAAACTTGGCAACCATTTATTGCTTTGGAAAGTGAAAGGCAGGAGAGATAATCCCTTAAATATAACAAATCCTTTAAACATAATAAAGTATAAATACTAACATAGTGATCTTTGAGCTCTAATATTGTAATATATTGGTGGTAATTGTTTTTCCTAGTTGCTGCATTCTGACAAATCAAAATTATTTACTTTTGCATATTCTTTTTGAGAACAAATTTAAATTTTGGTTTCTCTGTAGGAAAATCAAACAATGAATGGCAAAACATTTAAAGGCAATTATAGATTCTGTCAAATATATGTGTCTACAGTTCCAAGTATGGTGTCTGGGAATACTGAGCAATTATTACTAATTACTTAGATAATGGAAGGGGCAGCTGAGATAGACATGCATAACGTTTTTGCAATGGCTCCCAGACAGACTATAGATACCACACAAGCTAGTCATGTCGTGATTCAGGGAAAAGGGGTTATCTCTTTATATCTCACTATCTACTATGTTTGCCTTTCATGAGAAAAAGACGCAGTTCAAGAGGCATTTTGTTTGGTACAATAACATAGTAAATAGGAATTTGGTGAGAGCAAATCTCTCTTGTTGCATTTATCTTTCTAAATATAACATTAATAATTATATGCAACATCAAAATACATTGACCTTAACCCAGACCTTAAGGCAAATTGCATATTATTTTTGCTTGCACTATGATTTAATATATAGCATTAGTGTTAGCAGTTAGATATAAGGAATTAGAAACAGGGCCTCTATTCAAGTTTCTGTGAAACAATTCAATGTTAATATAGGAGTAAATGCAGTCACTGCTGATCCAAGGGTAGAAAAGTAAACCAGATAGTTGAAATTAATTATCATAACTAGACATGATGACCATAGAGATGACGAGGAGCAGTGATAATAAATGCTTTATTTTTCTGGTAGGCAAGGTTCTTTGAGTTGATGTGATATCTTTTATTAGATCAACTAAGTACTTGGAAACAAGTTCTTTGCAAGCTTTCAGGCACAGTCACCCTTCATCAGGCATAGGGAGTCTCTGCTGTTCTGAGACTCCAAGAAATGAAAGAAGCTAAAAGTGTGGCAGGGTGTCAGTGCAAATGTAAATAGGTAGAATTAGAAAGACAAAAGGTGAGGCAGAGAGGTGAAGCAGAGTGGGGAGGCGGAGGGGGGAAGAGAGCAGGGGAAAAAAGGCTGAAAGGAGGCAGTGTAGTAATAGAGTACAAGGTAGAAAAGAGGCTGTCAGGCAGGTACCTGGTGAATCAGATGTCAGGCAGGTTGTAGTGTGTCATAAAACCAATGTCTATATTGAGACCATGACTTTTTTATATCTGGTGGATTTATGAAGTGAAGTTCGTAGGCTCATCTACAGAAGGTATTTTGTAAGTTCCCTTACTTTTCCTGGTTCATTTTATTTTATGAATCCTTATTTTTAATAATTTCATTTAAAATATGTTTTCTAATTAAATTTTTGTGTATCCAAAATGAGGAAAGTATTTACTGAAGTACTGTGTTTCTGGGAATTTTGTTTTGTCTTGAGTCTTTGATTCCAAATGTTAGGAACTCCCCTTTCTCACCGATCTTTGGCTCTCTCACACCATGGCATTTGGGTTTTAAACTATGTTCTCTGTATTTGTCCCCAAACTATCACTGCCTCATCCGCTTCTAGAACATCTCCTAGGATCCTGTGATCTCAGTATAATCTCTTGAAATATCAAAATACTGAAGTTCCTGTAGAAGCCTCTAATTCTAAAAGAAACTTGTGGGAGGAGAGACAATCCTGTATGGTGATATATGTAAAGATACAGATTTAGAAGTAAATTGTATTCTAAGAAGAGGATGCTATTTCTAGAGAGTGCAAACCTCAAGAAACTTCTTAAAATATGCTGGGATACAGTATTGTTATCATCAATTAGAAGAGAAATGTGGTATGCCAAAGAAAAGTAGAGTTCAGTCATGGATGAGACATCACCAGTAGAACCTCTCTCCTGAGGGATAGGACAAAACAGAACAAAGGGAAACAGTCAAAGCAGGCAATACAAATTTAATCTATTAAACAAGCCAACTATTCTCAGGCTTGACATACCAACAGGTACAGTAAGGAAAGACATGTCCCCAGCTGTCACTGACAAAAAATCAAAACAAAACCCTATGAAGCAATTGTTCTGAATGTTCACAGGCAGAAGACAATAGAGGTTGCTCCCTCAGCCTTCAGATGTAACTCATAAATAAAACAGCCAAGGCTTCAAAGGAGGCCACCACTAAATTCTGAGGCCAAAGTTTCAGCATCAGCTGAAAACTCAGTAGTTGGAAGAGGGAAAGACCAATAAGGTGTGTCCACACATGCAAGCACGTGCACTTGCAGCAGCTCAAATAGAAGCGGTGCAAATTTGAGCTGGGCTTTTTGCCTCAGTACACATGCTTGGACATGCACTTTGTTGTGGAGCAAATTGTGCCACTTGGGGCAAAATAACCCTGCCTGGCTCCTCCTGGATCTGCAGTTAGGGGGAGCTAGAGCCCAGGGCCAGCACCTGTGCTGTCTCCAGCAGTATAAAAAGCTGCTTTGGCAAGCAGCTCAGGACTGCTTGCTCTCAGGGACTTCTGGGGCCCAGCCACTTGGTACCTGGGGACACTACCCCTTGTGCCAGCTGGACTGCTGCAGCAGCATCCCAAATCCATGTTTAAAAATACCCCAAAATCCATGTTCTTCCACATTTAAAACAAAAGACCACTCTACACACACACACACACACACACACACATAAATATATATATATATAGAGAGAGAGAGAGAGAGAGAGAGAGAGACCACAACCAGTTGGGCAATGCTTTATTGGTATATTTATAATGTTAAAGCAATGTGGAAGCCTACCAGTGTCTCTATCATCGTGATAAAATACATTCTACATACCTATATGTGTTGATGTGTACTTTTGGTTTTCTTTGCACATGATGGGTATGTGATGGAGGGATGTGGTGTTTGCAGGAAAGGGGTGGGAAGGGGTGTGGGGGAAGGCGGGTGTGTTTGTGTGGAGGGATGTGAGTTGGTGTGTGGGTAGGTGTGAAGTGATTGCTGAGGGGACTGTGGGTGTGGGGGACCTTGTGGGGGGGCTGCTCAGGAGGGGTGGGTCCCCTGGCCCCCACAGGTTGCAGACCCCCCCCCACAGCACATGGAATGCCCTGCCCCCAAAGGGTTTGAGATGGGGCAAGAGGCACATGCACACTCATCTGGATGTGCCCATAAAGGCTATGGTAGAAGTATCTAAAAGAAGCTATCCTAGAAAGGCCCAGAGAAACAGCAGAAAGCATCAGGTGTGCTATTTCTGCAAAAATGATCCTTTGCTCTCAACAATCTAGAAAGCATTTGTGGAGGTTCTAGGGGTCCTATGTTAGGAAGCTAAGATGCAAGAGTAGAAACTTTGAGTATGTGGACTATAAAGAAATGTGGATTGCATTATATAATGTAATTTTTTTTCCACTGAATCTGCTTCCTAGAAGGTAGAGAGATTAGGGTCTGCTGCCATCCTTTCATCATCCTCTTTTATTAAAATTTATTAGAATTTGTTGTGCAGCATCAAGCATGCACCGTACTGGTCCCTATGGGTGCATACACATATACTAACTTTCTGACAGTTAAGCTGACAACTTTTTAAAGTTGACTTAACTGACTTTTAAGTTGACTTAATACACCTCCAAGAAGTATTATCTTGAGTCACATTCGTTAAGTTGATTTAGCTCACAAGATGGCTGCCACTGTGTCAATGAGCTGTATGTGTGTATGCTCGGATGTGGTTTCATTCAGGTTGATGTAATTAAATCAACTTAGTTAAGTCATCTTAATTTAAGTCAACAGTATGTGTGTAGGCACCTATAATATAAGCCAGTGAAAAGTAAGCGTGTTCCATTCTATTGCACAGCTTGTCTTCATGTCATTTTCATTGAGACTGTAGTGCTTGAATTCCTCTATAGTAAACAGTAGTATAACTAACATGGAACAAGCAGGGCATCAGCTCTAGGTGGTGAAGGGGCTTGTTACACCTCTGTTAGTGACAGTTAATAGATCTGGACTGTTGATAATGACCGTTCTCAGCATCCCAATTTTGTGATGTGCTGATTGTTTCTTTGCTGCTGTGTCCTCACCTAAAAAGGAAGGAATAATATATATTTCCAAGAATGGCACAGTGTATAAAATAATGAAGAGTTTTATTTTGAGATTGTGGTGTGAAATTTAGCCTTAGTTTTTAATTGCCTTGAGAGGCTGTTTGAATGAGAGCAGATGCAGAAGGAAACAGTATGTCCCAGAGAAAAGGAGGGAAACCAACATAAAAAGTAGGTTCCTTTCCCAGTAAAGCAACTGCAGAGACTCCTATTTATTCCACTGATTCCTTGCTGGTACTGGCAGTGCTCCATAAAGTACCTTATATTTATTTTTGCATATGATGTTTAATTTATTCTGACCTTTAAAGACCATAACAAACATCTTGATTATCCCAACAAGTGACAGACTGTTAGAATGAAATTTCAGCTACATGAACATTAAAGATGTGCAGTGGATGTAAATGCAGATACATTCCCGCTTCATATTATAACAATTATGTGATTTTATTATACGGTAATATTTGAACATTTTTAATAGTGGCATGACACAAAAGGACAAGTAATAAGGAAATGAAATAATAGAATGTGAGATCTGAGGAAATCACCCAAATGATTATATTATGTAAATTTGAAAATCAGGAGGTGTTAAATGGATAATATTTTGTTTCTTTGCAACAATGTTTTGGCAGCAGATAAAGAAACACAAAACTTTAAAAAGCATGATTATATTGGTTATATCATAGTTAGGGCCCATTCCCATTACTGTTAAATGGAAAAGCTGCCAAGGACTATATTTTGAAAAATATTGACTTCAGCATGAGCAGAAACAGGCACACTGTTATTTGAACAAGCTGTTGCATTTAAGTTGTCCTTGCTCTTCTAGGTATTAAAATACAGAGACATGTTTTCTAATCTAGCCCTGTCTATTTAAAAAACAATATTCTGAATTCCAAGGGTTGAAGGATTCTGCCTCCCTAGAGGCAATCCTCTGCATGAAGTCTTCATCACATACAAGTGGAAGGAGGGGAATCTGTTTTCACATAGGTATGTCCATAAGATTGAGATTCATGCTAGTGTGGGACCAGGCTCTTGAGGGTGGGGCAAGGAGTTCATGGTGGGATAGGGTTAAAGATATATATATATATCATACTAAGTGGTAGAAAGAGTAATACAGTTTCCTTTAAAGGAAAACAGCCTTGTTACAAAATAAAGTGAAATATGAGACACACATGGGATCATAGGGAAAGGGCATAACACCTTAACACTGGTGCAGTCAGCTTTTATACTGGTAGGATTGTGGAGCTGATACATATGATGCAGCCATATGCCAGTGTTAGTCACTTTACTTTGGCATAAAATTACCCTGTGAAAAAAATCTAGAAGATATACAGTTGTGTAAACTGGTGATATTATGTCCATCTAGGGAACACTGTCAGCATAACCCCTCTACTAAATAACCGTCTCCCACAAGGATCAATACTTGCACCAGCACTTTTTAATGTATACATAAGTGATCTTCCTGTCACCAGTGGCCAGAAATTTGGCTATGCTGATGACCTGGTGCTTGCTACTCAAAGAAGGACCTAGGCTGAAGTCCAGACAGATCTTTGCAAAAACCTCAAGTTACTTGAATATTTTGCAAGTTGCAGACTCTGCCCAAACCTGAGGAAAACTGTCATCATGTCATTTCACTTAAACAATACCCACACTGACCAGAAACTCACCATCACTTTCTGTGGAGAAGAGGTTAAGCATGAGAAGTTCCCAAAACACTTTTGCGTAACTCTCAATCAGAGCCTCACTCTTCATGAACATCTACAGGAAGTTGCTAAAAATCTCATGCATAAACTGGCCAGAACAACATGGGGAGCAAATGCAACCGTGCTTCGAATGGCCACCCTAGCCCTTTTTTTTGTGTGCAGCAAAATATTGCTCCCCAGTGTGGAACAAAAGTGTGCACACAAAGATTGTTGATACGCATCTAAATGCTGCTATGTGGATTATATCAGGAACGCTAAAAAGTATGCCATTGCCATGGCTTCCATTCTTAGTGAGCATTGTTCCCCCACAGCTCCGCCATGATGTCACATGCATGTGGGGATACCCTGAGGCCATCGGTAACCCAAACCTCCCAATCAACAAGGACATCACCATACCAACACTGGATAGGCTCAAATTTAGAAAACTCCTCTGGAAATACACCAAGAAGCTCTATGATTATAACAAGAGCCCTGAAGAACAAAGAAGGGGAGCTTGGGCAAATACCAACCTGCCGCAGAAATACTACAATCCTCCAGCCAAGATTTGACCTCCCAAGAAAGGTTTGGTCCTTCCTGAATCGCATCTGGACTCTTCATGGTAAATGTGAACATCTACTCGATAAATGTAGAATCAAAGAGAATGTGGGGTGTGTTTTTTCAGACGGTGAAACACGTTGTGAACCATTGCCCAATTACATCATTTAATGGAGATCTAAAATCACTCCATGTAGCTACCCTTGAAGCAGGCAAATGATTATCACATTTAGGTATTAATCTATGCATGTTGTAATCCTAAAATGTCACACGAAAGAAGAAGTTGTGGAAATTACTCCAGTTGATATGTTGTTTATATGCACCCTACTCTGGTTTAATTGACTATCCTGGAGTAGCCATTTGTTGAAGTTTTTATCTGCCATTCCCAATTTAGTGGTGAAGCATTGTTTATGACTACCCTGCAGTCTGCTACTATGAGATTAACTAGGAGTCATTCAATCCAGATCCTGTTGTAAATTACATTGGTTTATAAAAAAAATGTAAATTATATTAGTTTAAATTACTGTGCATCCACATCCACAGAAGCATATGATTATGAAATTCCTAGGACTCACACCTTTGTTTACAAGGCTGGAACCATAACCTTTTCTGTGTTGACAAAAGGGAAAAAATCTGATTAGGGAGTAGTTTCTATGCATATATTCTCCTTTTTTTTTTTTCTGTGGGTTTTATCATGAGAGGAAGCAATCCATTCTTAGACACTGAAAGCTTCTGAGTCTGTTGTACTCACTGTTTCCTTCTTAAGTGTGTAGGTCCCTTTAAAACCTATGAGTGGGAGTCTTTGGTGGAAGGTAGAGCCAGTGGCTAAAATTTTATTTACATCTTTGAAAGCAAAAAGAGTGTAAAGCAGTGATTCTTAACCAGGGTGTTGCAGTACTCTGGGGTGCTTTGAGATCCTGTTAAGGGTACCCTGGGGTGTCACACAACATTAGCATTGTTTGGTGTTGCAAACAGGATTCACAAGATAAACCCACAAACCCATAGATTTCAATATGAATCCACGGTGTTAAAAACATTCTGAGTTCTTTGTAACAGAAAAACTGCTGTGTTATTTTTTCTGTAGTTATAAAATGAGTGAAAACTAAGAACATTTTCTGAGGGCTGCATCATGTCTAATGAGGGATGGCTCATGTGTTAGAAGGTTGAGAACCATTGATATGTAGGTAAAAATATTTTAAGAGCTAGAAAACAAAAGAGGATCTTTTAGAAATTTTACATCTCTTGAATTAAAGTCAGCATCTTCAATAGATAGCATTCACAATAGTTCTCTAATCTTATTCCATAGCTTCAGTACAAATGTTCACTTCCTCATAAATGTGTTATTTACATGTATCATTGGAGATCTTGTTTCATATTATTTATCATGTAGATTGTGTCTGATTATATTTCATCCCCAAATTATTACTGGCAGATGTGACTATTTCTTGGCACCTCTGATTATTGTACATTGCACTCAGGACACTGCAATTAATTTTTCCTGATCAAGTCACTATGTCAGACAGAGGTTTCATGATTTATTGCTTCACTTGTATACTTTTTGTCCAATTGAATACTTTCTGTCTTGAGTGTCCAACTGTTCCCCAGCTGTTATTTGAGAACATGTCTTAGTTTTAAAGGAATTTAATTCTACTGTAAAGCCTTTAATGTAATGCATTGCTATAATCCACTGTGATTATATTATATAATGTAATCATTGCTGCTTATCTTCTTGCTCTTCTTGAGCAAGCTTTTAAGTATTTACATCCTATAGCAAATGAAAAGTATTTCATGGCTTAGGTCTAAACATCAAAGTAAGTTCTGATTTTATCCTGATAATTTGGAGTCAAGACAAATACACCTAGGGCCCCTCTATATGTGCAGATAATCGCACAATAGGATCTAATGCACAAACCACACAATTGCATGTCCTGCCCTGGCACATGTACATGGCAGAAGGCGTGATTGTGGGGTCATGTATTAGAATTGATCATGCCTTATCGCTAGTACAGGGGGATCCTGGAATCATGAGCCCAGTCTCCCCCTGCATGAGCGAGCCCTGAAGCTGACTGGGCTCCGCAGGGTTCATAGAAGCATTATTCCCCACGCTACCCCTGCTGCAAGCCCCACAGCTGATGTGGGTTGTGGGACTCACAGCAGGGGGAACACTGCTGCTACTGTGAGCCCCGCAACTCATGAGCCTTGCAGTGAGGGCAGCGTTCTCCCCATTACCCCTGCTGCGAGTCCCACAGTGATGTCAGGGGCAGTGCAGGAAGTGCTGCCACTGCTATGAGCCCTGCACCTCATGAGGCTCACAACAGCTGCAGCATTCATCCCACTGCCCTTGCTGCAAGTCCTGTGGCTGGGGGAGAGTGGTCTCCCTGCAAACCCTGCAGCTGACAGCACTGCCACCATTACAAGCCTTGTCAGCTGCAGGTGGTCCACTGCTGTGGCTAGGAGCACCATCAACTGAGGGAAAACACTGCTGCATATTCAGTGAATGGTGTGATCAGAACAAGCTACAGTTATACACATTTTTTGTGGAATAACTTTGTAGCTTATTGCTTGTTTTGTCACATCATTAATTGATTGAATGTGTAGCTGGGTCACAACTTAAGGTGCAATTACTGGGTTAAGTATAATATGTAGAGGGGACCTTAATGATATGGCACCTAGTGAGTTGAGTTAGATGAATATTTGTATAATGATAGAAATCATTTTCATCCACTTATTTTTTTTTCCATTACTGTCTGTGGTATCTGTGTTAGATACTATGCATCAAATTTGTTTTATAAGCTGCAGTGATGAAAAAGGGGTAATATCATGCAAGGATATTCTTTAGCATAATTTGGCCCATTTGCTTGCATTTTAGATCCTCTTTGCACATATAAAACTCTCAACAAAAAACATCCCCACCAGAAGTGCACCACTAGAAGACAGCAGGAAAGGGAAAGCACCATGGGAGCCTTTAATTAAGCATTATAATACTTACAGCATGAAAATAGCATACATTTTTATTTGCCTACATGTTCAGAGGCATTTTAAAACAAATTATTTCAAGCTTTCCAAATTTTTTTATAGGAACTCCTTACTATCTACTATGAAGGAAACAAAGCCATTCAAAATGCATATAAATGAACAATATTAAACCAAAGAATCCCTACTATCCTGTCTTTTGCAAAGCAGTGTGGTTGCTTAGGGGCAACCAACATGGGTTCATTAGAGGCAGGTCCTGTCAGACCAACCTGGTGGCCTTCTATGACCAGGTCACAAAATCCTTAGACGCAGGGGTAGCAGTGGACATAGTCTTTCTGGACTTTAGGAAGGCCTTCGACACAGTCTCTCACCCCATTCTCATTAAAAAACTAGGAGACTGTGGTGTCGACACCTACACAGTCAAATGGGTCACTAGTTGGCTGGAGGGCTGCACCCAGAGAGTGGTGGTGGATGGGTCTTATTCGACCTGGAGGGGTGTGGGCAGTGGGGTCCTCCAGGGCTCGGTCCTCGGGCCCACACTGTTCAACATCTTCATCAGTGACTTAGACGGGGGAGTAAAAAGCACCCTGTTCAAATTCGCAGATGACACTAAGATCTGGGGAGAAGTGGGCATTCTAGAAGGGAGGAATAGGCTGCAATTGGACCTAGACAGGTTACAGGGGTGGGCAGATGAGAACAGGATGGGTTTCAACACTGACAAATGCAAGGTACTGCACCTGGAGAGGAAGAACCAGCAGCATACCTACAGGCTGGGGAACTCCCTTCTCGTCAGTGCAGAGGCAGAAAAGGATCTTGGAATCATTATTGATGCCAAAATGAACATGGGCCGACACTGTGGGGACGTGGTCAGGAAGGCCAACCGCACCTTGTCATGCATCCACAGATGCATCTCAAGCAGGTCCAAGGAGGTGATCTTCCTCCTCTATGCGACACTGGTCAGGCCGCAGTTGGAGTACTGCGTCCAGTTCTGGGCACCACACTTCAGGAGGGATGTGACAACATGGAGAGGGTCCAGAGGAGGGCCACTCGCATGATCAGGGGGCAGCAGGGCAGACCCTGCAAGGAGAGGCTAAGGGACCTGAACCTCTTCAACCTTCACAAGAGAAGGCTGAGAGGGGATCTAGTGGCCATTTACAAACTAGTCAGAGGGGACCAGCAGGCATTGGGGGACTCCCTGTTCCCCCGAGCACTCCCAGGAGTGACAAGAAATAATGGCCACAAGCTGACAGAGGGTAGATTTAGACTAGATATCAGACTACTTCACTGTCAGGGCAGCTAGGATCTGAAACCAACTTCCAAGAGAAGTGGTGCTGGCTCCTACCCTGGGGGTCTTTAAGAGAACACCTTTTAGATGAACACCTCGCTGGGGTCGTTTGACCCCAGTACTCTTTCCTGCCATGGCAGGGGGTTGGACTTAATCTGCTCAGGTCCCTTCCGACCCTACAAACTATGAAACTATGAAACTATGTTGTAGCTGTTGTCATGGAAATCTCTTAAGCCTTCGCAAGAGGAGGCTGAGAGGTGATCTTGTGGCTGCGTATAAATTAATCAGGGGAGGGCAGCAGAATAGGAGATGCTTTATTTACTAGGGCATCCCCTGGAGTAACTAGGAACAATGGCCACAAAATGACAGAGAGCAGATTTAGGTTGTTCATTAGAAAGAACTTCTTCACAGTGAGGGTTGCCAGAATCTGGAATGGGCTTCCAAGGGAGGTGGTGCTTTCCCGTTCTTTGGGGGTCTTCAAGAGGAGACTGGACAAGCACCTAGCTGGGGTCATCTGACCCCAGCACTCTTTCCTGCCCAGGGCAGAGGGTTGGACTCATTTACCTACTGAGGTCCCTTCCAACCCTAACATCTATGAATCAATTAATCTATGAATGTAAAATAAAATGGATGGCACCTTTTTAAGAAAAAAAATAACACAGGCAATTTTCTTTATATGATATCTAAATTAGATCTGTGAAATTGTCCTAGATGTTCATAGCATTCATAGCATCTGGGTTTTTCTTGAATTAAACCTTTGTTTATGGTTCATGTCCATGGATTATCTGGGCTCACTTTACCCTACCCAGTGGCCAGGAGGGCATTGATATTACCTTTGTATTTTCTTATCTTTTACAGTGGCACATTGCAGGTTTTCATTTTTTCTTTTTTGAGTGCTTTGTGGCCATGATGCAGGGGAGGAGCAGATGTTTTCAAAGATCCTATGGGACAAATGATTACCTAAAAATGCAGAGGACTGGACTATATGGCCCCCTTCCAGTTCTATCTTCCTAAGTCTTTGATATTTTCTTTGCACATGGATAGCCCTCAAACATTGTGTAGTTTGTGCTTTTGATAATTGCATAAAAGCCATAGAAATGGGTATCATGTATTGTGAGAGTCAAGAATTGCTTTAGGTAATATGTTTTATTGGACCAACTACGTTGGGGTAGACATATATCATATGATTTTGATTCAAAGCTGTTTAGCTTTGCCTAGTTATAATTTGCCCTATCTTATTTTATGAAATGGGTCTGCTTGTCTCAAAAATAGTGCTTTAATATCACAACATTTTACACTAGATCTTTTTTTAGCTAAGTTATTCTTATTTAGAATAATTCTTTCTTATCAATATCAAATGTAACAGTTACAATTACAGTTCTGCAGACAAAAGAGATGTTTGGCAAAGCAGTTAGGGGCATGTTCTCAATTCAAATTTTGAAATATTTAAGGAGTTGGAGATTGCCCACCTTTATTTTATGATGCAATTTCTAAAAGCATATACAAACATTCTTTGAGTCAATTTTCAAATATATATATAAATATTAAACTTTGCAAATTTCTACTGTATGTCTCTATTAATGATATTTGTTTTTATTATTTGGTTACTTACTTTCTGAAACAATGTTTCTTTCATTTTCAGTTTTACAGGGAATCATAACAACATTAGTTATGCTTCAGATCATACAGTCTTTTAAATGGTGCAGGAGAAAGCTTGTCGGGGGGTGGGTCTTGTAGTTTGTGTAGCATTTGGTATTCTGTCTCACTGTAGCCATAGCTTATCACCCTGGCATAACCTCACTGCTGATTGCTGAGTTGGTAGTAAAACTGATTGTGAGGCTAGTGCTGTGTCAACCTGCTACTTGACAACTTTGCCTTTCTTCATGGCATTTGTCTTTGAGCTGTGCATAATTGCTGCATTTATATTTTGGGAAATAGGTCAGATGAAAATTTCTTACATTTTCTGTTAGACTAAGTGACTAACATGTTCCACCAGATGCAATATATTGTATATATGAAGTAAGGTATAGTCTATAAATGCCCCAATCTTATATAAACCAACACTGAATATTTGTTATGTATTTTTTTAAAAATGGTTAATCTTGAAATAATTTTAATCCTACACCTAACACCCAGCCAAGTGTTTCTAAACCTCCCAGTTATTTAAGTATTGCAAAAAAGACCTCCAAAGCATTAGGGGGGCTATAAATGAGCAGTTACAAGATGCAATCTATTCCCCACTGCCAGGCAATGATAATTGATTTACCCCAACCAGTTTTCACAAGCTTTTCTTGTTCAAGTTTCATGAAAGCCAAACTCTTGGAAAATAGTAATATTTTAGGACTAACTGCAGCCCAAACCAGCAGTGTTATGCCTATTTACACCAGCTGAGGGTCTGATTCTAAACTCTTTTAATATTCATTCATATATAACTATTTACATTTCTGGATTGTGCATGTTCATATGGCTGTTTAAGTGAATACATAAATGCATGTATTTATTCAGGTGTCCTGGGATTATACATTTTAACTGTTTTGACATATTCTGAAAGTGTTTTTAAAAAAAGTATGTGTGGGAGGGGGCAGGGGGGTGGACAATATTCTCAATAAAGAGAAAAATGTGTTTATAAAATTACGGAATCGGTGGTGTTAGTATTCTGTAAAAATAAAGGGTCTGAACATTTACTCGGATAACCAGAAAGTCAAAGGAAAATTACAGTGGAAAGCACTACCCCTTATGCAGACCAAGAGAATAAAACCATGCTCTAATTTTTAGATGAATGAATAAGTAAAATTAATAAGCCAAATACAATATTGGAAGGAATTTTAAAATGACAGGGCCCTTTATATTGGTGGACTACATGAGCTAGTTGCTTACCTGGTGGAATCTGGCATTGTCCCATTAACTTCAGTGTAATCTGATGATTTACATCCTCTGATAATTTAGCCCAGTCTGCTGTATTTTAAAATACATGGGACAATGTTATGTAGAAGGAGTACGTAACATATCAAAGTGATAGTTTATTTACTAAGTTGGGGAGAGGAGAGAAAATCAGACTCATAGCAGGAATGGCTTTTAAGCCTTAATTATGAAGATACTGTGTTTCTTGACAATACTGTTACTCTACTGTCATTGAGCCCATTTGTATGAAATGCCATTTTAGAAGACTGGAAGTAACTGAACAGGGGTTATCCATTGCAATGAAAACATACATATTTCCTTTATGAAAGCAGCTGTATAAAGACTTTTTTTTTGTGAGCAAGCAAAAGTTTCTGAAAGGATTGGGACTAAAATCTATAACCTCTCTGCCAAGTATTGAAGCTGCATATTTTTGTATGAGCATGCAAAGGCCATTTCTTTACAAATAGGGTCCTAAAGGATTGTTAACAGTTGATGAAGCTTTTCTGTTTATTCACTAGCTCTGGGATTTCCTATTTGCCAACACTACAAGAGCATTGTATTATAAATGAGAACAGCTTGCTGAGAGTTGTATTTGAACGTTGTCTGGAAATAGATGAGGACAACATGTTCTGATAAATTTGTTGCAGAATCCAAGACTTGGTTGATTTATACAGCATGTTTCCTCCATGTGTAAGAAAAAAAAAAAAGAAGTGTATTATATTTTATGGAAATAAAGCATTTGTGTGTTTTATTTATCTTTTTTTCTGAAAGTCTTTTCAGTACCTAATAGACTTAGTTAGAAATTCAAAATGCGAGCTTGTTAGAAAACAGGCAATATTTAAAGGAATAGTTTACCTAAGTTTTTATAATAAAGCCAAGTTCTGTTTCTTATGAAACTCAAAGCCTCTCTTAAATTCATTAAAACAAATCATAATATCATTTACACTTTCCTCATGCTGGCACCAAGAACTCAGTGCTGGTAGTGGAGTTAGCTAGTCAGCTCAAAATGTATGCAACTGCTTGCACTGACTATTGGTCTACTGTCCAGGGAAAGCTTGTGCATTTTCCTCAGAAGAAGATGTAGTACGAGGTGCCTCCTAAGCATGCTCCCACTCAAGTGTCAGAGCATATTTCTGTTTTTTCGTGAGGGTAGCTGCCTTTGGTATGATGCACTTTCATCCTCTATTGAATACTATTCTAATTTATATACGTTATATACATTTTAATATAGTATATATAGATTTTATTAATCCTAATTAATATAGGTAATTTATATTATTGCCATGGATAGGTGACTTTATTTAGTCTGTAAAAGTGTTTTGACAGGAGAATCAGGCTTAGAAAGACTTAACAAGACAGACAGATATTTAGAAGGACAGAAAAGAAAGTGAACTGGGGAAGAAAAAGGTATAATAGAAATATTTCTATTTCCAGCCTGGGGCCAGCATGCTGGGGCTAGGGAGAGCGGGGCTTTAAACCCCCCTTCCTGGCCCACATGGGACCCCAGCCCCAGTCTGCTTGGCAGGGCAGTCTCTGCCAGGTTTTTGCCCCCCCTTGAGCAGAGGGGGAAGTTCTGGCCACACCCCAGCCAGGTGCTTGCTGGCTGAGGTGGGGACATCCTCCCCGGCTGCATGGGACTGGGTCTACCTCGGGAGGAGCGGAGCAGCCCCTGCCAGGCCCAACCCCCTGCTCGAGTGGAGAGTGGGGGGCATGGCTACGCTCGAGCCAGGGGCTTGCAGGCTAAGGCAGGGAGGGAGGAGGTTTAAATCCCCTCCCTGGCCCCAGATCTGATATCTTTTACTACACCAACTAAATAGTTGAAAAAAAAAATTCTTAACAAACTTTCGGGTTTAAAAACCCATTGTCAGGCTGAGGAAGCATCTGCAGTTGGTGTTAATTTGTTTCTCATTTCGTTTTGTTTTGTGGGTAATACATAAGTGAACACAGTACTGATTTCTATAGCAGTCTCTTCACTGTAGATGGTGAGTATTGCTTATGCTGAAAGCAGACACATTCATTCAATTTTGTACCTTTGGGTAGGTTATGGAAGAAAATGATATCTAACTAGCTTTTCTGGATTGATGCAGAATAGAGGAGCAATTTACCTGAAACACAGTTCATTAAAACTATGCACAGGAACTCAACAAAATGATTTCCTGTGGTAGATTAGAGGGAGTGAACAGGGGGGAAAAAACCAACAAAAAAAAACCCTTGTCTTATTTCTGCAATGTGCTTAACTCACTATAAACACATTGTTAAGGATGACAGAATTTAAGAGGTGGAATGCCATTGATATCAATTAAACTTTTGACCAATTGATTCCTAAGGGAACAAAATTGTTTAATATCAATTCTCCAGAACCCTTTTTTGTGGACACTGGATGTTGGTAAAGTGCTTTTGTGTGTAGCTTCTTGTCTTGAGGCTCAAGAATTATATCACAAGCTGATTTGTAGTTGTCAGCTATAAAGTGAATCTGGAAGCCTATTAGATTAAAAAAAGAAAAAAACCCAAGCAAAATGAATCTGGAAGTCTTTTAGGAAAAAAAAAGCAAGCAAGGAACTCCCCAATGATCCATCAGTACATGGTGTTGCACAACAAGAACATCCATCCTCATTTAAATTGTTGCCTTGTCCTATACTTTCTCTTCTGAGAACACAGCTGAGAATAAAACTGATGTGAAAATTTCTATCAAATTGAAAATTTGACCTGTAACAGGGAAAACCATGTTTCAAAGACTCTCAGTGGGGTTCTTATTTGTTTTGTTGTTGTTTTTTTTTTTTTGGGGGGGGGGGGGTTCAACCATCTCTAAAGGACAATTTTACTACATAAGCTGTCCTTGCACCACAAATTGGAGCTTCCCTCCAAACCATGGAAGACTCTATTCTTATGGGGTCCATGAATGGCAAGTTCTACTGTCTTAAATTTTGCAGAGAAAATGCATATCCAAAAAATCCTCTAATTTGTTTGTCTGTTATGTTCAGTGTTTACCTAGTAATAAATAGCCAACACACAGTCTAAGCCTATCCTTACTAAACTGATTACATTTGCTTTCATGTAGTCACTGGAGGTGGTTGGCTGATTGTTTTTCAGCACTATGGAGATTCTTCTGCTACTATTTCTTTGTATTTATTTTGACTTTCAGTGTTTCTGCACCTCAGCAGGGTTGTTTTAGCATTGGCAATTCTGAGTGGTACCTGGTGTATACCGTGTCTGGCCAACAAGGCCACATCCACATTTGGTGTGGACATTTGCTTCCCCGGGGACAACTAGCAGTGGCACACCTTGCACTCCCACTGATTGTCCCTGGGGAATGCCTGTACCACATGTGATCTGGCATATGGCAACTAATACCAGAGCAGTAGGGGAGGTTGGGGCCAGCACTGCGCTGGCCCAAGTAGATTTACCTAGGATCCTGGGGACCTCCCGGGGATACAGCAGTGGTAATTCTGCTCTGCAGAGCCTGGCTGGCAGCCGCAGCATGGCTCCGGGCAGCCCAGTGCATGCACCACTGCCTGTGCATGCACCACTCTGCTTTTTTTCTCAGCAGGATATCCAGGGGTCAAAAAAACCCTCTGCATTACTCCCCTGCAACATGGAGAACAACTGAATATGTGTTATGTGGTGCCACAGACATGTCTGCGGTGCCACATACTGCAAGGCCATGCTCACTCGGATGCAGCCCAAGAGATATTCTTAGACAACTACATTGTAATAGCCTGCTGATGCATAGTTTTAAAGAAAGTGACTAGGTAGTGTTATTTTTAAGATGCAACATAATTTAGTTGGCAGAACGCAAATGCATGGAAGTACAGGGATTGAGAAAAAGATTTGTCTTCATTTTCTACATTGTTTTTGTGACCTCTCATTTTGAAGGTACAACTTAGGGTGTGTGTAGATGAACCGGGGGACCCTAAATTGGAGCTATGAGTTTTTAAAAGCACTGCTTCAATTTCAGGCCCTTTAAACCCCTGTGCTGTGCACACACCCAAACTTGCTTGCATCTCCAGCAGTGGGGAGGGAGGGTGAGCTGCCAGCGGGTGGAGGGGTCCCTGGGCTGCAGGGGGTAGGGGGTTGGTGCTTCTCTCTGCGGCAGCGGTGGCCCCCCCGCTCAGGTGGCACCCACCCACAAGCACCTGGTTCGGGCGGTCCTGGAGGCCACTGCATCCACAGAGGGAAGCATCTTCTCCCCCACCCCCTCCCCGCACAGCTCAGGCAGGCAGGCAGGCTCCAGGGAAAAGAAAAAGATCTGGGGCAGAGCCTGCCTTCCTGGGCTGCCTGCATAGGCTTCCTGCAGAGCCCCTGAGCTGCATGGAGCCTAGTGCTTTGCTCTGTGGCTGTAGGGCAGCAAACTAAAACTCCTTGAAGGAGTTTTAGTTTGCTGCACCCCAAATCATTTAAGGCGCATTACAGCGCCAAATTTGCTACAGTGGTTGGAATTACTGAGCAACATGGTGCGGATGCGTGCAAACACCAACACTTTTAAAGCAGTGCAAAGCATTTAACCTGCTTTAAAGTGTTGTGCACACATGCTCCTCATTTGATCTGCACATGGGTGCTATAATTTTGTCCATCTGACCACCAGAATCCTTCAACGGTCACCTCCCATGGTTATTCCCTCCCTGAATACATGACATCATACCTAAGTCATATCTAAGAAGAAAACAACCAATCTTCTTGTCTTAGCAGAAATGTAATCTAAATAGCTGTTGAAGGGCTAATAAAAACAAAAAATTGAAGATACTGCATGCTATAAAACACACATTTTTTAATTTTTTACACAAGGAGTCAAAAAAATGTTTCCACGGTACATCAGAGGATGTATAACTGTTAAATTGGAAATTTATTCATTAATAAAAATATAAAATAATGTAAAGTAAACAAAAATATACATTTTTCATCTCTGGCAAACATTATATTTAAGGTACAATTAACAGATACATAGCACCATAAATAGCAATGGTGATACATGTACAGTTGTTTTATAGTACATAAAGTGGCAAACCAGCCACAATGATAGTCCAAAAAATGTGTGGAACAGTCTTACGGCTCATTTATATGGCGCCATAATTGTGTCTGACTTTAATGTGAATCTGTGTCCCACTTCAGTATTCTGCTTGTCATCATCCACTCTAAGTTGGGTACAGTGTATGAGTGTGTTTGTGCATTGCATACTGATACAGACCTGTACTATATCATAAAAGCCTTTCACATTAACTGACTTTACCTTATAACTGACAGACAGATTGCCATTGTGGTTAGAGCGTAGAATTTGGAACTGAGACATGGTTCAAGCCATCACTTTGTTACTGATTTGCTGTTATGACCTTCCAGAAATCTCAGACCATCTTTTCATCTGAATTTGCCTCACTTGTTAAATACAATCTTTAGTTACCTTATAGGCATATTCTGGGAAGGATTAAACACTTATCATTTGTTAAGGGCTTTAACCATGTAAAGCACTATCACTGATAATTATAATTGTTTTACTATTCAATAAATTACCTAAACATTGCTTGTAATTTTATGCTAAACTATTTATTACCACATCAAATTATAGAAACCTAGATGCCTTGCTGTTGAGAAGGCAGATTTCATTTTTGAATTGCAGGCTTTACTAAATTTGTGACAGTCATTGTGTGGGGTGATAAAAGAAATTGCATTAGGAACAAAAGTCAAGTAGTTATTTTAGGAGATATGAAGTTTAACTTAGTTTGGGGGAAGAAAAAACAGTGTATCTGATGATGCATGAATTTTAAAGTAAATGGAATTCAGTTATATAAACAAGCCCTAACCAACAGAGGAAGTTGGAGAAATTTTATTCTTAATTTTGGATTATAAATTTTACCTGCATGGAAGCAGTAAATATTACGTTTGAATTTCATGCCATGAAAATAGTGTTATAATCTACAGAATGACAGTCCATCTGGTTTGTTAGAAGCAAGAATAAATAGGTGCTGTCTTCTAATATGAAGACGTAAAAATATGTGTAACATGTTTGCTCCTGGTAAAATTTGGGTGAGACTGCCTGTCATGAAGATGCATCTCATTTGCCCGTACTAGTAGCAGTGGTTGAAAATTTATTTCATTTTGCTTGAACACAAGTGACCAGAACTTTACACGGTTGTATTTGTGGAGGCCTCATTAGTGTCTTTTACAATTACACTTAATAATTCTCTGTCTCTATTAGAATAGCTCTCCTGCTAATATCTTAGGATCACATTTTCATGGCAGAATGTCATTGGTGATATAGTAATTCTCTGATCAACTCTTATTTTTTTCTGCTAAGCTTCTCCATATTCAATAAGAATTTCTAGTGGTTCTACAGGGATACCTGTAGTGCTACTAGCAGAATCTTTCAGTTTCCAAAACAGTGTTTGTGTGTAATGGCCGTGAAGTCAACCTATAAATAGATGTGCCATGCATGCTGATTCTAATTTTCTCTGTTTCCCACTGTCCATGCAGAGTCTTTTAAAAGATAGTTTCTGCAGTCAGTTTTTTCCTTAGTGCAAATGAAACTGATAGCCCTTCAAAATGGTAAATGGCACTAATACAGGCTATCTTCCATTTTACAACATTATCATCATTATGAATAAACATTAGGAATGAATTATTGGTAAGCCCCCAAATGTCTGTCTCCAAGGAACACATCAAAATTGTAATATTTTATTAATGAAGCTGAATCTTAGATAAAAGAGGAATTTTGGTGGAATGGCCAAGTGAGCACTTTTCCAGTGCTGGTTTTCTTTCTCTTGGTGGAAGTAATTTTGTTAGGAGATCTTGTGCCACTAACTTGGACCACTGATATCGGCTGCATAGGCACATAGAAGATTCCTTGTTAAGCTTGGAAAATATAACTAGCTGGTCATACTTTAAATCTTATAAAAATGCTTCCTGTTTTTATCATAGTTTAATTGTTCACAAACTGGTTGTTTGTGAAAAGGTAATTCAGCCTCAAGAATGACTAATGCTAGTGAATTGCTTTTCTGAGTACACAGTAGTTATTTACCATGGTTACACTGGTAAATGAAGAAAGGTACAATTATCCTGAGAGGTACTGTAGATCCTGTTTACTTTTTATTTTTACCATCTTTCTGATGTATTTTTTCTATCTTTGTACAAACAAACAGAGACAAATTAAAATATTTATCCAATTTTGGTGAACAGGCATCTGTAATTAAAAGGATTACTTCTGACTATGGGGTAATAGCAAAGATGTGTGCAAACTCTTTTAGACATTACAAGGTAAATTTTCTGAATATTGCATGGTGTGTCGAATGTGCAAATCCTGTTGTCTTTAATAAGAGTTATATTTGCATATCCCGACACTGTTGAAAATTAACCTCAGAGTCTTTATTTTGTTTTTGAATTCTATGTACGTTACCAAACTGAGGAAGAGAGAAGTGTTAGTCCCCCTTGTTGCTCTTTTGTTGTGTGTATTTTTATTAAACTTTTTCAAAGTTATTTTACCCAATGAAACTGTAAATTTGAACAAGTTTGTATGTCCTTCTAAGGGTTTTGGTTGAGTATACATTTGAAAAAGGACAAAAACCTTGTTTGGAAGAAAACATTAAACATAATAAATAAAATAACTAAACCCACCACCATGTGTTTCCATTTTTTATGATAATGAAATATTTTCATCACAGAGAATTTTCTAATTAAACCTGATATTGAGGGTCAAGTGTCCCTTTTCATGCCTTTTCTCCCTCTCTCATAGCTGTATCCCCTATCCTTTCTCCTCAGGGACTGACCCTTCTATTTCTTCTTGTTCCTTTACTGTGGCAGCTTCCTCTCTCTGTTTCTTTTCAATGCTGACAAATGCAGGAAGAATAATAAAAAATATGAATACAAAATAGGCAACACCTGGCTGGATGGCAGCATTATGGTGAAAGATCGAAGAATTTTGGTAGATCACAGACTCAATATGAGTCTGCAGTGTGACAGCTCCACAAAAGGTGACTGCAGTTTTGGGATACATCAATAAAAGCATAAGGTTAGGCCTCATCGAGAGGACTGTGTGCCATTTTGGGCTCCACATTTTAAATAGGATATGGAGAAGTTATAAAGGGTCCAAAGGTGGGTGATAAAAATAATACAGGGCTTGGAAGGCAAGTCATGCAAGGAGAGTATGCAGGAAATAGGCATGTTCAGTTTACCGAAAAGGTGCTTACGAGAAATATTGATAATAGTCTTCAAATATCACAAGGACTGCCATAAAGAAGAAAGAAAATACGTTTTCTGTCTTGTTGCAGAGATTGAGTGAGCATGACTGAACAGCTCGATGGCTACATTGGGCCATGGGGCTAATTCTTCCTCAGTCACTACTGTTGGCTGTTTTGCCTGATCAGTGTACTTTTGACAGGTTGAACATGCTTTGATATACTTTTCTATGTCCATATTCATTTGTAGCCAGTACAGTTTTTCTAGCCCTTGTTTTGCATTCCTCTATGCCCAGGTGTCCTTCATGTATTCTCTGTAACATATCCTGATGTAATAGTTTGAGGACAAGAAGTCTGCCATTTCTAAACAAGTGCCCATCTATTACTGAGAGCTCTGCTTCAAATTGGTGATAAGGACTGGGTATCTCTGATAAGAAAGCCACTCTGAATGAATGACTTATATTACTGTTTGTAAAGTCTGATCTTGTGCCATAGCATCTGTAAGTACAGTCCGCATTTTATTTGAAACTGGGCACCTTTTCTGTAACAAACTGATATGCACAATGTCTAATTCTGGGTTTGGTTCTACTTCTGTTCTGTCAAAAGCCCTACCACCACAACTAACTCTTTTTCTGGTGTATATTCTAATCTTAACTCACATCAGTGCAATTGAAAGAATTGTCTCTCTGGTCTTGGAGGTGTGTCACTGAGCCCCTTTTTTCACTACTGCCACCAGTGGCTTAAGATCTTTTTCAGTTAATGCTGGTCTCCCACTCACAAAAACTTGAACCTTTTTGACATCCATACATCAGAGCTAAAGCCTTTTTTTCAAGTTATGCTTACTGGCTGGGGACAGACATAAACCATACACATAAACCAGTTTAAGTGATCAGAAACTGGTTTGAACCTGTAACAGAACAGGTGTTCAGTGCACATAAACCAGTTTGAAAATGGCTGAAACTGGTTTGAGATAAACCTGGTTGAATGTAGGCTGGGGATATCTGGGAGCACATCAGAGCCCCAAACCATGCCTCCCCTCCCTGGGAACTCACTGATAAGCTCATTGGGGCACATCTAGGCTGAGCAAGCCTGACCACAGGGACTCCTGTAGCTCAGGTCCCAGATTTCACCCACTTCCCACATGACCCTGCACTGTAGGTCTTGGCTAAAGCCTGGTGGGGAGGATCCAGGGGCCTCTGGGGATCTCCCAGGTATTTGGGGGATTCAGGGATATCTGGGGGTCTCAGGGGAACTGGGGGGGGGGCTGTTCTCTGAGTTCTTGTGGTGTCAGGGGTGTCTGGTGGGTATCCAGGGCCCAGCTCTCCCACATGTGTTCCCTCCCACCCCCCTGTAATTGGGCTCCACCATGCCGCATGCCAGGCAACCCATCCCCCAAGGCAAGGGCACAGGTACTGTGTGCCCTTGCCCCAGGCAGGCATTCCTGGGCTGCTATCCCATGGAGGGGGGCTGCTGGCTGAGAGGGAGGGCATGCCCCGTTGCAACGGGAGATGGCCACCAAGCCAGGGGCAGTTGCAGTTGCAGTAGCTGTGGGGGGGTGTTCTGAGATGGAGCTGGGCTGGGGAGGGTTTCCCAGCCCCACCTGCCATGAGTGTGTGCCCCCCCCACACACACCCCAACCCCTGCATTTATCAGGTCCTGGCATCTCTTGGGGTTGCTGGGGATGGTTCTGACCAGCATCCTGGTCCCCAGAGATACTGCTCTGCCTGGGGCTATGTACAGTTCCCAGTCCTGTCTCTACATCCTAGCCCTGCCCTTCATCACCAAGCTTCTAGTGGCACATCACAGCCATGCAAGTGAAGAACAGTCAGAGAAGGTTTTTTGCCTTACAGTGTGACTGCTCCACTAAGCCAATCAACAGTAATCTGCTTAACATTTGTGCGGTTTACAGTGTAAGGTGTAACAAAGCCCTAAGGGACCCTGCTAAAACCCAACTGATGCATCTGATGTGGAGAAATATGTTGCTTGTGCTATTTCTCCAAAGATTACTTCCCTGGTGGGAATGGGAAAATGTTCCCTTTTTTACATATTTATTAAGTTATTTTCATGAAAGGCTCTTTCTTTTTGTTTTGTTTTTTTGCCCTATTACTAAAGAATGAAACCACTCTGTTAGTTGTTCTTCTCAATAACATCTTGAGCAACCAGTTTCACAACCAATTCTGCTCTCAGGCTTTCTCTTAGAGCTAAAGGAATTTTTCTGGGAGCATGTAGTATAGGAGTATAGGGTTCAGACAGCTAAACCTTATATTGTTTGTCCAGCTTCCCAAGCTGCTCCAATACATCCTGAACCTTATTTTCATTTTTTTTCCTGTGTTGTATTCAGAGACTGTATACTATAGTGCCTGACATTAGCCCTAATATAGGTACACATTTTCCTGGCACAATCACAACCTGGTTTTTTTCTTAACCATTTTTAACCTTTATCTCCAACTCATATGTGTCAGCACTAGGAATCAGCTACCCACTGTAAGCTCAGAGCCTTATCTGCCTGCTGTAAATACTTGCTTTCTTTTTCAAGCCTTTTACCATATAGGCTGATATAACATTGGTTTGTGCACCAGTGTCCATTTTAAGTCACAGGAGTTCTGTTTGTTTCCAGCAGGTTATTCCAGTAGTCTGGTGAGATTTTATTTATACTCTTCCAACGTACAGCTTTTTTCCATCACTGCTTCAGTATCACAGTTTACCTCTCTGTAGAGTGCCTGAACACACTGTTCCTTTCTGTGTCTACAGTCCTCTCTTCTGCACACTCTAGCAAAATGGTTCAGTCTTCCATTTGTTGCAGTATTGTCCAGAAGCAGAACATTGCTGTAGTCTGTGTTTGTTACCATGACATGTACACTTCTTCATGCTGCTTAAGCTCTCCCTAATTGCATTGTTTAGGCCTCCCTTTGCAATTTCTCTTTTGCCTCTCGCCTTTTTTGGGAGGGTTTATTATTCTGTCAACAATTTCAGCATCTGGCTTTCTTTCCAAATACTTTATTCTAGTCTGTGTGATCTCTGCTGCTTTGCACATGCTGATTGCTTTCCTTAGCTTGAGATCAGGATCCTCCAGCAGTCTTTTCCTAAGAGCTACATGTCTCTGATCCCTTTTACTACCTGATCTCTGATAACAGAGTCTGCAGAATTTACTCAGAAGTCTGAGATCCTTTTCAGAGTCCCCAAAGGGTTTTCCCCTTTTTGTGACCACATGTAGAATTGATATCTTTCCAAAGTCTCATTCTTTTGTGGAGTACAGAACTCCTCAAATGTTTTGAGCGCTGTCTCATAATCAGGCTGCTCTGCTTGGCTCAGTTGCAGAATGTTGCATACATGTACTACCTCTGCACTTACTAAGCTAGGGACAGATATTACACATAAACTGGTTTAAGTGATCAGAAACTGGTTTAAACCTGTAATAGAACAGACGTTCAGCGTACACAAAACAGTTTGAAAATGGCTGAAATCAATTTGAGATAAACCTGGTTGACTGTAGTATCAGATTTAACTGATTTGGGTCAAACTAGCTTATGCAGTGTCTGTCCCAGACCCCTTCCTGATTTAAGTTAAACCAGAGTCCCCCAGTATCTCAGATGCGTTGTAGCCCTGGGCAGGGCTCTCTGCTGGAGCTCCAGCAGAGACTGCAGGTACAGCAGCATCTGCCTGGCTTCCCCTTGCTCCATACCCCCCTCACCACTTCTCACTCAAGCAGGGATTTCCCCCCTTCCCTCACCCACAGCACAGAGGTAGCTAGCATGCTGTATGCTAGCTAATGTCTGTGTAAGGCAGAAAGGACAAAGGCAGACAAGACTGTATCCACTTAGGGCTTTTTGGAGATAATCAACAGGTCATCTGGTAATGTCCCTCCTTTCCTTCCTTGGAAAAAGTTATTTAAAAAGAGCTTGAAATAATGAGAGAGGCTTTTGTTTTCTTGATGGGCTCATAAATGCTCTGTTATCAACTCCCTGTGTAACTTCCTGCTGTGTAACTAAATGCTATACAACTCCCTGCTGGCTCCCTCACTAATTACAGTCCTGCTAGGGCCTGGCCATACCCCCCTCAGCTCAGCATTATGGAAAGGAAGGGAGGGCAGTCCCCTGACTTCTAGCCTGAGCCACTGCAGGCATGTGCCTGCATTTCTTCAGTCCAGTGGGTTACAAACTGGTTCAGTGTAGCCATTTTAGACTAACCTGCAAAATCAGTTCAGGCTCAGGCATTTTGAATGTCTGTCCCTAGACCTAGAGTTAGAAAATAGCTACCCTTTGGTTACTTGGCTTCTCTGGGGCTCCCCTTGCCCTCATGTACAGGTTGAACTGTTGCTCACCCCTTTTCTAGTTCTTTGCTTCATATTTGGAGATTTTAATCTCTGCTGGAGCCTGTAGTTTCTCCATTTTTTTCATTAAAGTTCACTCTGTGCAATCCAGTCACCTGTTTTCAACCACTGTTGTTATCATGTGGTGTGGGTTCAGTTCACTGAGGCAGAAGCCACCTTTACAAAGAGGTTTGTTCGTTCCTGCTAACAACATGCACACAGCCATTGGACTCTCTCTAAACTCTGTTCAGCTCTGCCTAGCTTTTAAGCATATAATCCTCACACCTTTTAGCTGTACTTTTCTATGACTCTAAGACTATAACATTCACCCCATTTAGCAGATGCTACATCCAAGTCTTCTGAGTAAGAACAGGATCAGTCAGTTTCCTGAGAGTTGCTGGGATGCACCTCAGAGTAAAAATAAAGCTTTCTCCAGCTGCCAGAACACAGGCCTATGCAAGAATACCAACATGGTTCTATTTGGATAATTCTGTTTTGGAAAGGGCTTCCCAGCCCTTAACTTGCTTATTAAGGTGATTCCAGTGATTCTCATTCCCTCCTATGTGAAATATGCATGTGTTTGGATATGTTCGGTTCAGATGAAGGAATGCCTCCCTTACTTGGAAGAATGCTGCCACTGATTGCAAGTGATTTCTGCAAGTATATCTTTGCTTTGACCTTTCAAAATAATCATTCCTTCCATAAAACAATATACTTTTATATGTCTTGTAGCACTGCTTGTGGAAAATTTGTGAGTGTAATTTTCAGGATCAGAATTCCTATAAAGCTTAGAGTTTACAGCTGAGACCTGCTTGAAAAATCTCCAACAAAACTTTTGCCAGCAAAAAAGTCATTTTGTTAGTATTAAAATGTGTCTAAGAACTTGAAACTGCATCTTCTCCATCAGTGTAGTCTGTCTTGGAATCTCTCCTAGAGCAGCTCTATTGTATAAAATAATTAACTATTTATCAGAGCAAAAAAAAAAAAAAAAAAAAAAGACTCTATAGACGAGAGGTGAGGGGTCTCACCTGGTGTATTAGGAGACCTGGGTCCAAATTCCTGTTCTGTCCAAATTTCTTACAGTCCTAGGAAAGGCCCTTTCTGTGTAGCTAACTGGAGTTCTCAGATCTTGCTTTTCGGTGTTTTTAGTTTTGAAAGATACTGTTTTCATTCTACATTGGCCAGAAACCAAATTCTGAACTCTCAAGATCTTTATGAAATATAATTTTTGTTTTTTAGCTTCTACTCAGACCTATTAAAAATCTGGGGGGAAAAGGATTATTTTTGTCTAAAGTTTTTTCCCCGCTATTTTATGAAGTACATTGTCTGTAAAATTTCAAATAAGCTGCTTCTTTGGTAAAATGGATCAAAGAAATGTTTGTTGTGAGCAAATTATTGATGATAAGAGAAAAGGATGGATTAAGTACATTGTACTAATTAAAATTCTTAATACATTGATTTCTTCTAATGAACAGAAACTTGAGGGTCAGCATTGCAATAATCTGCTAGTTGTCTTCTCCTTTCTCATGAGGAGCCTAGATCTTTCCTTTTTATAAAGAGTTTTGAAATATAATTAAGTAAAATAATAGAACTGGTTGTGACTTTTCTTCCTTTGGTCTATTTTTTTTATCCCTTTAGAGGATTTAACTTTATTTTAGTATCTAACATCACTACTGCTTTGATATAAGCTTGTTCTTCTAGACTGGGGTAGGCAATAATTTCAGCTGATAGGCCACTTATTAAGTTTTGGTGAGCTATCATGGGCCACACACATACAGAATCTTTCAGAAGGTATTTTTTTAACAAATTATAGATAAAAAATCATATAATGAAAACCAAACATTTACTATAACATATTGTAATTTTATTTCCAAAAAATATTTTTGTCCTGATTTATGACTTTTTTGAGTAGTGTATATAGAGGCAATTGCATAATGGCTCCAAACAAAGTCTTACTCTTGTCTATTTTGTGTGGGGCGTGTGGTGGGGTGGGGTTTGTAGAGGATTGGATGTGGAGCGTGTGAGGGGTATGTGCACGTGTGTGGGAGGCTGCCTGTGCACTAGGCCTCAGGACCTGGCTGGGGGTGGAGGGATGAAGCGGGGGCAGGGTGCGCATGCAGCAGAGCTCACTTGGGCAGTACGGTGCCAGTGTGGTCCATGCCCACACCCCCATCCAGCCTGCAGTTGCCTCCACTGCACTCTGCATAGGGCCAGAACCCACCTGGGGCAGCCCACACTGCACTTCCACCCATACCTGCCCCATGCCCACCAACAGCAACACCCTGGCCTTGGCCCTGGCCCTATTCCTAGCCCTAGGTCTGACCTGGCCAGTGTGCTTCCCAGTGGGGCTGCTTCCATGTGCTGCTCAGCTTCTCCTGCCTCCTGTGGCTTCTTTTTCTCCAGCCCCTGCTGTGCTGTTCCAGCCACCTTCCACTCACTTGGCTGCCTGCAGGTGGCTGCTCGTCACACCTAAGACAGGCTGAGTGGGTGGAACATGGCCTGGAGTTGGAACCCCATGTCCCAGGACAGGAGCCTCTACCTGGCTGGGCATGTGGTGCCCAGCATGCATCCGTATGGCTGCTACCACTTCCCCATGTTACCTACTGCCCAGAGCAGCACAGCAGGGACAGGAGGAGAGAGCCAAGCAGTACCTGGGAGTTTGCAGCAGCAGCTGGTACAACCTCACCCAGAAGCTAAGCACTCTGGCTGGACTGGGGCAGTGCCATCGCCAAGTGCAGTGTGGGTGGAAGCTTGGCATGGGCTGCCCTGGGTGGGAGTGGGCATGGCTTAGCCCCATGTAAAGCGTTGTGGGGATAGCCACGGGCTGGATACAACCAATTGGTGGGTCAGATCCAGCCCGCTGGCCACATTTTGCCTGCCCCTATTCTAGACCCTCTACTGTGACATCAAGAATCTGTTTAAATGGTGTGATTATTAAATTATTGTATATATTATTGATTTATTAGCTAAAAATATTGGTCTGAGTACAAAGGAGTTCAGATGCAATACTGTACGTGTCAATACTATGCTAACTGATTTTGCTTTAACAAAGTTCCTCTGATCTGAGGCAACTATTTTGGAAACTATACCTAGTTTTCAATGATGACTAACAGGAACATTGACTGTGAAGCAGTGGCGTAGGGTGTGCCTGTTTCTCCCTACCTCAGTCCCCAAGCATGAGAGGTAATATTGGTGCTACCTCACCCATAGTAGCTGAGATGTGGACAACATATAGGAGATATCTCAAGTCACTGGCGAACTACCATCAATGCTGCTTGTAGAAGATCCTTCAAATCCAGTGGGTAGACAGACAACGAACATTAGCATCTTCTCACAAGCAAATACCATGAGCATCGAGGCGATGACAATCCAACATCAACTTTGCTGGGTCAGCCATGTCATCTGGATGTCTGACTCCAGACTCTGGCAACAAGTTTTATTCTCTGAGCTCAGTCAAGGCATACATTCAAGAGGAGGAGCGAGAAAGTGCTTCAAGGACATCCTCAAGGCCAGCTTAATAATTTGCAACATTGATATCAATTTGTGGGAGACTTTTGCCCAGGACTTCCCTAAATCAAGGAAGAATCTACTGCAATGATCTCAGTTCTTGAAAAGCTTGCGATGACAACAGGAGATGGAAAAATGGGAATGGCAGAAACAGTATGTGTTGTAGACAATCAAGAACCCAGAGCCACCCACCCTGCATGGAAACGTGCCCAAGTTGCAGGAGAGTCTGTCGATCCCAGACAGGTCTCATCATCCATTTTTGGACCCACCGATAAAACAGTCATGGAAGACAATCATCTTATACTGTGAGGGATTGCTGAATGAATGAAGGAAAGAGCTACTGCAACTATACACTAACTGAGGGACTGTGTATAGTCTGGTGGGTTGAGAAAGAGGGAGGCTTCATTATGCTATGGCAATGAATTTTAGTAAAAGAAGTAAGATTTAATGTTTCCTTTTCTACATGGGGAGATCCAGATGATGGGAATGCAGCTGCACCCCTTTCGGTTCTGTGGTATATGCACAGTGAAGAGAGCTAATTGCACAAATGCCACACAGCATCCCCTTGCTATGATGCCAGATGCCAGTGAGCTCTGAGCCCATCAGCCTGTCAGCTCAGCTCCTGCTCTGTATGCACTTTGAGCTCTATGAGCTCACCAGCTGGGCAGTGTGGTGACAGTCCAGAGTCCCTACTTTCAAGCAGCTCCAGAGCCTGCTGCTGTGAGCTGTTCCTCTCTCTTTGTGCCTCCTCCTCCCCTCCGCTCCCCCTGCCCTGAATTCAGCAGCAGGGGAAAGAGGGGGATGAGTGGATGAGTAGCTGTGACAAGGAGTCTCTAGACCTACATGTCTTATTTTATTGATGGATTTGATTATTTGATGCATAAAATGTAGTAGGGATAGTATGGAAATAGTGCAGATGTATATCGTGAAATATAATTCTGCCAGAAGTAGATATCATTCTGCCAGAGGTCTGTGTGTGACTCTCTCATGAGTTTTTAGAATCAGAACGTAGCTTACAAGAGGAGGGAATTCTGACCATGCACTTATCAACTTTATCAGCTGAAATGTCCTCTTTCAGGTTGTTTCCACTGGCAATATATTTTTTGCAAGCTGACAGTTCAGTGACACACAGTGTAACTGCTCATCTCTTCTCAAACAAAATATGCAGACCTAATGAGAGAGCGAAACTTCTTAACTAAACAAGCAAGTATGTAAACAGGAAAAAAATTAAATAAAGCCCTACTCTTTTCTGAAAGAATGTAGATAATCCACACTTGAAGCTTTTTCACTCTAGTTTCCTTAGGGTATAATGTCAGTCAGTAGCTGAATATTTCTTAGTTTTCTGTTAATAAATCAACACATGTTGTCAGGATGTAGATTTCATTTTGCACATTCTGAAGATTCTTCTGCCTTTGATACTGTGTCACAACCAGAAATCTTGAATAAATTTTATCCACGCCGATGGAGATGCAGATGTTTCAAGATGGAGACGATAAAGAGGTAAGTTCATCTCCCATGTTCAGTACAGCTCCAGGCTATTCTCTTTTCTTACCATAGAAGATCTTGATAGGCTTTTTGTTCTAGCAGCTTTACTGACTTCCTGAGTCCCATTTTTCTCCTTTTCATTCAAGCCAATGGAAATAATTTTATATTTCTTCTTCGTAAAGATACACTCAATTCTTCTAAAAAATGCCTCAACTTAGATATTTAGAGTAATCATTTTTCTTTCTTTGACCTACTCATTTCACACTTGTTCATGAGAAAATATATCTAAAAGTCAGTGTGAGCATATTAAACCAACTTATCTAGCTATATCTCTTGAACATTCTTCATCATTATGAGACATACATATAAACAAAGCATTTTGGAGAAGTGGACAGTGAAATTTTCACATTGTATGTGCTTGGATCACTGCTTCCTGAAATTGAATTTGAGTGGTTGAGCACATTGCTGCTTTTTACTGTGATATGGAACAGTGTTTGCAGAAAAAGTATGCTATAAAAATCTTCAAGATAAGATATTCCTTTCTTTTCTTTCCCCAGGGTTGAAGTGAAAACCTATTTTAAACTGTTAAATATTCACTTTTTTTTCCAGTTCTATAGCACCTTTCTTTCCTCATTGTCTTTCCAATCGTTTCCACTTTTGTTTGCTTTAATTTATAGTTTGTTGGTTACTAGTTGAACACATTGTTTCAGCTGATGGTTGTCCTTAAAATGCCTTGAGCCTTGTATCATTAGCAAAGTCATGATCCATTTGATTATAATTTCCTGCATATGAAAAACCAAAGACTGACCTCCATTTGATATTTCCTGGGCTTGACTCATAAAAAATGGCATAGGATTATTCACTCACGAGCTTATGCGTGTAGAAAAATGTGCGACAATTAGGGGGAAAAAAACAGTATTTCATGAGGTGTTAGTATGTAGTTGCCAGTTAATAAGTGATTACAAAAGATAGCCCTCATTTTTACAAGGACAATGAAATAAAACACAAAAACCCCTTAAAGTATAAACTCTAATTACTCTTTCTTAGTGTCTATGAGTACATACAAGCATTACATTTAGATTGCCCTCACCAAGGCTAATGTGATCTAAATACAAGCATTCACAGGGCTTAGGTTGCCCTCAAAATGGCATGCCAGATCTAAAGATAGTTCACCTAACAAGAGAACTAACTTTAAATTGATAAAGAGTTAACCCTATCTAGCAAGGGTTAACCTGACCTACTGAATGCATATGTGTGTTCACTACACAGCCTCAGAGCTGGGAAAGCCCAGCCACTAGCCAAAACTCAAGCACTGCTGTTCTTACCCCCCTCCTCCCCCAAACCCTCGCTGGGCTATCCCTTCCTGGACCAGGTAGCCCCCCTCCCCTCCCCTCCCCTCCCCAACAGATTCACCAGCCTCCTTGGACTCCCTTCCCTACTTCTCTCCCTCTCCCACTGATCTTTCCAGTTTCACTCTATCCTGCAATTTATCTCTGGTTGCCTGCTCCTCTCCCAGCAAGCAGTGAACACTTGCACATGCCACTCTCAGCCCAGTTTAAGGCAGCTTCAACTAAGACTGTGCTAGTTCCAGAAGCCTTACATAGGGTCCTGGGGGTTTCCAGGAGCAGCAGCCATGGGGATCTTGCAGCGAGGAGCCTGGCCTGCAGCTGAAGCATGGTTTCAACTGGCCAGGCTCCAGTTTTGGGCAATGTGTGCTGCTACCACGTGCACCACCCTACTTTTATTAGGCATGTGGTTTTTTGACCCCAGGAGATCCTGGGGTCAAAAAAACCCCCCTTACTAGTGACAGAGAGGGAAAAGCCTATATGTGCAGCCTGTGCAATGTGCGGTGCTGCAGATGGGACTGCAGCACTGCATACCACACTTCCATGCTCATCTAGATGGGCCTCATGGTACCATGGTTAGATTACTTTTGGTACTCAAACTTGCTCATTTTACATCTCGCTCACATATATCTACTCTACATTGTAGCCTGAAGTACAGACATATTATACTTCTCCAGTTCTGGGTCAGGTGTATGTCCATTTGTCCAGTTCAGTTTAGTGGAATTGATGGCCAAAATGGGGTGGTAGGGAAGTAGCTGATTACCAGGGCACAGGAAGGACCTTTTGTCCATATGGTTGGAAATAGATTGTTATATCTAGTTACCTAGTAACACTCATGTTACCCATATCTGAATTTTCTTGTATTTATTAGGAAACTGGAAGTTTCTATGCAAATCAGTATATTTTGCTGCATAGCTATGCTAATTCTAAGGTTGTCTTTCTAATTTGGGAATTAAAGCAAACTTCTCCTCTTTTCCTTTTCTATTAAAAAGAAAGCAGCTAGACTGTTTCTGAGAGCAAAGATGCTAGGTATTTCTCTTGGATTTTTCTCTAGTAGAATGAGGATTTAAGAATTAGATGTATGTCCAATTTCAGTTGTTAATTCCTGAAAATCACTGGACACCTCAAGACACATGACTCCTAATATTAGCAATTTCTTTATAAAACCATCTACTTTTGAATGCATTATTTTTACTTTGTTGAAGTAATTGGTATGACTAACTGCTTTCAGTTTTGAAGAAATTTCTTTTAAAATATCTGTTCTGTATCCTCTCCATTTTGGCATCAGTTACAACTAGCTACTATTCCCTACAGTTAGGTTATAGTTCACAGGATAACCTGTCCTGTTTTCTTTTAAAATATAAAACAGTTTATTAGTATATTTGTAGCAAGTGAATGTTTCTTAAATTGCTATTCCATTAAATTAAATTAATTCATGAACAAAAGTAAGACAGATCCTATATGTTGACTAACTCAGTATTACATAATGTTCTGTCAAACAAGCTAGTAATTGCTCATGTAATTCATTCTAGTATGATTTATCTTAATTTCTTTTTGGGAATTTTGGACTCAGCTGTCATTTCCACCATGTTTCCTGATGGCATAACCTAACTTCAGCTTATGAGTCTTAAAAAAAAATATCTATGACTTCACTCTCTTTAAAATATCTAATTGATTTGGCAGTTCTTACAAAAATCTGGTCCTCTCTGAGGGTTATTTCAATCATATAAAAAAGCAGTACTTTTTTTCCTAATGGTGATTTACTTACTTATCACCTTTCCATAATGACAGTGCCCTGGTGACTATTCTTGTCTTTCAGCTACTTTAGTTTTCACAAGTGTTGTTGAAATTACCTATGTCCTTTCTAATATCAGGTTAAGTGTTAAAGCCCTTTTGATGACCTTTCCAAGGAAACTACATTAAACCATTTCCTTCTTTTGCTTGCTACTCATTCAGTTAACGTGTCTCTAATTACTGTAAGGTAGCTAAGATGGCTGTACTTCTCAGCCCCCTGAAGCACAGAAATCTTCAATTGCACTTATTGGTTTTCTATTAAACTCCTATATATCTGAATGTATATGCCCAACTACAGGTGCATGCATATACATTATAAATGAATTGAAAAACAATCACAAGTTAGTACCATTTTAGATTTTGTACAAACATGGTACAGGATTAGGCCTTTAAAATATGAATGGAGATTTGCAAGTATGCCATTTTTTCATTGGCATTTTACACAAGTACCAGCTGCTGTTTGTTGGGGGATTTCTATTTATTAAAATCAACCCAAAAGTTAATTGTAAATAAAAAAGTTACAAAATGTATTATAAAGGCTGCATCTTAAGGTCTGTGCATTCACGAGTATTTGGGTATGCAAGGACTACAGAATAATGTTTATAGTTAGACTTAGCAGTTTTCAATTTTTATTGATAAATATCACTAAACAGCGATTTCACTTCACATGTTTCACAGACTGATGGAAAAATATTTGCATTGGTAATCATCAAGATTTAAAGAAAGGGAACTGTATTGTTCAGTCATTTATATAAAGTCCGTGCATTTTTTTAGGGGACTTCTATTACTTGTTTCATTGCCATACCATCAGTCATTTTCTTAACACTCTTGCTTGCTCTTGGTTGCAGTAGTCTTTGTTGCAAAGGTCTTGCTTTTCCTTGTAGTGATAGTGCCATGTCTTGACTGAGTTCTGGAAGGAAGTCTCTCCAGAATGTTTTCCATCATCATGTTACCCTCATCATGGGCTGTGTGGAGATACTTCTTTACTTCTTCTGTTGCTGGCTCTACAGAGCAAAGGGTTGGTTGACTCAGATCCCATAGGTCTGCATCCCATTCTTCCAGAGCTGTCTTCACTGCACCAAGAGCTTTGCAGTCTGTCTCCATTTCTGATGGACCCAGTTCTGGATGGCAATACAAGGTTGTTTGAAATGAGGCATCTGTTTTAGTTGTTCCCTTAATCACATAATAACTCGTCTACTGAGTATGTTGATTGCAACCAAGGATAGAGTCTTGGTAAATCCAATCCAACCCTCACTTCTATTCTTGGATTCTTTGGACATGGATATTTCAGTGACCTGATTTGGAGGCATTTTGCTGTAAGTCTTTCCAGTCACGAAAATGAAAACACTGTATGCATGTGCACCTCTTTGTCTTCTCTCAAGGTTGTCATTTGCCAGTAATACAAGGACAGGTTATCTTAGATAGTTGACAATTCCATAGCTGCTAAGAGTGGAAACATTCTATGTTAAGTTGATAAGTGCTCTTCAAAATTCGTTCCACTCCTCAGACAGTGGTAATGCTGGAATCAGTGCTTTAAGACAGAAAATATTTGGCCGTATCTAAGAGCACTTCTTCAAACATTGAACTTACCAATTCCTGAAAAGCAGTTAAACTGTTTAATTCATCATATCCATTTTCTGCAGTGATATCTACCAACTGTTTCAAGCTGCCAATTGCTTGAGGAGTCTTCTGGAGGTATCTATAGATTAACATATTCAGTAAACCTTCTGTTATTAGTTTGTGGAGATGCATTTCTCTGTTGTAATGCTTGTCCGAAAATGCTCTATATGCGCTACGTGCAGCCAGAACCCATGCAGCAACAGTTGATCCTTCAAGACCTCTACCTGCATATCTCTTTCCTAGAGCACTGAGATAAGACATTTCTATGTGAAATCTGCCAAGTATCCCTTTCACATGAAGCCTTCTCTTCTCATCTTCATAACAGGCATCTTGAATATATCTATACACTACTTGATCTGCAACCCACTGATTCACTGGTATCTTCTTCAGGTCAGAAACTTTTTGGCACCAATCCATCACAACTATAACAACTTCTTTGCTTGGAGGCTCATGTAACATTTAACATTGTATGTTTCCCACTCATGACATTGATTTTAAAAGAGCAATGCTATTCAGTAAACGCTGGGACCCTTACACGTGGTTGAATCACTTGCAGAAGTGTATGGGTGGAAGGGGTATGTAAAGTGAGCCCTATTCAATTTGGATTCAGTTTTGGCCCAAACCAGTGATTCAATTAGTTGATTCGGATCACTGTTCCTGATTCAATTTAGCTGAATCTAAATCTGAAGATTCGATGCTGATTATTCAGACACAGACACAGCTTTAAAAGATTTTTCTACATAGCTCTAGGTACCAGCATGGCTTGTGATCTCTGAAATGCTGGGGCACATGGAGTGTCCCACAGGAGTGCAGGGGGGGCCCTCCACATGCTCAACAGTGAACCTGGAAGTGGACCAGAAGTACTCCCGGGTCTGCCAGGAAGCATGCAGGGGGACCTCCCCATATACCCCACATACCCCTGGCTCAGTGATTGGCCACATAGGGACCCTGGGGTCTCCCACCCTAGACCCAGGAGGCACCAGGCACCGAGATATGGGTGCGGGAGGGCCCCCTGGCATGCTCCCTGGCAGACCCGTGGTTGCTGTTGAGCACTTAATTTGGCACTCCCATAATTTTTGGCAATAACTGAGCAGATTAGACTTTTCCAAATGTCAGGTTTTAGTATAACCAAAGTTGTTGTATCTGAAATAGTTTGTTTTTAGCAAAATGAAATTTTTTGTCCCATTAACTGTGCTTGTATAATGGTTTGTTTCAGAGCCTGTTAACCCATCTTCACTGAAATAATCATTATCCATGACAACAGTATCCTGCCGACCTGGAGCAATTTCACTTGGACATAACTGACAATGCTGAATTGATTGCAGTGTATCCACTGAAAGTATTTAACTATGGTCAGAGCTGTAGCATTCCTGCAGTGCCCATGCTGAAAGTTCATCAAGAATATCATTATAAGAAATGCCAAGTGTCATTTCCTTCAGGGTTTGTATGAGTTCCTTATTACCCATCATGCTGTGAACATACACAGATAATGTGACCTTCATTGGTCATCGCTTTCCTGTGATTAGATGCAACGAATCTAATCTGTCCCTGTTGGGGGACAGGGGGACTACCGCCACTGCTGGCCCACTGAGCAATCCTTGCAAAGCCAGCGGATTACGCCGCTTCAGGGAGCCCACCCCTGCCCCAGCCCTGGTAAAATCTGTGGGCAAGGAAGGAGCCCCCCAGGGGGCACTTGCCTGCCTGTACACTAATGCCAGAAGCTTGGGGAATAAGCAGGAGGAGCTCATCCTCCTGCTCAGTGCAAACAATTACGATGTCATAGGGATAACGGAGACCTGGTGGGACTCCACCCATGACTGGACCACGGGTATAGATGGCTATACCCTGTACAGGAGGGATCGTGTAGAGAAAAGGGGCGGGGGTGTAGCTCTCTATGTTAAGGAAAGCTACGCGTCCCTGCAAGCCGATATTGGCAACCAGGGTGGACGACTGGAGACCCTCTGGGTTAAAATCCATGGGGAACATGGCACAGGGGACACAATGGTGGGAGTCTATTACAGACCTCCCACCCAAAGTCCTGAGCTAGACCAGGAGTTTGCCCGGGAACTGGCTGAGGCAGCTTGCTCCAGGACCATGGTTGTCATGGGTGACTTCAATTACCCGGACATCTCGTGGGAGGATTGCTCAGCAAAATCTGAGCGGTCGCAGAGCTTCCTCTCGTGCATGGATGACCTCTACCTGACTCAAGAAGTCTATGGGCCAACGAGAGGCAAAGCGCTGCTCGACCTGGTGCTGGCTACTGGGGATGACCTAGTCAGCGACCTAGTAATCGATGGGAAGCTGGGTGACAGCGACCACGAGCTGATCACCTTCACCATCTGCCGAAAAGCTGGCAAGTCAGTCAGCAACACACAAGTCCTTGACTTCAGGAAAGCCGACTTTGACAAGCTCAGGAGGCTTGTCAGTGAGGCCCTAAGGGACCATGACCACAGGGAGAGGGGAGTTCAAGAAGAGTGGTTGCTCCTCAAGGAAGCGATCCTCAATGCCCAAACTAAGTCTATTCCATCTCGGAGGAAAGGCAGCAAGAGGGCACAGCAGCCCCCCTGGCTCTCCAGGGACCTAGCAGACCTCCTGAGGCTAAAAAGAAAGGCCTAAAAAGGATGGAGGATGGGAGTCACCTCCAAGGAGGATTATTCTGCACTGGTCCAGTCCTGTAGGGAGCAGACCAGGAAAGCCAAGGCTGCAACTGAACTCCAGCTAGCTTTGAGCATCAAGGACAATAAAAAGTCCTTTTTCAGATATGTGGGGAGCCGGAGGAAAAGCAGGGGCAACATTGGACCCCTGCTGAACCAGATGGGGCAACTGACAACTGACGCCCAGGAAAAAGCCAACCTATTAAATAGGTACTTTGCGTCAGTCTTTCATCAGCCCCATGGGACGCCCATGCCCGCTACAGGGCCAGGAAGTCCGGGTGAGGGTGATCCCCTGCCCTCCATTAATGCTGACTTTCTGAAGGAACATCTTGAGAAGCTGGATACCTTCAAGTCAGCCGGCCCTGACAATCTTCACCCCAGGGTACTCAAGGAGCTGGCGAGCATCATAGCCCAGCTTCTAGCACGGATCTTTGAAAACTCTTGGTGCTCTGGTGTAGCGCCCGAAGACTGGAAGAAGGCCAATGTGGTGCCTATCTTCAAGAAAGGGAGGAAAGTGGATCCGGCTAACTATAGGCCCATCAGCCTGACTTCTATCCCGGGGAAGATCTTAGAAAAGTTTATTAAGGAGGCCATCCTTAATGGACTGGCCGACGTCAACATCTTAAGGGATAGCCAGCACGGGTTTGTTGTGGGTAGGTCTTGCTTGACCAATCTCATTTCCTTCTACGACCAGGTGACCTATCACCTGGACAAGGGAGATGAGATTGATGCCATATATCTTGACTTCAAAAAAGCCTTCGATCTGGTGTCCCATGATCGCCTCTTAGAGAAACTGGCCAATTGTCACCTTGGGTCCTCCACGATCCACTGGCTGGAAAATTGGCTCCGGGGTCGGACCCAGAGGGTAGTAATTGATGGAAGTCACTCATCATGGTATCCTGTGACCAGTGGGGTCCCCCAAGGTTCTGTCCTTGGACCCATACTGTTCAACATCTTCATTAATGATGTGGACACTGGAGTCAGAAGCGGACTGGCCAAATTCGCCGATGACACCAAACTTTGGGGCAAAGCATCCACACCAGAAGACAGGTGGGTGATCCAGGCTGACCTGGACAGGCTCAGCAAGTGGGCGGATGAGAATCTGATGGTGTTCAACGCCGATAAATGCAAGGTTCTCCACCTTGGGAAAAAAAACCTGCAGCATCCTTATAGGCTCGGCAGTGCTATGTTGGCTAGCACTATGGAAGAAAGAGACTTGGGGGTCATCATTGACCACAAGATGAACATGAGCCTGCAATGCGATGCTGCGGCTAGTAAAGCGACCAAAACGCTGGCTTGCATCCATAGATGCTTCTCAAGCAAATCCCGGGACGTCATTCTCCCCCTGTACTCGGCCTTAGTGAGGCCACAGCTGGAGTACTGCGTCCAGTTTTGGGCTCCACAATTCAAAAAGGATGTGGAGAAGCTTGAGAGAGTCCAGAGAAGAGCCACACGCATGATCAGAGGTCAGGGAAGCAGACCCTACGATGACAGGCTGAGAGCCCTGGGGCTCTTTAGCCTGGAAAAGCGCAGGCTCAGGGGTGATCTGATGGCCACCTACAAGTTTATCAGGGGTGACCACCAGTATCTGGGGGAACGTTTGTTCACCAGAGCTCCCCAAGGGATGACGAGGTCGAATGGTCACAAACTGCTTCAAGATCATTTCAGGCTGGACATAAGGAAGAATTTCTTTACCGTCCGAGCCCCCAAGGTCTGGAACAGCCTGCCACCGGAGGTTGTTCAAGCGCCTTCATTGAACACCTTCAAGATGAAACTGGATGCTTATCTTGCTGGGATCCTATGACCCCAGCTGACTTCCTGCCCTTTGGGCAGGGGGCTGGACTTGATGATCTTCCGAGGTCCCTTCCAGCCCTAATGTCTATGAAATCTATGAAATCTGTGAAATGATCCTTCAGACAGAAAATACATACCTAGCTGCTGTCATTCTGCAACCAGTGTATATCCTTCTTCAAATGAATAATCGAAGATTATCAAATAATGCCACAAAATTATGAATGTCATTGGGTGTGTTGCCCTCTTTCAGTTTGATGAAACCACATGGCCATGGGATTCCAGTCTCCAGCCGATGCTTGGTGTAAAGAAGCTTGTCTACATTCCTTATCAGTTCTGGGGGTATCTATACCCCAAGTATTCACTTAACTTTCAACATACGCTTCTCCGTGCTTGGGGGAATAAACAATGCATGATTCATTTCTATGATACCTGCACTGAAACCCAATGTTGTTTCCAAAGTGATCTTCAGGCTTCTTGCACAGAGATCCTAGTATTTCAGATTTCTTCATTGGTGATCATCAGATCTCTTTATAGCTGCTCATACTTGAAGAGTATGTCTCGAAGTGTATATACTTCTTTGCAGATTTCTAGAGTCTCAACAAGAGAAGCAGAGAGCTGCTGGAAAGCCTTGTTCTGTTTCTCTGCAACCCTTTTTTGACATTGTGGGTGATCGTCTTTAGTTTCTCTTGTGTGCTTATTATAGATTTGCCTGCAAAATGATTTCTAGTAGTCTTTATGATAATGTATATGCAGCACTGCCACTTTCAGTATTCCATCATCACTGTTACAGTAACTAAGGCTTGCAAACAATTCCTTTTTTTCTCATCTTGAACATATTGGACTGCACCTACAAAAGTTTTCCAAGCACTGTCTGTGTAAATTTAGTGACATTTTACAAATAACCTGCTGCCTAGAGAGTCTCTAGTGCTCTTCTCTTCCAAGGGTTCCTCAAAAATTACACATGAAGAAACGAATGAGGAACATCCTCAACTACTTACTCAGAATTAAGTCAGTTCATCAGTAACTTCAGTATCAGTCTCATTTGCAACACTTAACAGATTATGTGCAACACTTAACAGATCATGTGCCTCTTTTGCGTGCTTCAGGTTAACACCTACAGCATTTAACTTATAGTTTTTATGCACTTTCTTTGGCCTATTGTCAACCTGTATTTGCTCATAAAGAACATCAAAACTTGTGCCTAAGTCCTTCCATTTTTGAGATTTTTGTGCAAATGTATTCCATGTTTCCTGGGAAAGCTGCTATAAGGGGTTCTTTTTGGATGTTGAGGTTTTTTTCACATATGACACACACATCATTTTCAAATATTTTAGTTTTTTTCTTGGTTGATTCTGGCAGTGCTGCAACTAAAAGTGCTGGTCTCTTATTTTTTTGGGAAGTTCCAGCACCTGTTCTATCATCCATTGTTCTTAACTATTTGTCTTCTCATCATTCACTAAATAAAAAGAAATAAGAAATTAATGTAGATAAGAAGTACCAACAAAAGGATAGGATTACCAAAACATTATGCATGGATACTATTATATGCCTTAAAAGCGATCAGTAGTGTTGTTATTTTGCATTTAAAGGCTTGGAGCTGCCAAACAATGGGCCATCACTTATCAAAAAACAAAGGACACTTGAAGGTTATTGCAATACCTATTTAAAGTAATTAGAAAATCAAAACTGGCCTCTCACATACCAAGACTTATTCATCTTTTTAGATGTGGCTGCCAATTTTAAAGATGGTGGCCAAACACCAAGATTAGAAAAGTGATCTCCAAGCTAACTTTCTTCCTTAACACCTCAATTATGAATTTCAAAAGTAAAAAAGTTTCTTCCTCAAAAATCCATGGGCTTTATATATATGACTGGGCTAGTAACAGGGAACCCTTACCTCTGTTACTGGACAGTGGAGAAAGAGAGATGGAGGGACAGAGGCTGGAGGGTTTAAAAGAGGAAAAAATGGGTGACCTAATGACTTGTCAAGCAATTTGCTGCTCATTCTGCCCTAATGACTCCTAACTTAAGCAATTAGCTGCTTATTCACAGGTGCAAGGAATGGGCTGGAGGGAGATAACAGACTACTTAAACCCATACCCAAAGTCCAGAGGGAAGAGTATTCGAGGCTCTAGCCCAGTGACAGCAGTGTCCTACCCAGGCCAGACTGTCAAAGTGTGGTGGGGCCTGAGAATGGACACCGTCTCTCCCCATGTTCCCAGAGCTCTGGGAGTGCCTCTGCCCTCCTCTTCTGGTACCTGCTCACCGAGGTCTTTCCTGATGAATGAACAGGATCATTTAAAGCAGGTATGATTTATATGGATATTTACTTTTACTAAATTGTCTGCCCTCCCACACCCCTAATTTTGCACAATCCTGAAAATTTAAATAAAAAAACCCCTAATTTTGTGCAATCCTGAAAATTTAAATCAGTAAAAATCAAAATAAATGCTTAAAAATAAACATTGATTTTAGCCATCAAAATTAGTAAAAAATAAAAATTTAATTCTGCCAGGCCTACTTATTGCATTATGCAGTGTTGCAAATGACAGCACTTAAATGCTGATAACATATTGCAGTATGACTTGTAAACCAAAATTGTAACAACCTTGTACTGTCTCAATGTGAGAATTGGATTGGAATAATAGAGAATGACAGAAACTATTATTTAATAATCATTTGAAAATGTATTAATTAAAAAATAAGCACTGCTTGAATCAAGGGAAATGGATACCTAGAAACTGAAGAATGTGTACAATTTATTGAATGTGGCATTAGCATGAGAATGAAATCTGATCTCAGCTTATAAAATAAAAGTACTGTTCAGTATATATTTTAACCTGAATGTTAAAAAAATTATCACAGACCAAGTTTCCATAAAATGTAAAAAGCTGTTACTGAGAACATTACAGACATTATGTTTGTATTGGAAAAATTGCAGCCCTCCTATTAGAAACCATAAGTGTACAGGTGTTCATTTTCTCCAGTTCCTTCAAACCCATGTAGGTAACTTCTGGGAGAGTATCTCCCAGGAGAATGAACACCTACATACTTCCCTATTGTTTGACTCCTCAGGGCATGTTTAGACAAATGTGGCCATGCAGTATGTCACCACAAACACGTCTGCAGTGCCACATACTGCACAGTCAGGTGTTCTCTGTGCTGCAGGGGTATGCTGCCCATGCATGCACTGCTCTGTTTTTTTTCTGTGGTTTTTTTTTACCTTTGGATATCTCCCCCAGATCATTGGAGGGGGAGGGCTTTGCTGTTGGACCTACTGTTTGGTTGGTCTCAGCCTCAGCCTTGGTGTTCATAGTCTTGGGGAGTAAGCCCTGGTCAAGGGAGCAAGGGACTTCTTCCATGGGCTCCTGCTTGGCACTGTCCATCAGCCCTGAAGCCTCCTCCACTGGGATTACCCATTTTATCTTTCCCAGGGGTGAGGTGTTGCCACAGCTGTGGAGGAACCTGGAAGCTGGGCAGCTCTTTCCCCCTGCATGGGGGAAGTCCTGGGAGAGAGGGTTCTTCTACTTCAGAGGGCTCCGGCTGTGCCTGGGCCTTCTGCTTGGCTTTCCCCCAGAGGGGACCTGCACCCACTCAGCCATGGGGTGGTCCTCAGGTGAACAAGCTCTGGGAGAAGGTGGGGGTTGAGGGAATGGGGCAGTCGGCTACTGCCTTCCCCCCTGGGACTCCGCCAAAATTGGTTGGGGGATGGGGTCCCCTGAGCTCACTGGGGGGTGGATGTTGTGGCTGGGGTGCCAAGGAGGCCGAGGGGCACCAGTGGCAGGGGCATCCATCTTACCAGTGGGACCCACATATGCCTTCCCTGCCTGGCACATAAGGGAAAGGGAAACCAAAAAAGAAAAACAAAAAACACAGATGGGCTAGTGAATCCAATGGGGCAGGTTGGGGCTATGAGGGGAGAGAGGAGTGTGGAAGGTTTCTGTAGCTCATTGAGCTACAGCCCCACAGGAAACTTGGGTGAGCTATGCCTGGGAAAGGTGGGGAGAGGAGGTCTGTTTTCTTTTAAACTAGGCCTTGATGCTGTAGAAATTAGGACACATCTACACTGCTGTTGCGTATGTCAAGGAGTGATGCAGTGAAGCACAGCATTCCTGCTCCATGTGTGTTGTCCCTTAAGAACATATTCTAATATTATAAAAGCCTAAGTCTGTCTGTCCGTAATGCTTTATTCACATTGTGACTGCCTGATTCACTGTGACTACCAATGGAAGGGAGGAACTACCAGTGGAAGGGAGGAACTATCACCAAGGAGGAGTACTCCTCCTTGGCCCGGGAGTGTAAGAGGGCTATTAGGAAGGCCAAGGCAGAGATGGAACTCAGGCTAGCGTCCAGGATTAAGGACAACAAAAAGTCCTTTTTCAAGTACATTGGGAGCAAGAAGAGGGCTCCAGGCAATGTAGGGTCCCTGCAAGACACAAATGGTAATCTAGTGGCCACGCCAGATGAGAGAGTTGATATTTTTAACAGTTTCTTTGCCTCTCTTTTCCTGAACAGGGACTGGGATATCCCACCTACCAGAGGTAGGGACAATCTTGGGGATAGCTCTATCAAGCCTTCAGTCAGTGCAGATGTAGTTAAGGATCTTCTGGAAGGGCTAGACATTTTTAAATCTGGAGGTCCAGATGCCCTCCACCCAAGGGTGTTGAGGGAGCTGGCAGGGGTTATCATGGAGCCTTTGGCCCAGCTGTATGAGCATTCGTGGTCATCTGGCCAGGTGCCGGGGGACTGGAAACTGGCTAATGTGGTCCTTATTTTTAAGAAGGGTTGGAAGGAGTACCCAAGTAATTATAGGCTCGTAAGCCTCACCTCGGTGCTCGGGAAGTTCTTGGAGAGGATCATCAAGGAGCACATCTGTGGGGGGCCAGCAGGGGAGATCATGCTCAGCGGCAATCAGCATGGGTTCATCAAAGGCAGGTCCTGCCTGACCAACCTGATTGCCTTTTCTGACCAGGTAACTAAATCCTTGGATGATGGTGTCGCTGTGGACATAGTCTTTCTAGACTTTAAGAAGGCCTTTGACACTGCCTCTCACCCCATCCTCATCAATAAATTAAGTGACTGCGGCGTTGAAGCCTGCACAGTTGGATGGGTAAAACACTGGCTGATGGGGTGCACCCAGAGAGTAGTGGCGGACGGGTTGTAATCAACCTGGTGAGATGTGAGCCGTGGGGTACCCCAGGGCTCGGTCCTTGGGCCCGCACTGTTTAGCATCTTCATCAGCGACTTGGACGAGGGGGTGGAAAGCACGCTGTCCAAGTTTGCTGATGACACTAAGATGTGGGACGAGGTGGACACACTTGAAGGGAGAGAGAGGCTGCAACTAGATTTAGACAGACTACAAAAGCAGGAAGATGAGAATAGGATGGGGTTCAACATAGACAAATGCAGGGTGCTGCACCTTGGGAGAAGGAATCCACAGCATACATACAGGCTGGGGAGTTCCCTTCTTGAAAGCACAGAGGTGGAAAGGGATCTCGGAGTCATTATTGACTCCAAGATGAACACGAGCCGCCAATGCCAGACCACAGCCAGCAAGGCCAGCCATACCTTGTCATGCATCCAAAGGTGCATCTCAAGCTGGTCCAGAGAGGTGATACATCCCCTCTATGTGACTTTGGTCAGGCTGCAGTTGGAGTACTGTGTCCAGTACTGGGCATCGCACTTCAAAAGGGATGTGGCCAGCCTGGAGAGGGTTCAGAGGAGGGCCACCCGCTTGGTGAGAGGGCAGCAGGACAGGCTCTACGAGGAGAGACTGAAGGACCTGAACCTGTTCAGCCTCCGCAAGAGGAGGCTGAGGGGGGATCTGGTGGCTGCCTACAAGCTCATCGGGGGGATCAACAGCAAATAGGCAGAGATCTTTTCTCCCCAGCACCACCTGGGGTGATGAGGAACAATGATAATAAGCTGATGGAGAATAGGTTTAGGCTGGAGATCAGAAGGCAATATTTTACAGTTAGGGTGGCCAAAATCTGCAACCAGCTTCCCAGGGAGGTGGTCCCCGACCCTACCTTGGGCAAATTCAAGAGGAGGTTGGGATCACCTGTCTGGGGTCTTGTGAACCCAGCATTCATTCCTGCCTTTGGCAGGGGGTCAAGCTAAATGATCTGTTCAGGTCCCTCCTGACCCTAGCTACTATGAAACTATGATACTATGATGATACTATGATGGAAACAGCCAATCAGAGTGTTCCAAGCATGGGGAAGCGCCACCATGGTTCCAAAGCTGCGCTGAGGACTGGATAGAGGGTGGGGGAGCCAGTGCTGGCCTCAGCTCCCACACCCCGGTCCCTGCAAGAGGCAGAACAGCAGCAGACTGGGGCGTTAGGTGGCCACACTCCATCCCCGCCCTCCCCCCTCACATTATTCTTGATGTGCAATTGGCTAGTTTAGTACATAAGGGCAAAAACCCAATTAAACATGCCCAAGACAAAGGGTTAATCAATGTATTTTTGAATGATGCTACTTTCAGGAGTGCACTATATTTCAGAAATAAGCATGCTCCTTAGTGTTTGCAGTAGCCACTGTAGACACACTCTCATGTGTGAGTTTTTAGCAGTAATGTAAAGGGGCATGAGGGGGCAAGATGTTGTTATTAGGGAACCACTGCAAGTTTAACTAAGAACATGAACAAGGTCAGTGCATATTGAATACATTCTGGGCTCTACTTCATGTTACTGTTTAAACCTGTTAAGTGGAACCAATGAAACCTCTTACAAACTTGGAAAGATTGTTGACAAGATTTACTGTACAAACCAATATGAATAACTTGTCAAAGAAGAATTCTGATATGCAACTAATGGCTTAGATATACTATTGGAAATAATTGGAGATCACATAATGCAATTCTATGAATTACTATGAAAGCCTGTAGGGTAAAAAACATTGAAAAACTGCTGACTTCATATAAGAAACAAAAAATTTACATTTTTATTTATGTTACAGAATTCTTTTGGCCAGTTTACCTATTCTATAGAATTTTTAGGAATCTCTACTAAAATGTATATATCAATTAGATAATATGTAAATTGCTATACACCGACATTGTTTCGGAATTGCAAAAGTTGCTATATATTAGCAGAGAACAGAGTTTACTCTCTATTATTGGATTACATTTTTTTTTTTTTTTTTAGGTAGGCCTGCCTGGATCTTTAGTCAAGGCTGGATCTAAAACATAGTCTCTAGCTCAATAAGAGGCCATGGAATTGATTCAAATATTACTGAGTTAAATGCATTAGTTTGTGTTATGCTTACCTGCTTTGTAAATCAGGTTATGATTATATACATGCATTTCATTATATACTGTATCTTAGGGAATGTTTGTTGAGCAGCTTTGGGGACAGGACAGTCCAGCGAAAAGAGTATTATTATCCTGGTAGTGTGGAGATAGAGATTGAGTTCCTCACTCTACTCCAAATTTCCTACATGATGTTGGACAAAAATCATGTATAGTCAGGTTTTTAAAGACATTTGGGACTTAAAGGTGCCCTGCAGGATTTCCAGAGCTACCAAGGTACCTTATTCCTATCTGTATGGCCCAGTAAACTGGGGAGAGTAGTGTTTTCCATATTCTCAGGTTTATTCTGAAGATAATTATATTTAGAAAACTTGGAAAGCACTCGTATCCTATAGTAGCGGGAGCTATATAAGAGATTATAATAAAGACTTGCTTCTATTGCAACATAGAAATACCCTATAAATTGCCCAATACATTAGCTGGGCAGCATTTTAATTAAAATCAATGGAGAAAAAAATTAGGCAATTAAAAGTGCTATTCTAGAATTCATAAGAGTTTCTTCTACTGATGAGTAAGAAATGTGCACAGGTAACTCCCATTAGCATCAATGGGAATAATTTGTGTGAATTTCTGTATATTGCATGTCTGTGAAGGGAAGTAATCAACCCCAAAATGTCTTTATTCTCTGCAGTTCTTTGCTGTGTTTTACAGTGACATCTTTCTTCCATATGATTTTTCATTTTGCTATATTACTGGTATATGATGTTCTCCCTCAGATGAGCAGGGTTTGATTTCAAGTACTTACACTAGGTCACTATCCAGTGCCAGAGAAAAACTAATGTCAGGGAGTTGTGCTTCCTGCCTGCGATTTAGGAGACCGAGTATGTCTTCGTACCCTGCACTGTGTACACAAGTACTGGCATTTCTAAGCCAAGATAGATCGAGCTGTACACAGCTGACTGTGGAATTTCAACACCGTTAGAGTCGTGTTTCTAACCAGTCTTTATGTCTCTCCTAGCTGTCAGATGAACACAAGATTTAACTTTAGCATATTTTCTGCACTACACATTGCTGCTCTATTCCAATTGCTGACCCATTCCAATATAACTATTTCTATGAAAATCTGGAGATTGTTGGATACTTTTCCTATCTACCAGCATCTACCAGGGCTTGATCCAGAAGCTATTGACATTAATGGTAGTCTTTCCATTAAATTCAGTAAGCTTTGAATTGGACTGTGATTACCCAAATTCATTCTATTTATGATGCACTATAAGATGTATATAAAATATCTTTGCTTCCTGTGTCTTTCATTCAGGTGGCACCTACTTGGAGAAGAAATACCTTGAGGGAATTACCATTTTAAGCAATTTAAAATAATCATTCTAGCAATTCTGTTTTCTGTAAGAAATGTTTAAATCTTGGATTAAACCATTCTCCAACGATATCCCATTAGACTTCATGTTAAGTGGTTATTTCCTAGCCAAGAATGTCTCTTGCTGTAGGTGTTGGAAAAGACTGTGGTAATCTTAGATGCTACTTGAAAAAAAGAGAAAGGACAAGTACTGAGTGACCAACAAATGTTCCCTGGGTACTGCTGCTTTAAGGATTAATCTTGTATTGGAGAAGGTTTAACAGGCGGACCCTGTAGGGTTTTCCCATCTTTTTAAATATCAATCTAACACATTTTAGTATCATGTCTAAAGATAGGCAATTTATGGAAGAGAGTTAGAAAGACGTGTGAGTGGGTCCCCCCCAAAAAACTCTTGAGTTAGCTCTAACTTAACAGAATGAGACAACAAAGAAATCGTGATTAACTAAGAAGAGATTATTTAGGTAGTATTTCAGGCAGTACCATCTTCACAGCAACAATTTGTTTTCCAGGATGCAGCCATTACTTTCACACTTTATGTAAAACTATTTTATTTATTCTTTGAATTTGTCAGTTCATTTCTTATAAGCTTTGCATCAGAAGTGGGTTTATTAGAAGGGATTTGAATGAGATAAGAGCATTTGAATACCAACTAGGAGAATATTTCAGGAATAAGCATCTGCCTAGAGGAGGCGTGGAAACTTTTATGTGAGAAAAAAAAAAAAGCAGATGTCATAGCTGGTGCCATTTCATTTGCAGAGTAAAAAATCTCTAATTCCTATGATTCTGTAATTCAAACCACCAAAGAGACTGTCCATGTCAAGGTCACTGTTGTTTTGCTATGAACGCCAGACTTTGATTTATCTCCCACTGCAGTATTACTTGACACTAGGATTGTAAACAATAATTTCATATTGTCCTTTTGGCCACTGTCATTGTATTGATATGTACGTAGGCCCTTACTGAGTCTTGTAAGTCATTTTTAGTCTACCCAGACTAGGTTTTCATTGTTTGTTTCATACCAGAAAATGATTGATATGCTTCTTTAGTACTTTATTTATTCTTTTATCCAAGGGGTGTATTACATCCAAGGTCACTTAAAAGTTCACTCTGGGAATTTTTTCTAGCTTTTCTGTCTTAACACCAGGCCTACTAATCTGTTTCCTCTTAAACCAGACAGTGCTGCTTTTGTTTTGTTGACTGTTTTTAGGGTATTAATCTTAAAAAATGCAAGAATCCTTATTTCATCCATCAACTTAGAAATATGAGCACTTTTTGGCGCTCTCGTCTATGAACATGAAATGTTTTTGTGTTAATTCCATCTTTGCTACTATTAAGGTATTATTAAAGTTCTGTACTTTTATGTTAGTGTCAATCTCATGCCAAACCTTTAACAAATATTAAAAAAACAGGCGTCTGATTATGCATTTGCAACTGCATACAGTTGAATACTTAAATAGCTAAATATTTAGTTTACATATTTTTCCAGAAATTCTACTTTCAAGATAGTGGCAGAAGGACAATAGAAAATGTTCTTTGGACACAATCCATTGTACAAAACAGTAAGATTTGTACTGAACAATTGACATTTATACATTCAGTGCACCAAATTCTGCCCTGCAGTACAGATATAATTGTGAACATGTGTGAACTATATGTCTGTAGTATTACTTTCCCTGTGAATGGTGCTTAGATTTCTTCATACCTCATTTCTGTTCCATTATGAAAATAAGCTATTTTTCTTCTAACATTAGATCATTAAATACTTTATCTGTGTAGGAACAAAATATTTCTCTGAGCTTCTTATAATCAGGACACTCACTATGATTTTGCCCTGCAGGATTTTGAGCACACTTAACTCCTATAACATCATTCAGTGGCATGCAAAATCAAGTCCTTTATTGTATATTCCCTGTGGGGTGCGTCAGTCAACTATGAGGTTAATTGTAATGGTTAAAACAGGGGTAAAGTCTACTGCTATGAATTTTTTCTCCCCTAGGCTGTGGCACAAAAATCCTGTGCTTCCATGATGTGCTTCCAAGAGTTTGAGTGTCTCTCAGTGTGAGCTAGTTCATGGAGGTTGCCCAAAATACTGAGGAACCCCAAATCAAAAGCTACTTTGAAATACATCAGTATTATGGTCCTACCTTGCAGAAGTGTAGTGATCCTTAACACATTTAATGTGAATGGTAGTAATTTCTAAGGTTTTCTGCTAACCTGCATAAATTATTAGTAATTATTTCTATTCTGATTTGTTTACTGAACTACAATTAATAGCATTTTTTTCCTTGGCTCTGAAACTACTGGAAAAGCTGAGAGAATACCAATGATATTTAGCCCATTAGTTAAGATTACTATTGCACAACTGTGTAGAATTTTGTTGGCAAGTCCGTTATTTATATGTAATGAGAAATTTGCATTCCTGTACAAGTTGTTTTTTTAAATTACTCTATTACAAAGAGGAGTTGTTTTAGAATAAAGTTGTAGCTATATAGGAATAAAAACGAACATGACAGCAGTATTGCAAGCTGAGTAATCACTATACATTAGAGGAAATGAAAAATGATAGGATACAGAATAACAATTTAAATATTTGACAGTTTCATAATAAAAAAATGCTCATCATACGTGGAAATTCTTTGGTAAAATTTTGAAGAGTTCTGGACATAACCTATGTAGAGTCGACAAGAATCGAGGAATTATCAACTGGACTTGAGCAACCACAGTTATAACAGAAATTAAGCAAGTTTAAAAAGGCATTTTATCATCAGCAAGGAATAGAATTTTTTTTAAGTTTGAGTGCTAATAGCACCTATTTTCCTTTACATACGGACTTAAACACAAACCATTGTTTTATCTGGCATTTAGCTAAGGCTGTGTTTGCTTTTTTTCCCAGATGCAAGAAAGGACATTTTGTGCCTGAAAGCTCACCTAACATCACTTCTAACTTACATAGTTGGACCAAGAAAAGATATCCCCCAAACCACCCTTGCTTCTTACAGGTTCCTGAGCCAATTTAGCTACAACAACACTCCAACTGTTCTAGAGCATGGTGGATATCACCATTTTAAATGCTTCTTGAAATTAATAAGAGAAAGTTTTGAGACAATGTGTCATATGAAGTAATGATTATGTAATATGTATGATAGACTGAAGCAGAGATACTAAATATAGGTCTAATTTTGTCACCCCATCACCCCCCGACATTGGAATACTTTATTGTATTTTTAAATTACTCTATTTCTCAGTAATGAGAAATCCAGGGCAGCCTAAGGGCCAAAAGGGGAGCACATAAAAAGTGGAAACAAGGTGAGATCACTAAAGATGAATATACCTCCTCTGCTTGTGCTTGTAGGGAGGCAGTTAGACGGGCCAACGCTACCATGGAGCTGAGGATGGCAACCCAAGTAAAAGACAACAAGAAATTGTTTTTTAGATATATTGGGAGTAAAAGGAAGGCCCAGGGAGGAATAGGACCCCTGCTAAATGGGCAGAAACAATTGGTGACAGACAGGGGGGACAAGGCTGAACTCCTCAACGAGTTCTTTGCCTCAGTGTTCCTAAGTGAGGGACATGACAAGTCTCTCACTGGGGTTGTAGAGAGACAGCAGCAAGGCGCCAGACTGCCATGCGTAGACCCTGAGATGGTGCAGAGTCACTTGGAGGAACTGGATGCCTTTAAGTTGGCAGGCCCGGATGAGCTCCATCCGAGGGTGCTGAAGGCACTGGCCGACATCATTGCAGAGCCACTGGCGGGAATATTCGAACGCTCATGGCACATGGGCCAAGTCCCGGAGGACTGGAAAAGGGCTAACGTGGTCCCCATTTTCAAAAAGGGGAGGAAGGAGGACCCGGGCAACTATAGGCCAGTCAGTCTCACCTCCATCCTTGGCAAAGTCTTTGAAAAAATTATCAAGGCTCACATTTGTGAGAGCCCAGCAGGGCAAATTATGCTGAGGGGAAACCAGCACGGGTTTGTGGTGGGCAGATCGTGCCTGACCAATCTAGTCTCTTTCTATGACCAGGTTACGAAACGCCTGGACACAGGAGGAGGGGTGGATGTCGTATACTTAGACTTCAGGAAGGCCTTCAATACGGTATCCCACCCCATACTGGTGAACAAGTTAAGAGGCTGTGACGTGGATGACTACACAGTCCGGTGGGTGGCAAATTGTCTAGAGGGCTGCACCCAGAGAGTCGTGGTGGATGGGCCGGTCTCGACCTGGAAGGGTGTGGGCAGTGGGGTCCCGCAGGGCTTGGTCCTTGGACCGATACTCTTTAATGTCTTCATCAGTGACTTGGACGAGGGAGTCAAATGTACTCTGTCCAAGTTTGCAGATGACACAAAGCTATGGGGAGAAGTGGACACACCGGAGGGCAGGGAACAGCTGCAGGCAGACCTGGATAGGTTGGACAAGTGGGCAGAAAACAACAGGATGCAGTTCAACAAGGAGAAATGCAAAGACCCAGCACTCTTTCCTGCTTATGCAGGGGGTCGGACTCGATGATCTATTGAGGTCCCTTCCAACCCTAACATCTATGAATCTATGAATGTGTTCAGAGGCCCAAAAAACAACTGAAGGGGGAGAAGATCAAGCAATTCATAGATTCATAGATCACCGGCAGGTGGGCTCAGCCCAATTAGGCAGTGACCTGATGGCTAGGAGACTGCCTGATTGGAGGAGGGCTGGGCAGTCAGAGTAAAGGCCCAAACCCAGGGAGCTGAGCTGGCAGTTGCAATTGGGGAGCTGAAGGATTAACATCACCCAGTCTGAGGACTGCTGCTCCAATAACAACTGGGAGTAATGGTAGAAACTATAGGGATGGAGGAGATTCTTTTTGGTCCTGGGTAAGACCCTCATGTAGTTGGTGTGTTGGGGCCACCTGTGGTGGCCCAGTCTCCAGGAAATGCCCCAACCGTGCCTCCCCAGTGAAAGGCAAGAATACGGTATCAGAAAGCCCCAGCTCCTACTGCCCTGTGGATGACCTATGGAGGGGAAAGGCCAGGGGAGCACACCCTGAGAGAAAAGTTTACAGCAGTAATGCTGTCAGGACACTGAGGCGGGGGGAGTGCCCAGGAGGGCCAATGTCCCCTAAGGGGGACCAAGGCCCATTGAATGAGGTCTGAGGCCTGAGGGGTGTAAGGACTAGAGTAAGGGCCCAGAGCAGGGGCCAGAGTGTGACCCAGTGTAGGGCAGACTGAGCCCGAAGGGCCATGCAGAAAAGGGCCTGTGTGGGACTTGAAGGGCTGCATGGAGTAGGGCTGGAGTTTAATAAAGGGGCCTGAAGGCCAGTGCAGAGTAGGGCGTGCATGGGACCCAAAGGGCTGCATTAGAGTAGGGGCTGACCAGAGAGAGAGTTGCAAATGCCCCAGTGAGGGGCAGAATAGTGTGGACCAGAGAAGGGGCCAAAAGGCCAAGGCCCACAGAATGGGGCCTGAGGCCATGTTTCAACCAGAGGCCAAGTACAGTCCAGCAAGGGGGCCAGGGGAGTTGTAGGTGATTTTGGGTGCCATCTGCAATGCATGGAACATGGTATTAGGGAAGTTTCAGACCTGTGTATTTTGGCCCTAGGCATCAGGGCAACAAATGAGCAGTCTCCTGCATGTAAACATGAATTTGTGGTAACATCAAAGAGGCGGCAGGAAAGCGAGGGTGGACTATCCTAGACAGGGGGTGGGCCAGTTATGTACTCAGCCTCAGGATGGCCCCCTGTTACAAGAAGAACAAAGAAGGACATAACCTTGTCTCCATCATCCTCACCTCCAGAGCTTTGTAGTCATTGGGTGCATCTACACATAAAATTAGTATACCTGAATAAACTATGGCACAAGACCATTATTGTTGTTATGGTCTTCAAATAAATAAGAAAGCTCCAAAGTAACTGAAATTAAATATTTTAGCTTTTTAGGGCACAAGGAATTTCAGTTTATTTGGGCTTTTATGATGCCTATGATTTCCTCTCTATCAGGTAGAACTAATGAAATACAGGTTTAATTCAATTTATAAATAATTCTTAAGAAGGAGAAAAAGCTAGAGGAAAACAAACTCTATGAAAAGGAAGAAGATAATGTAATTTAATTTATTTTCTATTAGTATGTGCAGCATGCCCTCTATTATGAAATATATTACTAAGGTATTTGTCTAAATTAAAGAAAGTGTCTCAAGAGACTATTGAAACTTGATTATTAAAAAATAAGGAAACAAAATTCCATGCTTCAGATTCTAGTAAAAATATGAAACATGGTTCAGGAAACATAGTGTTGCTGCTTTCTTGCTTTTATAATAGAATTTATCCAGCAACATTTACTGTACAAAAAATCTTAGTTTTGATGGTTAGACCTTTGAGTATTTGATAAAAGAAAAGAAACATTGTAAGAACAAATATCCCCCTGAAAATACTTTATATTTATTAGACACTGCCAGCATATCCAGTGGTTTACAAAATATAAAATTGTGCCTTTTACTTCTGAGCAATTACAGTCTATAGACTCAGGACAAGTTAGGGAATCCACAACAGAAAACTTGTAAGTGTAATACACACAGACATATGTACTGATTTATGTATAGGTGTACATCAAATGTTCAAGTATTGGACCATGAAGTTAGGCTCCTATTCATATTCAAGCACCTGCAGATTTTTTTAAGAAAGTACCTGAAGGAGAACTGTTGATTTCTTGATTATTTTTTTTTTAGACTCTGGCAACTTGTTGAGTTCCCAAAAAAGGATTTAGGAACCTGACCTTAGTTTCTATTTAAAAAAAAAAATGAAATCTGATCCATAATATTAATTTAAAGCAATGGCTGCTCTCTTGCAAACATTTACCTTCATATTGGTAAATGTGTGCATATATGTCAGTGGTTCTCAACATTTTTAGACTGGAGGCATGGTTCGTTAGACTCATGCCCTGAGGAAATGTTAGTTCTTAGTTTTCACTCATTTTCTAACTACAGAAAAAATATTGAGCGGTTTTTTTCTGTTGCCAAGAATGTAGAAACATCACAACAGGTCAGAATGCTTTTAAGACTATGGGTTTCTATCTGAAATCCCTGGAGTTATCTTGTGGATCTTGTTTGTACATCCAACAGTGTTAACATTGTGTGGCATCCCAGGGCACTCTTGAAAGTATTTCAAGGCACCCCAAAGTGCCAACAAACAATGGTTGAGAATCACTGATCTATATATTACAATCCTCAAGCTCCCCAGTAGGCTAGAGACTGGAGCCAAGTGCCTCTGTTCACTGTTTTACAAAATATATGGCAGGATGGCTGAAGTTGGTTATGAAGAATTACTTATCATAAAGTATAAGCTTGGCCATCTTCTGTTTCATACACTTGGTTGGTGACCTCAGATTGAGTGCATTGAATCTGGCAGATGGCTGCCTTCTCAGCCAGAGTCAGGCCCAATCCATTGTTATGGGGAGATGAAAAGGTGGTGGTTGAGGGAATGTTGGTTAGTACTTGTTATACCAACATGTTGGTTAGACATGTTACACCAATTAAAAGTGCAGTTTTACATGCCAAGGTTGGATAGATAATCCAGCAGGTTGTATGAGCTAAACTCTCACTGTTAAGCCCTTTCTTCCACATCATAAAAATGGCAAACAAAAGTTGCTGACTAGGTGACACAAGGACAATACTGTGGATTTGTCCCACAGGTAGGGCCTGAATTCCTCTTAAATGTTCATTCCCTGCACTTGAAAGGTTAGCAGTTGTTATGTTGACATGGACCAAGGGACAGGTTAGAGGAACAAGAAAGCCATGAAGGTGTTCATTCCCTAGGGGTCTAATTTCCTGATAAACTAAAATTGGAAGATGATTTAAAGGAGAACATCCCCCAAAGGTGTTGAAAAACAGGGCTGGAGCTCCTAATATCTTGATAATCCAACCCCTTTTCTTACAGGATGAACTGGCAGTAGGGTCCTATCAACAGGAGAAATAAAAGCTGGGGAAACCTCTAAGGAAGCAAAATGTCTAAGGAATGAAGGAAAATAACCTGGGCTATAAGGAGTATTACCAGATGTTTCCCATATGGATTAATAAAGGTGCAGCCTAACTTAGCCATGTCTCTTGATATTGTCTTTCTTCATGTGTTTCTAGGGTAATGTTAGTATCACCCATAGCTATTCTTGAGTATTATCTAAGTCCTTCCAGTTTGAGAGTTTATTCAAGGCAACTTAATCTATGTTTTCCTTTGTCCAGATGTATACATTACACTCATGGTTTGCATTTAAATCATTTAGCTCAGTTTCTGATCATTAAACTTTGGCATATTTTAATGGGCGCATCTACACATGCATTTAAGTGCGACTAAATTAATACGCATTAAGTTATTTTTGGCAGGTGTCTACACGTGCAGAAACTTGGGACTAAAGCTAGTTCCAAGCCCTGCCTTGTGCCCCTGTGACCAATGGGGAGGAGCTCCAGCCTCCAGCCACATGGCTGCCAGCATTTGGCAGCCATGTTGAAGCCAGAGTTAGCTGCCAGGACCTGGCAGCCATCTGGCAATCTCTGATCCCTGGCCAGCCCCTTCCCAGCCCAGGAGCCATGTGCCCAGCACAGGGGCAGCATGCAGCAACTGCCTTCTTCCCCACCCTGCCTCCCCGTGCCAGGGCTGCCCCTGCCAACAATACCCAGTGCCCTGCTGCTCCAGCCTGGCCTCTGCCAGCAACAACCAGCTCCACACGCTCCTGCTGGCCATGATGCTGGCCCCAGCAGCCCCCACCCCTCACCCAGGCCCCAGGACAGTCACGCACCCACCAGTGGTGGCCAGGGCACTGGCTGTGGGAGGCCCTGTCTGACCCCCATGTCTTGCACTCCCCGGTCCAGCTTGCCTACCCTATCACCAACACACCCCCTACCTCCTGCCCACCCCCGGCACCAGTCTCAGTATATGCACATGGGTGAAACAAAAAAAACTTTTATTACCCGCACAGAACCCACTCCCCTCAACACACAAGACCCTCTCCTCCCTCAACCAACAGAGCTGCTCCACCATCCTCCATACCCACAAACAATAAAAAACCTGCTTATAAACTATATGCAAGGGGAATACTATATACAAGGGGAAAACTATTTACAGTATTTTGGGTCCTCAAGGCTGGGAGTGGGGGATGTGGGGCAGGGGGTGGGGCCGGGACAGTTGCCCGGCACCCCAGCCACTACTGGATGTTCTTGGGGCTGGGTTCAGGCTGGCCCCCTTGTGGCAGGGCAGACCCGACACTAAAGTCAGTTCCAGGTCCCATCTACATGTGTGTTAATGTGCATTAACTAATCATGCCTAAATTTGATACGTGCCTTTGCAGATATCAAATTTAGGCATGATTAGCCTAAGTTAATGTGCATTAAGGGTGCACACATGGAGATGTGCACCCATAATATGCATTAATTTAGATTAATGTTCATTCGTGCCTCTCATGTAGATGCATCCAATGTGTAGTGCCTTTGGACCTTACCAGTAATAGAAACTTTATAAATTATTTTTAGTGTTGTCATGGTGATGGGAAAATAATTACATTTTTAAAAAGATTCTGAACCTTGACCAATAACTACTTTAAGTATACCTCACTGTCACAATTCCAGTAGCACTACACTCCATCCAGAACCAGAGTGTTGATGCTTAGCACTTTTCAGGAATTGGCCTCAAGGCTTCAGTCTTTTTTAGCTCTTTGTAACTCTGATTTTATTCATGTATTGTTGAATTAAATCATCCTACAGGCTAGGCTGGTCTCTGGTAAATATTGTTGATCAGTTGAGTACAGAATTCAGTGCTAAAAGTCAAGGACTTTGTCAATAGGTAGGGCTCTAATGCTTTCCAGATGACTGCACATTTGAGAAATAGTGAGTTTACATCTATTAGTTACCATGGAGTTTCAATCATCCATAAAAATATGTGGTAAGATAGAGATGCATTTATACATTTAAAATTAATTTTCCCTAATTGCCCAGGCAATACATGTATAGAATTGTGTATTACAGAGAAGGTTCTTGCCATTAAGCTATTAATAAATAAGGGTAGCTACTGTAATATTTATAAAGAAACACATCACTATAAAAAAGTAATTGATCTATAGACATGTATTCCCAATATTTTTTTAAAACTACAATCCAGTCAAATCTTGAACAGTTTCTTGTGATGCACAAACTCATAAAATAGCAATTGGCATTTGTTTCTTAGTTGAAAGGAGTTTGTCTTGTTTTTTTCTTGTTAGATTTCAAATGGATTCAAATAAAAAAAGAGGAATATTGAGTAAAATCAAGCATTTAGTAATATTTACCTTTTTAAGTGTATAGTGATATTCGATGTACATACTCTCCAAAAGAAACTGGATTCATTTTCTTAAGGGACCATTGATAGAAGTTCATTTCTTTTTCTTTCTTCAATTTCAATTTCAAAGTATTCAATTTCAAAGTCTTATTCAATGAATGACAGATGGCTATAAAGCATTAGTAGAGTCCTTTGTCTTTTTCTTCATCCTGGTTGCATTTTATATCATTCCTTTAAAAATGTAATATTCAGCGTTGTAAAAATCTGTATCGTTTCCCTATGATTGCAGTGTCTGTATGCATTAAATTCAGAAGTTCTGTTGTAACAATGTGTTACTATTATATCCTGAACATATCAAGTCTACCCATTTTCTATTTGGAATTTGCTAGTGTTAGTTTCCTGAGGAGAATGAGCATAAGGGGACAAAATTTGAATTTACATTGACCTCATTGCTTTTTACCTGCTTATATATGGGCTGTGCCTAGCCAGTAGTCATTTTCTTTGACTTTGTATTGCATTGTCATTCTATTACAAAAATGAAAGGTTCTGCCAGGATTTCAAAGTAGTATGTCTAGAATTAAACATACAACTCCTATCATTGTGTTCAAAGATCTGTTTATTTACTTTTCTATATGCTGTAACAATGTCACTATTTTTGCTTGACTTCAGTGGGGATTAGGTGCGTAAATACCTTTAAGTATGGTCCACATATAAGCAAATTATTTTAACAACATCAGTTACATTATTTGTGTTTATAAACCCGTTTCTATTCTTTACTATTAAATTTGCCATTTCCGCTAAGTACAAACATGGAACATGCCATGTTTCAATGTGACAATTACAGAAAGAATAACATATTGTTGCAAATATAGAAAGAGCTAGTACAAAACTGAAAAAGATTTTTGCTAGCTCTTATAATAAAAAAGGAAAAACAGAGGAAGAACAAATAGCTAGTGGTTATTATTCTGCTTTTCATTGTGACTGTTTCATATGGAGAAGTAGGTAAACATTTATGCCTCCCTACCTCTGAGCCTTCCTTCTTTCACTAGTACCTGAATGTAATTAATTTCTAAGCATTCAAGGGCATGCAAACGCCCTTCTTCAGCAGAGACAAATGTACTAGTAGCGTCACTCATCTATAGGGGTCTGATCTTAGGTACCTTGAGTAAAACTGCTGCTAGTACATATGCCTATACAGTTACACTACACTTCCTACTCTCACCAGATTTTTTTTTTCTTTTTGGGAGAGATTGCCTACAGAAATGAATCACCCTCCCCCCCCCCCCCCCCCCAACAACACCCTTAAGTAAATATATATTGTACTTCCTACTACGTACAAATCCAGAACTCCTCATGTTTCATGCTTTCCCTGAATAAAATCAATACCTGGATAGGAAAGACTTCTAATCTATGTTGGCCCTGATTTGAATACTCTTGAATGTCACTGAAAACTATCTTAGAAAGCATAATTCATGATTCTGCATATTCAATAGCAGGGCTATCCAACTTCAATGCAGCCAGGAACCACATTGCATGGGCCATATGCTACGCGGGTATACCTCCCCCAGTAGCAGTGCTAGAGGTGGATGCAGGGGCTCGTGCACCACCAGTTGGACAGCTCTGTTCTACAGGATTTGATGGAGGATATAGAATAGTCTAGTCTATAAACTATTATATCTGAGATACAGGTCTCAGATCATGTAGTTTGAGATGAGGATTTTGTAAAGAAATAATTTCACCTCAAATTATCTCTTAATTTCTAATATTTATTGTATTTATAATATCTATTGGGTTATGCCTATTATACTGTTTAGGACTTCTCTATTGAAGTCCAGCTAAACTGTTATAATTTTTACACATATCTGGATTACCAGTTTATCAAATAGGGGAAAAACTAGTGCTCATAGTTGAAAATATTAGATTTATCCTGATTATTTTCTGTATTGTCAGTGCTATGAAATAAATGGGGTGGGGCCTAAAGTCTCGCTAAAATCCTTGGATTAAATTGTTTAGTGCTTCTACATGTCAATACATTAAGCAAGCTTTTAGACTGATGTCCCAAAGACAAAAAAGTAGCACATACATGAGGAGTAAACTGATTAACATGCAGTCTTTTAATTATGGCATTATAGATGGAGGCATTACTGATCCCTCCATTTAGGTCATTTAATTTAATTCAAGTTCTTGTAATCTTATCAGAGGTTCTAGCATCTCAAGTATTTCAAAATATTTTTGAAGTGCTATAGGGCAGATCCATGGGACCATTGATGTGCTATTTGTATTTATAGACTCTGTTAGGCCCTAAATTCCTTAATGGTGATAGATTATAGCATTTGATTGCATTTGTTTGAAGAAGAGAAGATGAGGCAAAGGAAATGATCAAGCAAGAAAATGTCATGGCCAAGAAGAGTTCAGAAAGCAGGAAAATGACAGTGTAAGAGAAGTTGGCTCCTGGTCACTTCCAGTCATATAGTGGTTTCATACTAGGTAGATCTGGTTTAAGGCTTTTAAGATAGGTGACTAAAAATAGGCATTTCCACTTGACAACAATAAGCAAGACATATTAGACAGAGTTCACATTAATATTAATGATGAAATAACTTATTAGACTCATTTTTATGTTTTGTAGCCTTCTATAGCAAGCTTTTGAAGTCAAGCCAGGTAATCAAATACAAAAATCCAGGTTCACCTCATAAGCTTTGATCTTCAGTTTTGAATAAGGCTCCTTTGCTAAATGGCCTATTTGCAGATGAATCAAGCACTTATTTGAAACTTATTTTTAAGAAGTCCTTTTTCCTAGAAGGCTGGCCACTTGTTAAAGGCTTTTAATACTTCATAGATGTAATTTCTTTCTATTTCAAATATTTAAAATGTTATTAATGAACATCTGATTATTTAGTCTGACATGCTTTACAAGTCATTGTATTGTCTTATCATTCATAACCCATCTATTTGTATTTCAATATTAAAATTTATTCTCTTGAGTAATTGGCAGTTTACCTGAATCTACATTGGTTCCCAGAACACCTATCTCATATTTTTTTTTCTTTTATTGTTTATAATCCCCTAGTGGCCTCCACTTACCCCTTACTACCCACCCCATGCCTTGACACTGTCATTTAAATCAGGGCTTTTCAACCTTTTTTGTACCAGGACCCATTTGTAAATACCTATGGTCAGTCCTGACCCAATGCGCCCCCAACGCCAGACCCCAGCTTCCCAGTTTGTGGGGCATGAGGGGCCTGAAACAGCCCCTTGCAGACTGGAACTCTGCCAGCCTGCAAGGGAAAAGCCATGGTTTTCATGTTGTTCTCCTTTAAAGGAGAATCCATTTTTAAAGTTTGTTCATGACCCTTTCATATATTCTTGTGACCCACTTTTGGGTCACGATGCATGGGCTGAGAAATGCTGATCTAAATCTTCAACTGAAACCTGGGGTTTACCCTTCCCTAGTCCCCGTCCTCCACCCCCCGCACTTTCAACTACAGCCTGGGGTTGCCCTTTCCCAGGACTCTTCCTCACTTCTATCTGTAACCTGTCTTTACCCCTGGGTTTGCCTTTCCCTAATGCTCCACCCTTCACTTCCACGCAACTTCTTCCTTTCTGGGGTTCTTGTCTGCTGGCTTGTACCAGCCTGACAGTCTCTGACCACATTGGGCTGTTCCTTCCCTTTCAGGGACTCCTTCACCAAGCCTGGCAAGGGCAGCTCTGCACCAGCTTCCAGGGAGCTCCTTCCCCTTGTGCTCTAATCCTGAATGCCCTCTCTAGCACAGAAACTAGGTTTATAGAGCCCTGGCTCCACCCTGTTCCAATCACATGGGCACAGACAGAAATGCAGCTCCCAGCTGTAACATAGAAAGTTTTCTGCAAAGCGTTCTGAGTTACATTACCCCAGAGCAAACAGAAGTTCACTTTTGGTTCCCGGGGGCAGGGGAATCTAGCTGTGGGCTGAGAGCCTGCAGCCAGGTTCCCATAGCAACAGACATGGCTCTCTCTCAGTACTGCTGTTCTCAAGGGAGCTCATTCTTGGGGCTCCCCAGCTGGTGCTGAAGGGTGCGGTGGGTGCATTGGAGTTTCCTCACCCCTCCAATACACCCATCCAACCCTCCACGGGGAGCTGACCCCCCCCCCCATACTGAACTCCCTCTACACCCGTCCCCCCCTCCCATTCTGAAAACAGCAACAGGCTGGGAGCTGTGCAGACACACGTTACAAAAGATGCTACATTTCAAAACGCCTTTATCTGATACCTCATGCAATGAGGGGTCAGCTTTTCACCTGATCAGCCATTTTTAAGCTGTTTGCAGTTGTGCACCTGTGTTTGGTCACAGCTATAAACTGCTCTCTGTGGCCAGATCAGGCAAAAATAGTCACTTCATGACCCAAACCTTTAAGTCAGCCACTCCTTGTTCTTGTGGATGGCCTATATTTTATCTCTGGGATCTGGCTGTCTGCTTTCTTCCAGGATCTATACTCTCTTGTCTTTGAGCTCCTCATCCTTGACTTGACTGTCTCTCTCTGATTCCACAATTCCCACTCCTATGTATTTTGTGATTACTGCTACTTTCTACTCTTGATGCATCTGCTGCCATCATGTCTTTGTCTTGCTGCCATTCTTTTTGTGGCTGCACCTGAGGTTGGCCCATCATAGCATTCATGGCTGCCTCCTATGCCCTCAAGGATTCTGTATCTGCAGATTATTCTCCCTGTGCATGGAACCATGACCATTCACTCTTGCTTTTTCAGCAGTTTCACCCCATAGATATGGTTCTGATCAAGATTTCTTTTCTTGTTCTCTTTCAGGGCTTGTTTTTTTCATCTTGAACTGGAAATTTCTTTCCTCCTCCTGTGATGAGGAAATTTATTTCCTCCCCCTCTGTTTTACAGAAGGGATGTTCACAGGCTATATGTAATATCTTACGCTGCTTGTTTGCTGGATTTTTTCCCCACATTTATCTAGTCCAACTATGTTGTTCTGATGTGTTAGAAATTTGTTTGGGTTTTTTTTTTTAGTTTTTAATCTTGCTTATAGTTACTTCTGCCTTATTTGATTGGAACAAAGGCTGTATATTTGGCACAATGATATTATAAAACTTCCAATTCTCATCTTGCTGGGGAGTGTGATAACACACAGTCTGGAATGGACTAACTGAAAAAATAGCATTAATGGAAATTATAAAATGATATATTTTGGCATTCTGTGAACAATTTGAAAGCACATTATTTTCTGCAAAGAAAAACTAGTTAAGGTGTTAAATGTACCGATCTGGGAAAGAGTCTGTTTGGTTCATGCAGTTCAAATATATTTTATAAAGAGCATCTTTTTATTTTTTATAACAGTAATCCACATATTACATTATTGTATAACAGTATTTCCAGTATGAGGAATTGCATACCTGCAGTGAATTACTATATAGTAAAAAATATCATTTTCGCATTTAATGGTGTTAGGCCTGTTATAAATCTAAGGATTAATCTGGCTCTCTTGCCTTACTGTACAATGTCAAAAGTATGTGTGAAGACCATGATCTGCTGATAAATTTAAGCATGTTGTAAGCAAATTCAAAGGCTAAAAAAATATAAGTCATATCCCCAGAGTATTCAGAAGACTCTTAACTATTTCTTAGATCTCATATTAATATGGGCTTGCTGATAAATTGAGGTTCTGTTGCTACTCCCCGATATTTTAGTGTTTATATGCCAATAAGCTTCATTCTCAACAAATTTATGGTGTGACATTTTGGGTTAATTATTTTAGTTAAATTGAGGAATATTCAATTAGTCTTTGATCTCAGAAGTGAGGAGAGGCTGATTAATGGACAGGATTTTCAGAATAATCCTCCTCCCAAAAAAATGCTTTGTTAATTCCAGAGCAATGAACATAAAGGCTGCATTGTATTTATTATTATTTTGAGCTCAGCATTTTTGTTAATCATTATGATTATTTTTCACCATTGTTTATCGTGCTATGTATAAATACATGACACTAGGCTAATCACATCAAGCTGTTATCTGAGGAAAAGGATATAGTCCTTAGGGTTGATGTCATTAATCTTTGTAATATCCCTCTACTTCATAGGAACCTAAATGTTTCAGAGACAACATGCAAGATTGCCTCCCATAGCTGAAATGCATTAGCCCTATTTTAAAGTCTATTGCTTCAAGAATATTTTAAAGATCATTATTATTAAACTCAGCCAGAGTTGTGTATTCATTTCCTTGGAGTTCTCATGTCAAGAAGCTTGTGGGCTGTCAGAATATCAAAAATGCATTGCTGCGTCTTGCTAACCTCATCATCACCGTTAATTCTGTCTTGACGTTATTCTGCAGTCTTCCTCCAAGTGTCAAAAGGCTATAAATCTTAAGTTCAGCTCCCAAACAAACTCTTCTCCCTCATGAAGTCATTGTCAATTTCTAATATTGTGACCCTAAGAAGATTCAAAATTGTGTTTTAGAGGCTTTCCTGTGTGCCTTAAATCAAGGTTTCAACATTATGTGTATTGCATTGATCTGTGTTTCAAAATAATTCAACTTTCTTTAACTTTTCTTTAATTTCAATTATCTCAAGATATTTATCAGTCTTTTAAAATAACTTTATTTGCTAACTGTCTCCATACTGAATTGTGAGCTCTTAGTATGATCTTTTGAAAGAAAAAACTAAAATTATACAAAGGTACTTTGCAAAGGGGGGGAATGATTCACCCTCTCTTCTTCTTTAGTTTGAATATTAGATCAACTGCTGACACCAACAATTAAAGCTATGAGGCTTTAAAGATGATACACTGGAATTTGTACATTTAAAATCAAAGCTGTACAGTGCTAGGAAATGTCACTCTAACTCTTTCTTTTTGATACTCACTTCAGAAAAGAATTCCATGCAGACAGAAACATTCCAAAGAACAAAAATGAAATGTTGTCATTTTATCTCTTAAAGCCTGGTATTTTGAGAATATATTGCAGTTAGTAAAATCCTTTAGACTGGGAAAGTTTCTGCACCTCAAGCTTTAGCATAGAATATTATATATTGTCTTCTGTAAATGTCATTCTTTATTACATTCCTGTATGAAAGTCTGGAATGAAAGTGAAAATGTTAACACTCATAGAAGTGTATGCTGATTTTCATATTTCATTTGATTTTCACAGTAATCATAATCAGGATTAATTTGTTGTGTGGTACAGTGGATACTAAGTAATAGTACAGAACATTAAAATTATGAATTCATGAATGTACCATGTTTTGAAAATACATTTGTGAAAATGAATTGACCATTCCATATAGCCCTGCAAAAAATTCCAGAATAAATGTGAAACACAGACAATCTGTAGGCAAGTTAACAAGGGCTAGGATTTGGATACCAAACTATAAATTTTAATTGTATCAGTTTGATTATTATTATTATTACTATATATAGCACTAGGTTTCCATAAAGTTGAAAGTTATGTCGTACCAAGCAGAGTTTTACAGTTACCTCCCTGCTGTAGATTGCTTATTCAAGTGCAACAGTGTCATTACTTCAAAAGAGCCTTTTGTATGAGGTTTTGTCTGTGTCAAGTGAGGGGAAGTTCCACTCTTGTGCTTTTCCACTTCATGAGCTGAAATAATGACTGTAATCTCTGTGGCACTTACATTGGGGTCTCTGGGCCAATGAGGCAGTTCCTTCGATCTTTGACACTACTGACCTGGTCTGTGCAGGGCAGTAGCAGAACTAGGAGTGGACAATGGGAGACACAAGGGGGGTGGGTTCTGGGGGGCATTGGAGTTGAAGGTGCTTTGCTGCTACTCTAGCAGCTAGAGGCTCAGGCAGTGAGGGTGGGCATTGGACAGTGATGTCAAAGAGGCTCTCAGGTCCTGACAGATAAGAGTCATAGGGGAAAGAAGCAGAAGATGAAGGTAGTGGGGCACCTCACACCCACTGTAGAATTAGGGATTTTATTTCTTTGCTCAGCAAGGCATTTGGTAGCACCACTGGGGAGCCAGGCAAGAGGTTGAACTCTTTAGCTGGGGGATACCCATGGTTTTCAGGACCCTAGAGCTGCCATAGAGCCTTCCAGGTCTCCTTCTCTGCATTGCACAGCTGGTGCCTCACAGCTGGCAGGACCCAAGGGTGCCTTTATCTCCTGGTTCCTGGACACCACCCAGAACCTCAGCTGCACCCTTACCCTAATGTTGCCCAGAGCAACAAAGGAGCTTGCTACATGATGGCTGATATAGGGTTACTGTGGAGTGGCCCTTATGCTGCTACTTTGTGGTCTATATATCCATCATGACATAAAAAAACCAAGCACCAGTGTTAGACACCTTTATGCTTTCTGCTGTGCTGCCCCTCATGCTTGAGAAGAGCTGGCAGCAAACATCCACAAAGTGCTGCAAAGTTCTCCATCAAATTCCTCCTTAAAACACTCTGCTTGCTGTGATACCTCCAGAAAAGCTGTACCACTACTGACCAGTATTGTGTGTACTCCTATCCATCTATGAGTTCTTGTCTGAGACAGTAAGGTCTTTTGGTTCTGTGTTTGTGGCACCAAACACAATAGAGTCCCAGCCCAGCGCCATGACTAGAACCTCTCAGCACTAAAGAAATTCACATAAATAGTAACAAGAGTATGTGTCAAGAATAAAAGCTGGTAATGTTGAAGTCAACTACTAAATCCTGAGGTTGATTCCCAGAGACTCTCCCAAGAATGTGGACACACAGACTGGATCCAGACGTGCAGGCGCATGTGGTTTGTGGCACTGCAAACTTCTTGCAGTGCCACAAACCCCATGCATTGCACATAATTCAGTGTATGGCACTGCTAATTTGCAGCACTGGGGCAAAATTTGCTACTGGGATTTCATGGTAGCAACAAAAATATCCTGTAAAAATGGCTTAATCCACGCCAAAGTGGCGAGCACTGAGACAACTGTAGAGATGGGGGAGCGGGCAGCCCAGGGACAGCTGGCTGGGGTGCAGTGTGCCTTGATTCAGGGGAGCAGGTAGCCTTCACTGCAGAGCTCCCATGCTGCAGCATGTGGAGCCTACACGCTGAGGCATATGGCACCCCAACCAGCTACGGAGCAACTGGCTGGAGTAGTGTGCCTTGAAATGGAGAAGGAAGCTCCTCCTCATCTCAGGGTCCACTGTGTCCCAGCCAAGTGGGGAGCGGCCGGCTGGTGTGCAGGGTGCCCCAGTGCGGGGGCTTCTCAGCATGCAGAGATGGGGGAGCAGGTACCCACAGGCTGCCTGCTCCCCCATCTCCACATGCCACTTCCCAGCTTGCCAGGGCACAGAGTGCCTCAGCACAGGGGATGGCTAGCCCCTGCTGAGGCACCCTGTATCCCAGCCAGCCCCCAGTGCAGCATGTGGAGAGCGGCACAATGTGTCCTGCTGCAAAGCATATGGACAGTGGCATGTACTGCGGCACAAAGTAATGGCAGAAATTTGTGCCACTACTATTTGTGGGCATGCCCCTGCTTGTGTGGACCTGGTCGTATACATCTTTTTAATACAATGACTTCAGATCCTTCTGGCTGAAATTCTAGTTTTTAATGCAATATGTTTTACAACCAACAGAATCTGCGTTGTGAAAATTACTACAGAATAAGTTGATCTGCCACAAAACCCTTTCCATGTCTGAGTCACAGCTGATATATAGTAACCTTACAACCCAAATGAGTTTTGTGTAAGTGTCGGGAAAGGGAAAAGAATGTGTATGAAACATAGCCATTACGAGAGAAATTTCAATTTTGCAGGGGCTAGAAAGAAGCATTAAGCTATAATTAAAAAAGTTATTGGAGACATCCAGAAAGCTTTGAGCCAATTTAATTAATGTAGTCAAACCTTTTTCTCCCCTCTATCCAACAGAAAAGCAGTAATCAGTACAGTGGTATTTCAAAGGTTAGACAGGTCTAAATTTTACCTATATTGAATGCTAAATATAATTGTAAATTTGCTCATATCCAACTCATTTTTTTTTATAGTGGGTGTAAAAAATCTGCAAAACATAACTTTACTGTGGGGTCTGTTATTACTCATTACTGCACTGTTCTAATGCTGCTGAAAGAAAGTTTTGGATCATTATACCCAATAGTTCCTGAGTGAGAAATAGGAGTCTATAAAATTTTTAATGATCTAGATATTAATAAAAAGAGGGGAAAGGCCAAGAAGAAGAAACTACAGTTGATGAGCTTCATCATTACCAGTAAGTATCAGTTATTGGTCAGTTTTCCTTACAAAAGTAGCTTTCAGCTAGATGTGGAATAATTTAGATACTAAAAATAATAGCTTTTGAAAGCTGCGTTATAAAATGGGGTATTTTCATATTGCATGGTCTAAGTTGATCAGTGCAAATGAATACATTTTGAATTATTTCCTTACTAATTTTAAAATAATGGTATAACACCGCATGGAAAAATTACAATCATTATCCTGGAGAAACGATCATTGTGGTACAAAACCAAAACATATATTTTTCCTCATTATTTTATTTAATAACTGAAGGAATTCAGCGGTGTTGATGTTTTTAATAGCTAGAAAACTGTTCAATGGGATACACATACTGAAAGTTGTGTTTTGGAGCAATGATTTAAGCATAACAATTTTACTCAGGGCAGTGATTAAATGGATACACTTACTCCCACATTTAGAATGATGCTTCCTTATTGGCAAATGGTCTTATCCAACACCATTTGAAGTTAAGGATCTTATTAAGTGTTCTCAGTGAGCATTGGATCTAGGAGTGGAGCAAACACAGTGAAATTCCTGCATGAACAGATCCACTTTCCTTGTGGGAACCAAGGTAGTAAATATGAGCAATTACTGTAGCTTGACCAGGAAATTGTAAAGTTCTACACTATGTCATCTAAAATCAAATTGAAAAATACAAAAGTTGTTAATTGTATGCCCCCAGATCAGGGGTGGGCAATTAGTTTGGGTGGAGGGCCACGTACTGAGTTTTGGCAAGCCATCGAGGGCCACATGACAGGCAGCCCAGGGTAGATAAATATTAATTTTCTAAACTTTTTTAGGGGCCCTGTAGACCAGATAGAATAGTTTGGTGGGCCACATTTGGCCCGCGGGCCGCATTTTGCCCACCCCTGCCCCAGGTCAATAATATAATAAAGTAGCGTGCTGTTCTATTTTGTTTTGCTCTTAAAGTTAGAGGACTTTTGGCCAATCAAGTTTTTTTCTTCATCATAGGCATTTGCAAACTATGAATCTAGAAATATGATTGAAACTTAGCAAAGAGGTGGAGTAGATGGCATCTGCTAGTGATAGGTTTGCTCATGCCACACAGAGTTTTGAATTCATACACTATGTATCAGTAATTTTGAGCTTAACACATCTCTCAATCACAGTATGCAGCCAAAGCTTGTCAGTTCAAAATAAAAGAATACAATATGTGGATATTTTTGGAAGTGAGGATTTTCCTTCATCATTTAGGATTTTGTTTTATGCAATACTTCTATAGTACTTTGTTGTCAGGAAATGTTTTCAGCTGTACTAATCTGAATGTGTCATATGGTCACAATAACTCAGACTGTTAATATTGGCTGTTACACCAAAACATGCAGGGTTTTGCATGGAAAGGTTTGACACCAAAAAAAGTGCCCGAGCTCCCCATGCAACTTGCATCCAGGGAAAGTGAGGGGCACTGGACTAGGGTAGGGGGTGATGCCCTTTTGGTCCCTGGAGCCAGGGGAGAGGCAATGCTTTGAGCACTGTGGGTAGCCTGAAGTGTACCCCACACCCAGCACCCTATGGAAACAGTGTGCTGCCCAAAGCTTTGGGAGATGCTTGTGCACACCTGGGGAGCCCTGTGGGGCTTTGCATGAAAAGTTTGGGCACCAAAAAGAAGCGCCTGAGTGGCTTGTGCTTGGGGGTTATCTTTTCATGGAAAAATTTTGTACCTCAGCCCCCCAAGTGCCCCATGCAACTTGCATCCAGGAAAATAGAGTGGCAGAAGTGTTGCAGCTGGGCATTTCTTTTCCTAAAGCATCACCTGGCAGTAAGGTAGAACTGAAAGGGCATGAGGGTAAAATTTTTCTGACATGTCCTCTAGCGTGTTTTACTAGTCATAGCATAATATGCCATTGCATGGTAAATCACGTCCACATTACTTATTTAGCCGTCTTAAACTAAGAATGAAAAATTAAACCCGGAACATTTTCAGTGACTAAATGCCGAGTACGTGTACAAGGGCCCTGAGATTCTTATGCTGGGGCCATCGACATAGTGCCCCAAAACAACAAAAACAAGGGAGAGATTAAAAAAAAAAATCCTGTAAAATAAAACTATAGCACAGATCAGCATAAAGATCTAAGCATAAAAGAGAAATTCCTCAAACAATATTCCAGTCTAGCTTTGTTTGCTAAATCCCTACCCAGGAGGAAGAGCTTACCAGCAGCCTAACAAAAGTGGGGAAGCAACTGGGCTATCAGCCCTTAGTGTGGATCCTTGAAGGTGGAAGGTATGACGGGAGTGAGGGCAGAATTGAAGCAGCTGCACTGCTGGACCAGGCACTGCTGTGCTGCTGAAAGTGCACACTGTGCCACTGCCCCATTTGGGATATTCAGGTATCACATTATGTCTCTGTGTCTAACAGTGCTTTAAAAGATGTCCAGGGTCTGGCTCTGGTGACCTCAATAAGGAGGGAGTTCCAGATCTAATGAGCAACTACTGAGAATGACCTCCTATGAGTTTTCGCCAAGGCAAAGACTTGGTGCACTGATGGTATTTACAAGAGTTTGCATTTGGCTGCACAAAGGGATCACAATGGCACACAAGGGAGAAGGCGGTCTCTTAGGTATGTAGAGCCTGAATCATTTAGGGCCTTATAGGTCAAAAACTGCAGCCCAATTTTTTTTTTCCCAGAAAGCTATTGGGAGCCAGTGTAGACGAACTCTATTTCCCAGCAGCCCCTGTCTGCCTCATCGTGGCTGGTTTCCATGGAGACTCCATTAGCCCTGTCAGGGCAGTGGCAGTGCGGGGCCAGGGTTCCCATGAAGACCAGCCTCAGCAGTGCTGGCAGGGCATGCAGCTGGGTGGGGAGCTGCATTGGGGATGAGGTCTTGCAGCAGTGACAGTTTGGTCTGGGACCAGGGCAGAGCCGCGATCCACTGCCCACGTGCCCCAGGCAGGGGTGTGCAGACAGCGGATTGCAGCTCTGTCCCCATCTGTGGACCATCTGTGGACCATGCTGTCATGACTGCAAGACCCAGCCACAGCTGTGTGCCCTGCTAGCACTGCTGGGTGACCTCTATGGAAACACTGGTCCCACACTGTCACAGTGCTGCCACTACTGGGGTCTCCATGGAAACTGACCACAGTGGCGCATGCAAGGGCTGCTGGGAAATGGAGTCTGGCAGCCTGCTGGATCTACCATTTTGCCCACCCCTGATATAGGTATACCGCAAATCTGTGAACCAAAGTGACAAGGGAAGGCTGAACGCCATCAATGACAGGTGCCCAAATCCCCACCCCCTACAAGGCAGGTGGTCTGTTTATTGCCACCTCTCTCTTGTCTAAGTTCAGTATCATTTGGCTCACCATCATCTAATCCCTGCACAAAAGGGTATAAAATAACTCTTTACCTTTTTAATTGTGAGGTAATATCTCCTTGTCAACTAAGATAAATAGAATATTAACTTCCTTCTTGCACTCACTGCATAGGCATTTGCATTTCCTTTCTAATGCTACCTAGCTCCACACTTCACTGGAAGAGGAACCAAACTAGGAGCCTTTCTTTTATTCACTTGGGAGTTTCCCTACAGTATTCTATCCTGAAGGACCAGTATTCCAATTTTTATATCTAATTAAATTCCAAAAAGTGCCAAGTCTATGTTACCCTTTTACTGAAATGCATACCAGAAATACTGTTTTTTACATTGTAACAGTATGTAGCATTATGCATCAAAAATAGCAATAAACAGCTTCCAGACTACTTTTCCAATTATGCCAAACAAAGCAACACTCTTAAAATACAAAGCCCCAGATTCCTGATATACCTTCCTTTATATGGTTGTCCAATTGCAAGAAGAATTTCTCAGGCTGGCAATAGTTTTTTTTTGTCCATCTTCTTATGGTTAATGATTAGTTAAAGGGGAAAACAGAAATAGGAACATCTTTAAAGTTAACATTTATAGTATTTCTGATTATCAGACTGTGTTGTTTTATAGCACTTTGCTGATTTTTGTAATATTATTTCTCACTTTATTACCAATACAAGGAGGGTATATGTTTTCACATAAGCATATGATAACTCAAAAGAACCAAAAGAAAACAAGGAATTCAATTGCTTTCATTTATCTTAGCACACAGTATGTTTATAATGTCCCAAGAAACTTTAATAGATATAACTATATAGAGAGATATCTATAAAGGAATCTTCTGACACTATATATTTTATATATTTTATATATTTGTAATTATGTATATTATTATATTGCCTTTATATCAAGGAAGTCTAAAAATTATATTTTAAAGATAAATATAGTATGGTATAAGCACAAATAGATTATAACTGTTTTGCACTTAAGTTTCATGAGAGACATCACAGTACAGTGTTGTGCCTGGGAAAAACTCCTAAATTTGTGATCTGTGTGACCTCAGTTTCTTCCTCAATGAAATGCTGATGATATGTACCATATTTCTAGAAGTGGACTGGGGTTTAATTAATATTTTATGTAGAGCACTAAAAAGGTAAAGTACTAAATGCCAGATCCAAAAATAGATTTCATTTTCACTTAACATAGCTTTCTATGTAGATTCCAAATACTAAGGCCTTTTGTTATTTGCTGGCATAGCTGCATGGATAGCAACACTAATGTAATTGGCCCAAATCAAGGACATGACCGTTGACTGATAGCAGTTTTGTATACATGCATTAGCGCTCTTAACTTGGAAATTAAAGCTTTATTTGGAAAATTTTCAGGGTCTCTTATTTAATTTTAAACCCTTTCTAAATGCATTTAAATAAGAAGTAGAAGTGGAAAGAAATTGATGCATCATTTAAAAATGTGAATTAGATTATATTGTTGGCGTCAAACACAATTTTTCCCTACTAAGTAAATATTTTGATATCTGAGCAGTTTTCATCAAACAGTCAACTAAAGATCACAAGAATGATGAGTATCTTTTAATATTTCAAATTATCACAAGTTTGTCAAAGCCAAAACCCATTTTGTTGTAAATGTAGTTTTGACAGTTGAGGGAAATCAACACTATAATGCTTAGCTGGTATTTAATCTGCAATAATTTTCTTGAAAAATATAAGTAGTATTGAACTTGAAGACTGAAACAACACTGATGCAAACACCCTAGCAGCTGATTGATTGTTAGGCTAGCTTAGTGTACATGGTTATGTATATTTATTTTGAACAAATTTCTAATCACTTGGAGTGATTTCTGCTATTATTGTCAAGTGCATAAATCGTAACATGAAATGTAATTAATTCTAGAGTCAACAATGAAGTTGACTGAACATTTCTTCAAAAGAAAAAAGTATTCCCTACTAGCTGTGCCTGACTGTGAATTTGCAAGCCACAAGATTGTTTCCTGCTTATGCACTTGTAGCATGGTTTACATTAGGGCTGTGCGGAGCTTTGGTCCCTCATTCAATTCGGTGGAGATTTGGCGCTATTCCATGGTCGAATCTCTGAATCTGAATCAAATCAGGAGACCCTTTAATCTCTCTGAGTTAAATCAGAACCCTCTGAATCAATTCAGAGATATTCAGATAGATTCAGCGATTCGGACATAGACACAGCTTTAAATGTTTTTTCTACATACCTGAAGGTACCAGGTGGCTCATGAATACTGCAATGCTGGGGCAGATGGAGCATCCCACAAGAGTGCGGGGGACTCCACAGGGGGCTCCCCAGAATGTCTCAGCAGACCTGAAAGTAGACCAGAAGCACATTCAGTTCATTTCTGGGTCCGCCACAGAGAATGCAGGGTGACAAGAGAAAGGGACACCCAGGTAAGGAGCAACATCCTGGGAGCAGGGGGCCACAACAGTGCTGGGAGTGGGGGGGAGGCACACGCACCCTCAGGAGGCCTCAAATGCCTCTACACTAATGCTCATAGTATGTGGAGCAAGCAGGAGGAACTGTGCCTCCTGATTGCGAGTAAGAATCCAGACTTAGTAGGGCTCACAGAAACCTGGTGGGACCCTACACACGACTGGGCAGTGGGCATTTGGGGATATACCCTATATAGAAGAGACAGGACAGAGAGGAAAGGTGCGGGGGGCTGCACTGTGTGTCAAAGAGCAACTCACATCATCAAGGATTAGCTTCATGTTAGAGGAGGGTCGGGCAGAAACGCTGTGGGTCAAACTACAAGTGGGGCGTGGTGGAAGGGACCTTACGGAGGGTGTCTGCTACAGAGCACCCAACCAGGGGGAAGAACTGGACCGGGACTTCTCCAGTCAGCTTATGGAGGCGGTTAGGTCAAGGGATGTCATTGTTATGGGCGACCTAAACTACCTAGACATTTGCTGGGAGGAGCAGACAGCCAGGTCTGACCGCTCGCGTAGGTTCCTGGCTGGATTACAGGACCTTCACCTTATCCAGGAGGTGCACAGCCCCACTAGGGTTAAGACCTTGCTGGACCTGGTCCTGGCCACGGGGGATGACCTGGTGAGGGGATTGCAGGTCCTTGACCACCTGGGCAATAGCGATCATCACCTGCTGGAATTCACTATGCAGCGCAGGGTGTCAAGGGCTTATAGCAAGACTAAAGCCCTTGAATTCAGAAGGGCCAACTTCAATGAGCTTTGGAGATTAGTGGGGGAAGCACTAAGGGCCCAGAAGGTAGAGGAGATGGGAGTCTATGAGGGATGGTTATACCTTAACAGGGCGATCCTCCAGGCCCAAAGGGTAACAGTCCCTGAGAGAAGTAAGGAGGGTAAAAGTGCTCAGAAACCCCCATGACTCAGCAAGGGCATTCAGGAATGTCTAAGGACTAAAAGGGGGGCAGACAACCAGTGCAAGTGAGGGGCTATCACCAAGGAGGAGTACTCCTCCTTGGCCCGGGAGTGTAAGAGGGCTATTAGGAAGGCCAAGGCAGAGATGGAACCCCAGCTAGCGTCCAGGATTAAGGACAACAAAAAGTGCTTTTTCAAGTACATTGGGAGCAAGAAGAGGGCACCAGGCAATGTAGGGCCCCTGCAAGATGCAAATGGTAACTTTGTGGCTATGTCAGACGAGAAAGCTGGTATTTTTAAGTTTCTTTGCCTCTGTTTTCTTGAACAGGAACCCGGACATCCCTCCTACCAGAGGTAGGAACAAACCCAGAGATAGCTCTGTCAGGCCTTGGGTCAGCGCACATGTAGATCTTCTGGAAGGGCTGGACATTTTTAAATCTGCAGGTTCAGATGCCCTCCACCCAAGGGTGTTGAGGGAGCTGGCAGGGGTCATCGCGGAGCCCTTGGCCTAGCTGTATGAGCATTCGTGGTCATCTGGCCAGGTGCTGGGGGATTGGAAACTAGCTAATGTGGTCCCTATTTTAAGAAAGGGAGGAAGGAGGACCCAAGTAACTATAGGCCCATGAGCCTCACCTTGGTCCTCAGGAAGATCTTGGAGAAAATCATCAAGGAGCACATCTGTGGGGGGCCAGCAGGGGAGATCATGCTCAGGGGCAATCAGCATGGGTTCATCAAAGGCAGGTCCTGCCAGACCAACCTGATTGCCTTTTATGACCAGGTAACTAAATCTTTGGATGATAGTGTCGCTGTGGACACAGTCTTTCTAGACTTTAAGAAGGCCTTTGACACTGTCTCTCACCTCATTCTCATTAATAAATTAAGCAACTGTGGCATTGATGCCTGCACAGTTGGATGGGTAAAAAACTGGCTGATGAGGCGCACCCAGAGAGTAGTGGTGGACGGGTTGTACTCAACCGGGTGAGATGTGAGCAGTGGGGTTCCCCAGGGCTCAATCCTCAGGCCCACACTGTTTAACATCTACATCAGCGACTTGGACGAGGGGTGGAAATCACGCTGTCCAAGTTTGCTGATGACACTAAGATGTGGGGCGAGGTGGGCACACTTGAAGTGAGAGAGAGGCTGCAACTAGATTTAGACAGACTACAAAAGTGGGCAGACGAGAATAGGATGGGGTTCAATGTAGACAAATGCAGGGTGCTGCACCTTGGGAGAAGGAATCCACAGCATACATACAGGCTGGGGAGTTCCCTTCTTGAAAGCACAGAGACAGAAAGGGATCTCGGAGTCATTATTGACTCCAAGATGAACATGAGCCGCCAATGCCAGACCACAGCCAGCAAGGCCAGCCATACCTTGTCATGCATCCAAACATGCATCTCAAGCCGATCCAGGAGAGGTGATACTCCCCCTCTACGTGACATTGGTCAAGCTGTAATTGGAGTACTGCATCCAGTACTGGGTGCCACACTTTAAAAAGGATGTGGCCAGCCTGGAGAGAGTCCAGAGGAGGGCCACCTGTTTGGTGAGAGGGCAGCAGGACAGACCCTATGAGGAGAGACTGAGGGACCTGAACCTGTTTAGCCTTGGCAAGAGGAGGCTGAGGAGGGAACCGGTGGCTGCCTACAAACTCATCAGGGGAGATCAACAACAAATAGGAAGAGCCCTATTCTCCCCAGCACCACCTGGAGTGACAAGGAACAATGGTAATAAGCTGATGAATAGGTCTGGGTTAGAGATCAGGAGGCAATATTTTACAGTTAGGGTGGCCAGAATCTGGAACCAACTTCCTAGGGAAGTGGTCCTTGCCCCTACCTTGGGTAAATTCAAAAAGAGGTTAGACAATCACCTGTCTGGGGTCTCGTGAACCCAGCATTCATTCCTGCCTGTGGCAGGGGGTCAGGCTAGATGATCTGTTCAGGTCGCTCCTGGCCCTAGCTACTATTAAACTATGAAACAAAAGCTTGAACACACCCCTAATTTACATAGCCTTTGTTCAACAAAAGCTTTTTTTTTACTTCAGCATATAACCTTATTTTGGGTTTGGAGGAAGGAACAGAATCAGTATTTAAAAAATCATTTTATACATTTTCACTAGTTGTCCATGAAATATTTTACTTCTGGATATATCTGTCTGTGTGGTAGAGGGAAAGAAAAGATGTGCCTTTTGCATGGATGGATATAAGAATTTTTTTTTCAAAATCATTAGCTTTATTTAGTTGAAAATATGCTTGTGTTATTTATATTTTCAAAGCATCCACAATATGCTAACCATTGTTGGGGGGGGGGGGGGGGGGACAAGGGGGAGCTAGTCCCTTTTTCAAAGTATTTACTCTGTCTACATTTCCACAGAAGTGTAGTTATCTATATGAGGTAGGTTTCGTCTACATGGTTCAGGTAAAAATGGTGGTAGTAGCATGGGCATCTATCAGCGTCTTGGAGGTGGGCATGGAAAGCACCCTCTCCAAATTCGCTGATGACACAAAGATGTGGGGAGAAGTGGGCACACTGAAGGGGAGGAACAGTATCCAACTAGATCTAGACAGGTTACAGAGGTGGGCAGATGAGAATAGGATGGAATTCAACACAGACAAGTGCAAGGTGCTGCATCTAGGGAGAAGGAACCAGCAACACACCTATACGATTGGGAACACCCTTCTCAACAACACAGTGGCTGGAAGGGATCTTGGAGTCATTGTTGACTCCAGGATGGACATGAGCCGCCAATGTGAGGAAGCTGTCAGTAAGGCTAACCACACCTTGTCATGCATCTACAGATGCATCACAAGCAGGTCCAGGGAGGCAATTCTTTCCCTCTATGCAGCGCTGGTCAGGCTGCAATTGGACTGCATCCAGTTCTGGGCACCGCACTTCAAGAAGGATGTGGCTAACCTTGAGAGGGTCCAGAGGAGGGCCACTTGCATGGTCAGGGGATAGCAGGCCCTACGAAGAAAGACTAAAGGGCCTGAATCTATTCAGCCTCCACAAAAGAAGACTGAGAGAGGATCTGGTGGCTGTCTGTAAACTCACCGGGGGGACCAGCGGAAAATAGCTGAGGCTCTGTTGTCCTGGCCACCACCTGAGATAAAAGGGAATAATGGCCACAAATTGATTGAGAGCAGGTTCAGGCTTGATATGAGGAGGCATTACTTTATGGTTAGGGCTGCCAGGCTCTGGAATGGGCTCCCAAGGTGGGTGGTGCTCTCCCCTACCTTGGGGGTCTTCAAGAGGAGGTTGGATAGATATCTGGTTGGGGTGTTATGATCCCAGCACTCATTCCTGCCCAGGGCAGGGGGTGAGACTTGATGATCTGTTCAGGTCCCTTCTGACCCTAGAAACTATCTACAGAGGCAATACAAATCCGCCATAGACCCTACATCCTGAAGTCCTTGCCACTATGCCATAACTCCATTGTTACCAAATCTACCTATATTAACCACATGTTGCTGTATCAGCAGGCTAAGAAGAGGAGAGGTAACTACAATAAAATATGTATATTTTTTCTAAATAAATATGCATAATTGATATATGGCAGCTCAACTCATTCTTTTTTAGGTGACTCATTTTTTGTAAGAACTGAGTATCATCATGCTTACTTACTCTCCCAGGTTGACTGCCTGCACTTTGGAGAGAGCATAGGACTACTGAACCTTCTCCCACATAAATGGGTGGGAGCAGGGAGCTAGGTGTAAAGCCTTGTTTCTGCTGCCCTACAATATGCTAGGGAGTCTGTTAGCCTATGCTATAACAATTGGAAGGCAAGGACAAGTTGCCTTCCCTCTAGATCTTCTTGTATTGCAATTCATTCCCTGTATGGGGGTTGGTGGTACAGCTCTGGTTTAGTTCTTTGCCACAGTCATTGTCCACTGGTGGATTTTACTCTTATGACAGAAAGACGGGATTATTCTAAAAGGCATCCCTCTTCACTTCATTAACAGTATAATTCCTTATTAAGCCACAACATTTTCTTGCATGTACTGCTTCAAATATCTAATCTTGAATGTTTAGAAAAAGCCATCTGATCACAGGGAAATGAATTATGAAAATGGTTATTTGCTGACAAAAAGCAGAATGTTCTTTAATTATTTATAATTATATTTAACAATTATGAATAACCTAATCTTTAACAGAAAAAGCAAACCCGTTCAGATGAGAGAGAAATTAAAATCACAAAACAACCGAAATGCTTTAAATGCAATACACTACTCTTAATCTGCATTCAAGGGTAGTATATTGCTCTTGGAAATAAAGTGCTAAGCAGTAAGGGGTACAATTTAAGACCAAATAATATTGAACATATTGTAAAGAATTCCATAATTTATTAGACATATGAAGCAAAAAGTAGTGTCCTATGTTGGTTCTTTTACTTGGATGAAATGACTTGGAAGATTCTCTGGTTAGTTTTCTAGGGCTAATAGGGAGCTAGGAGCATGGATTCCCATGCTGTTTCATTTTGAAACTTTTAAAAACAAAGCTTTGATTATTTCCAGTGAAATTCTGTGGATTTTTTCCTTTTACAGGAAATTTCAACATTTCTGCTTTTTCATTCTGAGTGATTGCTTTTTCCATAATTTATGAATTTTCTGCAGCATGTGATTTCTAATTTGTGATCAACTGCAAGCATGACTAAACACTCTATCAAGTAGCTAATGGATTCAATGCAACCACCAAATCTTATTGCCTAAATTCAATTCTGTTTTTTTTCCTTTTATCATAGCTGTTATCTATTTGTTCTCTTTATATTTGTCAAGCTGCTCTGGACAGGATTTGACTTTTAAATGTTGTGAAGTGTTGTTTTGTGTGGAAAGGACATACTTGCCATTATCATTTAATCTAAAATAAATGGTCATAATGGCAAATATGTTCCCAATATGTGCTTGTAGCAGAGGACCCCTACCCCGGTTACTGGATGGAAGAAAGCAGAGCAGAATAGAACCAGCCAAGCAAGGGCAGCTTGCAGGAACCTAGCTGCAAAGGACAGCAGATGTGAATATCAGCATTAAATGGGCTGCAGGAGCCAGCCTGCAGATTGCAGGCAGCAAAGTGCTGTGCTGCTGATGGAGAATTAGTAGGCACTGGGCCTTGTTAACAGAAACCTGGGTCAGATGACTGGAAGAGCAAGGGGTTTGAACTTCACCCTGATTTTGGGATTAGGGCCTCAAACTGGTTTAGATTTTCAGAAGGAAAAGTCCATCTTCTGGGAGCCTCACAAAAGTGAGGGGTCTAAATCTGTAGGCTGCAGAGAAAGGAGCTAGCTGAGTTGTCTGCCAGAGAAGAAGGGAGATAACTTGGAGGCTGGGAAACAAGTCACACTCCTAGGATAGGGGTAGGAGTGTTGCAGCAGTTAGAGACCCAAGGAGGGTTTGTGTCAGAGTTTTATAACTGAGTGGTTTGTGGGTTTTTCTATTTATTCCTACCAGAGGCTTGTGGCCAGGAGGATGATTTGGAGGCCACCTGGTGGTCCTAGGAGGCACCTTGTGCTTTGAGTCCTGAGACTATGTAGGCTGCAAAAGAAGAGCAGCAGTCCTGCCAAGATTAGGGACCCAGAGGGCTGAGAGAGTAAGGGAATAGCCTTGTAAAGGCCAAGGCCCAGGGACTAGTACACATCTTTAAGGGGCCTAGTGAATGAAGGCTGAGTAATATCAAAGCATAGGTATGGCTTTAGGTGGCTGGAAGTCATGATTAAAGCCTGTATAGTGCAGTGAGGGTCAGGAAGTCTGGCCTAGGGCCAATAGGGCCAGGGGTCAGCACAAGAAAGACAGGTTAAGAGGGGTCAGCCCCAGGGGCAGAGAAGCCTTGAGTGCTTTGGCAAGAAGGAAAGCCCCAAGGAAGAAACTACTCTGGCCTCTAGAGGCAGGCTCCCCAGGTAATCATATTAACATCACAGCATGGCAGGTAAGCGGCAGGAGGTTTGGTGGCCAGAGAATGATGCAGAAGAAGTGGGGGTGCTAGGGGGCACCATAGCCAGGTTTGAAGGTTGGGTCCTGCTATGGTGCTCCAGAAAGAAAGGAACGTACATACGGGTGAGCGTGTGTGTATATATATAATTTGAAATATGCATATATTCCAAATAACTATGAGTATATACTTTCTCCCTATACATGTTAGAGTATGTATGTAATATAATGGAAGTGAAAGAAGAGGTAACCAGAGCTGATGAAGTGGCCAAACACCCTGTATATATGATATACACAGGCTATCTGACAAGATATAGTTTTACCAACAGTGTTGCTTAGTCAATAAAACATTACAAAACAATTTGAGAACTGTAACTATTAATAAATATGAATGAAGGATGATCATTGCTTTTAGTAGAAATGGTATTTGGTATGTGAACAAATACTTTTCAAATCTAGTCTCTCTGCTGCTAAGAACAGCATTGATATCATCACCAAGATTATGAGAAGCAGACAGCTCAGCAGTGCAGCAAGTTCAGCTTTCAGTATTGTGTGTTTGGGAGCCAAAGTTATATCCAGGCTGGTACTTTCCAAGCTTCATGCTCTGTACATGCACTATTAAATGCTGTGACAGCTGCTGGCCCTTTGTTTATATATGTGCATAAATAAGATCTGAAACAGCATTGTGGAGATCAGTTATACTCCCTTTCCTTTTCAGTCTTTCAAAAGCACCGCCTTGTTACAATGATATAACTGTATTTTGCTTCAGTTCAAAAATAAATTATTCACTGTAATTCATGAGTTTAACATGAAGAGTTAATATGATAACAAGACAGAAATGCATATGAAGAGGCTATTAAAACTGGTGGTAAAAGATATAGATTTTCATTAAGTTTCTAGACAAGCATAACTTGTAAGCTTAACTCATAAAGATTAACATGGCTAGGTTAAAGGGTAATTGCATCTTGCATCCAAAACAAAATAAGTTGGTACCCTTCAGGGACTATACGCAGCTAAGATAGTGAAAACTGATTAATTTTATTTCTGTGGGCTCTGGAAAACTAGGAAAACCAATTTAGAGAAACTGCACTGCTAGTTAAGAAGATAAATATCTAATTAACAGGACATATCTATTTTAACATAATATCTAACTCTGGATCTACTATAATACTATCTGATTGTCACCTTTACAGTTGGGAGATTTCTTGCTTAAATCCTTCATAATATGGGCAATTGCCAAAGTAGAAACTTTATGATTTAAGTGTGGAAGAATGGTTCCTAAATGTTCTCGTACTGGTAGCACTAGTGATTCATTTCAGGAAGTCCAAAATGTAACTTTCATTCATGTGAAAAATTATGTGCGAATTTTTTATGAACTTCAAAGAGAGAATCACGAAATGACTTCCTCTGGGGAGAAATTGCACTAAACTTGTCTCTCATTTGTTTCTGATATATCTGAATTCTGTTGAGTTTTTAGAGGTATGCAAAGTGTGCAATGGACTGATGTTAAACAAACGGAATAAAAGACATTTGAAAGGAACAGGCAGTCTCATGTGGCAGCTGTCAAGACCCAACCCAGCAATTTGGGGTGGGGTCCAGGTTAGGGGGGAGGGCTCTGTGCCCCCTTCCCCAAGTTTCTTGACAGCTGCAGCCAGCCTGGCCCCACTTTTGGCTGCACCAGGAACTAGTGACGGGGGAAGAGAGCCCCCATGCCATGCAGTCCTCTGCAGATTGCTGGGTCAGGTCTTTGGGTGGGGAGGGCCAGGTCTGTGTGGAGGGGAGGGGGCTCCCTTCTCTCCCCGGTCCCCTGCCTGAGCCTTTTGACGGCTACAATCAGCAGCTGCAGCACAAGACTGCCTGGCCTGGCTTTTGGCTGCGCCAGGAACTGGGGGTGGGGGGAGGGAGCCACCCTGATGCTCAGACTTGGCCCAACCTTCCCTGACCCAACACTGCAGTCAGGGGAGGCCTTCACAACACAGGGGCTCCCTTATCACCCCCAGCCACAGCTAACAGTTGCCAGCTGCTGAGGTGGCAGGGCTTGGGAGAGGGGCACTCTGGTGGCCTCCTAGTATGCATTTGGGAGTGCCCTCTGCCTGCTGGCCTTGACTAGTGCAGGCAGGCTCTGAGTTCCCACCCCCACCCCAACTGAATAGTGAATGTCTGTTGGGTTCGCTCGTGCTCTAACATACAGTGCTTTAAGTAAGGCATGATAGCTTTTCCTCCAGGGCTCTTTAAATGTCTGTTCCTAACCTAAGTTTCCCTCTGTGACTTGCTTGAGAGCAGCCATGGGAGACCATCTTGAAGCTTTACTACCACATTTTCATTTTTGGCGCATGTGAGACCGTGGGTAGGGCGTACTTGAGGATATCCTTCCCTTGGAATAATGGAGTCACATGCATGCCTATTGTAAGAGGAAAATGTGTGTCTTATGCTCAATTAGTAGGAAATGGATGGAACATCATCAGTTGAATGAAGTGTTTCTGTCCTGCTGCATAAAAACAGTACAAGTCATTAGGTCTAACACCAAGGGACTTCTGACTGAACAAGGAGTGTGTTCCTCTTGTGCAGTAGCAAGCTCAGTTCCTTAGTTTTTGCCTTTGCACTGGTGTGTAGATCAGGACCGAGTCAGAGACCAGGGAAGAGCAGGAGAATTCTGTGCTTTGTGGATACTTTTATCCTCCTATCTTCCACATGTTGGAAGGACTTATTAGAGCTGCAGGGAAATACTTTGTGAAAACAAACACAAAGGTGCATTGAAACCAAAGCAAATCCCATATATTGTTCCAGAAAATCTCAGAGGAAAAAAATGCTGAGGTATTGCCCATTTGCATGTTCTAATGTGGCCTCTGATGTAATGAGGATTCAGATCATCCCTGCAGTGAATTGACTTTGAACAAATGTTTTTAAAAGACATGGCATTCATAATTGCTGTTGCTTAATATGGTCAGTGCTTCTGATTAAGAGCCACAAATAATTCTAAATCAATCTGTATGACATTTAGTACTAATTTAGAAAAGATGGATGTGTACAAGTCCATGGGGCCAGACTCAATGCAATCAAGGGTGCTGAGGGAATTGGCTGATGTGATTTCAGAGCTGCTGGCCATTATCTTTGAAAACTCCTGGTGATCAGGGGAGGTCCCAAATGATTGGAAAAGGGCAAATATAGTATCTATCTTCAAGAAAGGAAAAAAGGAGGATCCAGGGTACTGCAGATTGGTCAGCCTCACCTCAGTTAATGGAAAAATCATAGAGTAGGTCCTCAAGAAATCCATTTCCAAGCACTTGGAGGAGAAGAAGGTGATTAGGAACAGTCATCATGGATTTACCAAGGGCAAGTCGTGCCTGACCAACCTGATTACCTTCAGTATTGAGATAACTGGCTCTGTGGATGCAGGGAGACAAGTGGACTTGATATACCTTGACTTTAACAAAACTTTTGAAATGGACTCCCACAACATTCTCACAAACAAGCTAAGGAAATATGGGTTGGATGAATGGACTGTAAGGTGGACAGAAAACTGGCTGGATCATCAGACTCAGAGGGTATTGATCAATGGCTCAATGTCTAGTTGGCAGCCAGTATCAAATGGAGTGCCCCGGGTGTTTGGTCCTGGGGCCAGTTTTGTTTAATGTATTCATCAATGACCTGGAAGATGGGATGGAGTGCACCCTCAGCAAATTTGCAGATGACACCAAGCTGGGGGGAGGGTGGGCCTAGGATTCAGGGAGACCTAGACAAATTGGAGGATTGGACCAAAAAAAATTTCGTGAGGTTCAATGAGGACAAGTGGAAAGTTCTGCACATAAAATGGAACAATCCCACACAATGTTACAGGCTGAGGACTGACTGGCTAGGCAGCAGCTCTGCAGAGAAGGACCTGGGGGTTACAGTGGACAAGAATATGAATATGAGCCAACAGTGTACCCTTGTTGTCAAGGAGGCAAACAGCATGCTGGGCTGCATTAGTAGGAGTGCTGCCAGTAGATTGAAGGATGTAATTCCCCTCTATTCAGCACTGGTGAGGCCACATCTGGAGTATTCAGTTTTAGGTTCCCCACTACAGAAAGGATGTATACAAATTGGAGAGAGTCCAACAGAGGGCAAAAAAGAAACAAACAATGGGCTGGAACACGTGACTTATGAGGAGACATGCTGGACCTGGACAAGCTAGAAAGGTGGGTAGAGTGGAATTGGATGCAGTTCAGTAAGGATAAATGCAGAGTGCTTCATCTGGGGAGAAGTAACCAGTGATATGAATAACCAGAACGATGGCTGAAAGGGACCTCAGGGTTATGGTTGACCTCAGGATGAACAGGAGCTGCCAGTGCAATGCTGTAGTCAACAGGGCTAATAGCATACTAGGATGCATTAGCCGATGTATTGTGAGTAGGGCTAAGGAAGTGATGTTTCCTCTCTACTCAGCAATGGTGAGACCCCCAACTACAGTACTGTGTCCAGTTCTGGGTGCTGCACTTCAAAACAGATGTAGAGAATCTTGAAAGGGTCCAGAGAAGGGCCACAAGAAAGATTAAGGGCCTGAAGGATAAATTTTATGAGGAAAGACTATTGACCTGCTACCGTTCAACCTGGGCAGGAGAAGACTAAGGGGGGACTTGGTGACCATCTATAAATACATAAAGGGTACATAAGTACATAAGGAGCTGGGGAAGCTGTTCACTAGGGTGCTTCAGGGGAGGACAAGGAGTAATAGCCATAAATTGATAGAGGATGGTTTCAGGTTGGATGTAAGGAAGAACTTCTTTACAGTAAGGGTGACCAGAATCTGGAATAGACTTCCCAAGGAGGTGGTGCAGTCTCCAACCTTGGAAGTCTTCAGGAGGAGACTAGACAGATACCTTGCTGGGATCATTTGATCTCAGCAGTATTCCTGCCCAGAGCAGGGTGGCTGGACTTGATGAACTTTTGCGATCTCTTCTAGCCCTTGATTTCTAGACTTTCTATTAGAGGCTGAAGGAACTGGGCTTATTTAGTCTGGAAGAGAAATGAGAAGGGTTTTAATAACAACATTCAACTACCTGAAGGGTGGTTCTAAAGAGGGTTCTCAGTGGTGGTAGATGATAGAACAAAGAACAATGGTTTCAAGTTGTAGCAAGAGAAGCTTAGGTTAGATATTGGGAAAAACTCTCTCACCAAGAGGGTAATAAAGCACTGGAACAGGCTACCCAGAGAGGTTGTGGAATTTCCATCTTTTACGGTTTTTAAGACCCGGCTAGAAAAAGCCTTAGCTGGGATGATCTAGTTGGGGATGGTCCTACTTTGAGCAGGGGGTTGGACTACATGACTTACTGAGGTCCCTTCCAACCCTAATTTGTTATGTTTTCTATGACTTGAAATGCCTCCGTATCTTCCTTTTGAGTGAAGTTGTGTCCTTATTTATAGATCATATTGAGTCACCAAATACTTATAGCAATATAAATAGTTTTAAACACTTTATCCTGCTACCTGATACCATAGAAAATGACAAGTGGCTGGACCGTATTTTCCTTTGTATACTTATATCAAAGTATTGACCTCTTTCACCCAACAGCATTAAAATGCCCATTTTAATTTTTTTTTTTCCATTTAAGAGCAGATGGTTAAGGTTCTGGTTGTCTATTTTGCTCAATTAATTATTTCAGTTCCCATTAAAGCTTACATAGCACATTTTTCAAGATGAATACAAGAGGCACTGATGAATACAATCAATGTCATCCCATCCTTCCTCTTCTTTATCCCTAGTGTTATGAGCCAGATCAAGGATAGTAGGCATATGGCTCCTTTCCAGACACCCTTTTTAGGCATTTTGTGGTGTGAACTGAACAGGGATGGAGTGGCCATTCTTAGCTTTACCTTTGTCTGTATCCTGTCATGCAATATTATTATGTTTGAAATGGATAATGCACAAAGTCCTTAGAGTTTTCTCTCTCACCAGGTTAAGGATCTATTTATAGTACATTACTTCTCTCACCTTCACAGGGATTGTAGTACTGGACGGGTAAGTGTAGCTTAAAAAGAAGCATTGGAAGAGATACTCCTGTCCTTCATAACATCGTTGGAGATGTAGGGAAACTGCATTATTGTAGGGCTAAGTGTCCTGTTTCCTCCAGGAGGAGTTTTAATGTTTTAGTTTTAAATGTGTCAACATACTAACATCATCTCTCTATATTTGCAGGAAAGTGTCAGCTTTGTAAAATAGGTAAATGGAACTGAGACAGCTCTTATAGGGTCAGAATCAATTTTGAATTTGATTTTTCTTTTTTCTTTTTTTAATACAGATATCTGTTCATCTTCTTTTACATAAATACACTAGTTTTTGTATATATGACTGTAATTCAAGAATAGTCTCATCAAATCTAATGTAGATCTGGATGATTGTGCAGTGAAACATAATTAATTCCCTCTGTCCCCAGCATGACATGCTTTGTATCTGTGGTGTGCCTGAGGTATGCAGGTGGATGGTTTGGTGGACCCCTTTGGTTGCCTGAGAATGTAGGGGAATGAAGTCTGGAAGGCCCTTCTAGTCCTATATTCTGATGTATGCTATGTCGCTCGATAACACAGTCTGACCCATAACTGATAGGATGGTGTAAATGGCATAATTGAGAGAGCTGTTTCAAAAGTGACATTCATTTGAGATTGCTGCAATTGCTGACAAATGAGAAGGAATGTTCTCAGACCCTCAAAAACAAAAGCTGATTAAAGTACAGAACAGTATGTAGCATGAAATTCCCCTCAGTGTGGCGAGCAACACTGGGCCCCTGCCTAGCATGTCAGCTCTACTTAAGTCCTTAATATATGGCCTAAATGGTGCATAGAGCTTTGTCACCTTTAAAATTGACTTGTCTTAGAGCAGTGGTTCTCAACCTATTTTCCATAGTGAGCCATACTTGCAGCTCTCAATGTGTTATGTGGGCCATGGCCTGCAGCCCTGTGCCCCTCCCAGCAGCTCCCAAGCCACAGGAGGCAGTGGTTGCTGTAGCTGGAGAGGAGCACAAAGCCCAGCTTTTTTCCCCCAGGGGAGTTATGCCCCTATGGTGGTACAGCCAGTGTGGGGCTTCTGGCAGCAGCACTAAGCCTCCCCACCCCATGCTGCTGTGGAGGCCCCTGGGTAAGGGCAACAGGGCAGGGAACCACAAGCCCACAGCAGGCAGCCTGCATCCATCCCCACCCTGTGCTCAAATCTGGGGGGCACGTGGCCCCCCCATGCCTCCCTCCCTGATAGTGCATGCAGTGGTAGGGAGCCAGCCCCCATGCTGCCCCTGGGACAAGCTGCCTGTGGCTCCATCCTGCTCCCCAGCGGGGCCCCACACACCACCTAGGCTGGGCAGTGTCTGCAACCCTGGCACTGCCCTACTCCCTACCTCACTGTGGGGGACTTAATCTGCCCCTCCTCGTGCCCCCTGCATAGATTTACCTGGAGGGAGCTGTCCTCCATTTTGCCTGGCTGCCACGTGCAGGTGTGCACATGCACATGCATGTGGCATCCTCTGCTTCTGATTGCCGTCCTCCTGCCCCCCCCCCCCACCCCAAGCAGCCCCTTGCCTGCTGGAAATCTGCCAGTGTGCAAGGGAGACTCACCATTTCCTGCATTTTTCTCCCCAACTCTAACAAACCGCAGGCGGCAATCTTTACTTTTTTTTTTTTTTAAAGGGATGTCATATGGGCCACAGTCGTGTACTGATTGGGCCACATGTGGCCTGCAGGCTGCAAGTTGAGAGCTACTGCCTTAGAGGGCTGTGGGCCCAAATCCTGCAAGAAATTAGCATTTGCATTTTAAGGATTAGACTCTTAATCTACAAGTAATTCCACTGAAGGGAATATACATGAAGTACAAAGTACTATCCAATCTACAGCTTCCACATTGTGTTCTTTCTTGGTTCTCATTTGCTTGTCTTTTTATTTGAAATCTGGGCACACATTACTACTTTAGCACTATATACACCCTTATAGCACTACAAAGTCGGTGTTCATATATTCAGGCTGGCTTGTGCTACATTGGAACAGGGATATGTAGAGTAGTTGTGGAAATTCTCAAGAACAGATTAGGCAGAAAGATCCCTGGGAATTTTCAAGAGCAAGTTAGAGATGCTTGACTGGGATGGTTTAGTCAGGGATGATCCTGCCTTCAGTAGGGGACTGGATTTAGATGACTGATGAGATTCCCCTCCAGCCCTACTTTTTCTGTGTTGCTTGTTCTAGCTAGTTCATGAAGCTGTACATTTCATATAATTTAATACACACTTTAACAACTAGAAAAAGACCTTCAGTCATTTCAGAATAGTTTTATTTTGTGCAGTTATTAGAGAAGAGTAAGAAACAGCCATAACACTCATGCAGGTGTGCAGTGAAGTGAAGTGGGGAGAGAAATGGGAGGAGGAAGCATTTAGGGCAGTAGTGGGAAGTGCACAGTGCAGTGGTGGTGGGGGTGTGCTCACATGGGCATATGGTGCAGCACAAGTGAAGTATCAGTGTGCCATGTGACTTGGGGGACTGGGCTTGCATTGCTGTGGCCTGCAGGTATGTGGGCTGTGGGGTGTTGAGTTCCCCAGGCACTTAAAAATTGGATAGCACTGATGTGACATAATATCCTATTTCTGTCATCATTGTCAAGGAAGAGGGAGGGAAGAGAACAGAAAACTTACTCAACTTGCAGAGTTCAGACCAGCAAACTAAAGAAACGATTTTAACCACATGGGAGAAGATTTAAGAATGTTGCACAAGATAGGCAAGCAATTATTTTCCAGCACAGGTAAAAGAATTTCATCCCATCAGATTATGTGAAACAAGCAAAAATTGCTACGTTCTTGTAAAAGCTGAGCTAAGCTTGTTAAGGACAAAGATAGTGCCTTTGGCAAAATCTTAGGTGAATATGGTTGGAACCTGAACAGCTGTACACAGCTAAGCAAAATGAAAGATGAGTTAAAGCTCCGTGTCTGCTTTGTAACCCATGTGCAAACAAAGAATCTCTAATGTCTGTGATCCTAATCATCTTATTTAAAACTCCAAAAGACAATTATATATAATATGTGCTGTGCCTATTTGATTTGCATTCTCTTTATAACTGAGTTTTAATAAATCTGTTTACTGAAAGAAGGTACTACCTTATGCTATTGGAACATCTTTGACAATGGCTGACTAGTGGTTCTACAGGCTTTATGGATACCTGGCAATGTTCCTGGATACTTCAGACTTTTAAATCCATTGATCTCAAGTAGGGGGTGTTCCAACTTCCAGGAAGTTTTGAAATCCCTTTAAGCCTTTGCCTTGCAGCTTGTTCCAAACGGTTGTATGATTATGTTTCGTGCTTTTTATTTTCACTCTGTTAACTAACAGAGTAAAGCTCTATCACCCAACCATATATATTTTCTAGTTTGACAAAAATGGTACAGTGATGAAGAAATCATTAGCTGTGCAACCTGGAGCTGGGGCCTTAATATATCTTGCCTTAAGCATAATCCTAAGCATGGCACCAGAGCAGGAGATTTCTGAAGGATACCACGCTGAAGGAAAAAGTGATTGATACTTGTGTAGGTGACATTCCTATATGTTCATCTGAAGCCTAGCACCCTGTGCTGCTGGAGCTGCTATTTTTGGGTGAGATATGTATATGGTCCTAATCTTTATAGCTTCGTCATAATGGTAAAAATCCATGCCATGTAAATTGCACATAAACTCTAGTCATTTTTCTAATGACACCTTTTAAAAATTAAGGTGCATTGAAACAAATAGTTTTGAGCTAAATGTCAACACTTTTAATGACAGTTACTATATATTTTCTCTAAATGTAATGTTTGTTTCTTGTACTCATGTGAAGTGCTACCTTTTTAGGTACAACACTGCATCTCAAATGTAGATGTATTCCAATTGAATCTTAACGTCTACTTTTGAGTTGCAAAGTCAAGCTACAAAAACAATATTGATATTCCAAAGAGTGGCATAGTGTATCAATAATACACTTTATCACTGTAACACTTTCCAAAACAATTTCAAGAGAGACTCTTTTCTATTCTGTTTCTGAAGAAGTAAAATGCAGCTGTCTGATTTCAGTTTGGTATTCATGTAGATCTTGGTATGAAAAAACATGCAGTAAGCTAAACAGCTTCTAAACTTTTTTTCTAAGTCCTTATGTCCTGAATTTCTGTGATATAAAATTTGTATCTGTCCTATCTATACGTTCCAGCCAAACTAAACTCGCTTTTAGAAGTGATTGATTTTTACATGCATAACCAATGTCCTTCAAGAATGAAAAAATTCAGGACTTTCTTTAAAAAGAAACATAGGCTTCTATGAACTTCGCAAAACATGGTGCGTTCCCTCTAGTGGCTAATCTAAAACTTGCAAATTGCCAAGCATTATAAACAAAAGAATACCCCAGTGATTATAATCTCATTGAGCACTGCATTGAAAATGTTTGATTTTAAATCCTGTAGAGTTTGTATTTTCAATTAGCCATGCATCTTCCAAAAGATAACATCTGGATAAGCAGCTGGTAAAGGGGGTGGGGAGAGGGGTTCCAGAATTGGCACTTAACTGGAGGTATACAAAAGCCTATGTAATTTCCTGGTTTTTGCTTTTAATATTAAAGCATTTTCCTTGAAATTGGCACACCGTTATACATTTAGATTACCATATGAACTCAGATCAGGGTTGGGATTTTCCTTATTTGGCAAAAATATTTTCCCTTCAGACACTTAAATGCCTTTGGTCAGGATGGGGTGCTTTTCTCAGCAAGACTACCCATCTTAGGTTACTTTGGCATATGTCATACCTTATTCACTTTTCCTTTTTACTCTGGACCATATGAAACCATAGCAACCTCCTCTGCTGTGCTCTCAGAATAATAAGAATCAACCTCTGAAAAAAGTGTCATTCCTTTTCCTTTCATTGTTGCTTTTGAGTATACTCTGTTTCTCCCTCGCTTCGCGTGTCCACTTCTTTTACTTAAAAATAAATTTACCCCATAATAAAATTATGGCTTGCCTGAATGCAAAGAAGCCACTAGTGTAATGAGAGGGAGTGGTCTGGAGCAGGACAACAGCCCCTAGTGCAGATTTTAGAGGGGGCACTAGACTAGTATCTCCAAGAAGCCTGCACCGTGGTGTTGCTGCAGCCAACGTTCAGGGAACTGGTGCCTCATGAGCTACCACTCCCAAAGTACAGGGAACACAGGCCCCTTCCCTGTGCCCTGCCTTGCCCAGGCCACTGCAGGAGCTTGCCATGCCTCACTTTCCTAGAAATCCTCTATATCTTTCCTTGGATCCTTTGCATTGTTATACTCTTCATTTTGTTCTAGAAGATAACATTTATCTTGGCTAGATTCTCTGCTTGAATAACTTTCCTGAAACTCCCATTGATCTGTGAATCTCTAAATAAAGTGTCTATAGCTTTGTGGTAAAGTATAATCTAGGGGGAAAAAAGTGTTTCAAATGTAGTGGTTTGACTTTAACGTGCATTAAAAAAAATTCTGACTTTGCAAAATTTCTGTAATATTTTTCACTATATATTTCTTAAATGCTGCAGTTTTTACAAAAAAAATCATATTCCCTGAAAAAGAATATTATTTGAAAAAAAACAAAACACCCCACTAGTTATAGTAATTCCAAATTTTTATTATACCTTGTAATCTACAGTGCAGTCTGTAGAGAAAGTGTAGAAATATATTGCAGAAAGACTGATCATACGTACATTTTGCAAATTTGCAGTCACCTGTGGTTTTTTATAAAGTGTGTTAATGTCAAAGAGGAATAATGCGCCCATGATCAGTTGTCATATCCTTTAGTCTTTGTTATGATACTTCTGTCACACTCTGGTTAGTACATCAACCAAACAGCTGAGATTAATTGCTGAGATTATTAGTTGTAGTGACTTGCAAATTGAAGCACTCTTTTAATCTAATGAGATTATATTAGCATTACCACAGCTACCAGATAAACTGCATCTCTGTCCTCTCCTAATTTCTTTGAGTGCATTCTCTCTCAGCTTTCAAACCTCTAGTTGATGCTTATCATGATATTAGAATCATGAACTTCTTCTACCACCTGACCTGATTGTTTGGCTGTTGCCCCCTGGTACGACCCAGAATTATCTCAGCAGTTGCGGTACCACGGATATAGGCTGTACGTTGCACAAGCAATGACAAAAAGGTCCAGGAACTAGTCTTCTTAAAGTGAAGTATGATTTACTCAGAATCAAAACATTTGAGAGGGAACTGATATTGAAAGCAATAAATCAGTGTTGCAATGTTCCTGTGCTTTCCTAAAGCTGACCTTCTCCTCAGAAGGGTTTTTTAACCCTTTGGTGATCTTTTAGTCTTTTTGCTCCTAGCATTGATGGAACAACTTTTTCACTCCGTTGGAGAGAAGAAATAGTAGGATGCTCTCATTTCCCCTCCCAAGTGTTTGTTTGAGTGTTACTTACCTGGATTCATCATCATGTTTTTGTTTTGTTTTGTTTTCCTGACAGATGACCTAACAACCTAGAACAATTCATTAACACTGAAAAGCTGTTTATCCAGAATGCCCTGATTTCATTTCTCAAACAGTATATGTGAAAGTATTGTATAATAGTATTCATAAAGTAATTCTACCTCATTTATAATTATCTTTGTGAATGCAGCTGTTTACTAAGAGATTTAAAAGATACTTATGGCTATATTCAACATGACATTATCTTTAAACATAGGAAAGGCAGCCAGGAGTTAATAATTGCTTTTAAAATATAGTAACAAGTTGTATTAAGGTTGGAGTGTTGTTCTTGTGGTAGTCCAGGAAATATATCAAAAGTTAAGGGCTTTTTTTGGTAATATCTCTTACTGGACTAACTGTATAGTTGGGAGAGATGTTAAACAAGTTTTCGGATACAAGGTGGCCTTCCTCAGGCCAGTGTTTTTGTTCCTGCCAGCTTGTCTAACATCTCTTCTAACTACACAATTTGCCCAATAAAAGATTAACCCCCCCCCCCCCCCAAAAAACCCTTTCTGTTTAAAGTAAAAAGTTGGTTTATCAAACTTAAGCCTAGAAGTGAATATTCTAGGTTGACTGACTTCCTACATAACACCGTTCAAAGAACCTTAATCAGTAGTTTTTGCTACAGGCCCACAACTTCTTTTTGAGCTACAACACACCTTTCAGAAAGAGAGCCAATCTTGATATAAGATTGGATGGAACTCTTGATACACTTGTAAGTAAGTTGTTTCAAAGTCTAGTGCCCGTCCGCTATCCTTTAAAATGTTATGCCTTATTTTTAATTTGCATTTTTTCTAGTGTAAGATTCCAAACACTAAACTTCATCTCCTTTTATGTTACTTTAAAGATCCATCCTCTTCCAGAAATGTTTTCCCCAGATAGGGTTTTGTAGGCAATGATCATGTAACTACTTAACGTTGTTTTGGATGAACTAAATGGATTGAGATTTTTGTAGGCATATAAAATCTTTTAGTAAGGGAGGCTTAGAGGATATGAATAATCATCATGGCTAGGGACAGAAGTTGCACAAAAACCTATTTCAATCATCAAATTGGTTTAAAGCTGTAACCGAATAGAAGTTCAATGTACATAAACCATTTTCAAAATGGCTATGGTTGAACGTAATATCAGTGTAAGCGGGTGTCAGGTACCCACCCCTCTTCACTTCAGGACTTGCCTGCCACGACTAAGGAGATGGAAAAGGAATAGGATGTTAATCCCTGAAGGAGAGGGTGATAAGTAATAAACTACCCAGGTATTATCTTCACCAAATGCTGGCTTTTATTGAGACTGGTACGACATAAATAACCACGCTAATTGCCTCATTAGCGTGGAAGCGGCTATTCTGCCACTTATCTGATCGCCTTTTTGCTGTGTTCTTCTCCCAATCGTGGCAGTCTCCCAGCTGTCCTGATCAGGAGGTAAAATTGTCTCTGGATCTTTTCTCTGGGGCAGCATACCCAGCTTCTTGGGGGTCTCGCCAACCACCCACCCTCTATGGGAGTACCTCCAGCCTCACCCATCTGATTTTGGTCTTCTGAGTCTCTGTTCGCTGAGCCTCCTGTTGCTTGGCCATCTCTGTGCCACTCTCCACTTCTTCTCAAATGCCCCAAGGGTGAATATGGGATCCCTAGTTCCACATTTTATACACAGCAGTAGCTGTAATTACCCTTATCCTTCCCCAGTGTGTTAACCCCCCACCATTGTACTCTGGCTCTCTCATTTTACCTGTCCCAGGTTTTACTCGATAACAGGGCTTCTGCTCGAGCCCCTGTTACAATTGGACTTAACTGATTTGGGTCAAACTGGTTGATGGAACTTCTGTCCCAGCCCTCTTCCTGGTTCTAGGTAAATCATGGTCCCACAGCATGCTTTCCAGCCCTGGGCTGGGCTGTCTGCTCCAGGAGAGAAGAGGAAGAGGGTGGGGAGGAGGCAGGAACTGCCTTTGTCATGCAAACTTGGGCTGGGGACAAGGGCCAAGGAGGGAGCTTAAACACCCCTTTTCCCCACTCAAATTTACTGCTTGCTGTGACTGGACTACAAATCCCAGAGGCACCTGGAAGCAGGAAGAGGAAGTGATGAGCAACCCTGCTGTGATTCTGAACTGCAAATCCCAGAGACCTTGGTGGTAACAGGAAGAGGAAGTGAACACACACCCCATGCTGGCCTCTTGGCTCTAGTTCCCCTCCCCCCAACTTCTGGCATGAGCCACTGCAGGCATTTGGCTGCATTACCTGAATCAAAAGTGAATGTCTGTTCATTTGGTTCTCAGTTTAATCTCTGCATTTTAGAGTAACTTGCAAAGACTGAATCGATTGAGCCTTGGGCTTTTTGACTGTCTGTACTTAGGCCATAAGTGATGAATTTAGTGAAACTGGACAGTTCTGGTAAATTGGTAATGCATATCTGGATGTAAAGGGAATAATGCGTTTTCTATTCCAAATTATAATTGTCGGAATATATATATTTTTTGGCCTACAGTATCTAAAACAGAATGTTTTATATTAATATCTTCATCCAATGTGCACTCTTTTATGAAATTACAGTTCAACTTCAGTAGCCTGAGTAGCATTTGTGCATTTTTGTCATGTCCGTTTTTGGGTACATTGGTACCAGCAATGCACAAAACAGTGAAAAATTTGTGTAGAGGAAAAAGAAAAAAAAAAGATTACTAAGAATTACCCTTTTTGAAATAATGTCACATTAACTTAACCTTTTCCTGTAAACCTTGCTTCAAAGAATTCCTTGCAACTGAGAACAGACTTTCATGCTTTATTTATCATAGTAGAATAACATACCATATGATATGCCATCTTCTCTCATTTGTAGCTCCTGTTGATGATCAAATGTTAACCCTGTAATAACTCAGCAGGAAACCTAACATTAGGATAGTACGTAGTATATTTTAAGAATGAGAAATGGGGAGTAAAACAAGCTGTGCAGATTACTAATGTCTATGGACCACAATTCAGATTCTTGCAGTGACAGATGTTGTAAAGGAGAAGCAAATCAATGTTTATAGTTGAGCAGGTATTGTTTGTGCCATACCCAAAATTGCATTAAGCTGCTTACAGAACTAGGGATTATAACTACATGAGATGATAAATAAAAACAGTTTAATTCAGTAAGACACAATGTAGATGGAGTCTTATTAAGAATCAATGACAATGGACTGGTAAACCCCAGTGACTGAGAGATTTGCAATAGAATATGCAGGTGGCAGGGAAGCTCTATTACTCCTATGCTATTGGAACCACACTTGCAAGGATGGATTAGATTACCTAATCTAACCTAATTGTTTGATTACACATTTTACTTCCATGAAACGATTATTGGTGCCAAAGAGAATAACTGTGCAGATACCCCAAATTATTAAACTGGTACTTTTCTTGGCTTCCACTGATCAGAAGCAATTAAAGTCACAATCACATGTACTGCTGCTGCTTCATATAAAAATACCTTTAAAATGTAATCCAATTTCAGATTATACATGAATTAATTAATACACAAAGCCTTTTCAGTTAATTCACTTTATCCTTTAAAGACTTATAACTTTACTGATTTAATTAAATTTCATTTCATATACCTCATTAATTTATTCATTTACAAGCATTTGCAATTTATTGTCTTTATCCTTTCACAATTAAGGAAGTTACTATATTTTGTATTTCAATAATAGCAGCAGGCATCTCCAAGTAGAATTACAAAGGCATTTAAAAATCCCTCTAAGTCCTTTTCCCACCTTATCTCAATACTTTTTTTCTAATCCATGCTTCCATAGTTGTTAGTGACTGAACAAAACTGTCTTTCAGTGGAAGGCAACATCCCTGACTTCACTAATTCTACACATTACCTCCAGCTGAAGTGTATTGGTTAAAGCCATCAGCAATCATACTAAACTGGGACATTCTTGTTTATCAGAGCAAGGAATTTATTTAGAGGATTATTTCAGAAATCTGCCTATTCTGAATATTTCCTTGTCCAGATAATGTTCCATGAAAAATTGTTAACTCTACAATTAACAATGCACTAACATGTATTAATTTATTCTATTTTTTTTGTCAGTTACGTTATAAAGATCAGACTGAGAATATTTGAAGCAGTTGTTATTCAATTATACAGCATGACATTTCAGCATCTCTTAAGTGTTGTCTTTTGCCAAATAAGGACCCCCAAAACCAAAATTCAACTGACAACTAAAATTCTTCACAGAAGTTTAAAACCAAAGTGGAAGAGAGAGATGCAAGCATAGCATTGCATACATAAATCTTTTGTAAAAAATAGAACATAATAGAAAGGACCCTTTGGAGCAGACTTTTTGGCACTCTTTTTTAAATCCAAAATTGTGCTCCAAGAAAGCTCTTTGCCTTCTGGCTTTTCTAAGAGGCTTGTGTAATTAGTGTGCAGTGCCCCCACAGATTACTCATGACAGGAACGTGTTTCAGTCAACCTTTTCCATCTTGAATGTATCCTTTGCTAAATCAAGGAAGTATGAGCTACAACATACGTCTCTAAATCCCACCTTGAATTTCCCTCGCTACATCTGAAAATAGAGGTCTTGTTGAGGGATTGTGGAGTATGATTTTTGTATTTATTTTTTAATCATATCCACAGTATTTATAGCCTGGCATTCTCTCCTGCATTGCAGTTTGGACTTTTGGGCATACAAAACATGAAGTTAGAATTTGCACCACAAAGAATATAAAGAGCAAAAATGACCACTATAACAAATGTTGTAAATTTCATTTAACCAGCGCTAAATGATGCCTTCCTAAACCAGACTGCAAGTGAGCTGTGGCCTTAAGCAATTTCACCTCCATGAGGCACCACACCTGAGTGAATAGGGTCTCTGGAAGGACTGGGAATATAAAGAGTTCTTGGTTGCGCTTCCTTTTCCCCACCCATGTCATAAAGCACCAACAAGACAACTCCATTACAGCTTGTGCTACATTTTGCTTCTATATTGCCTGTCCCCACCTGGCAGACATGAGGCTATTCTTATGTGTGGGACTCTTGTTCTTACTCCTATAATGAAAATTATGTATGTGTCTATTTATTATTTACCTTTGTGTCCAGCATTCTTCACGGCCATTGTAGGATTTGCACTTTTAGTATTTTGTTTCTGTTTGTAGGTCACAGTTGAAAGTCTGTGATATTTGGGAATTAATCGTTATATCTTTCTTTACATTTAAAATCGAGCAACTTCATGTCATGTACTGCTTTAAAAATATAATCCTATATATTTTTGTGAATTACATCAACACACGCCAAACTTCATTTAACTGTTGGGTTCAAATACAAGAGCTCATTGTCTCTTTTACTGAGGAAAAAAGCAGATAGTAATTTCTGTGATGGGGAACAGGAGCAAAAAAAATATTCAATTAATAACATCCATTTTAAAGTTGCACAATATGTGCATGTCTACAAGATATGCTTATTTTGTGGTAGCCTAATAACACTTCACAGTAGTGTGCCGGTCAGAAACTGTGCTAATAAGCTACTGTGCAGTGTTGTTATCCTACTGTGCAGTAACCATCATGAAAAAACTGTGCACCGGCACTACTGCACAGTAAATGCAGCTACTGTGTATTTAGTTAGTTAGTACTTCATTAAGCAAGTATTAAACTAAATGCATAGTAATTACTGTGCATTAATGAACATGCGGACACACCCCTTACAAAGTTTTCCTGTTTTAAGTTTTTATTGCCCTCTTGCTCATAAATGAAATGTCAAAATTATGGGTTAGACATGCAAATAACACTGAGTTGCAATGTTAAAATCCTAAAAGAGATATTGTTTACTTCAAACCTTAGCCTCAGTTCAATCAGAGATTTAACTGGACATTCAAATTAGCATCTTCCAACATAAGAGTCTTTGTGCCAAAAATTAGGTAAGTTGGTAAGCATTTGTATCATTTTCAGGCCAAGATACCTAACTGTTACAATCCTGACCTTCCCCCCCCCCCCAGTTGAATTTTACTTTTCAGAAATGTTGAATGTTAGTACATGGATCATACTATGAATCCTGAGAGAGTAAACTAGTGTACATCTGTTGACTTCAGTGGCACTACTTGCTGTCAGAATCCCTCAATTCAAGGATGATCTCTACCACCATTGATGGGTCTTGAGGTGATTTAAGAGTCCAATCCTAGAGCAACAGACCTGTCCACAAGTTGCAAGTCTTTCCACAGGGGTGAGTAGACTGTAGGCTAGGATTTCTCTTCTTTCTTCTCTGCTTTGGGGGCAAGATGCTTTGTCTCAAAGTGGGCTGCTGTTTGGTTGATTTTGTGGTGCCATTGGAGTTGGTCAGCAGCCAGATCCTCCCAACTCTTGATGTTAGCATCTGTTCTCTTGAGGTTTGTCTTCAATTTGTCCTTGTAACATTTTCTCTGACCAACGTGAGATCTGAAGCCATTACTAAGCTGGGAGTAGAGCACTTGTTTTCGGAATCGAAAGTTGGGCATCTGAACACATTGTCCAATCCAGAAAAGTCGGTGATGCAGTATTACTGACTCCATGCTGGTAACGTTGGCTTCAGCAAGGATGCTGGCATTTGTGTGGTGATCTTCCCATTTGATGTTGAAGATTTTCTGGAGTTGTTATTATTGATAACTCATCAGGCTTTTGAGATGATGACAGTAGGTCACCAACATTTTTGCATCCAGAGAGAAGTGTGGGGAGATGACTGCATTCTGGACCTGGACCTGGACCTTGGTGTCTTTCCAGAGATTGCAATGAATAAAGGCAAGCCAAGGCAATTTCTCAAAGGAAGCACTTGCGCATCAGATTCTATGCCAGATCTTTTCATCGATGTTCACTTGAGAGAGGTGGCTACTGAGGTAGGGGGAAGTGCTTGACTACCTTCAGGGTCTTTCCCTTGATAGCAATTTGAGGAGATGAGGAATTGCATTCATGGCCTGGGGTGAGCTGAGAAAGCACTTTAATCTTCTTGATGTTGAGAGGGAGGCCCAAAGTTCAGCTGAGTTCTTCAAAAAGATCGCGTGTGGTCTGGAGGTTTTCCTTGGTGTGTACCAAGATAGTGCAAGTTATGAGCATATCAAAGGTTAATGATGGCAGTTTTGAGTACTTCGGTGTTCAACTGAAAACATCCCAGATTGAATGGATGGAGGGCTTTTCAGTATTTTTCAGTGGCACTATGCTGATTTTACATTAGCCATATTATGTGCTATACAAAATAGGATTATATAAGATATAAATAATCAAGGATGTCTATTTTGTGGTATTGTTTTTGATGACTGCTCATCAAAATCACTCATTTGGGTTCATTCCCTTCATTTTTGTTCAAACTTATTTTTATATCTGGGATGTAAATGTAGTACTAACTGAGATGTATGTGATGGCTCAAATGAAAGAATAGATTTTGCATATTTTAAACAAAACAGCAACATTTTGTGGCTCTTATTCAGGGTAAAAATTATGCAATACATTGTGATAGACACATTTCTTGAATTATTTTATAATGCTTTTGGTGGTATTTAGTTTTAGTCCTTTTCTGCTTCTAAGAAATATAGTAATACCATAAAATGCAGTGCCTGGAGTGTCTTATTAATATTATATAATAAATTATATGAAAAAAAAAGATGCACCATTATAGACCAATTTTATGATATTCACAGATGTAATTGTGTCTCTTGTTCTCAGGACAATCATAAACAGAGTGAAAGAAAAATACAGCCCCTAGACTGTTACATTTTAAGTTGAGGGCTTGGATGACTAGGGTCTTCATACTGCAAAGTACTGTCTCCCACAGGATGAGCAACAACTCTAATCCCCTTACAGATATCAGCTAAGAGTACTCATAAAAGCTAGCCCTGACTGCTTTACTACATTTGAATGACCAGTCATAACTTAATGTAATGAATCAAGTTGTTTGGATAGGAAAAATAATAATTTTAAAACACTGTGCTGGAAAAATTCCTTAGTTCTTACATTGGTGTGACACAGAAAACACCAAAAACCAGGGACTTTTTACATGCTCCCTAAAATCCACAAACAAGGGAACCCTGGCAGACCTATCATATCCAACCATGGGACCCTAACTGAGGAAATATCAGGTTTCGTTGAATCCATCCTAAAACCGCTTGTCACCCACAGAGCAAGTTTTGTCCAAGACGCTACAGACTTTCTACGGAAACTTAAAAACATAGACCACCTTCCAAGCAACACCCTCCTAGCCACCATGGACGTTACCAGCCTATATACCAACATCTCACACCAGGATGGCATCCAAGCCTGCCTTACACATCTACAGGAACAAGATTACAACTCAGAAAACAAACCCAAAGATATTACTGACCTTATACACTTCATCCTCACACACAACAATTTCACTTTTAATAACCAACACTTCCTCCAGATGATGGGAACAGCTATGGGACCTAAAATGGCCACAGTATGCCAACCTTTTTATGAGCCACCTGGAAGAAGACTTCCTCAAGAACTGCACCATCAAACCCTTGCTATACTTAAGATACATCAATGACATCTTCATCATTTGGACTGAGAACCTACAATCTCTGATTGAGTTCCATCAGAAATTCAACAATCAACATCCCTCCATCCGACTTTCGTTAGAATACTCCAGCACCAACATCTCCTTTTTAGACACAATGATCAGTATCCAGAAGGGTAAAATACAGACCACAGTATACAAGAAACCCACAGACCAACATACATATCTGCACAGAACCAGCAATCACCCTAAACACGCCAAAAAAGCTGTGATATACAGTCAAGCCCTCAGATACCACCGCATTTGTACTGAAGAGAACACCCGGGATTGCCACCTCACCAATCTTAAAAAGGCTTTCACACAAGGACAGTCGTCCAGAGGTAGATCGCACATTTGAAAGAGCCACCCGGATACCACGTGAAGAACTGCTGCAGTACAGAAGAAACCCCACTACAAATCGCACACCGCTGGTTATGACACATCACCCCTCCCTTGAACCTGTACGGAAAATCCTCAAAAAATTGCAATCCATACTAGACAGAGACCCTATTCTTCAAAAGATCTTCCCAGAGCCACCCATCCTAGCCTTCAGACAAGCACCGAACCTCACCAACCTCATCACCAGAAGCAAACTTCCTCAAGCCCAGAACACACCAAAAGGATCCAGACCGTGCCAGGACAAGAAATGCAAAACCTGCCCCCACATCTCCACCACCCCCACTATGACTACACCCCACAACAGAGCCATCAGCATCCCTGGATCTTACAGCTGCACCTCCAGAAATGTGATATACCTCATCCAATGGACCAAATGCCCTGATGGAAAATACGTAGAAGAGACCAAACAACAACTGCGCACCAGAATGAATGCACACCGGACATCTATCCAAGACAGAAATACCCAATTACTGGTGGGGGCACATTTCTCACAGGAGGGCCACTCTCTCTCCAATCTCTCAGTCCTGATCCTCAAGGGAAACTTGCACAACACTTCCCAGAGATGAGCCTATGAGCTCCATTTCATCAACCTCCTGGATACTAGAGATCATGGACTAAACATAGACATTGGATTTTTGATACATTATAATCTACCTGGCAACTGACTCCCCAGCCCAGCCGCTGGCTTCTTTACTTTTCATTCCATCCAGGAAGAGCACACACCAACTGCTGAAACTTCCTTAGCCTGACGAAGGGTTTTTGAACCCGAAAGCTTGCTTAATAATGTTTCTCCAACTATTTGGGTTGGTTTAATAAAAGATATCAAATTCACCTAAGGAACCTTGTCTGCCTATGTCCTTAGACCAACACGGCTACAACCTATACCCCTGCAACACAGAAAACTAGACACTTATTTACAGGTTTGCTTTAAAGCCAAAGTGTTATGTACAGTTGAATTTCACTGACTTGTTTTTTGCATCAGTTCCATATTTTTGGTTTGAGCCAACAGTACCAGATGCTTATGAATGAACCAAGAAGGTTTAAATTGTAAAATTTGCCCACAGATGCACTGTCCTATGGGCAGCAGGAAGGCTGAGCCTTATGGACACATCCAATTCAGTGTGTACGTGTGCTATTTGTATGGGACAAATAGCAGTGGAGTACAGTTGTGCTGCTGCTGCTACTTGTCCCTGGGGAAAGCTCGTGCACGCACACTCTGGTGCACAGCAGGTTGTTCTACATGGGGTACAGGAGCAGCCTTATTTGAGTTCTGGGGGCTTTCCAGGGCTCCAGCAGTGGCAATTCAGTGCACAGAGCCTAGCTGGCAGCTGGAGTATGGCTCCGGCAGGCTAGGCTCTAGTTTTGGGTGGCACACACTGTTGACATGTGCACCATCCCACTTTTCTCAGGCATAGGTTTCTTTTATACTGGGATCTCCCAGTGTCAAAAAAAAAAAAAAAATCCAGTATGCTGCATACTGCATATGGAAGGTTGTCTGGAAATGGCCTGTGGGCATAATGAGCACAAACTCCCACTATCTCATTTGTGGGCAATACTACTTCAAACTTCCATTTCATTCCCAACATGGACTTTTTCTCTTTTTCTTTGAACCAAAACTTAAGAAAATCACAAACACTTATTGTAAAAATGCCGACATAAAGGCATTATGTTTACATAAACCTAACCAGGATCACATGCCTGCTTGTAAGTCACCTCAGGAGTTGCACTAACTTTGATCAAGAAAGGGTTAACTTGATCTAGGAAGGAATTTACCTGATCTCAGGAATGCCTGCATGCATTTTTAAAGCACAACTCCCAGCCTTCTGACCATGAACAGGCTATGTTTTAGGCTTGCAGCCCTCCCCTGGCCTGCCAGGCACTCCTCCTGCCCTGCCTTACTTACTGTGGTGAACATCTTCAAGTAAGCCACCTAGACTTAGACCAGGTACGTTAAATGCTTGTTTGCCCCTACAGTGTTTCCAAAGTGAAATACTATACTTTAATCATTGCGCTCTTAGTTGCTAGGTTTCCTAAAGTTTCCAGTTCTGGGACAGCCCACTACATAGCCTGGAAGCTCTTGCTGGGACTGGGACTTCAAAATTTAGGATCCTGACTCTGCAGTAGGGAAAATCTTTCTGCATTTTGTGAGACTGTTTTTGGTTGGATGATTAGATCATTTCAGTTTTGAACTTGCATTTTTGACAACTGTTTTATGGGAAATTCCTAATAAGCTCCTGCTTATGAACAGAAAATACTAGGTTGCAGAGAAGACATCTGTGGACCCATTTTACCTGACTCCCTCCCATTCTCTTTGGAGTACTGCATACCCCAGAAACAATTCTAGAATGAATTCCTGAATGTTAGAATAATAGAAAATGAGGGTTGGAAGGGACCTCAGGAGGTTATCTAGTCCAACCCCCTGCTCAGAACCGGACCATCTCCAATTAGATCATTCCAGCCAAGGGTTTATCTAACTGGATCTTATAAGCCTCCAAGTTTGGAGAATCCACAACCTTTCTAGGTAGCCTGTTCCAGTGTTTTACTACCTTTCTCATGAGAAAATTCTTCCTAATATCGAACCTAAATTTCCTTTGCTGCAACTTGAGACTGTTGCTCCTTGTTCTGTTATCTGTCACCACTGAAAACAGTCTAGCTCCATCCTCTTTTGAACCTCCCTTCACTTAATTGAAGGCTACTACTAAATCCCATCTCAGTCTTCTCTTCTCTAGACTAAATTAGCACAGTTCCCTCAGCCTCTCTTCAGAAGTCATGTACCTGAACCATTTTCATTGCCCTCCACTGGACTCTCTCCAATTTGTCCACATTCTTTCTGTAGTGGGAGGCTCAAAACTGAACACAGTACTCCAGATGTGGCCTCACCAGTGCTGAATAGAGGAGAATCACTTCCCTTGACCTGCTGGCAACACACCTACCAGTGCAGCTCAGTATATCATTACCCTTTTTGGTTACAAGGGCACACTACTGGCTCATATTCAACTTATTGTCCACTGTAACCTCCAGGTCCTTTTCTGCCAAGCTGCTGCCCAGCCAGTCAGCCCCCAGCTAGTACTGGTGCATGGGATCGTTCCATCTTAAGTGCAGGACTTTGTACGTGTCCCTGTTGAACCCAATGAGATTTCTTTTGGCCCAATCCTCCAATTCCAAGTACATGGACTGCAGTAATATTGGGTTCTGGTGAGAGCTATATGATACACAAAAGCTCACTGTATCTTCATCTTCTTAGCCTAGTACATGTAGAAAGAAAGAAAAATCCAGGTTTCATTCAGGCTTTAATTAACTTTGTACAAACAAACAAACAAAAAAACAGCTTTCCTACCCACAGTCTGCTAGCAGTCGTACAAAAATGTACAAATATTAATACTACCTTATTACTGCTTTCAGTGTTCAGTTGAGTTGAATATTAAGGCATCTTAAAGACTATTCAATAAAATATGTTGTTACAGAATTAGATGTGATATCCCATTCCATCACTGAGTAGCTCCAACACATAAGTAAAGTAATTGCAAATTATGTGCCTAATCCTTCAAAGGGTTCCTTTTCTTTTCCCAAGTCCTGTGCTCATTCAGTATGGAGCTCTATAGGGAAGAGGCTAGAAACACAAAACCATGACATTTAATGTGCTACAAAGATTCCCAAAAGACAGGATGGCTTGTTTTCTTAAAATATTTTTGTAATACATGTTACTATAGTACGAGCTTGCTTTTTTGCTCAATTTTCATTCTATGGAAAAATTTCCGTTCTATAATAGCTCTCTTTTTCTCCATTTACCTTGGTATATGCCCATAAATATTCTTTGTGTTTTATTTCCCATAAGAGCTATACTCAATGCGTGTCAGGTGCAGTGAAGAGGAAGGGAAGCGGTACAAAGAAATCACTTGCAGCTCTCTGGTTTCAGGACTGATTTTTGCACTGGTTTTGTCCTCCCTTTATGTTTCAGAGAAACCTGTAGAGTTGTCTAAACTACATCACCAGCTAATATCCCAAGGAAATGTGTCAGCAGCTCAGGATGGCCACAGGTCAGAGGTAATCCAGGTATATGCCTGGTCTTTCACTGGATGTAGTGGCAAGGTAGAATTAGAACAGCAGGATGATTCTCCATTTAATACATTGCTCTGTGCATGTCCTTTTACAGTACCTGATGAAGCCCTACCCTGCCTTGTGCCTGACTTCAGACTAACACCTTTCTCCACTCAAGGGTTTTACCCCACCAATAGCATTATTTTCAGGTTGGATCTTCTGCACACACACTTCCTTCCTGGTGGCCAAGACATGTAGCTTGCGAGACCTTCTGTGTTTCAGATTCTCCAGTACAAAATGATAAATACAGTACTTGAACAGCTTTGGCATTGTTGTCATTGACAGCATTAGTGCATGTGAAAAATATTGTTCCCATGCTGCAATGAATACACACGTTGCATATGAGGAGGAAGGCAGTTTCATTAAGGCAAGCATCAAAATATCATAATGCTCAGTGCTGTTTGACCTGTGAAATGAATTGCACAGTTTCACTCCTTAATATTGTACCTTAAGCTCCTGTTCACTTGGTTATTCAGCTGCCTTATTTTGCCTAACTTGACAAATGTCACAGACCAAAGTTCTTAGTTTTTATAAACTTGCATTTTCTCTCTTAAGGTCACACAGGCCATGAATGTGCTATCAAAATCATACTTATGTGGATTTAAAAATTTTTTTTTAAGAATCAAAAGTGAAAATAACAATATGAATGTTCAAAATTCTGAAAACAACTTACCAAATAACTTCTAACTTCAAAATCACTAAAGACCTCTTTCTCTAATTTAAAATGTCTATGATTTTCAGCTGCTTATTTACATCTAATTGTATAAATTTAAAAAATCCAGCATTACATTTCTAAATTCATTGTTTTGGCAGTGCTATATGTTATAAAGTGTCGGGCTGAAAGGGAGATGCAACTGAAATCATGATTAATAACTGTCCCTAGTACTATGTGGCTCAGTCTTGTAAAGCGTTAAAATACAAATCTATCAGAACAGTAGGGCTGTGCGAAATTTCGCCGGCTGTTTCATTTCGACACTGTTTTGACTCATTTGGAGCTTGAAACAGCGAAATCAAAATGAAATGAATGGCTTCAAAACAAGGGTAGTCGAAATGTTTTGAAGCAGCCAGCCAGGTGGTGGGAGATAGGGGAGAACCAGGGCTGTGATCAGGCTGGGGAAGGGAACTCGACTGGGTTGAGTTCCCTTCCCCAGCCAGATTGAAATGTCGAAACAGCAAAAGCATTTCGACGAAATGGAATGGAAATGAGTTTTTGAAATGAAACAAAACTCTAAACAAAACACTTTTCCATCAAAACGTCGACATGGATGTCGAAGTGGAATGCTGCTGTTTTGCACAGCCCTATAGAATAGTCTTTGAGTTAAATTGCATGTTACACTTGGAGGATACTAAATCTATGGGATCTTAAGCAGTGTTAAAGTTAGAATGGGTGGTGAACAGTAACATGATCAGGGTTAATCCAATTTATTGCCTGCATAATTCTAACTTGCTACTGAGCAGGCATGTGGCTAGGAGTCAGGACACCTGGACTCTATCCTTGCTCTGTGTTGGGGGGAGGGGTAGGAGTGCTGCATCCTGGAATGCCGGAGGACTACAACTTGCTTGCTTTATTTCTGTGGAGCAGACTGAAGTTACCTTAACACTTGGGTAGCATGACCCAGAGTTAACCCTTCCCTAAAATGGCATAACTCTGAGAGACTCAGAGAGCATTTGGCAGAAGTTAATGACTTTAATATGCAGACATTTGGGTTCTGAAGTGCCCTTAGTATGGTCTGTGTAACTTCATTCTTTATTCACTAAAGGAATTGCATGAATTGCAAGTAAGTTTTTAAAGCACCAGGATCTTCCTCTGAGTTGCAAGATCTTGCTAACTTGATAATTACTTTGAAGTCATTTGCCATGCGATTGAATACTAAACATACAAAATGCCTGGAAGAGAAAATGTAACAAGTTCTGGTTTCTAAACTTTAGAATATTTGTTGAAGTTAATGGTCTTCATGTTTTCTAGACTATAATTCATTTTGTACCAAACTAAAATTAAATTGTTTCACTATAACTCTCAAGTACAAACTATTTCAAGAACTCCATGAACAGCCACAGTTATGCAATCTGATTGGCTACCCTGAAGGCAGAACCAATTTAATTATGCTAATTATGCTCAGAAATCTGAATTTACTGATCCAAGACATAAGTATATATAGTCCCTTTAAAGAAGCAAGCTTAAAGTTGTCAGGTTCCATGTTAAAATAGAAGGCTGACAGATTAGTAATTGTCAGCTTTAGCAAATTAGCAACATTAGCACGTTTCATAATAGTGCTGAAACATTTCATTTGACAATAAATACAGTGCTGAATAGAGTGATAACCCTGGTTGAGTGTAACATGTCTGTGGAAACGTTACAGGAAGTAAGGTTTTGCATCTTTTTGTGAAATTCAGAAGAACCAAGGGAAAAATATTGAGCCCTTAATGATCAAATTTTCAAATAAAACAACATTTTGTTTGTAATGTCTAATAAAATGAATGAGTGCTCGCTTGCTCTCTTGCTCATTCTTTTGGTCTCTTCCCCAAAGTGTGTGCTTTACAACATAAAATGATCTGGAAACTTGTGGCACAATTTGGGAGATTTTGGATTTTTGTTACTATTATTTCATAATAGTCTGTCTAATGGGAAGATACACTGTTATGATTTAGAGAACAACTGGAAGTCTGGTGGTGAGAGCTCACTTAAGCTATCAGTCCCATTTACAAATCTGACAACATCCACTTATTATCTTTTGCATGTGGCTAAAATCCTAATTGGATTAGCCACATGCTAAGTGCGTTCAATGTTGTTCTTTGTTCAATGTTGCCCTACTACGTGTCTTCAGTGTTGCTCTTTATTTGACTTATTAAGATTTGAGGAAAGAGATTATAGTTGGAATATGTTAAATGGTTGTCAGATCTAGTTTCCTGAGGTTTGTTTGTTTTTTCTCCCAGGTACCACAAGCCATATAAGTGTTTGCAAAGTAAAGAGTAATCCAATCTTCCATTTTGTAAAGGGTCTATTGAAGTGCCTAAATTCAAGAAAAGGTTTTAGGCTATGGATCTCAATGTCATGTCAGCAGTCTCACCCCAAGTGTGTGTCAAGATTTCAGATGCTGGCCTCTTCAGTGTTTCCTACAATCTAACTGAGTTACTCCTTGGATCAGTGAGTTTAAGTGCTTTGGAATGGGAATCATAACTCATCTAAGGAACATGGTTCCCTACTTTGAGCTGTGAATTTTTCCCTGGGAGCCAGGACACTGGATTCTATATCACTGTATGGATTTCACCCCAAATATTTGTTTAGTATTAGTATAGATCAGTGGTGTTCAACCTTTTCACCCTGGCAGGCCAGATAGATGGTGCCTGGTCCAGCCAGGTGGTGATTCAAATCTGGGGCCACATGGTGGCCACCACCTGGCCCAAAACGGTGGGGGCAAAGGGAAGTCTGACCTGAATGTTGCCCTGTGCGGGGGGGGGGGGGGGGGGAGGGGAGGAAGAATATGACCTGATCCTGCAAGGGAAAACAGGGCATAGCCTAGCCCTTCAGTGGGAAGGGGGCATGGTCTGGCTCCCACTGGTCATGTGGGGTTTGGGGTTGGGAATTTGGCAAGAGGATAGTGGCTGTATTAATGACCCCTGCTCCCCTGCCACCAAATGTCCAGATCCACACAAGGCTAGGTTAGTGCAGTCCATCTGAATAAGATGCATGGTACTTGCCCATTAAGTGCAGTTCCCCCTCACTGCAGGCTCATTTTTTTCCAAGTTATGGTGGGATACTAAATTGCATACATTTTTTACTTCCTCTTCACTTGCTCTGTGCTGCACCTTTCTTTCCTGTTTCTTCACCAGCCTTAAGTGCCTGGCAAATATCTCCAAACAGGACCCCACACAGTTCACCCAGAAACCCTCTGTTGCTTCCTTTCTCAGGCTGCCTCATACGATTAGCAGGGATCCTGGTTTTCTGTAATTTTTTTTTTTAATCCCCAATTTTCAGTTTTAAAGAAAATAACCCCAAATCCACATTTTTCCATGATTAAAATGAAATGCCACTAATATATAGATATCTGTATAGTGGTGTTTCATTTTAATCACAGAAATATGTGGATTTGATTAATTTTTTTTTAATCTGAAAATTGGGGATTTTTTTAACTAGGAGAAAACCAAGATCCCTGATGATTAGTGTGGCCCCGCCCTCCATGAGGTGAAGTAGGACCAGGTTGTCCTGTGCTGCATATGTATATAAATTTTTGAAGGATCCCAGGACTTATGATGAGAACGCTCTGTTCCAGTCATGATTGGGTGCTACTTAGCACATGGATATTTTGTAGGGAGTACTTGAAGCACGCACACATACATACTGAGCACTGAGGTCACAATGGCTTGAAATCCTGTTGACTCTGCTGGGTTCTGGTCCAATTAACTATATGATAAATCATGAGTCTTTGGCTTTGGACTAATATCATGCTTGATTTATAGTACCTATAAAATAGGTGCCAAAGTGCTGCTCAAAAGTGTGTTTATGGAGTACCTGCGCTAAAATTTGCAGCAGTTTCAAAAAAAGGTAACGTGCATCAATTCTGGATGAACTAAGTACATATGTACTAAGTACTATATGCAAATTCCTATAGCCACGTTTAATTTCAAGGTCATTTTTTCAAATTTGCTCTTCACTTCCATGTGCTCAGGGAGAGCAGGGTCTGACATTAAGGACAGCGGGCAAAAGGCTGCTAGGGGAAGAAGCTGTGGGGAAGCAGAGGGTTGCCTGCCTCTGCCCCCCCTCAGGCCCCCGATTTATTTTCCCTGCTGTAGCAGTGGGAAGGGTATACATTTAAGGCAAACTTCCAGTAATTCGATTCTGTATCTGGAAATTTTTTACAAATGTATACATTTTCCATATAAAATCTGATTATTGGAGGGTTGTCTTACAAACAGGATCATCTATTCAAGTAAATATGATATACAGAATAAATTCCTATGAGTTCTGGGTTTAAAATTACAGAAGCAATGTGGCTTTGCAATTTGTGAATAGCTTTCTTAGGTCTCTCATCTTCTAAAATATCATATAAATGTTGGAAAATACTCTATGATTTACAGAGGATGACCGTTCCCATGGTATTGTGAATATTTTATCTTGCTCATTTTGTTGGAGAATGTGGAGTTGTGCGAGGAGATCCTTAGATAGGCCATTCTGAGGCAATGTTTCCTACAGTATAAACTATTTGCTTGGGACTCAGAAGAACAGCGTCCTTTTCATGGCTTTGCCATTGGATTGCTGAGTGACCTTGGAGAAGTCACTTCGCCTTTCTCTGCTTTTAGTTTGCTCATCTATAAAATAGGATAAGGATGATACAGACTTCTTTTGTAAAAGGTGCAGGGGGCTGGACCTGATGAACATCCAAGGTCTCTTCCAACCTTACAATCTATGAATCTATGAAAGCGGTATAAGAGCTAGATGTTGTTAATAAAAATATTAATAATTACAAAAATAATAAAAATAAATTATAAAAAATATATTTTATATACTCTGGGACTATTACAAGAATTTTTGCTGTCTGATGGAGATTCCTAGATTGGAGGCTATTGAGTTAGCAAGAGGCCTATGTGTATCATTTGTCTATAGTATGACAGGCACACTTACAAAGAAGGGCTACTGGGATAATTGAGGGAATGGAAGAAACCCATTTTATGAGAGAAGATTAAAACATTTTAGCTCGTTCAGCTTGGTAGAAAGGGATTATGATTACTCTCTGTAAATACCTTGGGAGGATATCAAGAAAGGAGAAGAGCTATTAACGTTAAATTACATTAGTAGCATAAGATCAAATAGGTACAAATTGGTCACAAACAAATTTAGCCTGGAAGTCAGAAAAAAGTCTGTAGCCATTAGAGTAATGAAGCTCTGAAATGGTCTTCCTACCAAAGTAGCATAAGCAATGAACCCAAATTGCTTTGGCATATTGCTTGCTAGGTTTATGGAAGTGATGGTATAACAGCATAGGGACATTCTTGGAGTACTAATCATAGTAGTGATATGTAGCTTCAAGTATTTTGTCTCTCTCTGACAAGAAATATTGATTTCTGATTGAATTATTTGAATATGTGGGAGCATAATCGCATGTTTCAGAACATCTAGTAGTTACCTTCAAGGGCCAAAGCGGGGCGGGGGAGTTCCTGAATATGCTATTTGGTTTCTGTAACATATTTATCTTCACCCTAAACATTAGACATTACTTGGTATATGTCAATGCATCTATCAGTATTCAGAAACCTCTCGGGTGTCTGACTAGTAGGTGTTACTCCTGTGCGGAGGGTTAAACTGAATAGATTTGTGGCCAAGCTGGAATTTTTTCCCTGGGTCACATTAGCAAGAGTTGTTGAGAGTTTTTGCTTTCCTCTATAATGTGGTGCATCATCCTTTTCCTAGGATCACATGAATATGTTTTACATTAAAAAAAAAAAAAATTCCAGCCACGGTAGTAGCCAAGGAATTGGTGGAAGCGTGCTCATGTGCACTGTATAAGATGGGCAGAATGGACATTGTTTTTCTGGGCACTTTTGGACAAACGATTGTCTATGAACACATGGAACTAAACTCCATGGTCTGGGAGACTTCTTCCAGCCAGAGGTTAATTAGTGTATGTGCTTGATCACAGGGGTGTAGGTTGTAGCCGTGTTGGTCTAAGGACATAGGCAGACAAGGAACCTTGTGCTTGATCACAGAATTCTTTTCTTTGTTCTTGTGTTCAATCTACAAGCAAAACATCCATTATTTTCTGTCCTTGATTTTTTCCTAATCACTTTCATTATCCAGTTCTATCCCTATTCATCTATTTCCTGTGTGCAACTTGACAACCTGCTACCTGGACTGAAAATGGGTTGTACCAAGAAGTGAAGCTGCAACATCTGTGAAATTTGGGCTCTTATCAGCATTTTTCTGTTGACATAGGGACAACAGGTATCCTATCATTGTTTAATACTTAATAAGTGGAGACAAGATACAGCACTGTTGAACTCCTGCTTTCCATTCAAGCCTGACATTTTCCTGTTTTATCTTTGTTAGCATTTTCTTAATCTTCTTAGAAAATCCAATGAAGTGCTGCAAATATAGTTTCAGTCACTCCTTCTACCCACTGAGCCACATTTCTATTTGAAGCCCAGAAAATACACCTACAGATTTTTTCTGTAATCTCAGCACTTTGTTGCCTTCCTTTTTACAGTGAATATCAGCACACCCCCAATGACTTTTCTCTGTCTTTCTATCTTGTATCTTATGCAGGACTCGCTAGCAATACACTTTGCAGACATGCTGCGCACACTAATTTTTTTTTATATTATTTCTTGTCCCCTTCATCTGTGAGGAGTCAAAGTGCTCATCAGCACCTGCTGTGCTAAGATTGGTATTCATTGAGATGCCCAAGATCACCTAGAAGAGAGTTTATGAAATAATAATAAAATTTATTGGTAGGGAAATATGTCTCTTCATCCTTTATTTTTCCCTTTTTCATTTGACTCTTTAGTCTGCATTATTGTACAAAAAATGTAAAACAGCTTTCTGGTTTTATATATATGCCTTATATATAGTTAGAACAAAATATTGTTTTTCCAACATATGAAGCAACTAATTAGACTGAATCAACCCTAGCTAGAGCCCTTTATTCATAACCTAGAGTAAACAGAATATCTCCCTAAGAATCCAAGCAATGAACCAAGATGAGAAAAAAAGCAGAATTGAAGAGATTTCTTTAGTACACTTCACTAAAATTTGCAAGAATTGCACTCTGATAAAATGTTAGTGTCAATGGATTCCTGGGAAACAAACTTCTTAATGAAAACACCCTGGGGCCTTTACACCCTGGAAGGGGTAAAGGTTATCTCTGAGATAACTGGATCACATACTAGTTTCGGGAAAGTTTCATGGAGGTAAAAATCTCTGGCCGAAGAAAAACAGTAATTTGTGAAGTACTGGTGTAATAAGGTGGTGGTATATCTTTTTGTCTCCCTGGCCTCTCTGCAAATCATAATCTACTTAGGTGGTCTTCAGATTGGACTATTGCAATCTCATTTTTGCTATCTTCAAAATGACAAGATTATTGATGATTTTACTAGTCAAAATGTCAGAGAAAAGTGCACAGTCTCTTGGCCAGCTGAAGAAAGAAGCAAAATATAGTTCTGACAAGTTGCTACTACAGGTAATTCCAGAAGCAGTAATTAATTGTAAAGGCCCCCAGGAGTGAAAATTATACTACTTTAAAAATTGTAGTCTCTACAAGTAAATATATATTAAATTTTATTACTAGACCTGGGGAAAAACAACTCAGTTGACCCACAGTAAGTGATTTTTAAAAAACAAAATTACTGAAGAAAGAAAATGTTCCTAGGACTATTGCCAATAAAGATCAATGTAAGAACACAGGAAAGTTGTGGGTCCTTGAATCTAGTCTTCTGCTATCACAGGATACCATGCCATTATTAAGCTGTGAAATCTCTCATAGCTAGTCAGCATTTTTGTCCCCAGAAATTTATCACAAGACCATTGCTGAACCTCTCTAGTTTAGAGGCTATGGTATACCTTACCTCAGACTATTTAAGTATTAGGTAGTAAACTGTATTTGATCTACTTTGCAAGGAGAGTCAGCTTGGCTATAACTTGAACTTGTGTCTCTTGGTGAATTTGAGCATTGCAAAAAAAAGGCTTAGACGACATAGCCATCCCCTCCCCAGAACAAGTCCTTTCTCCTCCCTGGGCATGTCGACACATTCATTAATGCACCTTTGCTACTGCACACTAAGTTTAGTGCCTCTAATATGTGGTACTACATAAAAGCGCATTAGCTAATGCGTAGTAGCTAAGGTGAACAATTTTTTGTGACGTTTAAGGTTCAGCAGACTAATTCTACTGTGTATTGGAGCATTGGCATGCTTTTTGCCATGATGCACTAACACACAGTAGAATCGGCTACTGTGCATTACGGCATCTTGTGTAGATGCACCACCTGTGATGTACTTCCAGGCCCCTGTATGAAGTGATGCAAAAAGAACAAATGTCAAAAGAAATCAAATAGCTGTGTTAATTTATAGTCACTGGGCCACTGAGGTGATGCTATTTGAGATTTGGTTTTTCATCGGTAATGAAGATATAGAAGAATTTGTAGAACATGACTTCTAAACAACTAATGCTATATCAGTTCCATTTAAATTAACAGGAAGTATAAAATAATAGGTCTAAAGCCCATGTGGTTGATTTTAAACATTGATAAATTTTGACAAACTTTGATTAACTTAGCAAAATATTGAAGTAAACTGAACTGAAGAGCTCAGGGACTTCATGTGGAAAATGCCTAGAATTACCTTAAATCAAAGGTGCTAAATCTAAGTCCTAAGCAAATGAGAAAACATTTATAGGAATGGGCTTCTGACCTAACTAGATGAATAATTACTAAAGAAGAAAATCAGAAATATACAAGATATTAGGAAAAATGCTAATATGCAAAATAATCTGGGCTTGTAGGTCAAAGTCTGAATCAGACCTTGTAGAAAATATGAAAACTAATAACCCTATCTATATAAAACATATCGTAGAGGAAGTAGAACCATTTAGTAAAAAGTAGGTAGAGATGAAAGGTAACCTAGTTATGATCTAGACTAAATGTATATTTTGTTTCAGTTTTTAATAAAGATCCTATAGATGGACATGGGGCAAAGGGAATATGGATACTAATGTGGGGTATGGAAACAGAAATTACCACAACTCCAAAGGAAACAAAACTCTAAGAGCTCAGGGGGGACCATATAATCACTATCTCAAAGTGCTGAAACACTGTCACATGGACTTATAACATCTTTTACTAAGTATTTTTAATAAATCGATCATCCTGGAACTTGTCATATGCTTGGAGAACAGCTAACATAGTACCTCTATTTATGAGGGGGAAATAAGTGTTCCAGGAAACTACAGGCCTCTTAGTCTGGTCTTAATAATGGGCAAAGACATAAAATAAATGCTGCAGAAAAAAAGTTATTTTAAATTTTAATTAATGCCCCATAGGAGATTAATATTGGGGCTCTACCAATATCTAATGTTTAAATAAGCAGTATCAGATTGGAGGGAGGATGATATAGGGGTCCCTAAAGGATCCATTTTGGACAGTTTATGCTTAATATGTTTCATTAATGAGTTTGGCTTAAAAAGGAGTATGCTGATAAAATGTGCTGATGATGGGGAGTTCAGAAGTATTATCAGTGAAGAGGAGGATCAGGATGTCATGCAGATGGAACTGGATGTCCTTAAGTCCCAGACTATAAAATGGGATAAACTTCAATAGTATAAAACACAGGTCGTGGTACTTGGGAAGTATAACAAAATCTTTAGCTATAAGGTAGAAGCTCATTTACTGGAAATGACTAAGGAAGATACCAAACTTGGTGTACTGGTTGATCACAGGAGCATTTTGGGCTTTCAGTGTACCATAGCCACAGAAAAGATAAAAGTGTAGGATGTATCAGGAGAAATTTCCAACCATGTTAAATATGAATTCCACCATACACTCATAAGACTTGCCTGCTATTAATACTTTATTGGTTGATTTACCTATGCTCAAGGAAAATGAACTGTCTGGTGCAGAGTAGAGCAGTTTGAAGCAGAGCTGTCAGTAATAGATGAGCTCTTGTTTAGAAATGACAGATTTCTTGTTCCCAAAATATTACATCAGGTTGTGTTACAGAGGATGCATGAAGGACATCTGGCTGTAAAGAAATGCAAAAGAAGGGCTAGGAAGACTTGGTAAAGACCATAAATTAATATGGGCATAGAAAAGTATATTAAAGCATGTTCAACCTATATCTGTCTATTTTCATAGATTTCTAGGGTCAGAAGGGACCTATTAGATCATTGAGTCAGACCCCTTGCTTTGGGCAGGAAAGAGCACTGGGGTCAAGTAATCCCAGCCAGGTGCTTATCTAATCTCCTCTTGACACCTCCAAGGTAGGGGAAAGCGGCACCTCCCTTGGAAGCTCATTCGATATTTTGGCAACCCTCACCATAACGAATTTCTTCTTGATGTACAATTTAAATCTAGTCTCCTTCAGTTTATGGCTGCTGTTTCTAGTAACCCTGAGGGGCACCCTGGTAAACAGCATATCCCCTATTCCCTGCTGGCCTTCCTCCTCCCGCCCCCCCGCCCCCTGATGAGTTTGTAGACAGCCATAAGATCACCTCTCAGCCTTCTCTTGTGGAGGCTAAAGAGATTCAGGTCCCTCAATCTGTCTTCATAGGATCTTACCCACAGGCCTTCAACCACACGAGTAGCCCTCCTCTGAACCCTTTCCGGATTATCCACATCCCTCTTAAAGTGCAGCACCCAAAACTGGATGCAGTACTCCAGTTGCAGCTTCACCAGTGCCGCAAAGAGGAAGTATCACCTCCCTAGACCTGCTCGTGATGCACCTACTAATGTATGACAGAATGTTGCAGCCTGGGTGTGGAGCACAGCCATACCTCTACCCCATAGCAGCATCATGCAGCCCTCACGGGTGCTATGGGGCCTGGACTGGGGCTATGCTTAGTGCCCCAGGCTAGAATGGGGATGGAACCTGCTGGGGGCAGTGGTGGGGAGAGGGGAAGTAGTTTGGGAGAAGTGGGGAGCAGGGGAGGAAGCATAAAGCAGAGGCTGGGGAGAGGCAGGCATAAGTAGGAGACCGGCTACTTGACCTCCCCACACTACCTAGCTCTGCACTTCTTGCCCTCCCCTGCAGTGGTGGGAGGGATGAACTAAAGATGTCCCTTCAATAAGGAGACTCTATACTTGGACAATTATAACAAATTTATACATCTAATTGTTGGGAGGTTGTCTTTAAATTCAGTCTCATCTTAAATTCATGTAAATACGGTATTGTGCATATATATGTATATTGCTGTTGGTTGAATACACTAGACACTGTAGCATGCTGGAGTGGTCCGATTTTAGAATGCTTCAGCAGACACAATCGAGTTTGCGCCGGTGCGTTCTACTCGGAAGGTATCAGACCATGTGTAAAAGTGCCCCAAGTTTTGTCAGTCTATAGGCAATGTGAATAAGCTGGTTACAATAGCCTTCAACTTCCATATTTTTTATTGCTGAACTGTTCTATTATTTGTTTTAATATGGGTTTGACTCTTGTTTTTTAGTTGTCAGCACCTCATTTTAGTAGCTTGTTTCTTCAGACATCATTCTCTTCAGTACATTTAAGATGCAATTATATACTCTGGCTAATTGCTCATTGCTTAATGTCAAAATGCATAATGTCTAAAATGTCTTGCATGATTTCTCTCTCAAAATCATGTGGTGCCATACAACAATTCAGGGAATATGAGAATTGTTCATTATGTATCATGTCCAATGTTTACCTATAAAATCGAATTATTCTGATAGAACATCCATTATCTTTTGGGTATAGAGTTGTGATGACAAGCACTTAAAATACATGAAGAGTTCCTATTATACACATTTGGTTCTTGAGGGCCCAGAACTCTAAATTCACCATGTCATTTTAACACGTTCTTGGGGGCTGACAAAGCTGGAAATAATACTTTTACTGGCTAATATAACTGGACACATTCAAGTGCCAAAGTGCATTAGATAAGTAGAAATCCATTCCTGTTCATGGCTGAATTTACCCTTCTCCAGAGACTGGATTTATTTGCATATTTTATTTCAAATCTGAGAGAGCAACAAAGAAGGTTAAAATTAAATCAATGCCATGTTTAAATGACAGACATAACAATGGCTGCTTATCATAAATGTGCTTTCTAGTAAACGCAGCACAAAAAAAGAGATAAGTTTGCTTCCTGGTTGAATATATACATGCCTGGGGGAAAAGTCATCATACTTTTATTTAAACGATATATGCATATATCTTTTTTTTTAAACACGCATACACACAAAAATGTACGTATATGTGTTAAAAAAAAAATGAAAATGCAAAACCAAGCACTCAAAATTAGAAAATGCAAGAAAATCTGTGCTGCCTTACATCTAAGAACAAATGACAAATGAAGATTCGATCTAAGCAGGATCTAAGAAAACAAAAAGATTTAATTTATAATGCAAATGCACAAGGGGGACAAATCAAGGTTGTACAGATAACCTTAGTTCATTTCCCTCTCTTTGGAGTGCTTAACTTTGCAACCTAATAATGTTTTTTTTTTTTATCTTGGTTTGTAACAACACGTATAGGGAGTGACAGACCTACAGAGATTATTCAGGGTATGCTTTGAGCTCGAAGCAGTTATGACTTCAGGAGGAAGGAATTACATACATTTTGCTTGGCTGTTCTGGAGAGATGGACTTACTTCCCAGCAAGGTTTTCAGTCTCACCTGTGAAAGCTTCTCCTTGAGGCAAAGTGATCATTTACACCTGAGTGAGGGGCTGTGTTTGAGAGAGAAAATGGTAAGAGGTTTGCTAATTAGAAATCAGGGTCTGGACCTCTGAAGTTCCAGGAGCTCCAGTAGATGTTGCTTGAGGGTTTAATAATGCTAAATTTCATGAAAGGAATATGGCCAAAGACTCTCCTAGTTTGTGTTCTGTTTGAACGAGATACCTGTGCAACAAAGAGTACATTTTGTTTAACCTGTGCCCACCCATATGAACCTTCATTCAAACCATTCAGACCCTGGAACTATACAACAGTCTTGGTTGTATTGCTTGCTTATGACAATATCAATGAGCAGGGTACATCAAAACAGCAATAATATTAAATTATATAGAAAATGCACTGTGTAGTTATCTTATTTCCCCCCCCCGACAACTATGTAGTATTGCTTAATATTCCCAATCCTTTAGTAATATGTTTCCCTCAAAAAGGATAATAAGAATAAGGCCATTGTACAGAAATAACTCAGCTGAAGCAAGGTAATAGCCTGACAAAATGTAACTTTATTTTGCTCTTATAGATTCATAGATGTTAGGGTCAGAAGGGACCTCAATAGATCATCAAGTCCGACCCCCTGCATAAGCAGGAAAGAGTGCTGGGTCTAAATGACCCCAGCTAGATACTCGTCTAACCTCCTCTTGAAGACCCCCAGGGTAGGGGAGAGCACCACCTCCCTTGGGAGCCCGTTCCAGACCTTGGCCACTCGAACTGTGAAGAAGTTCTTCCTAATGTCCAGTCTAAATCTGCTCTCTGCTAGCTTGTGGCCATTGTTTCTTGTAACCCCCGGGGGCGCCTTGGTGAATAAATCCTCACCAATTCCCTTCTGTGCCCCCATGATGAACTTATAGGCAGCCACAAGGTCGCCTCTCAACCTTCTCTTGCGGAGGCTGAAAAGGTCCAGTTTCTCTAGTCTCTCCTCGTAGGGCTTGGTCTGCAGGCCCTTGACCATACGAGTTGCCCTTCGCTGTACCCTCTCCAGGTTATCCGCATCCTTCTTGAAGTGCGGCGCCCAGAATTGCACGCAGTACTCCAACTGCGGTCTGACCAACGCCCTATAGAGGGGAAGTATCACCTCCCTGGACCTATTTGTCATGCATCTGCTGATGCACGATAAAGTGCCATTGGCTTTTCTGATGGCTTCGTCACACTGCCGGCTCATGTTCAACTTGGAGTCCACTAGGACTCCAAGATCCCTTTCCACCTCCGTGCCACCCAGCAGGTCATTCCCTAGGCTGTAGGTGTGCTGGACATTTTTCCTCCCTTCTTAAAAATGTGTCCATTGCAATTGCATTTGTACCAGGTGTAGCTTCGTCATGGTCACCAAGGTAGACAAAGGCCATGAACAGGCATTCATTTCTACTGCAGCACATTTCTGGGAAACTTGCAATCATAGAAATCTTCCTGAGAGAGGGAGCATAAAGGTATTCCAGCCTGCAACTGCCCACTGTCCTCTGCTCCCCACTTTCTGCAGACCAGTGTCACCCAGTGGGTGCATGGGAAAGTGGGAGAGGAATGGGAGAGCATCTGGTGCTCCACTTCTCTCACTTTTTGAGGAAGCAGTGGCAGCCCAGTCGGGGGAAGGCAGAAGAAGCATCCCCCTGCCTGGACTCCTCCTGGTCCCTGAGCATGTCCAGAGGTTCATTCCTGCTGGACAAAATATTCCTCAGGAGAGATTTATCTTGGTTTCAGCATGCTTTTTACAGAAGAAACTGAACAAATGCCTGTATGCTTCCAGCTTGTAGTGAAAGAAATGCCTTTCTCCTGCTAAAAATGTTAATGCCTACCCATCTACATATACTCCATAGATGGGTATATGAGAATGATACAATACAAGGGCAAATTTCATAACTAATAAAACCAGGAAAATTATTTAAGATAAACATAGATTTGGGCAGTTTCTTTGATCCCATGGACTCCAACAAAATGGGGGAATTTATCAAGTCTCAATAAATAGAAAAGGAAAGATCCCTTCCTTTGTAAGGGGGAAATCACTGAAAAATATACTCTGGCAGCTGTCTGAGTGCCCAGCATCGTATCTAATTTCTCTGCCTTAAACATTAGCTGTTTAACTTTAAAAAAAAATGTCCCAATCCAGACTCTGAAAAGAAATAATTCTGTTATCCATGAAATGGGCATGAAACAAAGCATAAAGTAAAAGTGTGTAATGATTCCTCCACTAAAAAGTTATGTATGTTGAGTTCATTAACAAACCTCATCACAGTAGGACTAAAAGCAAACTATGTTTTAAAATATAAGAAAAAGGGACTAAACTATATTGTCTTTCTTTTTTATTCTTTCCCCTTTTTCATTTATTTTCCTTGTAGGTTCATGTTTGGAATCCCCCAAAGCTGTGTTTTCAATTTCTCTTTGTTCCTGGTCCCCTGTTGCATTTGAACCTGTGTCTCCCTTTCTGCTGCTCTTTCTTATTGCCCAAATTTTGTTTCCTCTTGTCCATTTTACTTTCTCATTAAGGCTGACTTGGATCTTTCCATACTGACCCTGCATGTTTGGTTGACAGACTGGATTTCATTCACTATGTTGCTCCTAGCTTCTCCAAGTACAAAAATATTGATATTTGCAGAGCATGCTGTAAAAATCAATATTGCACTAGGCAGAACAGAACAGCAGCTGTGTAGTCAAGACAGTCTTTTGGTCCAAAACACAGATAGGGCTTCAAGAAATCGGGAGAAGGAGGAACCCTTTCCCCCCGAGAGAGGACTATATTTATACTTATAGCTTAGTCCTAAAGTGTCACTATCGATGCATCAATGATATTGTGTTTCATACTGGCAAAGAGAGCAACATACAATGAATTTTCCAAATAAAACTTGGCTAAAACAGCAGCACTGTGATATGCCACTTCCATCTTTTCAGAATTCTTCAAGAAATGGGAAATTGTGGATGCTGTCCTTTTTGGGGATAACATTATGCATTTAAGCATTTTACAGAATAATAATGTGGATAGTGGCAGCTTGAAAGTTTTAGAGAATAAACTTTTCCTTTTTTGCTATTTAGAAAAAACAGCATTAGTTACTAGAGAGAATGTTAAATCAGGAGCACAGAAGCATTTTGCCTTTGGACTATTTATACATTGCTATTCCTTGCATTAAAAAAATTAAACAGTAGTCAGTTGCATTGTACTCAGAAGACTTTTTTTGCTTTTTAGGAAGTCAGAAATACTTGCTTATTAAACAACTATCTGGTTGCTGAATTCTTGTTTTCTGTATTGGAATCATTTTATAGTTGACTGCATAATCTATGTATTATGGCTTTTTAATAATATTTGGAAGCTAACTGTAGGCTTCTCATATTGCCTTGATATAGGAACCAAATCTTTAAATATAATTTGTAATTTCACTATTTTTTTATTAATTAAGGCTTGTAAAGTACTTGGGACAGGAAACATTAAGTGCATGCTGTAATGTTTGCTTATCTTAGTCTTTTTTTAAAACCTCATGGGCAAATCTATCCAACACTTACTATTGAACATAGTGTCCTAGGGAAAGAAAGACCCTAAAAGAGGATTTAGGTGCAATTCAGGAACCAGAGCCCAAAAAAGTGATCCAGGAGCCATTAAATATTTTGGGTGATTATTTCATTTCATGCCCACATTTTGGTCCTGAAATTTCTCTAGTCCCCTAAGTTTAGGTTTTCATACATGTGTAGAAGTGCCCTAGTTGGAGTGACTAGGTGGGTCCAGCACAAATTATAGGAGCCACGGTCGCTTTCAACAAATAGCAAAGCTATGGGAAGAGATTGCTCATATGTTATACAATATCCTAGTGGTTAGAGAACTTTCCTTTGAAGTGAGAAACCAGGAGTGCGTACACACATCAAAATCCACTCTAAAATAAGGTAACTTAACTAAGTCGACTTAAGCCATGTCAGAGCATACACACATACAACTCCTTGACATGGTAGCAGCTGTCTTATGAGCCCTCCCCTGCAGTAGCCCTTTAGAGTTGACTTAACTAACTCAAGGTAATACACCTCTGGAGGTTTATTATCTTGCACCACATTTAAGTTGACTGCTCTACATATGTGTGTATGCTCTGACAGTTAAAATGGATTAACTTTAAGTCAATTTAACTGTCAGAAAGTTAGTATGTGTGTGTATGCACTCCAGGTTTCTAGGTCCTCCTAAGCCTGATGGAGTCAGAGACCTTATCTCTCACCTCCCAAAAAGTGAGTAGAATGGCAGGCCATAAAGTAATCTGGGTGAGGGCACCCCTACTCCACTTGTTGAATCTGGGCCGACTGACTGTGAAAAATTCAAGTTCCATTTGACCAGGAGGACAAGGAAAAGGAACCTGCCTCTATGGCCTAGTAGTTATGGGCGTCACCCACGAAATGTAAACACTTGGATTTTTGTTCCACTTCCTGCCCGGCACCACTTTTTTTCCACAGTGGGAAAAAAACTTCCATGGAATAAACTGGCAGTCTGTCGCATGTGATGTAAACATTCCTTGAGTGTCTGTATGACCTGTTTCAGTATCAAATTTATAATCAGCAGTCTAAAATGTGTAAGTATTTAAAAGAAACAAATGAACTCATTCCGGGTTAATTTTCTGAAATACAGCTTCTCTCCCTGAGACCAAGGAGTACAGTGAGTTAGTGGAAAAAATAAATCATTCTTTCAGGGTCCAAGTTTAACCTCCTGTTAGGTCAGAACTGGTGAGCCTCATAGATGAAATTATAACCAACATGCTTAAAAATGCTGTACTGAGTTGTAAGTATGGAGAAGATTCCTCGAATTAAAGGCAGCTAGTTAAATTTTAAGAAAATAATCCAGTATGTTTTGGGGGTTTTGTTGCCAACCAAAGTGAGACAACCAGATGGGAGCTGCAAAGCAGCTAATCTGTCCTTTTGTTGTATTACATTTTTTCTTTGGCAAATGTGTTCTGGAGTTGTGAAATGTGGGTTTGTTCCCTCTCCTCCCCCACCCCCATCCTCCTGAGAGAGAGAGGATGATTTGATTTCTTCACCCCTTTGGTTTTTCTCTGCAGGAGGCTCCTACATGTAGCTGAAAATAAGAGGTTTAGATTAAATGGTTCATCTCAGAACAACGCTTTCATGGTGCTTTGAAGAGGGCTAATTCTAATTTGAGGTGTTAATCATCCAGGAGCATTCACTGAAAATACAAACACTTCACAGTATATAAGCATAAAAAATAAATGTGTGTAGCGAATTCCATAATATTTAAATATCTATTAAATGTAACCGTGAGGCATTTTTACAAAATAAACATAGCTAACATTTTTGGAAAGATCTTTGCAGGAAACCTGTGTTATTTTGGGTATTAAAAAATTGATTTAAGATGAGCATATCACTTGATCGGAAATGTTCATATATGACACAAGTTGACAATACCATTTATTTTATTCTTTTCAGAATTTCTCTTATCTATTTGTTTAGGATTCTTCTTTATTCTAAAGCATAGATAGCTACATTGGATATAAATGTCTAAACAGCAGATATTAAAATATGTATTAACAAAATGCCTAAAGTGTGTTATAAAATCATTGTGTAGTACTGTAGTTATACTCCATCACACATTCTTGTATAAAATGGAAAGCTTGTTTCTCCATTCAGCACCTACCCCACCCCTGGGTCTACTTTGACTTCAGATTCACCTGGGCGGGGGAGGGGTGTGTGTGCACATACTTGTGAGGGGAAGCAGACCCATTCTTAATGGGAAATCATGGTCCAGTTCAGCATGGTAGTATGCGCCTAATTCTGAGTAAGTGAGTAGTCTCTGAGACATCACATGTTTAAATAAACATTTCCTGAAATACCTTGCTAAAGAGACAGATTAATTTTTGTATATATAAAGGAAAGTTTATCTAAATATTTTATAAAGCCATTTTTGCTAAGACCTAAAGTGCTCAGTTTCCTAAAAGTTGTATTTACATACCAAGAAAAAAAAAAAAAAAAAAAAAGGATGACGATGTTGGTACTAATGCAAATGCCTTATAAATTTCACAGCTTCATGAACCTCTTGAAAGCTTTTGGAAACCTCTTGATTCTGATTATATTTGGCAAACTGCAGTCAATATCTCATGAGTTTCAGTTTTTCTAAGCATTAGTTCTGTGCTCACTAGCTGTAACTCCACCAACTTCAGTTCCATGAAAATGCAAGCTGCTGGAAAAAGCCTTTCATAGGAGGATTCTGTAGTGTGAACAATATTTTAACACCATTAATTAATAGTAAATATGCAATATTTATGTCTTTCAAGTGGCCAAAACAAGTTAAGGAATTTTAAAGCAGATAGACAACAAGGTTGAAAAATTACAGATCAAGTTGTTTGTTTAACTGAATATGTGTCTTTTATTTTTCCCCTTTATATTTACATATATTTATAAGCAACTTGTATAAATAAAAGATCATTGGAGGGGGAAGCATTCACCTCTTCCTATTTGATTATTAAACTTGGGTCCAACTTCTTTATAAGATGGTTGATTCTGGGCAATAGCTATCATAGTGGAAATCCTGATCGTATTGAAGTCACTAGGAATTTTGCTATTGACTTCAGTGGTGACAAGGTTTCACCTGATTTATTTTGGCCAAATGTTTCATTGCCAGAGCCAAGGAAATGGCCCTGAATGTTAATGTAAAATGTTTTATAGTATTTTCTTTCTGGCTGGGATCTCTGAAACGAAGTAAAGACCCCAAAATAGCTAGCCGTATAGCTGAAGGATTTAGCCCTTTAGATACATCATGGGTTTCTGAGGGTTTCTGTTGGGTTTATCTACTTGTACAAGTACTAATGAATGTTTCATCCACCAAGTACAGGAAGAGTTACTCTCACTCACAATTAATTTTCATTCATACCATCAAGTGGGGCAGAAATTTCCAAGTAAAACAAGAGTCTAAAAACTGACTTCTAAGCAGAGCATTACAACTATGGCTAGGTACAGATATTATATTTATCATGTGTTAAGCTAAGTTAACCCTGGTTGGATATGGTATCAGGATGAAGTGCTTTAGGTTAGAGCCTTTTATCGAATGCCTGTACCACATCCCATCCTGAGTCAAGGTAGGTCACATTCCTCTGGCATCCCAGTCGTCCCTGGCTGGGCAGCTTGCTAGCCTTGACCGATGCTTATCTCCAAGTGAGGACCAGCCCAGTGCCACCCCTGGGCTGTCACAGAGAGGATATAGAAAATGCATTGCATCCTATCTCTCCATGGCTGGGTGGGGAAATGAAGTCCCCATGCCACATCGCTGGTCAGGCCTTGGGGGTAGCTGGGCTGGGTTCATGCAGCAAGGGGCTCTCTCCCGCTACCCCCAGTTCCTGGCACATCCAAAAGCCAGGCTTGTGCTGCAGCTGCTAGCTGCAGCTGTCACAAGGCTGGGGGGAGAGGAGCCCACTTGCCACATATTCCTGGCCTGACCGCCCCCCCTTCTCCTAAGACCTGACCCACCAATCTCATGTAGTGGGGGGTTCCCTCCCTTTCCACCACTCACCCCAGCTTCTTCACAGCTACAAGTTAATAGCTGTCGCACAAGACTGCTTAGCCTAGCTATTGGCCACACCAGGAACTGGGAGTAGGTAGAGGGAGCCCCCTGCCACATGGACCCAGCCCAGCCTCCCCCACTCCAACTAGGCCCAACCCAGCAATTGTGGGCGGGGGGGGAGAGAGAAGAAGGCTACATGGCATGGGGGCTCCTCCCCCCTCTAGTCACTGCTGACAGTTGCCAGTCAGTGGGGAGGGCTTGTGAGAGGGGCCACTCTGGCAATTTTTTGGGAGGCATATGGAAGCACTTCCCCTACCTGCTGGCCTTAGTCCAGGCAGGCTCTGAGCTTCCCCCCGCTGAACAGTGAACATCATTGAGTTTCCTCCCACTCTAACTTATCACGTTTTACTTAAAGTGTTATAGAGCACTTCTGTTAGTGGGGTTTGCATGTCTGTACTTAGCCTGTCTATTCTGCAGGCCAAATCGATCTCAGTTTTGGTAATTTGCTAAGTACCTACAAATCTATTTCAGGTATAGGTACATCTTGCTCATTTTAGACAGTTTATGAAAATTAGGTACAAGTTCCACCCACACTTTCGTTTCAATCTATATTGTATGAAATTTTGACTTGTGTAAAAAACTTCCCTTAAGAATAAAGACATTAAAGTAATAGAAATGTTAGTGTGATAGTAGGCATTTTACCTCTTTTTCTGATGCACACGCTGATCTACAGTTTGGATTGTGTTCAGCATTTAAGTTGGACATCCGTTTTTAGCATGCTCAGTATATCATTGCAGAAATGTACTTGAATAACCCAGGTATGTTTGTTTGTAAGTAGCAGACATTTACTGGAAGATGTAGACACTTTAAGAAGTAGATATATTCACCATAATTGAGTCTTTCATGGAGAATAAAACCTACACAAGTGGGGGTTTGGAATCCTGCAGGAATTTGAAAGTCTTAAGTCTGATTAATTTATCTCTCTCTGTCTGTCTGTCTCTCTCTCAGGGATGTATACTAGATATCTTCAGCATTAGTGACATGGAGGTCTATGTTTGGTACTTAGAAGTAAGATTAATTACCTCCTTAGCTATACTTCCAAGAATAAGTGATGATAGTGCATCCTTTTTTAGCTCACAAGTGCAAAAAGCACTGCATGCTCAGTAAATCAGTTGTGAGGCAAGAGTATGTAAGAGTATGTACTCGGTAGGAGTATGTAAGGTATGCATCTACACAGAAAAAAGGTTTTTAGTTTACTTGGATATGTAAAGAATTAAATCAAGTAGTCTTTGCTGGAATGCAATCAAAATTGGTTTTTTCATACATACTGAGCATTTTTTCATAACTACAGCATATTAAATGTTTTTAGTAAATGATCATGACTGATATTTCAGAAGAAGTCTGTGGCCTGGATGAGGATGGGAATTAAAATATGAATGCGTTAATTTTAGAATGCCAACTAATCCATTCTCATGTGTTAATCTAAGGTATCACTAAAGCTGTGTTGATGATTGGATGTTCAGGTATGTTCCATGCAATACAGCCTTAAAAGCATCTTTTAAAATGATACTGAAATAGTAGATATATTTCACTTAGTGGATGTTATTCTTTGGATTTACAGATTTATGGTTCCATTCAGACAATATTAACAGACCTGAAACCATATGAGGTTCCCATTATCAAAAGCTTCATTCTTCCACATGCACATAGAATCATAGAGAAGTAGGGCTGGAATGGACCTCCATAAGACATCTAGTCCAACACCCTGGCTGAAGCAGGATCATCCCTATCCCAAACCATGCTGTACAAAACCATCATCTAACCCCTTCAACAAAACTATACAATCAACCCTGACACAACACAAGACATAACACCCTAACTTGCCATAGCTAAAACAGGGGAACCACAGCAGCCAATGTCCTGCTTCTGTAAGGATTGTTAATATATGCTTAAGAGATCCCAGGAAGAGGGCCATGCCCTCCTGACCCCAAATATGGTGACTGGCTTGACCCTGAGAGGAGGGGCAAGGCCCTCTAACCATGAGCTTCTGGCTATGTCCCAGCAGATGCATTGGCACGCCCCATTCAAAATTGCCAGCTTTGGCTGCAGCCAACACCCAATGCCTCTGGGGAAGGCTTAAAATGTTTCTATATCAGCACAATAGTCTTCTAGGTTCTGTTCATCTGATGTATTCCCATACATCTGCACTCCTGGAACAGAATCCCTTGCTTTTTTTAGAACAATTTGGAGCAGTTACTTAAGAAATGTTTTTCAAATTAACCTTGGACCAAATGGGTAACAAGCTCAATTTCTGGGACATCTAGATAGAACTCACTGGAAAAATTGGCCTCCTGAGAGCCCAGGGAGGAAAAGATACTTTTCTGGAATTTAGAATTTACTCTCTCCTTTGGTCTAAATTGGTCTTGAATTTGTTGCTTTATAGAGTACATTGCAAATCTCAGGTGTTTTAGTGGGAGTTTGGGTGATGGACAATAGTGTTTTACTTATAGCAACTAAGGTTTTATGGGTGCTTAGATATGGAAATTTGTAATTGGAGGACTATCACTTCTTATGTAGAGAAAAGTTGCTTGTTCACTACTGCTGTCTGTGCCTCTGTTGGGCTGCCTTTTTTAATTATTTGTCAAGGGCACCTAGAGCTTGGGATAGGTATTTTTTATGTTTTATTGGTTAAAACCTGAATAAATAAATATGGTTGAAAGCTCAAATGATTGTCTGCACAGTATGTAGCAGCAGTTTATAAAGCAACTAAAATGTTTTGGTGCATTAAAAGTGCAGAATATATTACAACAACATATTGAATAATGCTATACCCTCATCTGGAGTACTGCATTCAATTTTGATTGCCTACCCTAAGGTATAATTGAGATTGACAAGGTTCATCCAGTAAAGGAGAGAAAATTGTGTTAGAATTACAGTAAGGCTTACAGATGACAATACATTTCAGAAATGCAATAATATTAGCTTGAAACAATGAATTGTTAAACAGGACTTGATCCATTAATGCTAATTATGAAGGGTGTAGTGCAAGCAGATTAATCCCAGCTTTTCGCCCTGTCCCAAAATAGGTCAACAAGGTTACAGTCAATGAAGCTAGTGATCAATAAGTGTAGATATAATACAGTAAGCTTTACTTAGGAAAATGTAATAAACATTAATGTAATAATACTTGATTATAAACTCATAAAGCATGGTAATATTTTAGCTGCATTGCACAGTGCCTTCAATGGATTTAGATCTTTAGGTATTACTTCACAACCGCAACCATCATGGATGACAGCATTGCCAACCCCAGCATGTCAAATACCAAGTGACAAACTCTTAAAAATCAAAAGATATCATATATAAACCATGACATGCTCGCTCTAATCTTCTCCTCCCCCAGCTCCTCGCAGATGAGCCCTGAGCAGCCTCCCCACCTGTTGTGGCCCTGGGCTTGGTGCTGACCTGGCACCATCCCCCACCCCTGACTGGGCCCTGCCCAGGCTCCTGGGGACTTTGCGGCTCGTTCTGGCCCAGTTGGCCTCCACCTTGGGCCCACCTCAAACTTTGCCCCCCCACTTGGCCCAGCCCTGGAAGGATGTTCAAGTCTTATGTGAGATGCACCAGAAGAAAAAAATCCCAAAATCTGAGAGTTCTATCATGTCAGATTTAATTTTACTTAGAAATCGTGACTCCCGTGTTAATTTTGTGAGAGTTGGCATTACTGTGATGAACACTTGGAATTCATTGTTACTTGAGTCCACAGAGTCAACACCTGGGAATGGATAGGTTTGGACGATCAACAACATTTTTAGTTAATTAAATGAAATAAATATAATCCAAATATGTTTTTCCCTTTCAAGATACATTGCTAGCTGTATTATAGGGTTGTCATCTACCACTGAAACTTGAGGGATCAGCAATTGCCAGGGGAAGCATAACAGTCTACACGGGGCCAATTGCTGCAAATATTTTCTTCAATATTCTTATGAGTTCAGGAATGGAAAATCTTTTACTGGGGTGGAGGTAACAACACCAAAAAGAGTCCAAAAAATAAGCTTTTAGGTAAAATGAAAGAAAAGTAGCTGTTTCAGACCATCTTTACAAGTCCTGTCTCCCAGCTCCATAATGGTGATATTTAGCCTCATCACTGTGATGAAAGGTCATGTATATGTGGAAATGTCTATTTGGTCTATCATGTTTTTCCTAATTAACTACTGACATTCCAGCCAAGTGAACAGAATCATTGATATCGCTTGGGCACCAGTACACTCCAGCAATGATTTCAATCTCTGTCCTGTTTTCATTGTTTTGGCAGTGAAATACTTTTGCTTTACTAACCCATTATTCTATCCCTCCACACACCAAAGAAGCGCAGGGAAGTTTCCACAAGTTTCCCTCACTGTTGGTTGTCTGGGTCCTTGTCTTTTTGTGACCAAACATCCAGCTAAGGTGCATGCTATCTCCTGGGTCCAGTTTTTAAATCTGTTTACAGTTGACATGGTTAGAGAGCATGCAATGTTGGAATGAACATGGCTATTGAAATGGCTGGGCATGTCTTCCTCTGGAAATACCTAATGTAGCCAAACGTGTAAGCAGAATCTAAGCAATTAAATTATATGCCCAAACTCAAATTTTTCTTTCCCTCTCACACATCTGTGTTAGGTAAAGTGAAGCTATTAAGTCACATTCTTCCAGTAAATATGAAAGCTTGGTTCCCATGGATATTAATGAGTGTTGAACATGTCAGAGGGCAGTACTATGTAGTTTTTGTTTTGTCTTAACAATAGTAGTAACAAACAAAGTAAGGAATTGTTTAGGGGTTAGTGATTACCTACATCTAAATTGGTCAAGCATTTTTCATTCTCTAATTAAAACAGAACAAAACCAATTAAAAAACAATCCATGTCAACCAAATTTGAGTCTAAATAAATAAAGATTGTTTCCTATTTTACCCAAGTGTTATCTCCCTTTGAAATCAATGATGAGTTAGTGTAATATTTTACAGCCAAGCCTATATGTTTTCTACCAGCAACATATGAAAATAGCATTTACAAGACAATCCAAACTTCACCTCACCCCTCCCCCAACTTCCTGCTCTATTTTAGCTGCAAGAATTGTATTTTTATTCCTGTCCTACAGCTTCTTTATGCTGCTGCATCTTGATCATCAGTTACTCAGAATTCTCTTATACATGGGCAGCTAAACCTTTCTGTAGCAATGAATAAGAAAATATCTTTTGGGAGTTTTTTAATTAATTTTCTTTTAATTTTCTTTTAGTGTTTAGTAAAAAAGTGAATTATACTAAGTACATGTCTAAGCTGCAGTCACGGAAAGATCTTCTCGCTAGGATAAAGTGGCATATACTGAGTACTGTACTGCCATGGCTAGATTTCTCTCGGTACCCAAGTGTAATGCAATTAGTGCTTGGGCAGGGAAGCCACTTCTCCTGGCCACGGCCTGGGTCCCACTTTGTTGCCTCCTTTGGCTTCTCGTGGTCTCACCTGCCATGCATTGATACTATAAGTTGTCAGAGAGTCTGCCCCTAGAGGATAAAGTGTGTGTGTGGGGGGGGGGGAGGGGGGTTGAAGGGTAGGCCTTGTCTGGGCTGAGGCCCCTGGCCTTGTCCCACTTTACACTGGCTGAGCCCCTCAGCCTGAGGTCCGCTGTCCCAGAACCAGAAGCTTCCAGGCCCCAGCTCCAGCCACACCCTCGTGGTTCTGAGCCCCCTGGCCCTTGCTCTGGCCCTCGCAGGGTCTGGGCTCCTTGGCCTTTGGTCTCACTACCCTCGTGAGTTCTGGGCTTGTGGCCCAATCTTTGCCATATTTAATTTCCAACCTCTTTGAGGCAGTATTGGTCTTTCTGCAGGGTGTGGGATACCAAACCTATGTAGCTCCCCACTTCACAGCCCCAAGCCTGGCTGTATGCTGAGGACCCCTGCCATACACTTGCGGCCTCCATTCTGCCCCTTTTAGCCACAGACAGTCCTCCAGAAAACACGAGTGTCTTCCTCCGGGCCATCCAGCCTGGCTCATTCCTGGAGATTTGGCTCCTGTGGCTCCTATAGCCAGACTCCCCACTGGCTTAGGCCTTGTGCTTATAAGTCTTTTCCTGGGTCACCTGACCTTACACTTCCACTTCAGGCATGTCAGTCACTGCTTGGACCTGGAATGGATGGCCATTTTACTCCAGGGCTCTTTGCCTGCATTAGCCTGTCCCAGGGGCTGGGGAAGACAAGTTACTCCAGGCTCCCTCTCCCTCTTAGTAATAGAATAGGGGCCCTGTTACACCAAGTTAACTAGTTTAAAGCTACTGGGTGTCTCTACACAACGTTTGTGTCAGTTATGCAAGTACAGTGTAGAAACACCTTAAGTCATGATTTTACATTTTTTCCCGTATGTATACTCTTCTTTAATGTCCCAATAAAGTTCAGTTAATTATCCCTCTGATTTATGTCATACTGAATTATTGATACATTTATCAAGACATCTCAATAGAATATCTTCATTTTAGTTTACCGCTCGTATACATTTGGTTTGGGGAAGTGGTTAATGGCTAGGTGCAATGTTTATGAATTAGTTTTTCTTTTGTGTTGTGCAGTTACAGATATTGCCTACTACTGAAAAGCTGATTAATCTCAATTGTACAAGCCTCTTGAAGATTAATAAGCTTTTTGTAATTCATACTGTTTGTTATAACTAAAATAGCAAGATATATGAAAGCAAAACTATTGGATGATTTTTTTTGCAGAAGAGGCTATGTCAATCTAGTTATGCCAGATAGGAGGGCTGAATGCTAAATATTATCATTTGCATTGTATCAACCATACTGATGAGAAATAGGGCATCTTTTAGCTAAAGGTTTTTCAACTGACTGTGCATAGGAAGAACTATTTTGTTTTCTGTGCTTTCACTTAAGGGAGCAAACTTGTGTTTTGTTCATGGCTATGCCTTTACTAGAAGCAGCACTTTTTTTACCTTCATTCTTGCCTAATAATTGTTTATGTAGCATTGTTTAACTGTAGGCTAAATTTTGAAGACCCCAATTTTTATTTAGCACTTGCCAGGCAAAACAGGCAAGTCAATGAGAATTACATCAGAGTACGTACTGCATAATAACAGAGGGGGAAATGTAGGTGTGTGGCCCATATTTATTTTTAGCAAACCAGTAAAGGAACAATTAACCTATAACTTGGCCTGAAATATTTTTGTTTCTCTACTTTCACCTGGAAATAGGTTTTGTATTAAAACATATATGCAAATCTTAACTCAGAAATAGGTCAAGGTCAAGGGCAGTTAGGAATGTTCTACCTTGTCTGTTAAATGGTCTATGCCACTGATTCTCAACCTTCTTAGACTCACAAGACCCCTCCTTAGGTTACAGTCATCCTTCAATAACTTCTTAAAATGGGGTGCCACTCAATTCATAGAACTGATTTTATTACAGTGTTTACCTATGTTTAGAGGGGCCAGGAAGTGAGGGTGAAGGAACAGTCAGGGAGAGCTTGAGCCTGCACCTATCTGCCTATCTCCTCACACCTAGAGTATGAGCCTTTCCTTATCTGCTTATCTCATCACACTTCCTGATCCATCCTTCAAAGGATCTTACGGCACTCCAGGGTGCCCCGGCACCCTAATTGAGAATCACTGGTCTATACAGTACTTGGATTTAAGAGGGAACCCAGAACCATTATAAAGTGGTTGTACAAAATCCTTAGACACAGGTGTCATGGTGGACGTAGTCTTTCCGGACTTTCTCACTCCATTCTCATTAAAAAATTAGACAACTGGTGTCAATGCCTACATGGTCAGATGGGTCGCTAATTGGCTGGAAGGCTACACCCAGAGAGTAGTGGTGGATGGGTCATTTTCGACCTGGAGGGATGTGAGCTGTGGGGTTCCCCAGGGCTTGGTCCTCAGGCCCGCACTGTTCAACATCTTGGATGAGGGGGTGAAAAACACCTTGTTCAAGTACACGGATGACACTAAGATGTAGGGAGAAGTGGGCAGACTAGAGGAGAGGGACAAGCTGCAATTAGATCTGGGCAGGTTATAGGAGTGGGTGGATGAGAACAGGATGGGTTTCAGTACTGACAAATGCAACGTGTTGTACCTGGGGAGGAAGAACCAACAGCATACCTACAGGCTGAGGAACTCCCTTCTCATCAGCACAGAGGCAGAAAAGGATCTGGGAGTCATTATTGACTCCAAGATGAATATGGGCTGACAATGTGGGGACACGGTCAGGAAGGCTAACCACACTTTGTCATGCATCCATAGACGCATCATAAGCAGGTCCAAGGAGGTGATGCTCCCCCTCTATGTGACATTGGTCAGGCCACAGTTGGAGTATTGCATCCAGTTCTGGGCACCGCACTTCAGGAGGGATGTGGACAGCATCAAGAGGTTCCAGAGGAGGGCCACTTGCATGATCATGAGGCAGCAAGGCAGGCCCTATGAGGGGAGGGTACGGGACCTGAACCTGTTCAGCCTCCACAAGAGAAGGTTCAGAGGGGATCTGGTGGCAGTCTATAAACTGACCAAGGGGGGACCAGCAGTCAATGGGAGAGTCCCTGTTCCCCCCAGCACTACTAGGAGTAACAAGGAATAACGGCCATAAGTTGATGGAGAGTAGATTCAGGCTAGATATCCTGAGGCACTACTTCACAGTCAGGGCGGCTAGGATCTGAAACCAACTTCAAAGGGAAGTGGTGCTCACTTCTACCCTGGGGGTCTTCAAAAGGAGGCTAGGTGATCGCTTAGCTGGGGTCGTTTGACCCCAGTACTCTTTCCTGCCCATGGCAAGGGGTCAGACTTGATGATCTGCTCAGGTCCCTTCCGACCCTACCAACTATGAACTATACACTATAAAATAACTTCATAGTGGTGTTCCATGTTTGCTTATTTTAAAGATTTCTGTTCAAACATGCTCAGTTTACAGGTTAAAAGATTTTTGTTTTAATTTTCAGTGTTGTATATTCAACCTGACTCTTAAAGTCAAGCTGGAGTCTTTTCAAATTACACTTTGTCATTGGAAGCAAAATAACACTGTGTAACTCCAATGTGGTCAAAGAGTTTGCACAAGTGGAGCTAATTGGAATTTAGTAAACAATTTTGTGGGTGCACAAGGTACAGGTACAGATTTGTTTCAGCAGTGTTAAGACTGCTGGAGCAACAGGAATAAAAAGGGAAAAATATTTTGTCATTTAAGACAATATGGCTAAGTATACACGTAGGAAAAACTGTTGTTGCATTGCCATTTTTTCAGGAAAGTACTGCATAGACAGCTATCTGAATCCAAAACATTTTGAACCATCAAAGATGAGAAGCATCAGAATTGGTTTAGAAGATATTCCCACCATTCTGATAACCAAATCTTTTTTCCTTTGGTGCAGCTCTGACCTAAAGTTATTGGCAAGTCCCAGAAGAAATGCAAGATACAAAATCAGTGCTGTATAAGTAGTCAGGCTGGCTTTCAAATAGTACATAGTATTTCTGTTCGGAGGAGTATAACATGGTGGTCTGGCTCCTTAAAAAGGAACCGTAAGCCCTTGAGAGAGCCCAGCTGTGGGCTATTTTGGTAAGCGGGGAGTACTGCATTGGGAGCTTTAAAAGCTCCTAGAGGCCTAAGCAAAAAGAGAAAGGAAGCTGTGAAGAGAACTGCTTGCTGCAAGGAGGGGCTAGGCTACTGTGCTGGGGTCAGAGCAAGCCTCCTTACACTCCACCCCCATCCCAGCCCTAGTGTCCAGGACAGGGCAGAGGGTTTTTTTTATTAAAATTTTCCTTTGGAGGGCTGACTGAGTTGGCCCTTGGAAAGCAAATTCCCGTATAAAAGCCAGCAGGCTAAACAACCTGCTTGCAAGGGGACCATGAGAATAATAAGTCATGCTAAAAGGGACGGTGCAGGAAGGAAAGATACTAAACTATAGCCCATTTATTCTATTACTTTGTTTTTATATTGTTCTTAGTAATATACTACTGTAAAGCTTTAAGTACTCACATTGTTGTAGTGTTAGGGTGATGGTCCAGGAAAAAAATGCAAGAGGCAAGGATTTTTGTAGGTGATATTCTTTACTGGACCAATTGCATAGTTGGGAGGAATGTAGACAAAATTTTAGATACCACTGTGCCTAAGAAAAGGTGTACAGTTGGTCCAATAAAAGATATCAATTACAAAAATCCTCGCCTCTCTTCGCTCCCTGCTACATGTTGAAATTAAAGCTGGATAGAAACCAGCTATAGAGTTGTTATATATTGTTAAGCACTAACTTTATAGCTAGTTGACCTTTTAATATAGCTGGATTATCATTGCTATCATGTGATAATTACTTTGCATATGTGGCATAATCATTTGTTTTAAAAAGCCTTTTTGTTTCCTTGAGTTTATTAAATTTAGGATGACATCTTTTTTTTTTTTTAATATTCATAATTTATGGGCATGTCTCTATATAGATAGTAAATCATTTTATCTTGTCTTGTATAAGATATATTGATATGCAGAATAAGTTGTGTTTTAGTAAAGGGTAGAAGTGACCAGGTAATGAATGACCTAGCCAGATTAGTTGTTTCTTTGGAGGCTTCTTATGGCACCTAGCTGAGCACCTTTCATATATTAATAAACTAGTGCCTAGAATGCCTCTTCAAGGAATGACTAATTGTTATTCACAATTTAAAGGCACAACAAGTTTGAAAGACTTGTTCTTGGGCTTACAGTGAGCTAACAGCTGAGCTGGGCATGAAGCCTTGTTCTTCCTGAACTGATCAGTAGCCTTCCCGTTGCATCATGCTGCCTCTCTGGTATACAGAGAAACACTCACTTTCAAATGGTCGCATTAAATTCTTAATGCTGCCATTCCCTCAGATATGATTTATAAAAATTAGTGTACACTAATTTTAACTGTTTTACCATACTTGAGCAATGCTACTTCTGCTAAACAAATGTATAGAAGGATTGCTGTAATCTGGAGGCATCACCTTTTTTTCTTGAATAACTTGTTTATAAGTATCAGGGGATATGAACCTTTTAATTTATAATGCATGTATTGCAGTTCAGTTACATCACCTGCGAGCAAGGTAAGCTTTTCATATACCATAGGTTTGTTAACCATCCAGCAGTATTCTGAGAGAGGATGGCTCCTTGACCATTGGCAATCTAGTCTTTGGCTCTGTAAAGATTCATAGATTGTTAGGCTGAAAGGGACCTCAGAAGATCATCAGGTCCAGCCACTTGCACCAAGCAGGAAAGATAACTGAGGGTCAGGTGACCCCAGAAAAGTGACTGTCTAGTCTTCTCTTGAAGATCTCCAGGGTAGGTGATTGCCCCACCTCTGAAGGAAGCTTATTTCACAGTCTTGGCACCGTGACTGTGAATATTTTTTTTCCTAATGTTGAGTCTGAATCAATCTTCCAAGAGTTTCTGGCCATTACTTCTGGTTTTCCTCTCGGGTGCCCTTGTGAATAGTTGCTTGCTGAGCCCTTGATGTACTCCCCTAGTGTAGCGGTAAACTGCTACCAGATCCCCTTTCAGTCTTCTTTTCCTCAGGCTGAAGAGTCCCAGATCCCTCAGCCTTTCCTCGAATGGCTTGCCTTTTAAGACTGATCATACAGGTGGCTCCTCTTTGGACTCTCTCCCGCTTGTCCATGTCCTTGTTAAAGTGTGGTGCCCAGAACTGAATGCAGTACTCCAGCTGTGGTCTCACCAGTGCTGTGTAGAGTGGAAGAAGAATCACCTCCTTGGCTTTGCTGGAGATGCATCAGTTGATGCACACCAGCGTATTATTCACCCTACTGGCTACAGCATTGCACTGCTGGCTCATATTCATACTGTGGTCTATTATTATCCCCAGGTCCCTTTCATTTGTCGTGCTACTCAGTTTGGTGCCACCAAGCCTGTAGGTGTGTTGGGGATTGCTTGTCCCGAAATGGAGCAGTTTACATTTCTCAATGTTGAACTTCATCAGATTCCAATCCACCCAACTTGCTAGTCTGTCTAGGTTTGCCTGTAACTGTAGTCTATCTTCAGGTGTGACCTTTCTTCACCATAACTTGGTGTCACCTGTGAACTTGGCCAGTGAACTCTTCACTCCCACATCCAAATCATTGATGAAGATGTTGAAAAGTACTGGACTGATCACTGACCCCTGTGGGACACCGCTGCCCACTTCTCGCCAGGATGACCGATCCATTCACTCTCTAGGTTCTGTCCTGCAGTCAGGTTCTCACGCACATGACTGTCTTGGAGTTAAGCCCATAATCCTCCAATTTTCTCCTCGGAGTATTGTGAGATACTAGATCAAAGGTCTTTTGGCAATCGTGGTATACAATGTCAACCTGTTCTCATGACTGGGTGGTGAATTACCTGATCATAGGAGATGAGGTTGGTAAGGCAAAACCTGCCTGCAATGAAGCCATGCTGGCTGTCATTCAGAATCTTACCTTCTGCAAGCTATCGCAGATACACTCCTTGATGAACAGCAGGAACTGTTTCATGAAGAACAGGCATCTAGATACTTAATTCACCTTCAGGTTGCTTGTGCAAGCATCTTGCCTGCATAATTAGAAGTGACTCTCCACCTTTTGTAGTAAAGTGAAACTTTTAGAGTCCAGTATCTCAGTGGGAGAGGGTTGCTGAAAATTGAGCACCAAATTAATTGAATCATGAACTTTTCATCAACCGCAAATGCAGTTGGGTTTGGTTTTGGACCCCTTGTAGTAAAAGATGGCAACTGAAATAAAATACAATGTGCTTCTTTAAGCTCACTGAAAGAAAAGTCCTATCGCTAGCTGGGAGTAAGCTAATACTGGCAGGCAGTCTTTCTGTTGATTTCAGTGAGTTTTAGATCAGCTCCTATTTGAGACTGAAATAAATATACTGAGAAGTAACTGTTTTTAGCAAGAAAAGTAGGAACCTAGCATACTTTTATACTTGATCTTTTGTCTTATTCAGGCAACATTTCTATTGACAAGATTGTGTTGTTGTTGGTTTGTTTGTTTATTCTTAAGGGAGTTTCTGGAATATTTATAATCATGGAAGGGAAAATATTGGTAATTATTTTGAGTTAGTTATGATGACTCTGGGCCAGGATCGCTCAACCAAATTAATGTAACCCTTACTGAGAAAAAATAAATTGTAGCTTTCCAGTCAGATCCAAGACGACAGGGGGTAGTTAATAGAACTCTCACCATTGTCACAGGTGTTACAACAGTAAATTTAAAGGAACTACTCATTTGTTTTCCTCTTGTGTATATGATGTATCTCATTTGACTCTGATTTTAAATAATAATTTCAGAATCCCTCAGACTACTCAGTGTCTCTAAGCATAAATAAATTATGTCATTATTAGGTTGTGGGGTTTTTTTGCAACTGTATTGGACTCCGGTCCTTTTGAGAACCAGCTCAGATCCATGTTGTAACACAATCAACAAGCTATGAGGTACTGTGCTTATTACCATGAGTAGCTTCAGTGGGAATGTGTGGTGCACTATGTAATATAAGGATTTGTAGTATTGGTCCTTGGATCCATAGGATCCTTGACTATGCTTAAGCTTCCCTGCTTTGCATTACAAGTTTGAAAATAGCACCTCTGGAACCATTTACCTTGTTGGTGTTGTGGGATCACTGTAAGATTGCCTAGACCATAAACAAAAATGGCTCCACCGCAAACTCTGTTAAAGCCTGGCAATGTGACAGCTAAACTGAACCTTAGAGCTCAGCCAAGCATGCTTGGCACTCCCCCTACTAGGGTTATTTTAGATTTGGGGGGAAAACCTGTACTCATTGAAGTCAGTGGAGGGTGGGAGGAATCTTGAAGAGAGCAGAATCAAACCCTTGCTTGTTGCTGTTTTAGGCACCATTTTCCCAAGTTTTTATGCAATATTTCCAAAAATTGTGCCTGAATCTACCTCTAGTTCCACACACAGAATGAGAAGAAATGTATTTCTTAGTGTGGAAATGATTGAAGGGAATAGTGCAGCAGGTAATCTGTGTTGTAATCTGTGTTGTAATATATAATTCTTTCAAACAAACATTCTGAAATGAGAGGCATTTCTCAATGTGAATTCATTTGACAGAGTTTATGAAGTCTGCCCTGCTAAATGAAAGAAGTTCAGTCAATTTCTTGAGGTCTAAAAATGATTTTTTATTAAAATTTGAGGACTAAAAGTCCTCATCTTTGCCCTAACGTCCTCATTTTCCTGGTGGAAGAGTTTGTAGCTGATTGGGTGTGTAATGAAATATTTAAAATTAAACTCTCATATTTTGAGATTTGTTTCCTAGAGATTACATCATTATTTCATAACCAACATGTAAGTATAATCAGATGGTCATTAACATGATGTGGGATAGTTACCTCTCAAGTGCAGTAGCTACAGCATAAGCATGTTTAAGATGACACAGCTATGAATTGTATTAATAAAAATGCATCTGTGCTATTTTCCAGGATTGTTAGAATAACAAAAATTCCTATCATATCACTAAGACTACACATTAATTAGGACCTGACACAACACTTGGCTAAATACATTGAGGGTATGTATTCTAAGACTGGTTTCTTAATGTAGTGGAAGATGGTAAAAGATTTTGCAGGGAAAATCAGCATGTCAAAATCAATAGCTGTGATTATCCTGCGGTAACTATGTTTAATGTTCATGGGCCATATTCTTTAGACTGGATTACTGAGGCAACCATGTGAGTATCTGCTGTGAGAAGATAAAGAGAGCCAGTTGAGTGGAGATGACGGTTTTGCTAAGTAATCTACTTCCTTGACTGCATTCTGTAAAAAGCTAAATTCCTCTGGTAAAATTTCTTTTCACAATGAATGAATCAAATGGAAATATAGCATGAAAAATGAGAATAGGCTTCTAAGGTGCTCAAAAAAATGCTCATCCTATTAACAGTACAAGCACATGAAATCACAAGTCTAGGTACCAACATTTGATGCTGTATAAAAATCTTTAATGCATCCTCTTTGATTTATAATACCACATTTATATCTTAAACTGTGCACCATTTAAGAGAGACAGAAGCTATTTCCTATTGTTTTGTTATGATTGTGACAGTAGTATCAGAAGTAACACATTGCTTTTAGCCTTCCTTTACTACCCATGTTGTTTTTAGGCCTGGAATAGGACCCATGTTACATTTTTTTGTGTGAATTGTAGCATGTTTCAGTCAGCCCAAAGACAGAGCAAATGTTGCCTTACCTATGTTGCTTAAAATATCTGTTATCACCTTTTCTGTGCATCACAGAGCTGAAGGAATGCAGTGTGCATCATTTCAGACATTTTTCTCTATTCTCTAAAGTGCACATCACCGAGTGCTGCTTTATTTGCTACTGTCTTCACAACATTTTGTTGCAGCCTGGCATTTTTAAAACAAAGATGTCTTTTTTGAATCTTTCTCCTAGTCTTGTGCAATACTTTTGTTTTTCCATGTTCAATCATTGTATTGAGTAATATTGAAGAGAACGTATCCAGCATCTGTCTCAATACGCTAAGGGCTAGGTTAGACCTGAGACTAAATAATATATGAAACTGAGTAGAACCCTCTTATTGAAGCATTCTCCCTCCCTGACCCTGAACACTTTACAATTCATAGTGAAAGACCTATTTAAGAAGATCCCCTCTATTCCATCCACCAGTGGTGTCAGTGTCTCTTGCCATCTCCAGCAGAGGTAGGGTCTCCTCAAAGCTATAGAAAGTCCTTGAGGAGGTGTCCAAAATGAATTTCACTAAATGCAGTTATTTTTAAAAAATGACAGAAACATAAATACAGTGCAAGGGTTTTCACTGAGTGAGAACTTGAATGGAGTACAATTTTTCAGAATACATTTATTTTTAGGGACCACTGGAGGTCATCGTCTTCTCCCTCTGCCCTCTATTACATCCCCAAAAGCTACTCCTGTAGACATGTTCTCCTACCTAATTGGGGGAAAAATTCTCTAATATAGGCACTACATAAAATGCATATAGACTATCCAGTGCAAGTCCCTGCTCCAGCCCTGGGGCAGGGAGCAAGTCAGTGTGAGGCACATGGTGAGACTGACTTACGCTGGGGACAGAAGGGACAATCCATAGCATACACATTTACAGGAAGAAAGAAGATCTGTACATTAGAGGAGCCTGCCTGCTCTGGAAGCTCCAGTTGCTATTAGAGCTGAACAGAGGTGGACAGCCACAATGGTGATTAAAAGCATCCTGTCCAGTATCTCACGCTAAATATCCAAATACCCATTGCTTGTTTCATGCATTATAAATGAAGTTGTTGGAAAATAGCAGAAAACTTTGATACAGTAATCTGAGTGAGCTACTTAGCAATTCAGAGCATTAAATGACATGAAATACTAACAAAGAGGAGAAATCATTCTGTTTAATTGTTGTTTTTGTGAGCATCCAAATGATAGTAACATTCTCTGTTATTTTATAACGGAAAATTGCGCAAACTTCTTTTTAATTGTCATTTAGTGTCATGGACTTCAAAAAATTAGAAAAAGAAAACCTATGAGAATTTGAAATGTGAGAAAATGTGCAAATCCAGTTAGATTCTCAGACATTGAGCCCTAGACATTGAAGAACCACTGGCCATTATCTTTGAAAACTCATGGCAATTGCAGGAGGTCCCAGACAATTGGAAAAGGGCAAATATAGTGTCTACCTTTAAGAAAGGGAAGAAGGAGGATCCAGGGAACTACAGACCAGTCAATCTCACCTCAGTCCCCAGAAAAATCATGGAGTAGGTCCTCAAATAATCCATTTCTAAGCACTTGGAGGAAAAGGTGATTAGGAACAGTCAGCATGGATTCACTAAGGATAAGTCATGCCTGACAAACCTTATTGCCTTCTGTGATATGATAACTGAATGCAGGGGAAGCAGTGGACATAATATACCTAGACTTTAACAAGGTGGTTGATACTGTCTTCCACAGTGTTCTTGCAAGCAAGCTGAGGAAGTATGGGTTGGATGAATAGACTGTGAGATGGATAGAAAACTGGCTGGATGGTTAAGCTCAATGTGTAATAATTAATGGTTCAATTTCTAGCTGGTAGATGGTATCAAATGGAGTGCCCCAGGGGTCAGTCTTGGAGCTGGTTTTGTTCAACATCTTCATGGACAATCTGGAAGATGGGATGGATTGCAACTTCAGCAGGTTTGTGAATGACACCAAGCTGGGGGGGTATAGATGACCTAGACAAATTGGAGGATTGGGCCAAAAGAAAGGACAAGTGAAAAGTCCTGCACTAAGGATGAAAGAATCCAAAGTACAGCTTGGGGTCTGATTGGCTAAGCAGTAGCTCTGTAGAAAAGGACCTGGGGGATATAGTGGACAATAAGCTGGATATAAGTCAGCAGTGTGCCCTTGTTGCCAAGAAGGCAACCAGCATACTGGGTTGCATTAGTAGGAACATTACTGGTAGATCGAGGGCAGTAATTATTCCACTGTATTCTGCACTGATGAGGCCACATCTGGAGTACTGTGTAGAGTTTTGGGCCTCCCACTATAGAAAGGATGTGGACAAGTAAGAGAGAGTACGGTGGAGAGCAATGAAAATGGTTAAGGGGCTGGGAACATGACTTACGAGAAGAGGCTGAGGGAACTGCGTTTATTTAGTTTGGAGAAGAGGAGACGGGGGGGGGGGGGGATTTGATAGGCCCTTAACTACCTGGAGGGTGGAGCTAGACTGTTCTCAGTGGTGACAGATGACAGAACAAGGAGCAATGATCTAAAATTGCAGCAAGGGAGGTTTGGGTTGGATATTTGCAAAAACTTTCTCACTAGGAGGGTGGTGAAGCACTGGACCAAGTTACCTAGAGAGGTGATGGAATATCCATCCTTGGAGGTGTTTAAAGCCCAGCGTGACTAAAGCCCTGGCTGGAATGATTTAGTTGGGGATAGCCCTGCTTTGAGCAGGTGGTTGGACTAGATGACCTCCTGAGGTCCCTTCTTACCCTAATTTGGCACAAAGCATCTATACCACACCAGAGCTCTGGCCCACCACCACTCTAGGGAGATGATTGATATTATGTACAAATAGTAATACTATGGAGTAAGCAGCTGTGCATTTCATCCAAACGTCTGGTTATTTTTCGCAACTTTAACATGAGAAGCCTGTGTGCCAAGTTCCCATACTTACCTGTGCCTATGCAGCTCTACTTTCTTCCTCCTTAAAAAAAGCTTAATGGTTTCTTCTTTTAATGATACATTATAGAGAGAGATTACTGCACAATTAGATTTTTGCCTTTACATTTTTGTATAATTTTTTTCTTCATTTGACATTGTAAAACACTAAACAGATAACCAAATGTTTTAGAAATATGTTGTGGCCACAAACTGTATAAAATAGAAATTTTGCTAATAGAGTTGTCTAGAGCAGGGGTGCACACCTCAAACCTTTTTGAGAGTTGTTTGTGAGGTATGCTTTCCAGTGGAGAACCAGTGCTAGTGAAATGCCTTGTGATCCTGTGTAAGTGCCGTAGCCCATGTATAAGAAACTGAACTGAACGTGCAGGCTCATACATGGCCTAACAAATCGCCACAGAATAAGGGCTCAGGACTTGGTGTTTTGCTTTTCAAATCCTTTTTCATTTAATGAAGTAGTTTAATAAAGAATTATGGCAGGCCACTGGGATTGCCAGAGCAGGCTGCATACAGCCTCCAGGCTGTATGATTTTTGCTGTTGATCTAGAGGATGTCAATTCTGTTTCATGAGAGCTTTTGAGGTTCTGATATTTGTTTTCATTCTGCATTGGCATGAAAATAGCTTTCTGGCTGTTTTCATGAAAATGGACTTATGCTGAAATATCCACTTGGGAAAGAAGGGTGATGTTCTGTTTTGTCTCTTCCTAGTTTAGTGGTTGGGGCCACTCGCCTGGGGTTTGTTATGTTTAAGTTCAAATCCCTGCCTTTTCTGGCACAGAACAAATGTTTTCATCCCAGATCATGTCCTGGAACTTGAGGCTATTCTGTCTACAACTGCCCTAACCACCCAGACAGTCTCCCTCTCCCCCTGAATTGTATCATCTTTGATGAATGAAATTTTGTCAGATATTCTGCTTAGCTGTAGTCACGAGGCAATCTGTATTCCAGCTTCTATCTTAAGAGCCGGTGATTTCAAAACAAAAGCCCAGAAACTCAACTCAGAGAGGAGGAGAAGGAGTCTACAAGCTGCACTTTTTTTTTTTTAAATCAGAAAGTTCTGAGGAGCCACTAAGCCATGTAAATGTCTTTTTGTGACCAAACATGATTAAAAAATTAGAAGAGAAACGTTGTGTTCATCCCCAGGAAACAGTTAACACTTCTATCACTAATTAATGCAGATACTGTCATTTCAGGTTGATACCTGATAGTACTTGAAGAACAGGAGAAATTTAGCAAACTGTCTTAAAGTTGGTGAAATTATAAATAATAATAAAAAAAAGTGAACTTACACTTAAAACTGGTTGGTACATAAGAATATCAACCTCCACAGCAACTGTTTGACAATGCCCCCCCCCCCCCGCAGTTCTAACCATTCAGTCTGTCTTGTCTGTTCATTTAACTGTACTTGTTCTCCATGTTGCAAGTAATGACCACTTTTTTATTTCTCTCTTTTTGCTTTCTCTATCATACTTTTTTTTTTCATCTTGAATGTGAAAATAGGACCACAGGTTTTTGCAATGAAATATAGTGGATTTGGTAGTATGTGTGGACCTGTAAAAATGACTGAAGGAGCTATCCTGGCAGAAATACCTGGATCCACTGTTGTAAATATTATTCAATGGAAAACAAGATTTATGTTTGTCATTGGTACGTGTTGTAGGACTTGGGTCCACTCTTGACCAGCACCCTAGCCCCCCTTCCCATCCCCCTCTGGTGATACCAGGGTGGGACCCTGAGTTAGCACCACCTGTGTGTTCTGGTCACTGTTCCTGCTTTCCTGCCATGACTTAATGTTCTCTTCTTCGGGGAGAGTTCCCAGCGTCTGGCTTGTTGGATCCCATGCCCTGATTTCTTCAGGGGGCTCCAACCTCCCCTCTGCCCCACCCTTACTACATCCAAGACCAGAAAGACATCAGTGTCCTGAGGTCTCAGTTACAGATGATCACTTCTCATCTTGAAGTCTCACAGTTGTGGGTATGAGACTGTCCAGCAGCTGGATCCTCATAGGCTGTCTGTCCCTTGGCTATGAACTGAGATCACTACAACTGAACTTGCCTCAATCTTAAATACTAGTGTTCTCATAAAGGAAACCCAGAAGTAAACTTCAGTGAAAATCAATCAGCATCCACTGTTGTGGCCCCCAAGTCATCCTCCACAGGCCCCTGGCTGGGTGCCTCTGATCTTTCCCCTTTAACGAGCTGTGCTCTGTGGGCTCAGCAGCTTCTGACTATACTCTCAGCTCTCACAGCATTATTATGGACCCTCCAGAAGATCGCTGCCCCTTCCCACCTTAGCCCTACCTGACCTGAGGCTGGGTCTGGCCTGGTTGTTCCTGCTATCCCTCCAGCCAGCCATCTTGGCAACCCTGCTCTGCTCCCTGCTGCATGTGGCTTCTCTGTTGCTGCCTCCCAGTGGCATCACGCCCTTGGCTGTTCTGCCACCTGGCTCTGTCCTGGCCTTCTTTCCCTCCTCCAAGGTCCCTCTGTGGCCTACCTCTGCCATACCACGCAACCTGCTCCCACCGGCCTGTGCCGCTTCCCCACCTTGCTTGATGGCATTCTGCAGCCCCTCACCTGGGGCCTCTTCTTGGGTGTGTCTCCTCCTGCGGTATGCTTCCTGTCCTTTCTCCTTTCCCATAGCATTCCTTTGCTGCCTGGCTCTCTCTTCCCAGCTCCTCTGGACAACCTCTCACCCACCTTTTCATGGACCTGCTTTTCGCCTGGGTCCCACCCTTTCTCCCCACTGATTTGCAGGCTCACACTGCTCTGAAAACAGCGTGCCTGAGCCTCTCATCCTGGAGTCCACCGGCAGGTGCAGTTCATCGGCTCTCCTACAGCGAGTTATGCAGAAAATCAGGGTGGGCTGTCTCTTCCCCCTTCAAAATGTTACAGTTCTGCTGTTACTAAGATTGATAACAAAGTTCCTATTCACTTCTTTAAGAACAAATATGGGGGGTTTAAAGCAAGACCTTATTCCATCCAAAATGTTGATGTCTTAGTTTTGTGAATATTTTAACAAATGTGGGGGTTTTGTTTTTTCGGAGGGTTTCTTTCCAGTTTTGGGTAGAAGGTGAATCTGCTGTTTATAGTTGTACAGCTCTCTGCTAACATGCCATGTAAGTTGTCCAGCCCTTTACAGGCTGAGTTCACTGATAATCTTTGGTTGGTTTAGTTTATATGCAGGTACCTCAGTGGTTGCTTATTTATTTATATGCCTTCCATCTCTGCTATAAAAAGATTTATAATACCCCAATAATAAATGCATTCATAACTACATCTTCTGTAATCACTACAGTTCCTGAGCTGCTATTTGGCTCTCATTAGCTGAAACTCCCATTCACCTATAATTTATGAGAAGCATACAATTATGTGTTATCACTACTTCAAGTGATTACTACACTGTATGTTTTTGAGATAATGGCATGCAGCACTCCATGATGAATTATACCTCTCTGGGTAGCTTTGCTTCTTCCATTAACTCTATTATTTTACTAAAACCAACTCAGGGAGAATTATATTACAAGGTTAGTAGTAGCTTCTTAAATAGGAACCCCAGGTCAATATTGATCCAATAAAGGGCACAGCATAGTATAAATTATATAACAGTATACATATTTCATACACGCATAATGTCTAGTACACACGCGCACACACACATGCACACTCTGTGTCTCTGTCTCTCAAATAAAGCATCTTTCATATGCACACCCATATATGTAACGCCTTTCTCCTTCACTAGGCCTTATTAAACTGGAGTAACACAGACGTGTTTCAGGCCTGCCATTTCTTTCCTCCATTTTGTAATTGTTGTATGGTCTTAGTGTTTAAAGGACAAAGAGCATTGGCTGAAGCCATCCATAATTTCAGCAGAAGCTGAGCAGGTTTTGCCAGATACTTGTTAGTAGTACTGACCATCCTGTCATTTCTACCCCCCCCCCCCCCCCCGTGTCTTTTGAAGAGAAACTGTAGTAGAGAATCCTACTTCAAGGTGGTTTCCTGAGTTGTGGCTAGCTATAGTACTTTAAATACAGCAGCCACAAGCAACAAACTGCAGGATTGCGAAGAGTGCCTGCAAAATATCAGCTCTCCCTTGGGATTTACCCTTTGAGAAGTTTTCTTCCCATACCCATTGTAGAGGTTTCAAAAGTCTAATTATTTCATTTGGCAAATCTAGCATTTCTCCAAGCCTCATTTTCAGACTAATTAGCAGAAAGTTGAGTGAAAAAAATCAAGCACAATTATTTATAGTATTGGGCCAAACCCCTTGACAAATTCAACATCTACTTAAAACTTTGTAAAACTCATCAGCTTTATCTTACTAAATTAATGTTTTTCAACATAAGAATTTTACAACAACATACATAGTCCAACATAGCACTTGCATTGGGGAGTATGTGGGGTATGTCTGTATGGTGCAAGGCAGAATCATGAAGAGATTCCCAGACTAGCTCCTCATGTACTAGTTTGGAAATGGAAACAGTGTTGTTCCGTTAGCACAATGCTGCATCTGGACAACTAGCTCTGCAGCGGTCTAAAACACTAAGTGGGCCTCTGTCTTCCCTCCTATCCATCAAGCCTCAGAGTATTTGGTGCCCAGTGTTGCCAATTACTGTAATTTTATCATGAGTTTCGTGATTTTTTTTTATTTTTTTTATTTTTTATTTTGCTTCAGCTTTTAGATCCTGGAGCAATTTGTTCATATAGAAATCTAAAGTATTTCCATTAAAAAAATTAGTTAGTTACTACTTGAAGAATAGCTGTAAAAACATGATCCCACTTAAATTTGAGTACACAAATAAAATCTGTGTAGGATGAGGGCCTGCATAAGCCAAGGCTAATCACAAAACATAAAGTAAAAATAAGAGAAGTTTTATTATCTTATAGTTTTCATATTTCTCCTCATACTCAGTAAGATTTTAAGCCTCAGGCTAGGCATAATAATAATAATTATATTAGTTTTATAAATGGGAAAAAAACAGCAGGGGGGAGAGTTTGTGGGGAAAGTTGGGGGTTTTATTGGGGATTTTGTATGAAGGTTATTGCTTCTGCTGTTGCAGAAACCCTTTTGAGCTAGTAGGGTAATGGGCCCAACCCTGTGAGATTTTAAATCGTGTCTGTGAAAGATAATAATCCAGTGAAGTTCTTTGTAGTTTGCTTGAACAAGTATTGTCAAACTGGATTAGGTTCTAACTTATTCCCAAGGGCTAAGTACTGTCATCAGAAGGCTCTAGTTCTACAGTTGCTTCATGTGTGAAACTTCTTTTATGTCATTGGATGTTCCATAATATTGGGCAAGGCTAAAATGGTGTTAAGGGATAAAAGTCCTAGTTTGCTTGAGGAAGATTTTCAACAGCAGAACTGAAGAAGACAACTGCCTTTTGAGGATGCTTTTTACCAAGCCCTGGCATGGGCCCTGGCATGCCAGGAGTCAGAATCGGAGTGGGAGGAATATATTAGGGATGGGGCTAATGCATACACCACTTGAAGATTTGGTGTAGTGTTACCATTGATAGACAGTCCATGAAGGCTGCCATAACTTACAATGACCTTCAGGACTGTTTAATACCACAGGCCTCTCCAGTTCACTCCCAGTCATAGGCTGGTAAATGACCTAGGGCTTGATAGTGTAAGTTCTAGGATTCTTCATTAAAATATTTGTGTGTGATATCACTGCAGTGTGTGTGTGTGTGTGTGTGTGTGTGTGTGTGCTTTTCCCTCTTGGTGGTAATGAATATCTCCCGCTGACAGCAAAAGAGAAATTGGGCATTCAGTACTTCAGAGGATCAGGCCTTTAGTGAGTGCGTGCTTGTTCTAACTCAACTTAAACTTAAGGAAGCTGTATATATCTATGTTTATTTGTCATGCATGTTTGGTGCTAATAGTTTCTGTTTAATGTAAGCCATTCTGTATAGTTCACATTTAAATTTCAGTGGTGCAGGTACTCATTTGTAGAAACAGAGCTGCATTGCAGTGTATAGGAACATTATCAATAGAATTTATCATGGAAAAAGCAGGATATCTTGTTTCTCAGTAAAATATTTTAAATAAGCTTTTTCTTTTTTTCTCTAGTTTTGTTGACACACTATAAATTGCATTGAAAAAATAACACAAAAGCACATATGTATAAAGAGATCCATCAAAGCTGATTAGGAGCATGTGTATATATATCTGTATGTTCTAAGAAAATGTGCTCGTTTACAGGCAAAAAAACCTTTAAGAGAGGTATTTGCCTGATAGCAAAGCCAATGGAGGAACTCACAGAAAATGACTGAGTTGATAAGGTTTTACTTAAATAGTTATTTTGCTTTATTTGACTTAGTGATCACTTTCCCTAGCATTGCTAGACCTGCATGTGGCAAATATATATATAAGTGCAGAAGCCAGTGTATATTTTTCCATATCTCTGATTATATAAAGCTACTATTTAGAAACACAAGACTATTTTTTCTTTTACTTTTCAAATGTTGGGTGAGTCACTAATATCCTGATTGCAGTTCAAACCCATGTGTTAGCAGATACTTTTCCATAGTTGATCCATTATTTTTTTAATATATTATTAATAACTATGATGTGCTCTATGAAAAACTCCTCTAAAATAGGTGCCTTCTTTTTCCTTAGACATGTAGAAAGCCCTGCTTTCAAAAACGTGTCTAAATCTACCCCCACTAATCTATCCCTACCAGTTGGTCCAATAAGTGATATCCCCCCCAAAAAATTCTTGCCTCTCTTTTTGGGTTTTGGATTGGGCCCTACTTTTTTATCCTTATTTATGAACTTCTCTCATGAGTTAGAGTAGAAGATTAAATCCTATAAATAGTGATTATCTATTTACTTCATTTGGGTTCCAGCACCAGGTATGGTTCATGGGATGTGGAGTTTAGTGAGCTAAGTTGGGGGCTGACTGGTTCATGGGAGTGGTTGTCCGTCTGGGGGAGGGATAGGCAGTGGGGCATAATAGCCCAGTGCCAGGGTGGTGGGTAGGAAAAGCACAGCCCTGGGGCTGGGACCAGTGTCTGTACATAGCCTTGGTTATACAGGAGAAGGTAATCAAACAGGTAATAGGTAGACAGATGCAGATATGTATTATTATCCAGTGCACGAGAGAAGAAATGAGAAGATGAAATGGAGGGCAGAGGCTTTTAGGTTGGAGAAAAAGCTGAATCTGGGATAATAGGATGCTTTGTACCCAGTAAAGAGAGTTATACTTCCCCATAAGCCCCAAGGAGCATTACACGAGGGAGTAGGTGTATTTGTAATCCCCTAGGGAAAGTGTAGAAATAGATAGAAAATATAGTGTGAGAGTCCTCCCACAAGCTGCTGTTGTGAGTGTGTGATTCTTCTTGTTGATAGGTATTTTTCTGTGCACCTCATAAACGTGCCCACATATACCGCCTATTTAATCTATACATGTCTGCATTCAGTACCATTACTGTTCATTTTTCTTTTAGATTAGACTCTCAATGCTGCCTTCTGCCTGTTTTCAAACTACAGATAATATAAAACATTCATATGATTATTTTTAGATTAAACCCTGCAATACTAGCTATTCTAACCAAAAGGCTATGCCTGGAGTAAAATGAACTGTTCTCCTTCTGATTTTTGCTGTAAGAGTTGAAGCCCAGCATGGGCCTCCCATGACCATCATCATGCATTCATTACCAAGTGGTGGCATTTATTTGAATTTTGCAAGTGTAATGGTAATGCTATGTTCATTATTTTTTCATGAGTGCATCTTACTATAATAATCTTCTGTTCTCAGTCCTCATGTTTTTGTCAGAACTTATTACATCAGTGAAGAACTCTTTGTTTCATTTTAGCATTGAAAATAAGTCGTCAGCTGTTTCAGTTTTAGAACACTTACGCAATTAATTATTCTCTGATGTATACCAGTAGCTTACTTTGTTTTGTCCAGATATATTTAAATAAATAGAAATAACTTAAAAAACAAAACAAAAAAACCCTTGGTTAAAATTTTTCAGCCAACACCCACGATATTGAACATTTTGCATGTAACAAAAATCATTTTCAAAGGCCTGTTGTTTTCTCATTCTGTAGGCATAATCCACTGGTTTACTGTGGTCTCAGAGCTTATGTTGCTTTTTATTCCTTTAATTTTTGTTTCAGTGTCACATGGCAGAAAATCAGGGAAAGAATTTCTACCATCTGGATTGGCTGTCATCATCTGCAAAAATGGTTGACTTGCTGATTTATACAATAAAAACACACTTAACTTTCAGTTTTTTCAACAGATTTCTTTCCCATAACAATTAAAAACAAGTCATTTCTTGTTTTAACATTTTAAATTTTCTAGTGTGTGTGTGTGTGTGTGTGTGTATTCATAATCAGAATGGGCTGGTGCTTATTTCCAACTGAGAGGAAGGAGGGACAGGCATAGATGAGATGGATATCTATATCTATATAGTGTGTGTACACACACTAGTATAAAAAGTACTAAAATAGAATTATGGAATGAACATAAATGTATTTTCCATAATTCTAGCTTAGTATTTTATCATAAAAACCATAAAATTAATAAAAGCAACCAATATATGATATTGATTTCTTCTGTAATTACGCTCACATTTTCTGTGATTTAGAATGATTTTTCCAGTTTGAAAGATATTCCCTAGAACTAAAATGGAGGATATTAGGAGAAGCAATAAAACCAGTCAGATAGAAAGTATTACAGTGCATCCATGGTACTGATTGTTGTTTTTCTGTTATGCCTATTTTGCTCATTTTAGGTTTAAAAAAAAAGCAATTCAACATCACAAAATGAAGAACACAGAAAATTGTAGATAAAAATATTGTAGTCTTAATTTTTTTAAGACCTGTGCTTTTAATGCAAGCTCTTCACTGTCTGTTCAGAATATTGGGGGCGAGGAAACCTAGTTAATGTAAACAAACTTTTGTTTCCTTGCATAACTTGGAGATTATTAAGGTTGAAAATGCAGTTTTAACTCCAGATAGAACAGGATATAGAAGAAATTAGATCAGTAAGCTTGCAAATGTCTAACAATGCCATTTCCTGATAGCTGCATTTTATTGTCAGTTTTTTGCCAAGTACCTCAACTGTTCTGAAACTAGGCAGAAAAAGTGGATAAGACCTTTAGTATAATGCTGTTTAAGTACAGTTGTTATTTACAGTATCCCTCAGTTTTTTTATCCAACAAATTTTCTTGGGAAACTGTTTTTTTTTCTTGAACAACACTCCAAGTTTATCTTGGACAATGATGAAGCTCACTTACTTTCAGCTAGGTTTCCCCTGAAAACTCTTACAAAATAAGAAAAATCCAATTACTGGGAGGTTGACCAGTCAGGATTTAAAGATATACAAGTACCTGTAGAGGTTTAGTGGGCCCCTCAAAATGTCCTAGTGGGATTTTCAAAATGGGTCAGTGCCTGTTGCATCTGACTTTAAAATGAAAACTCCAGTAGGAACCTACAGACAAGGTTCTTTGGGTGAATCCAATATCTTTTATTAGACCAACATAAATAGTGGGGAAAAAATGTTAAGCAAACTTTTGGGTTTAAAAACCCTTCGGCAGGCTGAGGAAGTTTCTGCAGTTGGTCTTTCCTGGACGGAATGAAAAGTAAAGAAGCCAGAGGTTGGGCTGGTATGCATACAAGATAGGCAGTAGGAACCTACATACATTTTTACACCGATCATGCATTTGATCATGCTTTTCTGAAATAAAGACTCTGTTCACTTTTTCTTGGATATTTCTTGGATATTAATAAAGAGAAAGCACTTATGATAATATTGCAACTGGCATTACAAATCCATAATGTAGCAGCAGTCTTCAGTGAAGATCTTTGGATGGGTGTAGAATTCTGATAATCAGGAAGGTGAATTCCCTAGGATTTAGCCATAGAGCACAGGTTGCTACTGTTGGGTAAAAAGAATTCCCTCTTGAATAAAGAAGGGTAAATTATTATTTTCTGCAGAATTTAAGTTTTAATTAAAGAAAGAAGTCTCTCAAGTTTGTCTGTTGCAACAGCAAGTTAAACTAATAAGGGCCTTGCTGCATGGAGCACTTAGTACTTATTAAATCTGTAGAATGTTATGCGGTATTAAAGTGAGAATCCATGCTGAATGGTTGCACAGTAATGTTTGCTGCCATTTCTAATGGGTATAGCTCACTGTCTTGGTGCTAAAGAGCTGATGAGTAGGCATCCCGGAATGCTTTCTTGGAGCATGTTTTTCACATACTTCTGATTGTGGCTGTAAACAGATGAGTGCAGTGGAAGGTGCTGGTTGACTGACTATCTTGCTGAGAACACAAATTTCAATCACTTCTTTGGCAGGCATTGGATCTCCAGTGCTTCCTTACCCAATAGTCCCAGCTAGGATTGGATATCCAGCAGCTACCTGGATGTGGTAAGTGGCCGAATCAATCTATCCGTTGTCCTGGCTGTTGTTATCCACAGTCATTTTGTGCTTTGGTAGCGCTAGTGAGGTGGTAACTTGAGGACCACGATGCTGTCATGGGTACCATGCTGGCCAACTTTTAGGAGGCACAACATGATGCCATGTGGCCTATGGTATTGCAGGGCCAATATTGGATGACACCTCACACTTGGCCACTCCTGGTGAGTTTAGATATGTGGGGGCAGCTCATACTTGAAACCTGGCACAATGAGCACTGGCAGAAGAAGTTTAGGATGTCCCATGGCACATTCATGGACCTTTGCACTGAACTAGCCTCTCTGCTACAGCTCCAGGACATCAGGCTCTGGCACCCTCTATCTGTTGAAAGATGCATGGCCCTGGTGATGTTGGTGCATACCGACAGCATCCGTTCTGTTGCCAATTAGTTTGGTGTATGTAAGAAAACAGTGACAACAGTTGTGCGTGAAGTGGGCAACACTATACTTGAGGAGCTAGGGCCTCAGTTCATTCAGTCCATAGGAGGTCATCACTGGATTCAAACAGATAGGCTTCCCAAACTGCATGGGTGCCATTGATGATCCCCAACTATTCATTATGTGCTCCCTCGCTGCACTAGCATTACATAAACCATAAGGACTTTTTATCAATTGTACTCCAAGCTGTCATGAACCACCAGGGTTATTTCACTAATCTCAATGTTGGGTGGATAGGCTTGATACACAGTGCTCATGTATCCAGGAACTCAAATTTCCTGGAAATGGAGTGGGGCAGGGGGGGTAGTTTGCCCCTGGCACTCTCACCATGAATTTGGGTGGGCAAACCACTCACCACTTGATCATTGAAGACCCAGCCTACCTGGGTACTCCTCTGGCTCATGAAGAAATATACTGGCCAGCTGGAGCCCAGGAAAGAGTTCTTCAGTTACTGGCTAAGCAGCTGCTGGGTAGTGGTGGACTGCAGCAGAGGCACACTATGGAGGTCCCTGCAGATCTGCCTTGTGGTAAGTTTGAGGAACATTCCCAGCTTCATGGCCACCTCCTGCATCCTCCAGATTATGTGAAGTGAGGTGTGAAGCCGCTGGGACAGTTCTGGAGGAACCCACAGGAAGGGAAGCCTCTTGCACTTTGGATGGTGCCTGGGTTGAAGTAGCACTCCTGGCTGAGCATCCCAGACAGAACCATCAGCAGGCTGTTCTGATCAGGGAAGCCTTGGCTGACTACTTTCAGGCAAAATGTCTTGCTGGGTAGGAAGGGGTGTGGGGGACCTCTGAATGATTGTGAACCCTTCATTTTCCATGGTGCACCTTTAATGTTCTGTTATCCACTTTTCCAGAACATCTCAGTAAACGTCTTCAATTGGGATGGGGGGCCTGGGGTTGGGAAACCAAGACATGGGTCCTATGTTGAGGTTTACAAGAGCTGGGTGGGAAGAGGAAACTGAGACTTGGGGATTTTGTGAAGGCTGGCTGGGAGGGATGAACTGAGACGTGGGGTCCAGTGTCAGGTTTTTGCAGGGGCTGGCTGGGAAAGAGAAACCAATGCATGGGCCACTGGGTGAGTTGAGGTTGTTAATGACTCAAGTGGAGGACTGAACAGGAACAAATTTTATAACTACAAACTTTTTTTCTTCAAATAAACCTGAAATGAATATTTGAAAATGAAGACCTTCTCACAAGCAATGTTGATGAGCTTAAAACTCTTAACACGGCAAACCACTAAATGTACACATGCACTAAGTGTGTTATGGGACAGTTTGGGGTCCACACAAGTCCCTTATTTACAGGTCTCCCTGCTGGCTGGGAGGGTCCCTGGTAGTACTGTGACATGGAAGCATGCCTCCTCAGTCTGTTGGATGGCCTCAAGAAGCTCCATAGCCATATCTCCATGGACAGGTCTAATTCTGCAGTGCTGAGGAGCTGGTTTATAGCAGATAGCATAAGGGTCCATCCTCTCATCTCATCATTGCCACTGTTTTGTGACACTGCTTCCTTGCTCCTGGTTGCAGGCACTTGGGAAGGTGGTGGTATTTCCCACCTCCCAGGGAAGGGAAGGACTGCCCTTGCCAAGTTATTTAATAGAATCTTCCATTCAGACCTCCACTCCCTGCTTGGCATTCAGTCATACTAGGAGCACAAGGCTCTGCTGAGCCAAGGCAGCTGGAGTATGGGAAAGCGTGCATAGGGCATACCTGGCCAGCCTCCCTGTACTCCCACTGACCATCAGGTGGCAGGTGCTGGGCAGAGAAGGCCAGTTACCATGGTAGCCTGTATTGGTGTGAGACTGCTGCCATTGCCTATGGTCAGCTGGGGGAGTACAGGGAGGTGATTAGGGCTGCCTACTGCCTCATACACAGCAGTAGCCACTGCTGACCCAGGGGGCAAAAGAAATCTCATGAGGTTCAACCAACAAAGTCAAGTGCAAAGTCTTGCACTTAAGAGGAAACAATCCCATGCACCGGTACAGGCTGTGGTCTGACTGGCTGGGCAGCAGCTCTGCAGAAAAGGACCTGGGGGCTACAGTGGAGAATAAGCTGAATATGAGCCAACAGTGTGCCCTGATTACCAAGAAGGCTAATGGCATACTGGGCTGCATTGGTAAGTGTGTTGCCAGTAGGTCAAAGGAAATAACTATTCCCTTCTGTTCAGTACTGGTGATGCCACATCTGGTGTACTGTGTTCAGTTTTGGGTCTCCCACTACAAAAAAGATGTGAACAAATTGGAGAGAGTCCAGCAGAGGGCAACAAAAATGGTTTGGAGGCTGGGGGACATGACTTATGAGAGAAGACTGTGGGAGCTGAGCTTATTTAGTCTAGAAAAGAGGATACTGAAAGGAGACTTAAAAGCAGCCTTCAATTACCTGAAGGGAGGTTTGAAGGAGGATGGAGGTAGACTGTTCTCAGTGGTAGCAGATGACAACAAAGAGCAGCGGTATCAAGTTACAGCAATGGAAGTTTAGGTTAGATATTAGGAGGAATTTTCTCACTAGTGGGGTAGCAAAACACTGGAACAGGTTACCCAGAGAGGGTAGAAGCTCCATCCTTGGGGGTTTTTAAAACCTGGCTAGACAAAGCTTTGGTTGGGATGATCTAGTTGGAGATGGTCCTGCTTTGAGCAGAGGTTTAGACCAGATGACCTCCTGAGGTCCCTTCCAACCCTAATTTCCTATGATTCTATGACTCTACAGTGGACTGGAAGGACACGTGGGTCTCGGGAACTAATCTATGGACCATCTCTGAGCCCCTCACCAGTCATTGAATGACTTCCTGGAACTGGCATTACAAACGAGTCCAAATGATTTCTCAGCATCTCCTCTGATGAATCGTGCTGCTGTGCATAGGCAGCAAGGCTGCTCTCAGTGCTGGTGGCTCAGCAATGTCTTACAACATTTGGCCTTGGTGGTCCTGCCCACATTTTCAGCCAAGGGACATTCTCTGAGTAGGAGTGTCCCCTCGTGGTCTTGTGGCAGTATCAGCACTGGAGCCTTCCAAGTTCTCTCATGCTGGGGCAAATTCTGAGGAATGAAGAAAACAGAAATGGCTCTCAGATTTGTTTCCAAAGTTGACAGACAATGTGTGCCTAAATTCTGAATGCCCACTCAAACACTGATAGGTGTGCAGATAACAGTGTAGTGACAGCATGAAAGTGTTGACAGACCTGAAAGTGTTGCTAACTTTTAAGATAGCATGCAGTATAGCTCCTCTTGCTCAGCCCAGTCATTTTCATGGTCCAATGACCACAGGCAGTGGAAGTCCAGGGCTAACGGGGCTTAGCCCCCAAACTAATTTCACAGCGGCCAGTGAAAGCGCCTCCATGATGCTCCACCACCACAGCGCTGTGACCAGTGCCTCTGCTGAACTTTCTCCTGCTGGTACACATACAGCACCAGCGTGCACCAGCCCCTGCAATGACCCTGCAGGAGGGAGGGAGGGAGTGGTGGGGGTCAGGTGCGCATGCCCTGCACCACCCAGCCCCCCCAGATAATATTTTCTCCTGCTGCTTAAGCCAGTGAGACAAGTGTGCAACCTCATCATGCTAAATAGTGTCTCACATACCAAATCTCAGCTATCAACTGTCTTCACTCTTCCCTGTTGGCAGTATAGGGATGGGACATGGGGCAGAGGGCAAGCTAATAGCTGTTATTGCTACATGGGGATGCCTGGGAGTGAGCAGGAGGCAGGCTATTGTCATTGCATGGCAGAGAAGTCTGAGGGTGGGGCAGGTAGATCACGTTTCCAGTCAGAACTTCTCACCAATTAATTAACCTTTAAGCCATTGCATCCCCTAACTGGCTCAGTCATTCAGCACCTTACTCTAGGCCGTAAGTGGGATATTGACCCATGCACAACGGCCGTGGTCCAATTTTCAACCTCCTCTGCATTGTGTCCCCTCCCCTTTGGTAAATTTGCAGGGTTGGGCAGCAGTCTGCACCCATTAGACACTCCTGTTCCTAGACACTGCCCTGAGCTATTTGCCACAGCTACAGCTCAGGGCACTCCCAAGTCACAAGCAGCCTCCATAGCTCCAGATGCCTGAATGCACCATCAGTCACTGTTTCCACCAGAGATGATGAAATTTGCCAGCATTGTCTATTTGCACCTACATGATGAGGGTATCATCTAAGCTGTCCCTCATGAGCCTCGTGATGGGGGTCTCATCTAAGTCTCATCTTCTGTGTCCTGGGTCTGGGGTTGAGTCTGTGTCTGGATCAGAGCCTGGCTGAGGAACAAATCCATGGAGCAGTCATCTTTATGTTCCTCCATGGCCATTTCAGCAACAGGCAGCAGAGAGATGACTCCTTCATTATTTTTGTTATTGTCATTGCACCACACTTGGCCCAAAAGTGTGTATTGCACCATGTGGTGGGGAATGACAGCATGGTCCTCAGGGCTGCTGTATAGCTTCTTGTGGTAGGGGACCAGGGTCCTTGTGACACCCAAGATCTTGTTGGTGTCCCTACCTGAAAGGTACTGTGACTTAAGGCACTTGATTTTTAGTGTGGATCTGCAGCCAGTCCTGCTAGTGCCCCCAAGATGCCATCTGTGCTGTGATGCACTCATAGACTGCCTGGTGTTATCAGCTACTCTTTGTGACTTGGTGGTGGTGGCAATGGTTCTTTCTTCACTCCAGGTCAGGATGAGGGCCAGTACCTCGCTACAATTCTAGTTTGAAGCCCACCTACTGAGATAAGTGAGAGGAGAATGGGCATCCTCTGGTCTGATTCAGGTCCTGGAGCTAGGTGATCACTGTTTGTATTGGGCCACTCAAGTGGCAAGCCTTAGCAAACCTTTAGGGTGTCAATGGGTACTTGAGATGGTGCTATGTGGCTTGGGTTCACATCCCCTGGGGAAGCATAAGGGTGTTGCCTTGAGGCCAGTACCACCTCCCTGGGTAGTAGAGGGCTGGTGGGTGGATAGACTGTCCTATGGAATGGGAGTGCAGGGGTGGCCAGGAGTGGTTTATTCTGGGATGCTGGAGGACTCCAAATTGCTATCTCCATGGAGCAGTCTGATGATAGTTGATCATGTGTTACTTAATATGATCTAAAGATACTCCTTGTGCGAAAAGTCATAACTGTTCTGTGATACAAGCACAATTAGCATATTCAAGTGCTTTTAACATGTACCAAATGTAGCACGCACCATGGCCCTAAGACACTTGTCAGCTTAACTGCTGCAATTCAGAACCCTGATGATGAAACTGTCAAGAATATGTCCCCATATAGGTCCTTGAAATAATGCCCATGAAGCAGCAGAGAAAGCACCAGAACTTTTGCATTTGTCCTTTCCGCTGTCCCTTTGTCATATCTTTCAGATAGTCAACTGCCTGGTAGGTGTCTGGCAAATTTGTCAAGCCTATTTGCAGACCATAATAGCATGATTTGTGCAGCCCTTATATTTAATAAACCATACACAGATTCAAAAAAGGACTAGAGGTGACCTATGAGGAATACATGGATGGTAATTATGCTAATTACTCATGAAAATTCAGGTAGCACATACCCACTTGATCCATTTATTTCAGGCAGTGTGCCAATTAAAAAGCACATGCTATTAGCAGTTTGTTCCTTTTGAAAAATAACCCTGGATCAGCAGGTACTCTGAAGAGTTGCCTCAGTTTCTCCCCAAACACCTGAACTTTCTAGTACAAAACTATTTCTTTATGAAGGAATGTTAAATACTACCAAGAATACCCCAAAAATGGAATGAACACTTAGGAATCAAGTGTGTTTTACACTGTGTTAAACGAGTTGTTTGAATACAGACACTGCATATATTTCATCTGTGGTAAGTCTGTGTCAAATCTTAAAAAGAGAAACCTATACAATGAGAGCATTTACTCATATGGTAATATTTTTAAGTCAAAAAGTATAATCTATTATTTGCTTATGGACAATTGAGAGAAGAGCCTTGGAAGTGATAGCAGAGAGAAACTAGACATTTTCTCCTACTTGTGCATATTAAAATTCAGAACAAAGAGAGTCACCTAAAAAGATCAAGCTTTACAGAGAAGCCAAGCTGCAGTATGTTTCTGCTTAAAAATGTTTACTAAATTTTGGGGCTTTCTAAATTGATTGAAACTCCAGATACTGGGAATTACAGCACCAGATCCTAGGAAATCATGGCCCATTCAACCTGTTCGTGCCCTTACTGTAGGGCTGCTTTTTTCCGATAGTTATCTTCTCAGCTAACACATGCGTATGTCACAGTGGATGTGTATATACTGGTGTCTGAGACACTTACATTGGCTCCATTATCATAGTATCCAAGTGCTTCATAATCCTATGTACTTGTCCTCACAAAATCCGTGAGATGTACGTTTCCCACCTTTCAGATGAGAAACTAAGGCAGAAGCAAAAGACCAACTCCACAAATGCATTTAGGCATCTACACCTCCCCTTGAAATCCTATGTGACCTGTCCAAGGTTGCATAGTAAGTATGTAATGGGACAGTGTATTGAATATCATTTTCCAAGCCCCAGACTAACACACTGACTACTGGATCATTCTTCCTCTTTCAATATAAGCTACTTAGAGCTTTAGCTGTGCGCAGTGCATTTTGAAGCATAATGTGTGAATTTTATGAGGGTTATGCCATGTATAGTCACATATGATTGTACACCTTCTTTGCATTCTGCTAGTCCTTCCTGCTTTCTCTATGTGACAGTGAGGGCAGATTTATGTTATGGATATACAGGAAGTGTCTGTACCCGCTGATCTGCTATTTGGCTCCATTCTTCATCACAGGTGCATATAAGCTTTGGAAAGTGTCTATGCCATTCAAGGGAGATGGACTGGAACTTTTGAACCAGAAATGAAAATTAGCTTTATAATAGGTATGCTATTGAATGGAATTGAAGGGACTCAAGCAGTAGAATCTCTGAACAGAAAAAGCCAAAGGAGAAAGGAGATTTACCTGTGCATGCTAAAAAGGTGTTTATGCCATAGGGCTCCTACTGCTAGAAAGAGGAGGAGGGAACAGAAAAACAGAAATCAGGAGTCTCTCTAAGGATTGAAAGAGGGTACTATGACAGAAGACACGGCTTGGTATTTGGCATTCACAGCAGTTGACTGGGTTGGTGTAGGTGCTGCGTAAGAGATAGGGTAATGGGCAGTGTTGCTATCACATTTATAACAGGAACTGTAATGGACATGAACCTCAAGGAGCTTCCTTTGTTCCCTATTTCTGTAAATGAAACATTGAAAAGTCCACAAAAATGTGTTGTACACTGGTAATTGCACGGTTCAGTGGACAGAGCTAAAACACGTACACAATAAGGATAATAAGCACCTTTGTTCTTTAACAGTGATTCCTAGAGCTCTTCCCAAAATAGAGCGAACACAGTTTAAATTTTACAGTGTAGTTTCTATTTGATATGAAGGTGGGAGAGGCAGGCAATTCTGTATCTGTAAACATATTTGACTTTGGAAAGGTAGTGCTGCATGAAAGTTATAACCCATCATATTTCAGTTGAGTGTTACTGTATTATTTTTTATCCAGGAAAGAATTTTTTAAAGGAAGTCAGCAGGTCAGTCAGATGCACTGGGATGAGCTGAAAAATCATCAGGAATTGAAATTAGGTTTCCAGGGTTCAGCATATGTTATGATGAAGGTGCCAACCAAGATAAAGTATGTTACACTCTTTAAACCTGTTCAGACTGTGTTCCAATCATATGGAACCAAAATGAACTGCTTACAAATTGCATGGACCAAATGCCTACTAAAGAAAACTGGTTTCCACTTGTGTGTGCTCTTAGTTATCCCTCCCCAATCTATGGACTGTACAAACTGTAAGTATTGTTATATGCGTTACAGGCAAATGAGTTGTGGAAAACTGTCTGTGTCAAGTGAATGAAAATGCTGGAGAGAGTAAATTCTATATCTAAGGCAGGAAATTTTATTTTAAAAATACTATTCATATGTCTTAAATTTTGGTTTAATCTGGTTTCTCAGGAGTTGGCTGTGCAGATTTTTGTTTCATTCATGGAGCAGCCTAGTCTCCCTCTGACTAAATAATGTGTTGCCTCTTGAAAAAATGTCTTCCCAAAAGCTGTCTTCAACTGGTTTTTTAAATTATCTTGTGGCCTGTTTTTTAATATTCTGTACATTTGGCTTCCATTATAATGTGGCTTTGAGTCCTAATTCTTTTTTTTAGAGAACCATTTATATAGGAGGCTTCCCAAATGGGTAAGGCCAAATCCCAAGCCCCTCTCTACAGTGCTGAGTTTCCTGCACTGCGTCGGACACTTGGGCAAGTGGTGAGGAGGACAATATGAGAGTACCTACAGAGAAAGATAAAGGAGTCAGTCTCTGTTGCTACATGTGGAGGGTAGAAGATTGCTGCATTGCAATGCACATATATAAGCTTGCAATGCCAAAAAACTTCCAATGGATCCTGAATTTCAGGGAGTAACTATAGCCCTGAAGGAGTAGTAAGCTGTGCAAATGGCATGCATCGTGTGGGAGTGTGTCAGGAGTGTTAAACACATGCATTTATTTGTGTGAGAAGCTGATAGGAATGGAGACTGTTTTTGCTCTTTGTCTCCCCACATACCTAATGGCTTCTGAGGTGTGCAGTTCTTTGTAAGGATTACTGGGGCTAATGTTTTGACCTTTAATTAGGAAGAATGGGTGCACTAATCTATATCACAAAAGGACCCGGTGAAGTTTCACTTAAAACTAGAACTGAGCCTTCTTTATGGTTCAAGCAAGTTCACTGAGCTTTGATTTTTGCTATCCTTTGTGTTGTTCATCTCAACATATATATCTCAGCTAGAACTGGGAGAGAAAATGTTAGAGTATCACTAGAAAAGCTGTGCTTGCAAGATTTCTCACACTGGCACAAACCAAATACTATAAATCTTGCAAGATTTGCAGACCCTTAGGGGTTGGCTAGAAGTCAGATAAAATTCTCAACTTTTAGATGTTTACGCAAAATAAACCTCTGAATCTTTGAGATCCCACCTTCATATATAATTTGACAGAAAAGCAACCTATTTTACGAATGAATGAAAACATCACATTAAAACTGATTTTTGATGGAAATCAAGTTTTCAACATTTTTTTTTTCAGCCTAAGTGTCTGCCTTCTGTAGAAAATTTTGACTCTTCATCCAAAAATTGAACACTTAAAAGCTGAAGTGTTTGGCTGAAACCCAAAGAATTTGTGTCAGAAATGATGCTGTAATATTTCAGAACAATTGTAATGGATGCTGTATGCCTTCATTCTCTTCAGTGACCTGCACTTTCCATCCAAACCCTTTCGCCATAATACATGGTAGTTGCCTAGTAAGAAGGGGGACCAGAGCACTTTACAGGAAATGCCATCTAAACAAGAAGTTCAACCTCTTGAAAAGAACAAGTCCATTAGGTACTCAAACTACTCATCCTGTACAAAAATCAAATACAAAATTTGAGTTCTGGCTAAAAATAAAAATATTTTGAATGTTCTTGTTATGCCTTGTTTCATTGTTTTCGGTCCTTATTTGAAAGGAAGAGAAGTAGAACTTCCAAAACTGGACAACAGATTAAGTAGATTCAGAATAAAGTTTATTTTTAATGACAGGCTAGGGGCAGACATTACATACAAACTGGTTTAAGTGATCAGAAAGTGGCATAAACCTGTAACAGAACAGATGTTCAGTGCACACAGTTCACTCTGAAAATGGCTGAAACCAGTTTGACATATCAGACTTAACAGATTTGGGTCAAACCGGTTTATGCAATGTCTGTCCCAGACCCCTTCCTGATTTAAGTTAAATCAGACTCCCCCAGCATCCCGGCATGCTCTCTGGGCTGGGCAGGGCTCTCTGCTCCACAGCAGAGTTGGGCCTTCCCCTCTGCTCCCTGGCTGGAGCTTGGGCAGAGACTGCAAGCATCTGTCTGGCTTCAACCCTGCTACCCACCCCACTCTCCTCACCACTTCCTGATAAGCAGGGATTCCCCACTCCCATCTGCTTTACACAGACATCTCTCAGCATTAGCTAGCATACCACATGCTGGCTACAGTCTGTGCTGTGGGATACCGGACAAAGGCAGACAGGACTGTGTCCACTTAGGGCTTTTTGGAGCTAATCAGCAGGCAGCTGGTAATGTCCTTCCATTGGAAAAGTTGTTTAAGAAGAGCTTAAACTAATTGAGAAAATCTTGTGTTTTCTTTGTTTTCTTAATGGGCTGATAAACACTGAGTTAGAGGTGATAAATACTGTGTTATCAATTGCCTGCTGTGCTGCTCAGGAGAGGGTGGGGGGAACCCCTCCTTAATCAAAGCATCCTGCCAGGGCCCAGCCACGCCCCCTTCAGCTCAGCACTGTAGAAGGGAAGGGAGGGCTGCTCTAGTGCCTCCCAGCATCTAGCCTGAGCCACTGTAGGCATATGCAGTGGGATGTTTCTGTGGTTATAAACCAGTTTAGCCTAGCCAGGTTAGACTAAACTGAAAAGATTGAATCAATTCAGGCTCAGGCTTTTTGAATGTGTCACTAACCAGAATGTTCAAGAAGAGTTATTTTGTATTTCCACAAAATATGTATTAGGAAATATGTGTGTTACTTCTGGGTAAAATGACTATCAAAGAATATATATATATATATATATATATATATATATATATATATATATATATATATATATATATATATATATATATACATGAGAGGGAGAGAGAATCTAGGGGTCTCTTGAAAAAAGAATAGAAATAAGTGTTGGAAGAATAATGAAATATCTTTGTGCAGATATGACTGATAACCTTGGTAATTCTTTTTTTTAATCTTGTAGTGAAAACTGTTTCTGATTATATCTATGAGTTTATAAAGTAAATTAGACTTTTGGTACATACAGATGTTTGAAGAGGTTAGGGGGAAGGTTAGATTGTGTTAAAAAAGGCCACCCGATCTAACTTAGTTCTCCCACATGCAGACCTTACACTTAAATCCCTAGTTTGGTCAATCTAAGTGTGAACTGTACAGAAGTTCCAGGATGGTTAGATTGGTTAAAAAAATGACTGACCCACTCTAATTTAACTGTACCTCAGAGGTGCCCTAATTTAGATTTGGGTACGCCTGAACTGATCTAACTGAGCTTCTATACATGTTCCAAGCGCAGTTCCCCCTCCTTCCCACCTCAGCATTTTTCCTAACTGAGCTATTTCCTAACCCCCCTGGCACTGGCCCATCCCTTCTATCCACCTCCAAATGGACAACCTCCCCATGGACCAGTCAGCCCTGCCCCCAAGCCAATCAAACCCCACAACTGCACAAGCTGCATCTAGCACCAGTTTTACCAGCATTTGCTGCTGCCAAAAGCCAGTCAAAGCACATTGGAGTTGGGGAAGGGGTGGGTGGGAGAAGGCATGGGGTTGGCTCACTATATGGTTGGCTCACTATGGGTTTGTTTGGGGGTAGGAGTGGGTCAGGGCTAAAAATAATGCCTAGTTAGGGAAGATTCCCTCCAATCCTGCTAAACCCCCATGGAGCTGCCAGTCCCTGTGACCCACCTTCACCCTCCCCTCCCGACTTACTTCTTTTGGGCTCCTGGTCACCACTGAACATTGGTAAAACATGTCCCCATGTTTGTGGGACATGGAGTGTTCAATGACACGGGGTGGGAAACTGGGGTGGAGGGGGTCCAGTGGGGTTTGGCAGGACCAGAGAGCCTCACCAACCCCACCCTGATCTCCCTGATCCCCCAACCTAACCACCCCTTCCCCTACCCCAATTTACCTTAGATCAGGCTCCCAGTACCTATCTAATTACTGAGCTAGATTCATGGGACCATTTTTAACCCAACCTCACCCCACAAACTTCTAACTATAATGTCTGTACAAACCTTCTATTTTCTATTCATCTCACATAGTCATCTTTTAAAACATAGTTCAGTTTTGGGGTGATTTTCAATGCCTGGTTTAGTCAAAACTTTCCCAAGAGACATAAGAGAAACAAGAATTAATGTCTCCTTTTTAATGATTGCAATGCTAGCTTTAATTAATTTTGCTACATAAGTCATTCTTTATTCACAAAACATAATTGGTGCTTGATGTAGAATTTTTTTTTAAACAAAATATATGAAGTAAAATCCTATGGTGACCAGCAGGAAGTTAAAAGATAAGCAATAGCTAAAGGGGGGGGGTGGGGGGTGGCGAAGCAGGGCCCATAATGTATTCCTTATCTCCCAGTATCTTTTTTTTAACAGTACACTGTTTGTCCTTAATTAATGTGACACAATAGTTATATTATTCTTCTTTACAAAGGCTAATTCATTTTTTGTTTTATCATTCATGAAATATCAAATAGAAAAGCTTTAAATAGGATGCATGTAAGTTGAATGGCTTAATCCTGCAAATGTATTTACTATAGAGCTTGCTATCATGAGAAGTACAAATTGTTTCAGTGCAGCATGGTCATAAGACTTCATGATGAAGTGCAGAAGTCAGTGGTTTAAATTCACAAAAACATTCATAAGCTGGTTTGGGGCCTGTCTCTCTTCATTGGTCAATGACATTGGAGAGCCGTAGTTAACTGTGTTAGTCTGAAGTCAAGTAGAAGGCAGGGTAGATTTGCACCTTAGGCTAACCCAAGTGTGCATGTGTCTGTGAATGTGGCACAAAAGCTTGTATTATCTCGATACACTTATGTAATATGAAGTGAGCTCCAGAGCATGAAAGCTTGTAATATATTTGTATATACTTAACTTTGGTTAGTTTATAAGGAGCAGATCTACCTTGTCTTCTATAATAGTATTTTGTCATGTAAAACTAGTGTAAGTTGAATGAGAATCAGGCTCTTAGTTTGGAGATGAAACTAAACTGAAAAAAACAAACATGGTTGAAAACTGAATTCTTAATGGGTTGGCATCAAAACTGTAATTCAGACCAGGGGCGACGTGTAGGGGATGCAAGTGGGTGCACATGCACCCCCTAAGCGTGGTGGTGTACCCCCTATGAAAAGGCAGTGCCTGCAGGCAGTCATCAATCCCTGCTGGCCACTACTGCCCTTGTTGGCATCTGTGGGTGGTCACCAACCCCTGGTTGATGCTTGCCACCTCCTGCCTGCTTATCACCTCCATGCTCCCACCACCGCCGTCGCCCCCCAGCCACTGACGGCACGCATCCATTCATGATTCAGAACAAGCTCACTTGAAAATATTTTGGGGTTTTTTCAATGTTATACTCAAGTTTGCTTGAAAAGCTTGCAAGCTTGAGGGTATCTTTAAAAATATTAGGCCAAGTTTTAACTCTAAGAAAACTCCAAGCTTGGTGACTTCCTTATGTTACAGTTTGTAACATATCTTCACTATCATTTTGTTGCTGCATTGGGGATATGCAGCAAACCCCTGGCTGTTTGCTACTTTGAAGGCAATCCTTTGTGAAATCTTTAGTTTAAGTGGTGAGCCAATCCAGAGTAGAGCCCCTTTGGGGGAGAATAGAGACCTTAAGAGAGATTTGTGTCAGGAGAAATAACGATTGTTTTGCTGCACAGAGTCTGTATAGGCCTAAACATCTGTCTTTTCAAGGTGCCACTGACTGAACAGGGACTTGATTTGGAATAGTTTTATTGGTTTTGGTTTATATGTGTATTTGTTCCCAAAAAAAAAAAATCTTACTTAAGCAGCAACTTAACATAAATGGGAAATGGTTGAGTCCTGGTTGTACAACAAGGAATGTCATGTCTGACAAAAATCCCTTCCTATTCCACCTTGAAAACCTGTTCCTTTGTTGTTGTGAGTAAATGATAGTTAATGTACAATAACCCATAATCCATTTGTTAATCATCAGTTCATTGAAATTAGGGTTGCTTTTGGCAGATTTCTAACATCTATTTGTAGAATTTATTTTGGATAGCAAGGGGAGTTGACAAAGCAAGAATTATTATTTGGTCTTCTGCTATTTTTAAAGAAATGAAAGGGGGGAATCTATCAACATACCAAATAAAACAGCTAGAAACAAGTCTAATGTTTATATCTCTTTTATGCACTGTTTTATCTCACCTTTTCTCAGCATGAAAGCTTTCATGTCAAAGGAGCTGTGTTTATAAGAGGAGCAGGGAGGAAACTCTGCAACTTTCAGAACACATGTCACAGCATCTGGCTTCTTTGCAGGCTTTTGAAGGTGGTTGTGCTGACAGCTTCAGAACTGCCCGTTAGACTGCCAAGACAGCTGTAAAAGTAGCTGGCTAACACTATTCTTTTGAACATCATTTTCATAGGATTTAACTTTGAATCTGAGGGAAAAATTACTTTCATCTTTAATTAATTAGTACCCTTACATTTCTATTTTCATTATTCATTTTTGGAGCAAAACTGGCTTCTTTTTCTCACGAACAACATAAAGCACTTGTTTTGTGTGTGTGTGGTTTTTTTTTTCCTTTTGTTTTAAGGAGGGGTTGAGGTATCAATATTACAAATAATTTTCTTTTCTATATGTATTTTACTGTGATACATGTGGAGGGAACTGAAGAGAAATCAGATGCTAAATATTCACCAAAACCACAAGCTACCTTCATGAACATCTGGATATATTTAAATACATCTGGAGAGTGATTTTAGAGACATATCATCTTCCACAGAGCATAAGGATTTGGGGAATGGGCCTTCAAAATGAGGCCTTGCTATTTCTCCTCAATCCATTAAGCATTTTAGGATTTTAAGGAAGATCGGCTGGATGATTCTTTGTATCCTTCAAATCTTTCCAGGCTCCCATAAAACTCTTTCCTCAGGGTCTTGGAGATTTGTTTTTATTATTTTAATCTTAGTGAGCATTTAATAGTATCTTTACAGCTTTATTTTTCATAGTACAATGTGCAATAATGGGTAATTTACCTGAGATGAAAAACTATATTAGAGGAAAAATTACAGATATTTTTTCTAATAAGTAATAGAATATATTAGCATTAGGCTTTATTACAGTGTATTAATTATCTTAATAGAGGGCTATACATTTTCTTCATTTAATATATACAGGAAAAAATTTCAATCAACACTGACCTTTAAGACTCCTACTGGTTTTATATTCTGTAGATGCTGAAACTGACTGCAAATTAGATTCTGCAATATACCTTGTTCCTTATATTTTTCAAATGATTAGTTTCAGAGAGTTGGCAGTAACTTACACTGTTGCATTCAGTTTGCAATTTTGTAGCAATCTCAAGCACCGTGTTCAGCCCCGCAAGGTACTGTTGAGAGATGCTGTCAAACACTTTAGATATATGTATTTTCATTCTCTCGCCATGCTTGGTACTCATTTAAAAGAACCAGTCTTTAATTTATAAAGCAACGTTTTCCAAATGAAATTTAGAAAGACAGGAATCTGTCACATACATTAATTCAGTTATATCTACATGTTAATGTGTGGAGATTTACTCTCAGAGTTCCAATTAGGAGGTTATTATACTCTAGTGAATATTATTTTTGTAATTTTTAATAAACAATAATTGTACAACTGCACAGTCCTGTATTACATACCAATTACACTAGTTTCATCATTAATATACCACTGTTTTTTTTTTTTACTTGGACTATGCTTTATGTTTATTTGTCATCTAGGAATTTCAAGGTAATTGGAGCTATGTTTACATAAAGGGAGATGGTTGTACATCAGATATAATAAAAAATCAACATAAAAATGAAATAGCACTGTTGAAAATAAATTTAATGTTTTCAGTCTTCTAAAGTGGTAGTATAATTGATTAGGAGGAAAGAATTTAAAATGCACTTTGCCTCAATCTCCCTTTCACAGTATATTATTTTGGATAGGATATAAACAGTAATTTTCAACCATCATGTGCATGTTAACCTGATCTCTGCTGGATGGAACTGGAACTGCTCATCTGTCTTAATACAATTACACCTGAGGAAGATTTCTCTTTAGCTCAAGTGATGGAGGACTGTGATTGTTTTGGAATAAAAATTACCGAGTTCTGTCTTGCTGTCACCACGTGAGGTCATGGTGTTTGGTTTAGAGATGACTGAAACATCAGATCTGTTACAATCTTAAAAAGGCAGATTTGGAGAAGGAGGTGGCAGTCAGGTTGCAAATGAATCAATGAATGTGCAAATTCATTGATTTCAATCATATAATGTTGATGGTTTGATATTTGGAGCCAAAGTCAACTTGACAGTAATATCTGGATTTCTAAATGGAATACACATTTTGTAGTCCATATTTAATATTCTTCAGTTGTGTAAAATACTGAATTTAATTTAATAACAAATTATAAGATGCTATAATTTACAGACCTCTTTATATTTTTCTATTGACTCATCCTTTTCTCTTTTTGGTAATCAACAGGTGTTTCTTGGAAGATGGAGCTTCAAAAGGTGCCTGGCTGAACCGGTCAAGTATTATTTTTGCAGGAGAGGATAAATGGTCAGTAGATCCTCGAGTTTCAATTGCAACAGCAAATAGAAGGGAATACAGCCTCCAGATACAGGATGTAGATGTGACAGATGATGGTCCATATACTTGTTCTGTGCAGACCCAACACACTCCTAGAACAATGCAGGTGCACCTAATTGTACAAGGTATGTAATTTTTCAAGTGTGAATCACTATTAGGAATGAGCTGGAACAATCATTTTCTAAAGAAAGGGTCTTGTCAGAAATGTTTAGAAATATGTTATCTTAATGTACAATATTGTGATCAGAATACATCTTGCTAGGGTTTGTCTGACTTTTTTGTATGTATGTTATGCCCTTGCCTCAAGGATCTGGTACACTATAACAAGGTTAGATTAACTTTGTGCTTTTCAGCAGAGATCCTCTGTTAAATATTTAATGAAGCTAAATCCTCATCTCCTTTGCCTCATAGTAGATAGTAAGCTATTCACTTCTATCCCATTCATGACCTAGATGATAGACATCTTAGTATGTTTTCAGATACTCACTCAAAATTCCTCTGTGATGTCTTCATGGATGCACTTTTTAAAATAATGCATTGATTAATTACTGTGTTGAATATTTTATAAAAGATATAACAGTTTTCAAATTAATGAACCAGTTTGGGCTTTTTTTTAGCATGTTTCATTTACTAGAGCATGAAGCTATGGTGTGAGATAAATTTATGTAGAATAGACTAAAACTGTTTGAATATTACTTATTCTTTGGAATAGGTCATCATCATATTGCCGCCAGTGTCAGCTACAGCTTTCATTGCTACATAACTGGAACAACAAGCCATTGTTCAAAAGGTGTACATTCAAAAGAGATTTCTGTAATCATTCATTACTTGATTATTTCACTTTTCTTGTTCTACTAATTCTGACTTGTCAAATCCTCTAACATACTACAAACGTTCTGAAGTGCCAAATGGAAGTCCAGTTACTTTATGAGCATTTCTGTGACTTATGTGGCATCTAAATGAGCAATATCATGGTTGCTCTTGGTTACTTGGAGGGATTAAGTAAATTTCTGCTGGAATCAGCTGCCACTTCTTGATTATCTCATACACTCAGGGCAGAATATGGTCAGGATCTTTCACAGTGTGAAAACGTTTTTTTTCTTGTTTTAAAAATAGTAACAATACACACATTTTAATTCAGTAGTTGCCTCTTAAACAAGCCAAGCAGGTAATGTGGAGCTGCAGAAAGTGCATACCCTAGTGTTAGAACTACGACTGTTGCTGTTCTGCAGAGCTTTCTGCCATTTAGAAGATGATTTATTTTTTCAAAGCTCAGTCTATCATACAATGAATAAGGCAAGCCTTTAATCATATCATGGTGTTTACAGATGTAATTATTCATTTGAAAATGACTGGCATTTATGCAGTTTTCCAGTTACATTAAAAAAGTTCAAGAGTGAGAAACATCAATAAGCCAAACAGGGTCAATTCAAGCAGTAAATAAATGTCATGGAAAACAACGTTCCTCAAGTAGAGATGATTATCTACATGCTAAAACAAGCCATTGCACACATTTTTATTCCTTAGATCTCCTACAATCTTTCCTGTCAAAGCATGCCTGCGAACACATTTGAAAACTGCTTTTGCATGATGAAATTTGAAACCTAAGTCAATTATTGAGAGGGTCAATAGTTTTTCATTTTTTGAGGACTGAAAGTATCAAAATATGTTTTAAAGCACTTGTTTTTGCTTGAATAAGCAGCCCAATAATCATCTGTTTTCAAGCATCCATAAAACTTAATTAAAATTTTTTTTTGGAGACAGGTAGAATAGAAATTAGCAATGTAAGGCAGTACCTTTCGGTGTTGTTCAGAGTTTAAATCCAGCTGCAGCAGGCAGTGACCAAAATCCATTTAATTGCTTTTTAGTGGCCTTCATAAAATAACTTTAGTGACCGTTGTTCAGATCTCCATGGAGAGGCACCTATTTTACTAGTAAAACCTTATGTGAACCTTGTACTCTAGCTGGTTTTGCTGGACAGGCTAAAGATTAAATGCTCATAGACATGTTCCATTCAGGTTAAAGTGGAGATCTGTCAGCAGAGTATATTGGTAAATCTGTAGCATCTTCATCTGTGCTCTGCTGTTTCCATGGATGGGGAACTTCAGTTAAAAAATGTTACGTTACTGTATTTTCACAAAAAACTGTAATAGTTCATTGGTTTTAACACAGAAAAGTGTTACTTGCATGTTAGAAATACTGTACGTGTTAATTATCCAGAGTTGCTAGTTTCCTTGAGTTACAAAATGCAAAAACCAGATATAACAGCCAATTGTTGTCACTTGGGTTGTGCCTACGTGATGTGAGGCAGAGCCATGCAGAAGTAACTGGCCCTAGCTTGACTGAAGAGTGCTGTTGAGTCAAAGAGCACATCAGAACTCTTTGACCTGTGCTACTCAGTGCTACTTCTGGAACTGGAAGCAGTTAATTAGACAGGTTAGGGCAGCATTTTCTACTGGCTGTTATGCCCTGATGAGAATATGGCTCACATGGTTAATATTGCTTCCCAGCATTAGAGTTAGCCCATTAACGACTACTCTAAGCCAGGGGTTTTCAACCTTTTTGGATCAGTGTACCCCCAGTGGCTGGATGTGGAGTGGAGTGGGCAGTGGGAAGGGAGGGATGAAGTGTGGCTGAATGCAGAGTGGCAGCAGCCACCGCATGAAAGCTTCCCCTATGCCCGGTCGGGCAGGCAGCGCCTGTGCAGCAGCATGGGATGGTGTATGGTGGTGCTCTGCCCCACCTGCCGTGTCTACCCCGTAGGCCCTTCTCAGGTACCCCCGGGGTACACGTACCTCCAGTTGACAATTCCTGCTCTAGACTATTTCTGCACAGTACTTGTCTTGTACCATACAGACATTCTTCCAGTTAGTTATTTTTTAACCAATTATTTTCTAACATAGACTGCATAAAAACTTGAGAGCATGGACCAGAATCCACATTTCTCTCCACAGCAAGTACTTTAACTGTTATGCTTCAGATCCAGACTCCCTTTCACTTGCTTTTCTGCAGGCACAATGACTTCCTTTCTTGGCTGATGCTCCAGCTTCTTCAGTAGGCTTTTCCTGGGATGCTGGATGTGTGGGTTTGAATGCACTTGTGTGGCTCAAAACCTAGGTATCCTTCTTTTTGGAAGAGTGCTGTATTTTATGAACTATCAAATATGAGAATAACCAGGGGTGGATTGGGGGGAGGCAGAGGAGAGGTGCCACTGGTGCACTTGTACCTCACTTGGATCCCTGGTCTACCCAAAGTTTAAAACTAACTGCCTGGCAGTGGCAGTAGCATTTCTTGTCAGGAATTGCTGAGGGAGTCACTTGACTTCATGGCTCATTAAAATATACTCAGTCCCATCTAAACTTTTAATTCCACAGGTGTTAGAGACCCTTTCTTCTTTTTCTTAATAGTTGTGATGTTCCACTAATCCAGCTGTCCTTTTTTCTTCAATTCTGCTGTCTGTTAACTGCCCCTGGCAATGAAGCTCCTATTTCACAGCCCTGTGCCTTGTTTCTAACTCATTCCAATGAAAATATATTTGTTTTTGCTTCAATCCAAAACTGACTAATACAGCCCTAGCATATTAGTAAAACATCTGGTTTATTTTTAATGAGAGAAAAATGTGTGTTGTTTTATTTGTGATGATGCACCTCAGCGTCTGAACCCCCACCCCCTTGTCAAAGTTCTAGGTCCACCCATGGACACAACTACCAGGATTGTCAACTGCTCATAAATGTATGGACAGTCCATAAAAACAAGGCTAAACATGTTCATCTGCAAAGTCTGTATAAAAAAATTGAGCTGGCCTTAAAAAACTAAGAACTTAGAGAACTAAGAGCTTGATTGAGACCTCAATGCAAGTGTTGATAAACAGAGCAGAGCAGGAATGTGTCTGAGCAGGAGTGTAGCTCAGCACCCTTCGGGTGCAGCAGCCCTACAACAGCAGCAGCTGGGCAGGCAAATTAACCCTTCCCTGCCTTCTCCCGTGGACAGATGGTACAGTTAGTCACAAGTATGTAATCTCCTGGGGGTAGGAGGGAACGCTGGGGTGGGGGGAAGCCCAAAATAGGAGCGGTGATACCTTTCAGTCCTCCAGGCCCCTGCTGGTCTGAATGTGTGCCTGCTTGAATCTTAAGCTAGCACTAACACCCATCAGCATTTGTGTAGGTCATAGTGTAATGTGTAACAAGGCCCTGAGACACTGGGTGAGATGGGGAGGAGGAAGGTGTGGTGTGGTTGAGATGGAGCTGAGCGGGGAGAGAGGTGACCAATGAAGGTCTTGCAAGGATGGGGAAGCAGGGCCAGCGGAGGTAAGACTGGGCTGGGCTGGGCTGGAATAGGGACAGCATGGTATGGTGTGGAGTCAGGGGTACCAGAGTATGAGGATGAGTAAGAGATCCCTGGAGTGGGGGCAGCACAGTGTGAAACCATTGTTACAATCAGGTAAGACTTCATGCTAGGTGGTGGCTTGAGCCAGATTTGGTGTTCAGCTCCTAAATTTGAGCACAGCACTTGTTACTGCTGCCCAGGGCCTAGCAGAAGGGATACATTTACATTATGGAAAGCATATGCCAGTAAAAAAGTTTGGTTGTCAATGTCCATGGGGGCAGGGGGAGCTCCAGAGATGTTTTTACTCACATAAGCCAGGTTTGGCTGGAGATAATGGCAGTGGGCAGGTTCCCCTTCCTTACCCACACCTCACAGGTGTTCCTACCAGCCTGGGAGCAGGCTCAGTGAGGGAGAAGACATCTGATGCCACCATCGACACCATCTGAGCCCGGCTCCCTGTTTAGCCTGGCTGGAGCGGCTCTAAAGCTCTCTACCATTAGGTCAGCTAGGGACAGCATCAGCAGTGAGGAAGGGAAGGAAGAGGGGCACCTGTGAGCATGCAGGGGAGTGCTGAGAATGGAGGTGTGGGGATGCAATCATCCAGTCAATGCCAATCACTGCTCTCGCACCTCGGTTACAAATCCTGGATCTGACCTGATCAGAGTTGCTATGTCTTTTGCTTTGCATTGAATTCAACACTTGCTGTTTTAGGCAACCTCCAAGCACACCTACAAGATTAGGCACCTCAAGAGTCTTATTTACTGTTCTGCCACCTTTTTGGATCACAATGGAGCTATGCACTTAGCTGCCCAAGTGAGAACTCTTCTGTGCATGTGCATAAGTTAAATTAAATGCCTAGGGAACTTTCGGGTCCAGAATTTAGGCAGTGAATGAACATAAGTACTGAATGGGTATTACAGCTGCTAAAACAGGTTTCTAGATCAAATTTTTGGACTTGAGCAACAAAATTCCAACTAAGTCTTCTTTTAGGCACCTGAGGTGCCTTTCTGGATCTTCTCCTTCATCTATGCTGTTACAGAAGTTTAGCTCTAAATATTAGAGGGCACAGAAATAATTAAAAATGAGTTAAATTGATTACTATAATCCTTGCATTACAAATATTTTGATGAAAGGCCCATGGAAGTAAATAGGTATCTAGCATGATATGCACCTGAGAGATTAATTTCAGGCAATGTCAGTACAATACTTGAAAAAATATTGATATAGAACTTGATTGAGAATTGAAATGAGAAGGAAAAATAAGTGTCATAAATTTAGGTGATAGAATCTATTGTTTCCTGGAGTGATATCTGCCAATTTGCCATGGGTCTGGTGCAGGGCTCAAAGTGTAGATATTATACACAGGATTTTGCCTTGTCGTCCTTTGAAATGCATGATCATATACTGAATTCAGGAGGGGTTTTGGCCTTTGCATTTTAACAATGATACCAAATATATCTGGAGGGCAACATCTTCATTTCCCATATGCTAGCAAGATGCAGACAGAAATACACAAGGCATCAGAGTGTTGTACAGAATATCTGCTAATAAAGAGCCATACAGTATTTATTGCAAACCTTGTATACACATATGAATACTGTTTTTAAAATATGAAACCCAAGGATACACAATTTTATTTTCATTATATTTGTGATATAGAACTGCTGTTGCCTCTTTACTTTTGTTCGTTGTTTTAATATAGCTGCATGAAAATGACCAAACCAACCTGATAGTCTATGGCAGTGTTCCTCAGTGAGTCCTTATGAAGAGAGCAGGCACAGAGAACAAGAGCAAAGCTGCAGGACCCCAAATTCAGGAAGACAATGCTTTTCCTCGAAAACCTCTCAAAAATTCTAGTTAGTTTCATTGGAGTTGCCAAGTGAGTGGAGCAGCAGGGAACCAAGGTGCTTAATCGATCAGTGCTTCTGAGCTTGTGAGTATAAGGAAGCGGGTGGTTTGTTGAGACCAAGTCTAGAGCACAAATCTCCCCGCTAGTGCTTGGCCTGGAAGAGTGGAGCTGCATTGTACAGCATCAAAGGCAGGTTAATTAGCACTGCTGAAAGTCAGTACCAATTGGCTTGCCCTAGGTGTGCATGGTCTTGGCTACACTGCTTCCAGCATGGGCATGAGAACATGCAGAGCCACAAAGCATGTTTCAGGCTGCCATGGATAGACACAGTAAATTAGAAGTTGGTAGGCATGGCCTGGAAGTTATTCACCTTCCACTGCTGTCTTCATAACTTTAAAACAACTGAAGTAACCTATTGATGGTGCTAAATGCACAGGCAGCAGCCTCAGAGGGGCCAAACCTACATCTCCAGTTCCATGGCAGCTAAACTGCAAGTGTAGGGCCAATGTGCAGGGCCAATAAAGCTCTCAATGGATGTCAAATAGTATTTAAAAGAATTCCAGTATTTCATTACAGTCCCTCAAGTGCAGTCTCTGGAGTGCATCATTATATGCAAACAAGAATTAAATCATCAACTTAAAAGAACTAAATTAGAATGAAGAAAATTGTTCTTTCAAATCTAGAAATGAATCACTGATTAAAGAAATAGTGAAAGCAAAAAACAAAGCTGCTTTTGCTTTTGTAATATAAAATCCCTAAAGTCTTTTCCCGAACCTGCGTTCTTCTAACAGAAAATATCATTTAATACTGTTGATTAAACCTTACTATTTCAAGTGTAAGATTTTTCTTGTGTAAGAACTGCAGGACAGATATGTGAGTTGTTAGGTCTGTAGAGGTTGTAATTTTTTCCAATATAAAAGATCCTTTGCTTTGATTATCTTTGTAATACACAGTGCCCTCACACGGAATTGAAAAATAAAGTTGAAAATTAATTGCATGTATAAACCATATAAATGATGGCTTAAGATTAATTAAGCTAACTATCAGAAAAGAGGCAAATAATGAATCAATAGGTAAAATATGCATAATTAGTAAGTGATGGCATTTATATTTTTAAAAATGCAAAGTGTAACCTAAGGCTTTAATTTATTAGTGTTTGGTGTAATCATCATCAACATTTTCTTTTGCATCTTTAATGAGAAACAAAGCAACTCATTTAAAACAGTAGAATTGAAAGTGTCAGTCTTCAGTAATCCACAGAACATACTAACATAACATATCAAAATCCTTTACAAATGCTATATATGAAGTCTTCATCAGTGTAATTACTTTTAACCAGGGAACCTTTGAACCCTTTCAACAGGGGTTTGAAAGAACTAAGTTGAGAATAATATGAATAACATTATTCTGTTAGCACAAAGAAGTTAGTGTCTCCAAACTAGTGGCTAAGGTTATTTTTATAATATTTAGTGCATGCAATTACTGTATAACCACAATTATCTGTGTGTGACAAACTTTTATGTAGTTTATTCACTACAGGCAGTGTTATTTGTACAATTGGATTAGTGAGTTAATGTGGGGTTAACTTCTAAATTGAATTGAAATGGATGACAAAGGTTCTGCTGGGACAACACATCTCTCATTTTCCTTCCGTACAAAGGAGCTGCATTATTCTTGCAGCAGTTGACTTTTTTTTTTTTATCTGTTGCTTTTCGTGTTCCCCATGGAGCTATGAGTCTACTCTTGTCACACATGGTTTCTGGGGTGGACCTACCTTTAGCTATCCATATTGCTCATATCTCTGGGAGAAATCCAAGTTCCTGGCTTAAATGGATTTTTTATCCATTTATGCAATAGCTTGACTCAGTCAAAAAAGCACATCATAACTATCTGGGCTTTGCTGCTCAGTCCTACTTCACCCTCAAAATACTAACTCTTCTGGCTAAAGGCAAGTACTGAATATAGGGATATGAATTGCTTAGCTCATGAGTTACCTGCATTCCCAATTCTTCTCACTATTATGAATACTGTAGAACCAGTGGAACCAGAATCTCTAGATACTTCCTGTATCTAGAGATAGAGTTGGCAATAAAAAATGCAAGTAGCATCACTTTAATTGTGAATTTGTTTACAAATAAAATAATAGAACTGTTTAAAACATCTTGCCTTGCCATTTGTCATTAGAATGATCCATTTGCATGATATAGCACACAGTTGATAAAATACATGCAGCTGATATTTAAGAGAGTTCAGAAAGAGAAGTCTTGCTTAACTATACTATGGCTCACAGAAGACCTGACTTTCACAAATAAGAGCTGTAACTGGTTGTTGCAGTCAACCAGGTTAAACTCTGTCCCACATATATTGAATTAAATAGACTTAAAGAGCATCTAAACAATTGTTTTTCTGGAAGAAAGATTTCTGACTTATCCATCTCATTTGCACAGCTGTCATCTCCATGTTTAATTTTAATTTCTTCTGATTCAGAGTTGACGGTTATATTTCCTGGCCTTCATCCTGCTACCAGTATCACTATCTATGGCCAATCAAATTCCTTCTTTTAAAATGTCCGGGTGGTGTTATTTTTCTTAGTTTGAAGAGAGGAGCGATATTTGATAGACATGTAAAATTGAGACTTTTTCTTGAAATTCGAAGCCTTATGCTGTGTGTTGTTTTCATTTGACTTGACTGTATATCGTCCATTGTATAATGTTACTTATCCACTGCAGCTAACCTACCATTTGTTGCCAAACCGCATGAGAAAGCTGAATCAGCGTGTACAATATTTACCTGGGCAATTGGTACGTTCATCCTGGTTAGAGCTTCCATACAAGACTATGGAAGTTTGAGATTAAAAACCCATTTAAATTACCCTAGTTCCCTTCACTGCCTTAAATATTATAGATATCACTTTAGAAAAGACTGGAATATTCTTAGTACAATGAGGCTAACCTTCCTGAAATGGAATTTTTTGACAGTAATATTCAAGATGTTAGGTTATATTCCATTGTTGTGGGATTAACATCATTGCATTTAGAAAAATGGTAGAAATGTGTTTATTTTGTTATGAAAAATTTTCAGCAAAACTCCTGTAGAAATGCATACTGGTTTGATTAAAATAAATAAATAAATAAATAAAAATTGGAAAACATGCAAAATAACCAGGCATGGATTGTCTTTTTAAAAAAGTCAAAAAACCCGTTTAATACATTTTCAAAATAAAGCAGGTGTTTCCTTCAACACAGTGTTTTGAAGTTTTAATTCAATGGGGATAAAAATGAATTGGGGCAACCCTTTTTTGGTTCCCCACCCCTTCTAATTTTTGTGGTTGTCACAGAATTGTGTATAATAATTTTTTGCAATTTTTTTAAAACTTTTTTTGCATGTTTGCATTTAAAAGACTCCAGTGAAATATTCTGAAATCAAGCCAAGCAATCCATCTCCAAACATGTCTGATTTACTAGTAACATATCTAACATTAATTATAGATATTTTTCCCTGCTGTTTTTCATTTTTACTTTAGTTGTTCACTTGTTTGCCTTTCCATTATGACATCCCAGAAGAAAAGAAATGCATGTCAAGCCATTTTTAATTTTTGTAATGCCAAAAAAAGCCCTTCTGTCAAGACTGACTACATTAACATGCCACTCAGCCACTTTGTTCATTAGAACAAATTGGATTTGGAAATCTTTTAACTTTAAACAAACTCTCTGCAAACCTGACATACAGTAACAGCAGCAATTATTTTCTACTTAGTTTTTATTGCAGTTGGTTTTATCCCATGACAGACTAATTGCAGAAATGTTGGGAAACTTTCAATGTCAGTCTAAAAAAAACCTCAATGAAAATTCAGCATCAACTACCAGAATGAGGACTAGTACTGAATGTCTTAAGTAGTTCTAAAGGCAAATAATTGCAATGAGCATAGGTAAGATAGATCAGAACCTACCCAGTCAGTTGCTTGCAAGAAGCTCTGTTTGGCCAAACAAAGAATTTCAGAGTTGGGCATCAAGATGCTGAAACTTAGCAGCTGCTATTTAACTTTTCCAATTTTTCCACCATTAGCAATATAGAACTCATAGTGTTACCTACATGATTAACCCCCTTGCATTTTTGCATAGTATAATATTAAAACCAACACTTTAATATTTGACTCCTTAGGCTAAGCATGCAAAATACATTGCTCTTAACAACAACAACAACAAAAAGTTGTGCACAAGGTTAACATTTTTTCATACTAGTTACTGTGTGTGTTCATTCCAGCTAGCCATTATCCATCTTCTTGATTAAAATAAAGCTATTCTATTGACATTTTCAAGTATCCTATTCCTTTTTAGAACCATTTTTGTCTTTGTCCATGCTTCCAAGTCCTCCTCCTGTATATTTAACTTTTGTTTGCTCTACAAATGTGGCAAAATGCTTAACTACGAAAGGTGAGAGGCATGGTGTTTGGGAAATTCAAACAGAAAATACAGAGGAGTTTGGAAAAGCTGTGTGTAGATAATAATGTACAGTATATAAGTCTTTTAGGAAAGTGTATTTTCCTAGATCTTGCACAAGACCAGTGCCTCACATTTAGTTTATTCTAAGGAGGAAAGCTAATTAAGCTTTTGGGAAGTTCTGTCCCATTTAAAATCTTAAGATTTCTATTCCTTATTTATGTTTCAGGTAGCAAGTAGGGTTCAAATTTTTAACAACATTTAAATTTATAAATAAAAGGCCATCATTTACCATGGCTATGTATAAGTATTACATTTAGGTTAATTTAATTTAGGTTAGATTGATGAGGTGGTGAACTAAATTGAGATTGGAAAAGAGTTAACCCAATCTACAAAGACTTAACCCAAGCTAAGGAACATCTGCATGCATTCACAGCACACCCCCAGCTAATTGCAATTGCCTCAGCCCTGAGACTATTGTGCTATTCTTGCCTCCCCTCCCCTGCAATTTTAGCCTCCTGACAATCCCCACCAAATTGGGCAACCCCCCTGAAGACCCAGCAACCCTACCCCTAGCCTTTCCAACCTCCCTTCAGACCCACTATCCCCATACTCCGCAGACCCATCAGCCCCCACAATCTCACCTGCCTCCCCCTGTCCCCCCCCCCCAAGTTACTTACCTTGGGCTGCCTGTACTGCTTCCAGCAGTAACAAATACCTGCACACCCCACTCCCAGGTTAGGTTTAGGCGGCTTAAGTTAAGCCACCTAAACTGAAACCAGATGTGGCAAACAATTGCATATAGCCCTAGAAAGGTCCAGTACAAACGGGCAGTGTTTCTCCCACAACTACATAACCTTATCATGGGCTAAAGGATAGTTCTACCTGTTTTCCAATTCAGTTCTTACCTCTGTTGTGCCTGCCATAGAGACTGTTATGAGTTGTTGAATGGTGGTATTATGCTCTTGACACCTGCCAGTTATGAAGTGAATGGAGACCACCCACTCACTTTATGCAGGTCCCTTTTTCAGGCATCAGATGGCAATATCTTTCAGTCAGCATTGACTTTGGTTTGGTTTTAACCAGTACCTTAGAGATAAAAGTTGAACTGATTTATTAATATTAGCCTTATTTATTACTCTGTCAAAGAAGTATGAGCAGGCAGGACTGAGTGGAGCTACTGCCTTGATTTGGGAATTTTTTTTTTGTATTAGATTTTCTACTGTATATGCTGAAAATCAACTGGTTGCCTCACTTCCTGTATTCTGTGGCACAGAAAACAGAGGCAAAACTTGTACACATTCAGTGGTGAAGATTTGTCTATTTGAAAGAATTGAGAAGACCCCAAATAGCTAATTTTTACTACAGGATAATATATTCTTTGCTCAATATGGCTTGTAGGAATGGTACAACAACAGAATTATGTAAAAGCAGCTTTTTATGTTTCCTTTTTGTATCGTTCATTACTTTGTACTGAAAGATTTTAAAAACTTGTGCTATTGGGGGAAAATAAATTATAATAAAATGAATGGAAAGGGAAATATAAAATGAAAGCAACATCACTTAAAGTGCTAGTTTTCCTTTTAACTTGTGTATGGATGATTCAGGGGTATAGGTTGTAGCTGTGTTGGTCTAAAGACATAGGCAGACAAGGTTCTTTGGGTAAATCTGATATCTTTTATTACACCAACTCAAACAGTTGGAAAAAAATTCTTCTTTGCAAGCTTTTGGGCACAAACACCCTTCATCAGGCTGAGGAATCATCTGCAGTTTGTCTGTGCTCTTCCTGGTTGGAATGAATAGTAAAGGAGCCAGAGGCTGGTCTACATGCAAGAAAGTCAGTGACAATGTAAATAGGAGTCACTGGGTAAGGGACAGGTTGGGCAGGGGAAGAGAGGAATGAATGTAGTTGGTAAATACTGGAGAAGTACCTGGGGAGTCAGGTGTTAGGCAGGTTATTATAATGTGTCATAAACCCAATGTCTGTATTTAGTTCACAATTTTTTGGATCTGGTAGGTTGATGAAGTGAAGTTCTTAGTCTCATCTCTGAAAGGTGTTTTGAGGATTAGAACTGAGAGATTTGCAGAGAGAGTGGTTTCCTTGTGAGAAATGTGCCCCCACAGGTAGTTGGGTATTCTTGTCTTTGATATATTTCCATTCTGGTGTGCAGTTGTTGTTTGGTTTCTCCTACATATTTTCCATCGGGGTGTTTGGTGCATTGGATGAGAGATATTACATTTCTGGAGGTGTAGCTATAAGATCCAGGAATGGTTATGGTTGTGTTGTGGGGTGTAGTAATTGTGGGGGTGATGAAGATACATTGGCAGGTTTAACATTTCTTGTCATGGCATGGTCAGAATCCTTTTGGTGTGTTTTGGCCCGTAGGTGATGATGGCCCTTCTGGTGATGAGGTTAGCAAGGCTCGGTGCTTCTTTAAAGGCTAGGATGTGTGATTTTGGGAAGATCTCTTTAAGAATTGGGTCATCTTTTAGTATGGGTTACAACTGTTTGAGGATTTTCCATATAGGTTCCAGGGAGGGGTGATGTATCATAACCAGTGGTGTGAGATTCTTGGGGGGGTTCCTTCTGTAGTGCAGAAATTCTTCATGTGGTTTCTAGGTGGCTCTTTCAAAAGCATGATCCATCTCTCTGGTGTGTTTAAGGTGATTACTAGTTCTGTGCAGATATGTATGTTGGTCCATGGGTTTCTTGTATATCGTGATCTGTATTTTACCATTCCAGATAGTGATCATCATGTCTAAAAAGGAGATGTTGGTGATGGAGATTCAAGACATCATTTTATGGAGGGGTGGTGATTGTTGAATTTCTGATGGAAATCAGCCAGAGATTGCAGGTTTTCAGTCCAAATAATAATGTTATGAATATATCTTCAGTAAAGCAAGGGTTTGATGGTGCAATCCTTGAGGAATTCTTCTTCCAGGTGGCTCATTATAAGGTTGGCATATTGTGGGGCCATTTTGGTGCCTACAGGTATGCCTATGGTCTGGAGGAAGCGTTGGTTATTGAAAGTGAAGTTGTTGTGTGTGAGGATGAATTGTATAAGGTCGGTAATATAGATTTCATAGACATTAGGGCTGGAAGGGACCTCAGAAGATCATCAAGTCCAGCCCCCTGCCCCAGGGGCAGGAAGTCAGCTGGGGTCACAGGATCCCAGCAAGATAAACATCCAATTTTCTCTTGAAGGCATTCAGAATAGATGCTTGAACCACATCCGATGGCAGGCTATTCCAGACCTTGAGGGCTCAGACAGTAAAGAAATTCTTCCTCATGTCCAGCCTGAAATGGTCTTGCAGGAGTTTATAACCATTCAACCTTATCATCCCTTGCGGGGCTGTGGTGAACAATTGTTCCCCCAGATCCTGGTGAACACTCCTGATAAACTTATAGGTGGCCATTAGATCACCCCTGAGCCTGCGCTTTTCCAGGCTGAAGAGTCCCATGGCTCTCAGCCTGTCATTGTAAGGTCTGTTTTCCTGACCTCTGATCATGCGCGTGGCTCTTCTCTGCACGCTCTCAAGCTTCTCCACATCATTTTGGAATTGTGGAGCCCAAAACTGGATGCAGTACTCCAACTGTGGCCTCACCAAAGCCGAGTACAACAGGAGAAATATGTTTTGTTCTGAGATTTGCTTGAGAAGCATCTATGGATGCAAGCCAGTGTTTTGCTCACTTTACTAGCCGCAGCATCACATTGAAGGCTCATGTTTATCTTGTGTTCAATCATGTCCCCCAAGTCCCTTTCATTCATAGTGCTAGCCAGCATAGCACTGCCGAGTCTATACGGGTGCTGCAGGTTTTTCCTCCCAAGGTGGAGAAGCTTCCATTTTTCAGTGTTAAACACCATCAGGTTCTCATCCACCTATTTCCTGAGCCTGTCATGGTCAGTCTGGAGCACCCTCCTGTCCTCAGGTGTGGATGGTTTACCCCAAAGTTTGGTATCATCAGTAAACTTGGCCAGTCCACTTCTGACTCCAATGTCCACATCATTAATAAAGATGTTGAACAATATAGCCCAAGGACACAGCCTTGAGGGACCGCACTGGTCACAGGGCACCATGACGATTGACTTCCATCAACCATCACCCTCTGGGTCCAACCACAGAGCCAATTCCCCAGCCAGCAGATCATGGTGGACCTGAGGCTGCAGTTAGCCAGTTTTGTCAAGAGGTGATCACGGGATACCAAATCAAAGGCTTTTTTAAAGTCAAGATATACAACATCAATCTCCTCTCCCTTGTTCAGGTGATAGGTCACCTGGTCTTATAAGGAAATAAGATTGGTCAAGCAAGACGGACTAGCATTGGCTTGTGCATCAGGGATCGCTCCCTTGAAGAGCAACCACTCTTCCTGAACTCCCCTCCCCTTTGGGTCATGGTCCCTTAGGGCCTCACCGCCAAGTCTCCTGAGCTTGTCAAAGTCGGCTTTCCTGAAGTCGAAGACTTCTGTATTGCTGACTGTCTTGCCAGCTTTATGGCAGATGGTGAAGGCAATCAGCTCGTGATCGCTGTCACCCAGCTTCCCATTGATTGTTAGATCACTGATTATGTTGTCCCCGGTTGCCAGTACCAGGTCGAGCAGCGCTTTACCTCTCATTGGCCCAGACTTCTTGTGTCAGGTAGAGGTCATCCATGCATGAGAGGAAGCTTTGTGACCACTCAGATTTAGCTGAGCGCTGTTCCCACGAGATGTCTGGGTAGTTGAAGTCTCCCATGACAACCATGGACTGGGAGCATGCAGCCTTAGCCAACTCCTTGGCAAACTCCTGGTCAAGCTCCTGACTTTGGGTGGGAGGTCTGTAATAGACTCACACCATTGTGTCCCCTGTGCCATGTTCCCCATGGATTTTAACCAAGAGGGCCTCTAGTCATCCACACTGGCCGCCAATATCAGCTTGCAGGGATGCGTAGCTCTCCTTGATATAGAGAGCCCCTTTTGTCCACTCGATCTCAGGGTATAGCCATCTATACCCGTGGTCCAGTCATGGGTGGAGTCCTACCAGGTCTCTGTTATCCCTATGACATCATAATTATTTGTGTTAAGCAGGAGGACAAGTTCCTCCTGTTTATGCCCCAAGCTCCTGGCATTCGTGTACAGGCAGGCAGGTGTCCCCTTGGGGGCACCAGCCTTGCCTGCAGATTGTTCCAGGGCTGGGACAGGGGTGGGCTCCCTTAAGTGCCTTGACCTGCTCACTTTGCAAGGGTTGCTCAGCAGGCCAGCAGTGGTGGTAGTCCCCCCATCCCCCGGTGGGCTTAGTTTAAAGCCTGGTGGAGCAGGTCAGCCAGTCTGGCTGAGAAAAGCCTCATCCCCAGCAGAGAGAGGTGGAGGCCATCCCTTCCCAGCAGCTCACTGCCTCTCTCACCAAAGATTGAATTGTGGTTATGGAAGCCAAAGCCTTCCCGATGACACCAGCGCCGCAGTCTTTGGTTTAGTACCTGGATCCTCCTCTTCCTCCTCAGCCCATAGCCTGAGACTGGGAGGATCAAAGAAAACACCACCTGCACCCCCAGGACCTTTAGTCCTGCCCGCAAATCCCTGTAGTGCTTCATGACCCGGCTGGGAGCACTCCAAGCCATGTCATTGGTACCCACATGGATAAGGAGCATAGGTAGTGGTCAGTGGGCTGAAGGAATTTAGGGATCTTCTCCGCAATGTCTCAGATTCGGGCTCCTGGGAAGCAACAGACTTCCCGGGATAAGGGGTCAGGGCGGCAGATTGTCCCCTCAGTCCCCCTCAGGATGGAGTCTCCCACGACAAACACTTTGCATTTTGTCTTAGGGAGATCAGGGGCAGTAGCTACAGTTGAGCCTGTGTTGCCTTGCAGGAGCTGTCAGCTTAGCAGGCTCTGCTGGGGTTGCAAGAGGTTTATAACTGTTGCAGAGCTCCAGCGGGGCAGAGACCTTGGTGTCGTGGGCCTTGGGGCCCTTGACCACCTTGGTCCAACCCCTTGGCTGGAAAGAAGGGGAGGTCCCCGAGTCCTCCCTTGTCCTAGAGGGAGATGGTGGTCTAACCTCTGTCTCCCGGGGGAGAAGGGCCTGGTAGTAGGAGTCTATCTCCTGCTCACAGTCCCTGATGGCACGCAGTGTCTGGACTGTGGCCTGGAGCTCCTCCAGCTGGCGCGCCAGAGACCCCAAAAGGGAGCAGGCCTCATAAGGGGAGGTGGCCATGCTCCCAGGCCCCAGAGCCTGAAAAAGTAACAGGCAGCCCCCGCAGCCGAGACCCAGAGGAGTCTGTGTGGAGCCTGGAACCAGGGGCTCTGTCTGTATCATTGGGTCTGTACTCTGAGTTGTCATCTTGCTCTTGTAGGTGTGTAAGGTAGGCTTGGATGCCATCCTGGTGTGGGATGTTGGTATAGAAGCTGGTAACATCCATAGTGGCTAAGAAGATTCATAGATTCATAGATGTTAGGGTCGGAAGGGACCTCAATAGATCATCAAGTCCGACCCCCTGCATAAGCAGGAAAGAGTGCTGGGTCTAGATGACCCCAGCTAGATACTCGTCTAACCTCCTCTTGAAGACTCCCAGGGTAGGGGAGAGCACCACCTCCCTTGGGAGCCCGTTCCAGACCTTGGCCACTCGAACTGTGAAGAAGTTCTTCCTAATGTCCAATCTAAATCTGCTCTCTGCTAGCTTGTGGCCATTGTTTCTTGTAACCCCCGGGGGCGCCTTGGTGAATAAATACTCACCAATTCCCTTCTGTGCCCTAAATCCCTAAATAGAAGAATTTACCTTTTAGTTAGCCAGTTTGTCAAAGAGGATGAAAGGAAATTGCAGGGCTGCCATTTTGAGTGGGAGCCAGAGGCATAGAAAGATTAGGGCTAGGGACAGAAGTTACGCGTACACAGCTTAAGTGATCAGAAGCTGATTTAAACCTGTGATAGAACAGAAGTTCAATGCGTATAAGCCAGTTTCAAAAATGTCTGAAACTGGTTTAAGACAAACCTGGTTGAATGTAATATCAGACTTCACTAATTTGGGTCAAACCAGTGTATGCAACTTTTGTCCCAAACCCCTTTCTGGTTTAAGTTAAACCAGAGTCACCCAGCATCCCAGATGCTTTGAAGCCCAGGGCATGACTGTGCTTTTTCCTCCAGTAGAGCAGGGCTGGCCTCACCCCTCTGCTGTCTAGCCCGAGCAGGGATGGGGGCGTGTCCAGGCACATGGCCACCTGATGCAGAGGGAGCAGGGAGGGAATTTAATCCCCCCTTCCCCTATGGGGACTGCAGCCCCTGTCAGTCATTCCCCCCTCCCCACTCCAGCGACGGGGGAGGGAGCATAGCCAGAGCTGGCTGGCATGGCTCCACCATCTGCCTGCCTCTCCAGCAGATGGGGCTGCGGGGCTGAGCCCAGCCATCCTGTGAGTGCTGCTGAGGTGGAGGCAGAGGGGCCAGCCTGGGCTGGGCCAATGAGGATGGGCCCTTCCCAGCAGACTGCACCTTGGGCTGAGACCATGGGTGATGCAAAGCTCCCCGTGCCCAAGCCAGACAGGGCTGTCATGGAGCCTCAGCCAGCTGGGAAGGGCCCTGTGGGGATGGCCCATGGGGGCAGGATCCTTCCCAGCCCCCTTGGTCTATGTGACAGCCTGGCCTGGCAGCACAGGTAGGGGCTGGCTGTGAAGCATGTTTCCCAGCCAGCTCGGAACCACCAGCAGGCCCAAGCCCAGCAGCCACCACCACGCTTTCTGTGCTGTGCAGCACCCAGGGCTGCAGGTGCACAGCCAATTGTGGGCTGGTCAGGGCTGGAGGGCTGTTTTTCCCCCTTTGCCTACAGCTGTCATGGCCGCAGCCACACCACACTGCTCTGGGTGGGGTGGGGCAAGAAGCTTCATTCCCTTGGCTTCTGCCTCATGCATGGAGCTGTGGCATGAGCCCCTGGATGCCTTCTACTGAGATGCCTTCCATCTTCCAAGATGTCTGGGGGCTGCAGCCAGAGCTCCACACGCTGGGCAGAAGCCACTGGGCCTGGCATGGGTGTTTTTTCTCCCCTTACCTGCAACTGTGGCTCCTGCTTCTGCTGCACCATGCAGCACCACTCGGGGTGGGGGGAACTTTCTTCAGCCCAGCTCAGCTTGAAGCCACTGGGTTAAAGGAAACTGTAATCCGGAGGGCATTACAGTAGCCCTCCCTTCCCTTTGCAACAGTCACAAGAGTGGAGGGAAGCAGGCCTGTGAGGTGTGCTCCACCAACCCTGAGCAACACTGTGTGTTACAGAAAAACAGCCCTGCCAGACCTGGAGGCTTCTGCCCAGTGTGTTGAGCTCTGGCTTCAGGCCCTGGATGTCTCCACCCCACCGCCTTAGAAGCTGAAGCTTCTCACCTCATCTCCCCACCCAGAGCAGTATGGTGGGGCCACAGCAGCACCAGCAGCTGGAGGTGAGGCGGTCAGAACAGCATCCCCCCGGCCCTGGCCAGTCTGCAGCCCTGGGTGTTGCACAGCACAGTGGGTGTGGTGGTGGCTGCCATGCTTGGGGCTTGCCAGTACCTCCTAGCTGGTTCAGGAAGCCCACCCGTGCTGCTGGGCCAGGCTGTCACAGCCCCAGTGGGTCGGGAAGGGCCCTGCCTCCATGGGCCAGCACTGCAGGGCCCTTGCCAGCCAGCTTGGATGCAAGAGGCTGGGAGCAGTCTGGCCACGCAGCCCAGCTCTCCCAGCCTGGGCTGCCCCTCTGCCTCCATCCTGCAACACCTGCAGGCTGGCTGGGCTGAGCCCCACAGCCTGATCTGCAACCACAGCCACAGCACTGGGTGGATAGCAGAGCCATGCCAGAGGCTCTGACATGAGCAAGAGCAGGGGGAAACCTGGGCAGACCCCAACTAGGGTTCTATGCCCCCAGGAAACAGGAGTTTAATCCCCACCCCCTGACCCCTTTTACCTTAGGCACTTCCCCAGTTGGTGTCTGGCCTTAGGGACAAGCCTGGCAAGGGCTGCTTCCCCGTGACACCTCCAGGCACAGCCTGGCTGGGTTCCCTACAGGCCAGGGTAGGACTTTAAACCCATCCACAATCTGGCAGGGTCTGGACACACCTCACAGGCCTGCTTCCCTCCACTCTTGTGACTGTTGCAAAGGGAAGGGAGGGCTACTGTAATGCCCTCCGGATTACAGTTTAAGCCACTGCAGGCAGATACCTGCATTTCCAGAATTAAATGCGAATGTCTGCACACTTGGAAATCCGTACAATCTTTGCAGGTTAGACTGACGTGCAAAGATTGGATCAATTCAGGTTCCCACTTTTTGAATGTCTGTCCCTAGCCTAAATGATTTGCCTAAATTCACACAAGAAAGTTGTGGCAAAACTTGGAATGGAACTCAGCTCTCTCAATACCACTCCAGAAGACCTGCCTGTTTCCTTAGAATTTTTAGTTTAAATGCTTATTTAAAACTTAAACAGTCCAATAAATTAGTTAATGCAATTAAATGTATCTGTGCTATGAAAATTAAATTAGAAAAATAATAAAAAGAGAAAAATGACACATCTTTTCAATCCATACTTATATCAATCAAAGAGAAATCACATAAAAGAGGAAAAAAAAAACCCAGTTAACATTATTTCAATGACCTTATTAAAGACGAGTGGGAATTATCAAGTAATTAATTAAAAGTTTAGTAGGCAGGAGTTCTTAATCAACTCAGTCTGCATCAGAAGCAGATGTTTTATCTGCAAAGCCATGAACTACAGATTATTTTAAATATCATGTTGGCTATGCTAAAATCAGAAAAGTATATACTTCTGACAATAAAATATACTTACATTCTGTTAGAGAAAAGTTGCAATCTCATTTCCTTATTTTGCACTTAATTTCCCCTCCCCTCTCCTCCAGGTATCTTTTGCAACTTCTCACTTTAGTTTTCTTTTCAAGTTTACAGAAGCAATAGGACATGTTTATGATGAACCTAAGAATTAGCTTCACTTGAAGGTGGGGAGCAAGCTGTAGGGTATTAATTTTCTTTTCCTTTTCTTTTTTGTATTGGCCAGAATTATAGCAATGAGGATACTGAGTATTAAAGAAAAGCAGGTCATATTCTAACTCTGGGGCTCTGGAAAAGTTATTTTGTATTTGAATATATTTAACTGTGGAGGTTATACTTAGAAATAAAGACAAGAGCAGATAGAAGTGAAGCCACAACAGTAGTATCTAAGATTCTCATTCTTGTTCAATAAATTTAAGAAACTTTGAAAAGTGTGTGGTCTTTCATATGTAGGCTGTATTAAATGGATGCTGAGGTATATTCATCTGGCTTTGATGTCATTAGAAGGTGGAAATAAGAAGGGGAATCAAAACCAGTAAGTGTTCTATGAACAACAGTTTTCAAAATGTTGATCATTTCACATGCATACAATAGGACAGAGGTAAGACTGAATGTGCATTTTATCATTTCCTAAATGTTGAGGGTTTAGCCATATGACACCATCATGCTTTTTGACACAGATTTTTATGTAAATTCATAGGATTTTTAAAAATGTTAGAATAAAAGTCCCATAACATGGAAAGATTTTGGTTAATAAACTGCCTATCTCATGCACCTGATGAGCAGTACAGGTAGCAGGCCAAAAACCAAGACTGGAAAATTTAAACCCACATTGCTGTTCAGTTCATTATAAAAGCTATGGGACAGCCCTGACTATAGTAGATGCTTCCTTAGGAGACAATGAATAGAACACTGAACAATGGGGAATTTACTATGAAAGACTTTTTTTCACATTGACAAATTTCTCACAGAATTCAATTTGGATTTCATTTCACTCCATATTTACAGCATCCTATGAATAAGATATGTAAGAATTAGACTGGTCTGACTGAGACACTATATCCCTTCTTCTTTTAACTTATGTCTATCCTGTTTTATTTCTATATCTTGTCTATATTTAGGTTTCTTAACAAGTTGATCCACTTTGCATGTAATTAATCTGAAATAATTATGTGAGTATTAAAATTGTAGATTCAGTTGATAACAGCAATCAGTTTTCTTTTTATTTAAACATTTTTAATGTTACCAATATAATATTCCAGGCCTTTCCTGGTTAAAAAAAAATCTCTTTAATGTCTCCTAAATATTAATGCATTGATTCAGTCTTTGCAATGTTTGTAAAGTCTAATTTATTTCCTAAATCTGGCCAAGAGGGACTTGCATTTGGAACTAAGAAGATAAATCTTACCCAAATTTATGTAAAGTGAGACAAAATAAATATGTAAAAGACCTCTAAAATTATATAACAGTCACTTTCCAGTTAAAACTGACAATACATTACTCTTTTAGATTGCTGATACTTAAGATGTCAGCTATAGTTACAAAATTAACTTGCTAGTGTCAGTGACTCTTATCATCTTGTCCCTTCTCAGAACAAAAAGAGAAAGATCATTTTTTTTCAGATATAGAATTAAATAAACAATAGAAAAGCAATTTAGTTCAGCACACAGTGTATTTAGAATTCCTCTTATTGTGGGCTACACCCATAGCCGTTGTAGGTAATGACTGACCATCAAGATTTCCCTAGTGTTTTTGTTTTTATGGTTTTTATGGATTCATTAAATGCTTCTCAAACCCTCTCATCCCCTTACAATTCAAAATAAGCTATAATATGAGTTGTTTTTAATCTATAAAATATGATTTTAAAACCTAGTAAATCATGGTAATCTCCCTTACTGTACTGTAAAACTTCAATAATTATATGCTCGTATTCTAGCATGAAACTGATTTAATTCAATAATGATTTAACAATTTTCATTATAAGCCTACATTTCTACCTGTCTCAAAATCCTCAAGGGAATCCACACTTCAAAATAGATAGGTAAAATTCCTATCCAACATAAATTAAGTAAATCAGACTTGAAATAAATTGTGTGGGTTATTTCTCACCCTTAGTCCCAATAGTCATGTTGCCTTTGTCCTATTGGTCAGCAGCATCATTCTTACTGAAAACCAAATTGAAATATTCCTTTAATTCAATCATTGGACCTATACACAGATTATTCTTAAACTCATTTTCCCTGTCTTCATTGCATGGCAACCACGCCTCTTCTTTTCTTGTTCTTTTTATTAATATAGTTTAATAATTTTGCTATTTGAATTAATATCATTTTAAAAGTTGACTTAGGCAATTATCACTCTTCCCTATACTTCCCTACCTGTAAAGCATACCTTTATTTGCTGTTTAGGCAGCTATGGAACTCTTGTCTATAAATTGCCATCCTTCCACCCTGATGTGGGATACAGATTCTAGGATTAGTCTTATACCTTCAATATAAAGAGGTTTCAGGTCTCTTCTTCATCTCCTTCCGATCTCCTCCAATCTAAATGACCTCACTAACTAGTTCTGAGTTTATTCAAATTGGTTCTTTTGGTGGCAGAGCTGTGCTGCTACCCAGTGCATCCACAGGTGGTGGATAGTGGAATGCTTTAAAATAAGCAGGAATAACGCTGAATTTGCAGTTGTAAATCAAAGAAAGCCTGTCCAGTCCCCAACCATGAGTCTGAGTTCTCAACAGTGGAGCAGGTGGAATAAGGTGTTAGAATCTCAATGGCTGCAAAGGTGGATGAAAGCTGCAGCGGAATAAAATCTCCAGTTGTCTTGACCTCCTTGCCATTGGATCAAAGTCCTGTTTTGTCAAGAATTGTGTGGAACCTGTTGTGCAGCAGATTCTCCATGAAGAACAAAATCATGCATAGGTATCTTATTGAAAACAGCTTTAGTACATTTTTCAAGCCCTTCAGTGACCAGCTAGTGATGATGGGAACAAGACTGTGAGGCCTGGAAGCTACTAGTCATGAACTGGCACAAAAGCAGCAGTTATAAGAAGGTCATCTAGCATTTGGATGAGGCATGAATGTGATTTGGCAACTCTAACTGTGACTGAGCAGCCCTTTTTAGGATCTGCATGCTCACCCCACATAGGGAGGAGGCTAGAAAACATTCCCTAAACAAAGTCTGACTACCTTTTTCCTGCCTGGATAACTGCATCCAATGGGATTACCTTTACTAAGGTTGAAATCAAAGAAGAGACGCAATCAATTTTGAGACCTGGACCATCAGGACCATCATAGACAACCCTAATAGTAACCACCCAGACCACCACACTACACTCATGGCTAGGGAACTCAGACAACACAACATTGGCATTGCTGCAGTGAGCGAGACCCAGTGAGTGAGAGAGAGGCAGTTCAAAGAACAAGGAAGTGGCCCTCATCTTGAAGGGTAAACAGGAAGGAGAATATTGGCTTCATGGAGTTGGCTTTGCCATTGAGAATGAACTTTTTAACCTACTCAATGAATTACCTATCGGAATTAATGATCATCTCATGACTCTCCAACAAAAATTGGTGGGGAGACGATATGCCACTGTCATCAGCATGTACACCCCAACTCTTAACACTACTGATGAAAACAAGAAGGAATTATATGCCAACTTTGACTAAGTTCTTTTTGATATTCTGGAGGGAGACAGACTTATAGTACTTAATGATTTCAATGCCAGAGCCAGAAAGGACTCGCACTTCTGGAATGGAGCCATCTGCAAGGAAGGAGTGGGAAATGTTAACTTCAACAACATCCTGCTCTTGACCAAATGCACAGAACATGGATTTACTATCACTAACACCCTGTTCTGCCAGAAAAAGAAGTATAAGGCATCATGGCAACACCCACTACCTAAGCATTGGCACTTGATTGACTGCATCATTGTTTGTGTCCAGGATCGCAAAGATGTCTGCATCACTTGATTTATGCTAGGAGCTCTGATGATTACTGGACAGATTACTGACTCATCTGCTTAGTTATTTCACTCAAACTGGCCCCCAAACAATAGCTGCAGCAGAAGCAATGCCAAAAGGAGGTCAGTATTAAAGAATTCAAGGACCCAATCAAGCGAGGCCTCTTCCTCTAGCACCTCAACAACAACAAAAATGGTGAATTCCAATCAACAACAGTGGTAGAAAGTCAGCAGGACTTGGAGTGTCTTCAAGTCCACTGTTATCATCACCTGTGAAGAGACACTTGGATTATTTACCAGGAAACACCAAGATCCAACACCAGCACTGGGAGATTCAAAAGTTGACTGACCACAAGTGCAAGCCCTTTTGTGCTTGGCTGAATGACACCAGCTTCAAACAAAAGAAAATGAATCTCCAACAAGCCAAGGCAGAGATCCAAAGAAGAACCTGTAATATGAAGAACAGATAGTGGGAAGACAAGGTGAAGAAGATTCAAAATCTCACTGACATCCACAATATGCATAGGTTCTTTAGTGCCACCAAAGCAATCTATCATCTGAGCACTCAGGGACCAACTCCCTTGAGACTAAAGGATTCATAGAAGTTAGGGGCTGCAAAGGACCTCAGAGATCATCAGGTCCATCCCTCCCCCGATCAAGAAAAGGAGATCCATTAATGCCTACTGGAAGGAGCATTTTCAAGGCCTTCTCAACTGAGACTGTTGTTGATGAGAGTGTTCTTAATTCCATCCCAAGAACCCTCCAGAACCATCTCCTTCCACTTGCTGAAGAGCTCCTCCCAGAATCTCAGTGTGGGTTTAGAGCATGAAGAGGCACAACCAACATGATCTTCTCTGCTCACCAACTGCAGAAAAAAGGACAGAACAATATCAACTTCTCTATATCACCTTCTTTGACCTCACAAAAGCTTTCAACTGTCAACCAAGAAGTGTTGTGGAGAATCCTTTTGAGGTATGGATAATTCATCATAGTTCTTCCCTTGCTCCATGATGGTATGTGAGCAGTGGTTCTCAGTAACAGATCTATCACAGAGTAAGATGGGAGTTAAGCAAGGCTGTATCATTTCTCCAACACTCTTCTCGATATTTGTGACTGTGATGCTACACCCGACCACTAACTAGTTTCCAGTCGACCACTAACAAGCTTCCAGTCAGAATGGAGCTAAACTACTGAATGGATAGCAAGCTGTCTAATCTCAGCCAACTCTAAGCCAAACCCAAGATTACCCCAACCTCAATCATTGAGCACCAGTACACTGATGATGCTGTAGTATGTGCTTACTTGGAAGCAGATATTCAGACAATCATTGACATCTTTACCAGGGCATATAAGAAAATGGGACTGATGCTTAACATTCAGAAGACCAAGATTCTTCATTAATAAGATCTTAACGAGCAGTCCTCAGCTCCACTAATTTGGATTTACAGTGCAACTCTGGAGAACATTGGGTATTTCCTGTATGTCAGAAGCCATCTTTCTCAAAAGACTGACGTTGATGAAGAAATCCAACATTAACTCAAATGTGTTATTGAAGCCTTCAGACACTTGAGGAAATGGATATTGAATATCGTGACATCAGATTTGAAACCAAACTCATGGTTTATCAAACAGTCACAATCCCTATGTTACTGTATGGAGCTGAGATGTGGATAGCGTACAGAAAACACTTCAAGTCACTGGAAAAGTATCATCAATGCTACCTATGGAAGATCCTTCGAATCCAGTGGGAAGACAGACACACCAGTGTTAGAATACTCTCACAAGCAAACACCATGAGCATTGAGACAATAATTATCTGATGTCAATAACGCTGGGCCAGCCAGATCATCCACATGGAGGAGGGCAGAGAAAGCACTTCAAGGATGTTCTCAAGGCAAACATAAAAAAATCGAACATCAACACCAACTCATGGGAGACTGTCACTCAGGACCAGCCCAAATGGAGAAAGAGTCTGCTGCAAAGATCTCAGTACTTTGAAACCTCTTGACAGAAACAGGACAGAAAAGCAGGAGCGGCTGAAGCAGTGTATCACAGGCTGAACCAAGAATTTTAGACTGAACCAAGAGCTATCCACCACACACAGAAACATGTGCTCAAGTTGCAGTAGAGTCTGTCGATCCTGAATTGGCTTTGTCAGCCATCTTTGGATCTGCATATAAGGCAATCATGAAAGACAACCATCCTTGACTGCAAAGGATTGCTTCTGATGATCATTTAGTGAAAAGAAGAGCTTTTAACTATTGTATAGAAGAATAATTAGGGACTACTGCTGTTACCTGAATATTGTTCTTATCATTCATAGGTTGTTAGGGCCTGGAAGGGACCTTGTAGATCATTGGGTCCAGCCCCTCTACACTAGGCAGGAAAAAGACAACTGGGGTCAAGTGACCCCAGCGAGGTGACTGTCCAGTCTCCTTTTGAAGATTTCCAGGGTAGGTGACTGCACTGCCACTGGAGGGAGTTTATTCCATAGTCTGAACACCCTGACTGTGAAGGAGTTTTTCCTGGAATTGAGCCTGAAGTGGCCTTCCAGGAGTTTGAATCCATTGCTCCTGGTCTTCCCCAGGGGTGAACAACCGTTTACTGAGTTCCTGATGTACTCCCCTAATGTAGCAGTAAGATGCTATTCAGTTCCCTCTCAGCTTTCTCTTCTGTAGGCTGAAGAGATCCAAGTCCCTCAGCCTGTCCTTGTATGGCTTGTCTTGCAAGTCTCTGATCATACGGGCGGCTCTTCTCTGGACCTTCTCAAGTTTTTCCACGTCCTTGTTAAAGTGTGGCACCCAGAACTGGATGCAGTACTCCAGCTGCAGTCTCACCAGTGCGGAGTACAGTGGGAGTATCACTTCCTTAGTTTTGCATGAGATGCAGCAGTTAATGCATGCCAGTGTGTTGTTTGCCCTGCTGGCTACAGCATCGCACTGCCGGCACATGTTCATGCAATGATCGATCACTACCCCTAGGGCCCTTTCAGCTGTAGTGCAAGTCAAATTGTCGCCACCAAGCCTGTCAGTATGTTGAAGATTGTTTGCCCCCAAATGGAGCACCTTACATTTCTGAGTGTTGAACTTTATCTGGTTCTAATCCACTCAACTCTCCAGCCTGTCCAGGTCTGCCTGTATCTGCAACCTATCTTCTGACATGGCCACACTCCTCCATAACTTGGTGTCATCCAAAAACTTGGCCAGCAAGCTTTTCACCCCCACATCCAAATCACTGTTAAAGATGTTGAAAAGCACCAGTCCAAGTACGGACCCATGAGGGACACCACTGGCCACTTCTCACCAGGACAACACAGATCCATTCATGAGAACTCTCTAGGTCCTACCATGCAACCAGTCTGCCACCCACTGAACTGTTGAGCAGTTAAGCCCACAATCTTCTACTTTTTCTACAAGGATATCATGGGATACTAGATCAAAAGCCTTTTGGAAGTCTAGGTATACAATGTTGACCTTCTTTCCCTGTCCAGGTGGTGAGAGGCCTGTTCGTAGGAGGAGATGAAATTAGTAAGACAAGACCTACCCATGATGAAGCCATGCTGGCTGTCATTCAGAATCTTACCCTCAACGAGCATATCACACATAGATTCTTTAATGAGTTTTTCCAGGATTTTCCCTGGGACAGCAGATTAGGCTGATTGGCCTATAGTTGCTCAGGTTCTCCCTCTTCCTCTTCTTGAAGAGGGACACAATGTTGGCCCTCTTCCAGTCCTCAGGGATCTCCCCTGTGTGCCATGATTTCTGAAAGAGTTTTGCCAGGGGTTCCGCAATGACCTCAGTCAACTCCATCAGCACTCTCGGGTGAAGTCCATCTGGTCCTGCTGACTTACAAATTTCTACCTTTTCTAGTTGGTTTTGCACCCACTCAGCATCCACAGTGGGAAGGCTATCATTCCCACCATGCCCCCTGTGATGCAGTGAGTGAGGACTGCCTGATCTCCAAAGCTCTCTGAATCTTTTCCAAATCAATTCGGAGAGCTTTGAATCAATTTGGATCTTTTAATCGATCTCCTGATATGATTCGATTCAGATTTGGAGATTCAGCCACCGAATCAAGCCGAATCTCTTCTGAATCAAATCAGCACCCAAAGATTCACACAGCCCTAGTGTTAAGCACTCAGTATAATATTTTGCCATCATCTGCTGTCTGTCATTGTGATGACTTCATATTATTTTGATTTCTTTGTTAGATCTCCAATTATTTCTTCTCTCTTTGCTTTAGTGTGTCAGCCTATCAGGGGGAAAAAAGTGTTCCCTGGTTTAAATTGTACACTATGTTTGCTCAGGAAAGAAACAATAGATATATAAAGTTAACTGGTGTTTTATTTTCCAGGAGGCCAGATTCTGCCATTTAGTTGAGCTAATTAATTCCTTTCTTCCTGGAGAAAAAGTGGTAGGAATTGGCCATTTGATACAGGGTGTGTTGTCAGTGTTCCATTTCCTTCTTACAGCAGGATTTTTAACTTCAAACCTTACTAATGGGATTTAAAATAATGATGTTTCCTGAATTCCAAATTAAATTAATATGATTCTGCAACAGTGTTCTTTTTGGTCAGTTTTCTGAGTAGTGGGGTTTTTTTCAGCACTGTTAAAAGCTATGTATGTATGGAACATCTGCAAAAAATATGTATGGTATTAAAATATAATGAAAAGGAAAGAGATAAATAATGAAACAAGACCTAAAGCATTCTGAAATGAAGAAGGCATATCATGGATAAAAATCTACCCAACATTATTACAAGTATCTGCATGAGAGAAAGTATGCTGAAGGTATATATAATACCTTGGGTAGATCACCTTTCTCATGTGTTGTAAACATCATATTGGTCATATGATTCATGTGAGTTTTTCCTACATGAAAGATTAATGTCAGAATTAATCTGGTAAAGTCAGAATTTTGTTAGACTGATTTAAAACTAATCACATCTGACATATTTAATATCTTAGACAAAATAGTATCATCCAATACAAACCTTTTGTCAAGTTTAGTTCATTTTAAGAGGCGAAACAGGTAGAAATTGCACTGAAGATACAGATCTTACCATTTTTTCTCCTAAAAACACTAAAGCTTTCAGAGAAATTTCAGTTGTCTACTTATAGTACTGAAGATGTGATCAGACAGGAATGTTACTAGAGCCTGTTTTTCTGTGCACAGAAGTCAAGTAGTGAGGTCAGTTTGCTTATTGTCAAAAGCTAGTCTGCACAATTTGCAGGTGTGTAGGGTACCTTTTCAGTTATTTGGGGCCATTTCCCTTTCACCTTACGCATATAAGTAATCCCATTACCTTCAGTTTTGTGAATGAGCAGTGGGAATAGGCACATGACAAACTAATTCACCATCCAAGAAGAAGAGAACAGGATGGATGTACAGTATAACACACATATAGTAACCTGTATATTGCTTAACATGAAAGGGATGGACCTTTTAAGAATTCTATTGTTTAATTCTGTTTCTTGTATTAGCACCGTGTTAGCTTTTTGTGCACAGGCAAGGATCGCCTAGCCTCTACAACTGTGCAGGTGATCTTCGATAAGTACTGTGAGTGTACCTGTTACAATATGTAGCACCCAAAGCAGTTTCCTGTGCATGTTTTAATGGATTACCCCAGAGGTATCAACCTATGGTCTGCAGGCCAGATCCAGCCCTCAAAGTGATGTAGCCTTCAGCATAGGGGATTGGTGGTGGGACATTTCCTCCCCTGACCTGTACCATGTCGCTGATCCCCTGTGCATCCCAGAGGTAAGCTCTTTCCCACTCTCCCTTCCCCTGCTTCTGTCCCCTTCTCTGACATTGGCAGTTCTCCCCTCCTCCCAACCTGCTGAAGGGGAGAGATGGCCTTTGGTGCATTAGAGCTGCAAGTACCTGCCACTCTAAAAAGTTGAACTCCACTAAATTACCCCATTATCTCCCACAAAGTGCCTTTAATCTTTTCTTCAGCATTATTATAAATGATACTTATATACTCAAGGTCAATAATTACATGATACAGAGTATGTGCCAAATTCTGTTCTTAATTACATCATGAAATCACTTCTAAATCAATGCACTGCCACAATAAGGAGAATTCCATCCAGTACATCAGATTATGCTTGTCTGTATTTTCGGGTTATTCCTTTATTTAATGGTGTCTATCTAAGTCTTTAGGGACCCACACATAGCTAAATTTATCATATATAAATAAATCTCAGTTGCATTCAAATCCATTCAATAAGAATCAACTAGCCAGCCTCCTCCCTATCCTCCTCCCTTTTATAATCTTTCCTAGCATACCCTTCCCCTTCTTCAGGGACTCTGTCAAACAGATGTCTTTTGTAGTGTGCCCAGAAAGTTATTTCATTTAGTTTGTTTCTGACCACAGATGGGTAACAAGTTCCTGAGTCTTGTCACTTATTCAGATATAATTTACATTCACTTTGCTGTGTCTTGTATATCACTACTGAATACTGTAAAGTAGTTCGGCTCTTCTTGATAATACTGACCAATGGAACATTTTTAAATTAAAGGTTTTCGCACACTGTGATAACAACTGCATCTCTGGCATAACAAAGATGAGGTTATACAGTGGAATGGCAAGTGCTCAGAAAAATGTATGAAATACATATAGCTACTAACTTTGGGGGAAAAATACAGGTAATCAAATATCAAGATATGAGACTAACACATTTTGTATATGCTAAGATGCATTCAAGTCCCTAGAGTGTGGTGAAGCTGACAGTGATACCCGACGTGGCAATTCAGTAGCCATGAAGCTACTTACAAGTATCTACTCAAATAAGAGTTATTTATAGGTGGGGAAAGAGGCATATTTAGGAAGCAAATGTGAAGTAACTATATGAGATTAGTAATGAAGGGAGAAGAAACTTCAGCTCATTGTACATCACAGTGAATTTTCAATAGATTTGCCACAAACTGTTATTTTTTAGACAATTGGTAATTCCAAGATTTTTAATAACTAATTAGACCATAGGTAGTGGTCTTTTAACAATGAAGACTGCACTGGGACTGTAAGGCCCCTACTAGACATTACATTTATTATTGCCATTTATTGGGTGATTAACGCATTCATTGGACATGCCGCACATGCAAGATATTTAAGATGTATAAAATGTAAAACTAGCCACAAAGATGTTCCATGCTTAATGGAAATGTTATGTTATGCAATGCAATGCATTTTTGTGGCTGGTTTATATTGCGCTTTAGACATGTCATTTATAGGCATCCAGAAGTTGCATGCGCACCACTTGAACATGCTGGCTGGGAGAACGCCAGGAAGTTCAAGGGGTAGTGGTGCCACTGGGCTGCACTGAGCCATTTAAGTTCTACTCAAGATAAGGGAGTATCTTCCTGTTGTTAGGCTCATGCTGGTTTGGGAGCTTTAAAAAAAATGGGCATGTGGTTGTAGCACATGCCCACTTCTTTTATTTCCTGGGGCAGCATGAGTTTGAGAGGCTTCTTTTGGAGCCATTCTGCTACTGACCTACCCTTATAAAGCTTTCCTTCCTCCAGAAAATCCACCTCATTTGTCCTGGCTTGCCTTCCTGACTTGACCTGCCCTTTTCATATTGTTGTTTTAGTGATACAGAGGTGGGGTAAACCAGGAGTTTAGCCTGTAGGTCAAGAGGAAATGACATACAGATGGCTGCTGTAGTTTGTCAGGAGAAAAGCTATCTGTTAAGGTGAAGTGACTAAGGGAGTGTGAGAGTCTTGACCTGCTGAGATGTCTTTCTGTTGGTGCTCTTTGGGAAGTCTACAAAGGTGAGAGAGGTCTTGTGTAATTAAATATAATACTTTCACGGGGTCAGAAAGGAGGAAAGGTGCCGAATTCTTTCCTATAGATTGTTAAGGATGGGCATGCATGCTCACGAGTGCTCATCTCTATACCATAATGGCTGAAATATTTTACTTCATCTGTCATCTTATCACAGTACATCCCTTTTTAATACACACATCCTTCTTTTTTTTTCCTCTCTCTATCTTGTGGTTCTGAACGAGACTGTTGTGAAAAAGGCTGACTGGCTGTTGCTCACAACAGTGAAACATGACAACACTGGTTATAAAAAAATTCTTTAGGGAGAATGCTGCATTCAACTTTTAGTACTAGAGAGCCTGCTACTCTAGTAATGTTTTACCTCATAGTAGAAAGAAACAGTCGCACTGTATTGCTGGGTTCGTTTATACTATGTCCTATACTAGTAGAAATATTAATTATTTGGGTTACGATCCTAGACTGTAAAGAAGCACAATGCATTTTATAAGTAACATAAAGAGTTACTTTACAGGGCTAGCATTTTAAAATCCTTATTTAAGCACAGTTCTTGGTGGACAATTAGCTAGTAACTTCTGTGAAGGCTTCAAATAGGTTGCTGTTTGGGTTCTTCATAAAATCCATTGATGGTATTGCTGTGGGCATTTCCTTCTACTGAATTTAAACTTTAAAGCTGTCCCCTCTTGGTAATAACTCTGTAGTTAATTAGCCTGCTCGGCCTCTAATGCCTTATATTTTATTCTTCTGTCTATAGCCTTTTATTACATATTTTGTTGTATGTGGCTTTCTTTTGCCTTTAAGCTTACCTGAAATGCAAGTATGTATAATTATGTCTCTGTAGATAAATGTAATCTGCTTGCTTAGGGAAGGAGAGGTCAAACTGCCTCAGTCCTGTGAAGTTAAAAGCAGATTCTAATGATTCCCTACAAGTCTGTTTAAAATTCCAGGTCCATCATTGATGGTTATTCATGATCAAGGCCCGGCTTGTTTATTGGGCACTAAAGATCTTTACAGAGTTTTATAACACTGGGCTGTCCAACTGGTGGCCACTTGCAGCTCATGATGGCTTAAGTTGCAGCCCTTGGGCTCCTGGCCAGCTGCTACTCCCCCCATTGCTCCAGCTTCTGATTCTTGTCCCCACCACAGAGGCGGGGCACTACAGCGTGGTGTGAAGAGTTGAAGGTGAGCCTGAGGCTATGGAAACATGTGGTGCACTTGTGAGGCCCCCAGACAGGCGTGCGTTGTAGCAGTTGGGCTGGAAGCAGGAGTGCCAAGTGCAGTGGTGGGCCACCGTTACAGTTCAGCAGGGCGGGAGGGTGCCATAGGCATGCAGTGCAGCACTGAGGGGGAGGGCTCAAGACATGATACAGTGGTTGGGGGAGGGAGGGAGGAGGAGCAGCTGTATGGTGTAAGGCCCGAGTGATCCATGGCTGATTCTGGTGCAGCCTGAAGCCTCATTCATGCAGTCCAGGAGGCATTTGACCCCCAGCTTCTTAAAAGTTGAACAGCACTTGTATAAGACATACCAACCTCTGTCAGAGGAGAGCCCTAAGGAAAACAGTTTTGGCTTCCTTGAGAAGTGTGGGTAAGAAGGGTTTTGAGTAGAGGATATCCTCAGTTTGGTGGAAATCCCTTGGACAGAAGGGATTGGCCCCCTCAGTGTAATTGCAAAATTGTGCATAAGTTATTGTGTATCTTCATATTATGCCTTGGTTCATGGAACCAGTAGTTCTGCTCTTACATTAGCAAAGCATCAGTGTTTTAAAAGCTGAACTTTCATCTGCTATATCATGTTTTAAATTGTGCTTCTATTCTGTAAGAAATGCCATTGTGGGGATTTGTGCTTGTGTTTCAAGAATTTCAGGACAAGTTTTCTCAGTACTTTTGGTGGTTTTTTCCAATTGCTTTTGGAAAACCCGACTGTTATTTCATGCTCATGCAGCATCACAAGGAATTTGTAGACCAGCTGCACTGTCTACTGTGAGGTTGCATGGGTGAAATAGATGATAGAATTTGGCCTTGCTGTTGGAACTTGGGTATCAGTTCTGTTCATTATACAGAAAGGGAGACTATATTCCAGTTTACATATTCATTGTTGGATAGGCTCTGCAGGGCTATCAAGTGAAAAGAGGTTCTAAGACTGCATTGTTGTTCTGTCTCTCTAATATAATAAAGAGCAGTTCTCTTTTATATTTATTCAAGAGCTCACTGTGAACAGGTTGAAAAGAGACATAACTAAAACTAATTATATTGCCATGAAAGCATGTCCTGCCCACACTTTCCAATGCTGTGCATGCTACATACCAAAAATGTCATATAGGCACTGTTAGAATAGTGTTGTGTGTCCAGAGCCACTCTGGAACCTATATCTCTGTCAGGGTTTTCAGTGCTTGCTAAACAGTGGTTATGGGTTTGCTTGTTTGTCCCCCTGCCCCGCATTTGGAATGCAGAGTGGGAAATGCTATTTTTGTGGCAATGCTTCTTAACATGATATGAAAATGTAGACATGCCTAAACTTCTACCCGTGCAATGTGGCCTGCTTGATGTGTTTTCTTTTTGATGTAGGCATAAGAATTCTGTTAACACTGGGTGTCTTTGCACATGTTCCTGGGGGGGGCGGGGAATGCTTTAATTAGAGTGGCTCCAAGAGCCACTGTAATGAAAGCCCCCAGAGCATCTCATGTATCAGTGTCCCTGCACTTCAAAATGGCTGTGGAGGCACTTCACCTAAAGCTTGTGTTGTATGAGTTTTAGTTAAAGCACCCTCACTGCCATACTGAAGTGCAGGTATGCTGATACATGAGATGCGGAGGCTGCTGGAGCACACTAATAAGACGCTCCAGAAGACTCGGTTAATCGAGTCTACTCCAATGCACTGTAACTACAGTATGTACATAGGCACCCACTGATTCTAGTAGGGTTTGAGTGATGTTTTAGTTGTGATGATCCAGGAAATAAAAAAAATGCAAGGAATTTTTGGTGCTATGTTTAATTGGACCAGCTGTATAGTTGGGAGAAATTTTAGACAAGGTCTTGGGCATGAATTGCACTTCTTCAGGTCAATAAGTGTAATTTGTGACTAAAAGTGTGTCTAACATCTCTCCCAGTCATACAGTTGATCCAGTAAGTCACAGCACCAAAATAATCCTCGCCTCTTGTTAATGCAGATTGGCATTTCTTGCAAAATATATCCCTTTCCTTCTCATCTAAGTATTGTCAAACTGAATACGATACATATATCACGATATATGTTCATATGTAGATATTTGTTTACATAATAAATATATGTGTATATAGAGAGATATGCATATAGATATATGTATATAGTATAGTTAATTAACTAAAAATAATATAACACCCGATCTGCTAATGAGTTGTGTACCATTTACAAGGAAGTTCAAACACACTGAAGAATATGATTAAAAAAAAAAAAACAAACTTCATGTATTTCTTATTCATATAAGTTCTCTTACTGCTGCTTACAGTGATCATTTGTTGTTAATACACAAGTCAAGAAAGGCTAATGAGCAAACTTTGCATATTAGAGAAGAAAAACACTAAATAAGAAATTACGAATGATTAAAAAATTTTGCAAAATGCTGTTATATAAAAAAAGATTAATTTGGAGTTACTCATTCTGGCATTTTGCCTACTTGTACAGAATTGTATTTCATCTAATCTACTGCCAAATTAAAAGAAGTGCTTATCATAGCAATACATGTAACATACAGCTAAATGGAAAAAAAGGTCATGACAGTTTAAGATAGTCAAGTATATACTTGAAAGAGATTCCTACTCCCAGCATCCTTGAGCTAAAAACTGGGCTTATAAAGTGAGGAAAGGTATGAGCTGCTGTGTTGCCTTAGGTGGAGATTATGGTGGCATATTTCTTCTCAAGATCTTGTATATGAATTAGAAGGGAAAATATGGAAACTGTTGTATGTAGTTTGCTGGATATAGTTCCTTGGTACAGTTAGGAAGAATGGTGAATTTCTTTGACTGCTCTTGACCTTGGGAAGCATCAGAAGATTAGAATACTCATAATCAGGTGTCCCTTCTTGTTTAGTTTGGCCTTGAGGACATATTTCTTTCCCCAAAGAAACCTCTCTGTTAAGAGGCTCCTGCCTCAATGAACTGATCATACAACATGGCACTTCTCTAGGGTGACTGGTAATTGTATGCAGAGATCACACTACCATCCCAGATTAGTTTGTGTAATGCCCAGAATGGCCTGCTTTACTGTAGAAATGACAATATAAATCACCAGTCTTCCTGGCTTCATTGATAAGTAGACATACTGGGCACTAGCTAACATCTGCTGTTTCTGGGCCCATTTTCAAGGGTTTAGGGGCAGGAAGGGAACTTCTGAAGCAAATTGTGCTCCCTTGTTCCTCTGATCCCTGCTGGAAGTTTTCTTAAACTACATAACTAATGTGACTTGCCTGCTGTCATTGTTGGTTCCTGAATGTCCCACAAACCAATAAGGAAGTGAGCTATTTGAAATGTTTAGAATTGGAGCCAAGAGGAATTGGCCTGACGGGTAGAAGCATGACCAGCAAGTGAGAAGAAGTGGCCAGAAGGGTATACAAGGTTATGTACAACAATGATAAGATCAATCCAGTGCTTCATGCGAGAGACTTTGAGACTCTCATATTTTGTTTTGGGGTGTAACATTGAGGCTTTTAGAGGGATGAACCAACTGCTATTTGAGTCCAGAGCTGAGCCAGTATTTTTAGTGGGAGGTTAATCAATCACCAAATGAATATAACAGATTGAATATCCTTAATTTACAGTAGATTCAGAAGTGAAGAAAGCAATATGCAGTACCTATGTTGTACATATTATACCATTCACAATACAAGGGCAAAGATTGACTTGTATAATGGGTTTCCAACTGTTACTCTGTTACCTCTTTCTCTTGATGACTCCCATTCCATTCCATATGTGTTGAAAATATACTCATAGGTGACACAAGTGCTGCCAGGCAGGGGTGGGGGCAGGGGGGGAGTACCACTCCATGCTACCAATGCCCCCACTGCTGCCGGGTATTAGGTCTGGCTGGGCTGTAGCTCCATGCTCTGCCATTGGCACATAAATAGTGCTACTGTCAGTACCCCCACTGCTACTAGGCCCTGGCCCTGAAAAGGCTGCAGCCCTGTGCCCCATGCCCCACTGTCAGCACAAACATCTGGGGGGGCATATGGCCCTCCATGCCCCCCCACTGTGTGTCATGAATAAATATATTGTTTAATATGGGATCCTCTGTATAGATTGTAAGAAGCCTCCCTTCTGCAAAAAAAGGAACATGAGTGAACATGTGAAATGTTTATTCCAGACTGCATCATAGCTCCTTTGGTTCTGCATGTTGCCCATGGATGAAAAATGATATTGATGACAGTATGAAGAAAAAGAGCATTTGATAGAAGCCAAAACAGAAGCATGTGAAGGAGAAGGCAGTCAAAATTTGAGGGAAAACAGATTGGACATTACAGAAGGTGGACACACCAGAATTTTGCCATGAAAAACTAAATTGTTCTACTAGGGATTCTCAAATACCAAAAATGATTTGATTTCATGCATGTAAAAAACAGGGTGGTGAGCAACCAGTGAGAAAGAAAAGGTTACATACAGGTGTTACAGCAGACTAGGTTACGTCAGTCTAAATGCCCAAGCATGCAGGCATTCAGAGGACTTAAAATGGACAATAAATAAACTAACTTAGATTGAGACCAGGGTAACCCAATCTCATGAACATATGTACACATTCCCAGAGCAGCCCTGGGGCTGGGAAAGTCCAGCCACTCTTCCTAGCCCCAAGGCTGTCCTAATCAGAGTATCAAAAAACATTAGGGTTGGGAGAAATCTCTGGCCTAGGGATGGAAGTTGCACATAAACTGGTTTACGTGATTGGAAACTGATTTTAACCTGTAACAGAACAGAAGTTCAGCATACATAAGCCCTTTTCAAAATGGCTGAAACCAATGTCAGATAAATTTGAATGGGTGTAGTATCAGACTTAACTGATTTAGGTTAAATTGGTTTATGGAACTTCTGTCCCAAATCCCCCCCTGAATCAAGTTAACTCACAGACCCCCAGCATCCCAGGATGGTTTGCAGCCATGGGCTGTACTGTCTGCTCCAACAGAAACCAGATGAAAAATATATACATTTGGGGCTAGTTTATAACTCGCATCCTATAAACCTAGCTGTATTATCAAAGGATTGAGAATGGAATTTAAACAAGGTGGCCCTTAGAGATCATACCTCATGGCAGAGTAACAGTGGAAAAGGTGCCCTGTTTTACTGAAGGTGTTCAGTGTATAAACCAGACTCTTCTCTTCTGGACCATCAGTCTACCTCCATTCATAAACTTAAAAACAAACAAGCAAACAAAGGTGGCTTTAAAAGGTTCCTTTTCCATATTTAATAACTTAGACGACATCACTATTTTTATTTTTTTTTTACAGGACAAGGGCTTTTACCAATACTGCATTTGGCAAAGAATCAATCTTGAGTGTTTCATTGTTCTCTGGGAAGTTTCCCCTTCCTTAAATGAACAAATAACACATTCACTTTCTGTTTCCTTGTAAGATCTTCTAACTGAGGAAGAAGTCTATTCTATCCTTGATGCACATGGATAATTCTCATTATAAATGAAGCCTGCAAAATAAAAGAAATTCCCTGAGATACTATAAAACTCACAAAGAAGATAAAGTCTGTTGCCAAGACAGACTGTCTTTGAGGTCTGCTGTAAGTTACTTGATGTACCTTTCTTGGGACTAAAGCAAAATTTATCATTAGTTGAACAGATGATTGAATTAAATGGCAAAAAGAAACATGTAAATCAGTTAATTTAAATTCCATCTCCAGAACACAAACACTTGAATCTACTCTTTTTAAGTGATGGTCCATCTCTGGATCATGCTTTATCATCTGTGAGCCTACAGACAAGGAAAAAAGTCTGTACCATGGAATACTAGTGGAAAGTATCATTTTTAAAGAGAATGTTCCAAAATTAAAGGCATGTGCAAACCATCTCTTGCTTTGGTATTTTTCCCCTATTATTTCTTTTGTTCTTCAGTAGTATGTGATGCTGAATTTGATCCTTCCAAAATATGAATTTGAGAAAATAAACAAGATATTTGAAATTAAGAGACCAACTGTTTATTGCACCAAATATCCCAACTGAATAGAACAAATTCATATCTTTAAAAATAAGTGGGGAAATAGACAGGGTAATCATCTTTTACCAGGAAAATGATTATACTTTTAAAATATTTCAGTTTGATATATTAACAAAACCATTTTAACAGCAGCAGCCCTCTGGTGTAGTTAAATAGCTTAGAATATATGTAGTATTTGACATTTTGTGTACTGAACAAAAAGAGATGTATAATAGTGTGCCAAATATATACATATATAATTTTAATGATGTCCTAAAGACCTCTATAAATGTGGGACTAGAACAGACTTCAGGCAGCAATCGGCTCCAATAAAAACTATTATCCAGCAACAGGGTAAATAAGCAACAATTATATAAATCACATTCTTTCCCCCTCCCCTTCAGCAAGCTTAACCATTACCCCTTCTCCACAACTATCAAATCCATATAATGGAAAATATTTTAAAAGATATTAGTTGAATTTAAATAAAATAGAGTAATTATATTGTTTAATTTTAGCACATGGAAAGCTAACTGGAAGTCTTGGATTCACTCCTAAAATGGTGTGTCATTTTGATTGTTACATCCATTTATATCTCTTGGTGTTAGATTCGCTTCTAATTTTGTTAAAGATATTTATTCATTATATCTCTTACTGGTAATTCTCAGTTCGTCCCCATACTTCTTAAAAGGGTACTATCACCTTGTTCTTGAACCTTTGAAATTACTAAATTGAAAACAATTACCTTTCTGCTAAAACATGTATTAAATAGCACAGAATTAAATATTCTGCTGGTTTGAGGCTTAGGAATAGTTCCCTATAAAAGTCTTATCCCTTAGTCTAAAAGTTTAGTGAAAATTATTTTTTCCTTTTCTGAAGGCACAAATAATTTTCCTGCAGTGCAGCGACTACTCCAGTTCTGAGGACCACCTTTCTACTGCTCTGCTGCCTAGGGCACATTTCTCCACCCAGCCTGTGGATAATTTAGCTAAATATGCAGAGTGTAAGTTGTGATGACATCATGTGCAGGCTTTATTCATGGTGGTGAATTTCAGGTCAAGGAGGTTTTTTCATTTGAAAATCTGAATTTTAATTTTACTGAATTGAAGGAGAACATACATAAAATGCACCTTCAGTGAAAAAAAACAAATCCTTCATAACATGTAGTAGCGTCCACATGATCCTCATGTTACTTGTTTTATTGCCAAATGAGATCGAGAACAATAAAAAAGCCACAGCACTGGTTTTGTCAAACTACTGAGAAGTATTTGGTATAACTGCAAAGCAAAGTCACAGCTTTCTATTGTGATACCTGAATGTAAGGCATTTATAAAGGAACTTTAAAAGGCATGACTTAAATCTTTGCTAGTCATAATATCTCTTTTGAAAAAAAAAGTTGGCTTTTCATTTTCCATTTTTAAAGAAAGGTGGTTTACTTGTAAGGAAAACATTTACAGGTTTTAGATTTATAGTGACTTTATAATCTTCAAAAGATTTCAGGCCAGCAAATAAAGAGCTTAACTAACCTGTGCAATCTAGGAAGGGTACATCCTGTACAGCTGAAATTAAAGCCACTGCAGGTTCTGATCCCAGCATTTGAAATACTTTCATAGTGAGATTTAATTTAGGAGGTTTAGGCTTTCTAAATTGGGCCTTCAAAAAAAAGGAAGTTTCTGCTCCTTTACTCTCTAATTGACTGCAGTAGGGGAGGATTTCACCTTTTTTCCTCCTGAAGATTTGTACAATAAGTCATCTAGCACATAGCGGAAGGAAATGATTGAGCAGAGGGAAAGATAAAATGTCTTCTAGAAATGTTATCAGGACAATTTCAAGAGAAAAGCTTGGAACTTCTAAGACTTTTAAATGAATGCTTGTAAGTGATCTTTCAAAAAGTAGAGAAGAAAGTCAACACAGAAGGGACCACAGAAGACATTTTTCATATCCTTTTGATCAAAGTTTTGGAAAGGAGTACCGTCACTGCTTTTGGATAGGTCCAGAGGTCTACAATAGAAACCAGTTTGAAGAAAGTTAAAAATAAGTCCTTCTCGAGATATGTGGAATGGGCGGGGAACAGAACATTACAAATTGTCACAATCTTTGGGGATACAGTCAGCTATGCAATAGTATCCCTCACTTGTTGCTTCTTATTTCCCATCCCCTCTTTTAAGACCCTTCCTGGAGTTACAACTATACACTCTTTTATCCTCTTGTCTCATGTCTTATCATTGAGCAGGAATAGATAGAAACTGTTGATCTTCAAGGGTGCACCACCCCAGCTTTAATTGGTATTCCCTTTGTGTAGAGCTTAAATGTATGTAGGGAGGTTAAGGAACTTGAAGATGGGAACTATGTATATGAATTTTCTTGGTTTTTTTTTTTACTTTTTATAAGAATAAAGATTTTTGTCTATAAAAATGATATTTTTACAGTACAATTAAGTTTCCATGGGCTGAAATTAGCATGTGTGTTTATTTAATACAAATAAATACATTAAGGTCTCACACTTCAGCTGTACAAACCTGGAGGTGTTGCCTGCTCCTCTGGAAAACCTCTTGGGTTTAGCAAATACAGTACTGTTGTTGAATAGCAGTTATTCATTTGCTTTACTCCATCTCAGCCTTTGTATGGCTAGCACAAACTTACACAAAAGGCACCTAATATGAACAGGCAGACTGCCAGGGTCGTCTTATATTGTAAAAATAGCTACAATCCACTAAGATGATGGCAATATTATGTCCTGTGCAAACAAAAAAGATAATATTACAGGCAACTTTTAAATTACATGTGCTTTATGGGAATGTCAGCAAAATTGGGATAGTGTGCCAGGCAGTAGTACTCCATTACCAGTATATTCAAAACTACATCTAGGATGACTTGCACACTGAGGACTCCCAGCGATATCGAAGAACAGAGGGAGGGCTTCATAATAACATTTTAACTCCATTGTAACTATAGTTCCTAATATCTAAAAGAGATTCTGCTAGTGGTTTCCCTAAATGAAATTCTTGTAAAATGATTAGAAAAACATTTTTCACCAGCAATGTGGAGCAGCACAAAATGGTATAAAATCCTTTAAAGTTTATATTATTTAGAATTATAGTGTATACTTTTTACACATTTTCATGGCATTACTTTCAAAGGTATAGTTGATAAATCCTTACATGTTGATAAATTGTTACATGTTTTTATTGCTACATCTACATTTATGAGGTTGATCAAAAAATGTATTTGGGGAAAAGTCACATCAAATAAAAGGAGTTTTTCCGTGATAAGAAGTTTTTTCATAAAATGTTTCATAGTTCAGCTAAAAAAATCTGAAAATTTCAAGTGATTCTTTTTGAAAACTATTATTCTCTTTGAAAAGGTGAAAAAGTTTTGGCTCAAAGTATTCCATGTGATCTACTTATCACACATGATCACACTGTCTGCTAAGTTAATTGGTACAATTTATTTTCCATTTACATTTATGTTATTGATGGAATGCTGTTGAAATATGAATAGAAAATTTTAGTTGAGGTATGCACAGCCTAAATACCCAAGTAGTAAAATCAAACATGCAGTAAAATGTATTTAATATATGCTGACTTTATAGAAATATAAATAATGAAAAATATACAAACAGATGAGGCTGCTGATGGAAAGCAGCACTACATACTGGGAATGATTCTTAGCTGTTGTGAATTCAAACCATTAAAATAAAATTTTTAAATGCCAGTTGATACCAAGGAATCATTCAGACAATAGTGATCAATGTGATAGACATTGGTTTTGGTACATTGGTAGCTTAGATTTCATCAAGTTTTTTTTTATAAGCATCAAAAACTGGAATAAATATTACATCCATCTACTAAGATAAGACACTAACCTGTCTGCTGCAAATCATATTTATTTATGGAGTGTCAAATACAAAGCAGTTGATTATGGAAAATATTCTGACAAAACCCAATCACGGACTTTTGCTAACTTATTAAAATCAAAGACTATCATCTGCTCCATACATATGAGCCTCTGTTGCCACTCTTACTGTTCACACCAAAAAAAAATATTAACATGGAGTTAAGTTTGAGAGTATGGAATGCTCACTTAAATGCTTGAAATATTACAGGGATGTTTTAATTGTTCCAGGCAAGCAGAGAGAAAGACAGGATGCAAAGGATGTGATTTGATTAGTTTCTAATGTTATTACCTCATCTGCAAGGTACCCGGCAATAAATTGTAAAGGTGAGCTCATCATTCCTTCCTTTACCCCATGTTTGAAAACTGTTGTTAGTCCTTCATTCCTTCATACCTTGACCCAGACCATTGCTGGGGCCCCACAGTTTTTCCATTAGATGAAACTAAAAGGACTTCTGTCCAAGATGTTCAAACTCTAGCCTTGTTACTTAAGTTCACTTTGGACTCTGGTTTTTCAAAGATCCAGGTGCCTTATAGAACAAATCATTATATAAGGGGAGGGGGAACCTTAAAAGGCATCCACCAGTCCTTTCCTTCTGTTGGAAAGAGGAAGTCATCTTACCTGCAATGTCTCAAGATATGTATTATCACAAACAGTACCAGAACAATCCCAAAAAGTCAGCCTGAATACTTGGTTCGTTACTTTAAAGAATCTGAACACAATAAGGCTTCCTGTACACATTATATTTATTGTGCAACTAGCCAATTGCCTGCCAGAAATGATCAGGGAGGAGGGGGCAGGCAGGGACAGAGCACCACCACCCTGCGCTGCCGCTCTCTTCCAGGAACGGCGGCAGGGTGGGGGGAACTTTGCTCTGCCATCCGCTCCATCCCCCTCAGCCAGCATCCCATGCCACCGCTGCCTGAAGGAAGCAGGGCTGGGGGGGGAGTGAGTGAAGTCAGCACCGCTGGCCTTGCCCCCCTGCTCCAGCTGCTCCATCACCGCCACCTGCAGGAGCAGGGCTGGAGGGGGAGGGCCCCGAAGCTAGCTGTGCTCCATCGCCTCCTGTCCAGAATGCTCTTGGAGCACTCTGGTTCTTTCAGAGAACCAATCAGAGTGCGAATAAAGCATTATGGACAGACAGACAGACAAACTAAGGCTTTTATAATATTAGAATTACCTTGTTAATTGTGCAATAATTATTTACTGGCTACATGTGCGAATTAACTATCCCACCTTAAAAAGGTCCATCCAACTATAAAATTATTTTTTGAAAATGTGTAATAACTTTATAGCTGGTTTCTATCCAGATTTAATTTGCATATGTTGGAAGTTTGTGGGGTGACCACAGCTGCTGTAATCTCCCAGGTGCTATGGAGAACAATACACCCCCAGGGCTGGGAGACTGCAACAATCTGGCCTCCCAGCTGCTGGGATAGTCCATGCATCCCCACAGCTGGGAGACTGGGTCCAAAGGAGAGCCACTTGCATGGTCAGGGGACAGCAGGCAGGCCCTACGAAGAGAGGCTATGGGACCTTAACCTGTTCAGGCTCCAAAAGCAAAGGCTGAGAGGGGATCTCGTGGCTGTCTATAAACTTACCAGGGGGGACCAGTTGGGAATGAGAGAGTCCCTGTTCCCTCAAGCACTACCAGGAGTAACTAGGAATAATGACCACAAGTTGACTGAGAGTAGATTCAGGCTAGACATCGGGAAGCACTACTTCACAGTCAGGGCGGGTAAGATCTGGAACCAACTTCCAAGGGAAGTGGTGCTTGCTCCTACCCTGGGGGTCTTCAAAAAGAGGCTAGATAGACACCTAGCCGGGGTTGTTTGACCCCAGAATTCTTTCCTGCCCATGGCAGGGGGTCGGACTTGATGATCTGCTCAGGTCCCTTCCAAACCTACCAACTATGAAACCATGAAACCACAGCAGTGCCCCGTGGCTGCAGGAACTGAGAGTCCTGAAGATGACAAAAAACCCCAGGTGCCTATGGGGAACACCCAGGACTGAGAATCCCAGTACCTGATGGGGCTTTTGGTCCTTCCCTTACACTGGCAACAAGGTGCAATTGGATTTAATGGTGATTGTGTGGATCATGTATTAGATCCACTTGTGTCTTTATGTGAACATGTAGCGGGGCCCTAAATTATGGGTACATGCAAATTATGGCACCATACAGCCTTAACTCTGCCCTCTTGTGATAGTATGTAACAACCATTTTATGTTCAAAACATTATAGTTTGTGTAAATTTTTTTTGAAGGCATACACTTTCTTCTCTTATTGTGTTGATACTTGAACCCTGAACTGTTCATTTTTTATAAATAAACATATTATTTTAAAATATAAACATAACTTTCAATGTCCCAGTCTTGGAAAGTTTTGGAAATAATTACAACAGTGCTGTAAGGGTTGGGTTCTTTTTAATCTTTAATTGCTGGCATATTTTCAACTTCTGCTTTAACACAGATATTTTTTTTTTTTGGAATCTGCCTAGGGATTTTTTAGTATTTAAACATTCATATGTGAGTGCTAACCACAATATTTCTAGTGATCTGAAAAGTTTTCATAGGAGCCTTAAATAATTTTTCCTATTTAATGGCAGATTCAGTGATATACCACAACAACACAGACCAGCTGCATTGTACTAGTGACTCTACCCTTAATTTGCAGTTGATTTATTATGAAGGGCTCTATTCTGGAGCCTATTCTGATGTGAAATGAGCTATTTGGAGAGCTCAGGTCCCAAGTCCCAGTATCTGCACTTTAAAAGCCCTACTGTATTCTCAACTCCCTCCCACCCCTGGTCTGAGCACAGTGGATCTCAGATAGAAGCCAAGCAGTGATCCCCAAGTTTGTATGGAGGCACACTTCTTTAACGTTTGGTATAGTTGGGCTGGATCTGTTGATAAGAATCACTGAAATATGGTCATCCTGTACCAAATGATGTGCATGTGATCATTCTCCATTACACCACCTGTCCTTATGTCTAATAAGATTGTGGCAAACAAATTAGCAATACAGAAATGGTAATGAATGTCTAAGGTATCTTTGATGTTGCACATCACCTCTTATAGACTATACAAACAAAAAAAAAAGATGCAACAATTTTGGTAATAATATAGCTTAGTTAAACCTTATTTTTTAAAAAATTACAGGATAGGATATCCATAGGGGAAGTTTGAAGAATTTTTCTTATGCCATTATTAAGATTATCTAGGGCAAAGAGAAGACTGAAGACAGATGTTAAGTTTCTTAAATGATCCAAGCTTTAATTAATTTTAACTCATAAATTAACTAACAGATTTGTTAATTTTTTATAAAATTAATTATGTATTCAAAGAATAAATGCCATAAGTTTGGTAGGATACACTCATTTTTCATGCATAAGAAAATGCTTCAGTCCCTGCTATAAATGCAGAACAGAACTCACCCTCATCTATGGAACTGTGACTGGTGCCTTCATGGCGCATAATAAAGACTTTGGAGCCTCTAAACCCCATTGAACAGTGCTGAGAAGCAAAGTGCAGCTGATGTCTGATTATGCACTCAGATTTTAAAACATGTGTGTGTGTATGTGAGTGTGTGTGTGTGTGTGTGTGTGTGTGGCTGGGGGGGCAGGAGGGAGGAGGGATATTACACTTTTAGCTCTTGAGTCTTCAGAAATCGGACTTCCACATTTAAAAGATAAGTAGCTAAGGACTATCTTCTAGGACTATAGGAGCTGTGTCAGGTTCATCACCTATAGCTTGCTCAGTATTTGTCTCATTTAAACAGTGAGAGTAATAAGGTTATTACAAGGAACTAACTGGTTGGTAGATAGGCATTTGGGAATGTTTAAATATAGGGGCAATCAAGAGTCTTGTATGTAGATAAAAAATAATTGGCAAAAGGGCACAACATAATTGTTTTTGAAACTATAGTATCTGGTAGATTTGTCTGGAAATTGCATGAATGAAGAATACAATACAGGTACTGACATTATTAACCCATAATAAAAATGAATAAAGATAAGCTTTTATTTGGCATTACATTTGGTACTGTTTTCCCAGTATCTGAACAAACAGATGGAAGGAAGAGGCTTACATAATCCCCATAAAAGTTTATAAAATACCTGGCTTTAAATCTGAACCTCACATTTAGTGTAATTTTTAGATTTAGTTACGTCTGTTCTTTTTAACAACAATGATAGATTTGGCTCCACAGCTTATTGGGCTTTGGATCAGGTTTTAATGGGGGGGTTGTTTTGTTTTGTTTTGTTTTGCTTATAACTGATCCACATGATTCCCATTCATTTAATCCTTGTTCTGTGAATAAAACCCAATGTCATACTTTTAAAACTATATTAAGAAGTTTGAATGATGTTATTTAAAATACTGTGGTTCACCGCTCATGTGATGCCTCCTTAGCTGTGTACTGTGATGTTCACTTCTAAATGTGGGTCAGATTTGCAGCAGCATGTGATTTGACTTGTCATTGTCTCTGATCTTAGGTAGAAGTGCAAAGAAGCATCAGCTTTCTGCCTTTTTCTATACTTTCTACAAAGTACAAATGTCTCTCCATCTACCCTTAATAGTGTATATTTAACCTGCCTCTAAAACTTGTCTGTCTAGCTTTCCATAGAACACATCACATATCTGCTGCTATTACTTTAAAAGGGTGATTGAACACAAAAATTCATTCTTCATTCTTTGATAAGCCCCTTTCCCCAAGGTCCATGTGCCTGCCAAGAGGAGGGTCAGAGTCCAAAGAAATCTATATCTTATAATTGCCACCCAAGAGAGAGTCAACACAATTTAGCAACAACAATTAAAATAGGCTACACTTGATTGGAAAATGCAGTACCTATGTTGTGTATGGACACTGAATTTGAAGGTGGACTGAGGTAAAGCGTGGTAGAGACTAGGCTGAGCTGGAAGCTCTTCATAACTTTCAGATAAGAATCTAATTGACATGATTTAGTACTAGTAGCTTGAACTTTATCAGATGCAGGGAAAACACCCAATTTTAGTAGCATAAATTTAACAAGATCTTCACGGCATCTGGGAGTCACATCAAGGCAGGCTTGGGAGCTTCTACAAAAGGGAAGATTCCATATTATTTCTTACTTGTCTGTTCAGTCAGCATAGTAGCCATTTCATACTGCATAATACATTATCTATGAGTGTGCTATTGGACTTTCTGGTGTTAATTCTACAAAGAGATATTTTTAGTATAGTGTGTTGCACTTCTCACATAGTGGAAGGGATTCAGTTTGTAGCTAAACAGACATAAATCACTTCATATAAAGACCTGAGTGAATTAATTTCAGAATAGTTCAGCAAGCACCAAACACATTACGATACTTGAACACAGCTGCAAACTCAGAGGATAAACTAGATTAGAATACCGTTTGTGGGAAATAACAAATCGACACCCTCTTTGAGGCAATTAACAAAATCAGAGCATCCTTTCAATCAAATAGGCATGAAAAATGCCGTTCTTGCACTGATTTTTCCAAATGCATAATTTTGCAAGTCTTTTAAATGTCTTATAGTTTGTTGAAAGACCAATAGAACTGCATATCCAGAACGCAGATGAATTTGTGTCTATGTGAACTATTCATCCAAATATAAGTGCATATTTTGAATAACAGTGAAGACAAATAAGAATTATTAAAGTAGTGCCCACCGGTGACAGATTTATAGTTGTATTTGGATACATTTTGTATTTCAACATTTGCCATAAGAAGGTGGAAGTCACCCTGATGAGGAAAAAAAAAATATGTCATGCAAGGGTGAAACAAGAAATCAAGAATTCAATAGAAGGGTAAAAATGTAGAGTGTAACAATCTTCAGCATCGTGATAGTAAATACTGTTGGTACTAACTCTGTCATCCCTCCCTAGTCTATTAACTTCTGTTTCAAGCAGCCAGAATGTCTTTTGCTATACAAACAGCTCTGACGTTTTAAGACAGATAATTGAACCAGTAGTCTCCATTTTGATATCTGCATGAGTGAATTCTCATTCTGTTACATGGATGCATTAGAAAAACATGAAATTGTATACTATTTCTCTTTCAACTTACTCTAATTTATCCTTCATTGTAGATTTCCCAGGAAAAAAATTTCATTAAGTTTCCTTATTCCCTTGCTCCTGACTTACAGAGATGTGTTTTGTCCTCTTTATGAGAGAACGGCCACCTCTACACATGCAGGTAAAGGCATGATTGGATCTAATGTGCAATCTCACAATCGTGCCTTCTGCCATGTCACACATGCATGGCATGGCAGGAGGCACCATTGTGGGATTGGAAATTAGATCCAATCGCACCATATTGCCGGTGAAGGGGGAAGCCAATCCTGGACTCCCCTTCCACTGGCAAGAAGCAAGCTCCCACAGCTGAGAGAGCCCCCTTTGCTGAGGGAGCTCCTAGCCTTGGACACCACATGCAGCTGGGACTGAGAACCCCACAACTGATGGGGCTCTTGGTTTTGGCTGCACCTCACACGTAGCTGGGTCCAAGAGCCCCATGACTAGACATCAGGCACAGCTGAGACTAGGAGCCCCATCAGTTGTGGGGCTCACTCGTAGCTGCATGCGAGTGGCAGCCTGGACCAGGAGCCACATCAATTGTGTGGTCTGGGGTCTCTTGGTCCCCACTGCAAGTGAGGAGGAGGACTGCAAGCCCTCCCCCCTCCCACACACTTCCCTGCCCAGCCTTTGGGATCACAGCATCTACAATCCCCAGGGCTTGCCTTTTTCACACTAAGATGTACCTCTGCAACTGAGAACCCTGTCAGCTGAGAGGGCTCTTGCCAAAGGGGGAGACCCTACTACACAAACTTAAGCAGTCTCAAGCCTAATAGCAACCAGTAAATTAAAGCTCAATAGCAACTATAAAGTTAGTACACATTTTCAAGGTCTAACTTTATAGCTGATTGGAGATTGTTATTGTGTGACAGCCACTTTGCACTTGTAACTGGTCCCAAGGTGACTGCACAATTAGCCAGTTAATTGTGCAATACATCTAATGTGTAGAGGAGGCCTACATAATATGCATTTGTCACATCTTGTAAGAACACTTCCTGACCTCATCTCTTAAAGAAATTAATGAAAATCTACATCAGTAAAATCATGATGTTTACATGACTTAAATGTAAGCTGGAATTTGCAAGGCACTCATAAGATTGAAAAATGGTACAAGCCTTGGTATTTTTGACACACCCAATGGAAAATTGTATAACAAAAAGGAAAATATATGACAAGAGTGCTCTGAAATGCAGCCCTACAATATGATGCTAATATCTATCATTTCACACACCTGTTTTATGTCCAATAATTCAGATAAAAGCTTTGAGATCCTTACAAATAAATATATTCTAGCTCTAAGAGTAAATTTTGCAAGCCATGCTTAAGGACATGCATGTTAAGAATCTATTTGCTTATTGTATTTTTGGCTTTTCTCTTTCATACACTGTTTTGAATATTTATCCCTTCAGGTTGTCATGTTCATTAAAAAAAATAGATCTCATGAGAGAGATATGAACTTGAATTTCAGTGCCCAGATTTGAATGGATAAAAAGGCATTTAAGGAGACAGATAATATAGTAACATTCATAGGCCTGTGACAACCTACCTCAAGGCCAACATTATTGCACACAGAACAGTACAACAGAATAAAAAGTTAAATTATTATGTATTTTCTTTAGACCTTTATAATACTCAATGTTGAAGTGCAAAAAATGACAGCTATGCCGTTGTCCCAGTCAGATTTTTCTTTTTATTATCAGCAAGATACAAACGATGTACTTTTATTTAGCCTTGAATATAAACAGTCCACACTTTGCATCTGAATTGTACTGTCTCCTCTAATACAGCCATTAAAATCATCAAATAGATGAGGTTTAAAAGCTGCATTTTCTAAATTGTCAGCAGAATCATCCCAATCTCCTCAACTGTTGTTGGCCCATCCTGCAGAATATCATACTATAGTTTCTTGCATAATACATGCCCTGGAATAAATACATACTTTGTTTTTGAAAGATCAAATAAAGAAGGAGAGATCTTTCCTTGTAGTAAGTAACTGAATAGCAGCATCAGCCAGGGACCCAAGCCTGTTCATTGTTCTTCTCCCTTTGAGTCATGCGCAAATTTTTACTTTAGCTTTTGTCCCTAACTGGCAGAAACTGCTCTTACTACATGTCTCACATATAATGTGCCCTGCAATTTCCAGCAGATGGGTTTTTTGGGTTTGTTTGGGGATTTTTTGTGGGGGATGGGGAGGGAGTGTATGTTGAATATGAGGCAATTTGATATTTTACTCTTCCTACCAAACTCAGTGTTTTAACCTTTTAATTTCTAGTAACCTTGAGTTTACTAGCCCTTGTTAGGGATCACTGGGGTGATATCAGTTTTTGCCTCAATAATTATTAGATGAATTATAGATATAACATGAAAATATATATATATATTTGCCCTTATGAGATTAACCCTGAGGGCCTTACAGTGTTCACATTCTTTAAAGTAACAACCCAAGTATTCAGGCTGACTTTTTGGCATTGTTATGGTACTGTGTGATGTCTGTAGGTACTATAGGGCTTGCTAGTACTGCCTTGTGCTCATCTGCCTACAGGTGGTGACAGGGTAGACCTTGGCTCTGGTTCACCAGGTCTGCCAGAAAGTGGATTTTACATTTTTCTTGCCTGCCACGACTTTGATGATCTTTATATTCCCAGGAGGCAATGCCCAGGGTGATCCTGCCTGGTCTTGATCCCTGTGTCTTTGGTGGGGCTCCAAACCTCACCTTTACCCCAGCCTGACCTCTCCAGATGGTGGTTTACAATGTTCTTTTGCAGCCAGGTTGCAGTGCTACCTGTTGTAACTTTCTCTGCACCCCAGGGTGTCTTAGTGTCTCTTTTGGGTACACCCTTCCAGGGGCCAATCTTGACCTGTGCTCAAACAAAATCAAAAAAAGAATAGACAGCAAAAGAAATCACAGAAAAACACCCCGGCTGCTTCTCAGCCTTCTTGTCAGGCTCTGGCAGTCTCCTCAAAACAAATCCCTTAGTCCATTCTCTGCTGTGCGAGCCTATCCTGCACCCCTATGAACATTCACAGTCTTTCAGGGTCTCTTGCCCCTGTGCAGGAAGGCTCTACATGTGACTAGATTTTTTCCCTTCGAATCCTTCTCTGGATCCTCTGCTGGAAAAACTCCAGTCTGGAGATTCACTCTGGCCTTGCGAACTCCCTTGCTCCGGATCCTCAGCTGCTGCTGTGCTCCAGAGGTTCTCACTAGCCACTTGTTTGCAGGCCTTCGCCTACCTCAGGGTCACTCCTGCAGCGTTCCTCAGGCATGCTCTGCAGTTTCTACCTGCCGAGACACTCGGCTGCTCCTCTCTCCCTGCGGCGTGCAGGGAACTGACCCCACTCTGCCCCTCTCCGCGGCCGGAAATACCTTTGAGCGGCCTCCCTCCATCAGTCCTAAGTGAGATGCTGCTCCAGAAATTGGGTGGGTATTTTCCTTCCTTTCCGGGCTGCAGCTGCAGCCCTGCCGGCCCCCCATGCTGTACATTCTGTCTCTCTCCTTCACATACTGTTTGTGATAATACATATCTTGAAACCTTGAAGGTAAGATGACTTCCTCTCTGCAGCAAAAGGAAAGGACTTGTAGATGCCTTTTAAGGTTCCCCTCTCCCCTTATATAATGATTTGTTCTGTAAGGCATCTGGATCTTTGATAAACTGGAGTCCAAAGTGACCTTAAGTAACAAGGCTGGGGTTTGAACATCTTGGACAAACCCCCCTTTCTTTAGACCTTTTAGCTTTATCTAATGGAAAAACTGTGGGGCCCCAGCAATGGTCTGGGTCAGGGTATGAAGGAATGAAGGTCTGATGACAATTTTCAAACAGAGGGTGAAGGAAAGAATGATGACCTCAGCTTTACAATACTATTACCAATATATTTTTGTTCAAAATATTTCAAAACAAATAAGTTACTTTGGCTTAATATGCTTCGGTCATTAGGGGTTTTATCTCAAATCTTAAAAATATGTAGATCATGTTAGCATGTATTAGAAGTAAAATAACTTATCAACAAGTTCCATAATAAATGGATGATTTTTAATTAAAAATGGAGACATTTAACATAAGTCCCCTCAGAAATATTTGCCTTTGCTCATCTCCAGTCACATTAGCAGTACTGTTTTACTTGGTTAAAAACAATTATTCTGAAATTGACTTCTGACCAGCTGGCCATTTATTGAACCCTTACATATTGAATGTGTATCACTGCTTAAATAACTTCTCTTTCAAAGTATTCTGCCTTCTGGAAACAGAGGAACCTCTACATTTCTATCAATGTAATCTGGTAAATTGTTAATCATCACATTAAATAACGTGGCACTAATTGCATGTCCCTTAAGGACTCCTCCTCTGTCTCTCAGAATTCTGATAAGACCGTGCCTGTTTGAATCTCTACTTTCTAATAAGGCTTATTTTAGACAATAGAAAAAAAAATCTGTAATTGCTATTTTTATAATAATCCTTTTCTTCCATGTTTAGTCTCTTCCTCAAGTGCTGCTGTAGTTAAATGTTCACATTGTATCTATCTCTAAGCCTTATGGCTTACACATACAATTTTACTGCAAACCTATATAGAGAAAATGTGCTGTCTGATGAATGCATAATTATTGGTAAAAGTGGGAGTTGCACCCTGTGACTACCACTAAAAACCTTTGTATGTAGCAGCTACCAGATAGATGTCTTTGAAGTATCATATTTTTCTCTATTCATGTAAGAGGAAATAAATTATATCTCAAACAATCCTTTGTGATTCCCAGTAATAATGAAAATTTGATAATTTAATGGAAATGGATAATAGACATGAGGTGGAAAGTAATCCTCAGACTAACATCCCAGGAACCATTTTTTATTTATAGGGAGACATCTTGACTCCACTAAATTCAATTGCATAACTCTCACTGACTTCAAAGATGCCAGGATTTCACCCCTAATCTTTCAGTGATCACAACTGGCCATTTTATGTTCAAAATAAACAGAGATTTTCTAACTTCAAGTGTTATTTGAATGTCACCATAACTCAAACATATTTATTTACTGTGACAGATGCTGTGTTAAATTCTGGACATCTTAATAATAGAATAATATAAGTATATGTGGAGAAAATAGAAAGAAGAATAACAAAACGATTTAAAAAATAGTATGCATTTCCTTAAGAAGCTAGACAAATTAAAACAGTGTCTACACAGTGGGCTCACCTACACATGACGCTATGTTGCCATAGCAATGCACTATGGTGACATAATGCCAGCAGGTAAAAACTTTGATGCCACAGCTATATCGCCATAGCAGCGCACTCTCTTGTTATAGCACACTGCTATGGTGATGTAGTGTCTAAATATAACTGTGCGCTCCTAGCATGGTATAGTACAGTAGGGCTGTGCAAAACACCTGCGTTTCATTGCGTTTCAGATTCAGCATTTTGGAGGGACAGTGATTTGTTTCAGTGTTTCCAACCACTGTCCCATTTTGTTTCGGCTGAAACTGTTTCAGAATTTTGATGGTGTTTCAACCGTAGGCTATAATGGGGAATCACAAAACTGCCTATAAATTTGTCATTTCTTGCCTGATTCAGGTGAAACTTGCAGGGATGGTAGCCCCTTTTGAAGCTATGAATTCTGCCAAGTTTCATGGAGATAGGTGCAGCAGTTTCTGGGAAACTGTACCTGAAACTGTTCAGAGTGAAACTCATGATGTGTGTGTGTGAAGGCAGAGAGGTTTGAGAACTTTAGGGATGGTAGCCCCTGCAGAGGCCATGAAGCCTGCAAAGTTTTGAGGAGATAGGTGCAGGAGGTTTTGTGAAACTGCACCTCAAACTCTTCAAAGCAAATGCATATCACTTGTCGGCAGTGGCAACCTGCTGTCACCCCACACGAAGATCCAGGGCCCTGTTCCCCCTGGGAGGAGTCTGGCACAGCCCTGCAGCCCTCCCAGGGGACGCAGGACCCAGGATCTGTGTGCGGGATGACAGTAGGCTCCCACTGCCCACTGGGGCCAGTGCCAGCACTGGGTTTTTCCTGGCGCTCAGCTTGGACTGCACCTGGCAGACTCAGGTGCTGGTGCTGGCCCCCACATGAGGTCCTAAAAAAAGCCCCACTCTCACCGGCTCTGGCAGCAGCTATTGGGGCCTCTGAGGGCTTGTAGTAGAGCCCCCACACACAGCGTGGGGCAGCAAGGATCACCTCCCCCCACACCTGGCACCCACGCAGCAGTTGCACCATCGCGCGAGTGCAGCGCGGCTCGGCAGAGCGCTGTGCTGTCTGGGAACTGGGGTGGCATCAGAAGTCAGCTGGAGCTCCTGGTTTGATCCCCAGCTCTCTAATCATTCCTCCAGCTCTTCCTGGGGGATGCAGGCCCCCAGATCTGCATGTGGGGTTTCAGCAGACTGTTGCTGTTGGCTGGGGAAATAGCCCAGAGCCACTGCCATCACCAGCTGGCAGCAGCAGCCTGCTGTCATCCTGCATCATCCAGGGGCCCATGCCCCCCAAGAATAGCTGGGGGAAGTAATCAGGGAGCTTGGGAATCAAACCAGGATCTGGGGGAATGTTCAGGAACCTGAACATTACTCCAGCCCCCAGCTCTATTCCCCAGCTCCCTGTTCAATTCCCCCGCTCTATATAATGCATGTATTTAAAAGGAATATCAAGGAATACATTATTTTAGATGGCACCAAATGGTGTTAGTAGGGTAATTGGACTTAGTGGGTGAAATTTTTAGGCTGAATATCTAGAAATATGTCTTGATTATGGGGTCTGTTCAACTGTGAAAGAAGTGGTATAAGGGACTTCACTTAAGACAAGTAAAATGAGAATTGAAAAAGTACTAAACAGTATACCATGGGGAACAATCCTGTACCAGCCAGATAGTATGATATAATAGGTCTTTCCCAGGTCTAACATTTATTAAAATATAGTTTTGCAGAACTTTAATCCATAGTGTCATTTATTCAAGAACACAAAGAAACATAGAAATGGCTATACTGGATCAGACCCAATATCCATCTAGTCAATTTCTCATTTCTAATAGTGTCTTCAGAAGAAAGTGTAAGAAGGGACAAGCATTCAGTTGGGAAGGTTTAAACAGGGTGCTTAGAAGTGGATTCCATGAGGGCCTGCTCCATGATTTGAGGTGAGGTTGACTGGTTTGTACTTTCCAAGATCCTCCTTCTTCCCTTTCTTAAAGTCGAATGCTATATTTGCCCTTTTCCAATTGTCCAGGACCTCTCCTGATCACTACGAATTTTCAAAGACAGTGGCCAGCGGCTCTCCAATCACAGTAACCAACTCCCTCACCACCCTTGGGTGCATAATTCCTGGTCCCATGGACTTGTACATATCCAACTTTTCTAAACAGTCCCTAAGCTGTTCTTTTACCACTGTTGGCTGCTCACTTTGTCTGCAAACTGTGCTGCCATATGCAGTAGTCTGGTAACTCACCCTGTCTGTGAAGACTGAGGTAAAAAGGCATCTAGTATTTTCGCCTTTTCCACATCATCTGTTACTAGGTTGCCTCCCCCATTCAGTAAGGGACCAACACTTTCCCTGATATTCCTCTTGCTGCCGACATACTTGTAGAAACCCTTCTTGTTACCCTTCACATTCCTTGCTAGCTGCAACCCCAATTGCACTTTGGCCTTCCTGATTGCATCCCAGTATGCCTGAGCAATACTTTTATACTCCTTCCTACTGCACTCTCAGTAAGGTTTCTTTAAAGTACAACCAGCTTTCCTGGACACCTTTCCCCAGAGGATCCTGCTCATCAGTTCCCTCAGTGAGTTGAAGTCTGCTTTTCCGAAGTCCAAGATCCTTACTCTGCTACTCTCCTACCTTCCTTTCATTAGGATCCTGAACTCAATCATCTCATGGTTGCTACTGCCCAAGTTGGCACCCACTACTACATTACCCACCAATTCTTCCCTACTTGTGAGCAGCAGGTCAAGAAGAGCATGGCCCCTAGGTGGCCTCTGTTACCTAGATTATAAGTATTGTTGTGGGTATGCTACTGATAAAATGGGCAGAAACAGGTCTACGGGCAACTGTTTATTTGCTTGTACATTACAACATGGAGACATTTATCCCAAAGTCTACCTGGTCATCTACAAGAGCACAACATAGATTCTAACCTATACCAGCTGGGGAAACTCAAGAGGTAGAAGGAGGGTAGCATGCAGATTGCCAGCAGGTCTTCTTGAATTTGCTGAGTTCTCTAAATTTCCCTCTAGCCTTTATCCAATATTTATAGATGACTGGTTTTAATATGCTAATTAATTATCTATGATTGGTTTTATTGAAATTTTTTTGTTTCACTGGAACTTTTGGAACTGGACTGAACTAGATCTCTAGTTGGCTTGAAAGGTGTCAATTAGGATTTATAGCCTTTGGAAAGAGCGAGGATTTCTTATCTCCTTTCCTTCCCCATTGTGGCACGCTGGTCTTCTCTGACAAGACTTTTTGTTTTTTGTTTGTGTTTTTTACAAATCATCTAAGCATTTTAACAAAAATATATCTATAATAGTAAAATAACTTTGAATACATTTGGTTACATCAATCACTACTACTACTACTACTACTACTACTACTTTAAGATAAAGTTGCGACATAAAATATGTGGATTATTTAAAGTATGGTCTTCCCTTACCTCTTTTAAGGCTGTGTGCTTTGTTTCATTGTGTTTGATGGTTTACTTTACTTGCTGACCAAGTTAGTTATCACATCTGCAAAGGTTTATACTTTGGTTACTCAGAAACAGACTTTGGGGCTTCTGCTTAGCAACACTTCTGCAGCTCAGCCTAGGCCCCTTAAAAATGGACAAGGCTGGCAACACCTCTACAATGCTTGGACCAGGACGTTGTCCCCAACACTCTCCAAAAACTTTCTGTATTGCCTGTGCACTGCTGTATTACCCTCCCAGCAGATGTCAGGGTGATTGAGGCCCCCCCATGAGAACCAGGACCTATGATCAGGAAGTTTCCACTAGCTGTTTGAAAAAAATCTCATCCACCTCATTCTCCTGGTCTAGTGGTCTATAGCAAAACCCTCTCCATAACAGCACCTTTGTTGCTCTCCTCTCTGACCCACACACTTTCAGCAGGCCTATCTCCAGTTTCATACTATGTCACTGAGCAATCATACAGCTCTTGTATATAAAGACCAACTTCTCCTCCTCATCTTCCCTTAAAAAATTAGGCAGCCACTGAAAATGTGACCGTGCAGTCTGATTTCAATAAACAAATGCAAAAACATGTAAGATTAAAATAGGAATCTGTGATGAACTCAATAAGGTATTCGTAGGAGTAACTGAACCATAATTGACTAATCCTTTATTACTGCAACAATAAAGCACAAAAGAGAGAGATTTTTAGCTTCAATTCTGACTGTCCTAAATTGATTAACTATTTAACTTTTTATTTTTAATGTTTAATCTTTAACTTTATTTGGCCATAAGTTAGTTTGGGGGTGCATGTAAGTGTCTTTAAAATTTGGTTTATTTTTTCCTACATGAAATGGAGATTTTGATTGTCTAGCATTGATGTTCAACTGTTTTCAATAATCTCTCTAAAATGCACCTATTTTTACCCTTCTATTTCTCTTTAAAATTTCCATTTCATAATAGAAGTGATCCACTCCAGGAAGCATGTGCCCAAAAGATTACTGCACTTCACCTGCAATTGAAAGCTCTTGGAGCAATCCCCTAGAAATGCACTGCTTATTTTATTTTATTGCTTAATTTTCTCAGACTCCTTTATATCCTATTCTAGTCATACTACGTGACCTACAGCAAATTTTCTTTCATAACTATTTGGAATAGACACACAGTGACTGTTCTGAACATGAGTTAATCTCTTGTTTGAAATCTCCATTAATTTCTGTAAACAAGCAGTTTATAAGGGAAATGATTCATTCTGTGCTGCAAGAAGAAATTATGTTCTTTTTAATGTAAAACAGGCTCTTAAAACTTGCCAGACTGACAGCAATGTAAGTAGAATCCTTCTAAGAAAGACAGAATACTACATGAGGCACAGCAGTGTACAAGAGCACCATAAGAACTGCCTTTCTGGATACTCTAGATCAGTAACCTATCTTCAACAGTAGCCATTAGCAGAAGTTTCAGAATAAGGTACAAGAGTCCTCACGATGAACAAGAATGTGGTAACTTGCCCACACAGAAAAAATCTCCCTCACCACCACCATGCCCCTTTCCTTAACAGGGAAGTCAGTTATCAGTTTATAACCTGAAACAGAGATTTATTTCTTCTATATTTTTCTTATCCATTATAATGAGTTTTCCTTATCTATACATGTACCTGTTCTTTTCTTGAGTCCATCTGAGCTTTGTCCTCCGCAAGGTAATGTGGCAATGCATTCTACACATGTATTGTGTGTTGCAAGTTTAAAAACAAAAACAAAAAACTTTGATCTATTCTAAACTTTTCTGCCTTCCAGTTTCCATATAAACCATTTTGAAAATCTTATCTTTTGAAAACCATTCCAATCTCATCACTGATGTGAGCTGCTTAACGTTTTCAGGATTACATCCTCTTCTTCCTAGATACTAAGGGTTTGTTACAGGTATAGGAAAAGTTTGAGGGGTTAGATTGGGTTCAAACTGGATACCACCCCCCCCCCACCCCTGTCTAACTCAGTGATTAGATAGGTGCTGGAAGCCTCATCTAAGGTAGGTCCAGGTAAGGGAAGGCACATGCAGGATGGGAGTTGGGGGTGGGGGCTACCAGGATCTGCAGAGAGGCTGGGGGGACCAATGTGGGGCTGGTAGGATTTGAGAAACCCCCCCCCACCTCCCCTTCAATGCCACTGATGACACCAATCCCACAAACCAGTGCTGGTTTTACTGGTGGTCACCAGTGCTGGAGCCCAACTGAAGTAAGTTGGGGGAGGGGGATTTGGGGGCAGATTGCAGGGGTTGGTGGCTTTGTTGGGGGGGGGGATAGTGTGATTGGACATAAACACTCTGTTGTGGGGCATTCCTGGACTCAGAGTGGAGTTTGGCAGGATTGGGGAGCTCTGACTTTAAGCCCTCCAACTGCCTCCCCATACAACAGCCTCAGTAAACAACCCCCCCCCCAATCCTGCCTGCCCCTCTCCCCCACCCTGACTTACTTTGATTGGTTCCCAGAACCAGTGAAGGCTAGTAAAACTGGGATTGGGGAGGTGGCTAGTTTGCAGTGGGGGTTGTCCATCTTGGGGAGGGAGAAAGGACCAGGGGGCTACACATTGCCTGGTGGCAGAGTGGTTAGGAAAAGCATGGCCCTGGGGCTGGGACCCGCAGCTGGGTTTTCCCAGCTCCTGGGCTGCACTCAGAAGGAGTACAGAAGTTTATTTAGATTGGTCCACTCTAACATCATGCACCTCCAAGGTACTGTGAAATTAGATTGGGTCATCCATTTTTTTTACCTATCTAACTGTCCTGGAACTTCTGTACTGTTCTCACTTAGAAAAACCTAACTAGGGATCTAAGTGAGAACAGTGTAAGTGTAAGGTCTGCATGTGAGCAAACTAAGTTAAATCAGATGGCTGTTTTTAATATGATCTAACTTCCCCTAACCTACTGGAGTGTCTGTAAATGAGTAAAGTTTTAATTGAGATATTCACATCTTTGGTCTGTGACTATTTCAACACTGAGTTTTATCTACCACCATTGTGATAATTTATCTAAATATCTTTGATCCATCTGACATTTCTAGAAGTTTCATGTACTTGGTTTTGTTGCATCAGTAGTTTTGTCATCTGCAAACAAGAACCTCATTGCCCCCATCATACCATGTTTCTGTGACAAGGAGTACAAACTGTGTGCCACAAGCATTCAGTCCTTGGCCTCTCTGCTCATCTTGCCAACAAAATTACCACTTAGTGCAAGGGCTAATAATATTTTATGTGAGGTTAACATCTCATCCACCCAAATGATCAGCTTCTAATGAACACCAAGAGCCAAAAATATTTTAACAATTCAGTCACTACTGTTGTAACTTAAATCCCCTGTAATGATTTTTGCCTTGATCTTTCACAGGGCCCCTCTACATGTGCAGGTACAGACACAACAGGATTCAATGTGTGATCCACACAATTGCACGTCCTGCCATGCCACACATGCATGGCAGGAGTTGTGATTGTGGGATCCAGCATCAGACCTATCCCACCTTATTGCTGGTACAGGGTCACCATCCCAGGCTGCCCCTGCACTGGCAAATAACAAGCTTCCACAGCTGTGAGTGCCACAGCTATTGGGACTCTTGGCCCCAGCAGTGACGCACAGCTGCTGGGACTGAGAGTCTTGGGTGCAGCTGACTTTCAGCCCCAAAAGCACCCTGCAGGTGATGAGACTCTCAGCCCAGATGCTCCCCATAAGTTGCTGGGGCTTGGGGTCCTGCAGCTGATGGGACTCTTAGCCCTGGCAACACATGGAGTGCAGCTGGGGCTGAGTCCCATCAGCTGTGAGACATTCAGCCCCAGATGTGCATGGGCCACAGCTGCTCATCCCCATCAGCTGCATCACTTCCTCTCTGCAACTATGGGGTGCTGCCCAGGTGGAGACTTCTCTCAGCAGCAGGACCCCCTGCCTCAGCTGTGCATGGTGCACCTCTCCAGCTGGGACCCCCATCAGCTGATGGGGCTCCCCAACCACAGGGGGATACCCTGCTGCATGTGCAAATTAAAGTTGAATAGAAACCATCTATAAATTTATTAAACATTTTCCAGCTCTAACTTTATAGCTGCATGGACCTTTTTTATGTTGTGATAGTTAATTTGCATGTGTAGCCAGTCTAAATTAATGGTGCAATTAACTGATTTTGTAATTCATGTAAGTTGTAGAGAGGGGGGCACAGAAATCAACCCATGAAAAGTGCCACTAAGATCAGTTCAATCCTTCACATGCTTAAGTGCTCACCTAAACCAATCGTTTGTGTAGTGAGAATTAGAGAGATGAGATACTGTTGTTTTCTTAACGGTTCCTTAAGCCTGAGCCAATGCTCAATATATTTTGTTTTAAAAATATTGCTTCCCCATATAAGTTCCTGATAAATTTGTTCATGTTTTTGTAGAATTTTGAACATGTCTCTTCCAGAAATGCAATGAAACAGACTTGCACTACTTCACGTGGCAGACTATTGTGTGTACATTTTAGTTAATTTTTATTAGGAAAGCATTTGTTACTACATCTCCAAAACAGATGCTTTTCAAATCATCTCTAATGACCTCACCACAAGTCAGGTGAATACGGTAAAAAAATCATTAACAGCAACAATAATAAATAAATCTACAGAATTTCTCTTGCAGAAGTGTGTGTTCTATCATGACGTATCAGTTCAGGTTAATGTTTTGTGCTGTTGATATCTCATTGAAAAACTACTTTAAAAATGGAATTTTATCACCATGGATTTTGCTAATTAGATATGAAAGCAATGCTGATAAACTCAAATGTGCACCTTTGAAATCAATTTGGAGAAAACATCTTAAAAGTTTGTACTGGAATAGAGAAGCCTCATAACAGACATTTAATATCAAACGACAGTAACATCTCTACTGCCGGTTGTTATTTTCATGAGAATTTGTAGGTGGGAGAAATTTGTAGGTTTCCCTGTATTCGTGGGAGTGAAGAGTAAGTAGCTCCCCTTCCTTTCCAACTTTCTTTTGGTATGACAACTTAAAGAAAGAGACAAATTCAGCATATAAGCAAAATTGAATTTTGTTTAACTGAACAATACAGAAGTGCTAAAAATTTCTTAGACTTAATTTTATATAAGTGCACTTTTTTAGTTGAAAATATTTAGATTTTGGTGTCTCATTCTAAGTATGCCATAAATCTTGTCTGCACTATTTTCAAAGCTGTGCATGCTATTAGCAAATATTCTTCTGATTATGAAGTACCATGTATTTGTCTTTAATATCAATTATTCCAGCTTCAATGGGATGTCTTTGTTTGCTTGTTATGATCTTTTTTTATCTTGAACAGCTCCTGCCTAGATCTGCTGTACATAAAAAAACTGAATATATCTGATTTATGATCTGAGCTCCTAACTTAAATGTTATTATGTGTACTGATTATCTGAAACACCGGTTTCCCAAATTGGGTACAGGAAGCTTCCATGTTGTAATCATAAGTTTTCCTTTACAAGGAATTATAAGCAACGATGTTATGGTTTCACATCCAAAGCTAAAAACAAATCATGAATATTACAGGACAGTAATGTATGGGTCAGAAATTTAATTTCTATCTACCCCACCTCCTCCCTACTATGCTGGGCCTTTGAACAGTTTGATCACAGCATTATTGTGGATTTAAGTTTAAGCATATTGAGGCTTTTAGGTGCAGACTGGCTTCAGTCTGTATTTACATTTCCAGACAAAGCCTAAAAAAGTTAAATATATTTTTCCTTCCATCTTTCACAAAATTTTCTTTTGTAGTTAAACAGTTCTCTATTTCTCTTATTTAAAATAACAGTAACTCAGATCTCGGGAGGTTATTTTCTAAAAAATGGAGAACCGCAGGATTCTCTATGAGACCAACTTAGCCCTACTTATGATTGGATCTGTGCCAAAATTTCCAGATAGCTCAGCTGCCCTGCAGTGTGCAATTACCATTTACAGCAGAAGATGGTCGTTTCGCTTGGGTGCTATAATACCAGACCTGGGCAGCTTTGGTCTTCCCATGAATTGTGACTAAGAGCCTTAGCTCTTAGAGCCATCCTAGATCCTACTGTTTGCTAGGCTCCAGTCCCCAGATCATGCATAGAAGTACTTCTTGTTAGGCTGCTTTTTGATCATCAGTATTTGCATACAACTCTCTAGGAATGTAACCTGCAATTTCTACTTGAGCCCAATAACGTTTTGGTTTCATTTTGCTTGGTGGAAACAACTTGCCAGTTAGATTGACAACGACAGTCTTTGTGATCATTTTTACTGCTATTTCTGCAGTCCTTGTTGTTGCCCTTGCCCCTAGGATTCCTTTTACCAGAGACCCCCAAGGATCGACACAGCCCTTCGCCCGATTTGCTATCAAGTGAACTTTATTAGTAACCTCTAGGCTTATTACAAGCTAATTATCTTTGCAATATGACCTGGCAAGTGGTTCCTTCGGGCATTACAGCAGTGACCTTTGGTGGTACCAGCCTCAGATCCTCTGCTGGGTGTGTGGGATGTTAGTTTCTGGATTCCTTGTTACTCAAAGCAAGAATTCAAAATTCTTGCTGCTCCTGTCTCCCCAGGGTGGCAAGACAAACACATACTGTCTCTTTGCTCATCCACTACTTTTGTAACTTTCTCATCTCAAACTGTCCAATCCTCAAGTTTCTTACGTCATCTTTTTAGATAAGATGCTCCAATCCTATTCTGTTTTTTGTTTCTTTTCCTTTTAGGGAAACTACTGTACGTGGTTAGCCTACCGTACCAATCACAGCACTTACTTTTCCCAGTGCCTTACAAGGACTCTGTACAATTTAATTGCTTAGTTCTGGGAAGGCCTAAAGTTATGCTAAGAGCCTGAGCATAACTCAGTTTGCCCATTACACGTGCCCATTGCTAAATGGAGACCAGCAGTGCCCTCATTTCTGACCAAACTAAAATGAATGCCTTTAGTGCCCTTTAAAACAAGTTAGGCTAGATTCTTTTCTCAAGCATGATCACAGTAATATATTTATGGAGCCAAAATATCATGTATTAACCTATGAGAACATAGGAACTGCCATTTACTGGATCATACTGGCCAATTGTTGCCTTGGGTCCTCCACGATCCACTGGCTGGAAAATTGGCTCCGGGGTCGGACCCACAAGGTAGTAATTGATGGAAGTCACTCATCGTGGTGTCCAGTGACCAGTGGGGTCCCCCAGGGCTCTGTCCTTGGACCCATACTGTTCAACATCTTCATTAATGATGTGGACACTGGAGTCAGCAGTGGACTGGCCAAGTTCGCAGATGACACCAAACTTTGGGGCAAAGCATCCACACCAGAAGACAGGCGGATGATCCAGGCTGACCTGGACAGGCTCAGCAAGTGGGCGGATGAGAATCTGATGGTGTTCAACGCTGATAAATGCTTGGTTCTCCACCTTGGGAAGAAAAACCTGCAGCATCCTTATAGGTTCAGCAGTGCTTTGTTGGCTAGCACTATGGAAGAAAGAGACTTGGGGGTCATCATTGACCACAAGATGAACATGAGCCTGCAATGCGATGCTGTGGCTAGTAAAGTGACCAAAACCCTGGCTTGCATCCATAGATGCTTCTCAAGCAAATCCCGGGACGTCATTCTCCCCCTGTACTCGGCTTTAGTGAGGCCGCAGCTGGAGTACTGCATCCAGTTTTGGGCTCCACAATTCAAAAAGGATGTGGAGAAGCTTGAGAGAGTCCAGAGAAGAGCCACACGCATGATCAGAGGTCAGGGAAGCAGACTCTACGATGACAGGCTGAGAGCCCTGGGGCTCTTTAGCCTGGAAAAGCGCAGGCTCAGGGGTGATCTGATGGCCACCTACAAGTTTATCAGGGGTGACCACCAGTATCTGGGGGAACGTTTGTTCACCAGAGCGCCCCAAGGGATGATGAGGTCGAATGGTCACAAACTACTACAAGATCGTTTCAGGCTGGACATAAGGAAGAATTTCTTTACTGTCCGAGCCCCCAACAGCCTGCCACCGGAGGTCGTGCAAGCGCCTTCATTGAACACCTTCAAGATGAAACTGGATGCTTATCTTGCTGGGATCCTATGAGCCCAGCTGACTTCCTGCCCTTTGGGTGGGGGGCTGGACTCGATGATCTTCCGAGGTCCCTTCCAGCCCTAATGTCTATGAAATACCATAGGTCCATCATGCCCAGTCTCCTGTATCATACAGTAGCAGAGTAGATGCTGAAATTACCTCTACTAACAAAGGCTCCTGCTATTATTTCTCACCTAAATATGGAAAGTGGTCTTCCATATTTATTCTTATGTTGTACAAAATCATTAGCTAGATATTGAAATACTAATTAAAAAGGACTTTGAATATTCAGCCATGGAAGTCAATATTAATTGAAGTAAGCTGGGTATTTTAAATATTTATAATCCTTTTACTTTTTTTAAAGTGCTACAGATTTGACTTGCTCATTTACTTTGATAATCATTTTATTTTAAAATGGTAATTTCATAGAATCCTTTCAAAAATGAACTTTTAATTAAAATTCACAAAAAGACAAATCCAGAATAATTCTGAAAACTGTATTTATATGATAATATAAGTGTATATGGTATTATAAAAAGTAGTATAAATCGGAGCTCTTAATAGTAACTTCTTAGTGAGGTTATATTGAGAGTTGGCCTTAAATTAGGCATTAAATCTCTTAATATGTTGATTAATCTCTAAATTATTTGGTCCAGTATTTTTTCAGAAAATAAGAGCCATGTTCCTATCATTTTTAAATAAAACTACTTCCTATATTTTTACTGGGAATATTTTCCCTAGATGTAACTTTTGTGGGGGTTCTGTGGCAACAGTTATAGCCCCTTCCCTTTCTTCCCCCTCCCCCAACCCCAAACATCTCTCCTTCCACTCTCTCCAGATACAGACCCATTATACTTGAATTCATCTCTTCCAAAAAAAACCCAGCTGAAATGCAAGGTTCAAACTGAATGACTTATTTTTCTGATATTACATAGCAGCTGCCTCTGAGGTAGATTTGCAAGCTCCTCATCTTTCATATTGTAGACTTTTAACTTCTCCTCTTTACCCTTGACTCCTTAATTGTCTTCGTTCTTATTAGACAGAAGAGCCAATGGGGGGCAGTAGAATTGGGATGACTTGCTTCTTCTGGCAAATTTTTGTAGGCCCTTAAGGATGCAGGTAGGGTTGATTTAATAGACCTTGAGGAAGTTTATTGAACAAAGTTTCAACTAAGGGGGTTACTTGTGAGGGTGAAATATAGATAATAGGTAATGACTTTGTACCTTTAGATATGTGAAGAGGAGAGCTGCCAGGGTACCTTCCCCTTCTTGTGATCAACTTGGGGCTCCTCTGTGTGGATAACTAGTAAAATGAACCAGAATAAATAAATTGCACTGGAACTCTGAATAGGGAAGGCTAGGACATCCCAGGGAGTCTGGTGAGTCATGAAGTAGAGAGCACACATTCATGTGTTTGGTTTTAAAAAGACAGGAAAAGAGGTGCCTACCTCAGATTTTAGTTGATTAAAAGCACAATTAAGCTTTATAAAAATAAATGAATAAAACAAACAGCAACCTCATAAAATTGAGAGGGTAATATCCAAATGATCATCTGTCAGAAAGCAAATGAAAGAAAAGGGATATGGTTGGTTCCTCATGTTCTCAATACATCATCATCAGAAATCTCTTGATTTGAGGTTGATCTCTACCACAGCTCATTGGTGGGTCTTGAGATGACATAAGAGTCCAATCCTTGTGCCACAGATCTGTTTGCATAAGTTGCACATCTTTCCACAGGATAGATTAGGCCATAAGCCAGGACTTCTCTCCTTTGTCTTCCCCCTCTTCTCTGCTTCAAGAGCAACGTGCTTTACCTCAAAGCAGGCTGCCACTTGATTGAGGTTACAGAGACATTGAAGTTGGTCGCAGCAAGCTCCTCCCAGGTCTAGGTGCTGGTATCTGTTTTTTTGTGGAATGCCTTCAGTTTTTCTTTGTAGCATTTCCTCTGACTTTCCTCTGCAAGCAATACCTTTGACCTAGTTGGGACCCTACTCAAGATTGGGCAGTAAGCATTGGGGGCTGTAGGTTGTACAGACATGTTAGAATGGGGGAAAAAAGAGGGGGGGGTGTTGCTCTCTATATTAAGGAGCAATACACAGCTTCTATAATCAAGATGGGATCAGAGATAGGGCAAATTGAGCTACTATGGGTTAGAATACAATGGGGCTGGGGGGAAAGGGATTTGGTAGTGGTGGTCTACTACAGACCACCACACCAGGAGGATGAGCTAGACCTGGAATTCTCAAAGCAGCTCTCAGAGGCTGTACAGTCAAGGGACATGGTTTTCATGGGCGACCTGAACTACCCTGACATCTGGTGCGAGGAGCAGTCAGCCAGATCTAACTGCTCACATAGGTTCTTAACATGCATAAAGGGTCTTCATCTAATGTAGGAGGTATATGGTCCTACTAGGGGAAACACTTTGCTGGAATTGGTGCTAGGTACAGGGGATGACCTGGTGGGGCATCTGCAGGTACAAGGTAACTTAGGGGATAGTAACCATCAATTCATTGAATTCACTATCCAGCATAAGGTGGGAAAAGTAACCAGCAGGACAGAAGTGCTAGACTTCAGAAAGGCTAACTTCAGTGTGCTCAGGAGATTAGTTAGTGAGGCATTGAAGATCAAGAGCATTGGCAAAATGGGAGTCGAGGAAGGGTGGTTGTTCTTCAATGGAGTGATCCTTTGGGCACAAAAGAAGACAATCCCATTGTGCAAAAAAGGGGACAAAGAGGCCCAGAAACCATCTTGGCTGATCAGGGAAATCCAGGAAAGCCTAGGGACAAAGAAAGAGGCATAAAGGCTGTGGAAGCGGAGGGGGGGGGTAGCTACCAAGGAGGAGTATACCACCTTGGCTTGCAATTGCAGGGAGTCAGTTAGGAAAGCCAAAGCAGCAATGGAACTCAGACTGGCAACAAAAATTAAAGACAACAAAAAAGTCACTCTTCAGGTATAAAGGGAGGAAAAAGAAGGTGCAGGGTAACATAGGACCCCTACAAGACAGGCTAGGGCAATTGATGACAGGAGAACTCTTCAATGAGTTTTTTGCCTCTGTATTCCTGAACATGGATCGGGACAGATCTCCCAATTGCAATATAGATAGGTACAGGAGAAACACCAGCTCACCAATAGTCAGCATCAACCTAGTAAAGGGACACTTGAAAGGGCTGTATGTGTTTAAGTCAGCAGGCCCAGATGATCTTCATCTGAGGGTGCTGAAGGAATTGGCCAGTGTCATAGCAGAGCTGCTGGCACAACTGTTTGAGCACTCATGGTGCTCTAGTCAGGTCCCAGAGGACTGGAAAAGGGCCAATGTGGTCCCTATTTTCAAGAAGGGGAGGAAGGAGGATCTCAATTATTATAGGTTAGTTAGTCTCTCCTCTATCCTTGGGAAAACCTTTATAATTTTTTCAAAGGATCACATTTGTGGGAACCCAGCAGGAAAAATTATGATGAAAGGCAACCAGCATGGATTCATAGCAGGTAGCTCCTGCCTGACTAACTTTGTATCTTTTTATGACCAGGCACAACATGCTTAGATGCAGGAGTTGAGGTAGATGTCATCTACTTGGATTTTAAGAAAGCCTTCGATACAGTATCTCATCCTATTCTCATAAACAAACTCAGCGGTTGTGACATGGATAATTACACGGTCAGGTGGGTGGCAAATTGGCTTAAGGGTCACACCCAGAGAGTGATGGTGGGTGGGTCGGTATCGACCTGGAATGATGTGGGCAGTGGGGTCCCCCAAGACTCGGTCCTTGGACCTGTGCTATTCAATGTCTTTATCAGCAACTTGGATGAGAGTGTGGAGAACACTCAGTCCAAACTCACGGATGACACGAAATTATGGGGTAAAGTTAACACACTAGTGGGAAGGGATCGAATCCAGGTGGACCTGAACAGGTTGAAAAACTGGGCAGAAAAGAATAGGATGCAGTTCAACAAAGACAAGCGCAAAATGTTGCACTTAGGGAGAAGGAATCACCAACACACCTATAGGCTAGGGGATGACTTTCTCAGCAGCACAGCAGCAGAAAGGGATCTCAGAGTCATAATTGATTCCAAGAAGAATATGAGAAGTCAATGTGATGAAGTAATCAGTAAAGCTAACCATACTCTATCGTGCATTAGCAGGCGCATCACAAAAAAGTCCAGGGAGGCGATACTTCCCTTTTATGCAGCATTGTTGAGGCCACAGTTGGAGGACTGCGTCTAGTTCTAGGCACCGCACTTCAAGAGGGATGTGGATAAGCTTGAGAGTGTCCAGAGGAAGGCCACTTATATGTTTAGGGGCCTGCCAGTAAGGCCCTGTGAAGAGAAACTGAGGGACCCGGAGCTCTTCAGCCTCCGCAAGATAAGGCTGAGAGGGGATCTTGTGGCCATTTACAGATTCATTGGAGGGTGGGGAGAGGCAGCAAGAAATTGGAGATGCTCTGTTTACCAGGGCACCTCTTGGAATAACCTGGAACAATGGTCACAAACTGACAGAGAGCAGATTTAAATTGGACATCAGGAAAAACTTCTTTACAGTAAGGGTTGCCAGAACCTGAAATAGAGATGGTGCTCTCCCCTACCTTGGGGATCTTTAAGAGGAGACTGAACAAACACCTGGCTAGAGTCATATGACCCCAGCACTCCTTCCTGCTCAGGGCAGGGGGTCAGACTTGATGATCTATTGAAGTCCCTTCTGACCCTAACCACTATGAAATCTGGGTTATATTGCTGTGCGTCAGAGTGCAGCAGCATAGGTGTTCCCTGGGGACAACTTGCGGTGGCACGAGGTGTACCTCTGCTAGTTGTCCCTGGGGAACCAAACACCTACACACACCTGGATGTGGCCTGTGAGACTTCTATACACTTTCTTGTTTAACCCTACACACTCTTTCCTTCTTGCCCCCATTACCAACAGGTATATTACCTACATCTTCTGTCACCCTGACTTTGGAATGAGGAAAAGCGGACTATAAAACAGTTTTATTGTGATTAGCTTTTTTAGCATTTGTCAACATAGATCTACCCTCTTCTGTATCCCTTGTGACTTACCAGTTAAGAACTCTGTTCTGGCTATGTAGAGGTTTGTTGCAGGAGACCTCTGCTCTACCTTGTAATCTTATCTCTGACACTCCCATGTATTTTCTCTGGCCTCTATCTTGCCACCAAGTTTCTGGCACAGCCATACTTATTAACACAGACTTGTTAAGCAACATAAATGTTGGACTGCAGTACTCTGTCTTAATGTGGACTGGCTGAGGGCATTGGAATGTGAATAGCTATGATTTAACTAGTTGGTAACCATCAATCCTCTGGGTCATGGTGTACATGTAAGAGGTCTAGTCAGGTGCTTGATCAGTCCACTTGTACAGAGTCCTGTGAACATCACACCAAAACCTTTTACATGTATGCCTAGGCAAGAGTATGGAGGAGTGGAGGCTGCCCAAGACTTGCCAACTCTCCTTTAGACTATTAAGACAGAATCCAAAGGCCAGCTGAGTCCAGACATTCAGTGCCTAGATGGCTGTAGCTTCTGCCAGAGAGAAACAGATAAGAACTGTTGTTAACTGCCTAATGTCTCAGCAAGGTCATGTTTCTGTCAACATGATGTCCCTTAGTCTTTCTCCAACCAAGGAGTACCCAACAGGCAGTGGAGGCTAGGGTTTTGAAGCACCCTATACTCACCCTATACTTACCTTACTTTGGGGGTTGCAATACTGTGGTATTTTATAGTAGCTTGCCTGCCACGACTAGCTCCAACACGTTGCCACCAGGCCCTCTAGCTGGATGCAGTTTACAGTTATACCATTCAGCATGATTCAAATACCCCTGTACAAATTTACTAACAGGGATATTGCGGCTTTATGTTGGATATGATAAGATTCCTTGCCAGTTTTAATTGGCAAATTGAATACGGTGCTTGAATCATTTTGGAAATAGATCTAGATAGCCTCTCCAATTGCTCCCACACTGGTATCTGGTAGTTAGAGTGCACTCTTTCTCTGCTACTAATATAGTAGGATTGATTTTTCTTTTGTTTGTCCTCACCTGCAATATCTAATTCTATTCTCTCCCACACTGTAGAAGTTTCACTATTGTTAGGCTTTAGCCCTCAGGAGACTCTCTCTCAGAGAGGTAACTAGTGGCTGAATTTCTCTTTGCTGGGCATGGATACCTTCTTTAATCAAATTGAATCCTCTAATAGGGAGTTTAATAGCATTCATTCAGCACTCAAATACTTACTGGGCCTGAGATGACACTTGAGGCAGTCCTGTAGGGCTTAGTGATTGCTTTTGCCTTAAAACTTTATAAATACTGTTATAAGGACAGAACTCCCTTGAAAGGATGATACTGTTAATGAATAGACAAGAGTAGAGAGGGGATGATCCTGTCATATTCTCAAGGTTACACTAGGTTGAGCATATTGATAATGGAAGAAAGGCATTGTATTTCACTCAGAATAAATCTTGCTGGATAATACAGACAAGGCCAGTAACTGGATATCTAAGATCTACTGATATTCCTCTTGTTAGCAGGATTAAGACTTTTCTATTAACCCAACTATGACATAACGGAAACTATTGTATGCCCCACAGAGTTGGTCTCTTGGGAGAACACTGAGTGTATATGATAAGGATGGGTAGCATTTTACAACTAATAACTTATTTAGGAAATCCAAGCCCTTTTGTGTTTGAAAACCATCCCTGAATAAATTGGGATTTTTATTGTCTTTTGTCAGGCTATTTGTACAAATATATTTTACCTTTGTAGTTTTTGTAACCTGGTTATTATTCCTGATTCATTTTCTAGCACATGACTGACCCATTAATCACATGCCATTAACTGTTCTGATCACCAGTAAGAGAAGGATGTATTGGCTCAGAGCTGTCTAATTTCTAAGTGGTTGGGAGCCACACATTCCCTGAGCCACACCATTGGGTGCCACATGCCTGTGAGCTGTACAAGTGTGCACCACAGGACTCCCAAGCTGCACACAACACATCTGCTCCCTCCCTACCACTGCAATATTCACCTGTAGCAACCCCCATCATCCCCACTCAACCATGCAGGTACACCACCACTGCACTGTGCACTCATGGCCACCCTGCTCCCCTGCGCTGCATGCCCATACAGGTGCTTCATCACTGTAACACATGTCTCTTCCCCTCCCCCCTGTGCATTGCAGAACTGAGTAGTGTTGGTCCTGGATTTATGACCCAGTCCTAATACCTTGTTCCGGGCAGACCCAAACCCTCAGACTGACCACGACTTCTTCCATTTGATAACAGACAAATGTTATAGATACAGAGTGATAGGAAATAAGAGTAATGCAAACAAGATGATTGCAGAATATAATACTAAATATTCTCCAGTCCCACGGGATTCACAAGGAGAGCAAATGTGTTTGGCCCGTACTTGACAATGTCAGATGCCAGCAGCCTGGAGGTCAAGAGCCAATGTCCCCCCCCAACCCCTCCAACCCCATTGGCATGTGTGAGATGGGGCAGTGGTGTGCCCTCCTCCCATGGTGACCTCAGGATCCCCCCTTTTGTATTCTTTTTCTCCTGGTGACACTTCATTTCTGGGTATTATTGATTGGTTTCCCTGTGGTCGTCATGCTGTCCATGTTCTGTTCTGTCAGCATATCCTTTGTTTCCACAAACACATGACATGCATGCATCTTAATTTGGTCATTTACTGGTGTCTTAATATGGGAATCCCACCAAAACTGGAAATCCCAGGGGCTTTGAAGCTGGTCACTGCGACCTTATCCTACCTTATCTCTTATTATGGGTTTTCAGGGAACATTGTGCATGTTTTCAATTTCCCAGGATGTCTGCTAGCTTCAGACACAATGGGCTTGATGGTGGAGAATGTGAAACTTTGTCACAAACAGGCTTTTACAAACCAAACAAACCTTGCTGTTCCCCTGGAACATTGTTCTAACACAGTGTCTACTCTACCTACAAGCCCGTTCCTAAAAGCAAATCTCTAAATATCATTTTCTGCCCATCAGGCAGGTGCTCCACCACTGCAAAGCACATCTGTGTAGCCCCAGGCTGGATAATACAATTCTCCATGTCATGCTGAACAGCCTTGTCCCTGCAATGGGTACAGGAAGAGGAAGCTGGAGGACGGATGGGGAGTCCAGAGATTCCAGCTTCTGTTGTAGCTGTAACAATGAAGGGAGCAGCAGCCAAGCAAAATCTCAGGGGATGCAACTTACCTTTCACAATCTGCAAGTGGTTCACAAAAGCTGCTGTTCTTGCAAATAAAAATGCACATAAAATTGTATGAAAGATTTCAGTAGTATGCTATAACTCAGGTTGAAAGAGGTGGTATCCTCCCCTTTCCACCTCAAGCATAGAGTTCATGTTTAAATTTTATCTTAATTTAAGATAAATTACTTAATTTTTGGTAATAAGGGCAACAAAACTTGTTTATTAGAAAACATTTCTCTTCTAATTATCATTTACTGTTATTCATAGTCAGCCTTTAATTATAAAATTTCTACCTATATATTTTGTAGTACTAACCATGTACATGGCTCGTAGGGCACCTATACACATGATGGACCTCTGCTTTGATGAGTGCTAATTAGAATGCATCGAAGCAGACTCAATTCTATCGTTTCATAGATGTTAGGGGCTGGAAGGGACTTTACAGGTCATCAGGTTCAGTCCTCCCCCTGCACTTTGACAGAAAAGACTACTAGGATCAGATGAGCCCCGCAAGATGGCCATCAAGATGCTTTTTGAAGATCACTAGGATGAGTGACTGTACCACCTGTGGGGGGAGCCTGTTCCAAGCCCTCAGCACTTGACTTGTAAATAAGTTTTTTCTTATGTCCAGTCTGAAGTGATTCTCAGTCAGTTTGTGCCCATTGTTTCTTGTCCTTCCCTGGGGAGCCTTGGTGAACAGATGCTCCCCCTGATGTATGCCCCTAATATATTTATAGGCTGCCACCAAGTCCCCTCTGAGTCTTCTTTTCTCCAGGCTGAACAGTCCCAAATCTCTCAGCCTGTCTTCATATGACCTGCTCTCTAGGCCTCTAGTCATGCACGTGGCCCTTCTTGGGACTCTCGAGCTTCTCCACATCCTTCCTGACGTGCGGCACCTGGAATCAAGGCCCAGCAGAGTGGAAAGATGACATCTTTAGCCTTGCTTGAGATGTCTCAGTAGATGCATGCCAGTGTTTGATTAGCTCTGCCAGCTATGGCATCACATTGGTGGCTCATATTTATTTAATGGTCTATCACTACACCCAGATCTCATTCAGTTGTGGTGCTGGCAGGTGTAGCCCTGCTGAGCCTGAAAGTATGTTGCAGATTATTTCAGGTTGAGGTCCACCCGCCTTGCAAACCTGTCCCAGTTGGCCTGTATTGCCAGCCTGTCCTTGAGTGTGACCACTCTCCCCTATATTTTCCTGTCATCAGCCAATTTGCTTTTAATACCTGAATCCAAATCATTGATTGACACTTTAAAAAGCACTGGTCTGAGTACTGAACCCTGAGGGATGCCACTAGTCACCTTCCACCATGTTGATTCAGTTCCATCAATCAATACTCTTTGGGTCCTACCTCAGAGTCAGTTACCTAGCCACTGAACAATAAAGTAGTCGAGGCTGCATTCTCCCAATTATACCATGATGACATTGTGAGAGACTAGGTTGAAGGCCTTTTTGAAGTCTAAGTATATGACATCAACCTCATTTCCCCTATTCAGGTGGTGAGTTACCTGATTGTAGAAGGAAATGAGGTTGGTCTGGCATGACCTGCCCATAACAAAGCCATGTTGGCTAATCTTCAGAATACCGCCTTCTGTTAGCTTATCAGTAATGGAATCTTTGATAATTTTCTCCAGGAGTTTGCCAGGGATTGAAGTCAAACTGATTGGCCTGTAATTCCCCAGGTCCTCCTTTCTCCCTTTTTTTAAAGATGAGCACCACATTGGCCTTCTTCCAGTCTCCTGGGACCACTGCTGAGTGCCATGAGTCTTCAAATAACTTTGCCATAGGTCATGCAATGATGTCGGCCAGTTCTTTTAGCATTCTGGGATGACTAGTAGATATTTAGCCCTTGTAGGTGCACCCCAAAAGATTTTTGCCAACTGTGGGAGGGCGATCACCCCAACCTTGATCATACTGTATCCTGTCAAGCAGGCTAACACCCTTAGACTGGTGGAATACCAACATGAAGTACTCATTCAGAAGTTTGGTTTTGTCCTGAGTGTCACTTATCAGCCATCTCGTTTAATTCATCAGAGGCCCTATGCCTCCCTTATTTCTTCTCCAACTTCCTACACATCTAAAGAAGGACTTTTTTGTTGTCCTTGATTCTGGTTGCTAATTTTTATTCGGTTTGTGCCTTTGCTGTCCTATTCTACTCCATACATGTGCAGGCTATTGCTGAATTGTTCCTCTTTGGGGGTTATTTCTGACTTCCATCCCTTGTAGGCTCCTCTTTTTAATTTCAAAAGGTCCATGACTTCCCTGTTGAGCCAACGGCATCCTCCAGCCCTTTTGCTGCCTTTCTTATGAAAGGGAATGGACTTTCTTTGTGCTCCTAGGATCCTTTCCTTGAGGAACAACCAATCTACTTGTACTCCGTTCCTGATCAGACCATAGTCTTGCAGGGCCTTCCCAACCAATCCTCTAACCTTGTGGAAGTCAGCTTTCCTAAAATCAAGAATTTCTACCCTACTGTCCGATTTCCCTGACTTATGGTGGATGGAGAAATTGATCATCTCATGGTCACTGTTGCCCAGTTTCTCTTTGATCCTCAGGTTGCTCATTAGATCATCTCCCTTGGCCTGAACCAAGTCTAGGAGTGCCTTGCCCCTGGTCAGCCTGTACACTTCCTGAATTGGATAGAGCTCCTTAATGTAAGTGAGGAAGCTTTGTGAGTGATTAGACCTTGATTAATTCATTTAGTCTGTTGCAAGTCTGCTGGAGTATGCTATTAGCACACTCCAGCAGCCTCTGCATCATATGTATTCAGCATCCCTGCATTTCAAAATGGTGACAGAGGCACTTTAACTACAGCTTGTCGAATGAGCTTTAGTTAAAGCACCCCTACTGCCATTTTGAAGTGAACCCCCACTTCCAGCCCAGAGCACATGTATAGAAACCCATAAGCTCCAAAGAATGTCTTTGTTTAACATTATGGTACACATGTGATTTCTGTTCTGAATGAAAGTTTTATGGACTATATTGAGTGGTAAATATTCCATGGACATATGCTTAAAAATAGTATTGAAATCTGCAGTGTAGTATTTATCCTGAACTAGCCCATTAGGCCATAACAGAGGATCTAAGAATAAACAACCTCAAAAGTGGAGGAGGGAGAGGTGCCATCAATTCTATAAAAATAGAGAAATATTTGTGTATTATCAATAGTTACCTATACTTGATTATATTTAATGTTTCTTAACATTTCCCATATGAGCCCTGTGGCTTATAACTTTGCTTAACTTTACCTGAAATTTTCTATGGTAGAGGCTTGCCCCTGCCAGAACAGTCCTGAAAGGTTTCAACTAAAACTCATTGTTTTTTTTATGATACTGTAGTCAGGGAAAATACATTGTGTTGCTCATATTTTTATTTTAAATTTTCTTATAGATATTAAGAAGCTGTAGTTTTCCATGATTTGGAACTGAGGATTAGAATATCTTGGGGGAGTGGAGACCACCTTGGTCACCTTGTACCCTTTGTCGCCCTCATTAAAAATGCCTAATTTTGACCAAGTTTATCAATGGGAACTAAGATGAAAAAGGGTATGAAGGGAATGGTGTTAAATAAATTTTATTCAAAATATTAATAAATGATGTGATGCTGTTATAAATTTCAGTATGAGATATATGCAGATATATGTGATATTTAAGACATTGGGGTGCTTGTTTTGTTTTGCTTGGCACGGTTGAGGCCCCACCTGGAATACTGTGAGCAAGTGGGAGAGTCACAAGTTAAGGAAGATGTAGACAAACTGGGGAGAGTCCATGGGAGAACAAACGTAAGTTTAGAAAACATGACCTATGAGAACATAGGTTCAAACATATAAATGTTGTTATAAAGAGGACACTGGGAGTGGGGGGGGAAGTAATCAGCTTGAGGGAGATTTAAGTTAGATATTTGGAAAAAAATCATCTAATCATAAGGACAGTTAAGCACTGAAACAGGTTACATAGGGAGGCTTTGGAATCTCTGCCACTGAAGAGGGGTTTTATTTTTTTCCTCTTTTAAGAACGGATTAGATAAACATCTGTCAGGGATTCTTTTGATCCTCTCTCAAAACAGGGGAACAGACTAAATGACCTCACCATGTCCCTTTGTGTTATATTTCTATGATCTTTCTATTTTTCTCTTACTTCAACCCTTCCTTACTTCACAGCCCCCCTCCCCAGCCTTCCTGTCCATCTGTCTTTAACGGAGTTACTGTCATTTTCTTGTTTGCCACTTCAACAAGCTTTGAGATTTCAATGGTGAAATTCTGATATTTGCTAACTTTTAAGTGCGTACCTTTGCAGGAGCTTATGTTCATTTCCTGTAGTATTCTGGGTGTAATATAGAGATGTATTCAGATGTTCTTTGGTATTACAAGATTAAATAGAAGGAAACTCTCTTATTAAATATAATTATTTGTCTGCTTTTATGTAGCTGTTATAGTAGAGATAGCTCTATGGTGTTCAGGGACGTTGTTCCATGTGTAAGTAACACAGGGAAAAAGGGCAATCGTATTTGTGAAAAAAGGATAAATGAACAGAAGAAACTAACATTATTGGAAAAGGGGTGGAAGTATCTGATCACACAATAAGAAATGAGGGTGGACAACCACAGAACAGCAGAGAATTGTGAAGGCCTTTGCTGATAGGGACAGGATGTCTGAAGTACATGGAAACAAAGGAAACCAATGAAGGAATTCAAACAGAAGGGAGTGATGCAGTCAGAGTAACGGTCTAAGAAGATTATTTTAGTCTCTATATTGTAAAAATAGTGTAAGTTCGTCATGCACCCACAAAGTCTCCAGGAAAAGGAAATACTGAGTAGTAAAAGATTGTTAACATACATTATGGGACAATAATTCATGTGTTGGCTGGTAACACTGATAGCCAGGCTATAGTATTCTTTGTCTAGTAAAACCTTGTAATATTTCTTGCCTACCTGCTGGGATAACTGATTGTATTAATTTCGAATGTTTCTTTTTAAATTTTATTCTTAATGATAGAGTCAAATGGCATTTTGTGTATTATCTTGAAAAACTATCAATACTACTTTTTAACATTTTACAGGTTTGTCAATTACCTTTTTTACATATTTAGGAGATTCTAAACTCTTGCCATAGAACGAAGTTTAGCCAGCTAAACACACTGAAGAGGCCTCTTATTTTTGCTAAAGAATTAACAGAACTTAAAACTGTTATATCCTTTCTTGCTTTACTTACAGCTATGTGGAACAGGAGATATACTTTTATTGACGTTTGGTACAAGGGAAAGGCTGGTTTGGTCTTCAGTGCATGAATCTCTCCCAGTTGGCTTTAAAGTGGACCCAGTGGTATACTAGTTATATAGATGTAACTTAGGTTAAGTAAGAGAATACATGTATATCCTAGTCCTAGTATAACTGCTAGGAGCCTGTTGACCCCTTTTGGGGGGTGTCATTCAGTTGCTAGAGATGATATGAAGCTAGCAAATTGTGGTCTTATGTCTAACAGCTTGGGAGGGAAAATCTTGAAAGGGAAAATTTTGGATATTTACTATGGAATATTAAGGTGGAAAAATCATGCTGGACATGGTTACTATGTTAAGCAATCAAAACTCACACCTTAATTGCAGACAACTGAAATGAGGTCAGTGGGTAGAATCATTTGTAGTGAGCCAATTTGCTGGAATCTGTTACAAGTGAGAAATATGAACTTACTACTTGTTCTGTCTTGCAGCATAAACTGCACCAAAACTGAAAATTGGACAAAACATAGAAGCTATTTTAAACCTCATGAATTATAAGTAGAATAGATTGAAAAGTGACACGCTTTTTGGTTACATTTTCAATTTTTTTTTTTTTATCAGTAACTACGCATCAATACAAAGTTAACTTAATAAGTTTTATTTTAAAAACTTTGTTTCATAGCCTCATTGGCCTTCTAATCATGGGCAACTGGTGCCACTTTAGGCAGGGCACGTGCCCCCCCTGCGACCAGTCCCACTGTGGCCAATCCTGCTTCCTGGGGGGTGGGGGGTGTCTCTTGAGGCTGATCCTGCTGACCTGGGGGTGTCCCCTGCAGCTAATCTCCCTGCCTGGGGGACCACTGCAGCTGGCCCCACAACAGCTGATCACTGCAGCCAATCGCTGCAGCCGCTTCCCGGAGTGGCTGCGGCCACCGCAATCAGCCGGCGCTTGCGGGGGGGCACCAGCACTCCCACTTGCCCCACCTGCCCATCACCTAAGCAACAAGCCCAGCCAGTCAGGGGGTGCATGTGCACCCCCCTATGTATCACCACTGCTTCTAATTGAGAAAGAAATCCTATTCTTCAGTTTGTATATTCATTACAAAGTTTCTTCCTATTACTTTTACATACTTTTATTTCTCCCTTAGTCATTGTAAGCAATATTCTTTTTGGTCATTTTACCAAATTGTATGTATGGCCTTCTTCATCCGTCATGTTCCACCTACTTTTTGTCATCATCTTCTTAATCTCCAGTGTGCCTGTTTTCAGTAGCAATTTACTTTCAAACGCACATTACTGCATAGGTAATTACAGTAATGCTGTACAAGGAAGACCTGTCCCCTTCATATGATGAATGCTGGCTTTTGCTCAGCATTTTATATTGCCTCTCACTTCTGAGGACCTGGTCTACAATTTAAGTTTCATGTATGGAGGAGATAAGCAGGTAACCACTATCTTGGTTATTGTCAGCAGAGATTCTGGTTTTCTCTGATTTAAAACAAATCCCAAGTTTTGGATTAAAAAGAATAACCCAAAATCCACATTTTTCTGTGATTTAAAATGAATCACCATATATGTTGTTTAATTTTAATCACAGAAAATGTGGATTTCGGTTTACTTTTTTTAAATCCAAAAATTAGGTGTTTTTTTTTCTTATCAGAGAAAACCAAGATCCCTGATTGCCAGGTAGAAATCTTTCTCATATTTATTTCTAGCAATATCATTCATGTCTATGTTTTTAATTATTTGGAACCTAAAATAATGTTGTTACATTGCATGGGCAATCACTGGATAGTATCAGAACTACTTAATTGTGTGTCATGAAGAGTCTTACCTTGTTAACACATTCTACTTTATTAAAATTAGAATTATTCTATACAAATTCTATTTTAGTTCTAATGAGAGGGTGGATAACTTGGGACTGGAAAAACAGAGTTCTGTTGTTGCTGCTGCTATGCCAAGATATTCCTAATGACATCTGTGAAGCCCTAAGGCTGAGTACAGACAGTCAAAAAGCCTGAGGCTGAATCAGTTTAGTATTTGCAGGTTAGTCTAAGCTACACAGATTAAATTGAAACAGAAATGAACAGAAATTTACCTTTGATTCAGGAAATGCAGCCATGTGCCTACAGTAGTTCAGGCCAGAAGCTGGAGGGGGGGGGGCACTAGAGCAGCTCTCTGACTGCTTGTTCACTTCCTCTTCCTGCTACCCCCAAGGTCTCTGGAATTTATAGCCTACAGTTGCAGCCAGCAGTAAGCAGAAGTGAGGGAAGGAGTGTTTAACCCCTTCCTCCTTGGCTCCAGATCCCAGCCGGGGTTTGCCTGGAGGGGGGACAGGCAGCACAGCTCAGTCCAGGGCTGTAAAATGCTGGGCTGCTGGGGGACTGTGATTTAACTTGAACCAGGAAGGGGTCTGGGACAGAAGTTTCACAAACCACTTTGACCCAAATCAATTAATTATTATCAGTTAAACATTCAACCAGGTTTATCTTAAACCAGTTTCAGCCATTTTGAAACTGGTTTGTGCACACTGAGCTTCTGTTCTGTTACAGGTTAAACCAGTTTCTGATCACGTAACTGGTTTGCATGTAACTTCTGTCCCTAGCCAAGATGTCTACAGTTTGTTATACTCAGTAATCACATGAAGGATAATTCAATTCATTTTTGTTCATTTTAACATTATTTGGAGATCCCTGTATTTTCCTCCTGCTCTCCCTTTGTAACACATTAACAATTTTTATCCTTTGTTTTTAACCTTGAATTTAACTTACCTTGCTTTTATCTATCTTTCCTTAATTTTTTTTTAAGATTTTGAACAAAGAAATATGTAAATTTGTCCCTTTCCCCCCTCATTTGCAGTGAGACCAGCACCTCAAGGAAAAATACATTTTCGAATATACATTTTTTTTTTAAACCTTTTAATTTGTTATAATGTTATCCCACACACAGACCCCTATTAACATCAGTAAAGCTTCACTTGGGTCTGTGAGTTTGGCATTTGCAGACCAACTTTGATGGATCAGGGCCTAAGACTCTAAACCTCTAAGGCACAGGATCTTTTCTCCCTTCATTCTGGTTGCACTCTTTAACTTAACATAGTTTCTACTTAGTATTAAATCCCTGCCTCTTTTTTAACTTTATAATTTGCTTGTCAACAACTAGAGTAGTGTAAGAATGATCTGTTTTGTTGATCTTTCACTCTTTTCTGTTCTTTGTTTCAAGACATGAGGTTGACAATATATTAAAACAAAGTGTGCTGGCACACTAAAAAGGTGGTAAACACAGCTCAAGGTAGATCTGATTGCTTGTAAGTAAGAAGTCCACTTTTACTTTTGTATTTGCTGCCTGGAGGAATAGTCTGAGGCACTGTAAAAATGTGTTTTGCTAATAAACTTGGATAAATAGTTCTATTATTTTAGAGTACCTTTTGTTTTCCTTACTTTGTTATTTCAAGAGTTCTTCGCTAACATAGAAGTTCTTATCTTGTTTGGAGCCAGTATCAGTATTGTACCAGTGTACTATATTGATCCAGGCAGAATCTGATGCTCCCCACTCAAAGTGAATAAATGATAAGTTGATTAGTCCAAAGTCCATTATGGGTCTTTGTGAACATATGGTGGGAAGCAAGCAGTAGTGTTGCAACTTATCACTATTTTCAGATTAAGACTTTTCCTCACCAAGTCATTTATAATTTTATTTGTTCATGCATAAGTAAGGGTTATTCCATCTTAGAAGCTCTATGAGGAGTACCCGCTTTGTGATGCCATCCAGCTTTATATGGAGTGTATCCACTGGCTTTTATCTGGTTGGGGCGTGAACACCTCTGGAAGCATACCTCCTAATGTCTCTTTTCCCTTCCTCTTACTCTAAGAGTATGCAAGAGTACATCATTACAAGACATGGGCATCTGTGAGAAGAGCCACAGATTAGTTCATTAATGCCCCATTTTATTCTTATATTCTACTTTAACCACAGCTGAAGACCAATGAAATGGGCTTCCAGAAGTAAGAGGAGGAGGACACACCACAAAACAGAGACTTACACATTTGAAATAAAAGCACTCCTGAAACAAACTTGCTAAAGTTAAAGGAAAATATGTATTCAGTGTTCCTTGACTTCATTAGTAAAGTCACGATCCAGTAGCATGGCAAGGGGTCGGTGACTGGGGCACTAGCACCAGGGTCATAAAAATGGTAGCCACTGCCACCACTGCTGCCACAGCCTGGTGCTGCTGCTGCCACTTGCTATGTCACAGACTCTAGTAGTGATACTTCTATAACAATCAAATTAAATAGTAATCATCCAGACCATTTTAAAAATCATATAACCTATATTATTTATATTTATTAGTATAAAGGTAACAGTGATCAGATCTAATGCTTCCAAGAACTGATAGATTTTTTTACTGGTCAAGAGGGATTTCTGCTCCCTCATCACAAAAGCATGACTTTTAGAAGGTTTCTTTCTTTGTGTGCTTGCTTTCCTCTGAAGCATCTTTACATTATATTAAACTGGATTCTATGCTTGATGTGACAATGTTCTGCCATACTATGGCAAATCGTATGCTCTTACCAGAATGAATGAATGTCTCTTAAATTGCCTAATTAGGACAGAATGATAGGTTTGACAAACAGGCATGCTTGGTTAGAAATGTATATCTGTCTTTCAGTAAACTGTTTTCTGATTTGAATCCAGATTTTGTAGGCAAATTAACAGAAATGCCAGCTTTATTTTCATCTGTCTTTTTTTTTTTTTCTAGCATCAAACCAGTAGCAACAAATACATCTCGAGGCACGGTGTCTAGTTTTTCTATTTCTGTATTTTCTGAGTGATAAATTGAGTACAGTAATAAAAAATATAGGAAAGTGATGAAAGGGCTGCAGAGAGAACAAGTGCTACTCTTCTCCCTTCTCTCTGCATTTATGAAGAGAACAATATGAGTCACAGAAAATAGGGAAAATCTAAGGCATTAGAAATGGAAGCATGATTATATACAGAGTCTGCTTCTTCATTGATGGGGAAAGGGTGGCATGACAAAATAACTATTGGTAAGAGATGAAGACCCTTCCATTTACTTGTGAGGGGGAAGAGTGGGGAGCTGTCATGGTAATCAGTCATAGAAGTGTCAACATCATAGCATATTTTGCCCATTAACTGTTCATTCTGGTCTTGTCTACACATGCACTTTAATGCACAGTAACCTATTTAACTGTGCATTAGAGTATCACATCAAAAACTGTGCTAATATGCTAATGCACAATAAAATTAGGCTATTGCGCATTGAGTATCACTAAAAAAGCATGCCCTTTCACTAACATGCTCCAGAGATTTGGGCGGGAACACAGTGCTTTAATTAGAGCGACTCCAAGAACTTTTAGTTCAAGCAAACCCTGCTGCCATTTTCAAGCATGGGAATGCTGATACATGAGATGCAGGAGGCTGCTGGAGCATGTATAGGCACCAGAAGTACTAAATTTAATGCGCAGTAGCAAAAGTGCATAATGAACATGTAGATGCACTCTCTGTATAGATACCTGTTGCATAAAGCTGAAAATATTACTGTTCTTTCTATCTAAAAGTGTTAAGCTAACATGTCACTGTTCTTGTGTAATGCCTGAGTTGGGACTTGGATACTTAAAAACAGAGGAGGGCACAGTGTTTGATAAAGGGAAAAGTGTGGACATTTAGGCATCTCCCCCCCCCCCCCCAAAGAAATGACCTACCCCTATCCTATTTATAAAACCCATCTCACCTTCCTTTACTGGGCCCCATCATATTAAACCATTGCACAGCTTGGATACAGCATAGAACAGTTGCTTATTTTTAACACGGGGAGCAGCAGTACTTGTTAAAGAAGGAAAACAACAAGGACAACAGCCATACGAACAACATTCACAACATTCGATTAAATGAGCTATTTAAAAACAGGCACTGAAAAATTTGGTCAAAGTCATCACTTTCTTTAGTTTATTTTTTTTTTTGTTTTTTTTAAATAATGAAAAGATGCTGCTTCTCATAGTCCTGTGTTAAATTCATTTTTGCTTTTTAACTTGTCATTGGTCTTCCTTGTTGTTGCTAAATATTTTCTTTAGGTGCTTTTTAGTCCAATTTCAGTGTTTCAGGTGAAATCTCATCTCGGTGCAAGTTGATAAAAATTTTCTTACAATTTTCATAGAATTGCCTGTTCACCGAGGGACAAATATATAGCCTTTTGTTGGTACCATGTTTAGCTGCTGTGTTCATACTGTACTGAATAACATGCTTTGAATGCATTTATGCATTTTAAATTAATTGATGATTAATGATTATAAGGATTTTAATGCTCTAGTGTTTAATCTTAGAAGAGCCTTTGCACAAGCCACCAAAACTACTCAAGCACTTCATACGTTTCAGCTTCCATTCTAGCATGTACTGCTGCCTGCCATCTGTTTAGCTGCAGTTTCAACTTTGTTGCTACTGGTATTAATAAAACACTTCCTTGAAACCTGGGATAAAGTGGGAACCATCAACAGCACAGGGAACTGACTTTATATAAGGGGGCGATGAGTGAAAAAGTATACACACTCTTAAAAATTTGTTTAATAAAGAAAAATGTACTTTTCTCTGTCTTGTACTTGCCATGATCTTGGAGGCTTTACTTAACTATAGGGGCATTTACACATGTCCCTCACTGCGCATTTGGTACTGTGCAGTCATTTAGTACCTATTTTAGCAAGTACTAAATGTACCTGATGGTACTGCGCAGTCCTAGTGGCGCATGGTTATTTTTAGACACTACGTCGCTGTAGCGACAAGCTACGGGGACATAGTGTCAGTGTCACAGTTTGTGGCTGCCAACACTACGTTGCCATAGGCCATCACTATGGCAACATAACATCTCATGTAGATGCACCCAGTAAGAGACTTTTTTTAAGTTAGAAAGTAGAAGGCAGTCATTTATTTCATAGACAACATTTTAAGGCAATATTATGCAAAATGAGGTTTGCTTTTCTCTTAATCTGTTTGCTTTGCATCTCTCCTGTCCTTTAAAATAGCTATTTTCTTGCTTGTTTTAGAAATCTTAAGAAAGCATATGGGGATTTATTTTAATGTATGCAGTACAATCATGGGTCTGCTGAATGAAGAGAAAAATTCTGATTGACTTTGCTGAAGCTGCCTCTCACAGCTCTTTCTGTAAAAAAAATGTACTTACCTATTTTCTTCTCAGTGTTTGGACTCTATTCATTTTAAATAACTTTCAACAAATCAGGAGATATATGGATAAATTAAATTGTTATATGCAATACTGTCAATTGTAACAACAGAAATAAAACCTTAGGTATTAAAAAATATGGTAGGTTGTGATTCATGGTATCTCTAACTTTCACTAAGAGAACAAATAAGAGAACAAAATAGTTGAAAAGTAAGGGAAATGCTACTATTGTTGAATTTTTCCCAACCTCATATACCTTCATAACCTTTAGTTGAGGTTAAAACTAAATGGTATTACTTGAATATTTGAGTGCTTTAACTGTTATTCAATGTTATAGTATTCATAACAATGGAGTTATGAACATCACAAACAAATTTGATGGTCAAATTGTTTTTATTTGCCAAAAAATGCTACTTAATATCACAAAAGATCTTTGTGAATTAAGGTAAAGATATTTGTGAATTAAGGTAAAATTTTTCAGTGTCAGAAAAAAATTATGGGGCTCTATTCACAAAACTAGTCAGGAGAAATGGTGATACTGGATGTCTCCCCACCGGCCTTTTATACTACAACCTGATAGAGAGGGCACTAACACATGTTATGGGATAGCCAGATTCAAATTGTTCCTTTGCTTGAAGAAACTTTGAGCCCATCTTTCAGGAGAAAACCCTAACCAGCATACTGTCGGGTGACTGTCTCTCCTATTGCTGTTGTTTTACTTTGTATATGTAACTGAATATTCACTGAGCTTGAAAGAGAGTAAGAGCACTCTCCTGGAGTCACCCAGCCCTTGCTCCTAGCTTCGACACCTGATAGCCCAAAGTGGCATGCTCTCTGTAGAAGTAAGAGCTGGCAGTAGAAATCCCTGCTTGTCATCAAGCAGAAGATGGACTTAAACTCAGGTTTACTTTTGCTGAAGATGTCTGGAATGGAAATGAATACGTTTCACTTCTCCCTGCCAGCAAGTAAAACAGAAAACAAAAAAACCCTGAAATTTTTTTGGGTTTGTTTTTTTTTTTGTCCCATTCAATCACAAATTATTTACATATCCCTGCATAAAAAAGAGTACATTTGATTGAAGCCTCTATCATAAACCTTACTCGATATTTTCAGCTATTTTGGAATGCATTTACCAGTGCATTTAAAAGCTCCACTTCAAGTTAAAAGTAGGCTTTTTATATCTGACATATTGTGGTGTCCAGTCTCCACACAAATATAATTTTAAAGAAATATCATATGTTTTGCCTAACCAAAGGCTGTTTGTTGCTAGAAATAATGCATTATGGTACCTGTGAAAACTTACTAACACACTTTTAAGTACAGATGCTGCAGGTTTTTTGAATCATCAGTAATCTTTTGTCAGTATCCATGGTGTTGATTAGGATCTTTTACTGGAAAGCTATTCAGTTTTCTGTAAAACAAGCAAACAAATATGCAGTAGGAACTGGTACGAGAGAAAGTATGGATCTGATACTCAAATACCATGCTGAATGTGGCTGCATACATACATAAATAGATAAAATACTAATGATGTGGTGATACTGTTTCTGGGAGTGAATGCCTGCCCAGAAGGCATTCTATTGACCAATTTCCAGTATAAGAGGGAAAATGAAATGAAAGCATTATCAGTCTAGAAGGGATAATTACTTTTATTTATGAGTACCTTCAAATACCTGCAGGGCAATTACAGACAAGATGAAGATGGGCTTTTCTCTGTGGCCGTAGGGGGCAATACTAGGAACAATGACCTTAAGCTGCAGCAGGGGATATTTATATTGGAAGAACTTTATGACTAGGAGGGTGGTCAGACCCTAGATTTAAGCCATAGGATTTAAGGCGTAGTGGCTGCCTAGAGAAATTGCGGAATCTCCATCCTTGGAGGTTTTGAGGAGCAGGTTAGACAGATACTTGGCTGGGATGGTTTAGTCAGGGGTGCTCTTGCCTTGAGCAGGGGGAGGACTAAGTGACCCCTGTCATAGAGGTACCCGAAAACAAAGTTACTTTAGAGGTCCACTATGTGCCATGCATGAATGTTCTCCCATATTAGGTCCATCCACTATTGGCATGTTTGGTCTCTAAATGTAGCTAGTGGAAAGCCGCATTCAGTTCTATGGTTCTCTTATCTGTACGTGGTATAGTATTTGATATAAATGTAATTGTGATGGATCTTTAGATTTCAGCTGAGGTTGTTAGCAAGGTATTAATTAACTCGAATAGCCCATGTTCATACTTAGAAGAGTCAACTGCTGAAAATTAGCATTAGACTTGCTTTGTGTAGTGGTCCTCTATAAGCTTGGGTATGGACAGACAATTATATACTTACATTTTAAAAGAAGCCTAACACCTAGGTGATCAAACTAATATACAGGAGAAATAGCATATCAGATTAACAAATCGGTAGGTCTAAAAGGTATGCAACACATAGTCTGGTAAATATGTACCCCCTAGAAATGTTAGAAACCAGACTGGCAAAGGTACTTAAGGCTTCTAGAAGGCATAGCTGAGTCCTTAGTCTTTCCAGGTACAAAGGAGGGGCTAAGCCCCCAGCCAGACTGGTTGGATTTGGCAAGCTGAGAAGGGAATTCAGGAAGCCCTGACAAGAGGAGCCAGAGCCTGCATTTCGACTCTTGAAGCTGGCTAAGGACTGCAGTGTTGGATTTAAGGTGTAGATGTAGGATAAGAACAGGTCACTCTTCTGGTATTTTCTTTTACTGGCTTACTCTTTTATATTTCTGTCTGCATCTGAGCATATGGTTACTGATTTCATATGCTTTTTATAATAAAGATTTTTATTGTTTGTTCCCTTATTGGTTGCCTATAGAAGGAGTGACTTCTGGATGGGTGATGTTCCAGGTTAACTCTCACCACAGAAAGGGGAACTTATAATTTCTTCTTCTATAACCCAAAAGTGAGAGGCCACTTGGGGCCAGCAGAGATTCCTTCACTGAGTTAGCAGAGGCCAGAGGATCTGAGGTTCTGGGATAGGTTGCTATGTCAGGGTAATCTCCGCCTCTTCCTTGGGGCAAGTGGCAGCACAGTTCAGAGAAATGGGGGGCTCCTGGGGTCCCCCATGGATACGTTTCCAACAACCCCATGAAGTCCCTTCCAGCCCTACTTTCCTATGGTCCTATGAAAAGAAGGAGAAGCATTTGTCTTAGCCTACCTGGACTACTGATACTCAAACTGATACCTGATGTTATCTATAGACTATCAGGATTTAAATCCATCATGCAATTAATAGTGAGTTTTACCAGTATATTAAAGTTTATTAAATTAGGAGCAATATTTAAACCTTGGGTAAAGTAGTAATAAAGGAGACTTTTGGTGAGGACTAAAAAGATATCCACCCTAAAACAATTAATGCTGAAGCTGTCTATTATATTTAGCTTCATTTATGTCAGCTTTTTAATTGCCAGTAAGCCACTAGGAGCTGAGACTTGGCTCATGGTAGAGCATTATACAAGTTTGACTCTGTAAGGTATAGTTAATAGAAACATATGGTTAAGCAGTGTCCTTGTTAAGCTCACTGTAATTTAGATTTTACTCCATTCCTATATTATAATTTATTTTCTGGCAATATAGTTCATTGTGGCTGTATTCTAAGGGCTGATGTTTAAATCAGTCTAAAGGAAACCCATCGGTGATGGATAACTAAATTTACATGGTAATAGATTTATAGTGAAAATACAGAGGCTTGTTAATTTAGTTTATCTTTATGTAATGCTGATGGTATGAAAGAAGGATGATGATATAGGTTAATCAAAAGCTCAAAAAAGAACCACTTTTATGAGATTTCCTGTATTTTTGCTTCAGCAATAAATTGGAAATAAATGATGAATCTGGATATAGCCATTTTTCTTTTGAACATACCCATCATTTACTTTGTCAAACCCAGTGCTGATGCTTCTTTTCCACACAAGGCCAAGTGTGTTTAATAAGCAATAGGTGGGGACCTTTAAAGCAACGCTCTTCAATCAAACTACTGTTAAGGATCTAATCATGTAAATGCAAAAAAGAAAAAAAAAATCCAAGTTTTCCCAGTTGGTGACTGATTGCCACATATGTAAAAAAGCCGCGTTAAAGTAATGCAGAGCATAGTCTATTGTAGTTTTAGTAGTATTTAAGTTAATTTAGTGCACACTGATTTTAAAAGCTTCATAAATTTGCTTTAAAAAAATCGTGTATACTTTCTGGGTGTCTTCCACACTGTGCTAAATATCTCATTTTTATGTATTATTCTCTTCTTGTCATAATGTTATGGGGAAAGCTGAGGATGTAATTATGTAAAATTTGCTTTTTATTTTGATTGTGATAAGATTTTTCCAGTCAAGAAATACATATAAAAAAGAAAGTGGTTTAAAGTGTTGCCTGCTTCTTTTGTAACTTTTCTTTTTATTTATATTCATAGTAAAAAGTAACCATATTGTTAACATAAAAAGGGGAAAAGGTTACACAGGATGAGAAACAGGAAAAATAAATGTGTTGCGAAGTCGCTTTGTTAGAGGCCTTTAAGGCTCAGTAGGAATTGTGAGTCAAATTCAGTCTCTTCAATGTCAGTGCAACTAGAAAATGAGGAAATCGAGAAGAATGCACGTAGGTTTTACTGCAAACTAGTGAAGTTCACACACAAATGTTGCAGTCCTTTCAAGCTACTGAGATCAGACTGTTTAAAGCCTATATCTTTGTTTTACATTACCCACTCCATGTTTTTGGTGACTGTTACAACCCCAAGCCTTCATGTGCTGAGATGGGGTACATGCTTCACATGAAGCTGGGCCAGATTCTATTCTATATATTAGGTGTATAAGTGTACTTAAGTACGTAAGTGCAATTCTGTTCCACCATATTCACATTCCTAAAAGTCTGTGAATGCCTTTACTTTTGTAACACATGATCACCTGATCTTATGATGAAGTTCAAAAGAAAAAGGAAAAAAAGGGAGCTGAGGAAGGACCCCACCTATCTTTTATATTAACTGTTTTTCAGAGATTTGTGTTTCTTTCCTTAGAGATTTAGAATGGGAGACATCCTTGTAAATGGCAAAGTATTTTGATTTATTGCCATAGCAGATTGCTGAAGCTACCAGTTTGAACCCTTCATTCATATGGTCCCAAAGTATCACGTTAATACATCTCCTTGCCTAAAAGTAATTGTATGTTCTGCTCATATGGGGTCATTCTGAAAAATTTGGTAGTTTCAAATTAAATAATGAATGGCCACCTCATTTGAAAGGATGGAAATCAGGTAAATCTGGGAGAATATAACTTCACTGTCATTGCTGGGATTTTCTTTTAATAGTAATCAACAGGGAACTGGGTTTTCCATTTGCAATGGAAAAATGCGGTAAATCCCAGGTTCTCTTATTTTGAGGAGAAAAACCTGGATTTTTTTCCTTCAAAGATGAAAAATGTGGGAAACAGTGGGTTTCCCCTTGCGTGCTGGTAGATTTCCAGCCTGCAAGGGGCTGGGGTGAGTGGGAGAAGGGCAAGCAGCAGGGGACGCTGTGTGCGTGTATGCATGTGCACATAGCCACCAGCCAGCCTGGAGAGCAGCTCAATGCAGGTAAGTCTGGTGGGGGTCGGGGGGTTGAAGCCCCCATAGTAAGGGAGGGAGGGAGTTTGGCTGCTGCCCAGCCTAGGTCGTGTATGGGGCTTGGAGCCCAGAGCTGGAATGCATGGCCACAGGGCCCAAGCAGGGAGTGGGAAGGGGCCACAAGCAACTTGTTCAAGGGTCGGTAGAAGGCCTGGTTCCCCACTGCTGTGTGTACTCCAAGGAAGGAATTAAGGGCACATGCCACCCAGATATGTGCTCAGGGTGTGCGCAGGTTGCCTGCTGTAGGCTTGGGACTCCCCACCCTGCTGCCCTCCCCTCAGGGTCCTTTCAAAATTTAAAAAAGAAAATGCCACACACAATTTTTATATATAAAAATATAATTTATATATATATATTTTATATATTATATATATATAATTTTTATATATAAATGCTTACTTAAGTTTCATAAATTAAAGAAACTTTGAATACTGAAACCATTTCTGACTTCATAGAAGCTTTGAGGCATTCTGGGTCATTATAGATTAGTAATTCTCAACCAGGCTGCCATAATGTCTTTTCATGGATGCCATGCTGTGTAAACACCTAGACATGATAAACCCAGAGTTTTCCAATAGGAATCCACAGTGTCAAAACCATTTTGACATGCTATAGTCTTTCTGAGTTCTTTGCAATGAAGAATTGTTCTATTATTTTTCTGTAGTCAAAAAAATGAGTAAAAGCTAAGAAGCTGGCATTTTTGAGGGGTCTAATAAGGGGTCCAAAAAGGACAACAACAGCAACTGTTATAGATAAATTATTCATTTTGTGTGTAATGATGTAATGATCAACTTTATTTACCAGCGACTTTGCTGATGGGCTACAAAGGTAAAGTCCAGGTCTTATAAAAAAAGAAATGTTTCTAATACTAGTATTTTCAATCTGGACTACCCAATATGTGACACTGCATGCTACATCGAATCTTCCACCAGTAGGATGTGATGTGTTCCTCCTTCGGTCAGTAGAGCTAAGTACAGACAATCAAAAAGCCCATTGCTGAATCAATTCAATTTTTGCAGGTTTGTTGAAAGTGAATAGATTGAACCAATAAGCAAGTGAGCAGACATTCACTTTTGATCCAGAAATGCAGCCACGTGCCTGCAGTGGCTCAGGCCAGAAGCCAGTGGGGGCTTGGGCCAAGGCTAGCCCTCCCACCCTACAAAGCATCCTGGGATGCTGGGGGACTGTGAGTTAACTTGAATCTGGAGGGGATCTGGGACAGAAGTTCAGTAAATGGATTTAACCTAAATCAGTTAAGTCTGATACTACATCTATCCAAGTTTATCTTAAACCAGTTCTGGGCATTTTGAAAGTGGATTTTGTGTACTGAACTTCTGTTGTGCTACAGATTTGAACCAGTTTTCAATCACTTATACCAGTTTATATGTAATTTCTGTCCCTAGCCTAGGAGTCTTTATCTGTATCCGTAAAAGGTGGATCAAACTTATAGTTAGTATACAATTTCATAACAAGAGCTTTAAGCTTTTAGAAGAGCATCTAAAAACTTCTAACTTAGAAATTAATTTAAAATTGTGTGTAATTTTTATCTTCAAACATAAATGTGAGATGCAGAATAATTAACCACTGATTTGAGTGAATTATAATAATTTGCACTATAGGTTGAAAATACAATATTTCAGTTTTGTACTATATTCTCAGATTATCTACTGTATTGAATCTCAGCCAGCATATTGCTTGGAAATATGTTACTTTGCTTCCTTATAATCAATATACCTTGCAGAATTCATGGTGTTTTGCAAGATTGGCAACATTATTACATTTCCTTATCATTTTTCGTTAGCTCTTCAACTGATGGAACTACCCATTAAAAATAATAGTGATTGTGAATGTAGCCCCTTTTTCTCTTGAAAAAAAGTTATTCACAAATCCAAGCTGTGGATATTTATAGAAATTATTCACTTTAGTCACTTCTTACACTTCTGTGCTTGGATATCACATGTTGTTTCTTCTTTCTGAAGGAAACTTTTAAAGCGAGAATAAGGAGAATAAGGAAATACTGTATTTCTGGTACAGGTACACCATTTGAAGACTCATAACCTTTCCCACTGGCTGTATGGGGAGTTGGATCAACTACCTGGGACTACATCCCAAATATTTGTGTCTTGTGACACCTATATTAGAGTTGTCTAAAGTGACCCTTGGCCTGCCCCTCATCCCTTCAGTTGTCACTGAATGTAGGGCTAAGGCAGGCTGACATGGTGGTGGTGGGAGGTGGAACAGACTCAAGACAGGTGGGGAGAGGAGTGGGCATGCTGTGCTAGTTGCAGTGGTGGGGGGGAGGGAAGGAGTGGATCTGGGCCTGATGTGGTGACAGTTAGGGGAGGAGTAGGTGTGCTGTGTTGGTAGCGGCAGTGGGGAGGGGAGGAGTGGGCCCAGGCCTGATGTGGGGTGGGAAGGTGGAGCAAGCCCAAGTGTGGGGAGAAGCCAGCCCGACACAGCAATGGCTGGGAGAGGGGAGGAGTGAGTCTCCCCAAACCCTCCCTCCCCTGCATCAGCCCCAAGCCCACTGCTCCCCTTCCCCCACGGTGGCCCAGCTTCTCCCGACCCTCAAGCCCACTCCTGCCCTCCCCCTGCTGCTGTGGCAGGAGGGTGCAGGCCCGGACCCCAATCAGCAGAAGGGAAGAGGGGAGCAGGCCCGGATGGGAGGGGGCACAGGGCTCTGTCCCCACCCACTCCCCCCCCGTCATTCTTGATGGGCAGTTGGCTAGTAGGAGCTATAAAAGCCAGTTCAGCCAATGAGATAAGAATTCATAATCTCTGTTGAGACCATACTTAATGCTATCCAGTCTGTGAATGACTGCTTGTTCTGCAGATTTGCATTCAGGTTGGTTTCTAAAGTTCCTCTAAGATTGGTGATGAAATATCCAAGGTGGTTAAGGGGTTCTGCCCCAGGCTTTTATTCTGGAACTGATGCCAGATCAGTGTTTGTTACATTTTTTCATGCTTAGAGTGTCCCCTATTTATCAAGTGTAGACAGCAGAAGGTCACATAACATTGGTAATCAAATGGTGTGCATGGCATTGGTTAAGGAGCAGGTGAATGAACTCTGGATGTCAGAATCCACATTGTTCAGTCCAATGATAATATGATCTATTGAGGAGGAGGCAAAGCTGGTATCTGGGTCTGTAGCAAGACCTTGTGGCTTGGTGAGTATTAGAGTTAAGTAATCTGCTGGAGAGATGCTGTTTGAGGTTGTCACGTACAGCCCTGGACAGTGCTGTACAATGCACCACCTAAGAATGCTGGTGCACCCCCTGAGAGGCAGCACTCCCAGCTTAGGCTACAGGCAGAGGGGGCAGGTGGGAGCACTGGTGTTCCCCCTGCCAGCACCTGCTGGGAAGTGGGGGCAGTAGGTGAAGTCCTGTTGGCACTTCTGGGAGCACCGCTTGTGCTTCCCGGTCGGCGTGATTGGCTGTCCCAGTCACTGACTGGCTGCTGGGGGGGGGGGGGACAAATCCCCCCCCCCCGACTCACCAGTGGTCCATCACCCTGAATGCTTTGGATGTACCATTCCCACAATAACCACGCCCCACAACAGAACCATCACTGTTTCTGGATCTTACACCTGCACCTCCAGAAATATTATATATCTCATCCAGTGCACCAAATGCCCTGATGGAAAATATGCAGGAGAAACCAAACAACAACTGCATACCAGAATGAACACACACCAAAAATCTAACAAAGACAAGAATACCCAATTTCACAAGACAGTCATCCCTCTCTGATCTCCCAGTTCTAATCCTCAAAGGGAACTTACAAAACATCTTTTGTAGATAAGCCTGTGAAGTTCACTTCATAAATCTACTGGATGTAAAAATTCATGGACTCAATATAGATATTGGATTTATGGCACATACAACCTACCTGACATCTGATTTACCAGGTACCTGCCAGATCTGACCTTTTACACTTTTCTTTTTCCCCACTTTCCTCTCCTCTACTTTTTTTCTACCCTTTGTTTTCCTAATTTCCAGGTATTTACTTTTCAACAGACAGCCTCTTTTCTACCTTAGAGAAGTCAAGTACAATGGAGTCTTCCTTACCTACCTTTGGCATTTCCCCGCCTCCCTCCCCTTCTCTACTATTTGTTTCCCTAATTTCCACGTATTTCCATTCTCACTAATATCCTGGCACAGTTTTAGCTTCTATCATTCCTTGAGCTTTCAGAACAGCAGAGACTCCCTATACCTGAAAAGGGTGATTGCACGCGAAAGCTTGCAAATAACTTTTTTTCCAACTACACAGTTGATCTAATAAAAGACATCACATCTACCCAAAGATCCTTGCCTGCCTTACACGCACCAGTAATGACCTCCAAACCTGCCCAGACAATGACAATTATTTGAAGATGGTCTTGAGGAATGACCATGTCCTGGTGTAGAGGCACCCCCAAAACTCAAACAGTGTGTATTCAGAATGAGAAAATTATCTCAGAGGATTCTGGCTAATTGATTGCTCTTAAATATTTTTTTTTTTTAAATACCTGTAAAAAATACCCCACCCTCCTGCTGAGGAGCTAGTTCTTGGCCTTTTATCCTTAATAAAAAGGATATTTTAAAATTAGTTTTAGTGAAATTGTTGCAAGGAAAATGCTAGAAAAATATTTCAAACCAAAGGTTGACAGTTTTCCAGACATTCTGGTGTGAGCGGAAGACAATGGCCATAAGAACTGTGTAGTCTGAATATTGTCTCTTCTCAAGTGCCAGAAAAAAGGGCATAAAAGCAACATACTTTAATGTAGACAGTCAAAATAGATAATAAACCAACTCACTTCAAAACTATTGTAAGATTTTTGCCTGCAAATGTAATTCATAGGCAGTGTTTCCTGCCTACTAATGGTAACAAATTACATTCAGATAGTATCTTTCATCACAAAGGAGACTCAAGTGCTTTACAAACTGGTTTGTGCACCATAAATAATCACTTCACTAACTGAAGAAATCTGGCAACAATTCTACAGCTCAAAATAAGATTATATACTATAGCTGCAGATTGGGAGAGAGACTGAAGAAACTACATTTTGATAGTGTTGTGCAAGGGAAGATTTGAGTAGGGAAGGCAGAATGTAAATAGAAATTGTCTGCGACTCTAAAAATTATGTCACAGATTTTGCAAATATTGCCAGGAAACTTGAATAATGACAAATGGTAAAGGTTTCAGTTTTGTTTTGTTTTTTCTCTTCTAAACCTTAAGATTTGAATTCTAAATTATTATTGCGAGAGTCGTATTCTGATCTCCTTTATACCAATGTTACTACTTTGATTTCAGTGAATTGTTCCTGTCTGCATCAGCATAAGATGAAAATTAGGACCATTATTATTCCCATGTGCTTATTTTAAAAATGGCTAACTCTAAGGTTTGTATTTGAAGTTTGCAGGGCTTCATTCTGGTGTCATTTCTTAAGCTGTTTTTAGAAACAAAAGGAAATTATAGTCCCATATATTAAACAGCCTTAGGGAAAATAAAAATGCCATTGTGTCCTACGTGCTACCTTGTAGTGATATGAAGTTCTGCAAATGATGCATTAATTTATTTAATTATTTATACAGTGCATATAAGCCTTCCCGAATGTTAAAACATAGAATACTGTTCCTAAAGCAGAGTTCCAATTCCATCTATGAAAACATGGTAATTGCAAAATATTGATCAATTCCTTTCTACAACTGAATACTTGATGATGACTCCTGTCCTTACAGTGAGTCCAATAGAAATTGGAAAATTTTGAATTCTTCCCCTAAATTACCAATGCTGAAGAGAAAGGAACATTCTGCTTTGTAGATGAAGGTACACACTGAACCAGGCAAATATCTAAATGTGTCATGGAAAAGTGTCTATTTCAATGATATTTTCAATGAGAAATTTTTTTTTAAAAATCAACTTTTTATTTCATGTGGACATTGCTGAAGTGCTTCATTTTGATTTTGTTGCTTTTCAACATAAAATACTATATTAAAATATTTATCATATTTTCTTGCAAACAACGCTTACCAATTTGCCCAAAATCCACCCCCCTTTCCCAATCAGGATGTTTGTATTAAGGGAAAATGCTGATTTTTCTGCCTGGGATAGAAACACCCTACTTTGATTCCTGTTCTACAGGGCAGTAGCTGTGGCATTATTATGCAGGCAGCTGAGGGATTCAGTTGACTTAGTCTCATTATTTGTCACTTCAGATGTGTTAACAATTTTCTATCCTTTTTATGGTCTTGATGTTCCACTAATCAAGCTAAACTTTCTTATGGCAATTTTGATGTCCACTAACTGCTTCCTGTCTTGTTCCTCCTATTTCACAGTCCTGCAGACTTTAGTGCTTTGCTAAATCAAAGATCCACCCATGGAGACCAGTCTTCAGCAGCAGCTAGGATTTCAGGTTTAAATAAGCAGGAAAAGGAAAGTGACTCAGATGAATATTACACTGTGTCCTACTCTCTACAGCCAAAAGTCTACAGGGGGGTAGGGAGGGGCGGGGAAACTTTTTTTCTTCATTCTGTCTTTCAAGCCCCATATAACATTCTGGGGCATGTGGTTTATGAGAAAATATAGTAACATATGAATTATTTTATATAACCTTACAATGCTTTGATATTATCAAATGAAATACTTTGAGAATCTAGTAAATTTGGAATTTTCATTCCACAGGACATTTTGCATCTGAAGGTTTTCATTTCAATTTAGAACTTTTTTTAATAGCTCTAGTTCTCGTGGAACAGAAATTCTGTTTTTATTGGCTCTAATACCATCTCCAGTAGTATTTCATTGAGTCTGAGGGGAACTTGCTAATGTCTCACCAAAATCTGTAAGGCCCTAATGATGTCTTTACAAACTGAACTTCCACATGTGGAAGCATCACACTTCACTTATACTGTCTTCAGGATTTTCCTTTTTTCAACAATATAACTCATCTATGCCCTGAGACTCTGCTTCGTCGTATACGTTGATCATGCATCACCACTACAAGCAAGTAAGACGTGGTGAGAAAAAGAGAAAATTCTTTCAACAAAACCCTCTTTTTCCAGCAAAGCTGGGGAGAAAAAAAATCATTCTTGTAATATTGCTCTGATAAATCCCAAAATACAAGCATTAGTGTTTAATGTGTAAGAAGAAAATATCATTGTTTAGAATCTGTTTCTATTTTTTTCAGTTGATAGCAGGCCTTCATATAAAGTTTCTAAGATTAAAATTTTGTGTAAGGATGATTTAACTGTTGGGCTTTTTTGGCCTGACAAATTCCCTAAGCTTCCAGCCAGGGGCAGATCTGCAGATGTACAGAGGTATGGTCAAAATCTTCTTTAATTCCTGCTCCAACCCAAAGTTTAAAACCAGCTGCCCAACAGTAGCATATCTATTCAGGCAGTCCTGAAGAAGTCAGTGGACTCATAAGTGGATATGTTAGCTCAGGTGATCATTAATTCAGATGTAGAAATAATTGTTAGTGGAGTGTTGGATGCAGTGTCAAGATGCTCAGAAAGGCTAGATTTTAGTTTATGAATGTAATTCTAATACCTAATGAAACAATGTTGTTTATTTATAGTCTAGTTTGCATGTTTTCTACTTTAATTATTATATATTAAATTAATTCATATTTCACTAAACTAGATTTGTTTATGCATTGAAATTAAATTCAATAATATAGTCATAGGTCCCTAGCATATTAGTATATTCTAGTTTGTTTTTTTAACTGGAGAAAAATGTGTTGTATTTATAAGATGATGCATCACACCATCTGCACCCCTCTTTCAAAATTCCAGATCCACCCATGATTCTAACAAGACCAAAACACTGTAGGGTGGTAAATGCAGTATCTAAATATTCAGATTTTCCAGTAAAGTTTCCTTTTTTTATAATTATATAAACTGACACACTTCATTTCCAGGGCAGGATACACCTATGAGACAAACTCCCAAGGTGCTCTCACACCTTTACTGTTGCCTTTCTGTTCCAAACCCCTCCCTGACATCTGTTGCTTGACCACAGAAAACCAGCTGAGATGTGCCATGGGCCAACTCCTTGGCTTCTGATATCTCAGCCTTACCCATTTCACCCAGGTCTTGCCAGCAGGAATTCTTCCAGCTTGAAGAATCATACCCTTGTCCAGTTATGCGCTCAGAAAAGATAAATTCCCCCTTCTTTAGAAGAGGCTTGCCCATATAGCCAAATGCTCTGAAAGCATAGTTATCACTTATTATAAGTGGGTAATAAACTGCACGGTAACAAGTATTATTATTAAAACAAGTACAAGCCTAAGAAATCCATAATCGTATGCTATGATGCAGACAGAGAGATAAGAATGGAGAGGCCAAAGAAAATATCAGAACAAGAATTTGTTCTTATCCTGCAACTTAAATCCAAGACTGCTGTTCCTACCCAGCTCAGCAGGTTAGAAAGCAGGTCCCTGTCCTCTGCCAGGACTACTTGCAATTTCCTATGCTAGCCTGTTTTATCCAGCCTGCCCAAATCAAGGGACTCCACTGTTTCCTGAGGCAAAGAAAAAATGAAGAACACACCCTGCTCTCAAGGCATATCATAAAAGTTTAAGTACAAATTCTTATCTGATCATTTACATACCTCCTCCATTGGATTCTTGGACAGGGGTGGGGAGAGGGCTCATTTTCTGCCTCTCCAAAAGTACATGTTTACCAGGCTAAAATTGTTCTTTTGGTCTAATTAAGATCAGAAGAATACATGAATCCTTTCAGACATGGAAAATACTAATGAAATATCACTAAGATGCCATATCTTCATCCACAGTGAGAAATATTCTTCCTGTTCCCAGGTGCTGCACATTTTAGATTTCTCCTTTTCAAATGCAAATTTGGCATTTTCTGGAACGGCCTATTCATGAGAAAAGTACTATTCTTGTCAGATGATACTTCTAGTGATTACTGTCTTTCAACTATTTAAGCTTTCAGCCTTTCCTAGGTTTCAAACAAACTTAGTGTTTATGACTTGAAAGTCATTATTGTATTGCATGATCCTGGCCCTAATGTAACATGGAAGACCCACAATATCTATAAACATAAGGACAATAAGGTGAAATACAGCTTGGCATTACCTATGCATAAAGACTACACATGCCATATCAGTAAAACAAATTCACAAAATATGCATTACACCCCAGAACAGAGTGGGGTTCATAATACTAGTATCTTAGAGTTCTTTCTCAAGATACTCTGATGTCATGCCATCTATTACTTCCAGATGTTCTACCATCTAATTTTTATGTCTAACCACAGGTAGAAATGGGATATTACTGTCATTAACACAATTTTAGTAGCTCCCTACTAGACATCTAGCATCGTATGGGATGTTTGGTAACTCTGAAATTAGAAAGATCTGCCTTTTCTTATACAAATATTATGAGATGAAATAATGACCAACTGTGTTTATGTTTTTTAAACCAATTTAAACAGCAGAAGGCCATGCAACCTGTTTAACTAAAATAATTGATAAATGTAAAAACTTGGGTACAGTGAGAAAAGTGGTTGTGAATTTAGGCCTTGCAATGAAACTAGGAATCTGTTCCTCAAAGACCCTTTTGTCTGTGAGACTTCCTGTTTATCTTGAGTGGGATTCTGTACAAAAATGTACCCTAAGACTAAGTACAGCTGGTTGAAAAGTTTGAGGCAGAATCAATCCAATCTACATAGGCTTCTCTAAGCTGTGTAGACTGGACCATTAATGAACAGAACTTGTATTCACTCTTCAGTTGGCCAAGGTAGACACATGCCTGCACTGGCCAAGGCCAGAAAGTGGGGGTGCTCCCACATACCTCCCAGCTCCACCAGTACATTCCCCCTCACCTGCTCCATCCCATGGCTGAGAGGTGGGGGGCTAGTGAGAGGGCGGGCCTAGGGAAATGGCAGCCTAGCAGAGCTGGGCTGGGAGGGAAGACCCCCTCCCCCCATTGGGGGCTTCTCCTCCCTCTGCTGTGTAGACCCCATGTGGGGGGGAGGGGCTGGGCCCTGGCTGGGGCAGGTGTCCATTTTTCCCCTCATCTGCCTCCCATGCCACCACCTGATGGGCTGAAGATTTTGACCTAACTTGTGTTGGGAGGGAATCTAGCACAGAAGTTTGATAGACCCATCTAAACTAAAGTGATTCCATCTGATGCTACATCCATCCAGGTCTATGTTAAATCAGATTCTTCCATTTTGAAACCAGTCCATGGGCACTGAACTTCTTTTTTGTTACAGATTTAAACCAGTTTCTGATCACTTATACCAGTTTGTGTGTAATTTCTATTCCTAGTCTAAAGCACCATTACCCTACATTGTAATGTAATTTTGAAATAGTCATGTGGCAGTTATGCAGTCTGAGAAGAAAAACAGTGACAGCGGTCAATATTAGCATTTCACTGTCATGTAACTGAATTTGCATATAATTACTTACCCTATCCCCTCTTCAGTATTTATGGTATGATTTTAAATGCCTAGGAGTAGAATTTTATGAACCAAGAGTATTGTTAGAACTGTGGGTTTTTCTTAACACTATTCTAATTCAGTTTAGTATTAATTTAAAATGCTTCTTTGTCCAAGAAATATGGTGCACGCTAGGAAAGAAAATAGGCTGTGGGAAATGCAGCTCAATTCTAGTTGCCTTGCAGATTTCCTGGAAGACTTTGGTAAAGTGACTTTGGACATGATCCTGCCACTGCTCATTCAATCAGTGAGTCTCCACATGCAGCTGGTTGCAGTCGGGCCTGTTTTCACTCTGTCCCTTAGTTTTCTATAAAGTTAGAATGATTATTTTTACTACACTATGTCTAGGAATACCACCTGACCATAGGCCGGAGGTGGGCAAAATGGCAGATCCAGTTGGCAGCCCTTGCCCACATGGCTGGGGACAGTCTCCATGGAGACCCTAGCCACAGCTGTGCTGTGATAGCTCAAGGCTGGGTTTGCCATGGAGACCGGCCCCAGCCATGCTGGCAGGGTGCATGGCAGAGCAAGGCAGAGTGCTGCTCTGGAGCCCTCGGATCTTGTGGTGGGGGCAGCTTGGTCTGGGACCAAAGCAGAGCCATGCTCTATAGCGTGTATGGTCAGGGCAGGGGTGTGCAGGCAGTGGAGTGTGGCTCTGTCCTGGCTCCTTGCAGTGGTGAGAGCAGGGGCAGAGCCACGATCTGCTGCCTGCACGCCCTTGCCTTGTCATGCAGGCTATAGATTCATAGATGTTAGGGTCAGAAGGGACCTCAATAGATCATCGAGTCCGACCCCCTGCATAGGCAGGAAAGAGTGCTGGGTTTAGATGACCCCAGCTAGATGCCTATCTAACCTCCTCTTGAAGACCCCCAGGGTAGGGGAGAGCACCACCTCCCTTGGGAGCCCATTCCAGACCCTGGCCACTCGAACTGTGAAGAAGTTCTTCCTAATGTCTAGTCTAAATCTGCTCTCTGCTAGCTTATGGCCATTATTTCCTGTAACCCCCAGGGGAGCCTTGGTGAGTAAAGCCTCACCAATTCCCTTCTGTGCCCCCATGATGAACTTATAGGCAGCCACAAGGTCGCCTCTTAACCTTCTCTTGCGGAGGCTGAAGAGGTCCAGGTGCCCTAGTCTCGCCTCATAGGGCTTGGCCTGCAAGCCCTTAACCATACAAGTGGCCCTTCTCTGGACCCTCTCCAGGTTATCCGCATCCCTCTTGAAGTGCGGCGCCCAAAATTGAACGCAGTATTCCAACTGCGGTCTGACCAGCGCCCGATAGAGGGGAAGCATCACCTCCTTGGTTCTGTTCATCATGCATCTGCTGATGCACGATAAAGTGCCATTAGCTTTTCTGATGACTTCGTCACATTGACGACTCATGTTCATCTTGGAGTCCACTAGGACTCCAAGATCCCTTTCCGCTTCCATGCCTCGAAGCAGGTCATTTCCTAGGCAGAAGGTATGCTGGACAGATCACAGCTCTGTCCTGGCCCTGGACCAAGCTGCCCACGCCACAAGATCCCAGGGCTGTAGAGCAGCTCCCTGCCCTGCCCTGCCACAAGCCCTGCCAGCACAGCTGGGGCCGGTGTCAATAGCAACCCCAGCCTTGCACTATCACAGTGCAGCTGCAGCGAGGTCTCCATGGAGACCGGCCCCAGCCATGTGGGCAGGGGCTGCTGGGAAATGGATCCAGTCTTCAGGCCAGACTTTACCCACCCCTGCCATAGGTGGATCATGGATTTTGAAAAGGTGGGTGCAGATGCTGTGGCACATCAGCACTTCTAACACAACACACATTTTTCTCCAGTTAAGAAGAAGCTAGATGCTTTACAGCATATAATAGTAATATTACAGCACTATGTTGTTCGGTTTAAGAGGAAATCAAAAACAAATATAACTATTATAATGTGCACTTATTTGCTAGCTTATATAAAGTTTAAAAAAACACAACAAACTAGGTAAAAAATTGTCAAAAACATATGTATAATTAGTCTAGTAGTCATAGTTAAATGTATGTCTCTTATTCAGATTCATAAAACAAAATCTAGCCTTCTTGAGCACCTTGACAATGCTTCCAATACTTCACTGTCAGTCATTTCTAAACCTGAATTTAATATTAAACATATGAGTTAAGTTTTTTAGCTAGAGTTAAAACAGTGTGCAAGGCTGTGAAATGAAAGAAAGGCATTACTAGGAATCACTAAAAACCAGCAAAATTGCAGAAGAAAGGATAGTTTGACTAGTGGAACATTAAGACCATTAGAAAGGATAGAAGGCTGTTAACCCCTGTGGAGTGGAGAGAGATTAACAGGAATCACAGACGATAATGAGCCATAAAGTCATTTGACTCTCTCAGCACTGTCTGAATATAAATATGGCTGTCCCTCTTAAGTAGTTTAGTTGTAGAGTTTGGGTGGAGCAGGAGTCAAAGAAAGATGTAAATGTACCACTACTCCCCACCCCCATCCACCCCTGCAACTGTACCCATTGTGTCAGGCACTGCAAAAGCATGTAATATCTGTCTGAAAAATGAAACAACCAAGATGATTCATAAGCACAGAAAAAGAAAGTGATTTGGCCAGAGGTCAAACAGCAGGTCAGTAACAAAGCTGAGAACAGACCCTACATTCCTGACCAAATGACCAAAGTGAACTTTTCTCTTATCTTTTGACTTGTCTATTTAATTGTGAGCCTTGCAGTAAAATATGTAAAGGAGATAAGGCTCATTTTCACTACAGTATGGCAGTCTCAGCTTGTAAGCTTATTGGGATACAGACTGTAAATATAGAAGGGGTGTCTGTATTCACGCAGAGATCTAACTGACCCACTCTGTGCCCTGGGCAGTGGCAGCACATGATACAGGAGCAGCAGCTGGAGGCTCGTTGCTGTGATCGGAGATACCATCTCCTTTTTGCTTCCAACTCCTGTGTCAAATGGATATCTAAACACTGATTTTCGGCACAAAAATAGGCAACGTTTCCCCTGAAGCAGCAAATCTCTGCCTGCTGCTCCTGCACCATGTGATGCCATTGTCCAGGATACAGTATGCTGCTGCTGCCACTGCTCTGCCTCCCTGCTGCCAGAGCTGGAACCAGAGCTGCTTCAGAGGAAGTAGAGTGTAAAGCAGGGGCGGGCAATTATTTCAGCTGGAGGGCTGCTTAGTGAGTTTTGGTGAGCAGTTGAGGGCCACAACAGTAGCCCTGCCCCTTGACAGGTGCCCGGCCCCCTCTTCGCCATCTTGGGACTGGAAGTCCCACCACCTAACCCCTGACCTTTGCCACTGAAAGTCCTTCCACTTGGCCCCAGAAGTACTCCTTTTGGGAAGGAGGTTTGCCATCTTGGAACCAGAAGCCCCCCCCCCCCCAAATTATATACTAAAAATCAAACATTGACAATAACACATTTTAATTTTATTGTTTACAAATATTTTTGTCCTGATTGGTGTGTGTTTGTGTGGTGTATATAGAGATAATTGCATAATAGCTCAAAATTAAGTCTTATTTTTGTATATTGTGGGGGTTGTGGGTGGGTGGTATGGGGTCTGTGGGGGTTGTGGGTATGTATGTATGGATGTTGGGTGTGTGGGTATGTGTGGTTGTGGGTGGATGGGTATGGGGTGTTTGTGGAGGTCTGTTTGTGGGAATGCATGGGTGTTTGTGTGGGTATGAAGTTTGTGGGGGACTCTGGGATGTGTGGAGGGGGAGGGTGTCTGGGTGTGTGTGCAGGAGGGTGTGCATGGGGAGGTGCGTGTGTATGGTGGGGTGTGTGCACATAGCAGTGAGTGGGGCTCCTCTCAGAGGGCATGGGTACGTAAGTGTGGAGGGGTGCATGTGGAGAGGTGTGTGCAGTTTGTGGGGGGATTGTGTGTGGGGAAGGGTGTGGTTCTGAGGCTTGTGGAGGGAAGGGTTTGTGGGTATGGTGAAGTATATGTGGGAGCCCCCTGCGTGAGCCCCTCTGCCAGGCAGCACCCCTCCCCCCGTGCCCTGCAATGGCCCAGAGCCCATGCATCCTGCAGCACCTCCCTGCCACTGCCAACGGTGCACAGGCCCTGCCCCACCCCATGCCCTTTCTGGACTCACCCTGGTGGGAGCAGTTCAGCTACAAGCCATGGACACAGCTCTGACCCCAGCCAGCCTCATGCCTGTTCTGCACTGCCCATCGGGGCCTGTCCTGCCATCCATTAGGCATGCAGTGGGGCTGTGGTAGCTCCATGGATGGACCATCTTTCTAGGCAGCCCAAGTGGCAGCAGCCCCTTCCAGCTGTCAGCACCACTGGATCTAGCCCCACGGTACTAGTGGGGCCCTGCACCTCACAGCCCCACCCCAGCCCATCTTGTACCTGCTGCAGACTCACCTGCCCAGGCTCAGCAGAGGCAGCAGCGATGGCAGAAAGTGTTGCTCAGCACAGGGGGAATGCGACCCCTCTCCCTCATGGTTGCTTGGCCTTTCTGGCTGTAGCTGCCCAGAGCCCACACTGGGCTGTCCTGTGTCTCTGCCACCATCACTGCAGCTTCTGGGTTGCCCAGTCGGGGAGTGGTGGCAGCGCAGAGCAGCCACAGGACAGCCTGATGCAGACTTTGGCAGCTGCAGCAGTGGAGTGTGGCAGTCGTGAGGAGGAAGGGCTGCTTTTCCCGTGCTGAGCAACAGTTTCTGCCAGGCAGCTACCACTGCTGCTGCTGCTGAGCCTTGGCAGGTGAGTCTGGAGCAGGCTTGGGGCAGGCCAGGTTGAGGCTGTGATGCGGGTCCCCACCGGTACTATGAGGCTGGAGCCAGCAGTGGTGGCAGCCAGAAGCAGTCCAACCACAAAGCTACAAACCCCGGTGTGTTCTCAAGGGGAGGCAGGATGCACCATTGCTGGACAGTGCATGGGCCAGGTGGGACCAAGGGACCTGCCGCAGGCCAGATAAAAACCCACCCTCTGCCCCCCTCCCCCAAAACAGTGCCTCAGTTTGTGTCCTTCTCACCTACCTATTGTCATGGTACTCTGTGGGGGGGGCACACACATGTTGCCGAGCACAAGAACATCCTGGTGTAGGCAAAGACCCTGGATGCTATACTAATGCTACAATGAATAAGGATAAAATCTCATAAGAGCTAGACAGAGTAGTTTACTAAACCTATATTTTAATATAAAATCAATGTTTGTATTAAATGAAAACATACTTTGCTTTAAACTTATTTAAATATACCCCTATATAAATTATTAGTGTTCACTTATGAATAATTATTTGAATATTAGCTTGCGGTAAGGGGAATAAGGACTTCATTAAATATGGACACTTAGGGTGTCATTAAGTAGGGACTGTATGAATAGTTGGAACATTTTTTCCAATATCATAAATCTGCCTATATTTAATGGAATATTAATTCTAATTAGAAATGTAAAAGCACTGTATAATAATGATATGGTACACTAGAGTATCCAAATGCACCCAAATGAATCAAAATCAAATGAATAAACAGTGCCAGTCTAGTATGGCAAAAGAATTCCAGCTTACTCCCAAATCTCAGCAAAAATGCTGGCATGTTTCTGAAAAGGTTGCATGTGCAGGTTCTGGTCTAGAGTTCAATGAATATTTCATTTCTAAATTGGTCAGCCATCTTTGAAAACCCCAAAGCTCAATCAGTTATGTGCAGGAAAAAAACCAACAATTCAGTCTTTCAACAATAAAGGATACCATCAAACAGTAATGTCATAATGTATGAGAGTTTTATATAACAGCATCCAGTTTTTTCCTTCACAGTTTGCTCTCTATACCCTTCTGCTGCTTGTGGTTGCTTTTGGTACTATCCTCTCTATTGAATACATATTGCTAAACTTTGGAGTCCTGTAGTGCCATGACAAGAACCATGGTATATTGGGTGTTTGTGCTTACACGGAGTTTGTTGAAATGAGGGATCATCACATTAAAAGGACATAATCAAAAATAAGGATTACAAATTGACCTGTTTAAAACTTGTAAGGAACACCCACGTGCTATTTAGGCCCCTAGCCCTTGCAGGTTTAAAATCATTGACTTCCTAGTCAGATGAGCTATGCTAATTTACAACTGGTGAGAAAATGACCATTTTTGCACTGAGAAATGCAATGGTTCCATTTATAGTAAAGCAATTTAAATAAATTAATCAAAAATCTGTGCAATTAAATATGATCTTTTATAATATTAGACATGGCCTCATTTGTTTGTTTCTCTGACATGATATTACACCCCAACTTTTTATTAAATTTGTAGAAAAAGCATCAATTCCAAATTATTACGAACTGAACAGATTATTAGATTCCTGAAGACTTTTGAGTTGGGTCATTTTTTTGGCAGTGTCCCTTTAACTAGAAATAATAATTCAGTTGTATTTGTTGCTAATTGCTTTGTTATATATAAAATACCTTCAAATATATTCTTAATATATCAGAGATATAGTTCACTCTCTAGAAGTGTCTTTAATATGCTATAAAGATGTTTGCCTATATTGCAGAAAGGCAGACATAATCTAGGCACTGGGCCGGGGTGGGCAACTATTTGGGCCCAAGGACCACTTAAGAAGTTTTGGTGAGCTGTCATGGACTGGGTCAGCACCCCTTCCTCCCCCCCCCCCCCCCCCCGCAACAGCTCACCAAAAATCCCTAAGTGGCTCTGCTCCATGCACTGCCAGAAGGCTAGGATGGGGCTGCAGGTGGGTGGTCAGCAGCACCAGGAGCAAGATGGGTGGATGGGAGTGGGGCTGGCATTGGGGACCATGACAGCGGGGGACTGAGGCCCAGGGCAGAGCCGCAATCCTCTCCTTGCATGCCCCTGCAATGGGCACTAGTTCTGCAGGCAGGGGCATGCAGGGAGCAAATCACAGCTCTGCCCCAGGTCCCAGCCGCAGACTATTACCACCCCACAATTCTGGGGTCTGCATGGGATGGGACCTGAATGGGCAGGACATGCAGCCAGACAAACAGAATGGAGACACAGGTGGCCTGAAAGCGATGTCTGGGAGCAGGACGGGCAGGCAGGGCTGGGTCCAGGGTCTTGGGGTGGTGACAGTGTGGGGCCGGGGGTCGGGATAGAGCTACCATCTGCTCCCCATGCACCCCTGTCTGAGGAACTAACACCTCTCACAGGGATGTGTGGGCAGTGGATCACAGCTCTGCTCCAGGCCCTGGCCCATGCTATAACCACCCCATGATCACCCATCCTTTTCCCAGACACCACTGCCCACCCACCCACAGCCCCATCCCATCTGCCTGGCCATACATCCTGCCTGCATTGGTCCCGCCCTTGGCAGTGGGTGTGGGGTGGATAAGCTAGGGTCCCCGGGCAGTGGGCCAGGGGCTGACGGCAGCAGCTGGAAGGAGCCGCTACTGCTGGGGCTGCTAGGAAGTGAGTCTTGCCACTGCATCGCCCAGGCCCTGCTGTGTGCCTGGGGGTGGCAGGATCAGCCACCTGTGTCCCGGCTGGGTAGGACCAAGGGACCTGATGCTGGCCAAACAAAATCCCGTGGGGGGCCAGATATGGTCTGTGCGCCATATTTTGCTCATCGGTGCACTTGGCCCTCTGAATAGGTAGGATTTTCACTGAGATCAATGCAAACATAGACATTAGGAGCTGGAAGAGACCAGAGGCAGGAAGTCTGCAGGGATCAACTGATCCCAGAAAGATAAATATCCAAACGCCTTTTGAATGAGTCCAGAGTAGGCACTTGCTCCACCTCTGGGCGGGGGTCTGTTCCAGACCTTGGACACTCGGACTGTAAAGAAGGTTTTCCTTATATCGAGTCTGAATCGGCTTTCTAGAAGTTTGTGACTGTTAGATCTAGTTATCCCTTGGCAGCCCTGGTGAACAAGTGTTCTCCCAGATCCTGATGCACCCCCCTTATATACTTTACTTATAGGCAGCCACAAGTCCCCCCTAAGCAGCAGTCAGTGTATGTGGAACAAGCTCATATGTCACATCTTCATCACTGCCAGAATATCCCACAGGTATGGTCTATTGAGGGTAATATTTATGCAGAATAAGCATGTTTTGCAACTCTCATTAAAATGCCCATTATAATTGGACACCCAGAAGTAGGGTCTTCAGCTCTACATAATACACTTGACAGACTTTAGTGATCTGAATAGAATCATCCTAAGGCTGGATAGAGAACAGTAAAATTATGAGACTAAAATTGCCAGAAATTGTTTTCATGGTTAATTAAAGTCCCAACAGATCTTAAGAAGGGAAAGCAGTTTCTATCAAGCAGCAGAAATTTTTGCCAATAAATAATTAATCCAAAAAACCTCCCTACCATTTTTCATGCCGTCTATCATATTCCACAACAGTAGCATATTTATATAATTTATGTAACTTTTGGAAATTATACTTCAAAACCTACAGTATAACTTTCAAGATTATAATTTGTAATTGCAACAGTGTCAACTTGTACTTCGTGTACGTGCGCTGCTTCTCTGTTTATATTTTGAGACTATTTTACAAGAATATATAATATGCAACCTTTTTGATTTTATTGGGCTAATACTTGCATATATTTTGATAGCAACAACAACACCTCCATTCAAGGCTCCAAAAATGGTTTTGCTTCATTCATTAGATTCTATCTTTATGCTAGTACAGTTCAGGAGTGACTAGAGAAGATAGGCAAAGTTAGGGGCAAACTAAATCTCTTTGTTCATTTTTATAAGTATATTGTACCAGGTGTCCTAACCCCTGTTCCTGAGAGTAGGGCCAGGAAGCCTTAAAGGGCTGCAGCCTGATGCAGACAGCTGGGTCATGATCAGTAAGCAGCTGGGGAAAATAGGGGCTACCTGGGAGAAAGCTGCATGGCAATAGGCAGTAAAGGGCAGACCTCCAGCAAGGTCATAAGGTAGTGAGTGCAAAACAGCTGGCCACACTGTAGCCCATTAGGGAGATAAGCCTACTGATTAGCCAAGGAAAAGTCCCTGTGCCCCAATAGACTGCAGGAGCCAGAAGGGGTGGACCCAGACAGGGGATTTAATTAGGGCTCCTGAGCTAGAGGGCAGAAGTCTGACCCAGGAGGTATTTAGCAGAAGGAGCTCATCTGGGAAGCAAGTCTCAGGTAGAGAGAAGTTTTCATGCTTGCTTGTAATTGAGCTGTGAGGCCTGGGAGTGGCTGAAGGGGATAGTGAGGGTGTTGCAGGTGAACTGTGTGCTGGTTGTGGAGAGGCCCAGAGAGCCTGGGAGGGTGGGTCTTAGATCCTCACAACAGGGAAATAGAGATCCCCTACCCAGGAAAGGGGTTTCTGGACTGGCAGCCTGGCTGTTTGAAGGCAGCCTCTCAAACATATCATCAAGGCGCAGCAAGCAAGCTGGAAAAGTGTGCCAGGTGCCAGATAGAAGGGAGACAGGCCAGGCCAGGACACCAGGGGAGTTTACAGGCTGCCCAAGACTCCCCAGACATTGCTACGTATGTTCTGAATATCTGTTTTATAAAGGTAACATCAGAAACAAACAGGATGTTATAAAATAACTATTACAATGCATGGTATAACCCTACAGATGCAGGATTGTAGTTTAATTTCGGCTCAGTGCTGTTAGCATCCAACCAAGCTGGCCAGCCTGATCACAGCATTTCCATCTTTGCTATCTTCCCTTCACCTTTCAAATCAAATGCTAGTTTCTTGTACAGGAACTAGCCTTTTCTAGGCTTTTGCTCATTTTTGCTGTCTGTGTGCTCCCAACTTTGCACCCTGGACTTAAAAGCCAATGTACTTTGTTTCCTTCTCTCAAGCACCTTTTATGCTTTCTTGGGTGTGGCACCTTGCCATTCAAAACTTCCTCTCTTCAGTCAGGTCTCTACTTAAGTACAATTGTGCAAACCTTTCCTGTAATCACTATTTATTCACAAGAAATGCAAAAAGAAAAAAAAAGGGCAATGAACTCTGGCTGCAATCAGACTCAAGCTCCTCAGTTATTCTTTTTATATAGCTCTGTTTCAGACCGTGCAATTCCCTAGCAGTGGGCTCAGAGGAGGCCTCCCACACACTTGTCCAAATGCACAAAGGCATCTCACAGTAATAGTCTCTGTGCTTGCTGAACTTTGTGGAAAGGAGCTGTGTGCACTTACTCTGTCTGGAGTATGATTTCTAGTCAAAGGAATGTGGGGATAGCTGTTTCTGATGGCCCAATCAAGTCTCGCCTGGATTATGAATTCGTCACTGTTATCGGAGAGCAACTTAACCCATACTTGCAGATGGAGAATGATTTCCCACTATGCATCATTGGAACACTGCGTCTAGTTGGGGCATCCATAAATTGTAAACAGTATTAAACAAGAGTAACAAGAACGATTCTTAGTCCGGGAAAGCTACATAACAGTGAAGCTGAAGAAGCTCAGCCTATTTATTGTATTAAAGCGAAAATAAAGAAACAATGATACCTCCCTTAGAAACCTCTGTAGTCACTAATGTGTTGGATGAACTATTTTGGTGGAGAGTTGCTTTCCTGGAAGATGCAGTTTTGGTCAGCTCAGAACTAATCAATAAATTTCACCCAAAATGAATTGAATCAAAGTGAGAATTGCTCCTCTACAGGTGGTGGTTAGGGCCCCAAGGAGGGAGATGGGACACCTCTATTCTAGTCTCTGCTCCGCTGAGTAGTTAAGTGCTTTATGCAAAATGAAAGAGCTTCCAAAGGAGAAATTGAGAGTAATACATCCTAAAATACCATATAACATGGGGAGTAAGGCACCCTCTTGAGAGTGGCGAGATGTTGATTTAAATTCCTATTCTAGGTCAATAACGGATTAATTCAAACTTGGGTTTTCTTTTGTTGACAATGCCCAGAACAATGTTATTTTGCGTTTTCATTTCTGCAAGAGATAGTGGGGAAAGGTAGAGGGGAGGAGTTTGATTTGGATTGAACTATTTTTTTTTCAATTTTTCAATGCAACACTGATCCAAACAATCAATAATCTCAACCTCCTACATAGCTACAATGGATCTGGCTGCTGTAGATTCTGTCATGCAGCTTACTCAGCATGTTTCTAGCTGTTTTGGAATAGCTGTATCAAGTCAAATTTAGTCATATACCTCACAGTGTGTATATATGGATACAATTATAAAGAAACGTGATATGTTGGTACCCTAGCCTAACAAAAAATTAAAGTAGTTGATAGAATTTTTGTATCATAGTGCCTGCTGTGCAAACTTATTAAAAATCTTTAGTGAAAGATGCTGCAGTTCTCTCTGTAGTATTAATAGCATTTCATCTGAATCTATAATGGTGTTTAGATAACAGGAAAATGGTTGAGTTAGCTGGGAGACAAGCTGGCAAAGATGCAACAGGGATCAGTAAAGAGAAAATATAACAGTGGTGCTCAGAGACAATCCTGAATATGTGCAGTAGAAAGACATGAATGGATAAAATACTAATATCTGTTGACTCTCATTCCATATATAGACACAACACTAATCTTTTTATTCTACCTGATTTTATTTTCATTTGACCTCTGTTTTTGCCCCTGTATTTGTTGAATGTGTGCTCAACGAGGTTAAGGGCAAAGCCCTGTTAACCCAACTAAGGGTAGTTTGTGTCACTTTTTTCTGTACTCCCTCTCCTCTAGCTTATTCAGTGGCTGTTTGTGGTGCTGTTTCTCTTCTGTTCTCTGCTGGCCTACTCAATGTTTGGCTTCTCTAATTTTTTTCTTTATGTTTTGTCCAGGGGATAACTAGTCTGACACTTTGAACTGACAAATCTTTCTTTAGCTAAGTCATGAGCCTCCAACTAGCTTTTCTGATAGCTCATCATGGAGGTTCCCTCAGCTTTCTCCAGCTCAAGATAATAAAATCTGAACTCACGTTTGTCTCTGTCTTCCTACTGTTTCTCTCTTTGCCACTTCTTTTGATAATTCCAACAACCTTTCCATCACACACCCAAAGACGGAGTTTCAAACCTGTCTTACCACATCCTGATTTTTTTTATTATATTGTAAGAAAGCATCCTTTTCATTTCTCTTACGAAAACCTTCACATATGCCTTTGTCATTCATTTTACCTGCTTCAGCTCCCTCTAATTTAGCCACCTCATTTCTCACCTCACGCAGCAATATTCCATCTAAAAGAATCTGCAAAAATCATCATAATCATTTTCTGCTACTTGGATCATGTCAAAAACTCTTTCCTGTCTGTCCTCCCCTTTATGTTCAGGTTTATCTTCTACAGCTGCATAGTTGCTCTCCTGCTCTTATTTCTTCCTCCTATTCCTTTTGTTCCCCTTAGTTGTCCATCACTTCTAACTACTGTCTTTGCATCCTCCCATTTTCATTTTTGTGGTTCTTCTATGCTGAAAGAATCTCCATCTTCTACCAGTCTGTTTGAAATATCCTCTTGAAACACACATCATCTGCAAAAGTAGCCTATGAGAATCCTCCAAAAAAAGCATTTAAAAATCAGAGAGCGCGCTTTATGTTTGGACCTTCCAATCCTTAGCCATCTGGTATATAAATCTGAATGTCATCCTTTGTTCAATTTGAGTTTTATGTCCCTTGGGGCAAGGACAACATCATCCTTTAACACAGGAATGGCACTCAGTAGCAGGACTGAAATCAGGCCTGGGTGTAATCGAAGTTTTCCTTTTGGGAAGTTCTCGCTCCTGCTCCTGCCTTCTTTTCTGTTATGGTTAAGGATCAGACATAGCTTTGTCCTCATCACAGAAGACTAGTGGGGATGGAAGCATTTACTGAGATATAAACTCAAATAATGGAATCTGACAGAACAGTGTTATGGTACACAATGTACTAGTTTTATTAGTAATCTTTATGATGTAATAAAATAAAATGCCTTTCCAGTGAGTCACCATGCCATGTAATACAGGTATAGTAACAGTGGAGTGTTACATGACAGAAAGCCTGGCGAGCCAAGCGTGGCCTCCTATCAAAAATATATATATTCACAGTTCGCAATAACAGCTTCACAAGCTTCAGAAATTCCATTACAAGTTGTAGGATTTGGAAAATTATTTTATAGGCTGTAGTGCACACTTTGGAAAAGCGGCTGGAAATGCTACCGGCCAAATACTTACCGACACATTAGGCTTCTGGCTCCCAAATGTCAGCCTTTCAGAAAACCAGTACATAACATTTTGATTGACTTGAGGAGAAAGTTATGCACTGGGAATGCCAAAAATGCAGTTGCACCCTAGCTGTGCTGATGGCTATATGTAATGTAAGGTCAGAATAGCTCTCGGAAAATAAAGCAAGAATCTACGAGGACTATTTAATGGACATGAATGGTAGCACATCGCTCCTTCATACTTCACTGCTTCTGCGGTTGTGCTTGCTCTCCAACTGGAGTAGAAACGAGACTGGTTTCTGTCCCTAGCTGGAAAAAGACAGTCTGCTAGGACCTAACATAGAGAGAAATAGGTATGCTCTTGCTGGAGGCAAGCGATGTGCCTTCTCAGATTTGTTTGGTTTTTAGATATACACACCTTAAACTTGTTTCTGGCAAAGTGAAGGCTGAATCGCACTGCAGCCATGGTATTTCTGTGATGTGCTTCTTTGCTATTAGTGTGCTGTGCACTTCCTGCTGTTGCTGCCTAAGGGGATTTCTGGCGTTACACTTCTGATTTTAAACAATATCTTTCACTTTTGAACACAACAATTAAGTAACGCTGCAGCAAGCTGTGCAGCAGAGCTTTGAATTTTGGTGAACAAACGTTTTAAAGCTCTCACGATCACTGCTATTTGCCTATTCACAATGAAGAGTGCATAAACATTTGCACAGCTGAGCTGCTGGATAAATGAATTCCAGTCCAAAAGGAGTCAGCTAATCTGCTGAAAACAGTTACATTGAACCCCCTGCTCCTCCTTATAGCTTAATTATAAAATTGGAATTAAAAACCCCACAAGTTCTTCGCAGATACTGACAGTGCTAACTCGCAATGCTGATATGGACGTTTTTACCCACGTTCAAAACGAGCGATAGTATTCTGCAGTAGATGTTTGAGAGCACCGCATTAGTGTTATTACAAGCTGAGATATTTTTGCCCTATTGGTAGAATGCAACTAAGGGGGATGTGAAGCTACCACCAAACTTCCTGTTTGGAGGGAAAAGGAAAAAAAAAAACCCACCTGTACCTACCTTTAGTGGATTAAATGTTGGCTCACTATCAGATCCTGAAGTGAAAATGTTAATTGAGAGACATCAATAAGTGGAGGTGTACATTTCTAGGGAGTGTCCAAGAAGCTGGTACTTTTTATAGTGCTATTCAATATTTTTATCACCAGCCTAAGTTATAGAAAACCATTGCCAGTTAAGTTTGAACTCACAGGCCTCTAGAAGAGTGCCTTGCATGCTGGAGTTTGTCTATCTCAACCATGCACTTGGTTCAATAAAAGATATAACCTACAGGAATCTTTGCCTTGCACATTAAAATTTGAATTGCAATTGCTTCTGTGCAGTAATCTTTATTCTTTTTTTTAAATGTAGCACAGGGTAATCTGATTTTTCTGCCATATATTCTTCCTCATTTATTTATAATGGTACCAAATATAAATTATTTTCAGTATTTTCCAGTAGTTCTGTCAGAGAACTGAAAGCACACTGTGAAATAATTTAGGCCTTTAAAGGCCACATTTTCAACCCAGCATCTCCAATTGCATGTACAATTTAGTTTGCACAATTTTTTCAATCATGATTTTGTTCTTTATTCTGAAAATTAGTTACATGATTGGGTAGTTGCCTTTTTTTCTATACAAATAGGGTTTGCTTGCTGAAGTCAATGTTTCTCTAAATAGGGGAGGGAAATTAGCACTGAATTTTGGAAACGGTTTTTTGAAAATTGGGTCCTTAATGCTTGACAAGCCAGATTTACTGCTGGTGTAAACACCATGGCTCCACTGAAATCATCAGCACAATATCAAATTATACCAGCTGGGGATCACCAGATATTAGAGGTATATGTTCTGGGACTGATGCTAAAGGACATTGAGAGTTGCTGACTCCCGCTGAAATCGGCATTAGGCATATGCATGTGCAATTTGTAACTGTTTTATGTTCATCAGTCACATTTAAATTACAGCACTTTTATTAACAGTAGAATGCAGAGAGGTCCAGATTTTCCATTTTCTCTTTCTGCCATGGACACAAATCAGAGAACAGGCTGAGTACACAGCATCTTCACTACATATTTGCATATTCTGGCCAAATCTCACATTCCCTGATCCAGAGAACAATTTAGAGCAGCACTAGGCATGTAACAGCTCTATTTGGGGCTGTTGCCTATCTGCCATCTAAGTAGTTTCTAGGTACCTCCTCTGCCGTCCCCTTCTCCATTGATTGATTACATCTTGAAGCCAATTAAGAAACCTCCAGAACCATGTGGCAGCTGCCTAAAGCTCCCTTTTATGCTATTGCTTTAAAACTGCTACAACGCTGTAAAGAAGTTAGACAAGTTATTAGCTATTGTACATAAATATCCTAAAATAGTTATTATATTACTAGTCTGACAAGTATGTGTCACTTTAAAGTAACCATTTACATTAGTTTATTTTAAAAATTTACTTCAGCAAGGAATTCTGCCATTTGAATATATTCAGTTCCTCCAGGTAACTTTCTGTGATTATTCATTTCCTTCTTTTTTTTCTTTTCTTTTTCTTTTCTTTTTCTTTATGGACAAAGAGGCCAGGGCTTTAAATCTAGAGAGCTATTTGTAAATAATTTTAGTGTGAATGAAACCAATGTGCTTGCCAAATTAGTCACAATATTCTTCTGTCAAATGTGTCTGGAAGCGCCAGATGATATGGTCCTATACTACAGAGCTGCGGCAATTGCTCCTTTGCATATCGTATATATCTTTTGTACTATGTATGTAGAAGCATACTTTTGAAAATCATGAATTAAAGGCATGCCCTTAAAATTTGATCTTTTTATGTTTTGTTTTGTAAAGTTCATGGTATTTAATTTTGGGGGGGAGCTTTAAACATCTTTTGTGGGGGTTGTATGACAAATGGGCATATTTTTGCTCAGTTTTAGGCTATTTAGGTCACAGCTGTCCAGTTTCTTTTTTGGTAGAGAATAGACTTTTGCAGAGTGAATTAGAGTAATGGATTCATTTCAGGAATTTACATGGGGGAATCTGATTAATAAATTATCCTTTTATGTAGAAATAACTCTTCTGTATTTTTTCTAATCTTGAGAATGCTCTGTAATGAATGCAAGCTTTTCAGGTCATTAAATGAACTACGAAAAGAGTGGATTATTACCTTTGAGAGTTAGATTGTGGCATACTGTGAAATATATTCCTATTTCAGTGGAAATGCACAAACCCATTTCAAACAGCAAGGGAGCATGACATCACATGTGCCTGCTATGAGAAACTGAAAGCCTGAGACTTTCCTTTCAGCTGACCCCTGTCCTCCAGCTGCCTCCACATATGGACAAAGTTTCTCTCTGCCAATTAAAAATGCTCTACAAATATGTTTAATTTGGTCTACTCGTGAAATGTGTATCACTCACTTCAGCTCAGTTTAAGGAATGCCAAGAACTGAAAGACTCTAGCTCTAGCATCTTTGCTGTAGGGCTGGCCCAAGCCCAGGTTTTTGGCATCCCTCATTTTCCTAATTATGGTACTTATGCCCACAGATGCAGTGAAAGGTCTAGTGGTTCTCAGCCTTTTGGACATGATGCACTACTCCATAACTCTTGTGAATTGAGTGCTTACCTCCTTGCAGAGAGGCTGGGCAGTGTGGGATAGAAATCATCCAGGCAGGGGCAAGTCTGAACCTGCACTTATTTGCTTAATTTCTCTGCTCTTCTCATCACACCTCAAGACAGCCTTCAAGGCTATGGCAGCACCCTGGTTTAGAATCACTGCTCTGAAGAGTGTCCTGAGAGGCTGTGATCTCCTCAAAGCATGACTTTCCATACAAAATGGATGAAACTGGTTTAAGATAAACCTGGTAGAATACCGCATCAGACTTAACTGGTTTGGGTCAGCCTGGTTTATGCAGTGTGTGTCCCAGACCCCTTCCTTGTTTAAGTTAAACCAGAGTCCCCCCAGCCCTTGCAGCCCTGGGCTGGACTGGGCTGTCTCTTCCAGCAGAGAAGGATTGGGGGGTGGGGGCAGGGTCTGCCTGCCCCCAGCAAACCCCGGTCAGAGTGTGGGGCCAGGGAGCAGAGGTTAAACACCCCTTCCCCTGCTCAACCTTACTGCTGGCTGTGACTGTGGACTACAAATCCCAGAGGCACCTGGAAGCAGGAAGAGTTCTGCTGCTGTGAGTCTGGACTGCAAATCCCTGAGACCTCAGGAAGTTGAAGTGAACACACAGCCCATGCTGACTACATGTCAGAGAGCCATGCTTTATTGCCCCCTGACTTCTGGGCTGAGCCACTGCAGGCATGTGGCTGCATTTCCTGAATCAAAAGTGAATGTGTGTCCAGTTGTTTCTCAGTTTAATCTCTGCAGCTTAGACTAACCTGGAAAGACTACATTGATTCAGTGTCAGGCTTTTTGACTGTCTGTACTTAGCCCAGAAGTTCAGTGCACATAAACTGGTTTCAGCCATTTGGAAAGTGGTTTAAGATAAAGTTGAATGAATGTAGTATCTGACTCAACTGATTTAGGTTAAACTGGTTTATTGAACTTCTGTCCCAGATCCTCTCTAGATTCAAGCTGTCTGCTCCAGCCAAAAGGAAGGCATGCTCCACCAGTTTCTGTCCTTGGCCACTGAAGACATGTGGCTATGTTTTTGGAATCAAAAGTGTATGTCTGTTCACTTTCTTATAGGTTCATTCTTGAATGCAAAGATTGAATCAATTCTTGAATGCAAGGATTGAATCAATTCAGCCTCAGGCTTTTTGACTATCTGTACTTATTGAAATTAAGAGGAAGAAATAGGCTAAGATCACTATCTTATTAATATATTTACAAATAAAATCAGATTTATAACTGCAGAGGTGATCTACAAGGTACCTGTAAATATTACTCATTTGCACCTTACCACTGGGAATTTAAATAGGCACGTATTAACAGGGAGCCAGAAGGCTCCTGTTACTTTAAGAGGAAAGTATATAGGAGGCTAAGCTCAATCAGGGAGGACTGGCAGCTAGGAAATAAGCTAGCTGCTAATGAACTGGCTGCCAGCAAACAGACAGACTGGTAGCCACAGGTAGAAACAAACCCATGGAAAATAAATCATTAAGGGAATAGAGGCAGAACAATAAAATGCACCAAGGGCAGGCAGGAAGGCCACCCAGAAGCAATGCACTGCAAACAACTGAACTAAGTCTGAGCAGATGGGTCATCATTAGGCACAGAAGGGAACTCCTGTGAGTCCCTACAAAGTCACATGACTGGATGGGGCTGGTCTTTGGAGACTCATAAAGCCAGTGCCCAAGTCCAGGCAGGCAATCTGGCTCTGCTAGCTACAGACTGAAGATTTCTAGCCCGGGAAAATTGTAGTAGAGGGCTCTGCTGACTCCTGGAATGCCCTGTCAGGGGGATCTACTATCAGGAAGATAGATCAAGGCTCACTCTAAGACCCATGGTAGCCTCCCTTTCTACCTCTATTAAGAATATTGAGGTATGGCAGGAAAAAGCAAAGGGCGGGTACTTTAGAGACAGGGCGGGTTAGGAACCATATGGCCACCAGGGGGTATCACGGCCACCCCTGGGGTATGGACCTGTTACAGCAGGTTACTAGTGATAGACTTCAATGAGTTCTGACCATATATGTCCAGATCCAGGTTGGGATCTACTTTTCTAGAGAGCTTATATTTCTATAGTAAACAGAACCAACATTTCAAATCCAAATATCCATGACTTCAAGGCCATTTGAAATCCAGATCAATTCCCAACTTCTGTAGTTTATACAAATATCTACTGTAGTTGTTGTTTCGTAATCTAAAAAGCAGAGGTGACATGCAGCAGCTTTGGGTTTGCCTGGACACTCTTCCATACAAATTGTGACTAATACTTGTTTTTGCTTTGCTGATAGAGCTGATGAAATCACAACCTAAAGCTGGATGGGCTTCTGTAAACAAGTATCCACAGCACTTTGTCTTATTTCATACTGAAAATTAAACTTCCTACAATATTTATTTAAAACAATATTTTAATCATAATGTTTTCTTTTGTAAGAATCGATAGAGGGTCTCTTCCTCTTTCTACTCAGCAATAAACATATTTTGTACATTTGGATTACATGCAACTATGAGCAAAACAGAAATATGGAGAACAGTTTTTAAAGTAGGCTATTTCAAAAGAGGTTACAATCTACAGTGCCTCAGGGATTCCTCCCTCCTCCCCCCACTCTCCTCATATGACCATTCCAACTGTCTAACTTCATTGTATTCATTCACACCATTGTGCATTTTGTGACTTTTTATTTATATTTTTATTTACCATCATGCTGTATTAGACGTTCATAGAGCCTGTGTGTGTGTGTGTGTGTGTGTGTATGTGTGTGTGTGTGCAGTGAGCATCTGGGATAACCTTGAGTAGCACTGAGACTGCTTGGAAGTTGAGCAGATAGATTGTAGGTTGAAAGACACCACTCTACGGGTCTCTCCCATGGTGGAAGTGTATAACTGAATACACCATCAGAGATATGGTTGCTATGTGCATGTGTCTATGTGAAAGTGCCTAAATCTAGCAGTGTTCCTTAAACATGACTCGGGTCAGAGCTAAGCAGCAAAACTAAGGATTGAAATATTAGAACTTTTTGCCATCCATCATTATGCCATTCATTCATTGTAAGCCTCTGCAGCTAAGGTCATCTAGACACCTGTGTTAAGTGAATACTTTTGTATTAAAAAAACAAGACATAGTTGTTAAAAGTCTATTGCTGGAATTTTATAGACTGAGAAGTAGAGATGCTTTTGTCTGCAGTGCAATTTAAAGAAATGCTGAAATGCTGTTTTTTCAAGGATGTGATTCTGCACATGGTGTCTCTGGGCCATATTCAATAAGTGCTCCATCCACTCTCTACATCCCGGAAGGCTGCACAAGGCTTCAGAATTGATTTGTGTATGTTTTTGCAGCCTTGCTCAGGCTCTTGTGGCAAAGAAGCCGTGCAGAGTTATTTTTATTGATTCTTGTTCTGTGTAATTTTTATTGATATGTTTGACCAGACTGACCTGATACACATCACTAAAATACTGTTGAACTATGTCATTTAAACATCAACATTCTAAGAAGCAATTTTACTCTTTAAGTTTTGATACTTAATCAGACCCTTAAACAAAATGAGGCCCACATGGTTGATGAAGTCCCCACTAGCTTCTGAATGGACTTCTGTACCAAGGACACCATATCTCTAAAAGAAGCATTGTCCCATATACCAACATCCATTGTATTTCCTTCCTTCTCAAGTGTTCCTGGGAGGGGGTTGGAGCAAAATGAAGGTTTTCAGGATTCCAGCCTTAGTTTAAAACACAGCTATATCCATTCTAGTAGCATCCATGTTCAAAAACTATTATCAAGCTTTGTTTTCCTGCATAGTTATTGCTAGTAATATTGTGGCATTATTTTCCTGTCCTTTGTTGCTTACCCCTCATGACTTGCTGTCCTCCCCCAGTCTGCCTGCATTTTTTGGCTTTACAAAGAATAGCATATGTAGAAAGTCTGTACCAGGGGAGTTGGACATTCCTTAGCTGAGACATGCTCCTGTATTCTTCCTACAGGAGTTTTATGAGGATTAAATAGTATATGTGATAAGCAGTACGGGTATGTGAAACGGACCATATTCAATTCTGATTCAGATTTGGCCTGAATTGGGGACAGTGATTCAATTAGTTGATGTAGATCACTGTCCTGATTCAATTCGGCTGAATCCAAATCTGAAGATTCGATGGTGATTCAGAGAATCAGCGATTCGGCTACAGATACAGTTTTCAATGTTTTTTCTACATACCTTGAGGTAGCAGGCATAACTCATGAATGCTGCGATGCTGGGGTAGATGACACATCCCACAGGAGCATGGGGGACCCCCCGCATGCTCAGTGGCAAACCTAGAAGTAGACCGAAAGTACTCCCACTGAGGAAATGAACTCAGCCCAGCTGGGCTGAGTTCCCATCCCCTGCACTAGATCAGGCTGGGGATGGGCTGACTTCCTGTCCCCAGGCCGATCATAGGGCTGGGGAGGGGAACTGAGCTTGGGAAGTGAACTAACCCTGAGCTCAGTTCCCCTCCCCTGCACTGTGATCGGTTTCCCGCAGCCCAGCGGTGGGAGACGGGGAGAGCCAGGGCTGCGCTCCCGGCTGCTGCTGGGAGCGCAGCCCTGGTTCTCCCCTGTCTCCCACCACCTCACTACTGGCTGCTTCAAAACTCAAAACGTTTTGAAACTTTCAAAACACTTCTACCTAGCCTTGTTTTGTTTCCAGGCTGTTTCAAAGCCCTTTGTTCCAATTTGATTTCACTGTTTTGAGCTCAAAGGGAGTCAAAACAGGATCAAATCAAAACAGCCGGTGAAATTTCTCACAGCCCCAGTAGCAGTAGCAGTGCAAATAATTAACTCTTAAACTGCCAATTATGTGCTTCTGCAGCAGATAATAGAGTGAGTTTTCTTTCTACTTATAGTGTGTAGCTGATGCAGCAAAATCTGCAAAAATGGTGCAAGATAAATGATAAATGCTGAGTCATTAAAGCAACTTATCAGTAGGTCAATAACAGCAAAAAAGAAATGTGCTTGAAATCCAGCCTTTTATAAAGCCACTCTCCAAGTCCTACCCAATGCTGTTTGTGATGCCACAGTTTAGAATGGAGAGAGGTAAAATTGTGCTTTTTTCTGGGAGGGGTTTGACACCTCCTCTCAATGAAATGTAGATGCTACCTATTCAAACTTGGTTGTATTGTCACTGAATGTGCTATTTCTGATGTAGGCATTGTCTGGGTGATTTTTAGCATGCATTGAAGACATAATCATAAACTATTCCATATGGAAGTGGGTACGTGGCTTCACAGATGATAATTTATGGGGAAGATCATGTAGGTGTGGTACATATAGTTTCAAGCAGGGAAGAACAGTGAGGCTTTTCTTAAGTCTATTTTGTACAGAATTTATATGATTTTTCTATGCTTTGAAAAGTAGAATAAAGCAAGAGGCAAAGTTTGGATTATGGGTTGTAATTCTTTGTCCTAACTATTCCATTCTCTGATAGACTTGCAGCACAAATGCAGGCTCCTCTGCTTGGATTGCTCATAATTCTGGAATAAATAATCTTCATAAGTAGCTTTCCAGGGCATATAAGATAGATATATAGATGAAAGCATAGTGCACTGCAACTGTTTTGGGAGAAAATGTAAATGGGACAGACATTTTACTATTGTGCTCTTGGGCCAGTCTGCAGCTTCAAACCAAGACCTTTGTGTCTGTTTTGGCAAGAGAGTCAGGTGCAAGGAGTTATTTTGTGTCATAAGCTTTGAAACTAGGCCTAGCCCTTACTCACATATGGAGCTATTGGCTCACTGTCTTCCTACCACTTTTTGAACACCTAGTGCTGCTACTTGTTGAAATGTAGGGGATGCAGGCCTAAAATTGTGGCTAACTCCTGAACTACAGTTAGAGGGCTCTTTGCTGCTTCTTTACCTGGTGTCATGTACCCACAGAGGTCCAGACCTATAAAAGCTTATGGTAAAGCATTGGTAACTGGTCTTTTTGAGGTGTCAGACATAAGAGTTCACTTGCAAGAAACTGTGATCTTCTTCATTCTCAACAAATACTGACCTGTATACTGACTATTTTACTAAGGCTTAAAGACTTTTACAAACTTTTCTCAATGCTATGTTCCCTACTATAAAAAGCCATAAATTACAGTTATATCAACATTTATAAAACATAAACATTTATGTTTTAGTGTTCTCACTTTAAAAACTGTCTATTCATCTATTATTTCATACAGTTAGTAATAATTAGCCAGATTCTGGAATGATCTAATGTTTTCGCTGTCTTTTTCTTCAAAAGCAGTGGTTAAAAAATAGGCCTTTTAAACTAGTATGATTAAGGTAATTTGGGGTGTTTGAACATTGTAAGCTAGGATTAATACAATAAATACTCAGTATGCTCTACTGAAGATTTTCAGTATCTTTTTGTCACTTAGAAAGCTTTCCCTAGTATGATGTCAGCACAGGAGGTACCCAAGAAATACAGCAAATCATTTCCCCAGGGATAAGAAAGCTTTGGTTTTCATCATATGTATTTTTGTTAAAAAATTGAAAGCTCATAATCAAAGGCTTTTTTCCTGTGTTACCAACATGCCCCTGCATTATGGAATAGTTTTATCTGAAAACTGCATTTCCAATATAAAAAGGCTTCCATTACTAGAAGATGCTGTCATACCCCTATGCAGAATCTATCACTTTTTCCCCATATTTCACTCTTAGCATGTGGTTGTACTTTGAAGAGTGTTTGCAAAAATAAAATTGTTCTGTGTTATCTTTTCATGATTTTCAAATCAAACATACTCAACTAACATGGAAACAGACACATTACAAGTGAAAGCTCCTTTGCCTAGAATCTAAAAGTCAGCTTGGGTTCTTGTTCTCTTGAAAGAGAATAGCACGAAAGGGAGCCTGACTGCAGTGAGGCAATGACCTGTCAGGGAGTCCTTCTGGGTTCTAGTCTCTGTTCCTAGGACACTTAAGCTTTTTGTATTAGACAACCGTTGGTTTAAAATTATAGAAACAGTCCCTAAAGTAAGAACAGGAGCACTTCCAGGTGGGCAGTGCTGTAGCAAGAGAGGCAACCGAAGCGAAGGGGCACCAACAGGCGCTGCCCAGCTGGAGCAGGGCACGGGATGGACCCTCGAGCAGCTTGTTTGGGGGGGCATGGGGATGGAGGACAGAGGAAAGGTGGCTCCTGCCACTGTGCACTCCTGGGTAAGCATAGGGGGGCACTGTGCCCTCTGGATCTGTGTGTGGGATGAGGGCGAGCTGCCGACTTTGCCCCAGGCGCGAAACTTTGTTGCAGTGGCTCTGCAGGTGGGCACCTTTGTAACTGGCCTTACATGGTCATGCTCCTACTTGGTCTCTTTCTCTAACTCCATGAATCTTGCTTCATGGTGGTCCAGCCTCAACAGAAAGAGGTAAAGAGCAATCCTTCTCAACTCTCGCCTATAGCCTGATAGTTAATACACTACTCTGGGAGATGTGGATTTGAAGTCCATCAGGCTTTGGAGAGCCTTGCCCACAGCTCTCATTTACTAGATAAGTGATCTAGGTACTAAGTGGCTGATTATATAGTAAGGTGTGCACAACCACTTTTCCCTTCACTTGCATAGTGTTTTTAAAGGAAAATATCCTCATTCTGACCTGACTTTTATCAGTGTGTTAGGCATGCTCAGAATGTGCCTAATGGATTTGGGACTGTTAGGGGACATAGGTGCAAGGGTACCTCATTTATGAATCCTAAATGGCCTTTAAGCATGATAAAAGCTGAGCTGTTCAGCACTGCCATAAAGATCTTAATTCTGGGCATGCACAGAGGAAGCTCTCTCCATGCCTCAAACTTTACTAACAAAATCTTAGGTGCCTATAGCCTTTTTGTTGACAAAAAAATTGGGTTAGAGTTTTGTGGATCACACTTTGGGACTTGGGTACCTAAATTCTACCTAATTTGCACTTTAGACACTTATGGTTTCAGTTAAAAATTCTTCTGTTGATCTTCAAGAATGAAGAAAATCCTATTAATTCTTTTAGCTGTGATCACACTTGCTAAATTCAGACAGTCAAAAAGCCCGAGGCTGAACTGATTCAATCTTCCCAGGTTAGTCTAAGCTGTGCAGATTGAATCAATAAGCAAGGGAACAGGCATTCACTTTTGATTCTGGAAATGGAACCATGCTCCTGAAGTGGCCCAAGCCAGAAGCCAGGGGGTACTAGAGCATGCCTTCCTGTTGAGCTAGAGGAAACAGCTTGGGCCAAGGCTAGCGCACCCACTCTGCAAAGCACCCCAGGGGACTGAGAGTTAACTTGAATCTGGGGTGGGGGGCGGGGTGGATCTGGGACAGAAATTCAATAAATCACTTTAACCTAAATCAGTTAAGTCTGATACTACATCCATCCAGGTTTATCTTAAAACAGTTTTGACCATTTTGAAATGGTTTTTGTGCCCTGATCTTCTGTTTGTGCTACAGATTTGAACCAGTTTCTAATTACTTGTACTGGTTTATGCGTAATATCTGTCCCTAGCCACTGCAGAAACAGCATCAGTACAAAGAAATAAAAACCTGTTTCCATACACAAAGAAAAGATGCAATGAACAGGAAAGGGCTATTATTTACATAGACATTTTTCAGAGTATAACAGCATTTTAATTTGATGTCCAATGTGAACTAACATGAACATGTTCAAACTTTGCCTAAACAGGAACTATGTTGGCAGTTGACCAGGAAGCTGATAGTTATACGACATTTGCATAAAAGAGAGCAGATTGCAGCTGTCCTACTCTTTTTATCTGGAGCATCTTGATCGTCTATATATCTTCTATATAATTAATATCTTCTATATTAGTGATGGGAATAGAGGTAGCCACATTTAAGCAATTTTGGACAAGGACTTTGTGTCTTTTTGTGTGTGTTTGCAAATTGCCATGCAAATTAACTTAGCTAATAAATTGAAAATAAAAATAGTTTGGGCTGCAAGATGCACGTTAGCCATCTGTGGGCAAAAGACTTTAAATTGTTTTTTAGCATCTAATACAAAGTGCTTTCTCTTACAGTTTTCTTTTTGCTTTGTTTCAGTTTCTCCAAAGATATATCATATTTCAACTGACATTGTTGTAAATGAAGGGAGCAATGTTACTCTTGCGTGCTTGGCGACAGGAAAACCAGAACCTTCCATTTCGTGGAGACACATCTCTCCTTCTGGTAAGCACAACACATATTTTACAGACTAGATTTTCTTCCTTCAGTTTTGACCATTTAAAAATATTTACTACTTAATCCTCAGAACAGCCTTCTCAGGAAACTGCATTAGTTGGTCCTCTTTTTATGTTTTTAAAATGAAGAAAATGAAACAGATAAAAATAAAATATTAAAAAATGGCACCACTGGCTTTAAATACCTCAATAATTTTGCAAGATGGAAGAATTTAATTGAGTGATATTTTTTTATTGGACCAACTACATACTTGGGATAGAGTTAGATAAGCTTTTGAAGCAAGTTATTCTTCTTACATTAAAATAAAAGAAAATTGATGTTTAGACCAGATTTTAAGAACATTTGAGCTCCCCAAACTAAGGTTGACCTCATTGAAAGTTATGGGTGCTTAGGACTTATTAAAGTCAGGAACATAAGTTTTAAAAAAATGGATTTACCAAGTTTCAAATCTACTTTTGAGGTTTAGGTCTGAGTGATTTGCTTCAGGACACACACATTTCAAAAAGAGTTTCTGAGCCCCAAGCTTATGCTTATTCCAACAGACTGCAGACATCTATGAAACATTTCCTATAAAGAGAATAAAAGGCTTTTCTATAACAAAATAGGGAAAGATAAAAATATGAAAATACCATGCAGTTTATTTCATTTACTTTCACTACTACTTCATCTAACAATTATTTTATCATGCAGCATAGTTTGTCAAAATGGCTTTAGCAGGCACATTAAATAATACATGAAAAATGCAAATAGAAATGACATCTAAAATATGATTTCCATTTACTTTAATCTTTTCTTGTACACTCATTGTGATTTTGATTCCACGCTGATACAGAATTCCTTCTCCTATTTTAAAGAAAGTCTTTGTACTTGGAAACAGAGTTAAGTTGTTTTCCAGATGGTAGAAAAAAATGTGTCTTTGAAGGCCTCTATATATTGCCACTGATGGCAAGAGTACCTCATTTCAAGCTGTGTTCATTGGGGAGCTGCATCAACAATCAATGCCTGAAGCTATATAAAGGAATTCCACTCTCCAAATGCATACTTGCAAACAGCTAAAGGAACCTCAGGCCTGTGTCTTAGAGATTTGTCTTTGATAAGCATCTCTTATTACTAGAAAGATGTCTCTCCAGTGCAGATGAGAGCCTTGATGCTGGATCTGGAACATTTTTAATGTAGATTCTAATATTTTAATTGAATCTAAATGTAAAGTTCTTTTTCTACTCACTCCCTTCTCTTCACTTTTCTGAAATCAGATTATTTTCATGGGAGCATGGTTTTGTGGAATGACACTGAATATATCACATTACTGAGTTTAAAACTGATTACATACTTGTTCTGTAATTAAAAATTTTATTTCCCTTCACTTATTTGCAAACTAAAAATTAAAGTGGAAGTTTACATTGCAAATCATATTACTTAGTATTGTTTTCTGGTTACTTAGTCATATGCTTTGGATGCTGTTCAGTTCGACTGGATGAATTAATGAGTTCATGTAATGTCCGGAATAATGGCAATAAATTATCGTAGGGGTGGAACATAACACCCTAAAGTGGGGCTGAGCAACAGTTTGCTTTACAAAGCAAGATTTGAAAAAAGCAATTACTAACCTTTAAAACAACAGTAAAATCTATTTTAAAGTGACAATCAAGGGCTTAGAAAAAATCAGTTGGAGAATAAAGATGGTTTTAAACTAAATGTCAAACAAAATTGTATTGGAAACCTTGGGGAGACTGTAGAATAGTAGTTTAAGATGTGAGATGACGTATTGGAGGTAGTTGTTAGGGTTTCCATGAACAAATGAGTTGCATTAGCAGAATCCTACTGTTCTCTTTTAGTGTCTTGTAAATGTTTTTTAGTAGTGTATCTTTAATTTTAGACATAGTGCTCTGGACACCTCTCTCAGTTAAGCTTATGCAGTCCCGTTGTCTCAGCTGTTTATCTTTTAGGATGGCAGGATTCCTTTCTTTCTGCTGCATTTAAACTTATCAGATATTAATTTTGTGTTTGGTTCACTTTTTATGATCATTTGCTATTTGGTTACCTTGCTTGCTTACAAGGAATTAGAAGGTGAAGATTCTCAGGAAAAAAAGGATTCTTCATAAATTAAGCAAGGTTAATGCCCTTAGCTGGGGCTGGCTGAACAATGTCTATCCCAGAATTCTGAAAAAAAACAGCTTGTGAAATCACAGGTGTGGTAGCAGTGATTTTTAATAAATCAACCCAGAAGTGAGGCCATATCACTGAAGAATATTAAAGGGAGAAAAAGGGAACCACTCAGAGATAGACCTATTAATCTCACCTGTATATTATATAAAACCTTAAACATGTTTTAAGGAAAAGATAATCCTGTACAGACATAGATGGCAAAATAGAGAACATGAAACCTGGATTTACCAAAGTTAGATTGTGTCAGAGTAACCTGATATCTTTTTGATAAGGTAAATGCTTTTTCCCTAAGAAATCTAACTCAATTTTAGTAAAATATTCAATACAGTGCCTTGAGGGGGGTGTGTGTATATGATGGGAATTAATAATTAACCTAGACAAACATGACAGTGTGGTAAAGTAGTAGATCAAGAGTTTTTTTCTTGAAAAAAGAAATCTTTGTTCCGGGGGCAGGTTCCTTCAGATGTCTCCAAGAACAAGTATTGGGACCAATCTTCTATAATATTCTTATTAATGACTTGGGCACAAAAATAGTGCCCGTCAAATGTGCCGATGACTCGAAGTTGGAAGTCTTTATTAATATGGAGATCTATTAGAAAACCATATGTAAGGAATTGGATGACTTTAAGGACTGAAGTAATAGAAATGGATGAAGTGTAATAGTACAGAGCGCAGAGTCATGCACTTGGGGACTAATAACAAGCAATTATGTTGCAACCTTGGGAGCTTGTCTGTTGGAAAAAATAGAGGAGAAAGCTTGATTCAGGGTGTTTTTGAGTCATCAGTATGATGTATCCATGAAAAACATAAGTGAAATGTTAGGATGTAACAGGCAAGGTATTAATGCACATGTCAGACCTTGTATGGAATACTCTGGACTGTTATTCCACATACGGTTGCCCATGTTCAAGAAAAATGCATTCAAACTAGAATAAGTGCAGGGAAGAACTACTAAAATAGTCTGAATGAAGATTGTGCTCAAAACCTGTTCAGCCCAGGAGAGGGCTATGCTCCAGAGCACTATTCGGTTTGCAAGCCTTTTGCTAAAAGGCCACGGGAAGACGGTGAACACTGTGAAAACTGAAAAACCATTTCTTCAGGAATCTGAGAAACCTCAGACCCCAGCAGACCCTTTAATAAATCATGTACTGTATCTGCCCCACAATTTGAGTTCCTAGCGAACTGAGACATTGAGCCCTCAGATATGGTATATCCCACCAACCGGTTGCCTCACTAAGAACTTCAGAAAGGGGCTGTAAGGAGTATTGCTTCAAGGGCTGAGAGAGGCACAGATCCTCTTCTCCTACCAGGCGTCAGAAAGCTTTCCCTCAAGCTCAGCTTTTAAAAACCCTGAAGCTGAAGTCTTGCTTCAGAGTGTCCATTACCCAATCAGACATTATTCAGGTCAATGAAAGTCATGGTCATGTAATGATCTCAGCATTGCTTTGGCGGTTCTTCTGCAGCTGTCAAGCAATGAATCACATCTATTGTACTTCTGAATAGTCTGAAACCACATTGGGACTTGGGTAGAATCTCCTCATTGAGCAAAGTGAATTTATTGGGGAGCATGTAGATTAATATCTTCCCTGCTATGGACAGGAGTGGAATACCACAATAATTGTTGCTATCTCATCTATCTCCTTTCTTGAATATGGTCTGACAGTGTAAATTGTGCTAACCAAATCCTCATCTGTGCTAATTCAGGGCCTCTTTAGCATCACTGATACATACACAGTAACCAGAGACTTTCAGTTGAGCCACTTCCAGATTGTGATCTCATTGTGAGACTGTGGAAGGTGGCTATCTCTAACCTGTTTCATAAGAAGAGGAGCAAAGCAGACCTTCCTCCCCATGTTGAGCCAGTGTATTTAGTGCTACTTTGAGTAGGACAGTGAAAATATAGCTGGTTTGGTTGAAGAATACTTGAGGAATACAATACAGTCAGGTCTTGATTTACACGGGTGGGTTTGCATGGTTTCAGTTATGCACAGTCAATTAATTGTGACCCTTTATTTTTGTACATGGTATGGATTCACTTTTACATGGTGCAGTGCAGTCGCCAAGATGCACAGATGCATCTAGAATCAGCTGGCCGCTTCCTGTCCCCCATCCACCACACTGCTCTCAGTGTAGCTTGTAAGTGTGTTGTGGCAGAAGAGGAGGGGGGAGGGAAGGGACATAGTGGGGCAGATCAACACCCCTGCAATGAGGGAGGGAGTGGGGCAAGGGTTGGGACAGGCATTGCCCAGCCAGGGCGGGGGCAGGACAGAGCCACGACTCATCTGGGGGTTGCAGGGTTGGGAGGCAGCTCCTGCCACTGCATACACCCTGGGAGAACACAGGGGGACATATGCCCCCTGGACCTGTGCAGGGTGGGCTACAGCTGTGGGCTGGAGCTGGGGCTGTGTGAGGCTCTTTACAGCAGGGGCTAAGCCAGGCTGGAGTCGGGGCATGTGGCAGCAGTGCTGGAAGGGGGTTACGGTAAAACTTGGGGTGGCTGCAGGCCCCCCTCATAGCCCCCTCCCAGCTCCACTGCCTCCCACCCCGAGCCCGGCCCACGCTGAGAAAAGCCTGGCACAGCTCCAGCCCACAGCTGCAGCCTGCAAGCCCTGTGCCCTAGGATGAGCCACAGTTCCGTCTCTCCCCAACCCCACCCTGGCGGCACAGCATCTGCTCTGTCCCACTTCTCCCTCATCGCAGGTGGCGTTGATCTGCGCCCCCCACACACACCCCATCCCTCCCACCTCCCTTTCCACCTCACCAGACTTACCAGCTGCATGCAGCTCTCCATGCTGCTGGGCTCTGCTCCTCTCTGTCTACATGCTGCGCTGCAGCTGCACGCATACACAGATATTTATTGGCCAAATTATCAGCCACATCTGTAACCTAAACTCTTATTTCCCATAGACCCTTGGTATCTTTTTACACCTTTTGTATTTGCATGGTATTTTTTCAAGAATGTAACCACCATGTAAATCGAGGCCCTACTGTATTATCAATGTTCCATAGGCAACTCCTCCTAACAAACTTTATCAATCGTAGCTATACAGGTTTATCTAGAAGTATAAATCCATATGCCAGAAAGCTTGAATCTTTACAGGGAGTCTTTTGAGACTGAAGAAGAATAGTAAAGATACTGGCAATTCCTTTAGGAAACATTCAAGAGAGGTTGCATAAGCTTCTAAATATCCTTCAACTTTCTGCCCTCTGGTATCCAGTCATGTGCATCAGTGATGTATTGGTTGAATCTACTAAAACAAGCTGACATTCCCCTCTCAGTTCTGGTGATTTTTAAACGAGTAGTCACTAATGAGTTTTGTTTTGTTTTTAAACAAATCCACTACAGGAAATTCAGGGGAACACTCAATGTAATAAGGCTAGGCCAGGTTTACTCCTCAATAGAAAAATTGAATAAATCAAACCTCTTTGGAAGAAAAATAGATTCCATAATGAGCCACCTAGTAAAAGTAATGAATTGCCAGGCATAACTTTCTACTTTGGTATAGGAAAAAGGCCAGGTATTTGTTTATTTGCTTAGGGCAGGGGGTTGTGATATCTTTTATTGGACCAAATGTATAATTGGGGGAGAGGATTAACGACCTTTGGGCACACAGTGCCTTTCTAGAAGTCTCCCTGGGCACCTATGCACACACAGCAAGGCTGCTGCATCGCACTGTAATTACAGCATGTTGGAGCAGGTTTGATTAATGGAGTGTGCTAGAGTAATTACCACACTCCAGCAGGCTCTAGCGTCTCGTGTATCAGTATCTCTGTGCTTAAAAATGGCATTGGGGTGGTTTAACTAAACTTTCAGGTAAAGCTTCCAGGTTCTCATTTATTGCCTCACATTCTGAGTCTGTCAAGATAATCAGTTTTGAGACTCAGTGGGCACGTTTACACAAGATGCTAATTGCACAGTAGCCAAAAAATACTGTGCAGTAGCACGTCGCAGCACTATCAGTGCTAATATGATACTACGCAATGTTAGTAGGCTGCTGCACGCTAACATTGCTAAAAAGTCATTTGCCCATGCTACTGTGCAGTAACTTGGGTTACTTCACATTTATTTAGTACTTCATTATACAACTACTAAATAAATGCACAATAACCACCACATAGTAGTGTCTCGTGTAGACTTGCCCAGTGGGGAACTCCTTCAGAAACGTTTGCTCCTGTTTCCAGGAGATTTGGACAATTTGTCCTGGGACAAATTATGGTGCATTCCATTAAAACTCAAGGGGCACGTCCACCCATGCAAGCATGTGGGTTTGAAGCAGCTCAGATAGAAGCGGTGCAAATTTGAGCCGGGGCTTTTTGCTTTGGTGCACGTGCTCAAACATGCACTTTGTTGTGGAGCAAATTGTGCCACTTGGGGCAAAATAACCCTGCCTGACTCCTCCCAGATCTGCAGCCAGGGGGAGCCCTAGCCTGGGGCCAGCACCTGTGCTGTCCAAAAGCTGCCCTGGCAAGTAGCTCAGGGCTACTCACTCTCAAGAGCTTCTGGGGCCCAGCAAATTGGTACCTGGTGACATTACCCCTTGTGCCAGCTGGACTGCTGAAGCAGCCCCAAGAGTTCCCTGCACCCTTTACCCACTGCAGCAGTCTGACAGCGGGGGCTGCTGCTGTGACTTGCTGTGCACCTGCCAGACCCGGAAGGGGACTGCATAGCCAGGAGAGACAGCTGTGGGCCAGCTGCCAGTGGGCTGTGGCTGCAGCGTTGGCCTTTGTGCAGCACTACTGCCATGTGTGCCGCTGCCCAGTCATCTGGGCAGCTATCACCCAGAAGATCTTCCCAGTCTGGTGACCTGTTTTGAATGGTCAAAGCATATCCTCCTGGCTCCAATTGGCCAGGAAGTCAGCCACCTTCAGCTGGGCCCAAGATGCCAGCTCTGAGCAGGAATTCTAACAGGAATTCTGGTGTTCCTTAATGGAAAACTGAAAAATCCCTGATTTTAAAAAAGAAAAAAAAAATCCCAAAGTGACTCTGTAAAATACCCCAAAATCTATGTTCCTCCACAGTTAAAATAGAGGCCCCCCAGGCAGCAGGGGGCAGCAGGGCCCAGGCTGGAGCTGCTGGGGCTGTCACCCCACCCCACTGTGTGGGTGGAGCCCCAGTGATCCAGACGGGCAGCTAGAACTGCCGGTAAGTGCCGGGTTGGGGGGGAGGTTGTTTGAGGTTTTTTTAATTGTGGGGATGCTGGGGGGGCAGGGATTGGGAGCCTCAGGGGTTGGGGGGATGGGGATGGGGTGTTCTGGCACTGGTGGGAAGACAGGTGGCAGTGGGGGTAAGTTGGCCACTTGATTCCCCTACTGTCTGGCCCTGTACTGCTGCCTGCTCCACTGCAATGGTTGAGGGGACAAATGTAAGATCATCCTCCAATAATTAGATTCTGTGCATGGAAAATTAGAACAAATAGCATTTTCCATGTATAGAATTTAGCTGTTGGGGGGATCATCTTAAATTCAAAATTGTCTTAAGTTTGGGTAAATGCAGTATATTCATGTTAGGAGCAGAGGAGGAAAGCCCGGCCCAGATAATTCCCTGAGTGTATGGAAACAATCAGACCTGTAAACCCAACATGTTATGTTCTCTTTGCCAGTCTGTAATATAAATAATTGAAAAACTTTCTTTTGAGGTAACCATAGTAAGGGACCTGTTTGGAATATAGACTATTACAAAGTATTACAATAATTAAACTTCTGTTATGGTGAGAGACCTGGATTTATTTTTAAAAAGTACAAAGCACTTGCAAATGTTACTTTACTGTACCTGGTTTGCATCCTGATTTCTGCAAATTGTCTTTATTTAGTCCCCAAGGTTCATCCGTACTTTATATTTTCCATCAGTTTTCTCAAATTGTTCCCAGTGGCATTAATGAGGCATACATACAGGCATCTGAACCAGAATGCAGGGCTAAATTATATTAAAGAATTCTATTTAGAATATTCTGGAATTGTTTGTCAAAGCTGCTACTAAAAGATAAGAAACTGAAATCTCTGAATACAAATGATTCAACGTAGCCTAATTCTGAAAAGTTATCATGGTATGCATCACTGCAGCCTCTACTTGGATGAGGTCAAATACAATATTTTGAATGAAAGATAAAATGAAACTTTAATAGAATTGAAAATAAAATATACTTAAAGGTGATTCTTAACTTGGTACATAAATTATTGGTCTGTAATCTTTATGGTGCATGTTTAACTTGGAGTCATTATGCAAATGTATTCATTATATAAATATTCATTATATAAACCTATTATGTAAATCCACAAAATCTACACATTCACTGTAACACTGTAAGGAACACAGAACTGTAGTTTGTAATCTGAAAATCTTGTATTGTTGAAATGTCATCTGAATAAATTGCAGGTATTACTTATTTTGTTCTGACATTTAAGAGCAAAGTGCAACATCAATAGTTTAGGAATGAAACCAGAATTTTAAAGAATTAAGACCTGTCTGAAGCATAATGCTAGCTTTTAACACTTGTATGCACAGCATACTTGTTATTACCATCTTGGGAAAGCAAACACTGCAGATATTACCAAGAGGATTTGTAACTAAACCTGGTCAGAGATCTTCTGGCATTTTTTTTTTCTTGGATATGTGAAACTTTTCACAGGAGCCTACCCTTTTCAAATAACTTTCATCAGGAAGGTCTCTCCATTCCAGGATTGAATTTCTGGCGAAAGAGGGAGGGACCACTTCCATAAGAGTAAACAGATTAGTGGTTTGGGTACTTATCTGTGTTGTAAGTAACCCAAAACCCTGCTTTGTCTGAGTCAGTGACCAGAAAGGACTGAAAAGAAGTTTCCGACATCTTCTCATATATTGTGCGAGTGTCCAAACCACTAAGGCAGTTATTCTGTCTTTGGCCATATTCATATGTAATTTTTTAAGCAAAGTTCATCAGCCTTAACAAGTGAGGTTAAGTGAGAGAGACCCTAGAATAGAAAGTAGCTAAGTAGTAATGGCCTTCACTCAGGATGTGGGGAAATCAGCTTCAGTTTCCTGTTTTCAACTGGGCAGAGCAAGGATTTGGTCTCATGTCTCACTTTTATGTCTTAACTGAGCATCCTCAGAGGTATTTGCTCTCTGTCTCTCTCTTGGAGGAGGAGTACTTTGAAAAGGTCTTGGTTTCATGGAGAGGTGAAACAGGAAAATATTGACATTAAGAAATTCCGTGTAGTAGGAAAACCTTTTTCTCTCCAGCTCCTGTGGCAGCAAAATGGTGATTCTGGAAAGCCCCAACCCCCTCTCCCTTCCAGGCATCTGAGATTGTATACACTTGAGAGGGCTTGGTTCCTTGATTTGACTTGTATTAAGTGAGCCAGGATGGAGAAGAACTGCAGGTCCTCTTTACCCTTACTTTTGTACTTGCTCCTTTTACAAATGTATAATGACTTCAGATCTGTTTTCTTCTCTTTCTTGTGGGATCTTGGAACAGAGAAACAAGTGAAACAAGATTATGGGTGGCGATGGGATGAGTAAGCCTTCAAGTCACCAGTAGAGTTGCCAACTCTGACTGAAGCTATTCCAGGAGATTTTTTTCCCCCCAACATGATGTAATGTCATTAATTTCATTTTCTTAAAATATCTTATTAAAATCTCCCAGATTGCTTTCAGTGGTTACCAGGAGTTCGATGTTGATTCTGATAGACTCCTGGCCAATCCGGGAGGGTTGGCAACCCTAGTTACAAATCTGTCTAGACTTCTTATTAGTAATGAAGGATGCATGATTGCACTGAGTTGAAGCAGAAGTCCTGTGAAAAAATAGGATGTGATCATGTTGAAGGCTGTTTCAAAATATGTATGTAGATATTTTGGTTAAAAAAACTAGTGTTTTGGGAAGTAGGATCTTTCCCACTTTCATGAGGTGATTCCCCTCCCCCTATTAGCAAAGTCCTGTTTTCATGTGCGCCATGATTGAACTGAATCCAATACCAGCCCTATTGTTTCTGGACAGTGCTAAAACTCTGAAGATGTATTACACTAATGTATCATCATAGCACTGTCGTTCTGACAATATATTAGTGTAATACATCTTCAGAGCACTCAAATGATGGGGCTGTCTAGGAAGAATGAGTCGGAGTTGATTCAATTCAATTACAGGACAAAAGACATTGCTAGTTGCTGGTGAGGGGGTGGGGAAGAGAGAATGTTTCCTGCAGAGTTTCACTGGAGCAGACTACTGTAAAAGTTTGAATAGTTAATTGAGGGAATTCTTATTTTGTTTCAGCTTCAGCTAATTATTGGAGAGTATAAGGAAAGGTCAACTGACCCTTTAGTAACATTAGTATATCCTGCTCCTCCGAGGCATAACTGAACAGTTTTGTGCTTTTGAACAGTGGCAGCGTATGGGGCAGTAGTAGATAAAGTAGCCAGGTGGCTGGCATCCATAGCATCTACTGTTTTTGAGTCTTCTCTCCCTCTTCCCAAGTGAGCACATGGGGCTATTGCCCTGCTCCCCTTCTCCTTTGATTATGTTATTGCCTCTACTTATGTATTGAATGATCATGAAATGACAATTTTTCAAAAAACTAATCTTTCTTTATAATGCACAAGCAGCAAATGCCCTGTATAAAAGTACATACTAGCTGCAGCAGATCTTTAAGGATGTAAATGCCTAATTTAAGTCAATTAGCATCATATTTCCAGGCTGTGTGTTTATACAATGTATATGCTTTGTTTTAAGATACTCTCCAGTTTTACTTTAAATCAGAAGTGCTTAAACTAAATGTTGCAATTTCCTTAACTCTGTTTTATTTAATTAAACTTTTCAGGTGTAGTACATATATGTATGAGATTATAGGAGTCAGTAGACCATATGCACTCAGACTAACACAATAGGTATTAGTATAACTAAACTTAAATTAACATAATCACCATTCCCACAGAATCTACTCAATATAGCAATTATATTATTTCTTAGTGTATAACAAGCTGGTATCTTCTACCCTGCTATATAGCTGCTACCATTAGCACTGCAGAGCTAATGTTAACACTTATCACAACTGTGTAAAATATCTAGACAGAGATCCACCTTTTCCCAGCTTTATAATTCAAAGTTGAATTAGCAGTTACTTCAAGTACTTTGGAAACTGTCCCATTTGAAAGGCCTCTGTGTTGGATCCTTGTTAAGTTGCCAAGCCTCTTTCACTTGAGTTGTTTTGTCCTAGATAGTTTAAAATTTGTGATTATTTGTTACCTCCTTCATCAGCCTATATTCTTGATGCCAATGACTACTGCCAGCCAGAAGCTGCCAGTCAGCTGTCTCAAACTCCAAGCAATCCCAAGACACTTCTCTTGCTGTCTCTTGCGGCCAGGCCACTACTCAAGAAAAACTCTTCCCACAGCGCAGTTTTTCTATAGAATGATACACAACTGCTCTGCAGGAAGTTTCCCTATGGTTTCGGGTACTCTAATCTCCAATCTAGCAGTACTACTCTACAGTCTACAGGATGCAATCAAGATTCTTCAGCTGCAGTGCTGTGAGAAATTCCCCTGTTTTTAAAGGAGCTGATGACTCTCCCTTCTGAAAAGGACTAGAAGTCTTATCTCAGTGAAGCTAAAAAGTTCTGAGTGGGGATAATAAAAACTATGACGCTCTTACAGGAAGATGAATTTATTAGGTCCCTAGGAAAAATAACACAATTGAGTGATTTAAGTTGCTAAGCATTGGTGGTGATGTGCTTCTGTTATGCCATCATTATTCATTTTATAGGCAACTGCTTGAGCATGGGCACTAGTATTGTATTTATCTTTCAGGTGAAGCATTACTGGACTGAGCTGAAACATCTGTTCCATACAACTAAGTTGCAATTGTCTGGAGACAAGCCAGGAAACCTTTCATAATAAATGAAGCCAAGAAAGATCAGCAATGACTATGCTAACATTAACCATGAGCTGGGAAGTTTCCCCTATTCCATGAAGGGAAAGAGACACTTTAGTATTACAGGGCATTATTATGAATAATAGTCTCCACCTGTATCATACAATTTTATCTTAACCCTCTGGCTTCCATTTCACTCTGATATCAGTTCTAAATAGTTTGTTGGAGGGAGGGGGTGTGTAAGTGCCTAGATAGCTGTAATTAGCCATGACATAATACTCTGAATTTAATCTTGGCTGTGTTCTTTGAAAGGTTACACGAGATGAATTAAAAGGTATCTTTTTTTAGGATGTTATAGTGACAGAAATTAAATTAATTTGGGGTTCACATATGCAGGAGTCTATGAAGGTCTCCCAGCTCTGAATTAGTAGATAAGAGAATAAGCCTTTTCTTGATTTAAAGATAAACTCACTGGGTGTGTCTACACGTGTGCTTGATTGCACAGGAGACTAATTTACTGTGTCACCATCTGCACGCGCACAGAAATTGGGCCTGTGTAGACTAATTTACAGAGCTGTCAGATAGTCCGGTCAGGCATAGGTACTATCTGATGGCAGAGTAAATTACTGAAATGAATGTGTAGATAGTGATGTCAGGATTAGTTTACTCTAGCTCAAATTGCGCTGGAGTTTATTCATTCAGTTCATTCATTTAATTGCACATGTAAACACACCCACTGTCATATACTTTGTGCTGGGTTGGTGGCAGTTCCCTAAATTTTGGCATTACATTTTAAGGATTCACAGTGGACTACCTTGTAGGGTTTGGGTGTTTCTGTTGGATAGGCCTTTTGCATTTTTGGATTACTAGCTCTTTATCTCAACAAGACCTTGGAAAATCAGGAAATTGTGTTTTTTAATGAGAACAGAAAGTATTGCGGATGGGGAGTGATTTAGAGAGGTCACTACTATCTTTTCAGATAGAAGGCAGACCAGAGCAGCACCTTCTATTCAGATGCAACTAAAGGTTTTTGCCTTTAGACATCCGCTTTTTAAATTTGATGCAGCAATGTTGTGACCTTTTGGCCACTTATGGAAAGCTGTGCCTTTTCTGAGTTCCTGCCATCTTTACAGTATTATTTGAGTATCTTCTAGCCACAGTTATCTATCTTTTTAATCGTCTGCAGGCTGAACTACTGCAGTATTTTTACCTACAGCATAAACATAAAAAAGCCAATTGGTTCATCCTACAGTTTCCTGCCCCATAAACAAGACAGCCTGAAGGTAATGCACCATGCTGGCAATATGAGCTTTTTAACTGATTTCCTTCCCACCCCCTGAATTTTAAATCTGCTTCAAGGTGCTAATCCTGTATGGCCAACCACCTAAATGACCCTGTTGGAAAAGTAGATATTACAGTGGAGAGGCAAATAACTATGCATGACAAATTTATGTCTACTGCCTATGTGTTACTCTGATGGACACAGTAAAAATGGCCACAGGGTTGGTCCACCTGCTGCATGTGTCTCACAAGTGGCATGGGCAGCCTCTGTGTGTGGTACTCAGCAGATCGGGGAGGAAGCAGCGAACGTAGGGACAGAAAGCTGAGCAATAGATTGGGGAGGTGAAGGGAATAGGAGTGAACTCAGGAAAAGCATGGGGCTTACTTTGTAGCATGCTTGCTGAAAGGATTCCCCCACCCCCCACACTGAATTAATAGATAAACACGACATGCCATGATCTCTTTTTAGGGCTTAAATACATTATATGAACTCATTTAAAGATTGTTTTCTAAAATCAAGGTTAGCAAACTGTAGAGTCAGCTTGTCACCAAATCAATGCGTATGAAATGGCAGTTTCCCATGAAGTGAAGAGGAAAGTGAGAGGACTCAATAGCCTGCCTATTATGAACCTAGCACAATTTATGTATCAATTCAATGCCAGAAGGCAAGCATTAAGAGCTCCTAGGGGTTACCTTTTTAAATATTCTTTTAGCTTTTGCATGAAGAGAAGAGTATTCATAATAGCATATCCTCAAAATCCTACATATACTTATCAATATGCCTACCCCTGCAAAGGATGAAATCCTTCGTTAGACAGATGGAATCTTAGGATCCAAGACTGTAAAGGGTATTCAGTGCCATAGTCCTTTACATGTGAAGTCAAATGATGCTACACATTGTGATGAATAGGTTGACAAAAAAGGATCTTAAAATAAATGTTGCAAGTACCAGAGGTGTACTTTCTATCTGATCCTTGCAGGGATAATTATATTTATTTTTGGAAAACTTTGAAAGTTTTGAAACCAAACCCAAACTTTTGCTTGTTAAAGTGGAGTTGTGAATTTTGAAAAAGATTTAAACTAAGATATTCAGATACTTTGGTCTGGTATATGAAGGGAATGAGAAATAAGAGCAAAATGCTAACTTTGGTAAAACACAGATGTTCTGAATAAAGCTGTGCAAAAGTGGTGATAATTTTCCAGAAAAATGTGTATGAAAATATTTGCTGTATTAGGACAGATGATAGTAGGTGTAAAGATGATCTTTCCTGGAAAACCACATTAAAATTATAATTTTAAAACCATCTTTCATGTGTGCCTGGTTTTGATTCCTTAGTGATGGAATCAACTTCATTTGAGAAGTGGTGCATTTTCAACAAAAAGTTTGTGCAACATTTTATCATTGTGCAAGATTTATCAGTGAAATGGGTCTATTTCTAGCTCATAACCAAATGAAAGGCAATTAAAATTTCAGCAAGTTTCACTTGTCTTTGAGTGTCTTTTTAAATATGAACTTCTGATCAGTATGAATCTATTGGATAGTAGTGCTGGTTTTCTCCCTACATGTAAGGAAGTTGAGGCTGTTACCTCAGGGAAGTGCTTGTTCAGGACCACTCTGGCCTCTGAAAGTAACCTCTGGAGCCATCCCAGGAGCCTTCTAGAGTAAGGGGGGATATCCCTGGTTCCTTCCCACTCTGAGACTCTGGCCTTTAGCTGCTCCTGGCTGCTTGTCAAAGATGACAGGAGCCAGGAGCAGTAGGACCTAGGGGGAAGCCGGTAGGACCCAGCACCAAGGCTGCCCAGCCCCGCCCCACCCCACCCCACTCCCCTCCTACTCCCAGCCCCACAACCGGCAGCCTCTGCCTGCGCCATTTCCACTGCTTCCCTGCATGCTGGCCCACTGCTCCAGCACCTCATGGTCCCCAGCTATATTGCTGTATCGTGGGAGCATGGGGCTGCACTGGTACCCCAAGGCCATGAGCAGGAGGATGTGTGTGTGTCCACGCAATGAGGGAGGAGGAGAGAGAGACAGAGAGCAATGAGGGAGGGACACTGCTTGTGCGCAATGTGGGGGCACAGGAATGTGTGTGTGTGTGTGTGTGTGTGTGTGTGTGTGTGTGTGTGTGTGTGTGCACGCACGCGTGCTCATTGGATGAGTCCCACAGGCACACCCCACCATACACATATACCCACACTCCCTCACACAGCCATACATGCAGACCCCACACCTACACCCCCTCTCACATCCCAGCCACCCTCCCCCCACACATAGCACCCTACAAACCCCATGCCCACTCACACCCGACATATTCACACACACAGACACACCCACACCCCATACACCTATCCACACTCCACAAAACCTCCACATATACACCCACACCCTCCCAGCATCCCACATATTGACACACCCACAGCCCCCCCATATCCCCTACACCACCACAGTATATGAGAGTAAGACTTCATTTTAAGCTATTGTGCAATCACCTCTGTGTACACTACACAAATGCATGTAAATCAGAACAACAATAGTTTTCTAAATCAAATTAATGAATGTTGTAGATGTTCAATTTTTTAGAATACAATTTGGTACTTTTTTGGTTCTGAGATGGCAAATCCCCTTGCTGAAAGGAATATTTCCAGGGCAGGTGGAGGGACTTCTGGTGGCAAAGGTGGGGGTTAGGGGGCAGGACTTCCAGTCCCAAGATGCTGACCAGGGGGTGGGGTACCTGTCAAGGGGCGAGGCTGCTCATGCGGCCCTCGACAGCTTGCCAAAACTCAGTAAGTGCCCTTTCACCCAAAATAATTGCTCGCCCCTGTTCTAGCCCCTGAGCAACAAAGCTGTCCAGCTAGTTTCCTTCTTCAGACTCAGTCTAGGAGCTGATACCTTGCTTGTTTACACTCCCCTCCTATGTCTGCTCTGATGCTCATAGCGTTCGGCTTTTTGCAACCTCCTGGGTGTTCGCCATTCCACCTTTGTTGATATATCAGCAAAACTATTCAAGTTTCAGTTGATGCTACTGGTCTGTCTTTGTCTCCTCCCGCTATTTCTTTAGCTTTATGGGTAACCCAAGTCATGCAACCTTGTAACAACATATCTAATATACACACTTAAAACAGAAATCTTACAATAAAACCCATAATCCATTACATAGGTTATTGCTGTTAAACAGTAAGTGAGATTGGTTAAAGTGCTTCAGTACTTACTGTGAATGAGTACCTCCTAGTATAAGGATAGATTATCCCAGGTAGATTCAATAGAAGTTGTCATAAAATTGCATGGATTATGAATGGGGAGAGCTAATTAAACAACAAAGAACAAATGTGTTTTAACTATACCTGCACTTTTTTTTTTAAAGAATTTTGTTTTAGTTGTATGAATTTAGAAAATACTATGATATGACTCCTGTTACTAAACGCCATAAATCATGAATACACTTAACAGACTGATTGTAAATAATTTGGATTCTGTGCAGCTGAACTATTTACCAGTTCACAAATAGGTATTTTTTTTACAATTTTAAAATCTGTTTGCCAAAAAAATGGACTCAGGAAAAATAGTGAAATCAGCAGAAATTAGTTATGAAGAATTAACTCTACTCAAGAATGCAGTAATGGCTCTTGCCTTAACAGGCTTTAAACAGAAATCTTGGAAAAATGGAGGAGTCAGTGGGTTTATTGGAGTTAGATATATTTACTGAGGAAAGATAAAGTAAAACAATAGTCATGAAGGGTAAGATGATGGAGGATACTGCATTAGTGTACTAAAGGCTGAGATAAATTCAGTCAAGCTACTGGAAAGGAAGGAATGATAACTGGATGTAGCAAAGTGGAACTTCACTATCTACATGTATGAATGCAACACGCTGAGAGAAATAAAATTATACAAAGTGAAGTACAAAGCCAGGAAAAAGAGTTTCCGTTGCAATAAAAAAAAATGTTAAAGGCTCAATTAGGGCTAATTAGTCTCTTCCTAAAAGTCCATAAATTCTCACATAAGAGCTGTGAACAATGAAGGGACCCCACATTAGCCCTAATTATTTAACTTGGCTAGTAAAAAAAGCTGCCAGGTTCCTTAGGCAGTTGAAATTTGGGAGAGGAAAAGAACAAATGTGGGGATTTTTTTTTTTTTTTAAGCGTTCACAGACTGAGAAGTCTATATTTTAATATTGTCTATTTGTGCCTTCAGACTAGAGATGGAAAGGGTTGTTCTGAGAGGAAATCTTTCACGTGCTTCAGCTCTGTCAAAGGGAATTCTGCATTTCATATTATTTCATTGTTATTGGCTGGTGCTTGGGCTAAGATTGGGAGACGTATTTTCTGAACAGTCACGTATGAAGGGGTGAAAACCCACTTGGTCTCCCAGATAATCTGTCAATTGATTGAATACTGTTATTTGTATCTGTAGTATGCATATGCCAATCCCTTTTGTATTATACAAAGATTTCCAAACACAGGTCCACAGAAATCAGAGAAAATACTCCAATAGATATGTCACTGCCATACAAACATGGAGATATCCATCAAATCAATTAACTGGGGGTTTTTTCCATTCCAAAAAGCAACAGCTGGCTTGTAGCATCTTTACTATATAAGTATTAAAATGCAATTAGTTGTCCTTTATATCAGGATTCTACCTCTAAGGCAGCAAAATCAATACAGAAATGCATTCTGGAATATGACCTGACCATGTGTTCTGTGTTCTCTAGTTTGTTGGGTATAAAGAGAAAATTCAAAGTTATTCCAAAATATCATAGCTTGTTAGATCTCAGACATCTAGTATAGCATTGACAGCATTTCTACTTATGATAAAAGCTAGTATACCTTCAGTGAGTGAGGAAAATTAAACCTGACTACCTCTCTTTTAAAACCAATCTGTACCTTGGTGACTCAGAAGTAGCTATTAAGAAGAACAACTGGAAAAGTTGTGCATGTGGTAAAATATAAATGACTCCTAAAAATTATTTTTTGTCTGTCTCTATTGAACAGAACAAAGAAATAAAGTCCTTTTTATAACAAAGTGTTCTTTGAGGATTTACTCACCCTTGTTAAGGGTGACACATTTACAGTGTCCTTATTCTTACTTATGCTCTCCTGTCATCACAGCATTGATTTAATTAATTAGCAGAAATACATGTTTAATATCTTCAGAAGAGCTTTCTGCTTGCTTTATACATTTTAATCGTATATAGCCATTATATTATCATGCTACTATGCTACATAGCCTCATATCAACAATCAGACATGTTTATGCATGTTTTATCTCAAGGAGTATGCAAAAATTACCTTAAAATAATTATTTATGAAGGAAAATAATATACAGTGGAAGTATTAAAATGCACTGTAGAAAATGCTTTAAAATTTTCCTTTATTCCTCCCTCCCACCCCCCCACCCCCATAATAACAGTTATAAATATAATTTTGGTTGGTAAAAACTAACATGAATGGTTCTGTTCCTGAGAAAGTAACTAATACTCCATTTAAAGTGCTGTTGGGTGAAATTCTGAGCCCGTTGAAGTCAATGGTAGTTTTGCCAAAGATTTCAATAAGGTAAGGACTTCACCGCAGAACTCTAATTCTCACTTTTCCTTTCCCAGTCCATCTGTAAAATACTGCAGAGCCCAACAGTGAGAAAATTAAATTGTCTTCTGAACCTCTTCTTCATAGACTAGTAATTCAGTTTCTCCTCTTTTTTTTTCTTATGGCTGCCCGTTTGTTCAGCTGGCTATGCAGAAGTAGCAGTATTTTTTTTAATTCATTGCCTTTGTTCACTAATAGAAGTGTGTATATAATCCATTTTTTACTAGATCATTATTAGTTATATCCAAATGCAAAATAAGGTTTTTTGCTTTTGAAGATTAAATGCAATATTGTTAGTATAAAAATGATTAAAATTCAACACTTTAATTGTATTTCTTGATACACTGTGTGCAAAATAATTTCTAATGTGATTTGGAAAGAAAATTCCATGGAAATAATGAGCTTTTAAAAAGAATTATTAAATTTAATTTCCCCATTTTCAAACTGCATCTGTGAATGAGTTGAAAGATTGTAAAATGCACATACTTTATAAAAATATGCATGCCATAGTAGTACAACTCATTTCAATAATCAATATCATATCCCTTTATTCATGCACAAGTTTTTTAAAGAGAGTGCTGACAGACCCTTAAAAATAGCAGCATTTCAATACACTACTCTAATAGGAATCATTCAGGCATTCCCACCAAGTTTTCTGCATAGTGATTATGATGAGTTAGAGTAGAAGTAATTTGTTATTCAGCACCCTCTCTTTCCAAAAGTACCAAAGAGCCATCTTTTGTCAATACATACATATATACTCTCTTTCCCAGTAGATATTGTTTCTGTTGTTATATTTCAACTGGGCTCAGGACTGCTTTCTAGATCTCAGAACTAAAGCTGGTTGTGTGGTAGCAGAGTTGTGCCAAATACATAAAACTGTCATTTCTGTCAATATGGAGTGGCAGCAATATTGACTTTTTCGAGGTCAAATATTATCGTGTTCAGGCTGCAAAGCTAATGCTAAAAGCACAGCTACAGTCGAAGAATAGTTTAGAAGACCAGAGGTGGAAGAGAGAAAGTTAGGGTATCCCTTTATGTATTATGCATGCAGAAAAGCCAAGAAGCTTTAAAAACTTGGACATTCAAAAAAGAGCATTTGTTAGTGGTTAGTGACTCTAACAGTGCATATCTGTGTGTGTGTGTGATTTAATTCCAAAGCAGCCATTTTCTTCTTTTGAGACTGATCAGGGTGTCCAGACTGTGGAATAAACTTCTCCAGGGGTAGTACAGTCAGCTACCCTGGAAATCTTCAAAAGGAGATTGGACAATCACCTTGCTGGGGTCACTTGACCCCAGTTGTCTTTTCCTGCCTAGTGCGGGAGGACTGGACCCAATGATCTACAAGGTCCCTTCCAGCCCCTAACAAGATTCATAGATTGTTTATAAGAACTAAGTAAGATATCAGTTACCCCAAAAAGAACATTTACCCTCTTTATGGGATTTCACTGTATATTCAATCCCAGGAGAAGCTTAGAGTGGTAAATTTTTAATTTCAGAATGTTATAATACCATATTTACTTGGATAGAAGGCAACCCTGATTGTAAGATGACTTCCCAGAAATTAGCTTTTATATATGGAAAATTTGTAAATTTGTTATCATTTTTCAGGTATAGAAGCTAATGGAGGTTTGCCATGAATTTTCCCCCCTCCCATTGCTACAGTAGGGAAAACAAATCGGCGTAAGGTAGCCCCTTTGCTTTCTGCTTCCCCTCAACTTTTTCCCCTGGCAGCTCCTTTCCCCTCTCTACTGAAAGGCACTGTTCCTCCTGAGTGCATGGAAGTGAAGAGCAAATTTGAAAACAATGACTTTGAAATTGAACATGGCTGTGGCAGTTTGCATAAAGAACCTGTGCACTTAGCTCATCCACAATTGATGCATTTTTTACCGTTCTGAAACTGCTGCAAGTTTAAGCACAGGTACTCCATAAACAGCCTTTTGAGCAGCACTTTGGTACCTAATGATATGAAATACAAAATGGACGTATCTACGAGACGTTTACTGTAGAGTTGCCTTTATCTGCAGTGAAGTCTGTGACTACGCATGTGGCCATATTAGGCTTCAGTAAACTAATAAACACTACTGTAGGTTAGTACTTGTAAACACAAGTGCTATCCTGTGACAGCATTATTTGGCATGTCACAACACATGTGCAGACGCTGACATGGCTGGCTAGGGCATGAGTGTACTTCAGTGTGGGGGATGCCTTCCAACTAACCTCACACTGGACCACACTCATGCCCCCACCAGTTCCTCCACAGCGTGGTAAGCTGGGTTTGAGCAGCCCCAGGCTGATCCCCTGGGCCTCCTGCCAGCCAGGCCTGCAGTCCTGGGCGCACATGTAAACGCAGTGCCTGGGAACAGTAAATTGTGACATGAACTGCACCAGAGTTCATTCAGTCACATTAATAGTACATGTAGACATACCCTCTATGTATGATATTAGTCCAAAGCCAGACTCATGACTTATCACATAGCTTATTGGGCTGGACACCAACAGAGTCAACAGCATTTCAGGCCAGGGTGACCCCACAGCTCAGCACTGCTCAGTATGTGTATGTACTCCAAATACCCTCCCACAAAGGATCCATGTGCTAATTATCACCTATTTGTGGCTGGAATCAGGTGTTCTTGTTACAAGTCCTGGGATGCTCCAACAATTTATGTGCAGATGTGGTGCATGCCAGCCTGGTCCACCTTCATCTCATGGAGGGTCGGACACACTAATTATATGCACCAGGCTGAGATTGGTGCCAACAGAGAGATTCTTCGCAGGTTGGGGTATGCAGAGAAGAGAAGGGATTGTGTATCCTATTCTTTTTTGTTCAGCAGCATGTGTTCAGCATCCTGCTGTTTCTGTATGGTTGTCAGAGGTTACCTGTTGTGATTGGTCTTTTATTTCAACTGTACTTATATAAGCTAAAACTCTGATAAGCCCAGAGACCATGCTCCTCCACTGCATCACCCCTTGAACAACAACCTATCTACCCCTTGTGTGAAAGCTACTGTACTCTTAACTATATAGACACCTACAGAGAGTATATAAAAGAGCTGTGGCTGTGATCATATCTACTGAGAGGTTGTGATATAGCTTCATTACTTGTCTGCTGGATAGGAGAGTGGATTTGCTACCCAAACACAGCAGGATGTACCAAAACAAAGTGTGATTTCTTTAGATTTGAGTTGTAACATGAATATCTTCCCTAATGAAGCCATGATGAGATTTTGCAATCGTTGCTCTGAACCTTATGAGCCTAAGTTATATACTTTGCAAGATTATTGTGTAAAGTCTTCACTAATTTTCACAGTGAATAGTTTTCAAAGCCCAAGGTCAATTTTCATAATACACTGTTTCATATATTCTACAATAGTATACACAGTAGTGTACACTCAGCTGTGCCACAGTGCATACAAATAAATGCAGCATATATTTTATGCAGTACAGGCAGAAAACATATGTTTCTGTTCAGAGAAATAGTAAATATTTTTTTTCTAGAAGTTGATTCAACCTGGCCACAGTGGAACATAACAGCAACCAACCATATAAACAGCAACAGCTGGTCTTTTGTGGAAGCTTCCTTTTTATAATTTATCCCTTCTGAATAACATGAGGAAAAAAATCCATCTTGGTGCAATTTACCTTATCCTGTAAATTATTTCTTTAGATTTGATCACTGTTCATTTCAATTCACAATACTTTTTATTGCAATTTTATCATTACCTCATTTGGAACTATTGTTTTCTAGTAACCAGAACTAAAGAGGATGTATATTCCTCCAAGTTAGACGTGCCTAATATCTGTGCACCTGGTGCTAAGAACGGACCCAAAAGCTATGGAGTAGTCCCCTTACTTTGGAGTAAGGAAGAGAACCTGAGGACAAAAAACAAAATGCCTATAGGAAAAAGTTACCATGAGGTAGGCTAGTGCATAAACTTACAGTGCACTTGCTACCCTGAAGGGAATTCTTGGTAGCTTATACCACCCTCAGTGAGTGGTAAGCTGCATTGTATTCTCCATCAGGGCTTATGTTAGAGAAGATATCTTTTATTAGACCAACAAGATTTTTGCAAAAAAAAAAAATCTTTAATTGCAAGCTTTTGGGCACAAACACCCTTCATCAGCCATAGGAAAAAAGATTGTAAAAGTTCTCCTGGGTAGAAATGAGAGTTCATAGGATTTCACAGAGGAGACAGTAGATGGAAAGCTCCTCTGGGCAGGCACTTCTTAGCTGGTGAAGAGTCTTTCAGCTCTCCTGTGAGGTTCTGTTAGGATGCAGATTACCTTAAACCAAGGCAGGAGTAGTATCTCAGGTTTTAGATGGTCACAGTTGCTTCCCCCTTGGGAAAATATGAAGATTTCATTTCAAAATATAACAGAAATATCCTCCATGTGGCTTTCCATGGTGTCTTTCCATCATTTGCTTTTTATTAATAATTGGGTTCTTAGCCAGAAGGAAGGAGTCCTGGGTTTTAAGTATCTTTCAGCAGGAGATGATTCCAAGCCACGTTTCCAATCTTCTAGGTTGGTGCCCTGATCACCAGGGTGTAAACCTTCCAGCCCTCCTATTGCAGTTTGACTACTTATAGCAAAGAATGTAAAATTCACAGGGCAAGGACAAGAGCAAAAGCATAGTTTCATAGTGCTTAGGGTCAGAAGGGACCTAAACAGATCATCAGGTCTGACCCCCTGCCCCGGGCATGAACAAGTGCTGGGGTCATAACACCCCAGCCAAATATCTATCCAGCCTCCTCTTGAAGACCCTCAAGGTAGGAGAGTGCACCACCTCCCTTGGGAGTCCATTCCAGAACCTGGCAGCCCTAAGTGTAAAGTAATGTCTCCTGTTGTCCAGCCTAAAGTGTCTCTCTAACAAGTTCTGACTGTTATTCCTAATGTAAGAAAGAAGGATCCTGACTCTTTCAATTAGTAGGGAAGAGTCCTGGGTTCTGGTCCCTAGTAGGTGAACTGTTTTTATTAGGGCTGTGCAAAGCTTCGGTCCCTAATTCGATTCGGCAAAGATTCGGCCCAATTTGGTGGCCAAATCTCTGAATCTAAATTGAATCAGGAGACCCTTTAATCTCACTGAATTGAATCAGAACCCTGCAAATCAATTCGGAAAGATTCAGCAATTCAGATATAGACACAGCTTTAAATGTTTTTTCTACATATCTCAAGGCACCAGGCGGCTTGTGAATGCTGTGATCCTGGGGCAGATGGAGTGTCCCATAGGAGTATGGAGGGCTCCCCAGTATGCTTGGCAGCAGGCCCGGAAGTGGGCCAGAAGCACTTCCGGGTCCTCCAGGAATCATGTGCCCCCCTCCCCCCCGCAGCCACCCCAGCTTGGCGACTGGTCCCTCCTGGATATGGGCATCACCCAGGGTCCTCCCATGGTCGATCACTGACCTGGGGGAGGGGGGGCCCAGCGTGCTCCCCAGTGGACCTGCAAGTGGAACAGAAGTACTTCTGTTCCAGTTCCAGGTTCACTGCCAAGCACTCAGGGGGTGGGGGGTGGGCACGCTCCTGTGGGATACTCCATCTGCCCTAGCACTGCAGCATTCACAAGCCATGCTTGGTACCTCAAGGTTTGTTGAAAAAATGTTTAAAGCTGTGTCTATGGCTGAATCGCTGATTCTCCAAATCAGCATCGAATCTTCAGATTCAGATTTGGCCAAATCAAATTAGGGACAGTGATCTGAATTGAATATGGCCTGTTTTGCACACCCCTACTCTTCATTTATTTTACATTAGCAAACCAACAAAAAACAATCCTGGGACAACTGACCAGGACATAGGATTTCCCCCTTTCCAACTGAGTGCCATAACCACTAGGCTACAGAATTAATTTCCTTTTTGCCATTAGGCTGTTGTATACCTTGTATATAGCTTGGTGTGACAAGGTACCACCACATCCTTTGGTTCTTCCTTGTGTTGGATCTGTGTGGATAGCTACTGCCAGCAATTCCTTCCCACCCTGAAACACATGTATTCCAATATGTGGTTTATTATAACCACTATTGAGTACTGTGGTAACATTTTATTAATGATTTTTGTTATACTTTATATTATGCTGTGAATGTTTAGCTTTCTTTGTGCAATGTTCTATTTGTTCTATGTCATAATGAAAAAAGAAAGAGAAAATACTAGTAATATATATAGTATTTTTTAACTGAAGGATCCCAAATATCAGTAAATCTGGCAATAGTCCTACGAAGTGTTGTGGAAGTCGGGGCACAAAGAGCTAAATGGACTTGGCAAAGTCTCTGCATCTCAGTGCCAGAACCACCAACTTTTTTAAAGAGAGAGGTCTTTTATTTTGAATCACAAAATTATCCTTAATCTTCAGAATAGTAACTTCCCTAGGAAGTAATGTATATGCATAACTGGCCATGTCTTCATGTCCGTTAATGTGCAGTAGTTACTGCACATTTCATTTAGTACTTGTATAATCAAGTATTACATAAATGCATAGGAACCAGAGTTACTGTACAGTAACACTGGCAAACGCCTTTTTAGTGACGCTACTATTCAGCAGCCTAATAATACCACTCAGTAGTATATTAGCACTGTCCATGCACTACTGTGATGCACTACTGCACGGTATTATTATTAGGCTACTGCACAGTTAGCATCTCATGTAGATGCAGCCACTGAGTATTTGTTAACTTGGTTTTACATCAAGTAGATTCGTATCAAGCACTGTCTGTTATGATGACCGTTAGGGTCTTTCCTGAGTTTTTATTTTATGTCAGTTGTTCACTGAAATAAAAATGAGCGTCTCAGGTAAAAATTGTATGAATATATTAACACAATTCAAGGAGTCCTCAGCAGAAAAAAATGGCTATTCCAGGGCTGTTTTTTTTTTCTTCTATTTCATAATTTGTTAAAGTAAGCATCTTGTATATACATAGATAAGGGTACACTAAAAATGAGTAGATGCCAAAGTTATTACCAAAATGTTTTGAATTGGATGTTTTAGTCTAAGTGATTTTTTTCCCCAGGAAATATATATAAAACATACCAGTTTCTCAGGCAAATGTTACCTATCGCTTGTAAAAGTCAGCATGTATAGATTTGTATTGGTGAATTGCGTATACAGTGCCAGAAATAGTTAAACACAATTGTAAAATGGGCATAGATCTATTTGATGTATGTTCTGGATAGGGAACTCTAATCAATTATAAGTACATGTGGTTATCCATTCCTGAGGAAGCAATTGTTAAAACATCACTTGTTAAGCTTTCATTCTCTGCCTTAGAATTGTTTTCTGTACGTGGGAGAATAAGGGCTGTAATAAGTGCTTAGTGTTGTCAGCAATATTGAGTAGAAAGTCATGATTTTGTTGTTTTTACTTGAATGAGGCTTCAGGCAACTCCAGTTAAACTTTCTGTAATTTCTTCTCTGTGATTCTTTGGTTTTTCATTTCAGCAAAACCGTTTGAAAGTGGTCAATATCTGGACATCTATGGAATTACAAGAGACCAAACTGGGGACTATGAATGCAGTGCAGAAAACGATGTTTCAGTCCCAGATGTGAGAAAAGTAAAAGTCACAGTAAACTGTAAGTTGTAATATTTTTAATCATTACATTTAATGAAAAAGAAGAAACAGTTGTGGAAATAATATAGTAAAATCCATAGACAAGTAACAAAGCATAGCTGACTAATGAAACTGTAGATTTTTTCTGTTTTAGAGGAGCAATACAACTTCTCCGACACAAAACAATTTCTGATGTTTAAGGGCTAAATTAACTTCACAAAAGGCAGATGATGTGATATAAAGGGTCAGACGTTCCCTCTGTCCACACAATTGGAGGATGGGAATGATAGATGTATTTGCACGTTTCTTGCTTTTGTAGATTTATGGCAGACTCTCTGGTAGTGCTATTTTTTTTGGCAAACTGGGGGCTGAAATGTGTAATTCCTAGGTACACGAATAGGATTGGAACCATTCTGTCAGTGCATTGTATATTTTGCTGTTCACTACTTGTATGGTAATATAAGAAAAAAGGTCTTTCTGAAGTGAACTACTTTTCTGTTCAGATCGTTTTTAACTATGGTCTATCTCAGTGGAATATAGAAAATAGTATCACTGAAACTGTATTAAATATCAGGACTTGTTATGCTATAACCCTCCTATAAGTAGCATGAAAAACTCTGCTAGGATACAATTCTTTCATTAATATGTCTGTAGAGAGCAGCTGTTCTCAATGGAAGTACATGAGATGCACCATAATGTACAGTAATAGACTATCAAGTCTGTCCTTTGTGGGATTTTTATGTCAATAGAATACCTTCAGATATGCATATATACTACATCAGAAGCACTTCTTGGAATTGTTGACCTATTAGAAGGTTTTTCCGCCCTAATATCAAAAGATAGCCATTAATATTGAAGACAAATAATACAACAAAATAGTAACTTTACATTTTTGCAGTTTGAAGAATACCAAAGTACTTTATCCAAAGCACGTGTAAAAATATTCATTTTAATGTAGTCTCCTTTTAAGTTGAATTCTGTGAATTCTACAATAATTTTGTGCTTGTAAATCTATGGAAACTTTAATAATGGGTTATGAGAATAACAACTTAAACTGAAACCACAAGGAAAATTTTAGGTGGACTAAATCCAATGCCTTCAACTATAATGTGGCTAAATCCCCAAATTTTACACCCATTCCTCTTTTGAAAGCTGCCATGCCATCTTAAATAATTATGAATTGTCAGGACTTTGCTCTTCAAAAGAAGCAAAAGCCCAATACCTGTAGTGTCCCGTTATGAAGGCAGTTCAGTTATGAGTCAGAGGGAGGAGTCCAGCTTGCTGGACTATATGTATTATGGAATACATTACCTGATTTTTTTTTCTTGCAGATCTCCAATATGAGCACTAATTAGATTTTGCCTTGTTTACTGTAGGAGATGGCATGGTTATAGATCATGTTTTAAGATGAAGTGGATTATTACAGTGACCCTTATAGTGGTCTGATCTGTTCAGCTAAGATTCTGCCACACTTAATCAGGTGGACTAGTACTTATATTGATTGTAGATGTAAAGGAGGCATCACCTAGGCTTCAGTAAATATATGCAGATCTCAGTACCACCATCAGATATAGCACAATTCACCGTGACTGACATCCTTGACTTCAGAGTGGTCCAGGGTGGCAATACATAGAAATATTGCAGGTAAGATTTTAAACTTGGCAAAACCATAATATTGGGTCCCTGCCTCCCCTGATTCTGGGATGTTGGTCTCTCCTATTTCAGTTTCCTCTATAAGAAACAGAATCCTCTCAGTATCTGATAACCCATCCTCTCTTTCCTTCAGCATTACCTAGCAATATTTGCCCCCCTCTGCTCAGGATTCTGCAAGTCTTCCATTCCTAGGGGCCCACTTGCCTGCCCTTCCTTGCCTCTTCCTTTTTCATCCTTCTTGGGCTATGATCTTTGGAGATACCTGGCTCCTTCTGAAGCTCCTACATTGTTTTTAATGTATTTGCCATAAAGAATAATTATGTGGTAAAAAAGATAGCTGTACAAAGGTATCTTTCAGTTATAGAATTTAGCTTAATCTGTTAGCATACCAATATGTGTCCCTCTCCATAAGCATTAGGTATGCCTACACAGTGATTAGAAGTGTAGGCAAATAGCTTAGACAAACTAGCTTTAAATCTGCTAGCCCCCAGGTGCTTTAGCAGTGTTATCTGTAGCAATGCAAAACTCCTATGGATGCCTTCTGGGCAGATAACTATGTAGTTAGCCCGGGGTAAGGGCTTTTGCTGCTTCAGCTGTACTACTAGCAGTACCTGAGCAGCTAGGTTTAAAACTAGCTTGAGTATCTTGATGTGAGCTGCTGTCATACCTTTGACTACAGTAGAGACAGACTCACTATTTGCCTGAATTCGGCACAAGCTTCATAGATTTCATAGATTTCATAGACATTAGGGCTGGAAGGGACCTCGGAAGATCATCGAGTCCAGCCCCCCGCCCAAAGGGCAGGAAGTCAGCTGGGGTCATAGGATCCCAGCAAGATAAGCATCCAGTTTCATCTTGAAGGTGTTCAATGAAGGCGCTTGAACGACCTCCGGTGGCAGGCTGTTCCAGACCTTGGGGGCTCGGACAGTAAAGAAATTCTTCCTTATGTCCAGCCTGAAACGATCTTGTAGTAGTTTGTGACCATTTGACCTCGTCATCCCTTGGGGCGCTCTGGTGAACAAACGTTCCCCTAGATACTGGTGGTCACCCCTGATAAACTTGTAGGTGGCCATCAGATCACCCCTGAGCCTGCGCTTTTCCAGGCTAAAGAGCCCCAGGGCTCTCAGCCTGTCATCGTAGGGTCTGCTTCCCTGACCTCTGATCATGCGCGTGGCTCTTCTCTGGACTCTCTCAAGCTTCTCCACATCCTTTTTGAATTATGGAGCCCAAAACTGGATGCAGTACTCCAGCTGCGGCCTCACTAGGGCCGAGTACAGGGGGAGAATGACGTCCCGGGATTTGCTTGAGAAGCATCTATGGATGCAAGCCAGCATTTTGGTCGCTTTACTAGCCGTAGCATCGCATTGCAGGCTCATGTTCATCTTGTGGTCAATGATGACCCCCAAGTCTCTTTCTTCCATAGTGCTAGCCAACAAAGCACTGCCGAGTCTATAAGGATGCTGCAGGGTTTTTTTTCCCCAAGGTGGAGAACCTTGCATTTATCGGCGTTGAAAACCATCAGATTCTCGTCCGCCCACTTGCTGAGCCTGTCCAGGTCAGCCTGGATCATCCGCCTGTCTTCTGGTGTGGATGCTTTGCCCCAAAGTTTGGTGTCATCTGCGAACTTGGCCAGTCCGCTTCTGACTCCAGTGTCCACATCATTAATGAAGATGTTGAACAGTATGGATCCAAGGACAGAGCCCTGGGGGACCCCACTGGTCACCGGAGACCACGATGAGTGACTTCCATCAATTACTACCCTCTGGGTCCGAACCCGGAGCCAATTTTCCAGCCAGTGGATCGTGGAGGTCCCAAGGTGACAATTGGCCAGTTTCTCCAAGAGACGATCATGGGACACCAGATCGAAGGCTTTTTTGAAGTCAAAATATATGACATCAATCTCATCTCCCTTGTCCAGGTGATAGGTCACCTGGTCGTAGAAGGAAATGAGTTTGGTCAAGCAATACCTACCCGCAACAAACCCGTGCTGGCTATCCCTTAAGATGTTGGCGTCGGCCAGTCCATTAAGGATGGCCTCCTTAATAAACTTTTCTAAGATCTTCCCCAGGATAGAAGTCAGGCTGATGGGCCTATAGTTAGCCAGATCCACTTTCCTCCCTTTCTTGAAGATAGGCACCACATTGGCCTTCTTCCAGTCTTCGGGCACTACACCAGAGCGCCAAGAGTTTTCAAAGATCCGCGCTAGAGGCTGGGCTATGATGCTCGCCAGCTCCTTGAGTACCCTGGGGTGAAGATTGTCAGGGCCAGCTGACTTGAAGGTATCCAGCTTCTCAAGATGTTCCTTCACGAAGTCAGTTCTATAGGCTCCTGGGCCTTTGCTAGGGCCAGGCTGAGTAGTTTTTGCTTTTGATTACAAAAATTTTTGAAGAAATGCAAAACTAAGATGAAACAGCTTGTACATGTAAAAGATTTGTAATAGTCAGCTAATTGCTTGTACATTTTTGTCTGTCTCTGTATATAACTTGTCCACTAGCCAGTTGAGCTAAAAGCAGAAATACTCCAAACATCTGTTCCCTACTATAAACACCTATTCATTCTGACTAGACAGAAGAATGACTTACTACATGCAGGAAGTTTCAAGCTAAAACTCTCATGTGCCCCCTGCAGTGATCAAACTACTGTTTATTTTATTTGCATTGGGTTTTACATGTAACAGTGCAGATGAGTGGAGAGTGTTAACATAGTAAAGGCTTAATTCTCAGCTGTACTGAATAAGAGTCCAATTTTGGGGCTAGCTGGGGTTCTTACCAGCCACATTGTGAATAGACTCTTCCAGCAGCCTAAGGCCATCAAAACAAAATGCCCTAGTCCTGTTCTTCTTCATCTCCGGTTCTCTCCCAGACCATATCTTGTCAATGGTTCTCCATACGGAGCAGGGGAATAGTTGTGCAGGCTTTACATCTCTAGGTATTCCGTAACACCTAGTTATTAGTAACTCTAAATTCTCTTTGTGCCACACCATATCCAGGGTTGAGACTCTAGCTTTAAACTGCTAAATTACTGTTAGCAAAAGGACTTTACAGTTGTAATCTCTTTCAGAAGAATCCCAATGGCTCTATGGGTCTAACCTGTGTTGTGCCTTCTGCCTGAAATCCATGAAATGATGTTTCCTACAGTACGAGCACAAACACATGAAAGAGATGGTGATGACCATAGCATGAGTTGTCACTGAGCTCAACCCAAGTCCTTCATCTACAGTCACACACAGATCTCTGCTACTTGAACGAAAGCAGTACCTCCACTGTTGACAACAGTAGTAGGGTTGTTAGCCCCTCTGGGTATCTCTGCCTCATTGCAGCAGCATGCCTTGGCCAGCGTGTTTCCAACAATGGCATACCCACCTGCAATGGTTTGCATGCTCCAAGGCCACAGATATGCTCAGGGCTCAACCCCAGAAGCCTGTCTCAAGCACACCAGAGACTGAGGTTCAGCAGCTCGAAGGGACACTCCCCAACATCCTCCTTGATGCATTTCTGAAGTGAAAGTGTGATTGAAGGAGTGAGGTGTTCCTGGGAATATTCCAGCTTTGACACGCTACAGTCACAGTGTAAACCATACTTTTCTGAACTAGCCACTAGATGGGGATCCGGTACATTACCTATATTATTGTATTGATCCAAACCCAAGATGACCCAGTAATAATTAGTTTCTATACATGGAAAATATATAAATTTGTTATAATTTTCCATGTATAGAATGTGATAATTGGGGGATCATCTTAAATTCGTTGCCTGTCCATTCTCCTGCCCCCCCCGTGCGCACACACACTACTGAAGCAGGAAAAGTGGCGGGGGGCAGACAGTGGAGGATAAGTTGGAGGAAGGAGATGAGGACAGGCAGGGTCAAGCTGCTTGACCCCTGTCTCTTGGCCCCCTCTGCTCCCCCAGTACTGGCTGCCTTGGGCCCATTGCACCCCTTCCCTCTGTTTCCCCTGTGAAGCCTCTTGCCCCCCCCCCTTTGCCCCATCTCTCTCCCACACCCCCATCCCATGCTGCTTACCCTTGTGCTGGCTCCAGCAAGCTACCTTTGCACTCCAGCCTGGGGTGAAGCACATGCCTGCTCCAGCCCCTGCCCAACCTGGGGGCAGCGGTGGTGGCCTGGCAGCTCCAGCTCCAGCTATGGGGCCTGGCCAGAGCTGCCGTGCTATAGCCATGGCTTCTGAGCCAGGTTGGGGACAGCAAGCTCTTGCTCTGTGCCCTAGGCAAAGGCTGCTGGAGCAAGAGTAAGTGGTAAGGGATGGTGGAGGGGGGCAGGCAGGGGAGGCAGAGACTGCAGAAGAGAGAGATGGAAAGAAAAAGGTCACAGCTGGGTAGATGGAGGGTGGGGGGGCAGAAGGCTGAGGCTGCAGGGGGGGAGCAAGCAACAGGGGCAAAAGTGGGGGGGGGGGGCAGGCAGAAGCTGCTACTCTGTCCCTGGCTCTGACCCCAATGCTGGATTGGGGCTGGAGTTGCAGCAGCTACCTGTGTCCTGTCCCAATTCCTTCCCACCCCCTGTTCCCTCCCCCCACCGCCTCATACTTGATTACAACATGTGGGGACTTTCCCCCCATGTTAAACAAAGTGTGGGGGAAATCTCATCTTGGAATCAAGCAAATATGGTACATATTCCTCCTGGGATAGAGAGACGTCTTGAGAAAAGCAAGAACTTTTCTTTTGGGATTTGGTTTGATCTGAACTGAACACAAACCACAGATTTTCAGTTTTCCAAAGGAATTAAAAGCTGCCTGGACCCTGTGCCTGCTCAGTGAAGCTGATGTTCAAGAAGCTCCAGATTTCATTGTAGTTTGGAGCATCCCTAACCCTGGGGCAGCCCCTCCAGGATTTCTACTTTTCTGATAAAATGCATGGTGTCTGCACATTGCAGATTGCTGTGTAATATAGAAGGTCCCATAGCCAGTTGGGGTACTGGAACCAGTCTCACCATGAGAAAATAGAGCTCAGCATAGGCTTTTTGGCAGAGTAAATTAGCTCTGTTGAACTCTGCTGCTGCAGCTAGGCTCCTCTAAGTCCTTGAGGCAGCTTGTACTCTACTTTGCTGTCTGCAGTCTGCCGTGTGCACATACACTGCATCTCATAAATTTCTGACCAGCTGTAGTGCTAAAGTCCACCAGAGTAAAACCCCATGTTTGGACATCACTATCTGGCAATCCCCTCAAGGATTTAACCTTAGATGTTTTGCAGCTGGAAAACCCAAGCCTCTAGAACTTGAGATAAAAGAATAATTCCCTTAGCTGGTAATAATAATCCACTGTGAAGCAGGCACCTGAGGAGGACAGGCGATACAGAACAAACATATTCCAGCAGTCTGGATATTTTTGAACAAGCTCAATGGGGGATTTGGGTGGAAGAAACTGTTGGAAAATCCTGCTACCAAGAGGAGTCAAATGCATAATCAGGCAGGGGAGAGAGAGAGCAAGCGTGCAAGGTGAAAAAAGCTGCCTGTAAGCTGTGTGCAGCCTTGCCAGGAAGTGAGTGAGGAAAGAAAAATAGAAATCTCATTGTAGTCCTCTTCAAATCCCTTTTCTCAGACGCTGCTTTAATTTGTTCTGTATGTGAGTGCAGTAACTTCAGCTCTGAGGAAACACTTGCCCAAGACCTTTCTACCCTCAGCCAGTTGAGAGGACACATTCTTCCCCTGCAGTCGTCTCTTTTGCAGCAGCTCTTCTTTCCTTCATTCCACACAGGCCATGCTTGCCGTTTTTGGAGGAACCCTATTCCCTCTCCTGGTGGATAAAAGCATTGGTCCCATCAGTAGTGTCAAGTGATGATCTGAACTGCAAATAGGTGCAGCAGACAGCAGCAAGCAGTTAATCAGTGTTATTGTTACTTCCTCTAGGTGTGTGTGAGGAATGCTCATATTCGACTCAGTCCATCATTCTCCCAGAACTATAGGATCTGTACAAGATGCTTATTTTTCCATATATAATACAGCTCCCTGTCTTCTCAAATAAATATGAACATGATATATGTTTGGAAACTGGCAAGCACAGTTCCTTTGAGCAAACCGTACTTGCACAAAAAGGTTTATTTTCCCCAGCTGTATCGATTATATACCTGTTCGTATGTAGTTACATACCCTGGTTCACAGTCTGCTCCAAAAGGGAGTTTCAGAGTCGTGATCAACACGGGTGGGTCAGGCCGTCAATTCTGCAAGTGCTCTGTGGCATTATACACTGTCAGTTGTTAACTAGGAATTGTTAATAACGGGCAAATGGGCTCTTCAGCTCTTAAACTCTAAATGCCACTACAGTTAAGGCCTGGTTTCTATTTTTTATGTAAAACTAATTATGTTTAATTTGTATTTAATTAATATGCTAATGAAATCTGTAAAGTTTTGATAATAGATTCACAAGAGATAAAAGAAGGAAAAACCTTTAGATCATTTTGTCCATCTACTGACCAGTGTCAGATTATTCTTAATGGAATATGGGTCGGTCTCATTTTCTCTGTGTTAAAAAAAAAATATATGCTGAATAAAATATTCACTTTTGTTAGAAAAGTGAACAAATAAAGATCAAAGCCTCCCTTTGTCTTACTTTTCTTCGGATCCTTTGTTATTGAACAATTTCTCAGACAATATGGCACAAGAGCCTTGTGTAGCAGTCTATCTGGGTCTTGGCACTCAAATCCCATTGTCACTTGTGCCCCAAGTTCTGTCTGACATTGAAGAATAAACTTTTTTTGCCTCTTCCACTAGATGAAAAGAAATTTTTGAGTGAACTACTGTATTAACAAGGGGAGAGAGACCAACTGGCAAAAAGATCACAGTCACTTGGTTCTTTGATGTGGAAATTGTGTATCATTTACCACTCCAGTGCCTTTGGACATATTGGAAAGAATTCTGATGTCACTTGCACCATTGTAAATCAGGACTAACTCCTTTGGCTTCAGTGGAATTACTCTAGATTTGCAGCAGTATAACAGCATGCAGTCTGTCCCAGAGGCCTTGATTCCACAGCTCTAATTAAAGTAGGTGTAAATATTGATAGATGAGTAAAGGTGTATGTGCAAGCAGTGATTCTGCAGTCAGGAAAGTGCAACCAAGGTCGAGCGTTGCTAACAAAACATGCAAGAAACTCCATATCATGCAAATCACTGAAAGGCTAATGAGGGAGTAGCAGCACTTAAAGACTTTAACAACCAGAATAGCATTATGTGGAATTACTAGAGTGGAAGGGCCAAATGGAGTAGAGGGAAGTATTTGGAGATCACACATACATGACAGCAAAGAAAAAGGTCTGTTTGAAATTAAAAAAATAAAATCACAACAATTTTCCTTTATCTACTTTGCCATTGCAGACTGACCTCATTCAGATAAACCCTATAGATAAAATTTCTCTTTCCTTGGCTTAGTATTGTTTCCATTTGTTTTTCACATCCACCCACCCTAAACCTATGGCAGTGTTCTTGGGACATGCTCTGTTTTGTCCATTTTCCACTTCCCTTTTCTACTTCTAGTGGTGCTTTAAATGAGGCTTCATTGTTTATCTTGTGATTCGATTCCTCAATAGACCTTTACTGTGTGTATGTCTAGAATACCAAATGTTACTTCAGACGCAGCTGTTCCAATTTTAGTCTTAGAGGTAAAAAAATGCTTGCCTACTTTTTCTGGGACAACGGACACTATGGCTAAGGATAGACATTGCACATACAGTGGTATAAGTGATTGGAAACCAGTTTAAATATGTAACACAAACAGCAGACTGGTTTCAAAATGGCCAAAACTGGTTTAAGAAAGACCTGCATGAATGTAGTTTCAGACTTCACAGATTTAAGTTAAACCAGTCTATCGAACTTCTGTTCCAGATCCCCTCCAGAAACAAGTACAGTCTCAATCCCCCAGCCTCCCAGAATGCATTGCAGCCCCTCCACTAACTCTCCTCTCATACAGATCGGGCAGGCTAGCCTCTGGCCCAGCTTGTCTGCTCTAGTTCAGCTGGGTGGCCCCACCCCCGGGCTGTCACAGGTCTGAGACACCCTCCCTCACCCTGCTGGTGGCAGCATGGGGTGGGCAAACGGGTGAACAGAGCCCTGCCCTGGCCCCAGCTCCCCCTCACTGTGCAGACCCCAGCTGGGAGGACTAAGGGGAAGCCCCCGGAGGTGGGGGATCCCCCCCCCTCCTGCTCTGCAGCTCTGCTATCCCAGCCCTGCCCCCTCACCAGTCCCCCCCCTCCTCTCGGCTGCAGGGTTAAGGAATGGATTCCTGCTCCGCCCCCCCCAGCCATGGTCTGTACAGTGGGTGGGAGGGGCCCCTGTGGCAGGGTCTTTTACCACCACAGCGTGGCTTCACTGGGCTGTAAATGTCCCAATCCCACCCCCTCACCACCTCCCACCTATCAGCCTTGGGGGCTTTCCCTCCCCTGCTGTGCAGACCCTGGCTGGAGGGCTGAACCAGGAGTCCATTTCCCCCTGACCTGCCCCCTGTGGCTGACAGGTAGAGGAGTTAGTAAGGGGATGGGGCTGGGGTGTTTGCAGCCCAGCAGAGCTGCACTCAAGGGATTTCTCCCCCTCACAGACTGTGCTTACCCCAGCTGGGGAGGGTTGGGGTGGGAGATCTGCCCCCCCCCCGCCTATCCCACCTGTGGCTGAGAGAAGGGGCCAGGGGCTGGAGAGGGGGCAGAGATGGGGCATTTGCAGCTAGGTGGAGGTGAAAGGCATGCATGAGACCCCCCCCCCCTTCCTTCTGGCCTTTGCCAGTGCAGGCATCTACCTGCCTTGGCCAACTGATGAGTGAACGTGAGTTCTGTTCACTAATGGTTTAGTCTGTGCACTTTAAAGAAAGCTGCGTGCATTGAACTGATTTTACCTCAAGCTTTTTTGACTTTCTGTACTTAGCCTATAGGTGCAAGCTCTTATTAGAAGTAGTTCATGTCTAATGCAGCTTTGCCTTCACTTGCATTTGTCTTTGCTTTCTCCCTTTTGCAGTCTTATGATCTGCTAAAGGGAGACCTTTAACAATAATGCAGAAGGACCACTTGATTGACTCAGGGTTCAAGTATCTTCAATCAGTCTGTCTTCTCTTGGCATCTGCTCTTGTATTACTAATTTAGTGCACATTCTCCAGAACAGCATACATTTGGCTATATAATATTACGATTCCCATGTCCAAAATCTAGTCAAAAGAAGCAGTTAATATTATTTTCCTATTGATTAAAAGTTTGCATTATTTACTGCAGATCCGGTAGTGTTGAATAAATCAAGTTTTTACTATGACCTGTAATGTAATGTATTGTTGAACCTTGAGAAATTGTCATGTAGGCAATTTGGAATATTTTTAATATGCAAATTCACTGTATATAGTAACTGCTCAGTCTTCTAAGTATATACAAGGAAATTATTTGTTTTAAATTACTTTTTGAATTTGAAGTTTCCTGGCTGGGTTATTTCCATCCAGACATAAACAAACAACTTGCTGTCTACTCTTGTAGCATAAGTATTATAACTTCTGCATCTTTTCTTTGAAGCATTTTATTGCATAAATTACATTTTTCTGCCTAATATATGTGTGGATCTCCATACTCTTTCTTTTGAAATGATGCTTTTAGAATTTATTGGGGGGAGGGGGGTAGTGTACGGCGAAGAAAGCATAATAAAATCTTAGCGTCAAGTAATGTGAGGATGCTAGTTTCCAAGCAAGGAACACATTTCCAAATTGAGTTAAAATAGATAAGAGATAATCCAATTTCACTTTACCAGTAAATCTTATTAGCATTTTCCATTACATTTTATAAGGCAAATGCTGATTTACGGATGATAATCTTGAACCCCTTTCAGAACAACTAGAGTCTTACATTAACAAGATTTTAATATGTCATCTGAAAGCTGGTGTGTAGTTATACATACATTACTGCAGCTTCACTAACCCTTTTCTGTTTCATAAATGAAATATTTAAAAAAGTAAAGGCTGCTGGTAGATGCTGGCATCCCTAGAAGCACTGAGATCAGACTAAGAAGACAAAGAATGAAGCACATGCAGCATGAAGCCAGCTTTTGTTTTACTTCATGAAAATGGTCAAATTCCTATATTAATGAATGACAAACATGAACTTTCTAAAATGAACTTGCATTGCAGTACTACTGTTTTTGGCTGCCTTGTGAAGTATACTAAGGGTTTGTTCTGCTGTAGCTATAAAATAGCTTTGTTCCAACTAGACCATGTGGACTTCACCAACTAAGGGTCCACTAGCCTTGTAAAAGAAAATGTAGCTATTCAACTGACATTAAAGCATGATATGGCTCATTTAATTTTATCTCCTCTGAACCCCACTGTGTTACAGACAGAGGGCCAGATTCACTGGGGCTGATGCTGGGGAGCTATAAAATATGCTTCCGTGCACCAGCTGGGCCTCTTACTCCCAAGAGGTATTTGACTCAGGGGAAAGCAGGTGGTGAAACTACCGGCCATCCCTTTTCTGGGGCTCTTGCCAGCAGAATAGGAGGAGAACAGATACTTTTAGTTTTCAGCCAAGTATCTAAAGGAGCTCTGCTGGCACAAGTTTCTTCAGCTAAGTTAATACTGCCTCTAACAATGGCCCATTCTCAGCCAGCAGCACTCCCCTCGCTTGGAGCTGCACTGCCCTGAACGGTCCCAAGAAACAAGAGTTTGCTGTTACTTTTTGCTTTTTGCATCTCTCTCCTCTACTGCACTTTCTGACAGCAGGAACCAGGACAAGCATGAGTTAACTAAATCAGTGCTCCCTCTTAGTGGTAGGTCTGTGGTATTTTTTCCTTGTCCTGATTGGATGACTCCTCTAAATAGCTAAAAACTGAAACATTCAGTTACATCATAGTTCCATAGTTTCATAGTTGGTCGGGTCAGAAGGGACCTGAGGAGATCATCTAGTCCGACCCCCTGCCATGGGCAGGAAAGAATACTGGGGTCAAACGACCCCGGCCAGATGTTCGTCCAGCCATCCAGTCCATCATTCCAAAGTATCACTAAACGTATCAGGCAGGTTTTTCACTAAAATACAGAAAGAAGGCAAACGCAAAGGTCATGAAAAGTTGTACATTCTTTGGAAAACCATTTTACAAGTATTTTTCCAGTGTTTGTTCAGCAGTAAATGTGAATGGTAATTAATTTGAACAGGTCTGATTTGATCTGTTGCTTAAGACCAATCTTGCAGTATTTTTAAAGGCAACTGAAATAACTATACAACTTTGTACCCAAAAGATGGACTGCATTAACCAGAGTCTTTTCAGTCCCAGCTATAATTCTTTCCTTCAGAAGATTTTATGCAGTATTTTGCTTCCATGATGCTAATAAGTTAATTATAGGGGAGGAAGGGAGGCAGGTAGTCACAGTCATTTCATTCTGTGCTTTATTTTTTTTATAAAATTGTTCAGTAAAGACCTGATTGTGTTGCTGCTGAAGCCAGTGAGAGTTTTGCATTGATTTTCATAGGAACAGAATAGGGTGCTTAGAATACTTGTGTGAATTGCATTTTAAATAACATAATGTGTTTGTTTTTTCTTGGACAGGTTAGATTTTTGCAGAACAGCTTAACTCATTAGCATTTCTTAGAAGTCTGCCTTACTGTTGCTATGGCAGTTTGCATAATATTATCCATAATGCTCTGATTTTACTTTGAAATCAGGCATACTGTACAAGTCACTCTAACCTAATTATATCTGTAACCTTAAACCTACTGTGAAAAAATTATAGGACTGTAGTGTTTGTTGTGGCTCTTACTGTCTAGACATATCACTCTGTCTTTACTATTTTAGAAGGTGTTTTGCTTTAGAATTGTTGTTCATTTTTATATATTGAAGAATTAAACAATACCTCCTTGGATTTCCTTAATAAAGTGCTTAATTTTCATTCAACAAAGAAAAGCTACTTAAGTAGTGAATATAATTTAAAAAATAAAAAGCAATCTAATCGTCTTGTAAAAGCCTGTTGCTGAGCTATAGGTCTCAGACATCAGTGCACATTATAACATTAGTCATAATAACATATCAACTATTTTTCTGTTTCTAGTTGCTTCTAACCTATTTCTACAGGAAGACCATTGAATTTTATTTTAGGCTTCATGACCAGGTACAGAGGTTCAAAAAGTCTGAGGCAGATCTGCACTAAACATTTGGGGCTTTTTCTAAGCACCCTAGATTACTTCAGGAGCAAGCAGAATTCATGTCTGCCCTTCCGCGGGGCAGGGGGGGGACAAAGCAGCACTCACAGCACGCAGCTGGAGAAAGCCAGGCCCAGCCACCCCTGATTGGCCAGCACAGCCCCTCTTCCCAGCCCTCTCTTCCAGCTGTCTGCTGTCAGTGATGGCTGGGGGGGGGAGGGGGGAGCGGGAAGACCCCCTGCTATGTGTCCGCCTCCAGCTTGTTAGTTCAGGTCTTGGGGGGAGGCTGGGGGTGCTCCACGACCACCTCCCTGCCCCTGGTCCCCAGTGTGTCAGGGCGGTTTGGCTGGGAGGTGGGGAGCAGAGCTGCATACCACGTGGACCCAGCCCCAAACCAGCATAGCGGGGGGGGGGGGCATGTGGCAGTGGCTCTGTTCCTTTACCTCCTGCCCCAATTACCTTACAGCTGCAACAGGAGCCACATCTCAGCTTCGAGTCACACAGCTGCATGCTGTGCCAGGAACTGGGAGCAGGAGGTGGGGGAAGCAGAGCTCCCCACCGTGGGGACTGAGCTTAGCCCCCCCCCAGACCTGAACAAACAAGTTGGAGGAGGCTGTGCAGTGGAGTCTCCACCCCCCCCCCCAGCCAGCAGTTGGCCGAGGGGGGACGAGGCTGGGGAGAGGGGCTATGCTGTACACTCGGGTGGCAAGCTGCTTGGTGCTTGGCTGAGCTTGGCATTCTCCTCCAGTCAGCTGTGAGTGTTCCCAGCCTCCTGGCCTTGGCCAATATTGGCCATCTCTGTCCACCCCCCACCCCAACAGTGAATATGGGTTGTGTTCAATGAGCCAGCAAGCTCGGGGGGCCTGCACCTACAGCCATAAAGCCACAGACCTATAATACCTACTGAAATCTAAGATTTGCTGGTACCATCAGTATATTGAACTGGGGTCCCCCCCTCCCTTTTTTTTAGTCTGTTTTTTTTTGTTTGTTTGTTTGTCTTTTTTTTTCTTTTGAGTCAAATAGGTGTCATGTTTTAGTGGCTAAACCACTTGTGTGTTAATTCATAGGCAATTTACAATTATATCTTAAAATAACTATTTGTGCATAGATATCCAAGCTAAAAGTTTTTAAAGAACACTTATAATTGCAAGCTTTTTACCACTTGGTTTTTTGTTAAGTGCAAAGTGATCAATATAGTTTTAGAATCCCTAAACAAAATGCTTTTCCTTTAAAAAATCAACCTATAGACTGCTCTTTGAGGGCACTGCAAAGTACTTTATTCTTATTCTCTAGCTTGTACTTTGATCTTTTAACATCTAATTGGTATCCCTTAAAATGTTTTCTGGAATGCTTTTGATTTGCATGTAAATATGAGAATATGTTGAGTCATCTCTGCATTTCCTTCAGTGGATCTGCTGTCAGTCTGCTTAGTCTATTTATTATAACTGTAGTATATGACAGAGTACCTGCATGGTTCTGTCTTAACAACCTTTATTCACTTGCTTATCCTAGTCAGATTTTACTGAGTGGGGCTGAAGTTTTGAGGGTTGCCACTGCTACAAGATTTGTGGAGGGGTGAAGAGGGCATTGAGTAAAAATGGTTGCTTGAGAACAAGGGCAATGAGGAAAATACATTTGACAGGCAACTTGGATCCTAAGTTTCATTGATTTTTAGTAAGATTGTGGCTCCTAAGTGCTAAGGGGACTTTGAGGTTTGAACTTGGGCTCTCAAATCACTTGGGTGCTCTTGAAAAATTATCTCTAGTGAATATCCTTAGTAAATATTTGGTTTTATAATAGATTATATAATAGTTTTTAATCTTTTACTCTTAAATTTCAAATCAGAGACAGAATTCAATTCTCTTCTTACTTGTCATATATTAAGAATAGCTTTCCTTAAGTGCTTTTGGATTTAGAAACAGAACAGCCTTTCTGGGGGTATGGTGTATGCAAGGGCATTAATTATGATACCAAAACCATTACTTAAAAGCTACCACTGATGTAATTCTAGTAGTGATTAAAAACAGGAAAAACTGCAGTAGAGGCTCAGTGCAGAGTAATGCTCAGGTATCTAGGTTCTAGCTGTATTGGTCTAGAGGCAAAAGGAATCAGAACTCCTAGTAAAGGTGGTATCTTTTATTAGAGGCATTTAAACACCCTTTTTAATAAACCTTCTCTGTGTATCTTTAGAGAGGTTGTAGCTTTCTGTAATTAAGGATCTGGGAAGAACTTAGCTTCTCTGTAAACAATTGGGAATGCCAATTCTATGCAGTAGGGTTGGTGGCGGTGGGAGGGGGAGATGAACCCTCTTGGGTTAAATAGAAGAAAGTACTGTCCTAAGCATAGCTGGGCAGGAGATGGTTTCTGAACCACGAACTTTTGAAGGTTTTTTTTTTTCCTCGTTCCCAAAACAAGGCTTTGAAACGCTATTACTGACAAGAAAGAGGGAGGGGGAGAAGGAGATAGATGCACCCCAGAATAACTAATAGCTTACTAGTTAGGCTAAATCAGGCAGAGTAGTCTTAACCCTGAGTCTGTTGCTCTCCATAAATGTCCTAATTATCCAGCTGCTACTGTTGGGATGGGCCTGTCTCAGTATTTCAATATGTTACAGTTATACTTTGCATAAATATTTTAAATTTTGATCGGAGCAGAGATATGAGTCTGCAGCTGCCGTATCCCAGGAGAGTGCACTAATCATTTAGCTGTAGAATCAGTCTCTCTCACCCCCAAATAATATTGAATTATTTATACCACCTGGAATACACCAAGAGTAACTGAAAGAGATTCCAGAATGATATAGAAAATCCAGCTTCAAATAGTGTCTAAAGCAGACCCAGTACTTTCCAGTTGGGGGTCCAATCACTGTCCATTGCTTGTTATATCTCTCTCTAATAGGTCTAAATTGTACAATTTAAAGTGTTTCTACATTGTTCTATGTTGTACAATGTAGATATTATCTTATTCTTTCTCATTTTGAGCAGGAATTCTGCTCTTGTCCTGCAAAACTTTTTTTCCAATTTAAGTTTCAGCAAAAACTGTACTAGTTGATTGTCAACCATTTTTCTAGTCTATTTGGGCCATTCTGGATCCTAGCCCTGCTCTGCAGAATGTGTGCAAGTTCACCAAGCTTGGCGTTGTATGCTAATTTGCAAAGTGTGCACTCAGTCTCATCATCCAAATCAATCCCATGATATTGGTGAGAGACTTCAATTTTGGGAATGTCTTCTGAGAGAATAATATAGCCAGACACAAAATGTCAAGCAATTTCCTAACTTTCGTGGAGGACAACTTTCTGTTCCAGAAAGCTGAGGATGCCACTAGGGCAGGGGTGGGCAAAATGTGGCCCACCAGGCCATTCTATTTGGCCCATGGAGCCCCCTCAAATTAAAAAAAATAATATTTTATCTGCCCTTGGCTGCTTGTCATGTGGCCCTCAATGGCTTGCCAAAACTCAGTAAGCGGCCCTCCACCCGAAATAATTGCCTGCCCCTGCACTAAGGGATCATCTGTCTTGGATTTTACCCTGACTAATAGGGAAGAACTGGTGGAGAATATGAAGGTAATAGGAAACTTGAGAGGGAGCTATCATGATATAATGAAATTTGTCACCCTGAAATGGGGAAAGTATGAGATCAGCAGAAGTAAGCCACTGGATTTCAAAAAGGCAGATTTCAACTGACTCAAGGAGAGAGTAGGCCCAATTCTATGGGAGGACAGACTGAAGGATAAGGCACCCAGGAGGCTAGAAGCTTCTAAAGGCCACAGTATTGGAAATCCAAAACAAAACCCTATTCCAGCATAGTAGAAGCACAAGAGGAATGGCAAGAGACTTAAATGGCTACACAAAAAGCTTCTAGGATTCCTCAAATACAAAAGGAAAGCATACAGGCAGTGGAAAAATGGACAGGTCACCAAGGAAATAGTAAGAACTTGCAAGAACAAAATCAGAGAAGCATAGGTAAAAAATGAGGTTCACCTGGTGAGAGAAGTTAATGGCAACAAAAAGAAGTTCTATAAATAGGTTGTCCAGAAAAGAAAAACCAAGAAAACGGTGGTACCACTGTTAAACAGTCAGGACAAACTCTTAACCAAAAATGCAAAGAAAGCAGAGCTGCTGAACAGCTTCTTTGTCTCAATCTTCAGAAAACTTAAGCTGAAACCAGACAGCTAATAAAGATTTTTTGGAGAAAGAAGAGGACAAGCTAAGTGATGAAATAACAAGAGAAACAGTCTGAGAGCTTTTGGTGGGTCTAAATGAATTCAAGCCAGCAGGTCCTGATGAACTTCATCCCAGAGTACTACAGGCACTGGCAGAGGAGATGTTAAGCCTTTGGCAATGATATTTACCAAGTTGTGAGAGAGAGGTGAGGTACCAGAGGACAGGAAAAGAGCCAGCATACTGCCCCTCTTCAAAAAAGGCAAAAAGGAACTATACACCAATTAGCCTCACCTCATAACCTGGGAAGTTAGTGAAGCATATCACAAGGAGATCTGTTTGCTAGCATCTGGAGAAGGAAAGACAGCCAGCATGGATTTACTATGAACAAATCATGCCAAATAAACTTGCTGTCCTTTGACAAGATAATTAGTTGGTAGATGAAGGATTTTGACAGATTGGAAAGCTGGGATGGAGGTAACAGGATGGAGTTCAATGCTGACAAATGCAGTGTTTCCAATTTTGAGCTTCATATTTTAAAAAAGGATTTGGAGAAGTTAGAGAGGGTCCAGAGGCAGGCACCAAAAATTGAAAAGGGCTTGGAAGGCAAGTCTTAGGAGAGAACATTGAAGGAAACAGGCATATTCAGCTTGTGCTGTGGATGAAGCACTTAGGTGGGACATGGTAGAAGTCTTCAAATATCTGACCGGCTTCCGTAAAGAAGCAGGAGAATGCCTTTTCTCTTGCTTCAGAGAACAGGATGTAGACCAGTGGCTTGAAGCTGTGGCAAATGAGGCATAGATTTGATATCAGAAAAAAAATTGTGTGCTTTTTTTTTTTTACAGTGGGATAAGGCTGCCTTGGGAAGCTGTGGGCTCCATCATTAGAAATTTCAAGAAGAGCTTGGACTAATGTCAGGGATGATCTAGGAGGAGCCCATTGCCTATGCTATTCTGTGAGTTCTTCCCATGCTTTTGGACTTTGCTGGTTGCCATATGGGGCCAAGAAGTAATATTTTTGTGCTTCTGTTAAGTGTGTCAAGCAGGGGAGGGTTTTTCTTTTTTAGTTTTATTTGTTTTCACCTTCCTCAGGAGCAGTGGGTGTTGGTGGCAGCCAAAGCTGAGGATTTTGACTGGGGTGTGCTAGTGCCAGTGTTCCTGCTGTGACGAACTTGGAGATTCCCAGCTAGGGGGTCTTGCCTCTGCTCAGGCCCAGAGTGATTACCACATTTGGATTCAGAAAGCAATTTTACCTCATAGTCAAACTGGTATGGACTCTGGGGTTTTTCACCTTTCTGAACTGGAGGTCTGTCTCTCTTCCTTAGATCTCTTGAGAATATTTTGATATTCCTACCAGTAATACAATCCCACCTGCAGTGGTCCTCTTGCTTCCTCTGTGGCAGGTTAGTTTGTGTGACAAGGTTGACTGTGTACTTTTAATAATAAGCAAGGCAAGAATTTGTATGGTATAGTTTGGATAGGAATGATCCTGCTTCAGGCAGTGGTTTGGACTTGATGACCTCCAGAGGTCTCTTCTAGCCCTGTTTTTCTATGATTCTAGTATTAACACATTTTGAAATGGTAGCTGAGTTGCATATTCATAGTATTTAGTCCAAGGACAGGATACTAGAAGTTCTTAAGAATTTATTTTGTCTTTCAAGCAAATTAAATAGCCTAAATTAACTTTTAAAAATACTCATGCTTTGGTGTTTTTAATATGAATAAATGTAAATAAAGCAATTATTTTAGAAAACTCCTTGTTTTGGAAAATTGAAAAGTGAGCTCTCTAAAGTGGATCAGCTAGAAGGACACCAAAGATTTCAGCCGTTAAGCGTTGACTGAAGAAAGAACCCAAACATTACAAACTGGTGTCTGTGCTACAGGAAAAAATAAACCTATTGTGATGGGGCAGAATGGCTTACCACCGATGAATAAGGATTTAATGAGAGCCTCTGTGCCAAGCCAGCTCCATTCAGTTATACTTGCAGTCAATGCCAGGCATGGGAAGAAGGGCTTCAGTAACTGGGTAGTTGGCTGGTGGAAGATGGAAAGCTTGATGTTGGCCGGCAAGAGTAAAAGTGAAGAAGAGATGGGACTTCTACAGGGAATTGTGCTCAATTAAGAGACTGTTTGGGAAAACTTCTCTGGGTTGTATGTGAAGGTAGCTGTAGAAGACCAGAGGGCTGCCCAAGCATGAGTTAACTGTTGCGTTTGTAGCTGAATCATACACCTCCATGTAGATCATACACCTCCATGGTTGTTTGTTTACAACTGTCTCACAATTTTATTTGGATTTGAGAACCTTTCTGGTTTATGAGTCCAGAAGTGGTTTTCTTAACATAATAAAAATCTAGTAGTCATACTTGAATACTAAATATGAAAGAAAGCAGGTTTTTGTCTGTAGCATTTTTTACATCTTTTCAAGAGTCAAAATGGCTTTCTTTTAAAGGTTCAGATTTTCCAAATATATAATTCTGCATGAAAAATACATGCTTTCCCTTCCTTTGCTTTTGGAAACGTAGTACTGAATTAATGAAATTCAAAGTATTTGAAAATACCAGACCATTGAAAAGACCATGTATGGAAGAGTTGTCAAACTTATCCCTCCTTGAAGGCCTCATCTGCACTGTAGGGCACTGTAGGCTAGATCTGGATGTGGTGGTAGCAGGATAGGGGGTAGTGCAGCCATTGCTTGCACCCCCTTCTCTCACATGTGTCCCCACTAGGGCTCTGTGCCCAGTAGTTCAGCAGTGGGCCTTACCCCTGCTAAACCTGCATCCAAAGTGCCAAATCATCTAGGAGCCCAACAGGCCAGACAGTATGGTTCTACACAGAGCCATACTTAGGGGTTGGGAAGTAGGTGACTTCACAGGGCATCCTGGCCAGGGGGTGCTAATGGCGTGGTGCAGCTCTGCAGGCAGAGGTGGGGGCAGAGCAGGCCGGCTTGGTGCAGGTCTGCTAGTACTATTCAGACAGATAAAGGAGATGATTAACAATGCAGTAAAGAACCATGGTTCATTAATGGGACATTAACTCCCTTAGCTGCTTAAATAGTAATATGTTCCAGAGCTCCCCCCAGGGGGGTGGCTCCTCATCAGCCATGGTGATGGTTGTGGCTGCACCAGAAGCAGGGCCAGAGCCAGGATGCTTGTTTTAATTTTCACAAGCTGTGACCCTTACAAGCATGTGGAAGGGTATGCAAACATGTGCTAGGGTGTACAAGCATCTGCACGTATGTGCTGGGATGTTCATTTTAATTTTCATCAGCTGTGAAACTTGGAATTCCATGATGCCATCCCTTGCATTGGCTAAATCAGAGCAAGCAGACACTGGTATCCATTATGAAGTGCTCACCTTGGCATATCAAGTCACTGAATTCAAATTTCTTGTCTCCATTGTGGTGTGTAACAATATCTTTTTTCAAGTCAATGTGGTGAGCTAAAGCATGCAAAGCAAGAAAAACTTCAACATTGTTGCAGCCACAAACTTGAAAAATGCTTGTTGTGATTATACTGTAAATTAAAGGAAAGTCAGGTATGAAAGAGCAACTAAGGAAATAGCTGAAAATCTTGTTGTTGATCCAGTGTTTAAACCAGCTCCACACATTCATCGTAAAAAGCGTCAATTCAGCTACAAATGTGAAGATGAAACAGTTAATCCAGAAGTCAAGTTAAAACTTGAATTTTTCAACCAGTTTATAGACAACAGTGAGAGTGTCCATGGAAAAATGGTTTGAGCAAATGAATCAACCTGTGAACTTTTGAGGCTTTCTATATAACATGATGCTACTCCCTGACAAAGAAACTTTGAAAAAGCACTGTAATGACCTTGCACATTGACATCAAGAAGTTGTATAATTTATTTACAGCAATGAACTTCAAGACAACTTCCTAAACACATGGATAGCACTCAGAATCCTGTTAACCATGCCTGTATTGATGGTGAGCAGCAAACAGAGCTTCTCAAAGTTGAAGCTCATAAAAACATATTTGCAGTTGACCATGGGAAATGACAGGCTATCTTTGCTGGCCATCCTGTCTATCAAGAATGGTGTGGTTCAAAATATAGGCCTGTCATGAGCACTATCAGAGTTTGCGGCAGCAGAGACATACAGAGTCATCTTCTGAGTCTTGGAATCTTTGATGAACAAAGTTTTCATTTGTCACTGTTATTTATTAGTTTAGCATTTAATTTAATATTTAGTTTTTCACTTAGCTATAATGTTATTTTTATGATATATCACTTATTATTTGAATAAAACTGTATTCAGTTGAATTGAATTTTGTGTCATTTCTTCCTTCATTTTTTTTTTTAAGTAAATTATATATATTAAAAAAAAAACCTTTTGAGATTCCAGCTTTATTTCTTAAATGGGGGGGGAGGGCAGACACACCAAAATATAATTCACCCAGGGCACCATTTTCCCTAAGGCCAGCTCTGGCTCTGTGGACTATGTTTTTATACACAGCCATGGTGTGGGGCATGTTTTTCTGATTTGAGAAATATCCTGAAATATGGTGCTCAGATTTTATAAAATTGCATTTTTGATGGAGGGTGAAAAGAGACTTCATCTCATGTTTCTTGCCCCAGCCTGAAACATCGTTAGCAAATGGTAACAACTGAATTTACATCTAGGTTAAATTTGTGTTTTTGTCCAGAGTAACCTTGACTTCTACTGTCCTATATATAGATGGTTTGTTGCTATTTTATTCTCTATAGACTCATATAGATTCCACACCAACTTCTTTATAAGGGTTCCAGGATAATGCAAACAAATGGATAATATTTGTACTATTCTCCTTTATCAATTTTGATAAACTATCCTGCCAGAAAATAAGCAATTGATGCTTTACAGAATATGAGGATTCAGAGCTTTTTGTTATTCAAAAGGTGTGGTAAATCCAGTCTATATTGCAAGGATTGAAAGGGTACCCAAGGAGAATTTTTTCTACAGCATATATTACACAGAAGGGAACAAAAAAAATAATGATAAGAGGTTGCAGCTGGAGTACCGCATCCAGGTCTGGGCTCCACAGTTTAGAAAGGGTGTGATGAAGCTTGAGAGAGTCCAGAGGAGAGCCATGTGCATGGCTAGAGGTCAAGAGATCAGGCCTTATGAGGAGTGGCTGAGAGACATGAGACTCTTCAGCCTGGAGAAGAGAAGTCTCAGGGGGGGACTTGGTGGCAGCCTATAAGTGTATAAGGGTCTATGAGACCTATAAGCATCAGGAACTGGGAGAACATCTGTTCACCTGGGCACCCCAAGGGAAGACAAGGTTTAACAGTCACAAACTGCTGGAAGACCATTTTAGACTGGACATAAGGAAAAATTTCTTCACTGTCCGAGTCTCCAGAGTCTGAAATAGACTTACCCCAGATGTAGAATGTATCTACTCTGGATACGTTCAAGAAACACCTGGATGCTCACCTTGCTGGGGTCATCTGACCCCAGCTGACTTTCCTGCCCTTTGGACGGGGAGCTGGACTTGATGATCTTGCGAGTTCCCTTCTAGCCCTAGCATCTATGAAATCTAGTCCAACCCCCTTGCTCAAAGCAGAACCATCCCCAGATAGATCATTCGAGCCAAGGCTTTGTCTAGCCAGGTCTTAAAAACCTCCAGTGATGATGAGTCTGCAACCTCTCTGGGTAACCTGTTCTGGTGTTTTACTACCCTCCTAGTGAGAAAATTCTTCCTAATATCTAACCTAAACTTCCCTTGCTCCAGCTTCAGTCCATTGCTCCTTGTTCTGTCATTTGTCACCACTAAGAACAGTCTAGTTCCATCCTCTTTCAAATCCCCCCTCAGGTAGTTGAAGGCTGCTTTTAAATCCCCTCTGCCTTCTCTTCTCCAGACTAAGTAAGGCCAGTTCCCTCAGCTTCTCCTCAGAAGTCATGTACCCTAGGCCCTGAACCATTTTCATTGCCCTCCACTGGACTCTTTCTAATTTGTTCACACCCTTTCTGTAGTGGGTGGCCCAAAACTGAACACAGTATTCCAGATGTGGTTTCACCAGTGCTGAATAGAGGGGAATTATGCTGCATATAGAGGGGAATTACTGTGCTCCAGCAGCCTCCTGTGTCTCATGTATCAGTGTCCCCACAGTTAATAATGGCGGCGGGAGTGCTTGAAATAAACTTGTTGAATGAGCTTTAATTCAATCATCCCCACCACCATTTTTAAGAGTGGGGACACTGATGCACAAAACAGTGCAGTGCTTTAAATAGAGCAGCTCTCAGGGCTACTCTAATTAAACCGCTGCCCCCCACCCTATCCCCAGAGCACATGTAAAAGTGCCCTTTGGTCCTGCAACCAAGCTATAGTTCTGATGCCTTTTTAACAATTGCTCATCAACCCTTAGAATATATAAAGTTTATGGCAACAAGCCTATGTAATACCTCTATTAAAGCCAGGGAAGGATGGCTCTAACCCAGAGAACTTTAGGCCAGTGTCAGTTCTGTGCCATCTTTATAAGCTTTACAAATGCCTTATTCTCAATCCCCTTTCACCTCATGTCAAACAACATCTAATACCAGCAACTGAGGTGGAATCCTATGCACATATTAAAATTAGTAAAAAGAGCCAGGTCAGTATAAGAGTAGTTAACTAGTAGAAGTAGGCTATAAGAATGGGCATATAGTGTTAGATAGAACAATTTAACTCAAGACAGCTCATTTATTTTGAAAGTCTAATCTTCTGTTATACTTACTCTAAAACTTCCCTGTGTTCTTAAAGCTGAAAAGTACCATAAGGCACTTACTCATAAGAGTGAAATCCAAAACAGAAAGCATTTTGGACAGGTTTAGACTAAGATAGACTGCCAATATCCACAATTTCAGAGTGGTATGTTACAATTTGAGAAGAAATGAATCAAATGCATTGATTTGACAAAATATATTTATTCTGATGAGGAACACTTGCCTTTTTCACAAGTGCAGGGCTCATGAGTTATGTTCCTCCGATAGGTGTTCAAAGTTTGGGAACTCAAGGTAAAATAGGATACACGTTTCTGATTAAATGAACACTGATTTTTCTTCTGCACAGTAGAGGAGAATTCTGTAAGCTCCTAGATAGCTGCAGCTTCTTTCAAAAGCATATCAACCTGGCTGGATGTGAGCAGTGGGGTCCCCCAGGGCTCAGTCCTTGGGCCTGCACTGTTTAACATCTTCATCAGTGACTCGGACAAGGGGGTTGAAAGCATGCTGTCCAAATTTTTCTGGTGACACTAAGATGTGGGGTGAGGTGGACACACTTGAAGGGAGAGAGAGGCTGCAACTAGATTTAGACAGACTACAAAAGTGGGCAGATGAGAACAGGATGGGGTTCAATGTAGACAAATGCAGGGTGCTGCACCTTGGGAGAAGGAATCCACACCATACATACAGGCTGGGGAGTTCCCCTCTTGAAAGCACAGAGGTGGAAAGGAATCTTGGAGTCATTATTGACTCCAAGAGAAACACGAGCCGCCAATGCCAGACCACAGCCAGCAAGGCCAGCCAGACCTTGTCATGCATCCAAAGGTGCATCTCAAGCCAGTCCAGAGAGGTGATACTCCCCCTCTATGCAACTTTGGTCAGGCTGCTATTGAAGTATTGTGTCCAGTACTGGGTGCTGCACTTCAAAAGGGATGTGGCCAGCCTGGAGAGGGTTCAGAGGAGGGCCACCCATTTGGTGAGAGGGCAGCAGGATGGGCCCTATGAGGAAAGACTGAGGGACCTGAATCTGTTCAGCCTCAACAAGAGGAGGCTGAGAGGGGACCTGGTGGCTGCCTACAAACTCATCAGGGGAGATCATCAGCAGTGCTGAATAGGGCAGAGCCCTTTTCTCCCCAGCACCACCTGGAGTGACAAGGAACAATGGTAATAAGCTGATGAATAGGTCTGGGTTAGAGATCAGGAGGCAATATTTTACAGTTAGGGTGGCCAGAATCTGGAACCAACACCTTAGGGAAGTGGTCCTCACCCCTACCTTGGCAAATTTAAAAAGAGGTTAGATGATCACCTGTCTGGGGTCTTGTGAACCCTGCCTGTGGCAGGGGGTCAGGCTAGATGATCTGATCAGGTCCCTGCTGACCCTAGCTACTATGAAACATATTACTTGTGTTAAAGCTTACTAAAGTGGATAGTATCTTTTACCTAAGTAGACAGTATTTTACTGCCAAAGGAAGTAAAATTTTGGCCTGTAAAGCAAGGTAACACAGATTAAGAAGATAGAACCTGTTACTGTTCAAGATATACCCCAAACAAACAAAGAATAAGAAAAAAAACGGTCTACATAATTATAATTGTTTGACAACAATCTGTCAAATGAGTTGACTTCTGCTTCCACAGATATCTCAGCAGATCAGTTGCACAAGCTGAGGAGAACAAGGAAGAATCTTGCCTCCTTTGTTGGAAGGTGAGAGGCATATTTGCAACATAGTACTAGCATTGTTAGTGAGACAGCATAGCTCTTGGTTCAAGAGGCAAACTGGACAAGTTGATCAGGCCATCAACAAATGCACACTGTGTCTTTTCCCTCTGGTAACAGAAAAAAACTGTCTACCCAAGTTCTGGGCCATAAACCAAGTAATAGTAGAGATTTAAAATTATGTTAAAAAAAGTATTTGATTGTCTTTCCAAAAAAGATGCTTCTGAGACAACACATCAGTGTGCTTATGACCCAGACCAGGGTCATCCAACTTCTATGCAGCTGGGGTCCGTACACCTTGGGAGCCCTACCAGTGGCATGGCACAGGTCCCTAGGGCTGCACACTGGACATGGGTGGTCAGGTATTGCATCATTGCATATAGTGTGCAGATAGGTGGGCACTTCTCCTCTCTATTGCACTGAACATGGGTGGGTGCTGCACCACACATGGGTATGTGCTTCTGCACCCTGTTTCACTGTGGGCTTATGCAGGCAGGCATTCTCCCATCCCATTGCATCACTTGTATGGATATGGACACTCCCATTACCATGCAGCAAGGCAGAGCACCCTACCTCCCCTGTGGGCTCCCCCATGGCACTGCACTGCACAGCTGCTCCAGGTTGCTAGCTCCCCTGGCAGCACAGACTGAACCATACTGCCTCACCCCATTGCCTGGGTCTGGGTCAGGCAGCATAAGCCAGGAGGAAAGAAGGGGAAGCCCCAAACCCCACATGGAGCAACAGAGGCAGCGGTGGCCAGGTGGGAGTCTAGGTGCCTCATGCCAACCCTTCAGGAACTACATATGGCCGGGGTGGGGGAGGAGACCAATTGATAAGCCCTGATCTAGGCAGTGAAAAGCTCCCTCACTTTCTTATAAAATATATATTTGAGTCATCAGTATATTCAGGCTTTTACCTTACCTATCATTTCCTTGATGGGCAGAGGTTTTTCTTTTTCTTCTCCAAATAATCTATCATTCTTCTGTTCTCCAAACATCTACAAGTGGCATTACAAGCAAGTAATTCTTTACTATTAGCTTTGGCAGGCTTCTGAACTGTCCAAAGACCTGTGAAATTGGTTGTTTTCTTCCAGAGCATTTAATACTGTGCTAAAGCTAAAATAATAATAATTTTAAAAAATAAGTAAGATTTATTTTCTGAATGGATCCAATAGAGTGTGAGAAATGGAAAAACACAGTACATTAGGGATTTGGTAAGCTGTAAAGAAAAAAGAGATACAGAATAAAACAGAGTATGTTTGGGTCCAAATCACTTTGTAGAAGATTGGTCAAATAGGGTTTACTTGCATAGTGCTGGAGTCTGCTATAAAACATCAGATTTCCGTATGGATAGAGACCTCTATAATGATATTAGAGAGACAGATAGAACTGGCAGTTACATTCTTATGTCAGATTTTAACTTCCTGGATAAAAGTTGGAAAACAAATGCCTAAAGATAAGGCCCAGACACACCTGGGTATTTTAGCTGACCATCATGTCATTGAATGGCAACTAAATCAACAAGAAGGGATGCTATTTTAAATGTGGTTAGGGCATATACTGATACATAGAGAATCTCTTCATAGAAAATAACTTTGGACTGTGTGATCATAAGCTGGTTCAGTGTAAATTAAATAGAAGGGTGATCAAAACTACATTTATAATAAAGATTCCCAATTTCAAAACATAACTAGTTTGGGAAGCCAGCTGGACTGGGGAGCACAGGGCTTGAGCCTAAATGAGGCCTAGAGTTGCCAACTGTCCATAAATGTATGAATGCTGTGGAAAAGCCTCCCTAAAAATGCCTGTCTATAAAGAACAGTTTGCCCTCCATAAAAACATGGAGCTACCACAGCTTTAAGCTCCCTCCCAGGAAAAAGTCACATTGGAAGACAGCAGGAGCACAGATGTCTGTCTGATCAGGAGTACAGCACCCTGCAAGATCAGAGCTCTTGTCAGGGCTTTGGTAAACCTGCTACCTCTCTCTCTCTGTCTGTCTAGCAATGTGCTGCAACTGGGTTCCTGTGCCCATCCCATATCTCCAATAGTTGCTTGCATCAAAAGTACAGGGATAGCAGGAGGCTGGGAGGGGGAGAGGCAGTGGATGAGGGTCTTTGTTGGTACAGAGGGTTCAGGGTGGGCAAGTGTCATGCCAGGGAGATTGAGCTGGGGAGGAGTGAGGCCTGAAATTTCTTCTAGCCAAAGCTACTAAAACTCTTTAGTTTAGAGCTATAGATCAAAATAGGGGAAAGACTTGTATACAAGATGAAGGGGCACTTCAAGAGTTAGTAGAAATAAGCAGAGAGCTTACAAGGAATGGAAAATAGGACTGATAAGCAATAAAAGTTATGTCTGGGAGGTCAATTATGTAAGGATTAACTTAAAATTTGTTTAAAAAATCATACTACAAAGGACATTATAAAAAAGATATTTTAAAAATCATTTTGGCCAACTATATAAAAAGAGAACAAAGAAAGAAGAAGTGAGACTCAAGTAGAAGTTAAAGGTAATCTGTGTATAGGCCAAAAAGTAAATGAATGCTTTGTTTTTCATTAATGATGTTGAATGTAGGGGCAAAGATCAAATAGAAAATAGGAATGGATATGGAAATAAGAGTTACCACAACTAAAGTGGAAGGAAATTTAGACAGCTTAGTGCACATAAATAAGGAGAACAAGGCAACTTCTGTCCCATGTTTTTGACCAGAATGAGAAACTGCAGATCCATCAGCAATTGTTTTTCCTAAATCTGTTTTATCATAGTGGTTGGAAAACTGCAAATATAGTACCTATATTTTAGAATGTCCAAATCACGTTTTCCCCAAAATGTAGGTAGTTCTCAATTCTAAGCTGTGCCAAACAAAGCTCAGAGCTTTCCTTGATAAGATGACTAATTTTCCAGGCAAATAAAGTGCAGCAATTTTCACTTGTCTGGACTTTAGTAAAAGCTTTGATATGCTGTCACATGAGAAATTATTAGAAAAGATGGGAGTTAGAAGAGGAATTTTTACTTCCATAAGAAGATGTCTAAATGGAAGATGATAATATGTATATAGGGGTATGCAAAATGGACTGTATTCAATTCGGATTCAGATTCGGCCTGAATCGGGGACAGTGATTTGATTTATTGATTCAGATCACTATTCCCAATTCGATTCAGCCAAATCTGAATCTGAAGATTTGATGCTGATTCAGAGAATCAGCGATTCAGCCATAGACACAGCTTTAAATGTTTTTTTTACACACCTCAAGGTACCAGGTGCAGCTCGTGAATGCTGCGATTATGGGGCAGATGGAGCATCCCACCGGAGCATGGGGGGGGTCCCCCCGCATGCTCAGCAGTGAAATACAAAGTGGACTGGAAACACTTCTGGTTCACTTCCAGGTCCACTGGGGAGAGTGCCGGGGGTGCTCTGCCTCTCTCTGCTCAGCAATCGGACCCCGGGTGCCCCCCCAGACCCAGGAGGCACCAGTTGCCAAGCCAGGGGTACATGGGGGGCCCCCCAGCACATGCTCTGGCAGCCCGGAAGAGAGCCAGAAGTGCTTCTGGTCCACTTCTGGGTCAGCTGCTGGGGAACCCCCCCATGCTCCAGTGCTACACTCCATGCGCCCCAGCATCGCAGCATTCATGAGCTGCCTGCTACCTAGAGGTACGTAGAAAAAACATTTAAAGGTGTGTCTGTGTCCAAATTGCCAAATCTTTCTGAATGTCTCCGAATCGATTTGGAGGGTTTTAATTCAATTTGGGGCAATTAAAGGGTCCTGTGATTTGATCTGGATTCAGAGTCGGCCACTAAATCGGGTTGAATCTCTGCCGAATCAAATCGGGGACCACAGCCCTAACAGGTAAGGAAAAGGAAAGTATCCAGGAAGGGATAGCTACTTGCGAGTTAATCAAAGATCTGTTTGGGGATCAGTCTTTTTAAATATTTTCATTAATGCCTTTGCACAAAAAGTGAGCACATGCTGATGAAATTTGCTGATTACACAAAATTAGAAGATATTCTCAAAACCAGGAAAGGTTGGAATTTCCATATAAAAGAAATAGATAACAATGAGGATTGGAGTAATGGAAATAAGATGAAATTCAAAAATACAAAATGCAAGGACATATACTTGTGGATTAATAAAATATTCACCTATAAAGTAACTGAAGAAAAAAGTGAGGAGGGGAAACATCTGGTAAAGTAGTTGATCACAGGATGACTTTTAGTTTTCAGTGTGATGCAGCTACAGAAAAGCACATGTAATGTTAATCCAGGTATTTCCAGCCTAAATGCCATTGTGCATGAGAGTTTAAATGCCATTATACAAGTCACTGTGGAGACTTTATGAAGAATACTACATACAATTATCATCATTCCTGTGGAAGAAAAATGAACTCTAACTGGACTGGATGCATAAAAGGAAACCTAAGATTATCGGGCAAAATGACAGTTGAAAGGGGACATGAATGGTGCCTCTAAATGCATAGGAGTGAACACCTAGGAGGTAGGAGAGAGCTAGTTAATTAAAATACAATGTTTGCCAGCAGAAATAATGGATATAAACTGGTTGTGAATAAATTAACGCTAGAAATTAGAAGGATCCTACCCATCAGAGCAGGGAGGTTCTGCAAGACCCTTTAGTCAGAGTAAAGAGGGCAAAAACCAAATCTTTAGATGGAGCTCAGTAAACTTATTAAAGAATTATCGTATATGATGTCTGCAATAGCAGGAGACTAGGCTCAGTGACCCCAGTCTTATCTTTCTTAATAAAATTAAATTTCTCAACATCTGAAAGTTGATATGGTACATCAGGAAGTGCATATCAATTGGTGATTACAGTGATTTTGTTTTACAAATTCAGACCACAGTGAATAATCTTAACACCCAAGGCAGCATTTCTAATAATGAGGAAAAACAATATGCTGACACTTATTGAAAAGCATGGGCTACCTAACCCAGGAGGTTTCTTCCAGCCCTGTTGTCTAAGATGTGTCTATTGCAGGCATCAAACCCTAGATCTGCCTGCAGGCTTCCAATACAAATGTTCATGCTTTCCCAAACCAATTCAGCTCTGCTCTAAACTTGGCTCTGCTAAGTCAGTAACATTTTGGAGAAAGTGAAAGACTATGGCTAAGAACAGAGGTTCAAAAAGCCCAGGGCAGAATCAATTCAGTCCTTGGAGGTATTTCTAAGCTGCATAGATTGGACTGATAATGAACTGAACTGACATTCAGTGTTCCGGTGGCCAAAGCAAGAAGGCTCATGTGCACATCCCATCATGTCAGACCCTGCTGAAGGCTGCCAAACCCAGTTGATCGGCAGCCCATGTCTAGCTGTCTGCTGGATGCATGCTGCCCCCATACCCAACTGTCAGTCACAGATGGGAGGGAGAACTGGCAGACAAACTCAACCCAACCTTGCCCCCCTCACCAGCCACACACCTTGATGAGAGGTGGGGGAAAAATGGGTGGAACATATGTCTGGCCCACAACTGCCCTGCTTCCCCCCCAGCAGAGGAGGGCACCACATGGGGGCTTGTCCCTACCTGCAGCCCAGCGAGCCAACTGGGAAAGCCCCAGCCCCACCTCCTCACCAGCCATCAGCCTCTCTGAAAGGTGGGGGAAGGAGAGGAGAAATGCACCCCCCAGCCTGGCACTAGTGTCCCCTCCTAGCGCTGGGCCAGGGAATGCATTCCCCTCACCTCTAAGAGGTGGGAGGCTGGAGAGGGGGTGGGACTGGGGTGATCCCAGCCTGTTTTTCTGGGTTGTCAGGGAATGAAAAGCCCCCGCCATGGGGGATTTCCCTCCCCCTCCACTGTGCAGACCTGGGCTAGGGAGCTCTGGGGAGCTATTTGCTTGCCCCCCATACCACCAGGCTGACAGGCACAGCTGTCCATTCCCCTACCCCCCATCCCAACAGGCTTTACTGCCTCATCTGTATAACAGCTGGGGACAGGGCCAGCCCTGCTTCGCTGAAGACAGCATAGCCCAGGGCTGCAAAGCATGCTGGGATGCTGAGGCACTGTGAGGGGATCTGGAACAGAAGTTCCATAAACTGCTTTAACTTAAATCAGTTAAGTCTGGTTATAAGGGCAATGCAGCACTGCCCACCTTTATCTAATCCACAAACTATCAAGATTCAAGTTTCTCTTATGGGAAACTTGTAATGGCCATCTATTGGGTTCACAGTCAAAAAAGGAGGAGAGGCAGATGAATGTATTGTTTATAGTAGGGTGAATATGAACAGCCAATGTGACATGGCTATGAAAAAAGACTAATGCAGTTCATGCATAAATAGCTTAGATATTTTAGTAGAGACAGGAAAGATTAATACTATTGTACAAATAAATTTAGACTGGAATTCCAAAGAAGAATTCAATCACTGGAGAAGTGTTGTGTTGTTCTAGAATATCTTTTAAACAAAGTAGTGAGGACAAGAAACCCAAGTTGTTTCAAGAGATGTTGCGATATAAGGAGGTGATCTTGAAGTTTGCTCATTACTTGTGAGTAAATGGTGCTGGGCAGGCATCTCCATGTTCAGGGAAGTAGCAGCAGATTTGCTGCCAATCTGCTCCCACTTCCTGGGGCCCTGCAAGGGGAGCCTGCCCCACCAGGGGAACTCCAGGCTCTGGATGCATCTGCCAGCAGCTGGCAGCCCTCTTCAAAAGGCAGCCCTGCTCACTGCTTTCTGGCCAGCCACTTCCCTGGCCAGGAGCAGTGTGCCTAGTGCAGGGACAGCACGTGGCAGTGATCTCCTCACTACCTGTGCCCCCCACATTATGGCTGCTCCAGCCCCTGCTCCTGACAGTGATGACCAGCACCCCACACTCCTTCTAGTCACCCCACTGGTCCTGCTGGCCTGCTACACCAACTGCCACCTGGTCCACAGCTGTCTGGGCTCTTCCAGCTCCCCCAGTGCAGCAACCACATGCCCACCCACTATACACCATCCTAGGGCTGCTGCCATGCACCTCCTGCCTCCACCCCATCCACCTGGTCAGACCCCAGCAAAGATGCTAACAGGCTCCAGGATGCCACCACCAGGCCCACCGTTGCCCTCCTGGGCCTCCAGCCCTGCTGTCTCTGGGGCCCTTGGGCAAGCCAAGACTGGTAGCTGCACATTGTCCAGCATGCCTGGGACAATGATTAGTATGTATAGGCCTTCTGCATGACCTTGGGCCACTTTCTGTGGCCTCCTGGAGCAGCTCTGGCCCTACTTGGAGTGGCAGCACACAGGTATGTGGCCGCCTCTCCCCGCTGACACCCAACTCACCCTCGTCTTGCTCACTGTGGCCACACCCACCAGCCCGCAGTATGTCAGCCACCTGTTTGGCATGGGCAAGGCTACCACGAGGGAGGTTTCCTGGAGGTGTGTAGTACCCTCCAGGACATGCTGGGGGACACCATTATCTGCGTGCATGGCCCCCTGGCAGGGGTGGTGAAGTTCCTTACCCTGGGATTCCCCCAATGCACTGGGGCCCTAGATGGGACCCACATCCTAGTTGCCTGTTCACCCTATGGAGACTGCCCCAACTACAGCTGGAGGGGCTTTCTTTCACTCTATTGTGCTCCAACTTGTTGTGGACCACTGAGGTGCCTTCATGCACATGACTGTGGGCTGGGCAGGCAGTGCCCATGATGCCCACATCTTCTGCCTCAAGGGATGCTACTGCATCCTTACACCCTGCCTCAAGGTTGTCAAAGACAACCTCCCCCAAGTCATCACAGCTTGTGTGCTGCTTAATATCTGCAATGCCTGGGGGGAGCTCATCCGTGAGGCATGGGCAGAGGAGGCGCAGCATGCGAAGGATGCATGGCAGTGACAGCACCACCTGCGGCCACAGCAGCAGTGGCAGCCCTTCCTGCTGAAGCCACAGGAGAGCTGCACACCCACCAGTGGGGGCCAGGGCACTGGGTGCGGGAGGTGCTGGTCAGCCTAGGCAGTAGTGCCCAAGGACAGGCAGCCAGCATTCTGGTCTCTGGCTGTTCCCCTACAGGTGCAAACACCACAGCAAGTGCAGCAGGCAGGAAGCTTACCCAGGGGTGATGGCAGCCTGTGCTCCCCCAGAGCAGGCAGCTCCCCCTCCAGCAGCCAGTTTGTAGGTCCAGTATGAGGTCCTGGTCTTGCTGCAGGCAGCTCTGGCTCAGTGCCTGCATGGAGGCAGGGCAAGCAGCAGGGCTGGGCCCAGGTAGGGGGTGGGGTGGTGCTGGATCTGAGGCAGGGAATAGGACAGGGGCTTCTACAGGACCTTTTCCCAGGCCAAGGCAGGGCCTGCTACTGGACAGCAGGTGTCTGCTAGGGAGCAGGCGAGCCTAGGGTCAGGGGCTGGGCAGCAGATGGCACGAAGGTAACCGTCAGGGCTGGAATGGTTGTCTGTGGCCTGCACTGATTGGGCCAGGATGGAGTTCTGTTCCCACAGGGCCTCCACTTGCTTGCGCTCCAAGGTCAGGCACTGCACCTGGAACTCCTGGTCTATCCAGTCCCAGGCCTCCTCGTGCCAGTCCTGAGCATCCTTGTGGGTGATGTCCTTCACCTGCTACCTGTCCTGGAGGGCCACATCTGTCCACCAGGCCCAAGCATCCCCCAGCAAGTCCTCCAATGCCATGATCAAGCAGTCCAGGAGGAGGGTTCTGTCCATGGTTGTCCTCTGGTGGAGCTGGCGCATCTACCTGGCCCCGGCTGTGGGCAGTGGCAACCCTGAAACTGCATCCCGACTGCTGAGGGGGCCAGGGCAGTGCAGGGGCTGGGTTCGGGGTCAGGTAGGACCCTCTTACTAGAGTGGGACTTACCACATGGTCAGGGCTGGCATGGCTGGTGGCTTCATGTGCTGATGACTGTCAGCAAAATAATAGGTAATCCAGCATCTCTCCTTCCTCTCCCTCCTATAGTGCTACTATTGCATCTAAACTCTGACCTTCCACACCTTGATTCTTGTCAAGACCTTATCTTTATATTGACAAGAGGCCTTAAAAACATAGGCAGTACCCCAAGTGCTGTGCAGCCTAGCATCCAAACAGTTAGGTTTTTATCAGTTAGTAAAATAAAGAAAATAGATATTAATTTATCCAAAAAGCCATATAAACAGGGTCCAAAGACTATTATGTCCCTTTCTATAGCTCAGTAAATTTCTGAATGTCCTAAAGGCGGGCAAGGCTCTTTGAGTACATGTGATATCTTTTATTAGACCAACTGAGTAGTTGGAAGAAAGTTATTGGTGAGCTTTCGGGCGCAATTACCCTTCTTTAGGCATAGTGAGACAACCTAGGTCTGAAGAAGGGTGACTTCACTCAAAAGCTTGCCAAGAACTTTTTCCCAATTACTCAGTTGGCTTAAGAGATACCACGTCTACTCAAAGAACCTTGCCTGCCTATGTCCTTAGACCAACAAAAACCCAGCAACATGAATGCCCTAAATGTATCTATACAAAAAATTGAGACGTGTGTACACAGATGTTTAGAGAGGAATGCTTTAAATTTTCACTTCTACTGATGCCACTTAGAAGTAAATAGCATTCTGTGAGTGGAGTGTTTGTTTAAATAAACCTTTGAGTGCTGCTGCTGTTACTTCTATATCTTCCACATCTCAATGATATAAACTGGCCTGCTTCTGTAAACACATATCTGCAGTAGATTACTGTTAAAACTTTATGTAAACTTCATTCTTTTTCTAATGTAGAGCAAGAGCTTCTACACCTTTTATGCCTCTGTCTCATTCTTCATAAGATACATATGTATATCAGCTATAACACACTGTCAGTGAACAGTGGTTTTCAATCAAAAAGACTGTCAGTAAAGCTGATTCACTAACAAGAAAGCTGTCAAGCTGTGACAGCTGCTGTCTTTGCAACCCCAAACAATCTGTTTGGTGCTAACGCTGACTTGCACTTCCATTTACTGTACAGTAGTAATGAGCAGTATCCTTAGAAATATCATTTTGGTAAGTATATTTAGTTTTCTTGGGTAAAATCTACAAAAACAAATCCAAGGCGCACAAAATTTCTTTTTTGCAAAATCTTGTTATTTTTGTTATTTGGGCCCACTTATCCTGAGTCTGTTTTTACAGTTGCTAAACACGTACCTCTTTTTTAATTAGTATTACGAGCAGTTAATGGAGAACAAAATGGTGTATTCTTAAAGATGTATTCTAAAACTACCTTATTACCATCATGCAACCAAAGAGGCTTACTGGCTTGAGTTCTGGTCTGTAGTTCTTAGGGGAAGCACTAGCCAGGGGTGTTGAGTGGGGGGAACTTAGTGTGAGGTCATAACTACAACATTTAGATGCCCTTTTAACTCCAGAGGGAGATGGCAGTCTGGACCTGGCAGCAGACTTCAGAGACTGCTTGCCAACAGAGCTATGACTGAAAACATTGCCTAAACTGACAAAACTACTCTTTATGCCAACTGAGCTGTACCCACTCTTGGGGTTTTGTTGACCTAGTTATAATGGGCGGGAGGTGGAATCTTTTCATGCCCACCACTGATATGGTTTTGGTAGCAAAATACTGTATTGCTGATGAAGCCTTAATAGAATAATTGTGAAAATGCTATAGGACTAAGATATTTATATAAATCATAAGCAGAGCTAAAAGCAGATGTTCTGGAAGAGCAGCCTATCCTGCTTGAGTTGCTGTAGTGAATTTCCAGGAAATAAAGGAAAAAAGGATCAGAAAGGAGGATACATTGGCAAACAATTGGAAATAAACTGGATTTCAATTTCCATAACATTTTGTAAAGTATTGCAATGCCTGTTTCTCCCATTTTCCACCGCTCTGAAATGCAACTGGCCAAATTTGGGCTACTATCTGTATTTAGTCTCTGGTCTAGGAATGGGGCAAGGAAGGTGCCCCCCACCCAACTTTGGCTGTGCCACACATGCACAGTTAGCTGTGGTCAGCACAGAATCCTGCCAGAGCTCTGTATGATCAGTAAGATCTGAGTTCACCAGCTGATCAGAGCAGGATCTGGCCAAAGCTTTTATGCCTCTGGCACCCTGGGGGTGAACGCTCCTCCTGTTCTCCCTTCCCGTTCACTCCTCCTCTCCACTGAATTCAACAGCAGTGGGAAGGACTGCAGAGCAGTGTGAAAGCAGAGATCCAGCCAGACTCCATGTCAAGGGCTCACATGCAGCACAACCGAAGGGGTGCGTGACTACACTGCTGCAACCCCTCTGCATCTGTCCTTTCTATATTTCATGGATCTGGGCATTATAGCTTGAATGGAAACCCTATGTAAATCAAGTTACAAGGTAACTTACTTGTGTGACATTTTTACTGAAAATGTTTTCTCATTGAATATTAAATTTCCAACTGTCATCCAAATTTGCTATTGAGATTCTGACTCACTGCTACAAATAAGCTCTTCTGCGTCTCTTAGAAGAAGATTAATACAGTATCATCATTTTTTCCTTCTAAGAGAAGTCTCTCCAAAATCCATTCTTCTTGTGTATCAAAGATTCAGTTGCACAAACTAAGGCTAGTTTGCTCTTCTGTGTGATTTAGTCTATAGTTTTTGGAGTCTGAAGATCCTTACCTATTCTATAGGTCAGTAAGAAAATAGTGATGGCATATTTCTATCCAATAGAATAATAACAGAGATTATGAAACAATAGCACTGTAGTGTTGGGTTTTGGAGTGATTTTTTTTTTTGTTTGGTGTTTGTTCTATTCTGCTTCTCTTTCAACATATTTTAAACTTGTGAAATTCTCCTTTACTCCACCTCTATGGGTCTCATTCAAAGCCTGTTGAAGTCAATGAAAAGTCTTTAGTTTTAGTTAATTTTGAATTGGGTCATACAGGCTGATGAAAGAAAAAACATAAACTCCAATGTATCTAACAAAGCCAAACATAGTGTTTATGTTTGTTTTTATTTTCTGTGCTTCTGTTCATTCCCAGTTACAACCAAGTCTTCTATGCAAACAGAAAATGTGTTATATATTTCTGTTTATTCACCCTGGATACTATGAGAGGCCTATGCCCTTATTCATTAAATATAGGTATAAAATATAAGGGTTGGGCACTTCTGAAAACCTTTTAAACCAGATTAAACCTATTGGTCCAAGTGGAGTCAGTGAGGTTGCAGAGGGTAAAAATCATGGCTAAAGTGTTTAAAATCTGTGTGCTTGCAGAGGGTCTGATTGCCGGATTTGTCTCTATGTGGTTCCATGTCGTAGATTCATAGATTCTAGGGTTGGAAGGGACCTCAGTGGGCCATCTAGTCCGACCCCCTGCCCCTGGCAGGCAAGAAAAGGGCCACCAAACCTGGGATCATGTGATCCCAGCCAGATGCCTGTCCAGTCTCCTCTTGAAGATCCCCAAGGATGGGGAAAGCACCACCTCCCTTTATATGCATTCAAGATTTAACAGTCATGTAGAATAAAACACATTATTTGCTGGAAATATTGTGTGCTGGAGGGGCATGCCAACCTGAAAGCACCTGATCTCCTCTGATTTTGGAAGCTAAGCACTCCTAGGCATGGGCAGTTCTTGAACAAGAGACCACAGTGGAATCCCAAGCATGATAGATACAAGTCAAGCACTTTGTGGTAAGCAATTGGTAAATACTAGACTGTAGAAATTCAAAGAATGGCAGGACTTTTAGTCCTGTCATCACCTCTGAACTAACAGGCAGGAATAAAAGGAGAGCAATGCAAACTAATTCCATTGTAAACCATAGTTGCATAGTATTTCAGTATAGGCAAGGTTTAGATAACCATACAGGAGATGGGATTGGGAAATATGAATCCCTTCCCTTCTGCAGCACACAGCACATATAATGTTATAAGAACCATCCTGAACTGTAGTTCTCAATGGGGCATGTAGCCTACTACCAAGTTGCTATACCTGGGAGTGATAAACTAGAAAGTAGGGTGAACCACAGCAATTCCCCACCCCAATCCCCCATCTGTATCAACCCTTAAGGATCTAGGATTACTCTCACAATTACCCCTTAAGCAACATAGAGGTATTTTCTCTCTTCCCTAACACAAAGTAGAACTGTACTGCTCTCAACATTGCTCTCTGGCTAATGCCACACATTAACTACTGAGACTACTCATTGTGCCCTTTAAAGAGTAAGCATTCAATATAACTAGGTAAATACCTCCCTTTATATAATGTGTCAGATAATGAAGTGCATTAAGATACAGGACAACATTATTTTTCTGCTACTGTTGTTGGTCTTATGTTGCCTTTCCATCCACAAAGTAATATGTTCAAGATAAGACACTATTGTATAATTTTTTTTAACTATGACAATCCAGTTTAAGAAGAATTTACTCTTTATCAATGCAATATTGCAATTTGCACTCATGCATACACGGAATTACATAAAAGCAAGAAAGCTATGAGAAATAGCTTATGCTTAGTGTGGGACATCGTTTCCCATCAATATATATTTATATTGCCATTAAGGTTAATGTAATGTAAAGTAAAGAAGTGTTTTATGGAAGAAAAGATCTTAGTGCTTTATTTGTACATTACAGCACCTCATTTAACTGTATACTAAAGTATGTGTACGCAATTAGAAAAACAGCATACTAGAAAATGGAGGAAGTTGATAGAAATGAGACTTATTTGCACCTTGAAGAGTAGCATGACATAAAGTATTCTATTCCCTTTCCCCTCTCAATTGCATTTTTATCATAAAATAAACCATTTCTGGTATACATGGGGAAAAAAATAGAAGTTATAATGCTTGTTTACCTCATAATATGTCTTTTAGGATGACTTTTTTCCTCTTTATATAATGTTTAAAATTGTTAAGAGTTGAATATAATGTGAGTACAATATCGCATGAAGAACAAGACTGGAGATCTATAATGCATGATTTATAGAAGTGACCCATTATCTCCAGTTATATAGTTTTTAAGAGTTATTGCGCATTTCCCTATGAAAGGTGTTTTTTCAATCCTGTTATTTTGTAAGCATTTCATTTTCATCACTGATTTTCCATAAAGTAATTACTTCCATTTTTTTAATTAACTTATTCTAGTGCTGGGAGGTTTTATGTTCAGGAAATAGTAAATCTATATAAAAGTTTTGTCAGTGCTTAGTGTAATAGGGAACCTTTGCTCTGTTACTCGGGGAGGGCTACAAAGCCAGCAGAACGGGTGAGTTTCTGAACACCAGAAGAGTTTTTGTGGCCTGGAGAAAGGCAGCTGGCAGGACTGAGACTAAGGAACAGCCCCTGTGCTCAAGCCAGCTAATAAGCCAGGCCTCTGGGGGTAAAAAGGTTTGCCATTCAGTTGAAGGGCAATGGAGTCATGATCATGGGCACAATGGTCTCTGCTGGAGGGAGAGAAGGCCTGAGTGAACATTGCGATTAGCCCCAGAAGGGGAGTGTGTTTTTTTGCTGTTCTCCCTTTTTGTTTCTGGGTGATTTAAGCAGCAGGCCCTTGGGGCAAAGCCAGGAGTAAAGACTGTATTCATCACCCCAAAGCAAAGGAAGAGCTTACAGCTGGGATTTTTCCTTTCTGCTTTGTAGTGGATGTCCGGAGAATTGGAAACGACTATGAGGGGAGGTGGAGGTTTTTGTGCAGGTGCCTTAAAGCACCCTTCATGTCACACCTTGAAGGCAAGGGCTCATGTCATGAAAGAGAGGAAAAGATGGGATTTAATCCCTTTTAGGAGCAGGGGAAGAAAAGGGGACCCAAAGGGCCAGATCATTCTGGGGAGTTCAATTCCTAGCTGTGCTGCTACTACCAGAGAGCTGAGGCTGGACTGAGTGGGCACAGGGCTGAAGGGAGCAACTAGAACAAATCAGGCCCTAGCCGAGCGAGTCAGTCCCTGGACAAGTGCCAAAAGCAAAAAAGCCAAGTGGCCCAAAGGAAAGGTGAGACAGAGGGTGGGAAACTGGAGGAGCTCAGAAGGGGGAGAAGGCAGGCTAGCCAGCTGGTGAGAGCACATGACCCCCACTGCAGGGCTAGGCCTGCCACAGTTATATGGTCTGCTGGCACAATATATTAGATATTCCTATGAGAGATTCATGTTTTAGAAGATTCAGAAATTCCCTTCATCATGCTAAATTAAAAATGTGCCTCTACTTGCTGAAAGGAGCATTTGTAATTCTGCTCAAATCGCTCCAACAATTAGTTTGGGGGAGTTAGTTTGATAGTAACATGAATTAGTTTTGTAAAATTGAACTAACATTCTACATGCAGAGAAGCCTTGAAACGTTGCCCCCTCTTCAGTATGAAAAAATTAGATTACATCCTTCCAGAAAAGCACATCTAAAATATGGCAGATGGAAATTAAATCATGACATGAGCTGTACACAAGTCTCATTGAATTCAGTGGGTTTGTAAATTCATTTAATTTCTTTCCAATAATCTCCTAGATGTTTAACTCCATGACTTCTATAGTATTTGCCTCTTTCTCAAATATTCACACCCTGGATAAAGTTTATTTTTCTTGGAACAAGTTCTGACACCCTCACTCAGTATTAAATCCTTCTAGGTTCAGGCACCTCTTTTGATTTCATGGGGAGTTTGTCTGATTAATAGCTAAAGGAGAGTTTCTCCTGCTGAGTAGTATATATATGTAAGTCATTCCATTCATCTGGGAATTGAGGCAGACTACTCAGTGCAAGAGCTATTCAGTATAAGATAGGGTAATGCCTCTGGCCCAAAGCAAGGATCTCAGGTACTGTGTACTTTCACTGAAGCCTCAGTAAATATTTAGAAGACCATACTTCTGAACTAACAAAATAAGAGTAACAAACTAATTAATTTTCTTTCTGCAATTTGAACAACATATATAAATGAACGTTTTAATCTAAGCATTCATTTTTCCCTAATCAAGTTGAACTGTTCTGCAGAGATTAATAAATCTTCATAAACAAACTATTTTTACAGTATTCGGCTAAATAGAAGATATAAATAACTCTGCTTAGTGCCTGTTAAAATCTGTGCTTTTCACACTCAGAAACCCTGAAGATCTGAAAGAGCATTGATATTAGGCTTCCTGTTTCAATGACATTTAGAAAACCTGTTCCCTTGTAAGAAAATTATCTTTATTTTAACACATTAAGGAGCAATTTGCTTAACAAAAGAAAAAACTAAAGAAAGCCAAATTAAAATTTGATGAAAATTGGGAAAATAAAAAAGGATACTTCTTCTTGATATTTACAATTAATTCCACAAAAATGTTTGTTTAATCGGACAATGTGGTTAATCACAAAGGTGAAATTGAAAGTTACCACCATTGAATGATAGTGTAAAAGTTAATAAATTCAGCTCATAATCATTATGCACATGCTAGTTATAATAATTTACTGTCCATACCAAATCTTTATAAGCATTGTAATTAAATATAAAATGCACATTAGAATTATAATGAGTAATTAGGGCAACATAACTAATATGCATAAAAGTCCCAAAGCTCATTAAAATGTTAAAAGATGAAAGCTGTTCTAGTTGGAGTTTTTGCATATTTTTTGTAACTGTCTGAATGCCAATGTACCTTTTGCATTGTTTTACCTGTTCTTTCAAACATTAAAAAAAGGATGAAAATCCTTGGTGTAGCAGCCAGAATCAGTATTGCTTTGCCTAGTTTCCAGTTGGAACGACACACAGAATCTCATGTCTAATGATATCCCATAGACCAGCACAAGTGCCTAATTCATTGAAAATACTCCAGATGCATTGACTATGAGTGGGAACAAATTATGGAACAAATAAATATCAACATAAAAAGCAAAACATTTTTTCTCCGTGCCTTGTGCCTCTTAGTGTTTTATTTATGAACTGGGAAAGACCAAAGAGTGCAATAATTGGCAGCATCACTGCAAGCAGAGACATTTCTAACAAAATAAATTATAATGTTCATTGGAATAATTAATTTATTTGCTGTGTGTCATAGGATCAGGTCCCAGGGGTGGCTTTGACATTCCCCTGGAGGCTCCATAACCATGCCCCTCTCCATACGTAGGGTGCCTTCCTGTCTCTCCTGCTATGCCTTCATGGTAAAATAATAATTAGGGAGGCTGCCCACATGCTTTCATGTTCCCCAGTTCCCCTGAACCCCCATTGGTGCATTGTCAGCCACTCTCCCAGGGCTCTGGACCCCATGCTGAGTCCCCAGGAACCTCCTCCATCCCCTTGATTCCTACCCAAACCTCCGGATGTCATTCTCCTTGCTGGCATTCAGAAGCAGCAGCTTTCCTTCTGGGTGATGTTCCTCTACCAGCTCCCATGATGTTCATGCCGGCCCCACTTTCAGGGTCTGGGTTTATACCTCGTCTACACCTAGCCCTCGTTGGTGGACTCTCATGTTCAAGCCTAACCTTACCTGCCAGCCCTTGGGTAAGCTGACTCTCCAATTAAGCCTGCCAGTGGCTCAGCAGGCTGTCTGACCTCTTTAAGTGGCAGGCACATCCAGTGCCCTGTCACACTTTACTAAAGTGAAAACAGATAGGTTTGTAGCATACAGGATTTGTTTAATTTGCTGTTAAGGAATACATTCTGCCCCCTTTTATTGGAGTTATACACACCCATTATGGAAAGAATATAACCATGAGCCTCTGCTGTAAATTGTATACAAACTCATGCTATGTTTTACTTACAAGGCAGAAATAGCATGATAGCCCTACATTATCTGATACAAGAACAGGTTCCTGTCTTGTTTATCGTTTTTACACTTATACATGTAACACTGCAGTTGTGCTACACAGGATCACATGTGTACATGAAAGTAAACAAAAGAGCTATCCAAACATTTCTTGGCTTATGGTCCATATATTAACAGTGCCAGTGACTAATTCTTATGAATAGGGACGTACTCAATTTGTGATTTTATGGAAACTGTGAAATCAGGCAATGGCTAGGAAATCTTGTCCATGAAATCAGGCAATGTCCAGGAAAACTGTAAAATAATAATAAAAAAAACCCTAAAAATAAAACATTGATTCCCCAATGGTAGCCAGTAGCTGCTGTGGCCCAACTTTGCAGGCTGCTGGGGAGGGGGGTTCTGCTGGTACAAAGGGGAGCAGCCAAAATAGCAGCCGCCCTTCCCTATCCCTCATTGCTGATTGGCTGAAGGGCAGAACCACATGATGGACAGCCCTCTCGGCCAATCAGTGGTGAAGGCAAGGCCACAAGGGCCCCTTGACAAATCAGAGAGGTGAGGGGGGCCTGCCGCTATAAGCCTGCAAAAATGGCAGCCAGCTCTGTCGTCAGCTTGTGAAATGGGTTGCCTGCTTCCTCAATTTCAGTAGGTCCCCACTTCTGAAGATTATGCAACAGGGGTAACCGCAGACTTTGCCCTACTGCCGTGGGCTACAAAATGAATATACAATGGATTTTTTTCCAAAATATGATGCAGTTCAAAAACTCTTTGTAAAAACTCTGGCTCATTTGTGACAGCTATAATCTCTGTTCATACCAATATTATCATTATTTCTGTAGTATGTAAAGTGTGAAAGATGAGGCAGATGAATCAAAACACACTTCCTAATCCCCGTCTCACAGTTACTGGCATAACCAGAATATGTGATGGTGTCGACTGCTGGAAAGTTTTTATCATCTTTTATTCAGTAAGACCTGCACAGCTCACCTTTCAGTCCCACAAAACTTGTGCCAATAATAACTTTACAACACCCTCATCAGTACCTCTAGTTAATGCAAATTCAGTCTGTCAAGCCCCTGAAGTTCTCATTAATATTTTGTTTTACTAGTTGAATGCTTGATGTTGGTACTTCCAAGCTACTGCTAAAATCTACATAGGAGACAAGAAAATGTACATCATGAGTCACTTAATTTCTGAATAGCTTTCCTGCTCTTTCCCTCTCTGCCTTAGTGATTACCAGCTAAGAAGTGTATAATGAAGGCCCCAAATCAGCAAAGATGTAAAGAATATGCTTGAGTCCCTCCCTGGTCATCAGAATGTTTATTCCTCTTTAACTTCAGTCTTTCATACAAGTTCTGTTCATTTAATTAAAGGTTAATAATTAAAACACTTGCTATAAATTTATGAACTCTTCATCAGGACCTGAAAAAGAGGGAGTGCTGCTCTGAGTCACAAAAGCCATATACCAGAATTGATGGATATACCAGTAATAGCATAGTATCTTTTATTTTGTATTATTGTTTAATCTCTACATTGCCTACATTCTTTTACAATTTAAGTTAATTTTATTATTATAAACTATTGTCAACAAAAAGCCTTGTATAATTTAATTGTTAAATTTTATTATTATGTTTACCATAATGAGAATATTAACAATTCAATTAGCATTTCCTCTTGGGTATTGTTTGCAGCTATCACCCTCCCTCTTTCAGTTTAGCTCACTAAGTAAAACAGCTTTAATCTTTACTGATATGTTATACCTCTGAGCACATGCATTTGTTTGTTGCTCACTTGTGTATTTTTTATTATGTTTATAGTGAAGTCCTCTAAGCTGTGTAGAGTCTTTCAAATAAATACCTGACAGCATAGTGTGGAAAGAAATGCTCAGCCTGTTGCACAAACCAATACAGGCAGTCCTCAACTTAGAATGTTTTGAGTTACAACATTTTGCACTGACAACATTTATAAATGGACACTCTGTTTCAACTTTATGATGTCAGTTTCAACTTACAACCCTTGATCCAATGCAACACCACGCCAGCGAACAAGTTCTCTGTGTCGCTCATCTCCCTGAAGAACATCTGTCTAAACTTCCTTGGACACTTTCTTTAAGAAAGCAGACAAGACTCCAAATAAACCTGCAGCCAAGACTCCTGAGAAGACTCCAGCCAAGAACCCTTCAAAAAGTCCAACTGAGAGCCTTTCAAAAAGTCCAGCAAAGTCACCTCAAAGAAGTCCTTCCAAATCAATTTGATTGCTATTTACAATATAAATACATTAATGTGGCTATATTACTCATCTATAATTGATCGAATACAAAATTCGGGGGTATTTTTGGTGAAAATAGGGTATCAGGCCTTGGTTCAGGAACCAATCCCCCATTTATAACCTTGTTTCTTATGAAAAAATTGGTTCCAAGTTCCAACGTTTCGACTTAAGAGACAGTTTTCAGGAACCAATTGTGTTGTAAGTCTAAGGACTGCCTATAGTTTAGTTCAAACTTCTAAGAGGTTGTGTGAAGAAGACAGAGATGCTAAGGTAGGGGTGGGCAAAGTACAGCCCATAGGCTGGATCCAGCCTGCCAAGCACTTTCATCTGGCCCACAGCACCACCAAGGAATTGTGCCCTGCCCAGCCCTTCCACCCAAGAGGGTGGGAGCAAGGCACCCACGTGTACACCCCACAAGATACCTTATTGCACCTCACTCCCACACTTGTGGGTGGAAGGGCCATGCCCAAACAGCAGTGGCTTCCCCGTGGGATTGCTGGTGGTACTGCCACTGCTTCAGGCTTCCCTATGCCCCACTCGCTTGTTGCAGGTGGGCAGCAGATAGGAAAGCAGTGGGAGCAGGGTGGGGATGGGGCTGCAGCTGGGCAGGAGTGAGAGCATGGGGCTGGTGGCAACTAGGAGCCCATGCCCAAGGGAGTGGCAGCAGTGCAGAGCTTGCCTGGACAGCATGGGTGTGAGGAAGGGTGGGAGGAGTGTGGGGACCCCCTCCCACACTTCCCCCAAGGTGCAGCAGCAGGCAGGGGTGTTTGGGGTGCTGGCAGTGCTGCACATCACAGAGAGGAGCACATCCCCCTGCTGGGCAGTCTGTATAACCTGTGCTCCCTGCACTCAAGCAGCAGCAGGGAAGTCCCATATGTTAGAGCTGGCTGGGGCAGGGAAGGCAGCCAGCTCCTGTGCCTGCGGCTTCCCTTTCATGCTGCTTGAGTGCAGGGAGCACCAGTGATACAAACTGCCTGGCAGGGGCTGCGCTTCTCACTGCGATATGCGGCACTGTCCAGAGCTGGGCACCAGTGCCCCAGCCTGCTGCTGCACAATATGGGGAGTGTGGCGGGGGAGGTCCCCACACCCCACAAATGCTACACACCCACACCCTGCCCCCACAACCACATATACACAACCCCCTAACATACCCTATGCCCCTGCTACACACACAATATAAAAGACTAAGAACTTATTCTGAGTTATTATGCAATCACCTCTATATACTGTGCACAAACACAGATCATGACAATAATATTTTTTATAATTAAACTTATAATTTGTGTTTGACTTTTAGTGTATGATTTGTTTTTTTTTTCCCTTGGTTCTAAGATGGCAACCTCCCCCTCCCAAAAGGAGTATTTTGGGGGGCTAGGGGAGGGACTTCTGGTGGCAAAGGTCAGGGGTTATGGGTGGGACTTCCAGTCCCAAGTTGGTGACCAGGGGGTGGGGTGACTGTCAAGGGCTAGGGCTGCCCATGCAGCCCTCAAAAGCTCACCAAACCTCATTGATTTGGACTTTTTCTGTATTCTAGTTCTTGTTTTACTGCACCTAGTCCTCTAAGTTTGACTTTATTGACTCATTCTTATGAGGGAGGGGGGCATTCTCATATCTTCAATATCATCTCTGTATTTTGTCAATGACCTGATTATATCAGGAATCACTTAGCAATAACACTAAGTTAACAGAATGGTGTTCACTAACAGTTTTGAAGTCATTTTAATAACTCCTAAATAAAAACATTTTATTTGACATTAAATATTATTGAGTGTTGCTATAGTTTCAATAAATAATAATAATAATGTCAACATCTGAGCAGTTTGTTTGTCTGATACAATGTTGTTTGGCATGATGTAGGATTACTTACTGTATTTGTTTGCAGGAAATAATATTAATATCAATTAGAACATTTCTAATGGCCTCACAGGAAATCTGCCAAGAGCTTTAAAAGGTTTTAATTGCTCTTTGGATTCAGTGAAACTTAAATCATTTCCCATCAGTAATTTCAAAAGGCCAGAATCTACTTGGCTTTCATATAGGTATGAAGGGTGGGAGAGCCCACAGAGCCTCCACACTGGCTTTTTTTTTCTGAGCTACATACAAATAAGGCAAGAAGGCAGGAAGAGCACAGGAGCATGGTTGTGTCCCACTTGCATGCCAGCTGAGCCATGGCAAGATGGTTGAAAGCTGTAGCTCAAAAGGGATACAGTAACAAACTTATAACCTTTGCACTGCTTAGAAACACCAGAAAGCATTTGTTTTGCCCTAAAATTGGTGCTGCTTTGGGCAACCTCTGGGGTGTTGTAACTTCACATGACCCCCAAGCAGGAGTTTACCTAAATAGCTCAGTATAACCCTAATGCTTCAGGCATGAGAAGAATTGGGTCAATACACTCTGTTACTCTTACTTCTCTTATAATATCTTTACTAGAAAATCAGTCCTCCTGATCTCAGTTTCCTTATCTATGAAGTAAGACAAAAGTAGAGTAGAGTGAGAAAAGGTAGAATCAATCACCCCCCTCCCTCCCCACACAAGCCCCTTCAAATTGTTAGACTTGCTTTGTTACAAAGCTGCACATGCACAACTCAGTAGGGAGCAAACTGCTTTGATATAAGCTAAAAAAATTTGCAAATTCTGACTTATGAGATGAAGATGTCAGCCACTGTCCAGTAAATCCAGATTATCCACATTTACACATTTCAGCATGATTGACATCAGTAAAAATATAAAATCATGAATCTCTGTTTAAGAAATAAGTCTTTGGTGACTAGCTGGAAAAACAGTGAACCATTTAATTCATATTGATACAGCTGGGGACCCAATAAATCTCTAACTTGTTTTTGTCTTTCGGTTCTCTGCTGAAACAACATCACCAACCAGAAGGCAGCAGGTATTTTAGAGCTGTAATTTTGTCCAGTTATTCACTGTCTTCCACACCAATGAAAGCAGCAGGAGCTAATACATTTTGGCTTGGTACATTACCAGTCAATTCACCAGAAATGTAACTGCACCACGTAAACTTACTTTTTTCTCTACTAGAGAATGGGAAAGATGTCTGTCCTTAAGGAACTACAAAAAACTGAATATAACATAGGTGGAGTATCTAGTGTCAATTTTAAAGCTGGGAGGAGAACAATCATTCCATCTTGCGCAGAATTTGGATATTACGCATTTTGTTTTTATCTCAATTTTGAATTAAAACAATAAATGTTGAAATTCCCTGTAAGACAGATACCAGGGAATAAATCATTCAGAAAAATCAAAGCATTTTATCTCAGTGCTTTAAAAACAGAATTCTTTCTTTTCTTTGCACTTTCACATCTGCCTGATTCATAAGGACTAATGCTGGCCAACTGGTGTGTGCTAGCATTAAGGCTTTTTTATTAAAATTTAAAGATAATTTAAGCTTAAATGGCTGTAAATGAATAAGAAAAAGATGATTCCTCTTCTCTGGACAGAAAAAACTAACACATCTGCCTGCTCATATTGCAGAGATAGCAAAGGTACCCAGCAATGTGGAAAGTATGGTTTGCATCAGGGGAAGTAGTTTTTGAGCTATTAGACTATGTCTCCTTGGTAAACTCACTATGCCTGGCACACACAGACATCTTCCACTATTCCTCTGAATCCAGAAGCCGTGTAGCCATTAGTGGTGTGCAAAACAGGCCGTTTTCGATTTGGATTTGGCCCGAATCAGGGAAAGTGATTTGATTTGTTGATTCAGATCACTGTCCCCAATTCAATTCAGCCAAATCCAAATCTGAAGATTAGATGCCAAATCAGCGATATGGCCTTAGACACAGCTTCAAATGTTTTTTTCTACATACCTCAAGGTACTAGGCACAGCTCATGAACACTGTGGTGCTGGAGTGGATGGAGCATCCCACAGGAGCACGGCTGGGCCCCCCACATGCTCAGCAGCAAACCCAGAAGTGGACCAGAAGTACTTCTGATCCACTTCCAGGTCCACTGGGGAGCACACGGCGGGGGTCCCCTGGTGCCCTTCCAGCTCAGTGAGTGGCCCTGGGGGGACCCTAATCCCCCCCCAGACCCAGGAGGCACCAGTCACCACACCAGGGAAATGTGGGGAGGCCCCCTACATGCCCCCCAGTGGACCCAGAAGTGGACCAGAAGTGCTTCTGGATGCTCCATCTGCTCCAGCATCTCATCATTCACGACCTAGCTGGTACCTTGAGGTATATAGAAAAACATTTAAAGCTGTGTCTATATCTGAATCTCCAAATCTTTCCAGATTGATTCAGAGGGTTCCAATTCAATTCAAAGAGACTAAAGGGTCTCCTGATTAGATTCAGATTCAGAGATTCAGCCACCGAATCAGGCCGAATCTCCACCGAATCAAATCAGGGACCGAAGCTGCACACAGCCCTAATACCCATGTCCACGTAGTGATTCAGATGAGCTAATTAGTAGGGCTGTGTGAAGCTTTGGTCCCTGATTCGATTTGGTGGAGATTCGGTCCAATTTGTTGGCCAAATCTCCAAATCTGAATTGAATCAGAGGACCTTTTAATCTCCGAATTGAATTGGAACCCTCAGAATCAGTTCAGAGAGATTTGGAAAGATTGGGAGATTTGGACATAGAGACAGCTTTAAATGTTTTTTCTACATGCCTCTAGGTACCAGGTGCAGCTCATGAATGCTGCGATACTGGGGCTCATGGAGCATCCCATAGGAGTACAGGGGGCTCCCCAGTGTGCTCGGCAGCAGACCCAGAAGTGGACAAGAAGCACTTCCAGTGAACTACCAGGTCTGCCAGGGAACACATTGGAGGGGGGGGGCCCTTGTGCCTCCTCCCAGCTTCACGACTGGTGCCTCCTGTGTCTGGGGGGGGGCACCTCGGCCTCTCCCCATGGCTGATTGCCTAGCCGGGGCAATGGGGGGGGGGGTTCCTGTGCACTCCCCAGTGGACCCAGAAGTGGACCGGAAGTACTTCCAGTCCACTTCTGGATTTGCTGCTGAGCACGTGGAGGACCCCCCCACGCACACACACACACTCCCACTCCTATGGGATGCTCCATGCACCCCAGCATTGCAGCATTCACAAGTTGCATTGGTACCTCAAGGTATGTAGAAAAAACATTTAAAGCTGTGTACGTGTCCAAACCTCTGATTCTCCGAATCAGTATCAAATCTTCAGATTCAGCCAAATTGAATCAAGGACAGTGATCCGAATCAACAAATTGAATCACTGTCCCCGATTCAGGCTGAATCCGAATCGAATAAGGCCTGCTTCGCACATCCCTGCTAATTAACAATGGTGAATGACTGTTTCAGTTAATCCAGCCCCATGCTAATTAATCTACCTGTAATGCCACACAGACTTATTTACCTTGCTTCTGATTTAGTGGGGAAGCTATGTGGAGCTACCTGCTTCTTTTGTCAGGACTGCTCCTAGGCAAGGAAAGTTTATCAGATAGCTATGATGGGGAACCATAGAATGAGCTAGTTTTGAGATTCTTTCTCTGTGGTCTGAACATGGATACTTTTCTAGAATAAGAAAAATCTTCATTTGTCTCATATCCTTTTGCCTGCCTTTCATGTATTTTGCCTCTACCAGACTGTCATGATCTCATCTCTAATACATAATTTTGAGAGAGGTCCTTTTTCCTCAGTGTTATGTGCCCTGACTAGAGTTATTCCTATTGCTTGATTGACTGATTTCTTACTTAATTTGAATGATTGATTCCACACACGATCTGCAACCGTTCTGGTAAATTCCCAAGAGGCTATGACTATTTTACTTAGAGCTTGTTCCTTATTTGACAAAAATGCTTCTTTTGTTACTATAGAGTTTCAGGGAATCATCTTTTTATGCAGGAAGTTCAGAGTGCCATGTCATTAATCTGTCTTATATGGACCAATAAATAAAGCCTCATAACATCATTGTGTAATAAGTAAATCCTGTACCTAAAATGACAGTGGAGAAACTGAGGTAGGAAGATCTTGAATGGTATAAATGAGCTCATGTAGAAAGCAGATGGAAAAACAGGGGATATTGATTAGTGGATCAGGACCAGATCCAGCAAGTTATAGATCATGAGCAGATGGAAAAACATCCTGGATGGAAAAAAACATCCAGATGGAAAAACATCCTGGATCAGGACCAGATCCAGCAAATTATAGATCATGAGCAGATGGAAAAACAGGGGATATTGATTAGTGCTCCTATTTCCAATGTAAACATAATAATCAGATGTTCCTTCCTTCCCCATGGACAGATAAACACTGACCAACATTAGGATGGTATCCAAAATGAAGACCTTGCATACATACGCAGTTCTGCCATTTGGTCCCCTCCTGGTATCTCAATTATCCTCCAGTGTTCTCAGATATGGATTGCATCTACTTACTGGTGCCTCATACAACAAATTCTGTATGCAGGAGTTATACATGACATTTTAAATGCCCCCCTCCACCCAGGTCATTGGTGCATGCTATGATTATTCTGACAATTTTTCATGTGTAATATTATCAGGTCTGACTTCGGCATTGGGAGAAAAACATTATGACTACTATCTCTATGACTGTTGTCTCTGAAAAGATAGGTCTTGACTAAGCTCTATAGCTGCCAAATAGTAGTGGCTTCATAGCTAGCACCTGCAGATGTTGAAATTTTGCATCAAGAACCCTTAATTATCTTTAGCTCAAAACGGCATTGAACAACAAAAGGAAATAATCCTACTGAGTAAATAAGAAAAATTCTCCTATCTTATGAGCACCTAAGTGAACAGGTATTAGATGCGTCCAATAGACACTGTTAATCCTGTCCCAGGTAGTTCTGCAGTGCCCCCATCATTCTTAATTTTTTAACCCAAAGTTAGAGATCACTAGTACAGTGAATAATATAAGTGTTGAACAGAGGAAAGCTGGAAAGAGCTTCTAGGTTCCCAAAGGCTCCGATGGTTTCCAGGGCTGTCAAGTTTCTGTCATAGAGTGGCTAGCCTCAAAATCTTGGGAGCCCCAGGTGCAAATAGGGCTTAGCCCCTAGCTGGTCAGGAGAGAGTTTTTCAGCTCTGGATGTTCTGACTCAACAACTCTCAAGGCTTCCAGGCTCCCTGCTGTAGCTGAAAGTACTGAGGGTTTTTCCCAAGGTCTCTGGCTCAAAGACAGTCCCACACACTGCAACACCCCCCACCCCTGCCTAGAGACCTCTGAGGATTTAGAGTCCTCAGCCAGCTGGCTCCCTGGGCTACCTTACTTCCAGAAGAGTTCTGGAAAGCATTCTCTCCTGGGCCAACCAGGAAAGGCGAACCTAGATATACCTTTTTCTCTTATCAAGACTACCAAGAGTTTAATCACTGATGCCTACAAAAGAGGTTGAGGTGCACCTGGGTCAACTATAAACAAAAGGATTATGGCCTCATGCAGATAGCAGGCACCATATTAACATCCTAGCAATGAGCTTGCAGCTTACAGGACAAGTCTTTTCTATTACTTCTGAAGGGAAGAACAGTTCAAATCCTGATCAAGGCGTTACATAAAGAAGCAGGGGGTACAAGATTAAGACTTCTGTGTCATGAAATGTTCCTGTTCTGGGAGTGGTGCGTTGTAATTTAAGTACATTTTATGTTTGTCATCTCCCTGCAGAAACCAAAGATTTAACAGAACATCTGAGCAGGGAAGCCTTCAGTTCACACAGCGCCTATAATAGTCAATTCTGATCCAAGTCTTTAACAAGTATTCATCTTGAGGAGGAGGAGAAGAAGGTGTTCCTCATGTTGATGTGCTTGCTATCAAACATATGGCACCATGCCCTTTCTATGAGTTTGGGGAGGATCACGTGCAAGATCAATAAATGATTGATGCCTTTCTAATTCAGCAGTTTTCTCAGCTGATACATGTCTTTCCTCTTATTTGTAATGATTCCCAGAGTCATGGGGAAGATCAGATGCAACAGGGCTCAAATAACCCAAAATGATATGGCATGGCTTTGCAAATTCTGGTTTTCAAATCTTGTGCACCAGCTACCTAATACAGTTGCCTCACTCAGGCAGTAGACATAGGCCACATATAGACCTTCAGGTTCTCCTTGATAAAGTTGTTGTTGTCCCAGGAGAAAACACAAGTATACAGATGTTCAGGATTTTTCTCCCAGAGCAAAAACAGCCACTCCAGGAGAGAACCCAGGAACAACAGGGTTAAATTACTCCTGGGAGAGCAAATGTCTGGACACATTCTGTTCTGAGTGGGGTCGTAGTATAGTCCTTCCAGGTGCCTTGTCCCACCCTTCACCCAGGAGACATGGTTGCTCACTGAACTCTACTGCTCCAGCCAAGCAGGAAGCAAAATATGCCCCCTTCAGAATTCCCACTCCCTGCTGGAGGGAGACACAGGTTGAAACCTCCCAAGGGTAGCATCTGGATGAAATACCTCAAGAGAAGTTGTTCGGTGGAGTTTCAGTGTAAGATGTCCTCTGCTCTGAGACTGTAAAGAACAGAGTGTGAGCTTGTTTTCTCATACTGAGCTGCTGGGAAAAACTGTGACCTGAGGCAGTCCACATTCCATTTGTTCTCTGCTACTTGTTAATTTTAAAGCATATGAGTCTATCTTTAAGTTTAATTAATTAAGGTTCATTTAGTAATCTCAGTTTGCAGTCTATTAATTCAAGGTATCTTCATTTTCTCCCATCAAGCAGTTAATAGATTTCTGAAAAACTACCTCATGTGTATCCTCCATTCAGGGAACTTAAATTTAGTTCTTTCAGTGTTGATGTATCTAACATTAGAACTGCCGTCTTGGTTACTCCATCATTTATCAGTGAAGGTAGCCTTTTTACTGACAATCACTTCAATTCAACTTGCTATCCATGTGTGAATACTTGAAGAAGGAAAAAGTAAAGTAACTAGGCAAGCAAAAGAAAAGCTCTCATGTCATCCAATATACATGGTATTTCATTCAGGTGGAGTAACAATACAACTTCATCCCAAATTTATTTCAGAAGTGGCCCTGGACTTTCATATCACTAATTACACACTTGCATGTGTTGTTTCTCAAGATCTCATTCATTTCAGAGTGAAGCATACCTTCATATGTGGATGTTAAGAAAGCTATCTTATACCATTTGAGTTTAATAAGATGCTTCACAGATCCCCTAGGCTATTGTGTCTTTTGGAAGCAGAGCCAAAAAACAGACCAGTTTCCACTCAGATTATCAAAGTGGATTGTAGATTGTATAAAATGGTTTGTATCAGAACAGCATGTAATATTAAATTTAAACTCTTGGCTCATGTGAGCGTTCATTTAACCAGGGCTCTGACTGCCTCGATACCAAGTCTCAGGAGGGTTGCAGTGCTTGAGATCTGCAGAACAGTAACATGATCCTTTTATCTTTACCAGTGGCAGGATGAAGAGCAGGGCCTAAGAGGGAGCAGTTCTATCATCATTATTTAGTTGAATACACGTACAGATGCCAGAAAGGGTATGACAGTGCATAGATTACATAGATGTTCCCTGTATATATATATATATATATATATATATATATATATTCTCCCTCTAAAGCATCTGCTAGAGTCACTATCTGAGAAATTGGTGATTGTCTGACTCAGTATGGCACTTATGAGGAAAGAGAAACAATTCCCTACCTTATGGTAGTTGTGGTTCTGCAAGAGGTTCTCTACTTCTGGATCTGTCAGCCACCCTCCCACCCCGCAGCTCAGAAACTTTTCATTTAATTGTGCACAGCAAAAGAACTGAACAGCTGTAAGTTCTGCTCCTTATACCCTTGGGAAGGGGAGGACAAAGGCTCCCCTTAAAATGAAACTTTCCTTTATGCTTTTACTAAACATAGGGCTGCGTGCTTATATTCCTAGAATCTGACTCTTGTCTTCCTTTGACACCCAGACTCCAATTTGATATTAAATTGGATGGGCTATCACAGGTTTCTGTAATGATAACTTGATACATAGAAGCATAGAGAGATTATGTCCAAGGTTGAACCAGAAGTTAGTGGCTGAGTTAACAGTTTTCCTCTTTTACTCTGTATTTGAATCTGATAACGCTCTCAAACTACAATATGTTTAACTGCTGCTGAAATGCAAAGTTTTCAGATAGTATAGTTGCACTGATTCATATATTATTATGTCACTGGAAAGACTCCCATTGGCTTCAAAGGTATCTGGATTGTGCCCTCCTTTGGGAATAATTCTTACTAGATAAAGTGCAGGTTTTGTGCATCTTTTCTGCCTATAAGTTAGGAGACTTCATGTTAACACTTGCTTTATGGTTATTCCATTACAATACATCATAATTTTACCTCATGTACTTTTAAAGGAATTCATGTATTCATATTTGTACTGAGCTATGTCCCTACTGGCACATAAATAGCATAACAAAACTGACCTGCCTGCGTAAAGAACTTTGTTATGAATCTCCTGTTTAATATAACTGTTGCTTCTTCAGCAGTAGTTGGCTATCGTAAAAGATTATGGCCTCTTAACATGACAAGCAGAAGGATGAGTGTGATTATGAAAGAAACAGAATGAGAGAGAGTCAGCATTTTGTGTATATAAGCACCTTAGAACAACATCTGGAAAATTGCTTCAAAAAAATTAATGGGTTTTTATTTATAAGTTGTGTGGTTTTGTTTTTATAGCATTTTATAATGCACATAATTTATCTTTAAAAATAGAAGATACAGAACAAATTCCAAGAAGAGCGCAATTGCTTATTTGTTCAGGTTTTCCTTTTGTTAACCTTCTTCCTATGCAATTCAGCAAGTTTTTTATTTTTTACCTTAATACTGGATTTCCCTTGTAAATGGGGGATTGACTCTTACTTTTATTTTTCTGCTGCTGTAAATTTAAAATACTGTACTATTCTTTTAAATGTCTTGTTGTGGAAAAAAAATGATGTGAAAGAGGCAAAGTAAATTGGGATGTAATAACAGCAGTGGAAAATATTGGGGAATGTCAGGCTTTTTATATGTTTAAAATAGTTGTGAAAGGGAATTTATCCTTTAGTACCAATAAAAGTCCACCCAGAGCCTAAGTGAACCATAAAACTAGCATGGTTAAGGCATGCTGCTTTCTAAAGCCCATGGCACACAAGGGTGTGATGTGCTTAGTATTGGACTTTTTCACCTTTGACTTCCCAGCACAAATGACCAGAACCCCAACTACAGCTGGTCAAGAGGGGGCATCCTTTTGGGCAAGTTCAACTTGATTTTCACAGTTGTGCTTCTGAAGCTGTCACAAAATGCCTTAACTATGCTGCCATCATGCCCCCTAGCGTATACAGTATACCTTACTTGGAATCCTGCATTCATTACACCAACAATTCAGGAAAGTCAGTGGGTATCTTTCTTCATAGGATTTATGACCTTGCACTGCATGCATTTTCTAGGTTTCAAAAGGTTTTGGATCAGACCCTTACAGAACAGTCTACAACTACCCCTGTGCTACCCCCACTTGGTGTCATCTACTAGTTGTAGGTATGCTAAAGGGTAGGGCTAGGATTCTGAGTGACCTATACAAATTGGAGGATTGGACCAAAAGGAAGCTAATGCAGTTCAACAAAGACAAATGCAAAGTCCTGTGCTTAGGATGGAGCAATCCCATGTACCAGTACAGGCTGAGAACTGACTGGCTAAGCAGCAGCTCTGCAGAAAAGAACCTGGGGGTTACAGTGGACAGTAAGCTGAACATGAGCCAGCAGTGTGCCCTTGTTGCAAAGAATGCCAACGGCATACTGGGCTGAATTAGTAGAAGCGTTGCCAGCAGATCAAGGGAAGTGATTATTCTCCTCTATTCACCACTAGTGAGGCTACATCTGGAGTACTATGTTTCATTTAGCTGCCCTCCCCCCCCCCCCCTTTACAGAAAGGATGTGGATAAATTGGAGAGTCCAGCAGAAGGCAATGAAAATGGTTAGGGGATTAGGGTACATGATTCATGAGGTGAGGATGGGGGAACTGGGCTTGTTTAGTATGGAGAAGAAAAGACTGAGAGGGGGCTTAGTAGCAGCCTTCAAATACCTGAAGGGGAGTTCCAGAGAGAATGGAGCTGGGCTGTTCTCAGTGGTGGCAGCTGGCAGAACAAGGAGCAATATTCTCAAGTTCCAGCAAAGGAAGCTTAGGTTAGATATTAGGAGACATTTTCTCACTAAGAGGGTAGTAAAACACTGGAACAGGTTACCCAGAGGTATGGTGGAATCTCCATCCTTGGAGGTTTTTAAGACCCAGGCAGAGAGAGCCTTGGTTGGGATGATCTGATTTGGGATGGTGCTGCTTTGAGCAGGGGGTTGGACTAGATGACCACCTGAGGTCCCTTCCAACCCTAATTTTCTATGATTCTGTATTCAACCTGGAATGGATACATATTTGTTCATATCATTTTATTTTTGATACCTGAGACACACAACAAAATAATGACTTTGTATTTGCTCTCAAGGGTAGCTTCTACAGGGACCAATTTGTGAGTGTGGTTGACTGAAGGAAAATATAGCATATCCAGCTTCGAAAGTAACTTCAAACTTGCTGTAAAATAATAGTACAGGAAATATTTTCTTCAAATTTTTCTTTACAATCTTTTGTTTCAGTTGCACCCACAATTCAGGAACTTAAATCAAGTGGTGTGATGCTTGGAGGTAATGGATTGATAAGATGTGAAGGTGCGGGAGTTCCTACTCCAGTCTTTGAGTGGTACAAAGGAGAGAGAAAGTAAGTAACCTGTATGTCTGTATTTATGTATAAACACTGATATATCTCTACTGTTTTTCTGAATGTTATAATGATTGTAGTAGAAGGGGCTTCAGTCGTTTCTTACAGTATTAATGTTCAGTTGATTTAGGATAATTTCAATGAAGAAACAAAGTACAGAATGGGAATAGTACCTCAAATCACTTCAATTATTGTATAAAGAAGTGTTTAGATAAGATATTAAATGCATTTTTATCCAGCTATGGTTATCACCCCCTACCTGGTTTTAGATTGGGGACCTGTAGTTTGATTCTTTGACCCAGTTTCTGAAATCTTTCTGAATTTTTCCAAAGGCACCATCCCCACAGACAACCAAATCAGCTGTCTTAGAACACAGGGCACATCTACATGTCACCGTAGAGCACTGTGTCTTAGTACTTCCTTTTGCAGCACGCGGTTACATTTTGCCACTATATCATCGTAGTGGTACGCTATACCCAAGGAGCACGCTGTTATGGTGATGTAGCTAGTGGTCACATGTAGACGCATGTGATTGCCATGTTGCCGTAGCATGATTATTGGATTCTCCCTACTAAATGCAGTGGAGAAACCAAATCATCAATAAAAAAAAAAAAGGCACTTAAAGGATCCCATCATTATAGGGATCCCAAGAGAATTTCTCCACCATGCTCAAACAGTTGAAGTGAAAGAACTATGAAGACAAAAAGTTTAGCCTTCGTTAAAAATCCATGTTGGATAAGGGACTGAAAGCAGCTCTCCTAGCAACCAGGAAAACCATCAAGAAAGTCTTTGCCAGCACCGGGCTGCTCAAGAATAGTGAGAGGGGAGAGCTCAGCTTTCACTTCAGCAACAGGAAGGGAAAGGGAGAGTATTCTGTTCCCAGCATTCTAATAACAGCCAAGAGGAAAAATGTTAGATGCAAGTTTCTCCTGGCTTGAACCTAGTAGGATCAGAGTCAATATAAGTTGGATGTAATATGCACCAGATCAGAGTAGGTTTAGCTGCAGGAATGACTATTTATAGCTAGGGACAGAAATTACACATAAACCAGTAAAAGTGATTGGAAACCAGTTCAAATCTGTAACACAGCAAAAGTTCAGTGCACGTAAACTGCTTTCAAAATGACCGTAACCAGTTTAAGATAAGCTTGGATGGATGTAGTATCAGACTTAACTGATTTAGGTTAAATTGGTTTATTGAACTTCTGTCCCAGATCCTCTCTAGATTCAAGTTAACTCACAGTCCCCCAGCGTCCCAGGTTCCTTTCCACCTCCCTTGCAAACCTCCTCCACTTGCATGGTGGGCAGGCTAGCCTTGGCCCAAGCTGTCTGCTTCCGCCAAACAGGAAGGCACGCTCTAGTGCCCCCCAACTACTGGCCTGTGCCACAGCAGCCATGTGGCTGCATTTCCAGAATCAAAACTAAATGTCTGTTCACTTGATTATCATTCAATCTAAGCAGCTTCGACCAACCTGCAAAGATTGGATCAACTGAACTTCCAGCTTTTTGACTGTCTGTACTTAGTCTATATGCGTTCATCAGTATGGCATAAGAGCAATATTTGTAAGTTGTATAAAGAATTCTATAGTTGTGTATATAATATTATTTGCCATATAAGTAATTTTAAAAAATCATTGAGAGGATTGGCCCAGTGTTCAGGATGCTAGACATGGGCTTATGTCCCTGTTTAATCTTATTGTCCTGCTGTACTACAAGATTTTGTAATATGAATACGTCATTTAACATAATTTCCCAACTTTAAACTAGTGTTGGCATTGCCCTTCCTCAAAAGCTGTCATGAGAGCAAATACATGAAAGCTGCTGAGGTACTAAGATATTGCAGTAACAGGGGGCATGCAAGTAAGTACCTTAGGTAGAAAAATATAGTGAACATTTTCACAAAAAAGACAAGCGTTTACTATCTTGACAATTTTATCTTGGGGGAGGGAAGCTGTCTCTTCAACCTAAAAGCTTTGTACCTATAAAATTTAAGTTCTACTTTTTGTGGCCTGAGGAACAGATCCTCAGCTAAAATAAATTTTAATAGCACATAACACCAGCTGAGAATATGGGCCAAAGTGGACTTTTTCCTCTCAGTTTGGACACTAAAAATCAATAATGTGTTTCATTTTTGTTTATAGTCACTTTTTACTGTCTGGCCTTTAGTTCTAGGTAGTTTGAGCATTCTTCCCTGCACAGGCTTCTTTATTTTTTTGAAAGCAAGCTCTTTTCTTTGGATTTAAATATTGGCATAAATGCAAGTTCATGGTATTCCTTTAAGGCATGTGCACACTTCCACCTCAGCTTTTGGAATTTCCTGACTTTGGAAAGCTTGATTTCTCAGCCTTAGCATTCCATTAATGCTGGCATTTGACAAACAATATTAATAATCATTCTTCACACAAAACAATTTGTCAGCTCATTTCTCACTGGCCAGCAGCTCCCCACGTTAGCTGTTCCTTTTCCAGCACAACTTCACATACTAGTTGTGGCTATAACAGTTTTGCCCTTGAAGTGATGTAACTGATGCTCAGTACTTATGATAACAAAACAGTATTTTTTTCTGGAGTTAACTGCCAACATTCTGCTCCAAAAGGCCTATACTTCTTCTCTCACCTGTATTACACCAAGAAAAAACCTTCAGTTTCTCATGAGACGTTTGTTTTACACACAGTGGGCACATCTGCACAAGATACTTAATGTGCAGCAGCCTAATAACACTGCAGAGTAGCTTGTTGGGCAAAAACCATGCTAATAAGCTACTGCGCAGTGTTCTTATGCTACCATGCAGCAACTGTCACAAAACACCTGTGCACCAGCGCTACTGCGCAGTAAATGTAGGTACTGCACATTCAGGTAGTACTTCATTAAGGAAGTACTAAACTAAATGCACATTAACTATGGCACATTAGTGAATGTGTAGACACACCCACAGTGTTGTAGCTCTTCTTGTAATGACTGTTACACAGTTCTGGATCAAACTGGACTGCTCTTATTTAGTGTAAATGATATTCAATAAATGCACAGATTTGACCGATTCCCTTTTCCATATATAAGCATAATGACAGCAGTGAGACTCAATAGGCAGTGCATTTCAGGACAGTAGAGGCACTGCCTCCTGCTTCCAATTCACCTGAGGCTTTCTTTGTTCATCTAGGTATGCACTATCCCACTGCAACTAATTGCTTAAGTAGCTGCTGGTACATGCTTGTGTTAATTCTAATAATACACTGTTTTTGTAAAACTATTATTTATAGACACACTACTGACATTGCATCCAATACTTCCTCTGAAAGAATCCCTTCTGAAACAGGAAAAAATTGTACAATACCATGCTCATAAAACTAGTTCACTACTGAAATGCCAAAGCGAGAAGTTTCAACTTTCAGTGACCTTTCAAGACACATTCATTCAGAGCAGTTTACGGGGGTGGGCAAAATACAGCCCATAGGCTGGAACCGGCTGCCAACTGACTGGATCCTGCCCGTGGGAGATGGGCACCAATTGATTCCATCTGACTTGGAGCTGCCCCATGGCTATTTGCATGGGGCTGAGCCCAGCCTCAGGCAACCCACGCTGTGCTCCACCTCACACCTGCCAGTGCAGCCCCAGCCAGCACGCACAGTTTCCAGTGGGGCTAACAGTGTGGCTGCAGCCTCCGGGGTGCTGCTCCACTCCCCTTACATCCAGTGACTCCTCCTGCTGCACCACTCGTGGCTGGGAGGAAGTTCCCAGCTGTCTTCCACCCACTCCACTTCACTGGGCAGGTGGAGTGGGTAGAAGACAGCAAGGAACTGGAGCCAGATACCTGCACATTGGGGCTGAAGTTTCCTGCCAGCCAAGGAAGGAAGGAGAAGGAGCAGGAGGAGGATCCAAGGGGAGCAGAGAAGCACCCAGGCAGCTGCAGTTTCACCGGAAGCAAGCCCACCAGAAGCTGTACATGCTGGCCGGGGCCGGGCGAGCAGGGACAGCTGTGGACCACGCTGCCTGGGTGAGCTCTACAGCACATGCCTCCTGCCCCTCCTCCCTCCCCTCATCCCTGGCCCCACTCCTGGGACCTAGCACTCAGGCAGTTCCCCCTCACACACACACGTGTGCGCTCACACACACACACACACACACACACGCACCCCTCACACCAACTTACCTACACAGCACCCCCTGCCAAGGGCCTCCCTACAACACTGCCCCATGATGCTGGCCTCACCTGCCCATCTTACTCCTGAACCACCTACTCACTCCCTGTCCACCCATGGCCCCATCCCACGTAGGGAGATTTGTTGAGTTATTGCAGCTGGGTTTGTGAAGGGGGATGGTGCTGACCCTGCCTGCAACAACTAGTCAAAACTCCCTATGTGGATTATACTGTAGGCATCACTGAAGTCATATGCTAAGAAGTTTAGGGCCCAAATAACTTCCTACTAAAGTTATTAGAAAGACTCCCATTCTTCAATGGCACCTAAATTAGAGACTGGCACCTACATTAGTGGTGGGTTAATCTTTGAAACATTTAAATGTTGAGGTAGTTTGAATAAGGACTCAGGATTTTGGATCTCTCTGAAATAATGGGGCCTGCTGTGTCTGCTGACTATATTTATTCACTTTGATCTAAACAACAACAAAGTATACCTTTCCAGGTGAAGGAGCCCTGCTAGCCATTCGAAACAGTAATTAAATAAATAAATAAATAAATAAATAAATAAATAAAAAGTCAGCAACCCACCTGTTGCCCTGGGGGGCCAGGCTCAAGATTTCAATATTGTGCTGTTAGACAGGAGGGTTTGACACAATTACACATATACAAAACACACACAAATCAGTTAGGTGCACACACACACACACACACACACACACACACACACACACACACTACCAGCTCAGGCACATACAAACCAGCACATGCATACCTATCACCAATTCAAGCACATACACTATACACCCCAAAAGTTAGACACAGATCACTAATTCATATATCATGCACACAATGCCATATATATATATATATATATATATATATATATACATGCACACACGCACACACTAGCAACTCAGATACACACACATTCAAAATAACCAGTCTAGGTTCATGCACACCAGGTTAAGCCCATACACACTACACACACCGCATTTAGACAGAATCAGTTACCAGTTACCAACACCTGCACATCCAATACACATACGTGGATTACTAATTTATATACCACACACACACACAATGATATCTATATATGTATATATATGTGTATTCACTAATTCACACACATACCACCCACCTACACATACACACAGGTGAGTTCCTGAGTTGGGTGTTGTGATGTGTATGTATGCATGTGCTTGGTGTACTTGGGATACCTGGGGAAAGGTTAAGGTAAGAAAGTAGAAGTGTAGGGAGTTAAAGTTACTGGAAATGAAAGTCACTGGGACCGGGATTAGAACCGGTAGACTAGAGGGGCCTGGACTGAAGAACTGAGGCTGGGGGTAACTTTAGGTTAATTGATCTTAATTGATTAAAAGACAATGCCCAAAGCCTGCAGAACAGGGAAGCATGCCGGCACAGAGTCTGGGACTGGAGCCAGAGCTATGTGAGAGCTGAAAAGGTAGGTAAGGAGAGGAAAAAATGGGACCAAGGGAAAGTGTGGGTGTTAAAAGAGGGGCTCTGGGTATGAGGAGCCAGAGGATGGCTCCAGGGCAGCTAGAGAAGTTGCAGGGAGCGGCAGTAGGTGGTGGAAGCTGGAGCAAGGCTCCAGCTGCTGGAGCAACCTATAGGACAGCTAATAGGAGCTGGGAAGCTGCAGGGTGGGAGGATTACAGAAGGTGTGGGGGAAGCCTGAAAACAGAGAGATGAACAGCAGAAAATCACAGGAAAAGCAGCAAGCAGCAGGGCAGCAGGAAAGCAAGGAGAGGCTGAGAGGTGGCAGAAAAGGGGAGATGGAATTGAGAGGAGATCGAGAAACTAGCAGATAGGGTGGGAACTGGACCTGAGAGAGAGAGAGAATGAGGCTGGAATTTAAGATAGGGAGGAGACTGGGATTCAGTAAAACATGACCCAACTTGGGGTTGCAAATGACAGTGGTTTTATTGAACAGGGGAGATGGTGACACAATGCCAAATTGGTTCCCTTGCACCCACGCGCGCACATGCACACACGCACACACATACACACAATGGTAGCACGGTTTAAAGAGGCTTGGTTCAGGGGCTGAAGTCCACTGAAGTCCAGGAGGAGAGAGACAGAGAGACAGAGAGAATCCAAATTGTAGGAGGAGGCGTGCAGATAATATCTACCTATCCAGCCTGGAAGGGGTCCTTGTCCAGTAGGTGTTGTCCAGAGGCGGGGCACCGGCAGGGCCTCCGGGTGGATAGGTGGTGTGGCATGGTGCTGGTCCAGATGGAAATGGCATCCCACTGGATCTGTCTTCACTGCCCCTTTTTATAGGGGCAGACCTTGTGTGACCCTAGTGACAGGAGGCATGCCCAGGCAAGGGTCAGCCCCTGGTGTACTGTGCATGTGTGCTCCATTCAAGGATGTACAGTTTCGGGTGTCTGTAATGGTGAGAGTTGATGGTTTTGCAAGGTCCTTTGTCTTTCAAATACTGGTCTTGTCTTTGTTCCTGGGTGAGATCCATGGTTCCTGGGTGAATCAATGCGAGGTGATGGCCCAATCATTACAGGCCATTCAGTAGAGGCCTGCTATCATTGTCTTTCAATCAGTTTCAATCATACTCATTCATCGGGGAACCAATTTACATGGGAGGGGTACATGACTCATACAGTTGCAACATGGGATGCCCAGGCAGAGGACAGAAGATGGAGGCTTGACGTAAAAAAAGGGAAACTTGACATGACTTTGGTTCACTTACAAACACAGGCCTAAACCATACAATATCCATATGAAACAATAAAAATCAATACGAAAATGATAATAATACAATATACAACAGTAAAATCAATACAAAAATGATAATAATACACTACAAAATGGTGGATATCCAAAACCAAAAGCTTGCTACCAAAATAAAAATTTTTAAAGCTTATCCTAAGTCTGAGTTCACTTATACTTATCTATAGGGAATAGAGAGGGAGAGAAGAAGTCAGAAATAGTTGGGGAAGGGGAGGGAATGCATTTTAAAATGCATACGAAAGAAAAAAGAAAAAACTGGGGGTTCTGCTACACACCTACATAAAACAACTGATCAACAGCCCAAAGCAAATTGGAGAACAAATTCTACTCAGTCATCAAGTTCTCTGAAAGTCTTGCCCTGTGAACTCTCTCAAATGTTTTTGCAATACACTCAGACTAGTTTGAATCAACTAGAAAAGTCAAAAAGCCTTCACAGAAATATCCTATTTGAAACAATCCCATTCTAGGCCACAGGGTTTGTAGGTGTCAATTGTGACAGCAAAGAACAGGGAGAAGAGTGGGCTTTCACTAGTCAATCTATAGACACTTTAGTACTTTGTCAGTACCAGTACCTTATATTCCACACAAAAGCCAATAGGCAGCTGTTGCAGTACTTACATCACTAATGAACCTGCTTACAGTGAGTTCCTTTATTTAACACATGGGCTAATGCATTCTGCAGTAACTTCAGCTCCCGAATTAATGTAATCAAACTGGAAAAACTCTTGAGAACAGTTTTCTAGAATTTTCTGCATTGTACTTTAAATCCTGGCTTTCCCCTAAACCATAGCATTTCATAAAAATAGAGGTGGCATGGTTTTGGAATGGATTTAGCACACCATTTTGCAACCTCAAAATAAAAGTTTATGATTCTATCTGGGTTCTAAAAATGGACAGAAAATGGAGAGAGACGTTAAGGAGAAACTTGTATATTTTTTCCTGGCAAGTTCATTGCTTGTCTTAATCATAATGACACACTTTTTCATTGTCTGTGTATAATGTATGCTATTTGGTTAAGCAAGAATGTTTTCTTTGTAAATTAATCAACCATGAGGGAGGCTGCCTTCAATTTTAAAAATGTTAGTTCCATTACAACTGATAAAGTAATCATGATGTACACTTCAAGTATCAAAATAAAGACCAAATTCATTGTAATATTTTAACATATTATAATATCATTACTTTATTCAAATATGAGATTAAAGATGCTCCTTGGGGCCAGTACTGATGCATCATTTTCCCTGGTCTGCTCTAGGAATAACTTCCAGACTATGAGTGAGATCAGATTGTATTGTAAGCTCTGAAATGTAGTGTGGGAGAGTAAATGAAAGGATAAGATGGCTGTAAACTCTTGATGTGCAGTTCCACTTAAAGAAGTAGCTTGATAAAAAATGACATGAGGAATAAACACTTATTTTAGTCAATAAACTGAACATAAATGACAATGAATGGCTCTTGAAAGCATTACTTCGCCCAAGAGAGTGAGGGTCTTAAGAGTGAAAGCAGTAGAATCTAAGATTTTATTTTGAAGCCCTTGTAGCTGCAAAGAGAACTTTCTGAAAATAACTGAGTTTAAACCACTGTAATGCTGCTTTCCTGATCAGCAAACAAACAATGGATATAGCTTGTGTGGTACTCAGAGCTTTTAAGTACTGGTTGGGTGATATCAATAAGACCCTGTTCAGTTTTTGTGTTGCTGTTAAGAAACCTGTGAATTACAGCAAATCTATTCATATGTGTTGAGAGAGAACATCATCAGAGGTAGGCACTGGAAGTAGTGACACAGAAAAGGGATGGAGGAAAAAGTATAAGGTTTGAGTGAGTTATGAAAAGCTCGTCTGTTCCAGCCACTTGAGTGGATGAAACATAACTTAATCAAACCTTGACTTTCCTGAGCCTCATAGGAATAATATCCTCCATTCTATTTAAGGACAACAGGATGATAAGACTCCTAGGATGGTGTTAAAATCAAGTGTATACGTTTCTGAAATAAATGATATAGGCCAAGTAGAAGTACAGTCAATCTAGAAATTATTGTTTAGAATGTCCTTGTTAGGTGGAAAACAAGATTAGATGGTTATAGTATTCCTGGCCTAAAGATCTACCTCCATTTCTTGAGACCTTCTCGGGGTCTAAAGAAGCATACTTGACCTCTGCCTCCATCTTGCAGAAGCATTAGCACCTTTTCCCCCTCCATGTGCAAGAGAAGATGGAGGGGAGTACCAAAGGACAGCAGAACTCAGGATCATTGGGTAGTGGACATAGGTACTTCAGGGTGACAATATGTGAGGGACAGGGTTTGGAATTAACAGAGTTGTGTAAGGCTAGCAGTCTAAGCTATAACAGGAAAAGGATTTGGAGGTGGCAACAGGCAGAGGTGGGGCAAGGGTTAGAGGACACAGTGTCACAGGGATGAGTAGATGATGAGGGACAGGAACATTTGGGTGCACAGGAACTGGGGAAACAGCAGAGTCTGGGGTTGATAAAAACCAAGAAGATGAAGATGCTAGAGATTGAACAGTAACAGAAGACAATGAACCAAGCTAGAAGAATTACAGAGAGGGAGGGAATGTGAGCAACGAGAGACAGGAAACTAGAAAAGCTGGCTTATCAGTTGTGGAGATCTGAGAAAAAAATAGGAGGTAGAGCCAGGAAACTTTAAGAAGCTGTTGTAAGAAGGAGGGAAAGAAAGAGAGGTTAAGTGGAACTAGCAGAAGCTACAAGTCATAAAGAGGTCTGGAGGACTGCAGAGAGTGTGAGGATGGGAGAGGGTGGAAAAAAACAAGACAGTATGAGGGTGATTGGGTATTAAATGGAGGACTGAATATGGGGAAAGAAGGGATACATTAATATGGAGCTGGGGCCTGGAAATCTAAAAGCTCCAGCTGAACTCTGCTGCTCACAAACTTGGGAAGCCCAAGAGGAGACATAAAGAAAGATGTTTGGAAAGACTGGGAAAAACCAAGACTGCTGAATAAGCAGTTACTTTTGGCAGAGCTGACTCCTAGGACCATCAACTTAGGTTCCATTCCCCAGTGCTTAGGAGTAGAACCTGAACGCTGGGGAATAGAAAATGCAAAGTCCTCCAAACAAAGATTTCATTAGTAATCACTGCTGATCACTACAGCAGTGGAAATATTCAACGGGGTAGGAGGGGGGGCGGGGCTTGAGTTTGCCACGGCGCTGTGCTTAGTGCTGTGTGGCCGGCGGAAGCAGCACAGTGTGCGGTGGTGGTGGGGATGGCTGCGTGCCACCCAGTCACCACCACGCTGTCGCTGCTGTTCAGCAACCAGCCACACTGCTCCAGGCATGGCTCCATGGCAACAGCGGGAGGTTTTGGAGGCAGTGGCCGTCACCGCCATAATGGGCCTCCAGGTAAGCAGCAGCACCGCTTGCAAACCCAAGCCCCTCCCCCCCTTCCACGTATACACTTCCACAGATAACTGGTTACTTTTAGGTGAACCCAGCTCTGCAAAAACAGAAGCTTTTCATTCTTACATATTTTTCTTATAGCTTTATACAAAGAGAAAGTAACAACGGTTTGAAATGGCTAGGAAAATAGCTATTTGAGTAACACATTTTAAGGTGAAACGACAATGTTTTGCAATTCACAAGTCTTGAGAAAAAAATTAAATATCCAGTATGGTCCTTACTCGTCCCACCCCTCCACCCCCCCCAAAAAAAACCCCAACCAACCAACCAAAATTTCCATCGTGTTTCTCAGAATAACACAACTTAGTTTGTTTGTGAAATTGCTGTGCCCATGAGGCAACATATAGCCATTCAGATTTGAGCTGTTCTTTTTCCAGTATGTGGAATGGCCTATATACTCTGCCGGCAGGTATAAACAGGACAAAGCTTTTAAAGTGTTGATTTTCACTGAGAATATAACGTATACAGAGAATTGGAAAAACTAATTTATATGCAATGAAGTATGGTGATTAAATGAAAAATAGAAGCATTAATGTAATTCAGGAAAATATTCAATAATCAATATGCAGCCGTACCATTAATAATGATAGATTTGCATTTTGAGTCAGAATACTAAAAGATTCCATCCCTCTTCTGGATTTATGATGTTCTGCTTCGATATATCAAAATTAAAAAGAAACATGTTTATAGAAGCCAAAGTTCTGCTCTTAATATGAAATATAAGCAGTTCTCTGAGTAATCAAGCATAGGTGGTTATTTTTATCATCTATATCTAGCTGCTTTTTTGTAGCACTGGTTGTATTATGACTGTACAGTCTTGAGATTTTGGATTCAGCATAGGGAGTCTACAAATGAAGAGCCTTGTTCAGTGCTATTTCTGAAAAAATGTGAATATTTCTATGATTCTTTTAGTACTTGTCATGTGAAACTGCTAGAAGAAGGTTTGAGTCTCACCTGCAATAGAAATGCAAACAAAAATATGAAACGAATAAGTCTTATTTGGAGTAATATAACTCAGTTGGGGCCAAATATTGTGAGCCTCACACAAGTCACTACAGAAGGTATTTTACCCTGTATCTCAGAGGCCAGAGATGACTTGAGAGGCGACCTTGTGGCTGCCTATAAATTCATCATGGGGGCGCAGAAGGGAATTGGTGAGGCTCTTCTCGCCAAGGTGCCCCTGGGGGTTACAAGAAATAATGGCCATAAGCTGGCAGAGAGCAGATTTAGACTGGACATTAGGAAGAACTTCTTCACAGTTCGAGTGGCCAAGGTCTGGAACGGGCTCCCAAGGGAGGTGGTGCTCTCCCCTACCCTGGGGGTCTTCAAGAGCAGGTTAGATAAGCATCTGGCTAGGGTCATCTGAACTCAGCACTCTTTCCTGCCTATGCAGGGGGTCTGACTCGATGATCTATTGAGGTCCCTTTCGACTCTAACATCTATGAATCTATGACTTCAACATAGGGGAATCCCCACTAGTTTCCAGTTTTTGTGCTGCAGAAAGAAGGAAGGGAAGCACGGCTCAAGGCTAAGTTATCTAAATACTGTTGTGACCAGGCTATAATAACTGGATGACTTTCCTCTGTAATATCTATGCTCAGTTTTCAAACTTGCCAATTAAAGTTGGCTCCAAGATACTTCCTTTAGACAATCAGTCATGCACTTTATTCATTTTAAACACTTAAGTACCAATGTTAGAATCCAAATGTAGGTTTTCGCTTTCTGATTATGGTGCCAGATTAAGAAAACAGGGCTATCGGAATACCATATGTTCAGTTATATAGGGTAACAGTAGCGAAGAGCAAAGTGTGTATTACATCTTATTACCATTCTTAGAATATAGAACAAATTGGCAGGATATCACATCCAGGGAAAACCATCCTACTATTGCTTGCCAATGCTCCCCAAATCTGGCTTTGTTAGCTTTGTACTACTGGCATCTTCTCCACCCTGTGAATGATTTCTTATATTGACAGTCATGTTCATAATTAAGCAAAGAAAATGGAGACATCAGTGGTTAGGGCATATGATTTACAGAAGATTTTCCTCTTGCCTTCTAGACTGATCAATGGTCAACAAGGAATTACTATTAAAAATTATAATACAAGATCACTTCTTAGTGTCACCAATGTGACAGAGGAACATTTTGGCAACTATACATGTGTCGCTGCCAACAAGCTAGGACTGACCAATGCCAGCCTCCCTCTCAACCGTAAGTAATATGGATATGTTGCAAAATGTCCCTAGTTGCATGTGGGTTTTTTTGCAGTTACGGGTGAAAAAGCAGAGGAATTCTGTAGATTTGTTTTGGTTTTCTTCAAAAGGCATGAATTCATTTACTGCAGTTGTATCTAACTATCACTTTTATGAAGATTTTATATTATGCTTTAGAAGGATCTTTATTTTGAAAGTGGAGGAATGTATTGAAGGAAGTCAATGCTTCACAGAACACTAAAAATACAAAAATCAGAGTTCTTGGTAAAAGCAGGAAAATCTGTGCCAACAGAACAAAAATTATCCATATCTTAAGATGTTAATAAAAACCAAGCAAAACAAATGGTTCCAGTCAGAGCAAGGGGACAATAACTGAACATGGATAAACTAGACTTAGGCTTATGGAGATTCGCTCTCATAAAGGAATCTTCCCATTTTATTTTTAAAAATGTATCCAAAACTATGGACCAATTCATATCTGAATTTTAAAGCTTCATCTTCATGTAAATGTAGAAGAAACTGTGTTGGACAAAGCAGAATAACTGGCTCTCAAATGTTCAGTTAGAATTATCATCTGTTTTTAGATTTTAGGAGTTTATTTGTAGTTGCAATACTTTTGGAGTTGATGAGTCTTGATAGGTATCTTGGTAATATCTAGAAATATGTTTTGTCTATCATGTTAATTATGAGTATTTTTTATTGTTTCTTAACATAACAGATCTTATGGTTAAAAAAAATTAAAAATACATGAACAATTTCTCAAAATTGGTATATTTTACTTGGAAAATATTGTGAGTCTACAAATAAAGTTTCCCTTTGTAAACCTCAGGACTCAGGAAATAACTAGATCAGGGTGCTCAACTCTGGCATGTGGGCCAGATCCAGCCCCCAGTATCACGTCATCTGGCCCATAGGGCTGCCTGTGGGTTCAGAAATTTGTCAGTGGGGGAGTTGTGGCATTGATCCCCTGCTGCCCAATTTACAGACCTGTAGGGACTCTGTAATTTGTAAGTGGTGAGGAAAGGGTGGCCTAAAGCCTGTCACTACAATTTGGATGTATTTGAAATTTGTATCTGTGCATAGAATTTGGGGTGGGTGTAAACTAGATAAATACAATCAGGTTAAATGATCATTTATAAATGAATGTGACATTTTTATTTGAAAAGAAATTCTGCCCCAATTCACCTCTAGCTCAGTGGGGACAGGAATGAGTTCAGTAAATTAAATGGTTATATACATCCCCAGTTTATGTGCAGTTTTAGGTATATACAGGTGTTAAATTTAGATCCATGTAACTAGAGTTAGGTCAATCTAAGTGCCTGATTGTACAGGCATTCAGAGGGCTTGAATTACCCAAAAAATGGCATGCCTGATCTAAGTTAGTTCACCTGAGTAGGTGCATTAACTTAGCTCGAGATTGGGTTAACTCAATCTAGAAAAGAGTTAACCCAATCTCTGGAATGCCTGTAAGCATTTGCATCCCAGCCCTGGGGCTGGAAAAGTCCAGCCACTTACCTGCGTCCTAGGGCTGTGCTATCCCCCACCCAGCCCCAACCCTGACTGAGTTATTTTTACCCCCACGCCCCACAATCCCCAAAGCCCAGATAAATGACCCCCACTTTCCACCAAACCCCTCCCCATCTCATTACTTACCCCAGGCTCCCTGTGCAGCCCCTGCAAGCAGCAAACTGCTGCACACACTGCTCCCAGCAGCAGCAAACTCCTTAAAATAAGCCACCTACACCTAGACCAGGTGCAGTGAATGCTTATTTGCACCCTCAGATATTATGGACACTGATTCAGAGGTGTATGTCTGTATGCATGTATGCACACGTGTGGGTGCAGAGGGGTGGAAATGCTAGGCAATATGATCATGTATAGTAGATTGCACAAGGGATACATACCTCCTCCCTGTACACATGAAAACCAGGTTTTTTTGGCCTGATTTTTTGTTCAGGTAAGAACAGTGAATCTGCTTTACCTCTACACAATGTATGTGATCCATCTGTGAAGTTGGTTTGCTTCACTATGAGTTCAGAGTGCATAAGGAATGTGGGACTGAGTATCATATAACAGAACAAAATATCTTACTATCACATCAAATTAAATATCATATAACAGAACAAAATATCTTACTATCACATCAAATTAAATATCATATATCAAATAAAATATGTATTGTTTCATAAATGAAGATAAATCAAATTATGGTTGATCAACAGCCAATGAGGTGCATAAAAGTACAGGTTCCCCTCGATTTATGCAGGTTCTTTATATGCGAATTTGCTCTTATGCAATGAGCATGTTTAGACCCATAATTCATTTTATGAGAGGTAAATTCGCTCTTATGCGATCGGCATAGATGCCCCCCCACCCAAGCAGGTAAGTCTGTGGGGAAAGGGCCATGGCCCCATTCACCCCAGTCCTGACTGCAGCAGCCCCGGGAGCAGCTGGCTCCAGCTGCTTGCACCAGGGCAGGGCACAGCCCAGGAGCAAAGGTGAGTGGGGACAGGCGGAGCACAGTGCAACCCCCTTCCCTAGTCCCAGCCTCACTCCCTCCCTTCCTCCCTCCCTCACTGCCATGGGAACATATCCCTATTTGTTACATTGTAAAGTGGGTTCGCTTTATGCAAATTCAATTCATGTGCCAATCTCTGGGAACACATATACAGCATAAATCAAGGGAAACCTGTAAATAATGTTGACTTCCAGGGAAAAATCATTTGTTCCTGTGTCATGGTTTGCATAGTCACATGACATGAGAAACACTCTCATGCAAAATTCCTTAACGACTGATTAAGTATCAGAGAGAATTCTCTCTCTAAAGGATACTTACAGTCTCTTTTGATGGGAATGAGAGAAATAAGAAATATACTATTATAGTAGACAGGCCGTTGTTCAGAGGGGGAGATTTAACAATAGATGTTTAACAGATATATTTGATCATCTAATGTACAGCTAAATATAATCTGATCACAATGTTACTGAATATATATTAAAGTTAGACCATCATGTCTTATTTAAATGTATATTAATAAAAAATAAAGCATGAGCGCGTTAGAACAATGCAAAATGAGCTGTAAAGTGGTTAGAATAGTGTCATTAGACAAGCTGCCAATAATTAGGAAGATTAGGGAGCCCCTGCTGGATGTCCTTCTGTGTTCTTATGCAAAACCACAATCAGTGTATGAAGACAAAGTGATTTTATCAGGATTCTGTCACAAAGCCTTGCTTATAGTACAAGAGCTTCAAATTCTGAATGTAAAAGACTACACACCTCTGCTATTAGGTATTGGCAAATTGCCCAATGTCTCTGAGTAATTGCTAATTGGCTACTTCTATCTGCATTTTTAAAAAGGTACTTCTGTACAGCGGTTAAGAAGGCTGAATTTTTCCTCAACTGCAGGTTCATATTTAGTAAGTAAATCGCATGTCAGTAGCTCAGCACCACCGCCCTCTTTTAAAGGCAGACTCTAGTACTATTCTCTTGTACTAGTATCAATGTCAAAAACTATTCTGTAAAAGGATTTAAAGTAAGGCTATTAAAAAATAGAAGCATACTTAACATAGGATTATGTGCTCTGCTAGCAAGGGGAGAATGGGTGTCAGTGAAGTGTAAATACAGGCTTAAATTGAGAGGGAAGCAAAAATAGGCATGGAGATGATAGAATTATAAGGTACTGAATCTCTTCATGTGGGTACAGAAAGCTGGTTTGAAATGATGGTGAGAGTGGGTTAAGAGAGTTGCACAGCTATAGGACAGCAATACCAGCTGGATGGAGGAATAGAAGAAAAATCTGCCTGTGGTACTTGTTTTCTGAAGGGGGAGAATATCTTCACTTGCTTTGGACAGGAGCAGCTAAAGGAGCTAGTTATGATCATTTGTATTCATGGGAAGTAGGAAGCTGGGAAGTAAATAAAAAAAAGCCTTGCATATGAAGCTGATATTTTTGTGGGCTTACCCAAACCTATGGCTCCTGTAAATGTTGTACAGTTTACCATGTTACTCATTGAGGAACATAATGGGTTATGTCTGAAAATGTATAAGCTACTAAAAAAAAAAAGACTATCACCTGAAAATAAGGACTGAAAATTGTCCCCCCCCCCCAAAAAAAAAACCCAATCCCAGAGCAAGCCAGTGGTTCCAATGAATTAATAATGAACGGCAATTTGCTAATTATTCAGGTCTAAACCCTTAGTATATTTCAAATATGTTATTTTCCAAATCTATTTTCTGTTTATGGGCAGATAAATTGGAAAAGCTTCCCAAGGTGCCACTTCAGTATGTGTGTTGGGGGGTGGGGGGCTGCGTGTGTATATTGGATGGTCCCACTCTGCCATCTATGGGCCCAACTCATCTAGTGTTTAGCACTATTTATGTGGTTTTCCACTGTGTGATATACTTAAATAGAAAAAGAACTAAACCTTTTCTATAAGTAAAACATGAATTTTATGATTCATTAAATCCTTTCTTCTTCAGGGAACAAGTGGTATTACGGTATGAACCCAGCATAAAAGGTTCCATTTACAAAGGAACAAGGCAAGGAGTCAATAGAGAAAGGAAAAGTCCTTGTTGAAATATGCAAATTTTGCTTCTAAATTAACACAATTTTCTTTTAAAACAGGAAGCACTTTCTTGCAAACAAATCTGTGAAACTGCCCAGAGGGCCAAACCTTAACTCTAGCCACTAACACAGAATTTGCATCATTCCATACTTTGTTGCTCTAGAAAAAAAAATAGTCTCAATTTACTGCTAAAACTTGTATCTCATGCAATATTACATTCTATAAATCAAATGCTGTAATCCTCAAAAAATTTTTGCATTTGTGACTGTAGCTTACGAAGTTGATAGGGTTTTTTTGCAATAAGAAATGGATAAAATGGTGGAGCACATTTTTCCTATTTGTAATAAGTAATGGAAGAAAGATTATGAAAAGATTCAAGTACCTTAAAAAAGAACATGCTAACTGCTCTTTATGGGGCATTAATCTTCACTGTTTTAGTAAGCATAAAAATCAGTACATGGACTAATGTTTAAAAAGAATGGCTGTTTTCTCTAAAAAAAAACCCAAAAACCCAAACAAACAGCCAAAAACTCCTTCAGAAAAGAAAACCTCAAAGCAAGTTTCTTGCCAGCAGTTGTCTGGGAATGGGAGGATAACGAGTCCAGTGATACCCACTACTGCATCTCATTTCACCAGAGAGTTCCTTTTCAACTTGGAACTTCAAAACATTTCAAGAACTCTGGCTGATTCATTTCTTGGTCCAAAAAAAGTTTCATTGTTTGTATTGTATAATTTAGATGAAGCAGCCTGAAGAATGCCTTCTCTCCTCAATAAAGAATTTTTGGAGTAGGAATAACGGTGCATCTACACATGCCGTTAAGGCAACGTGATAAACTCCAGCACAGTTTGCAGCACAGAGAGAACTGCTTCTGGGCATAGCATTTACACATGTACCTGCGACTGCAGTAGTTTGAGCCAGGCAGAGCAGCCCTTGGTTGGCAGGAGGTCTGGGGAGGTTAGCCCCAGGCTTCAGGTGACGGTGTCAGGTGGTGTCAAGGCTGGCTGGGGCATGAGGGTGCTGAAGTGTAGGGCTAAGAGGCAGACAGCCCATACACTTTAGCACCCTCATGCCCCGGCCAGCCCCTGTCACCATCTACAAGTGTGTTCCAGCGGAGTAAATTACTCCGTCATAGGACAGTACTGTCCCTGACAGTGCTATCCTATGGAGGACTCAATTAATTTACTGCACCCCAATACCAGCGCTTGTGTAGACTATGATGCTTTATTGTGGAGCTAATTAGTCAACTCCACAGTAAAGCACATATGTTAGATGTACCCACTGTGTGGTTAAACTCAACCTTCATATATGTTACATTGAAAAAAATAGGTTGTAGATATCATGTCCCTCAAAAGGGATAAGAATACTTTATTTCTCACTTTCTTCTGCAGTCTTCTTTTAGGTTTAGCTGCACAGATCCAGACGTGACAATCTGAGTCCACTGCTTCACATCTAGAAAAAGGCATATGTGGTGGTAGATTTTTCCAGGCTAGAATCCAGATGTATTGGTTATATTCCAGATTTGGAGAGCTAATTATGACATTTGCTAGCTAAGAAGGAATTATTTATCAGAAACAGTTGGACCAGTATATCAGAGAAAAACAATTAAGAAGCTAAGACTTTTATTGATATGTATTGCCTCTGTGATAGATTTGCATCCTTCATGACTATATTTCTGTGTGTGCATTTACACAGCATTGGTTCTTAGGTTTGACTTCTAGAGCAGGAATTCAGATTGGTAGAGCAGCTACATAACATTTATTCAAGACCCATCTTTTCAGGTATGAGACTGTCAGCCACTCTAAACAGAACTGTGCAGACAGTACTCCAGAAAGAAAATATGAGTAACTTAGACAAGTAGCTGTGGTTTTCTTTGAGTTGATAGCCTATACAGTTCTATACTCCTCCCATCCTTGCCTACTGAATCTTATTAGAAATTTCCAATTTAGTGCAAGGAATAGAGAAGCTGTTGGAGCTACTGTACCATATTCAGTGAGAGCTAGAGGCAGAGAGCGTACGCTACTATGAAAGAGGCCTGAGCTTGTGCAGCTGAAGTATTGCTGAAGTATAATCTGGATCCATCCATGCAGTCATCTTGAAGAACCCATGCTATTATAAGAAGTAACCATCATATTATCTATTTGCTTTTATAGTAGTTACACAGAGTGAGAAATACGTCATAGACCTTTGATATATGGCAAATGGGTAAACTGATACCTTTTCAAGAGCATCCACTGTAGGGGAGAAAGTCTCTTTCACTGTTTGCTGTACACTATTAAACAGCAGCCATATAACTATTCAGAAATTACTTCCGTTTAATGGCAGATTAAATGAGCCATTCATGCATGTATCTTGGTATCAGATCTTTTGGGATGACAACTGGTATAAAAATCCTTACCATAGTACCACTAATGATTACAAAATGTAAATAATCACAAACAACGGCAGAAAAGGTCAATGGTTGCATTTGGAAGAGGAAGGAACAAGGTGTGTGTGAGATGTAGCAGTATTTTTTGTGCTAATTTAATCACTGCAGCAAAACAGAACTACTTTATTCAATAAGCATCCAACTGTGAACTTATGGTTAGTGCGACATGCTTATGATCTTGTCTCAAACATTCCTGCATGCCAGTAAGCATCAGACCGTGCCCTCAATTTATATTTGTTGATTACATTGTGTCCTGATTCACACCCAAACTGCTATCTTAATATTTTAATAAATTGAGCTCTGTCTGCAATGTAAGAAAAAAAAAAAGAAATTAATACTGTTTTAAAAGGCTTTAAATGAAGTCTTTCTGATTTGAAATTAAAAGGTAATAACGTGTGTGTTGCTGAGTCACCCTTACAATATATAACTGGTGCGTCACTGCAGATCCCTTCTGAAATTCCAGACAGCTTAGATTTATGTATAGCAACTTTCATTAAATTAATATTTCCTGAAGTATTGTATGAAGATCTTCCATGCAATATAGGAAATAATCTATAGGAATATTTCTATAGTAAATACTTGGCCATGGTATTCATTTATCACCTCCGAAGTGTGTAGGAGTCCTAGTTATGGCACAAAATTCTGTTAAGCTAGCCTTCCTTTTTAAGCTGCATCAGAAAAACAATGTTTTCCAAAATAAGTATTGTGATGTACAAGGAAAGCCCCTATCGTAGTGCCACCACTATCAATAATATGAAGAGTAGGTGGGCAGATCTGCTGCTGCTGGTAAATGTTCATGACAGGTTTGCAAGATTGATTTAATGGTCTCCAATGTATATAGACTACTTGCTCTCTAAGAACTACTACTGTTGTAGAGAATGGAGATAATACTCTGTTTTTAAACCCAAAGACTATATGTATTTTCACTGTCATTGTATTAATATCCATGAATTTCTTACATGACATTATATGTAAGATCATCTGAACCTAGATATCTCTGTAACTATAGCTATCAGTAAATGCAATACACCTTTATTATGGGCATCAAGTCACAATATTTTTGCGTTGTTAAATAATTTATCTAAACAGCAGACTACATGGCAAAACAATGAAGCATTTAACACATTTCCCACCTGTATACTGCAAATGGAATGACAAAGTGCAAATTGAATTTTGAGTACAGACTGAGAGAGATTCCTTCACTTGAACACGTGTTTGAGCTTCACAAAACATACACAGATTGAACACTTAGCTCCTTATGCATTATTCATCCACATAGATTAAAGATAGTGCCCACTGGTATGGAAAATGCAGTAATGGGTTAGCATCACGTCATGATATATTCTCATACTAGTACTCTCATCACTGCTGCCTGTGATGGCCTAAAAGCTGCTGTCCCTTAGCTGTTGATATTGCTCCATATGCATCAGCAGTAGGAAAAGGCATGCAGTCTCAAAGATGACGTCTCTTTCATCTTCTGCATAAAGCATTATGAGTCCATTTTTTGAGGGGATTAGTTTTTGATCTATTACATCGAGGAACTGCTTTAGCTGTATCTTCCAAACCAGGATAATCATTTGATATAACATTTTATTGATATAATGAAACCCATATTAAGCCACTTGCTAATCATGTTCACCGATCCCATCTGGCAATAAAATCTGAGCGCCCTCTAAGGGTTTTTCTGTATTAATATCACTGTGCATGTGACCACCCACTATACCAGCCACAAATACAGCAATCCCACAGGTAGCTGCTATTAACAGGTTTCAGTCATTTTAAATTTTGTTTGAAATCATGCACGCTGCCTCACTGGGGTGCACAGAAGTTCTGTGAGTCTTTTTATAGGCTGTTTTATCATTACACTCTGAAGAGGACTTTTTATTGACTGATAAATTGTATTTTAATGTGTTTGGCTGTATGGCAGGTTTCCACTAACTTTTAGCTCAATAGCACTGCTGGTCTACCCATTTTGTCATCTCTACAAAGAAATGTGCTCTCCAGGGAAATTTCCTTTATGTTCACAGGCTTAGTTCTGTTGGCCAAGAACCTGCAAAAAAGGCACCAGATCTTCTTATTTTACTATATCATTCTCAAAGCAGTAACCCTACAAAGAAATCAGAGTGAAATCTGACTGCTGTTTTTTACTGTATCTGATCTACGTGTGGGAGCTTCCAATCTGTTGTTATATTAATGAAAATGTATTTTTAATTATATTATTTTTATCCATGTTTCTGTAGGTATTAAGAGCTGATTCCAGAGCCCTCTGAAGTCACTGGAAAGACATCTATTGATTTTGATAGGCTTTGTGGATCAGGTCCAAAAAGTTGTGAGATTCATAGGTTCCTGCAGAGTCACGTAGCTTGTTCTTTCATTTGAAGTGCACACCTACTGCTGCCATCATGTTCTTTCCACAGAAAATCCCATGGGGTACAGACACTCCACCTAGAGATTTTGCTGGCTTGACTTGTTCTGGCTCCTATGGGAAAGGAGACCATAGATCTTCAGCACTTTCTTCTCAATGGTAGTAGTAGAAATGCACAACTATAAAACTGTCAGGTTACCAGGTTGCACAACTATAAAACTGGTACTTGTATCTGTTAAACAAATCTTTCATCTGTAGGATTCATTGCCATAAGGTATTAGTGAGAAAAGGAGCTGTGTAAAATTCAAAAAAGGATAAAAAATAGGGCAACATTTGCGTCCATGATGAAAATGTATCGTTTCTTTGTATAATACAAAAGAAAGGATTGGATCTTGTTTTATTATAGTGCCTTCTCTAAATCAGTGGTGTGGCCACATGGCTCAGCCTATTAGTCTCAAAAATAAAATTGCAGAATGAGGGAGGGTTAAGAAAAGAATGATGGGACTTAATGGCATGAAAAATTCTCATCTGAAGAGAAATTGAAAAGTTTGGGATTGTTTACTGTAGAAAAGAAGAATGAGAGGTACATGGTAAAAGTATATAAGATAATGACTGATTTAAAATAGTAGATAAGTAACTGCTGTTCTCTCCATCTCATAAGTAAATCAACAGTGGAATTAAATGGTGGCAAATTTGACACACCTACATAAAATGCTTTATCACAGAACGTATAAGACTGTAGGATCCAATGTGACAGCAAGCTGAGACCAAAAATGTAGCAATATTCTAAAGGAACTATATATTTATATGGATAGTGAAAATAGCCAGGTTCATTATAAGTACTGATTTTAAAACAATGGAAGGGCGACTAAATTTGCGCTTTGTTGTTTATGACAATCTCTAACTATTAAAGATTGGGAGCAGATGGGACACTGGACTAGATAGACCTTGACTATGACCTATAACAACAATTCCTATGCTTTTCTGCTTCCAGGTCAAATTAGTATTTCTTTGTATGCTTCCCTGTATGCTAGCTGATTATTTGGCTAAGGTTGGTGAGCTTTAACTTAAAAAAATACAGATGCAGACTTAACTTTAAAAGGTTTATTTCTTGTCATTTTATAGTTCAGTGTTGCTTACAAGTGGAACTGTAAGTATAGTTTGTCTTCCAAAATATGGACATGCCAATTAAATTCTGCTCCTCATACTTGGTGACCAAATAGGGCTACTTGTATAATAAGGCAAATAGGTTTGGGGCCATATTCAGAGGTGCTGTGCCATGGTTCATTTAGCAAACAGAAATTTATATCCAAACTATAATGACCTGAAAGGATTTGTTTATTTCTACCTTAAGAATTTTCTAGTAAGATAAGTTAAAAATAAAAAGAGATTCAGAAGAAATGGTGGGAAATTGCAGGCAAATATATATGTATATTTAAAATCTTGGTGAACTTTGCCCTAGAATTCCTATATATTACAGCACATATTTGTAAACCACAGAAAATTAAGAGGGTAAAATCATCTTTACTTCAATGCAACAAAAGCTAAAAATAGATTACAGATTTAAAACTGTAGAGAGCCTTTTCAGTGAGCCCACAATATAAACACTAATTAACCTCTGTGTTGAATCATCTCTGAAACCAAATGCTAAGGGATTTCACCAAGCCTTTATAGGAGGTGATTTAAGCAGATTTCTCTTAAATCTACCTATGGTGTTATATGTCAAACTAAGAAATGTAAGACCCAGAGGGATCTCAAAAGCTTTTGACAGTTTTTATGCAATAAACCAAGGATTTATAAAAGCTTACTGTTTTTTAGGGTTTTGTGTTTAAAAAAAAAAAAAAAAACAGCTTAAAAATGTTAATAATAGAGTCCTAGGCATTGCTTGTTACATTTGAAACAGTGACATAAAGACATATAATTTATTTTTCAGAAATGTACTTCTTTTCCAAATTTATTATTACAGGTGGTTTATTCTAACTCCCATTTTTAGTTTAAAATACTTTACAGCAGTGACTTTTTCTGTCCACTGAAGAAATCATGCTACTAAAGTCTTACTAAATTATCACCCTGTAAAAATATATTCCGCTTTTTAATCTTTGTAATATTTTGATTTCATGCATTTTTAGTTAAAGATAAAAAGAAAATCTGAAGATTTGAACTGTATTAAAGTTTTCAGTTGAAATACTATACCAAGAAAAACCCACTAACTCATTTTGTTTTCATAATTGTCCTGTGGAATGAAAAGAGAAGGAAATAAATTTTATTGGCACCGTTTCAGTAAATGAAAACAACTACAATATAGCAATCACATATTGATTTAAAATCTTTGAGTTAGAAAATTTAAAACTTGTGTCAGTAACAGCTGTTTTTTAAACATGAAGCTTAAACATATGCCTGTAATAAAATGACAAAGTGATGGGACTCAGTTTGTGATTAGGAATGTTATATTATTTTACCTCTACCCCAGAAAGGACTTTTTGGTGGATTTAAAGCTATGGCTGATAGAGACATCACCTCCAATATTGCTGTACACAGAGACATCACCTCCAACATTTCTGTCCATAAATAGTCCTTGGTAAATCCCTTAATTTGGAGATCTGTAGTTTTGCTTTGTAAATTAATGTGTTACCTTTCTTTTTTACCAAAAAGCAAGTTGAACGTTAGTCCTTGGAAGTTCATGCCAATTTATTGTATCCAAGTAAATGACCAAGTCTAGAATATAATTTTTCTACATTTATGATTAAGAGATTCATTTGAGGTCCATCTAAAAGTCAAAATTAGGGTTAAAGCTCTAAAATAAAAAATAAAGATCCCACACATCTAGAGTTTTCATCCTGCTAAACTTGAAAGATGTCAGTGGTCATAGAAAGTTAGAACATTGATCTGTTAAAATATCTGGCAGACAGTTCACAAATGAAAGTTCACCTGGTCTTTGGGCATTTGCTATCAATTGGTAACTGTTTGAACTGCTGTGCATTTAAATATTGTTTTAAAATTAGTATAGACCGCAATGAACCTCTGTTACCTGAGGGTGCAACAGTTGATGTATGATTCATTTTAGTAAAAAATGTATTTTAAGTCTTGTGGTCCTTACAGAAATTAACTTATAAATTATCTGATTTACATAAAACCAGCTTCCCAATAGTGTAGTAGAATTTTCTCCTGTTTTTCAAACATAAATATAAAAACAGCTAACCAGAAAATCAGCTGATCTACTCATGAGTCTTGAAACAGCATACACTTAAAAATCAAGAGGATGGACTTGCATAGTAAGGCACTATGTAACTGTTCTTTTACATTCCTTCAAAATCTTTCCTGTCTATTCAGGGATCATATGATGTAAAAAGCATGGCCATAATTCACTGTGTTCTGGTAATTCTTCATCCTAGACCAGCTCTGTAAAGGACCATTGAAGCAAGGTATAATTTGAAATGATTATTCTGTGGGACAGATCAACTTCTGGCAGCCCCAGGGCTAGGATGCAGCTGAGTATCTTTTCCCTAAAAACGATTGGAAATCCTGCATGGTGTCTGTAAATTCTCATTATCAAAGACCTGTCTTGAGTCTCATTCTGGAAATGATATTTGTAGAGCAGGAGGGCCCTTCAATCTGCTGTGGTCTCTGAAGTCAGCGGCATTCTCCATGGTATGAAGATGCTTTATCATATTTTCTGTTACTTAATCTAAGCATTATTAATTAATCAGACAAAAAATAAAAATGGTCACCTGACTGAGACTCTAAAGGCATATAAATCTCAGGTCTGATACCTGTAGACATAGTCAAACTGCACACTGAAATTTCAATGAAGTATCCCCCAAGGTAGAATAATATTCATTTGGAATAATATCAGTAAGCTATTGCATGAGTTTTGCCAAATATGGTATCCTTGAAATTACATATTTTGAAAATATGAATTCCTTTAGTTTTAGGTTTTTTGTTTTAATAATAATTCCATTATTTACAAATACTGTGCACAGTTTTGGTCACTCATGTTCAAGAAAAATTAACTTAAACTGGAAAAGGTGCTGATCAGGAAAACGTGTCTTACAAAAGGAGACTTGGAAGACGCTGATTTGTTTAGCAGTGGAAAAGAAAGGCTGAAAGGGGATATGATAGTGCTCTAGAAATACATTGAGCAGAGGGATGAGAGAAAACTGAAGGAAAAAGTTGACATCAAAATTAATGGGTACAAACTGGCCGTGAATAAATTTAAGCTGAAAATTAGGTCCCTAACCATTGGAGCAGTGAGCTTCTTGAACAGCCTTTCAGTCAGAGCATAGGGTTCAACAACAACTTCAATACTTCTAAGATAGAGATCAATACATTTGTGGAAAGGATTGTATGCTCGTATGCCTGCAATAGCAGGGAGCTGGACATGGTCCAGGACTAAGTTCCTAAATACAATTAAAAGCCCAAATAGGTATTGCACTTGGATCTGCCTTCTTGGAATCCCTGCCTTGTGGGATTTTGTGGTTGCTGCAAAAATCATGCACTTGCTTCGCAGGAGAGCCTCTCTGTTCAAATGCTGACATTCAAACTCCTTAAAAATATGCTGTATTGGTGCTCTGTGTATTCTTCCTTACAGTCTTGTCATGTTGTGTTCAACACTGGAGAAATATACTTAAGGAGTCATCCTGCACCATTCAAATAAAGCCAGAGAACAAAATGTGTTTCTTTATATGATATGACTAGTGCTTCGTCTGTGCTTATTTTAAAGCTATTTCAGGCAAGCCTTGTGTTCATTTTACACCCAGAATTGCATTCTTATGGATTATGCTTTTGCTTTGAATATAACCTTAAGTTTCAGCAGCTCCCTTGTTGTCTTCACTGGGAGCAATTAGAGTTCCCCAGCATCCCAATGGCAAAGTTTTTTGCCTTTATTTAAGCTTATGATGCAGAGGAAGCCTGACATGCCCTTTCAGTAGTTGCAATTAAGAGTAAGGGTTGAAAGGCACTAAGGTTGCAAGAGCTTAGTGTTTATAAGAAAATAAAAGAGAATAAGAGAATAGGTGTTTAAGAGAAAATAGGGAAATAACTTCAATTTGAGCCCACTCACTACATCCAGGGCAAAGTCATCAGTGCATCTAGCTGAAGTATACAGGAAACCTTTGCTATTTGTGGGGTCAGCATTCATGGTTTCAAATATTTGCAAATGCCAAACCCACATTTTAAATACACTTTATACACTTACAGGAGCTCCTTGGGAGCTCTGAACTTGCTGCCACTGGGATCCCACTGCCACCGCCGTGCTCCCGCCATCGCTGTGCCCCCCCCCCCACCTCCAGCTGCCGGGGGCACTGCGTTCATGAATGCAGTGCCTTATTCGCGAATTTCGCCATTTGCAGGGTACGAGAACGTATCCCCCGTGAATGGCAAGGGTCACCTGTAAATTGTTTACGTGCTAAATGATGTCTATCTTCTGGCCTCCTTGCTCAATAAATAAAATGTGGTTTGAGTCAAACATATGAATATCACTTCTGTACTAACCATCTCCTTTCTTTCATATATGAGCTTATGCTATTGCAAGATTTATCCTGGGAAATTTGAAACAAATCCTATAGAAGTTCCCTCTTGCACTGTTGATATAAATTTACAGCCATAACCCTAGCTTAATGATTTTTTTTTTTAAGGAATTTTATATGGTTTATGAATTATACCATGAAGCCAGCCCATTTCACTATGTAATTTATACAAATTTGTAATGATTCATTTAAAAGACATTGACTGGATTTCAATTCATCATGGATCAGTAGTGCTGTAATTACACAGTAATTATTAAACAACTTATTAATACATTTTTATGTCAGTAGGATCAAATATTAAGGCAGGGTAGACCACTGTTTTGTACCTTTTACCTCTTTAAGCCATTTCTTTTATACATAACAGGTAGCTTTTAGGTATGTGCATAGGCATAATGGCACACTAGAGATTGAACAGAAATTGATTTTGTGGAAAAATTGTTCTGCATCAGACAAAACTGAAATATTTTGAAATTTTATGAGAAGGGAGTGTCAGTGTCTTAGGGTTGGTTTCTACTGGTTGGTCACACAAAGACAATGCAGGGACAATGGCTGTATGGGCTGGCTTTCACAACTGTGTTTAGATTGGTTACTCTGGGGGGATTGGCTGCTGGGAGCTGCTTCCAAATATTTGTGGTGCTAGAGTCATAGTCTCTAAATTTATCTTGTTGGAACTGTTCTGCTTTATTTAAAATAATAAATATTTTATGCAGTATTTATGCTGTGTTATGTTTTGTACAATATTTACGCAGTATTTTGTAGAGTGAACCTATGTACAGATGGTTTAGAGCAATTGTCCACTGTGTGGAAAACCAAAGTTTAAGCCTCTGTGCTGTACCAGGAAGAAAAGAGACTTGAATCTTCCCAGGCAGATACTCTTTATGCATTCCTATTAATTATGGTGTAATTATGGAGACTTGGCAGGATAATTCACATGACTGGAGTACAGTTATAGATGGGTATAGCTTCTGTTCAGGAAGGATAGGCAGAGGGAAAAAAGAGGAAGTGTTGCCCTGTATATAAAGACTACATACATGTGTTCAGAAGTGTAGTACAAAATGCGGAAGGTAGGTCTGTTGAAAGCCTCTGGGTAAAGGTCAGAGGGGAGAGTAGCAGAGGAGATGTCATGGTGGGCATCTTCTGTGGGTCTTCAAACCGAGAGGAGGTGGACAAGAGCTTATTTAAACAAGGGATAGAATTCCAAATCACAGGACACGGTTCTTATGGGGGACCTTAATTTTGGGGATATCTGCTGGGAAGGAAACACAACAGTGCACAAGCAGTCTAGCAAGTTCTTGGAGGATGTTGGCGATAACTTTTAATTCAGATTGTAGAGAGGCCAACAAAGGGGGAAGCTCTTCTTGACAGGGAGGAATTGGTTGAGTATATGAAGGTTGAAGGTAAGTTGTGTGACAGTGACCACAAAATGATAGAGTTCAAGATTTTAAGGGGAGAAAGGAAGGGGAGCGCCCAAATAAGGACACTGGGCTTCAGAAAAGCAAACTTTAAAAATTTTAGAGACTTGGTGGGCAGCATAAATGCCTCCTGAGGCTGGGGGGGCACGGTGGCCACCCGCAGGTGGTGGCAGCAGTGTCAGTGGCGGGGGCATGATGGTGGCAAGCGGGGACTGCCTGCAGGCAACCGTAGTGGTGTCGGCAGGGGGAGAGGGGGGTGAGTGGCGGGCAGTGAGTGAGGACTGCCTGCAGCCACCATTCACATTGTCAGCAACAGTGAGCAGCAAGCAGGGACTCCCCGCAGCCACCGGTGGCTGCATCGGCAGCGGGCGGGGAGAGGGAGGGAGGGCAGAGGCCATCGGCAGAAGTCACCGGTGGCTTCAGCGCCAGCCAACCTCGGGGAGCATGCTCCCCTCTGTGCCCCACCTACGCATCACCTATGCTGGGCAGAATTCCTCAGGAGGCAACTGAGGGGAAAAGGAGGAGTCCAGGGGAGGTGGTTATATCATAAGGAGGCTCTCTTAAGAGCACAGGAGGAAGTTATCCCACTGCAACAGAAGAAGGGGAAACACAACAGAAGGCAAGCCTAGATGGACAGAAATCTCATCAGTGAGCTGAAACTCAAAAAGGAAGCCTACAAAAAATGGGAACTTGGACATAGTATAGGCCAACTGGCTCAAAACAGGAACGGCCTCTGTACACCTCAACCAGAGCTACTGCATACCTGGCAGACCCATGCAGGATGACCTGTTTCTGCTATGTGACTTGCCATCAGCCGCAGCCCCAGCCACTCTACCTGTCAGCCTGCACTTGCCAATACCCCGCTCAAAATGCTCCAGAAGCTCTTCATGGACTACTTCTAGAACAGGCACCACTGGCTCCAGTGGGTTGTCCTGTACCAGTACACAAGTGAGGCAGGTCAGGGCCTAATCAAACTGGTGAAGAGGATAGCTGCCTTCTGCCTGTAAGTCCTTCATAGCCTGGTGTTTTCTGGGAAATGTCTCCCCTAGCAACACCTGGCCCTTATGTGGAGTAGGGGATCTCAACCTGGATCGGAAACTTTTCCTGTTGGATCCTTATCACCTTGGCTGGAAGTCCTGCTGCCCTTCTACCACAGCCTCACCCAGACCTACCTCTGACTGAGACCCCAGGACAGGCACCTGTGACTTCTAGAACTGCTGCAGGAGCCCCTGGTCCATAACTTGGTCTTGCAGCAGGGGGTACTGAGCCTTGCCTCTGGTAGCCTCATTGCTTCCTTGGTCCAGTCGCACACCATCAAGCTGACCTACCTCTTTGACTCAGATTGTGTTATCTGGCTCTTGGCCAAAGCCCTGGCTGACTGGCTGGGCCTGCACTCTGTTTTGCTTCATACCTCTTGGCTGAAGTGAAAGATACCCTAACCGTGAATGTGCTTACCACCTTAGAAGACCACCACTGCACATGAAAGGCCTTCCCCAACAGCGGCTCACTAAACAAACACTGTCTATGACAGCCTGTTTCTCTGGCTGTGGACAGCAATGAGAATGGCAGGCCCAGCACTCGGCTATCCCTCCCTTTGTTCAACAAGAACAGCAGTGAGATCCACCTTGAGATCCTGTCTCAGAAGGCACTTTACACATGGACGATCAAAATGCATCATGTCTGTGTCCTTGCCATCTGTCCTGACATGACATGGAGGTGGTGCCTGGTGGCAGCAACACCAGAGAAAGCCTACCTTGCACCATGTGCAAGTTGCCCATCACCAAGAGAACTTGCCATCTCCAGTGGTGGCTGCTGCATGGGGCCCTGGCCATGGGCACTTTTGTCCACCACTTTGAGCCAGTGGCCTGCCCTTTCTGTGTGGCAGAGGTAAAAGAGACTGTCTTTGATGCGTCCTGAACTGCTCCTTACTGCAGCCACTCTTTTCTGATTTCAGCACCCGCTTTGACATGCCAAATGTGGACTTCTTTGAAACTGTGTACAGTACATCTCTATTCTGTACCAAGCAGCTAAGGTAAATGTGATCTTCCTGGCCAATTTCCAGTTGGACCAAGCCAAGAAGGCAAATCTGAAAACCAACCCACAGGGACTGGCTCCATTGATGCCTTCCAACTCATCAACTTCCTGGTGCAGGTGTGTGTCATGTTTGAATTTGGGCACTTCACCTTGAAACAAAATGTGGACCAGTTTGTTGTGCTGGACCATCAAGGGGGCCCTCTGCAAGGTGGAGCAATGGTCCTACATGTGAAACCCAATGAGGGGCATAGTGGAGGGGTTTTCAGTCTCTAGTGACATAATGTTTTTTGTCACTGACAAGTGTTTCATTCTCAGTTCCTGAGAGGGCCACATACTTTTCCGCTTTCACCATTTATTTTTAATGTTTGTATAATAAATGTTAAAAAAGTGAAGTGTCTCTCTCTTCTCGTAATTCTTTCCCATCTCCTTCCCCCACCCCTTCCTTCCCTCCCCCTCCCCCCGGGACTTCTTATATATCTTTACAAAAAGTTTTGGTTTTGACAGATCAGTATTTTTCTTATGAAAATAGATTTCATTAACTACTTGTATTACTTGAAATAAGAGAACTACTTGTCATCATACATAATCCTATTGATCAGATGACTTTTAAAGATATCAGTCCCAGTATGAAATTCAGAATTAATAAGAGAGAAAGAAATTAAGGGCAGGATTTTTGCAGACACAAATAGCTGTTGGATGACAAAGCCTCATTCTGGTTTTTGTTATCTTTTAGAAGTCATCTGATCAGTAGATGAATTGACATTCAGTGCGTATTGAGGACCTAACTGCCTTCTGTGCCTTGGAAAAATCTCCCTCTGAATTCTTTGGCATATACATTATACAAAAACAAAATAAATAATACAAAGGGATTTAATTTGGGTAGCAACAGGCATATATATAATCACGTAGTGTGTAAAATCAAGAAAGAAGTTAAATAAAAATAGTCATTTCTTAAAAGGCAAGTAACCAATGAAGAAAATCCATATAGATTGCTGAATTAATCTACATAAAAGTTTGTGGGAAATATTTGTTTTTCTTCTATAACTTTGTGCCATCTAATTTAGTATCTTTAATTTTTAGAAAAATGCCCTTGCTAGTAAATTCTCAAAATTCACCCGTCCTTTAAAAAAAAAATCTTGAGGTAATAAATGTGAATGGAAATGAAGAAATTACATCAGTAATATAAGGCACTGTCTTTTATTCAACTCCAAATATGAATGTGCACCTAGCTGATTATGTTCTCAGAAGCAATAATTAGGGGCAGTATAAACCCCAAAAGCCCCTCTGCCGGTATTTTTCCCCCTAAAAAAGGGAAAAGAGCAGAAACTCCACATAGTCTTTTGGGGACTTCACTGTTGGTGTTGATTTGGAAGCTGATCAAGTATTAAGCCCTTGGCAATATTTAGCACCAAAATAGAAATACAAAGGTGAAAATAGAGTTGGTGAATTATTCTCCATGAAAAACTCTCTTCTCATGCAGGAACAAATCCAAACTAGCTCAAGTTTCTCAGGCTTGCAGATTTGAAGCTACTAAATGTTTATGTGGGATCCACACATAACAAGTCTTCAGTCTCAGAAATGGAAATGAAGCACGGGGCTGTGAGTCATGAGACACGGAGTCTGTCCCTGCTTTGTCACTGACTCTCCGTCACCTTCCTCTAGGCGTCCATGCACCAAGCTGTCAGGCAGAGGGGGACAACCTTTCGGAAGCCAGAATAGGGATGGGGAGAATCCCATCCTTAAGTGGTTATTCAAATAGGCAGTTATGTACTCTCTGTATCTTTACCCTTTTCTTTTCTGTGCTCCACTCCTTTTCCTCACCTGCAAAAATGCTGGAAAGCTGAGATGATGCAAAGAGAGCCATTATGGATAAATGCTGTAAATAAGAGAAGTCAGTTGGAGATTAATGCTGTGCTTTCTCAGGACTTCTCTTAGATACTGAATCTCCTTTTGCCAATTAGGAACACATTTTGGTCACCTCATTCAAACCAAAGAACAGGACATACTTCACACTATTCTTAATACATCTACTATCATCCTGCCAGCGTGGGTTCATTGAGCTTTGTCTGAATGTTGCTGCTCCATCTTCTCCAAGATGGAAGGCATGCGTGATTCCCTGACATCAGAAAACTGTCTTCCTGCACTAATAGGTGAACCACTGCTTCCAGTACTGCCACGCTGCTTTGTTTGTTTTGAAAACAAGTCTAACATGTAAATTGGATGTCCTTTCTGCTGCTTCCCTGTCATTTTGTTGCTTATTTTTTCCTTCAGCTTAGTGAAAAGCCTATGGATCCACCGATTATGCTTTCACTTTTCTTGAGAATAATAAGAATAATATAGTATCCTTTGGAAACTATTAGTTTGCGCTAGTTTTAATTTAGTGAACATTTTGAGACTTTTCCTTCCCAAAGGTGTTCTCAGGAGTCTGTTTTGGCCCAAGCATCGCACATAGAAGAAAACACAGGTAAAACTAGCTACTTTGACTGTAGGACATGACATCCTTATGGCATACGACTGTAGAAAAATCTTTTGCTGTTTCTGGATATAATGGGCAAATTACATTTTTGATGATAGTGATAAAACTACTAAGCATATTACTCTGAGTTCCTAAATATTGTGGTAATCTGTTTTATATGAGATTGAGTCTTTTCCTAATACCTGGTGAGAGATACACATCCTATACATGTACTTCTTTGTTGTCTTGTGTGCCAGAAAAAAAAGGAATTCACAGACAGAAAAGAGATGAAAAGAATCAATTGGCAAGTATTATAACTCCAGCAAATCAGTAGGACATATGTTTAAATGGTAGTAAGTTAGACATTAAGTTTCAGCATTGCATAACTACACACTGTAACCTTATGCACATTGCAGTATACTTATGCTCAACATAATAGTATCTATTGTAAGAGGCAAAAACATCAGATCCAAGTGCCGAATTTTGTAAAAGATAATAAGATTTTCTGCAAGATCTTTCTGTCTCCTGGCTCTTTTTTCAGGTTGCAGATCTGTATATCTGTATATGTGAAGGGGAAAACATTAACAAATCTTTTGCCAGTTGAGTGGTATTTGCAGAAGCTAGGAAATATATAATTGAGCAAAGCTTGATTATCAGTTGAGGGTATGTTCTTATATATGCAGGAAGGAGGTGACACTATAGCATATATTTCAGATGGTTCATATCTGTAACGTAGAGTATGCCTTTTTAAATCATAGCTCATTTACAGAAATATAATCACAGTTGTTCAGAACTGAAGAATGACCTCTGAGAGCAAGGATATATAATTATTGGGAGCGGGAGTTATGCTAACCATTTGGGGGTTTTTTAATAACAAAAAATGCTAAGTTTTCTTCATCTACATTATTCACGACTTCCAATTTTTACATATTAATGATGGAACAACCTAAAAAGAGCAGTCAGAATACTTTGTCATTTTTCCTCCTTTTTGTTGTAGGCTGAACAGCTGTAAAAATGATACCTAAACCAGCTGTTCCCCCAGAAAATCTAAGATTAGAAATATGGATTTATATGCACATAACATTTATCCTTCATAATAAAATATTTTAATGTGTAAAACTAGATAAAAGGGTTTTATTTTCTGTGGGTTTTAGTGAAGAACTAATTAATGTTGGTAGAAATGTGGTAACAAAATAGATTTTCTCTACTTGCGTTTCCTTGGCTTCACTCTGCAAAATGTAGAAAGTATACTTTAGCTGATGGGTTTTTAGAAATTTTGGTTACCCACAGTTCTCAATGCCTGTGGGTATGTGTGGTTTTCTTTTAATCCTTTTAGACTGAGGTAATTGTGCAACAGTGTTGTGACATGCCTTGGCTCTGGATGTGGCCTGGGTGCACCTCTGCTCTTGCACCTTCAGGGTGCTCCAAACCCCTCTCTGTCATGCGCAGCAGAGATGTACTGGGGCCAGCTCAGAGAGAGGGGGAGACTTTGGCCTGTGGCACCTCAGCCTTACCTGTCTCCCCCTGGCTTTGCCAGCTTTTAGCAGATGGCATTTTGCCAACTAGAAGATGATTTTTGTCCAGTCGTGTGCTCAGAAAAGACAGACTCCTCCTCTATAAAGAAGGTCTGTCTGTATAGCCAAGTGCTCTGGAATGGCAGCTAACACTAACAATAAATGAGTTCAAAAGATAGCAAAAATCATGATTAAGAAAAGAGTAAATTGAAGAAATCAGTAATTATAAGTTGAGATAGAGATATAAGAATAAACAAACAAAAGAAGATATCAAAGCAATAATCTGTTCCTACCCTGCAATTTAAATCCAAGACTGCAGTTCTTACCCAGCTCAACAGATAGCAAGCAGCTTCTCCCTCTGACCTTTTTGCCAGGGCCTCCTGTAGTTTTTCCTGCCAGCTTGCTTTACTCAGCCTCTGGCTGAGGGATTCCAGCCTCTCTTGTACCCAGAAAAACTAAAGATAAAACCGTGCTCTTGAGGCAGACTTAACTACAGTTGCTTATCTGGTTATTCACGTAAGTCACCTCCTGGATTCTCCCACACTACATATACAACTACCCACCCTCCCGCCCGCAAACATAAGGATGATAAGGCTGAGCACAGCTTGACACTGCTTATCCATAGAGCCCACACGTGCCATATTAATAAAGCAAGCTCAAGAAAACATGCATGATATACCATCAATTGAATGCATCAGGTTTGGGGAAAGTATTTTTTAGGAGATACTTCCACAAGCTGCATACAGATGTCTGCTTCCTTCTGGGAGAATTGCTGAGTTTTTGGTTGTAGCCACATTGGTCTTAGGACATAGACAGGCAAGAGTCTTTTAGTAGATGTGATATCTTTTATTAGACTAGCTGAGTAGTTGGAAAGAAGTTCTTAGAAAGCTTTTCGGTTCAATCCCTCTTCTTCAGGCATAGGGAGGCTCTGCTTCTCTCAGAGCCTTAGGACAGCAGAGACTCCCAATGCCTGAAGAAGGGTGATTGTACTCAAAAGCTTGCTAAGAACTTGTTTCCAACTATTCAGTTGGTCTAATAAAAGATATCACATCTACTCTAAGAACCTTGCCTGCCTTCTGGGAGAATTGCCATTCTCCTGGTAGAAAACAAGTGTGCAGATGTTCAAAGTTTTTCCCCTCAAATAAAAATGGCCACTCTGGGAGAAAAATAACCCAAGAACAACCAAGGTTAAATCTTTCCTGGGAGAGTTTATCTTGGGAGACTGGATACCTGCATACCCCTCCCCCCTCCCAGGCCCAGCTTAACTTCTTCTGGGGACCAGGAGGAATGGAGCCAGGGGAAAGGCTCCTGTGCCTTCCTGAGACTAATCTGGAGAGGCTTCGGGGACAAGTGCTCCCATGTCTGTCCTACAGACTGGAAGAGAAGAGGAGGAGCAGCTGCCAGCTGCTCTCTGCCTCCTTCTCACACCCAAGTATCAGTGTGAGAAGCAGGCCGGAGATTTGCCACACTGCTCCCTCTGCTCAGCAATTGAAAAGATGGCATGCCCAGCAGCTAACCAGCTCTTGACCATACCAGCTTATCCTTGCTTTCCCTTGTTGCTCAGCTAAATGGTGGGAGCTGCAATTTAATTGCCAAAGCCGCCAGGGGTTCAGCTTTGGAGAAAGCCTCCGCATGGCTGGATCCCAGCTCTAGGTTAGCCCAGAGCAGCACTAGTTATGGCACATTGTTTTGGCCCTGGATCTGCCCAAAGGAGTGCAAAGGGCAGGAACTATTATCCTGTAGCAAGAACCAGGAGGGCTCCCACCATGAGAGAATGCCCCCTCCCCACCCCAACCAGTTAGCTGATTGGCAGGATAAAGGAGCATTTTCCTGGAGCTGGAAGCCTTCCAGGGCTGCCCCTTTCCCAGGCATGGGATGGAGAAAACCTGTCAATTAAAGGGTTCCTCTAAGGGTGGAGGTGCTCACGGGGGAGCCCTCTAGTGCTCCTGGCTGAAAAGCTTCTGGGCTGTTTTTCCACCGGAAAACACTTCTTGCACTAGAAGTGAACATCTGTATGCAGCCATAGTTTGACCATAGTTTGGCTTCATAATAGCAATAAGTTAGACGTAGGTTAATTGCACTCCTATGAATTACATTTAAAAGAAGACTGTGTTAAATACAAACACTCTTTATTTCCTCTTTTTATTTTATTTGTACAAATATCTCCATTACTGACTGCTATGCAAGTAGAAAGAGATAGTTAGCCGTTTAAGTCTGAAGTCGGGTAGAAGGCAGATACGCACCTTATAAACTAAGTCAATCAGAGTTCTGCAAGCTTTTGTAAACAATATCTTACTTCATTAGATACCATGAAGGTAGCTAAATAGAAAGCAGTGATTAAATCACAAAAGGTAGGGGATGGGAACGTCAAAGGTAGGGGAGGGGAACAAAAGGAGGAGGCACTACTGAGGGAGGCAAAGTGCATAAAAGAGAAAAACAAATTAGTTAACTCATTGAGGAACATGGGTTACGAAAGTTAATCCAAGTAATGGGATAAGAATCCATAGTTTTCATTTAGACCATTGTTTCTCAACCTGTGGGTCGCGACCCAAAAGTGGGTTCGAAGAATATATAAAAGGGTTGTGAACAAACTTTAGAAATGGATTCTCCTTTAAAGGAGAAAAGTGAGGGAAACCATGGCTTTTCCTTTGCAGGCTGGCAGAGTTCATACCTGTGAGGGGCCGCTTGCATGCAGTAGCTGTTGAGTAGATCTGCCTTCTTACATCTTCTGTTAGGAGTTCCCCTGGCTTGTTAACAGAGGACCCACAGCTTCGTTGGTCCTTTTGTGGCCAACATACTTATAGAATCTCTTCTTAATGTCCTTAACCTCTGTTGCCAGGTATAGCTTGTTCTTTATCTTTCTCTTCCTGACTTTGTCCCTGCAGGTTCTTGCTATTAGCTGATAGGCTTCCTTAATAACCTGCCCATTCTTCCATTGCCTGTATGCTTTCCTTTTTCATATGACATGTTTTAGAAGCTTCTTGTGCAGCCACGTTGGTCTCTTGCCATTCTTCTTGTACTTCCATCATGTTAGGGCATTTTCTTGTTGGGCTTCCAATTCTGTGCTCTTTAGAAACATCCAGCCCACCTGGGCACCTTTAGCCTTCAATCTATCCTCCCATGACACCAGTGAAGACTTGGGTCAGATGAAATCTGCCTTTTTAAAATCTGGAGTCATAGTTTTCCTGACCTTATGCTTTCCCTGTCTCAGGATCTGGAATTCTATCATATTGACAGTAGAGTAAGCAGGTCATGGCATATATGACATTGGTAGACAAGCAGGTGAATGAACCTCAGATGTTATAATCCACGTTATTTGGTCCAGTGATGATGAAAGGGCATAGCTAGCATCTGTGTTTACAGCAAAGTTTGGTGCCTTGGTGTGAATAAGAGTTAGGTTATCTGTTGCTGAAGAGTTGCCATTTGAGGTCATGGAGCTGTCTTTAACCCACAACAGGTTTGTCCCCCATGGCTACCTTGACATGGTTGCCTTTTTCCAGGAGGAGCTGGGGGGGGGGGGGTGTCATTAATGATGTGTCCACAGTGTTCAAGCTGGGGGCTGTAGGTATGAACCAAAGGTATTCTTTTGTCATATAATTATAGAAACAAGGAGCAGATAAGAGAACAAGGAGCAATGGTCTTATATTACAGCAAGAGAAGTTTACATTAGGTATTAGGAAAAAAACTTTCTCTCTAGGAGGGTAGTAAAACACTGGAATAGGTTACCCAGAGAGACTGTGGAATCTCCATTCTTGGAGGTTTTTAAGACCCAGCTGAACAAAGCCTTGACTGGGTTGATATAGTTGGGACTGGTCCTGCTTTGAGCAGGGGGTTGGATTAGGTGACCTCCTAAGGTCCCTAATTTTCAACCCTAATTTTCTGTGGTTCTATGAAGGATGGAACTTGTGTTACCATCACTTTGGGGTGTTCTCATTTATTAGGGGTACATTTCTGGGGTCTCTGTAATTCTATCAATGTGCTGCTTGTGTTACTTGTGTTTCTATATGGAGCTGTATCTCTCCCTTCTGCAAGTCCTCAGCCCCAATGGAGCTATCTTGCAGGACTCAGTTTCAATGGGACTGGGTTCCTCCAACCACCAAATCAGTCAAACATATGTACACTCATACACACACACAGATTAACAGGGTATGCCTCAGTTCAGGCCAGATTATTCAGCACTGACAGGATGACAGCCTCATGTGCCTTGAACTCAGTTCATCCCTTATTTCAGCAGAACAATAAATGCAGTTAGACACGCACACGCAGAGTATGTCTAAGCAGGCTGGGTCTGATCAACACTTTCAGCTGATACCCTCACACGCCTCAAAACAGCACATCCCAATCTCTTGTCACAATAGTCCTAGTAGTAACTCCCTTGATGAGTAGATCCCACCATAGTTTTGGGGCTTTACAGGGATCCTTGGCTTAGGTAAAAGAAGTGTTGCTGCAGAGCAAATGGGGAGGTCAAGGGGAAGGAAGAGTAAATGAGGTTCAGAGAGAGAGAGAGTATAGCAACCAGCTTGACCATAAAAGCTATTTATTGCCAGGTATGTGGATTTATGATGATACTAGTATTAATAGCCATACAAGAGAGACGAAACAGTTACAATATTACATGGTTTCAATTAGGTATTTGGGGAAGTCTAGCTCACGTTTCATTAGCAAAAGTCAGGTTTAGAAAGCTGTGCCTGGAGTAAGAAAGCAAAAGTCGGGTTCCTGGAGTCAGAGAGAGAGAGAGAGAGAGAGAGAGAGTTGGGGTCTCATCACTCAGTGAAGCTTGAGCCAGTCGAGGTTCCCAGGTGTTGTTGGAGTTTGCAGACAGGCAGAGCCCTCAGCACGATCAATGGAGGGATTCCAGGCAGAAAATGAGTGGAAGTAGTGCGCTTTTGGATCCAAGAACCAGGACAGAAACTTGAGCTTGGGTCGGGGTTTTTGTACAGCACTAGCAATGGCTCAAGGGGGCACACTAGGTTTGTTTATGGGTAAGCGATGGCTCATATACTGGATAATAAGAACTGATCAGTCCTGGCTATGGGTGGCATTACTCTGAGGGAGCTCACAATACACACAGGCAGATTCAGTATTTTGGGTACCAGTAAAGCAGTCATTCCTAGAATTGGTCTGATAAATGCTGAGCTGGGTGTGTGTAGACATAGGTTGATTAGCATTTGGAACAGGGATCCCCCATCATGCAGTGCTCCCCTGCTTCTCTGGTCCCAGAATTCAGTGCGGTCCTTGCCTTGGAATCTCTGTTCTCCATCCTGAATGCTGATGAAGGTGCATTCCTGTCCTATCTCTCATGTAAATGAGACCAGGGGAGTTGCTTCACTCCTAACACCCTTGTCTGGAGGGCTTCTGATGCATCTCCCACTGCATCTTCATTGTCTTTTGTAAGTCCTTCCTCTAATCTGTTCCTGTTCAGGCAGAGGCGGGGGGCGAGTCCTTTGTGAGTCAAACAGGCTGCATAGTGTGCCACGGTTCCCCAAGAACACAGAGCTGAGAGGTAACACTTGTTATATGTAGGATGATATAGGATGAATAAAAAATGATTTATGGATAATTTCTTGTTCTTCCATTTCATATTCAAGTCACTTTTTAAAGTTTTATTTTTAACAGCTACTCTTGAGTTCAGTGATAGACTGTCCAGGGAAGTTAATATGTTCTACTACAGGTTTGTCTGTCTTTCTAGAACTGATATCAAACGTGTGTCCATTCTTTCTTTCATGTAGGGACTGATCCATGTCTCCTAGGTAAGCATCAGGGGGCACTGCAAATAGGTGATGATATATGATGTTGGTAGAGGTGCAGGTGAATGAACCTGGATGTTATCTTTTAGTCCAGGGATGATGTGGTCTATGCTGATGAGGGGGCACACTTGCCATCTAGGTTCTTTGCAAAGCCTGTTGCCTTGGTGAATAGGAATTAAGTAGTTGCTTTTATAACCCTTATATCCCTCAATGGGTTAATTGATCCCTCTGACTTTATCCCGTATGTTCACATCAATTCACCTTCACCTTAATCAGCAGTGGCTCCTCCTCTCCTTCCCATTTCCCTATCCTTTGTGTTTAGATGACCGTATTCCTTTCTTTTTAATACCCCTGCTCTCTGTAAATCCATTCATAGCGTCCAAAGATGTAGGCTGTAATCGAGGAAATCTCATGCCTCTCTGAAGGAGTTAGCCTGCAAGATACTACAGTGCTCTGCCTTCTGATTGCTACATTCTGATGCATTTATTTTAGAAGTTAAAATACAAAAAGAAATAACGTGTATAGCTTGATGCAGAAGTTATCATGGTAAATGCTTACTTTTATGGAATTGATAAGTAAGCCATAGCACAAAAATTGACACAAATGGCCAGATTGCTCAGGGGCAGATAAGATTAATGCATGAGCCTTTAGGGAAATTTTCTTTCTATGTGCTTAAAACATCTGGAGGGTTTTTTCCTTTTCTTTTTTCTACTTGGATAATAGTCCACTTCGCATCTGGAATATCTGTGCATTGAATAATAGCTGAGTTGTTTCAGGCATGCAGGAAAGAGAATTTTTAAAATATATTCAAAAGTTAGTTCTGCACTTTTTTGATGAAAGTTCAAAGGAAAAAGATGCAACCAATAGGTAAAACTGATGAATAGGGGTACTCACTAGACATTTGCAAGTTATTTGTGGTTTTTATCATCTTTTATTTTGTAGAGTGTTTGGCAGTCACTTGTAGTTTCATGCTGCAAGAAACAAACTATCTCTAGTCTTAATTTATGTATCAACCATCATTTGTTTTGTGTAATTTTGTATAGTAGAAAAAAAGGGAATACATACTTTTTTAGGTTACTTATTTGTAGTTATAGCTGTTACCGCTTTGTATTGGTACATCTGGGGCACATGTTGGTGCTTTCATTATGTATCAGTTTGCAATTTTATGGCTTTTGAAAATCTGGTCTGAGATGGCTCTACATAAAACCAAACAGTCTACCTCAAAATTACAGGATGACAGCATCACTTTTATCCTTGTGTTTTTTAACAGAAATGTAAGACTTTTGTTGCTGACCTGAATCTAGAGTGCTCTTTTATAGGTGGATTTACAATGATATCTTTGATTCTACACAGGTCTTCCATGAAAACAAATGTATCCACACCATGGCTATACAACTTCTTTGCTTTTTTGTCATAATGTGAGCTTCTGGCCCATTCAGCTGAATCTTTTCAAACTGTGATGGTGGGCCCAGATTGTGGGTGATCCCATCACTGACAGTAATGGCAATCTCTCTGTAGTTTCCAACATAGCCGCTGTTTTCAGGTTTGATAGATTTCACATTGTGGTCAGTACTGCAGTTCTTTTTGGGGGGTAGTTTCCATCTCTTGGCTATAGACCTGAGATTCCAGTCTGTCATGAAGCAAGTTATTTAAATTATAGCAAATCCATCGTTTTGGTTAATATTTTAAAAGACTAGCACAAATCCAACAAATGCATATGTCTTTTCCCCCTCTCTTATGAAACTGAAATCTTAATGACCATCAGCGGCTTCAGAGGAAAATGTAAATGCAGACAGGAAAATGTATGTAGGATCTGTACAATCTTCCCATAATATGCTGAAGACAGAGCAAAGTAGCTTTACTTCCTAATATATTTAGGAGAACTGTGTGAAATCCAGTACTTTAATATATTGTTTGTTGCTTCCTACTATTCTGTCTTCTGCATCAGGGGTTGGCAACATATAGCTCTGCCTCTGGTCCACAGATCTGTAGGGCTTTTCCTGAACACACACTGCCATTGCTTCTCCCAGACCCTACAGTCCCAGGCTGTGTGTGGATTCAGCTTCCAGTCAATGAGGGGCTGCACTGGGGTTGGAGAGCTATAAACTTCACCCACACTGCCTCTGCTTTTCTCAGCCTGCTCTCTCCCCTCTGCTTCCCAGTTTCAGCACAGGCACAGCTGGAAACTGCATAACCCTGCTACAGTTTCCCACAGGCTGGACGCTGCATCCATGCTGCAGCTAGGGGGAGGGAGATGCCAAGAGAAGCAGCAATGGCTCGGGCACAGCTGGAATCTGCAAGGCCCTGAAACAGCACCTCTGCCTATGCCAGGATCAGACAGCAAGAAGCTGTCGGGGCAGGGGGAAGCAGAGAGAAGCAGCAGCAATGCAGACATATTTTGAATCTCCCCAGCGCTTGTGCGGCCTCCCACTGGCTGGAAGCCAAAACTTCATGCAGCCATGGAGTGGAAGCAAGCGGGGACTAGAAGTAGCTCTGGCATGGGCACAACTCCCAATGTCTGGCCTCAGCACAAGTTCAGGGAAATCACCTCTGCACTCTGTCACTGCCACCCGACCTGCATCTGACAGGTTGCTCTGGCCCATGGCTTCATAAGCATTGCTGACCACTATGACCACTACATTTTTTGTCCTCATCATTGCTGGGTATCTGATTGCTGCCATTATGATTGTTTTTACAGCAGTAATTGGGATGCTGACCAAAAATCATGTGTATGCAGCACCGCTTATTTCTCAGGGACTATAAAACTACACACTTGCAGAGTTCCTGTATATAGCTGTCAGTCATTGTACCTCATTCTCTCAACATGCTTCTTTCTTGCCTATTTACAGGTACCACATGTGCTAGTATTTACTGTTTTTACATTAGTGTTGAAGTGACTTTGTTGCCATGATGATCCGGGAAAGATGCGAGAGGCAAGAGTTTTTGTGGGCAATATCTTTTATTGAACAAACTGTATGATTAGGATAGACTTAGAGAAGCTTTTGGGTATCACAATACTTTTCCTTCAGTTTCTGGGAGAGAAACAGGCACAGCAGAGCTAAGTAGACAGGGCAATGTAAAACTCATCATGTAAATAAAAACAGAATACAAGAGAAATTATCAGGAAACCATCAGACAAGAGAGATGTAGTAAAAACCTGATGAGCAGAGAGCAGGAACTTTCTGAATGGCCATTATCACTTGTGAAGTGCACGGATTACTGAGTATCAGTTAGATTATAACGGACCATGAAGTCACTGTGTATGAGCCTTGTTACACATACCAGTTCACACATGCTGAATCGATTGGGATACTATGCAGTACTGAAGTTAGAATATGCTCTGAGCAATCGCATGTTAAGGGTTAATACAGTCTCTGACTTGCCCTGTCAGTGGGCCAGCAAGCAGGGGCGTGGCTAAGAGCCAGGATCCCTGGGTTCTCCCCTTGCTCTGGAAGGGACCTGGGGGTCAACACAGGCTGTGCCACCATCTGCCTGCTTGGGAATGCTGTCCCTGGCCATGGGTAATTCCCCTATACAATACAGCAGCCCCAAGCAGGCAGCCCGCAGCCCCATGCTCCCACCCGGCCACATTACCATCTGCATGCTTGAGGTTTCTGTGCTGCACGTGTCTCACCCATGGCCAAGATCAGCAGCTGGCTGCAGAGGCAGGTGCACCATCACTGGGCTGCAAGCAAGGCTGGACTCTAGACAAGCATGGCCAGCACCTGTGGGCTCCAGGCCAGTGAACTCTGGCTATAGGAACCCCTTGGATCACCCATTGTTACAGGGGCATGGGAAGCAAAAGTCCCCTGCACACCAGCCCGTTGCCACAGCAGACAGTGTACCCAGAAGGGTACCTCGTTGTCCTGGCATCTCTGGGCTTGTCCTTTGGGGCAGGGAGCCTGGGATCATGTGCAGGCTCCGTCTGTCAGCAACCCTGGTGGCCTGACCCCAGCATAGTATCGTGGCTTCCTCAGAGCTCTGCTGTAAAGTCTGCCCTGCCAGAGGAAGACCCAACTCCATCATCTCAGAGGCAATGAGGTAAGCCTCTGGAACCAGCTGCACATCACAGCTCCCAGGCCAGTGCTGCAGTGTAGGCACAGGAACCCACCTAACTCTGGGTGTGGACCCTGTGCCCAGCCTGTCTGCATGGGAATGGGGGCCCTGGGGCCATCAGTATGAGCTCTGGGCACAGCAAGCAGTGGGAACAGCCCTATGGCCATGATCCCACAGGCCTGAGTGGTAGGCATGGAGCATGGGGGCAGTGTGGCTCTCTAGCTCTTGGTCTGACCAGGGCATTAGAGTTCAGGAGGACATATCGTTCACATGATGGGGGTGAGGGGACTAGGAGAAGTGCATACTGGGATACTGAGGGCCACAAAGTGCTCATTCGATCTCCATAGAGTAGATTGATATTAGTGCAACATATGCTACCTAACAACAGCCAGAGATGCTCGTCACTTGAAGTGGCATAACTTTGTGATGCTCTGAGCACACCTGGCGTGTGTTTCCTGTTTTAACATGAAGATGCTTGTATTGTAAATGCATTTACCACATGCCAGAGGTAATATGTAACAATGCCCTAAGTTAAATCCCTAGTTCTTAGTGTTCAATGGGCTAATGAATTTTTGTTCCCAGAATCGTCTTCTGCAGGTGTTTTGTAAATTCCTCTTGAGCAGGAGAACTAGGAGGTCAGACATGGAGTGATTTTTTAAATATTTTTTTGGTCTGAAAAATGTTTTTCTTCCTGTGTTCTAATGTCTCTGTCCTTTATCTTTTTTTGAGTGATAATTCATTCTGGTACATATGTTTTGTCTTCTTCCATCTACATGAGGGCATTTACAGCACTGAATGAGGTATACTACACTCTGGGATATACACGTGTATGGTCTGTGAATTCTGGTGGTTTTATTGTGGGGAGAGTTGATTGTTGTGACAGTAGAGATGAGTTGACAGGTCTTTCATTTATTATTGAGGCAAGGCTGGGTCCTATTAGGTGCCTGTTGATCAGCAGGATGTTTTCTCCTGCTGATGTGTTGAGCAACGTTGGAGGCTCTCTGAAGGCTGGGTTGGGAGTGATGGCTGGGAATATTTCTATCAAGGTCTGGTCTTTTTTTGAGTATAGGCTGTAATTGTTTGATAATCCTTTTTATAGGTTTGAGTTTGGAATGACAGGTGACAATCAAGGGTTATCCTAACAATATCCTGAGGTGTGTTAGGTATACTCCTCCTTCCTCTGTATTGATTTTTTTTTTTTGTCTCCTTTAAAACTGCTGTCTCTCACTCTGGAAAACATGATGCATTTTAGTAACATACATTTTGTGCCATGGTTTATTTTTTTTCTGAGAATGATTCTAGGGTCTTATTTCCAGTGAACTGTCATATTGGAAGACTTGTGGGATCATTCACATCACAGCTGTTAACTTTTGAACATAAAAAAATAGATGCATAAAATAGACTCAGACAAATAAGATCTAACACCTGCAGATCAGCAACGAATTCATTTTATATTACAGTGGTACACTGAACTGAGTTTTTTTAAAAATGCCCTCCCATAATTAATGTAATTTTTTTTTTTTAAATAGATTGCTCATCTCTAGCAAAGCCATGTGATCCTGGTGCATACCAGTTGTTTGTTTTGTGTTCTGCTTATAGTTGTATTTTATTTCATTCTTTGTTTTGTAAGAGCACTTTAGCAATCTAATTAGGGTAGAGCCCCATCGTAAAAGGCTCAATACACAAATCAGTTGCATCCATAGTGATAAAAATCTGTGTAGCCATAGGAGTTGAGCTTTTTGCAGGTGTGAGCAAACTTTCACTAATTTAACAGCTCTGGAGTAGTAATAATATTTTTAAATTGATCCCAGGCCTTTCTGTCCCAGTTTTCTAAGGCTCGTTCATCTACTTCTGCTGTGGGAAAGTATAATTATGTCCATTTAGCAGGTTAGGACTCTGAGGCACAGAAAAGCAGCCTGACTTGTACAAGGTCATAGAGTCAGTCTGATTTTTCTTGCGTACGGAGTTAATGGTTCAGATTCAGAGCCCTCTGAATTAGTCTTTATGGTAAGCCCTTTTTCCTTCTTATTCTCTTCTCCTAATGTGGTGCACAGTGTCACCCACGCAGGCCCGCTGTCTGTCATTCTGCCTCTGTTGCTCCGTTTTGGCAGTGAGATACGACTCTGCTGTTGAAGGCCAGGAGACAGGTGAGGAAATGTAAGGCTGCTGCCTTCATCTTAACGCTGTCTGCTGTACTGTGTAACAGGGACTGAGAGAGTCAAGAGAAGGAGCAATGAGAGGTAAAGGGATGAAATGAAATTAGCTGTCTACTCACCATCTGTAAAAGTTACCCCTTGTAGCTGGGAGGAGGAACTGCAGTGAGATCTTGCTCACTCCCTGCAGCCCTGCTGTATATTTCAGCTGAGGTGAGTGATGACAAGGCCAGTCTGCAACTGTCGCTCCAGATCAGTGACTCTTGGCAGGGATGTGAATCAGCTGGTAATTCAGATGACAAAACAAGTCGAAGAGAGAGCACAAGACTCTATCTCCTGGTGTCAGGGAGAGTTAGTTCTGTATATTCTCTGTAGGAGGCAATGGGTTCACAGAGCTTGCATTTGTCATTTCCCGCATTTTAGTCACTGATGGAAGAGTTGAGGTACAATGAGAACTGTGCAAATGGCTGATTTTATGGTTTGCAGACCAAAATGAAAAATAATTGGGAGGGACCCCAACCACTAGTACTGTAGGACTAGCAGGTACCTCCAGGACTATCAACCTCAGTCCCCTTAAATTAACCTGACTGCACAAACCAAACAAAACTGGGGAAGGACTGTTTTGATGGGAAAGCTGAAAAAAAGAATTCAGGTATATTTTGATGGGAAATATTGATTTAACAAATGTTAATGTTTAATTTGTAAAATTGTTCTTGTTTTATTTCAGTCTTTAAAACACAATACATTTGCTTGACTTGGCAAATAATTTCATGTGATCCCAATCTGCATTTTCAACAACAACAGAAATTCAACTGGAAAACTTTGTGAAGCTCTAATGGCTGTCTCCCATCACAACAGGGAGAAGAAGCCATTTTGGGCACAAACAAGTGTAGTTCCCGGGTCTAACGCCTGGCTATTCATAAAAAGGGCCATGAGTTAAACTGATCCTCCCAACCCAATAGATGTTGCCTGTTGGATTGGGAGGGCTCCAGTTTTGATCCTGGGAGAGGCTGCATCAGCCAGCCTCTCCCCCTAGCCCTGCCCCCATCTCGCAGCTCTGCTGTTGTCTCTGAATGGGAGGGAAGTCTATTCTGGGGTTTTCTCAGCCCCACTGGAGTCGGAGGTGGGTAGATTGGAGTCCCACCCCCCAAGGTGAAGGGCTCCAAACTACACCCCCACTGCCCCCTCCCCCCACACACACACACCCTCACTCTAACAGGGCTGAGAAAACCGCAGAAGGGACCTCCCTCCCATGCCTTCTCCCCCTCCCATCCAGAGCCAGCAGCTGGGGCCAGGCTGTGCTGCAGCAGAGCAGACAGAAATTAATGAAGGCGCTCCACTTTGGAGCATCTTCATTTGAACCCTCATGCAATGAGGTTTAATTTGTTGCACAATTGAAGGGCTCTGCAGCCTTGATCTTCTGTTTGGGCACAGCTCAAGAGCACTTTCAAAGGGCCAGCCACATAACAAATGACATTTCTGTCTGTGCCCTTAAAGTGTGAAAACACTGCTCATACTGAGAAAAGGCCTGGGACAAGGAGTGTTTAAACCAGGGCAGAAAAGAGGCCGAGTAGCACTAGTAAAAGCAGAAATAAACTGTCAGCAGAGCCTGAGTACAACAGAGAGAACTGAGTTGCCTTGGAGGCAGGAGGAGGAGCAGAAACAGCAGAAAAGAGTCAGAGCGAAGGATATGGCAGAGGGAGGGAGGTGGGGGGGCTACACAAAGCACAGACCTTACATGCCACTGTGTGGTAGCTGCGTGGTGGCTGTCAATGCCGATTTTGTAACCGGGAACTTTGGAATGGTTATGTAAAGGGCACATGAGAAAGATTGCGAATAAAACTTCTTTCTTTGATTCCCATAAAGACCGTCCACGAATCCATGGTCATAATCATCCCCTTGTACAGTGCATACATTGTGTCAGGAAGAGGTTATCTGAGGATTCTATGATACAAAAATTAGAGGAGAGAGGATGCAGGGCTATGTTATCTTTATTTGGGGTGTGATATACATCTTTCTTTTTAATCCATGCTTATGGTTTGGAGAGTGGGTATTTTTAAATTGTTGGTATAATCTTTAGTATTCCCTTGATAGCAAGAACAGCAAAGACAAGATTTCATTCCAGATTTATTTACATTGCCTGAATCTTGAATATGGTTACTTTTTCACACCTGAATTTTGTACTATTTATACCATCAACACTGTAAAGAAAAATTAGTGGTGGCATCTGAAATATTAGTGGTGGCATACCCCTTATTAGCGGGGTATATTTTTACAAGACACTGAAAACAGAAATTGTAATTTGAAGGAGCGTTTGTGCAAAATTCCCTGTGCATAGAATTTAAATATTCTCATATGTTCACTGCCTGTAAATATATATAACGGGGAGTCCTATACAAGGCAAAGCCTTAAGCACGCACAATGTGATACAGATGATTAAGTATTAAGCTGCTCTCCTGTTTTATTTTTTCTGACAGGGCTATAGAATAATAATTCTGCTTGATACCTATTCTGTATATTATTTTGAATATTGCTATGGAAAATAGTTTTCCTTCAAAGATTGTATGTATGGAATAATATAATGTATCAAAGAAATATAACATTTCAAAAGGTCAATTTGAGGGTTACCAGAACTTGTTGCGTTCACTTTTAAGCCTGGCCATTCATATATGAAGCTTATGCAATGGAAGGTATGCCTATAGATTAGAAGTGAATATCACCCTGAGTATATCATGCTCACACAATGAAAGGACCTATGTATTAGATTAATGTAAATAATATGGAAAAGGTAATACCTGAAATGCATTTTCTGCAGCTTTTAAAATATACTGACTTTTTATTTTAAAAATTTATAGTTAACATGAGCACGGTAAATGTTGTCAGAAACATTAAATGAATGACCTATCTGGCTCTTTCAAGTATGAACTCATATACATAAAATTAATCTTTAAACACCTTATACAAATTGAAATATGACTCTTAGCCTTAATGTAATAAAGAACAAAACTCTTAAGTAGAATAAGCTTTTTTTATTAGGTAAGTTGTAATAGCTCAGATCTATATAAGCACTCTGCTTCTTATTATAATATATTAAAGGTGAATAAAGGATACAGAATTAATTAAGGACATTTCCAATGGGCCAAACCATTTAAATCTCTTGTTCAAAGGGTTTACAGTTAAGCAAGATATTTTCATTTACTGTTGCATTCAAATAGTGCTTGGCTTACCTTGTCTGAAAGAGTTGCCTTTCAAAACTAAATCAGTAACCATTAATATACATGATCCATATTGAAAGACATTAAATAAAATTAACTTAATTAAGTGTCAAAGTTAATAAATGAAAAGTTATGAGTTGAAAATTATTCATATAAGAATGCTTGGATTCCAGTTTCATTATGGACCACCCTTCATTGCTGTAAAATATGGAAAATCTTACACTTGTTTAGAAATGAAAAATTGTAATTGAGACAGAGGTCAGAGGCATAACAAATAGCGTTTGCACCCTGGGCAAACCCCGTGGAGCGTGGGAAGCATGGGTGGAAAGAGCACAGGAGGGGTATGAGTTCCAAGTGTGGGGGGCAGCAAGCAGAGGAGGAGAGGGGAGGAGCGTTACCTATGCTAGGGATTCAAAAAGTCCCCAGCTGCTGCTACTGCCGCTGCCACCACCACTTCTGCCACCACCTCACCATGGTCTGTCCACCCTGGCTGTTACAGCAGCAAGGTGGTGTCAGTGCACCCAGCTGCTGCTACAAGAGAAGCACCCTGGGTTGCTTCTGCTGCCAGGGTGCAGACTGTGTGGGGGTGGAGGGTGATTCTGTTGCCCCTCTTAAATTGGTGCCTGGGGCTGGTGCCCCGTGCCCACCGCAAGTAATGCTATTGACAGAAGTGAAGAAAGTATGTGTTCATATGAATGTTACGTTTTTCTGAGAGAGAGGTAGTTAGCCATGTTAGTCTGAAGTCAAGCAGAAAGCAGAATAGATTTGCACCTTATAGACTAACTGAATAAGCTTCCCTACACAGTAGCTTGCTTCATCAGATGCTGTGAAGGGACATTCCTTTAGATGAATCTAAAGGTGATATGAAAGGTTATGCATCTCTGATTTAGTTAGTCTAGAAGGTGTTTTTCTAGGCTAATGGAATATGGTAAGTCTTATAATGCCAAGTGTGGACACCATTCTTCAGAATGAATACTAGATAGAACAGACACAGAATAAGATCTTCACTCATTTTGAGTAAGGGTATAAAAATCCAACCTATAATAATGTAATGCATGTTAGGGAGCAATGCATTCCAGTATATAATAAATGTAAATGTCACTGTATGGCAGATATATGAAAAACTGAACATACTGTTAAAATCCTTTACTTTTGACATAAGGAAAACTATTTCATGGGATATTAACCTAAAATGAGTATAACTGAGGAGGTTGTTGTACAAGGAACATTGATGATTAATATCCATGTTGCAAATTGTTAAGATTAGAGTAGGAATATACTGATACTATATTTAAGTCAAATGGAATGAGTATCTTTAGTATCAATAGTAACTCATTGTATTTTTTTCAATTCCTTGATTCTCCAGAGGACATTCTACTAAGTAGAATATACTTTTACACCTTCGCAAATAATGCAGGCTGAGAACAGTAGTTCAAGAAATATAAGCTTTCATGTGGAGAGCAGTTGCAGTTGTTATTTTATTCATTTCACAAATGGATCAGAATAAAATGTTTCAATATTTTAAGTTATTAGAAAATTAAAGGTTATAAAAACAATGTAAAAGAAATCCATCAGTTTTTCTACATCACATTTGTTTGGAAGAGTGGGTTGCATTTTATGTAACATTTGCACTATCTACTAAAAAATATACAATATAAGCTTTTAGACATTACCTTCTGACATTTGCACTGTCGGTAAGAGTATCCAATATACATTTTCGTTGCTACACATCAGCCTGGTATAAGATTGGTCAGCTGGTTTGCCAAAGTATATAATTCATAATTCACTTTATTCACAATGTGGAATAGGTTATCCACTTACTATAAAAAATGGTATCTAAGCAATCACACAAATGCACTGTACCTCAATTTTGGACTCACTGAAGGATTATAATATGGGTATTTCTTTTAATTAAAAGTTGGATCTCCCTTTAATGATTATTTTTCCATTGCTGCTGTATGAAAATGGACCTTTTGGAAGGAAAAGTCTGACACTGCTAATCTTTTCTGTCAGTGGCCCTTCAGTATATGCCTGTTCTATTGCAAAGGTTCATAGCAAATTAGTTCGAAAAAAATTGCAGATAATGCAGATTTGAACTCCATTGCGAACTAATGGGACTCATATGGCCCAAAGTGCTGTTTATAGCACTGACTCAGGACTCTTCTTTTACAAGGCTACTTTTAATAGGCTAGTTTATTTCTTAAGCTGTGTTAAAAACAGAGTTCACAAAATGGAAAAGAACATCACAGCATTGGTATTCCTTCTTAATGGTACCTTCATAATGCGTTGAAATGGCACTATCAACCCCATTTACAGCTGCTTTGGACAAGACATGGCTTTTGTTAATTAGACTCAATGACAATAGAAATTGAAGCCCACGTTTCCATCTATGGCTCTTTAAGATGGAAAGTCTTTCTTATCTGTGTATTTTGGATAATTTTCTTTTTTCTAACTGCAACTCCAGGATAATTGGTGAGTAGAAAGAAACATATATATATATATATATTTTTTTTTTTTTCTGTCTGATCTTTTTGGACAGAGTATTTCTTTGTTTGTTAACACTGTTATTTTTTTTTAATGATTTTTCTTTTTTGTTTTGTTTTTAAAGGCCCTGATTAGTGGAGGATATATTTAATTTCTTTGTACACAAAGATGAGTAGTTATATGCATCATTTTTTCCATACCGTTACCAATCTGATAGTGGAATTATACAGTTGTAAACTATTAACATATGTGGAGTGACTTGTGTTCATGAAAGAGTCCAGTAAAGATATTTTGTTTTCTTACCACTGAAATTATTTCCTCAGAGAGGGGGAAACACAAATCAAGTACAGTAAGAGTGCCAGAGTTAAGGAGGCCAGTCTTTTAAACTGTCATATCATTTCAAGTTCATTATAACTACTAAACATTGTGTCTATAATGCAGATTGCCACAGGGAAAAGATTCAAAGAATAAGGAGTATGCGTGATGCTGAGGAATGAAAAAATGAATAAAAGTGGAGTGGCAAATCAGGACAAATTGTTACTCATATGATTAACATTTCTGTAAGTACACTGTTACACAATACGCAATAGGGTAAAGCAGAACAAAAACCCTTTTCTTTTGCGCTTACTTTTTCTTTTGTGCTTGTGCTTTGTTTGCCAGAACAAACAAAGAACCGGCATGCCTTCCTCGAGGACAAGAAGGAAGTCACAAGGACTTCCAGTTTCTCCAAGTGGATCACAGATCACACCTTACTTGGATCTTGACTTGCCTCTTTCTGTTCTTTTACTATAACATTTGAGGATGGAAATAAACTAGGGAAATCCTATGTAGAACATATATAATGATGTATCTGTGGGCTTTATCAACATATGACTGGTGTGCACAGGCTTTTCAAATAAGTGGCAATAAAACTTGCAGACCACACCAATACCATCCTCTGGTTTCATAAGTGTATGAATTTGTATCTTTCTGCAGCTGTATAAACAATAAACTGTCTAGGAGCACTGGAGAAGTTATAGTAACTACTTCTTCCTTAAATAATATAAACAGTTTCATTTTGTTCTTTTGGCCGCATCTTTTCTTTTGGGTGGTGTTCCATCACACCTGAACCCCAGAATGCTAAGCTGATTTGCCATAATTTAAAAGTACAGGCTAAGGTATTTGTAGGGGGTTTCCTTTGGACTTTCATTGTGTTAGAAAGCTATCATGATTCATATTTTTTTTTAATCAAACTTCTGCAAATGGCTAATTTATTAATGAGATAATATGTGGTAACAAAATCGTTAGTACACACAAAGTACAGAAATTGTTGTATCCTAATCAAACTCTTCTTTTGTGAGAACACTGCAATTATGTTGTGATGTGTCAAAAAGATTTATATTGAAACAGGCAGTTTGGTAAATGTAATCTAGTATTCATACATTGTCTGAAACGGATGACTCACCTGAGAAGAGTAACTTCCATTCCATCATCCCAGTTGACTTCTGCTTCTACCTCACTGTATATGTGTTGACACATACACATGCCTGTGCACGTGCGTGTGCACATGCACACACACACACTATCTGCCATAGATCTGCTTCTAATGCCTTACAAGCTAGGCTCAAAGTTTCCATTTACAAATGTTAAACCAAACCAGGAGATATCTGCTCCTGATATTTCCATTATATAGCTTCTGTATGATGGGCAGTGAAATCTTAATTATATCCACAGTGGAGATTAAGGGAAGAGACTTAGTTCATGAATGATGAAGTAGATAGTGGGTCATAATGATATGAAAAATATTATGTGAGGATCAAAATGTCTATCAAGTATTTATACTGCAACCATCATGACAATATCTAAACCTCTTTATGGCCAAGACATTTTCATTAACAAAAATGTGAAAAAATGCCTGACACATTTGTAAAGTGAGTTTTTTGGTAACATTTTCCTCTATTATTGAAAAAATGCAGGTTTTATTTCTGCTATCTTTTCCATTTATTTTTTTCATTTCTGAAAAGCAATGATTTATATTTCCAGGTATGTAGGACTAGAAGGGACTTTTTAGGTCATCAAGCCTTGTTCCTTCCTACTGCAGGCAACTTTATCAAATAAACCCATTCATAACCTGAAAAGACTCCCTGCTATAGGAGTTATTTTTCTTGTCCACCTCTCCCTTGCCCCGATTCAAATGTTGTTCTCATTGGTCTGATGGTTGGAACCTTCTTCTTTGCATCCTATATTTAGTGACCCACATAGAATCATATAATAGTAGGGTTGGAGGCATTGGCAATGCGTAGGGGGTGCACACGGGTGCATGTGCACCCCCTAAGATTGGTGGTGCACCCCCTGCAAAAAGCGCTGCTGGCAGCATCTGTGGGCAGTCCCCGATTGCTGCTGCCACTGCCGGCAGCATCTATGGGTGGTCGCCATCCCTTCCTCCCCCCACTGCTGCCTGCAGGACCTCGCTGTGTCCCCCCAGCCTCTGGGGGCATGCAGTATTCGTGGCTGGAAGAGCCCTCAGGAGGTTATGTAGGCCAACCCCCACTCAAGCCAGGATCATCCCTGTTTAAGCCCTCCTGGACAAGGGTTTGTCTAACCTGCTCTTAAAACCTTGCAGAAGTGGAAATTCCTGAACCTTTCTCAGTAGCCTGCTCTAGTGCTTCTCCCTCATAGTGAGAAAGTTCTTCCTAATATCCAGCCTAAATATTCCTACAGAGTGTGCTCTGTAGCCACAAAAATAGCAATCTTTATCCTCTTGATATTCTTTCAGCCCCTGCTCAGGTAGATTGTTATCAAACCCCTCTTCAATCTTCTCTTCTACAGAATAAAGAATCCTAGTTCCTTCAAACTGTCATGTTTTCCAGACCTTGATAATGTTTCTCATTCTCTGCTGGACTCTCTTCCCTTGATTTGCAAGTGATGTTCCTGTTAATACAGCCCAGTATGCTATTGCCAGGTTTTGGGGGTTTGGGGTTTGTTGTTTTTTGTTTTTTTGGTTTGTTTGTTTGTTTGGAGGGGTGCTAATACTCCAAAATAGTACCTCATGAAATGAAGTATCATTCTGACATGTTTCCCTTCCTCTGCACAGGGACAGGGGATCTGTAGCAGAAGCCCAGAGTGCTGTGCTCTCCTCCCTCCTCCACATGCTTGCCCCTATTGGCACTGGATTTTTGATCTAGATACCTTATTCTGGTTGGACCCAAACCATCAGACTGACCACAACTTCTTCCATTTGATCATAGACAAATTTTATCGATACACAGTGATAGCAGATAAGAATAATGCAGACAAGTCAAACAAAATAACCCCCCTGATTCTATATCTACCTGTCCTAGGGCTGTCACAAATGAAAGGTATGCAAGCTTCACCCTGTGGTTCTTTCTTGAATGGCAGATGTCAGCAGCCTGGAGATTGAGGGCTGAGACCCACCCCACTCCCCAGTGGGGTAGGTAAGACAGGCTGGTGGTATGCCCTTTGTCCATGGTGGCCTTGGGGACTTTTTGCTGCTCTGAAATCCCTCCTTTTGTATTGTTTTTCTACTCTGATGACTCTTCATTTCTGGGTACCGTTGATTGGTTTCCCTGTGGTTGTCATACTGCCTGTGTTCTGTCAGCTTATTCCTTTGTTTCTATCACAAGCACACATCTTAATTTGCTCATTTACTGGTGTCTTAATTTGGGCATACCCAGGCCTCCTAATTTGGTCCATCCACCAAAGCTAGCAATCCCAAGGGCTTTGCAGCTGGTCACTATAACCTAGCCACTTTATCTCATGGTATGGGTTATCAGGGAACAGTGTTATAAGTCTTCAATTTCCCAACCTGTTTGTCTTCTGGCTTCAGACACAGTGGGCCTTGAAAGAACTTTGTCACAAACAGGCTTTTAGAAACCAATTAGCCCTTGCCATTCCCCTGGACCAATGTTATAATGCAATGTCTACTTTACCTATAGGCCAGTTCCTAAAAGCAAATCTCTAAATACCATTTGCTGGCCATCAGTTCCTACTGGCAGACCCCTGTATCCCCTCCTACTGCTGGAGCCAAGCTCTCCAGTTCCCAACCTCTGTCTTCTCCACCTCTCTGCTCTGGTGAGAGAGGAAGAGATTCAGGGTATTGGGGCTGAAGGGCCAGAATCATGCCACCACCTCTGGCCTTTTCATTCCCCCTGTTTGCCCCTGCCATCTCCTTTCCCATTACTGCTGGAGCCAGGGTTATGGTTCCAGCAAGGGTGAGTGGGGTGGAGAGTTAGAGCCAGTCTCCCGGTTCCAAGGCACTACAGAAAACAGAGGAAGAGTGGCAGGCAAGGAAGCGATATCCTCCCTTCCCCCACCTCTCTGTCCCTTGGAAGAGATGAGCAAAGTATTGCTAACAATCTCTCCCAGTCCTCTGCCCTGCTGGGTAGAAGGGAGAAGAGCTGCAGGAGGAGGCAGTCTCCTGTAGCACCCCTAGGATTAACAGTCCACAGATGCATGCAGCTATGGCAGTTTTCAAGACCTTCAGCCATGGTGCCACAGCGGCTATACAAATGTCCCGGGCTGAAACACAGCCTTTTCAAAACTTTTCCAAACCTGATACATTTGGAAATGTTTCAGATGTTAAGTCTGTCTGCATCCTTAGTCTCTGCTCATGGAGTAGGCTGTGTTTCGCTAGTCATCTTCAAAGCCCTTTTCTGTACCTTTTCTATTTCAAATTCATCTTGATGGGTGACCAAACTGTGCACAATATTTTACCTTTGGTTAACCCAGCTAAACCAAGGTCATATTCTATCCTATATTCTATGCCCTCCACTTTAATGATTCTTTCCTTCAAAACTTATCCTAAAATCTTGTGTACTGTTGAACTACAGAAAACAGACCTATAGTGACTTAGATCAGTTTTCCATCACTTAAAGATAGGCACTACCTGCTATTCTGAAATCATAATGCATCACTCCCACCTTGATTGATTTGTTAACAACACCTGTTAATAGACCTGTGATTTCATTCTTCCACAATTCTGGGATGGATTCAGTCCCATGCATATATTGAGCTAGTCGAGTTTTATGCCTCCCTCAATTTTGGAATTTCCTTTTTCATATACTCATTCTTATTACCTATCCTGCCTTGTCCTTATATTCAATGTAATCAGTATAATGACCCTTAAAAATGAAGCTGAAGCATTCATTTAGTTTTAGGGTCATGCCTAGATTATCCTTAATCTCTACCCCATCATCATGGCATAGTGTCCTTGCTGCTTTCTCTGTTCTCTTTTTATTTATACAGTTGAAGAACTTTTCACTATTTATTTTAATTTCCTGAGAGGCTAACTCAGCTTGACTTTTAGTAATTTCCACTTTATCTCTATACTTTTCAATCTCTAAAATACAGCATTCTTGGATGATCAGTCTGTCTCACATTCTTTGTTGGTTTTCTACTTATTCTCAGCATCCTCTCTGAGGTTATTCATCCACTTATGTCTAGAATGCTTCCCTGCAAGTTTTCCCCTTGTTTGGAATCCAAATTGCCATGAAAAAAGTTCCAGACCTCCTCTCCATTAAAGTGACCATCCTCAGGCCACTTGACTTCCACAACTCTTACCTCAGTTTATCCTAGCAAGCTAGGATACCACCAGTTTTTACCCTTTTATAATCAAAAACATTAGTTAAAGATGTGTTTTTGTTTATAGTTCTGTTTAAATCAATTACTAATTACTTGATACAGGATTATTTTCTGTGATCAGCTTTTCTATGGACTTTAAGCTATCCTGCATTAGCAGATAGTCTTAATAGCCCCTGGTGATTTTATGATTCTAAGACCATTATGAAGATTTCTATCTGTGTCTGGTCCTGGAGGTCTACAGCAGAGATCTAAAACTGTTTTACTTGATTTTTTTTTCCTTGTTTACTTGATTTTTCCTTTTTGTGTGCACTAAAACCAGTTTTGGACATTACGTGAATCTCTCCCAGCCTTCCGCATTATTTTTTTGCAATTTTGATCAGCTATGCCAGTTTCAATCCTAGCCAATTAACACTCCAGATACTCTGATGGAGTCTGCCCATCTAGAAAGATCCTTCTTCTGCAAACAACAATATAGAATTTTTATTTTTATTTTTATTTTTGTGGGTGGGTTCACTTTGGCTCTTTTATCAGATGAAGTAATTTCAAAAAGCATGTAATGTTTTTGAAGGGTAAATGTTTGTCCAATAAGCTGGAATTGAAAATGATAAACGGTTAGAGTTTCAAAATGTTTAGGGAAGTGTGGAAAGGTTCAGTTGATTGTCATTCATCGTGATCGATGGTCTTTCATATGTTGTGCCTCAGTAAACTTGACTGCAACAGTGTGGTGTGATTAATCAAGTGTAGTCAGTGATATAGTTGAAAAAACAAGTAAGTTTGTTCATTGGACCAGTAGTAAATGACTCTTTCACTTTTTAACCTGTTAGTCTGTCTTCTTTCATAGATATAACACAGGTAAATAAATAACATTTGTCTGTATCCCTGTTTATAGGAGCTCCTTTATACTTAGCATATCAAATATCATATGTGATGCGTGTGTCAAATCCATTTTGACTGATGCGGTAATAAAAGTTTGCGGAAAGCATCGACGTATTAATGTCCATTGACTACTGAATGATTAGTTAATAAAGGTCATCAGGACTAAGTGGAGAACATGTACTCTTGCTATGTATGGGTATGCCAGACTCTGTCTGGCCTCCTAATTATTGTGACTTCCTCTTACGTAGTGGGACAAGGAGGTTTGGAGGTGTGGGAGGAAGGTGGGGAGGAAACAGGGATGGAGGGGACGGGAAGCTAGTTCATTTTTTTCATTTATGTTTTTACATTTGTAACTGATTATTATGTATGTTAGTGCAGAGGAAGCAAATAAGTTGTACAAGCAAGACTGGTACATAGATGAATTGCTGGTAATCGATAGCTGTCAGGATTTTTAACAACACTATGGAAGGAAGAACAGCTGAGGAGAGGTTTCTGCAATGTTAAAGATGCCAAGTTCAGTCTATTTAAATTACCAGAATGCTGCAGGCCTGAAGGGGCATCGCAACCCCTTTATCAGAATATCTTCTGACGTGTGCTCTCATATCTTAGGACCAATTTTGGTTTTGTTCACAACTGTGCTGCCCCAGTGTGGTCAAAGGGGTTATGTGGATGTATTGGAGGACTGAATTCACCCACATGAGGCTTTCATTAAATGCCTAATTTGTCATATAATCTATATTCATGTGCCTTACTTTAAAAAAAAAAAAAAAAAAAGGAAGACAACAATGTCCCTACTGTGTCAAGGTGTTCTGCAGAGAAAATGTTTTCAAATAAAAAGATGCCAGGGGCCTAACAAGAGAAGTATATAGGGGAACATCACTTGTGAACTGGAACAAAAGTTTCAGACAGTCTATGTACAAATGCAGACTGCAGTTCTCACTAAAATAAAGAACATCTACTTGTAATTAACTCATTCTGGGGGGTCTTTCCTGTGTGTTCAGTCCCATAGAGGTTCAGAAATGGCTGTTAAGCAGCACAAGCTAAACAGCCCTCAGATGCATCTGATTATCCTTCTTACCTGCTCCAACAAATTGGAATAAGGATAGTCCAGTTTGCTGAGTGATTTTGTAGATCTGCAATTTATGGCAGCACCCTGAAGTGACAAGAAACGCAAGTCAGGATTTGCTTATTTGGAAATGCTGGTCTTCATAGCTCCACTTACCACAGTGAAGCGACTCTAGCAGCATGTTTTTGATATCTGTGCTTTCCTACTGTAGTTGCCAAGATATATTTAAAGCCAGCTGAATTGTAATATAAGGGCAAGCTGGATGCTACCCTTGCAAGCTTCCAAAGAAATTACGCTGTCTTGTATCAACTTTTCTCAGTATGCATCAAATCAGAGTTGTGCTTCTGCCCTGGGCTGGACCTAGCTCACCAGAAAAGCCTATGCTGATTTTAACTGTTCAGTTACTAGAATGCATCTGATCTGTGTCTACATACATTCCTACAGTAAATGACTACAGAATGAGGCTTGTTAATAGCTTTTGTGCAGAATTGTGACAGTTGGTACATACCTAAAATAAATACACTGCATCATACTTCAGTGTTATGCTTCTCACCGTGCTTCAACACAGCCCATGGGCACTCTCACTTTGTCTTTCAATATTCCCGTTGATTTTTGTCAGAAGTCAAGAGACGGCTAATCTAGCTTGATATAGGGCCAGGAGAGAAACTGCTGAACCTCTGTTGAGGGCTAAGCAGCACTGTTCAGCCACTCCAAATATCTCTGCATGCTGGTCATTGCTGTAGACTCAGGCTCTGCAAGAATTCATCTGTGTATTTGTATAAACCAGTAAAAAGCCCACTTCTTCCCTTTGAAAGCAAGGACAAGAAAAAGAGAAATTAACCCTGCAAAAAACAATGTTGGAAAAAATAGAGTTAAAGAAGTATCACAGCACATGATTTTTTTCCAGTGATTGAATAGTATGTGCATTGGATAACTAAAATTATCCAAATTTTTGCATTGTTCTCCACACATTTTCCAAGTTTGGCAAACAGCAATATGGCCCTACAATTACATATGTGGATATTAGTATACTAAAATAGGAGTCATACTCTAGACACAAATGAATTGCTTCCTGTGTCTAATTATTAACTGCCATCGATTCATAGATTCATAGATGCTGGGGTTGGAAGGGACCTCAACATATCATCGAGTCTGACCCCCTGCTAGGCAGGAAAGAGTGCTGGGGTCAGATGACCCCAGCCAGATGCCTATCCAGTCTTCTCTTAAAGACCGCCAGGGTAGGGGAGAGCACCACTTCCCTTGGAAGCCCATTCCAAATTTTGGTCACCCTTACTGTGCAGAAGTTTTTCCTGATGTCTAGCCTAAATCTACTCTGTCAGTTTGTGACCGTTGTTCCTTGTTACCCCAAGCAGTGCCCTGGTGAACAGCATCTCCAATCCCTTGCTGCATCCTTCTAATGAATTCGTAGGTGGTCACAAGATCACCTCTCAGCCTTCTCTTGCAGAGGCTGAAGAGGTCCAGGTCCCTCAGTCTCTCCTCATAGTCTTCCTGGAACCTCCTAACCATACAAGTGGCCCTCCTCTGGACCCTCTCAAGTCTATCAATATCCTTCTTGAAGTACGGTGCCCAAAACTGGACACAGTACTCCAACTGCGGTCTGACAATGCCGCATAGAGGGGGAGGATCACCTCCTTGGTTGTATTTGTTATGCATCTGCTGATGCATGATAAAGTGCAGTTAGTTTTGCTGATGATTTTGCCACACTGATAACTCATGTTCATCTTGGAGTCCACTATGACTCCAAGATCCCTTTCCGCTTCTGTGCTGCTGAGAGGGTCACTTCCCAGCCAGTAGGTGTGCTGGATATTTTTGCACCCTAGGTGCAGCACTCTGCACTTGTCCTTGTTGTACTGCATCCAATTGTGCTCTGTCCACTTTTCTAACCTGTCCAGGTGTGCCTGAAACCATTCCCTACCCTCTGGAGTGTGCACTTCACCCCACAATTTAGTATCATCTGCAAACTTGGACAGAATACACTTCACACCCACATCCAAGTCACTGATGAAGATATTGAAGAGTACAGGTCCAAGGACTGAATGCTGCTGGACCCTACTACCCACATCCTTCTAGGTTGATACCGACCCGTCTACTACCACTCTCTGGATGTGAGTGCTAAGCCAATTTGCCACCCACCGGACCGTGTAAACATCTGTCACAGCCTCTTTATTTATGAGAATGGGATGACATACCATATCAAAGGCCTTGCTAAAATCCAAGAAAATGACATCCACCTGTACGCCTGTGTCTAAGCATTTTGTGACTCTGTCATAAAATGAAACCAGATTGATCAGTCATGATCTACCTGCTACAAATCCATGCTGGTTGCCTTGCTGCATTATTTTTCCCACTGGACTCCCACAAATACGATCCTTCATAATCTTTTCAAAGACCTTTCCAAGGATGGAAGTGAGACTAACAGGCCTATAATTGCTCGAATCCTCCTTCCTCCCTGTCTTAAAAATGTCCCACTGACATCACCAAGCCCAACATATATCAAAATAACAAGACAGCTGAAAGCTATGGTTGTAGGCCTTGGTTTGATGGGTGGGGTTGATTGTTGGTGCTGTTTTTGGCTTTTTTTGCATGTGTTGGGGGGTGGGGGGAGTGTGTTTGTTTGTCTGTTTGTTTGTTTGTTCGTTCTTCTTTGTGCATCTCTAGTGGTTAAAGCCATGCAGCCCTTGGCCTTATGTTCTATAGCAAAGAGGACTTTGGTAATATCCCATGAATTCACTGGAAGATTTATCATGTCTCAGGGCTTCATTTCATATTATGTTTTTACAGCAGTAAGAGTTTAAGAAAGAGCTCTTTCACTTGGAACTTTTCATCCTCTTTTGTGTCTTATTCTGTAGCAAAACATTTCATGTTCTATCTAGTCATGATGCCTTTAGGTCTTAAAACAGAAAAACCAAATATTTCCTCATGAATACACTGTGCTGTTTTACTAAAAATTAAAATGCATTACTTCATCACAAGCAACATTTTAGAATTCCTTCTAAAATCAGTAATTGTTGAAAATAGTTATGTATAATAGCTCACCAAAGGCTTAGTAATGTCCCCAAGGCAAGAAGTGACTCAGTACATAATGGAATACAATAACCAGTAGGGATCATGATCCCATGGAAAAATAATTTTTCTTTAGATTTGGTGTCAGGACTATACCTCAAATGGTATCTTATATGTTGTAGAGTTGGGAGTAGGGATCATGGATGCAAAAGCTGCTCTTAGATTATATTTGTAAATGTCAACATCCTAAATGGTATGAACAGTCCAACTGTTTTCCTGGTTATAAAACAGATGTCACCAGTTTTTACTCAGGTAAAAGCTGCCATTGAAATATATGACTAGAAAATATCCTGATTTTCCATATTTTCTATTTGCATATTTTATCTCGGTATGAAATTTCAGAACCAGAGACATCCTGGAAAATCTAAGAGAGGTGCTGATATTGTAGGGCCTAGGCCCAAAGGAAATAAGGGGGGGTGGAATATAAAAAAAGGGCAAAATTTTACTATTGATATTGTTGTTATAATAAATAACCTAGCCTAGTGTGTTCATGAAAAAGAAACCAGCTGCCTTTGTTTCTTCTCTGTAGACCTGAACTACTTCATGTATAAACTTGTTTGAAAAAAATTTTGGTATGTAAACCTGGATGAAATATTACAGCCCCAAACAACTTTGGTCTCAGATCTTATTAATGTGTAGTATCAATGGGAGTTTTATTTGAGGGTTTATGGTCACAGTTGGCTATCTTTAACAGTGCTCAGTAGTGCCTACTACTTGCAATGTAGTAGAATTTGATGTCAGTAAAGGGGGCAAAATCTAGCTCTGAGTAATGACTATGGGACTTATTGATATTGGTTTTGTTGGGTACTGTATCAAGCTGAATAACCTTGCAGATTGTTCAAAGATAATGTTGTTGCTAATTTGCACTTCATGGAATTTATGGCTTCTGTAAGAAATCATGGCAGTGACAAGGATTAACTTCTACATTGTCACAAGAACAAGATCATGTTATCTCCGGACAGCTAGAGGATAATTCATGTCACCATGGCATAATGCTTTTGAAGAAATGATAACAATAACATCTGGGAAACCAGATATTATTTCCCAAAAGGTACAGATAAGGAAGTGCTGATATACACCAGATCAAATGACATTAAACATAACAAAACAATAATTAACAGGTAGAAAGTGAAGACTGTTAGTTAGTAGTTCCTACCCACTGTACTTTTCTTTTTAGAATCTCTTGTTCTAATACAATTTCCTTTTCTCCCTGCTGAATTCATGTGTTCATACATACACATAATCTTGTTCTACAACATGCCTCATTTTTGGATTTTTTTTTTCCAGAAAGTATAAAATATTGTCTTTATGAACTTCTCTTCACCCCTGTGTTATGTATAATTAAGCTATCCCCTGTGCTTGGGCCATTCCTTAAAAACAACATAATCCTGCTCCATGATATATTTGACCATTAACTCTGCTAGGCTCACACTGATTCTTCTCGTAATGAGAGAGACAGAGATTGTCAGTGAGGACTTATATTGTTGCTCATCAAAGAAAGCAGAATTGGTGACTTAAGCAGATTGCTTCAGTGTCTGCAAATAGATTACCAAGACTACTGAACAGCCTACCGATTTTCCCTAACATAATAAATCCCATGGGCTTTTAAGGGCCAGAAATTGCTGGTCAATCAAATTAGTTAACGGAACAGGTTCTTCACTATGAGATCATTATTACTATAGGTTGGTGTAATTTTTTCAGTATGTGCTATATCCAGAGAATATATTTGTGAGCGAGGAGTGGGGGTGTACAACAGTCTATTAAGCAGAAATTTTCATTTAGAAAACAATGGTACAGGTGCCTGAAGAACCAGTGGAAATATTTTTTTTTTCTGCTTTGAATTTATATCAGACTTACTGAAATTAGGAAGCATCTGCTGACTGTAGGGGAGCATCTTTAGAATCACATGTCATATGACAGATTTCCAATCCTTCTAGGGAATTTCTACTGAATAATGTTGAGTTTCAGAAAGAAGTGATGTTCTCTTTAAGTATCCAGAAAATAAAGTAACCAAAAAGTCTTGATCTTGCCAGCCTCATAATGCTTAAGCAGATTCTGAGTCATTACTCTATTTGAACATAATTTTCAAGTATTCTTCCCAGAACTCTCCATGTTGCTAGAGAGGTTAGGGTTAGATTATTTGTATATATGAGTGTTTTGGATGCCCTTGAGCCAGAGGGTTTTTCTGAGCTTGGAGCAAAAAAAAAAAAAAGAGAGAGCTGCAAGAAGAATACAACTCTCCAAATGATTGCCCTTCCCTCCAGATCACTATTCCCAGAGAGATCCCCCAAAAAGAGCTCTCTTGTATATACACAAGTATAAAGGCTCCTTGGTATGTACTGCTCCCATAAACAGTGACACGTGATTTAAGTGCTTTTTATATAGAGGCCTCAGAGATTAAATATGGATCTACTCCCATAGAGTGAAATTCACCCCAATGATGTGTTGACCACAATTAAGTGATGGAGGAGGACTTTGAAAATCCTATACCCCAAGGTGAATTTTATGCATAATGCTATAGTTACATTTCTGTGTTGTTTAATTGTAAATAAATCTTACAGACACCGCATTACATAGATAACCATAGCTCAGAAGTGGGAAATTGGATTGTGGTGGACACCGTGTTCAGCTCTTTTGCTATGAGCTGCATCCCAATTGTTGCCTAACTAGTTATTTCACGTTTACTATGGAGTTGCATGATGCATTCAAGATAGGGCCCAAGGCCCTTTGGGTTTTGATAATGCTAGTGTTAAATCTTTTGCTTAAGAAAATTAAGTTGTTGCTTAGAAATGTTCTTGATAATTGTGCCTGTGCAAGATTTATTAAGATTGGTATGTTTGGTTTGCATAATGCTATTAAAAGCCAATAAAAAGAAATGGAAAAGTGGAGTTTTAGGTAAAATCATAGTGAGATGTCATAAAGTTAATGATTTGGTATACTGACTGCTAGTGAATGTTGGTACTCTAATAGCTTCTTATGCTAGAGTTTGTATTGCACCAAGTAAAGTAAATGTCTTTGCAATATGGTCTAATTTTGGTAATTTTGATAAATACTTACTAGAAACAGCTTGTGCGTAATTATGCTAAAGTATGCATGGCTCTCCAAGTCCACCTGAACCAGTGCAAAAATCTCTTAAATATATTCCTCGTTTTTAAAATCATTGTCACTCCTTGTGTTCACAAGAAGAAATTACCTTAAATAAAGTGTGCAAGAAAGCCTTTTCATACACAGGTGTCAGTACTTCCCAAGAAGAATACCTTGAGGACATTGGCTTGAGACCTTGAAGGGTAGGTTTACAAAGCTGGCAAAACAAAAAAGTTGCAAACCAGAACATAGCAGGCTATGTACTGTGTATTGGTGATGCATGAATGAAGCAACTTTGAAAAAAAACACTGAGGTGTCCCTTACAAGAGGAGTAGTTTGCTTCATGACACATTTTTCAAAGAATCGCTGGTGATCAGTTGAATCTTCAAATAAAAGTTTTTGTGCGTGTCTGTTGCATGACTGTTTACTGTCTCATTTTGTATTTGTCTTCCATGTGTGATTAATACCCAAATGTTCTCTTTTTTTTTTTTTTTCCTTTTCCCTTTTTGTAGAAATTATTGAGCCTACTACCTCTAGTCCTGTCTCAAGCCCAGGTCAGTATCCACATACACTCACAAAGTATGTTTGGGTACTCTCTCTTCAAGAATCACAAATCTGACATTTGTCATATCAAAAAGTTGAATTGATTTTGAGCAGTATTGTTTATAGTACTGCTAGACTGTCTATTTTTTTTGTCTTTGTGCATTCATTAGTTTGTCCTTCTTTGAAGTATATACTCTACTCTCTTAGATTTCTCTCACTGAAAAACTATTCTGGTTTCTATCTTTGTTCACTCTTTCTCTGTCTAAATATTATGCGGTAAATTCATATGTAGTGGCTTAGTGGTGAAATGACTTTAGTTATATATTCTCTTTGTGGTGCTAGCTGAGGTAAACTGACTGTTCTTTTATGTCCCTTTCAACAAAATGATTGCTTTGGCCTTTGTAAGTATGTTATTGTTAATACCTACACCAAAGTAAAAGAATGGATTCAACTTTTGCAAAAGATTAATGGTCCAGATCATCTTAACTTGTAAAAACCCATAGGAGGAATGTGAGAGAAGTCATTGCTTTGAAGCTCTCCTTATCCTCCTGAGGGAAGTGGAGTAAGGTCCCCTAAAAAAAACAAAACAAAAACCATCATGCCTGCCTCTATATTTGATAGACATGTGTGCAGAGGCCTATGCAATGGAACTTTTCAATAGCATATCTCTCTCCACTGAGGCCACAGAACCGAGAGCTATCTCAACTATGACCGTGTTCTCTATTTTCTTTTTCACATGAAAAAGGTAATATAATACAGCTTGTATCAACTGTTTTGACTAATTTCCACATTACTAATGCAGGGGCAAGTAATTTGTCCCCTCCCAGACTCTTTCAGCTTAAACCTGCTCCAGAATCCAAATGTAGCTATAGACATTAGACATAGCTCATTTTTTTTCTTCACACCCAGTCAGTGAAGTTTACGTAGAGGTGGTCTCCTCCAAGTGCACAGATATGATCAGGGCCAACAATGATACAAATTTTGGTTCATCTTGGTCAGAGTGGAATCTTTTGCAGTTAAATCAAAGGATTTTTCAATCTATTACAAAACTATATATTCAGATTTGGCATAAAAACCAATTCCAAAGGCACAGACTCTTGCCACAGGAAAACTCTTATCATATTTATTTTTAAAGAAAGTAGCCATTACAAGCAATTCATGTTGAAATACAAGGTGTATGCATGCCTGTGTATATGTGTGCATGTATCCCATTGCACTCTCTTCTACATCTGTTAAACAAAAAAGGGTGATCAACCTGATGACATTGAAAACACTGAATTATTGAAATGTGGCTCCATGAGAAGGAATTAGAAAGATATTGAACTTTGTTTAACAAACATGCAGTTTCTCAGCAAAAGTGTCTGAAGGAATGTCAGTGCTTTCTGAAAAAGAGACAGTCATGAAACTTGGGGTTGGAGGAAAGTGGAATCTCTGTTCCTCTTTGATGCAAAACACGCCGTGTCTATGCAAGATGCTGACTGTGCAGTAGCTTGTTACTACTCCGCAGTAGTGTCACATGGCATGAAGTGTGATGCGATGCTACTGCACAGTAGTAATGACCTACTGTGCAGTCAGCATTACCTACAAGCCATTTGGTGATGCTGCTGTGCAGTAAGTGTGCAGTTATCATCTCATGTAGACACAGCCACAGTGGCAGAAAACACAAATAAAATAAGATAATGACTGGAGCAGATATATGGGGATGCATCAAATGTGCCATGGCCCTCTATCCTGAATTGCTCAGATGTTCCTGAAGACCTACATTTCTTTTTTAAACACATAGAAATGCAAGGTCATACTGCTAAAATCATCAGTACTCTGTCCCTTCTCTACAGTGATGCAGTGTATAAGACTAGTTAATGGTACTATAGATTCAAGGAGCCTTTCTGTCAGGAGTAAAGACAACCTCCAGAATTTTCTGATGGTAAAGTCTCTCCCTGTATCTTCTGCAGAAGCAGATCGAGGATTTTGTAAATTGGGATGTATGGGAGCAGTGACTAATGCTGCAAAGGGGCCTGAAAGCCCCACTTCTATTCTCTGCTCCCCAGCCCCCAGCAGGGAGGGCAGATTGCACCATAGGATTAGCAATCGGGGAATTTTTTAAGTCCCCAAAGCAAGCAAGAATGCACCCCTTCCCTTCCCTGCTCAGAGGCGTGTCCCTTCCTGTCCTCTTCCCCACCTCCCCCACCTGCCTCTGGTGCTATCCCCACTATCCTGGGCATGAGAGAAACTCCTGTCCCACCAGGCTATCCAGGGGCCTGAGCTTAGCCGAGGGTGGCAGTAATGGGCAAGTGGGTTCCCCCTCCCTTTTTGTGCTCTCAAGCTGGGGGGAACCAGGCAGGGAAGGGAATCCCACCACTGCCACTATCATGGGATGATCCCTTCCCCCTTGCAGCCTGGCTGGAGTGACAGAAGAGCCCTTGTAGTCTCCAGGATAGTGGGGAAAGCAGTAGGCCTGTGTGAAGCACCTAGTATTCACATTGGATTTGGATTCGGCCGATTCAGGGGACAGTGATTTGTTTCAGTGATTTGAATCACAGTCCCAAATCAATTCGTCCGAATCTGATTTGGAGAATTGGCTGCCGCTGAATTGCTGAATCTCCAAATCCAACAGCATCCTCTGCCTGCTCTCCCACCCCATCAATGGCTGCCCTGCTCGGCCCCAGCATCCCGGCTCTTTAAAAAAAAAAGCCCCGCACTCACCAGCTCCTGCCAATCCCCTTTGCCCCATGCTGCATGTGGGGGGGGAGGGGGGATTCTGCCACAAGCCCCCAGAAGCCCCGACAGCCACTGCAGCAGCCAGTGAGTGCAGGGCTTTTTTTAAACAGCCAGGATGCTGTGGCAGAGCAGAGCAGCCATTGACAGGACTGGGAGAGCAGGTGGGGGATAGGGACTTGTGGCAGAACCCTCAATGCAGCGTGGGGCAGTGAGGATCTCCCCTCCTGCCCCCCCGCACCTAGCAGGAGCCAGTGAATGGGGGGCTTTATTTTTTTTATAAAGAGCCAGGACACTGGGACCAGGTGGGGCAACCATTGTTGGGGCTGGGAGAGTGGACAGGTGTTGGGGGGCACTCAGGGGGTCTGGGGGAGTAGGGAGGGAATGGGTCCTGGTGGGGGTTACCCATGGTCCCCTCCCCTCTCCTACAACTCCCTCCACTTCCCCCTACTTATCAGCACATAGTCTGGGTCCAGTTCCCTGCGGTGGCAAGTGGGGACTGCCTGAATCTCCAAAACTCTCCAAATCTTTTCCAAATAAATTTGGAGAGCTTCAAATTGATTTGGACCCTTTTATTGGTCTCCCAATTCAATTTGGAGATTCAGCTGCCAAATCAGCCTAAATCTCCTCTGAATCAAATCAGCACCCAAAGCTTCACACAGCCCTAGAAAGCAGAAGCTGTAGGCCAGGAAAAGAGGAACAGGAAGGGAGGGAATGAGATGTGTCTCTGAGCATGGAGGGAAAAGGAGGGGGACATTTTTACCTTTTAGGATTTGTAAAATTTCCTGGATGCTGCTCCTGCTGCATGGTCAGAAAAGGGTAGGTGCAGCTTTGCCCGTGCACCCCCTCTGGGTTCTCTCCTGGTCTTCTGAATAGATCCAAAGATTTGGAGACCAAACCTTTTGCATCTTCTGTGTACAATATCCTTTTTCCTAATGGATAATCTCTGGAGACTCCATAAGATCTCCCTTATGATTTTCAGTCTCCTTCTGTAGAATTTGCTGCAGAAAAGTGCAGTTGTCCAAAGTAGTCATCCTGAGGAGTTTATAACACATAGGCTAGACAGGTTGTGAAAGATTTATAGAGAGTGCAGTTCCAAAGTTCACATATATAGGCTGGAGAGGACCCCGGGGTGCAGTGACGCAGATGCACACCCTCCTTTTAATCAACCACACATAAGGGCCAACATCTGGGGACTTTTTAAGTCCCCAGAACAAGTAAGAATCCCTCCTCCTTGCCCTTCCACTCAGTGCTAAGCAGCACCTCTCCTCCCTCCCCGCCTACCACTGCCATTGTTTCCAGCTGTCCCGGGGATGGGTGCAGGGGAAGGAGCTCCAGAGCCTCCTGTCCACTCCAGCCAAGCTCTAACAAAGACAGCAGTGGCAGTGGACAGGTCCCTCCTCCCTTCCTGCCCCCCCCCCCTCCCCGGTGTTCCTTGCCAGCCTAAAAGCAGGTTCAGGGAAGGGGAACCCACTCACTGCTGCCACTGGCATTGCTGTCTATAAATGAGTCTGGCTTCACATGTGGCCCAGTTGGAGTGGGGCAAGAATGGTTCTGGACCCCCCTGCCCTTTGCCCCCAAGTCAGCCTAGAACAGAGGCAGTAGCAGTAGCGAATGAAGGAAAAGAGGGAATGGGAAGGGAGGCGAGGAAATAGGATAGGAGTGGGGAGAGAGGACATGCCAGAGCACACAGGGGAAGGGAGGGAAGAAGGAAGTTTCTTCCCTGCTTGAAGGACTTTGGTCTGATCACCCTGGTGTAAGTGCAGGAGGCTGGGAGCTGGGGTGCAGCCACCCTGCAGCACAGGTCACTACTCCTATACCCCCCTTTCCAAAATTGTGATCCACCCCTGGATAAAGGGGCTCCAGTCCCACATAAGACACCTCTCTCCAAGGAATAGTTCTGTGTTAATGCACTCTAAGACCTCCTGTGTTTGCACTATCAAATATTTCCACTAAGCTACCAAAGAAGCATGAAATTATTTAATAGGACCAGTATACAGCTCTTGTAAAAGGATAGGCAAAAGAAAGCAGAAAGAGGAATGAAATGGATGGATGAACTAAATCTGCAGAGGACAGACACGGTTTGTACCAGAGTTAAAGCCAAACTTATCAGATGATTTTTTTCCCCACTGCTCTAGACCTGTAGGCAGTTAAAAGTAGGCTGAGAAATGTTTTATAGATAACAGACCCTGTAAGGAGTACTGAACTTTGATATTACCCAGATATTGAATGACATGACAACCGTGTACAAACTTTGGATGAAATTATTCTTTCTATATGTAGGGCAAAATTGCTTTTTTACACAGTTTGTTGAACATTCTACGTGGTCTGATGCTGTTTTGGACCTAATTCAAGGAAATGAGCCAAGAATGATAAATATTACATGGTTAAAGTTAGATGGCATCTAATATCAATCATTTTGAGAGACTTATAAGGGTAAGTACTGCAGCAAGAAGCAAAAACTTTTCTAATCTGAAAAAAAGCTGACTTTGAAATAACGTAAGTAATCAACAAGCTTTTTTTTCAAAGAATTTCTTAATATGTGGGGAAATCTACAGCTACAAAATACTTAAAAAATATTGGAGAAAAAGACAGTCTCATTTTAATACAGTTTTCTTAATTCTTGTCCTCTAAAGTGGCACAGGAGACAACTGTGAATAAACAGAGATGGAAAGCAAGGTTTAAAAATAAACTAAAGGCTTTCATCTGGGTTACAATATTCAAGCTAAGATTGGAAGTCCTTTAAATGCAAACAGAAGAAAATTAAGAAAAGAAATAATAATAAATATTCAGTGGTAGGAAAGATTCCTACTTTGAATAATTAAAGAGTTTAAAATATATTCACAGCATGAAAAACATAAAAAGGGTATTTGTTCTTCTGAATAAGAGTTAAAAGATACAAAAACCCTGCTTTAATCGCTAGTATTCAGTTGCCATCCTCCTTCATGAAAGTGCTATTGAAGTCAATCAGAGGATTAAAATTGTTTTAGTTTGCCTATCTCTTAAATCACAATCCTGGGATATTCCTTACACTAATTTTAGTATATTAAAAAACTTTGGGGAAATTGTTAAAATTGCAATATCGTTGTAGAGATGAAAAGGCAATTTAAAAGTTTTCCAGGGCAACTAAGATTGATCCCCTAAATGGGATTCACTCCTAACAGAGAAAGAAGATAGTGGGCTGACAAAGAAGATTGTTGCAGAGGATCTTGTTTATTAATGAAAATGATTTTGAAAAGAAAAATGTTTAGGTAGAGGATAAAAATTAATAAGAAATATCTGTGTCTTTTTAAAATAACAATAATGAAGTCAACCTATTTTGTTTAATTCTTCGTCACATCAGTTCCTGATTCAATTAGCAGGACTGGAAAATTGAATTATTAACACCATTATTCACAAAAATAAGGCTTATGAAATGTAGCAAATGATGAGATTAAAAGGAAACTATACTTTGATCAGCACAGCAGTCTAAGTGCATGAAAGGTAAAAGAATTTCTGCTATCACTAAATGGTACAATTCATTCAAAAACATTTTCCCCTATTACAAGTGGCATTTCAGAGTCTACTAATAGTCATTTTGGTTAAAAAACTGTTGTATTTCCCTCTAAATGTTAAAATAAATACAAGCAATGGTAGGGAAATGCCTGTTTTATCTGTTTGAACAATCAAAAACCCTCAAAACATTCTGTTTTAATGTTAACCATGGGCATTTCTTTTCTAAGAATGACATTTCTGTCATATTAGTATTATATCATAATAAAAAAAATGATACACTGACATTAGTTGTATCATCTAAATCATTTTGACTTAGCCTTTCTCTTAGTGAAGACAGTGATAGAAATTCTATCTTTTTAAATTTCAGTGTTTGCAAGTTTTTTAATTTATAAAGCCAAGTGATGTTGAACATTCAGACCACTACACAAATGTTGTTGCAATCCTGTCAGAGACAGTTTATCAGTGAGAGCATACTTTGAAAAATGGCTAACTTAAAGTAGAAACTTAAGAGGTAGAATTGCTTAACTAAATAGCTGTCATTGTTTTTCAAAGATACTGGAACAATAAAGTAAATGGCAGTGTCTGTAACTTAAAGAAAAGGCTCAGCTGGAATTCTGTGTAAAAGAATTATTTGTCAACTGGCAGAATCCATAGTATGAAAGTGAAAACATTTCATTAAATAAAAAATTGGTTCAGGCATTATATAAAATGAGTAGCTGGCAATTTCTGTACCAAAGGAAGTATTTTGAGGCTTATGTAGACAACTATACCTGTAAGCTCATAGCTGTCAAAGAAAAAAGACCAGAGAAGCAATAGAAACAATGGTATAGAAAAATCTACTGGTTGAATGTTACATTGGAAAAAACAGATTTCAACATTATTTCAGACAAATATTTGAAGATGGTATCCTATTGTACAGTTATAGTTAAAAGGCATAAAAAGGAAAAGGAAGATCAAGAGAAAGGAAAAGGTAAAAGTATATCCTGTTTCAAATATGCTTGATGGCTATTTGCTTGATGGATGGTTGACAGATAATTTTGAACAGATACATGTTTCTGACTTTCTTAATTCTTTAGTAAAAGAAGTTTCTGACTTTCTTTAGTTCTTAATTTCTTTAGTAAAAGGTAGCAAATTGAGAAGCAATGAATATTAGTGTCAGAATTCCCTATGTACCACTAGATATATGCACCATCTTCAGTCTCATACAAAACAGATATTTCAAAGCAGGTATTTTGTTTTTTACCAAATTAATCTAAGGACTAATTCAAAGCTCCATATTTGACCTTGTTCCAGGGGGAGAAAGAAAACTTGAAAGCCATCTAGAGAAAGTGACAGCCAAATGGAGAAATTAGAAATTATATTTCAAATAATTCTCATCCCCCTCACAGTGCAAACTGTGCTACTGTGTCATCTTTTGATGGGGAGCATTCTCTTATTGAGCACTTAAATTACTCTGTTATTGATAAGGGAGCTTTGAACATGAGCATCCTGAAGATGCCAGTGGGTGCTAAAGAAAATTACTTAATTCCAGCTTAGGGAAACCTAGTATCTTAAATCTGGAAACTGAACATAAAAGACGATGTAGATGCATTGAGTGGGCAATCAGGAGCCCTATAAATTAACCTCAAAAGAATGGTTAGATTTTTACTTTGATGGAAAGAGATTTATGAAAGTATGAAAGGCATCAGTTCTTCTTCTCCCTTATATCATTTCCACTAGGATATTCTAGATGCAAAGAAATGATGCAGATAAATGAGATGTACATTCAGGAGAGTCTAGAGGGGGGAAGTAGGCATGGAGTGTAACATCATGTTTCCTTCAAAGACAGACATTATTTATGATGATAAGAGACATACTCAGAGTGATTTCTGCAAACTGTTTTTTAGCAAAAGTGAAAGTAAGGGAGGGAAGACCATTCAACAAAAACACTGGGGACAATTTATCCTGGAATATCTAGATAATTCATTTTTATTCTGTTGGTCTATTGCATGTCTTAATTAGAAGTGCACTGCTATATCAGTTGTGTATCACATCAACACTGATGAAAGGAAAATTACATTATCAGCAATTGCCTTTTTTGGCTAGTGTAGCCAATAATGTCACCAATAAATATTGCATGCATGCACACAGCTGCAGGATGCATGCAGCCAGGAATGCAGCCAGGCAGCTTGGAGAGCAGTGTCCAGCCAATAAGTCTGTGGGGGAGGAAGGTGGGGGGCAGATCAAGGCCCCCACAGCGAGGGAGGGAGTGGGGCAGGGCTAGGGGTTGGCACAGATGCTGTGAATGCGACCCCAGGGCAAGGAGTGGGACAGAGCCATGGTGGGTGAGGTAGGGAGAGGAAGATGGCTCCCTGCTGATGTGCACACCCCCGAGGGAGGCATGGGGAGCATGTGACACCCCCAGATTTGTGCGTGGGGTGAGGGCAGTCTGCCCTCTGCAGGCTTGGGCCCAGGAGCTGCACCAGCCTCCTCCCAGCAGGGAAGCTGGATCGGGGCTAGGTTCAGAGCGGGTGAGGGCAGGGCTGGCAGCAGCACTGAAAGGAGTAGCTATGGCCCCAATGTTCCTCATCGCCTCTCCCCGCACCACTGCCATCCACCCCCACCTTCTCTGAGCCCAAGCCCAGCCCAGCCTCCCCACCAGGAAGAAGCTGGTGCAGCCTCTGGCCCTGAGCCCACAGCGCGCAGCCCGCCCTCATTCTGCACACAAATCTGGGAGGGTACATGCCTCCCTCAGGAGTGCACACAGTGGCAGGGAGCCACCCTCCCTCTCCACCTCCCAGCATCCCCAGACAAGCTGCCTGTGGCTCCATCTCACTCCTCACCCCAAAGTCACATTCACCACCCTGGCTGGGCAGCACATGCCCCTGCCCCCGCCCCTGCCCCCGCCCCTGCCCCCGCCCCCGCCCCACTCCCTCGCTCACCATGGGGGCCTTGATTTCCGCCCCCCCATGCCCCTGCCCTCCCCCATACCGCTTCTTAGACTTACCGGCAGGACGCTGCTCTCTTGGCTGCCCGGCTGCATTTCTGTAAATCAGTTATCAGATCAGTATCAGCCAATATAGCTGGTTAATAATCAGCCATTGGTATCGGCCAAAAAAATCTACATCAAGTCACCCCTAGTCTTAATATGTCTGTACAAAAACTTTTGAAAAGCCTAAATGTGGAGACTTTTATTTGTTACTTTGATTATATAGCCTGGGAATTATCAGGGATCAAAGTTAGTAGTAAAATCTAACTGACGTGTTCACTTTGTCAAGCAAGTTATAGCCCTACTTGTACAAATTTCTGGTTCTTTCCAGAAGCTGAGCGACCATTATACCCTGCACCTTAGAGCAGGTTTTCCATAGTTGGCAGGACTGGGTCATCAATACCCATTGGAATGAAACCTCACTTCAGTATAGCTTTTCCCTTCTCCATAATACTGGTGAAAATTGAACTTTTATAGTGTAACATATTTCTGCATGTTCAATAATCTTTAAATAGGGTTTATTACTATTTTCATGCATTAATTGATTATGGTCACAGATTTACTGGTATTTTCTGTCTGCTGTCATTATAGTGTTAGCTGTGATGATCCAAGAATTATGCAAGAGGATTTCTTGATAAACCTTTTAAACATATTTGGTTTTAATGAAGTAAAAGTTGGTCTTTGACACAGGGCTTATTTAAAACATCTATTCAGGTCTATTATGCAATTACAGAATGTGAATAAGATTTCAAGTATGTCTCGAGATAAAAGATTGATCATGAAATTATCCAGGTGTTTTGGTAATACACACACACACACACACACACACACACACACACACACACACACACAGAGAATCTAACAGAGCCTTTATAAAGTTACAATTCAGCATCTCAATAATATAAAACAAAATCCTCATATTAATATGGACATAATCTGAACTCATTTTTGAGCACAAGCAGTGAATATTTTAGCCAGTGATTGAGGATGCTGGAGCCCTGTTGTCCATCATTACCACTCACTGCTTGTGAGAATGAGCTGGAGTCTGATATTATGCTTCTTATTGTCCTGTTAGCTCTTAACTAATGGTTTGTAGCTGGTTAATGTAGTTTTAGTGTAGGATTTTTTTAATTATAATTAACCTCATTTTCTGTATGTAAAAACAAACATCAGACAGGATTTTCTTTCGTTGAGTATTAACTGAGTTTTGAGGAAAGCAGATCTCTGGGCTTTAAAATCTGCCCTTCCTAGCAGTTAGTTGTACTTGCCAGTGATTGCTGAGCTGTTTACCTTATTTAGGGAACTTCCATATCCCCAGTACATGAGAGCATTTTTAAAATACCCAGAAAGCTTGAGATACCCATTCAGAGTTAGTTTTGGTAGAAAGAACAGTGAGGAGTGTCTCTGACTCCTGGATTACTCAGAAGCTCTCTGTCTTTGTTTTAAAAATATTTTCATTAAGTGCCCTGACAATGAGAGACATCATTCTGGGACCCAAGAGATCATCTGGCTCGAAGAGAACTTATCCTTTTGTCAAGCACTCTGTGTTTTCCTATCAGTCATCCTTGGATCAGTCTAGGGTACATCTGCACTGCTGCTGCAGTGCTCCTGAGTACAGTGCTGGGAACGCAGCAAAGATGATCTCCCAATCTATAAGTGCCAAATCCAGATACGAGTCCATGAGAGTCCCATCCGAGCACTATCACCGGCACTGGACCACTTTGTTTCCAGTATGCTTGAAAGAAGTGGAGGAATGGCTGAACCAGTATTGGAGCATAGCATACCAAAGATGAAAACATGTTTGTGACCAGTTTCTACAGCATCCGTGCCTACCTCCTATGCCATGATATCTGAGTCTCTATTTCTGTGCCTCAGCAACCAAGTCATCGTTCAGAGATATTCTATTACTCAGCACCACTATCATCTTGGTATGACTACAGGAGTCCTTCTCTGAGATCTTCTTCTTAGTCTAAGTTTGTAACTGAGGCTTTGGGCCTTATTGCACCTTATACTGTCCCACAGGGCTCCCCCAGTTACCCTCTACTGCCAGAGCTCCCCCTTGTCCCCCCCTCCCCCCTTCCAGCTTACTTGTGGCTCCCACTGGGTCTGTCCTGGGTGAGCAGGCAAGGAAGGGTTACCCTGCCTCCCCAGTCTCTGCCACTGCCACTGCTGGGCTGCTGCTCTTCTCCCAGCTGAGGATGGCCAAGAGAGCAGTGGAGGCGGCAGCCAGTTAACCCTTCCCTACCTGCTCCCCCAGGACAGACAACACAGACAGCCACATTAGTTGTTCTGCAGAGAAGTCACTAAAGAGACTAGAATGGTAACTAAAATGGAGATCATGGCTTTGCTGGAGCTATCATTGGAATTTAGTACAAAAAAACTTGGTCTGGAAATGATTTAATTCAACCAAAGTACAGCCTCCTGGGGGCACATCCAGACAAGCATGGTTGTGCGGGATGTGGCGCTGCAAACACGTTTGCAGTGCCACATACCACAGAGCCCGGAGTTCTCCGCACTGCAAGGGCATGCTGCCTAAGTGCTCTGGGTTTTTTTTCCCTGCAGTTTTTTCTTGACCCCTGGGTATTATGGGGTTAAAAAAAAAACTGCAGGAAAAAACCCCAAAGCAGCAGGTGCTTAGGCAGCATGCACTGCTAAAAAGTAAAGCCAGGCTGCTTGGAACGCTGCTGGCCAGGCTCTGCTCAGCAGGGTCACTGTGGCTGCAGCTCAGAAGGCCCCCAGGACTCCAGGCAAGGCTGCTGGGGCCAGCACAGTGCTGGCCCCAGTCTCCCTTACCCCCACTCAGGGCAAATTACCGCATGCCAAAGTGCACATGGCACGGGCGTTCCCCAGGGACAAGAAGCAGTGGCACAAGGTGCACCACCGCTACTTGTCCCCAGGGAATCAAAAGTCCATGCATGTCTTGATGCACCCCGGGTGTCCAAGTCCAGCTTCAGGTACACATGGAGAGGTGGCAGACCATGGATCTTTAAAGGATAATCAATAACAAGTTTAACACTATTGCTTATTATCACTGTTGTAGATTTCTGGATTCTTCCTCAGAAACAACCTGAAAGTTTTTTTGTTTTTTTTTTATTGAAAGCTGAGATTTTCATTTACAGGTGTCTAAAAACCTAAGGATCCATGTGGGGGGAGAAGTATTAACTGCAGGCCCCAAAGTCCACTACTGAATATAAGGTCAAGTGCATTACCCTCTATTCTTCTTCAAGGAACTTGAGAAATTATTCTTCATTTTCTTTACTTGATGTACATACTGGCTTAGAAAACGTCAAATACATGCTAAGATGCTAAAACCTCAGTCTCTACTGCATATCATTATTGTCATTTGTTTTCTTTATCAGCATTTATGTTTTCTCATTTTCCCTTAAGAACTGTCTAGCTGAGGAATATCATTAATAATTCCTATCTCAACAGGTGAAATACTAAAATGATGAGGCTCCACTGGCTTTTAATGCTCCCATACTGTGTAAACACTTTTGAGACACTGCAGCATTGAAACTGCAAGACAAATACCATAAGATAAAAGAACATTCATCTCACCAATTTTCTGTTCTCAAATTCACTCTAGCTATAATAATCAACTATTTCATTTGAGTTTCTGGTGTTAAAAAACAGCTTATGTGATGCATGTGAATACTTTGTTGGTATCTCTGTATAGCTTTATTCCAAAAAGCTCATCTGAAATGTGTTTTCTCCTGTTATTCCAAGCAGAAAATAGACTATAAATCTATGCAGACCAAGTTTAACACAGCATTCTTACTTGTAAATCAGACTTCAGGAGGTTGAAACTAGAATTTTGTTTTAAATCATGAAGAACATGAACAAGTGAAATATATTACTAATGGAGAGCGTTGTGTCCTAAAAAAACCAGTTGACTCAGTTCAAGAATTTAATTTCAATAGTTCTAAAGCATTTAGTTTACATTTTAAACCTTATACCATACTAAATTTTAAAACAATAATTTATTTTGAACCAGAAACCAGACATTAAACATTTCAACAACTTCAAAATGGTCTTTAATATTGTTTTAGTTTTAAAAAAAGATTGAAACCAGTGCCTTCCTACAAAAACTTTTGCTTCCTATAGATTGTTATTTTCCAATGAAAAAGCATTTCTGTAAAGAATTCCTAACAAGTTCTAATTTTTATTAAATCAAAATAGATTTGAAATAGACTTGAACAAAAAAAAAAAACTTCTCGTTTGACTGCATTCTCACCCTATTACAAAATTAGTTTTTATCTCTTCAACAGCACTCATCTAGAGAGGTTTTCAAAAAATTGTAGTAATTTTTTTTATTACAACTGGAAACCATAGTTACAGATATTTGTGCTTCATTTTGGATGCCCAGTTTCACAATTTGGTGGTCAAATTAGCAGTTACTCACTAAAATTAAGGTTAAGATTTTATAGGATGATCCGAGGGCCTAAATCTAATAATTGACCTATAAGTTGCTGGTCACTGGTAAAAGTGATTCTCATCCAAGGTCTGCAGTATCTTGGGGTGCTGTAAAATCTTTTAAGGGTACAACAATGTGCTGCACAATAGCACAGTTAGGTATGCAAGCACCTACATGTCACTGTTGAGATTAACCCAAAGATTTCAAATACAAATCCAAAAGAAAAGCATTCTAATCTGTTGTGGGGTTACTGAGTTCGTTGCAAACAGGAGTATTGCTCTATTATTTTCCCATAGTCAGTAAATCAGTAAAAGTTAGGGACTGACATTTTCCAAGGAGTGCATTGAGTCTAACGTGTTGAGAACCACTGAGTTACAGTTTTTTACATTCGTAAGTGCCTTAAGATAATAATTATTGCAAGAAGGGTGTCTTGAAGCATCTTTGAAGATGCTACTGAATTCCTGAAGTTGACTAAATAAGAAACAATGATAGGTCACAAAGAAATAATCAAGGACCCTTCTTAATTAATGATTTCATAGATTGCAAAGCACTATTATAAAAATTAAAGATTCATGCGGAGATAAGGGTTCTTATATTCTTTATATTCTGAGGAATAAAAGTGAATTCTGTGCGTCTTTCACAGTGTGGGCAGCTTGGGCAATTCACTGAGCTCCAATTATTCCCCTCAGCCATACCATTGTTCCTTATCTAGCATAACTGTGCATGGATACTAAAAAAGTATCTATTTTCAAGCAGTGTTGATTAGTCACAGGGAAAACATATTAAACTCTATCTTCCAAATCGTATTAAGATTCTCTTTTTAGTCTGTGAACACTTTACCTTAGTACTGTAGGAGTTGCCATGATAGACAAAATGTACTTATATTCATCTGCTCTTTGAAGCTGGGACAGTCCTCAGCCTGGTTAGTACTTGGATGGCAATCCCAGGTGCAGAAAATACGAGGCAAGTTGGTTTAACATTTGACAGATATTGGACTATAGTAAGACTTCATTTGATACCACAGGTGCTTCTGAGAGACTGAATGGGGAAAAAGAGGATGAATTGCAGGATTGGACCTTACAGACTATTGAATTTTGATCATTCTGCCTCATTGAGCCTTTTGGTCAATGTCAGTATACTGTAAAATAAGCAACCTGGTTGTTGCTGCTTTTTTGGTGGGAATATTGTATTTAATGTAATCAGAAGCATCACAATAAACCAAAATTTCTCTTCAGAATATCAAAGGCAGATCTGTAACGGCCTCTGTGGAGCTTCTTAGTGGTCTTTGTAAAGTACACCTACCCACACCTTTCTGCTCTGCACACGCCAAACCCTGAAGCAAGGCAGTGAAGATGCCCTGACTCGAGCTTAAGTCCATACCTCCCAACCAGTTCACTGAAGTTGAAAACTTGAGCTTGAGATTCGTGCATACGGACCAGAAACAAGTTAGGGGCAACACACAAGGTATACCACATACTACCACTGCAGTAAGACAAGCCCTAAGAAATAACATAACCTGCCCTGTCTGATCTACTTTGAGAAACAATTGTTCTTTTTGTTTTAAGCAACAACCACAGAAACATTTTTCTTTTCTCCAGTTATAGAATTTCTTCCACAAGCACTATACCAGTATGACATGCAAGCCCTCAACCGTTGGCAGGTTTACCACCAATAATTTCTGAACTGGATTAAAAAATCAGGCCTCTAATTCCAGCAGACACATTTATGGCAAGCATGTCAAACTTGTTTCCTGCCCCCCAGGTCCATCTCTAGGGACAGGGCAAGCAGCAGCAACAGGGTGATGACATGAGGAAGCCATGTCAGGAGTTAATGCAGGCATTGCTTACACGCTCCAGCTGAAACGTCCCCAGTTGGGCTCGATGCTCCAGAGCTCTGCAGTGGGCCCTGCCCCTGAACTCCTCGCCCTGGAGACGCCCCATAGACTGGATGACAGGTCCATGGGCCAGAACCAGCCTGCTGCCCACAGGTTTGACTCCTCTGCTAAAAGGTATGACTGAGTGATCTCTTCAGCAAAACTTTACCAGAATGGAATAGGAAAGTCTCAGAGCCCGTGTTTGCTTCTCTATTTAGAAGTCTGTCACTGTCAAAGCTCCTCTGAAATTTTAGTGGATCTAGATTCTGTTTCTTTCAATCAAATCTTTGCAGCCCATCTCAGCCCTTCCCTCCCCACCTTTAAAAGAGCATCAATTTTGATTTTTTTTTTTTTTTTACTTGGCTAAATGGGGGGAAAAAAGCCCTTTTTACATGGAATTTTTTTATTTGAAAAATGGGAAAAAAACCATTTCCTGGTTATAGCATCCTTTCTATATGGAACACCTGGATATTTTTAAAATCAGAACATCACAGGCTCTTTGCCTCCCTTATGTTAGATATAACTGTCTGTGCAGAGTAATAGAGACTGGTATAGAAACCACTGTCAAATGCAGTAAGGAAACAAACTTAAATTACTGTATCATGTTTATGCTGCTATGTGGGTTGCTTTAGTACAGCATGATTTTAACTGCAGTTCACAATTACATGTTATTGTGAATTCTTGTAATATATTGTAATATATTGATGTGTATTGGTGTACAGCAATCCAGGGTTGGAAGAGTTTACATTATAAATTCATCTAATCCTGTGTGTTTTCACATTCTTGTGTATTTGCTCTTACAAGAACTGTAGACTTATGCAGTAGAGCAGTGCTGGCCAACACACATGCCAAATGGCACAGGAAGCCTTTGTTTGTGGCACACAGGAAATCAGGTAGGGAGCAGGGAGCACAGCAGCAGATACGGCAAGGAACAGAAAACAAAGCACTGTAGCAGATTTGGCAGGAAACACAGGGAAAGAAACAGGAAGCAGAGTAGCCGATTAGGTAGGGAGCACAGGGCTGGGAGCAAAACGCAGAGCAGCTGATTGGGCAAAGGAAGGAGTTTAGAGTGGCTCTGGGGTAGGGTGTGGGACTAATTTGTGGCTGCCACAAATTATTAGTGATGTGAATTCTTAAACTGGTGACACGTTGAGGAATGGCAAGCCAGCTGTACGGTGAGAAATCGGCTGCCTTTGAAATAATGATTATTTCTGTTCTTACAAAATACGCGGGCACTTTACATTTCAAAAATGTTTGCAGATCATCTTGGGGAAAGAACATTTTGAAAATAAAAACTGGAATCAGGTAAATGTTTCGAAAAGAAGTAAGAATTTCAGGTAACTCCCAGTGTGAACTCAGTGACATTCTCTAATATTTACGCGCTGCATTATTTCAGAAGACGATTTGAACACAGCAGATAATAAGTATAGTATTCATTGTCTGCTGAATAAATGTATCACAATCAGAAAAGCTATTTTCTATCAACTAAACAGCAGGATCAAAAGTGGGTCATCTTCACCCATTGATCCATACTCTCTGAACCAATATGTAAAATGCAAGAATTATTTCTGCTGATATAATATTGACTTTAGATACTTGCCTCATTGGGAATTTCAGTTTTAATGGGTTTTTCCCACAAATCTGAGGAGCTTGCCTGAGCCAAGTAGCTGTTCTGAGATTCTTCCTGTTCTTTGTTTAACTAGTACATGAAAGTCAGCGTTTCAAGCACAAATACAAGTGCCCAGGTATTCCAAAATCTAATGCATTCTTTGATTGATTGGTTTGCTGACTTTGTTGATTTTGGTAAAGATAGCAGTGGCTATCTATAATGAATAAGGTTCCAATGGAATTTTAAGTATGACTATAATAGTTTAACTGAAGGTTTGCCACCAGAGCTACAGGGTGCTGGAAATGAATATTAGCCTTTATTCAGACCACTATGTATTTCTTTGCAACTGCATAGCTCTATCGTGTTGTTAGTAAGAGATAGGAAAAGTTGTGTGTACTCTAGAATTATGAGAAATTGGTGAATCAGCTGTGTGTGCATGTGTGTGTATGAAAATTACTTGAAAAGTTTTGTTCTTTTGATGTAATGCTGTGTCCCAGAAATATGTTTTCACACAAAAAAAATGGAAAGAAACTGTGCTTGGAAAAAGGCAAGAAGAATAGTATAAGGGCCAGCTTTGAAAATCTTTCATTTTTGTGTTGTAAAAAAGGACAGAGGCTGCAAGAGGCAGCAGGATACCTTTATTAAGCTGAGAGCTGCTGCTGCCCCTTTCTCTTGTTCAAATTTCTTCCATAAAAGATGACAGTGATTACTCACAAATTAATCAGGGTTCTGATTCTGCAAAGCATATTCTTACTTGTCTGAGTAATTCTAATGAGGTTGGAAGGGTCACTTAGTCAGCTTTGCTCGTGCGAGTAAAGACTTGCTGGGTGTTGTTCAATATCTGTCAGTTTCTCAGATTTTCTAACCTTTTTCTAACCTGCATTAGGAAAGAGATGGGGTTTACAATACTACGCAAGTCTAGGACAATTGGGACAAAACTGTTTTATGCACCAGCTCTTCATCCCATGTGTCCTCTAAAGTTTAAGCATGCAAAGGACAAAATCATTAGAAAGAAAGCTGTACCCTAGAGTTGTATGGACAGAGTAAAGTGTTACGGTTAGGATGAAAACATTTCATCTCTGTTTAGAGCATGTCAGGTTGTTATGCAGTGCTGGGTGGGGCTGCAAGGAGAGGGCTATGTCCTCTTCCATTTTGCAAGGAGTGGTTTTAGACTGAAAGGAGTTGCTGTATGAAGTCAATATGAGCATCTGGGTGCTGCTGTGTTAGAGTTAGATACTGTTCAAATGAAAGTTTGTAAGTGTTAAATACAAACCCAGAGTGCCTCACCCTAAATTCAGTAAAGTGAATACCTCACCCTCCAAGAACAACATAGGAGTGTTTTCCTAAAAATATGAAAAACGTGTGTCTTTTTTCCACTCCTACCTTAAAGATAATACAGGAGGTGACTGGCCATTAAAATGACATCACCTCAGGGAGCTGGCCCCCAAACTTCACCAAAAGGTAAGAGGAGCCAGTAGCTGCCAGTGGGAATCTTACATGGCTTAGAATGAAGGATAATGGTAATTCAGATTAACATGTAACCCAACCCCAGTTTTGAGGGTTTTCTACTAGGTGCTGGCATATGCATTTTACAGTAATGATTGTAAGGCTTTATATATATGTGCATGTTTTATTTTTGCGATGAAAACTAAGCAGATATTAATGTCATATAATTTATGAAATGTTTATGTATGTGTTTTATGAACAGATTTTAAGGATGGCTTGGTAACTGTATCAGTTCAGTATCCTATAATTAAGAATAACATTAAATATAAACATACAACATAAAAACTCTAACATCCAAAAGGATATTGACATAGTTCTTAAATAGCTGTGGGCCCAGAAGCCCTTAAATCCCTGTTTTATTTTAACAACTGCGTATATTAAAATGTCTTGATACTGGCAGACATGGTTGCTCTAGAATCAATATACAGTTTATGTACAGTCTCTCTCTGTTATATATGGTTTTCCTATAGAGTGACTGCATTTGCCAGTTGTAAGCATATAGAAAATAAGTCTAAATTTATAAGTATTAGAGATGAAAACCAGTCAAAGCAAAGAGCTTCTGGTAAAAGGTTTTAAGATAGCTTTATAGGTAGATATTTTTCTCTATAGTTCCAACAACTTTTCATTAAATTTTAATGCCAACCAAATATAAGATTGTCTCAGTCCATTTCCTAGTGACATCTCAATTAGGGTGTGTTGGCAGTCTCAATACAGAGTCCAGCTGTAGAACAGAGAGAGTTAGTTTGGGAGCCTCTTCACCTTAAGAGAAGCAATTCCTCTAGAAAAGCACCAAGGCGCACAGACCAAGAATGCCTACTCTGTATATGCTCTGTACGTAGTGACCCAGATTTTTAAATGAGATCTTAGTTTGTATAGATAGTTTTGTACCTCAGTTATGCAGGAAAACTAGATTAACTCCACTAACTGGTCTTGGACCTAAGTAAAAAACATTGGCACAAGATCCAGTGGCTACAAGCTACTCAAATTTAGACAGGAAATTAGAAATAGGATCCTATAATCAAAATAGTGACATTTTGGGGAAAATCTTCCAAAGTAGTGGGGACAAGGAACCTGAATTATTTCAAAGTGGAGCTCAACAAATTTATCAAAAGGGATAGGGGTATTCTTGGTATATTAATCCAAGCACTTTGGCATTTCCATGTTACAGCTGAACAAAACCTGATATCTATCAGGGACGTGTCTGGTTATTAACGTTGTGTGAAATGGGCTGTATTCAATTCAGATTTGGATTTGGCTGAATTGGGGATAGTGATTTGATTTGTTGAATCGGATCACTGTCCCCAGTTCAATTCAGCTGAATCCAAAGATTAGATGCTGATTCGGAGAGGCAGTGATTTGACCATAGACACAGCTTTAAACGTTATTTCTACATACCTTGAGGTACCAGGTCTGGCTCGTGAATGCTGCAATGCTGGGGTGGATGGAGCATCCCATGGGAGCATGGGGGAGGCGCCCCCATGTGCTTGGCAGCGAACCCGGAAATGGACCAGAAGTACTTCCAGCCCACTTCTGGGTCTGTCGTCAAGTGCTCTGGGGGGGCTCCCACACCTACCCAGCTCAGTAATCAGCCTTGGGGGGACCCTGAGTGCCCCCCACACACCCAGGAGGCACCAGTTGCGAAGCTGGAGGACATGGGGGGGGACCCAGCACGCTTCCCAGTAGACCTGGAAGTAGACTGGAAGTGCTTCTGTTCCACTTCTGGGTCTGCTACCAAGTGCATTGGGGGGCCCCCTCCACTTCTGTGGGATGCTCCATCTGCCCCACCATCTCAGCATTCATGAGCCCCCTGCTACCCTAATGTATGTTGAAAAAACTTTTAAAGCTGTGTCTATATCAGAATCACCAAATCTTTCCAAGTCTCTCTGAATTGATTCAGAGGGTTCCAATTTGATTCAGAGAGATTAAAGGGTCTCCTGATTTGATTAAGATTTGGAGATTCAACCACTGAATTGGGCCAAATCTCTGCTGAATCAAATCAGGGACCGAAGCTTTGCACAGCCCTACTGGTCATCCCTTGTTCATTCCTATGCAGCACTGGCCATTGCTCATCGGTGTTATTTGGCTGTGGTACTCCTGCTGGCACTTGGAAAATGTTCAGGTATCTGGCTGTTGGGTCTTACTCTTCCACTCAAGATCAAACTGATCATTAAGTATGGACACAGGAAGAAATACCTCTCCCAAATCAGGTTAGCCAAGACTCAGTTTTTTGTTTTCTTTTGCATGAATGGTTTAGAAGGAGCCTGCATCTGGGAATGGGTTGTGGTTGAGAGAAGACACGAGAGTACCCAAATAGCATTTATTAGCAAAAATACATGTATCTATGTATATGCACATATATAATATACCATTCCCTAGTGGTATTTGTATTATTTATCATAAGTGGACATGTTTGACACCAGGATTCTACGTGGCCAGAATCGCTTGATAAAAATAAGACCTAAAAAAATGCATTTTTATATAAACATTGGTATGAGATACATAATGCATGCTTCCTAGAATCATGTGACTATATATTAATATAACAAATTTTCTTGTACTTGTAGTGGCCAGGTCCCTAATATCCCCTCCTCTTTACCTCTGGCATGTTATAGGGTATTTGCTTGTATTGGGTTTTGTGCATTTGTTTGTTTCATGTGGTTCTTTGTGGTAATAATATGTTACAAGGGTCAGAATGGAGTAATCGTGTTAATCCTTTGGACAAATAGTTGCCTGTGAATACAGACAACTGGATTCAGTAGCCTGGGAAATATTTCCCTGTTCTATGTTCCTATGTAACAATGTCCTGCATTACTGTTTGGCTGAAACTTTAATGTACTGTAAAGAGAGTGTACTGTTTGACGATTGTAGCGCTCACAATCTTCAAACCTTAACTAGCATTGAAATAACAAGAAATATGTTCAATATAAATCTTCAGATTTACAACTGTGGCACTACAAGAGATAGTGAATCTACTTAGAAAGAGCCTGCATCTGTGAACAGGCTGTTGTTGAGACAAGATGACAAAGTATTCAAAATAGTATTTGTTCACAGGGGTGGGTGGGTGTGACAGACAGACAGACAGAACTTCTAATAAATGCTATTTTGGATAGTCTCTCATCTCCTCTCAACCACAACCTGTTCCCAGATAAACACACATATACCCTTCCCTAATAGTATTTTTTATTATTAATTATATATGGATATGTTTTATGTCAGGATTCCATATAGCCAGAATTGCCTGGCAAAAATAAGACCTAGAGCAATGAATTTGCATATCAGCATTGGTATGAGATATATAACTAAGTGGTGAATACAAATATATGATATGAAAGATGGATAACTTCCTGTTCTTTTTACAATGTAAAAGAACTTACAATTTCAACCTAGTAAGAACTTTTCCAATGGAATTTTTTTGGCAGAAAAGAATAGTTTCTTGAAATCCACATGTTCCATTTCAGTGTGAAAAAGTTGATGACATTTATTAGATTTATATGCTTTCCTTCCTTACAGAGGCTCAGGGTCTCTTACAGAAGAGAACAAAATAATGTATAAAGCAAGCAGCAAGAGAATACAACAGGAAAAACAAAATAATTTATTCAAGGCAGTTAGCTGTTAAAATAACCTGTAAAGTAAAAACTCCCCAAACAATAGCCTAACCTAACATATAAATGGAATACAGTATGTCATTTTGGGAGGAATCTTACATAGCCATTTTTCTTCAGAATATCCATTATTAATTACCATTACAACAGTCCCCAACCAGAACAAGTGTACCCCATAGCACTCTGAACAAAGGCCAAGTAGCCTTATGGCAAAATGGAAAACAACAAGGAACTGGTTCTTTGTCAGAGGTGCACATGATATACAAAAAGAGATCCTTCCTGTCGCAGCCTAGTGGCTACATAGTGCTAGAGTGCCTCAACACTCAATACCCCAGGCTAGATGAAACCCGCTATACCAGGGGTAGGCAATTATTTCAGCTGGAGGGCCACTTAATGAGTTTTGGTGAGCTGTCTAGGGCCGCAAGAGTAGTCCCCATTTTGACAGGAGTCCCACCCCCTGATCACCATCTTGGGACTGGAAGTCCCACCCCTAATCCCTGACCTTTGCCACCAGAAGTCCCTCCTCTTGCCCCCAGAAGTACTCCTTTTTGGAGGGGAGGGTTGCCATCTTGGAACCAGAAAAAAAACAAATCATACACTAAAAGTCAAAGATGTACTATAACATATTTTAATTTTATTACAAAAAATATTTTTGTCATGATTTGTGTTTGCATAGTGTATATAGAGATGACTGCATAATAACTCAAAAATAAATTCTTACTCTTGTATATTGTGTGGGGGGGGGCTATGGGGTGTGGGGTGGGTTGTGGAGGATTTGGCTGTGAGGGGGCACAGGATATGTTGGGGGTGTATATGTGGGGCAGTTGTGGGGGCAGGGTGTGGGTGTGTGGTGTTTGTGGACTGTAAGGGAGGGTGGCTAGGTGTGGGGACCCCCACCACACACTACACACTACCCCCCATGGTGCACAGTCCCCACCACTGGCAGCAGCAGCAGGTGGTGGGCACTCATGGCCTACCCAGGCACAGCCACCTGCTGGTGCACAGCTCCAGCCAGCACTGCACATGGTGACAAGGAGTTCAGTCAGGCCAGCCCACTTCTTCTGCCTGGGGCTCCCTGTGATGCACATGTAGCTCTATTCACTCGTACACCACCAGGAAAAGCTCCATGTGATGGAGCCGGCTGCCTTCCTCACCTCTTACTGTTCAGGTTCCAGGACTCCCCCTGGTAGCAAGAGTCAGGGCTGCCCTCCACTTCTGATGGAGTCCCAGTACCTGCATGACAGGGGGCAGGGAAGGCAGCCAGTTCCATCACGTGGGGCTTCCCCGGGTGGCACATGAGTGCCAGAAACTGCATGTGTGCCATAGGGAGCCCCCTGCAATAGTGGGCCAACCTGGCTGAGCTCCTTGCCATCACATGCAGCACTGGCCAGAGCCACATAGTGCTGGGTGGCACCCCAACCACCCACTGCCTGCTACAGCTGCTGCCACCAGTGCCAGGGGCTGTGTGCCGGCAGGGGAGTGTCTGGGGGGGTGTCCCCACATCCCTCCAACCTCCCTCACACTGATCCTTGTCCACCTGAGCTCTGCAATCCTACCACCCCTCTGGCCACAGGCTCTAGAGTCCTGCCTCAGCCCCATGCTCCGCGTTCCTGCCCAGCTTCAGCTCCTTCTCCCCCCACCTCCACCCCCACTATTTCATTGCCTCCTGCCTGGAGCAAGTACAGCAGCACAGAGATGAGGAGGAGCCACTGGATGCCAGGGAAGCCAAGCAGGTCCCCCGGAGGTTACACCAGTAGCAGCAGCAACAGCTCCACCCAGAAGCTGCATGCTAGCCAAGGCAAGCCCTTCTGCTCACAAGTGTGGGAGAGAAGTAAGCAGGCTGGGTGGAGTACAATTAGTTGGTGGGCACCCGTGGGCCAGATGAAATTGTCTGGTGGGCCAAATCTAGCCCGCAAACTGTATTTTGCCCACCCCTGCTCTATACCATCAGGGGTAATGTAAAATAGATGTACCATAAGGACATTTAAGAATGAATATATGATACTTCTCTCTATATTGAAATTGTACCAATTTAAAAGAAGCTTGAAAATACATAAATGTATCTTGATTAACAGAAGAATGTGTTTGCTTCTCTCTATATTAAAACAAAGCAGTAGTCTTTATTCTAGTCCCACACTGGTAGAAATCAGAACTAACTCAGTTGGAAATCAATGTGAATGGAGGTAAAACCATACAGGTAAGAGAAAGACCATGTTGCCTATAAAATATTGTTAGCATCGACAGACATAATGCTTATCTACTGTGTGTGCTTCAAAGCTCCTGGTCATCTATACTCAAGGTAGCTTTAAATATTTTTTTTTTAATCTACTTACTGGGTTTCTTTGGTTCTCACGAGAGTGCCACGTCATTATCTTTGGTTTTATTTTGTCCAGTACCATAGCATGTGTGTAAATGACGTTGATTATGTGCTTTTATCATAGTGATAAATTGTACTAGTGTCACAAATGCAATGGAATAGACTAGGCAGACAAGTTTCCTCGAGTGAATATTCAAAATAGTGTGACTAAACTTTGATTATGTCCTTGCAATGACTTAGATAAAGCAAAATGTGCTCAAGGTAATAACAGGGCAGAGATCATAGGTAATTTGAGGCCTCCTGGCCTCAACCACTTATAAAAGCAAATAACTGAAAACATAGGATCTCAGTAATTTAAGTGAATTATAAACCCATTCTGGGATATAGTGCACCCTGATATGCATCCCCAAAAGATTATACTCTTGAGTTTGGGGATTTTATTTAAATTATATAGAAATACTCTCTAAATCAAGAAACTATTTTAACATTGATCTAGAAAATTTGTTCATAATAAAAATCCTAAATGCTCAGACCCAATTTGCCATAAACCACCCTCATGATCCACTAAGACAGGCAGAGAAAATGTTATTATGACTCCTTTTGCTATACGTGCTACATCTACTTATACAATTGAGTATTAAGTCTCCACTGGACGGTGGGACTATGTTGACAAATGTTTTAAAGATAGTTTTTATTCAAACCAAATGTTTCTGTTTTATGTGCAAAGTATTTGTCACTGCTACTAGTCAGACACTTTTTGACTGTTACTATTATTCAAATATAGCAATATAAGCTAACAAAAGAAAAGCTTTCAGAATTAAATATGTAGGCCCTGCAAAGCCCATCCAAATTAAATGAAGTTCTTAATATTATTATATCACAGGGCTCCATTGTTTTCAATGCTATTCAAATGTAGATGTTAATACAGTCCGGAACCTAAACATTGTATAGCCTAAGTAGATTATATTACTAACATTTCCAGGCAGTGATTATATAGGGATATTACTTGTGGAATAGATTGTTCATTAATGAATTCTCACCTCAGAGAAGACAGCTTGTAGGTTCATCTCAGCACCTTTACAAATGTATTACCATCTAGCAATTCAAGGCAGTCAGGGCTGCATGCGTTCAGTCTCCACCAAGAAAAGTCCCAATATTTTATTTATGGATTCTTTGATCAGTTATATCTATTTATTATTTTAAATTATTATTTATATTATTATGTAAGCAACTTTAGAAATATACAGGGATGTCACTAAAATACCACAAAAGTGTATTTATATTCCTTCCTAAGTAATACAAACATTTTTAAAGGTTCTGGGTTCCTCCACCTTCCCCTCTAATTAAATTCAATAGAAGTTGAGTTGTCTCGGCATCTAGTAAAATGTCCCCATTCCTTGTAAAAAGAGCTGTACCTTAACACAGAAATAAATTTGATTTCCTTTAAAACTCTAGCAGCTCCCTTTTTTTTTTTTTATCTACACAAGCAGTAATATTTCTATTATTTCAATGACCAATATCTATGATATTGCGATTGCCAGGATGTTTTTCGTTGTAGGCATCAGAATGAGAAAACTGACCTTGACTTTCTTTATGTGTTCTTCCTCTTAACTTAGAGAATACATAACTCAGTTTGCAAGCAATTATCTCTCAATAATGCCCACTATAGCATGGACTCAGCCTGCTAATTAACTAAGTTTTTAAAATTTATGATAGGACTCATCCTTTCTAATATCTCTAATGGTGAAAAAAATGATAACCTATCATCAAGAAGAAAGGTCTTATTCAACAGACAGCACACAGAGCCAAGCTGAATGAGTTCTTTGCCAAACCGAGGTGATTCAGAGAACAACTCACTTTTGAAAGAACATGAATAGGTTCACTTGATTGAACAGAGTATGGATTTTATAATAGGAAAACAGCAAGTAATTTGAATAGTTAGCAGTAAATTGTCAAAGCAAAGCGCTACGGTTATAGACACATTCCAGTAATAAGTAACGCCTGCAATGCTATTTGTACGGTTTCCATATCTAGAATCTCGTAGTGCTTTTCCCCCCTGTAGAATCTCATTTAGAATGTTTCATTTTAAATGAAGAAGCAGATGCACTTTACCAAAGAGGTAGAAAGCCTCAGTCTGCTAAATGTAGATTATCACCATTCACATATTGTAGAATTAGAAAGCAACTTCCTTTTGTACAGAAACGCATGAAGGTTTTTAGCAGTTCAAGGGTTATGTGCAATAGAAATTAGCAGAAACAAATTGCATTCGGAGCCAAATATACAATGTTTTCCTTGTGTAAAAAAGAAAGAAAAAGGGGCTGCTTGATTTTTAAAGGAGTTCAAATTCATTTCTGTGTTAAGGAACAGTTCTTTTTACCAAAAACTGAGAACACTTAACTCCTTTTGGAGTTGCTTTAATTAGAAAGGAAAGTAGGGGGGAAATGTTTGTATGATCTAGAAAAGAATATATAAATTGACTTTCGTTGTAGTTTAGGGACATCCCTGTATATTTCTAAAGTTGCTAACGTTCAGTTTAAACCCATTATCACAGTCTTATCTTCTGACATCCCAATTTCATTTCAGTTGCCAATTTCAGGTTTTGTAAACATGTGATGTATCCATCACAAACAGCAAGACGCTATTGCAGACTCAGATTGAATTAATAAAATGAACCAGGAAGGCATCCAGGGCACTGAGCACAAGTAAGGCCAAAAGGTAGGAACAGACAAGAAGAGTAGGTACAGTTTGCTGAGTAAGAAGAAACAAAGACTAAGATGCTCATAGGAATAAACTTGTGCACTACCTGAAAAATGAGAACTCAGAGTATGGAATTTGAACACGAAGCACAGAATGACAGAGAAGGGCAGTGATAAGTTTGCTTATAGTAGTGGACAGGTACATTGGAAACTGAAGTTTATAGGATCGGATAGAGACAAGAGTGAATGTGGTCAGAAAGAAGAAGGTTAAACAATGCAAGTCTGGAGAAGAACATAGTCTAGCAATGGGGGGCCTGTTGGCCCCGAGTTGTGATAAGTTAGTTGATTTTATTTTCTCCAGTACAATGGACTAACTGCAAGGTACTCTACACAATTTACATTAATCCATCACAGGAATATGCTTACATACATTCTTGCTATCTATGAACACATCGGCACAACAGTTTCTCTTCATATACATGAAGGAAAATGCAGTGAACAGTCAAGGGCACTGAGAAAATGATGTTAGTGCCAAATGGATGGCAAAATCAATGGCAAAAAATAATTGCGTATTGGCAGGCTAAGAACATTTTCTATCAGCTCAAGTCTGCTATTTTGTCATGAACTACAAAATATGAATGATTTAAAGTTTATCTGACTGGAACATATAAATACAATACAACACAAAAAAAGAGTTAAGCTATAATTCACTGAGATTGGAGTTGGTATAAATGGCAAAAACCTTCTCAAATGCCACTTTCCAGAAGCTGGGAAGCCTTTGTTCTCTGTATTAATGTGTATTTCTACTGTAAGAGCCATATATTTTTACTGTAAAGGCCAAATTCTCAAATGCTCAGGAGCCATGGTTACCCAGAACCACAGTTAGTGCTGCCCAAAAGCTGGACAGAAAGAGTAGTGGTGATCAGAGCAGACTTGGTTCAATTTTTTTGGTGACTTTGGGCCCTTAATTAAAGGGTCCTTAATGAATCTTCTTTGAAGGACAGCTGACAAAGGGAAGTGTAATGACAAGCAATGAGCAGGATTCAGTAGGGGGAGAGAATGTCTTGCTTAAAAAAAAATTATTGAAGTTCGCTAGGGCTGGGCGAAACAGCATAATTTCATTTCGATGTCCATTTCACCATTTCAAAGGGATAGTGTTTTGTTTCGTCGTTTCATTTCATTTCAAAGCACTGTCCCATTTTGTTTCATCAAAACTGTTTCGCTGATTCGACACATTTCGACATTTCGCCCATAGGCGAATGGGGGCTCATAGGCGAATTTTGCCCATAGGCCATAATGAGGAGTCATGAAAATGCCTAAAATGTTGTCATTTCTTGCCTGATTCAGATGAAAATTGCAGGTATGGTCGCCCCTGTGCAGCCTGGCAGCGGGAGGCAGGCAGAGCCAGGGTTGCACTCTGCTTCCCACTCCCGGGCTGCACTCCAATTGGCTCCACCAGCCCCACAGAGCATAGCCAAGTGGTAGGAGGCAGGCAGAGCCATGGCTGCGCTCAACCGTTAGGCTGCGCTATGATTGGCTCCACCAGCTTCACAGAGCACAGCCCAGCAGTGGGAGGGCAGAGCCAGGGCTGCACTTCGCATCCCACCACTGGAATGAGTTCCATGGGGCTCTGCCAGCCCCACAGAGCACAGCCCAGCAGCAGGAGGCAGGCAGAGCCAGAGCTGCCTTTCCTCCCGCCACCGGGCTGTGCTTCCTCCTGCCGCCGCACTGCATTTCTTCCTGCCACCAGGCTGTACTCCATGGGGCTGTGGAGCCACTTGGAGCACATTCCTGGTTCTCCCCTGCCTCCCGCGACCGGCTGCTTCTAAACTCAAAATATTTCAAAACTTTCTAAATGTTTCAGGTGTCCTCATTTCATTTCAAAGCTGTTTCAAAGCTTTTGGTTTCATTTCAATTTTGCTGTTTCGAGCTCAAAATGTGTTGAAACAGCTGCAAAACAAAACATTCGGTGAAATTTTTCACAGCCCTATTAACTAGTTCATTCTTTTCATAGCTGCCCCTTCTCTTCTTCATAAGCCAGAGATCCAGATGAACATATGTGTATGTGTGTGTGTGTATGTATTTATGTATGTTTGTGTGTGTGTGTCTGTGTACAAGCATGAATATACATCTACAGATGCTGTTAGAGCGCCCACTCATACAAATATTTGGTTGCATGGGAATTTATTTTTGTATATTGTTGTATGGAAGTCTGCTTTTAGAATGATCTCCCTTTAATACCTCCAGCAGTAATATCTTTTGGGAAAAAATAATCTTTACTATTAGAGATAATAGATATGGTAAAGCTGATAACAACCATTGATTAAAGAATAAACCAATACATTTGAATTTATAAAAAGCCAATCTATCATTGCTGATTTAAGTAATAAACTGAATACAGCAGTGGACTGAAAGAGGGATACTGCTCATGCCTTGAGTCAAGGAGTCCATCCTCTTCCAGTAACACTGCTTACCCTGAATTTCACCTTTCTGTACATGCAGTATACCCTGCAGCTAAACAAATAAAAGATGCTAGCTAGCTTGTACCTCCACCCATCAATATCAATAAATATTCCTGAGCAAAAGGTGAAGAGGTAAGGCAATATTAAGGGACTGTATAGCAGAAACTGCAGCATATAGCAGCAAATAGCACAGCTAGAGGCAGAGACAAAACTATTAGAACTCAAGCAGCATGAGCTGGAGGTGAAAAAACAGGGCAAGGGAATACACATGCAGAGCTTTCACTGCCACTGGGGAGACAATTAGTACAATGTCACAGAAAGCAGACCTCAGACTTTGAACATTTGTTGTTAAAAGTGAAAAAAGCTTTTCATACATACATGTCAAGAAACCCACTGAACAAACCTATCTAATCATCCTAAAGAAATATGGGGAACTTTACAGGTAGAAAATTTCATCAGCAAAATGAAAAGAACTTTCAGAAAGTGATCTTGCAATTCCATAACCTGAAACTTAGCTAGATAATGGAAACTTAACCATAAAGGACTATACATAGGGTGACCCATATAGGACAATATAAAATCCAAGATGCTACCCTGCCCTGCTCACCTCCCCTCCCCCAATGACAGGAAGTACCATAGTTTGTTAAAATACATCGAGAAATCTGAGGAAGAGGACCATGATGCTAATGGAGAGGAGCAAGCGGGGCACCACTGGTATTACTATTCAGGCAGCTAAGGATTCAATAGCCTGTTAATGACCCATTGTTTTCTTCACAGGTGTTAACAATCCTCTTTTTAATGGCAAATCCACTAATCAAACTAACCTATTAAAGCATTTTTGCTGTCTGCTAGGGCTTCCCATTTCACAGCTCATGCCACTCCACTTCTCTGCCCTTTGCCCTATGCCTGGGAATCTCATTTTAATTTTCACTGGCCAGCCAGCACCAGCCTCTGAAATCTGGGATTGTCCCAGCCAATCTGGAATCTTGGCTCCCTAACTATACAGAACTAAAAGAGAACAAAAAAGAAAAGAATATGGGGGCCTGTAGACATTCAGGTTGCCTGCTTCGACATGCTGTAATTCCAACATGTCAGAGCAGACTCAATTAATTGAGTCTAATTAGCATGCTCCAGCAGCTTCAACACCTCATATATTCAGCATCCCCACACTTCAAAATGGTAGCAGGAGCACTTTCACTAAAGCTTGCTCAATGAGCTTTAGTTAAAGCGCTCCTGCCACCATTTTGCAGCATGGGATGGTAAGTACATGAGACATTGCAGGTGCTTTAATTAGAGTGACTCTTGGGAGTCACCCCCCACCCCCACCCGAGCACATTTGAGGACACCCAATGAGACTGCACATTTATATCATAATTGAAATTGAACCAAAAATATATCTATGGGAGTGCAGCTGCTCATATCAGATGTGAAGTTGGCCCTGTGTGTATGTGAATTCTTATAAAAAACCTTAAAACATTTTTAAGAATATGTATTTGACCATTGCTTATGAGATATGTGTTATACTAAATCACCTTGATCTTGGCAATTCTGTGCCTACATTTCTTGCTTAAACTCAGGGTAACCATTTTTTTGTGTGTGCTGTCCATAAAGAACTGTATTCACTTTGCATAAGAAATGAACAAACAGGTAATAAGCTTGTTACCTCTATCCTTTACTTCACCCTCCTTGTTATATACTGTTTGAGCTATAAGATCCACATTTTTTATACTAGTCCATCAACACATTGAAAAGAGAACTCTTGCAAAAACCCTTGCATTTGGCACTTTTGCCAGTTGACTCCCAAAGTCAAATGTCAGAACAGTTATTGGTTGCACTTTCCAAGCCACTAAACTTCATCAGAGTTTTATGATTAAGTCCACCAATCATAAATTTGAATAATCTCCATGATTTTTTAAAATCTTTATTTCTTCTTTGCAGTACCTAGAACTGAGGTGCAATATCTCCTGCACCTTCTTCTTCATGACATTCCAGTGAGGGCTGTGAAGGAGGGCTGGCACACTGAAAGCTTTCTGCTCTGAAACACTTGCACAAGAGCTGTCCACTGTAGTAGCCTTTGCACTTTGGGGAATTACTAACCCACAAAGGATAGGAAAACAGGGGTGGCCCACCTTGTATCCATGGACACAACATACCCTGCAGGTACCTTTGAAAGGCAAGTCCAAGATTTTGGACCCTACTCTTAGAATTTCTTATGTATTTTACCCAATGGTTCCTTTAATGCAAAAAACTTTATGAATATCAACCAGGGACAGAATACTCAGGTCAGCAAAGATTACTGTGCCTCTGGACATGCAGAGTTGAAGAATGGCACCAAAGTCACTTTACTGGTGAAAATGGAGGTGCCTACACAGGCTTTCAGGTCCCTAAGCAGTGAAGCAGGATTTTTTTTTAATCTCTCTCTTAGATATAGATGGTCAAGGGTATTTCTGTGCTGTATAGAGGTACCCAAACTAGTTCTGAATGAGCTAGCTCAGATACCAGGGGCTGTCTAGCAATGTTAGCACAGCGCTTTGCCTGTGAGCTGAGAATTAGTTACTTGGCCCAGTTGGAGAGCACTGTTAATGCAATACCACTAATGCAAGCTTGTTCAGAGTTAGTTCAGGTATCTTTCTATAGAACTATGTTGCATCGTGTAGATCATCTGTACATTTCACTTTAAGCATGTAAGTACTGTTTTGGATTTGGTCTTTTGTCCCTATGATATCCAACCCCCAACACAATTTATCTGTTGAATTTAACATAGAGCATGTCTCTAGTTTCCTAGGTAATTCACTTTCCTATTACGCCTGGATCTTCCAAAGAACGAGTGTGATGATCTACTATATAATATAGTTAGTGGAGTTAGTGTATTATTATGAACAAGTTACATTCTACTGTGTTAATCATGTGAGGGTTTTGAGAGATGTAAATCAAGTAATATTTTTTCACTTCACTTACCTACCATGCTTATATATGTGCCAGGAACTATTTCTTCCTTGTTTGTAAAATTATTTTTGATATTTAGGAAAAAATAATCAAAAGTATGTCTTGATCATATTCAGTTTTATCCATATGCCCTTGTAGCACACATGTCTATATTTCAGCAAAGGATAATCTATTAATGTTAACAATGGTATTTTTTTCTCTTTAAAGATACCACTTTAATGAAAGATATAGGTTAATGCCTGTTTGCCTGTTAGTACCCTTCCAATGTTTTGCTTCTATAGGAACAGTTCTATATGGATTTTTGTAGCTAGACATCAAACAGTGTTATTCACAAACTAGTAAGCAACATGTGCAAATAATCTAAGTAAAGTAAGAGGTGCCACTGCCCAATATTGCAATCTCTTAAAAAAATTGAAGACCCGTCAACCCAACAGGCAGGCCCGTCAACTCAGCAGAATGGGCTCTTAAGAAGAATAGTGTGGAATATATGGGATACGTATTTTTTTAGCTCGGTATGATGTTGCATGTAGAATGCCATTTACATTATTTAACATCATGAGTTTAAATGTATTTAAAGGACTTAGGAATTCCACATCTGTTCATGTTGAATGGAGAGCATTATTTCTATAGCTAGTCAAATAAATACAGTAGCCTAAGTTAGTTCACAGTATTTTGGGCCTCCTTTTCTTGCGTCAGAAAATATTGTGTACAGGTAATTTTTGCTGCAAATCAAATGCTTTAGGTATCCAGGTGACTGAGATCAGATGTATCATTTTTACTTTCAAATAAAATAAGGGATGCAGGCCTACAAAGGGTAAATCTCCCCTGCTAAATACAGCGGGAGAAAGATTTACTCTACTCTGAAAGTTAAACTTCTGTTAATGAAAAGTGACCAGACTAAAATAATTATTAGGATGTAATTAAAGAACAAATTATGTTTTCTCCAGTTTACATTGTGGTCCTGCTCATATAAAGTAGTGCAGTCTATTTTACAAATCCTCAACCACGCTTCTATGTAACAACCAAATTATCTTAATGGGTGGTGAAATGACAGACTAGATGAATGCCTTCCCCTTGAGTCATTTTCTGATAAAGACACATCGCTTAGCTGCAAGATGACAAACTATATGTTCAAAGTGACAAATCATTTAATTAAAATTTACAAGCGGTTAAATACTGTTTGACCCAAATGGAGGCAGTTATCATGAATCAATTTCAGAGGAGGAACTTGGCTTTTCAGAAAAATCGATTGCTAGCAGCCACAGTACCTGGCCATACTCTGCATATCTTATGGTCTGTTTTTAAGAGTCCTCTCAGCTGGCTGGAGTATAGTCTAGTTCAGAAAAGATTTCAATCAAGTTGAAAAGTAGTAACAATTTTACTTAGGCAGTGTTTGAACTCTCTCCAGCTTCATGAATACTTAATGTCACGTTGAGTGTTCAAGAAAAATGCTCTTGTATCTTAAGAGCAAATAGCTCAAATTTTGATGAGTTATGGTTTTCTATTGCATATACAGGCCAGTGGAAATTGCAATCATCTTTCATGAAAAGGCTCAGTAGTTTTTATTATAGGAGAATAAGGGTGGCCATTGCATTTACTAACTAATATAGTAAATGTAAAATTGCCAGGGTAATATGCTTTATTATTTATGCTGCCAAGCACATAATGTGCTGGTAGTTTCATAAAAATATATATTAGATGAATTTCACATGCCAGCAAGCTGTAGATCTGTTTTATGTATATGACTTATCCAATGTCCTTCTATTTTGTACCACATTACAAAGAACATGATTAAGCAGTATTGACATACAAGATAAACCAGTGAGGTATGCAGGTCTAGTCAGTTATATTTCAAGGCCGCACTGTATTTTAAATGATTCATTGTTAGTAAACACTCTGGTGGTGTTATTTATTTCATCCACTGCTTTTCTTACTATAAGAATACTAACAAAGTTGCATTTATATTAATCTGCCTCTGTAGAAGTATACGTGATATTTTCATAGTTTAGACATATATTTTAATAGTCTGTATCTAAAAATTATTTTAGCAATTTATGTTGTATGTAGGAGTATCATAAAAAAGTGAGGAATTGAGTATTAAAGAAAATCAACTAACTTTGTACTTGAACAAGATAAATAAAACTTTAATCTACAGAAAGGACCTGCTTAGTGTCAAACGGTAAGAATTATTTTTTATTGTAATCTCCATGCACAAAAACTCTCTTTTATATGCTCTCAGTCACCAAAAAGGGAAGAAATCATGTGGTAACCTGTCCTTTGTTTGGTGTCCATTGATAAATCAGAAGAGTGATGTTTAAACAGTCAAGGAATTGTAAAGTTAAATAAAAAATACCATCTCCAATATGCTATATGACACTTCTTGAATACTGCAGAACCAAAAACATCTTCTTGATATATGAGGAGAACTATCAAAGGTTACTGCTGAAAACATAGATTTAATATGCTGTTTAATTCAAGAGCTTATTTACAATGTCACACTTCATTTTGAAGAAAAGTGATTCTGACAACCAATCTTTTAAAGTATAGAAAAATGTTTTTTAAAAGGTCAAAAGCACAAACATTTAACATGTTAACTACTAATAAATTCATCTCCTGGAAAAATTAGCAGTTCAACTAATGTCTATAAAGCTATTTACAATATTCTAGTATAACAGCCAAACCCTAATTACCAATACTAAGTGATAAATAATCATCAGGAATGCAAATGAGAAAAAAAATTCTATCAAATTAAAGTAATTAGTCCCCAAGTTAAAATTTCCTCTCACATTAAAATGTTCTTATTTTTTTCAAATGTGACACTAACAGATGAAGGAATCGTTGTCATAGAAGCACTTTTGTAGAAGCATTGCTGAATTCTGTAACAAGTATATGCATAAAGATCTGATAGCACGTACAAGGCATATTATACTTGACATTCTTGTTTTTCTCACTTTAATTCATCATTGCAGCTATTGTTACAACGTGCCACTTTTGCATTAGGCAAATTTCACAAAAAAATTATGTGACTCAAAAGTACATTCCTTATGAAAATATGTGAAAGTAAGTATTGATCGTGATTTTTATTTATTCTTTTCTCTTTTTTTTTCTTTTTTTTTCTTTTCGTGGTCTGTCAAATAGAGCATTTCCACTGCTACTTGATTTCAACAAAGAGCCTTTCTAGATTTATGTTTTGGGCCTACACTGTGAAGTCAGTTTCTACAGAATTTTATTCTAGAGCCATGGGAATTAGGGGTGGGAAAACTGTCAAGGGCTATGATAAATTCCTATTCCCAGTGCTGGATTATTCCTCAGAATTAGAATGCATGGCAATGTATATTGGAATATCTTTTCTAATGTTCTAATTTTCTGTCTTATTTTAAATGTCATAAGTGATGATTCATCCATTTCCACCCAAAGATGATTTGTTCCTTCACTTTGATATTCATTTTCCATATTGATTCTAAATTCTGCTTAATTTCCTACCATTAATTTCTACTTTGTTGTAAAAGTAGCCTTAGTTTCTTTACCCTTTGAGTACTGATATCCTACCTAATTGTCACCTACACAAGCTAAACTTTATTGTTTTTTTTCTAATAAGCAGGGATCAAAGTTTCATTATGCACACTGTTGAGATGCACACAAATTAAGAGGAAGTCCTTGCCATAAATGCTTTATATTCTAAACAGGCAATACTGTAAAACAGTGATAGAAGCATGTAAGCAGACTGTGGAGGTACAAAATATAATGATTATTTGGTTGTGGTTTGTGTTTCACTTGCTAGATTCTCCCAACCTCTTCTTGTGTCCCCCAGAAAGGTACCCTACACTATGTGCACCACCACTGGTAACATTTCTCTACCTTTCATAGAGAAATAACCCTTTTTTAGTTAAAACCAAAAATGTCAAACTGCAAAACTGAGCTTTCTTTGTGCCAGCCCTTTTCTCACCAGAGCTGTTTCAAGAGCAATCAGGCTCAGATGCTTCCTATTGGTGCTCTCTTAAAGGAAATGTCTCTGAGTAGAGAATTGGTAACCTGGGCCACTCACCATTAAAGCCCTGTCAGAAACCTGTTAGGTTTTTATTTTCTTTTGTATTTAATTTTTTTTACCTCAGAGAAGTCCTTTTAGCAATTAATTTACTGAAAGACTTTACAAGTTGGAGGAGGAAAACCTGGAAAGTCCAAAGGAAATGACATAAATGTATAGTACTCAAGCTATAGTAAAAAAAATAAAATCTACTAGGGCTCTGATCCCAGTGTGATAAAATGTTAGACCTATACAAAGGGAAAAAAATATTTTCTGCTATCTTTACTCACTTGTAGAATAGAGCTACTCATGTTAGGTACTCAGGATTCCTCTCGTAGATCTTAAGTTAGAATGACAGTATGTTTAACACTGGATATCACTCCTGTAAGCATGGATATGATTGTATCACATTAAATGTCAAATGGCACCAGTATACTTCCTGAATTGCAACTAAAGCATAGACAAGTTATGTTCCGACACACAGCGTTATTATGCCATGATTATAAAGAAAGGTCTAATATAATTATATGGCATAGGTTGGCTGCAACGGGTTGGCTACTGCACCTTGCCATATTTGTGTTTGAATTCAGAATTCCCTGAAAAGGAGAATTCTTACCAGCTCTGCAAAAGCATACGAAAAAAATTCTCTAATAGCTTAAATATATGTATACACCAAGATTTTTGTGTGTGTCTATTGCCTTAGTTGAGGGTGCCTCAATTTTGGAGTGTCACAATCACTAGGTTTCTGATACCATTAGTTATAGTGGGACCTTAAAGAGACCCTTAAGTTGATTTTTCATGACCAAATTCAAAGTGTTTATTTTGGATTATTGATATTTTGGGTTATGATGACCTACAGCGTAACAGTTTTTGGAATGATCTGCCTTCCAAAAGAAAATGCTTTGGGGCATTTAGTTAGTTTCTGTCAACATGATGATCAGTCAGTCTCTAACATTCCACATACAGGCAGCGTGCATGCGCATATGTGCCATAGTCTGTAGTGCGGTGGTGATGGTATCAGTGTGCAGTACTGAAGCCCCTGCTCTTCTGTTGCCTATATTGCATACCATTTCCCTGTGCACCCAGCTATGATGCATCTGTCCATTTCCTGTGCAATGCGACACATTCCAGTTCTAAGGAGCCAGCATATTTCAGTGAAATGAAACATTCCAGTCAGTTCTCATTACAACTGTATGCATGTGTCAGGAAAGCACACCCTCCATGGGTATGTGATAGATCACCCATGCAAGTCTGATTCAAACATGAGGGAGGTCTGCTTCAATGACGATAATGCAGTTCTGCCAGAAGACTGCTGTAGTGTTAAGGGACCCTTCTTTTGGACAAATTGCTTAAGTGCGGTCCCTTGACTGCTATTGTATTTAAATTGAAAAATCACATAATGCTTCTTGGGTAAATAGATGTTAACTTCAGGCCTAAGGCGAATATTCCCTTAAACCATGTTCAAATATCTACATTTGCCATATATCAGCTGATCTGAAGTGCTTAGTGACTTTTGCATTTTCCCTTAATCATTGCACTGCTCTCTGAGCAAGGACCTTTGAGATACCTTGCCTGTGAACAATGCTATATAAAACCAAATTTTATTCTTTCCCATTAATTTGCCTCATAAATACTTCTAGCAATAATGAAGTATTAGTTGCAAATAAAAATTAAACTCAAGTATGTTAGGGCTGCATTACTGTATATTAGATGGTTAGACATTGAGAGCATCTGTCATCTAGTACTGCTTTGTTTATCTGATTAGCAGGGTTCTTCTTTATATTATTCAAGAGACAGTTTGGTATTCAATATGATCAAATGTATCTGTGCATCAGTGATAGTATTTGTAAAAATGTTTTACAGGTATAACATATGACACATGGTGTACAAGGATTTTAAATATAATTTGTTGTTCTTCTAACAAAGGTGTCTATAGTGGCTAAAATATGGGAAGAAATATTCATTGGTTTAGTACCTCTGCTCTTCCAAGATTTTGTGATATCCCAAGTTATTTGCTTGAAGTAAGAAATGTAACAGGCAGCGACATGTTGGAAATCCATTATTTACAGTGATTATCTACATTGCAGTATTGTCAGCTAAGGTTGTTGCAGCTGAAAGTTTGTCCAAATCACCACAGTACATTGTTTGTGAAGTTTCTGATTCATTTTTTAAAATATATATATGTAGAGTATTAAACAATGTAGACCCATATATTTTGTTTTCCATCAAAAAGTCATTTACCAACTCTTCTACCTCAGCTACTGTTGTAAGACTCTATGATTTGACTAAACAATAACTAGACTTATTTAGATGACACTGGCGACATCTACTTTAGACATTTTCTGTGCAGCTGACTAATTAACTGCACAGTAAATATCTCGGCATCTACACATGCACCTCTATTAGAGTGCACAAAACTAATAAACTCCACAGCAGGGTATTACTTGTGTAAATACAAGTACTACCCTGCTGTGGAGTTTTTTAATGTGAAGCAGCACAACTTAGAAGCTGCAGGGCTGGCTGGGGCATGAGGTTCTTCAGTGTGGGGGTGCCTGCCAGCCAGCCCTGCAGTGAAGCACCCTTGCGCTCTAGAAAACCCCTCCATAGCACGTTGAGCCAGGTTGGAGCAACCCGACTGCTGCAACCCAGCAAAACGTGCTGCAGTCCAGACATGTGTGAGCTTCCCGGGAGCAATACATTCCAGACAGTAAGCTCCGCAGTTTATTGCTGCACACTAATGGCATGTGTAGACGCACCCACTATGTAGTAATGTTTTGGGTTTGCTAAGATTTAAAAGTGAGTAAAGTACATAAATAACTCCTTATTAAAATTTTTAATCCTTTTTTCTGTCAAGACAGTAGCATATAATGTGTTCATACTGAAATGAGCTCAAGTGCAATAGTTTGGTTGTTATCTTATGCATGCTTTGACACCAGTCTTAGTTCAATAGTTATCTATTGTATCAATGATCTACTGATTTGGAAATCCTCCAGTAGTATATGCACAGACACTAAAGACCGTTGCAATTCCATTGTCATATGAGTAAGTCGTAGCCAATGGGTCACAAGGACATTTTTTAACTGTCTCTTCTCATCTACTACGTTACAGTGCATGGAAAATGCATCAAGGTGTGGGAAAAAAGTCTGTGCAATTTTATGCACTTCAAAGCCTCATCCATCTACCTTCAGTTATGTGACTCACATTGGTATCAAGTTTGTAATGCTTCCAAATAACTCACTGTAATCCCAATCAGAGAGCACAAGTGATTCCATTAAATGTGGACCTGTAGATTAAATTTCAGCCACATCTACACCTGTGTTTTACTGTGGAGCAGACTAATTAGCTCTACCTTAAAGTGTTACACTATGTGCTGGTATTGGGGTTCAGTAGATTAATTATCTCCATTGCAAGATAGTACTGTTAGGGACAGTACTGTCTTAAGGCAGAGTATTTATTTGCAATCAAACACACATGTAGGCTGTGGCAGGGGCTGGCTGGAACATGAGGGTGCTAAAGTGCAGAGACAGTCTGCCGGCTAGCCCCACCCAGCCACCTCTCTGCCACCGCCACCTGGATCCCGAGGCTGACCCCCAGGACATCCTGTGAGCCCAAGGATGCTCCACCGTAGCTCAGACTGTTGTGTCCCAGGAGCAACTGATTCCAGCATGAACTGCACCAGAGTTTATTGCATTGCACTAATTGCATATATAGATGCACCCAGCATGCTAGAGTGTCTCAAGAATGCAGTTGTTTTCTTAGGTAAATCAAGTATATTTAAGAAAATATTTAAGAAAAATGTTAAATAAAATATTGAAATAATATGAAGATTCTGGTTTAGCTTTTTAGAAATGAAGGCATCCAAAATTAAGTTTTCTCATCCTCTGGTCAGCTATTGTGACTAGATAATACATATTACTCATGCTGTCTCCATAGAAAGAAATACATCTGTTTGAAAAATAAAAATACTCAATGATATGCACATCGTGTGTGTGTGTGTGTGCGTGTGTGTGCATGTGTGTGTGTGTGCACGCACATCTACATATTCATTAATGCACAGTGGTTGCTGAGCTTTTAATGTAGTACTTGTGAATCAAGTACTAAATAAATGCACAGTAACCAGAGTTACTGCACAGTAGCGCTGGCAAATGACTTTTATGTAACACTACTGCCCAGTAGCCTAATAATACTGTGCAGTAGCATATTAGCACTGTTTGTTAGTGTCTCATGTAGATGCGCCCTGTGTGTGTGCAGATATGTGTGCAGTTCTTGTAAGTTGTTCAGCATTTCCATTTCTCCAAAATAGTCTTCATATTTTTGCTTCAATATTTTTGCTATTCACGTTTACAAATAATCTGTTGACCTTGACAAAGACTAGTATCAACTGTTTGGGAAAATTAGCCATTTGATTTTGGGAGTTGTAAAATTGGATTTATATGAACCTCAGGAACTCACTATGATTGAATGGGGGTGTATATAAATGTGTATACCGTGCAATTTGTTTCAAATATAAAGAAAGTAGAATAAATGCCCATCGCTGGATAAAAAATAGATTGTCTTACATACATAAAAATACTTAGGTAATTCAGTTAAACTACCAATAGAAACAAATGCTGTCATGTATTTTCTTAAATTGAACATAATTTTTCTAGCTGGGAGACTCTATAGAGTGTTTTTTTAATGGTTTTTGAAAGTAACTTAATTCTTTATTTATATACTTTCCACTATTTGATTTTGTGGGGGCTTTATTACTCTGTACAAATTTAACAAATTTTCTATTCTGAAGATAAGAAATGCCTGAAATGGTAAGAGAACAATAGACTATTCTTCACCCATAGATTCTTGAATATCACTTTCAGGCTTACCTGTAGGAGGTTTAGCTGTATTGTAACTAAAGAATTTGCCCAAACTAATATTTCACACAAGTCACAATATGGAAGAAAGTAAATGAGGGTGGAGGGATGCTTAATGAATAAGATCTCTGATGTTATTTGAAGATCAAGCACTTTAAGAACCAGAGAATGGGTAAAATCAGTGAGCCTGAGGCTCATGGAAGGAATATTTATTTCTTCTTTTTTAAATGTTACTCTTTTTATCAGGCTGTGCCACTATTTGTTTTAGACAGTTTGAAATGGCAGTATAAATATATGCTGTTGCAGAAAGAAACATAAGCCGGCCAGGCCATTGGGTTCAAATTAATGCAGTCAGTATTAGTCTTTCTGACTCTCTTTGACATCTGTCTCCCCAGAGGGTCCAGATTCTTCTCTTTCCAAATCTGGCCACCACACAGCCTTTGCAATGTTGAGTGTGAACAGAACAAAAAAACTTGAGCGTATGAGTTACATATAAAATTAAGCTTTGTCATGGTCTATTGACTTCAGTCCAGGGAATAAAAATGGTACAGAACTTGGTGGTTGAGGCATTTGGAGTGTCTGTGGAGTGAAGAGAGGGGGAGGACTGCATTGAAGAGACAGAATCAAGTATGCTTACTGAATATTGGTGCCTAGGAAGAAAATCGCCCCTCTCTTCCACAGGCTGTTTGAAAGCTCCATCTTTTAAGGTATTTGATGTTTTGAAACTTGTGTGGAAAATTACCATTGCCATCTGAACTCTTAGACCTCTATGCACTGCTGCATGAGAAAAAGACCCAAACACATATACTAGGTTATAATACTCTAAAGTGCAAATATTAGGGGTCATGTTTTAATTTTCTTGTTTGTCTTTATGATTTCCTAAGTCCCTTAGGTAATTTATTATGGTTTCAAACTAAAATCATTAGCAACCTTTTCACATAGACATTGTTGGACACCTTAAAGTCAGTATCATGCTCAGCTATGACAGTACTGTATACTAGAAATTATATTTGTCATTTAAAAAATATTTATTTGTTTTTCTTAAAAAAGAATGAAAGAAAGACAACTGTTTTGCCTTAGGAAGTTTACTGGTGCCATCTTCATCTAAAGAATACAATCTAAAGAATAGCAATAATAAATAATGAGTTCAGTGTTTGGCAATACCCTTGCAAAAATTTGTGGTCATAATATTTCTAATGCTACAGTATTCTTCTGTCATGATATCTGATAGTCAGTTCTGGAGCAAGGGTTGTTTCTATTCTTGTGCATCATTCAATGGCAAGCTCATTTTGGGCAGTTTTAGTAACTGAATTTCTCTTTGATTACTTGTACTCATGCAAATGGAGGATTTCTTCAGAGTAGTTTTGCACAGTGGGTCGGACCCATGGCTATGCTATAAATTATGCTAAGACAGTTGTACTTAACTTTTGGCTGGCAGGCCATGTCATTTGGCTCTCATGGTTCCCCATGGATCCAGGAATTTGGTGGCAGGGGAACAATGGCAGCATAAATTGATGCTCCCCTACTGCCAAATTTCTAGACATGTGAGGAGACCCACAGGCTAGATAACATCCCCTTGCATGTTAGATTGTGCTGGAATGTGGAAATATGGGTTGGGTGACTGCATGATGAGCTCTGGTGTGTGGGGTCAATCTGGCAGGAAGCCAAAACAGGGTGCTTGGGGTAGGGCCAGCATGCTGACTTACACCAGTTGACCTACCTCATGGCCAACCTGACATGGGATCCAGCCCACAGACTAATCCTGTGTGCTTATCTGTCCCATGGGGCTGGAAGGTTGGGCACTACCTTGTAAAAATATTAAATGAAAATGATGAAGGAGAGTTGTTTTCTCATTCTAGAATCTGAGCAACGAGGTTCTTGCATATTCTGAGGGCCTTGTTACACAATCGTTTTATACAGCTTCTTCTTCCCTACCCCCTGCAACCATCTGTCATACACCCCCTATAGCAGGGATAGAAATCTGTCCTGGCTCATCAGTCCTGTAGTGGCAATTCACAGTTGTGGCTCCTAGTCAGGCCCCTGCTCACCTGCTTTCTAATGACAAGTTATAGCTGTACAGGTGGGGGAGAGTCAAAAAAGTTTTTTAGGCTTAGGGGCAAGGGACAGAAGTTACACATAAACCAGTTTAAGTGATCAGAAGCTGATTTAAACCTGTAACAGAACAGAAGTCAGTGCACATAAACCAGTTTCAAAATGGCTGAAACTGGTTTAAGATAAATGTGGGTGAATGTAGTATCAGACTTAACTGATTTAGGTTAAACCAGTTCATGGAATTTCTGTCCCGGACCCCATCCTGATTCCAGTTAAATCACAGTCCCCCAGCATCCCAGGATGCTTTGCATCCCTGGGCTGGGCTGGGCTGTGCTATCTGCTCCTGCAGAGCAGGGCTGGCCCCACCCCTCCGCTCTCTAACTAGTTGCATGAGGGCTGGCTGATAAGGGGTTGGGGGTGGGAAACCCAGCTAGGGACACAGCCCAGTCTTCCTGGCAGGAGCAGAGCACCCCTGCCAGACTTTCCCCCCACTGGAGTGGAGGGGATGGGGGTGTAGGCAGCAGGCTCAGGTGGAGGGGAGGGAGGGGGGTTTAAACCCCTCCATGGCCCATATGACCCCTGCCTGGGTCTGCAGGGTGCTGCCATACTTCTACCTCCCCCACCCCACTCCTAACTCAAGAGGGGGAGAGAATAGCACCTGCCAGGGTTTTCTCTGTTTCTCCCTGCTGAAGCAGAGAGCAGGAGGCATGGCCATGGCCCAGCCAGGGCTGGCAAGGTGAAGCAGGGAAGGGAGGTTTAATCCCCCCTCCCTCCCTTCCTTCTCCCATCGGCCTGGTACCCTAAGTGGAGTCTTCCTGGCAAGAGTGCAACAGCCCCTGTCAGGCTTTCCCTCCTCCCCTCGTTGGCCACTTGAGTGGTGGGAGTGTGGGGGCTGAATGACAGCTCCGGGCCAGCCTCCTGAGGCAAAGTGGGGAAGGAAGGGCCATCACAACCCCCACTCCTGCTGGTTGATTATTGAGCGGGGTGGGGGGAAGGGAGGGACCCTAACAGGGACTGCTGTGCCTCTGCCAGACAGACCCTGGCTGGAGTCCTGTGCTGGTGGAAGAGGGGAGGGAGGGGGGATTAAACCCCCTGCCCTCCCCCCTTCACTGCCACCTTCTAGCCTGAGCCACTAGCACTCCCAGCTTCTTCCATGAGCCACTGCAAGCATATGGCTGTATTTCCAGAATCAAAAGTGAATGTCTTTTCACTTGTTTCTCAGTTCAATCTACGCGGGTTAGACTAACCTGCAAAGATTTTAATAATTCAGGCTCAGACTTCTTGAATTTCTGTACTTAGCCAAGGTGTGACTGCTCCAAACTCAAGCTAGCACTAACACTGATCAACATTTGAGCAGCTTCAAGTGCAACGTGTAACCCAGCCCTGATACTATTTTATGTACTTATGGATTAAAGCTCAAAACGCTGCCTGTCAGGCACTTTTTCATTTAACTTGGAAATAGGAACTTAATGAATTTAAAGACATTAGTTTTGAATTTCTTCAGATTGTTGTGGTTTTATGTGAAGTATAGATAGGAAAGACCTGTCAATTTTCCCTTTCTTTTGCATTTGCTTCTTATTATAAATCACTCTTTCTTTTGCTTTTTATTATAAATCACATTGATTCCTTGATAGTTCATCTTCCAGTTTCCACTACAATCAATCCGTTTTGGACAGTGACCAAAAATATTTTAAAGACATCACCATTTTTCAACTCTGTCTTCTCAGACTGTCATATCAGAATAAACTGATACCATTCTACCAAAGTGGAATTAGCTGCCAGACATAATTTGCCTTATTTCTGTCTCCTGTATCTCAGCTTTTGCCTCAGATGATTTCCAATGCATTTGTCTCAATATTGTAAAATGGCTTCCTGTCAGAAAACATAAAAGGCGAAGTTCTGTCCATGCTAAATTAAGTTCAGTATGGTTACTTGAGTATAACATAAGAACATAAGTGTCATACTGGGTCAGATCAATGGTCCATCTAGCCCATAGCATGGCAGAATTTGGCTTACACTGTAAAACAGGACTTCCAGTTTATAGCTTAGAGAAGGGAGGGCAAAGTTCAGCCCTTGGGCTGGATCTGGCCCTCAGCGGACTCTGTTTCCCAGCAGCGCCTGCCCGTGTCACTGTAGCCAGTTTCCATGGACACGCCAGGAGCAGTGGGGCCAAGGGTGTATGGAGACCATCCCAAGCAGCACTGGCAGGATGCGCAGCTGAGCAGGGAGCTGCTCTGGGGCCAGGGCCATGTCTGGAGCTGGGATGTTGCTGTAGTGACAGCACAGGCCAGAGCTGTAGATTACGGCTCCAGACCATGCTGTTACCGCTGCAAAATGCTGGCCCCAGCCCTGGAGCAGCTCCCCACTGAGTCGTGTGCCCTGCCAGCACTGTTTGGGCCAGTCTCCTTGGAAGCCGTGGTCCTGTGCTGTCCTCGCCCCACCACTCCTCGGGTATCCATGAAACCAGCCCCAGTGACACCGGCAGGTACTGCTGGGAAATGGAGTCCGGCTGGCCAGATTTGCTGTTTTGCCCACCCCTGACTTGGAGGGAATTATTTAGGTGTGGTTATATGAGAGTGGGGCGCTCAAAAACTGCAAACAGTTCATAGCAATTGATTCAAATTAAGCAAGATGGAGGTCTATTTTCCCTGGCATTTCACAGTGGGGAGTGTAAATAATCTTCCTTCCTGCCTTGGGCCAGGCATAATCTTGGTTTTTGCCCTCTGATCAAGTAACATAGATTCATAGATGTTAGGGTCGGAAGGGACCTCAATAGATCATCGAGTCCGACCCCCTGCATAGGCAGGAAAGTGTGCTGGTTTCAGATCACTCCAGCCAGATGCCTATCTAACCTCCTCCTGAAGACCCCCAGGGTAGGGGAGAGCACCACCTCCCTTGGGAGCCCATCAGACCAGCCCAAAACCTGGTTTTATATTCCTCATGGGTGGGCAAAGGTGGGCCCTTTGGAGCTGGGTTGCCATGACTAGGAAGAGTTCACGTGACATTCTACAAAAAGGTAGGGAAAACTTTAACTCTGAGTGTCCCACACGGAGCTCCATGGGCTATTATACAGTCACTGGGCACATCTACACAAGACATTTACTGCAGAGCTGACTAATTAGCTCTGCACTAAAACATCACCGTTTACCCATGTGGTGCTATTAGGAGAGCATAAAACTAATTAACTCTACCATAGGATCGTACTGCCAGACACAAGTACTATCCTATGGCAAAGTTATTTTACTCTGCTGCAATACATGTGTAGACACTGACAGGGCTCTCTGGGGCATGAGGGTGCTTCAGTGCGGGGGCTGCCTGCTGCTTAGCCCTGCACTGAAGCCCACTTGTGCCACAGCCAGCCCCTCCAGAGCACACGGACCTCCTGCCAACCAGGGCTGCTCCAACCTGGCTCAACATACTGCAGTCCCAGGCACACATGCAAACGTGGCCCCAGGAGCAATAAACTCTATTGTGAACTGCGTTGGGGTTTATTCAGCTGCATTAATAGCATGTGTAGACATGCCCACTGTGTAATACAGTAGTTCCAGGAATCACCATACAGGCAGAGACCTCCTTCCAATGAATGATGCCATGACTGAAAATCAGTTATGCCCCTATTGTTTGATTTAGTGTCTGCTTAGAAGTTTTGATTCTTCCAAAAGACAAGATTGAATACCTCTTCACTAATTTTCCAGTACTCTGTGATTAAACAAAAGAACATGACTGTACTTTGTCTATAAAATAATGTACTGCACAATTAGACCTTTGTTAGGAGAAACATTTCACATTCTGAAGTAGTGTTTGATGTTGTAAATGTGTCATACTGGCGGCTCTAATTCTTTTTGTACTTCTTTTATTTGAGTGATCCATAGTAGAAGAATGCAGGAATATCAGTGGCAAGGTCCAAATCATTCCAGGCATAATTTAACTATATCATTCATGTAAGTTGTAAAACATTATTATCATGAACAGAGTAGCTTCTCTCAGTTGAATCAAAATCTCCACCCAGCTTTCTATTTGAAAAGGACTTCCTTGTTCAGGTGTATTTTAAATTTTTAGCAGTGAATTTTCCAGTATTGAGGATTTGTATCTTGAATGTCGCTGTATTTGCATAAGACTATACAAATTGGTGGCTTGAGCTTTGTGCAAGTTTCTTTTTCAGTGCTTGTTCTCCCAAGGTCATTGTCTGCTGAATAATCCTACTCTGGCCTTCAAAGCAGAGATTGCACTTTCTCTTTTTGACAAACTTTCCTCTGGTCAAAACACTCATAAGTCTGTTGTGGCACCCCCAAGCAGATTACCTCTCCTATCTCAAGTCATCGCTTTCTAATTCAGTCTTTTTATAGACTGTCGACCTGCTCCTCCAAAGCCATAAATCCTCAACAAACTTTAAGTATAACAATATTTAGAGATTTTATCAGTAGGACTCTACTGAGGCTTCAGAGTCCCATTATCTTACAATCTTTTCTTTAAAAAAAATAAAAACATGTTTGACAGGCTGGACTTTTTCATCATCTTTCTCTTACTGTCTTGACCTTGAGTTGCTTTATCCCTTTGCCCCTTAGTTTGTCTTACTTTCTGCATATAAATTATTTCTTAAGGCTTCCCTATGATAAATCATTAACCTAAATACAGTAAAATGTGATACATCTTCCCTATATAATCCATGTAACAGAATTATTCTTGCTTATTCAGACACCCTGAAGAGGTCCATGTTTTTCAGAATTAAAGCTTTTAATTATTTTTGGCTAATGCAGTGCTTGGAATTATGAAATGTTGGTTAGCAAAGGTGGCATTATATGTTTCCTAATCTCTTGTAATAATTAGAGATAGTGCTGTAATAAGATTTTGTTCCTTTTTATTCACTACTAGGAGAGACGTTTGAATATAATCCCATCTGTGGTAAGAGTGTGTACTTACATATTTTCACAACCATTTAGTTTTGAAAATGTTAATGAAGAATGACTATAAAAGGAGGAGGAAAAAAGAATAAGATAAAGATGCATATATTTAAAAGGTCATACTAGGCCCTTGTGAAAGATGTACTCCGATTACAGAAGCATAGTAAAATGAGAGTCATGCTTTGAAGATAGTATACGATGAGTTTAGTGCTGATACCAGAGGGAATTTATTTCCAAGAAGATCATTACATCTTATAAATGACTCCTAGGAAAGATACTTAGAGGAAATATTGTAGGCAAAAGTAAGATGTGAAAATACTTCTATGTGGTGTCCAATAATAATAGTAGCTATACCCACTGAATTTCAAAGCCAAGTGGGTAGACTGAATGCAGCAAAGTCCTTTCAGTTTTTCAATCAGTGTGTATCAGCTTCTGTTGTAATGAAAGGGAACTGCTGGCATATTCCAATATTATGAGCCTGGAAACTTAGAAATGTATACAAAGGGCACAGTGCAATGCATATATGCAAAAAATGTTTCTATAAGCTACCTCTATTTATACATGTAAAGTATCCATGGATGCTAGATGAAAGACAATTAGCTCTATTTTGTGGAACAAAGGCAGAGAAAATACCTTCTTGAATAAGACAGCTGTTGCAAAGATTTTTAGGTGATTTTATATTGATGTACGAATGTTACTGTTTTAAGTATGTGTCCGTTAATCATTTGGTCATTGTAGTGATATCCTTTTTATCCTTCACAAATTCTAAACATTTTCAACTTTTTACCATATCATCCGTGATGGAGTTGGAAGTAATCACAACAAAATTCTATTACTTATTATTTGTATCACTATGGCTTAGGAGCCCAAGTCATATTAGTTATTAACAAAAGTGTTTTAGTACGTATAAGTATTTCTTAGTTAAGCACCAGATAGCATTCATGTACCAAGGTCACAATTCTTACCTGCAACATTTTTAAAAAATGGGAGCCATAAGATTAAACAGATTAAACTCAGAACATTCACCGGTTTCTTTAAAGACTACTTCAGGAATGTCTTGAACTACTGCTTATGAAAAAGACCTGGACTCTAGAGCCACCTGACATATGAAGTGTCATTCGGTGTGAAGAGAATCAAGTAAGACAATCTGTTCAGACAGGCAATAAAACAGTGGTTCCCTTTAACTTGTGATATTATTAGAATCTCACTGCTGTGGCTACACTGAAGAAAACCTAGTTTGAAGATTCATTGGTCAAGAAACTGCTAGCTAGTTAATGATGATCTTTCCAACCCTGTGCAGGTTGGTGAAAGGGTAGTAACTAATCCCCTTACAACTGGCTCTTTTGTCTTTTGGTTGGGCTTTCCTTTTCCTTTTCCTTTTCCCTTTATAGCTGTTGTTGTTTTTCTATATATTGTGTCTTTTTATTTTTTCTAGAAATTCTTTTTTACTGATTATTTAATACTAGGCCTGTGTGAACTGGCTAGTATTCACTTCAGATTTGGATTTGACCGATTTGGGGGACAACGATTCGATCCGGTGATTCAAATCACTTTCCCAAATCGATTTGGCTGAATCTGATTCAGAGATTCAGCAACCACCAAATCAGCTGAATCAAACAGGCCCCATCCCCCACCCGCTCTCCCAGCCCTGATAATGGCTGCCTCGCCTGGTCCCAGTGTCCTGGCACTTAAAAAAAAAAAAAAAAAGCCCCACACTCAACAGCTCCTGTCAGGTGGGGGGCAATCCCCGCTGCCCCCCCCCCACTGCCCTGTGCTGCATGGGGGGGTTTGCCATGAGTCCCCAGAAGCACTGATGGCCACTGCCGCAGCCGGTGAATGCAGGGCTTTTTTTTTTTTAAAGAGCTGGGACACTGAGGCTTTGCAGGGCAGCCATTGATGGGGCTGGGAGAGCAGGTGGGGGTTGGGGGTGCTCAGGAGGACTGGGGGAGCAGGCAAGGAATGGGACCAGGTGGGGGTCCCCCCCATGTTCCCATCCCCCTTCCTTCAGCCCCACCACCACCCCCTACTTACCGTCACGGAGCCTGGGTCCAGCTATCTGCAGTGACAAGTAGAAACTGCCCGAATCACCAAATCTCCAAATCTGTCTCCAAATTTTTTCCAAACCAATTCAGAGACTTCAAATTGGTTTGGACCTTTTTATTGGTTTCTTGATTTGATTCGGATTCAGAGATTCAGCTGCCAAATCAGGCTGAATCTCCTCGAAATCGAATCAGCACCCAAATATTCACACAGCCCTATTTAATACATGCAATGCTTTTAACAAAATGGTACACGTAATCTAATTTTCTTTCCTTTTGGAGCAAATGGGAAAAAGGGTACAGGAAGAAATTAGAGAAAAAGACTTTGCCCCAAGTTTTTAACAAAAGTGGGCTGGTCGATTTGTGCATATTAACTGATGAAATCCATTATAGCATAAACTATTCCAGTTTCTTCCAGAACTAGTACAGTTAAAAAAGCTGTTAGAGGTGATGGTTTGTAATAGCCACCAATTCATTAAAAAGATTTAATCTTTGTTAGTGAAATAAATAACAAAGCCCCTGTACGGTTTGCCTCTTCTTTTCACCATGAATATTTCCCTACAGTTCTGTTAAAGGAGCTATCACTAGCGACCTACTTAATTCAAGGTTTCACAGATTTCACAGAAACTGAAATTGCAAAATCTGTGTAATCATGGAATCATAGAATCATAGAAGTAGGGTCTGAAGGGACCTTGTAGATCTTCAAGTCCGACCCCCTGTCTGGGCAGAAGGAAAACTGGGCTCAAATGACCCCAGCCAGGTAGGCATCAAGCCGCTTCTTAAAGACCCCCAGGGTAGGAGCCAGCACCACTTCCCTTGGAAGTTGGTTCCAGGTCCTTGCCGCCTTTACTGTGAAGTAGTTCCTACGGATGTCTAATCTAAACCTACTCTCCAACAACTTGTGGTTGTTATTCCTTGTTATCCTGGGGGACACTAGGGGAAACAAGGTCTCCCCCAAACCCTTCTGGTCCTCCCTAGTGAGTTTATAGATGGTCACCAGGTCCCCCCTGTGACAGTGCACTGTGTGTGCCTGCCACTTTAAGGGCCTGGAGCTGGCAGCCTCCAGGTACCTGATGAGGGCAGCCATTTTGAGGCAAGGGCTGCCTATATAAACAAGGCAGTTTGGCTGCAGGAGGCCAGGCAGCAACATTGCCTGGCCGAAGGGCTGCTGAGAATGACCCGGAGGAAAGGGGGAGCTGCAAGGGGTTGGTAAGGAGGCTCCTGGTCCTGGGCATGACCTGAAACTGCACCCTGCCGGGAGTGGGTGGCCTGGTGGGGCTCTCAGTGGCGTGGGAGCCCCCAAGAAATGCCAGGCCAGTTATCACCCTGGTGAAAGGTGGGTTGGGGCGCCTTAACCCCTAGCTGCCACCACCGGGTGGGTAACCCTGTTTGTGGAGGGGCCCAGAGGGCGGACCCTGAGAGAGAGAGAGTGACGAGGGCATGGTACTGTGGTTGCCCCAGGAGAAAGCAGGTAGCAGCACGGTGAGCCCGGAGACAGAGTGAGGGGCTAAAGACCCATCCCGAAGGAGAGAGTACCCTCGACTGGCCCAAGCTGGCGCCAGGACCAGGAGGGTCAAAAGGGCCAGGGGCCCACCGTGAGGGATGCCCAAGAGCCAGGGGCCTGGGGTCCTGACTGGCCTGGAGGTGGGCCAGGGCAAGAGGCCGAAGGTCCCGGGGGGACCATGCCCGAGAGGGGAAAGTAGCTTCGGGGGGGGCTAGGCAGCCCGGATGACAGCGGAGAGGCCGCCTGATAGGAGAGGATCATAGAGGGGTCCTGTATGGAAGATTCTGGGGCCCAGCGTGGGGTCCGGTGAGGAGATGAACACCAAGATGCCATCTGCGAGGCTTGGGCTGCAGTATTGGGGAGGTAGGAGCCGCAGAGAGCACCCCCTGGCATCGGGGCACTAAATGGGTAGCGTCCCGCTAAATTGACATCTTAATTGAATCAATTAACATCAAAGGCATGCCGGGCAAGATAGGCGGGTGGTTGCCCAGAGACAGGTGGGCAGGCCATGGAGATCGACCCCAAGGAGGCCCCCCTGTCATACCCCCTCAGCCTTCTCTTGTGAAGGCTGAACAGGTTCAGGTCCCATAGCCTCTCATTGTAGGGTCTGCCCTGCTGTCCCCGGATCATGCGGGTGGCCCTCCTCTGGACCCTCTCAATGTTGTCCACATCCCTCTTGAATTGGGGCGCCCAGAACTAGACACAGTACTCCAGCTGTGGCCTGACCAGTGTTGTGTAGAGGGGGAGGATCACCTCCTTGGAACTACTTGAGATGCACCTGTGGATGCACGATAAGGTCGGGTTAGCCCTGCCGACCGTGACCTCGCATTGTCGACCCATGTTCATCTTGGAGTCAGTGATGACTCCAAGATCCCTTTCTGCCTCCATGCTCTCAAGAAGGGAGTTTCCCATCATATAAGTGTGGTGCTGCTGGTTACTACTGCCCAAGTACAGCATCCTGCACTTGTCAGTATTGAAACGTATCCTGTTTTTGTTAGCTCACCCCTGCAACCTATCCAGGTCTTTCTGCAGTCTTTCCCTCCCTACTAACATGCCCACCTCACCTCAAATTTTGGTATCATCAGCAAATTTGAACAGGTTGCTTTTCACCCTATCGTCCAAATCTCTGATAAAGAAATTGAACAGTGCGGGCCCAAGGACCGAGCCCTGGGGGACTCCGCTGCCCACTTCCCCCCAGGTCAAATATGACCCGCCCACCACCATCCTCTGAGTACAACCCTTCAGCCAGTTTGCAATCCATCTGACTGTAGGCATTGATGCCTCAGTCGCCTAGTTTTTTAATGAGGATGGGGTGGGAGACAGTGTCAAAGGCCTTGCTGAAGTCCAGAAAGACTACATCCACGGCGACACCTGCATCCAATGCTTTTGTGACCTGATCATGAAAGGCAATCAGGTTGGTCTGACATGACCTGCCCCTAATGAAACTGTGCTGGTTGCCCTTGAGTATCATCCCCGATGCCGGCCCATCACAGATATGCTCGGTCCTATAGTTGCCCGGGTCCTCCCTTTTTTAAAGAGGGGGACCACAAATCAACAACAACAACAAACAATAAAAACAAAATGCTGGCTCCCAGGAGAGGAAAGCACTGGCTGGTGGGTCAGCATGAAGGGTAGCAGACAAGATGATGGCTGCCTCCTTTTTTCCTCCTCCCTCTGCCAGGGCCTCTCCACACTGCCCTGAGGGGCAGGGATGCATAAAGGGCAACCAGCAATCAAGATGACAGCTGACCCCTCATCTCTCCTCCCCCTGGGCCTCTCCACCAATCAGTGCAAGGGGTGGGGCTGCCATAAAATGCCCATGGCTCTGCACACCACAAGTGAGCCGTGAAAGACTCTGCCTCACCGTAATTTAGGTAGGTCCCTTGCTATCACAGCCTACTTGTCTAAGGGCCTTGTCATACCTTATGCTATGAACCACACAAATGTTGATCAGCTTGGAGTTCAGAGCAGTCACACTTCAAGACTAAAAACTTTCTTTAACTGTCTCCCATCTACACAGCTGTGACTTACTCCTAGAGGCCTGGTAAACAGGGCTGGTGAGCCAGGACAGGCTTTGATCCCTACTCGACAGGCAGGAGATGGGTTGGGGGGATGCGGGGTCGGGAACATGTAACTGTCAATGTCACCTGCCTTCCCTGGAGCCTAGAGTGGGTGTGGGCAGCATGCAGCAACCATGGGTGTGGTTTGCTGCAACAAGGCATCCCTCCCTCCCCACCACCCCTCCCTCTAAAGCCACCACTGCCACCGCGGCTGGGGCTGCTAAATGCTCCCGCCAGCCATGGCATGCTGAAACAGGCAAGGTGGTTTCAGCAATGCTCCCAGGCTGGGCAGCAGTGGAGCCATCAGCTCTGGTTTTCCATGCCTGATGCCCCCCTCACTCCCTACCAATCCCGACTTGCCTCAACCTGTTGCTATTTTCAGCTGTGCGCAAAAACACTATGTGGCGGAGAGCCCACTGCAACCTGGAATACTAGAGAACTTCAATTTGAGTGGCACAGCTGTGGGTAGTGGCCACACCTTAATGAAACAGGATCAAGGTGTTATGCAGATCAGAGATAATCCTGCCCAGGAGTGGTGTAACTTTGAGCTGCATAAGGAGTGCTTTAAGCCACTTAGAGGTGTTAACATGCAGCCAATCAAGGGGTTGAGAGCTCCAGGAACTGCCTAAAATTACCATGTAACAAGGTCCTTATAGACTAAAGGGTTATAGAAGAGGACTTCTAGAACTTTGCAGATATTACATTGGGTACTATTTCCTTTTCAAGCCTGGACTTTAGTTGCATGTTATGTGGATAATTTGATAGCATCTATAAAGTTGTCCCTGTAGCATCTATACAAATTATATACATTGTGCAAAAATGAGCAAGTACATGAGCAACTATGAAGTGCTGAGCATCTTCAGTTCCTACTGAAGTTAACAGCTGTTGAAGATGCCCATCATGCTACAGTAAGTCCTCATAACTGCAGGCTGAGGCTTTCAGAACCTTAACAAGGCAATGCTAAGTTGACAATGCATGCAGTAAACCTGTTTTAACCTTAGTTTATTTGTTGTGAATTGTGGCCCTCCCAGCTATGTAGACATCAAACATAGTATTGAGCATAAGGCAGATCATTCCATTCAATGAACAAAGTGTGCTGATTTGCCTGTACAAAAAAATAGAGCATTGTGTTCCAGGTATGGTTGAGCAGAACAATTCAGCACTAATTAAGTAACTAGACACTAATAACTCCACTGGCCAGCAATCACAAAAGCTAATGTTTATATTCATCCTGTAATAAAGCAAGAAGATATTCCCCAATGACTATAAGTAACAAATTTGCCTGGATATGACCTAGTTACATCCAATGGTAAATAGAAGAGCACATCAGCTATAGATGAATACTATTACAATATATTATAGTCATCAGATACTTTAAAATCTGACAGTATATTATATAATTGAATTCCTTAATTTTAGTTTAAAAGTTATCCTAATCTTCTGTTAACTAAAGATTTATCTTTTTTATTATAGCAACATCTACCTCCATGCATCTGACAATTCAGTTCTGAAAATCAGCAATGAGTCTGACCTGAACATCAGTTCAGAGATTGCATATGGGGTGATACAACCTCAGTGCAAATATAAGGATGGCATTTTCTTCAGCCTTTTAATTGTTGCACTGCTGAAGTCATTAATAGTCTTGGCAGTCTTTTTTCCAGTAGGACTTTTATGCCATCTCTATGTTTTTGCTGTATAATCCAAAGATGGTGGTCAGATCAGATTATCAATGCATTTTAAAACTCTCAATTGCTATTATAGTCTTAAAGTTGTTTTACTCATCCTTCTGATTTTTTTATACCACTTTTCAGAAAAATAGGTCTATATTCTTGTTAGTGTAGCAGGCTTGCCTGTTGGAGCTTGGGTTCAATCCCAAGCTTGAAATCTTTCTGTTTTGATTGGTGAAGCCCATCCACCAATCAGGAGGCAGCAAGAGGAGTGAAGTCATGCCCCTTTCCTGAGGGGAGGGGGAGAGGAGTCCCCTCTCCCCCCGACCTGATTGAAGACTGCAACACTCGGATCCAGAAAACTTCAGGGGCGGAGCCCTGGAGAGTATCAAAGGAGCTGCGTGCCCAGCATGAGGCAACACATCCGGAAGAGAGAAGAGCGGGGCTTAAAAGAGCTGAGCTGAGCTGCTCAGCAGGGTGAAGCAGTAGCCCAGAAGCTCCCCTGAAGACTTCCATCAACAGGGAACAGTGGACAGCTCCAGCAGCTGGGCTCTCGGCGTGCAGCACGGAGCACAGCGTCCAGACCCTGGGAACTGCATGAGACATCTTGGGTCTGCAACCTCTGGTGTGTGGCTAGAGATACAGTGCACAGGCTGGTGCACAGAGTAGGGCCTTTGGAGCGCTTGGCCAGCTCAGGTCCTCAACCCCCAGAACAAAGCTGGGAGCTCGGTGCAGGAGGCGCTGCACAGAGGGTCTGGGAGTTGACTGAGCCTGGTGCTGCACAAGGCAGCCCAGGCCTCTGACCCATAGCAAAAGGTTGAGTCCAGGGAGCCAGATGGTGATCGGGCTACTGAGCCAGCAGACGGGGCAGAGTCAGGGACCCCAGAAGCCCTACAGAGAGGAGCCCTGTTCCAGGGGACAGCAACTCCCCCAAAGCCCACTGAGGCAAGAGAGCAGCTTGGTGCAGAGGACGAGGGCCACCTTCCAGGTCTGGGAGCCATGAGTTGCAGGGAAAAGAGGATTCCCACAGGGGAGGGGGAGTCCCCCCTGGTTAAATAAGGGTTCCTGAAAGTGGAGGTCCCACTGGGAGGGCCCCACTTAAGTTACCAGCTTCCTTGTAGGGCTTGGGAGAAGCCCAAGGGCATTGGGGTTTCCCCTCGGGATTAAGTTTATCTTTGGGGTTTATCTGTTTCAGATCAGATACTTACCTGTGACGTACCTGTATCTGGAGCACTGATATAAGGTTTTATGTCATTTACCCAGAGGGTGTTGTTTATGTTACTTGTTTAGATACCTTTAAAAAAAAAATATATATAGTACATGAGTTTATATCCATGCTCCTTTCCCTTGTGATAAGTTAATGTGAATAAATGTGTATATAGTTAAGTCCCCTGACTGTCCTGGCCTGGTTCTATAGGGATGGAGGGAAACTGAGCGGTCTGCAGTCCCCACCCCTCCCCCAACACACCTGCCAGCTAACAATCACCTTCAATTGGAGAAGGGGAGTATATACCCGAGTTACCTAGGCTACATTAGTATAATTTATTATTCATCTTACAATAGCTAACAAAGACTGCGCTGATTCTGAGAACAGTTATATAATAAAAATCCTGCCCCAAATATTTACAATCATATACTATTGTATAGAATACAGCTCCAGTTTCAACAAAGAAAACATTCTTCAATTGAAACCAATCTTGAGAATGCTGCACATATATTTCATGAATAGGATATTTATTCTGACTCTTCTCTAAAGTAAAGGAGTTGTTAGCTTGTTTGATTATGTTCTTTTACTGGTTTGACTTGTATTTTTTTTCTGGTCACTAAATCTGTCACAGTAAAAAAGCTGCAGACATGATTCATAAGTATCTTTTTTCTAGATACTCTGCCACACCCAAAGCTCAAACCTGTTATTGTTAAATGTGCATTGTAATTTCTACTAACAGAAAGAATGTATCTGGCTCCTTCCTAAATCATATCTGATTCTGAACAGAATATATTACAAAGGCAGAGAAAATGTCACATCATAAAACAAAACAAAACAAAAGATTTACCTGATGCAGCTCCAACTCAGGAAATTCAAATGTATTGGTTCCCAGAGCTTGTCCCTTTATGCAGGGAGACAAAAAGCAGTTTCTGGAGCCTTTTCTTCACTCCCAACCCACAGCCCCCCACATCCCCGGGTGCCCCGGTGCCAGGGTCCACAGCCCCTTCCCCCCAGCAGCACCTGAGCCCTGGCTGCCATCCATGGGAGCCGGCAGCTGCTGTGGCTGAAGCGGAGTGCAGAGCCTGGCTTCCTTATCCCTCCCCATTCCCTCTCCTGTGGGCAGCACTGCCAGAGTAGACCCCATAGGGCAGAGGCTGCAGGCTGCCCGCTGTAGGCTTGGGGCTTCCCCCCCTGCTGCCCTCCCTCCAAAGGCTCTGTGGCCCAGTGGGCAGGACTCAGAGCAGGAAGGAGCACCGTGCTGCACCACACCACCGTGGCCACCAAGCTGTACCCCAGCTCACCCAGCAGCAGCGTGGGCACAACACCGTGCCACCACCACTGCCATGCCTCAGCTTGGTGGCCTTGGTGGTGCAGTGCTCCCTTCCACAATGTGGTGCTCCCTCTCTCCTACAAACCACTGCTTTAGAGCCAGCTAGGAAGAAGTTCCCATTTTCTGTTGCATTTACATATCTAGAAAGTAAAGACAGCTGTGTGACCTTAATTCTGTGTCCCTGAGTTTCCTTTTCCACATGGAGACAAAGATGGTGTTCTGAATTTGGCAAAACTCAGTGCTAAGTCTTCAGAAATACAGAAATAATACTTTTAAGGCCAAATGCTTCATCTCGCATCCCTATATGTTTACAATTCACAGCACCCATATGGCAAAAATAGCAATGAACTTAGTGTTTGGTTACTACAGTTCTGGGTGATGTAGATATGCCTGCGGTAGATAATACATAATCAGAAATTCAAGTAAATTCATGCTTTTATCTGAATGTCTAATTGTACACGCATCCATGATTACGTTATCCTGCAGAGCTCAAGATGTATCTCTGTATAACAGCTTTTACTTGTTAAACACGCAGTAGAAAGTCTTACATGTTGTGAATTGCGTGCTATTTTCAGACACTTAAAACTTTTGTTGTTTCTAAGATTTTTTTTTTTCAAATGTCAAAGACATTTGATAAATGCCTTTAAAAAAAAAAAAAAGTCATGAAAATTATCCAACGCAGGTAAAAATCTTCCTTGCTCCCCACTGGGAAGAAAATAATGAAAACATGAATGGTATTTTACTCATCCATCAAAAACAATTATTCATTCCAGATGAATGAGCAAATATATTATACCAAGAATTTGAATTTTTTTAATCATCAGAGGACAAAAAAAGATCTTGAGGATTTCATTAATCTTCAAATACCTGAAGGGCTGCCATAAAGAAACGGGGAAAAAACTTTTTCTGTCTTGCTATGGAGAGTAGGACACAGGCCAGTGGCTTGAAGTTGCAGCAAAGTACATTTAGATTGGATATCAGAAATAAAGTTATTCATTAGTAGAGCAGTGAGGCAGTAGAATAGATGGCTTAGGGAAGTTGTGGACTGTCCATCACTGGAGGTATTCCAGAGAAGGTTAGACAGGCACTAGTCAGGGATGATCTAATATTTGCTATACTTGTGTTCTACTATGGGTATTTCTCATGCTTCTGGGCTTTGCTTGTTGCCACATGGAGCTGGGAGGCAATTTTTTCCCCTTCTGTATGTGTTGATTATTTTTATGCCTTCCTCACAGGTATTGAGTATGCCAGTACCCCTGCTGGGACTTAAACCCAGAGGTTCCTGACTCTAGCCAGTCAGGCTTGCTCCTCTGCTCAGGATCAGACCGACCACCACATCTGGGGTCAGGAGAAAATTTTACCCCATGGTCATACTAGTATGGACTATGAAGGTTTTTGCTTTCCTCTGTAGCAGGGAGTCATAGCCCTCTTCCTGGGATCTCTCAAGCATATTTTAACAACCCTTGAAGCAGCAGCATGTTGGCTGCTCTGGTCCCCCTACTTTACCTGTGTCAGATTAGGGTGTTATGTCTTGTGTTGTGTCAGGATTAACTGTGTAGTTTTGCTAAAAGATTTAAAAAATGGATTTATATTGGAAAGTTTGAATAGGGATGATCCTGCCTTAGGCAGGGGGTTGAGCTAAATGACCTATGGAGATCCTGTCCAGACCTACGATTCTGTGATTATTGTATAGGATGGGGGGGAGGGGGAATATTCCACACCTCAAAAGATTCAAACAACCAAAGTACATTTTACCAGAACTGTAATTGTTGGAGTGAGAACAGGCCTAAGAAATGTCACATTTTTTTCATTAGAGTGTAGGTACTTAAAAATTAGCTTAGAATGAAAATGCCTTCACAGTAATTATGACAATGTAATGAACAATTATTTGGGCTGGAAGGCCACTTAAGGAGTTTTGGTCACCTGTCGTGGGTCAGGGGCAGGGGGGTGCTGACCCAGCCCAGCATGGAGAAGTCCTGAGCTGGCCCAGCCTGAGGGGTGGAAGGGGTGAAATTGATCTTTTATGGCCCTGGACCCCTCCATCCTGCTGCCGGTATCACCGCACTGCCAGACCTAGCCCCACTGCCCAGGTACCCTGGCCCAATCACCCCACACCCACCACTGGGAGCACTAGCTAGAGTAAGTGGGCAGGTGGGAGTCTCCATACACACCAGCCAGGACCCCCATATTCAGGGCACACTTGGCTGGGTGGATGTGATGAGGCCACAGGCAGAAAGGAAGCAGTGTCTGGCAGGACAGGCAGGCAGGACTGGGTTCCTGGAACAGTAACAGTTTAGGGGGCCCAGTGCAGAGCCACAATCCACTCCCCACACATCCTTGTGATGGACGCCGGTTCTGAGTGGTGGCGGCAACTATAGTGGTGGCAGCAGCTAGCCAGTGTGAGCTATTGCCATGGTGGCTGCCAGGAAGCCAAGTCCATCTGCCCTGCTGCCCCCACCCCACCACTTGCCCAGGGGAAACAGGATCAGCCACATGAATTGCAGCTCAGGCTGCCCCCCCCCCACCCCATACCTGGGCTGGCTGGGGCCAAGGGACCTGCCACAGCCTGGATAGAATCCCTTGGTGGCCAGATCCAGCCATGGGCCATACTTTGCCTACCCACCCCTGATGCGTTATCACTGCTTTGACATTGTAATTGCTGCTATTCTGTTGGTGTGAAAGTAAAGGATAATCAACTATTTATACATGATCTTTGGAGATTACAGAAGATCTAAGAACAGCTGGAATTTCCACAGGTTGAGGCAAGGTGAGGATTCAGGGTGAATTTACCAGATAGGAGTATGTTCAAGTAGACCATTCACCATGTATCATGCCTCAGAGATCTGGCTAGTAGGGGTGTGTGAAACAGGCCGTATTTGATTCAGATTCATCCTGAATTGGGGACAGTGACTCGATTCGTTGATTCAGTTCACTGGCCCAATTCGATTCATCCGAATCCGAATCTGAAGATTTGATGCTGGTTTGGAGAATAGGCAATTCAGCCATAGAGTTTTAAATGTTTTTTCTACATACGTTGAGGTACGAGGTGTGGCTCGTGACTGCTGAGATGATGGAGCGGATGGAGTGTCCCACAGGAGCGTGGGGATGGGGCCTGCGTGCTCGGTGGTAAACCCAGAAGTGAACCAAAAGTGCTTCTGGTTCCCTTCCGGGTCCACTGCTGAATGCACTGGGGACCCCCTCTGCGCTCCCGTGGGACGCTCCATCTGCCCCACCATCTCAGCAGTCACAAGCCGCCTGGTACCTTGAGGTATGTAGAAAAAACATTTAAAGCATCTATGTCCAGATTATCAAATCTTTCTGAATCTCTCCAAATCGATTCAGAGAGATTGAAGGGTCTCCTGATTCAATTCAGATTCAGAGATTCAGCCGCAAAGTTCGACCAAATCTCCGCCAAATCAAACCGGCGACCAAAGCTTCACACAGCCTTACTGGCTAGTTCCAAAATGATACAACAGCTAGTCACCTGGTTGTTCTAGTAACCTTTTTACTAGCCAGACTTTTTTGAGGATACTTTAACCTGATGAGGAGCTTCGTTCAGCAAACTCAAAATCAATAAGGCTTCTTTCAGCTAAATAAACACATTGTAAAAGCTATTGAATATTTGAAGAACAGTATCATAACAAGTATATCTCCTTTATATTTTTAGTCTTTACATGCCTTTTTAAAGATATTGCCCATTCCTGTTCAAAGTCAAAATGATTTGTGAAGAAATATTGCAGCTTTCTTCAAAAGAGTGCAAGTGTCCCAGGGTACCTATTATCAAACTCCTCTATTACTCAACTTACTATAGCCTTGTCTTAGGAGTGTTAGAAATTAATATTCTCAAGTAGCGTAAAGATATTTCCAATCTACTACAGAATGCATAGACAAGTTTTTATTGCACTGTAGATTGTCAAGTTTTTTTTCCACTATGAAAGCAACTGCTTTGCCCAGGAAGAATCAGACTGCTGGTTATGTTACTTGATTCCAAATAGCTTCAGTTTTCATTTTGTTTTCCTATTTCAAATGCCACTTCAAGTCTGTCAAAGTAAAAACATAACCAGTAGTTACCAGTCTACAGACTGTAAAGATACAGAGCTAAATTCACCCCACCCCTCTGCATGCAAGGGAAGCTGAAGTGCTAGTGAAGGTAATAACATGGAAGAGGGCAGCTTTACATCTGGCTGCAACTCCCTAGGAGCCCTGGCAGCAGGAACTGTTCTGGAGAGGCAATGAACCATTGTTTCTTCTGGCTGGCCTGACCCAACTCACTGGGGGCTTCACCAACTGACTCCAGGCCCCTGGCAAAGGAGAGGGGATTGCCACGCAGCTTGAGCTATTGCACCCCAGCCAACAGCCTGTATCTGAGACATGCAAACAGAAGCAATTCACCGGTCCATGTTGTTTTGCTCTTTCTGTTGGCTTTATAGCAGCTGTTCAAAATAACAAACAGAGCCAAAATCATCCTTTTTCTGAGTCCAGGGAAGTTAATAGAGTTATTCCCAAACTGAAATTGGCCCAAGTTCTGTGGACTGAGTCTACTTCAGTGGATGATGCTGGTGAATAAAGGTATTTTAAACAAATTAAGATATTTATTGTCAGGTTTTTGAACTAATGACTTGATAGAAAGAAACTGTCATATTAACCACACCGTATTTTATTAGTAAAAAATAGAATATAGATCACTAAAAAGAGTCAAATTCATCTGTACTGTATCTCTATATGTTCCTTTTAAGACTTGATTTTTCCTTTCACTTATGTTTCATTTTCTGATTTTATCTGAGATGAACTCAGAGCTCCAGTCAAACCTAATTCATTTTGAGTGTCTAAACTTGTCTGGATTTTTCTATCCTTTAGGAAAATGGGTCTTAGTTTCCAAAGCTGTATGTAAGCTATTACTTTTTAGTATATTGCTTCTGCTGTGTTTGCCTGCGTAGTTGCTGCACTACCAGTTCTGAATTCATTTATTTCTAAGATTTGGGAATATCGTGACTGTGAAAGGAATGATAAGAAAGCACATTCTGTTTTACTCCTTTTTGAATGAACCATTAAATCTGCGGTGTACTGAAATTAGAGAGACTGTGTCTGTGTCTACATGAGACTACTGCACAGTAAAGCTCACCGTCTACATGTGCAGGCTCTTACTGTGCAGTAAAGCCAAGTAGCATTAATTGTACATCTAGACACAGCCTACATGAATGTGCATTATGTTGTTTTAGTTACCCCAGTGTATGTGTGTGTGTGTGTGTGTGTGTGTGTGTGTATGTGTGTGTGTGTGTGTACACATAGATATCTATATTTTTTCCAGGTATTTGAAAATCAAATGAATTTTGCATCCTGTGCCTTTGTGTTTATACAATTTGAATGTGATTTAATAAAGTTTAAAAAGGGAGTGCTGGTTCAGGCTAAGAAAATCAGATTTACATAATTTTCCACTTGCTTTTAAAGTCACAGCAGTTCAGATTATCTTTTACATTGGGGAGAAAGTTTTAATGTGATAAGATGAAATACCACCTACGGTATGCTTGATCTTACTAGTTTAATTTTTTGTAATAAATTAAAGGTTGGCTTGTCATACTGATTTTTAATAGCAACTGCCTTTGTAACAAGAGACAGTGGAAGTAGGACCCAATCCTGCAGCTCTTACTCCACTTTATACACCACTTGGGACTAACTGCATGAGTAAAGGTTCAGTACCAGGAACTAATTTTCTTCTTCGTGTATTTATTTTATTAGCAAAAACCTGTGCTTGGAAAGTAAAAGCGATGGTTTGTTCAAGTTGTACATTCTATGCATAATAAGCAGTTTAATAGAAATTGAAAATTGCCAAGGATGTGACAGCTGTGTCTCACATTTCTTTATAAGGAGAATAGTGACATTTTTAGTTTTGCTATTCAAAACACAATTAGACTACAAACTCAGGGGACTAGGATACTACAAAGCAAATGATATGTGACAAACCCTTCACTCTTTCCTTATTTCTCCAATTTAATTTATTTCTTTTCTTTTGCTCTCTGATGTTCATTATCTCACAGGTGTACTGATTTTTGTGAGATAGGCAATGTTACTACATCATAATATTATTTATGAAGTATCCTAGGTGTTCATAGTACTTATAAAAGGACAGGTTCATGCCCCAAAGTGCTTGCAGTCTGATCCTGAAAACATTTACTACTAAGCATGTGCATACTGACATGCACAGTCCCATTCTGGTCTATTCTGTTCTGTACAAGTTCCCATGATGTCCTCATGAACTTGTGACTTCCAGAAGTGCATTAAGCAGTGTGACTGGCAGCATGTGGTTCTTTATCTGCGGAAATGGTGTGAGCATTTATTTTTTGAAGTGATCATCTATATTATATTTTGTTTGCTGGGCTGTGTCCACATGTTAGTGAAGATGAGGTAGAAGAACTTCCCGTTCCCCAGTAGAGAGGTTTGAGGTGATTCTGAAATTCTCTGGAAGTTTGGACATAGCCTTAGACACAGCCACCAAGAAAGTTATTTCACCTATTCTGATGAGATATGAGATTGCCCTTCCTTGTACCTGCAAAGCAGAGCCGGTAACCACAGTCTTCGTGCAAGAGCTTCAGGAAGTCATTTATGCTATATTCAGGCCATAGAGTGTTTTGAAAAAACAGGTTAAGACCTTGGTAGTTTTATGGGTTTGGTAGTCTTATGGGTAGCCTTACCCATTTGAAAAAACAGTTTATGACTGTAGTAAATCTAGTCATGAAAGGATAGCTCCAGGCCCCCTCCAGGAAAAATGCTAAGCTAAATGTCTCAATGTAGGGTTAGATCTTGGGGGGTGGGGGCGGAGAGGTTGTGATGTAATTGCACCACAAATGATTCCTGCTCCATGTAAAATTTAAAACAAACTGCCTGCTGAGGTTAGCCACATGTCTATTCAAGCAGAGCTGACGGAGTCAATTGACTTCATGGTTCATTATTATCTCCTTGATTCCTGCTAATTTCTTCACTCCATAGGGTATTAACAACTCTCTTCTACACTTATACTGTCTATAAAATATTCTTGGTAATATTTCTCTGCTCACCCTCCAGCTTGTCTGATAAAAATAAGAACCTGTACCTGGGTGGCTTTGTTCCTAGGGGATTTGAGCCCACAACAAATCAGAAACAAGGAGCGAGAGGCAGGGATGGAGGAAGGCCAATCTGTGCAGCAATGCAGCTGTCAGAGGCAGAAGGGAGTTACAAAGGTTAGATTACTGCAGTAACCTTTTAATGGGTTATTCATTGCAGCATATGGCAAAGGCGGTGGGAGGCTGAACCAGCTGCATACCCAGGGTAGCATAAAGTTGGGCATTGGTGGATCCAAAGGGGTTTGTTTCCCCAGTTAGGGGAACTGCCACCTGCTGAAGCAAGTTCTTTCCCAACCCTGTTTGTTTCCGTACATTGAGGGTGGAGGAAAGAGGAGACCAGCTATGGGCATGTTGTGGGAGGGGAGTCAGTGAGGGAGGGAATGCAGTTAAAAGGTCTGTGAAGAGCAGGGAGAGGTTTTTAGGAGGGGTTCTGTGAGGAAGGGGCTCCCAGGGGCTATGATATGGGGGGGACAAGTTGAGGAGCAGCTGGGGCATTATGGGGATAGGGGACGGTGAGAGGCAGATGGAGTTTGGGGCTGAGGGGGATGGTGGGGATAAGTGGGGGTGAAATGAGGTGTGAGGGAGGTTGGGAGCAAGAAGGATTGTGGGTGAAGGAAATGCAGGAAGTTTGAGAGACTGCAGTGAGATTTGAATGCTTAAAGGAGAAGGTGAGGGCTCAGAGTGTGAGGGGCGTGAGGAAGGATCAGGGAGACTGGAATGTGATTAGCATCATAGAATTGAAGGACTGGAAGGGACCTGCAAGATCATCAGGTCTGGTCCCTGCCATGGGCAGGAAGTTATTGAGCTCTAACAAGTTCAGCAACATGCTTATGCTTATCCAGCCCCATCTTGAACACCTCCACGGATGGCAACTGCACCACATCTGCTGGTAGCATGTTCCAAATTCTGGTAACCCTTTTGGACAAAAAGTTTTTTCTTATATCCAGGCTAAATTTTCCCTCTGTTAACTTGTGCCCATTGGTCCTCATCCTCCCTTGAGGTGCCTTCTGAAGAGTTTTTCCTCTAGATCTTGATGCTCACCCCTAACATATTTGTAGGTGGCTATCAAGTTCACCTTGTGCGGGCCGGGCCCCGATTCCGCCGCCAAGTGCGAGTCAGGAAGGGCGATCCATGGCCCGCCTTTGCACACGCGGGCTGTGGCCAGCAGCCCGGGCACACGGGGTCGGAGAAAACCGGTGGCAAGCTAGAATTAGTCACAAACGCGTAGTGGTTGATTGAAATGATTATTTACTTACACCCAAAGATGGTAGTGGTGTAGGCTGGACAGGTTTCCAGGCACAGCTCCGCTTAAATCCTTGCTAGAGGACTACGACAAATTCTGTTTCACGGAGTTGTTTAGGCTCCACGGGTTTGGCAATTCTTTCCCACGGAGTTGTTTAGGCTCTGTGGGTTCGAAAATTGGGTTTACAGGAAAGGGATACATCTTGGATTGCGCTCAGCGACAGGGAGAGGCTAGAGGCGGTTCGTTCTTTTGTTTTCCCTCTGGAGTAGCCAAAGCTCCATGGGTCCGATTGTTAAGCCTCTGTTGCCTGCTTAAGAAAAGCGTTGGGTCCGTAAGGATCCGCAGCACTTAGAGATCTTCACACAGCATGAAGTCTCCTCCTCCTGGTGTTCGTGGAGTCCTCCCTTGCAGGGGGGTCTCCTCGGAGTTCTCCAACTTGGGTGGAAACCACTCAAGCTTTTTGTACGGCTAGCAAGCCAATAGCTAGCTGCCACGTGTGCCTACATTTGGAACTGGCCAATAATGTGGCGCGAATCCAAATACAAATGGCGGGAACTCCTTTGCAACGTGCATCACTAGTATGCAAAGAAATGCACCCTGCAAAGAAGCTGTAATTTGGCGGGAAATCCCCCGTTGCACCAGAGTTCTCTCCCGCAGTAGAAAACTCTATCGTGCAAAGAAAGCTACAGTTTAGGCGGGAACAATAATTTAGCAGTGCCGAAGCACACACAAACAAAAACCACAACTTTGGGTTGTGACACACCTCTCAGTCTTTTCTTACTCAGGCTGAACAGGCCCAGTTCCTGGAGTCTCTCCTCATCTGGCCTATCCTTCAGGCCTCTAATCATATAGGTGGCCTTCTTTGTAGCCTCCCAAGCTTATCCACATCCTTCTTGAAGTGTGGTGCCCAGAACTGAACACAGCACTCCAGCTGTGGCCTCACCAACACCAAATAGAGAGGGAGAAGCACACATCAGCTGATGCACACCAGAGTTCTACTTGCCCTGCTGGCAACTTCATCACTGTTGGCCCCAGGTCCCATCAGATGCTGTGCCAGGCAATGTACCAACACCCATCATGTAGTTATGGTGAGGGTTCTTCCTAACCAGATGAAGAACCCTGCACTTCTCCCTGTTAAACCTCATCTGATTTCATTCTGCCCATAAAACCAGTCTGCCACAGTCCTCCTGGATCCTTACCCTAGGATGAGTCCGTGTAGGGTGCAGTGGGTTTATGGGGACAGGGAAGGGGTAGGATAGGACTCAGTGGGTTCTTATGGTAGTGATAGGGTCTGATGGGCCTTAGGACATGATAGGGTGGCGCTGAGCATGGGGGATATGTGGGATAATAGAGAACAGATTGGAACCATGGCTTATTTTAGATGGGAGGGGCAAGCCATAAAGGACAATGAGGGACACTTTGGGGCCAAGGTGGAGTTTCTGAGGGACCCATGTGACGGGGTGCAGGGAGAAATTCTGTCTATGTCCAGGCTGGTAGGGGACAGCTATACACCCCTGGCACTAAGTGCCTGCCTTACCCAGGAGCTGGCAGTCAGCTCTCTCTTCCCCAATTCAATTATTTTTTTTTTTTGCTTGACTATTAAACTGAATATAGCATTTGGCCCGTAGCATATTATTAAAGTTTCTAGTTAATTTTTAATTGGAATAAAATGTGTAGTATTATGTGCTGATCTCCCACAGAACCTGCATCCCCCATTTCAAAATCCTAGATCCACCCAGGCCTCAACAGAATGCAGAGCAGACCGTGCGTGGAGTAGGCGGCTGCCTAAATGCACCATACTGTTGCCTAACACTAGCAATTTGGGAAACGTTAAAGATAGAGGTAAATCCTAAAAAACCTCCAGGATTGCATCTCTTTTTCCAGAGTTCTCTCTTGAAGGTTACTATGCTCTTTCTTCCAAAAGAGTTGTGAATGGCTCAATTCTTACTTTAAAATGCGGCAGTGGATTGAGTGCTCAAATGACTAAGCCATGATAATAGCTTAGCAGTTAGAGAACTTAATAAAAAATTGGGGGTTCAGAGTTCAAATCTGCCTTATCCCTGATGCATTTCTTACCTCATCTCTCGCGTCTCAGCCACTAAGTTATAGGCAGCTCTTGAATGGACAAACCCCTCCTATTTAATCTGTACCATTAGTCAGAAAAGAATTAAAGATTATCTGGGTCATAAAATCATAGCAAAATAGGGTTGAAAGGAATCTCAAGAAGTCGTCTGCTCCAAACCCCTACTCAAGGTAGGATCATCTCCATTTAAGCCAGCCCCAACAATGGTCATCTAACCTGTATTTAAGATCTTGTTGGAGGTTCCACAACTTATCTACATCATCTGTTTTGGTGCTTAATCACCCGCAGAGTTAAGAAATTCTATTTAATATCCAACCTAAATCCCCTTTGTTGCAAATGAGGTTCATTACTTCTTGTCCCTTCCCCTGTAGATGCAGAGAATAGTTGATCTTCCCCCTCTTTATAACAAGCCTTTTTTATATTTGAAGACTGCTAACCAGTTCACTGAGAAGGCTGTCAAATCTGCTTGGAAAAATCTTGAAATGTGTTATGAATGTCAGTTAGGATCATGAACCAGATTCACTGTAGGTTATGTAGGAACTTTAAAATAGTGCTCAGTGACAACAAGCAATGATACCACTTTCATTTGATTACTAAGTCTTCATAGCAGCTCAGAAGGAGGAAGCTGCTGAGAGGATGCCCAGAATAATTGTGTTTCTTAGCTATTCAAACTATGACCATTTCTAACAAGTGCTTCTTATATTTTGGGGCTGTCTTGTACCTAAACAACAGCTCCATCCCAAACTAGAGATGTTGTAACCATTCCTGTACCTGAGACTCCTTTCTTCTCTATCTGAAGCTGATATCCTCTGCTTTGTTTTCTAGTAGCAGGATCTAGCATATACCAAAACTGAATGTAGTTCTAGATGTCCTTTAGTACTGTTTTGTTTTAGCTGGTTTTTATCATTTCTACAATAGAAATGAAACTTAAACCACTATGGAAGTTTTACCTTTTAAATATGGAGAGGAGTACAGTGGTACCTTCTTTCTCATATTCAAAGTTTATTTTCTAGGTGTTTTGTACAGTAGAGATCTTAGAATTTGGGGTTGTTCTGTATATCCTGGGGAAAGGAGACTCTTCTGTATCCAAATAAATTCAAAAGTTTTGATGAGCTTCCAGAGTCTTCTTAAGAAGCTGGTGTCTGCCAACCAGAGCTAGATGTATCACAATAATGGGCTTCCATGAAACTGTAACATGGGTGCTTCTGGTATTGACTAAATACTGAATTGATGGAAGAGGAACGAGCACTTACTAAATATTTCAGCAATTATACAGCAAATGCTGTCCAGCTGATCATGGGAATTAATGTACCTATAATTGGGGGGGAATTTGTGTCTTGTATTGAGTTTTGTAATTTACTGTATTGAATCCATTTAGCCAAGTTGCAGCCGTTTATAAGAATAACAGAATTATCCGTTACAATTTTTTCTGCATAAGAGACAGTTTCACTTCCTTTGCATCAATTCATAGACCCAAAAGAGATTTAAAAAAATAGCCAGGATTAAGTATTGTAAAGGTAAGTAGTACCTTTGTACAATGTAGATAATTTCTAAATATCTCAGAAGTTCTGTAATCAGAGAGGGGAAAAAAACAGCTTTGTATTAACATAGTCCCATAAGCAGGTGTGTCTTTTATCTGTTCCTTTGGTAAAATGAACTAAATATTTTATATAAAATAAGTACAAAATTTGAGGATAGTTCAGGTGAAATTCGTGACATTCTTTTTTTTCCCCATGCAATTCCTACTCTGTGCTATGCTATACTCTCCGTAAATTTACTTCATTTAACTTTAAATATTTTGTATCTATATTAGCTTTAAATGTAAGACCAGCCGTTCTATTGTCTGGCTGCTCTTACCAAGAGGAAACATGTTTTGATCAACAGTGCTGGAATAGAAATTGAGACCAAGCCACTGTGGTGTGGTGTCACAGAAAAGTAAGTTAAAGGTACATGCACACACAGTTTTGGAAGATTTATTTGGCAGGATCCAGTATCATTCAACATAAAGCACAGCAATCAGAATTCAGAGTCTTAAACTGGAAATCTTACAGAGATAGGAAGAAATGCAGAAATTAAGTAATTTATTGGCATTCTTTCATGGTATTTAATCAAAGTGTTAGATCTGAGCTGCTACTATTATTATTATTTAAGTCTCATATCACATTATTATATATTAATATTATTTATTTATACTTTATTACTATATAAATAATTATGATGATAATAATAACAATAATAATTTTCATTTTGGGGTTGTGGATCATTAGCATGTTCTTTCTGTTGACAAGATTGTTCCATTTTGGTAATCATTTCCCCATTAACATGTTTTATTTGCAATATTTTTTTTCATTCAGTTTACCAAGTGCTATGGAACACCCTGTACTGCAAATACAATACTTTTTGTATAATACAGTGGATGAGGAAACCCCTTTGTTGGGAATGTGGCAAAAACTCCAGCAAAACTTTCAAGAGCAGATCCAGGATTATCAGCTTTATTTAGGAAGCTGGTAATAGTACATAAGGCTGGTACCAATATTGAGGACCAAACTTCTTATTATTAGTTTATAAAAGGAATAATTTTTGTGGAGCCTGCATTAGTGGGTTGCTAGCCTCAAGAACCTGAGGGTTTCCTTCCTGTTATGTGTGTATTCTGCTGTGTGTGCATTTTACAAGACACTCTCTTAAAAACAAGTACAGAAGAAACTACCAAGTCTAAAATGTGAGCTGATAGATAATTACTAAAAACAGCCACTCAGAAAGAGAGCATAATGGTAAAAGAGAAACACCAATATTAAACAAATAAAGTCCTAACTTTGTTCATGGTGAAGCCAAAGGCAGGATCTCCATGCAGCAGTTAGGTGGAAGTCTATTTCTCAACAGAATGCAGAGTGGTTTCAAGAATGCAGGAAGATCTATGCGTTCTATGGAATGCGTTCTATGGAAGATCATGCCCATGACTAGGGATCCTGGTTTTCGCTGATAAAAAAAATCACAAATTATCTGATAAAAAAAATGACAAATTTTCTGATTAAAACCCCAAAATCTGTGATGAAAATGAAATGCCACTCTCTCTCTCATATATATATATATATATATATATATATATATATATGTATGTAAATATATATGTAGCTATCAATTCAACACAATGTGTTATTGATATATTTACAATTTTAAAGCAATTTGGGAGCCTCCTATTACCTCAATCATTATAATAAAATAAATTCAAAATGCCTATAAATTTTGGTATTTGATTTTGGAGTTTTTATCATGGAAAATCAGAGCTTCCCCTGCCCCCTTAGCTCATAGAAATCAGGTCCAGGCCCCTCACTCCCCCCACAGTCACCCCAGGCTTGCTGGTGCTCCTTGCCCCCTCCCCCCTGAGCTGCCAGGGCTACAGGGTGGGGAACCTGGTTCCACAGCTCCCTGCCCCCTGCAGCAGTGCCCAAGCCCCAGCTGCTGCAGCTAGCAGAGCACAGGGCCTGGTTCCAACCCCGCCCCTGCAGGCAGAACAGCCAGATCAGAGCCCATGGTGGGGTGAGTACAGGCTGCCTGCTGTGGGTTCAGGTAGGGGGGCTGCATACACTCCTGGGAGGGGGCAGGGAGGATCCATTCCCCCCAGATCTGTGCACAGGGCAGAGGTGGGGGCAGATACAGATTGCGTGCTGCAGGCTTGGGCTCCCCATCCTGTTGCCTTCCCAAGGGCCTCTGCAGCCCAGTGGGTGAGACCCAGTGCAGCAGGGCAGAGTGAGGCTGGGAAGAGATAAGCCCCCATGCACACCCTACAGCAGTGAGGGGTGCAACCCCACACAGATACCCCTGTTGCTGCCAGATGGAAAGGAAATGCCTCGCCAGTGGGACGTGGGGCTTGCCGTGGCAAGAAGTTTCCCCACTGTGCTCTGCTACATCAGGTCCCACCTACTGGGCTGCAGAGGCCCCAGGGTAGGGCAGCAGGTTGGGGAGCCCAAGCCCTCAGCAGGCAGCCTGCCCCACACACAACTCTGAGGGACACAGGTTCCCCCTACCTTTCCTGGGAGTGTGTGCAGTGGTGAGGAGCCAGCCCCATCCTTTCACCCCCCGGACAAGCCACCTATGGTGCCATCCCACTCCCTGCCAGGGCCCTGCAGCCACACGTTCTGGCCCCAGGCCCCAAGCCCCAGGCACTGCCTGGCTTGGCAGCAGCCCCAGCCCTGCCCAACGCACTCACTCCCTCCCTTTGGGGGCCTCAGTGCCCCCTTCCTCTCTCCCCCACCAGACTTACCTGTGGGAGCTACTCTCCAGGTTGCCTGGTGGCATATGCATTTTGTGTCCCCTGCCTGACTGCCCTCCTCCCAATCCCCCCAGCCCCTTGCAAGCTAAAACTCTGCCAGCCTGCAGAGAGCTCTTGATAAAAGTCCAAAATCCACATGTTTCTCCATTAAAATGGAGAAGGAAGAATTTAGAATCTAGAATTTAGAATCCAGGTTTTTCTCAGGAGATAGAGAAATCTGCATTTTTTTTTCCATTTTTCCGTGGGAAACAGAAAATCTGGATCCCTGCCCAAGACTCATGAAATGTAAACTACTGTTCCATTTCTACTATCAGCAAGTTCTCCCAAAACAGTGAATTCTAGAGATGGACCCAACACATAAATGCAGACCCAAATTCCAATTTTCCCAAAGCTTGTGGGCATTCAGATCTAGAGTTTTAACTGAGGTCCATCTCCAGAAAGTTCAGTTCAGTCAGTTTCACACTCTGCACTCTTGTTGTTCCCCATTTACTTCAAAACAGCTAGAAAAGTTACAATAAGCTACCTAGCCACTTAATGGATTTCAGTTTTCCAAGGAAAAAAAATACCTAAGAATTAGCAGCATACAAAGTTTTATTGAAATCTTTTTTGGATTTTTTTATTTAAATTAATATTTTCGTTTTCCATGCAGATAAAATTGTCCTTTGTATCTTTATTGGCCCATAATGCCTGTTATTGATTTTTTAAACAAGTCATGTTTTCAGGAATCACTAAGCACTTTTAGGAGATCAGTTAGAGACAGCTCAAGGAGGGCCTGATTTTCACGAAGTGTTAAGCACCTGCCCTCTGAAAATCCATTCCCTTAAAGGTAGGTCCAATTAAGTACTTCCTCAGTTGTAGCATGCCATATCACTAGCAAATGTTTAACCTGATAATCAGGACAGGGGTCTGTAGTCTAAACAGAGGTCAGGCATACATTTCAAGGCAGTTTTTGGGGATAATCCATAGGTGAGTGTAAATAAATGGACAAGTTATACTACATGTTTAGCTAAGTATCAAAAACTTGCATTCTGAATATCTTTAGTTAGGGAATCATTCATTCAAGAAACTGTATAAAGGATTTAGGATTTATTCATCCAGTAATATTATTCTTCAATTGTCTGAAAATTCTTACCCTTATAAATCTGAATGGAAGCTGTCTCACAAAGGAAGCAGCATCTATAATAGACTCCCATTGTACATTAGACTTTATGCATAATGCAGCCAACTGCAACAAAGAGAAAGGGGAATTGGGAATTTGCTTTTAATGTTGAATTGAAATCCCAAAATTGTTACTTCAGAATGAAAATACACATTGCTCAGAACTAACCTCTGTTTGTATTTAAAGAGTTTCTTGTTTACAATTTAGAGAGTTGGATAAAGCTGTTTAATTTTTCTTTGTAATCCTCTAACACAATACCAAACTTCTCACAAGGCTCCACTAATAATAAGATTTATTAGACAAGTACTATTAATCGGTTGAATTAGAAAATATTTAGTAAAGCAAGAATTTTCCTGAAGAATTCTACAGGTTATACTGATGTAAATATAGGAGACTTTGAAATGTAATGCATTTTTGTCTGATTTCCCTGTCGTGCAAGCAAAAGAAAACACATCTACAACAAATGAAATACTGCTTTGTCTGAGCTTCTCTTTAGTCTATGAGTATCAACTGTGTCATAAAATGAAAATGTTATGCAGCAGCAAAAATAAAGGCCACAGAAAATAGATAAGGTACGTTAAAAAGTAAGTGATTTACTACAGGTAGTAATTCCAGTTTACCACTTGTTACCAGTTTAGTTTTTTAAGAATAACCATCTTCTACAGGACCACTATTTACCTCTTGACATCTCTGATTTCTGCCTAGAAAATTAAAAGGAATGTGACATTTTTGTAAATGTTTCACTAACATTTACAGATTAATTTATTTTTCCTTTTCATTGGGTGAGAAAAAATACCTATATTATACATTTATAACTGCATTTTCTGTAAATGCTCTGGTGTATTCTTGTCTCTGTGAATATTCATACTGTTAGGTTTTTTTTAGTTTTATTTTGAGGTATGAATAATACCAGTTAAGTTTCCTCCCTCATTTGAACAGATTGAAATCACTGCTTAGGACTCTTTACCAAGTTTGAATCATACCTTTTGGACTAGTTTCTGTATCTTCAGCTTGCAAGTAAGCTTACATTTACATAGGAACTTATCTAAGATAAAGCCATGTGTTGTAGCTATGAGATGGGAAATTAGCACAGACATACAGAAAATTAGTTAAGTTTCAAGTCTCCAAAAACAAGACCCAAAGCAACCTTGTAAGCACCTAAACAGGACCTAGAACCAAATCAACCCCTTCAGTGACCACAAAACTTATTAGGTACTTAGATTTATTAGGAGCTTCAATTTGGGGCTAAAAATATCCCTATTTTCATATTTTTCCTGGCAAGGGCCAGGGCACTTCCTTTGCAAGAGGGATATGTGGCCTTGAACCCCAGCAGAGTGAGAAGGGCTTAGAACACAGGCTTTTGACATCCTGAGCAAGAGCTTTTACTACAAGCACTTACACAAAAGTTGGATACTGCTACTAGGTATACTCAAAAGTTACTGGGGGAAATGGGAAATGCTGTACTTAATCCTGAACTCAGTGCAGATCTCAGGTAGCTGTTGTAGGTCTAGTAAGTGTCAGACTTCAAGGCAATCTGAACCCTATCATGATAGAAATTCCTCCTTTCAATTCTGAGTCAGACACCCAAGCTCCAAAGAGGAGCATGGATTTAGACACGTTTTTGTACCTACACGTTTTTATTGGCTACCAGTAGATGCCTTCCTGCAGAGCAACTAAGTGATCTGGATCATCCAAAAATGATTAGGTGCCTTAGATGCAAGACTTATAAGAAAAGGCTGAAAGAACTATAGTTATTTAGTCTAAAGGGGTGCTTGTGCATGTGACAAAAATTGGCTGTTTTTGCAGTTTAATTGCATCATGCAGCACACATGCAAGGGGGGGCAGGGGTGAGGGTTATGATTTAAATTGGTTTGTTACATTGCAAACTAAATCACATCCACATGTAGTTTAGTTTGCAATGTAGCTATTTGTAACGTTACATCCTTTTGACAGCTCTTCCCAGGCCTCGAGGAAGAGTTGGATCCAGCAAGGGCTGCCTGTGAGCTGGGGCAGCACCCACGCTGCTAGCACCCCGCCCAAGCTGGGGCAACACCTGGCCAACTAGCAGCCCTCCCGGACAGCCCTGAGGGGCACCACCACCACAGAAGGAAGGACTGAGGCCCCCTGCAGCTCAGGGGCCACTTGGCCTGCCAACAGCTCATCTCTCCTCCCCACCCCCCCACCTTGGGAGATGCAGGCAGGCTCCATGGGATGAGGGGGAAATATCTCACTGTAAAAGGGACAGAAGCCCCTAAATTGAAACAGTGGGTTTTTAATCATCACAAAAATCCACCATTTCAATTTAGGGAATTAAACCCCTATCATGTGAACAAGTGCCCGAGAAGACAAGACTGGAAGGGGAGCGGGATTTGGTAACAGACTCCCAATACCTAAAGGCAATGACAAAGTGGGTGTGGCCATCGGGGACAGGACTAGGCGCAATGGCTTTAAGCTTCAGCAGGGAAAATTTGGGTTGGAGATTAGGGGGAACTTTCTGACTATGAGAAGGGTCCAGAATTGGAACAGACTGTGAGACCTGGAGAAACTGTGGAATCTCCATCCTTGCAAGTTTTCAAGAGTAGATTGGACAGACACTGGCCTGGCGTGTTTTAGTCAGGGACAATCCTGCTTCAAGCCAGGGGCCTGAACTAGATGACCTCATGAGGTCCCTTTCAGACCTGTGTTCCTATGATCCTGGGCAAACATGAGTTCTTGCTATTCACTATACATGGGCACCAAACTTGATGTTCTGTATCACCCCCCTGGGGCAAGATATCCACATCTTAGGTATGGTGACACATAAGTGAAGGTGCCTTATAGGTTGATTAGGATCTGATCATTCAGTGACTTGAGGAACTCAACCCTCTTTTTCACACGTGACAGAGGCTCAGACTGTCTCAGCTACTGGTCAAATAAGGCCACCATTTGGGTGCCACTGGCATTCTCAACACTCACTCATCTGTTATCATACCTAGTAAACATCCACATTTCTGCTGATATCAGTGGAAGTGAGATCCCTAAATACCTTTCAAAAATCTGGACTAATTTTCATGGAAGTTCAAAAGGACTTTGACTTCTAAGCATTTGACTTTAATACTAGATGCCTTGTTTTATACCTCCCTGCACAGATTGTTAAATGATTGTGAAAGAACAGCTGGTCCTGTGGTTAAAGCATTGTATTGGCACAGAGATGTCAATTCTGATCCCAGGTAGGTGACAAACTTCTTTTGTAAACTAGGACAAGTCATTTTTTTCAGCTATGAAGAATAGGAGAGGGTGTGTGGGTGTGTGTACATGTGTGTTCTTGTGCATACATGCCTCTACTTCCTCCCTCCATGAAAAATGGATATAATAATGCTCCCCTATCTCCCTGTGCCAGTGTTAAGCACCATAGAAAAGTCAATAATAATAATTAATAATATATCACTTGAGGAGCTGGGATTTTGACAGCTGAGGAGGTCCTTTTAGGCAGCCAAAATTACCAGTTCATAAATGTTCATATTCTTTGCAGAAACTGTATAATAGAGAAGATAATTCAAAGTCTACAGGTTGATATATTTTTAGAATATGTGAGTATGTTTTCTTGCAACCATAATGTCAATGGCATAACCTTTGAATATATCATTGAAATCTTTCTGTTGTATCCTGTGCGGAGAGATTCTTTCTTGATTTAACTCACGAGTTGAGGCAGTCATGACAACTATATATAGCATAACAGTAGTGAAGAGAGACCAGTGCTGCAGCAACAGCATTTCAGTGTTACTTCAGAGAGGCATCGTACACTCAAACAGTAATTACAAAAAAATACCTAAGTCCCATACATATTTAATACATACAACAAAGTGCCTTATATGTGTAAGTCAGCATGGTTAGTGGTGCAGAAATGAAGACAGGGATCCTGTACCACAACAGGTGATGTTTATCAGAACAGAAATAGGTAAAGAAAAAAAACGTATGGCTGTAGTTACTTTTTATGGGTTGTATTGTTACCGAATACATGGTTTTAAATTGATTGATTTTTGTACTCATGAACTTAATGGAACCTAAATAACACTGGTAAAATTCAACCCTATCTAAAGAAGTAGCACAAATCTTTTCTTATGCACCATGTAAGTTGTACTTAAACCATAGCTTCACCTAGGCAGTTGTCACTGCCCAAGGATTGATTTTGTGCTAGATGGCTGAAAAAACACTTTTCTACATAGGCTAGAAACCTGCTATGTTTCTAGGCCTAGGTTGGATTCTAGGCCTCTCTGATTTCTGTTGAAACCCCATTCTATTGAATCATGTAGTGATCCTACATAAATAAAGGTCTGTGAAGTGAAATGTGACACCACCACATTTATTTTCACCTGTAAGCTGTCTAGCTGTCCAGACAGAAACACTTTCTTTGTATAATATATGTTTTATGAGTACTTTTTATTATTTGGTTCACAAGAAAATTTGTGAGTATTTCAGTTTTGATATAATTATTGAATTTTCAATTTGTGATTTTTCCAGTTTAGTTTAATAGTATGCATGGAGGTCGTAATAAAAGGTTTCTGTATTACAGCAGTAAATACATGTTTGTCATAGAACTTTGGAGTGTCATACGGTCTGAGTTTTACAGATGGATGATGGGAGTAGAGTGGATGAATGATGGGAGGGTGGTTGAGTAAGTGAATGGAAAGCAACTCAGTGGAAGGAATAGGTAAAGATTTTTATAAAATTTTACAATAAGCCTTCAAAGGGTGACATTTAGGAGCATCTAGCCCCTAAGACTATACAGAAAGCTAGAAGGGAGCAAACTATCACTACACTTATAGAGAATGTTGTAAATTTTGCAAGGGAACTCACAATAAATCCCTTGGCATTAGACCACAAGCTTAGCTCAGCTTAACCAAATTAAAAGTCAGATTGGCCACAGGGCACTTTTTAACTTCCTCAGGCTAGATTGCTTCCCTTACTCAAGTTGAATACAATCGTATATCCTAAATAGTCCTTTTGAAATGAACAGACCATTTTTAAGTGGTACCCAGCATGAGTGAGGGTATCACAATCCAGCCCAGCCTGAAACACAAGGAGAACTGTTAATAGGAAGTAAAAGAAGAGTCAGACGTAAGACATTGCTTTAGACCAGTAGTTGGATGAATGATACCAGGTCAGTCCACAGGCTGGATCCAGTCTATGGTCCTGATCCAGTGCATGAGACCAGCCCAGCCAGGTCCCTATACAGATGCATGGGAATGGCCTACCTGGGGCCTGATTCCTCCCCATGGTGTTGGCCTGTCTAGGGCCTGGTCTATCCACATGGAAATGGCCCAGCTGGTGTCCAGTCCCTCTGCATTGAAACAAGCTGGCCAGGGCCCAATCTCTCTATGCAGGGCTTGGAAATCTGGCATCAGGGAACCAGTGGTAGTGTTAATTCTGATACCCTCATGCTGGATTCTGATACCCTCATGCCAAATTTACGGGCCTTTGGGGAGCTATGCAAACCAGATGGCATGGTTCTTCAGGCCAGATCTGGCCTATGGGCTGGGGCTTTAGCACCCTGCTTTAAACTAACATTCAGAGACATGACTATTTAGAGGTTCCATTATTTGTGACATTATTATCATAACTCCTCTATTGTTCCCTATTAAATTTGGAGAAAATAAATATAGATTTTTCTCATCATTAATGCTTTTTAACAAAATAAAAAGTAAATAAAATTATTACCTTTTCTTTATTTTCCTCATAAGTATCTAGCAACACTAGAATTGGGATTTCAAGATACTTTTGCTAAGCTAAGAATGAGTAGATAAGAATATATCCTACATCAAGATTTATGAGTCCCTGATGCAACAAAGGAGCTCAGAATCAATCAGCAGTTAGGACTATAATTCCAAAAATGCATGTTTTCCCATCTGTCTCAAGTAAAGCCCTTGAAAGGTTTTAGTGAACTAATAATTATTAACCGTATGTAAAAAAGATTGTTTTTCTCTGTTATATCTAAGGAGCAGTTGATTTAAAAAAGAAAATCTGGATCAATTAAAATAAAGGCACTCCCTGTAATGAAAATGTAAATGCCCAAATACAGATTCAGGTTAGGGGACTCACAGAAAGACATACTTTTTTTTCATAGAAGTTCGGATAACCATCTGCAGTCTATTGACAGAAGAACAAGCTCTTACACCCACACCCATCCGCGCCAAATAACTATATTACTGTATTGTTTTCAGCTTGAAAAAAACATGCCTATACAAATAAGAATCAAGTCATATGATGAGATTTTAGGTTTTGGAGAAGAACAGAATACTGGATGCAGTCATCTGGAGGAAAATTCACTTCAGTGCTACTAGCACAACTGTCAGATCATTTGGTGTCACTAGTTTTATTGATATATTTCTATATTGAGTTCAAATATGAGTTCCTGCAGTTTTATCTAATAATTGGTAACAGATATATTGAAATGCAAAATTCCGTGCTTAAATTGTTTCTCTCCTTTAAAAGGAAAACCATCCCATTGAAAAGAAAGAAGAATTTAGCACTGCTTGGTTCCAAAATACAGAATCTTTCTTGAACTAAAAAATATATGAAGATATAAAAAAGATAACTCAGGTCTTCAAATGGCATTATAATTTCCTTTTCAATACTGAATGCCTCTTTAGCCACAGAGTATCTCTCTGCAGTGGGAGGGAAGTGGCCACGGAGTGATGCAGGCTTTGATGCCAAAGGACAGCAGTAAAACAATGTCAATAGGGGAACTGTACAAGCATTCATTAAACCCATCTAAGCTCCTTTGCACTAAAATTAAACCAGATGACCTTTAACTTTCCACTGCACCCACCATTTTTAGATCAGACTAAGCATTGTGAATGCCAATACACTGAGCATTTCTACCAAACTAAAGTCAATTCTGTTGATAGAAATGTAACATTTGTACATGCTCTGCTGAGAATGGGGGTTTTGTTCAAAATGCAGTATCAAGACCAGAGGCAGTGGTGTTTTAGATTCTAGTAAAGGCCCAGATCTTAAAGCTTGTGGATACAAACAAGCATTCACTGCGCCTAGTCTAGACATAGGCAGCTTACTTTAAGCCGCCTACACCTAAACCAGGAGCGGGCATGTGCAGGAGTTTGCCACTGCTGGGAACAGTGTGTGCAGCTGTTTGCTGGTTCTCAGCACCTTGCGGGCTGACTGGTATAAGTAACTCAGGGTGGAGGGGTACAGTGGGTGTGATCAGGGGCAATATAGCCCAGTCAGGTCAGGGGAGTGGGAATAGCACTACCCAGAGCTAGGGTGAATGTCTGGGCTTTCCCAGCCCCAGGACTGTGCTGCAAGCATACACAGGTATTCCAGAGATCTAGTTAATCTGATCTGTCTTAGTGTACCTACTCAGGTAAACTAACTTGGATTGGGCCTGCCATTTTTGGATGTTTTAAACCTTCTGCAGATCTGTACGATCAGGCATTTAGATCATCCTAACCGTGGTTAGACTGATCTAAATATAATGCCTGTAGCTCTTTGCAGCCATGAGAAACTACATCTGCTGTTTGCAAGTCATGAAACTGAACTTGCCTGTTTCTGCATTGAGCTAAATATGAGCTTTTCCACTTATTTCAGTAATAGCTATATGTACAAATTTGAAGGCAGAAGTTAGGCTATATTGCTTGCAAAATCAGACCTTCTGTTTTACTATCACAATGACTGATTATCCTCTTACTCTCTGCTTTAGGTATCTTTTGTTGCCTGTGTTCATTTTGTATTTCAGATACAAATAACAATGTGCTAGTGTCTAATTTTGATGTTGTGTTAGCTGAAAAGTAAAAAGTCCCATCTATTTGTATCACACAGAACTGTGCAGAAATGCAAATGTAGAGTAGACATAATCTTGCATACTTGGGAATGTTCAGGATGACTTAACAGTTCTTTTTCATTTCTAATATATTTGATTTTATGAAAACAAAATGGAATAGTTCCGCATTGTGTCTGTTAGGCATCTGTTAAAGTCCCAGCCAAAATAGCCAGCAGGCAAACTGAATGTTATTGTATCAAAGCATGTGCTTTATTTCTTTAGTTGCTGCCTTTTTAATTTACGGTTTATTTATTCTGCTTGTATGTATTGATTATAACTATAGTATTTACTTGGCTATTATAGCTAGGCATTTGGAGTATATGGTTACAGTAAGGAAAGGAAAGACAAATTCTTTTCCAGAGTGAAAATAACTATATCTCTCCCAACCAACTTCAAACTTGGCTTTTTAAAGTTAGGCACCCAATGAAAAGTGACCTGATTTTGACCATGGTCAGCAGTCACAAAGACCACTTCAGTGGGAACTTGAGTGCTCAGCTCACCTCAAAATCAGATAAAAAGTTTAGAGGCTTTAAAACCTGAGGTATAATGATGCATCAGGGTGCTTGGGGCAGCTACTACATACAGGCGCAGCAATTACTTCCAGTTGCCACGGCACTGCTGGCATGATAGGGCAGCTGTGATTGAAGCCATTTTTTTCTGCCTCCCCCTGTCAAGTTGGCACCAGGGCAGCTAGCCCATTGGCCACTCCCTAGCTATGTCATTGCTTAATAGGGATGTCACTGCCTAGCTTCAAGTGTCCAAGTTTGGAAAAAAAAATAGCATTAATAATTATTTATTATTTCTAGGTAAAACAAGAGGACTGGCAATGCCTTCTTAGTCCTGGAACATAATATTTAGGTGTTCTTTTATTCTTTTCTTTGCAGCTCCGAGTACAGCCCAATACGGGATTACCGGTGGTGCTGAAGTTCTGTTCTCCTGCTGGTACCTGTTGACACTGTCCTCTTTCACCAGCATATTCTACCTGAAGAACATCATTCTACAATAAATGTAAAGAACCATAAAAGGCTTTTAAGGATTCTCTGAAAGTGCTGATGACTGGATCCAATCTGGTAGAGTTTGTTAAAAGCAGCGTGGGATATAATCAGCAGTGCTTACGTGGGGATGATCGCCTTCTGTAGAATTGCTCATTATGTAAATACTTTAATTCTACTCCTTTTTTTTTTTGATTAGCTGCATTACCTTGTGAAGCAGTACACATTGTCCTTTTTTAAGACGTGAAAGCTCTGAAATTACTTTTAGAGGATATTAATTGTGATTTCATGTTTGTAATCTACAAGTTTTCAAAAGCATTCAGTCATGGTCTGCTGGGTTGCAGACTGTAGTTTACAAAAAAAAAAAAAGTATATTGCAGTGAAAATGTGATTCTTTAAGGCTGCAATACAAATATTCAGTTCCCTCCTTAAATAAGATTCTGTCCACATTTACACACAACCTTTTTTTTTCTTTTTTGATAAAAAAGATCAAATAATATTGCCTTCAAAATACTTCAAAATATAACACATATCTAGATTTTCGTCTAGCATGATATTCAGGTTTCAAGAATGAGCCTTGTATAACAACTGCATTGTGCAGTTCTGCTTTTTTTCCTGTAAATTCAGCATGGGTGTGCCTTCATAGAATACTACTTTTCTCTTCCTCTCCAACAAATCTGGAATGTGTTTTGATAAATGCTGAGCGTTAGTTGGAGCGTACGTAATCTCGATTTGAGGGCAAAGGTGCTATTGGCGAAAAGGAATACCTACTCTTCCATCTCCAGTGGGGTAACGGGACTGTTTCAAACTATCCACAACAACTAGATTGCATGGTGGTTTTTTAGCGATCAGTCAAGTACAGCACACATATATTTACCTTATTTTTTCCCTCTGGTGTAGTTAATCTATCAATTCTCTCTGTAAAATAAGCTTTCCCACTACAAAATATAGCACAATTCTTTTAAGGCATCTTTTGAATGTAGCATTTTTCCCTTGTTCATTCACAAAGCTTTTTTATTATTGGTCAATACTATATGAATTGGTATTCTTTTTTGTACTTGATTTTGTACTGTATTGGTTAAGCAAGCACTGATGCTTTCATTTCAGAATTTCTTTAAATGTTAAAAAGCTGAGAATGAAGGAAGCATCAGACATGCATTTAAAAAATACATATTTAGAAAGAAGTGGCTCCAATAACTGTATGTAGTTCATGGTCCAAATGCCAATGGAGTGCATCTTTATAGCCAGAAATTCATTAATAATCTACTAACAATATTCAGATACTTTACCACAATAGTTTTTTTCACTTCTTATAAATGATTCTGGAGGGCCAAGTCTTGCAGTCCCAACCCAATGCAGGTTTCCACTGAGTTCAAGTGGAATTTTACCTCTGTAAATGATTAAATCCTAGAGTAGTAGATTTTATCTCTAGAGATTTAATAGGCTTGCTTTTTAGAAATGAGCATTTACTTTGCTGACTCCATTTTTTACCCACATTTCATTGCCCAAAAGTGCACTTTTATTCACTTTGAGCACAAAATTGAATGGGCAGTATTGAATACTGAACCGAAAACCTTTACAAATTTCATTCTTGAAGGCTGACTGTTTTCACAAACATGGCATATGGCCCTATGTAACAACCACTGAAGTCAACATTGACATCTACTAACTTCAGTGAGTATTGAATTGGATACAGAGAGAACTGCTGGTGGTATGAATTTCTAATAAATTGACTAATTACAGTCTAAAACTTTTGTCTAGTCATATGCTCAGTATGGAGAGTGACAGTAGTTAAGACAAACACCTGTTGTTGCATGATTAAAAATTTTAAATAAGCCGACGGAGCAATTTGTATAAAAAAATATCATGTCACTAAACACTGCATTGCTAGTGTGCTTATTTTTTTTAGTATCACTCTCAAAAATTTGACTCCTTTGCACTCTACTGCAGTCATTTTTGGTCCTATGCTAAGTTCTAGAGATAGCAATCCTCACTGCATACTATAAAAATCCAGCATTTCTAAATTTGGTTTGCAAATAGCCTAACATTTAAAACCTAAATTCTGAATTTATTTTGACCCTTGCTATATACTACCCCATTACTGAAATATAGACAAGGTTGGCAGTGAATCTTCTGTAACTACTGAATGACTCTTAGATAAGGAGAATAAAAAAATACACTGATTCCAAAAGATGGCAATAAAACATCTGAATCATGCTGTTTGTGTTCAGTGATAAATTAAAATATTTCTATTGTATTCTTTTCAGCTTGTGTGCTAAGTAATTACTACTTTCACAAACATGGCATTTTTTAAAACCGTGATTAACATGATAAAGTTTCATTCTTTGAGGAAGCAGTGTATAAAAAAGTACAAAACCATCCTGTACGTTATCTTGACATTCAGATCTCTCTTGTATTGCAGCTTTAAAGCACTATGTTCTAGGATCCATCCAATAGAAAGAGTGGTGCTGCAGAAAGTATCATATGTTAGTACAGTATTACGAAGAAAGAAACAGGTTAAGAATATATATGACCCAATTTTAGACTTGCATGATTCTATACTGTAGCTGGGCCAAGGTAAATGAATTGTTTTCTTGATTCCTGGCACCTGGGATATGAGAAGTCTGGCAACAGGATAAAACATGGTAACATTTTATGAAATATATATATATATATATTTTAAAGGGGATATGTTGACTTTTTTGCATCATGGGAACATTCTACCAATAAAGCCATTGGAAAACATGGGCCAGATTTTTAACATTGCCTCTGAATTTCCACTATCAGTTTTGGAGGACAGTTACTCTATGGCATGCAAAATGGGTGCAAATGACTTCTGCTTGTGCATACTAGGTCCCTAAACATCTGTGAGATCTACATGTTCAAAAGCAGTAGTTTGTGTGTGTCAATAGGTGCGTGCCCAATCCTACACAAACTGGGGCTACTTACATTAGCAGTATGCCTTTCAGTATGTGTCGGTAGGGTTAGTCTCTTGAAGGCTACTGATAAAACAAATTGATGATTTAACACTATGATTTGGGAAGAAATTTCAATATAATTTGTTTTGTGCACTGAGGAGTCCAAGCAAGACTACTCATGGTACAAAAAGTCAAGCTACAGCCTAAATTTATGCAAGATTGGGGCCCAAGCCAATACTGATGTAATAAAGTGACTTGCTTATTTGTTTAATATGCTCTATATGGTAACTGATACTTGCACAGTTTGGGACTTATTGGAACACTCTTTCAGTGTGGACTGTACAGACTTGCAAATTAAATACAGCAGTGTTTTACAAAATTGATTCATCCTTTAAAATACAAGGGGTATATTTGCTTTCTAACCAGTTCTTTTCTGGAATGTTCTATGCTCATCTAATTTATTACCCCTTACTGTTCATATTTTTAATCAATCATTATTATTTTTACTTCAACCGTAAAATATGAAAAATGAATGGATTAGCTCCAAGCAATATAATTGAATATTTCTTATACTAAGTTTGTTTTCCCTCATTTGATTTGCTAAAGTCTGTAATACCATAAGTTCCTGCTTGTGCAATAACTCAGGTTCATTAACTACCCTTGCATTGATGACATATTATGCATGGGCAATAGTGCTCTAATCATAGTGTTGCTGATCATGATTCTATACTAATATCGAACTTAAGGATGTCTCAGAACTTCTTATACAAATGCAGTTTCTCAAGGGGTATTAAATTGGCAGGAAAAAGTATTCTTAACTTCATAGCTAGACAGCTTTTTTTAACTTTTCAAAGTATATATTTTTTTTAGAAACTATGCTGTTTTTAAGATACAGGAGTGTTAAAAATATCACCAGTAAGCGCTGCTTTTTTGCACATTTTCAGAGTTGGCATTCTAACAAACTAATGGTAAACATGCCTACCCAAATATCTGCTTATTCCACATAACTGTGTGTTATAAAGAATGTGTATACCAAAATATATATATACGTGGATAAACAATATGCCTTAAAGCCTACATATGCATTTACTTCTAAGACTGGATTGTGCACTTCCAGTCTGGAGGTAAATAATCCATATTTCATAACCTGCCATGGAAGATTTTGTTTCTTTAAAAAAACAAAAACAAATGTGTTCCTTTGTTTTAAGGATATTTAATATCCTTTTAAAAGTCTTGCACAAACTGACATATGTGAGGAAGTTTAGGGTGAGAATGAAATTCTGGCCTGATCCTCTGACCTCCATTAGCAATCTGTACTGAGGAACTGATAAATAACTTGGTGGTTGCCATTGAAATCTCTCCTCTTTTCTCTTTTCTCTCTCATACTATAGGTATCTCTAAGTAGATACCTATAATATGTATAAGAAATAGCGCAATAAGGTGAATGTAATAAATAGGTGGTAAGGTAAAGTGATGCAAAGGAATTCTTAGAGATTTTAATGGGAATCGCATTGTACTCATTTTAAATGCTTCTTCTCTTCCTTTCCCTCTCATAGGAGTTTTCTTCCAGATGGCCCCATGTCCCTGTTTTTCCATGAAGTACTCCCTCTCCTAAGCCCTATGAGAGAGATTACTTCCTGCAGTACACCTGCCTCCTTGCTCAGCTGCACACCCTGTTCTGTATCAACAACTTGCTAATTACTTCCTCCCTGAAACTTGGGCCAAGTAACTTTAACTTGGGGTGTTCTGCCAGGAGTTTCTGGCAGCCACAGCAGAAGGTGGGTCATATCAGATGCACAGACAGGAAGAAGGAAGCTTTATGGCAGAAGGGAGATAAAACAGGACAGTACGTAATGCAAGCAAAAGTCTCAGTTGGCCCCACTGCGCACCATCACTTATTCATAGCATTGCACCACAAAATCCTAAGAGCCAGATTCTGCCGCCATGCAGCTTACCCTGATTTCAGTGCATGGTTACGTGAGAGCAGAATTTAAACTTTAGAAAATAACTTGTCCTGAAACCTGGTCAGTTTTCTAAAGATTAGCTCATTTTTAAGTAGTACTGGGTTTGTGTAGACTTTGTAAGTCTCAGAATAGTGTCTGGTGTTAAAGACTGTACCACATGTGCCATATTTCCTAAAAACCTACACAACAGAAAACTCCAACTTGGCTTCAGACCTAAAGAAGCTTGGCATGCTTCCAAGAAGCTGCTTTCCTTTCTACAAGTGAATGTTCTTCCTAGTAATAGTAACCAGGGCGACCAGTTTTCTGCCCCCACCTCACCTTTCCCAGTCAACACCATGGGTCACCCTGCCCTAGGTATCCTATTGCTAGTATTCAATCCTTTGTGGAAGATTTATAGAGGGGCAGTGAAATCTGATGGTATGGACCAACATGGCTGAATTCCAAGGTGAAAAGTGGGCACATTGGCCAAAGATTATTCCCTTTCCTCTAGTAAAATAGTGACTGGAAGGGAGGCATGATTAAGCCGGGTCTGGGGAGAATGAGAGGAAAGTAAGGCCTATGTTGCACAAGAATGTATTTTCAATGAGTCAGAACACTGTCTCCGAGGCCACAGATATCTTCTGTCCCTGTATATATATATTTTATGAAGCTGCATGAGGTTAGCCCCCAGAATTCGACTAATTCCCACCAGGTGCATGTTCCACCTGGAAATGGATCAGTGGTCTCCAGTTTCTGGGAAGCTGTGCAAGTGTCCCTGCTTCCCGAGGACATAAACTACACAGCACGTAGGTTTTTGTCTATATAGTTCTTATCAAGTGCAGAGAACAACTTCTCTTCTGAATAGGGCTGCTTCAGGTCGGCTGATCCAGAACCAGTATAACTGTAACATCTGTGGTGGAGCTGAAGCTTATAACAAATTATTTTCAGCTTTGGAGGATGAAGGCTGTATAAATATTTATGCTAAAGCAAGGACTTTATTTTCAGATCGACTGCACGTAGGCATATTCAGTATACCTGAATGGAAACATTAAATGCACTCTGATTGGGCCGGGTTGGTCTAATGCAATTCAATCATGTTTTGCTCCTCTCCATAGAACATTTAGAGAAAGGAGAGAATTTATTCTATTTTTAGAAGGCACCTACAAGTTATGGCTGAAAATAGCCAGGTCAACACAAACATTACGAGAAAACACTCAAGAAATTCTGAATAAGACATGCAATCTATCCAACAGATTGACTCTGAATATGATCATCTATTTGGATGTGTAAGATTTTCCTACGTTACCTGCAGGTTTCTGAAGGTAAATCAGTCAGCACTAGCTTCTATATACACATTTTTTTTTTACCCAAACCCTTCTACTTGCTACTAACTTCATGATTAATGGAAGAGATTGAAGGCTTCCCTACTTCCGATAGTCTCAGGTTGCAGCAATTTATATTTCAACATATATTAGAAGCCAAGCTCTCCTGTCATTTGTAAGCCTATGTGTAAATCTGTGTTTTAAAACAAGATTTTGGAATCTTAAACCAAATTGTCAGCCTTGCAGTAGCTGCTTTACTCCTCGCCAGAGGCCCAAAGTAGCCGCAGAACTGTTGGATCAAGTCGTGTGTGGATTCTCTGTATTCAGGGAATCCCTGAACAAAGTGAAATGTTTATTAATAGCTGTATAGCACCCACTCTCAGCTTTGGTATAGGAACACTCTGACACCACAGCAGCTCTTGGTTTCCCCACTGACCTGGGGAAACATTAATTTATGACAACAGTCATCCCAATAATTGGAGAAATGTAAAATGCCCTTTTTGTTTGATCCAGACCTGAGCACAGCTGAGACACCAGAGAATCTGGCCTTTGATCTTAAAGAACTTTAAACTTAAATACACACCAAAATGAAAAGTAATGTAGAAAAAAGCAATTTTACTTGCAGTCATTGTTCTTCTATTCAGATTTCTTTTACTCATCTTCTACAGCAAATGTGAAACAGTAAACTGAAGATTCCAGAAGTAAAATAGATTAAACTCTGAATTTGCTGCAAAAATATAGACAGGAAAAAAGTCAATATTGTAAAGTTAGTGCCAAGAAAGTCACATGAATCTTTCAAATAATCTTTCATCTATATGAATATTCATTATTTTTGCGCTGCCTTTTTGAAGACTGACAGCTAAATAAAATAAGTTCCACTAATATATCTAAAAAGAAATCATCACTGTCCAGAGGGTTAAGAAATCTCCTCTGCTAATGCACATCCATCCTTCTCTTTATTATTTTTCAACCAAAATCAAAACACAATTCACACATTGCATGATGTAATTTACGTGCAATAGCATAAGCTTTCCACTTATCAAACCTATTACAGTTAAGTGCAGAACTCCCATTAACCTTAAAGGCAGCTACTTAAATGTGAACCACAAGTGAGAATAAACCTTAAAGACTTAAGATAACAACATTGATCTTGCTTTTCTGTATGTATCCAATTGCAGGAAGAAGGATGCATCCCCTTTGGGTTTGAGGGTTTTTTTTTTTTCTTTTCATATAGAGCACACTTTTCTCATCTTCAGGAAGATTAATTTTGCTTCCAAGGTACTAGTCATTTAGATGTGCTTAACATTTTTGAGGTATCACTTGAGGTAGTGATACTTCATCAGCTAAATACAAATGTGAGAGGTAAAACATTCCAGGAAGCCACAGTAAGTTGGCCAGTCTGCTTCCACTTAATGCTAATGAGACAGTTTCTTGCAGAAATTTCAACTCTATAGAAGCTACAGGAGGTACCATGGTTCATTAGGCTACAAAAGCTTTAAAATGTTAAAGGGACTGGTTTTCCTCTCTCATTTCAAATGAATTGCTAAAAGCACTGGGTTGTTCCTCCACGGAACTTTGAATTCACTATTTTCTTCATTAATTTTGACCTTTTTACATTTAGAAAAAAAGTTAACTTTAGAGTAAGATAATGCAAAATCCCTCCCTGCCCCCCAACAGTTGGACGTGTGCTTAAAACTAGAAAAAACTCTTAAGTTTGGTACATTAAAGCGGCAGGGCTCATTTTCCAATAAATTCTGCCCATAAAATGGAGTTACAAAAAGATAATGTGCCAAAAATTAGTGAATGTAAATTGCTATTGAACAGTCTGAAATTACTTGTAACCATTGTATAAATCCATTGCACCTTTGTACCTATTCACTAAATAGAAGCAGAAAAACAAACTGGATTACGCTAGTCCTCTGACCTGACATCCACCTAAAACACACTTGAGCAGTGATGTAGAAAAAATCTGGTCAATGGCTCTTCTATAGATACTTCTTTAGAAACTGATGATTCTGATTTTTTAAGCTGCTTTAGCTGGTGTCTGTCAAAAATTCTCTCGTTGCTCTCAGTGATCTGGAAAATAAGCTTGTGAGCCAGCCATGTGCAGTTATGGATAATTTTTTTAAAAATTACAACGGTGTTGTGACACATTCTTCTGCAGTTTTGATTTCAAACCTTTTATAAATCTGTGAAACAGCTAATGAAACAGACACATGCTTAAACCATGAGAAACAAAAAGCTTGATTAAAAAAAAAAAATTAAAAAACCCAGAAAACAAGATGATTTTACAAAACCATCCCATAGGCACCCCACATAAGGTTCTTTACCATTGGTTAGCTGTAAAATAGATGTACACTATTACAGACATTCTAATCCTGTGGAAGCAGGTTGGAAGGTATTAAAACCATTTTGGCAAAAAAAAAGAAATGTAAGATTTTTCACCATTTCCACCCTTGTTTTCTGATCTTTTGGAAGACTCTGAGGACTAAGGACTGTGACTGACCATCAGGCTATGCATTTAGAAGACAGCAGGTAGTTTTAATTGCGTGACTGTAGGCATGCACATTTGCAAGTTGTGTGTATGGTCCCGTGGTGGTTCTCTGGGTTCTAATCCTATCGTGGGTTTTTTCCACATCAAGTTGATGGCAAAGATGGTAAGTTAAGCTGTTAAGGCCTGGGGTACCGCTGTTGTTTAGTGATGAACATGACAATGGCTTGGTACAAACGTTACACATAAAACAGTATAAATGAAACCAATAAGAGAACAGAAGCTCAGCACACATAGACCAATTAAAAAATGGCGGAACCTGGCCAAGAATAGACCTGAATGTCTGTAGTATCAGACTTATTGGTTTAAGTTAAATTGATTTATTATACTTCTGTACCAGATCCCCTCTTGACTTAAGGCACTTACACACATGCAGGGAGCCAGCTCCGATGCACTGTAAATCCAGTGAGTAATCGAGTCTGCAGGAGTGCAAAAATTAACGTGCTCCAGCAGCCTCCAGCATCATGTGTATCAGCATCCCCACGCTGAAAAATGGTGGCATGGCGCTTTGAACTAAAGTTCATTGAAAGCTTTAGTTCAAAGAGCCCTGCCACCATTTTTTCAGCATTGGGACACTGATACGCATGACGTTCAAGCACTTTTCATTAGCGTGGTTTGCTAAGCAAACCTCCCTTAAAGCACGCCTACCCTCCCGCCTCCCGGAGCACATGTATAAATGCCCTTAGGTCTCAGCCCACTAGTATTCCAGGCACCTTTGTGGGCTCCCCACATGCAGAGCAGTACACTAGCCTAGCTCGTGTTTGTCTGCTCTGGCCAAGCACCAGGCCAGCTCTTCCCCAGGCTGTCACAGAAATAGCAGAAGCTGGGACTGGGAGCTGCACAGTAGTGGCAATGTGGAGAGGAAGCAGAGGACCCTGTCCTGTGGGCCCTCTCATCAGCTGTGCTTGCTCGAGTCTGGGAGGGCCAGGACTGGACCCACAGGGTGGGGGAGCCCTCTGCTACCCCCCTCCCCCCCCCCCCCCCCGCTGCCCAATTCAGCTGACACGGGCAAGCAGGACTTGGGGCTGAGAGCCGCATGGGGCAGTCAGCAAAGCCAGGCAGCATGGGGTGGGGAGTGAAGATCCCCACCCCACAGGTCCAGCCTCAGCCCCCCCAGACGTGAGCAAGCACAGCTGGGAGGGGCCCTTGTGGTGAGCGGCCTCCGCTCCAACCTCCCTCCATGCTGTCTGGCTTGGCAGAGAGCCCCACATGGCTCTCAGCTCTGGCTCCTGCCCACCCATGTCAGCTGAGCCAGGCAGTGGTAGGAAGCATGGGGGAACAGAGGCCTCATCCCTGGCACCCCCAGACCTGAGCAAGCACAGTGGGCAGGGGCTGCCCCCCACTGCTGCTGACAGCCAGCTTCTGGAGGGGGTGCTGGGGAGAGAGGCCATGCTGGGAGGCATGTGGGAGTGCAGGCGTCTGCGTGCCTTCCCCTCCCTTCCACCCCCCAAAGCAGGGCAAACATCTGGTCCATTCACTCCCAATCCAATCAACAGAGCTCCAAGAAACCTGTGTAGGTTTGATAGCTTCCACTTCGGGCTTATTTAAAGCGTGTATCTAGCCAATATGTCTACTGGTTAGAGCAGGAGGCTGGGAGCCAGTACTCACTTGGGTTCAACTTGAAGCTCTGCTTGTAATAGTCTAATTGACTATTAGTAAATAATCTAGTCTCTCTGTGCCTTCATACACCTTTTTGCAGTAACACTGCCCTTCCAGGAATGCAATGGGGTTCACTTAAATAACAGCTAAAAAAAAATCACAATTACCAGACACATTTTTCAAACTGCTTTTATCGTGTTGTTTTGGCACGCTGGGGGTCTTCTCAGACCCAGGTGGAAGCCAAGCTAATGGCCAACTGTTCAGTTAATTGGATTTTAATTTTGAAAATCTGATATTAATTCAGTTTGTGTCATTTCTTATATCATCCATACTAGTCCACCTATCTTTACTGGAAATCTTTTTGTGTGGGTGGTTTTTGGTGTTTTTTGTTTTTTTTAATTAGTAACAATGCCTTAGCTAAGCCCTCTTCCTGCTTATTTTTCAGACAATGCAAACCACTTTGGGGGTATGTGGTAAAGGGGGGATTGCATCTAATGAATGTAACTTTCTGACACTAAGATGTGTCTCAAAAATTAGTAGGGTGGAGGAATCAAAATGAAGCAAGAATCAGTGCTGAACATTGAAGTACAGAATCTTTAAGCAAAGCTGCTTTGTAATCATTAGTGGAGAGCTATCCTAAGCCAGGCATACAATAAACAGTATCTCCTTCTAAAAATTATAAATATAACCCTTGGTAATAGTAACCTTTACTGCTTCTAGCCATATATTCCTGGGAGAGGGAAGAAAGCATACAGACACTTCCTATAAAAGGATTATGGGTCTTGTTTTTCACTTAAAGTAATTTTAAAAATGTGTATCGTTTATCCGATTCAATGAAGGTTTCTTCCCCGTGTTGACTGCAGTTTCACCAAGATGTAGGGCATTCAAAACTTACCCTTTCATCTGTGTATAAATCTATGTTCGTACAACACCGAGGAAATGTTTGAATGTGAGTTTGCCTTCCCTGCAAATGATGTACTTAGTGGACCAACTCCAGAGCTTTTGTAGTACTTTCATTTTTGACAGGGCTGTTTTGAGTGGTGTTTCTGAGTCTCTTGTTTCAATGCCTTAAGCATCATCTTGCATGTGAATGTAATGGAAAATGGTACATATTACAAATTAATTTCAGAAGTTAATTATCCTTAGTAACTCAGCTTCCGAGAGCAGTGGTGTTCCACATCACATTTAGCATCAGCTCCTTTTAAACTGAGATTGTAGTAGCATTAGTCAAGAGGCACTGATGAGCACTTCTGCCGTCAAGATTTCTCTCTCTAGAAGTTTGCAGATAAGATACTTAGTACTTCTTAAAAAAAAGTTCTAAGGGCTTTGACCTTATAGCTGAGTACAGAATTAAGCACTCAGGGAAAGGTTAGTGTACCAAGTGAGTGAGTTGAAAATTTTGACCAAAAACACTTGGAGAAAGAGTTTTAAAATATAAAGATCTTGCAAAGCATACCTGTTCTGATACCTTTTCTTGCAAAGCATACCTGTTCCTAGTCTGCCTTCTAACCTTTAGGGGGTGGATCCTGACATTAGCATCAGAGGAAGGAGATCAGCAGTATCTTTTTTTTCTTTTGTAGCCAAATATTGAAGTGAGTAATGATACCAACTAGAGAATAAAAATGGAGTAGTCACTGTGTATCTTTTCTAAATAATGCTGCCAATGTATTTCAGTCCTAACCTGATCCCTCCACCCCTCTGTTATTTATCTGGTCCTCTCCTATAAGGCCATTAATGATACCAAACTGCACGAACAGTAGTCTGCTATGGAGGGTGAAATGATTAAAGTCATTTTTTGTTTGTAATTGAAAAAAAATGTCCTCTTAGTCCCATAGACAGGCAGAAGCACATCAGTCCACCAGGCTGCCTAATTTGGATTTTTTCCCGTAAAATAAAAGCAGTCTGAGGCTTTGGACATGCTTTCCCTGCAATTTTCTTTATCCTCTTCCTTTACTTTACTAAGCTAATAAAAAGGGGGATACAGGACTCTCTTTTTAAATCCTTAAATCTGTATTAATTTTTTTTTAGTTGGATTGTGATTAAAAACCATAATCATTCCCTTGTTTCCTTTTATAGCTGAAGATGGTTAAAAGAAATCCTTTCAACATGCTGTGAAATTATTCTTACCACTTGTCCATTTTTAATGCCCAGTGCAACATCATAAGCTCTATCATAAACAGTTGTCAATACTAGCAATTAAGTCACAGTGGCCATGTCTACGTGAGATGTTACTGTGCAGTTGTTGCCACACATTTACGTAGTACTTGTATTAGCAAGTATTAAATAAATGCACAGTAACCAGGTACTGCTCAGTAGCACTGGCAAACGTCTTTTAAGTGATGCTACTGCACAGTCTTCTAATAATACTGTGCAGTAGCGCATTAGCACTGTCCACGCTGTGACACAGTACTGCACAGTATTTTCCAGCTACTGTGCAGTCAGCTTCTCATGTAGACACACCCAGTACGTAGAGAAAAAAACAACTCCTTATCTCCCTCCTGCCCCTCACACGCTCAAGTAACAATACCACTGTTTTAAGGTGATGTGCAATATTCGGACCAATTCCCCCCTGCCAAAAAAATGCAAAGAGGTAGTTGAGTTAGTTGGAGCCACAAAATTGATAGTTTGTTAAGACAAGTGAACTGTTAAAGGCACTTAGATATTCCTACTGCTCACTTTTTTTAACAGAGGCTGTGTGGGGCTAGTGTACAATTCTTAATGTTCCCATTAATTAAAGGTACTTTTTTGGAAGCAAATGCATAGTGCCTTCCAAAGATGCAAAGGCCCTTAAGTGAAATGCAGTACCATAGAGCCACTGCACCAGTCAGCAAGCCAGCCAGCAAAATGTTTATCCCTTGCACAGCTTAGTACACCAGGTGCAGACATAGGATCGCCAACTGTAGAGGGCTGCAGCAGCAGCTTTTAAAACCCAGAGGTTGTATTAGGACTCCTAGAGGAAATAGAGACTTCCACCTCTTCACCAACCAGTGTCCTCCCTGCACAATTTTTTTTTAACTGAGGTCCAAGAATGGGCCCTTGCACTGGTTTCTGACCCATTTCTGTTGTACAGTTAGTAAACTCATTACTGTACTTGAAACAGATAATAAGACTAAAGCAAGGTCAGTGTGTCTAGAATAAAAACAGGGACTCAAACCTCTTAGAAGTATAAAATACACCAATGTAAAAGCCAAAGTGTGTGCCCATGATGAAAGGATGTGTATGTGATTATCATTATCCTATTGTATAAATTATCAAAATAATTCTAGCTTCAGTTTTTAGTCTGGCATTCGCACTTGATTTAACATGATGACAAATATTAAAAGGTACTTTATATACATAATTTAACATGTTTTATGTTTTACTTATGATGAGTCAGAGAGCATGTTTTCTTTTTATATTGCGAGAAGTTTCAGTGATAGGGTGAGATTCTGTTACTTATACTCACCTTGATTTTGTATCCCTACTCACAGCAAATAAAGATGATACGTAGAAATGTGCAAAATTCATATAGAACCACATTTTTCTCAAAACTGTGGTGCAAGTTCCTAGAATATATTACATTGTAAAATTTTGGATTAACTGTGGATCTCAACCCACAACATCCTCCCACCCTAAATTTCATAGAAAAATATTTGTAGTTCATTAAGTGTGTTTTGGCAGCTGTTGCTTGTACTAAGAGCTAGTTACGAGGAGCCGTGGCTCTCAATTTTTAAATGGCTGTATGTTAGCCTCATCTACCTGCAGACTTTACTATGTTGGCTAGAATAACTGGGAACAAACCATATGATCCTTACAGAAATGCCAACTTTTGCTTACACAGAAAGTCAGGTTGAACTCAGTAGGGCCTCTTGTATATGTTATTGCTCACTGTGAATAATGGCTGCATTATCTGACCCTTAGATAACTGATTGGCAGTAGAAGCTTGGGAGCTAGTCATCTAAGTGCATAAAATGCACCCATCAAGATGCACATTATGATTCATGCAAAATTGCAGGCATGAAACTGGACATCATTTTTCAAAATCAGCCCCACTATATTGTGTTGCCCTGCACGGAGGGTCTTTATAATAATCGCCATTCTGCTATTTTGCATTTTCACACATATTTTCTTGCTCTTTGACACTCAGCACCTAGCAACTTGGCTTGTTCACCTTTAGCTGATTTTTCCCCATGCTTTCTGAATAAGATAGCTTGCAAAATCCTCTAGAGGATCTATGTCAGTTTCATCCTGTATCCCTGAAAATTAGCATGTTTTCCAAGGCACGTTTGGTTTTTCTGTGACTATAGATTTGTCTGTACCTTTTAAACAGAAGTCCATGCCTATTTATGATATTCTTTTCCTAAAAAATGCTGTTATGCACCTTGACTCTAATGGGGAGCCTTAGAAAATTATGCAAAGCCTGTATTACTACTCATTTTAGTCTGAATGTAGCTTACAGATTAATGGTGCCTGTCAATTAGGCTACTAAAAGTGGAAAAAAAGTAGTGCTTTTCATTGGATAGGACTGTGCTGTACAGGATGTTAAAGAGGTGAGCCAGGTTTTAATGAATGCTAAGAGAGGTTTTAATTAAGCCTGACACAAGAACTGAGCAACCTAAAGTGCCATGTATAGGTATAAGTATATAAGAAAGCTTGTTTTAACTAAACCCTAGAATTATTGTATGCAATTAGTGTTATAAATGAAGAGATATGAATGGTTTCTTTTCTTTCAGAAGCATACTGATGCAGACTTTGCTCTCAATAGATTCACTCTGCTCTTTCACTGAAGCTTGCTAACTAGGCTACATTTTACAATAGTAACCTGTTTGGCATTAGATCAGTAAACAAAAGGTGCAAGGATAATGTGTTTGCTCTTCATCCACAAAGACTCTGGATAATGTAACTTCTATCTAATTTACTATCTGGATCTATATGTCCTTGGTATTCTGTGTAGGCTGTAAGAATATACCGTAACTTTCTCCTGAAGTGTCAGACTTAATTGAAAAATGGTAGAAAGTCTGGATGCAATGCAGTTCAGGTACAGCTTGATAGATGAGAATGATTCAGAGGCTCCAAAATAGAATCTGCCAGGTTTTAAAAGATAATGGTCTTTGTTAATTAGCCAAAAGGGAAAAAAAAAGAAGAAACTTTTAGCTTAGAGGTAAAATCATTTGGCATAACTGAGGATATGAGAGCACATTATATTTGTGTAACTACTTCATAGATGCATTAGAAAATAGACAGAATGGGACTTGTGGAAAATAGTGAAATGATTTATACCTTTAAACCTAACAGAAAAAAAAGGCTTGGATATGTCTACTAATTTTAAAATCAAGGAATAAGCTATAGAGATTTACATTTATGATTTGTTTTGTTCAAAGAATAGATTTTGGAACTCTGTATGCGTGTCAAGGATAACATTAAATATTAAAGCAAGATATTAAAATTTCAAAGAATAGGAATTAAGCCAAAAGTATTCAAAAATAAATGTTCCTGGATATTTAATATTTAATATTAAGGATTTCATAATTAGCTTCAGAAATCTCTCCAACCAAAAAGAGAGATTATTTATAAAAATATTAGTCATAATCATAATCTTTCGGACTGATATGCATGCACCATACTATGGAGAATGGTATACGCTCTGATTGGTTTCCTTTTTTTTACTTTGTTCAGGGTAGAAGTCAATGTAGGAAGATCCAGTCACCACCAATGGTGCACACAGTCATTCTTATACATATATGTATAATTGATTCATAAGGGATTATTGTGATCATCTAATCTGATCCCCTGCAGGGCATGGGGTGCAGAATGTCATTCAATATTTTTTGTGTATGCCAATATTTCTTGTCAAGCATTTAAAAAGACATCCAGTCTTCATTTAAAACTTGAGGTGATTGAGAATCTGCCTTGTCCCTAGGTATTTTTTCCAGTGGTTAGTAATGAATAGGAATGAAGTAAAGATGGTGGAGTTGCCTCAGGATTGATAGAGAAGGAAAGCAATACATCTGAACTGTCAGTCAATGAGGATGGGCAGACCTTTAGATCTGAGACACCAGGCAGAAGGGAGAGAGAGAGGCCAGTCTAACAATACCCATATACCATTGGGTCTAAGCAAAATAGAACAGGATCTTAGGCTTGACTGTTAGGGCTTACAAAACTTCAGTCCCTGATTCAGTTCAGCACAGATTCAGCCCAGTTCGGTAGCCAAATCTCCGAATCTGAATCAAATCAGGAGATGTTTTAATCTCTCCAAATCGAATCAGAACCCTCCAAATCAATTTGGAAAGATTTGGCGATTCAGACATAGACACAGCTTTAAATGTTTTTTCTACAGACCTCCAAGTACCAGGCAGCTCATGAATGCTGTGATGGTGGAGTGGGCTGCATTCCTCTGGCTCAGTGACTGGTGCCTCCTGGGCCTTGGGGGGCAGCCGGTGTTCCCCCACAGCCAATCACCAGGCCAAGGAGCTGCAAAGGGGGCCCCAGCGCTCTCAGTGGCAGACCTGGAAGTGGGCCAGAAGTACTTCCAGTCCACTTCCAGGTTCATCACCGAGCATGTGTCCCCACCCCCTGTGCTCCTATGGGGTGCTCCGTCTGTTCCACAATGTCAGCATTCACAAGCCGCACCTGGTACCTCAAGGTACATAGAAAAAACATGTAAAGCTGTGTCAATGGCCAAATAGCTGATTCTTCAAATCAGCATCCAATCTTCAGATTCAAATTCAGCCGTATCAAATTGGGGACAGTGATCTGAATCAATGAATTGAATCACTGTCCCCAATTCAGGCCCAATCTGGATCTGAATTGAATATAGCCCATTTCGCACACCCCTATTGACTGTACTGCCAAATCTGTTGTGCCTGGGGAGTAGAAACACTGGGCCTGGTCTTTTCAGATTCAAAGGCAGCTGGTAAGCCTTGTCAATTTTCACAGCCATTTCATTTTTGACCCAAACCCTAGTAGGCCGTAAAGCAACCTTTTATCACTTTATCAATTAACCAGCAGCTCCATAAGATAGCTACTAGTGTGGGTGGAAGACAGTTTGATTTTGAGAGGGAAGGAAGAAAAACTTTCAAGCATCATAGTTTCATTTTCCAATCAAGAGAAAATTGCTTATGCAGGAAATTAAACCACAACAATATTTTCCAAGCATTGTGAGTTTTATTTTAAAGTAGTGAATTAGTTGATCAACTGTAAAGAGCAAGACCTGATTTTCCAGCTCAAAGGGGGTCCTCAGACCTGGGTTCAATTTCTAGCCCTCATCCTAAGTTCCTGTATGGCCTGTGGACATCAGTTCCACTCTCCCTACCTTAGATTCACCATCTAAATGATGGGGCTAATGACACTGACTCCCTTTATAAAGATGGAATGTGCTACCTAAGAATAAGGCATTTTTATCATTGCTTAGTCCTGAATGCAGTTAAAAATGGGGAAAGAATTGGGATTTAAATTCTGAGAAATCTGAAAAAATGACATCAAATTAAAGTAGCAAATAAGGCCAGAGGTTTACTAAACTCTCTGTGCATAACCAGGAATCTTACACAAAGTATCACAATTAATTGCCTATTGACAAACTGGCTGTAACCCAACTGCTATCAGCCTGATAAGAACAAACTATTGCATGTACGGTTTCAATTGTATAACTAACCTAACATTAGCAACACCATTTGATACATTACTTCCTCTTTCAAGAAAACTAAACTCCAAATATTAACTCTTTGTTCATATTACAGGCTTGGGGCATATTGCCCTGATATTAATTCACTGCCAGGAAGTCTGCCCTTACCCTGTAAAGTCATCTGCACTATTTGAAGTGAGTGTGAGGTCAGTGTAAAGAGTATGAAAATGATTTGGTACCATTTTGAAGTTTGCACAAGTGTAAATGACTTCACCAGGTGCAAGGCAATAGATGAGATGCTACATTGTTGTATCAACAAGCTACGTCACTGTAGCTTGTTGCAATGGTGACACATCATCGGCAGGCACGAATCATGACGCCGACACTACTACGCAGTAGCATGGCAAAAAAACCATGCAGCATTGGGACTGCGCAGTAATACCAGTTACTGCACAGTCATTTAGTCCTCACTTAAGCAAGTATTAAATGTCTGCGCAGTAACAACTGTACAGTCTGTCGCATCTGTAGACATATACCCAGTGTATGAGGCCCTGTTAATGGACAGAAGAAATTGCCATGACCCAACAGTTCAGCGTTTTATATTAACATTTACAATTTTGGTCTAACATTTCCCTTTGGTGCATATATATAAACTCACTAAAACAATGTGGTAGTTGAAAGTCATCAACCTATAGTCAGTGGTGACACAAAGTAATTACCATTCTTCAGAAGATAACATGACATTAACACTGTGAATTACTATGGCTTCAAGTCATTTCCAAGGGAAATAAAGACTTGTGTTATTGAAACCTTTGAGAGAATCATGTGACTTCTCCAGAGGAGACAGTAATAAACTCTTCCCTATACTGTTCCTAGCTTACTGCCACTTCAGTAAAAATACTTTAATATCAGTAAGGAGTATAGCTTCTGTCGTGGCTCCTTTCCCAGAGCCCTCTCCATTCTTCTTCAGCGTATCTATTCTCATGAAATCAAAAGTGATTCCTTTGTATTAATTTTAAGCCAAAGTTTAAAGCGTGCCACAGAATGACTTGAAAATGTTAGGTGTAATAAAGACTGAGCAGACCTCCCACTGTGTTCCACAGTGTTTATAGTTATTATTTTTGACGGCGTGTGTTAATTTGCTGAACTCATTTTTTAGACTTTCACTCAATAACCACAGTAAAGCTAACATTTACTTGCAGCAAAATGCCATATTATGGGTGGAGGGGGAAAGTGAGGCTTGAAGAGATAAAACCATATACTGACAAAACAATAAAAGAAAAATCAATCTTTATGACAGATGAGAGAGTGAGATTTACAGTGTAATCAGAAAGACACAAAGAGATTCATGGGTTGTCGGGAATGGTATCTAGGTAGCATTATTCCATAGATGGAAACACAATCACACTAGTATGATCTGTTTCCTTATTTCTGAACAAATCTTTCAGCACATTCTGTTGAAGTCAATGACTAAAGTGCACACATCTTAGTGCTGAATCTGTATCAGTGCAGGTCTCCTTTCACTGAGCTCCTGAACTCCTCAAGCCTTATGCTTTTTTGATGCGATCATTTGGCACAGAACATGCACTCTGAAAATTGTTCAAGATAAGAGGCAGCCCCAGTGAAAGATACAATACATAATATTCTTGTGCTTCTGTGCTGCTAGGTATTTAGGCCTGCAATCAGAATAAAAATGAAAGGCTGATCTGTTCTAAAAATGAGCTTCTGGCAATCAAACGATTGTCCGTATAAATTTTTGCTTAGCTTTACATTATGCCTCATATGCAAGCAAAATGATTAGTTGGTCAGTGTTTAAAAACAGACTTCTCTGTGATTTTATTAGTTTCTATAAATTAATATATACTGTAGAACAAAGAACCTAAGCCATGAGTACATTCCTTGGGTTTTTTAATCTGTAGCCAGATCCCCAGTTTATATAAATTGCCAGTTTACACCAGTGGGAAAACAGACCCCACTCTTTAAAATCCCTTCTGTCCAGCAAAAAGATATTCTGGCCTGCCCAGTTAATTCCCTCCTTCACAACTAGGGAGGATGACATTCTGGCCTATTGAAGTCCATAGGATTTTTGCCATTGTCAGTGGACTCAAGATTTTACCCATGAAATTCTCTTCTTTTCCTTTAGTTGGAAGCTAATGGAGATGCAGTTTTATTACATACCTTCTAAACAGCAACTGAAATTAAAAATATTGACCATGCAATAAGTTCTAAAGAGCAGCCTAATAAAAATACTGCCCAGCTTCCCTTCCCAGAAGCTAATGTGGCAGAAAAGCTGCATTTCCCACTTAAACACTGCCCAGGGATTTAACTATTGAAGCCCTCACAGTCTTGTCTACTGCTGCTACCTCTAATTAATCAAGGTTTGGTCCTCTGGTTAGGAGGGGTCATATTCATTTTTCAGTGAAAGTGCAGCTCTGTAATATTAAAAAACATGTTCAAGATAGTCTGTCTGTCTCCCTGACCAATTGAACAGTATCCCTATTCAATAGGATCAAGATTTGACTCAAAAGCTTAGCTGACATCATGTGATGAGTGTATTTGTATGTTTCTTAGAAAATTTCACAGCTGGCTTTTGTGGTAGGCATTTAGTGAAGGTAGAAAGGCAAATAATTAACATTGAGCCCCATTCAGTACAACAAAAGTAATATGCTTAATATGGCAAGCAGTGTTGAGCAAAACCCTTTTATGTGTGATATTCATGTTTTAGCTATAAAAACAGTGGTATGCGTAGCAGGTAGATGCTTTTGGTGATCCTCCTTTCTGACTCCTACCACTAACTGATATTATTCTAGATGAATATTTTCTAGAGCAGTGCAGACTCTCAAGCACAAGAGAACTTCTTACATGTGTGCTGTCCCACAAAATTATTTTCTTAATTATTCATTTGATGAGTACCAAGGACTCAGACCTATTTATATGTTGTACATTTGCAATGGTTTCATCAGGTGGGTCTTCTGTAACTGGTGAATGGCAGCTAATGCCAATGGTAATCCTGTACAAATATAGTGTAAGGGACATTCTTCTGTCAGTAAGACTCATACTCAAAGAAAACAGTCAGGTGACAATAATTGGAGGTGTTGTGCCAGATATTTTTATCTGGTCAGGTTGCGAATCTGTTGTTTGTATGGACCTCTTTCTTATCCCAAAGTTTTGATGAAACTGAGCATGCTGCTACTGCTTACTTGTCTGCATTATTGTTACTACAAATAATGTGTGAAATTGCTGATGTTCTAAGCGCCAAAATAACAATAAATAGTTTATGTGCCATATTGTGATAAGATCTTGTCCTGAATAGTACTTTAATTAGTGCATTTGGGGGCAATAGCATGTGTGGGTAATAGATGTCCTTTGGATCAAGATTAAGGGTCATGTATTCCTTGGGACTGGTGTTGATATTAACAGAAGTGTTGCATGGAGATAAAAGATAGTTCATAAACCTTAATACTTATTTCATTTGACCTTGCTTTTCAAAAGGTAGTGAAACCCTTTTTGGACTTGATTTAGCCTTTCCTTGCAGATTTACTTGATTTGAAAGAAAGCATTCTGGAAATCAGCTCCAGTTAGCACCAAGCTATTGTTAAAGTACATTTCACTTTAATTCCTTCAAATGGAAAAGTACAGGGTTCTAACTCATGCCCCTAATATCTGTGCATAAGGATTGGACGGACACAGGCAACTTTTTTCTTTTCCCCGTCGTATGAGGGATCAGTCACTCCTGTGGTTTTCTCTTTTAGGGACCCCATGGAAAAGATCTGTGGAGTAGGGTAGAAGGGGAGAGAGCACAAGGACTGAGTATATTAAATAAGCACTGAATCCTAGGAGGAGGTCACAGGGAAAAAAACCATAATACTGCTCATCCCAAGCACACCAGCAACCCTTGTGTGCATGTGTGTGTTTTTATTGTGTAAGCAAGATAAAAATGATTCTGAATTTCTCCTTTCACTGCACTCTGCTTTACACTACTGTTGTCTACTAGGTGCAGTATGCTGTCAACGTGAGTTGGCCCAAAGCAGGGCAAATGGGAATTCAGAACAAGAAATGAAGTGGCATATAAGCTCCTACATTTTTATACAAGTTTCTGAGGTAGTGTGTAGGGGCTTTTAAAATAATACCTGGAGCTGTAGACTAAACATCCTGAATAGAAAATATAGGTGAGAAATTAAAGCTAAGTTGTAAGCTCCTGAGAACAAATACAGCATTTCTGTATGTGAATCTGCAGCCCTCATAAAGACTGGGGTTTTCTGGACCCTACAGCATTGTATACAATAATAACAACAAACTGCAGAGCAAATTTTTAAAAACTTAAGTTGCTAAGGTGCAAATATTTAAACTGATTCCCCACAAACTTAGGGTACAAATTCTATGGGTGCAGATTGGTCCCCAAAAGGGAGATACCCCTTTTAGAAAATTAATTTAGATACTCTTATCATTACACAGGAAGTCAGAGCTGTATTTATAAATGTCATCCTTTCATACTTTACCAAATATTGTATTGTCCATATACCATAAAAGGAAACATCAACTTTCTATAAATAGGCTTTCTTTGAAAATTTATAAACTGTTCTATAATTTCTTCAAGTAATATCTAGGTTTCCTTGTTCAAGTTCAGTTTTTAAAGAATCGGGTTCTACAGCCTAGAAATATAACTGGTAAGTTGCAGGCTGTCCATTCACTGTTATGACATTAATACTCTGTTCCTACCCTTCTTTTCCATTAAATCCTCTTCAGCTTCCTTATCAGCCATTTAACCCTGTGAACTCATATTCCTCCCTCTGTAATGAATCTGAGCAAAGCATTTCACACAACCTTCACTTTCACAAATGACATTCTTTTAGATGACTGCAAACTATTGTAAGAAGCTGTTCTTTATAACAAACTCTTGTCTTGTTTCTTCTACCATTAAATGATATCACTCTAGCTGGAGCCTTTCTAGAGCCATGCAACCTCTCAAGCACGAGAGAACTTCTTACATGTATGCTGTCATCAAAATTATTCCCTTAACAGGGTGTCCTTTGCTTCACTGCAGGCCCACATACATGGCCAACGTAAGGCAAAAGTTGGTCCATAATTAATGGTTTCCTCCCTTCTGTGCAGTTCCTGTGTCTAACTTCCATGGAGTTAATGAGAGCAGAGGGAGGGAGGGAATGTGGACACTGAGACTAGGTTTCATAGGCTTTTAATTGAAAGGAACTCTGGAGGAAGTCCCTTAGAGCTATAGCTAATGAAAAATCACCTTTAGCATTTCTTAATGCTGCTGTAAATCACTAGATTTTAAAGAACGCCCTTGCTTTTTCATATGCCAACTGCAATACTGTAATGAAAAGAATTGTGACACCAGGAGAGAAAAAATGGTAGAAATGCCTCTGTACGCCTGTTTACTTGTAGATTAAAAACAAATGCCAGCTGAGATGGACAAACTTTGTTTTCCTCATTACTGGCAAAATAAGTTTTGAAAGGAGAACTTAGTAAATTGAAGGTTTAGGAATCCTGAGTTGCCAGCTAAGGAGCCATTTGCTAAATGAAGAAAATATAGTCTGATCAAAAGTGAAATTAGGGTATCTAACGACTCCAAATTTCTAGGACATACCTACAATATCCAATGTACAAGTCAGTGTATTCACTTATATTCCACTATTTGAACTTGATATGTAACCGTGGCAACTGACTAGGAGCCTGATCTATTATCCCTTGAAGTATATCATCTCTAACAGGCATCAGAGGCTCCAGGATCTGCTTTTCTATGGTGCATGTGTTGGAAAAGTTGGCAAATTCTATTTAAAGTCCCAAAAATGGAGGAATCCATAAAATGACAATAAGTTTATGATGTAAAATCCTAATCAGATATACCCCAATATATTGATTTTGTATACAGGCTCTACTGGAATGAATGTGATTCACCAAGTAGTGCATCCATAAGTGAATCATATTGCTCATCATAAAAGGTGTGATAAGCCCTTCATACAGTACCAGTGCACATCCTGGTTATACCATATACAGCATAGAAAACCAATCACAGAAAGAGCTTTATTTTTGTTTTGTTTTTAATTGGTATAACTTGTAGAAATCTCAGCCTATGAAGCCAATTTCCTTTAGTACCCCAGAAGCTGATACAAATCAGTCTTAAACTGCTGTGAATCAAGAGTCATTCTACTGAAGTGTAAAACCAGTGTAACACCAATGATTTCAACTGAGCTATTTTTTATTTATACTGATCTTAATGAGATCAGAATCCAGCTCCATGAATCCAACAGTACAGAACATGGAGTAAAGGGGTATTGGAACTAGCAGCATGTTAGAAACCACAAAACAAGACCTAAAAGAGCTGTTCTGTACTTACTGATATTAATTGTATTTACAGTTTTAAGGCCTGATGTTCTTAAGAACTTTCAGAACTGGATGGAAGTGCTGTGTTACCCGAGAGCTGAGATCTCTTTTGCCAGTATCAAACTTCTTCTATTTCTAGCTCCACAGGATTGCAAGATATTGGAACTTATTTTTTGGTGCAGGAGTGAGTATTGTCTATTCAGGACCCTCGCCATTGTATCTTTTGGGTGAAAGTTCTTATTTGCTGAGAAAGAGGGAAAGGGTGGGTGGTTCTAGCAAGCTTTTGCTGCAGATTGTTTCAAAATTGAACCTCTTAGAGCTATTAAGATGTTTGGAACATTTCAAGTAATCCCTTTGGAAAGTTATGAGTGGGCAGGGCAGTTATTAGTGGGCAGATGAAATGACCCAACCTGTATAAAGTATGCAGTTTATCACGTTATTTTCCCACTAGTACCATGGATTTTTGCCACCATATGGTTAGTATATGTATACATTATTTAGGTTTATAATTGGATGCAGCATGAATTTTACTGGTTTATTGTGCAAATACATTGAGTAACAAGAGACAGTGTTCTTAAGTAATTAAAGTTAGTAAATGCATCCTTTACGGTAATTAAATAAGTACAGATACAGGAAGTCAAGTGTGAATCAATTTCTACCTCCCATAGGATGTTACTGAAGAAAAAATATTGGTGTCATTCTTATTAACATTAGATATAATTTTGTTTCACTCTGTTCACTTTGTTTCTAACGTATAGGGTTTCAGACAGTGCTGCATCTGAATACTAACTTGATGTTTTACCTGAAATACACGAAGTGGATATTCTTATTAATTAAACCAGTATATGTTGAAATTAAAGTATAGAAAAATGCTGTCTTGCAATAATTACAAAGTGAGCAATTGTAAACTGGTAAATCTCAGCTGTTACAATGAGTCAGAACAACTGATGGGTCTGTTGAAATAACTATATACCCATAAAGCATGATTTTTTTTTATTAACATGATATGATTTGGGATTTTTTTCATAGAATAGGGGAAGAAAAACTAAGTTTGAAATGTTGTGGGTTTCTTTGGTCTGTTTCCAGCATGGGGAATAGCCAATTAGGGATTGTGTTTTGTCGATTAAGAATGCACTTGGCTTTTTCTTTCACTTACAGCTCTTAATTTGAAGTATTAAAAAATGAAAACAGTTCAGAATGCCAGCTACTGAATCCTTCTATATCTTACTGTAGGGAGATGTGACAGTGCTGTGGCAGGTTTTTCCTAATGAGGTGGTAAAAGAAAGATGAATAAAGAAATTAGTGCAATTACGTATTTCAGTATGGTTCCTAACACATTGTGCTTTAAAAGTGATCCCTTATAATGAAATCCTCTTTAAGGAGATCCAGGTGTCTCCTGTATTGCCTGTGAATCTTGGCACTCTAGCAAGCCAGTCTCTTTTGGATTCTGTGCCTGCCTCTTGGGTCCAGATCTTGCAAACTGGCCATGTGGACTCTTTGTGCTGCCCCTAAAAGTGGTCAGCATGCCACTAGCGTACCACATATCATGGCTCGGTTTATTTTGTTGTTCCCAATTCCTTACTGTTTAATGCTGAAGAGCTTCTTAGGTCCAAAGTCCCTGAATGTCAGTAAGCTTCCTGAGGCTTTGTACTATGGAAATAGGACCTTTTTTATTTTTGCTTTTCATTTGCTGTAGCCTACAACAAAGCTCCCTGCATTAAACCAGGTATATTCTGCACTTCTCTACCAGGCCTAATTTGGTTGCATCTAGCCTTCTACCTGTTTCTTCACCCCATAACCCAGCTCTTGCTGCTGGCATGTAGCTGTGAATAGAATAATGGTAGGATGCTCCTACCTTTGTGCCAATCCTCAGCTGCCATTTCAGCTTCTCAGAGCTATCGGCCACTGGTACGAGCTACAGAAGCCTGGGGTTTGCTCTAACTTACAGCAGTGATGAGAAGTCTGGAGTTGTGCAGAGGTGATCTTTAATAAACTTTTTGCACACTTCCAACACTGTGTTGTTTTATCCATAGCCGCAATGCAGGACCTCAGCTCAGAGAGGCTGGCCAATTATGCCAGTCTACCTGGAAACCTTTCCAACATCTTAAACCTCTCCATGTGACTTTTAACATATGCCACAATTGGTTCAGGCTTTGTGTCACCAACCAATGAACCAAGAGATTGAGCAATTGCACAAGAGATGAGCATAAGGTTCAAACAGGACAGAGTATCCAATAGCGCTTTGATTCAGTTTGCATTTCCTTATTGCCACCAATCAGCATCATATAAAATATAGACTCAGCAGCACTGGTATAGCATAAAGGTTACTAATGTTAACTAAAGAGTTAAAGTTTGTACAGCACTTTGAAGACATCAAGCACTACATGGGGGTAAGTATTATAATATTGGATATGTTATTTACAAATTGCAGTGAATTAATTTATCATTCACATAACTCTGCCTCATGATAGTAATAAATCATCCTACTGATGGAGGCAATGGTAATGGAAAATTACACATTCCCCTGGCCCACTGATTCACTCAGAAGAGACAAAGATTGGCAGATACATAGCCATACCATATGCAGACACAAGGTTGTAATTCCCTCTTGATTTATGAGTGCAATCACTGCGATTTACAATAAAGAAAAGAGTTAAGGACAAAAATCAGAGAGGGGGAAAATTGTGAAGGCACAAGATTTGATGCCACAGCTCTACAGGTTAGATGATTGGATATAATCTTTAATTTTCCTAAGATCTTCTTGAGACAATGAGTTTATCATGCATCAGTTGAGCCATTTGTTTATGCCTCGTGTGTTTCTTCATTTTCAGATTGTTGGCTACTGTAGCTTTATTTTGCACAAAGCTCTGTCACTGGTGTTCATCCATAATCATCAACAAAATAACTTAATATATGTAGGCGACTATAATGACAGTAAATGCTGTGTAGGAGGGATAATATATGCTTCATTCATTGTCAATGTATGCATGCTGAATTAAAGACCCTATTCTGGTCAAATGCTAATACATTCTATGAGCACTTTTCCATGAACACATTTATAAAACACAGCATAATAAAAAGGTGATATGAATAATATATTGAATATAATCTCATGTGCATGAGTTTAAGAACCAGTGTTCTTGTGTCGTTTCGTTGCTTAGTTTTGGCACACAAAAAAATGATTTGCATGAAAATACCTTCTTGATAATATCACTTACACCTTAAATGTGGTACACCAGTCAGGACAAAAATGCCATGAAATCTCAATTGTAAATGATTTATTCTTTTCTAAATGAACTTTGCTACAGCTGGCTGGTCTGCCACTACCAAAAATTATATAAATATTACATTTTCACTCTTCTGATGAAAAATTAGACCAGGAACAAACCAGCTGAAATTAAAATTCCAGGAGGTATTTACAATTGAAACAGTTGCATATCTCAGTAACACTTATGTCTTAAGACGTACCTTTAAAAGGCTGATAGACTAAACTAGAATGTCTTAGAGAGTTTTAGGTGTAAGAATTAATGCAATTCCCTGTCATAGTGTGTTCTCTCTCTATCTCTCAATCTGCATGATTTATTTTGGCATTAAATCACTGGACAATAGCAAGATTGCAATGAAATGGTTCACATGATTTGTAAAACACATAGCAAAGACAAAGATTTCAGATTGGTATCTCTGTGAGCCTCCAAAATTATGAGGCACCAGGCACTGGAGTTCTTTACTGAACAAAGCTGTAACTAACTTCCAATGGAATTAGGAGCAGCCAACATGTTGAAGCATCAAGCCATAATGTTGCAAGGTCCAACACAGACCACAAAGGAGAACCAAAAAGAAACTCCATGAGCTTTATGGAGCTGTCTCCTATGCATAGCTGGTACTGTATCCCCCTGGAAGCTGCAATAGTTAAATTACATTGCAAGGACTCATCAATTCTTACCATTTGATTTACCAATTATTTCAGCTGCATAACGGTGCAAAATTCCATTATTTCCATCAGAGGCCGTATTACAGGAGGGATGGATGCTTCAAAAAGCTTTAAATCTGCTAAATTGTTCAGGATCAACACCTGGAGAGTGATGGCAAGAGTGACCAGTCATCAGTCATCTGAAAAGTTCAGAAAAGCCCAAGAAAGAGGCCTCCTCCATAATTAAAGGAAGGAGGCACGGTGGCAGATCTTCCTTTTCATCAAATAAGGGGAGGTACATTCATATGGAGTCCCTTCTGAGGGGATGCCCTGACCCCATGGCTAAACTGCAGTTGCCGTGCATCTATATACTAGAGTCCTTCCAAGGTAAAGTGTAGCTTTGCATGAATTCTGTCTTGCCTTAGCCGACTATCCTAGTGAGAGTCCAACATTTTATATTGAGTGAAATGTGCATGCGTCTACCACAACAGTATCCAACATGGGAGCATTTTTTCAAAACAAAACAAAAAATCCCCCTCCTAAATCTGATCTTCAGTTAGCAGCAGATGAGTGATAAAAAAACACAAAAATCTGTAGTTAGCTTTGTAGTTAGTGAAGCAATGTTTGTGCATTTGTTGCCATTAGTAGAATTACTTTTTACTGGATATTGCAATATCTTGTATCTCATAATCAGACTCCTATTTAACCCATCCTGCCAAATACTAGATTAAGGACCACATGTCTTTATTATGGAGGTCTTTGCTCCTGGTTGCCCAAAGAGATGAGATAGCCATGTGTTCTTGTCTCTATGAGTAGCATACAGTGGTTGCCTTAAAAATGTTTTTTGTTTTGAAAGGTTTTGATGAGCTTGAAGAGAAATTCCTTATATACAGGCTGGGGGAAGAGTAGTCGAACTAGCCATCTCTCTTCTGTCAGTAAGAATTTCATAAATAGAAACACCATGAACTTAATTTTCATAAGAATTAAGAAAACAGCAAGCCTGCTGAGGTCCTTTGCTGAGTTGTGGATACCAGGTCCTTTGTTGAAATTTAGGCCAGTGTGTAGCAAATGAAAAAGGGCAGGCCTTGTGTCAAAAGTAGAAGACAAATGGCATCTTATCACACTGTACCAAGGCAAAACCACAATACGCTGCAGGGCATGAATGGTGTTATAGTACAAAACGGTACCTCATAGTCTGCTGGTACAGTTTTGGAGATGAAGGAGCATAGCTAGGTCCTGGCCTAACGCTGATCAAGGGCAGATCAGGCATGACTTACTTAACTGTTTTTGCCCACAGGAACTACAATGTGTACCTTGCAGCCTACTGCAGTGGCACAGGGCAGACTCACCCATCTTGCCATGGAAGAACATTCCTTCTGCTAGATGTGCAGAGACAATGCCCTGCTTCTGCATTGTACCTGATATCATCAGGCAGGTCAGGATTTAGCCTCTACTGTTTTGCCCAGGCCTGAAGAAAAGCTTCAAGAAAGATAATGATCATTCTTCCAACATAGTAATTTTTTATCTAGCCAAATGAATGTAGATTCTTAGGATTGACATTCATATTACACACTCTGTGGTCTGATTGACTTGAATGTTTATACAGTACCATTAGATCAACAGTAGTAAGATGGATTGCTTCTCATTACAAATTCAGAATGTTCAATTAAACTCTATTAATGCAGCAAAGTGGGAATATACCTATTTCATACAGTCAGAGTCTGTTCCTTGTGAAATATAACATTGAACTCATGGCAGCCCCAAGATTATCTAGTTTCTCTCCTGCATAGTCCCTTGCAAAGATGCAGATTCTCCTGCAGTACAGAAGAGAAGTGTATTTTATCTCAAACTGATTCCAAGTTGTGTTGGACAGACATTGATTCCTAATGCATAATTGATTATTCTTCTTGTATAACTCTGGTTTTAGGATATCTTTCCTTTTCTTTCTAAGACTGCAGTAACTGTGGAAGCATGAAACAGGGGTACAGTATTCTGCAATAATTGCCTGTGAAATGACCCAAGCATTAATGCTGCTAGCTTATATTTTAATTACTATATTAATATATTGGAGATTTTAAAGAGCAGTAAACAGCATTGCCCTGAAAAATGCCTTGTTTCTGAACCATCTGTTCCCCATTCCACAGATATATTTTCATTAGTGATCCTGAGCAGAAAGCTTAGTATATTATCATGATTAGACATATTAAAAGAATAAATTTCTGTGGCATGAAGGTAAGAATTAAAATGACAACATGACAATAAAATCTGAATGATACAATACATATTAGAGCTAAAAATAGGTTAGGAAAGAAAAGCAATTTCTAGACAAATAATATATGTGGGTCTTTAAGATGATGTATTAGAAACTATGAATCAACTCTGTCTTTATTTTGAGCCATGAACAATGAAACTCAGGAATAAATAAAACCAGTCCTGATGTAGTAATTCAGTTCTAAAAATGTCCCTATATGTATTGCATGCACGACAAATTGCAGGATGGAGGCTGTACTTTTATATGCTTTAAATCTGCAATATGTATCAAGGGAAAAAAGGTAGCCTTGCCCGTGCAAAGATGTATAGCCTGATCCTGCAAACACATCTGCACAAGAAGCTCTCCTTTGGGGAGTCCTATTTACTTCAGTGAGAGTTCTCATGTATTTGTAGCATCAGGGAGACAAAACAGTGTGGGTTTTTTGAAAAATAATGAAGTAAATGATGTGTTAAAAATCTGATGAAAATAAAGTGGGTCGGATCCTCAAATGCACCTGAACCACGCGCAGTATACCCAAGGGCAAGCATGTAGATGGCTCTCTCTCTCTCCTTTCCACTTCCACTTTCAGGGGAAGAGTGCCATCAAGGCTGTTATAATTCATGTCAGATGGCATATAATTCTAGAATCCTTCTTGATAATACCCAGGATCACCAGAGCATTCCATGTGCCAGTCACAGCCTCTTCCATTCCAAAAATGACTCCTACATCACTTAGGCCAATAGCGAGGAGTATACAGCCAGCCTCTCTGGCTTTATGCCAAGAGCATATTCCCAGGAACAAAAAGTTTGTTCACTTCTCATAAAAAGAATAGAATAGGCACTGACATCCAGCCCAATGGCTACTATTAAATAGCACCTTACTCAGGAAAAGTCTTGCGGGACTGAGCTCTCAGCTGACAAATGAGACTCATGCAGTAGCTGAATTCAGTCTCTTGTGTCCTTGGCAGTAAGAGGCAGGAGGACCCAAGACACACTGGATGCTTATACACGTGATGGTCGTCACAATGTAAACATGATGAAAATGTCATTTGTGTGGCTTAATGATGTCACATATTATACATCCATCAGTTTGGGGGGTTTTAGATGAGTTTGTATCATTGCATTGTAGGAAGGCTGTGCAGCAAAAGGGATCGGGCCCCTCACTGCTTCTGCTTTCATCAGGTGCCTACTGAAGGCAGAAGCAGCAAAGCGTCTGATCCTTTTTTTTTTTTTCTTTTTTTTTTTGGTGGAGTCTGCCTGCCTTTCCCTTGGGTGGGGGCTCAGCTGCCAGCTGGGCTGTGGGGGTCCCTGGTCCTTCCCTCCTCAGCAGCTGTGTTCCCCAGGGGTACCCAGGCAGGCTGCTAGTGGGCCGGATGCTGCTCCAGCTTGGAGGCAGCACCCAGCCTGGTCCAACTGTTCCCCAAGCCCTCCAGCTGGAAGCGAAGCCCACTGGGAGCTGCTTTCCAGGCAGGCTCAGGGAACAATTGGATCAGGCCGGGTGCTGCCTCCAAGCTGAGACAGCACCTGGCCCACTAGCAGCCCACCAAGGTGGCCCCAGGGGGCCCTACTGCTGCAGAGGGAAGAACCAGCCCCACCACACACACACACACACACACACACACCCCTCAGGGGCCACTCAGCCTGCTGGCAGCTTGCCCCCTGGATGCGGGCAGGCTCTGGCTGTGACAAAAAAAAAAAAAGGATCAGGCCCTTCACCATAACGTGATGGAAAAATTGAAATGGTGGGTTTCAATTAAAACCCACTGTTTCAATTTAGGGGGCACAAAATAAAACCCTGAGGACTAAACCCCTGTCACATATGCAAGCATCCTAACGTCCCAGAGAGAAGTGAAGCCGCAACACAGACTACTACCATCCTCACGGACATAGTCCAAAATGCGTTCCATGCTGTCTCATGCAAGAGCCTGAGAGAGGCAAGAGTTAGAAGCATTGATCTGGAGAGTGTATTAAAAGATAAAGGATGGTTATTGAGGGGAATTTCAGGGAAATATCTTGGGCTTTAGCAACATATGCAGTGATTGGCAAAACAAAATCTCTTTATTCATGGTCCTCATCTCAAGCTGGCTCCTGCTTGTAACAGTATAAGACAACTAAAACATAGATTAGCAATGTACAATTTCAATGGAAATCAATGGAGCTATGCTGATTTACTCCATCAAAGGATCTGGCTCATTGACTTAAAAAAAAAAAACACATAAAGAACCAGTGATAATGCGGTGTTGATTTATTTCCACAAATCACAATCTCTTATTACTAATTTTCTGGCTAATGCCCAAATAATGACAGTTCTGACTATTTCAAGGGTGCTTACCCTTAATTATGAACTTTTGCTTTACTTACAGAGTATGTCAAGCCTAATTGCTTGTCTGTCTAGTATCTAATTGTCAGTAAAATGAAGCAAGTGCAAATAAGCTCGACCAAAAAATTAATGCTTCATTGGAGGAAGGAAGAAAGCTGCTTTTAAGATTCAGATTTGCAAAATATTTTGAGACACTTTTGAACCAGCAATCAGGCTCCATGGAGATCTATAGACTTAGCTCCTCAGTGTAATCTAATGAATAATTTGAACTTTGGGTGGTCTTATGTTTTCTCAATTTTTTCTAAGTTAAACCTCTTTCAAAGTATATGTCCAGTTAATAGCTGAACTCTTATGGGCTGGTTGCCAATTATCATCTTAACTCTGACAAAGCAGCTTACCTTAGCTTTTTAAGTACAATTATAAGTCTTCAAAAAGACCATATTCCCAAAATGTTATCCTACTTCCTAAATGTATTATCCATCTTAGTAAAGCAAAAACATTGATTAGTAAAATATTCATAAAGTAGAACCTAAAATGTCCATTAGAAATTGTGTTAACAAAGCTGGTCATCATGACTATACAGCAAAATGCCTTCTTGTGGATTCTATTTTATTTATTCTTGATGGGCACAACAATCCTTTGCTATCACCAAGAGATAAAATTGTCTACTAATTTTTACTGATTCAGTCTCAGAAGCCATCAAGTTCACATTTCTTCGTTACCTTCACAGCTCAAACAACGTCGGTGCTCTCTTCTAGTATCTTTCTGTGATTGTGATGGACAGTTACTGAGTGATAACCAGACGATGCTGTGCCTCCTAACAAGCCTCTAATCCTATCGACATTCACTATGTTGGGGAATCTAGTTACTTCCATCCTGTACTGTAGTTTGGATCAAAGCATGTTTGAATTTTCTCAAATTGTGCTAAAGATCTATAATTATGTTTGGAAACAACAGAATAACTGGGTCCCCTAAGAGAGTTCCCTTTATAATGTAGATGGGACCAGTGCAGTGTTTTTAGAGCATGGTTCCCAGCTAAAAATACCCACACCTACAGTTCTCATAGATGACCCTGGCTGAATTACCTGAGCATGACTTTAGCAAAATTCCATACTGTGGGAACAGGGCCAGAGAGAGAAAACCAGTATAGCAGCCCCGCATGCTCCATTTAAATGCCATGATCCCCTATACAGTACAAAATCTACCATTGAAAAACATCCTGCTGAAGCAAAATAATCACCCAATGATATGATACTATATGGTAATATAAACCATAACTTTGTACATTATGACTGACTGGCCTTGTCTGTGTGGACAAGACTAAGCTGTTTGACATGAATAGGCTCGGCAGGATTTGATTTTTTGTCGGTAAACATTGCTAAATGTCGGTTTCACCTCACATTTGCAGACTGACAAAAAGTATTTCCACTGTTAATAATCGAAATTTATAGAAAGGGGATGTAAGAAAAGTGCTAGCTGATGGAACGTGTGATGACAGGGGGAGCGGTCCTACAGAACCGTGCTGACGGTAGTTTGGACTGCAACTCCCAGAAACCCCAGGGGCCTGGGAACAAAAGAAGAGGAAATGACAAAGTGGAGAAGGGTGCACTGAGCTGCTCTGCCACTCAGCTGGCGGCAGTCCTACAGTAGTTACATTTGTCGTAAACAAATTGTCTGCCCCCACGCCTCTAATCTCATGTAATCCTGAAAATCTAAATTGATAAAAATCTAAATAAATGCTTAAAAATAAACATTGATATCATCCATCAAAACTGTTAAAAAATAAAAATCCAATTCTGCCAAGCTTAGACTTGAACCATGGTAAGGAATCAATCTAAACATTTCCAAATTAAAATATATTATCATAAAAATAAAGATTTGAATTTCTTTACATAGCAAAAAGAGGATTGGGAGAGTTTCAGGAGAGATAATAGACTAAGGATTTATTTCTAGAGTCATTTCTAGGGCAAAAGCAAGGCTTCTAAGACTATTATAGCGCATGTTAGTCTTTTCCACACAATGATATCAAATTATCTCATAACATGGTAGTTTTTGTTCTTTACCTAGGGCCTAGAGAGCTGTAATGTGTGCTAACACTGTTTACCTGAAGGGTTAGGATATGAAGTACATATTCAAAAAGGTAATTCCTCTGCCAGTTTCAAAAGATTAGAGGAGTTGGACAGATAAAGCCGAATATCCAGGCTATCAAGCACTAGCTCTTGATTACACTTTTCTAAAAATAAATTCAAAGGGAACTGGCGAGGAAAGTTAATTTCTGCTGTTGGTTAGGATCTCTTCAAAATTAAAACAAAATCAACATAACTGCTTCCTGATTATAAAACTAATGTAAGGATCAATCTACTATATACCTTTGTGTATTTCTAAGCCTAGGGTGTCAGTCTTGTTTTTTGAGTACCAGTAAGTAAAGTTTTTGTACTAGCTAACATAAGTCTTCATTTTAACCTACTAGATGTGTTTATGATATAGGCTGACTCTGGTCTTGAATCCGTTGAGCCCCAAACATATACCGTGTTTGTGTTGGCCCATTTAAAGCATTTGACCTTTACACTGCATGAGTTTGCTATTTAATTATAAGATGATACTAGCTGGACTGCAAAATGGAATCACTCAGTAGTAAAACCTGCATGCAATGTAATGTTGCACACTGTGAGATTTGGCAAGTATTACACAGTAGGACTCCTCACGCATTTGGGAAATCACTCAGCAGAATTACAGCTTTGGATGGCAAAGCTACTTAAGAGCAAATAAGGTCAAAAAAGCATTAAGGAGCATGAAGGGAAAGCCTAGCATTATTCATCAATTCAGAACATAAAGCTTCTGTGTCAACTGCTAACAGTTAAAGTAAACATTTGAATAACAGTTCATACTAGAGAATTATTTCTGGACTGCAATATGATGGCTCCTCTATGAATAATGAAAGATGGAAGGGGAGGCAGTATGGAAAGCCTCCATTCCCTTTTGTGACATTCCAATATCGCTTCTGTTGGGAGACAGCAAAACAAGTGGCTGTTATTGTGTTCCCTAAATGATGTATGGATGATACAGTGATCACCCCATGAAAGAGTGTATTCCAGTGCTTACATTCACAGGCATACTGAAGGAACAAGTCTTTACCTTTCCTATTTCTGCTGCCTGTGTCATGAGATTCCCTTATAGAAGAGTCAAATAAAAATTCTGTTACCAGGGTTTCATGAAATGCATCAAAAGTAGTGTAAGAAAAATGTGGGTCTGAGTGACCCCTTTGCTATGTAGAAAGAGTATTTATATAAAGCTACCTTTGAACATTTGAGACTTGTTTGCTTTTTAAATGTTGACAGGTAGGTTGAAGATAAGTGTTTTTCCACTTATTTTAGCACTTTACGTCTTCAAAAATTCTCTTTTTGTAAAGGTCAGTATTCCTTTTATTACAAAAATACCCCCCAATCCCAGTGCTATTCAGCTAGTATAAGACTGTTCCTTTCAAAAGAAACCTTTTTCTGTGAAAATTTCCAGATTTGACACTTATGAGGTAAAAACTAATGACATGACCCATAATGAAAAACAACTTTTATTTGATTACAGCAAATAGAATAGCTAAAAGGAACAGAATTGAATGAAAGTCTAAGATCATTTCTCCTGAGACTGAAAGGAAAGAAGAGTGATTGTTAATAATTTTCATTATGAAATTATGGACCACATAGCGAATGCATGGCCGTTTTAGACAGTAAAGGTCTTATTCTGTAGATCTGTATATAATGTACATAGACTCTGGTCTTTCAGTGCGGAAGCAGGTTTTGTTATTTTTGTATCAATGTGGACTATCAAAGAAGCTGTGTCTTCATCTTTGATCTGGGAGACTTTGTATACGTCTCTGCGCAGCAGCGTGTTTAGCTGGCAGTATGTTCCCGGTGCCCAGCTGGGTGATTCTGCAGAGCTTCTGTATAGTCAAATGTATGTGTACGGCAGGTAATATTTACAGTGGATTTACACGACATGCCTGAGTCTCTGCTATCATTCCAGTTTTTAACTGGTGTAGCTCCACAGATTTATGTGAAGTAAATCCTGGTTAATAGTGGTCTACATGAGAGCAGAACCAGGTCAGGCCCTATATAGTTAAGTATTTCCATGATGATAAATATAGATTAGCCTTTCCATTGCTGTTCCAAAATAAGAGAAGAAAAGCCATTGCATTAACATTACATTAAAATAGTACATGACAGTAAAATTGGGGCTTCTGAATGAAAAAATCTTCATTTAGTTATAGGATTAAAATGCACAAGATGGGATGAAATTTGTATTTGCTAGAACTGAACTTACTGAATGAATTACATTAATACAAAAATAGGAAACACAGATTTCATGTCTACATTATCTGAATCAAGACAAGCATAAGAAATAGGATAACAAATATCTCAGGTGTATAAAATGAGGTGTGGCATCCTGATAACAACAAACTAGTCTTTCCCAGACTAATGAAAAGAGTTTCTTTTCTTTTTACAAAGTACCCAAAAAAACTTGTTTTAGCTTAATAAAATGTAGATACATTTGATCTGATTAAATTAAAAATGAAAGAAGAAAAATCAACTGTGATGCTATCTAGTTTTTAATAAATTTGAGAACTCTAAAACATCCATTAGAGATATTAAAAATATAAACTAATGAGTAGAATAATTTACTGCATTTTATTCCACAATAAATAAGTTGTGAGTATTTAACAGATTCCAAACATTCTGCTCTCAGATGCATGTGTCATCTTTCTTACAAAGAGCTGGTTATTTAAGTTGTGTAGCAAATTTAACTTACATTCAAACAGCACTATTCTTGGCAATGTTTTTGCACACTGAGCTTCTCACCTAGTTTCAGAAGCAGATTTCACATTATGGATGAGGCCCATCACATCTTTCTTTCTCTTCAGCTGATGAAATTTCTGCTTTGAGACCAATATACGGTATCTGTGCCAAAAGATCAGATATTGTATTTGTTTTCTCACTTGCTATTAGCTGATAACAGTATAGGCCAGTGAATCCAAGGGAAAATAATTCATCACAATATGCTGGTAGCACATAATATAAATAAATGATTTCCATGAGTAATATGAACCCAACTGCATCAAATCCTACTTAAATATCATCAATCAGCAGCATAGAAAGCACTGTCCTAAAGCTCCTGTAGGGCTAAGATTGAATGGAACAAGACCATGTTTATTGGCTAAAGCAGCAAGTAGGTCAGTGCATTTTCAGACACCATACCTACATTAATGACTCATTTCTGTATCTCATACACGCCTCTTAGCCTGACAAAGTCACCATGTTGATCCTAGGGCAAATTAAGGATTTCATTTCAAAGCACTATCGCAGCAGTATGGTGCAAGGCTAAACATAAGAAGAAACCACTGTAGACTGCATTTCTTCTGTCTCAGCAACCATTAGTCACAGAGAAGATAAAGTCATCATTACACAATAAACACATCACTTGTATAACGGGAGATGATTAAATTACTTCACGTTATGTTTGTACATCTTCTCGGTAGGGACTGTATTGTATTCCAGAATCAGGTCATAGACTGTACATTGTGTTACAATTAGAAAATAATGCTAACATGCATATATATATTTATATATGTGTATATATATTTCTCTTTTTTATTAATTTCTAAATAAATCATCTCAAGATGACAGAGAAATGGAGAATTTAGTTTAAAGAAGTGGTTTACAGTAACTAAATTAAACAGATGCCTTATTTATGAGGATCGAAGGATTTTCTGAATAGAGACAATCCCCTATTCCAAAGGTAAATGCAGAAATCTTAACAGGGGATTTTCTCCCTGGAGATGAGTTAAAGGTGTGTAGGATGTGTAAAGCCAGCCTGACAGTCAGAGAGTAACAACCTGTGCAAAATGAGAAGCTGAGGTCTGAAAGGAGCCTTGAAATCTCGAGCTTGGGTTAACATTTAAAGGAACCTACAGCTAGCTAGACTCCTGGTAAACATCAGGCACACTAACACTGGGCCCAATCCTGCAGTTTACTTAGCCCCTCCAAGTCCCTATTGACCTCAGTGGGAACTGTAGGAGCTCAGCATCGCACAGGATTGTTCTAGGAAGCAGCTGGTTCCTTTCTAGAAGGAGAAAAGCAAAGAAAGGCTAGTATATAAACAATGCTACAGTACATATTGCATCTGTCTCATGAATCAGACAGACGAGCTGCAATTTATTTGCAAATTTTTGTTAAAAAAAAAAAGAAAGAAAGCTTCTGAAAAAAAAAAGTAATGAAAATATTCCCAAAGCCACTCGGTAATTTCCATGTAACCTTACTACTGTACAATGGATAGGAAGAAAGCATTTTTCATAACTTGCCAGAAATATTCCTTTGGTTGATAGCAGAACTTCTCCAAGGATTAGAAGATTGTGTCATGCTTTATTTAAATAGTTTGACCTTAAGTTGACCGAGTTTCTGATTCTTTCCAAACTCTAGCAACACCCTGAAGGGATCGCTGTGCTTATTTCCATCATGTGCTCCCTAAATTAAATCAAACTGCTATAAAAATGATCTCTTGATAATCCCCAGGGAAGCCCTTGTAGAAACCTTATGTTACAGAGAATCTTGCTGCTAGTGATCTTTGTATTGCAGCATGGTTGGAATCTTCCTCCATGGAACTTTTTTCCTCCTTTTATATTGTACTAATCGTAAGGGAAATATAACACCACAGCACGGGTGAAATCCTGGCCTTATTGAAGTCAATGGGAAATCTGCCATTTATTTCAATGGAAACAGGATTCCATCCCACATCTTTAACGTGTTACCACAATACAGCAAATTGTTTGTCAGAAAGACGCAGAAAGTAGCAAATGATCAATCTTGGTGTTATATTGACAAAATATATTACATTTGCTCTAATATTTAGGCCATTGGGTTGTTTTAATTGCATATATGGACACAAAGGAAGAGTCGGTGTGCTATTAGTACAAAGTGATATATTACACTTACTATAAAGTACCGTGTGGAACTATGAACAAATCTGACAAGTCCAAACTTTAAAACAATGTACAGCATTTTATGATGCATGTAGTATTTTTAGTAGCAACAGACTATGACATTTGAGGGCTGCAGCCTAGTAGGATATAACAGTGTTTCTCGCTTCTATGTAATATTTTGTATGGGTTTAGAGAAGATGGCCTCTGTTGTGCATTGTTTGTGAAATGTTTCTTATCCCAGAGAGGTGTATGATGTAAAATATGTCAGTGAAAAGTGTATATTTTATGTGAGAGGAAAATACATTTTAATAAAGGTAAAGCTTTGTTAGCTGTAAAAATGGCAACTGTTCAAGTGTACAGTAACTTCTTACTAATGTATGAAAATCTGTGATATTTTTGATTTGATTGTATTTGTATTGCCCAAATAAAACATTTTGGCTGTATTGTTCCTAACTGTTTTTATTTAAAAGAGGGGAAGAAAACGTCCATTGAGAATCCATTAATGCAATGTTATTCAGAAAAAAATACTTGTCACAAATGTTCTGAGGAGTAATACATCACAGCCACCATACAGAGAGGTAAGTAACAGCCCAACACTGAATTGTGATGTTCAAATGGAATTTATAGATATGGACTGTGATTCTGCTACACTGAGAAGTTACTTCTGCAAGAACTCCTGTTAAATTCACTAGAATTACACGTGGGACGAGGACTACATCCCTTCCTGAGGATCCATACAGAATCAGGACTTAAGGTAAAATACAGCATGAGTAAAGATGACAGAATCTGATCCACCTGGACCCCTGCTTAAGGAATAATTTTCTTTGGGAAAAAATGTTGCATTAATGAAAGAAAGTAATCAACTCGTGCTCTCTAAACCTTGAGTAAGCAGCATGTAAAACATGTACAACTCCCATACTAGACAAAGGGAGAAGGAGGAGAAAGCGTTATTTCATTGGCATAGGACAACTAATACTATTTGTCATGTATACTTAATATTAGTGAGTACAGATGTATAATCAGTTGTCTGTCTAAAGTGGCATTTGAACACTGAAGTATCCTTTGTATGCACAGAAAACTGATTTGGAGAAAAAAGTTAAACTCTGCCACTTAAAAGCTGGGGACTGATGTTTGGATGCATCAGAATAGCACTATAAATTGTTGTCACTTTTGGCAAATAGGCTGTGAAATGGAGCACCAGGACTAATCCAGATGAGGACCAAGGTACAGAGACAAGTCATAAAGGGGAACACTCGCCTGTATTCTCCTTGATTCTGGCCATCGCTGTCTGGTGGTCTGTTTCATGTCGACTGATCTCTTGAACTTGGAAGAATTGTTATGAAAGGAGCAAACCAGGTTGCCATCAATGGCAAAGGAGGAAGCAGACAAATGGAGCTTGATAAAAGTTCAGAAAAAGAGTTTAAACTTAGGTTGCTTGGTTATCAGTAAAATCATAACATCAAGACAGTTCTGGGAGCCAGTGGGGAGATTTAAGAAGGAGAGGCAGCATGCTGAGAAAGACTAGACCCCATGAGACTTGAGCAGCTGCATTCGAAATGAAAGTGTGCTGATGAAGTGTACCCTCTGGTAACCTAGCCAATAATGAATTACAATTGTCTAACGGAAAGAGTAAAAAAAAAAAAATTAAAAGAATCAACCGACATTTCTTAATCTTTTCTGCCAAGCAAAAAAACTGTCACCCTTTAAATATTCTTATGTTGGTAGAATAATAATATAGTAATCATGCCTTGTATAGTGTTGTTCATCTCCATATCCCAAAGGTCCCAAAATCTGCATATGCAGGAATCACTTCACCTGGTGCTGAACTGAAGCTACCGTTGGAGTGAAACATAGTGACCATTTATGTACTCACAGCTATGCTACATAACGGTTGTGGACATGAAATGAAGAAAAACATAATTGCACACTACTTTAGCAGCAGCTTATGGTGGGAATATGGGAATGAGGTAGCATGCTGGGACGTACAAGACCCCAGGAGACTGGAAGCAGCTGCAATCTAAATGAGTCTGAGTTGATAAATTGACACAGCAGAGGGAATTAGGACAGGCAGAATGTAAAAACCCAATTAGGAATTTGCCCAGGATACCAAGAAAATCTCAGATTTACATCTCTTCCAAATGAGGGAACTTTCCAAAGCATAATAGCCCCAATGTTATATTGTGGCATTGACTGAGTGCTGACCTAGGGTTGAGCCACTCTTCATTAAAGTCCATGAAAAGATTCTCATGGGAATTGAATTGAGACTCATGCATATCTTTATTTATGGTTTCCTTTTTGTGATAGTTCTTATCTAAGTACTACCCTGACACCCTCACATTAATGTATCAAACGTGATGAGATTACAGTTTCTTCATTATCCTGGACGCTGGTCAGCGATTTCTGTCAATAGGTGACTATGATTCTTTTTTACACCAAGGGTCTTTGCACCTGAAATAGTTGAAACAGAAATTTCAGTGGTATATAGTAGACCTTAAATATGTTAATATTAATTTTATAGCATCCCACACTCTCATCCTAGATGAGGGGAGGGGTCTGGAAATACTCACTGGTATAGCACTGATCCCATTAAAACCAATGGAATCAGAGTTGATCCTACACTAAGCAGCAGCTTTAAAAATCTCACACTGTGGGTGTGTCTACATTTGCTTTTCCTAATGCATATTAAATTTAGTATCTCCAAGGTGAGGTACTAAATAAATGTGCGTTAGGCTGCTCTAATGTGCAGTAGTGAAAGTGCATATTTTCTAAGCGGTGCTTGGTACACAGTAGCCTATTTTACTACATGTTAGCATAATTACATGTTTTATACATGACACTTTAATGTGAAGTAAAATAGACAAGCCCTGGAAGTCTTAGCAACAGGCCTACTAGATGACAGTTGCCCTTAGCTGTTAACACAGAGGACAGATAGATCTTCATCTCATCTAAAGATTAAATCAGTGAAAATTCAGGCAATATTGTCAAAGACAGGTCAATATGCAGTATGTGGGTTTGAAAAAACAATCCCCAAACAAAGTAGCCCTACCAGCTTCAAAGATTTCCTGCATTTCTTATACCTAGATCATCTGGCTGTTTGATCACACATAACTACCAAGAATACTGCAGTTTAGAACACATGTTCCAGCTGCCATTTAAGCAGTTAACCAACAAAATTACTTTTCCCTCACACTAAACTAAGCCCTTTATTATATGAAAAGAACCAGCCTTGCCCATAAAACTCTTTCTTTTTCCCTCTGAGATAGAGGAAGTTAGTCCGATCAGGCAGAAAATAGGGTGGGTTTGTACCTTATAGACTCAGTGCTGGCCAACTTCTAAGTGGCTGGGAGCTTCATGACCCCTAGGTCACATGAGCAGGGGCTGCACTAGTGGGGGCTATGGGTCCCTAGGGCTGTATACTGCATGCCTGCCACCCCAGCTACATCATTCACCTTGCTTTGTCTCCCCTGCTGCACTATGCATCTGGGCACCGGCCCCACCATTTATGCCCCTTCCTCTCCACTTGACCTCGTGTTTGAACACCCCACTCCATCCTAAGCCCCCCCCCCCCCCCCCCAGCTGCCAACTCTCCCACTGAATCACCCCTCTCAGTTGCCTCAGCTCTGGGCTCCCCAAGTACTGTGGGCTGCATCATGATGCACCGCCCTACCACCTGGGGTTGGGAGAGGCCAGAGGGAGAGGGAGCCCAGCCACCTTGGTTGTTTCTCAGCAGCCCAGAAGCCAGACTTTAACCTCTTGTGGGCTGCATGTAGTCCACAGGCCACCAGTTGAACAACCCTGGACTAAGTAAATCAGAGGGGAATTATTTCAGCGAGCATGAAAATGAGCTTTTCTCTGTGACTGTAGGGAACAGGACTAGAAGCAATGATATCAAGCTTCGTCAGGGGAAATTTAGGTAGGAGATTAGGAGGAACTTTCTGATAATGAGGGTAGTAAGGTATTGGAACAGGCTACCTAGCGCAATTGTGGAGTCTCCCTCCTTGGAGGTTTTCAAGAGCAATTAGACAGATGCTTGCCTGGGATGTGGTTTAGTTAGGAATGAGCCTACCCTGGGCAGGAGGCTGGACTAGATGAACTCTGGAGGTCCCTTCCAACCCTTCTTTATGATCTTATGAAGCAGAGCTTTTAAATAGAAAGCAGTGATTAGAACACAAAGGGTAGGGAAGGGAGAAGAGAAAGGAAACATCACTGCTGAGAGGGGCAAGGTAGGTAGGAGAGAGAAAAGCAGTTAACACATTGAGGGACAAAGGGGTTATAAAGGCTAATCCAGATAACGGGATAAGGAGCTATACTTTTGGTTTAGACCATAAATAACAGAGTACAGTCTGTGGACAAGCACATTTCCTTTTCTGCAATTATCCCTTCAAGTTGGTTTTTACAGTTTCATTGGCTAAGACCAGCTACTCTGAGGTCATTGATAGGTTAAAGTGTTCTGCCACAGACTTGTGTGTCTTCCTAAAGTTGATGGAAGATTGGTGATCATTCATTCTTTCCCGTAGAGATTGCCCCATCTGTCCAATGTAGACCAAAGATGAGCACTATGAACAGGTGATGAGTATAAGACATTGGTAGAGAAGCAGATGAACGAATCTTAACTGTTATAATCTATGTTATTTGGGTCAGTGATAATGTGCCATCTGTAGATGAGGAGCACAGCTGGCATCTGGGTTTGGAGCAAGGTCTGGTGCCTTGGTAAGAATAGGAGGCAGGTCGTCTGTTGCTGAAGAGATGCGATTTGAGGCTTGGAGGCGCTATCTGAAAAGCTGACAGGTTTGTTTCCCATGGCAACTTTGAAATGGTCATCAATTTCCTGGAGGGGTTAGATATCATTCATGACGTGTCCGAGGTGTTCAACCTGAAGTCTGTAAGTGTCAACCAAATATATCTTGATGTCCTTATCTCAAGGTTGGTATTTTAAGTAAAGGGATCCCAGTTCCAGGTCATTAAGGTGTGTATCCCAGTCAGTGTGATCAAAGCAGATAGATACAGTTGTAAGCTAGAGCTTGGCTGTAGACAGGCTCTGTCTAGATAGGATATTCCACCAGGACTTAAACATCTTCCACCCCTCCATTAAACTGGCTCTGTAATGCCCTACCCAGCAAATTAATTTCTTGTTCACCACTGTGAAAGTTTGCATTAGCCATATCACCACCTCACTGTGTTGGACACACAGACAGCTGCAGCTACAGCCATGCCGGCAGCTTTCATCCTAATATGGATTCAGTGGTGTGCTTAGGATGAAAGCTGCCAGCATGGCCGTAGCTGCAGCAGTCTGCTGGTGTCCAACACAATGAGGTGGTGATATGGCTAATGCAAACTTTCACAGTGGTGTACAAGAAATTAATTTGCTGGGTAGGGCATTACAGAGCCAGTTTAATGGAGGGGTGGAAGATGTTAAAGTCCTGATGGAATTTCTGTAGAGATTTCTTCCCATACAACCAGATGACGAAGATGTCATCCATATATCTTGGTATATTAGGGGGAGTAGTCCTGGTGTTCCATTTCACAGCCTATTTGTCAAAAATGACAACAATTTATAGTGCTATTCTGATATATATTAGTGAGAGGGTAACTGTGGAGAGAGCAGACTTCCAGGTCTGTAATAAATGTATTGGCATATTGGATGGCAATTGCTCATGGCAGTGCTGTTCTTTTCTTTACCATAATGCCAGACACCCAAAGCCCAAATATGCAAGGACATTAAAACCTGTCCTATGTCTAGCCTGAACCTTAAACTTACTGCAATGGATTTATTTTTTTGCTTAAAATTTGACAATGGGTTTAGAAGCTAGATCCAAACTGTTCTTACAGGTACTACCACTTAAGCATTACAGCACCTAAATTTAGGGGCTTTATCCCAGGAGTATTATTCAAATCAACAGGATTAGATGTCTAGGACCTCCATGCAGTCCATGGAAAGAGTTAGCCCCTTGCCAAGGACTATCCAGAGCATTGGGGTGCCAGCTAGAGTGAGAAAATTAGGTTATGGCAAAACAACACAAGCTATTAACTTTACTCCATAATAAAAGTGGAGCAGATGCACAATGCCCAGCCTTACAACAGTGTAAATAGCTTCACTCCAGGGTAAAGTTATCCCTCAGAAAGTGAAAAATAACCATGCACTAATCTAAGGTAAATTGCTGGACCAGTTACATATCTGCTTCCTATCCATTTAATCTCAGAGTAGCTGTTTGCTCAGTACAAACCAGCTCCCTCACCACCTAGCAAGCGAGTGCTATTATATGGGCCTCTGCATGCAGACACTTTGGCAAAGGTATCGAACTGTCTGCTCCTTACCGCAGAGTCAATTTAAAATTACTCTGTAGTAATTGTCATGAGTCCACACCCCAGAATTGCCAGCCACAAAGGTGTGTCTGAGTTCCCACCTTCTCTTTGGAGCCTAAACTGAATCAGGGTTATAGGTTAGGTGTCTCTCCCTGATATCTCAGGATCAAGAGCACATAAAAAGGAGGCACCTCACTTACACTCTCAGGCAGAATCCAGTTCACAGCAAAGTGCAGTGCCCATGCTAATGCTTCACTCTTCAATAGCTGTGGTGGTGCCCTTCATTTGCACAACAGCCCAATGGTTAGAGCATTTGCCAAACCCAGGGAGACCATGATTCTAGGCCCTAGGCAACAGTCTTTGAAGCTGAACCACGTGACAACCAAAAACCGAAGATTCACAAGATCAGAAGGAAAGCAAGCAAGAGGAATCATAACTCTGTAATGCCGCTGGGGTCACCTTGCTATTCCAATCCCTGCTCTCAGGATAGTGATCAATTAAAAAGCAGAAATAACTTTGGCAATAGGGACCAGAACTCTTTCCAGACATTAGACTACAGATATATATTCCTTCTTGCTTATTCTTTTTCTGGTCCTATGACTTGGTCTTTTGGTTGTCGAGTGGTCCAGCTTCAAAAGGAGAAATGGAGAATGTCCCTAGACAGGTAGTGAAAGGACTCTTCTGACAGGTGGGAGATGGGAGTTATTGTTCTCTCTGGCTGAGGAAGGCCTACTACTGATCTACCATTTCCGGGGTGAGCACTCTCACCACAGGGCTTATATGTGAAATGTGACTGGCAGCAACACCACTCCGACATTTCAGAATGCCTGTCGTGCTGGCTTTGTCCTGAGATCAATGCTGTTGGTGTCTATAAGGAATCGGGTGTGCTCTAGTGAACTGGAGATTTAGGCAGACTTTTGGTACCCCTCATCTCTGACCTGGATTACAAGAGACCATACCTAAGACATATGGACCTGAGTGCTTGATCTGGCTCATTTCTAAGCATGCTCAGAAACATAAAGCTTGGATTGCAAAGAACTTTTCAGGCCAACATGGAGGCATCTTATACTTGCAGATGCCTAAGTGGTTTTGTAACTACGGGAGCTGGATTGTTCTGAACCTTGAGTGACTGGGGTCAAGCACTCTGAATTCCCATTGAAAGCATTCTGTAATACCTCACAAAATGCACTCAGTATCCTGTGCAATGTAGGAGAGACCCATGTTTAGAAGCAAGCGGTGGAAGGAAAAAGAAAGAATTGCATTTTAGGGAAACTGTGCATTTAAAACTTCAGACATCCCATTTGAAAATGTACTTACTATTCCTTTAACCCCATGTTTCCATGTAAAGGAGTTGCTGGCTGCCGTTTTCATGATATAACTTAGCTTGATTCAAAAGCAAAGGGCTTTCTTGTAATGATTTGCAATGTGAAAAGATAACAAAGATGGGTAAGAGCATGAATGCAACATTATTCTGCTTGTACAATATGAGCTGATATTTGTACTTTATACAATTAAACTGCACATAACTGCTAAATGTTGGGGAAATGAATTGCACTGAGTACTGAACCTTAAAATATCCCAAGTAATAATATTACAGAATTCCCAAGAATTAATTTCACTCTGTCTTCAAGTTAATGAGTTGAAAACAAAAATATATGGTCTCAGGCAACAGCAGCAACAAAATACTTACCTAAAACATACAATCTTTCCAATTGCTAGATTTATTTTACTCTTTTAACAAGGCTAATTTGTAATGTCAGGTTTCTCATTTCAGGATGAAATACAAGGTTTATTTTTCTGGATCCAAATTAGCTGATGTCTCTATTTAATTCTGTTTGTTTTTCCCAGAGAGTATTCACCCTTACCTGCTGAATAGATTCTTCTCAACAATGGCAAGAGAAAACAAATTGAATTTTAATCAAAGGGTTTCTATTCTGATCACTGCCAGTCTATCTTCACTTTGTAGTTACCAGTAAAATGTTAAAGAGTATATCACTGTTGAACTTATTTTGATTGATTGCATCTGCCTACTCTCTCGCATTTTAAGGTACCTCATTACTGTACGTACAAGAATCCCAGTTTTCACTGTGGGTAATAAGGCTTACTTTTTAGGTAGCTAATTGATTCAGATGGTGCTTCTGTGCCTTAAATGAAAGACCAATAAAAAGAAACACAAAAAGGGAGAACATTAATAGTTAGTACTTTGTAAAAATACACTCAGCAGACAGTTTTTTTTATTTAATTAATGTATATGAAGTACAGAATGCTGCTTTAAAAATGGAGATTACCATCAGATTAAAGACTGCCTGGTGCAGTCACCCTCCCCACCCCCACCCCCTGCACACAATTTAGAAGTTGGTGCTCAGTGTAGAATCCTTAACTTTGAGCATGGGGATTGTGTGTGTTTAAAGAAGACAAAAAATATGTTTATAGTTTATTTCTATGGCAGGAAGAAATGTACAAGAACACTTTAAAAATCATAATTTCCTTCACTAGAGGTTCCTCTGATAATGGTTTTTACTAGTGCATGTAAAATATATCATTCATTCTTTCTCCAGGGATATTTACATAGGGAGAAAATATAGTGATACATATTTTGATGGTCTGTGGGAGTTTAGTGAGACTAAAATATAATGCTTTGAATACCTATGGTATATCTTGATTCCTGCTGTGTTAGAAGTTAATTGATGATAATATGTCTCCAAAATGTAATGATGAGTTTTGCTACAAGATACATTTATGCTTTTTTTATTTTTTTTATTTTTTGCTTCTTGAAGATAGTGATTCAAATGAGCATTTGACCTGGAGTCAGTATGAGTTTTATTCTAGTTCTTCATTTACTTGGAATTTTGGTTGGAATATGTGTCCTGCATTTAAAAATAGTTCTCCTGGTATCCTAAAGCAGGGGTCAGCAACCTTTTGCCATCACAGGCCACCCTTTCTGATGCAGCCCCCTGCTCTGAGCTGTACCTCTCCAAGCAGCTGGAGTGGCCAGCTGCTTGCCCTTACCCTCCTTGCTTAACCCCATCTCTGCAGTAAGGGTAAGCACAAATGCGGCAAAGCAGCAGGCTCCTCACCAGAGGGAGCACTGTGAAAGGGATGGCACAGCACAGCTCTGTGCTAGGTGTGTGTGAAGCGGGCCCTATTCGATTCAGATTTGGCCCGAATCAGGGACAGTGATTCAATTCCTTGTTTCAGATCACTGTCCCTGATTCGATTCGGCCAAATCCGAATCTGAAGATTTGATGCTGATTTGAAGAATCAGCAATTTAGGCATAGACACAGCTTTCTACATACAGTTTTTTTCTACATACCTTGAGGTAGCAGGCGTGAGTTGTGATCGCTGTGATGCTGAAGCAGATTGGGTCTGCCGGGGAACGTGGGGGGGGGGGCCTCTGTGTTCCCCCCTTGGCTCAGCAATTGGCCTCAGAGGGACCCTGGGTGCCCCCCCTGACCCAGGAGGCACCAGTCACCGAGCCAGGGAAGCACAGGGGGACCCCCGTGCGCTCCCCAGTGGACCCAGAAGTTGACCGGAAGTGCTTCTGGTCAACTTCTGGGTCTGCTGCCGAGCACACTGGGGAGTCCCCTGCGCTTCTGTGGGATGCTCCATGCACCCCACCATCGCAGCACGCATGAGCCCCTGCTACCTAGAGGAATGTAGAAAAAACATTTAAAGCTGTATCTATGTCCAAATCTCTGAATCTTTCCGAATCTCTCTGAATCAATTTGGGGGATTCTAATCCGATTAGGAGAGATTAAAAGGTCCTCGGATTCAGTTCAGAGATTTGGCCGCCAAATCAAGCCAAATCTCCACCAAATCAAAATGGGGACCAAAACTTTACACAGCCCTACTCTGTGCCACTGACCCCTGGGCTAGGTTGGACCTTGAGGGATAGATCCAGGCCCTGTGCTATAGATTTCTATCCTAAAGTAAGTTCAGATGGGTAGATAAAGAAATCAGGTTCCTGGTGTTTTTGGACCTTCTCCCAGTTGAATGAATGGTGTTGAATGCTTCAAGTAGTGGTAGCAACAACCTTTACCAGGCCAGCTGTTGAAAGGTTCATCCCAGAGGCTTCAAGCTAACCATGATTTACAGACCTTCAGAGGTGGATTGGTCAGTTAGCATGATCCCAGATATGCTGTTGCTGGATCAAATGCTAAATGTCTTCTATTTCTGGGTCTTCACTAGGACCCTGAGAAGAGCTGTGGATTCCCTACCCCCATTCCTTTTTACTCATATCTGCAGGAAAATGATTCACTGGTTGTGAGGTATAGCAATGTCCCATATAGATCATGACCTTCGTTCAATTCCAATCGAGATTTAGGTAGTTCTAGGTGGCAGCCCTTTGAAGCAAGCAGCTGGTAACTGAACCAGATCAGTGGCTAGGCTGGAGGTGACACAGTTAGACAGGGACACACTGACTAGGGACTTTTACTAACACAGCCTAGGTGGAACAGGTCTTATATAAAGGATTTTTAAGGGGATATTTGGTTTGCTTGAATAAACACAAACGTCATTACCTTCTCTCCAGTTGTAAATCCTACACTGGACTTTTGTGACTGTGATAAATGCTATCCACAGCTCTGGTGCTATCTTTTAATAAGTACAGATCTTGCTGCTACAGTAGCTTCTTCTTTTTTCCCCAAAAAAAGAAATATCTGCTGATGCCTTATGCTTCTCTCATCTATCCATTGTTAGCAGGAGGGCTCATTTTTCTTTGGAACCTGAATGTTACTTTATTAGACAGCTAGTTTTCAGAGGCTGCAATGGCAGTGCCTTTTTGTAATACTAGTGTAGCCCACAAAACCCTGCTATCAACACACTAGGGATAAAAGGCTTGTTTGCAGTGTCCATGGATCATTATATTTTTTAGATGCTGCAGGGTTGAAGTTACTGATGATTTTCATCTACCCACTAATGCCTGGCATCACCTTTTCAAGACATGTTCTTTTTTCTGTAGCGTTCTATATTTTCATAGACTGACACCCTGGGAGAATACTAGAGGGCAGGTGGCCTACTACAATATTATACAGCTTCACAACTGAATGAGAAAGCACCTTTTTCCCCTCAGGCTCTCAAAAAGCTTGAGAACAGTCTTTTAAAAATCTTAATACCACAGATCAGATGACCAATTACCAAAAAATAAAGAGGAGAGGGTGGGGCGGGGGGGGGGGGAGGGGGACAATTTTGTTGAGTGCTAAAGATTTCTAAGTACATTAAAACATAAAATTGAGGGGGAAAGAGTAACAGCTAAAGCCCTGCCTGGGTAATTAATGGCAACAACAAGCTGCTAATGATTGATTGTGTGTGGCCAGGTACAGACATTACATATTAACCAGTCAAAGTGATTGGAAATGGATCTAAACTCATAACCCATACAGATGTTTAGATGCTAAAAATGGCACACCCCCATGGAGCCTGGCCCTGGCCACACACCCAGCCAGGGAACCCCAAGCCCCCATGCTCAGGCTCAGCCCCACAGAGTCCAATCCTGATGCTTGCATACTGCACCTCAGTGGCCAGAGCCAGGCATCCAGACCCCAGCATGGACCCCTGCCCTCCAAGCAGGAGCATGTGCGGGTGCTTCCCTTTAGTGGGTCAGGGTGGCAGGGGGCAGAACATCAGGACTGTGCCTGCATGGAGGCAACCCTGTGACCTCTGTGGCTTAGCCATTACCTGCAGGTACCTGGTTCATGGGCATCTGGGCTGCTGCAAGGCTTTTTTGGCCCTCAGCTACAGGATCCCAGAGTACTACGGTGAGGGAGGCATGGGGGTGGGGGGCAGGGAGGGCAGGGGGTTGAGGGCTCATGCCCGGCAGCCCATTGGGTGGGCTGGCTGTCCAACTCTACTCAGCAGTCTCTGGCAGATAAGGGATCCTGCAGGGCCTGCTGGGAGGTATGCAGGAGCAACCCCAACCTGCTGGCCTCAGCCAGTGCAGGCAGCCTGAGTGCCCCCTCTCCCCCGCACCAAAGGGTAAATGTGTCTTCTGCTCACTACCAAGCTAACCTAGGCCACTTAGAGAAACCCATGTAGGTTAGATTGATTCATCCTCAGGCTTTTTGAACGTCTGTACCTGACCTGTATTTTAAAGATGGGACTGTGTATCTTCTCTGAACTTCACTATTCTCCTTGACTTTGGTTCCACCTTGGTAGAGTTCAGATGCTAGCTATAGAGTACTACTAGGCTCCTTCTTGACTTGGATTGGACATATGATGATATCTCCCAAATGCTATCTACTTTTAATGTCAAAATGAGGCACATTACATTATACAGGTCAGATCTATCTTCTTGCAATCTGACACAAGAAACAAAGCAACAAATGTATAAGCAATTAAAGCATCATTCCTGGACACCTGAATCAACAACTCACTGAATGGAATAGGACAGCTCTCAAGAGTTATTCCCCCATGGCTCTGGTATATTGTCAACAGACTTTTGTTCTTTGAACAAACTGTGTCCTTCAGTGTAGTGTAGAGATACTGGAGCAAGCTTTAAATGAACCAGGTAACCACAAACAGTCCATCCATAGTAGCAGTGAGCTCTGTTACTTCAACTGTCATGTGCAGTGCAAAAGTGTTCCAAATTAAGATGAATTATATGTTTGCAAGATCAAAGTTGACACTCTCCATTTGTTTGTCCAGGCCACAAAGGTTTATAGGCTGGATCAAACAGTCTGGGGAAGGGCCATAATAGCTACCTTGAGTTAACTCACAATAAATTCACTCAAAGTACAAAAGGTTGGTCAATTCAAACCATTTCTGCATCAGTGATGAGTATAGCATGATATCTGTGAAGTATAAATTAATCCAGGTGGAACACTATATTAATGCATCTGCCTGTTTCTGGTACCCGAGTTAATACATGTAGAGCTAGGAAATTGTCTTTGGTCACATTTATAGGGCTTTCTTTGAAGCTCTTAATAAATTCATAGTGTTAAAGTCCAGATAGGACCATAGGATCATCTAGTCTGACTACCACTATATTACAGGCCATGAAAATTCATTCATGGATTAAAACCAAATGTTAACTAGAAATTTAATATTAAAAAAAAAATAAAAGCAGAAAGTGGAGAATAAGGTAGCAGCCTCAGAGGAGTGCTGGTAGATTGGTATGACATCCCCCTGTATATTAGTACTATCAAAGCTCTGCTGCTACAAAATTCATTTAAAAAAGTAAATACTGTTTGGTAAATAATCCACAACTTTTCAGTTTTATAGCTCCTTGCACACATAAGAAGCAAAGTGTTTTACAAGCACTAATGGTGTTCAATGCCGACTGATGGTGTTCAACGCCAATAAATGCAAGGTTCTCCACCTTGGGAAGAAAAACCCGCAGCATCCTTATAGGCTCAGCAGTGCTATATTGGCTAGCACTATGGAAGAAGGAGACTTGGGGGTCATCATTGACCACAAGATGAACATGAGCCTGCAATGCGATGCTGCGGCTAGTAAAGCAACCAAAACGCTGGCTTGCATCCATAGATGCTTCTCAAGCAAATCCTGGGACGTCATTCTCCCCTTGTACTCGGCCTTGGTGAGGCCACAGCTGGAGTACTGCATCCAGTTTTGGGCCCCACAATTCAAAAAGGATGTGGAGAAGCTTGAGAGAGTCCAGAGAAGAGCCACACGCATGATCAGAGGTCAGGGAAGCAGACCCTACGATGACAGGCTGAGAGCCATGGGGCTCTTTAGCCTGGAAAAGCGCAGGCTCAGGGGTGATCTGATGGCCACCTATAAGTTTATCGGGGTGACCACCAGTATCTGGGGGAACATTTGTTCACCAGAGCGCCCCAAGGGATGACGACTAGGTCGAACGGTCATAAACTACTACAAGACTGTTTCAGGCTGGACATAAGGAAGAATTTCTTTACTGTCCGAGCCCCCAAGGTCTGGAACAGCCTGCCACCGGAGGTGGTTCAAGCACCTACATTGAACACCTTCAAGAGCAAACTGGATGCTTATCTTGCTGGGATCCTATGACCTTTGGGCAGGGGGCTGGACTCGATGATCTTCCGAGGTCCCTTCCAGCCCTAATGTCTATGAAATCTATGAAATGAATTAAGCTTTACCAGGCCTCTGTGAGGTACACTAGTTTTCCACTTTCAAAGTGGGGCAGAGAAGAGGAGTGATTCCCACAGCCATGAAATAAAATCTGTGGTACACCTGGGAACAGAATTCAGCCCAGAGCTTCAGACCCATGCTTCAGCCTTCAGGTAATCCTTCTTCCTGTCTATCAGCAAAAACAGGCTGCTGATAGATTTGAAGAAATATACTTGGAAAGGCAAAAAGGGATAACTAAATCTTTCTGACAGCAAGATGGTAAGAAAAAGAATGTTTAACTCACTATTTCCCTGAAGAGTATGTTCTTCCATAAATACTACTTTCTTCAAAATATATTGGAAATTATTTTTCCTCAGTAGTACTTTCTGCCCTTTTAATAACTATTGTGGTTTGGGATGGTACAGATAGGTAGTTCAAAACTGCTACTGGCTGTCTGTTTTTACCATTGCTTTTTTCTCATATCCCTCTCCCCAACTTCCAACAAACCTAATAAAGGGATGAATACAGCAAGCATTCCAGCAAGTAGCCCCACTGATATATTGACATCATTCTTGTGTGATCATCAGCCATGCTTCAGCAGGGAACTTGTTTCATAGCAGGAGTACTTTGGATGCACATGTTGGCTGGGCCCCCTTTTTGTAACATTAAGCTGTAAATACGATTGAGTAAATCATCCTTAGCATCTCAGTGTTAGTACTCTATACCAGACATTTCCCAATTGCCATATGTAGACACCTAAATGAGTAGACTTAATCTAAAATGTGGCAAGGGGAAGTAAATGGGAGCTGCAAGTCTTCTAAAAAATGAAAGCATTGTATTTAGGTACCTGTATGGATATAGTTGCTTAATTTTCCATTTAGAAAACATTGCTCTATGGTCTTCCTCAATAGAGGGGTAATTAGTCATGTTAGTCTCAAGTCAGGCAGAAGGGAGGCTAGATTTGCACCTTATAGACTAAGTAAATCAGAGCTGTATAACTTTGGTAAGCAGGGGGTTTCATTAGATGCTGTGAAGGGACTGTGGGAAGCAGAGCTGCTAAATAGAAAGTAGTGATTAGAATCCAAAGTCTAGAGACGGGAGGAAGGGGGGAGGAAAAAAGATTGCTGAGAGAGGCAAGGTGGGTAGGAGAGAGAAAAACAAAGCCATTTTGAGGGTTAGCATCTTCAGTAGGCCAGGGTTCAAAGTAATTTAGACCTTTCAGAAATCTGGTCTATGGCATGTTAAGAGAAACCTGAGTGAATTCCTCTGAACAGTGCCCTATATGTTCTGCACACAGCGGGCACCTACACACATGCCCAATGCATGCTCTGCCACACGCTAATTAGCACACAGTCGGCGCAGACTCAATTAATTGCACCTGATTAGCATGCTCCAGCAGCATCGGCACCTTGTGTAGTCAGCATTTCCACCCTTCAAAATGGTGGCAGGGGTGCTTTAACTAGAGCTTATTGAACTCAATTCAGTTAAAGCACTCCCATCGCCATTTTGAAGCACAGAACGCTGAATCCTGAGAGCCGCTCTAATTAAAACATCCCCCTCCTGCTCCAGAGCACACGTGAAGATGTCCATTGCTGCTTTCCTGAAGGTGCTCATGAGTACCTGTGTCTTTTTTAAGCACTCATGCAAGATGTTCAGCTGAAGTCAGATGTTCACCAGTCAGGTCCTTAACTCAAGCAATACTTGGAAAGAAAAAACACCCCTGAGTTTAGTGCCAACTAATCTGTATTGTCTATGTAGCTACTTTTCTTGTCCCTTTGCTGCTTTCATATAAAAATATTTTTGTAGGTGAAGGACCAAAGTTCAGACACAAAGAAAACCAAAGAGCTGTCATTTTTTTAGTGTGCTTTCTAAATGGGCTGGCACAATCTCCTGTGCGAAATCTAATTTGATATCTTAATGTGGACCATACAGTGAAGTCACCGACAGTGTGAGCAACATTATTTATAGCACTAGAATCTTACTGATTACAGCAATAAACACTAGAGTATGGATTGGGAAATAATGTAAAGTCAGTTAATCCACAAGAGCAGTGAAGGGAATGCGAAAAGTTCCGGTATTATTCTAGTGCAGTGATTTCATAATGGTAGCCTTCAGGATTTCACTCTTCAAAGTATCAAGCAATTTCACTTTAATTTTATTTGCTATTGTAGTTTTAGGCAGTTTCTACTCATTTGCTAATAATTTTGGGGAGATCCCCTTTTGCCTCTTATTATCTGACCTGAACTGCCAGTTGCTAGTTCAGACCAACACAATTACAGCTCTCCTCAATATTCCCAGCATGAGGACAGAAAGATTTCAGCTTAATCCCAGGCCACAAGTTCATCTAGTGACAACCATTTCATTTCTATTTAGTTTACTTAGGCTTAACACTGGCAAGCTGCCACACCCTCCCTGTCTAAACCCTATTAAACCACATTCACAACATTACTTGAAAAGCAAAATCTGCAGCTTTCTTTTCCATTCCTGTTCTATATCACTTGATCATAAATTGGGAGAAACAAAGTCTCAACTGATATAAAAAGAATAAAAATCCCTGAGTGATTGTGCTGGCTAGCAGATTTAATTATACTCCAACTGCAGTGGAAACTACAGTCATTGCTGTTAATTAGAGAACCAGGTCTCAGATACATGTTTATTTATGTTACCTTCTGTCCCAGGTATACGTGGACTAGGACATCTTCCATGGCTTAATAAGAAGGAAGAAAACAGTCCCACAGAACCAAAATATTTATCCTGATCATTCATAATTACCAGGCTTGGATTATGCTCCTGCTGCTTAGTCCCGCTTTTGAATATCAGTGAACCAGGAGGCAGTCCACAAGGTTCATTCCTGAAGTTCCCTAGAGGACAGATCAACCGCAGCACTGCACGGCTTAAAAGATCATTAAGTATCTGCCTTCCCTGACCAGAGTGGGTGACAAGGGAATGGTCTTTCCCTTTTTGATTGGCCTGAATGCATAAAAATACTGAAATGGGGCTGGCCCTGAACTCTGAAAATGCAACTGTACCTGGTTCTTGAATTCAGGTCACCCTTGCATTCTTTCCGGCTGTACAGCTGTGCTAGAGTCAAGCAGTATCTAGAACTTGATAATTGGTCCTGCCATGAAAAACAATGGCATTCTTAAAATATTTTCTGATGTTTTAGGAATTCATGGAGTGAATATTAGATAAAACTTTGAAAGCATCTTTCATATGTGCTTTGAGGGTTGAACTGAGTAGCAGTAATATATGTATATGCAGCTCTTCTTTTACTCTCCTGCATGGCCCCAAAATAGGAATTAAATCAAGAGTTCTGGTAATCAAAGATCTCCTACAATTGATTATACAACTAATATTAGTTGGTCCAAAAGAAATTACAAATCTGGACTTAGTTAACTAGACTTTCTAGCCAACTAGACTGTTACACGGCAACTGTATTGCCTATTGGTTCTAACAGCTGATCAAAAATCTCATTCACAATGTCCTCTTATAAAAGAAATGGGTTTTTAAGAGGGACTTAAATGTGGATAAGGTAGTTGCCTTGTAGGTAAACTCAGGCAAGCTGTACCAGGCCTTGGAAGAAGCTGCATGGAAAAAAGAAAGGGTTAAACACGTGCATGAGGCAGGTAGACCACAGGGGGTAGCCAGCAGCCTGACAGTGGAGGGAGAGCAGTTTTCTGTAGAAGCTGAAGTATGATATGATATCAGATGGGAAGTCAATAAGAGACTTAAAGAGTGTCAAACATGGTCAAACTGACAGGTAAGAAAGAGGGTTTATAGGTAGTGTGTCCCTGAGATATACTAACTGGGAGAGTGTTTGTCTGAGAGCAAGATAATGCAGTGATCAAAGTGGGATTTAAAAAGCGCCTAATGAGATACAACTGTGGAGAGAGAGGGAAAAGGGCTTAGCTCAAAGATTTGAGGAAGAACAATTGACAGGATATGGAAATGTGTGGAGCATGGAAAAGGGAGGAGGCAAAACTCAAGAGACAGTAGGCCTGAATGAGAGAGAACACAGCAGTCTTGTCAACTGTGATAGAAAAGGAGGGAAAACAGGAAGGTCTGGGACAGGAGACTAGGATCTGAGTTTTAGTAGCTAAAATGATCTGTAACACAACCAAGAGAAGACATCAGAAACAGAAGGTAACCTACAGGAGTGGTAAAAAGAGACAGGCTAATGATGAAGAAAGGGCCACATCTGGAGTACTGTATGCAGTTCTGGGCCCCGCACTACAAGAAGGATGTGGGCAAATTGGAGAGAGTCCAGTGGAGGGCAACAAAAATGGTGAGGGGGTGAGGGATATGACTTATGACGAGAGAGTGTGGGAACTGGGCTTATTTAGCCTACAGAAGAAAAGACGGAGAGGAGATTTAATAGCAGTCTTCAACTACGTGAAAGTGGTTACAAAGAGCATGGAGCTGAACGCTTCTCAGTGGTGACAGATGACAGAACAAAGAGCAATGGTCTCAAGTTGCAGCAAGGGAAGTTTAGGTTAGATATTAGAATCTGCTCACCAGGAGGGTAGTAAAGCACTGGAAATGTTACCCAGAGAGGTGGTGGAAGCTCCATCCTTGGAGTTTTTCAAGACCCAGATAGACAAAGCTTTGGCTGGGATGATCTAGCTGGGGCTGGTCCTGCTTTGAACAGGGGGTTGGATTAGATGACCTCCTGAGATCCCTTCCAATTCCCATTTTCTATGATTTCTATGATTTGTGAGTCACTCACTTATACATGACAGCTGATTTAAGGTGATCTGATATGACATTTTGATAAGAAGAATAAAAGGTAGATGACAGAGCCCTGGAGAAGTTTCAATTAGAGTGGGAGAGGAGAGGGGGAGTGGGTTGAGAAAAGGACAAAAGAAGAAGAGAACAACTCTGAGAAAAGTAGGAGAACCAAGAGGGAACACAATCTCAAGGACCAAATGAAAGTAAGATATCACAATGGAAACATGATTAACAGTATCAAAAGCAGGAAATGTTAAGGAGGAAGAGAATTGGGTACAGGCCTTGAACTGCAGCCAGGGAGAGATCACTGGAAAATCTTGTGAGGATGGTTTTGTTTTTATAGAAATGTTAGAAAACAGATTGGAATTCAAGGTAGAGGTGGAGGGGGAAAGAATAGTGATAATATCTAGCTCTTACATAGTGGTTTCACCATCAAATCCCAACACGCTTTACAAGGAAAAGGGACGAGAACCAGGAAATAGATGTAAAACAGTGGGAAGCAATGTACAGAGAGTTTAGAAGTGTGTCAAAGGCAGTGGAGCTCAAGGTAACATGGAAAGAAGAGATGGTGCTCTTTTAGGGGCAAAAGGAGGAAAGGTAGAGGCTGAAGGGAGATAATAAATAGAGACGGTGGGCAGAGGGGTGGTAGGCGAGACGGCTGTTTGGCCAGGTCAGTGATGGAGTTGAAGGAGGAGAGAACAGAGGATGATGGAACAGGGACGAATGAAACCAACTTGGTAGTAGACCAAGGCTTGTAGCAAGTGAAAAACTTTTATGGTCAGAAAGATGATTCTTGTTTCTACGTGGCAAAATGAAAGTGTGTTTGTAGCACATGCTAGCATGCCCTCGCTCGGTTAATCTGGCTTGCCCAGCTAACAATAGCAACGCAGGTGCAGCAGCATAGTCTTTACATGCATAAGCAATTAGTGCACATACCACAGTGTCCTATAAAATTAAACAGCTCACAGTTGCTAAGATGAATAAAATAGTTTTAACTGTCTGTTTTTCACAGCCCTGCAAATTGTTTTTAACTCATTCCAGTGAAGTAATATTTGTTTTTGTTTCAACCTTAAACTGAATAATACAGCCCTAGGCCCCTAGCATATTAGTAAAACTTCTAGTTTATTTTTAACTGGAAAAAATACATGTTATTTTATATGTGATGATGCACCTCACTATCTGCACCCCACTTTTCAAAACTCTAGCCTGGGCAGAGCTAGAAAGAGTTTGTACCCTCATTGCTTGTACATGCTTAAGCCTTTGATACCACATTTTCACTGCCACTATTACCTGTGTTAGCTTAATTAAGGCAAGAGAGTCAAGGACACAGATGAGAGCATGTAGTAGAGAATAAACAACTGACTCTATTGAAGCAAATGATGAGAGAGCTGAAAAGAGGTTGAAGGTGGCAGAGAGTGTTGTGGATATCGACAGACTGGAGGTTGCAGAAGGCCAGGTAATGGCAGGAGGCTAGCAGACCTAGGTGGTGGTTAGAGGGAGTGGGGGGAGGAATTCAAAGAGAACATGAAGGGAATACTTTTTAGCTAAAAACAGGAGTCCCCATTGTGGCAAATGAGGGAGTAGAGGTAATTTTGAAGATCACAGGTGAGAGAAGAGGAGGGAAACAAATAGGGTGGAGGATGCACTGAGAGAGAAACTGAAGCCATCAAAGATGAGAGTGACAGGCTAAGAAGAAAGGAAAAGGGAGAACTAGGCATCAAAATAAGTGGGGAGGGGGAGTCAGTGGGATGACAGATAAGAGAAATATGCCAGAGGAGGGAAAAATAATATCTGACTACTTATCCCCCACGTTCCCTCCTATCATCCAGTTCACTGCTTGAGCCTGGCCTCAGAGTTGCCCTAAAGAAATCAAAGAACAGAAGGAAGAGATTGATATTTTAGTTGTGCTGCTCCTATTATTTATTTTTAATGCCTGAATACAAATACCGTGTAGATGTTCAGCAGGATATATAAACAAAGCCACCCATTTTACGCAGATGTGTGCAGTTACAACAGTTTTATTGAAGCACTTAGCATTTGTAACACAAGAGAACAAAGTGCTCTGTTCACTTTTGGAGGTGTTTTACATTTCCTGTTTAAGTAATAAGGGTGCACGTTAGCCCTTCTAATAACGGCTTTCATTAAATGTACAGTTAGGAACAGTAAATCACATTGCTTTTGTGTTCACTCCAAGTTCCTCAATCAGTAGCTGCTCCACGTACAGCATTTCCATTTAGCCATCATGAGAAAAACCCATAGGAAAACAAAAACAAAAGAATTTCTTGCAAGCAAATCACAAGTGCTTGGCTTTCTGAACTGTCCAGCAGGCAAAGCTCTTTGGTGAAGTGAAAATATATAACCCAACATACATAGGGAAATGCCACCTAGATTTTAAATTATAGCCAAAATTAACAAACCCTTACTAACACCCTCAGCTAGTCATCTTTGGCAGTCCCAGATTTCTCTTTCTTGGGAGGTGAGCTGCTTAGATAGATAAAATTAACTTTCAGTTATCACCAGTTACATTTTTATCTGTACCCTTTGCAAATGCATAGATTTTCTAACTTGTCCAATCAGTGTGTCATGGTTGTTATAAAAAAAGGGAATAAATGCACAAGCCTTTGACTAAAAATTTAACTAACCCTTTGTGCACTAATCTTTCTGCTTATCTCTCAAAGAGTTTGACGTCCCCCTTTGGATATGTACATATCCTACAGTGAATACTCATACTATTATACTGTTATCTTGAGGTAACTGGTTCCTGGTATGGATTAGGAAGAGGAGCCAGGCACCAGGTACCAGATTCTGCTCCTGGGAGGTAAGTGAGCCAGAGCTGTCTGAGTGTTTGGCTTTGTGAGTGTTTGGTTCGCTGTGCGTTTGAGCACGCTGGCTGTGCGCTTGAATGCGCTGGCTGTGCGTTTAGGTGTGTGCTTGGAGCAGCTGAGATCACTGCCCCCAAGAGGAAGCAAAGGTAATTGGTGACTCCCTTCTGCAAGGGATAGAGCATCCATCTGCCAGATGCCTTTGTTTTCTCAAGAGGTCTGCATCTTCCTTGGAGCCTGGATCTGAGATGTCATGGAAGGATTACTGAGACTCATGTGGCCCTCTGACTACTACCCTATGCTAGGGACACCAATAATACTGCTAGGGGCAACCCTGAGCAGATCAAAACTGAATACAGGGCTCTAGGTGCAAGGATAAAGGGAACAGGTTCAAATGGTATTCTTCTCAATCCTTCCAGTCAAGGAGAAGGGCCCAAGCAGGAGCCGATGCATCTTGCAGATCAATGCATGGCTTCGTAGATGGTGTTGTAAGCAGGGCTTTGGCTTCTTCAACCACAGGATGTTGTTCCAAGAAGAAGGCTTGCTAGTAAGAGCATCTTCTCAGACAGGCTTGCTTACCTAGTGAGAAAAGAGATGTGGTGGGAGCTCGCATGACTGGAGCACTGTCATGGGTGGGTACCAACTGTTCAAGAAGAACAGGCAGGGGAGAAGAGGAAGAGGAGTTGCTCTTTATGTAAAAGAGCCGTATGATTGCTTAGGGCTCCAGTATGAAACTGTAGATAAGCCTGTTGAAAAATCTCTGGCTTAAGGTCAGAGGGGACAGTAACAAGAGTGAGATCATAGTTGGTGTCTCCTATAGACCACCAGACCAGGAGAATGAGGTGGATGAGTCTTTCTTCAAAGAGCTGGTTCCCATGGAGAACTTCAATCATCCTGACATCTGCTGGGGGGCAATACAGCAGTGCAAAGGCAATCCAGAAAGTGTTTGGAGAGTGTTGAGGGTAACTTCCTGGTGCAAGTGCTGGAGAGGCCAGTTAGGGGCCATGCTTTTTTTGATCTCAAGTTGCAGAAAGGGGAGTTTAGGTTAGGTATTAGGAAAAACATTCTTGCTGTATAGCACTGTAGTAAAGGCTAGCCAGAGAGGTTGTGGAATCTCCATCCTTAGAGGTTTTTAAGACCTGGGTAGACAAAGTCTTGGCTGAGATGAAATAGGGATGGTCCTACTTTGAACAAGGGATTGGACTGGATGAGCTCCTGAGGTCCCTTCCAACCCTAATTGTTTATGATTATATGCACCTCACCACAGCAGTAAAAGAAAGCATGTCAGTCTAAGACAGCCAGAGCCTCATAATCCATATAATGTAGAAGTGGACTGGACAGAAAAATCTTCAGTTTCATGGGGAAAAACTAGTTAACTGTGACATTTGGTTCCTTCACTGCTAATATGAATTTAATTTTATGTTCTATAATTCATTTTATGTAGAAATTAGGCAGCATAAAAAGGGGAGTATAGCTCTCATCCTTGTTAGTCAATCTAATTAGGAAAAAGATCTTTAGCTAAATGTGTATTTTTGCAAATAGTGTCCAATTTTTTCCTCCCTCATTCTAGATTTACACCGGATTTTAGTGGTGTTGCTCTGAATTTACATTAATATTAGTGAGAGAAGAATTTAGCTTTGATGCAGGAAAAGAAGCAAAAAAAGCAAATCTAGGACAATGTGAGAAGAATGTCTCTATTGTATGGCTAAGGTTAACTGATTCGGAGAACAATATTTTTACTGTGAGTAGCCTATTTCTTTAATACAATTACTCACATTTGTAAAGTGCAGAATATATGTAAGTGTGTGTGTGATCAGGATCCTCAGTTTGCCACAAAAAGAAATGTAAGCCTGAATTATTAAGAGTTGGAATAATGTTGAAGTGATGTTGTAGCCATAATAGCCTAGAAATTAAGTGAGAAGTGATTTTGGGCACCCAACTTAAGACACCACTGAAGAGCCTGATCTTCAATTACTGCAGAACTTTATCCGCAGACAGTTCTCGGAAACCAGAGTGAACGGAGGGAAAGAGGAAAACTGGGATATGGCACAAAGATGATACATGCATAAGTAGTCATGTTGCGGTCAGTAAAGATATGCTCTTGAAGTTCACTTGAACCCAAAATGAGAGAGCAATGAGAGGCAGTTCGTTAGGCTGAAAAGAGAAATGTGATTATCCCTCAGTATAGGGAATATCTCCATAGTTAGGAATGTGAACTTTATGCCTGCCTAGCAGCACTTTTGTTGTAATGCCCAAGAAGTAGTTCTCATTTGCAATTAACTTGTATCAATTTTCTCTTTTAGAGCAGTTGCTTTTCCTTTAAGTTAAGGGATCTGATATTCCAATGCTGATCATTTGACAATTGCAAAAAGATCTACGATGAAACAAAGTTAGATTCTAACTGAAACGGATGAAACTAAAGACATGCCAAGAAATAAGCAGAAAGTCTTCTTATGTGTTTTTATTCCTTCTCCCCCTGGCAGGCTGAAATGTAAATTGTAGGAACCAGCACAGTGTACTGTTGAAAGATAAACTCATGCAGTTTGTAGTAAAAAAATCTCTTTAGAAAAAAAACAACGCTGCAAGGATTCCCAGGTTCAGTCTGTGTGTCTCTAGCTCTGAAATGCCACAGGAGACACTGTTCTTACATTTTATCCAGAATGTGACATGCCAAAACAATCTGTGCAGCAAATTAATGCAAATGCGCAGTATGTGACATTTATCTAAAGGGCCCAGACTCTAACCAGCACTTTTTCCCATGTATTATTTTAATATGCAGCATTAATAAATTCCAGATGTTTTTGATATTTATGCCTGGCAGTTTTTTAAGCTACTAGTCTGTGGAAAATTCCATCTGCAATTATTCTAAAAATTCCAAATACCTGTAGGTTAAAGCTCAAAAAAAAGAGATCACTTACTTTTTTCAAGCAGCTCTTGCTAGTGCACAAGTGGCATAGCAAATTCCATCATACCCACCTTGGTCCCCTAGCCTCGGCTTGCCTAGGACTTGCCATTGTGTTCTTGCTTGCCTCTTAGGGCTGGAAATCATTCAGAACCACAGACAGTTAAAGCCATTTTATTCATATTCAAGACTGTTGAATTTTGATAGGACACTGTGTGGTGTCAGAGTACTGAATCTCCATGGTCCAGGGCTCACTGGTGCATTTGGATATGATGCAAGACCAGAGATATCTGAAGAATACATGTAGCGGTTTTTCCCTGAAGCACTCTGAGCTTTGCCTCCAACTATAGTTTGACCCTGGAGGCTAGTTGTACCTGCTTTATTATTTTTTAGTAGAAGTGTATAAATGTAAAAAGGGGCCAGCTGGACCAAACCTGTCCACAGGCCCTCCCTTCCAAAACTGTGGAGCATCAGTGTTGATGGAGAAAATTGTACAAAGGTCACTGAGGAGTTAGCATTCACTGCACCTCTTGCAGAGGTCTGCAGTCGAGCAGTCCTTAGATCTGAAGTAAAGTATGTGTGAGGGGCAAGGGACACTCTAGACAGGAGTTTCCCATTGAATGTCATTGCAGAGACTACCATTAAACCCCAAAGGGAAAACTATCTGTGGGTAAAAGTCCTTGGTGTGGGTTCAGGTAGAGATCTATCACCTACCAGTCTCTAGAGCTGAAATCCCTGGGCACTTGTACACGTGACAGGAGTTTAATCCTCAGGGTTTTATTCTATGCCCCCTAAATTGAAATGGTGGGTTTTTAATTGAAACCCACCATCTCATTTTTTCCGTCACATTACAGCAAGGAACCTGATCCTTTTTTTTCCTTTGTTGTCAGAACCAGAGCCTGCCTGCAGCGGGGGGGAGGGGGAGCTGCTGTGGGCCAAGTGGCCCCTGAGCTGTGGGGGCCCCAGTCTTTTCCTCCACAGCACTGATGCGCCCCAGGGCCACTCAGGCCAGCTGCTAGTGGGCTGGGTGCTGCCCCACCTGAGGCAGCACCCAGCCTGATCCAATTCTTCCTCGACCCTGAGCAGGGGCAGCACCCGACCTACTAGCAGCCCACCCAGTGGCCCTGGGAAGTGCTGCCACCATGGAGGGAAGGACCGGGTGCCCTTGCAGCTCAGGAGCCATTTGGCCCACCAGCAGCTTCCCCCTCCATCCCCCGGCATGGCTGCAAGTGAGGTGGGTAGGCTCTGCTGGGGGAAAAAAAGGATCATGCCCCTCATTCTGCCTTCAGCAGGCTCCTGCAGCTGGCAGGACACCTGGGGCCACCTGGGAACAGGCTGGCTTGCCCCTGGGACAGTGTGGAAAGGTGGCAGGAGGGCAGCTGGGTTTGCTGGTGGCTGGAAAAGGCGGTGCGGATGGTGCATGGGGTGTTGATAAGTGGCCGGGTACTGCCCCAGCTCAGATGCCTGATCCAATGTTTCCCAAGCCTGCCCAGGTTTCCAGCACTCCATGTATTGTCCCTGCCACCTCCTCTGGCCACAATCACACCCAGCTTGCCCCTGGGGCAGCATAGGGAAGCAGCAGGGGGGTGGCTGGGTGTGCTGGCAGCAAAAAAGGCAGTGGAGATGGTACTGAAAGCCTGAGTGCTGAAAGCCTGGGTGGGCTCAGAGAAGCATTGGATTTGGTGCCTCCGAGCTGGGGCAGCACCCAGTCAGCTAACAGCCCATCCAGGCTTCCAGTGTCCCATGTACCATCAGACCACCAGCAAACCCAGCTGCCCTCCTGCCATGTTCCTGTGCTGCCCCAGGGGCAAGCCAGCCCATTCCCAGGTGGCCCCAGCTGTCCTGCTGGCCACAGGAGCCTACTGAAGGCAGAAGCAGTGAGGGGCCTGATCTTTTTTTCTGCAGAGCCTGCCTACCTCTCCCACAGCCAGGGGGCAAGCTGACAGCTGCATCAGAATGTAGTTTAGTTTGCAACAATGCAAACTCATTTAAAACCCCCAAAACACTTGCACGTCTACAGTGTGATGCCATTAAACCACACAAAGTGACATTTTCATCACATGTACGTGGAAATGGCATCATGTGTACAGGCGCCCCCTGAGCCTCCTGTTGAGACTCATGGTCTAAAAGAGCTGGAGTTGTGTAAGCAACTCACAGAGGAGCAGTAGTGCCAGCTAAGCAGTTGTTCCTAGTGGCAGCAAGAAGCAGTAATAGTAGTGGCAGTGATGGCAGCAGCTGAGCAATGGCCCCAGCAGAAGCGAGGACCAGCAACAATAGCAATCCCCAACTAGACCCCTGGAGCACATCCTGAGCATGCACATGCATTTTTCCAGGGACAATTAGCAGTGGCACATATTTGTGCCACTGCTACTTTTCCCTAGGCATGTCCCTGCATGTGCACTATGGCACATGGCAAATTACCATGGGTTGGGTAAGGGAGGCTGGGCTAGCACCTGGCTGAGCCCCAGCAGCCTTACCTGGGAGCTTCCTGGCACTGCAGCAGCAGCAATCCAGGTGCTCAGAGCCTGGTCAGCAGCTGGAGCATGGCTCTGGCCAGCCAGGCTCTGGTTTAGGTGGTGCATGCTGCTGCCATGTGTGCACCACCGCTTTTTCTGGCATGTTTTTTTTTTAGATACTGGGATTTCCCAGTATCTAATTTTGCCTCCACACTGCAAATATGCAGAGTGGCAAACAGATGAACATGGACCATGTGTGTTTTGTGGTGCCTCAAAGCCTTTTGAGGCACCACAAAATGCATGTTCCCACTCGTGGGGATGTGGCACCAGGGGCAGCAAGGAGTTGCAGCACCAGTAGTGTTCCCTGGTTGCAGTGAAAAATTGTTCCAGGGATTGGCATTCTGCAGCTTTCTGGTAGTCAGGAGTAGCGGTGAACTCCAACACAGGGTATGAGTCCCTTTCAGTATAGGTGGCAACAGCTCAATAATCTTTCTTATAGATTCCAGTGTGGATGGTATGTGACGACCCAGGGTATGCAGTCACTAGAGAGTTTATTTTATATTGGGCTAGGTGCAGGGCATTCTAGTGGCTCTTTCAAAAATGCTGTTAATTAATTTAACATAGGCTTTCTCTGCATCTTTCACACACCTGAGAAAGGATGTTTTATGCTCAAAAGCTTGTTTAACATCTTTCCCAACTACAAAGATGGTCTAGTAGAAGATATTACCAAATAAATATTTCTTTGTAGGAGAATTTGAGCAGTTTTCAAATTCAAATACAGAAAGGTTATTATGAAGTAGGTGCTGGCCAAATATGTTCTATGTCCACAGGGGACAGAACAAGAAGTAATGGGCTTTACATACAACAAGGGAGATTTAGCTGGATATTAGGAAGAATTTTCTAATTGTGGAGTTGGGGAAAGGTTGGAAAAGATGACCTGGAAAGTGTGAAATCTCTGTTGCTGGAAGCTTCTAAGTTAGACAAGCATTGGTCTAGGATGGTTTAGACAGGGATGATCCTACCTTGAGCAGAGGATTAGACTAGAAGACTTCCTGAGGTCCCTTCTAGGCTTGTTTTTCCAGGATTATGCCCTTGCCCTCAATGATGCAGTGCTGGCTAAGGCAAGGTGTGGTGCTCATGCATTGCCATAGAACAGGAAGCCCGCATATATTCTACATCCTCCCCTGTGGAGATTATAAGAATGTTTCTACTCTCATGGCATTAAAAACTATTTTGAGCCTGAAGTAAATGACAGTATAAATGTTAACAATTGAACAGGGGTGGGCAAAATATGGTCCATGGGCTGGATCCAGCCTGCGGAGGGGCTTTGTCTGGCCCACAGAGGGTCCCTTGTGTTGGCTTTGAAACTGTATTTAAAGGTCTGTTTTTTGGGGAATTGGCACATATATATATATGTGCATTATAAGGCCTCAAGATGAGCAGCAGGGGTTAAATGGATTTCTAGGAAGCTTGGATCTAACACACACAAAACTTCTCATAGCCCTGGAAGCAGGCAGGCTGTCTAGCACGATAAGGCCAAAGGATAGACAGAGCCTGAGAATTGAGTGGGGGCATGCCATAACACAAGATCATAGCTTTCAAGGCAGACAGGTTGTCTAACACAAGGACACATAGCCTGGGAACCAAGGAAGTATGTACCATACTGCCCCATAAAATGAGATAAGCAACACCAGCTACAAGGCCCCAGAGCAGCAGGGGGGTCTGAATCCCGGTTTTGGGGAAACAGACCAAATAAGGAGAAGGCCCAGAAGGCTATGTGGATGTGTGACCACAGAGAGACAACCAACCAGAGATAGCCATGGATGAACAGTCATCAGGAGTCATCAAGGGGGAAGGAGAATACAAAAGCAGGCATGAGATTAACAAAGGGTCCTTCCCTGTCCCTCCTTGCTGCCCCTCCTTCTCTTCCTTTCCATTCCTCCCCATTCCTACTCCTTCTCCTCCCTGAGAGGGGTCCCCATCCCCATCCCCATTCCCCAGGAAGGGTCCCCAAGGTCACCACGGACTGAAAGCATACCAGCAGCCCGTCTCATGCACCCCACTGGAGCAGGGTTGTGGGCCTCAGCATCCCAACTCCAGACCACTGACACCTAAGAAATAGAGCCTCAGAGTGGAGCCTACATCGTGACCAGATGTACTTTGACTCTGATGACAGCCCTAGGATTGGTAGATATAAAATTACTTGATTGTTTGTACTGTTGCTTTTTTGTTATCACTCTGTATCAATACATTTGCCAATTATAGAATGGAAAAGTTGTGGTCAGTCTGAGGGTTGTGCTCGCCCAGAACAAAGATATAAGGGCTGGGCCCTAAATCTAGTGCCAGCACCTTGGTCCTGGCTGACTGAGGTGCCTCCTGGCTGTTACACATAGTGCCACTCCCTGGGCATGCAGAGGAGTTGAGGAGGCTCCTTCCAGCTGCTGCCACTGCTGCCCTCAGCCCCACGGTTGTGGTGGGGACCAGCATGTGCAGCCCTCACCCCTCGTGCCCCGCACCAGATCCGAGTTCATCTGTCTGAGCAGAGCAGTGGCAGCATGGGACAGAAACTGTTGGTCAATGTGGGGCAAAATTAGCCCTTTCCCCTTGCCACCACTGGCACTTCCTGATGCAGCCACCTACAGCCCACGTGGGGCTGCCCTGCATTTCTGCCATGTCACTTCTGCATCTGGGCTGCTGGCAGAGCAGACACAGGGTAGCACCATGTGGGTTCTGGGTGGCTGCACCAGGAAGCGCCAACAGTGGGAGGGGAAGGGGCCACTTTTACCCCATGCTGAGCAGCAGTTTCTCTCCTGCACTGCTGCTGCTGAGCCTGTGCCCCAGCACCTGCTCTGAGCTGAGCAGCAGCAGCGCTAGCACCAGCACCAGCGCCAGGTTGAAACTATTGCTTGGCAAGGGGAGAAAGTGGCTTCTCCCCCTCATCACCACTGGGCAGTTTTTGGTGCAGCCACCCAAAGCATATGCCATGCCAGGCTGCCCTGTGGCTCCATCACCTCTACCTCTTTCCTCCCACACCAAGCAATAGTTTCTGCCTGGCTGCTGCTGCTGCTGCTCAGCCCAAAGCCAGCACGGGGCATGTGGGGTCGGGATTGCACACGCTGGGGGCAGCAGTGGAGGCAGCCAGAAGGAGCCGTCCTAGCCATGCTGCATGCCCAGGGGTGGCAGGACATGTCATGGCCAGGTGGTGCTGAGTGGGCGTGGGCTGTGCTGGGGCTGTGTACTGTTGGCAGTGGTAGGGGAGGTGCCACAGGGTGTGCAAGCTCTGGGCTGTTGCAGGGTGGGGGCAGGGGCAGGGGGCTGACTGGCTCAGGGGGGCACATGCAGGGGCTTCCATGCACACCCCACATACCACTACACCCTCCCACACACAATTACACACCCCACAAACAGCACACCCACCCACACCTTCCCTCACACTCACACCTGCATGCCTCTAGGAAGAGCCCCACTTACCGCTACATACACACACCATGCATGCACCCACACACACCCTCTGCCACCCTTGCCCTCCACATACCCAACATCCCCCCCACAAACTCCATACCCGCCCACCCACGAACCCCACGTACCCACCCACACACATCCACACATACCCCAACACCCCACATACACACACATCCTCACACACACCCACAAACCCCATATCTACCCAGCCATACCCTTCCATACCCCTGCACACCCCTCACAATATTCAAGAGTAAGTCTTCATTTTGAGCTATTATGCAATCACTTCCATATATACAGCACAAACACACACAAATCAGGACAAAAAAATGTTTTTAAATAAAATTAAAATATATTACATATTAAATATATTAAAATATACCTGGTGTCCCATGATGTCCTCATGGAAAAAATTGGGCAACTGCGGCCTCGAGTATTCCACAGTCCAATGGTTGGGGAACTGACTCCCAGGTCAGACCCAGAGAGTGGTAGTTGGCGGAAATGAATCAACATAGCACTCAATGACTAGTGGTGTCCCCCAAGGCTCTCTTCTTAGACCTGTACTCTTTAATGTCTTCATAAATGATCTGGACACTGGTGTCAGAAGCGGACTGGCTAAGTTCATTGACAACACCAAACTTTGGGGTAGAGTATCCACACTTGAGGATAGGCTGGTGGTCCAGGCTGAACTCAATAGGCTTACAAGGTGGGCAGATGAAAACCTGATGGCATTCAATATGGAGAAATGCAAGGTGCTGCACCTTGGGAAAGAAACCCACATCAGACTTATAGGATCGGCAATGCTACACTCACTAGAACCATTACCGAAAGAGACTTAGGGGTCATGATTGACCACAAGAGGAACATGAGCCACCAACGCGATACCACAGCTGGCAAAGCAAACAAAACCTTGGCTTGCATCTACCAACGCATCTCGAGCAAAACCCAGGATGTCATCCTCCCATTGTACTTGGCCTTGGTGAGGCTGCAGCTGGAGTACTGCAATCAATTCTGGGAAGGATTTGGAAGAATGTGGAGGAGCGCCACATGCATGTGGGAAGGATGTGAAGAATGTGAAGATTTGGAACAATTTAGGAAGGATGTGGAGAAGCTTGAAAAAGTCTAGAGGAGAGCCACACATAGGATCAGAGGGCAAGAGAACAGGCCTTATGAAGAGAGGCATTAAGCGGCCCTCCAACTAAAATAATTGCCCATCTCTTACACTAGGGTGGCCATTCATCTGGTTTTATAGAGGACAGACCAGTGTTCTGGTCCTCTGTCTTCTATTGATATGACACTGGGCGCATTTATGTCCTCTATTTTTCACCGCTCAGCACTCCCTCCCTCCCTCCCCCCTGCCACCGACACCACCATGGCTGCCTGCAGGAGCTCCCCACTTGGCCCACCACTGATACCACCACGGCTGCCTGCGGGAGCTCCCCGCTCGCTGTCACCACGCCCCCACTGCCAACACCACCACTGCCGCATGCGGGAGCTTGTCGTGTCCCCCCAGCCTCAGGAGGCACACAACATTCATGGTGATGGGAACAGTTGCACTAACATTTAATGCAACTGTCCTCTATTCTTGAGGTACCTTGATGGCCACTCTACCTGACACAGAAGCAGGGCGAATCAATACAACAGCATACTGCTGCTTTAATGGGCCTGGTTATTACATGTGGTTTTGTCAACAGAACAGACAAAATGATTCAAGATTAGTTTGTAGAGAAAATATATACACTTCATATTACAGACTGCTTACCACTTGAACCAAGCCTGACATTAGAGAAGACTAGAACTGTTGCTTCAAATTGAGTTTTCAACAGCAGAAGCAAAAACAATAGGCCAAAGTACAAGTTCAAGCAGTGCAAATACTTTGGCTACAAGTTAAAGCAAGTCATACCAAAAAAAAATCCAAGGGCAATGAAAATAAAGAACCACAAGTTCCTTCCCTTCATCTTGAAACCCTCAAGGAAAACCACACTATCATTGCAGCTCTACACTACCTGCTGCAAATTATGCTGGGTAACCAGCAAGAGAAGTTCAGTACAAATATTGTAGAAAAAAGGACATTGTGATAGGTATGGCATAATGTTCAATTTAAATAATAAGCATGTGAAGTTACTTTGCCAGATGTTACAGCTCTTAGTGCAGGTACAAGGAATTCCAAATACTTACCTAAAACAATATGTAATATTAATGTTTCTCTGGGTTATCAAATTAGTGTTGAACACTGACCTAGCAGTGTCTATATTACCTGAATCTATACTTACAGAACTCCCCCAGCTTTGAACAAAGATTATAGCTATTTGGACTGCCAGATGGACAAAATCCCTGTTCTTGATTGCCTACATGTAAATGTGACCTTTGCTTCAAATTGCATACCTGCTTAATTCATGTCCTAAACAGAGATTAGTGATGAATTGCTCCAATACCAGCAAGCATTTCCATAGTCCAGACTTCAGTTTTTTTCTATATAAAAAAACTAGATTGTACAGTTGTGTACAGTTTTCAAGCATTTTTCAAGATTATACAGTTGGGGGAGTGCTGAGACTAACAATGTTAATTAATAGCAGTGCCTCATTTTTAATGGTAAGTAATGAATAAGAGCCCCTTTTGCAGCTAAAAACAAGTGAAGGGGAAAAATTGCTTGAAAGTTTTAATAAAAAAAATCATTAGTACTGTTCTCACTAGTGACGCAATTTGAAAAGAGAAATCTAAATTCATCAGGGCAGTGAGAAAAGATAGCTGGTGTAACCTTTGAAAACAAAGGGGGAAACTCACTCTCAAAGTAAAGGCACAAACAAGAAGTGAAATAGCTAACCAGGTAATTGAATAAATCCCTCCTATAAAGGATCTACAGCATGAATCTGGCCAAGCAACGTTATACAAGGATAATAGAGCCCTCAGAGTATTTATCAAACACAAAGGTTTTTTCCATTTTAGATGGGTGTCACACAGGCAAGCCTCAGCAATGTACATGAGGTCAGTGGTCTTTAAGAACCAATCTGTAGTCCAGATTACCTAGATGACTTCACTGTGTTTTGAAAGACACCAAAAGAACATGAAAAACAGTTACAGGTCATTCTAAAGCACATCAGTTCAGTGGGACTGAAACAGAAGTTTGCTAAATGTTGCTTCAGACAGAATTATCTTTTCTTGGGCATATAGTCACTTGATCCATGTCATGTCATTGAACTTACAAAGGCAGAATTATATGCAAAAGACTTGAAAAGCATTACATTTTTTCAGATCATATGTCATGGTTTGCAAAGTTTATTTCAAACAGCACACATCAACAGAATTTTGAAAAAGAGCTTACGGTTAATTTTGAAGGAAAAGGTTGGAAAACATTCATTGCATCTGCTTACAAACCTACAGGTGTACAAGTCATGCAGCAGTGAAGAAATTGGCCTGCCAAATTATTCCATGTATTCCATGAATACAAAGTTAAATGCTGCTGAATTACAGATGCCTAAACTCTTGCTGTAGCCCTTTCTAGTCCAATCCTGGACAGCGTCTCCCAGTAACAGAAGGTGTTTTCAGGAGGCATGTGGAGGGCTGGACCAAGAAAGGCTGCTGCAAGAGCTCAGACTTACCTGACTGGGCACTGAGGATGCAGGGCAGCTTCATCTGGCTGTGGTTGCAGCACCCCAGTTGAGAACCATGAGATAAGCGGAGGCAGCACACCAGCTGTTCTCCCCTGGGGTGCTGTCAAATTTTTAAATAGTTATGGAAGGTTGCCCCAAAACTAAACAGGTTGAGAACCATTGCTCTAGCTAGATTGGGCACTAAATGAAAAGAAACTACAGCAGCACTAGAATCCTTAATACCCTTGCTTGGGAGCTGAAGCCTGTGCTGTAGAGGTTTCACAGCTGTTGGTACCCAAGATTAACATGTTCAGGTATAGTTACACATGCTTTATATCATCCCTCTGTGGAGATATGCCTTAAAGGTTTGCTAAAACAGAAAAGACTCTCTCCCTGATTTTAAGTCAATCGACTATAAAACAAGTATCTTTGAAAGAAAGTGCCCTGATGTTCAGATCTAGACTTGGAACCTGCAGCACTGTGGCCAGCAGTTCTGACAATGCATACTGTAGCCAGTCGGGCAGTGGGTGAGATGTCTGGTATTTGCATTAAACTTTGCTTCTATATGGTACATAAAGCAAATCCTAGGAATGTACTTAATTTCCCTATTTTTGTATTGCCTTAGAAGTACTCTTGTCCTTTCTTCCTCCAAGTACATAGACAGTGTTAGCTCTGCACCTGCAGAATGTTAATAGTGTTGGGTCAGAGATAATTTGTTTGATCAGGCTGCAGTGGCTGAATAGTTGCTTGATGCATATTGGGTTTTTTGTGCATTATGTTTAGCTCTTACCTTGAATTTTGCTTTTCTTTCTCTCCATAAAGGATTTTCCATTTTTTTCTTATCCCCACAAAGATGAGAAATGGATTTTTCAAAAGATAGGCATGGAGGGCAGAAAGCTTATTCCCTAACAAAATTGTGTCAGTGTGAGACATACACGACGCTGGGCTATTCATTAAAGGATTCTTCAGATTGGCCAGTTTGTGTTCTGTTTCTTGCAGGTAAATTTGTCCCTTGAATATATATTTGCCTCTTCCTAATTAGAGTTGATTTGAAAATTTGCAGTTGCTCCAAAGAGCTCTTTTTTTAAAAAAACATTCTTGATGTTGCTAATTTTGCACTCTCTTTTTTTAAGGAACTGACTGTGACAAGGAACTGGAAAATTCTCTAAGATCAATAAGGGCACCCCAGCTTGTCAAGTCAGAGTCTGCAATCATTAAACCACCATGCGCTTGTGCAGTGAGGTAAGCACTTGTAAGCCTGTGTGCTACCAAAGGCTGGATCTAGACATACAGGCACGTGCATTTCCCTAGGGACAAACAGCAGCAGCACAATATTTTCCACTGCTGCCTATCCCCAGTGAATACCCATGCACACATGCTCTTGTGTGCAGCACATTGCCCCAGGTGGGGTAGAGGAGTCTGGCACTGACCCCAGCAGCCTTACCTGGGGTCCTGGGGGCTTCCTGGGGCTCCAGCGGCAGCAATCCATCCACTTGGAGCCTAGCCGGCAGCTCGAGTGTGGCTCCAGCCGTCCAGGCTGCAGTTTCAGGTGGTATACGCTACCACCATATGCACTGCCCTGCTTTTTTCTGCTGTGGGGTTTTTTGACACCAGGGTGTCCTGTTGTCAAATCCCCCTCTCCTCCCCCCAAGGCTGCAAATTAGCAGCACGGGGAATGCCTGCATGTGCGGTGCCACAGACGGGTCTGCAGTGCCACATACTGCATATGCTTGGTCATCTGGACATGCCCAAAAAGTGCAAACAAGCATTCGTAGGACCTAGTTTAGGTTTATGTGGCTAACTTTAAACCACCTAAACAGGGAGTGGTGCATGAAGGCGTTCACCACTGCCAGGTATGGCATGGACAGTAACTTAGGGGAGGAGGAACTTGCAGGATCAGGGAGGCTGTTGGATCATAGGGAAAATTGTCCAGTCCCAGGACAGGAGTGATGAAGGGACTAAAAATAGCCCACTCCAGGTTGGAAGGGTAGGAACAGCACAGCCTGGGGCTGCGGAGAGTGGTTCAGCTTTCCCAGCCCTGGGGCTGTGCTGTGAACACATGCAGGCATTAGACCAGGTTAACCCATTTTAGATTGGGTAAACACTTTACCAACCTAAAGTCAGTTCACCTCCTGAGGTGAACTAACTTAGATCAGGCCCATCATTTTGGGGGCAATTTAAGCTCTGTGAGCACCTGTACACTCAGGCATTTTGATCGACCTAACCTTGGTTAGGTCAGTCTATATGTAATGCTTGTATCTACTCACTGTATGCCAAAGATAAGGGAAATCAGCTACCACTGTACCCTTACTTTCTCTACCAAGATCAGGAACTAGCCTGGCAGGAGTGAAAATAATTGTACTATTACGTAACTTAGGTGTGTCTACCAAGATAACTTACCAAGCCCAGCAGTGACACCCTCAAGCAAACCAGGCTGCTCTCTACAGGTAGTTTCTAAAACCAAAAGCAGCATAGCAATGGCCATGTGGTACTACAGTCAGCTAATCAGCATGGGGGCACACTAATTGACCCTGTCATTAAGCAGTACTATTAAACCTGACAAAGCACCCACCAGATATGGCTACACTATTTTTGGTGTAGGAGGGAGCATGCCCTGGGCGGCACAGCATGCTGGAAGGCACTACTGAGCATGGTAAGTTTACCATGCAGACATGGTTTTACAACCTGCTAGAAATGAGGCATTGAATGCAACAGACCTCTGTGAAGCACTTTGTCCCAAGGAGATTGCTGGATTTTGCACGATAGCAAATAAAACACCAGATATATGTGTATTTTTAAAATACCCTGAATGAAGCAATAGAACAGTTTAAGGACAACAGAAGAAGTCCAAATAATGCCTCACTTTGTATTTGCATGCTCAGGGAGCCAATGAAAACAAAGCCATTTAATCATATTTTTGACACTTTGACAGTGATTGATTTGATGCTTTTAATAGTTTTCAGTTAACTCAAGCAGAGGAGCCTAACCATGGGTATGTTGCCGCTATTGAGTGGAGCACAGTGATACCAAGCCAGCTGTGAATGAGCTTGGCTGGGTACAAAAACAAATCTAGGCATGGCACCACAAATCTCTGTGCAGACTTCTTAGCCCTCACTGAGCTTCATACTGATAAGACTACATTGCTCCTGGTAGACAAACTAGTGTTTGTAGAGCTAGTTTAGCTCATTCTACACCAACTTCCATCTATGAAACAGTGGCATCGAATTTTGAGTACTGCACTCCACACAGAAGTGAAATATATGAGATCTTTTTAATCAGAAGAGGAAGATGAAACTGTAGAAGTGTTTGTGACTGATCTCAGAGTGAGGAGCCAGTCTTGTAATGTTGGTGTCAATCTGGATTATGACTGCAATCTAGAAAGGAACTACTGGAAGATCTAGAATTAGACCTTGGCAAAGTATTCTGAGTTGCCAATACTTAGAAGTCACCCAGTCCAGACCAACTTGCAGAGGGCAGACAGTGTTCTCACACTGTAGATATTAGAGAAAAGAAACTAAATACAAGAAAGGAGGTGTGATGGATATAGACCTGTGAAGTACCACTGGTTTAAATGAATTTATCATTAAAACAGGAATTGACAGCCTGAAAACAAATAAATGGACAGTGATGCAGAGTCTGCAAGCGTGTAGCCAAAAACACTGAGAGTAAGTCGGAAAGAAATGCCAGAAAGTCAAAATAAACAGGTAAAAATTAGGGTAACAGTAGTAATCTGTCTCATTTTAAGAAGATGATAGAAGACCCAAATAGGCTTATGGCTCGGGGAATCACAGTACAAACAGTAGAATCAGTAGAGTGGGTAAGTTCATTGGCCAGTATAGAAAAACACTGTGGAACCTTTTATTTTAGCCAGACTTGAAAAAACTAAGCAAAAAAGGGAAACATTTTCCACTACCTGTGAAGAGAGAAATGTTGCAAGCAACGGCTGATGCCAAATATATTTCTATGCCAGATGCATCAGCAGGTTCTGGCAGGTGCCCTTAGAAAAACAAAGCTCATGTCTGCATGTATTCAACAGTCCCTTTGGGAGACACTATTTATACAGACAGCCATTTGGATTGTGTTTAGTACTCAAAGTGTTTCACTGGAACACATATTTTATGGTATAGAAGGTACTATGGTCTATGCAGATGACATTTTGATCTGAAGAAAATCAGCAGAAAGGCATGAGCAGAAAAGGCTCTGGGCAGCTTTGAAAGAGTCAACTGCTATGCTGAAGCTGAACAAACAAAAAAACAAATTCCCTACAACAGCAGCAATATACCTGGAAGACAAGTTAACCAACAAGGCATGCAGGTACATCGCAGTGTGGTTAGGTTTCAGCAGCGAACTGAAAGGAAACCAAAATTCTTTAGATGGCAAAAATGTATGCGCCAAATGTAGGTACCTGAATCAACAACTAGAGCACTGCTGAGAACTCTGGAGACTAAGCACTGCTGTACAAAGACGTCCAATGCTAATCTTAATAAGGATCTTAAGAAAATTGAAGGAGTTCATTAAAGAGGCCCAGTCTTGAAGTGGTTTCTCAGTAAGTACAAAACTAACCACTTTTCCAAGGGTGCCTCCAAGTAAGGGATTAGTACAGTCTTCTTACTGCAATATGGTTAAAACTGGAGATCAGCTGCAAGGTGAGTGTCAACCAAATTGGATGGCTAAATGCTCAGCTATGAAAATATTGTAACCCGGGCAGTGCTCCAAGAGGTACCCCCTCTCCATTTGAAGGGATCAGAGCAGGTGCACAAGCGCTGTGGGAGGTGTAGGGACTCTCCTCCCCCTATAGAGCAGAGCCAGACCACCAATGGGGCCTTAACCATATACCTTTTAATGAGAGAACAGTACTGGGAACATAACAGGCATAAACCAGGGGGTATAGGGGACACTACAACGCCCCAAGGGGGCAGGATTCAACAAAGGTTAGCCACTTGCAATCATTGACAAAAGACAGGGTTAACAAAATATAAAACACAAAGAGCAGAACAAACAATACTGGTTGGTGAAATATAAAAGGCACAAAATACAAAATATAAAATAACAAGGAATATAGGGCCTAGGTACCTGCAGGTGGGGAAAGAGGGAAAACACAATGACCCCTTCCCACTGCAACAAGGATTTCTCCCTGTTACTTCACTCACCCCACCTGGAACTTGAACCCAGATCTCCCATGTGTAAAAGAAACTCTGCCACACAGCCACCAGTGTTGGTACTGCTCTAAGTTGCAAGGGGTCTTGACCTTCCCGGAGCTCCAGCCTCACGTGGAGCTGCTTGGCCTCTTATTGGAGGAACTGGAAGCAGGGCTGGGAACCTCTCAGGTCACTACTCAGATCCTTGCTGGAGCTGGGAAGCCTCTCCTGCTGGCCACAGCCTCTTGTAGGGGATCCTGGAGCCCAGCAGGGAGCCTCTCCTGCTGGCCGCACACCACGCTGCCTGCGGGTCCAATTGCTGCCTGCAGGTCCCACTCCTTCAGGTGCTTCTGGGGCAACTGCTTCCACCCCATTACCCAGGTCTTGCCAGCTCTTTGAAGCTCCTTCCTTGTGGTCCCTCACTGGTCTCCCCTGAGTCAGCTACACTGCCCCTTTTATCCCCTTCCAGGTGACCCAAGGGGCCAATCAGGGGACACGAAGAGTGAATCTCTGGGGCCTAATTGGTGAGTAAAGAGAATCCCAAGTCCTCCAATCATCTTTTACCCCTTCAAAACCCCTGGGCCAAATCATTACCAGATTGGTGAGGAAAGGGAATCCCAAGTCCTCCAATCATCTTTTACCCCTTCAAAACCCCTGGGCCAAAACATTACCAGATTGGTGAGGAAAGGGAATCCCAAGTCCTCCAATCATCTTTTGCCCTTTCAAAACCCCTGGGCTAAGTCACTGCCAGCTAGCCTGTCACAATATGTATATATTTGGGATCCTGGGAACAGCCATCACTTCAAGAAAATGATATGAGTCTGTATGTGATGGGGAAGAGGAGTTTTCCTCTATTGAAGAAGGGGTTAAAAAGAAGCTCTGGGCCAAGTTAGTTCTACCCCTCTATACCTGCAACTAATGCCAGGATTGGAGAAAGAATAAAGGGAGACAACCTGGCTCAGGTAAGGGTGGACTTGTGGATACGGTAGAATGTTGCTTCTCTGCAGTTAAGTAATCCTCTGGAGGAAGGCCGGAGCGGCTGCTGGCTTAGCAGAATGAACAAAGAGTATGGTTCTGTTGGGTGAGCTGCTCCCAAGTAAGAGATTATTTGAGTAGCTTGACCCACGAAAAGACTGCAAGTGGGCCATCTAAGCACATTTCTGAGCACTTGTTGCAGTGGATCTCTGATGAACATTAATGATTGCCCAGTAGTATAACAAGGCTTATCCATAGCATTATATGAAGTTGTTGCCCCATATAACTATGCACTCGGAAGGCAATCTTACCCCTGGCTTCCAGAAGGAAGGGAGATAAGTAGCACTAAGTCTACCATTTTGTCTGAGGCAGGTAGTATTGCAGGTGAGCAATGGGAATTATTTTATAAGATAGATATGGTGCCACCTGACAACTCTAGTGCTCAAGACCTTTAGTTCCAGGTGGAAGTGCAAGGCACCTCATGCTAACTAAACCATGTTAGCAAGTTCAGTTCCTTAGTTGCTAAGGTTTTTTTAATTCTGTTTTGGATAAATTTTTATTTTTCCATTTTGTTTAATGGTAAGTTTGGCTAGGAAGGTGAATGCAAGGAACTGTTCCTTTCAAGTAATGTCTACATTCTAATATAATAAAAGGCTTAGTCTGTCTGTCTGTGTGTCTATCTGTCCATAACACTTTTGGCCAACTGCACATGTGCCGCCAAGAGGGCAGGCAGTGATTGTCTGCATCGGCCCAAGCTGTGTGGGCCCAGGTTTGAGCTGCTGCCAGGGAAGTTTGTGGCCACAGCAAACACACTATGGCTGCATGAGTAGCGGAGCTTCTCCACACCTCCCTGTCTGAGGGAAAGGGGGGTCATGGTGGTGGTGCCCCCCACACCACCCATCCCTTTCACCCCCCCAGAACAGCTGGCAGGGAGGGGGATGTGGTAGACAGGGAGGGAAGGAGGTGAGCTGGGTGGGGGGAGGCAAAAGGGGGCGTCACAGTGGCAGCTGTTGTCGGGGCTAGGAGGGAGGGGAGAGTGGAGCAATAAGGGGGCCCCGACAACAGCCGGCAGGGAGAGGGAAGTGGCAGGGGGGGAGGGAGGCTGCATGGGCTCAGATGAGCACAGGGCAAGGGGAGGCGAAGGTGGGGGCATGGTGGCAGCTGTTTGTCAGGGCTGGGCAGCGGGGAAAGAAGGAAGGGAGGGAAGCAGGGAGGGGAAGGGGAGTTATGGTTGTGGTACCCCCCCCCCCCGCTGCCCGGTTCCGAAAACCGGGTAGAGGTGGAGGCGGTGGAGAGGGAGGGGAGGGAAGGCAGGGGGGAAGTCCCACTGTGAAGGAGAGGTGGGCAGAGGGAGGGAGCCCCCGCACTGGAGGCTGGAGGAGGGGGTGGTGGTAGCAGAGGGAGTCTTTACATGGCCAGCCCTGAAGGGTGGGCAGGGGGCAAGGGAGCCCACGTAAACACCCCCTGAAATCCATCATTCTTGACAGGCAATTAGCAAGTGTATTTATATCAGTGCAGGGTCACCCTAGAACCCACTCACATGAACATTAGACACTGAGAACCCATAGCTCTCGAGTAAAAAACAAACCAAAACCCCAAAAGCACCTAGGAGCTTTTTCAATAAAAAAAACCCTTGTTTTGTATTCCTGAACTAAGAGCCTGCATAGAATGTACTAAGGCTGTTTAACTCAGTTAGTGCATGGTGTTAGTAACATCGAGGTTGCAGGTTTTATCTGGGGTTGGACTAAATGATCTCTTAAGATTTCTCGCAGCCTTACTTCCCTATGCTAACAAAGCATAATTGTCAAGGGATAGTATATGAAGGTACTTCCTGAATGAACCACTTTTCACTGAGGAGAGGTGCAGATATTGCATTTAGATCAATCTAACTAGGGTTACTGAGCCTAGTATTCTATGAGTACTACATCCCAAGTGAATATAATGCAGCTGCCATAGTGTGGTCCTGAGTGTGCACCAGTAAGTTTGTTCTTTTGTGTAGTGGCATATTTCCAATCCGCAATAAAGTGTAGTTGCTTCATGGTATAGCATATACTGAGCGAATATCCCAGGCTTCACAGACGTTCTCTCTAGCCTTGTCCTTAAATGGGGTTGACTTGCCTAAAACGTAGATGTGCATATGCATCTCAAATATGCTTACCTATATTCCTATACAGAGGGACTTGGCTTTGACTGATTGCTATATTCCCCAATAGACCCTTTGTTTTTTCACACAGTTTTACCTGTGGTATTTTTGACATAGGCTAGAGAGAACTTGTGCACTAAGTGGAGGAAGGGATATGATGCCTAAAAGTAAAAAAATCAAACCACTTCAACCTGACCTTTTCTAGGCTGGAAAACCCTCCAGAGCTACATGAAGGAGAAGATGTGTGAAGAGAGCATAGTTTGCTGAAGGCTACTACAAAGGAACTTGTGATAAAAATTATGAGAGAAATTCAGGAGGAAGGAAGCTCACAATGTAATTGAACTACAAGGTACCATTGTCAGCTTGGATAACTTGTGTCTTTGAAATAAGAACTTTCACAAAAAGATTCATCGTGAGATAGAAAAATACACTGGGGATGGGTTGAAAAAAACGATATAGCTTTCCTTCATTTTCTCTTTCATTTCCATTTCTGAATGCCTCTGTGCTTTCCAGTTCTGCCCAAATCTAGAAAATGTATCCTGAATCTTCTGAAACTAGACATTTGGATAATTTTGTTTTAGACAATTTTTTTTTGTTTTAGATAATAATTTTGATATGTTTTGATATTTTTGTTTTAGATAATTTTGTTTTAGATATATTTTAATTTAAAAAAAAAAAGGGAATGTTTTAGAGGTGGAGGGTGATGGGGAACAAGGGTTCTTCATAGCTGTTGCCAGGCAAAGTCTGGGGATTTTTGCTGCCCATGCAAGAGCTATGCTCTGCTCTGTTGCAAGTTTTGGCACCAGTTTTGGCACCAATCAGCAGCATCCACCAGGGACATGCTGGTGCCAGGCAAGGTCAAGGCAGGGAGTGGGGCTCTGCACCAGTGGCAACTTTGCATCTTATGAACATACTTGTTCTGGATATCTTTTAACCCTAGTAGGTCTTTTAGCCCTGTGTCTGCCGTGGCACAGTAGCAGGCTAACCAGTGACCCATGTGTCAAGCCTAATGGGACATGGTTTGAACTACTGAGTGGTTCAGACATAGCTGGTGAGGGAATGAAAGCTGAGAGAACTCACCCGGTATTCATAAAGCAGGCACGGTTTTTGTTCATGTGGGCTCATAGAACACCGTTTTGTCAGGTTTACGTAAAACCGGTGAGTGAATTAATGGCATTAAGGGGACAATTACTCCACAGCCAGCTGCAAAGGGATGTTTTAGAGGTGCAGGGTAGAAGGGAGCAGGAATTCCTCCTGGCTGTTGCCAGACAAAGTCTAGGGATTTTTGCTGAGCATGGAAGAGCTATTCTCTGCCACTGATGCAAGGTTTGGTGCCAGTCAGCGGCTCCCCCCGGTGTCCTAAAACATTCATTACACAAATATACCTGCAACTTGTAGTGACACTTGGTGGACAAAGGGGGCTCACTACTCAAAAATTGTAGCAACACCCAATGGACAAAGGGACTCATCACACATCATTCAGTGAATTACCATGTACACATGACAGATTAATGGCTGCTCCGTTCCAAGTTGCGTCATCGCAAACTAGACCACATTGGGATGGGAATTAGTTTATGACAATGCAAACTCATTTAAATCACCAAAAACTTGCACGTGTGTAAAGTGTGATGCCATTCAGCCACACAAAGGGCAATTTTCAGCACATGTACATATGCCTGATGTCACGTGTACAAGCACCCTTGGGAAGACCACAAGATATCACTAGGCAACCTTGTTTTTGTGTTAACAAAGTTTTTATCACGGAATATCATAGTTCTTTAAATAAAAAGGGCAATGCCATTTGTACAAGTTATGCTCGTTTAGGAAGGTGTGGTTATTATGTATGTTTGATGCTATTCTGGCTAAAAAAAGATAAAGGATGCTATGTGTTTTTTAACACCTTCCCTTCTGTACACTTTGGTGGAGTAGAATAGGGATTATGGTTATGCTTTGAGTGTGTAGTTGGAGTTGGCAATACAGCCAGCAAGACAAGACACAGACATGTTGATGTCCGAAATCTTGTCAGTTTTGTTACACACTCATTGCAATATTGTTAAGCATATAATTGAAATATGTCTTTCCTCTTTCTAGAATTCTACCTCCTCCATCCTCCCTGGCATCATTTGTGCTTTACGTCCTTCCCTGTCCTATTGAGTATTTTAAATATACTTGCCCTTGAAAAAATGCTTCTCACTGTCCGACTCCCTCTGCTGCCCTAGCACCAGCCACTTACTTCAGGATCACATTCCTTAGTTATTTGAGTACGTGTTGTGCACTTAACCCTGCCCCTCACCCACCTATATTTTTCAACCATGCTCCTGCCACACCCAGTTGACCTTCCCTCCTTGCCAGTCCCTTCCTGCTTCCTCAGGCCAGTTTCCCTACTGCATATGTACCATATTTTTGTATTACCTAGGTTTCAGAGCCTTCAATGTATGTGTGTGTCCCAAATCCTGAGTCACATGGGGTCATGAAGAACGGCAAGTCCATATATTCTGGCACATATGTGAGGGGTAGATAAAGGAATGCAGGTTCCTACTTGGAGGGCAGAGAGATGAACCTTAGCCCCTCCTAAACTAGATTAGAAGGAGGAGGAAGAAGGGGTTGGATGCAGGGGGAGGCACCCCCAGAGCCTTGGTTTAACCTTTTAAATTTTCTATTCAATATTTACTTCCTCTAAAGGGAAAAAGGTATGACAAACCAACATCAAGGTAATGAGACCATCTGGGGCCTGGTTAGAGCTGGGGATTGAATCCCCAGCCATGTGGAGAAAAAAGTAAATTTGGGAGAAATATAATCTTAAGAAATGTTGTTTTGGGGATATGTGAATGATGCATCTCAGGGGACCCTTGGCTCAAATGACCCCAAACTTCTTTCAGTAACTCTGTCCTGAAATGCCATAAGGTGCACCAAATTTCAAAGTAATCTCCTCAAGCACGTTGATTTCTTGGGACCATTGTTTCCCCTTGATATAAAATATAAACTACCAGTGTATCCTTGATTCTCTGTCACAAGCCAAAACCAAGTCCATTCTTTTGAATTTGTGCCTAAATGACCACTAGCTTGTACAATCAGGTAGTAAGAGACAATCCTTGACCCTAGAAGGTTGTACAAGAAGAATCCTGAGTCCTTGTGAACAAACAGATTGGGGGTTACAGGATCCAGCCTTTAGATACCACTGCCACACTCCAAGAAAAGACTGTTGAACCTTCAGGCCCCGGGGACTCTCATCAGGCTAAATGACACACAGCGTGAATAAAAACATCTTTGACTATGCCTCCTACTAATACTGCACTTTATTTCAAAACCACAATGACATAAAGGTCAAAAGAGGCAGTTCCTTGCATCTCGATCAGGCTTCTGTTTTCATTCTGTGGTGAGAGGTTTAGCTTTCTTACCTCTCTCGCATATCTATATTGAATTCCAATTTCTTGTGTTATAGAACATGTATGTAGAGATGTGTGGCAGCAACAGATTCACTATACTGTAGCAAGGACAATAGAGACTGTTGTTTGGAAGTCAGTTCCTTAAAAACAGGGGCATCATAACTTATTGGAGCCTGGCACATATGGAGTAGCTAGGCATCCAGACTTTCAAGAGTACACCTAATTTTTCTCTTCAACTAAAACTTATAGTAAACAATAAATATATAAAGGAGAAGCAAGAGATAACACAGTACTGGAAAATTGTTTCTTTGAACATTATAAGTGTGTATCTTTGACAAATTGCTCTTCCCTAGCCCTGCTTGCCCCAGAAGAATGATGTACCAAGGCCGATTACATTATTTCTAAGGCTTTTGTTTAGCCAAGTTTATTTTCTAAATGAGTTTTCCTGGAAGATGCTGCTAGTAGTTTGAAATGTTTCTGTAGATATTATTTTAATTTGCAAAGATGTAAGGACCTTGATGGTTAATGCAAAATATATCTATACAAAGAAAGGGAAAAAAAAACCTTAACGTAAAGGGAGAGAGAATCTCTTCCTCAGTTGCACTTGGCCAACATCTGTCTACAGCTGCACTTTTGTAACCGTGTAGAATTAGAATTTTGTAGTTTTAGTACCTTATTGTCTCACTCACAACATCTCCCTCCTTGCATTCATGAGGAAACCTCTTCAAACTATTATTATTTTTTAGCCTTACTAAAAGACTATATAACTTGGCAACATTATGAACATGTTCTTGAACTCAGACTAGGTGAATACAATGTAATTGGGGAAGGGGTTAACATCCTAAATGTGCTTGTATAAGTGACAGCTGGATTTGTCCCATAATGGTTTTATTTCCTACAATGTTTGGGCAAAACCAGTCCAAGATTTTGTGGATAGCTTGTATGTAGTATCCTGGCATACGTACATGGGATGGAAGTTAGACAGTGTAAAGATTCTTTCCTCTCATCCTTGTGTTGGACCCAGGGAAATGCCTGTCTCTATCTCATAACTGGCACGGCAGAAACCCTAAGAGGGAGGCATTCCACAAGGGCATGACCAGACCTCACCTCCCACACATTTCTGCACCAAACAGAACAAGGGTATCATGCTCTGCCATCCATTAACTGTAGCAGCAGTTGTCACTCGCTCACCTGGAAACATGTCTGCCTCAAAGGCAATGTCTCCAGAAGCTGCCACCAAAGTGCCATCCACTCACACTTTTCTCCTGAGGGAGGGAGGTAGTTTAAAACCAAGATATAGCTTGAGGTGATGTTTTCTTGCTATCTTTGCATCAGTTATAACTATAGGGAACTGCAAGTAGAACCTACCAAAGAATTGTTATAGCCCCATGGCACTTGATTACCCGACATTGTGCCACCAATGAACCTGCGAAAACAAGATCGCTAGGCTTGTATCACCATAGCAACCAAACCATTGTGATTTGTACATGTGTGCGTGTATGTTAGATACCCTCGTTTCCATGGTGAAGTCACAGCATCTTACAGAAATGGGAAGTGGCACACCATGTTTCTGCTTGCATTGTAGTGACTGGACTCTAGGGTTCCCAGGCAAATGAGGTGCCATAATACCATTTAGGCTGATGAGGGTTGTTCAGATTCTATGCATAATCTAGCCCAGCACAAAGTAGTGTTCAAGCATTTTAACCATCTTAGGGGCATGGTGTGAAGAGCAAAGAGCACCTTAAAAGGTAAAAATGCCACCTTGGTGCAAGAGTGACTCCAGAAAGCACTGTGCAATAAAAGGATGGGGTAGAATTCTTTAGAAAAAAATCAGACGGCTCTTCCTCCTCCTCCTCTGTTTCTTTTTCTTGCTCCATAAATCATCTTGTTTATGTAATGGTGGATGATAAAGGAAGACAGATTTAGAAAACATTTTTTTTTTATTCCTGTGAAACTGTAGAATGATTGATGCTGTGCATAGAACAGTATATAAGAAAGGAAAAGCTTTCAGGGATGATTTACTGAAACCCACTGAAACATTGGATTTGGATACTACAAAATGCCAAGCATTCAAAATAAATTAATTAATTAAATAATTCTGGGGTGTCCGTGAGTGCTTAGGATTGAACAGACCAAAAAAAAATAGCCTTCTTTGTAAATGCATACTCCACATTAGAAATAGCAGTGATTTAAGAGTAACAATTTAGCCCAAATATCTAAAGACAGAGTGGAGCTCTTCAACTTAAACAGCAAAAGTCTTATCTGCCTGCCTCGGCATTTGTATGACAATGTATTAGTGCTGCAGTGGAATAATAATTCTTTAGTGATTGTAAGCAAACCATTTTTATAAGTCTTGTGTTCTGTTCTTTTTTCAAGATAAAGAGCTGGTGAAGTACTGTACAATGAACATGTATAGCATGAAATATCTAATAGAATTTGGATTTATATAGTGCCTTTCATACTCAAGTTGTCCCCAAGTACAGTGCTTCAGTATAGTAAGTCAGATGCTGGTAGTGCTGTGATTGTGTGGGCAAACATTAAGAGTCACTGTGCAGTCAGCTACAGCTCACACACAGGGTTGGCTATCTTGCATAAAAACAACAACAACACAGTTAAACCTTTTTATAGTAAAAAGAGAAATCACTTGACATGTGCTGGTGATTTTGCTCCTGGATCAGTTCTTCTACAAGTCATTGTTACCTATGTAAGCAAGTTTATGGGGTCAGACTTTAGAGTTGCCATGAGACAGTCTGACTTCTGCTTAATGTGTCCTCGAAGGAAAGATGCCAAACCTGGTCCAATATCCATTGCACTGGTGAGAGAGATACAAATCTGGCCCAATGCCTTTAGCATTTAGAACTGTACTGAAATTTTGGCCTTGAATGTGGCCAACCTAAACGAGACTATGGGATCTGATTCCAGGTCTTTTGACTTGTAGGCCAGAGTTAGCATTACCAACTGTGAACTATCCTGGTTTCTTAAAAATGCATTTTCACTGTAATGGTGTACATACAAGGAAGATGGAAGACTGTGTGAAGAAGGACCAATCCACACAGTGCTGGCTCTGTTTACATCATTTATAATGAGAGTTATATAGTTTTGGTAGTTATGCAATGTCTATCACCTTGGCAGCTAAACAGGGCATAACATAATTGGTTTAGGAATATCATTAGAATGGTTACCACTGTTGAAATAGAGGAGAAGAAAATAAGAAAGTAAAGAGAATGGTCTCTAGTTTTTTTTCTAAAGTGTCAAATTGTGTGCTCAGAACCCTGCACATCAGGCTCTTGTTGGCAGTGTTGGCAACAAGCACAAAGCAATGAGAATGAAAATGCTGATCTGAATGCTAAATATTCTGGTAGCAGAGCAGGAAGCAGCACCACACTCAGCTGGACTAACAGGGAGATACAAGTTTGGCTTTCTTGAAAACTGATAGGTGGGATATTAAGTTGAGATGTTAGTCCCTGGCCATTTTGAGTAGACATGAGAAATAAGCTATGAGAAATAAGCTTCTCACTAAGCTATGATTATGTTTTTAATGCATCTTTGAGAAGTGAGACACATAACCTGAAATATTTCTTTCTGTGTGTTACTTGGAACTGCATATTTTGGTTCTTGCCAAGAAACGTTTGCTTGCTTGACATCATTTACACATACACTATATGTTTCAAAATAAACTGTGTGTTAGATTAACATATAAACCAGTTCCTGATCAAGCAGCTTCCTGAGTGTTGAATTCCTTCTGGTTGCTGCCCTTCCTCATGCCAAAAAAGGCCAAGGATTGCACCTACTGGATACAGGGATCACAGAAGAGTGATTATAATTAGGCATGTTCCTTGCATTAAACCCCAGCCTTTTGTGTCATGCATTGTTAACCTTAAACATTTCTTCCTCTGGGCCTCATCTCTTTTGTGCTGTAGGGGGAGAGTCAGTAAAGTGCTTTGGTATCCCTCTGATGAACTATAGGACATAGAAGCATATCATTATCCATCATAAATTTCAGCATTGGACAACATATCTATGTTAAGTGTAATATTCCCAATTTTTTGGATCAGTGACACTCCATTCCTACTAGTTCAGGAGTCACATGAGTGTGTGACAGACTTACCCAATTGAGCTCCAACGTGTCCAGGGGCTCAAGAATCCTCAGTTCTGATTGGTGGAGCCAATCCACCAATCAGAAACAAGCTGGGGGGAAATGGGCACTGCCCCTTTCCTGAAGGGTGGGGGAGAGGAGCTCCCCGACCAGACTGTGGACTGCAGCACGGCAGGTCTGCCAGACTTCAGGGGCAGAACCCCCAAAGCGTATAAAAGGAGAGCATGCTCGGCAGGCTGGGTGCAGACACGGTGAGGGATAGCGAGGAGAGAGGAGCTCTGGAGAAGACCGTCCTCGGGACCCCATCTGAGCCTTGTTGGTGTGCAGATGGGTGCACAGCACTTAGGCTGTAGGAGCCAGTTGAGGCGGCCTAAGCCTGAGAACCCAGCAAGTGGCTGGCCAAGCAGTGCATGGATCGGCGCATGGAGAACCAGCCCTCGAAGCAGTCTGAGGCTGCTCGGGCCCCACACAGTGCACAAGTCAGTGCGTGGCAAGCTGGCCCTGGAAGCAGCTCAAGGCTGCTCAGGCCCCACACAGTTCACAGGTTGGTACAGGGAGAATCGACCATGTAAGCAGCTCGAGGCTGCTCAAGTTAGCCATGGCTCTAGGTTGGGTAACCGGAGTCCCACAGTGTGGTTCAGCATTACACTAAAAGAGCCCTGGTGCCCAGAGCAGGGCCCAGGAAAAGGGAAGGACTCCCGGTGTGAGGTTGAGGAACCAGAGCCAGCAAGATCTCAGCTCCCATAGGAGCACCCTGCGTGCCCAGTGCGGGGCACCAGGTTGTCGAGACGAGCCGGAGGCACCACTGGAGAGTGGCCCTTGTGGGACTGGCCACCAGGGGACAAGCCTTGCCTGCTTCAGAGCAGGAACATGAGTTGCTGAGGAAGCAAGTCCCACAGGGGAGGTGAGCTTGAGAGCGGAGGGTCTGCAGCTTCCACCCTCCTCCATTGTGGGAAGCGGGTTAATTATTGCCTACGCTGTGAATCACCTGTTCTGTTTTGCAGTCCCTTGAAGTGGTGCAATGTGTTGATGGCAGGTCATTGTGTAAGGTGTCACATGCTAATTCTACTGTAAATATTTAGTGTCTATATTCATTTTGTATAGCAATAAATGTGTATATAGTTAAGCACTTTGCCTTGGCCTGGCTCTATAGAGAAGAGGGGGAACTGCTCCCAGGTGGCAGATCCCTCCCACAGCACTCTTGCCTGACCACCCCATCCCTTCCACTTGAGGACAGGGCGCACCCCTGGGGGTACCTGGGCTACAGGTGTTAACCAAAAAGCCACAACATCATAGTCCATGAACCATTCAGTGAATTGTTGCAAACTTACTCCAGTTCAAAAGAAAAAATTTCAGTACATAATTGCATGTGCTTCTTAGTGTTATTGCATGTGTTATGTTATTCATGACTGCAGGAAAGACATATTCTATGTGTGGGGAAAAAACTCACCACTTGTTAACACTTTCTGCAAAGAGCTAGATGGATAAGCTAAAAAGTTAATGGTAGCTCAGGAACCAGAGTGTGAATAGCACTGCTTGAGGTTTGTGGCAGAGACTACAGACCCAAGCACTGTAGGCTGTAGCATACACTAGATTCTACCAGCTGAATCCTTTGTCACTTCCCAATAACCGCTCTCCTACTTTGTTAGCAACTCAAAAGATCTAAAATCATGAGTCAAGCCCAAAACCATTGTGAATTTGGCCCCAAATCTCATGAGTTGGGGGGGGGGAGGGGGCATCTTTAGAAGATGCAGGGATGAAGGGATGAAGTCAGGAAGGCCAAAGTGCAAGTGGAGTTGCAGCTAGCAAGGGATGTGAAGGGTAACAAGAAGGGTTTCTACAAGTGTGTTGGTAGCAAGAGGAGGATCAGGGAAACTGTGGGTCCCTTACTGAATGGAGGGGGGAGGGGGCAACCTTGTGACAGAGGATCCAGAAAAGGCTGAAGTGTTCAATGCCTTTTTTGCTTCTGTCTTCACAGGCAAGGGCAGGTCCCAGACTGCTTCATCGGGCAGCGCAGTTTGGTGAGGAGGGGAGAAGTCCTTAGGGCTGAAAGAACAGGTTAGGGACTACTTAGAAAAGCTGGATGTGTACAAGTCCATGGGGCCAGGTGGGATGCACCGGAGGGTGCTGAGGGAGTTGGCTGATGTGATTGCGGAACCATTGGCTGACATCTTTGAAAGCTCATGGTGATCAGGAGAGGTCCCAGATGATTGAAAAAGGGCAAACATAGTGCCCATATTTAAGAAAGGGAAAAAGGAAGATCCAGGGAAGTACAGACCAGTCAGCCTCACCTCAATCCATGGAGAAATCATGGAGCAGATACTTAAGGAATCCATTTCTAAGCACTTGGAGGAGAAGGTGATTAGGAACAGTCAGCATGGATTCACCAGGAGCAAGTCCTGCCTGACCAACCTGATTGCCTTCTATGACAAGGGGACTGGCTCTGTGGATGTGGGGAGACCAGTGGCTGTGATGTGCCTTGATTTTAGCAAGGCTTTTGATATGATCTCCCACAGCATTCTCTCAGGTTGAGCTAAGGAAGTATGGGCTGGATGAATGGATTGTAAGGTGGATAGAAAATTGGCTGGAGCATCAGGCTCAGAGAGTAGTAATAAATGGCTCGATGTCTAGTTGGCAGCCAGTATCAAGTAGAGTGCTGCAGGGGTCAGTCCTGGGGACGGTTTTGTTCAATGTCTTCATCAGTAACCAGGAAGATGGCACAGAGTGCACCTTCAGCAAGTTTGTGAATGACACCAAGCTGGGGGGAGTAAGAGATACACTGGAGGGTAGGGCTAGGATTCAGAGTGACCTAGACAAATTGGAGGATTGGGCCAAAAGGAATCTCATGAGGTTCAACAAGGACGTGTTAAGTCCTGTACTTAGGACAGGACAATCCCATGCACTGATACTGGCTGGCTAGCTGGCTGGGCAGCATCTCTGCAGAAGAGGACCTGGGGGTCACAGTGAACAATAAGCTGAATATGTGCCAGCAATGTGCCCTTATTGCCAAGAAGGGCAATGGCATACTGGGCTGCATTGGTAGGTATGTTGCCAGTAGGTCAAGGGAAGTCCTTATTCCCCTCTATTCAGCACTGGTGAGGCCACATCTGGAGTACTGTGTTCAGTTTGGGGCCCCCCATTACAAAAAAGATGTGGACAAATTGGACAGAGTCCAGTGGAGGGTGACAACAATGGTGAGGGGGCTGGGGCATGTGACTTATGCAGAAAGACTGAGGGAACTGGGCTTATTTAGTTTAAAGAAGATGAGACTGAGAGGAGATTTAATAGCAATCTTCAACTACCTGATGGGGGGTTCAAAAGAGGATGGAGCTAGGCTATTCTCAGTGGTGACAGATGACAGAACAAGGAGCAATGGTCTCAAGTTGCAGCAAGGGAAGCTTAGGTTAGATATTAGGAAGAATTTTCTCACTATGAGGGTAGTAAAACACTGGAACAGGCTACCCAGAGAGGTGGTGGAAGCTCCAACCTTGGGAGTTTTCAAAACCCAGCTAGACAAAGCTTTGGCTGGGATGATCTAGTTAGGACTGATCCTGCTTTGAGCAGCAGGTTGGACTAGATGATCTCCTGTGGTCCCTTCCAGCCCTCACTTTCTATGATTCTAAGATGGTGAAGTTAATATTTAGTCTCTTAATTTGTTAACTCCCCTGTCCATTCCTTGTAGCATGGCATTTAGGGTAGGTCTGTGCCACATCAGGCAATGATAGGAAAAGGCACTATGAAAACACTCCTCTGTCCACCCCCTCCACCCAACCTACTGCTGTTCCACATCAGCCTCAGGCTAACATCTAGCATTTGCTTTTGGGCATGCAAGTTGGAGGAGGCAAAGTAGGGCTTCCCCGTGCCTCATAGAAGAGGAATGGAGAGAAGGATCCGGTTCTTTATGCCCCTCTTCCTTACTGCCTGAGCAACTTTGAGTAGACCATTCCTACTGTCTACTGCCTGAGCAGCTCTGATTGTCTGTTTCTAGCTGGCCTCCTCAGGCTTGGGACATAACATGACCATGCTGCCCTTCTGCGCTTGCCAAATGGGGCAGGGATTCATCTGTTTCCTAGGTGGAGGAGGTTCCTGATTTGTTCCCAGTGTGGCAAAAGGAATCAGAGTATGGATATGATGGAGAACCACTGTGCTATTGAGTTCAGTAGAAAATGATATCCCTGCTACAGAAATCTATAGGCTATTTAATGACAGAAGAGGTCATTCTCTATTAAGTGCCATACATTTTTAAGTCCTATATGAATTTTTTATAGGACTTTCTGTAGGCCCTAATAAAATCAATAAGTCTTTTACATAGAGGAAGGTAGAGAATATTGGCATAATTAAGTGTCAAGGACACTAAGAGGGGCAATTACTCTTTAATCATTTTTACTTAGGTTCACATTGTACTTTTTGGACCCTTTGATGGGGAGGAGTTCATTTGGGAGTGAATTTGAATTATTACATGACATTTCTATATGCAGAATACATGTTGTGAGAAGCTTCTAATGACAGATAATGAACCAGGCTGAGAGAGGTAATGCAAACAGTAAACAATGTTATTATAGCAATTTATAAATATCTTTCATTCAACATTAAAAACAGCTGCTCGCTGATATCTTTATTGTAGAATGAATGATGAATTTGGAAGTGGTTTGCAACAAAGCAGGTGTCATCTAACAATGCCAACTCGGAGGCTCTCTGCAGGAAATTCTAGAAAGTGTTGGGGTCAGGGTCTCTTCCTGCTGCGTGTCAGCAGTCTGGAAGGCTGTGGTCCTTCAAACCTTCATTGCACTGTTAAAAAGCATGGTGTGATGGGGCATCCTAACATACTTCATGCAATGCTATTAAAATAAATGGGATTGCCAGCGTTGCAAATGAGGGAGCCTTAGGAATAGCTTTAAGATATTAGCAACTTCTTTACAGACAAGAAACCTGAGCATATGTTTTACACAGTGCAGAATTTACTATCTTGAAGGAAGGAGGCCAACAGTAGCTTTAAGTCACTTTATCCCAGGGGTGTAACTAGGGGTGGGTGAGCAAGGTACAAGCCCCGGTGCCAATTCAGAAAGGGTGCTAGAATGACAGTTCCCAGGAGACCAGGCAGCAGCTCACCACCTCCACGGTCCTGCCTACAATGCCAACAAATGCCAACTATGTCTGTGGCTGTTGCCTTCCCATTTCTGGACAGGCACAGGCAGAATAATGTAGGTAGCCCAGAAGATTGCCCCAAAGTTTGGCAGGCTCACCAAGCACTTCTCAGAATGTCAATAATATTACCTGCCCCCTCCCACCATAGCACACCTCCTCACTGTGGGACTTTTTGAGGGTCTCATTGCATATCTTAACTCTCTTAAAGTTTGTGTGAAGGGAATTTTCCACTGAGTGACTGGAGATTTCACTGGCCATATAAACTGTCATAGCAGCTTATGGGGGTCCTCCCAGGAGGGAAAATCACCCCCTTAGTTTCTGCTCTTAGTTCTGCCACCAATTTCCCAAGCAGTGTTAAATAAGTGCCGTGATCTCTTTGTCCCGTTTTCTCACCTGTAAAATGGAGGTACTTGAACTAACTGTACTCCACAAATCACCTTGTAGCTCTCCAGTTGAAAATGCCGTTCAAGTGCTCATATTATCATTTCCATGAAAATGCTGTGTGAGCTCAGTTTGTTGTATCTTGTCCGGTTACACTAAATAGCAACATAATTCATCATAATCCCACTTGTTGAAAAACAAGTTGAAGATTAAAAAACCATTGTGCATGAGGGGGGGATTGCAGTGCACAGCTAAGAAACATCAGCTCCCAGTGAGCCATAGCTTTGACCCTCTTCACTAGCTACCTAAAAGACACGTGATTAGTTTAGATGCTGTTGTTGGACATCAAAGTTGAAAGTGACAGTACAGGATGTACTTTTTCAGTGTGGCAGTTGTATTCTTTTAATATATCCCCATTTAAGAGGACTCTCCTGTTTAATGAAAGAATCTTGCAGAATAATTATGTCTTTCAGTTATACAGCAGTCTGTCTACAAAGATGAATCAACCACTTTACAAAGGGGAGGGGGAAAGTGAGGCACGGAGGGGGAAAGTGAGGCACAGAGTGGTGAAACAATTCATCCCAGGCCACATAGCTATTGTCTGGCAATAGCTAGAGCTCTGGCCTCCTGACTACCATTCCTCCACCCTGGGCGCTTCTTCCCACCCTGGGTGCTTCATGTTTTGCAGCTTCCTCACTGTTTCCATAGTAAACCCCTCAAGACAAGTTCAGAAGGAGGGATTGCCCACAACAGCAAGTCCCCCACATTGTTTTGTTGGGAGAGGGTATGTCTCCTCTGTGTCAGAGGCTCAGGGATTGCCAATAGATTTCAGAATCCCTTGGGCTTTCTCAATTTCTTTTAGATCAGCAGCAGGCCAGGACCAACTGCAGAGAGGTCATGCTGATTCTGCATACCTCATCCTTTCCCTGATCCCTGGAAGTGCAACACCATTGCAGTGGGAGGAATTATGTGGAGGGGTTATTTCAAGAGCCAGTTGAAACTAGTTTTGGTGTTGGGCAATATTCAGAGACATAAACTGGTTTAAGTGATCATAAACTGGTTTAAACCTGTAACAGAAGTTCAATGCACATAAACCAGTTTCAAAGTGGCTGAAACTGGTTTAAGATAAACCTGGTTGAATGTAGTATCAGACTTAACTGATTTAGGTCAAACCGGTTTATGAAACTTCTGTCTCAGACTCCTTCCTCAGTCAAGTTAAATCAGAGTCCTCCAGCATCCCAGCATGCTGGGTGGCCCTGAGCTGGGCTGTGCTGTCTGCTCCACTGGAGTTTGGGGCCAGGGAGGGGGGGTTAAACTTCCCTTCCCCTGAGTACAGAGCTGTCTTGCTTACTTAGAGCTGACTACAACTGTGGACTACAGAGACACCTGGAAGCAGGAAGATGGAGTGATGAACAAACCTGTGAGTCCTGCTGCTCTGATTCTGGACTGTAAATCCCAGAGACCTCATGGGCAGTAGGAAGAGGAAGTGAACACACAGCCTATGCTCGCTACGTGCCAGAGAGCCTTGCTCTAGCACCCTCCGGCTTCTGGCTTGAGCCACTGCAGGCATGTGGCTGCATTTCCTGAATCAAAAGTGAATGTCTGTTCATTTGTTTATTGGCTTGATCTTTGCAGCTTAGACTAACCCGCAAAGACTGAATCAATTCAGGCTCAGTTTTTTTGTCTGTACTTAGGTTTAAACTCTGAATAATTTCTGAGTAATGATCTACCTCATGCTTTGATGGGTGACATAAATTCACCCATCACACCTCTTTGTCTACCAACTCAGTTTTCTATTGCACTTTACTTTTAAATGCACTGGGAATTTATTTTACTATTCTCATGTGTTAACTTAAAATGGCTCCACTGTATTTCTTCATGTGTGAAGAAGAATTTATCTTTAAGTGTTTTTTTCTCTTTAAGGGATATTTGTGGAAGTGGCCTCCACAGTAACAGCAATTTGAATTTGTATACAATTTCAATACTAATGATCTCCTTCTGTTGCCTGTGGCGTTGAGTTTGCTTCCCTTCACCCTTCTCTATGCTGTAGTGCTGTGAGCGCCAACAGACAGTCACTGATGGAATGTTCTTGGCAGCTGCGGTACCCAGATGACCAACTTTGGAATATGTTGTGCTTTTGCAGCAGTGACATTTAGGTCTCTGACTTGTTTTTTGGCCAGGGTCTGTTAGCTCTACAGGTACAGAGCTGCCTGTTGGTTTGGTACAGGGTCAGTCTGTTCATTTTTGTACCTCTAGACACTTAATTCACCTTGGATTGCAAGATATTTTTTTCTCCCCACTATTTGTTTGAGAAAAAGATTATGTACTGTGTTCCCACAAGATTTATATACAACCTCTATCTCTTCTAGGTAAAAAGAAATAGCTTCTCATGCCCATATTAGGCTGATGTGGAAATTAATCTCTAGAAATACTAACACACACTCTATCACCTCCAGGTATCTACCTCTAACATAGTCAGAAGTGAATCATAAGCTTCTTTGCACAGAATGTACACTGAAATCTCTTTTCTTGCCTTCTCTCTTTTCTCCCAATTCACATCTCTGTAACAGCACTGTGTCTCATTACTGTGAGGGTAACTTCTTGTTCCTTATTACTCCACTGTCTTTGAGAATTGTTATCTTCTGACTTCTGTGATAATGAAGCTTAAAAATAAAGTTTTTAATGGGAGGATTTTGTAGCATTGCCAAAACTAAAAGCACAGCTATATCTAAAATAGGCTCCCAGTGATAAATCATTTTAAGTTTCATAATTTTGAAGCTACATTTGAAGACTATGCAAACAGTTTCTGAAAAAGCTGTTCTTATTGCTTAAAACCCCAAGCAGAAATCTTCAGATATTGTTAAAGCACATTCACATTTTATTACCACAGATGCCTAGGCAGCTGTATAGAAATCCATCAGTAGTTGATGTTTTTGAAGCACTGACAGTCAGTCTGCAGGGAAAATAAAGTAAAAAGGGCTAATCCTGGATTAAAAGGTATGCAGATTACTCTCATTTTAATGATAAATAAAACCAAAGTCAAACAACAAGAACACAATACCTAGCAGTGAATATAAAAGATATTTTGAGGGACTCCAGCAGCTTTGCAGAAGTCCTAAACAGGAAAGAGATGCTGTTGTGAAAGTGGATTTGAGTATCTTACTTCTTGGATGTCCAGAAATCAGGTCACATGCTAAGGCAAAAAGCTAGACCTCAGAGTGGCAAAATGTAAGGATTCACATTTCCAGTAACTATTATTGTTGGCACTTTGCAGTAACTATTGAATGTATAATAGTTTAGGGCACCTCCTTAGGTTCAGTTCCCCTGCCCAAATGGTGATCATCGTAGTAGCTATATAGGGAAAGGAGTTGGAATTCCAGTTACACAGAAGCTCATATATTCTAACTGAGAAAACTTAGATTTATATTCCATAAAATTCTTTTTGGTGTTCTGAGGTTGAAGCTGATTCCTAAGGGATGTGGGAAGAGCCTTCGTGTCTCCTGAACTGCAATTCTAGCCTTTTGAAAATGTATACCTGTAAATACATAAAGACAGATGGTGTTATTTTATGATGATAATAGCAAAAGTTCCTCTCAATTTTGCCTTTTGATTTTCATGTGCATATCTAGCTCCCTGAGGGCTAATCATGTCTATACTTCCACCAGACATATGATCAGTGCTTAATCCATATATATCCCCAGTAAGGCATCCATCTATCTGTATAAATCTCTTCCTTGCAATGTGCCTCATTTTGACTTCTAACCACCTGGTAGGATACCTAGCTAATTCTTTACTCAAGGAAAATAAGCAAAATATAGTCATATCCAAGTGGAGCCATGTTAAGTTAACATGTTATGATAGTAAAATAATTCCCAAATGCATTTAAAAATAAAGTAGAATAGAAAATTGACTTCATAGATTCATAGCTGCTTGGGTCGGAAGGGACCTTAGCAGATCATCAAGTCCAACCCCCTGCCCTGGGCAAGAAAGAGTGCTGGGGTCAGACGACCCCAGCCAGGTGCATGTCTAGCCTCCTTTTACCTCCCTTGGAAGCCCATTCCAGGTTCTGGCAACCCTTACCGTAAAGAAGTTCTTCCTGATATCTAACTTAAATCTGGTCTCCATCAGTTTGTGGCCAATTTTCCTAGTTACTCCAAGGGGTGCCCAGGTAAATAGAGCATCTCCTATATTCCTTGCTGTGTCCCCCACCCCCGATGAATTTGTAGGCAGCCACAAGATCACCTCTCAGCCTTCTCTTGAGGAGGCTAAAGAGATCCAGGGCCCTCAATCTCTCCTCGTAGGGTTTTGCCTGCAGGCCCCTAGCCATACAAGTGGACCTTCTCTGAACCCTCTCAAGGTTGTCCACATCCCTCTTGAAATATGGTGCCCAAAACTGGATGCAGTACTCCAACTGCAGCCTGACCAATGCTGCGTAAAGGGGAAGTATTGTACCTGTTTGTCATGTCCCCCCCTAATTCAAGATAAAGTGTGGTTAGCCTTGTTGATCACTTTGTCACATTGATGACTCATGTTCATCTTGGAGTCAACAGTGACTCCAAGATCCTTTCTGCTATTGTGCTGCTGAGAAGGTCCTCTCCCAGCCTGTCAGTGTGCTGGTGATTCCTTTTTCCTAGGTGTAGCACCTTGCATTTCTCCTTATTGATCTGCATCCTATTCTCTTCTGCCTATTTTTCCAACCTGTCCAGATCCACCTGGATTAATTCCCTACCCTCTGGTGTGTTAACTTACCCCATAATTTGGTATCATCTGTGAATTTGGACAGAATGCTTTCCACACCCTCATCCAAGTCACTGATGAAGACATTAAACAGCACCAGTCCAAGGACCGAGCCTTGTGGGACTCTACTGCCTACATCTTTCCAGGTCGATACCAACATCTTTCCAGGTTGATACTTGATAGATGAAGAGGTTTGATGGATGAGTGTATGTCACCCATCAAAGCATGGAGTAGATCATTTTTCAGAAATTATTCAAAGTTTAAAAGTCTGACACAGATCTGCTTCATTCAAGGAACTGTGGCATCTAAAGCTCATTCGTTCTTCTGATCATTATTATCTAGAGAGGAAGATCTCAGCACTGATTAGGGTTTCCTGCAGAACTCCAAAGATGGGATCTGAGTAAGTTGTACAAAAGCTTCCTTGTTTTGTCCATTTCAGTCCTTCCACTCTCCCCCTTCAGCTCACAATCTTTCTTCAACTTCTCTCCATTCTTTGAAATGCAATATTAGAATAATCTGCCTGTGGCTTCCAAAAGGTTCCTTCTTTTCTATAACATGATCCACTCTTTTTACAGAACAGCATACACCAACTTGCTACTTGAACTGAAGGACTCTTTTGCTCACATCTATCATTTTCTGGTCAAATGAAAATACAGGACCTGGCAGCAGTGGGAGATAGCTGTCAGTGGGATATGTTGTTGTAATCTAATACTCATGGATGTCAACAGAAAATTTCTCAGGGACTTCAGTGAAACTGGGTTAGGTTCAAGGAGACAGCTAGCCAAGGAATTTATGGAGTTTCCCATCAGTGGGAGAGAACTGCAACCCAGCAACAATAGGCTTTTCTTCCTCCTAATCACAGTAGTCCCTAGAGATCTTACCAATGCATGGATGTTAACCAATCCTCAGGTTAAGCTGCAGAATACATTTTTACCTCTGTACAGAAAACAAAAATGTTACTCTAAACTTTGTGAACTTATTGTATATCACATTTTGAGAGGAGTTTTGAACAATTCAGGTTCATCATAAGGTTCTGCAGCAAAAATGACCCATCATCTGCTTTTTTCAAGTCACAAAGACTTAGAAAAGCTGCAAATTTCAGAGTAATTACCACATCAAACAATGCAGACATTCACTCCTCTGGGAAGGTGATGGCCTACGGACTTACCAAACATTACGTCTAGACAGCTGTCTTTTGGCTTCATGCTTACACTGCCTTACATGCACAGCTTATTCCATATCACATTGTCGTTACTTTACAATAAAGGGCACGAATTAACCATTAATTGCAACAACATTGCCTGCTTATGCTAGCTATATGTTTGGCCCAGTATACTGGTTTCAGATCCACTTGCTTCAGATGATAGTATGTGAATGTAACTACATCCTACTACTACTACTTTTTGATGAGCTATGTTCCTTTTTGGAGTTCTGAGATCACATATGTGGAAGGGTTAAGGTAAGCTGTATTTGTAGAGAGAGGAGAATCTGGACAAGCCAACATGAAAGTTTTTTATAGCTGCTGAGCAGTCCTTTGACTTCAGTTGGATTTGGACCTACTCCTTAATAATCTGCATTTTAGAAATTCATGAGATAAATCTGAAAATCATAGTTAAGACAATACAGGTCCGGGGAATATTGATAAGCAGGCCACTGAAGGAATGTGGTACGTTGAACTGTGGTACATTGAACTGTTGGGGCCGACATATAGAATCACATAGCCGCAGGGTGATGATCTGCTCAGTGATGAGTGGCAATATTTCATATGAAGTAGATGTGCTCTGCTCTTGGCTTAAAAAAATGTGAAGGCACTCAGGGAAATAAAATGGTGAAAATGGGCTCATCCTAAAATAAAACCATAATTATCAGCTGGGATTTTACTTTAGGGACCAGAATATGGAGAATTACATGGAGTAAGTTTATCCTGTTCTGAATTTATAGAGACAGAACCTAAAATTACTCAAATATTTACATTTTTTAAATCCATTTTGCCATTTAATTGTATAAAGCCATCTTCTGCAATGAGGAGACCAGTATTTTTAAATAAATTGTGTTTTTAAATAAAAAAGCCTCCAATACATAAAAGGCTACAGATGGAGTTTTTATATACAGTTGTTTGCTCAGTAGATAGAATATTGAATCCTTCACCCATTAAATGTATCCTCACCACAGATTTGCTGCACCTGCTATTTTACATTTCAGTATATTTCAAACTGAATATTTATGGTCCATTCAAAATGAAATGTAGACTGTCTCTAAAAATGGATTTTAATAACACAATGATGACACCTACTGGACAGAGTTAACAACATTCAGCACTTCGCACTATCTAAATTATGCAAAACAAAGAACACTTTACCACGTGTGAGGAATAGCAGGCATAAAATGGCATATTGCAGATATATATAAACATCTTAACAGGTTTTTCTTTATTCACTTACTAAACAATCAAAAGGTGCTTTGATTTTGTACCAAATATGCACAAAATCCTCCCAAGGAACTTGGAAACATGCTCTGATAGCCAAGGAGCTCCATAGAGCCCTAGGTTATTCAGCTTCTACCACGAGACTCATTGCAATGGCTCTAGAAAATCTGTGCTGATTCATGCTGCAGCAGCATACATTGTCTTCAGTCCTGGACCACTGCAGCTCTCAAGGTGGCCAGGCCTGTCACCCAGAACCTCCCCTTCTCATGTATCCAGTTAAGCTGGTTTAGTGACTCCGTGCTGCTAATACCAATCAGCTTTGTCTGCACCCGGGGATCTTGCTGCAAATTTCAACTTTTTAAAATTTCCCTTGGTCAATAGCATGTATTTGTACAGATAAATAGTAACAAAATGATCTGCAGCGCAGCCCTATGTGGTCTATGGACAGGGACAGCTCAGCAGTTCCTATTTGGAAACTGTCATTTGATAAGGCTTCTAATTAATTCCCTCAGACAGTAGTTGATATGAACCTCTCCCTGCTGGATTTCCTGAATCACACCACAGATTGCCAGATGTTTCCATGACGAACGACAGTGAACAAAGTGAGAGCTGATCGATAAACCATGGATCCTGTGACCAAAATAAAATAAATAGTTGACTTCCAGTCACTTTTTTCTCTGTACTTACATTTTGTGCAGCTTTTTATCCATGAGTAACCTTCAGAAGACAAAGTAGTGCCTATGACTGCGAGAATCACCAGTGCCTTGGATACCAGAGTCCTTTGTGGCTCCAAAACTGCTCCATGAAAGTTTGTGAGGGTCATTTCTGGTGTCTCATGTTGTCTCCCTCTTCTAAGCCTGAGTAGTTCAGGATGCAGTAGCAAAAGTGTCTTAGAGCTATAAATCATTAGCATGGCTGCAATCAGCATTCTGGCTTACAGTGTAGGTCCAGTGCACTGAGATTTCATTTCAGTGAGGAATGATTTGAAGACCTGTTTTCCAGAATTTCAAACAGTTAGGAGGAAAAATAGGCACCAGATGCTAGGAATAGAAAAGCAGCTAAGAAAGAAAATCAGAAAGAGCACTTGGAGATTTGAGGGAGTTGATCAAGTGGATGACATGGAGCAGATAAGAAAGGAGTAAAACAGCAGATTATAAGGGCCGTAGGAATTTGAAGAGGGATTAGTGTGAACTGTGGGTGTAAAGAGAAGTGACATTTTTCACGCTATCTGGTCTCTGAAAGCACTTTGCAGCCATGTCATAACACATGTGCACGGCTGCAGAGTGTTTTTTAAATGGCTGATCATGTGAAAAAGTAACCCTCATTCAATCAGGTAATAAATTAAGGTGCTCTAAATTAGATTGCCTTAGGGAACTTGTATACAGTTCCCTAAGAAGGTTACCTGTCATGCCCCTTGTCTGCCACAGAGAAGAGGCAGAGAGTCTTCTCCTTGTGTAGCCAAGGAAGGACAGGGAGAGCGCAGCTACTGGGGGTAGAGGCGCTCTGGCTAGCACCCCCACCCCCAGGAAGAGGGTCCCCAGTGCCCAATGGCACTGCTCAGGGGTCCACACCCCCAAGAGAGCCCCCCACATGGGGGAGTCCCTGGCAGCCTGGCCAGCTGCTGGCATGGGGTGGGGGAGCAAGCCCAGAGACACTATGTGGCTGGCTGCCAGCTTCCAGGGCAGGTTACAGCACCCTCTGCCTCCTGGCCTCAGCCAATGCATGGAGGCTCAGAGCCCCCACCATTAAACACCAAACGTCTGTTGATTTTCGATGATGCTGCAACTTGTAAAGCACTTAAAGTTACAGCCTTATTGATAACTCCAGTAAGCATCCTGAGTAACATTTTTTTCCTTTCAGTTTTCGAAAAATTCAAGTTTTCTGGTTTTCCATCCCATTTTACCCCAAAACAGTGTTTCTTTGATCACCTTCTCTGCACTGCTCCCAACTCATTTCCCATGATGAACGTTGGAGCTCCACTCTGGAGCTCCACATGCAATAGGTAAATAATAATGTTCTCCAATATATGTACCAATAACTTTGTGATCTTAGGTGGGCTTGCCATGAAAGGTAGAGTTGCCAGCTCTCCTGCAGTGACTGGCACAAAACTCCTACTTCACTAGATCATGTTTCCTGGTACAAAAGCTTCAGTGATCCCTGAGTCCATCCGCTTGTATTCTGCTGTGCACTTTGCTCTCTGTCCACTAAACAAGAGAGCCATAATATGTTGCAAATTACTTTTGTAGTAAAATTCTGCTGCCACTTCCACCTGAGCAACCCTGTTGAAGTTAGTCTGGTATTAAGGGCCAATATTAGGGACATGAATGATGCATGCCCCCGGCAGCTGGGACAGCATGGCAGTGGTGGGAGCACGGGAGCAGGAGCATGGCGGCGGTAAGCATGGAGCTCCCACAGACACTGCTGGTGCCACTGTCAGGGTGCACCACACCACGCTCGGGTGGCGCATGTGCACCCGCATGCACCCCTTACGCATCACCAGTGATTAGGTAGTATTCTTTAGTCTTACTTTAGTAGATTGGTTTTCTTTCTCAGAAGTATCTACGTAAACCAAAAGTTAGTCACAGATGCAAATTAGATTCAAAGATATCCAAAGATCACAGGTGTTTGGATACATGGTATTGATTTGATAAGACAGACAAAGAGCAAAGTCCAATAATTGAAAATTAGAACCTGAAGAAAGACTCACATTTTTAACACATGGATGATTAACTGTTGAAACTGATTACCAAGGTAAAATTCATATAACTTTTCTATCAATTTTCCAGCAAACTGGATGTGTATCTAACAGAAATGCTCTAATTTGTTAGATATCATGCAGAAATCCCTTGTGAAATTCTATGGTCAATAATATTCAAGGGCTTATGCTAGATTATCATAGTTGTGTTTTCTGGCTTTAAAAATCTATTAAGTCTATCCCCTTCCTCCCTTTGGGGTGTTTTAGTTCAGGGGATTGAACCATCTTTAATAATATCAAACCTTACTAGAGACAAAATGGAAGTTTCCATAAGCAAAATATGAACCACAGAAAAATACATTCTTAACAGCTAAAAAGGAAAAGCAAAAAGGAAAAAAAAAATCCTGTTTATGCCTTAGCAAAGATCAAAGGGCAAACTGCAGGACATTAAACTCCCCGTTGTAGCTGATATACACTCCTATTATATAGCTCAGAGTGATCTCTATGACTTCATTCAGCAGCTGTGAGGAGAAAGAGAGAAGCCGTTACCAGTGTTGTTAATCAGGACTTAAATGGACAGGTTCAAGCACTGCATGCTTTGTTTTATAAAAGATTCATTCGGGATGCACTAACAATTTATATTACATTCTTCCAGGAAGACTGCAAATTTCAGCTATCATAAGCCAGTTTCGTGTGATGTACACAAGATCAGCATGACACTCTTTAGCACCACACAAGAAGGTGGATCTTGAGATAGTCTGATGAATGGTTAGCGTCAAAGGGAACATAGGGCATTTGTAGGGGGTTTAAATTGAAGTGTTTTTTTAAAAACACCACTTCAATTTAGGGTGAAGTAAACCCCTGTGTCGTGTACACTCATGTCCTTACCTGCCTCTCCGGCAGCGGGGAGGGAAGAGCGAGCTGCCGGCAAGCCGAGCAGTCCCTGAGCTGCATGGGGGGGGCTGGTGCTTCCCGCCGCGGCCCTTCTCCCCCCGCCCCCAGCGGCACCCGCCCCCAGGCGCCTGGCTCAGGTGGTCCTGGGGGGGCACAGCAGCTGCGGAGGGAAGCAACAGACCCTCAGCTCAGACAGACAAGCAGGCTCCAGGGATGAAAAGAAAAAAACGATCAGGCTCACTGCTTTTTTTTCCTTCAGTGCAGCCTGCCTTCCTGGGCTGCTGCCAGGCTGCCTGCTGGGGCTGTCTGCACAGCTCCTGAGCCTCACAGAACTCGGTGATTCCCTCCATGGCTGTAAGGTAGCAAATTAAAACTCCTTGGAGGTGTTTCAGTTTGCTACACCCCAAAGTAATTTGCTGTGCCCCAAAGTCATTTAAGGCACATTACACCACTGAATTTGCTACAGCGGCTGGAATTAATGCTCAATACACTGCTGAATTTGCAAACTCATGCAAACAGCAACACCGTTAAAGCAGTGCAAAAGGACATTTAACCCGCTTTAATGTGTCATCTATAAATGCCCATAGCTTTCTACTCCCTTTATTGAAAAGAGGAAATAGTGCCCTGTTCTCTTTAACTAGTCAAAAAACAATGCTTCAAAGAATTTAATTTGCATAGACCATCTATCCCTGGTTGTACATAGGTAGGTACATTAGATACACATGAACTTGGGAACTGGAAGGTAATTGGGCCCCCTGAAAAGGTTCACAGAAAGGAATGTGACAAAGATCTCATTTCTAATCCAGGGAATATGGAGCAGTATCCTACTTCACTTTATCCACCCAAATGGCAGGTACCCAGCCATGTCACTGCTATTCTTGGCACTTATGCCTGAAGTCGCAAAACTTGTTCCTTCCAATATAGTGTTTTTAAATAAAAAATAAATCTTAACTGAAGCTATTTAGTTGTTGATTCTAGGGAAGCAATGTCACAGAATCATTTTGGGATTGGCGGACTGCTAAATGAAGTCCCTATGGACAGCTAAGATGTCTCACCTGTGAACAGGGACAGGTGTGTGAGCACATCTGTGCACTGCTATTGATTATATATTATAATAAAAAAGGTAGCAAGCAGTTTTGCCTTCCTCATTCAGAGCATATGTGTAATATTAAGTTGAGAATTTTATTTAAAAACTTTCTGAGTTATGAATCATTTATAGCTAAAGGATGACTCACGCATGTTGACAGAATGACCCATGGTTAGCTTATTTGTCTGCAACAAATAAAATGGTTCTAATGAATCAAGACAGGTTATTCAGAAGATGCTGACGAAGTGGGATTAGGTGTGTGTTTTAGGGTTCACAATAAAAAAAGCCATATACTTTGTCAGGATTTCATTAGGATTTTTTTTTTTTTATATAATGAATGAAGTTGTTTTAACATAGTGTTAATGCAGTGAATGCTGGGCGAAGGAATCCAATTGAAAGGCTGTCACAAGACTCTTTTGTTTCACTGACAAGAGTTGTCATGTTCTAGTGACACCTGACGTGCAGAGCGCAAACTGATAAATAGCTTAAAGATGAAATTGTCAGTCACCATTACCTTGCACAAGCAATTATCTGTTTTGGTGGCCTGTGGTGCCTGGCCAAAGGATTCAGGCTCCTATCCACAGGAACATGGAGAGAGAGGTGGAACCCTGTGGATATGATATACTTAGCCTCAGGTAGTGAGGGAGTAACTTAGCAGCCCGGTGCAGAAGAACTGTTTAAAGGTTGGTTGGTAATGATGATCCTGGAAACAGATGGATGTTTTGCGCTCACAGCAGGAGAAATGCTAGGTAAGGCTGTGTGCATGCTGGTTAAAAATATATAGTAAAGGAAATAAGGTAATTCAGAAAGTAACTGGGCAGTTAAATGTTGAAAAAAATGTTTTTAAATACACATACATTTTTAGAAATGAGTGCAAACTTTAAGTTGAAATCTTAGGAAATCATTTAAGTTGAAAGAGCACCAGCTCTAAATTATTTAGGATTAAGATGACTGATGCTAACCCAGTTTGCTAGGGCCCTTTAAAAAGTTGCATATACAAGGCACTCTCCCTTCTGTACTCCCCTGAAACTTCCCTGACATCAGAGAAAACTGATTTCAGGCTACATTTGTTTCAAACTGCTACACCACTCCAAGCTGGTGCAATGAAGTGACTGAATAATACAACAACTGTTTGAAGTTTTCTTGTTTCTGGCTACCTGAATGGAAATGTAGGAGAGGCTCTAGCATAAGCAGAGCCTTGTGAAGTTACTGTACAATGTGGACAAAGCTGCCATAACGAATAGGGACCTACTGAATTCATGGTGGAAGTAGAGTGTGCGGCCGCTCCTTTAATCTTACGTGTTCCCCAATGTGCACCTCACCTCCACCCCGCTGCTGATTAACAGAGGACCCCGCCTTTCCCTCCTGATCAGCAAGGAAGCTAAAGCCACAGCATTAAACATAGCACTGTTTTAGCCTCCCCGCCAGTCAGTAGCAACCAGCAGGGCCATCAGCAAATCAGTGGCGGGAGGCAAAAACCATGCCATATTTAAAACTGCAGTTTTCACCTCCCTGCTGATCAGGAGCGAGCTGCGGTGGCGGGGGGGGGGCGGGAACCTGCAAGATTAAAGGAGCTACAGTGCACCCCACTTGTGCCATGAATTCAGTAGGTCCCTAATCATGAAATAATACACATTTAAAGACAAAACTGGCATCCATTTCCATAGCCTGTAAATCAGGTAGGTAATTATTTTGGCTGGAGGGCCCCTTTAGGAATTTTGGTGAGCTTTTGCAGGCCGGGGTTGTGGGGTGTTGACTCAGCCCAGCACAGTGCATAGGGGTGCTGATCTGACCTGGCACAACTTGGGGGTACTGACCCAGTCCAGGGGCTGTGGGGTTGTAGAATTGATCTCGTTAGGCCCAGGCCAGTCCGCTCTGCACCCACCACCGGGGGTGCCGCACCCACCACAGGATGCTGGGCAGATGGGATGGGGCTGTGGGAGGCGGCATCCAGGAGTGGGATGGGTTGAGGTCAGGGCTAGGATTGTGGAGCACTGACAGCACGGGATCTGGACCAGAGCAGAGCTGTGATCCCTGCAATTTGTGGAGCAGATTATGGCTCTGCCCTGGCCCCATTCTCCAACTAGACATCAGTAGAGGTGGGGGTGGGGGTAGGGGCAGGGCTGGGGCCAGGATTGCAGGGCAGTGACAGCGTGGAGCCAGGGCCAGGGCAGACCTGCCCCACTCCCCAGCTCTGACCCTAGCCAATCTGCCGGGGAAAGGAGTCCAGGAGAACTGACTGTACTTTAAAGAAACCTTATTGAGGGTGCAGGAATGAATCATCCCCATGCGCAGAAAGACTAGCAAGTATGACAGAAGACCAGCTTGGCTTAGCACGGAAATCTTCAGTGAATTAAAATGCAAAAAGGAAGCTTACAAGAACTGGAAATGTGGACAAACAACTAGGAAGGAGTATAAAAGTATTGCTCGGGCATGCAGGGATGAAATCAGGAAGGCCAAAGCACAACTGGAGTTGCAGCTAGAAAGGGATGTGAGGGGTAAAAAAAAGGGTTTCTATAAGTATGTCACCAACAAAAGGAAGGTCAGGGAAAGTGTGGGTCCCTTACTGAATGGGGGAGGCAAACAAGTGACAGATAATAGGCCGGTCAGTCTCACCTCCACTATAGGCCGGTCAGTCTCACCTCCACTATAGGCCGGTCAGTCTCACCTCCATCCTTGGTAAAGTATTTGAAAAAATTATCAAGGCTCACATTTGTGAGAGCCCGGCAGGACAAATTATGCTGAGGGGAAACCAGCATGGGTTTGTGGCGGGCAGATCGTGCCTGACCAACCTAGTCTCTTTCTATGACCAGGTTACGAAACGCCTGGACACAGGAGGAGGGGTGGATGTCGTATACCTGGACTTCAGGAAGGCCTTCGATACGGTATCCCACCCCATACTGGTGAACAAATTAAGAGGCTGTGATGTGGATGACTGCACAGTCCAGTGGGTGGCGAATTGGCTAGAGGGTCGCACCCAAAGAGTCGTGGTAGATGGGTCGGTCTCGACCTGGAAGGGTGTGGGCAGTGGGGTCCCGCAGGGTTCGGTCCTTGGACCGATACTCTTTAATGTCTTCATCAGCGACTTGGACGTGGGAGTGAAATGTACTCTGTCCAAGTTTGCAGATGACACAAAGCTATGGGGAGAAGTGGACACGCCGGAGGGCAGGGAACAGCTGCAGGCAGACCTGGATAGGCTGGACAAGTGGGCAGAAAACAACAGGATGCAGTTCAACAAGGAGAAATGCAAAGTGCTGCACCTAGGGAGGAAAAATGTCCAGCACACCTACAGCCTAGGGAATGACCTGCTGGGTGGCACGGAGGTGGAAAGGGATCTTGGAGTCCTAGTGGACTCCAAATTGAACATGAGCCGGCAGTGTGACGAAGCCATCAGAAAAGCCAATGGCACTTTATCGTGCATCAGCAGATGCATGACAAATAGGTCCAGGGAGGTGATACTTCCCCTCTATAGGGCGTTGGTCAGACCGCAGTTGGAGTACTGCGTGCAATTCTGGGCGCCACACTTCAAGAAGGATGCGGATAACCTGGAGAGGGTACAGCGAAGGGCAACTCGTATGGTCAAGGGCCTGCAGACCAAGCCCTACGAGGAGAGACTAGAGAAACTGGACCTTTTCAGCCTCCGCAAGAGAAGGTTGAGAGGCGACCTTGTGGCTGCCTATAAGTTCATCACGGGGGCACAGAAGGGAATTGGTGAGGATTTATTCACCAAGGCGCCCCCGGGGGTTACAAGAAACAATGGCCACAAGCTAGCAGAGAGCAGATTTAGACTGGACATTAGGAAGAACTTCTTCACAGTTCGAGTGGCCAAGGTCTGGAACGGGCTCCCAAGGGAGGTGGTGCTCTCCCCTACCCTGGGGGTCTTCAAGAGGAGGTTAGACGAGTATCTAGCTGGGGTCATTTAGACCCAGCACTCTTTCCTGCTTATGCAGGGGGTCGGACTTGATGATCTATTGAGGTCCCTTCCGACCCTAACATCTATGAATCTATGAATCTATAATGCAGAAAAGGCTGAAGTACTCAATGCCTTTTTACCTCAGTCTTCACAGGCAAGATCAGCTTCCATGCTACTGAACCTGACAGCACAGTTTAGTGAGGAGGTGAGTATCTGACAGTGGTGAAAGAACAGGTTAGGGGCTGTTTAGAAAAGCTGGGTATGTCCATAGGGCCAGACAGGATGCACCCGAGGGTGCTGAAGGAGTTATCTGATGTGATTGCAGAGCCATTGGCCATTACTTTAAAAACTCGAGGTGATTGGAAGAGGTTCTAGAAGATTGGATAAAGGCAAATATAGTGCCCATCTTTAAGAAAGAAAAAAGGAGGATCCAGGGAGCTATAGACTGGTCAGTCTCACCTCAGTCCCAGGAACAATCATGGAGCAGGTCCTCAAGGAATCCATTTCTAAGTACTTGGAGGAGAAGGTGATTAGGAGCAGTCAGCATAGATTCACCAGGGGCAAGTCATGCCTGACCAACCTGACTGACTTTTATAGTGAGAAGACTGGCTGTATGGATGCAGGAAGAGCAGTGGACATGATATACCTTGACTTTAGCAAGGCTTTTGATACAGTCTCCCATAACGTTCTTGCAAGCAAGTTAAGGAAGTATGGATTGGATGAATGACCTGTAAGGTGGATAGAAGAGTGGGTGGATCGTCAGGCTCCAATGGTAGTAATTGATGCCCCTGGCCCCACGCTGCCAGCACCCTGCAATCCCAGCCCCAGCCCTGGCCCCCCACTACACAAAGAATATGAACAAATTGGAGAGAGTCCAGCGAAGGGCAACAAAAATGTTTAGGGGGCTGGGGCACATGACTTATGAGGAATGGCTGAGGTAACTGGACTTATTTAGTCTTCGGAAGAAAAGACTGAGATTTAACGGCACAGCTTTACGAGCACTCATGGTGCTCTGGTGAGGTGCCTGACAACTGGAAAAGGAGCAATGTGGTCCCCATTTTCAAAAAAGGGAGGAAGGAGGACCCAGGAAACTATAGGCCCATTAGTCTTACCTTGGTCCTGGGGAAGCTCTTTGAGAAAATTATCCAGGAGCACATCTGTGAGGGACCAGCAGGGGAGATTATGCTTAAGGACAATCAACACGAGTTCATTAGAGGCAGGTCCTGTCAGACCAACCTGGTGGCCTTCTATGACCAGGTCACAAAAAGCCTTGGAGGCAGGTGTCATGGTGGGCATAGTCTTCCTGGACTTTAGGAAGGCCTTCAACACTGTCTCTCACCCCATCCTCATTAAAAAATTAGGCGTCTGTGGTGTCAACGCCTACACAGTCAGATGGGTAGCCAATTGGCTGGAGGGATGCACCCAGAGAGTGGTGCTGGACAGGTCATTTTTGAGCTGGAGGGATGTGGGCAGTGGGGTTCCCCAGGGCTTGGTCCTCGGGCCTGTACTGTTCAACATCTTCCTCGGCGATTTGGATGAGGGGGTGAAAAGCACCTTCTTCAAATTCACAGATGAGACTAAGATGTGGGGAGAAGTGAGCACGCTAGAAGAGAGGGACAAGCTACAACTAGATCTCGAAAGGTTACAGAGGTGGGCAGATGAGAATAGGATGGGTTTCAATACGGACAAGTGCAAGGTGTTGCACCTGGGGAAGAAGAACCAGCAGCATACCTACAGGCTGGGGAACTCCCTTCTCATCAGCACAGAGGCAGAAAAGGATCTTGGAGTCATTATTGATTCCAAAATAAACATGGGCCACCAATGTGGGGACACAGTCAGGAAGGCTAACCGCACCTTGTCATGCATCCACAGATGCATCACGAGCAGGCCCAAGGAGGTGATCCTCCCCCTCTATGCAGCACTGGTCAGGCCACAGTTGGAGTACTGCATCCAGTTCTGGGCACCGCACTTCAGGAGTGATTTGGACAGCATCGAGAGGGTCCAGAGGAGGGCCACTTGCATGATTAGGGGGCAGCAGGGCAGGCCCTATGAGGAGAGGCTCTGGGACCTGAACCTCTTCAGCCTCCACAAGAGAAGGCTGAGAGGGGATCAGGCAGCCACCTATAAACTTGCCAAGGGGGACCAGCAGGTAAAGGGAGAGTCCCTGTTCCCCCGAGCACTACTGGGAGTAACAAGGAACAATGGCCATAAGTTGACTGAGAATAGATTCAGGCTAGACATCAGGAGGCACTACTTCACTGTCAGGGTAGCTAGGAGCTGGAACCAACTTCCAAGGGAAGTGGTGCTTGCCCCTACCCTGGGGGTCTTCAAAAGGAGGCTACACAGTCACCTAGCTGGGGTCATTTGACCCCAGCATCCTATCCTGCCCATGGCAGGGGGTCAGACTAGATGCTCTGCTTAGGTCCCTTCCAATCCTACCAAATATGAAACTATGAAACAAATGACAGCCTTCAACTACCTGAAGTGGGGTTACAAAGAGGATAGAGCTGGACTGTTCTTAGTGGTGGCAGATGACAGAACAAGGAGCAATGGTCCCACATTGCAACAAGGGAAGTTTAGGTTAGATATTAGAAAAAAAAATTCTCTAGGATGGTGATAAAGCACCAAAATAGGTTCCCCAGAGAGGTGGTAGAATCTCCATCCTTGGAGGTTTTTAAGATCTGGATAGACCAAGCCTTGGCTGGGATGACGTAGGTGGGGATGGTCCTTGTTTGAGCAGGGGCTTGGACTAGATGGTCCCTTCCAACCCTAATTTTCTATGATTCTATCATTCTTTCTTTCAGAGATGGTAGAGATACGGACATAGATGAAATACAGACATAGATGAAATACACTAACAAAGAAGTGATTCTGGTAGGAATAGGGAAGCACTCCAAAGAGCTGGCCATAGATTCATGTTTACCTGTCAAGGGAATATGTCTGTTCAGCTATCATCAAAGTAATTCATCTTCTCAGGATCCTATTACACCACCACAGCTCCTGGACTTCCAGGCCAGGTGCAGACATTACACTGTTTCTGGTTTAGGTGGTTGATAACTTGTCTATACCCATAACAGAACAGAAATTTGGGGCACATGAACTACTTTAAAAATGGTGAATCTTGGTCTAAGATAGACCTGGATCTATGTAGTATCAGACTTGCTTGATCTAGGTTAGACTGGTCTATCAAACTTCAGTAGCAGATCTCCTCCTGGTTCACATTTGGTTGCAGTCCCCCAGCAGCCTTTGAGACCCCCTCACGGGGAAGCTGACTAGCCTTGGCCTTGCTCGGCTGATCCGAGCTTTCAGCTGCAGGTGGCGGAGGACAAGGGGAGGGGAGGTAGCATGTGTAGCTTAGGAATTTTCTATATATAATGTCCCTAGGCAGGGAACGGGCATGCTGCTCACTCAGAGATCCAGGGAATGGTAAGTCCCTAGCAGCAGGTGCCTGGCATGATTCCTGCAATCATGTTGGGCCAGTCACTGGATCTCTGAGGACTGGGAGGTTCCAGCTGCCACAGTCTCCCAGTCTTAGGGCTGTGTGAAACTCCTGGGGCTGGGAGACTACAGTAGCTGCAATCTCCCGCCCTGGGGGTTTCATGCATGCCCAAGGCTGGGAGTTTGCAGAAGCTGTGTCTCCCAGCTAAGGGGACTCTCAGCCCCAGTAGCTGCCAGCTCTCTGTCCGAGCAGCACCCTGCAGCTGCCAGAACCCAGAGTCCCACAGCTGTGGGCACTGGGTCCCAAAAGTATGTCTCCCAGTGCCAGGACCCAGCTGAGTCCCAGCAGCTGCAGGCATGGATGAAATTTCCTAGCCCCAGGATACGTGAAACACCAGGGGATGGGAGATCACAGCTACTACAGTCTCCTGGCCCCAGGGGTTTCATGCACCCCTGAAACTGGGAGACCATGGTAGCTATGATTTCCCAGCCCTCAGAGCTCCAGCAAATGGTCTGCCACAATTTCAGGAATCGCGCTGTGTCTGTTGCTGCCATACCCCTTCCCCTGCTCCCCCCTGCCACTGGCACCGGTCAGGCTGCCAGGTGTGCCATGGCAACCCAATCTGGAAGCCTAGGGCTGGGCAGGCGAGGGTCCGCGGTGACAGCAGGGAGTTGGGGGCACATGCCTGACAGCCAATCAGGGATGATCCCTGCTCACCTTCAATCAGCTGCCCTCGGGAATCTCCAGCATGCTGGGAGGCATGCAGGACCGCCCCCCACCCCTTCTGTCCTCGGCCAGTGCAGACATATGCATGCCCCCCCACACTGAAAAGCAAATGTGAGTTCCATTTGCTCCTGATCCAATCTACATAGCTTAGAGAAACCCATGTAGATTGGATCGATTCTGCCACAGGCTTTTTGAACGTCTGTACTTAGCAGCACTGGTGAGGAAAACCATCATTCATTTCCAGACTTGGATGACTGTGACCAGCTCTCTCAGATGCCAACCTTCTTCCAAGTCTTGACAGCTACAGTATGTTCTGCCTAAATCTGACCTTGAAGCTGAGAGGCTTCACTTCCCAAGAGACCTTCACTTCCCAAGAGACCACTCCTATGGCTGGTTTATCACCCCAAGCATCAATATTTCACCTTGAATTCAGGGATTGACCAGGGTTCCAAGGAAAACACTAAATATCACCTGGCTTCTTGTTGGACTACATTTTCTGCTGGTGTGAACTATAGCCCAGATCCATTCAAAAGTGGTCTAGGTGCAAGAGAAAAAATAATAAGCTTCAGAGAACTTTTGGGAAAACAAGCCATTTGGGTGGAATATGGAAAGCCGCAATCTTGGGCACTGCAGAGCAAGGGGTTGAGCTCATTGATCTCCCATTGACATCAGTGACAGGCAGGTGAACTCATCACCTTCCAAGAGTCAGTGCTGGGTCTGCCTCTTGTTACCACTGTGCGTACTGAGTGCAAACTGCACAGAGGTTTTACTTTATTTGAACTCTTCAGGCTTTTTGTTTAATTACAATTTAATGAAAAACCAACAAAGTTTACTCAAGAGTTTTCTTCTTCAACAAAATAGTGATGAGAAAATGAAGAAGATGAATTCTTTTCCTTTGTGGCTATACATTTCTTCATAAATAAGACACCTGTCAAAATGAGTTTCTGTGTGTGTGATGGTAGAATAATTGAGTGTAATGAAAGAAGAACCACATTTTCACTGAGATGCATACATTACAGCAGTGGTTGACTGCAAAAGGGAAGCACAAATTTGCTTACATTTTGGCTGGTAGGCAGCATAAAGGTTATAATAAACCTCCTTGGTACTCAGCATACCTGCCTTGGGCTCTGAGAAATGGCAGTGCAAGCCTTACTGTGTAGGACTGTGCAAATAACTGATTTTTTTAGCTTAGCTTCTGAACATCAATTATTATTATTATTTTCTCCCCGGACCAAAAATAAATAAAAGAAAAATCATTTTGGGGGGCAAATAAAATGTTCCGTTTCCATTGTGGACATTTTTAACAAAAGCAAAGTAGGAACGGAAAACGAGTGACATTTAGGGTACCATTCCTAAGCTGAATACTTAACGGCCCAAATGCTAGCATACTCTTTTTATTCCCCAGTGGTTAGCGCTTGCAACTAGGATATGAGGGACTAGGATTTAAAATTCTTTGTCTGTGGGACTTAACCTGCATCTCCAAAGGCAGTGCCTTAACTACCATGCTGTATGGCATCTGGAGTGGATTATTCTCAGTGTCTTTTGTGGTGTTGCTTGCTTTAGCACTCATTGATACTAGGATGGCAACCTAGAGGGTCTCACCTAAGTGGTTGTCCTGAGCTCCAGGCGTAGAGTCATTCTTTCTCTCTCTCCTTCTCTCTTTCTCTCTATCTCTCTCTGGCCAAATAAGTGCTTAACTATTTTGAGCAAAGTAGAACAGCATCAACAGGAGAGACTAGGAGACTTTTTTGAAGTAAGCTGTAACCTGATAATGAGAACGTTCTCCAGGGAAATGGAGAATTGAGTTACTTCATACAGAGGAAAGATTTAGCCCTGGATCTACCACATCCTCAGTGAGTGCATATATCTTTTTAAAATTGGGGAAAAAAGTGAAAGATAACTTTCCCACTGGCTTTGTGACTCTAACCCTGAAAAAACTATTTCAGGCCAACTGCTAAAGAAAAATCACCCTACTCCCTGAGTGGGCAATAAAACATGGGTGGACATGACTTCCCCACATTACTTGCTTTCTCCTCATTGACTGTCATCTCTGCTGCCTTGCCTTGAGGGCAGGACTGTGCAGTGAGATACTGCACCTCAGAGGGAGAGTAAGTTAATTGTAAAAACAGCAGGCTGTATTTACTAAGCAGTTTTCCACGGTGGGAATAAAAGAGGTGTGTCAAAAAGACAAGTGACCCTATGGAGGGTTGAAAACCAACCATTCTTTTTCAGAGCTCCATTATTATTCTTGGCTTACATATCCAGGCACTGATAACATAGGAGAAAGAACCCATTCATCTGTTTTCATCTGCACCAAGATTTTGGCAAATGACTCCTGTGTGCAGTATTGGACCTGCCCTTGAAATGTAAAAAAACCTATTTCTGGCTTCACAGTGTTGTGCACGAGTAGAACTCAACTATTTCTATAAAATTACTCCTGATTTATGCTGGTGTGAGTGAGATGAGAATCAGGCTCAGGGTATTACACTTCTTGTAAATGTGTGGCCATCTAAATAAGACTGATATAAGATTGATAAAGAAAGTTTTAGGGCTCTGTTCCCTTTGAAATTGTTGTATTTCTTTTTAAAGTATAATGTACATGTTTTGTCTTGCTGAGATGGGGGTGAATGTGTTGTCCTCATTTATTTTTCTAGACAGAAAGTGTATGCATATGTAAGCAGACATAATAGGAAAAAAAGAGCAATCATTCACATAGAGAAGGGTTAACTAACTCAATAAATAAATTGCATATTGCAACAACCCTCCTGCTCTGGGATTAATGCCTTGTGTTACATCCATGAAATACCATTGTTTTCAGTGACTTAATAAGACACAGACCTTGAGTGAGGAAGCAAAAGTACCCATAAAAGCTTGTACGCTGCTCAAATCTTCCTGGTAAATATCCAAGTAGGATGCACATTCCGTACAGCTAAATATGTGAGCTTCCATGGGATCTAGGATTATATCTACATTGATATTTAGAGTCAATCTTGACTCTGTAAATCAGTCAGCTTGCATTATGTGATCTGCTCTCCCCCATCTCCATTATAACTTGTAGCCTGTATTAAAGCCACATCCACTTAGCATCCTGTATCCTGAGCATGGCAGTTAGATGCATCTGAGATTCCCTTTGTGATGAGAAGCAGAGTCCATAGACTGATTTCTTTCCTCAGCAGCCTTGAGGGCTGGAAGTCATTGTGATACACTGCAGTGCATTCTTGTGGGGTAGAACAAATTGCTGCTGCCCAGCCTGCCACTCAGTTCAGCACAGACGTAAGAGTGAAGCAACTGAGGATTTGATGTGGCAGCTTTTCATGATCTCCAGCCAAGTAGTTGTGTCTCTGGACAGCCATGCAGAGAAATGCTGGAAGTCTTCTCAGATTTAAGGCGAGAATTTTGGTGCATATGAAGGCATTCTTCAAGGTGTCCAGTAAGGCTTGAAGTAACAGAGTCAGAGGTTATGGAAGTGGAAACACAAATAGCAGGATTAGCCAACCAGATACAAATAGTCTTTGGTAACCTAGCCTCAGCTGTGCAAAACTAGCCTCAAATGCTGGCATCAAATTCTGTAGCAGATAACTAGGATTGGCTGCAAGAACTTTCACAAGACGAGCAGGCCTTCCTGTACCTGCACAACAGTTGTGAAGCTAGAAGTGAATCTTTTTACGTAGATGGAACCTATGCGCAGCTGCACACAGTAACTGATTCACACAGCTGGAAAGCACCCAATCTAGGTCCTGCTTAAGGAAAGCCAAGGAACTTAAAAAATGCCATATGGCTTGTATTGCTGGCCCACAGAATTTTATTTTTGCTGGGTTCAGAATTCTTCTAAGACTGGGAACTACCTTCCTAACCATTTTGTGAGCCACTTGCCACGCACTGCCAATGTGTATAATGATCCCATTAGAGTGGCTGGATGGATAAGACTCTTCTTAGCCAACCTGTTTATTAAAAGCATTTTCCCCTTAAATCATGCCATTTGGCCCCTGAATACTTTTGGGCAGTTGGGCAAGCAGGTAAAGCTTTTGGTTGTGTGTCTTTGAGCCAGTGGTCCCTGATGACTTATCAATTGCATTGGATTAGTGAATCTTCTCATTAGGCATGTCTGTACCACAGTAAGGCACATCCAGGCTGGGATAGCTCACAGTCACAACTCATGTCCACTTATTTCCACTGGTATTCTCCAAACCTGGAAGTGCACCAGTCAGGCTGTTCTACGATCATCTCAATAATGTCAAAAACTGATGTCTCTAGAGCAACTGCAAAGGGATGTCTCTGGGCAGCCTCACCAGCATTCTTGCAGGTTTGGAGCATGCATTTGGGAGCGAGTGCTTGGGGATGTATCAGCCTAAAGTACTGCCACTATGGTATAGACATGCTCATTGTATGCCTTTGTGTGGTAGGTTCACAGCCATTTAGCTTCTGCTGGACTTCCGTGGTCAGTTTAAATTCTTTGAGTGCAGCTTACTGTGACCTACTTGGCCCTCGATGAATTTTGTAGGTTTTAGTAGGCGAGTTAAATTTTTAATTGTGCATTTTTGCTAGCTACTTTGGGCTAATGGGGCATCGATTCATGTGTACTGTTTTCTCTTTTATAGTACTTGCAATAAAATCTTTTTGGAAAGCCACAGTTTCCCCTCTCATTAGAATCGGGCAGTAAACACACAGAGTTAATGGTTCAACAGGCAGAGAACTTTATTGAATGCAAAGCATGAATAACCAAAGGGTGCAGCTGAAGCAGCCTACTGCAAACAATAAATATTGCCAGAAAGAGAAATTACTTAACTAAAATAAAACCTAAAAGCAAACAGAAACCTAAACCTGACCAAACCAAATCTAGGACAAAATACAGCATGATACATCAAAACTTAGTAGTGCTGTGTCAACTATACAATATCTAAACCAAAAAAAAAAGTCAGATGAATAATAAAAGCATGCAATGATCAAAAGTGCACAGGAACAACTGAATAAAAGATTACTGAACTATATACAAAATACAACTCTCAACCCCTTCCCCCCGAACTATTTAACTATACATACAAAGTACAACACAACATCGGGCCACATCTGAAGGTAAAAGGAAAGGATATAGGCAGCATGAGTTGTAATTACATCTGCTGCCTGCATTCCCCATACCTTGCTTGTTTGGTTGGTTGGTTTGGTTTGGTTTGGTTCCTGTCTTGCTTCTCCTGGCTTGTATATAACAGAGATAGAGGGAAAGGGGAGGACTTGTTCTGCCCACTGGATTTCCATGACCTCCAGCTCCGGTAGTTCACCATAGCATGCAAATGGGAGAACAGGGATTATACAACTTGTTTTACTGGTGACCTGCTATAGTGCAGTGAGGGACACATGGAAGATTATATTCCTGCACAGACACCAAGACTAATGCTTAGGTCTGTGGATGAGTTTTGGGTCTATCCTCTAATCATCCACACTCGTGAGCCAAAGACTATACAGGCAAGCGCTCATGTCACTAAAAACAACAGCTGTGGGGTGTTCCAAACCATCTCCTTTTCTGTAGCCTTCACCTCCTAGAACTGGCATTCCCATATTTCAAACCCTCCTGGTTCAGCTTCTCCAACTCTTTCCAAGAAATCTCTTCTGCCCTTCCTTCCTCCCTCCCCTCAAAAGAATAATAAAAATTGCAGGATATATTTACTGAACTGAGGTGCCAGGGCATCCTGCACTGTGAAACTGTCCACAGTCAGACTAGTAAAGTAGTCTTCAGAGAACTCCCCCAAGATATCAGCAGGCATGGGATCCTGAAGGATCTGCTCTGTGGGTTTGGACACCATACTGGTGGTCACTTTGTCAGACACCTCAGAGATGGTATCCTTTACCAGGCTGACTATCACTGCTATAAGCTGTACTTGGATGTTGAAGTCATTGATATGAACACCACAGTGAATCCAGACCACCAGATATCTGACTCTGCTAGTTTTTTGCTGTAGCTGAAATCATGAATCTTGATGTACTCTTTTCAGACGTTCATCAGGATGCAGCTGTATCCTTCCGACCATCTAATAGCAAGCTGGGAAGCAATGTTTATTCTGACAGTTGCTATAAGCTCTCTGAAATGCCCCTGGGTGGGCCTTAAGGAAAATGAAAGGTTCAGTTGTGAACAGAGGATTAACAATGCAAGACAGATTCTTACCAGTAGACAGAGAAGAGTGCAGAAGGGCCAGGATACAGAAACAAGGAGCTGTGGTATTGCTGCTGAGGATTTCCTGGGCCTCAGCCCTGCAGGATATGATTATATTCCAAGCACGCTGAACGAAGGGACAAGTGGTGGCAATGTCGCCCAGTTCAACAGAACGTCCATGTTTGGGTTGGGTTTTCACGGGGGGGCTGAATGTAGAGGTCAGGAGGTATAGGGCAATCTCAAGGTTAAACCTAGCTATCTGTGGACCTAAATTCAGCACCCAGATACAGTGGTGATAAACATACCTAGAGGGAAAAAATACAAATATACCATTACATAACATGTCCTGGCATTGATTTCATTGCATTGATTTCAACAGCACGTTAGCTGATGATGGTACTGTCTTGCACACCAAATGCTCTGGAAGGCTAACATGAAAAAAAGCAATTGTTTCTCATTTCCCAGAACCATTTAAAGTGGTAACTATTTTCCAACCTGGCATTCTAAAACCAGTTACAAAATGCCTTTTGTTTTTCCAAATTGGCTACACTTGAACATTAAATGCTTTTCATATGGCAAATTTATTCCTGAGGTAACTCTTTCATGATTTTACTGAGCTGGTAAAGAACCTTTCTTTTTGCACAGATCCCTGGCATGAGAAGCTGTTTGAAAATTACCGTTTGAAAAACAAAAATACTGGCACATTAAAAAAAATATTGCAGCTCTTCAGCACATCATCTTTCAGAGATTTAAAGTATCTGTCTTCTGCTTTTCCTATTGGGAGCCTTATTATTCTTTCAGTGACATGAGAGCACAGAACAGCTACTTCCATACGACCTATCAGGCCTTATGCTCCTCTGAAATCTCAGACATGTCATCGTTATAACTACTGCCACCTGCTCACCTAAACTGTCAGGTTTGAATACTAGAAAGGCCTTTTGTCTTTTCTGGAGACACTGAGCTACCAAGAGCAAGGAGGACTAAGTATCCCCATATAATGATTTGCAGAGTTCATGGCGCATCTGCAACTTGCTAAAAAAGGAACAAATGACAAGTCTTTGTTTTTTTCTGACAGAATTCTCTTCCCCTGAGAAGTCCGTCCCTGTGAGGTGTAAGGGTCAGGAAAAAAGAAGAGGGACAAAGGAAATAAAGTAGAAGAGAAGGAAGCTAGTCACAAGTAGCTATAGAAAAGCTTGATGAGACTGGTGTAAATGAAACACATAATAAAGGCAATCACTTTTAAATAGTACGTGTAATTAAAAAATGGAGAGGAAGGATGGCAACATAAATGTTGTGGTCCCTGGACCAAAGCTTCTTAATTGCTCTAAACTAAATATATGCAAATGATATGTGTTGACAAAGTTACTGAAAAGCCACAAAGTTTTGCATATGATGTATACACATACAAAAATGCGTTGCTGCAATATTTGCCAGGTTCTGGGAATGTTTTACTTGTAGATAGGCTACTGAGAGGTGAAAAATAAGCCCATTAGAAGCAAAATGGCAGAATAGCTAAATGGCCCAGATTCACAGAAGTTTAGGGCTGGAAGGGACCTTGTGAGATCATCGGGCCTAGCCCCCTTGCTCCAGGGCAGGAAAGAAAAGCAAATACTGTATGTTTGTACCAAATGTGCTGCCATGTGTCATGTCATTTCAAAGGGCAAAGGGAAATAAGGTTAGATTTGCTTCTGCACAGGTAATCTGATAGGAACTAGCAGATCTAGATGGCCTGCTCAAACTGACAGAGTTTCAATCTTGTTAGGGTATTTGTTGCTAGTTCTCTTTTTTTATTCATTTTTAGATACAGACTGAGTCCACTGCTTTAAGATGCTGAGTATTACTTAGGATCGAGCCCAGTTGACCCCAGCTCCTGAAGCCACACTTTATTGTACCTAGTATTGCTTATTCGGTAAGTCGGGTTTTCACTGCTGTAGGTCCGAAGCCAGTGGATACAATGCAGGGTTATGCTTTATCTAAGTGGCAGAGGTGATGGTTTGTCAAAAGAGTTCCTTATATTAAAAAAACACCTTTTAAAATGATAACAATTTTAATGTACAGAGAAATTATTTTAAAGCATAAAAAAATCTGTTTCCCTGAATCTTGTCAACTAGCAAGTTCATCTAATTAGTCACATCTTTTTAATTAAATAAACCTGATGCAATTAAAGAGAACTGGCGTCATGTTTTGGAGGGTTCTGATTAGTGCAGTTCTTGCTGAATGATTGTCATTTTTTTCTGTGTTCTCCAGCATAGCTGGAAATACTTTGTAAGATGTGATGTTTGTCTCTTACGATAAAATGTTATTTTTTCTCAAGTCTTTTCTTTTTTTTTTTTTTTTTTTTGGTGGAGGGGGGGCGGGGGAGAGATATTTAAAAAGCAAGACCAGTCTCCAGTGGTAGTGAAAGAAAATCCTAATCTGTTTTGTAAATGTCAGCTAAATTGTGAGCAAATAAATGTGTGGATTTTCCTGGCAGAAGGTTAGGCTCAAGTGCATCATGAGGCCTTATTTATTTTTTAGCAGGAGTACTGCAGCTAAGACAGCTGTTTGACAGATGAAATTTGCTGGAGAAAATGATGCCTGTGTATCACCATTCTGATTGGATGAGAGGCTGTTGTCAGTCAAAGCAGCAGAAAGCTCAGTTACAGAATATGAAGCTATTGTCCTCGAGAAAAATGAAAGATAACGATGAAATGCAGACCATCTTCAGATGCCACCCATGATCTCTGATGAAGCTCCCTGTATTTTGTATCTTATGTGTAAGCAGTGTGTGCAAAGGGAGTAGTGGAATGAGAGTGTAACACACAAACCATGCCAACAAGATATTTATGAAATGAAAGTGGGGAAGCTGTTCCTTTTAAGGATAAAAAATGTCACTGGCTTTGGAAAACATAGGATGAAACATAATAACGGTCTGTTGACTTGCGGGGGGCAGAGAGTGGGGGGAGGTGGCAGCAGGTGGCAGTGGGGCAGGCACAGGTATGGGGCAAATGGTAGAGGAGCGGGGGGCAGGCAGCTGTGAGGGGCAGGTACAGGGAGTCAAGGGGCTGGGAGCGTAGGCACCAGGTGGAGCAAGTGGCAGTGGGGATAGGTGGCAGGGGACTGGCACAGGCACTGGGGGGAGGGGGTAAGGGACAGGAGTCTAGCTGTAGGGCTCTCAGGGGGAGGCTAGGGCCATGTGGAACAATGTCCAGTGAAGGAGGGGGGAAATGTCCATGCAAGTCATTAAAACCAGTGCGGGGAGGAGAGTACCCACAAAGGAGCATGCTTTGGGGAGGGGGGTGCTGGCACAGTACAATGATCTACAGCCCAAGGGCCCATGACCCCCAGTGGTGCAGCTTGCAGGGTGTGCTGCCCCTGCTAGTGCAGACCAGGGGGCATGTATCTCCTGACCGCTTACAAGTTAGACAGCTCTGCATTAAGCAAACAGCTACCCTGAGACGAAAGCATGCAGGTTTACACTGGGCACTTTCACTTCTGATATTTCAGAAAATAATTCCATATGGGATTTAAATAGAGTGTAAATATGTTGGCTAGGGAGTTATGTAATGAGGATGTGGAATCTCCATTTTCAGAGGTTTTAAAAACAAACTAATGTGTGGCAAGGGTAGTCTGGGAATATTTGATCTTGTTTCAGAGGCACAAATAGACTAAATGGTCCTGTAAATAATTTCTAAGATTCTGTGATTATTTCCTCACTCTATTGTTGTCAAACTATATAGATATTTAAACTATTAAGTGTACCACTGTAGCTGTGTTTGTATGAATTCCCTGAATATTTGAACAATTATTTTAATATAATTAAAAACTGATATGCAATTGTTAATCTTTTATAATGATCATTTTAAAGAAGAAATATCTTTTCTTCAAAACTGTACCAGCTTGATTGATATGTGAGCACCCATCACAAAGCATCTGTTAGAGAAATTCTATTACTGAATGTCTGTCACACTTGAAAATTGGAACAAACATTGCAAGACCAACTTGGTTAAAATGTTATGATACATTTCTAAAATTGCTTTCCACCATAGCCACAGACGATCCTTATATTTTTAGTAAATTATATACAAATAGGCATTTGTAAATGATTTACAACATTTGCACATTTTCATATTGGTTCTGCAATTGTCTGTTCCTTGTGTTGGCAAGAATGCTGTCAAGCAGAGACATAACCAGTATTTTTAACAGGTATTGGGATCTGAGCGTGCCAGGGAAAGCTAAGATATAATATACCAAATTCAGCAGCCAGATTAACCCCCTTGCTGCAAGTTCCCCTTCCTTTCCCGTCAACTTCAAAGCCTTGATCCTTTCTTCTGGCCGGTTCCTGGCCACTTCTGCTTTCTCTGCGCTGCAGGGGGTTATAATTGCTGATATCTTGAGCCCCTTTGCCTGTTCCGGAGTCTCCCTACCTCTGTTCTGGTACCCCATTTAGTGTCCAGAGCTCCTGACCCCTTTATCTACCAGTATTTACTTACATTACGTTATTAAGCCCCATTGTTTTTAAAGGGGGGGGGGGAGCAAATAACTATTTCCACAGTAATGCATATTCAGTTATGTCAATAGTTTTTGTGATAGTTTGATATCACAAAAACTATTATAATTTAATTTCAAAGTTCTAGACTCTGATAAGTGATTTAAAGAGATGTTAAAAATAAACTGCCTAGAAGAACTTAATGGAAATACTATAACAGGCAAGGAAAGCAATAAAATAAAATGAAAGAAAGGAAGCAAGATACCTATATGATTATCCAGCCTCGGGCAGGAGGTTAGACTAGATGACCTTTGGAGGTCTCTTCCAGCCCTATGTCTTATGATTCTGTATTATTAGTTCCAAAATTTTGGAATCGGTTAACAGGAAATTTTGATTTAAATCAACAAGTGTAATCCTATTTTGCATTTGTTCTGTTTAATTAGTTTCCTAAACAAAGATTAATTCTCAATGGTTGGTATAATTTGGTATTTCTTTTTTTGTACCCAGGAGATGCACGCTAATAAATATTTATATAAACCATTAGCTTAATTCACATTTCTTCAGATCCTTAATTTTTACAATTTTTATTACTTTGGAAAATGGTCGATAATGAATTTCTCATTAACTAGGTACTTTTCTCTTTTTTACTTGTGATTTGAGAATAACTGCATTTCAAATTGAATTAAAAATGCACAAAAATAGCACTTTAAGATTAAGGCTCCTTTTTATTAAATGAAGTTATATTAAATATGCTGGACACAGAAGAAAAAGACATGTTTTGCATGTAAAGCCAACTGATTTATTTAACATAGGAAGTAATATATGTATTCAGTGAATTAAACTAATTCTTCCCAGTATCCCTCTCCTTCAGGGTATTAGAACTAGTAAATCTCATTCACTCAGACCCTGTTTTAAACAAACTTTAAAAAGCAAACTTTTTTTAAAAAATAGCTATTTTTTTTAAAAATGAGGATGTATTTTATTTAAATTAAAGAGTCTGATTTAATTTATTTTTAAACCTTGGTCCTCTTCAAGTCAATGGCAAAACCCTTACTAACTTCAATTGGGACAGAATTTCACCCATAATTGCTAGATTTCCCTTCAGGCAAATTAGGGTAGAATAAAGTACATAATCTAAATAAATTAATAAAAGACATGGATTTTTTAAAAAGCATTATGCGTATCTTTAATCCATTCACTTGTTTATTTAAAACATGGAGTTTTTATCCTACCTGATTTACCTGAAGCAACGGGACCTGGATTTCACCATATCAAAGAGAGATTTTCTGCCAATGGCTCTTTAAATATGGTCTTAATACATCAGCACAAAGCCAAAGGGCCTAAAAAGGCAGGGCCTCTCTCTTCATTTAAGTTCATATAGCACCTAGCAAAATAGGGGGTTATATTCTAAGGGTTTCTGTCATAGCAGGAATGATTTCAGTATGCAGAGATTCCTTGGCCCTGCCTTTCTTGGTGGCTTGGGAGCTTGTTCCAAGGACAGACACCTGTTTTCTTCTTCAGCAAAAGCTAAATTTCTTCTTCAGCAAGAGTTAAGAGACATAATACCACATTTAAAGTAAATTTTCAGCTTTAGGTTCTTTTCTAGCCCCTGAAAATAAGTGATATAACATACAGCTGCTGCTATTTGTACATGAAAATTCCTTTATAGTACACAAGCATTAGGGCTGTTCAAAGTTTCAGTCACTGATTTGATTTGGTGGAAATTTGACCCAATTCGAATCTGAATTGAACCAGGAGACCCTTTAATCTCTCCAAATCGATTCGGAAACCTCCAAATTGATTTGGAGAGATTCGGAAAGACTCAACAATTTGACCATAGACACAACTTTAAATGTTTTTGCTACATACCTCAAGGTACCAGACAACTCATGAATGCTAAGATGGTGGGTTGGATGGAGCGTCCCACAGAAGCGCAGGGGAATCCCCAGTGCTTTCAGTCGCAGACCCAGAAGTGGACCAGAAGTACTTCTGGTCTACTTCCAGGTCCACCAGGGAGCATGCGGGGAGACCCCCTGCACCCCCCAGCTCGGTGACTGGTGCCTCCTGGGTCTGGGGAGGCACCCAGGGTCCCCCTGTGGCTGATCACCAAGATGGGGGCGCGTGGGGGCCCCCCCTGCACGTTCGGCGGTGGACCCGGAAGTAGACTGGAAGTACTTCCAGTTCACTTCCAGATTTGCCACCAAGCACACAGGGGGGACGTTCCGTCTGCCCCAACATCGCAGCATTCATGAGCCACACCTGGTACCTCGAGGTATGTAGAAAAAACATTTAAAGCTGTGTCTATGGCCAAATCACTGATTCTCTGAATCAACATCGAATCTTCAGATTCAGATTCGACCAAATCAAATCAGGACAGTGATCAGAATCAACAAATCGGGCCGAATCTGAATCTAAATCAAATACAGCCTGTTTCACACACCCCTAATAGACATCAATAAAACTTCAGAGGTAAAATCTTGGTTAGAGAGGTAACCTCCTCCCGTCCCCTCTCTACCCTCCCTCCCTATATTTAAAGGAGCTTTACCAGTGTAATCATTTTGTCCTTTTATACGTTACAGTGTCATGCGCAGCGCTGAAGGGTGGGGAACCATGTATAGTGCCCATCACACAGAGTCAAAAGGTAGTGCAGAGCAAAAGGGGGAAATCCTGATCACCTCTTAACAGGCTTTGATTGATTTGATAGTAACTACCAGGTGCTCAGTGCCACATAGGATTATGAATACTTTGAAATATAACAAATGTCAAGAAGTCTAATTTGAGTTTTCTTAGCACTTTTGCCAGCAAAAATAACTGAATGAATTCCTCTCGCAGGAGTTTTAAAATATTTTATTGTAGAAAGCATGTATGATATGAAGAAATATATTATATTTAAATACTCTGCTGAGGCATCCATTGTTTATTGTTTCTCTGATTGTGTTATTTTGGTGTACTCTCCATCTTATCAGAAATCAAAACAATGATACCTGTATCAAAATGGATGTTGTTTAGAAGCAAAAATATCAGGAAGCATATACTGCATGACTTTAATGTATCTGGCTCATCTTATGTTTCATATCATGTGTGTGTTTAAGATCATTTTGGTTTTCAAACCCCAGCCTGGGTCATGCCTGGGAAACAGTAAATTTTGTCTTTTTTGCAAATAGATTTGACTATAGGTATATTTTTAAAATATTTCTCTGCATTTAATAGATAACAGGCAATTAATTTCTTGGAATAATACATGCAAATTGTATGTTACTAAAGTGCCACCTACTGTACTGCTAAAGTGATGCATAATGACACTGCAGAAGTGAATTTCTCTAGCCCATTTGGGAAGCAACTGTGTTCTCTAGCATGTTTCCAGCCCTTATTTTTCTTTACCTTGCTCTAAAGATCTATGCTGACAAAGTGACCAAAGAAGATCTGTTTCTATCCATTATAGTGCCATCAAAGTCTCTGACATCTCTTTTAAACTTAGATTGATTATTCAGTGCCATGGAGGCATGTCAGTTGGAGACCAGAGTTTGTTAATCGAGGTTTTAAACTTTGCGGCTATGCTGCCTGTCTCTGAAGTATAGCTCATTAAAAGAGGCTGTATATAAGACAGTATCATAGTTTCTCACTTGTTTTCTTTTCCTTTATTTTTTCGCCCTGAATCAAGACTAAACCAATACAACCTTCTAAACCAATGAAACAAGGGGGAGCAATTCATAAGCACCCCAAATCGCAATGCAGGAGTCCTGCTGCTTCACAGCCACCGTCTGCAATCCAGTAACCCTTTGCTATTTTACTGGGGCAATGATCAGTGGACTCCTGTAGCCATTATCTACCCCAGTACAGTGGAACTGAACTGATCACCCTTTATCTGTGATGCTCCATAGCTGTAGTAGTAGACAGCATCAGCCTTTTCTGATTTTCAGAACTATTTCATAGCTGGGAAATTGTACAGCATGTCCTGTGGCAGACAAGTCCAGCTGTGCCATTCATAACACACCTTTTCGAGCAATCTCTTACTAGTTCAAGTTTTTATTAATAAATAACAATAATGCTGTCACATTGTCTTGTGTAGTGGGGAGTGGAAGTTGGTAAATAAGTCCTGCAGCCAGACACTTGGTACTTATGTGATTTTATTACAAAACCTGGTTATAGCGTGCAAGTGAATAAAAATTACAGGGACGGTAAAGTAAGCTATAAATAAAAGGATTAAATGCATACAGGGAATATTGACTTTGGACAATTCAGAGTCTTGGTCTCTTGAGGAAAGTATTACTCCTTCAGAAAGAGAGAGAAAGCAAGAAAGCAAAAAAGAAAGAAAAGCAGAAAAAGGATGGCACACCCTCTTCAATTAGAAAAGAACTTCCTATCATTATCACAGCCACCCACATCTCTGCATGCTTCTAAATGGTTGTGATTCTATATTTCTAATTTATTTTGTCATTTGCCCATCCCAATTGCCACCTTGCAGGATGTCCTGCTCAGTTTTACTCAAACTGAGGGGGAAAAGCACTTAAAGGCTAGTAAAGACAGCCATGTTCATCTCTCTAGAATATCAGGCAGACTGAGTATTGCTCTGTAGAAAGTTTATTTCTGCAATCTCAGGGAAAGACAATTTCTGAACGCTTCCTAGCTGTTTTTGAAGTTCGAGAAGAGCTTATACTGAATGGAATTCGTTTCTCATTTTTCCTGTGTTCTGCTAACTACAAGCCAAATCCTGCAATCAGAACTCCTACTGACTTCAGTAAGACTTCTGCTTTTGCCTAGGATTGCAGAATCAAGCTGTGTTTGATACCATTTCTGTTGAGAAATACAGACTGTTGCAAATTATTTGTTTTTACTCAGAGTGGATAGAGATTGATGATTTTTTTTAACCATGCAATGGGAAAGTTGATAAAAATCAATGAATTAAATCAGGCTTTTGGTTTGATTATTTAAATTGATTTAAATCAGCTTCATTTAAATCAATCCATCCTGCTTTTACTATTTGGTGGGATAAAGCATCCATAAAAATTATTGAAAGATGATCCCAGCAGAGGAGAATCCTTGAGTGGCTTGTAGTACTTGTCATCCTACCATTTGCTTCTGGGCCCAGTTTCTGACAGGGGCCATGTCCAGATGAGCATGCAAATTTGGTTCCCTGGGGACAAGTACCAGTGGCAGACCTTGTGCTGCAGCTACTTGTCCCCGGGGAACGCCCATGCCATGCACGCTTTGGCAAGTTACCCCGGGGGTGGTAGGGAAGGCAGGGGCCAGTACTGTGCTGCCCCAGCAGCCTTATCTGCGGTCCTGGGGGCCTCCTGGGGCTGCAGCTATGGAGCTTCTGCTGGGCAGAGCCTGGCTAGCAGCCACGGCATGGGTCTGGGTGGCCCAGCTTCAATTTCAGCAGTGTGCGCTGCCTGTGCATACACTACTTCAGTTTTTTTTCCATGGGTTTTAGGGGTCAAAAAAGCTGTGGAAATAAAAAACCAAAGCAACGTACACATGGGCAGCATACCCTTGCAGCGTGGAGAACACTTCAGTGTGTGGTATGTGGCGCTGCAGACATGTTTGTGGTGCCACATACCATACGGCCACACTTATCTGGATGCGCCCAGTGGGTGCATCTACACATTCATTAATGCACTTTAGGTAACGCACATTAAATTTAGTACCTCCATTGTGAAGTACTTAAAAAGGCGCAATAACCTATTTTAATGTGCATTAGCTAAAGAACACATTTTTTGTGATGCTTTAATGTGCATTAAAACAGGCTAATGCGCATTAAAGCACACATGTAGATGTGCCCAGTGGGTGCATCTACACATGCAATTAAGTTGCAGTAATAAGCTCCAGTGCTTATAACTCCAGCATTTATTGCTTCCTGGGTGCCACATTTACACGAGTGCCTGCCAGCCCAGGGCTGCTCTGACCCAGCTCAGTATGTTGCAGGGGGGCTGGCTGGAGTACTAAGGTGCTCCAGTGTGGGGCTAGCCGGTGGGGCAGCTTTGTGCCCCAGCGAGCCCCTCCAGCATCTACATGTACATTGCTGCAGAGTAAAAAACTCCACAGCTGGAGAGTACTTGTATTTACAAGTAAACTCATTTAGTAAATACAAGTACTAGCCTGCTGTGTAGTTATTAGTTTACTCCTGCCTAATAGCATTGCTCGTGTAGATGCAAGACATTTACTGTGCAGCTAATTAGTCAACTGCAGTAAACATCTTGTGTAGATTCACCAAGTTTTTGCCAGGAAGAGATGGTTTGGCATTGCTCTTTTCTGCATTCTGTTGCTGCTGGTACAGGGATGAGCCAGGAGGAAATAGAGCAATACAGAAACTGTTCTACATTACACCAGAGATGCTGTGACCTCAGGATTTAGGGAATACTAATTGGCATCCTTTCATCTGCGAGAGATGGTGGATATTGCATCCTATGGTGGAGATGGTTTGCAGTGTCTCAAGTGACTGAATAGTCCAATCAGAGATTTGTATGATCTGTGGCAGTGGTTGCAACTATGTGTGTCATGCTTGGGTAGTTGGGGAGCTGCTTGCTTCTTGCAGACTCTTTTCTCTTCAAGCTGTTGGAGCCAATTCCTGTCAAGGACTTTAATGCCCTGGTGGAGACGGTGACGCCACTTGTTCTGATTGCTTGCCAAGGTTTCCAATTGGTCAGGATCCATTCCAAATGCCTTCATATCTCGCTTGCACATGTCTTTGTAGCAAAACTTGGGATGTCCTGTTGTTCTTGTTCCCTCTGATAGGGAGGGAACAAACACACACAATTCTCTTATCTGTGAGCTAGGCTGTAGTACAGAGTTTGAACCATATAGTTTATTCCATATTACTTTTAAAAAACATGTTCTAGCTTGGTTTCATTAGGGAGACTGCAACTTTTAATTTGTCTAAATTCTTCTGTTGCATTTTTTTCTGTTTGTGCAAAACTGAGGAAAGATAGTAGAATGAGTGGGTCTCATACCACTCTGAACGATAAAGTTACAAGGCTATTAAGATATAGGAACCAAGTTCCAGCCTTTATTACAGAAAGCCGGATATTCAAAATGCAGGCCTACCTGTGTATTGTGCACATGTAATGATGTGGATGTGCATACTTTCAGCTATGCAAGGGTATATGGAGTATAGTGTAATCAGGCATTAATCAGGCATGCCTGATTACCAGATTGCATGTGCACATGCAGTAATAAGTGCAAAAACTTACATCCTGGCATGTATTTTAAAATAATCTCTTTCTTTCATTAATTAACATGAATATTTATAGTAATACACAGTTATATTCATATTGAAAGCATCCATATTCTTAGGGGAAATTTAGTTAGTGCCATCACACAGAAAAAAAAATATCTGATCCATTTATCTACATTCTTTTTATGACAGCTGAATAAGGCCATATTTAATTTGTTTCAATATAGATCAGTAATCAATTTTTTGTTTATTTTACTTATAAAGAACAAGAACAGATCTGTTCCAGTAATTTTAAATGTAATGAAATTGCAGCACTAGGAGACATAGAAGATGAAGTTCATTTTGCCTGGAGGAAAAGAAATTGTCAGAAATAAATATACCAAGCTGAGAATGGATTTCCACATTTTCAGCACTGATAAAATAAAAAGCTTCTCTTCTCTCCCACTGATTATGGTTCCTCTATATTAAAATGAGTAAATTGCACAAGAGAATTATTTTACACATGCTAAATATATTTTATTGTCTGTCCCAAGTAGCAACCTTCATTCATCTCATAACAGATTTGAAATGTATCTTTCTGAACAATCCAAGTCATGTGACAGAGCTCCATTTTAAAATGAAGCTCAGCAAAGCCAGCCTTAGTGAAAATGGTGCCCTGGGTGAACTTGAATGGGGGGGGGGGGGGTCCCTAGGACCCCACTCCTGCATCCCCTCCCCCCTCATGTCAATGCTGCAGGCAGGCAGGGTGCAGTCCAGGGGGAGGCAGAGGAGCATGGTGTGCCAAGCAGGCCAGTGGGCAGGCACTGCTGCTGCCACCCACACTGCCTGGCCTGGTTCCCCCTGAGCAGTGGCTAGAAGATGGGGGCAGGCTGGGCTGGGCACCACTCCTCCTGCCTGGGGTGGGGATCAGCCAGGGGCAGCGGGTAAAGAGCACTGCTGTGAGCATGGGCTGCTCACACATGTTCGATCATGGGTGGCTGTGGTGTCCCCTTGACCACGGTGCCCTGGGCAGTTGTCCATGTTGCCCACCCCTAAGGCTGGCTCTGATGCCCAGTGGAAGTCCTGTCAAAGCAATGACAGAACCCTGAAGCTTGAAGTTTGATGGTTGTATGAAAGACGTAGGAATCAAGTAGCATTTTAAAATAATACATTGCAGCTAGAATTTATTTTGTTGTGACATATTTGATTAGGATTGATTGCCCGTCTCTAATTTAAATGAAGTCCTTTGTTGGGGATGGTTTTCTCATGCCCCATACCCCACGACACTCCAGCCCCAGATAGTTCCCAGCAGCCCCTGCCCACATCACTGTGGACGGTTTCCATGGAGACCCCAGCAGTGCCAGAGCCACGACAGTGTGGGGCCAGGGTTTCCATGGAGATCGGCCCCAGCAGCACAGATTGGGTGCGTGGCTGGGCAGGGAGCTGCTCCGGGGCTGGGATCTTGCAGTGGTGACAGTATGGTCCGGAGCTGGGGCAGACCCACGATCTGCTGTCTGCATGCCCCTGCCTGCATGCCGAGGCTGGCAGTCATCATCAAAAATACGTGACACGGTGTGTTTGGCCACAGCTAGTCTGGATTGTCACGAAGACCGCAGCGGTGGAGGTTGGCTGCACACAGACCTTGCCCTGTCTGGCACCTATTCAGCAAGGCCCACTGATAGTGTGGCATGTTGAAGCCAGGTGGGCAGACTGTAGGATCTGTGACAAGGCACTTGTTTGGTACTAATGTTGACCTTTCCATTCCTCATCCCAGAGGGTCTCTGCCATGCAGGCCTGGTGCAGCAGTTTGGACTTCCCTGTGGGAGGCATCAACCCCTACCCCTTGAGCAAAAAGAGCAACCGCATCTGCAGCAGAATTGTCTCAGGCTGACCACCCCAGAGGGGGCAGAGGTGCCTGCAGCCGGATACTCAGGCAAGGCTCTTTTCGGAGGTTGGTTTATTTCCCACATTTACTTTCATCCATGCATTCAAAAAAAAGAAAACTAGAAACCGAGGAGACTGCCAGCCCCTGTGGGGTGTCCCAAGCAGAGCTCTCCCGAGATGACTAGCTGCTGGGAAGCAGGGCTTTCTGACTGCCAGGGTTGGGACAGGTGAGTCGCCTGCTACGTAGCTGGGATTGTTTGGCTGGAGAGGGCTGGGAACCACCTGGAAAAGCAACAGAGCAGGGAAGCACCAAGCAAAGAGGCTCTGAGGCCCCTGGAAATGGCTCACAGCTGCTAAAGAGCTGCTCCATACACCCACCTCGAGCCACAGTTGGGCCCCGCCAAACAGATACATCTGCTGTCACCTGCTCCCCTGTGGCTCCGACAGCTGAGAGCCCTACTGTAGAGCAGCATTGCCGGATCTTAAATATGAAATTATTGTATTGGAAACTCAAAATTATCATCTTTTCTGAAAAGCTATTGTACATTTATATGCAAATAAGCATGTAAATTAATCTTATTTACTTTATTTTGCTCACTGTGACTGAGCGAGAACCAGATCATCAAAGTTGAAACACAAGGGAAATACTGTGACCATTAAGGTGGTTTTCTTAGTTGCTGGGAATAACCTATTTCTGGCATGGGGCAGTACCCACGGAGGTAATGTATAGTTAACCTTCCACTTCCTTTTCCCGTGGGAAGATCTTAGTTTTACGCCCACTTGATGGAAACGGGAGGTTCCTCCCTAGCTCGATCCTGCGGCCGTACGGCTGAAGACAAGCAAAACTCGGTGGCGTCCAAACCCCAAGTCTCCGGGCGTGGGCCGGCATGTAGGATGCCTGCCAAAGGATTTGGAAACAGCTGAAGCCCCAGGCAGGGGTGCAGGATGTTTGCCGGTAGCAGGGCCACATGCAGTTCTTGAATGACTCAACAGATTTCAAATTGATTTGGCTTGGAACGTGAAAAATTATATATTTGGAGGCAAGCAGTCATAAGCAGGGATCCTGGTTTTCTCCGACGTAAAAGACTCCCCAGTTTTCAGTTGAAAAAAAGTAACCCCAAATCCATCTTTTCCCGTGATTTAAATGAGACACCACTATATCTATACTTATATATTAGTGGTGTTTCATTTAAATTACAGAAAAAAGTGGACTTGGGGTGACTTTTTTTAACTGATTTTTTTTTAATCGCAGAAAAACAAGATCCTGGTTTCTTATGACTCATCAGCAAGCCCCAAACTCAGTTAAGACTCCCTGAGCATGACTTGGGTTTTGCTGCAGCAATGAGGCGTCTCCGCGCCCCTCGCCACCCCCGCACTCGCGCCGCTGCCGCACGAACGCAGGTCGCAAGGCTCCTGCAGACACTGACATCAGCGGAGCCCCCACCCCCCCCGCCCACGTGACCGCCCCTCTCCCGCGGGGTCCTCCGGCCGCGCTGGGGCGCTCTTCCCCGTCCCTCCCCTCGCAGCCAGGTGTCTAGTCCAATGCCTGCCCGCCCGGCGGCCGCGCTCTGCCCTTGGGCGCGTTTCCTGGCGCAGGTCCGCACGCGCTGTGCGGCAGGGGAGCGTCCGCCCTCGCGAGTCAGGCGCCGAGGGGCAGCCCCGGCGCACGCAAGCCCCCGGCCCCGCCCCGCCCCGCCCCCGCGGCCTGGCTCGTGACGCGGCGGCCCAAGATGTCGACCAAGAATTTCCGAGTCAGCGACGGGGACTGGATCTGCCCGGACAAGAAGTGAGGAGGGGTCGGGGTTGCGGCTGGGCCCGCTCCTACGGCTGGGCGGGATCCGCCACCTCAACCTGGGGTTTGCGGGGGGAGCCCGGAGCGGCCCGGCCGGGCCGACCTCCCCCAGCCCGGGCCTGCTCTGCTCTTGCCCCGTTATTTCCCTGCCCTCCGGGCCGGGGGAGGGGTTGAGGAGCGGGGCCATCGCCCGGGGGAATTGGGGCGCTGAAATGATCAGTTACTTCCCCCCGGGCCGGCCTGAGTTTCCCCCCAAGTTTGGGTTACCAGAAGGGTTTTCCCCAGAGAGTTTCCCGTGGCAGAAATCGAGCTCCTGCTTGGAGAAAAAGAAAATCTATTTTTGCAAAGGTTTTGACTCTCAAAAAAAATAAATAAATTAGGATCTACCTGATTGGATGAAGAGCAGCTAACGTAGCCCCTGAGCCGGGAGGCTGTCGCCTGCTAAGAATCACCCCTCTCCTAATACGGCGTCCCCGAGAGGCTGACTCACCTCTCCAGCAGGGTGCCGCGGCGCCACGTTAGCCCCGGTGGTAGCACCGGCACGATTCAGGAGATGAAGCCAGGGACTTTGCATCCAAATCCATAGTGTCCAAACTGTTTTGTCCTGCTCTGGGCTTTGCAGCAGACGAATTGCTCTACTGTTTTTCTGTAATTAAACAAAACGAGTAAAAACAGGAAGAGTTGGCATTTCCTGAGAATGATTTGAATCTAAAACCGTTGAGAACTGCTGCTCTACAGGCATTTTTATATGTGCTCTGGGACGGCGCCAGACACTTTAATTGGCAAGCCAGGCTAATTACAGGCTCTCGCACATCACATGTGTCAGTGTCCCCACACTGAAAAAATGGCAGCGGGGCACTTTGGACTGAAACTCATTGAACGTGTTTCATTTCTGAGCACCCCACTGCCATTTTTTCAGTGCAGGGACACTGATACACGGGACACAGAAGGTTGCCCCCACCCCAGAGCACGGTTAATCAAATCTGCTCCGACACGCCAGATTTTCAGCGCATCGGAGCAGGCTCCTCATATGCCTATATGAGCCCTAAGGTGTTACCTTGCTCTGCTTTCTTCCTGACTTCAGATTAGCACAACTGACTGTGTCTTTCCTAAGTGACAAAATGTTGGTTGAGGTGTCAAACTAGATTGTAAGAAGAGCAAGTAAGTCCTGATCCCACAGCTTGTTCTTTGCATGTGAACTCCCTGGGCCTTTTTGAAGTTCAGGTTAACGTCAGTGAGACTTCATATGAAATAAATCCCAGGAGCTAGGTCACAAATTATATAGTTAAGTACGTATGGAAGTAGAGGTGCACCAATACATTGTATCAGCACCAATATGAAGAAAATTGTCTGTACCAGAAATTGGCCCGATGCGGCTGATAATTTGGCTGATAAATTCCCATGTGTGCAGCCACAGCGCAGCACATAAGAGGTGAGGAGCACACCCCGGCAGCGTGGAGAGCTGCATGCAGCTGGTAAGTCTGTTGTGGTGAAAGGGGAGGGGGGGGGAAGGAAGGGGCATGGGAGGGCAGATCAATGCCCCCCCCCATGGTGAGGGAGGAAGGGGGACAGGGGCAGACACTACCCAGCTGCAGTAGGGCAGAACAGAGGCATGGCTTGTTCCGGGGGCACGGGGAAGGGGGGCAGCTCCCTCTGCTGCTTGTACCCCAGGAGGGCACGGGGGGGGTGCCCCTGGATCTGTGTGGAGCAGGCTGCAGTGGAGGGTGCCACCAGGCTCTTCTCTGCGGGGGCTGGGCCCGGGGTGACGAGAAGTGCCCCAGCTGCAGTCTGTGTCATCCCCGCCCCCGCAGAGTGCAAGCAGCAGCAGGCCCCAGACAAGCCAAGGCTCTGCCCTGCCCTACCTGGGCAGCGTCTGCCCCTCCCCCACTCCCTCCCTCACCACAGAAGGCATTGATTCCCCCCCCAATGCCCCTTCCCTCCCCCCTCCCCTTCCACCACAATGGACTTACCAGCTGCGTGCAGCTCTATCGGCCAATATGCCTTCTTAAAAATCGGCTATTGGTATTGGTTCCCAAAATCTATATTGGTGCACCCCTATATGGAAGTAAACTTCTACTATGAAACATGGAAGGTCTTCAGTCCTTTTTATAGTACTTGAGAGTTGCTCTGTGTTTGAGATTTATATTTAAAGAGTTATATAGGTATCTAAATCAACATAATAAAGAAAAATACTGACTCGTGCTAGATGTTTACAGTTATTCAGTGTTACTACTGTGAAAGTGGGCAAAAACTGAAAGTGTTAATGCTTTGGGATTTTTTTCTGTTTTCCTCTATTTTTTTTTGCAACAAAAAAACCCTAAATACACTATTTAAGCTAGTTTTCCAGCACTTTAGAAAATAACATTCGGCCTCTTAAAGATAGCTTGCCAAGATAAAAGTGTTCTCAGATAGTTTGTGCAGTAATTCTACTTTAATAAACTTAATTCTTGTAGTTAATATTAAAATCTATCAAGTTAGGGAAACTTGCATGCTAGTACAGAATGAAATTATTCGGATTGTAGAAGGCAAGGATCTCTTAGAGTGGTATCTTTTATTGGACCACCTATGTAATTGGGATAAAGTCAGACAAGCTGACATTCTTTGATCAGAGGAAGCCAGGCACAGCACACTCAGGTTGCAAGAAAAAGAAAACTCTATAATACTATATTCTTAAATGTTTTCCCAACATTGATTACTACTTCCATCCTTTTCCTCTGTTCCCTCTGTTTAAAAAAAAAACCAACCAGATGTGTTGAGATATGTTTCATGCAAATATATTTCCTTTGTTTCAGGTGTGGAAATGTTAACTTTGCTAGAAGAACAAGCTGTAACAGATGTGGTCGAGGTGACTATCTTTCCTGAATAGACTCCTCCTCTTCCCCCTAACATGAATGAAATACTACATCTATAAGAAAATGATTTATTGAAAACTGTTTTTAAATCTACTTTCAGAAAAAACAACTGAAGCCAAGATGATGAAAGCTGGTGGGACTGAAATAGGGAAGACACTTGCTGAGAAAAGCCGTGGCCTTTTCAGTGCAAATGACTGGCAGTGTAAAACGTAAGCCCAATTTGAAATAGTAAAATAATCTGTAGTGTGCATATGATTAACTGGATTAAAGATAATAGTATCTTGCATTATGGTGCTGATGGAATCAAATAGCTGTGGTCTTTACTGATTAGGAAAGAGAAATTGGAGCCCTAAATTATAAGTGATTTTTTTAAGTGTTTTGTATGGTTTATCATTAGATTAGCATTCATTTTAAATTTGTCTGCAGATCAACCAATATTTAATAAATACCTCTTTCTAAAGACAGCATGAGTTTGTAGTTAAGCATAAGATTCAAAGTTTTTCTTGCCAGCCTGCCTTAAACTGTCCATTTAACTGCAGGACACTTAGTTCACTGCTAAAGTCTGCCATATGTGAATGAATTTTTTTCTGACTAAGAGATAGGAATAAAACATACTTTATTATAGTTTTCTGAAGCATTATTAAATATTTGGAAGGTGTGGAAAAATAAGTGTTGAATACAAATAAATTCAGAGCTATTTCTCCCCCAAAATATTCATGTTTAAAATTTCAACAATTTAATTTTTTCTGAAAGTGTTTTTACAAAGGTCCGTTGGACCACACTTAATTTTGATTGTTCAGTTTTTACAGTGTAGATGATTTTTACAGCCTGTGAAACCTGGTTACTACTTTTGATTCCCATTTCATAGATTCATAGATATTAGGGCTGGGAGGGACCTTGGAAGATTGAGTCCAGCCCCCTGCCCGAGGGGCAGGAAGTCAGCAGGGATCATAGGATCCCAGCAAGATAAACATCCAAATGTCTCTTAAAGGCATTCAAAGTAGGTGCTTGAACCACCTCCGGCAGCAGCCTATTCCAAACCTTGGGGGCTCGGACAGTAAAGAAGTTCTTCCTTATGTCCAGCCTGAAATGGTCATGGAGGAGTTTGTGACTGTTCAGCTTCATCATCCCTTGGGGTGCTCTGGTGAACAGATGTTCCCCCAGATCCTGGTGAGCACCCCAGTAAAGTTATAGGTGGCTACCAGATCACCCCTGGGCCTGTGCTTTTCCAGGCTGAAGAGTCCCATGGCTCTCAGCCTCTTATCATAAGGTCTGTTTTCCTGACCTCTGATCATGCGCATGGCTCTTCTCTGGACTCTCTCAAGGTTTTCCACATCCTTTTTGAATTGTGGAGCCCAAAACCAGACGCAGTACTCCAGCTGCGGTTTCACCAAGGTCGAGTACAACGGGAGAATGATGTCCTGGGATTTGCTTGAGAAGCACCCGTGGATGCAAGCTAGCGTTTTGCTTGCTTTACTAGCTGCAGCATCACATTGCAGGCTCATGTTCATCTTGTGGTCAATCATGACCCCAAAGTCCCTTTTGTCTGTAGTGCTAACCAGCGTAGCACTGCCGAGCCTATAAGGATGCTGCAGGTTTTTCCTCCTAAGGCAGAGAACCTTGCATTTTTTGGCGTTAACACCATCAGGTTCTTGTCCGCCCATTTCCTGAGCCTAGGTTTCCTGAGTCCACCCATTTGCTGTATGTAACCCAAAGAAGTATTAACCCAGTGAAAGTTAATTACAATAAGTAAACAAAAACATGCTGTATGCAATTACAGGAACCTGCATATGTCATAAAATTGAAATGTAGACCAGTCCAAGTATTTGGTAGACTTGGAATAATTGCATATGCAAAATGTTTCTAATCTAAGAATTTGGGCTCCAAGTAGAGCTGATAAGAGTTGTGTGGTATGTACTCAAGAAAATAGGACAGTCTCCAGTTGCCTTTTGTTTTTTTTAACCTTTTAAAGCATTCATTTTGCTAGCTTTTTGTCTTCAATCTCCTGCACCTTGAGGCAGATAGGTTTATTTGCTGGTGAGAGCACAAACTGATATTTTTGTGTGTATGTGTTCAAGCATAGGTCAGAATCACTGGCATAAATGTTTTTGAGCTCTCTTACTTTACTCCAGATATTAGAAATGTAGTGACTGTAGAGTATTTTCCAAAACTTGAAAGCTGTGGATTTGCTCCGTGACCATTAGTCTTCCTCTTCAGTTCTGTACATGCCACTTGCAAAGTAGTAGAAAGGGAAATTCAGTAACTATCAAATTTTACTCAAGTTTCTTTGAAAAAATATTAAATGCTACGTTGCCCTGTCTTTAAAGGGATTTTTTTACTCCTCCCTTATACAAAAGGCTATATCCAGAGAGCATTTGAAACGAATTGAGTTCTGCACTCATTCTGTCCTCAAGGGATGGCTGTTTATGTAGGCATTTGTTTTTTCTTCAGTTTATTCATATAACTAGTAGACATTTTTTCCATCTCTAGAAAATGTTGAATTTTAGTTTGTTTTAAGTAAATGTGAGCTTTACAAGTTACATTTGCCCCTTTGTGCCTATCAGATATCACCCATACTCTTCTATTTCTCCTTCTCCATGTTGTGCTGCTTTTTGTGCCTTTGTTTACTCTTTGACCTCGATGGCCATTTTGTTATCTAAGCACTCTTTCTTTATATATAAGGGATCCTGGAGGTTGTTACAGGTAAAATAACATTACTTAATCATATGAGACCAATGTTACTACTATTAAATGACTTGCTTTTTAGACTTTTGTGCATTTTATACCTATGCCTCCCTTGGGGCACTTTGGATTCGCTACTGTGTCCGCATGCTGGCAGAATTCCCAAAGACATCTTTATGTGCTGAAGTGCTGCAACATTAAACATTACTTATATGGAGCTCCATTTAATGTAGTGAACTAAAAACATGGGAAACTTATTTTAATTCACTTTTAAGTTTCATGTTTGCTTGTTTTATTTTTTTATCCTGCAATGTTGCTTAGTTTTCAACCCCTTAAATTTGTAATAGGAATATGGTATTCTATACTTACGTTCTCTTTTTTTTCCGCTCTGAAGTTGTGGTAATGTGAATTGGGCCAGAAGATCAGAATGTAATATGTGTAATACCCCGAAGTATGCAAAGTTGGAGGAACGGACAGGTAAGAGTTATTTGTGTTTTAAAATACTTGAATGAGCTTTTATAAAGAATTTGTTCAACAGAAGAATAGATCTATTCTTTTTCTGTAAGCAAAGCACAAGTGAAAGCTAAGCACTGGCATTTTCTGAGGTGCCTTGAGTCCAGAAAGGTTGAACAGCAGTGAACTATAGGGTCCATCCAATCTAGAATTATAACAATCAGGAATAGGTTACAACAGATTTCTAGTGTGATGTGTGGACTGGACTAGAACATTCATGAACAGACTAAGGCTTTGGTCCCATTCTAATACATTTAAACTCATAACTGCATTATGCAATGGAACCTGTTTTAATGGCGTGAGGGTCACAGCCATGGTCTAAAGGGATTCTCTGACTACGTTGTAATTGTGGTACCAGGGGTGACACTTAAGAGGGTGCATGGGGGTGAACATGCATCCCCTGTCTGGCCTCGTTCCCTGTTTAGCAGGGGGGCAGGTGAGAACACCAGTGCCTCCCCTGCAAGCATCGGCCAGCAAAATTGGCCATGCCGCTTCCAGAAGTGGCCGCAGGGGTGTGGCTGCTTTTATGATAAGCAACATTGGCCGCTGGGGGACCCCCGCCCCCAACTCAAAAGGCACCAGACACCCATGTGTGGTATAGTGCACCTGACTAGGTGACTTAGTGACTAAAATATATGCACTGTTATTTAGGAAGTTTAGGGTATTGAGAAGAGGATAGAATGGTGAATTTATTCCTTAGAAGAAAAAGTACAATTTATCCTCTTCAGTTTCTTTCAAAACTTATAGTTCTGGAAACTAAATTGGATTCACATTTTTTTCCTAGTAAGCATTGAAAATGCATGCAACTTCATACATACTTTATAAACCACAATAAATTGTAGCAGAAATTTAAGTTGAAAATTAAAATGAGCAGTTCAGAGCACTCTTTCTGAGTGCATCAGAAAACAATGGGAACAACAAGCAATGTGCAAAATTTCTGAGGGATTTGTATTCCAAGGGCTCCTTAGTTGTGGAAAAAGATAATTTAGAACCCGTTTTAATTGCTTATCATTCAGTTGTAGGACAAAAAGTTCAGTCCATTTACTTTTACTTAGCTTATTTACATAAAGAGTATCTTTGTTTAAAATTTGCCTGCTTATGTTAATTCTTCTCTTGAATCATTGTTCTCTTTGTGGCCAGTATTTGGCTGCACTAGTGACATTTGGTACATCAAAATACCCGTGATAAGATTCCAGGAGGGTTTTTTTTGCAAATGGCACTAATGATATGGAAGGAAGAGACTTATTTTTTTATAGGGAAGCTAAATTTGGGTAGATACAATTTAGTGGCAGTTTGTCCCCTTTGCAGAGTGCTTTGAGACTTACCGACAAAAGTTAGGCAATATTGTCTGTGCAACATAATGAGAACAGAATCTGTAACTGGCTATTTGTAAGTGTTGGTAAGACTGACGCTGGGCTGCAGTGGTATAGGCAGAGAAAATCCTGCCTTCATCAGGGCATCTCTTAAGGCAGTCCTCTTGCAACCCTGTGATTTTATATTGCCAGTAATAAAGGAATATGGTAGGTCACTCTAAGGTGAGCAGAAAAGATGATGAAGGGGTTACAATGCAAAATATGAGAAGTAGAGTTAAAACTCTTTTTATCCCAAGTAAACACATCAAATTATGGCAGAACAATATAACAGTTTTCAAATATTCCAAAGGGTGCCATAAAAAACACAGAGAACAACTTCTTCCTTGCCATGCAAAGGATGAAACAAGGTATAAACAAGGTTTAAATGACGGCAAAGCAGGTTTAGATAAAATCTTGAGAAAACTTCCTAACTCAAAGAATAGTAGAACATGTTTCTTGGGAAAATTGTAAAATCTCCTGCAGTGGAGATTTTTAGAAAAAAGTTTGATGGATATCTGTCTTGGATGGTTAGGGATAGTGTCTCCTACTTCTGTGCAGGAAGCTGGAATAAATAAACTCGAGGTCCCTTCCAACTCTATTTTATGAATTGACATAAGGCTTTGCTTTTTTAAAAAAAAAAAATTGGACATGGAATTTTTACCAGGCAACCTGGACAAATCAATGACATTTTTGCTTAAGCACAATTATTTCAACTAATGCCCAGTCTTAAGAAGACAGTGGCCTTCCCTTCCCATTTGCTTATTTTAGGGCTAGATTATGCCCTATGCCAAGCTTTGCTTAGCAAAATTAGGTTAGGGCAGGGATTTTCAATCATTTTGCATCATTGTAGCCACAGTGACCGGACACAGAGCAGCGTGCTGCCGAGCGGGTGTGTGGGTAACGAGTGGCCAGACATGGAGCAGCAGCAGCTGTCGCGTGCAATCTTCCTCAGGGTTGTTTTTAACACCACTGCATCTTAAAGTGGCTACTACAAAATATTAAATTCCCCTGCTGGATTAGAGTTTTTGATGGCAGAAGTATTGTTATAGTGGGGCAGATTTCCTTTCTGCCTTAAGCCAGGAGAAACAGAGATGCATGGCCTAGTTGTGAAGTCAGCGCTCAGCACGGTGTTACTCTGCACTGTGGGGATTTGTTATACATTTGTAGCTTCATCATAGCCCTTTTGTGTAATTGGTGGCTGTAGGGCTATAATCATCAAAACAACAGCAGTGGGCTGTCTCTTTCAACAGTTATTTCGTTTTTGCAATTTGATATGTAAGGAACTGTTTTTGACACAGGGGAGTGAAAACAGTTTGAATGGAAATAATGAAATTGCATTATGTTCCTTATATAGGTTTCTTTATGATTTGTGTAGTAAGAAACTTTTACTGTTGACTTAAATATATTTAGCATAAGCATAAATATTTACTAAAGACTTTGAGTTAACACAGTCTAAGACATTATTTTGTAATTTATCTTACTACCTTTTTGCAGGATATGGAGGAGGTTTTAATGAACGAGAGAATGTTGAGTACATAGAACGTGAAGAATCGGATGGGGAATATGATGAGGTAAGACAGTGGGGCCAACCTTTTGGCCTGCATGCTACAAGTTAGCCCACACACTCTCTGAGTGCCACTCCAATCCCCTTTCGCTACCTGATTGGCTACTTTGCTTTCTGTTCCCTGCCTAGTCCGCTGCTCTGCTTTCTGCTCCCTGCCCTGTGTTCCCTGCCTGATTTGCTACTGTTTTCTGCTCCCTGCCCTATCTGCCTCTGTGTTGCCCGACCCCTCCCCAGTCTGCCATGTGCTATGCAGAGGCTGCCTATGCTACTTATGGCACACATACTATAAGTTGGCCACCCTGAGGTAAGGTTATATATAATAGAGGAATGTAGATAATGACATTTGCATGTGCCTGGGAAATCTGCTTGTAAAACTAACTTGGCATCCCTGGTTCTGGTTAGAGAGAAGCTTGTTGTACATGTCTTCTAAGCTGCACATTCTGTTGAATGATTTGCGCCCTAGAATTAATATCAAGTTGATGGAGTGAGCAGCTGTTTTGTTTTCTACCATGATGGAAATTAACTCCAAAAATAATTTATTTAACTGCTTTCACAATAAGTTTCAGATTTCCTACACACCTTAAACAGACATATTCAGTATTGCTTCGCAAATCAAGTGAAGCTAGTTACAAAGCTCATCTGTAAATGTGGCTTTCTCGCATCCATATTTTTGGTGACTTTGTAAGACTATCCGTAGATATGCATGTAATTTTTCAATTTGCATCCGAGATAGATTATTTGAGCATTTATTCAGTGCATTCAACTAATGTTTCATGGTACCAGTTGCCTTCATCAGTGTATTTTGATTGTATTTGAAGTTAAGATTGGGAAAATCTTAAATATAGCATATATGTCTTATGAACTATCAGCTTTTAGGAGGATACTTATTATTACAAGTGTTACTTTTGTTAGGATGGTTTAAACTAAGTATTGGAAAACCACATTCTTATTAAATAAATTTTCTTTGTGATCAGTTTGGTCGCAAAAAGAAAAAATACCGAGGGAAACCAGTTGGTCCTGCATCTATCCTGAAGGAAGTAGAAGATAAAGAATCTGAAGCAGAAGAGGATGAAGATGAGGATGAGGATCTTTCCAAATACAAATTAGACGAGGTAAAATTCCTTTTGCTACCAACATGCCTTGAGTAGTTACTGTAATGTAGTTTATAAGTAGAAGGCCTTATTCTTTGCTGTTCTTATCTCAGTATTGTTGCACATTATATAAGCAATTGCTAAATTATTCACTCCAAACACATGTGCATCTTGATAGAGTTGGGGTTAAAAAAAGATTAATTGAAGACAAGTCAGCCTGACATCTGCTGCTTTGCTTTGAATAGCTACTGTTGGAATCTTATCACTTAAACTGTAATTCCTTTGTAGTTTAAAAAAAAACATATTGAATTTTTCTGAGGTGGCAAAATAGTTGTTTTAATCTCTGTAATCCAGTACAATATGTAAAAAATGTACACTAAAATGTCCTTCAGTTATCTTTTAGTGGGGATCTACCAAATCACAGTTCCATGTTTTTTGCAGGAAACACAAAATCAGATGGGCTCTGTGAAAAATGGCAGGCTCCGTGATTTTGGTGACCTCACCACAAAAAACAGAACCAAAAAAAAATCTTGCTGGCAAGCTGAGAAAAGGGCAGGAAGCCTTGCAGTCTTGAAGCATAGAACGGGTCGGGCGAGGGGGTGCTGCTCACAGCAGGAAACATGAAGGCTGCAGGCAGCTGCACTGTGGTCCCAGATCAGCTGTGGCAGGCAGTCAGGGGGCTGCACTGTAGTCTGTGGAGCGCTGCCCTGCCCTGGCTTGTGCACATGCAGCTGGTCCAGGGCTCTGGGCAGGGTGCAGCCACCCAGCTGCCTGCCACCAGTGGCTCAGAACCACAGTATTGCCTGCAGCCTCCGCAACTCCTGCTGTGAGCAGCCCTGACCACCCCCCCCCCCCCCCCCAATCATGTTCCAAGACTTCAGGGTTTCCTGCCCTTTTCTCTGTTTACTGGTAAGTTATTTTGTTTTCTGGGTTTGTTTGGGGTTTTTTTATTTAAGTAAGCCTGCCAAAATCGTTTAGCCCACTGCTTGAGGATAGCCTGAAATTGTGACTTAATTACCCTGATTAAGCCTGGGAAACCAGTTAATCCACACACAGTGTGTGGATTGATGGCTTCCCCATGCTTAAGCAGGATAATTCAGCTGCAGTTTCAGGCCATGTGGCAATTAGTACTACATGCGTGAGATTATTGTTAAATGATGCTAGCTTTATTTTTGCTAAAAAGTTGCAAAAAATGGTTCTAAACTGCAATTATTTTCCTTTTAATCCATAATAGTTGTTCCTTCAGGCCATTATCCTGCAAGGACATATGCATGGAGTTAGTATTATACAGTGATCATCCAAGCCAGTGGAATGTCTTATAATGGGGGTGGGCAGCATGGAGTCTGGCTGCTGGCTGGATCCACTGTTTCCCAGCAGCCCCGCCCATGTCACTGAAGCCAGTTTCTGTGGATACCCCAGGAGCAGCAGGGCAGTGGAAGTGGATTGCAGCTTTGCCCCAGCTCCAGATCATGCTGTTACTGCCGCAGGATCCCAGCCCCAGAGCAGCTCCCCTACCAGCCATGCACCTTGCCAGTGCTGCTAGGGCCAGTCTCCATGGAATCCCTGGCTCTGGGCTGTCACTACCCAGCTGCTCCTCAGGTCCCCATGAAAACCAGCTGCAGCAGCGCAGGCAGGGGTTTCTGGGAAATGGAGTCTGCCACAGGCCCAGTATGGCCCATGGGCCAGACTTTGCCTGCCTCTGCCCCATCTTAGAATAAGGGTGTCAATTTAAATCTTCCAGAGCTATGTAATGTGGCCTAGAACAGGGCAGGGCAGGGCATGCCACAAAAATGGGGGAATAGAACCTGGTTGGTAACATGTCTTTTTTATGGCCAAGTGAAGGCTGCACTGACCCCTATACCACGTACATATGTAGACTGCAAGAAGCCCCACAGTAAAGATCTGGCCAAGGGGCAGAGTGAATTTGACACCTCACAAGGTGATTCTTAGAATAAGAGGAGGTCTTTGGCACATTTAGGCCCTAGTTCTGCAGTGTGGTAGCCTTCAGCCCAATCTGGGACTGCTACTAGGCATTTACCAAATATAAAGTCTTGTTTCTGTTTTTAAAACTCTTAAGACAATTACTGGACCTCAGTAACAAATGCTACCATTATGGTTGGCTATGTTATATACTAATAAGGGAGGTTTTTGAGGATCTTTCTTAAGGCCACGTGTTCGGTAACAGTTTGCTTTTCAACAGCGCGCAGTCAGTGCTTATTTGGCTATCAAGAGTTTTTTAAGAACTAGCTTATGTAGTGGTTACTGCTATAGAATAAAAGCTAGTGAACATCGTGCTTTCAAATGAAGACAACGGTTGAAATACAAAAACTATTTTCTGTACATTTTCTTCCTATTTAAATCTTCAAACAAAATTAAGGTTCTGTATTTTGTAGGATGAAGACGAAGATGATGCTGATCTCTCAAAATACAACCTTGATGCCAGTGAGGAGGAAGACGCTAATAAAAAAAAGAAATCCGACAGGCGCAGTCGTTCTAAGTCTCGATCTTCCCATTCACGATCTTCATCACGCTCATCCTCCCATTCAAGCTCAAGGTCTAGGTCCAGGTAAACGGGTACAGGTCAAGGGTAACGCCAGGCAAAATGTCAGTATCTAACTTCTTTATTTTTACATCTTTTATTCTTGATTGACTTACAATTTCAGTAAAATAATATAACTGTTTTACATGTTCAGTTTACACAGGTAGATAACATGTCCTAGCAGCCTTCTATTTACCAGTTCTAAATCTGGGAACTTCCTTTAGTTTGTCACTTTATTTTAGTGAATTAATTTTTATGAGACAGCTAAGTCACCAGAGTTTATGAAAAATGAAACCTGATGTGTTTGCTCAGGTAATTGAAGGCCTGTTGGCTTATTGGTGAGTATAGGAAATGCATGCTTTATCAGGGTACTGAGGTTCACAATTGCAGTAAACGGGCTGTTAAACAGCAAAGCTGAAGGTAAAGCATTCAAAACATGAAAGGGCAGGGTTGGAAAATTCCTTTAACATAAAGACAAGAAACTTGAACTTAATTTGGTGAGAAATGGAAGTTGAGGGAGGGAATAAGAGGACAGTAATGTCAGAGCAGCAGGTCCAGGTGATGATCTTGGCTGAGATTTGAATGTGGGCATGTATGGATTTTGAGGAGGACAGATAAAAGCTCTTATCACATATAAAGAATATGGATATGTCATGTTGTAAATAAATATGCCAGCTCTGGGCACATCATTGAACTGTTTAGTTACTCTGAGCTAAGCTATTTTAAGTGCCTTGGAAGTAACAAAGCAAGATTAATTCAGACATAAGACATCACTTTAAGCTTAGTCATTCTGCTGCTTATTTATATGCAAGTCATAATTTATGTTTTGAATTTCCCCATTCTACTGCATAAAGTTCAAGTTTCTCCTCTCTTCATGGCACTTTGCAATATTCCTTGTCTACCTTAAGTGCTCTGCTTGCTGCCTTACGTTTTTTGGCCAATTTATTTTTACTAGCTATGCTAACAGCTGTCTCCTGTTTTGTCTGCTTCTTTCCCAATCATTTTCAGACCTCCTTTCATGCTGTAGACCTTTCCTTTCCTTCAAATACCTTTTATTCACATCTGCCATAATGCCTACAAGGAGCTAAGCAAATAAAGATAACTAAAATAATCGACTCTTGGCAGTTTTTTTCAAAAATATATAGCTTTTTGATTACATGTTTTCTCGAAGGTAAAGCAAGATATTGTGAGCTCAGACAAAAGGCCTGTGTTGTCCTATGTTTGGACAGTACGCTGCATATGTGGGCAATACTAGAATACAAATCTTGTCTAGCATACTACAAAAAACCTGAACTTCAAATCAAATGAAAATATGAACTCATTTGCTAATTTGCAAACCTCAACACTGAGGGAAAGCTTAATTTATCTGGAATTTTCTGGAGTCTCTTTGGTTGTAGCCTTGTTAGATACTTCACTCCATATGCACCACCTTAGATTTATATTTCATAAAAATGAACATACATTGTGTGTCTGGAAGGAATTTTAGTGCTCTTCAAAGGATTCTTTTTTTAATGTACATATTTTTCTGGCCAGAAATAAAATTACAGACTCCTGTTTGTGTGTAGCATGATGAAGAGGATGTAGGTAAAAGTAACATTGAGAGGTGCAGAATGAATTTTTCAAATGGTGTTTGAAAAAATCATCATGCCTTCTGTTCAAAATCATTACTTCAAGCATGATATCATTGTTATGTGCCTCTTGTGTTTTGCATTTTAAAGAGACACCAGTTTGGAAAATATTGTACCTATTTAGGTTATAGGTAATATCTGATTTCAATATTTTAGCAAAATAATTCCATCACACAAATACACTTGAAAATAAATCCTTTAAATCTACCTAGAGAAAAATATATCAGGCTCTAGGGGCTCCTATACACGTGTTCTGGGGTGGGGTGGCGATGGGGGCTGTGCTTTAATTAGAGCTGCTCCGAGATCTGCTGTAATTAAAGCACCCACAGCATCGCATATATTCAGCATCCCACACTTCAAAATGGCAGCGGGAGCACTTTAGTTAAAGTTTGTTCGATGCAAAGCTCCCCGCCACCATGTTGAGACATGGGGACCCTGAATACACGTGACGCAGAAGCTGCTGGAGTGTACTAATGAGCATTAATAAAGTCTGCTCTGTTAATCGAATCTGCTCTGATGTACGTGAATTAGCAATTGTTGGAGCAGAGGTCTGTCACCTGTAGAGATGCCCTATAACTCTTAGTTTAATATACTTCAACACTTCAAGCTTGCAGTGTCCCAGTGAGGCTCAAATGACAGGGTTTGGAGTTGAATTCATGAAATAATGGTTGTGCAATTGTTTTATTGATTTTTACCAAATAAGTTCTACTTCACAATTTAATAGTTCTAAGAAACTTTTAGTACTCTGATAGAAAACCTGATAAAAACTTTAACTTGCATAAAAGCCTTAACTTACACCACTTTATAATACCATGAAATTCTGACTAGACCTAGTATTTAAATAGATTTTAAAATTAGTCAGCATTTAAAAATAAGTTTGAAAAGATAGCCAGATAACGCATTAGCAAAAACCAAAGGACCTAGAACTTCTTTCATGCATCTTGGCCCATATGCTGTAATATAAGGTAAGAGAGAGTGCTGGCTCTCCATAAATAATGAAAGAAAGTTAATGTAACTTCAAAAATGAACTAGCATTAAGAACTAGTTTTATTCTAAATGTCATTTTACAACAGTCTTCGTGCTTTATAAGCGTGTTCAAGTACTGGAAAAAAATCTTCCATGTTGTTTCAGGTCCCATTCAAGAAGCTCTTCCAGTTCCAGATCAAGATCTCGTTCCAGTTCCAGAGAACATTCTAGATCTCGTGGGTCGAAATCAAGGTGAATGAGGTAGCATTCTCTCTGCTTTGCAGAGAGAAATTAAAAAGCAACAGAAGAAACTGCTTGTTTATTTCATTAGAAAATTACTTTGACACTGGAAGAGCATTTAACTCAGTTTCACCTTGGAAGTCGGATATTGCCAGTGTCAGAAGTCCAAGAAGTAACCACTATTAAATAAACAATTATTCTTCAGTATGCAAGTTTGCCCCTCTGTGAGGATTCCTCTGGTCTAAAGATATGCAAGTTGATAACAGTTCTGCAATACTTCAAAGCAAGTTAAATCTGACTGTTTATGCTTAAAATAATTCTTGTACTTTTATTTACTGTTTCCTCTTTGGCTACTAAATGCAAAAAAAGAGTAATACACACTCTTTTTATTTTAGGGTTTCATGGTAATATCGCTAAACTCCTGTTAGACAAAACTGTTGAAATTGCATTTGCAAACATGAAGGATATATGAAATTACTGCTCAACTTCTTAGGTGAATTGCCTCACTGAAGTCACTGAAGCAATTCATGTGCTTCAGGCAAGCAGATTTGGCCCAGTATTGTCCATATAGGCACAATGAAATCTGAGTTAGCCTTTCTTTAAAATATGGCAAGTACTGAACCATGCATAGGAGGCAACATCAGTTGGTATTCTTTGTGATCCTTCTTCACTGAGGCTTCCTTGTAGGCAGAATTATTTTGCAGTAGATGGCAAATTCATCCCTTTTCCATGCAAGTGGAGTATCCATGTGCTCTGAAAGAAGTTGGGTTTGATTGCAGAAAGGGAAATTTGGATCAGGGTGGGCAGCCTAGCATGCAATCATTGCATGGCACAAACTTTTGCTAACGCGATCCTCCTGTAGCATGGAGTATCACCAGGAACTCTCTTTTCTCTTGAATGGAAAATGGCGGAAGTGTGCATAAAGCCTCTGCGAAATGGCCTTTCAGTTCTGGTTTGTCTGCTTGGTAGTTCTGTACTACCATCTGTATTGGCTGCATTTGCCCAAATGTTGAGCTCTGAATTTCAGCATAGCATCATTTGAACAGGTAATATAAAGTGAAGTAGAAACAGAGAAAACTAAATGTTTGACAGTATTTGACATGTTCACTGCAGAAGTATTGTAATGTTTAGTTTGTAGCAGTTGTTTAAAAACTGGAATTAATATTTCCTGGTACATTCAACTGCTTGAAATGTGGGAAACACTTCTATATACACTGAAAACATTTCTGCAGAAAAGTATGCACTAAGTCCTGTTGGTGTGGTGGATTTAACATTAGGCTTACAGCCAGGAAGTTCTAAATTACCTTTTTATCATCATGTCTGACAACCTTTTTTTAAATCCACAAGTGTGCGTGTTGTGTGTGTGTCTGTGGGGAGGAACTTTTTTGTTTTTGTCAATACCTGGATAGCAGTGTCATGCATGCCATTTTATTAACATTTCTGCTCAGTTACAATCAAGCAGGCAAATTTTGGTGGGTAGACACAAGTATTTTTCAGGTCTTCAAACTCTTGCAGTTTTAGTCGCTTTATTTTTGGAATAGCCTTGATTCATAAAATAATATATAAAATGGTAAAGTGAAACAGGTTTCTAAATTGCTTGCACTTGATTTGTTTTTTTCCTAATCTCTTTCATTCTGTAAACTGAAGTATTTAGCAAGAGTAAGGTCCTCTTATAGTTGGTCTCCCATTGTATCTTTTATTTAACAAATCTTAATTCTGAATAACTGAAATAAGACTCCCAAACCACTAGTCTACAGCCCCATATTTTGAAAAGCACAACTAATAAAACTACAGACAAGTTCCATTGAGATTAAAAGGTCTTATTCATTATTAGTTAAGGAGGAGTAAGTATCAAAATAGACCCATATTTGTTAGCTGCTACAGCACGTACTACATGGATTTGATCTCTGTTATAGACTTTTTGGGTTTTTTTGTTGTTTTGTTTGTTTTTCTCTGTATATTATACAAGAATTAAATCTGATTTATTTCTTAATCAATAAAGATCCAGCTCCAGGTCCTACAGGGGGTCTTCAACCCCAAGAAAAAGATCTTACTCAAGCTCTCGTTCATCGTCTTCTCCTGAGAGAGGCAGGAAGCGAAGTCGTTCTAGATCTTCGTCGTCTGGTGATCGCAAAAAAAGACGATCGAGATCACGGTCACCCGAAAGGTTTGGGTTTATGTAGAATAAGAATGGGTGTATTTAAATGTGATGCAATTTCTGAAGAATTGAGATGAAGTGGGAAAGGGTTGAATTTTACCTGTTGGTTTTTCATAATTTCAAAATAGATTTCCTATTTTTTCCCCATTCTACCATGTTCCTTTTTTTTTTTTCTTAACTTTTGTTTCCATCTTTCCTGGTAAAATTTCCTCCTGTTAGGAGCATATCCTGTAGAAAAGGACTGGGTATTTGAAAGTGTGTCAATATTTGAAAGTCTTAATGGGTAATACATTGATTGCTCACTTTATAAGTGAATACTGTTGCATTAAGGGATTGAATTATATTTTCTGCCTTAAATTTGCTACATTTTTAGTATTAAACTTCAATGAGCCTAGAAAGGTGTCAGGTTATTTGTTCAGTTTTTCATGCTGCCCCTATCAAATTTGTCTTCCAACTATTGTAGAATAAAGTATAGTGGGTCTGAATGATGAAATTAATTCAAACTTACTTGTTTGCATGCTTTCTCCATTTGTATCTTTCAGACGCCGCAGGTCATCATCTGGATCTTCCCACTCTGGTTCCCGTACAAGTTCTAAAAAGAAATAGCATATTAAAGTTCACATTTAAAACAAAATTCCAGTCCAGTGCATGAGGCATATTTTTAAGAAGTTGGTGTCTTATTTGGTCAGAAGTGCTAAATCTGCTAGTAGAGGTGCATGTCTGTCCTTGCTTTCTGGGAAACTGCAGCTTTGTTCATTCATGAAACCAGTACAAAAGAGGGAGAGCGTTTTAAGCCATAAACCCCCAAAGTGAATATGCAGTTTCATTATTCCAGTTATCATTTCAGATATTATGTATCAGTATTATTCAGCAGTGTTTAGGGGGGGGATACTTTGTTTATTTTAAGAATATCTATCTGACTTTTTTTCTTCTAGTGTTCGGGGGTCCAGTTAAATTTCTTATAGCTTCCTGAACTGTAATGGAGGCAGGTTACTTCGTTGTGTGGGTTTATTCTCCCAAAAACAATCCTACCTGCCACAAATGGGAAGGAGCATTTCAGAATGTGGAAGATAATTAATTTATTTATTTGAACATATTATACATGGCAATATGCTCCTAATTGATTGATGCACCCCTCTTGGGACCATGGAAAGTTAGTGCAGCTGTAGAGTTAGAAGTACCCTCCCAAGCAAGTAGGAGGAGAGTTCTTAGCTGTGGTTTTCTTTTGGTGTTTAGTTAATAATTGGTGTCATTTTTTTTCACCTCTATGTAGGGCTGAGGATTTTGATGCTTCTTTACATGCAGCCTTATGCTAGATATTACAGTGGGTGAATAAGGTTTCTTTCCCCCCACTTGAAGGTTTTTTATGCACTCTTTTCTCCACAGCTGAAGTCTCAAAGCTGTCAGAAAATCTGGAAATATTTAGCTCTGCTCCTGAATCTTAGCTAATGCCTTATCTTATTGTAATAGGTATTAGGTGCACTACTTTCCTGTGTTAGAAGGTTGTCATCCCCTCTTAGAAAGGGGGCAGACTTGTATGGACATACAGTGATAAAAGCTACTTTTGAAGGTAGGGGGTTATCAAATAGACTTCTTTCAATTATAGAATGATACCTCTAAGCCAGAAATCAGAGATGAATCTGGGCCAAAAAGAGCTAATTTTTGAGCTGTCTAAATTTTGCATATAGTAAATAAACTGCATATACAATTCTGAGATATAAGTGTGTTCTTCTAAGAAGACATTGTTCTTCTCCCTCTAAACTTGTACACACTTTATGGCTTAAAGTGCTTTCCAAATTTTGTTTTACTAGCAATATTGCATTAAAACCTGGTCACTCTTGAGCTCCGTTTGGTTAAGAAAGGTTTGTGTTAACAGTATCTTCGGTGCCATCCCAAGGTAAGTATATTGAGAGACAATAACACATTCTTACCAAAACAGCAATATATCTGCAATTATTTGAATAGTTGAATTATTTGAAACGTTCAGTCTTTGATATTTGTTTTTGTAAAAATGAACTGCGCAAAGACAAACGGAGCAAAATGTCCATGTTTTTCCTTTTGTTGGGGGGGGTTGTTTGTTTTAACAGGCTTTTGGGGGACTGATGGAGGAGCGAAATGTTTTTGGCGTAGAAATATTTTGATAATCCTTTTGCAGGAAAAAATCACCCTGCAACTTTATTGCTTTTTTTTTTCTAATTTCCTTGCTAAATGTAGTGTAAATTGCACAAGAACAAGTTACTCTTGTATCTGTGCCTCTGACTTCTTAAAAGTCCACCTACTGAATTGTAAAAATCACATCTAGTAGATGCTATGTGTGACCTTTTTGGTTTATTCTCGTGCTCTGTATTAAAATGTTGCTGTACTTAACAGATGAAAGTTTTTAAATTTAGCAAATGATAGGCAACAGGCAGCTGAAGAAAATTATGGTTTCATTTGGCTTAGATGAAATGTACCAGTTCATTTCATGAAAAGAATTATCTGTAGACAATGTAAATAAAAGCCTGTGAGTCAAGTAAACAGTGAGTGTTTTCTGTTTAAAATACGTAAAACATCTTTCTTCAAGGCATATACTAATAGTCAAAACACTGTTTTTCTATACTGTAGCAACAGAAAAATGAAGGCCTTGCTTCCAGTCACTGATTATATGCAACATTATCCATTTTAAATATTTTGACTCCAGAAATGCTTCAAGTATTTTGAAGTGTAAATTTCAGTATATGTTGAACAAATCAAAGTTGACTGAAAGGAAAATAGGTATAAATGGTGTAAAATATGAACTGACATGCTGTTTGAAACAAACAGTTGGAGGAAGGGGTTGAAATCATTAGTAGAATAAAGCCTTGCCCCAAATCTAAATTATGTAAGGATGGAAAAAAACCCAAGAAAAAGTGTTGCTATTTTAGCTGCATCTTGTCTTCAAGGAAAAGAAGTGCATAAAAACTTGCACGTTTTGGAGTACATGGCACCAGGATGATCTGTTTTCACTGCAGCTTTTTATATGAAGCTTAAACTATATTATCATAGTTTTCTGTTTCTTAGTATGTTTCAAAGGTCTGTTACACTGTGCCATGCTGTATGATTTACAGACTAACAGATGCACAACTTAAATTCAATAAGACTACTTTTAAATGCAGTATTTCAGTTTACCTTCATAAAGCAGCTTGCTTTAAATAATTGTCTTCACTGATTTTAAAAGTAATACCTTGAAACAAATTAAGTACAGTACAGCAGAAGTGTCTTTATGCAAATTCAAAACATGTTTGACAAGATAATATGAAAAATACCTAAACATTAAAGGTAACGAATGCTTTATACTTGTGCATCTCAGCTGTTTATTAAAATGTTTTTACATAAGTAAGGAAACGATGTTACAGGTATACAAAACAAAGACACGGTATTTTATATGTATTCAAGTTGCATGGCAATTCAATAAGAAAGCTGGGAGTTGAAACTTCATCTTCTAATTCTCAGTGGTCTGATTTAGCTGCTGACTGTCTTATGTCTTCTGGCTAAGGCCTCAATTTCACACCATCCCTCTTCAGGAAATCATTAAGCAGATATTTATATGTCAAGTGCTTACATGCAAAACTGAGTAGCACGCTAAAGTCAATGTTTCCCTGGAGTTTTTCTGCATGCAGTGGATAATGCTATGCTTTAAATAGAAATTCTTTACTGAAGTAGATAAGAGTTCCTTTCCTAGGTTTGCCATAGACTTTCTGTGTGATTTTTGGAGGTTAATTAATCTTCTTCAACTTCAATACCTGTCAGAGATATTGTTAGGCAGAGTTACCATTAGCAAAGCATCTTGAGATCTTCATAAATGAAATGGTAATTCAGAATGTGGTATATACCCTGGAGTAAGTATAGTGCTCATTTATCACTCAACAAGTTCAGCTCTATATGAAAATAAAATTGATTTTGAGGAGAATATATTTTAAAGGTACTTTTTTACCCACTTATACCAAATAAAGTAATATTTGGCATGCAGCACTGTTGACACAACTAAGTTAATCAATATCTCTTTCATCTTTCTAGCTGGAAAGAATCTGTACTTATTAAGGGGTTCCCATACTCATAATAGTAACGAGACTGTTTTCTGTCAAATAAATATGAGTTTCTCTGGATGCAAATCTGCATAATCTTGACAATTGAAAATTTGTAAAGCTGAAATAGTGTGTGCATAATAATGTATACATTATAAGATACAAACTAGTGTGTTTGGTCAGTAATCAGGAACTTATCCAAATTTAGGTGAGCAGTTGTTGCTTCTAATATATCTCTGCTATCCCCTGTAATGTGTGATAGTAGCATTCTGAAACTGTCTCCTCTATTTCAGTGCTGCATTCTAGGCAAATACTATTAGTAACAAGGTAACCAGTAGGCCTGTGCAAATAGGGAAGTATTTGATTCAGATTTGGCTGATTGGGAGGACAGTGATTCAATTCAGAGATTTGGATTACTGTCCTGAATCGATTCGGCCGAATCAGCTTTGGAAGATTCGGCACCAATCCAGAGAGATTCGGTGATTCGGATCACCTGGGGAGAGGCAGGCACAGTCGGGCGGCTGCGAGTTCTATAGCTCCTCCAACTGTGCCTGCCTCTCCCCGGGTAGGGGGAGCCACAGGAGAAGCCCCTATGACTGCCCTGCCTGGCCCCAGCCCCTGCCCCCCCCGGGCACTTAAAAAAAAAAAAAAAGCGCCCTACACTCACTAGCTGCAGGAGTGGCAATCAAGGCCTCTGGGCACTGGTGGCAGAGCCCCCCCATGCAGCATGGGGCCGTGAGGATGCCACTCCTGCCTGGCACCCATGTGGCAGCTGCCTCATGGCATGAGTGCAGTGCGGCTTGGCAGGGCACTGTGCTGTCTGGGAGCTGGGGCCACTGTGGCTGAGCTGATGAATGGAGCCGCCCCAGCTCCCAGGCGAATCGAAAAAGGGAACTGCGGAATTGAACCGGCTTGATTTCCCCAGCGAATGCAGGGTTCCTTTTAAGTGCCGGGAGGCTGGGGCCAGGTGGGATATGGGGTTGGGCAGGGCAGCCATGGGGGCTTCTCCCATGGCTCCTCTGGCTGTGCCTGCCTCTGCCCTGGTGGGGGGAGTCGCAGGGGCTATATCCTATTGCTGCTTGCCCAGCCGATGCGGGGAGGTGGTGTGCAATGCAGGAATTCCGGGTGGCGGCAGGCCAGAGCCCCCACTCCCAGCGCTGCCGCACCTGCATCATCCTGCAGCAGGGGCTCTGCCCTGCCACCATTTGCCAGTTGATGTGGGATGCGGATTATGCCTTGCTGCTGCTTGCCCCCTTCTGCCTGGAGTGAGCCATGCCCACATCCCTCTCCCCCTGCCCTGGCTGGGCAAGCAACAGCAGGGCAGAGCCCCTGCCCCCAGCACTGCCACGCCCCCATCCTACACACCTCTGCCCTCCTCCTCAAGTAACGCACCCCCTGCCCCAGATGGGCAGCTTGTCCCAGCCCAGTCCCTCCTTTCCCCATGCCCCTTCCCTTCCCGGACCCCAACAGCTGAAGGCAGCTGTCAGTTGCCTGTTTAGTCTGTGGCTGAATCTTTTTCCAAAGCTTTTCTGAATCAATTCAGATGCTTCAAATAGGTTTAGGTTAGAGATCAGGAGGCAATGTTTTACAGTTAAGGTAGCCAGAATCTGGAACCAACTTTCTAGTGAAGTCCTTGCCCCTACCTTGGGTAAATTCAAAAAGAGGTTGGATGATCACCTGTCTGGGGTCTTGTGAACCCAGCATTCATTCCTGCCTGTGGCAGGGGGTCAGGCTAGATGATCTGTTCAGGTCCCTCCGACCCTAGCTACTATGAAATAGATTCAGAGCTTTTACTTGGTCAATTCGAATTCAGAGATTTGTCCCTGAATCGGGCCAGATCTCCGAATAGAATCAGCTTCTGAAGCTTTGCACAACCCTAGCAACCAGCTTTAATGAGGTGCCAAGCACTTGGAGAGCAGGTCATGGGCGACTGGTGCCATCTTAAGGGGGGCACATGCCCCCCTCTCTACCTCCCCGTGACCAGTCCCACCGACTGTGGGCGATCCTGCAGACCCAGGAGGGCGGGGGGAGTGCCTGCAGCCTTTTATGGGAGCAAGCACTGGCCAATCGCTGCAGCCACTCCCTGAAGCTCTTGCCTGCCCCTCCTGCCCATCGCCTAAGTGGTGAGTTCGGCCAATCGGGGTGCATGTACACCCCCTGCGTGTTGCCACTGGAGCAGGTTGTTCCTATGCAAATTAGTTCATGTTTAATTTGTCTTAAACTGCATTTTAATATTGAAACCAATGGAATTTGACAAAGTAAAGCACCATTTGTGATTTTAGTGGCAGGCATCTAAAGTGACCCATATACTATTACTGGTATTTCCTGTGTAAAATGCAAGAAACAAATCTTTAATACTTTCCATTGCATCACCTCTAATATAGTCATTGTGTCCTCACATGGAGCCCAGTTAATTATGAGAGTTGGCTTATAGTGTGGGCTGTCACTTTGAGGCTCAAATAGCTAGTAGCGGTAATTATGTTACATGTTGATATGTGCCTTTGCACTAAAAGCAGTAACAGCTCTCGTCCCAGAATTGTTCCCTTTGATCCCAGACAAAAAGTGATTGATCTTCGAGGGTATTAGAAATGCTTTTGTAAAACAGGTGGTATTTTTAGAAGGAGCTAAGTTTGTCCATCATTCCTAGAGTAACCTTTTTGGTATGGCAGAGACTCAGGACATTATTTATGCATCTCCTTAACTTGATGTTTACACAGTGGCTGTGCTCTTTCTGTCCCTCTTTTTCTACAACAGTTTGGAAACTCACTAGATTTCATATTCTAGATGAGAGGCCTCAATTGTGTGATCATTATATTTGCTGACCCTGGCAAACTGGTAAACTACAGCATATATAACTTAAGCAGAAGAGTTGGGGCCAGTAATAGACCCATCCCCTGTGGATTGAGCACAAAATCTGATTTCAGCAAAGCTCTCTCATTTTTTAACTATGTTCATGCATAGTTCAAAAGCTAGTGCAAAAGCTGTGTGAAATGTATATGTGAATACAGAACTATTCAAAAGGCTTTCATTTTTTTTAAAAGAAAGTCAGCAGTTGCTGTGGAAGATTTTTGTGATGGAGAAAAGTTGGGCACAATTTTCAGTACAGCTGTACCTGCTTCTGACATTTTATTTGCTTTGTTTTCAAAGATTAAATATAGGTAAAGGGGTAGGCTCATTTTCAATGTGCAAATTGTTACCAGATTTGCCCATCACTTTAGGGTATGCTCATTTATTAGGGGTACATTTATAGGGTCTTTGTAATTCGATCAATGTGCTGCGTGTGTTACTTGTGTTTCTATATGGAGCTGTATCTCTTCCCTCTAAGTCCTCACCCCCATTAGAGCTATCTTGCAGGACTTGGGTTCAATGGAGGTGGGTTCCTCCAACCACTGAATATCACATGCACACATGACACAACTGACCCGGCCAGGTTGGTCAGCACGTACAGGCTGACACCCTCATATGTCAGGAAGCAGCTCATTAAGGTAACAATAAAATGCAGTCAGACACAAGCACACAGGTGAACAGAATACCTCTGAATCTGGCTGGGTGTCCAGCTGACATCCTCATGGGCCAGCATTCAGTTAATTAGGGCAGTTTGAGCCAAATTGGGTCAATTAGCCTATATAGGCTGTTGATCCCCTTATGTGTCTCAAACTCGGCACGTCCCAATCTTTTGCCCTAACTGTGCTACTAGTGGTAACCTCTTGATGAGCAGGCCCCACAGTATTTTTGGCCTTTACAGAGATCTTTGGCTTAGATAAAAAAAGTGTTGTTGCAGAGCAAGTGGGGAAGGGGAAGTAGAGAAGGAAAAATACACCTGGTTACCACCAGTTTGACTGTAAAAGTTATTGATTGCTAACTTTATGAAATTTATGATGGTACTAGTAGTAATAGACTTGCGAGGGAAAACAGAAAAACAATTACAACGTTACCCTGGTTCAGTTGAGTATTTAGGGAAACCTAGCTTAAGCTTAACTAATAAAATTCAGGTTCAGAAAGCTATGCATAGGGAGAAAAAGAGAGCAAAAGCTGGGATCTCACCATTCCAAGGTAGTAGGGTGGTTTGTTGACAGGCAAAGTTCCTAGCACAATCATTGAAGGTTAAACAGGCGACCAGAAGAGACTATCTGTTTATCCCAGCTTCTCGAGAACAACAGTGGATGGTGTCAGGGAGATTTCTCCCTCTTGAAGCACATTGTTTGCTGTTTTACAGCTTTCTTGTAGCTTAAAAGAATGCTTTGAAGAGGCTGGATTAAATTGTGTGAATCAAGAGGGTCCCAAGCTGTAATTGACAGGGAAAATCCTATTATATAAACAGTTTCAATTTGAATGAATTACCTTTTCCAGTGACAAGGGGTTATCTGGTTTGGAACATCTCAAGGAACTGATTAACAACCAGGAAAAACATCAAGTTTTAAGGAGTAACCAGGCACCTAGGAGCCATCTTGAAATTACTATGAAGATAGAAGATATACTGGAAGGGCTTCTCAGATGGCCTAGCTATGCTTGCTTCACAGCATGACTTTCAGATCTTACTGTCAGCATGACTTTCAGATCTTACTGTCAGCATGACTTTCAGATCTTACTGTAGTCATTTAATGCAAGTTGATTGATTACTTGGAGTGTTCATAAACTTTGAGGGGAGGACTTCCACCAGTCATCCCAGGAAAAGTATGACAGCATTTGTGGTCAGGGCTCCAATGGGCTGGACATTGTGATGAACCCCTAACCATTGTTCAAATGTTGCCTGTACCTCCTCTGACTCGGTCTCTTGCTTCAGCATTCCCTAACCCGGCAACTGAGTTTTAGTCAATCATGTTTTAAATAGGCCTGCCATACCGGAAATGTATGGCCCGAGATGCCTATTAAACTTTTCTTCTGCTTAGTTCTGGTTAGATGGGGGGGGGGAGGGGGGGGGGAAGATGGAAGAAGTCATTTGTAAGTCCAGCAAGCTGGGTGCCAGGGCTCCCATAGGAACACAGAGCTGACAGGTAACAATACTTGTTTCTACGTGGCACATACTATGAAAGTGTTTGGTATGTGTGAAATTTTATAAAAACACTTTCATTTTCTCCTAACATGGGCAGAAATGTTTCTTTCCAGTCCCACTATCTTCTTTCTTTCCCCCAGAATAAGCAGGAACAAATCCTGTCACATGTTCAGCATTTTAAAATCTGTGGTCTGGTGGTTACAGGATGTAGTGCATCATTCTTTGTCAGAATATCATTTGGGCAAGGCCATCCATTTCAGTGTCATCAGCAGATGATAACCTTGCATTAGCCTCGTGTTATCATTTTTCACAATCCATGTCATAAGATTCTCTGCACTTGTATTTTTATCCCATCTGTATTTTAAATAAAATAACTTCTTGAGAGCTTTATTTAAAAAGGGCAGTTTATGTCATTAGAATTAGCTCACCATAGCCTGTTGGCCATGTGCAGATTTATTAGATACATTTTTAAAAAAACGAAACATTTAATGGGAGGGGAGAGGGAAGGGACTGTGGGATATTTTTTGGTTGGTTGATAATTTAAGCAGAAAATACAATTAAGTGAGTCTGCTGTATTCCGCCATTTAAGGACTCTGGGGTGTTTAACGTGACATCTCTGAACTATGTATGCTGTTACTGCCCAGGATAGCAGTGCAGAACAAAAGAAGAAAACTTAAATGTCTTAAGGATCTGTGAACTGTTTTGTTGCTTCAAAATTAGTCATAAAAATTAAGAGTGGAAACACATGATCAGAAAATGGACTTGGTGTAGATCCCATCTGTACTGTGAGAGAGATGTGTGCGATCTAGAAGTCAAAGTAGTTCTCTCTTTACAACTTTAGGTTTAATTTGCATGGTTTTGCGGTACTGAAAATACCCTTATGAAAAGCTTTTCTCTTTCTTTAACCATTCTGCAGGATTTGATAGCTAACTCTGTCCTTGCTTCAGAATTTTCCAGAATGGATTAATTAAAAAAAAAAGTTACTGAATGAAGTCTTTTCATCTGTCTATTTTCTGTGGTCAACAAAAACTGCTTGGTTTTTATGTTCAGCAGAACATCATTTCCCACATGAATGTTGGCTAGGCACACAACTGCTTGGCTTCTGGGATCACAGGGCCTTTATACACCTACTTTTTCGTCCTGCGACGCACTGAAGATCCACTGCTTCAGAGCAGACTTGATTAATATTCAACTGCGCTGCACACAGTTGTATAAGTAACGAAATGTATCAGTGCACAGAAAATGGCGGCAGTGCACTTTTGAACTAAAGCACCTCCAGTGTGTTTTAGTTCAAAAGCGCACCACTGCCATTTTCTCAGCTCTGATGTGCATTTCACCACGTGTACAACTGCAAGCATTGCAGCACCAGGCACTTTCCAAAGCACACAGCGCTGCGGTGCTTACACCTGTAAAAATGCTCAAAGACACGTGCAGCCAGTCTACCATGGTCACAGGCTACAGAAAGAATATTCTCCCTTTTACTCCTTTACAGACTTTTAATGGCACATTTCAATACTGTAGGAATAAAACAGTGCAATTCTATTAAATACATTTTAGAAAACGTAGCGTAGCCTCTTATTGACACCAGAAGGTATGTAATAGGAAGACGTTACCCATGGGTCTGTACAACTTAAAAGATTCAGGCTTAATAGAAAAACTGTGTACATTGTTTACTCGGCTTTCAAAGACCCCCTGGTTATTGGAAACTGTACTCTGAGACTTCCTTGTACAGTCACTGTACACTGACCAGGAATAAATGACAGCTAAGCTAGCTAGGAACATTTCCATTGTAAAACTAAGGAGCCACAAGTGTAAGGTCAATATTAGACGATACAAGTTTTTCTACGAAGTAGGGGGTGTTCAGAAAGCAGATACTACATGCAGCATAGACTTCTGGCCTCCTAGAGCTGAGATTGGGAAAACAGTTGTGCCTTTGTAAAAGTAATAACTTATTTACTTGAATCCAAAATGAGGTTCTTTTTCACACATTTAACTGGGGGGGGGGGCTAGTTTTGGATTTGAGTACAAGCTAGGGTAGGGGGGGCAGACTTGGGCTCTGACCCAAAGTCAGAGTTGCAGCTACAGCAGCTGTTTGCAACCACCTCCACCTGCCACCTCTCCATGGCTCCAGCTTCACCTCTACTCTGACCTGGGCAGTATTGTTAACCCCACTGAGTCAAAAATCATGAGACAAAACTCTTAAAAAATCAAGAAATTGGCATGTAAATCATGAGATGCTATTTTTTAAGTGTGTGTGTGGGAGTGGGGTGTTATTAGTGAAAGTGTAGGGGACTGGGTGCATGTGTGCACTGTTTGGAGCCGGGGTGGAGAGGGTCCCCACACACTGGTGGGATGTGGGGTACTGTGGGTCAGGAGTGAGGGGCAGCCATAGGGCTGGGGGGGGGGGCTGTGGCTTGGGAGTGAGGGGCAAACAGGGACACAACACCTAGCAGGGAAGGGGTGGGGGGGTAGTAGGGCAGGAGCCAAGGGCTGGCATGAATAGGGCCCTGGGGCTGGGACAGATGGTCCAGAAGCACAGGGTGCAGCTCCCTGCAGCTGTGCACACTCATGGGGGGCATGTGCCCCCTGTGGGGCAGAGGTGGGCTGCAGGTTTGGGGCTCTGAGCCCTGCTGCTTTTGTTCTGGGAGCTCAGCAGTGCAATGCCACTGCTGCCCGCTGGGTGGGCAGGGGATGAGGGGTGTGCTGGCCACGCAGCATGTCCCATGCCCACCCAGCAGCAGGGAGCACACTGGTGTCACGTGGCTGATCCCTAAGCCTGCAGTGGACACGTACCACCCCTGGGGCGTGCTCCCCTCCCCCCCCCCCACATGCCTGCTCCAGCCCCTGCTCCTGCCTCACTCCCTCCCTCACCATGGGGACCTCGATCTCCCCCCAGTGCCCCTTCCCTCTCCCTGCACCCCTTCCCCTCCACAGACTTACCAGCTGATAAAATCCAGAGATTTGACGGTTCGATCGGGAGATCACGAGTCAGTTATTTGGACTTAGAGATCCCAAATCTCACAATGTTTTCATGACAGCTTGCATTACTGCCTGGGGTGTGGAGCCCATGGTTACTTCAGTCACACAGCAATTATGGCATCCAGAGCTTGAGCTGCCGCAACCACAACCAGCGCTGCCAGCCAAGCAGAGGCTGGAACAAGCATGGTGGCTGTGCTAGTGGCAGGGGGAGCCAGTGATGGCAGCCAGGTGCCTGGGGGTGCATGGACTATGGGTGGGTAAGCAGCGTGTGGGGGGGGGGAGTTGGGCGGGGGATAAGTGGAAGGGGCCAAGGAGATAAGTGGAAAGGTGTCCTGCCCCACCACAACAGTGGAGGGGAGAGGGCCATGAGTTTAAGATGACCATCCAATAATGAGATTCTATAAATGGAAAATTATAGTGTCTATCATTTGCCATGTTCAAGCTACTGCCCTTGCAGCATCTGCTGACCCCCCACCCCCAGCTTTGTTCCTATGGTGCCCCAAATGCACCCCTTTCTATTGCTGAGGAGCAGGTAGAGGTTAGCGCCCTGCAGCAGGGGCCAGGCTGCAAGCAGAGGCTGCGTCAGGAAGAGGTTGCTGCCCCCTGTTCAGGATAGCTGCATGCCAGTCAGAGACAGGGGCAGAACTAAGAGAAATAAGAGTCCATTTAAAATTTTCATTGTGTGTTATTTTAAGCCCCTTACACTTGATTCCTGTTTGTGGTCATAACAGGCCCTGGTGTTGATTGGAAGTGTCCTTTACAAGCCATCTTGACATGAGCCTGCTGCTTAACTGAATTGATTTGTGCTCTACACTTCCTTGGAGGTTAATGATGTTTCAAGTCTCCTAGAAAGTATGGAAGCAACAAGGAATAATGCAAAATGTCTGTAACTTGTCTTCACCGGTCCAGAGAGGTGATACTCCCCCTCTATGTGACTTTGGTCAGGCTGCAGTTGGAGTACTGCATCCAGTACTGGGCGCTGCACTTTAAAAAGGATGTGGCCAGCCTGGAGAGGGTTCAGAGGAGGGCCACCCGCTTGGTGAGAGGGCAGCAGGACAGGCCCTACGAGGGGAGACTGAAGGATCTGAACCTGTTCAGCCTCAGCAAGAGGAGGCTGAGGGGGGACTTGGTGGCTGCCTATAAACTCATCAGGGGAGATCAATAGCAAATAGGTAGAGCCCTTTTCTCCCCAGCACCACCTGGGGTGACAAGGAACAATGGTCATAAGCTGATGGAGAATAGGTCTGAGTTAGAGATCAGAAGGCAATATTTTACAGTTAAGGTGGCCAGGATCTGGAACCAACTTCCCGGGGAAGTGATCCTCGCCCCTACCTTGGGCAAATTAAAAAAGAGGTTGGTCGATCACCTGTCTGGGGTCTTGTGAACCCAGCATTCATTCCTGCCTGTGGCAGGGGGTCAGGCTAGATGATCTGTTCAGGTCCCTCCTGACCCTAGCTACCATGAACTATCTGCTTGCTTTTGTATGATAGGATTGAAAAGACCTATCTTTCTGTCATTTCCTGAAACAAGGTGTGCAACCAAGCAGTATGGATACAAAGCAAATAAAACTGTGTAAGGAAGTATTTTTGTCAAAGTATTATGGACTTGCGGGTTGTTTAATACTTCTCTTAAATTGTAAAGTCAAAAGACATGGTCTCACTTTTTTCCTGTTAACAGACCAAAGCCGCATTCCTAGTTGTTCCCATAAAACTACAGTAAAATAGGACTTGAGATTCCTGATGAACAAAACCCTGCTTTAGTAAAACACTTAAATCCTTTTTTCAGATCACCATTTTGTCATAAAAGCCTTCCAACAAAAGTCTATTTCACCCTCTTCCTTTCGAATCACGTTTAATAATGACTGATTCCAAACAAATTTAAGCAAAAATCCCAGTAGCTTCTCTGTTTTTTACATATTCCCCTGAGGCCTAGATTGCAGTCATTCCTTCACCTCCGGTCTTCTGGATTACTGCAGGGCAGGAGAACAAAAAGTGGATTGAGCATTGCCTACATGAGACAAAAGTAGGAAATTTTCTTCAGTTTTATTTTCAAATTTGATCAATCTTATCGTGAAGTTTGCATCTAGATCCTGCAGAAGCCTCGGTGGCTAGAGAATTTTCACATGATCTTGTTGCTGTAACAGAAAAAAATCAGATTGGGAAGAAATGCAAAATGTGCTCCTTTAGACAGTCTGCTACACTTCGTGCTCTTGGCCTTTCTTCAGGGAAGTACCTCCAGGTTTCTAGGATTAGCTAGAAGTGGGAACAACAGAGAAGCCAAGGCAGGAGAAGAATGAGGGAGATGAAGGGACTGAGCTTAAGGGTGTTTAGATAAGTTTTATGTCATGCTACTGAGGCAGCCTAGGAGAAAAGACTATTGTAACCAAGTCCTACTAGGGAAGTTTTTGAATTAATCATTGGGCTGTTATTTCCAGGCAGTGGGACGGACCCTTATACTTCTAGGAAAAATACTCTTGAATTTTGCAGGGTAGGAGTATATCAAAGTAATTGGTATTGGATGCTGCGTTCCAGTTGCTAAAGGACAAATATCCCAAAGATATCATGTTGGCAAGCTGGCCTGGCTAAAAGACCTCCTGAGGTCCATTCCAGCCCTACTTTTCTGATTCTGTGATCCACCCAAAGCAGGGGTAAGGCTGTACTGCCTTGGGTCATTGTGTGCTTATATCTATTCCAGATCCAGGGGGCTTTAGTCTCTGGACAATTAGCCCCCAAGCCCTTCTTGAGAATGTGAAATTCACTTAACAAAAATTAAAAAAAAAAACTCCCAGAAGAAGCTGTAGATGATTCCTACCTAGCAGTATCATATGCTTGACTGCATAGTTGAATAAATAAAGCTAACTTGCATTTTGCTGTAGGTAAATTGAGTCAGATAGCCTTAGATTAAATGTAGATTGTTAGGGGCATTCTGGTTTCTTCTGTAACTCGGTAGTAGTTGGTTGTTTATTGCAGAACCTGTTTGGATAAGTGCTTTACCATGTCTCCCACACCCAGGACCATCTCTCTGCTCATCTGTATGTACCTCCATGAGCAGGTGGTTCCTGGTTGGCAGATGCCGGGGACTGTCCCACACTCAGCAGCTGCAGAGACGTGCATGATTTGTGTCTCAAACACAGTAGAGAACCAGTCACAATCCATACTTGGATGGCGTGGGGAAGGTGACTGCAGCTGAATTAAAGCATTCAAAAGCGGTAGGCTCTGAAACAAACTAGTCAAGGGGGGCTGAGGGAAAGTATTGTTGGTGGAATTGATGCCCACAAGCTCCTTTCAGGAGGCCTAGGGCAATTCTACAAATTGTAGCCTTGCAAGTAAAGCAAAGGCCAGCCTGCTACCGGCTCAGCTGTTGCAAGTGAGGATGTGCAGTGCTGTTGAAGTACATCGGAGTGTAAATGCTCTGATGGCTTAGGGCTGGCATCTGCTTCACACTGACAGAACGCGTATTAAATGCATATAGCGGATATCAAAATTGGTGTTTTTCTAATTCGTGTATTTCCAAGTCAGATAATATCACTTCCGGATGAACACTGTCTGGTCCTTTTCAATAAGGTACTTGGCTTAAATTGCCTCTGATTTAACTCATAGGTGTGAAACATGACAAGTTATTTGTACAAAAGATCACTGGGTGGTGCTATTGCTTCATGAAAATATAATTTCGGCACCAGGATAAAAGAAAGTAAAGAGCATTTCAGCTTCCCAATTTAAATGGAAATTGCTGGAGTGGAGGGCTTGGGAAAGGAGATTTGGGGTCATTGTGACCAGTGTTATGCAGGAGATTAGACTGATCATTCGATCACCCCCCCGAATAAGTGAATCGTCCCACAGTCTTTCCCATCTAGCATATCCCATTGCATGCTGCTACCTTTTTCCAGCAAGCTAGCAAAAGCGTATTTCTATTCCAAGCTAATTTTTGAGCTCTGGAAACTTTTCATCCCAAATTAGGAGAAAAAGCCCAAACTCCAAAACTTCCTTGGAACTAAAGTCCTGTCATATTTCATTTTTAGGAAGCACCAACCGATGGTTTCCAACATGAAATTTGCTGCCAGCAGGTGCAGCTGGAAGTTGGCAGGACTTCGGTGGTTTCGCTGCTGCCCTGTCACGGACCAGCAGTGGAAATGAGTGGCGAGAGGTGGCGAACCTTACACCGAGCTGTAGTCGGTCATTCTCTGTGGATCTACAAATGCTGTGGTTACTGGTCCAAGTGCTGCTGTAACAGGAGGGGCTGAGATCCTCACCTCCGCACACCCCGGGCCGTGCTCCCGGATCCTCGGCACAGGAGTTTGAGCATGCGGCGCCCACACCTTGGGGGCTGAGTAGCTCTTAAGATACTGGGCAAAAGGAAGTGGAGAGGGCTCCTCCTTTGTCCTGTTGCCGCTGTTAAGGAACAAGATCCAGATCCACTAGTGTTTAGGTGATCAGCAAATACATTAATAAAATATTTGAATGATATTTCTTTTTCTAAATCTTTTCCTAAATCACTAAGCGACACAGCCCACTGCTTGCCCGAGATGAAACCACTGCGTCTGGTAGTAAGGCCGCCACAATCCAGCGGTTCTGTCACTTCAGATGCTCCTCTGATGCACCCCCTGCACCCCAGCAGCCCTTCCCATCGTGCAGAAGAAGAAAACGTCCCTAACACGGGCACTAGCTGCCCCCAGGCCCCTTTCTCCCGAGACTTGCAGGGCCGGGAGCGTTTGCTAAACTGAACCAGGGGTGCACCGCCTCGCCTTCCCCGCTGGACTCCGGCTCGTCCCGCTCTCGTTTGCCGCCGGGCTCGCAGCCTGCACCTATAAAACGCCCAAACCAGGCGGCATCGATTTCTTCTTCTCTGCCGCTTCCCGGAGGCCGGCTGTCGGGAGCATCTGGCAGAGGCGCGGGCCGGGCCGGGCCGGGCCGGGCGCGGGGAGCGGCCACGTGCGGGGCAGCGGCAGCGGCAGGTGGCGCTGAGGGGCCGGTCGCTCCTCCCCGCGCAGCCCGCGCCGAGGTGGCTCCCGGCCGCCCAGCCCAGCCCAGCCCAGCCCAGCCGGCAGGCCCGGCAGGCAGGTGGAGGAGCGGGGCCGGCTGCGCTGCCCAGCTATGGCATGAAGCCGGCGCGGCTGTGCGGCGGCGGCGGCTGGAACAGCACGGCCATGTGGGTGCCCGGCGGGGAGGCGGGAGCCCCGCGGCGGGGCTGCAACAGCACGGCGGCGGCTGAGGCGGCGCGGGGGGAGGAGTGCGGCGCCGTGTCCGTGCTCATCCCGCTCAGCATGATGGTGACGGGGCTGGCGGGCAACGCGCTGGCCATGCTGCTCGTGTCCCGCGCCTACCGCGCCAAGGCCAACCGGCGCAAGCGCTCCTTCCTGCTGTGCATCGGCTCGCTGGCGCTCACCGACCTGACGGGGCAGTTGCTCACCAGCCCCGTGGTCATCGCCGTGTACGTGGCCGGCCGGCGCTGGGACAGCGTGGACCCGTCGGGCGGCCTCTGCGCCTTCTTCGGCCTCAGCATGACGGCCTTCGGCCTCTGCCCGCTCTTCATCGCCAGCGCCATGGCGGCCGAGCGCGCGCTGGCCACGCGGGCCCCGCACTGGTACTCGAGCCACATGCGGCCCAGCGTCACCAAGGCGGCGCTGCTGGGCATCTGGCTGGCCGGGCTGGCCTTCGCGCTGCTGCCGCTGGCAGGCGTGGGCCGCTACGCGCTGCAGTGGCCCGGCACGTGGTGCTTCATCGAGGCGTCGAGCGGCGCCACCTTCGCCGCCGCCTTCGCCTTCCTGGGGCTGGCCTCGCTGCTGGTCACCGCCGCCTGCAACGTGGCCACCATCGCGGCGCTGGTGTCGCGCTGCCGCGCCAAGGTGACGGCGTCGCGGGCCGGCAAGCAGTGGGGCCGCATCACCACCGAGACGCTCATCCAGCTGCTGGGCATCATGTGCGTGCTCCTGGCCTGCTGGTCGCCGCTGCTGGTAGGTGCGGGCAGCGAGGGGCACGTCGGGCGCCCGCATCCGGAGAGGTAGCGGGCATCTCTACGGGGCGGTGTGGGGGCGCACCGGGGACAGGTATAGGTAGGGACACACCAGGGACAGGCACCAGGATTGGGCACCGGTATAGGGTAGGGGCACACCGGGGACATATATAGGTAGGGGCACACCAGGGATAGGGTAGAGACACACCAGGGACAGGCACCAGGATAGGGCACCGGTATGGGGTAGGGGTACACCGGGGACAGGTATAGGTAGGGGCACACTGGGGACAGGCACCAGGATAGGGCACCGATATAGGGTAGAGGCACACCCGGGCCAGGCACCAGTATGGGGTGGAGTAGGTCTTCCCCTTAGCGTTGGTTAGTGGAGCTCTCATGGAAGGAATGGGCTACTGGCGTAGAAAGTATATGCAACGTTAGCAGTGAATTAGTCCCACTTGATCACTTTCTTTATGAATTAATACAGTTTTATCAACCCTCCAACCAGGGACAGGCACCAGTATAGGGTAGGGGCACACCCGGGGCAGGCACCGGTGTGGGGTGGTGTGCCCCCACACGGCTCAAGCACTGGTATACAGGGTGGGGTGGGGGCACACCAGGGCAATGCACTAGTACAGGTGGGGTAGGGGCACACCATATATGGGAGGACTTTAGGATGAAGAGCTGCACATGAGGAGAAGATGTGGGCAAGAGGAGGAGGGTTGGGAAAAGTGAGGGGCCCGAGGGGGAAGAAAGCTAGGCAGGCTGCTTGGGGAGGGGCAGGGCGGGGTGGCAGCGGTGGAGGATCTTGAGAGAATCTGGGCAGAGTACAGGGATGGGGAAAAGGGGGTCGCTGGGAGCCTTCAAAAGGGCCGGCAGCGTGAAGGGCTTGGGACAAGGGGCTGGGGCATTCAGGAGAAATTGTGGCAAAGAGGAAAAACTGGGAGCATGAAGGAAGACAGTGGCTCTGTGGAGAAGAGAAGGCAGGTAGCAGAACATTTGACGGGGGTGGTCAGAGTGAAGGGAGAGAACGGACACACGGGTGGGGAAGTGCAGGTGAAAAGCATCACCCAAAGAATGGTGTTAGCAAAGGGCGCCGAGGGGCTGGAGCACAGATCAGCTTCTGTTGAATGAGAGAGAGACAGCAGAACGAGCAGGTCTGTGCACAGTACTGCCAAGCACAGCCGCGATCCCAGACACACAGGGATCTCACCAAAGAGCAGAGAGAGGGCTTAACAGTGGTAACAGCTGGGCAGCTAGTGCTGAGAATTTCAGAGAAGATGTATGCCCAGACCCTCATTGTGACAGGGCCCAATACTAGGGGGTCTTTTCGCTGTTCCAGCTTCTCATTTGCATGGGGGGAAATGATCTGACCTAGGATTTTACAGCGGTCTTCTGTTTGTTAATTGTTTTACTGGAAGATTGTACACTAATTTTGGCTGTGTTTTCTGAGATGATGAGAACACATCAGCTTAGAATCATTCACACAACTCCCCCTTAGTCTCCTTAATTTATTTTTTTCTTGCTCATTGACCTGGAGAAAATCCCTTCTGAGGGGCAGGGTGCCGAGTCACTTTCAGTTGCATGGGATGGCGGCATGTCAGTACACAGCATAGTATTTCTACCTAGAGGACGGGGTGGTGACCAGTGCAGGAGGATATGATGTGTGGATTAACTGAGTAAATGTTTCTGCATGTGGGTGCTTCAGAAGGAAGGGAGGGTAACCTTGTGCAGGGTATAATGGTACCTTGGGCCACATCCAGAATGGGCTAAATCCTTTTTTATTGTACCTGTATAAGTGCAATTCCTGACTTTCATACAAAGTTTGAAATCTTTTCCCATGCACCTACGTGAGAATGAGGGGAGAAAGAGGAAGACCTCCCATCTTTTAGGCCAGTGGGTCATTGATTAGGACAGGGGGGATCAAACATCTGGCCCGTGGAGATGTATGATCTGGCCCATGGGTCGCTGAACCAGCCCCAGCCGGTGCATAAGGTGGACCCAGCGCTGTGCATACTACAGACAGCACAAGGGGTTGGTCTGGGGGGGCTGCATGCAGCCCTTGCACACTACAAGTGCCACAGGGGCTGGCATGTGGAGTGCACTCACCCTGCCAGACCCAGAGTCCATGTGCAGGGCCAGTCAACAGGGTGTTGCACAGACCACGCACCCCATGCTGTCTTCCTGTGTCTTGTGCAGTGTGTGTTGGTTCATTCAGCCCTATGTGCTGCATGCTGGACCAGCTGGGGACAGGACTCAGTATGCATGTTGCCCCTGGGGCTGGCATGGGACGTGTGCTTCCCACCACATGTGGACTAGACGTGGTGTTGCATGTAGCACAGGGGTCCAGGGCACAGGCTGAATGTGGTATCCTGGACTGGCCCCCTGTGCTGCCTGGTCCAGTCCATGTGCCATGGGCAGCACACACCCTGTGACAATCTCAGAGACTGGCGTGTGCAGCATGCATACAGGATCCAGCACTGTGGGTGCTCTGTAGGAGGTGAGCCCTGGTGCAGCCCTCAGACCAGGGCTCAGTTTAGGTCCTGACACCCTGGATTAGGAACAGGAGGTCTGAAGTAAGCTGAAAGTGAAGTGACTTAAAGAGGGGAATGCTGCCTTGGAAGAGATGGAGCCTTGGGTTCTGGCCTCTACCTCACCGGCTTTTTTTGTTGTACTTTGCATAAAACAGATAGTTGGATAGTTTCATGCCAGTTCCTCTCACTGAGCTACACTACATCTGGCTTGTACTGCTTCACCTGGCCCCACATATCTTTCCCGCCTAGCTAACTAGGGGTCAAAGTCAAGGCTGGAGAGTGTTTTTGGCTAATGACCAGCCCACAGTAGAGTGGCTAGAGTATATTACTGCGATGCAGGTTCAAATTCCTTATTGGTAAAAGGTGCCTAGAACTTGGGTCTCCCAGCCCCCTGGTAGTCTTCCCCTTAATGATGATTAATGGAGCTCTCATGGAAGGAATGGCTTCTGGGCTACTGTCTTAAAAAGTATCTATAACATTAGCAGTGAATTAGTCCCACTTGATCACTTTCTTTATGAATTAATACAATTTTATCAACCCTCCAAAAAATCTATCCATCCCAAAGCTTTATATTATTGCATATTACCTGTATGGAGATCACCAGTGGCTTGTGACAGAGCCTGAAACTAGTGCAAATCTGGAGAATACTGGGCATGCTTACACGAGGTACTATGCTCATTTATATAGTACTTTTCTTAGCAATTACTGCATAGACTTAATGCATACTACCAGAGTTACTGCATAGTAGCACCTGCAAACGTCTTTTTGGTGACACTACTGTGCAGTAGCCTAATAATTCTGTGCTGTAGCATATTAGCACTGGCTGTGCTGTGACACGCTACTATGCGATATTTTTCAGCTCCTGCACAATGAGCATCTGGTGTAGATGTACCCCCTGTCATATTAATGGTTTGCTTGACAGTACTACTAAAACCATAAGGGAGCCCAAGTTTGACCATTCATGCAGGAAGAATGATGAGTCACATTTCAGAGTATGGCACTTTGTGTGGTCTAGCTGATATTGGTTAACCACTTCCATTGCATTGAATCAGCTGCTTGGTAAGATACATCACCTTGTGCAGCCACTCTCAGCTGTGTGTGTAAGTCCCAACAGAGTCATTTGCAAAGCACTACAATGTCTTTTTTTTTTTTGCAAAATTTATTGCACCACATCACTAGTATATAACAAACCATGTTAAAGCGGTAGAGTTGATTAACAATAACTAGACTTAACCAGGGACCTAGGTTTTGCTACTGCTACCTTAGTAAGAAGTATTCAGCCTCAACTGATGCACTTCTCTTGTAGAAGCATTAGCAGGCCTAGACGCAGCATTCAGTTTACCCAGTGAGAAGTCTCTGCAAGGTTCGTGGAGACCATTCTATCCATTGGACACAAATAGTCTTCAAAGAGTGGCTCAGCATCCTGAGAGTGGGGATATTTTCTCCCCCCTCCGGTACAGGGTGGCATGTACAGTTACTAAAGCACCTGATGTGATACTCAAGCAAATGGTTGAATCCCCATTATTGAGCTTTTTAAAAATTCAACCCTTTGTCAGCAAGAATGCAAACTTTACTATAGACACTAGTTTTACAATAAAAATCACACAGTTAAGGCCAAGTTTGATCTCACTGGCACTGGTATCAGTGGAAGTCTGCTGGTATAAAGTGCCCCCACTGCCATTTTGAAGTGCAGGGATGCTGATACACAAGACACGGGAGGCTGCTGGAGTGCGATAATTGCCACGCTCCAGCAGACTCGATTGCTCCAATGCGCTGGAATTACAGCGTGTCGGAGCAGCTTCCCTCCCTGCTCATGTATAGGCACCCTTTGAGTTTAAAAGTTAAAAATTCGGTCAGACATCACCAAAGAGCTGTCTAAATCTAGGCTGTGACATTCTTCCTCGGAAAGACAGATTTTCAAAAAAGTGCTGAGGGAATTGAAAAGAAATACAGGATACTTTTGGGGTGTTTTAATCCACAGATGAGTACAAACCTCTGTGATGAACAGCTGTCCTACAATGTCAAACATCCTGGGAAATGCTCCCTTATTGTCACATAACTAAACAAATCTCAATTATCCGGGCTAGAGTATGAAGAGCGAGACAGATGTTGTTTCAACAGAAGATGGTTTTTGGGTTGTTTTGTGTTTTTTTATTGAATGGTTGGGATGGTTATAAATTCAGTAAAATAGGGTGCGTCCAAAAGGAAGAACTAAAGCACAATGCAGTAACAATGTCACCGTAGGGCAACGTGTGGATGTGCCCATAGGCCAGCAAAAATAGGATAATATGTATTTTTTACTTCAGTTGCCAGGTGGGGTTATGATATCAAGAAGCGGTCCCTTACTGTAGGGCAGATACACCCTTTATGCAACAAGAAAATCCTTGTTTACATGAATAATTGCATTGTCGGTGACATAGGTCGAATGCAGAGAGGGAGGAGGCACCACCTGAAAGATCAGCCATTTCTGCCAATTGGCCTCAAGGGAATCTTGTGAACTGCTTATGACTTGCTTCTATCCCAGCCTATGGCTGACTAGATCTTAGACCCATCCTGCACATACAGGGCTTCCATAAAATCTGAATGTAGCTCTTGTGCTTCTGCCCTTGTCCACCCAAGAACCTCTTGAATTTTCCAGGACCCTGCCACTGTGGCCCTTTCACCCTCTGAAATCAAGAATGAGTGGGATTTTATCACTACTGTTCTTATGCATTTTTTTCCATTCTTCTGTGGTATAAATTAGAGACAGCAATGTGTTTCTGAAAACCAGAAAAAGAAAATGAACCACAAAAAGAACATAAGTAAAATTATATATAACAAACAAACAAGCGTTTGAAACTACCGGATCATTATTTTACAGCAAGTTAGCTCCTCTTTTGCTACAGATAATAAAATTACCTGCTTATAATTGGGTATGTCACAGCCGGTTGCACAGAAAAGACAGAAACTGAATGGTAGACAAGTGTGATAATAGATTCTTTCATGTACTTTCTACTCTTGGAAATTATCCCACCGCCCTCTGCCCCACACCTGTAACTCCATCTGTAAACAATACATATCAGATGATCAGGTCTAGCCAAACAGGTAAAAAATCATATTTCACAGAATATAATGTGTTACTCTAGTGAAATGTATCTACTAGAGGGAGTTGTGTCCAAAATGTGTTTAAAAATGCATCAAACATCTGTTACTAAAGCTCTGTTCCTTTGAAACAGAGCAACTGTATGGTGCTTAAAACTGGCAAAAGAAGTAAAAGACTGCAGTTAATGACTTTTTAATCTTATCTCATGTAGTACATTGAATAGAGAGCTCACATAATTTCAAACAATTTCTATTCTGTTTATAACCTGTTGTTCCAACTATAATTTTTACTATGTTGTTTTAGTATAGTTAAATAAGTGTAGTTTCTAAACTGTACTAGGTCCTTTCCAAAAACATAAACCTCTTTAATACTTGGTAGGGACTTAGGAATCTGCCATACATAATGGTTTCATGTAACCATATAAATGTTTAAGCTTCAAGGGTCTGTAGCTCTCGCACTCAAAAAACAAACAAAGAACCCTATTATTATGTAGCAGTGCTGCCTGCTGACTTCCAAAAACTCTTATGCATAGTAAGAAGTAAAAGAAAAAAATTCCCAACTTCTACTGAAACCCTGTTCTCCAGTTCTTTAATTTACTGCATCTGTATAGAGAGAAAGCGAGGCACAGACATGCAGGAGGGGAGAGGATTTCATGGAACACTCACAGCACAAGTTGGACAAACAGGCTGAGGCTTTTACACTTCATTGATATAATAGAAATTATACAGGGAGATGGAGAGAGAAGACAGAGAGATGCTCTGGCATTTTGCTACAAGATGAGTGGTAGGTGACAACTGACAACAAGCCTGGCCTTTACTAATAAAAAGCAGTGCCTGTTGGAAACAGTGGTTTTCAACCCTGTGCTTTTATCTTGTTAATTTCCTCAGCTTCTCTTGGACTATGCTGAAAGCCAAAGTGAATTCTTTAGTTGTATTATTTCATTATGAAATAACAACACTTAAAAGTGTTTCATTTTGTGCTTTCAAGGGAACCAGTTCTGTAATACCTCCCTCCAAGGGTTGTCTCTGTACAACCAAATACTCCCCTGGCTTTTCTAGTTTTAAAATGTGGAGTGATCATTAAAGAACAAGTTTTTATTTCTTTTCTCTTGTCCAGTCTAACATATCATCTAAAATAATTACAAAGATTAGCATTAATTACTGCAGATGAGGTCCACTATGTCCCAATGTTAAGACAGCTGCAGTTTATGTTTCTCATTGATACCGGTGTCTTAAACCTAGTGGTGCACATAGGAAAAGTGCAGTTGGAGAACTGACCATTCTTAGTACTTTAAAATATCTAATGCAAATCTCCAAAACACTTTTGCAGAAATACAGGTCAGAGGGAGAGGCTTTCATTAACTTCCCTGTTGCACTATTCAGTTCTGTTTATAATTGAATTCAAACAATTATTCCAAACATTTTGCTAAGCATTTTTACAGCTTAGAAAAAAATAAATACTCTTCTATTCACCCTCTCCTCAGCCTATCACTGATTTTTATTATTCTTATTATTTTACAAAAGTATCTACAATATAAAATAATGAAAATTGCATTCTGTGGCTGATTTTTTTCTTGTGCAAGTCATCTGTGCTAATGAGTTATTACACTCTTATTATTAGCTGAGTAATAACCCCTTGCACAAGCTACTATATTTTTTAGGCTGGTCTAATGAGGGTGGAAATGATTGACTTAAGTAAGGTAGTTAAATACAGCATACATGATAACGAAACTAGGGTGCAATCCTACAATCAGGAATATGGTTCCCCTCTTTCCAATCTCTTACAGTATAAACTAATTGAGGGAAAGAGGGGATCTATATTTAATTCTCCCTTTCATGAGCACACAAAATTCTGCAAATAAACTTCTCAATCAAACTTTTTATTTATCATAAATGTTCCCAGTTTGTGTTAATCTTTTATTTATTTTGGTGGCTAGCTATTGAATAGCAATCATGGTAAATCAACATCAGTCTAAAATCAGGCTGAGTCAAACCAGTTAGAGATAAAAACGAGAGGAAGTCATATTTGTTCCGAGAAACAGGTGTAAAATGAGCAAATAGTTCCATAACAACTTTACCAAAACACAGTTCCAGATGACAGACTGGGCGATTTCAAATAATTTTGGATTATCCAGAAAGGCTTGCATGGTCCTTTGCTTTACTTGTTAAAAAAAAGAAACTCTTTCCCCCAATCAGAATGAAGTCATTACATCCCAATCCACATGATAGTTTCATATATAATATGAAATATTATGGAACACTGTCATGTATCACTTTCAGACTTGTGAAATACAGTCCTAAGCCCTTTGCTTTGGGGAGGTCATAATTCAGTAAATGACCTGCAAGAAAAGCTGCTAAATTCCTTGGTATAAATCAGTGAGCCCTATTCTATTCAGGCTTTGCTTTCCTCCTTCTAGGTTGCAACACCACCATACATCTTCCAAGTTGTAGCAGAACTGATTCCCCTACAGAAGATGTGAAAGTACATATTGTAGGGACATTTAGAGAGAGAATCCTCTGGTCCTCACAAAGCTCTTCAGGGTCTCCTCAGCATCAGAGGGTGAGGTAGAGAGGAGAGAAGAAAAGAACAAGCTGGAAAATATGCTGCTAAATGGAGTCTCCCTTGTTTTCTTCCCATTGGGCAAGGGAGCCATACAAGGGGTTGATGCAGGTCCCTCTATGAAAGACATATCAAAGCATGGGAAACAAGATTCTTTTCCTCAGCCACTATCTTCTTGACCAGTTACTCATGTTGATCAACAGCCAATCCTTTAGATACAATCACCATCTTATTCTCCCCAAACCCAACATGGCTACTAAGAGCAATGGTATAGTTTGGCACAAAGTGTCATGACAAACTACAATTCTAGATTATAGTAGAATTGGCCACTGAATGGAGATGGAGAACGCCTGCAACCCAGGAATGTACTCGTGCCACTCTTCACAAACTGCAGAAGTTGCAAGCTGGAACATTAGACTTAAGACACATTTGTGTGTTTATTTTTCAGTATAATGGATGTTCTTTCAAAATGCTTTATTTTATAAGCTCTGGGAGTGTCTGAGCTTTTACATATATGCATTGAATATGTTGAGATACATTTAAAATTAGTCTGGGCAGATCACAGGCAAATGTACAATAGAGAGTAAGCCTGTTTACTGGAAAGATAAACTCAGTGATTTAGTAGGTTTTTAGTATCTCTAATATTCATAATTCTGGTTTAATTGCCACATTGCTGTATGTATTACAGTTTCATAGAAGAAGGCGATTCATTACATTACATTACATACATTCATTACATTACAAATTATAAGCCAGACGCCCTATTTATACATTTCACTGTAGTTCTACTGACTTTATTGATTTAAACTACCTGATTCTGCTAGCCTGTAACATTTATAATCTTCAATTTAAAATATTTTAAATGGCCAGTGCCAGCTTCATACAATTATACCTTTACATGTCTATCAAACTAAAGTGAAGTTTCCAGTAAAACAATTTAATAGTCTATAAAAAGTGGAGCATTATATAGTATGAAACAAAATAAACAGGACATGGTATATGAAAACAGACTCTTTTAAAAGTACTGTCTTTTATCCGTCTGTTGCTGTTACAGTTCCGTTAACATAGGGACAATCAAACAAGACAAGAGATTGCAATGAATGAGCTATCATTGAGTTCTTAAAACATGCCTGGGTGCTGAACCAAAAGAAAATCATAATAATACTTGGCTTTTATTTGATGTAATGTATGCACGTGGGCTTGTTTACATTTCATGCTTGTATTTTGGTAAATCCTAACAGCCCATTCAAGGTGTTACCCCATAGTGCTAGACCCCATTGAGAATGGGCATAGAATACAAACACAACAGCAAGTTCATAGTCTACAATGGAGGTGGCTTTAAATAAAGAGCAGGAGTTAACTGAAGGCAGAAAAATTTGATAATGGCAAAATTCCTGTTTTTAAGCAATAGCAGCAATCCAAAAATTTCATAGATTTCATAGACATTAGGGTCTGGAAGGGACCCAAGAGATCATTAAGTTCCCAGCTTAACCATGAGGACATCTTGGGGAACTAGGTCAAAGCTTGAAGTCCAGGTATATGGTGTCCACATCATCGCCCTTGTCCAGGGCACATGTCACCTGGACATAGAAGGCGATGAGGTTGGTCAGGCATGACCTGCCAGTCGCTTCTGGCTGGCATTCAGAAACTTGCCTTTCGTCAGTCTGGCATTGATGGATCCCTTGAGGGGATTTTCCTTGAGGATTTTTCCAGGGACAGACATAAGACTGATTGGTCCATAGTTCCCCGGGTCATCCCTCCTCCCTTTCTTGTAGATAGGGACCATGTTGGCTCTTTTCCAGTCATCTGGGACCTTGCCTGAGTGCCACAATTTTTCAAATATTTCTGCCAAGGGGAATGCAATGATGTCTGTCAGCTCCTTCAAGACCCTTGGGTCCATTGTGTCTGGACCTGCAGACTTGTGAATGTCCAGTTACTCAAAGTGTTCCCTCACCTGATCCGCATCGATTTTAGGCCCATCACCCGCTCTCAGATTGGCTTGTGCCATTCCTGACAGTGTGATCCTCCTGGGAGGGTGAAATAACAATGCAAAAAAGTAATTTAAGAGATTGGCCCTTTCTTGGGCATCATAAGTTGGTCAGGCCGCAGCTGGAATACTGTGTCCAGTTCTGGGTGCCCCACTTCAAGAGGGATGTGGACAACATTAAGAGGGTCCAGAGGAGGGCCACCCGCATGATCCAGGGACAGCAGGGCAGACCCTACAACGAGAGGCTACGGGACCTGAACCTGTTCAGCCTTCACAAGAGAAGGCTGAGGGGGGACCTGGTGACCATCTATAAACTCACTAGGGGGAACCAGAAGGGTTTGGTGGAGACCTTGTTTCCCCCAGCGCCCCCCGGGATAACAAGAAATAACAGCCACAAGTTGTTGGAGAGTAGGTTCAGATTAGACATCTGTAGGAACTACTTCACAGTCAGGGCTGCTAGGATCTGGAACCAACTTCCAAGGGAAGTGGTGCTGGCTCCTACCCTGGGGGTCTTTAAGAAGCGGCTCGATGCCTACCTGGCTGGGGTCACTTGAGCCCAGTTTCTCTCCTGCCCAGACAGGGGGTCGGACTTGAAGATCTACAAGGTCCCTTCCGACCCTACTTCTATGATTCTATGAAGTTAGTTGCCCCATTGGATCACTCAGGGGCTCCTTATTCATCCATGGGGGCTTTCTTGCCTGTTGACTGCATTTCTCGTGAGATGGTATGGCTTTGCCCTGTACTTCAAGGATTATGTTTTTAAGAAATGACCAATCCTCGTGTGCTCCCTTTTCTGGTGGGGTATGGCCTCTAATTGCCTAACTGACCAATTCTCTCAGTTTGCAGAAGTCAGCCTTCCCAATTTAAGAACTTTTGCTTTACTGCTGGGTTTGCCTGCTCTTTGGTGAACTAAGAAGGTGACCAGTTTGTGGTCGCTGTCACCAAGCTTCTTCTCGATCCACAGATTGCTCACTAGGTCCACCCCATTGGCCATAGACCTCTGGGTTAGGTAGAGGTCATCGATGCATGTGAGGAAGCTACGTGACCTGTCAGATTTGGCCATGTGCTCGTCCCAAGAGATGTCAGGGAAGCGAAGTTGAAGTCCCCCATGACGATCATGGGTTGGGAGCGCGTGGCCTTGAACAGTTCCCTATTGAATTCTTAATCTAGGTCATCCTCTTGGTGGGGAGGTCTATAGTAGACTCCTATGAGTAAGTCACCCTCCCCATGTTCTCCTCGTATCTTGACCCAGAGGGTCTCAAGATGCCCTTCCTGGTTTGGAAACTCGATCTGCAGGGAGTGAGCTGATCCTCGATGTAGAGAGCTACACCCCCACCCCTCTTCCCAACACAGTCTCTCCTATACAGGTTATAGCCCTCTATTGCCACTGACCAGTCATAGGTGGAGTCCCACCAGGTCTCCGTAATTCCTACCAGGTCATAATCATTTTCACATAGGAGAAGGGCCAGTTCCTCATGCTTATTTCCCAAGCTCCTGGCATTTGTGTACAGGCAGGTAAGTCTGCCATGAAAAGCCCAATGCTTCCCTGAGAGGTTTAGCAGGACCTTTCCTTGGGCTGTCTTGTCTCCCTTGCATTGCCCAAGTTATTGGTAGTGCAGCTGACATGACCTGGGCTAGAACTGTTAGTAGACTGCCAATCCCCCAGCAGTCTCGGTTAAAAGCCCTGTCAAGAAGGTCAGCCTTAGCAGGTCATTTCACATTAATTTTAACGATTTAGCATTTGGGTCCATAAGTTCCAATAATGGCCTTCGCCCACTCAGAACTAGGTGCTATGCAAATACATAACCCAGGACCTGCCTCATAGAGCTTGTATTGCATCTGCGTCTCTGTTGCCCACCTTAACCTCTGTTTTTCTTATTTAGAATGAGAATTCATGACAGATTTTCTCTAGCACATCATCCAAAAAGGGGGCCTCTGATGTCATTTGGAGCATCTGGAAATTCTGTGACAAACACTAATCGTCTCTTCCCGTTGAAAACAAAACTTGCAGATGTTCATGTGAGAGAGTTCCAGGGTAACAGAAGAAGTAATTTCTCTGTACCCCCTTTAAAATATCTATTAGTTTTGCTCTTAGATATTGCCCCAGTATGTAGCTGAAATTCAAATACCCTGACAAAGTTCTACACCTAATTTCCACTGAGAAGGTTTTTGAGTCTGTATTTATAGACTTCAGAAAAGAGGCTGTAATATGAAGCTTGCTAAACCTTGTATGTACTGGAGATCGTGAGTTTGTCCAAAATAGTACTAAATTTAAAAACAACTGCACTTTATATACAGAAAGCTTGGTGGCGGTGAGCCGGGTCAGAATTTGAGGGCAGATACCAACTAATCCTTGGAAAAATACATAAGTATTTAACATCCTTAAAAACGGGCCTCATATTTCCCAGCATTATATTAAGATATGAAAATATCACAGTACGCAGAACCACTTTACCAGCTTACTTGTCATTGCTATTACCCAGACAAGCAATAGATATGACAACAGAAAAATGGGGATCTTGTAACTCAGCTTAACATGCAAAGCTTTGGGTTTTAGCTCTAGCTCTTTCAAGGCTTCTCATGTGAGCTTGGGAAAGTCAATTAAACACTTGGTTGCCTTAGTTTCAAAGAACTTAAGAAATGCCATTTACTGGGTGACACCTTTGGTCCATCTGGCCCAGTGTCCTGTGTCACACACTGGCAGAGTGTGAATGCTGAGGGGGAAGGTGAACAGGACATGTTCAGAATGTCTTCCCTGCTCCTCTACAATTGCAGCTTGTGTTTTTGAGGTGGCACTCCTATCTGCCATGCTTAATACCTACTGATGGGCTTTTCCTCCAAGAATGTGTCCAATCTCCTTTTGAATTGGGTCAAGCTATCATCAGCCTTCACATCTTTCCTGTCCTGTTGCTTTCTTACAAGGCTCATTTCATTCATGTTTGTAAAGCACTTCGAGCTTCTTAGATGAAAAGTACTGTTGAAGTGCAGATTGTTTTAATTGCTTGAATAGTTACGTTACACTATATTATGTTAAACTGATAAGCCCTTTAAAAGCCACAAGCCTGCTGGCAATGCATAAACCAACACGGAGAACTGAGTTGCTACATTCAGATGTTCATCTGAACCATCTATTTTAATAAACAATATAAAATATTGCACAGATCTAATCTGACATCCAGAAGACTTTTTCAGAGGGGAGCAGTAACACCTGGTTATGTTTTTGCTGTACCTCAGGAGGTGATACAGGGTGTGTCTACACCTGTGCTTCAATGTTCAGTAGCCTTTTCTACTGTGCTTTAAAGCAGCACATCAAAAACCATGCCAGTACACTAATGCACAGTAGACTAAACTACTGCGCATTAGCATCACCTAAAAACCATGCTCTTACACTACTGTGCATTAGTGTACCTAATGCACATTTATTTAGTACCTTATATTGGAGGTACTGCATTTAATTTGCATTTGTAAAAGCACATTAATGCACATGTAGATACACCCACTTTGAACAATAAGACTGCCCAAAAGAACAGTTTTCCTGAGTAACATAGGGTTCAGTTAATGCCACCTGACCCCAAGCTCTTCTTTAGAAATGAATAATATCTCCATTGCTTTATCTGAAATTTAAAAAATGGCTATGCCCAACAAAAGTCCCAAGGAAGAATTTAAAAGTGAGTAATTGTAAATTGATTTGTTTCCTAGCTTCAGCAACTTGTTATTCTAAATATGTCACCCATCCATCACATGGACCTAATGCCACTTCTGCCATGTCCCAAGGAGGGGAAACGGCAGATGCCCCCTTGATTAAATACCAGATGTATAGATCCAAGTAAGGGATAGGTATAGGTTAAAATGTTATCATCTCCTTTTACTGCTGTGAATTGAAGCTGTGTGTCCCCCCCTCAACATAGAATATGAAGTTCATAAGTATACCCTCTATTTGCCATGATTATGGTTTGATTTGGGGGAATCTGCAATGGGGGGAGGGAAACTTCTGTTCTGTTGATCTCTTTTCTGTAAGATGTTTCCGCAGAAAGCAACAAAGATGCATATTTCTTAGAAAAAAAATTAAATTAGTTTTCTCACCTCTCCTTAGATTATGATGTTGAAAATGATCTTCAATCATACATCTATTGAACACTGCAACGCAACCAGCTACGTGGACGAAAACTCAGAACTGCAGGAAGAATGCAATTTCTTCCTGACCGCTGTCCGTTTGGCCTCACTAAACCAGATTCTGGATCCCTGGGTTTATCTGCTGTTAAGAAAGATCCTCCTCCAAAAATTCTGTCAGGCAGCAAGTGCTGTCTCCGGCTGCTCTAACACCAGATGGAAAGAGCGACAGGTCACTTTCTCAGATGACATGAGACAGACAACAGCATGAAAAAATGTTGATTCAACTTGCATGCAAACTACTTTTCACAAGTAGTTTTAAATTTTACTGTGAATTTGGGCATCTGTGGCATGACAGTGTTCCTGCATAAATAGCTGCAGTGTAAGTGGTATGAATGGACATAGAGGGCCAGATAATTGCATATCATGTGTGCCAACAATGCTTAAATATAAACAAAGGGATGTGTTCTGTTCTTAACAGTAACCTCTAATTCTGGTGTCTTTGGCTGAGAGCATTCAACCTCCAGAATGTAGTCAAGCTAAATACATCATGATTTCTAAGGATTCTTCTTGCATCAAGACAGAGGAATCAGCCATTGTTTTGTAAGGGAGACACCGATTCAACTGCAACTCTACTAAATTTTGACTCTAGGATTATCTACTACATCCAGATATTATTTCTTCCTCCAATTCTTTCTCCTTTTTGAGGGAAAAGTACAAGAGCTTTAAGGAAGAAAATAATAGGAAGCCTTTAATTTCTCCCAAGTTCAATGTTTTGTTGCAAGAAGTGAAAATGACATGTATTTTGATGATGACATTTTCTTTGAAATGCCGAAAGGCAGCAGGAATCTCATGTGATACATGTTAATTATTAATTTTTCATGAATGTTAGAATAAATTCACCTTCTACATAGGTGAGGGGGCTTTGGGGAATAACATAAATGTGTAAGCTGCTCTTTTTTGAGAGACAATCTGTGAACATTTTTGCAAGTAATACCTGTGAAATACCTAGATATTAACAAGAATAACTTAGCAAAGCTTTTTCACACAATGGTCTACCTTTGGCAGACTGAAACAGTGACAGACCAGGAGAGACAAGAGATGCTACTTTTTGTATTAACAGTAAGTATCCCCTTCCTAGTCATTATAGCAAAAACCAAATCACCATGTTCAAATAGTCCATTTTCCATGACAGTCAGGTGGCATGTACACCACCTGCACAGCACCACTTCATTATACAAGCACATGTCTGGATTGTGTCACAATCCAATCTGTTATTTAAGAAACTATTGATTGATAGCTGTCAAACACATGGCAGCTTGTAACTTTTAAAATTAGAAGTCATCATAGCAGGGAAGTTTGGACTGAGGCAACTCATTAGTCAAGTCTTTCCTTAGGTAATATTCAGATTTGATTATCTAGTTTCTGATCCATTTGTGAGATATCAGCAGTTTCTACTTTCATAAAGACTCTTGAGTTTACTTACATTTTCTCATGTTAATTTGTCACTTGGTAATGGGCAATATTAAATGTGTGCTACTTTAAATAGTCTTCTTGGTTAGTTAACTTAAATGTTATATTTATCTTCCCATGGATGAAGAGACAAGACAGAATAGCTTGAAATGTGAAAATCCCATGTACCAGTTTGAAACCATTTGGCTCATCACTTTTCCTGTCTTGTGACTGATCTTCACGATTATGACAGCTAAGAAAGAAAAGTAATTGAAGTTAGATTGGCAGATCACATTGCATGTCAGAGTCTCCAGTGCAATTACATCTAATGTGACATCAATATTCTGACATTTTATAATTAAAAAAATAGCATAAATATCACATCAAGGAACTTTGGCATTTTGTTATTGATCATTTTTTCTTTAAATCTCCTACTTTCATTTAATGATGGCAAAAAATAAATGGCTTTGTTCAATCTCTACCTGAACGCACAAGAATGGACTTGAGCTTCCTGAAGTCAACAGGAGCTTCAGTATGCTGTGCTACACAGCAGAGACACCAAGCTAGAGCCAAATGCATTAATTTGTACCAAAAGTAATCTAACTACAGCAGCACAAGGGTCTGTGCAAGCTAAAAGAACCTGATAATTTATCCACACTTAGAGGTAGCTTGCAGAATAGACCTGACTTAACAATTTTTAAGTTTCCTTCTATTGAAGACATGGTGCTTAATTCTGCTCTAATATGCCCTGGTACTACAAAGAGCAACATGTTTTATGCAGAAAATATGAAATGCACACTTCAGCTACAGTTGAGTTACACCAGTGGACCTGATCAGAATTTGGCCTTCAGAGCCTTCCAGATAACAGACCAGTATAGAGTATCAGAATCTCAAACTACTGGCAGTTTTTTTTCAGTCTGTCCCACTGCTGTCCCATGGACCCATTAGGAACCATTATTGAGTACAATGACCACAAGTGCCTATGCACTGACTGCACTACCCATGTCTAATTCAGTAATAAGTATTTGGGGAAACACTGAGTGAAAAAATGGCTGTACAAAATCAGAGTATTTCTTACTCTGAAAAAGTTCCAGGCATGATTTCATGCCAATTATTTTTTACTTACTTAAAAAGCCTACTTTTCTGTTCAAGAAGCAACGTGTAGTTTGTTAGCATGTTAGCATTTATTCAAAAATCCACCCCTCGTAATGTAGGTCCAAGTGACCTTAAATAGTGGAGTGAATTCTGGTCTCATGGGTTTCTTTGTCACTCAGTAGCTGAATACCAACAATAGCTAATTAAATAATTTTTTCTCTAGGATCCTCACTGTAGCAAGGGAAGAGAAAGTCTGAGAGACAGAGAGAAAGCATGCACTATTTTCACTTCTTTTAATACCATTTCTACTATAGCAACCATTAGGAAAGCTTTCACTTTTCTTATATATAACAATGGTATATGATATGGTGTTAAAATAACTGTAAAGTTAACATTACCTGATTTTTGCAGGGGACCAGAGTGCAAGACGTAGCAAATATCAAGGGCACATCTGCATGTGCCTTAAAGTGTTTAAGTTAATGCACATTAAATCTAGTACCTCCACTGTGAGGTACTAGGAAAATGTGCATTAGCTTATCTTAATGTGCATTAACTAAAGAGCACAGGGGTGGAGGGTGGGGGGACTACTTAAATTAGCATAGCTCTGAGAGCCGCACTAATTACAAGCACCTGGAAATTCATGTTTATCAGTGTCCACACGCTGAAAAATGGTGGTGGGGTGCATTGAACGAGCTTTAATTTAAAATGCCCTGTTGCCATTTTTCAGAGCAGAGACACTGATACAGGTGATCCAGGAGTCTGCTGGAGCGCGGTAATTACCACGCTCCAGCTGAATCGATTAATTGAGTCTGCTCTGACATGCTGTAATTACATCACATAGGAGCAGCTTCCTTGCATGTGTATAGGAGCTCATAGCTTTTAAGTGATGCTTAATGCACATTAGCCATTTTAATGTGCATTAACTGAATAGTATTTTTAGTGATGCTTTAATGCACATTAAAATAGGCTAATGTGCATTAAAGCACATTCCCAAGATTGTTACCCCTCAGCTCAGGTGCTGGTGACTCAGCTCAGTTAAAACTTACTTGTTCTTTTTCATTCCTCTTGTTAAAATAAACCCTTTTTTTTAAATTTAGAGGAAAGAAGCAATGTCTTTCTTTGGGGGCAGTAATGAGAGGAAGAGTTTTATTTATAAAATGGGAAAATGTAAGAGATGATTTGCATCCTGTTTGTTTACAGCAAAGAAACTGAAGCACTATTTGCCAGGTGTGTCTGACATGACATCACTGGAAACAGAAGCACTTTCTTAAATGAATTCAAAGCTCCTTATTAGAAATGAAAAGTTCTGTTTCCCATTGATCTGGTTGAGTGGGAAGATATATTTTGTTGCACCTCTTTAAAGATGCCTTCAATGTTATTTGCCTAAAATGTATTTCTGTTCCGTAAAAGTTGTGTTTCTAAAATCAGCTTTGATATCCTGGACTTCTTACAGAGACTTGTCAGAAAGACTATTGTAGGGAGAAATTCTTTTGGCGTGGTTTTGTTGGCATTCAAAACACAGATTATGTGTGTGTATTGAATCCATGTGTGTACTGTATTTGTCAATGTAAAATAAAAATTCAAAGTTCAGCAGAACACCTGGTTTTTATTTCTTGATGCCAAAACTTGCCTGCAATATGTTAATACAACCATTTCTTACAATCTTTTGTAATTGACTTCAATGCAAGTACAATCATGCACTAAACATTTATGGCTAAATCCTGCGCTGACTTCAGTGGAAGTGAGGGACTGATGGTGGGCACTTTTTTATGGCCCGTATTATGCGACGCTTATTGCATAGAGTAGTACTGTTACATGTTCCACAAGTACTCCCAGGGTGCATCTACAAAAGATGCTTAGCTCCGCAGTAAACATCTCAGCATCTACACGTGCACTACTGTTAGCGTGCAGGAAACTCATAAACTCTGCAGCAGGGTACTAGTTGTAAATACAAGTACTACCTTGCTGCAGAGTTTTTTCATGCAAACCAGCGCACGTGTAGATTCTGACTCAGCTGTTGGGGCATGAGAGTGTTTCAGTTCAGGGTCTGCCTGCTGGCTAGCTCTACACTCATTGGCGATGTGTAGGGGTGCATGTAGGTACACATGCACCCCCTGAACACCTCCTACACAAAAGCACCTTGACAGTGTCAGTGTGGTGCCTGCGGGTGGTTGCTGCTTGCCGCCACCACCACCTCTTCGGTGTTCGCCACCTCCCCTCCCCCTGCTGCTGACAGCACCGGTGGCATCTGTGGAAGCTCCCTGCTTACCGCCGCCATGCTGCCGCCAGTGCCGCTGTGCCCCTCCAGCCTCCAGGGGCATGCGTTGTTCATGTCCACACTAAAGCACACTCGTGCCTCAGCCAGCCCCTCTGTAGCACACTGAGCCCAGGTGGAGCAGCCCTGGGCTGGCAGGTTGACACATGTTTGCATGTTGAATGGCATAACTGCTCATGCATACTTTTGTTAGTCAAACTAAAGAAGTTTTATCTTGTGTAGTGCTTTTATCCTGCAGGTAACACTGTCTGTTCCACTCTACACTTGCATGCACTTCCTTGCTAAAAGTGAAAAGCAGCAGCAGCAACAGAGCAGCATATATAGCCCACAAACAAATGAACCGTAAAGAGTGGATAAGTAGTGAATGTGAGACTTCTAGTTATGGTACTATTAGAATGATGTAGCCATGATGGTCCAGGAATTATTCAAGAGATATCACCCACAAAATCACTCAAAAAATCCCAGACTTCCAATTAGGCAGAGATTCAGTCTGGACTTTGTGAGCAGCTAGCACAGGCGCGGGCAGTTATTTTGGGTGGAGGGCCACTTAATGAGTTTTGGTAAGCTGCTTTGGTAAGCATGGGTAGTCCCGCCCCTTGACAGTTGGCCCACCCCCTTGTCACCATCTTAGGACCAGAAGTCTCAGCCCTAACCCCTGACCTTAGCCACCGGAAGTCCCCTCCCCCGTTGCCCCCCGGAAAAACTTTTGCCATCTTAAACCAGAAAAAAAACCAAATCATACACTAAAAGTTAAACACCTATAACATATTTTAATTTTATTACAAAAAATATTTTTGTCATGACTTGTGTTTGCGTAGTGTAGATAGAGGTGATTGCATAATAACTCAAAAATAAATTCTTAGTCTTGTATGTTGTGGGGGGTGGGTATGGGGGTGTGTGTGTATAGTGTGTGTGTACATGTAGTGTGGGTGTGGTGTAGGTGGGTAGTGTAGGTGTGTACGGTGGGGTGTGGATGGGTGTGTGTGTGGTAAGATGTGGGGGTGTGTCTGTGTGTAGGGGGTTGGGGGGTTGTGTATATGTGGAGGTTATGGGGGCAGGGTGTGCATGTGAGGGAGGTTGGGGGGTATGGGGACCCCCCCCGCACCCGCTCATGGTGCAGCAGCAGGCAGGTCACTCAGGACGTAGATGCCCAGCAGGGCACGGCTCTGGCCAGCGCTGCACATTGCAGCAAGGGGCACAGCCTCTGCTGGGCCGCTTGTATTGCCAGCACTGCCCACCACTCACATGAAGCCCCTGCACTGGCACAGCAGGAAGGAAGCCCCATGTGCCAGAGCCGGCTGCCTTCCCTGCCAGAGATGTGCAGCACTGGAGAGAAGCCCCAAGTGCTGGAGCCAGCTGCCTTCCTCATCCTGCAGGGGAAGGCGCCTGGGACTTCCTTCCCCTGCAGTGCAGCTCCTGCGGGGAAGGCAGCTGGCTCCAGTGCCTGAGGCTTCTCTCTAGTGCTGCACAGCCCCAGCAGGGAAGGCAGCCGGCTCCGGCACGTGTGGCTTCCTTCCCTGCCGTGCAAGTGCAGGGGCTGCGTGTGAGTGGTGAGGAGTGCTGGTGATACAGGCAGCCTGGTGGAGACTCTGCCCCTTGCTGCAATGTGCAGCACTGGCTGGAGCCATGTCCCATGGGGTGCCTGCACATTGAGCACCCCGCCTGATGCTGCTGCCACCACCTGCCAGGGCTGCACACCATAGGGGTGTGTGTGGGGGAGGCTGGGGGGTCCCTACACCCCCCCACACACTCCCTCACACCCACACACTGCCCATCCCAGCTCCACACTGTCGCTGCCCTGTCCCCCTGGGCACCAGCTCTGCGCTGCCACGAGCCCCAGCCCCACGCTCCCATCCAGTTGCTGCCCCGCTCCTGCTGCTTCCCTACCTGCTGCAAGCAGGAGACTGGGGAAGCAGAGCTGGTCCCTGGGGGTTGCAGCAGTGGCAGCAGCAGCCCCACATAGAAGTTGCACGCTGGCCAGCCAGGCCCTTTCGCCCAAGAGGGTGGGAGCCAGGCAATAAGGTACGGTTTTTAGGGCTGTGTGTACACTTGGGCATCTTGCTTCCACCCTTGGGGACGGAAAGGCTGGACAGGGCACAATTTTTTTTTGGGGGGGGGGGGGGGGGGGAGCCCTCAGGCTGGATGAAAGTGCTTGGTGAGCCAGATGTGGCCCAGAGGCCACATTTTGTCCACTCCTGAGCTAGCAGGCAGAAAACAGTTGCCTTTCTGCCTCCCATGAAATACTCCCTGTATTTTCAGTATCATGTAGAAGTTCCTTGTAGGAGCATAAGAAAAGACCCTGCTTCATTATCTAGGTGACAATTTATAATATAACACCCTGCTCCCCCCGTCCTTAATTTAGCTTACCTGTAGATTTTCCTACATGCAACAGCTTCATTTAAATCACAGAGAGCCTTCCTGCCACTTTGTGCTCTTAAGCAGGGATGGAGTACAGTTGAAGTGCAGGGGTAAGCAATACAGAGCTGTGATTGAGTAGAGATGCTGGGCTAGAGGGAGGAGTATTATAACTTTCTACAGGCTGCAAAAGCAGTAGTTCTGCTACTCCTGTCTTCAATCACAAGGCCCCAGAGCTGTCACTGTGGTATAATGTACCTAATGCAGGACTGTGCTTACAGGGAAAAATCCACCCATGTGCAGAAGCCCGGAAAAAGGCTTAGCACAGGTTTTAGGATGGTTCTCTACAACAGGAGTGAACTTTATTTGCAAGGTGCTTTTACATATTTGATTTATATGTCATCCTAAGCCCTGTTAAAAGAAATTAGGCTTTTTCCTGAGCTTCTCTCTCAAACATTGAGTTGGGATCCTGGCAGCGCAGGCTATCAGCATGTTGGGGAAGTGTTCCGACAAAACACTCCTGCCCTTGTCCTAACCTTTTGTGGATTTGAATTTCTGGTCCCTGCACTGTCAGCTGCAAGCCTTCATGGAGTCCTGCTGTGAAGTCAGTAGAAAAAAAAATCCCCAAACATCATCCAAGTTCTAAAGTTTGAAGACAGTTATAATTTTGGATCTGAATTCCTGACCTGACTACATCCTTTTTCCCCCTGCAATAATTCGAGAGCCTTGCCTGAGGCACCTGCATGAATTGTGTAGGGAGCTTGGGTGTCTAATACTATGATCTAAAGTCCACTCCAGGGGACAGGCACTTAAGTGTCAGAGGCTGAATTATTATTCAAAGAAGTACACTGTCCTTAAGCATCTAAGTCACTGAATATCAAACTGTTTTGTCTTATATAATGGCTTAATAGCATGTACGGCTATAATTTTATGTGACTGCTGTGCATGTTCAGAAATGATTCAGTGCTGTGCCAGAAGCACCTAATCTCATGCTCATTGCCGTGTAACTCAGTTCTGCCAGGGGCACATTGGAGTGCAGTGCAAACCCCAGAACTGTAGATGAGGACAAAAATCACACATAGCAACCATCTGCAGCTGCTGCTGTGTGTGTCTTGCCCAGCAGTTCAAGCACTTCCCCAGATTCTGCAATCATCTCCCTTGAGGGAATTTGAATACTGACCATATCACAGGCAACCTTAAAAACCACCAGGCCACAGAATAGGCAAGACTGAGAGCACCTTTCGGTCGAAATACACTTCTAGGCAGCCAGGAGAAAAGGCACCCTGGGGATAGAAGACAATCAAGCAAGCAGTACTTCTTCATGTAGGAGAGTCCTCTTGGGAGCTGAGATCCAGAATCTCTAACAGGAAAGGATGTGCCTACGTTTGGAGAGGAGACAAGCAAATTTGGTGGACTGGTAACAGCAAGCTTCAAAGCTGCTTATGTTCCTTTCAGAAAATAAGAAAGCCTATGGGTATACAATAGCCCTCTGTTGCTAGCCCTCCACATTTTGTGGGATGCTGGCTGAATCTCCATGGTCACATCACTGCTGTAGTCACACTTCTCCTGCCACACCTCTCACCACACATCCAGCTTATGCAGCATAGTCAGGGTTGGGTATCCATTTGGGGTCATTGGGTTTTGGGAGCCAGAGCTGGAACCCACAGTCAGACTCCCTCCTGTCTGCTCTCCTGGCCCATGATGCTTTTCCTCTTTGCAGCCTAATGGGTTTCAAGGGGGAAGGGGGGAGAAGGGGAAGAGTTGAAAGTTCTCCCAGCCATGTCTGTCTCAGAGGAGGCTAAGAATTCAGGTCTCCCATAGCTTGGGCAAGTATTTCTACCACTAGGATACTTAGGAAGGAGAAGAGAAAGATCATTCTTATGTTGCCAATACAAAAACATGCCATGTTACATGCATATGCTTTATGCAGTCAGAGGGCAGTAGCCTCTGAGTAGCCAGATGCATATTGTAGCACAAGTTAAAATTCTTCATTGGAATGAAGGCTGACACGGTTCCTTGGGTGAATCTGATATCTTTTATTAGACCAAGATATCAGAGTCACCCAAGGAACCTTGTCTGCCTATGTCTTTAGACCAACATGGCTACAACCTACACCCCTGCATCATTGGAATGAATGGAGAGCGACGTTTCTCTTGTATAAGAGACCCACCTCAGGAGAGGGATCCTAAGTATTACCAACTGAAATGAATGGGAGAGCTATGTGCCTCTGGGAACATGTCTTGCATACTTATGCCCATTGACAGCATATGGACTGATGAGGTGAATAGAATGCCTCCCTGATTCTGGGTGCCTACATTAAGACCTTGCTGACAGCAACATTAGATATCTAGTGGGTGAAACAGGATTTGACCTCAGGTGTCAAAATCCTTCTTTGGATCTAGCTCATAGAAACTGAATTGCAATATGACTTAAAATGTTCACTTAAAAACTTTAAATTTTTGCTCGCCAGAATATTATTCATTCCAGTGGGGTAGCTACACATTTTTATTTGCTTTTCCATGTTGAATGATTTAAGGCAGATACCACTGCACCACCCTTTTTGTATTCAGAGAACCAAGACTGATATAACGTATGGTGTTATAACCTTAAAAAAATGCAAAGTACTTTGATATAAGTCTTCCAGTGAATAATTTCATAGACTTCATAGACATTAGGGGCCTCATGAGATCATCAAGTCCAGCCTCACTGCCACTTAACAATAATGCCTACTGTTTACAAATTGCAAATATTGACATTTGCATTCTATTTTAATCTAGACCACAGAACATTACACCCTCTAAGTAATGCTGTTTGCTTTATTGCTCCAGGAAGATTATTCATACATGTTACTGCATCAGTATGTGCTGCTACAGTTCAAGGCTGATCCTGATTCTGGACAAGCCTTCTGTTCCGATTCATTTATGTGGGATATTTGGATGTGCAAGGAAAGCAACATCAGGCTCTAGATAAATCTCTTGCACGGAGCTAAACCAGTATTCCCACTTAAAAGAGGGGGGAACCCTTTGTATCAAACACTGTTCTAGAACACAGTCCTGTATTCTTTGCTTAACCAGAGTTTCCACTGAGGTGGACAAGACTTTGATGGAATTAACAAATATAGGCCCTAAATCAGCGGTGTACTTTGGCACAGTAGTAATTCATACAGTGGATATATGTATACATGGAAGCCTAGGTAAATATCATTGTATCTGGGGAACCCGTATAAGTAAAGGTGGGTTTTTTTGGTTGGTTTTTTTGGGTTTCTTTACTAGCATTTATGATTGTAACCTTCAGTTTGGGTTAGAACAACTTTTTCATAGCAGAAAATGGGCTGGCAGTCTTGTGAAATTTTGTTCATCAAGGAGTCATCAACATTGATAACTCTACCCTCGCTGAACAATGGCTTTGGAAGAAGAAAAGCCCTTGACTTCTAATAGCTCCCTGACAGCAATCCTACTCAGAGGACGGAGCATGGCAACGCCCAGCATAAAAAGAAAAACAAGAAAAGCTGTCTTACAAGTGCCATGTTCTCTGGCAAGCACAGCCTCCTCATCACCAGACTACTCAGTGGGAAGAGTGCAGGCAGCAGGAACACAGCCACCTGGAAGGGCTTGAAACAAACCCTTAAAAGGGGTAATAAGACCAGACTAAGAGTGGTTTCTATGCAGGAGTTTGTTTTACCTACACCTGTAACTCTCTTGTACTGTCAAGGAGTAAAGCGTGATGTTCGTAAGAAAGAAGGCCCTGTTCCTTTTTCTCATTGTTACATAATCCCTGCGTGGTTAAACTATCACCAGAGTGCCCATATGGAAGAGAGGTGTTCAATGAAAGGGCTCAGGAGGCCTGAAGCACTTGTTCCAAGGCCTATCTGGCTGGACGAAGGGACCCATTGCCAAAGAAGGGTGCAGATACAGAACGTCTAAGTGGAATTGTGTTGGAGATGCCCAGAGCGCTGGAGGAATGATCGGTCACTACCAGACACAGCTGGCTTGGACACACGTGGAATCAAAATGTGGGTCCACTTGTAGCTGACTTCTACAAAGAGGAGTCAGCCAGGGCTGTAACAATCACTACCACCCATTTGGTATACATGTTAATGTATGAATCATATGGCACACAATAATACACAGTTATGTTACAGGGTGCGACATAAATGGTCTGCCCCTTGTGAGATGCCATTACTTTACAGTATTATAATATACAGTATTATAATACCACATGCATGTTAGAATACTTTTCCTTTTAATATGATGTTGATAGATAAATGAAAAACACAACACTAATACCTATGGCTGACAATATATGCAAGCATATACATACTACTATATGTGTACACAAAGTTCTAGATGTGCCAATTCAATATATGTTTTAGTTATTATAATGCCTGTCTGCATTAGCTCTCTGTTCTCATTTTAGCAACACCAACTGAAGAAAAGGAGAGATATACCAGAGTAAATCATAAGAGTGTTTAGTTTATACTGACTGAGGTTAGATAAGACCTCATAATATGAATGGTCTTCTTTGGCTGAAAATATTATATAATAGTTTGTACTATATTCCTAAAGGGAATATTTATGTTTGGTTAGTATTTATGTTACTGCACTTGTGAGGAGTCTGGGGTATACAAAAACAAGACCATTTACATTATCTGTGAGAAAGCAATTACTCTTATGAGTTAAGGAAGGCAGACCAAGTAGTAATATGTTTAAGCTATCAGGTAATGAGGCAGAGATTGTGGATTTAGCTCTGGGTCCTCAGTCAAGAAACTAGGCACCTTACTGCCCCTTTAAGCAATACAGTCTAGCATTAGGGCATCACTGGCAGCTTCCAAATACCCATGTAGCTGCCACTCTGTAGACACCCACGGTTCTACTACTAAAGGTAGAGATTAAGTGGTATAAAACATTTATTCTCATTGTGATTTTCATACTTTCCCTGAGGCCTGCAAAAATGTGTCTTGCTGGATACACATGTAATCCTGCTTATTCTGCGTGTTCTATGGTACTGTTATGTTCTATAATGGTAACTTTGTGTATTCTTTCTCTGTATACCCTCATTAGTATACGTGTTTTAAGGTTTGAGGTTACTCACACCTATTTTTCCTGTTTCTCAGCATGGGTTTTACATTTTGGGGTTAAAGAGTGAAATTGTAAAGGGCAGGCGCATCAGATTTGATTTCCTCTGACCCCGATGCCTTCTTCCAAACTGTGAAGTTCTTAGGCTCATAAATGCTGGTAATGCGAAATTATGCAAGGATCACTGAAAAGTCAGCATTCACAAGAGCTGTGCAGAGATCTGCAGTAGGGTGGTCCTCAGTTTTAGCACAGAGATGGTGTATGTGAGAAGCAGGAGACATTCTGGAAAACAGTTACTTCATGGATGGCCTTGTGGTTCACAAGCTCCTCAAAGGAAAAATGTGAGTACAAGTCCCTGTAGTGGGTTCATGTTGAAGCCTGATATTCAGTATAGCTAAAAAAGCTGATAATCCCTGCACCTGCTAAACAGGTCAGGGTCCAAAAGACCTGGGATTGCATAGGCAACCTCAGGAGGACCAACAGAGGAACAGATAGTGATCCCTGGTGTAGGAGCAGAAGCAACCCCTGGTAGCAGCAAAGGAGCAGCAATCCACGGCAGCAAACCCTAGCAGCGGCCCCCAGTAGTGGAGTGACAGCAACTCCAGTGTGGGCCTCCCTATGCAGCGCTTGCTACTTCTGCTGAAGTAGGTAGCAAGGTGCCTGGAGTAGAGTAGCATCCCCCAGCAGCAAGGAACAGCAGGTCCTCCCAGTTGGGCCATGCTACTCAGCACCTGTCACTATTGGCTGGTGTAGACAGTAGAGGCCTTGAACGGTAGCCCTGGGTAAGTTCCCTTCCCAACTGAGTTTATTTGGCGATAGCTCCCGTGGACTGTTTTGCAGTGACTGAAACTGTTATCAGTTTCAGGATTCAGCCACTGTTTAATCATTCAGGTTTTCTTTAAAGTTGTGTGATTGTATCCCTTTTTCCCTGTTACAAACCCTGTTTTGCTTCAATGTTGCTGGCAAGTGGAGAAGCTAGTTCACTCGAACACCCAGTTACAATTTTCTCCCCAGGTCAGTGGGTGGGGGGCTTGAGCCAGATTTGACAAATTGGTGTTAAACCCCTGAATTTGAACTGAACCCCTGTTCCTGCCATCCAGTGCCTGGCAGAATGGTTACACATGTGAAACCATCAACTTGCAAACACTGCTGAGTCGGTCTGAATCTAAGCCCTGGCAGATTCACGTGGTAGGCATCCCTCCCACATATTGCCTTGAGCAGGGCCTGGGCCATTAGAGTATGAGCATACAAACAATTTACCACGAGGTAAAAAGGTGGTGAGGCTTTACCACGCACCAGCAGCTCTGTAGTAACTGCTCAAATGTATGCCCTTCCCTTGTAGTAAGTGGAATCTAAACTCCAGCAGCATAACTCCCAATAAAAGAAGAGCGGGTTTGTTTCTACTTGTTACGGGGTCAGTACATTCACATGAACTCCTACCATGGAGCAGACAATGCATGGTAAAGCCTCTTCCCCGTAGGTAAGTTGTGTGGATGCCCCTACCATTGGGTGCTCTCAGCACCAGAGGACTCCTCCCAGAGGACATGACAGGGGGGCAATCTGTGGCAAAAGCCCTCACCTGGGGGTAGGGTTCAAGTCCATCATCTTCCTGGTTTGAAGCAATCTGAGTTTCCAGCTGCTCACATGACTGCCCCAACCTCTAAACTAAAGGATATATTTGAGTGTAACCCCCCTTTTAAAGCTGTTGCTTTTTGCATAAAATGCTTAACCATTCATTAGCTGAGTGCTAGGTTCTTAGCTGAGTGATGGCATAAGAATGACACTGTAGCCTGCTAATTTGGGTACTCTCTTGGAAGACCTTGTTTCGATTCCCTGTACCAGCAAATGTTTAGTAAATTTTCCACTCTTTCATACAACTACAGTAAGGGGCCTACTTTCTGAAAGAAACTTTTGCCACTTTCACCCACCTGTTTGCCTACGGAACTAAGAAAAATAGGGTTTTTGCAGGCTGTGGTTCCTGTCCCTCCCCCTTTGTCTCCTAAGGATGCTGAGGACATCTCATGTGTAACTGCATGATTGGTAAAAATGAAGGAGCAGTCACACAAGTCTATCTGTGACTTCAGGCAGAACACATCAAGTTAGAGATTATAGTGGCATGGTGACATTTCTATCAGCTCTCCCTGTGGTTTTCATTAGGCCTGCAAAAGTAAATAACAAGCAATTCTGATATGAAAAGCTAACAAACAATAAGAGCTTTTCCTACTGTTCAGACAGGGGATGTGATTATGCCAGTGGCTAGAGGGGAGCCTGTGTGCTGTTAGTGCTAAAAATCATTAGGCTTGTCTTTTGTACAGCCATAGGTTACCTAATTTCTGAACTTTGTTATAGATGATCATTAGGGAACAGAGCTCAATTTCACACATTTAAAAGCAAGAGAGAAATACCGTAAATGCCCTGGATGCAGCTCCAGAGTATCTTATACCGTTGCTAGGGAAAAATAGCATAGGGCATATCTGACATTTATTTATCCATCAACTTCCCCTCGGCACACAGTGTACAGTGCAACCTTTTGTACCAGCTCTTCCTCCAAGACTGATTTATAGAGCAGTTACCAGCCTTCGGAACATTTTGCCCAGCACTATAGAAAGTCCCAAGTGCCGATGCAGATGAAAAGCTTGGAAATGTAGGGGGAATAGAAGAGAAAAAGTTTTGAGCCAAGCAACCTCCAGAAAGATGGAGCATGCTAGAGGACATACTTTCCTTTAGTTGTGGTCCACTGAGCTCTGAGAATGCAAAATCATCCACACCTTAAATAGTAAACTAAAACACTGAAAAACATGCTTAAAAACTTCTGCCAAAACCCCTGACCGAGCTCTGGAAACAAATCAGCAACTCTTGGTGAACTGCTGCCCTTATTTGCAGTGAAGTCCCCTGTAAGAGTTGGCAAACTCAGCTTCTCCCTATTTGTTCTGCTCTGGAGCAGTTGGCTCTCCCTGCCCGTCTCTTCATGACACTGCTGCAGAACATTCCCACAAGCCCCCAGGCAGAGCCACTGCATCAACGCTGATGCTATATTTCAAAGGACTAACCCAGTCCCCAGTGGCAAAGGTGTCCTTCTGGGTGGGATTAGATTTGAAATGTAAGATCATAGGTCTCCCAGGGGGCTCCCAGGCCATCGAGCCTAGTCTACTGCGTTGGTGAGCAATCACTTGTCCAAAAAGCCCATGAGCTTGTCTGTTCCAACACCTCCAACAGACCAAAGCCACAAATCACCCTATGAAGAAACAAACAGAAACAAGAAGCTTAAATTATGCCACAACTAACTGCAGGAGTCGCAAGGGTGCTCCCAATGATTTGCTCAGTGCAATGTCAGAGAATTTGTTAGGCTAACATCTGTTTGTGTAATCCCAGGAAAAGGAGCACAACCCGAACTACAGAGGAAGACAACGGCTGTCTGTCCTTGCAAAGCTGACCTGGGGAAAACGTTCCTTCCTGAGCCCAAATATGGTAGCTGACTTGACATTAACACCACCCTTCCGCCACATAGCTAAGACATTTCTGAATACTGCGGTCAATGTGCGGTGCCTCAGAGGAAATTGGAAGGAAAAAAATCCAGATGTCAAATAATGTCTTCATAAATTTCTCTCTCATCCTTGTGCAATCAGCAGCAGCTCTGAAGCAGAGGATTACAGGTTTACTGCCAGGGGAACCGTAGGAAATATAATGCTGCTCCTGGTATTACATTTTCCAACTATATCTCTTGAAGGCACAGAGGAGTGCCCAACCACTCGCCTTCCAACTCCTCACACCAGAGATGCAACTGGACACTTGAATGCCTGGGTACATAGGGAACCACCATCTGTGCCAGACCAACAGCACTTGCATCCCTCCCCAGGGTCAATGCCCAGGGCTCTCCAGTCATCCCCTCCACCTCCACTTTGTTATGCTACTGCCTCCCTGTCTTCATCTGCAAATACAGAGGTCTGGGAAAAGGAGGGAATGCTATACTAACCCCTGCCTCCTTAAAAGAAAAAGCAAGAAACAACCTGGCCCTCTGACTGATAGACAAGCATAGTTGAGTTTGATGGTTCAGGCTGCCATAGTAAAGCACAGCAAGGAAGTTTAAGTCAATCTTACACATGCTTTAATATTTAGAAGTACAGTGTAAATAGGGTCTTTTCCAGGACTAGATATCATTGGACACGTCTACACGTGCCCCCATGGTGCAGTTGTTACTGTGCCGTCGTTTAGTACTTGCTTTAGGAAGTAACAGCTGTTACGGTGCCATCCTGGTGGTGCGTGGTTATTTTTAACAGCTGTAGCAACACACTGTAATGAGGTAGCTCGTCACTATGGCAACATAGCATTGATGTCACGGTTTGTGCCTGCTGACACTATGTCTTTGTAGTGGTGAGCTATGGCAATGTAGTGTTTTATGTAGACACGCCCACTGTATTTAGAACCTGCTTCTATTTTCCGTTTCTGACTGCTCAAACATTGGGTTCATGTCTAATTTTTAAAAAGTAACTAGACAGACATGTATAGTTTCATCTTAGGAACACTGCAGATTAATTTTTTTTCAGCCTCTCAAGGCTGAAAGAATTTTTATTTCAGAAATAAAAACAAAGGGCAATAAATGGCATGCACTGACACTATCATTACAACATCTCACTTACTTTATGACAGAGGGAAAGTTTAAAAAAAAGCAAATGAAAACAATTTACAGGGGTCAGATAGAAGGTCTGGACTTCTACATATTCCTAATTTCTTCTTATTTGGACCTACCAGAATGATTGTAAAAAATATTTAAAAATAGGGAGCTTCTTGAGCTAGAGAACATAATAGGGAGCTTCAGAATACAGAACCAATTACAAAAAAAGTTGCAAAAGATTATAGAAATGTTGTGCACAACACTTTTGATGAATAAATTCTGAAATTCTCATGATATCTTGCTTATAGCACATCAGAGAAAGGCAGAATTTGAACAATGAATGTCAAATTTATCATCTTTGGGAATTCTTATCACATTTGATAGCTTTAGGACTGAATTCCTCTCTCTCAGGAATTCAGTTCATGCTATATATAATCAGAGGTTGGCTGTATTAACCGTACCAAAAGTTAAAGGGATTAATCCAGATCTCACCTATACCAGGGTAAACTATGAGTGTCAATAAAAAAGCATTGGTGCCAAGAAAATGTATAGGAGATCAGGATCAGGTCCAGTGAAATTTAATTTTGAGTTGACTGGGAACCTTTGAACACCAATATGGAAAACGATGTTTGCTTACTCAAAAGTCTTCTATAAAGCCGTATTTTGTATTGTTAACGTAGCCCTTTTGTGCTGAATTCATTTAAATTTGTTCTGAGAAACAAATTTGGCCAAAAAAAGTCCACTAACATGTGAACAATTGTAAGGCCATAACAAAGGCAAAGTCTGACCAGAATCAATATGCGTTATTGATAATTCAGAGAAATATTACCATACATTACTTTTGGGTTAAAAGGAAATAAGGAAACAACAAATAATGAATTCAATCCCACTCGTTTTAAAGGTCTTGCTTGTTCCCTTACACTCATAAATGTTCTTATTAATTACCAATTAGGAGCAGGAGCCACTTGAACTAGTTATGATACAAATTTACAGCTAGACGCAATGATCAAAGCCTTTGTTTCTCAGTCTCACTGGCTGTTGTTTCAGATGACGGAAAATATCAAGGCAGCAAAGGACAAATATAAAGAGACTACTCCGGCCTCTGTATCTCACTTCAGCACAACAAAGGGATCATAAAAGGGCCATAAAATCCCATAGACAGCCAGGAGACAATTTTAATACATAGTTTATTCTCTTGAAATCTTATCATTGCAGGAGAATTAGCCACGGGCAGCCCCAAATAGAAGGAAAAACTTCCACACTAAGAGGAGATTGAGCAAACTTTGGCCTCTATTTAAAGACATTGTAAAGAGAGTTGTTTGTAAAACAGACAGTCTGACAAGCCTGGAGGAGGTATCTGTAAGCACTAGACTTAAGAGTCGTGTCACACATTATACTTGGCATGTTAAATACACTTAAAATGCAAGGGATCATGCATTCAAGAAGTAAAACATGCATTAAGTGTGTTGATATCCTAGCGAAGTTGTGACTTTTCGCAGGAGGAACATGTCCAGATTGTATTAAGCAACATGTGTTCACCTATCATTAGACTACTCCACAGAGATAATATAAGGAATTTGCCCTTATTGCCCACAGGTGACATCAGCCGGGAACTCCTCTGCTGTATGAAGCCTCCAGGTGGGATTAGGAAAGCCACATATTGTAGATCAGGAGGAAGGATCCTGGATCTTTCACTTGTCAGGTTCCTCCAGGGTTTAAGTTGAAAGCTGGGTGCTTGCTACCACAGGGGGTCCTGCAGCTTGCACCAGCTGATTGCTGGTCCCAGCCCTGGCCCTGCACCAGAGCTGCTTCAAGGCTCAGTTATTCCATTTTAGAAATATCTACCTTTAAATAAATGAAATATTGCTCTGAAGACTAAACATATGAATTAAAGTTCACCCCTAGGCACAGGGCCAACCCAAGCTTATAGATTCATAGATTCATAGACGTTAGGGTCGGAAGGGACCTCAATAGATCATCGAGTCCGACCCCCTGCATAGGCAGGAAAGAGTGCTGGGTCTAGATGACCCCAGCTAGATGCTCATCTAACCTCCTCTTGAAGACCTCCAGGGTAGGGGAGAGCACCACCTCCCTTGGGAGCCCGTTCCAGACCTTGGCCACTCGAACTGTGAAGAAGTTCTTCCTAATGTCCAGTCTAAATCTGCTCTCTGCTAGCTTGTGGCCATTATTTCTTTTAACCCCCGGGGGGCACCTTGGTGAATAAAAACTCATCAATTCCCTTCTGTGCCCCCGTGATGAACTTATAGGCAGCCACAAGGTCGCCTCTCAACCTTCTCTTGCGGAGGCTGAAAAGATCCAGTTTCTCTAGTCTCTCCTCGTAGGGCTTGGTCTGCAGGCCCTTAACCATATGAGTGGCCTTTCTCTAGACCCTCTCCAGGTTATCCGCATCCCTCTTGAATTGCAGCGCCCAGAATTGCATGCAGTACTCCAACTGCGGTCTGACCAGCGCCCGATAGAGGGGAAGTATCACCTCCTTGGATCTATTCGTCATGCATCTGCTGATGCACGATAAAGTGCCATTGGCTTTTCTGATGGCTTCGTCACACTGATGACTCATGTTAATCTTGGAGTCCACTAGGACTCCAAGATCCCTTTCCACTTCCATGCCACCCAGCATGTCATTCCCTAGGCTGTAGGTGTGCTGGACATTTTTCCTCCCTAGGTGCAGCACTTTGCATTTCTCCTTGTTGAACTGCATCCTGTTGTTTTCTGCCCACTTGTCCAACCTATCCAGATCTGCTTGCAGCTGTTCCCTGCCCTCTGGCATGTCCACATCTCCCCATAGCTTTGTGTCATCTGCAAACTTGGACAGAGTACATTTCACTCCCACGTCCAAGTTGCTGATGAAGACATTAAAGAGTATCGGTCCAAGGACCGAACCCTGCGGGACCCCACTGCCCACACCCTTCCAGGTCGAGACCGACCCATCCACCACGACTCTCTGGGTGTGACCCTCTAACCAATTCGCCACCCACCGGACTGTGTAGTCATCCACATCACAGCCTTTTAACTTGTTCACCAGTATGGGGTGGGATACCGTATCGAAGGCCTTCCTGAAGTCTAAGTATACGACATCCACCCCTCCTCCTGTGTCCAGGTGTTTCGTAACCTGGTCATAGAAAGAGACTAGATTGGTCAGGCACGATCTGCCTGCCACAAACCCGTGCTGGTTTCCCCTCAGCATAATTTGTCCTGCCGGGCTCTCACAAATGTGAGCCTTGATAATTTTTTCAAAGACTTTACCAAGGATGGAGGTGAGACTGACTGGCCTATAGTTGCCTGGGTCCTCCTTCCTCCCCTTTTTGAAAATGGGGACCACATTAGCCCTTTTCCTGTCCTCCGGGACTTGGCCCGTGCGCCATGAGCGTTCGAATATTCCCTCCAGTGGCTCTGCAATGATGTTGGCCAGTGCCTTCAGCACCCTCGGATGGAGCTCATCTGGGCCTGCCGACTTAAAGGCATCCAGTTCCTCCAAGTGACTCTGCACCACCTCAGGATCTACGCATGGAAGTCTGGCGCCTTGCTGCTGTCTCTCTACAACCTCAGTGAGAGACTTTTTATGGACCACTTTAGTTCTAAATGGGGCTCTGAACTGCCATGTGCTTCCCACAGGCGTGGAAATAAATTTCAGCCTAAAACCTTAGAAGCAACCATGAGGGCTGGACAAAAGACTTCCCATTAGTGGTGTCCAACTAGAGTAGAGATGACAGTTGTAGGTTTGTATCGTATTTTTCAGGGGTTTTTTAAATTACAAAATGAGATGTAGATGCTATCAATTTAATTTTTCATTGTATGTTTGAAAAAATGAAGAAGCAAAATTAATTGACAAGGATTACCCATGTCAATAGCATTCACCTGTAAAGGCCAGCTGACAGTGTGGAAAACATTAGCATGAAAACATGGTCAATGTGTTTTCCTGCACTAGATAGACTTACAGTAAGTATCTTGTGCAATATGAAAGAGAGGTGAGCAACTAGACAGAAAATTTCTTCAGAGAAATAGAAGAGCTTCCTTTTTCGGTTAGCTGTGGTGCTAAATACTTGCTTTATTAACAAAATGATAGTGTCACTGATCTCAGTTCAGAAGGCTTTGAATTCAATAATAAATATCCAAGTGCTAGTTCTGGTCCCAGGTGACACTACTCATTTCATGCTGGGCCAGTGACACAAGCAGCCCTATGCTGCTAGGAAATCTCTACTGTATCTCCTACACCATACCATGGTATTGTCAGCCAGCTGACAATGTCGAGGCACACTGGAGCTCCTCTAATGTCTGCTTGGGTCTGTTGGCAGGTGGCATAGACATCGCTGTCTTCAGGTTGCTGTACAAATAGTAAATCATGAGACATAACCAAGGATCTGGGTTTTCCATTTCCCACAGAAAAATGGAAAAAAAACTTGGATTTTCCCTCTTAAGTGAGAAGAACATTTTAATGGAGAAACATGAGGATTTTCCACTTCTGGCGGAGTTCCAGCCTGCAAGGGGCTGTGGGGAGTGGAAGGAGGATGGTCAGGCAGGGACGTCATGTGCATGTGCTCGGTCACACATGCACATGGCCACCAGGCAGCCTGGAGAGTAGCTCCCACAGGTAAGTCTGGGTGGGGGGTGCAGGACTGAAGTCCCCATAGGGAGGGAAGGAGGGATGGCTGGGGCAGCTTCCCAGCTGGGGCGGTGCATTGGGCTTGGGGCCCAGGACCAAAATGCACAGCCACAGGACCCCAGCGAGAAGGGAGACCGAACTAGATGGACTTACAGTAAGTATCTTGTGCAATATCTTGCATGGTTTGTCTGGGAGGTAGGGTGGGGGCTAGCTCCCTGCCACTGCACACACTCATTGGGGGGCCTGGGGTGTGTGTGCCCCCAGACTGGGTGCAAGCTGCCCACCCTGCTGCCCTCCCCTGCGGACTCCACAGCCCAGCAGGTGGGACCCAGCACAGCAGGGCAGAGCAGGGCCAGGCGGGAAAGCTCCTTGCTGCTGCAAGTCCTGCACTGCGCTGGCAAAGTGCCCCCTGTCTGCCTGGTGTGGAGCCCAGGTGGCATGGAGCAGGTGGCTTGGAGCTTCCAGCAGTGGCAACAAGTTTCTCTACCCAGTCCCAGTCTGCCCTGCCATGCCGGGTCCCACCTGCTGGGCTGTAGAGGCCCCTGGGGAGGGCAGCAGGGTGGGAAGCCTGAGCTTCCCACAGGGAAGGGGGAACCAGGTTCCATGCCCTGCTCCGTTGTAGCAGGAGCTGCCTCCTGTGGGTGGCAGCTGAAGCTCAGGCACTGATTGGAGGGCAGGGGGTTACAGACCCAGGTCCCTGGCCCCTTAGTCCTGGCAGCTGGGGGCCCTGCTCTGGCAGGGCTGGAGCGGGCAGGGAGGCTGTGGGTGGGGAGTGAGGGGAACCAGAAGGGATGGGGAGCTGTGGCTTGGGAGTGAGGGGCCTGGACCCATGTCCTGGTGAGCTAAGTGGGCAGGTGGAGCTCTGATGTTCCATGATAAAACACCCAAAACCCACGCACCAAAATTTATAAGTAATTACAATTTATTTTATTATTATAGTGATTGAGGCACTGGTAGGCTTCCAAATTGCTTTAAAATTGTGAATGTATCAATAAAACATTGTGTTCAATTGATACTTTTATATATATAGTGGCATTTCATTTTAATAACAGATTTTGAGTTTCAGCAGAGAATTTCTGTTTTTATCAGAGAATTTGCAGTTTTTAAACCGAAAAAAACAGGATCCCTGAACATAACAAATGGCACCTATGCTGCCTACTGAGCAACAACAAAGGATCTGACCCCTTATCTATACAGCCTCCTACAGAAATACCTGCAACAGGTAGGTGGGGGTTAGGAACAAGTAAAATTTTATGAAGACCCCAATCTAGAGATTGTCTGGAATCACTCCCAGGCATGGGACAATTTGCAAATATAGCACAGACCAAGTCAGGGGGTTGATAAGTTATTAGAGTAATTTCTACAAAACAGTTCTGGTTTCATCTTTATTAAGTTCTGTAGGGCTCTCTCATACGGCTTTGCAATAAGCTACGCATACGATGCTTCATTATGACAGCAATGACCCATAAAATATAACCTCATTAGACAGGCTACAGAAAACACAATTAACTCCCAAATTCTACATAACTGATCTTTCATGAGCTGCTTTTGGCATTATAGGCAATACAAAACTGCATTAGACTGTTATTTGACTGCTACTAGGAAGTTTTCTACTTAGAATTGAACAGGATATTTTTGATCAGTTTGGATTAACTATATAACTGCATGGAGCAAATATACCTTCTTAATTTATTTACACATATTTAGCAAAATAATATACCAAAACAGGGGCACTGGTATTTTCTATATATTTTCTGAACCAAAGTTATCTGGTACAACACACGATTGAGGTATAAGCAATAGTTTGGCAACTACATTCATTATTATCTAAACCAGCGGTTGTCAACCGGGGGGGTATGCATACCCCTAGGGGTACTTAGAAAGGCCGTAGGGGGTACGCACAGGCAGGCAGGAGGGTGGGGACAGAGCGTGCCCCAGGCCGTGGCAGTGGTGTCTCCCTTGGCGCGTTCCCATACTTTGCTTCTTACCCAGGGGAGGGGAAAGGGAAGGAGCATGTCGGTTACTGCTGGCCCCATGTGGCACACCACAGTGCCTTCCAGCCCCCACCTCAGCCTGCTTTCTGTGCTCGCTCTCAGGAGCAGGGTGGGGGGGGGGGGAGGCGAGGGCAATGGTGCCCCTCTGTGGGCCGCACACGCACCACCTGGCTGGGTGGATGCAGGGACTCACATGCAGCAGCCACCACCACCACTGCCACCCACCACCTTGCACTGCTGCCGCACCCCACATTGCTTTCCCACAGCCGGTCACATGTGAGGTTTCACAGGCTGCTGATGGGTGGTGCATGATTGGCCGAGCGCAAAGCCCATCCTCAGCCCATGAAGATGCATGTGTGACCGGCTGTGGGAAAGTGATGTGGGGCACAATGGCAGTGCAAGGCGGTGGGTGGCAGTGGCGGCCGCCACATATGAGCCCACAATGTCCAACTAGGCGGGCGGTGTGTGTGCAGCCCGCAGAGGGGCACCACTGCCCTTGCCCACCCCCAGCCCTGCTCCTGGGAGCAGGCACAGAGACACACTCCCCCACCCCTATTCTTGATCTGCCCTCCCCCAGCCCCTTCCCTCTCCCCTGCCCCACCCCTTCCCCCCACACACAGTTACCTGCTGGGGGGCGTCTATGTCTGTGTGTGTTTCTGCATCTGCATGTGTCTGCATCTGTGTGTCTGCACCCACGTGTATCTGTGTCTTTCTGCCTCTTTGTGTGCGTGTGTCTGTCCCCTGCCTACCTGGCAGCAGCAGGCACATGGCATTGCGCGGCTCTTGGTGCATTGGTGTGGGTGATCGTTGTGTGGTGTTGTGCCTTGGGCTATGCCACAACTGTGGAAGTCCAAAGCGCTGAGCACACCCTTGACAGCGAAGCCACCATAGAGTTGGCCATCATCCCCAGCAACCTCTACTCCTGAGACTCCAGCTGTCCTCACTGCTGCTGGTCTCCTGGTCGTGATCGCCCAGTGACAGTGGTCAGGGTTGGTTCCCTGAATTCTCTCTCTCTCTCCCCAGGTGCGCACAGCACTTAAATAGCAGCCCTGCACCCTCTGGTGTATCACCCACTCTCTCCCTCTCCTCCCTTGTTCCTTTCTCCTCCCTTCCCCCAAAGCAGAAGGTAAGCCACCACCAGACAATAATTTTTTGGTGCGATCTACACTCACTGTGATCCAGAAAAGCAGAGATCCAGTGTTTAATAAAGTTTTTCTCTCATATAATAAAGTTCATACCCATTCCTGAGTCAATATTGCTTCTGAGGTTATAGTGTTTTACTGGGTCTTTATAGGGATTGGATTGTAAAATAGGTATTAGATTAGTTAGGTATAGGTTTTTAAGAGTGATAGGAATAGTTTTATTGGGTATGGTTCCTTGGTTCCTAGTTAGTGTTATTACTTGTTGTACCTGTTGTCTAAGTTATTTATATTGACCTGTCATCAATAAACCAATTAATTTGTTTCAGTTACACACCAGTATGTGAGTTTCCTTACAGAGTCATAGTACAGGCATTTGCTAGATTGATAAGGTGGTGATAGATATGCTTAGTCAATTCATTAGCCAGTGTGGGGGGCCAAAAATCACCCCACTTGGAACCAGACTATTGGATCAGCCATTAATTGGGCAGTGCCACTTAGATGCTAATTGAATCCAGGTCCAACAAAACGGGGGATAACCTAATACACGTCTTGAAACTTTACTACAGTACTGAAATGAGATTTCCAGTACCTTTTCACATTCCATATGTCCCAAATGACTGCATTACTGATGGCTCAGGCTTAATTTCTCCCTTTTTGGTGACATATAGTGCAGTGCGAGTATAACATAAAATAGAAGAAAATCCACTGTTAAAACTTTAGACTTAGTCCTCTCTCAGATATACAGTTTTTCTAAAAAACCTTTGACCTGGCATGAATGTTTGTCCATAGTACAATGGGAAGAATTTTTGGAGAACATGGACAAGCTAGGACAGGAATGCAGGTCTTGGCCCTCCTATATGAATGGCCCAAAACAAATCTATAAAGTTATATCCCATCAGGGAGATGGGGAAAGTGAATTTGGGCCCTCTACTTCTTTGGCCATGGCTCTAGCCAGTAGGCTAAAAGGACACCTCCTTTCTTTGAAAGACATGGTTATGCATCTATCTTCGGGAAAGGGTGCAGTGTTGTAGAACAAGAGTGGACAGACAGCCCCCTGCAGTCCTGAGCAAGATGCCTTTGGAGCAGGTTTTAAGATGTATTCCTGTCTAGAGCATTTTCTATTGGCTATCTCTCACAAGCTATTCACTGTGTGCTGGCTGCTTCAGACCCCATTCCAAATTATCTAACTATCCCTGTGTTGCCATGTGCCTCACACAGGGCTGATTTCCACCTTGGGGGCCAAGCATCTAAAAGTTCAGTGTTATAGTACCATGCTTCTAGGCACCCATTTTTTTTTATAGGATCTAGCCCTAGAAGCTTGTCAGGAGTCAAATAAGAACTTGTCACTTAGTTATTGTTATAATTTTGGAAAATCATAACATTTCTCTATTTGAACAAGTGGCTTGGAAGGAATCTAACCGTCACGTCGTTTCAGAACATAAGGTAACTCCAATTTTTGGTACCCAGAGGGGAAATTTCACTTGGCCACGTTATCCCATAATTGCCTATTCTGAGATTCCATCACCCTTCCTCTGAGGCATCTTCTAGCCACCACCAAAAATAGGATACAGGACTAGGTGGACCACAGTTCTAACACAGACCACATCCTTAGTTGGTCAAAAATTTTGAAAAGTACCTTACAGTATGTGCAGATATTACACTTTGTGGGGTTAGGTCAATCTAAGTGCTGATCTTGAGGAGGTTAGATCAAGCAAAAACATGGCTGGCCTAATCTAATTTAGTTTACCTGAGGTGGAGCATGAAGTTAGATTGGGAACAGGTTAGCCCAATCTAACAATATATGTACATGTTCAGAGGCTGAGCAAGCCCAGCTGTTCTTAGCCTGTTCTTTTTCCATCCCGCCTCACTCCCTAACAAGGTTATTTTTAGCCCCCTGACCCACCCAAACCCACATGGAGAACCCCCCCGCCCCCCTACCTACCAACCCTCCTCAATTCAACCAACCTTCCCAGACCTGCCAAACCCTACAGCAGACTCACTGCTTCCCCCTTAATCCTGCCCTACCCCCCACCCTGACTTAGATTGGGTTCCCAGTATGGGAAGTAAGACTTAAAATAAGCTTCATGCTCAAAAATCAGGTCCCACAAACACGTGCCCATGCCTTTAGTGCCTTAGGAGACAACATTTCATTTCCATAATGGATTTGGGCACATCAGTTCCTAAGTCAGACAGAGTGCACTCAGGTGCTAGAGAAAATATTTCCCAGGCTCTTGCTTTCATCTGCTGTCATCCAAGCATTAAATTGGGTGGGCTTTTCAAAAATGCTAAAATGATTTTCAGTTAGATTTATGCTCCCACGTTGCACAAGCTGTCTTGGAAATTCTACCCAATATCGATAGTAAGGTGATAGGTGATAAAAACAATTCAATAGCAGTCCATCCAAATGTCAGCAAGATTGACCATCCTAAGTGAGTTAGCGTTAGATCCACAGAATAGGATGCTACAGTCAGTGAAGCTCATCTCAGCAAAAGACAGCTTTCTGGGAGCTTGCGCAGACTCTGGAATTAGCTCTCATAAAAGGTAATGACTACAACAGATCTCAGCACCTCTCACTCCAAATACCAGGTACATTTCTTTAACTCTTCTCCAATATAAACAATGGGAAGAATATACATTGGGAAAAAATAAATAGAAACCAAACAAAAGCCCCATACTGCACATATACCCAATTCTCTCCCCGGGGAGAGAATGACAAAGGGAATCACGTCACAGATTTTAACTGGAAACATTACATTGCTCTATAATGTTACCATATAAAACTATACTAGTGTATCACCTTTACACTATGCTTGTGTCCACACTAGAAGACTGACTGCACCACTTGACCTAAATCTTTAAAAAGTTTGGTTTAAAGTCATACAGAAATGTATGTCTAAAGAAGCCCGGGAAAACTCTTTGCAATTTAAATTTCTGTAATTTGATTCTTCTCAGAAACTTGTTTGCCTATGAATGAGGTCACATTAAGATAAAATGTTTTACATTTTAAGTTTAAGTTTTACATAGTTTAACACAGTCACACACCTGTTCATTTGATGGTGGCGACAAGTGTTCTGAAACCTGCCAAGTAATTAGGTGGGGAAGTAGGTGGTACTGCTTAGACAAAATAGAGTTTCTGGCTCTGATTTATTTTTGAAACAGCTAAAGTCATAGCTTCTGTTGCTTTGTAATATGATAATAGCTCCTGCTTAATGCAAATGGCTTAGCACATCAGATTCTTCCATGAGTATGAATGCAATTAAAATGTTACATCAGGACAACTATTTACGTTGTCATTCTGGTAAGAGTTGTTCCTTGAATTTTCACTGTATCACAGTATGTAATATGACTGGTGAGAGATGTAAACATAATTTTCCTTCCAAAAACCAAATATCACCTGTACTCATATATCAGCAAGGGGGTGAAGAAAGATGCCTTTCAGAAATTCTTAGAACACCAGAAAAGCAACAATCCTGGGAGCATCTACATGTGTATTAATGCACTTTTCCTAATGTGCATTAAATTTAGTACCTTCAATATGAGGTACTAAATTCATTCATATCAGACTACCCTAATGCACAGTAGCACAAGCACACACTTTTTAGGTGACACTAAATATGCAGCAGCCTAGTTTACTATGCATTAGCATGATATCTTGTTTTTTTACACGCTGCTTTAATGGACAGTAAAATAGGCTACTGCATTAAAGCATACATGTAGACATGCCCACTAAGACCAAAAATAAAGGGACTAGAGACTAGAGTCACAATAAAACTATTTCTGAGCTTGATTACACAACCCTTATAAAGAAGCAACATCACTGGAACCAATGGTGTCTTATCTGTTTTATACTGGTAAGAGAGCAGAAGTTTGACCTGATCATTTAAATTGATTCTTCCTTTTGTTTTCTATCTGGTTTTCCATTAGTTTTTGCATCTTTCTGTGTTCTGTTTTTATGTGTCTTTAATATTTAAAAGCCAATGAAAAATCATCCCTACAGTTCATTTTATTATGCAGGCAAACAAAATCATTCATAATTTTTGTAACAGTTTTATTAGGGTGCAGTTTTATATAACTAAATAGGGTATATCTAGTTCTGCACTTACTGGTAGGCAAATATTTTTGTTCTGGTAATAATAATGTTTGTGTTTGATCAAATTCCTGTTTCAGCAATTTCCATTCTCAAATTGCAGCCTGAAAAGTGGACAGTAACAACATTGGCACATTGGTCAATTTGCTACTTCTGCATGAAAAAAAAATTAATGTTTTACTGCAACTGCAAAATGCAATAATCACCAGTACAGAGAGGAAAAAACTATCAGCTCTGCCATAAAATTCGCTGTCAGGAAGTCTGAGTACAATTTTCTGTCTTATATGAACCCTATCAGTTTTACTACAGTGTTTTTTGGTTCACGCTGGGTGCACATAATTACATCAGGAAGACAGATATCAAACATCCTGATTTTGTGGCTTCATAAAATAGGTGTAAGTGACCAAATTACACCGACTTTGCAGGGGGTTCTAAAACAGTGTTGCTCTTTGCTTAGCAGCAGGAGAAGTGTGTGGCTATAAACAAATATCATATATGTCCTCCTCATGCTGGTACATTCCTTGGGCTCTACTCAAGCCTTCCATGGTGGCCCAGTATCCTCTTCCTGAAACTCCTGGCTTGCCTCCTTAGCCAGAAGGTCTTTCCAGGCAAGCTTGTCTTCTTTGATCTTGGTTGCTCTTGCAGCTAAAACCCGTCTTCTTATAATAGCACCCTTTATCTTGCTCAAAGCTTTTTTACATGACTCTGTGGGGTTTCCCCCTGCAATTCCTTTATTACCTCTATCCCTTTGTCTTGTCTCAGGAATTTTCAGTCTCCAGATTTCACCCCTGAAAACAAATAAAGAAAGTTCTTCCCACCCCAGCCAATTTAGCTTATCAATAGTCTGGTCTAAGTACAGCTGTTATGTTTAAGTATTCTCCATCAGCAAAGGTAGATACGCAGAGGCATTTCCTGTTGCAGGAATTTACATAGTAATGATTTTATAATATTAACAAAAATGAGTTGTAGTAGGGCTGCAGTGTTTATAGCTGCAATGGTCCAAAAAAAATTTTTTTTTAAATTAAAATGTAAAGGCTTTTTTGGTGCTATTTTATACTGGGCCATCTATATACAGTGAGGGGTTTTTTGGTAGTTGGTCCAATACCAGACATCACCAAAAAAAGTTTCTGGCAAGAATAAATTGCACGTATGTAACTCCCCAAATCATTAGTAGCTTATTGCTACAATACTGCCAACCCCCTGTGTCAAAAATCATGGGATTTGGAATGTAAATCATGAGATGCTATTTTTGGAGTGTGTGTGTGAGGAAGGTTATTTGTGTGTGGGAGGCTCTGTGTGTGTGTGTGTGTGTGGGAGGTTGTGTGTGTGGGGGGGGAGGGGTTGGAGCCTGGGGAGGTGGGGTCCCTGCACACCCTGGCTGGATATGGGATACTGTGGGTCAGCAGCAGGGCTGGGGTTGGGGGGCAGTGGCTTGGGAGTGAAGGGCAAACACACACAAACACATGCAGACAGGCTGGGGCGGGTCATGTGACAGAGCCGTGGGCAGCTCCCTGGTGCTGCGCACACCCCAGGGTTAGCATGGGGGGCATGTTCCCCCCTAGATTTGTGTGTGGGGCAGAAGCAAGCTGTGGGTTGGAGCTCTGTGCCTTGCTGCCTTTGTCCCAGGAGTCGTGCGATGCCTCCAGGCCCATCCACCTCATGGTTGTAGTTGTAGCATTTGTCAGGACTCACCCCAGCCCCTGCCCCACTCCCTCCCTCACCATGGGGGCCTCGATCTGCCCCCCATCCCTTCCCCTCCACAGACTTACTGGCATGTCACTGCTCTATGTGCACTAGAAGAAAAAATCCTGAGATTTGAGGTCTCTATCCAAAGTTCATGAGGTCAGAGTTCATTTGACTTGGAAATTGGGAGTGTCGTGATTCCCCTCCCCCAAGTACTCACGTTAACTGAACAAGTTTTTGTCCTTCTAGCTTACTAGTGGTAAAAACTGGAAACTTGACACAAGCGTGAGGTTTACCCTTAGACAGTGGCTGACTTAACTACTGCCTGTGTGTTATACTCAAATATAATTTCCCCATTTTACATTTTGAGAAAGTTGCCAATAAGCAAGCTCCAGCAGAATGCAAAATAGGCAGTGATTCACCCTTTGCAACATTCTCTTATGGCTTTATCGAACTGATCGTCATAGGAAGTTCTTCCAAACATGAATAGCAATTCTACATGCAAAATAATGATTAAATGTGGTACATATTCAAAATATGGTCTCCATACTATCAAAAAATAAGAGATTTAGGGGAAACAAACACTGAAGATGCAGAAGCTATAGCATAGTATATAGGGTGTGTTTTTTTTTAAATCAAAGTCACAAATAATAAAAGACAATTGCAAATCTCAAAAAATTATAAAATAATAAAAAATAAATCATTACTTGGATCGCAGCTGGCCTAAAAGTAAAATGTATACATCATACAGAACCAATAAAAGAGTTTGGCTACCACAAATTTATCCTCTGCCTTCTACACTGACTTCCCACAGAATATCAAACAAGTTCAACTCTAGGGTGATGGCTTTATGGGGAAACTTTGTTCTTCAGGCACATCAGAACCCCACACCAAAAAGGTTAAAATGTATCTGTGTGGGAGCACTCACTTACCCAGGAGTGTGGCATGACTATCACAGGCCTCACCACATTTTCCTCTAAGCACACTTCTATTCCACATGCCATTTCAAGTGGGCTAGATGAAACAGGAGCAAGGTAACAGGTATTGTCACTGAGTGGGATAAGTCCATCTACAGCACTGCATAAAAGCAGTAGTAGCACTTTTAGTTCAGGAAGCAACCACTTCTCACCAAACATTTATGTACAACTTGATGTATTTATTCCCATAAAACCTTACATGAAGGACTTGTGGTCCATTGACGTTTGATTAATTTGCAAAATTAATGCACATGAAGATACAATTTGAAAAGGAATAAGAATACAACCTACAGGTTTTGCAGGTTCATTTGCTTGAGTTCTGTAGCCTAGTTTTTTCTAATTTATTATCATCTTCATCATCATCATATGAAGTGGACCATGACAGCACTGGCATATGTTAGGAATGGCAGTACACAGTGACTGAGAGGGCTAATATGTGACAAGCAGCTTCTTCCTCAAAGCTCACATTCCTGCATTTCCATACCTCATAGAAAACTGTGTCATAAAACTTTGTAAAAGTAATGACCTTTGAATAGCACAGTATATTACTACAACAAACAATATTAATTGCCATGCATTATTTATACAATATTAGTATTTACCTTTTCATTATTTATTTATAAGTTTCCGAGTTACTCGTCATGGCAGTATAACTGTTTAGATTAATAAATCCATGCCTCAATAGTGTTCTGTTGGAGGGTGAACTTAACCCCAAAATCTTATGATCTGAAGGTCTGATCATGCTACCCTTTACTGCGAGTATGACTTTACACAGTTTCCTTGAAATCAAAAGGATCTTTGCCACAGATCAACAGAAATAGATTTAGATCAGCAATGGTAAAAGTACTCATCCAGTGGTTCTTATCCTTTTCCATACTAGGACACATTCCCCATTCAGCCAGGATTAATCCAGGACATGTTTTCCAATAAGCAATATATAGAAAGTCAGTGTGGTAAAAGATACCATGATACAATTCACCAGTTTAATGTCCCAAGGAAAGACATAAGCCACACAACACTTAAGCTTTAGGATGAAAATGTAGCCCCAGTTGAAGTCAGTGGGAATTTTCACATTGAGTTTAGTGGGACCAGGAGAAATTAATCTAGGTCTTTTCTTTGCTTAGTCATGCATGTGCCCTGAGGGTTTCCTCCAAAAAATAAGCATGCAAGGGAGAGATTCTGAACAGACCTCTTGAGTTGCAGCATTTGGCAGAATTCAACATGATTTATTACATCTTTGCTGAACAGAAAAGCAAACTGCAATTGTTCATGGAAGAATTATGGGGATTGCTGAGGAAGAAAATTCAAAGTTGGGAAATGCAATGGCATTAAAATATGAAAGTATACCAGGACCAGGATTAAAGACCCCTCAAAATGTAAATGTTCCTCACCAATCAAGATCTCTCTGAGATTCATATAAAGTAGTAATGGCAAAGGCATGCAGAAAGGAAATGATCCTGGTATTTCCTGTTGAAATAATTCCACTGGCTGTTTTCCATAGTATTTCACTATGGAGATGGATGACAACAGCAGAACTTCTGGGGTAGAGAGACAGGCCTTCCACCCGTTACTTCTTGTTTTCAAATCTTGACTTGAAAACACTACCCAAGAACAAAAAACTATTATGAATGATACAAAGAAAGAGGTGATGAGAACCTACAATGGTTCATTTTTTGAGAGAATTATCCTGGCGCATGTCTGCGAGGGGCCAGCAGGGGAGGTTATGCTTAGTGGCAACCAACATGGGTTCATTAGAGGCAGGTACCGTCAGACCAACCTGGTGGCCTTCTACAACCAGGTCACAAAATCCTTAGACGCAGAGGTAGCAGTGGATGTAGTCTTTCTGGACTTCAAGAAGGCCTTCGACACTGTCTGTCACCCCATTCTCATTAAAAAACTTGGGGCCTGTGGCATCAACACCTACACAGTCAAATGGGTTGCTAACTGGCTGGAGGGCTGCACCCAGAGAGTGGTGGTGGACAGGTCATTTTCGACCTGGAGGGATGTGGGCAGTGGGGTCCCCCAGGGCTCAGTCCTCGGGCCCTCTCTGTTCAACATCTTCATCAGCGACTTGGATGAGGGGGTAAAAAGCACCCTGTTCAAATTTGCTGACCACACTAAGATGTGGGGGGAAGTGGGCACGCTACAAGGGAGAAATAGGCTGCAACTGGATGTAGACAGGTTACAGGGGTGGGCAGATGAGAACAAGATGGGTTTCAACACTGACAAGTGCAAGGTGCTGCACCTGGGGAGGAAGAACCAGCAGCATACCTACAGGCTGGGGAACTCCCTTCTCATCAGTGCAGAGGCAGAAAAGGGTCTTGGAATCATTATTGATGCCAAAATGAACATGGGCCGACAGTGTGGGAACGCGGTCAGGAAGGCCAACCACATCTTGTCATGCATCCACAGATGCATCTCAAGCAGGTCCAAGGAGGTGATCCTCCCCCTCTATGTGGCACTGGTCAGGCCGCATTTGGAGTACTGCATCCAGTTCTGGGCGCTGCACTTCAGGAGGGATGTGGACAACATGGAGAGGGTCCAGAGGAGGACCACCCACATGATCAAGGGGCAGCAAGGCAGGCCCTATGAGGAGAGGCTAAGAGACCTGAACCTGTTCAGCCTCCACAAGAGAAGGCTGAGGGGGGTCTAGTGGCCTGCTACAAACTTGTCAGAGGGGACCAGCAGGCATTGGGGGAGTCCCTGTTCCCCCGAGCACTACCAGGAGTCACAAGAAATAAGGGTCACAAGCTGGCAGAAGGTAGATTCAGACTAGACATCAGGAGGCGCTACTTTACTGTCAGGGTGGCTAGGATCTGGAACCAACTTCTGAGAGAAGTGGTGCTGGCTCCTACCCTGGGTTTTTTTAAGAGGAGTTTAGACGAACACCCTGCTGGGGTTGTTTGACCCCAATACTTTTTCCTTCCCATGGCAGGGGGTCAGACTTGATGATCTGCTCAGGTCTCTTCCGACCTAACCAACTATGAAACTATGAAACTATTCACCCTGTATATATACAGATAAAGGGTGTGTATATACACATCTACACACACACACACAAAAACATATATAGTCGAATTTAAATTCAGATATATGTATATATTAATGACACATTATTACTAGACACATAATCAGCATACCTAAGTAAAGAAGTGGCTCCTGGAACATCTTCAAAAAAGAGCTTTTGAAAAATCAAAATACAAATGAAGCATCCCTAGAACAACATTAAAGGGAACAAAGGTAGAAATAAAAACAATACCAAAGGAATGCACAGGAAAGGCTCAACTGTAAGAAGATTTTCAGGTATCTAATAAGCAGGGATCTGGGTTTCCCATATGCCACGGAAAAATGTGAAAAAATTCAGGTTTTCTCCTTTAAATGAGAAAAACATGGGAAACCACAGGTTTCCCCTCACAGCTGTCACAGTTCCAGTCTGCAGGGAGCTCCTTGGGGCTGGAGAGAGTGGGAGGAGGACAATCATAGGCAGAGGGTACCACGTGCACGTGTGCACATACACATACACGTAGCAGCCAGACAACATGATGGAGAGCAGCTCCTGCAGCTCCCTACAGGTAAGTCTATGGGGTGGGGGGTGGTGGGGGCATAGACAAGACCAGAGGGCATAGGCAATGTGGGCACAGATGATACATGGGGGGTGGAGGAACATAGGTGATGCTTGGGGCGGGCAGGGGGCCATAGGTGATATGTCAGGGGAGACATGGGGGAGCACAGCAAACATGGGACCAGACCGGCACTGGGCAGGAGCCACCTCTGCGGCCCAGTGCGCAGGACCCAATGCAGGAGGGCAGAGCAGGGTGAGACTTAGCATTGCCGCCACTGCCACCAGGACCCATGCACCAGCTGTGCTGTCAGCAGCACAAGGAGTAATGGACTGGGTGGGCCACACTGCCCTCACCTCCTACCACCACCAGCCACTCGTGCACTGGGGTCTAACCCAGCACCATGGCCCAACCACTGCTACCTCCACGGCTCACTTCAGGCTGTGGCTCTATCCCAGAAGGGAAATAGGGTAGGGAGCAGTGTGGGTGGCCTGAGGGGAGCAGCAGCAGTGATGGCCAAGCCATGGTGGTAGGGTAGAGCTGTGGCCTGACAAGCAAGCAACTGGTGGTGGGAGGAGGTGAGGGCAGTGTCCTCCCCCTCTCCCTCCCCCCCACATCTGTTACTCATGCTGCTAGGAGCACGGCTGGTGCAGAGGTTCCCAGCTGCAGTGGCAACAACAAATGGCTGCCCTGCTCTGCCCTCCAAACCCAGGTCCTGCCCACTGGGCTTCAGAAGTGGCTCCTGCCCAGTCTGGTCTGGTCTAGTCAGGCTGCAGCCCTGTGCTCTGCTGTGGCTGCACAAATCTGGGGGGCCACATGTCTCTCCATGCCCCACAACACATCAGGCACCCCCCTGCCCCACACACCCCCTTCTGCCCCATGCACCCACCTTCAGCATCACACACTGGGGGGGCTGGAGCCTGCGGATGAGGAGCAGCAGATTGAGAATAAGGGGCACCAGCAGGGCATCAGTGAGGACAGGAGGCTGCGGGTCAGGAGTGAGGGGCACCAGCAGGGCTGGGAGGCTTGGGAGTGAGGGGCACTGGCATATCAGGGTTGTTCAATCCCACAAAGCCACAGGGGTATCCTGATGAGTGAAGGGGGCAGGGGGAGCTCTGATTTTCCATGATAAAAAGCCCAAATCAAATGCCAAAATATATAGGTATTTAGAATTTATTTTATTTTCATGATTGAGGCACTGGTAGACTTCCAAATTGCTTTAAAAATATGAATATATCAATAAAACATTGTATTCAATTGATACCTATATTTAATAGCATTTCATTTCAAATCCAGAAAAAAGTGGATTTGGGGGGGTTTTAATTTTGGATTGTTGGAATTTTGGATTTTTAAACAGAGAAAACCAGGTTCTCTGACAGATAGGAAGTGATACTGTTTGTCTTTAAGGGCTTGACCCAAAGCCACTGGTAAGCAGTAGCAGCCCATTTACTGACATGTACTGTAATTTAACCCCTACCACAGGTGGAGCTAGAGAGAAATAGCATTCTCCAAAGATAACTTGTGTGCTAAAGCAGTTAATCCAAGGAGAGGTCAAATTCAGCTTTAATATTTGACAAGAATACCACGCTAAGCAATATTTTAAATGTTTTTAAATATTTTAAAAACAGAAAAGCACCAGGACAAGCTAACTGAAGCATTTTTACAGGATATACTTGATTAAAACAAGGTTTAAAATCTCAGATAACTCCCAAAGAACCACGCTACTTCATATACTGTGGCATTGCTCAACGGTTCAGCCAGTTTTTGATCAGCTTTCTTTTCAGAATTGATTTAGTGTTCAATAAGACATTCAAATATTGACCACAATGCACAATACTTCTGGAATTATTCTGATATATCAGTCCAGTAAGCCAGGGGGGAAATTTCAAATTTGACTGCAGAAGGTTTGGCTTTTAAATAAACAGTAGATCAAAAGTGTACAGATTCTACACAGATTCTGGGCACTGTTTAAGGGACAAGGCTTGAAGTGGCTAGTCAGGGGACAGACCTATGCTGCTAATCTGAGAATGATAAATATACCAAACTGCTATTTGGTGATTTGCCTGTGGAGCAATCTGAGAAGACCCTCGCTTCACTTTTGCAGCACTGCTGGTGCTTTCCATTGTACTTAGGTTTTCCCCCTTCTCCCTTCCTCCAATTCCCCCAAAATCAGCCTCCTTGAATGGTGCCTCTTATGAGTAATGTACCCCCCTTGGGGGTATGATTTTACTGTTGCATACACTAATGTTAGATGTCTGTTCACATGGAGTTTGTCCTATCACCTAACAGAACAGACGGGCCAAAGCTACCATGGAGCTGAGGATGGCATCCCAAGTAAAGGACAACAAGAAATTGTTTTTTAGATGTATAGGGAGTAAAAGGAAGGCCCAGGGAGGAATAGGACCCCTGCTAAATGGGCAGAAACAATTGGTGATGGACAGGGGGGACAAGGCTGAACTCCTCAATGAGTTCTTTGCCTCAGTGTTCTTAAGCGAGGGGCACGACAAGTCTCTCACTGGGGTTGTAGAGAGGCAGCAGCAAGGCGCCAGACTACCATGCGTAGACCCTGAGGTGGTGCAGAGTCACTTGGAAGAACTGGATGCCTTTAAGTCGGCAGGCCTGGATGAGCTCCATCTGAGGGTGCTGAAGGCACTGGCCGACATCATAGCAGAGCCACTGGTGGGAATATTTGAACGCTCGTGGCGCACGGGCCAAGTCCCAGAGGAGTGGAAAAGGGCCAGTGTGGTCCCCATTTTCAAGAAGGGGAGGAAGGAGGACCTGGGCAACTATAGGCCAATTAGTCTCACCTCCATCCTTGGCAAAGTCTTTGAAAAAATTATCAAGGATCACATTTATGAGAGCCCGGCAGGAAAAATTATGCTGAGGGGAAACCAGCACGGGTTCGTGGCAGGCAGATCGTGCCTGACCAATCTAGTCTCTTTTTATGACCAGGTTACGAAACTCCTGGACACAGGAGGAGGGGTGGATGTTGTAAACTTAGACTTCAGGAAAGCCTTCGATACGGTATCCCACCCCATACTGGTGAACAAGTTAAGAGGCTGTGACTTGGATGACTACACAGTCCAGTGGGTGGCAAATTGGCTAGAGGGTCGCACCCAGAGAGTCATGGTGGATGGGTCGGCTTCGACCTGGAAGGGTGTGGGCAGTGGGGTCCCACAGGGCTCGGTCCTTGGACTGATACTCTTTAATATCTTCATCAGCGACTTAGACGAGGGAGTGAAATGTACTCTGTCCAAGTTTGCAGATGACACAAAACTGTGGGGAGAAGTGGACACACCAGAGGGCAGGGAACAGCTGCAGGCAGACCTGGACAGGTTGGACAAGTGGGCAGAAAACAACAGGATGCAGTTCAACAAGGAGAAATGCAAAGTGCTGCACCTAGGGAGGAAAAATGTCCAGCACACCTACAGCCTAGGGAATGACCTGCTGGGTGGCACGGAAGTGGAAAGGGATCTTGGAGTCCTAGTGGACTCCAAGATGAACATGAGTCGGCAGTGTGACGAAGCCATCAAAAAAGCAAATGGCACTTTATCGTGCATCAGCAGATGCATGACGAATAGATCCAAGGAGGTGATACTTCCCCTCTATCGGGCGCTGGTCAGACCGCAGTTGGAGTACTGCGTGCAATTCTGGGTGCCGCAATTCAAGAGGGATGCGGATAACCTGGAGAGGGTCCAGAGAAGGGCCACTCGTATGGTTAAGGGCCTGCAGACCAAGCCCTACGAGGAGAGACTAGAGAAACTGGACCTTTTCAGCCTCCGCAAGAGAAGGTTGAGAGGAGACCTTGTGGCTGCCTATAAGTTCATCACGGGGGCACAGAAGGGAATTGGTGAGGATTTATTCACCAAGGCGCCCCCGGGGGTTACAAGAAATAATGGCCACAAGCTAGCAGAGAGCAGATTTAGATTGGACATTAGGAGGAACTTCTTCACAGTTCGAGTGGCCAAGGTCTGGAACGGGCTCCCAAGGGAGGTGGTGCTCTCCCCTACCCTGGGGGTCTTCAAGTGGAGGTTAGATAACCATCTAGCTGGGGTCATCTAGACCCAGCACTCTTTCCTGCCTATGCAAAGGGTCAGACTCGATCTATTGAGGTCCCTTCCGACCCTAACATCTATGAATCTATGAATCTATGAACATCTAATGTGCAGGATGCCTGGGGGAAGAAAGCTGGTTCAGATTTTAAAGAACATACTGAAATATCAGGATTGGTTGGAGGTGTACAAGTTTACTTATATTAACTGACATTGAAATCCAATGTATTCAGTGGCTCTGCTTACTCTATTGTTTTTATTTTATTATTTATTAGTAATATTAAGCTATTGCTCAGGAGCTCTAGACAGGGACCAGAACTGCCATACAAGCCATTGATATTTTGCTACAGTTACCATGCATCCAGGTTTTCCCCAACATGTTTTCTTGTGGGGTCCCCCAATCTCCATCCAGACAGATTTTTTAAATATGATCAAATGTGCAGGATTTTGGTCAGATCAGCTGTGTGAGGGGGGCGGATGCCTGCTGGTGGTAGAAGCTGACCAGGTCCTGGGGCTACAGCAGGGCAGGAGAGGCAGGGAAGGAGGTGAGGAAGGGGGTGGGGGGGCCTTCAGGGGCATCAGGGAGCTCCCTCCCTCCACCGCCCCACAGAGGAGATGTCCCCAGTGTCCTAGCATCTACCAAATTCAGTTTAGTTTCTCTGCCACAGTAGAGAAGGCACCCCCAGGTTCATACCACTTGCCTTTTTGTATCTGTTCTTCTTGCAGCAGCATCTGATCACCAGGGGGTGTAGGACTGCCACTTATGGAGGGGGCTGGGTTGTAAGCATTATCCCACTGAGAAAAAGCCTGCAGGGGCAAAGTAGCTGGGAGATGGAGGGAGCAGAGGGCTGTGGCTTGGAAGTGAAGGGTGGGGGGTCTGTGGGTCAGGAGTGAGGGCACCAGCAGGGATGGGGGGGGCTGTGACTTGGGAGTGAGGGGCAATGGAATGGGCCCCCAGGGCACTGGCATATCATTACCCCTCACAATCATATACCCCTCTCCCCCTCTGAGTGTGTGATGGGTGTCATCTTTTTTGGAACTGGAAAATCAGTAATCCCCATTTTACAAACAAAAAAGATAGTGCCTACAACACAAATCTGACAGTGCAAGATAAGAGCAAAAAAATAGGGCAATAACTCTCGTATTAGTAAGCCTGGGTGGGCAGTGGTTTCCATGGTCTAAAAGCAGTCTGCTTCTTTTCTGTTTCTAAAAGCCACATTTCCTCTAAGTGGCTAAAGTTGGTTTCCAAGAACATCTGTTCCTGGAACTAGTAGGAACACGAAACCGAATAACTTTGCAAACCATAAACTTTTGAGATTTGCACCTCTGCTCCTGCTGTACTTTAGGTGTGACCAAACTTTTACAAGATTAACAAGCCCATCTTTGTTACAGGATATTATTCCAAGATTACAACCATTACTGGGCAGGCAGCTGTGCTTGCTTCAATGGAATTGCTTGTACCACCTAACATTAGTAAGGGTTGCAAGCATAAAGCTAAAAGTACTTGACTGTGACTTGAAAGCATAGCAAATCAGAAATAAAATCATAAACAGATAGAGCTATGCAGACATAAAATTAGTATCGAAGCAGAATCAAACCCTCTTTTACTGGGGTGAAAATATAAACAAGTGAGTAAATGCAAGAGAGAATAAATGGAAGATGCTGGGCTAAATCCTGACTTTACAGTGCTGCAGTCTTGATTCCTTTGCCTATAGCGTGACAGCTTTCCCCCTGACACCCACAAATTTGAAGCAGCTTAGTTAGTACTTGCTTTGAATTTGTGATAGTGTAAGTCAGACCAAAATGGACAGCAACATTCAAGGTCTGCACCAATGTGAGAGTGATTATAATTTGGCAGAACTCTTTATATCTGGTTTAGGATCTACAGGAATTAAAACTTTTGCAATTTGAGGAAACTGATTTCGGGCATGCACTACAAAAAAGCACCGTCTCCACATTTTTGGCAAGTTTATTTTTCAGGGAGCCTGTCAAAAATAAAATGCTGACTCCCTCTAGGGAGCTAGCAGTCCTCATGGATGCTGCAGCACAGCCACCTGGCCTGCTGGAGGGGTACAGGGAAGAGTGAGGGGATGCCAGCATGGCAAGATGGCTGCCACCCCCACCCCTCACTGCTGATTGGCTGTAAGGGTTGTCCGTCATATGGCCATGTCCCTCTGCACCAAGCAGTGGTGAGGGTGGGGCTGCATGACAAACAGCCCTCCAGCCAATCAGCGGCAAGGGGCAGGGCCGTATAACAAACAGTCCTCACAGCCAATCAACAGTGAGGGGTGAAGCCAATAGGGCCCCTCAGAGGCATGGGGTGCACCACCATGCTCAGCCTTTGAAAATGGCTGCCAGCCCAGGCATTGGTCCATGAAATTGGCCAGCAGTCTTCTTGAGTTGAGTAGACCCCTACATGTAGTTTCTCCATGAGGCTCCTTTAAGCAGCTGCTAGCAATGTGGTTTTTTATGACTTACTATAGAGAGAAGTGACTGCAACTTAAGATTTTGGCAATGATATCTATATCAAGTATGTTGTGTGCGCTGTTCTAAACCATTGCACAAGTTACATATCAGATGCAGCTCAGGGTAGAGATTTTCTGAAATAAGCAGCAGTGACGTAGCTCCCCTTCCAGTATAAAGGGCAAAAGTTCCACTGATTCAAAGAGATAGACATTTGGCAAGAGGCTAACTTAAAAACTAAATGGAAAAACTAGAATTTGACCTCAGTTCTAAAGAACTGGCTGAAAAAAAATAACAAAATTCAGAGATTTTCAAGGTGGGGAAATGAGACCCCAACTACAAAGACTGTCAGCTATGTTCTCAAAGAACAGTAGGAAAAGTGACAGCTGATGGATTCAGAGGAGCCAGAAACTCAATAAAGATACGATGCATGAGGGACAATATTTGAAAACAGAAAGCTGAGAGCCCCTGCTCAGAACCCCTCTAATTAGTCTGTATTCCCTAATTGTGGATCATGGGCATGTACAGAACAGGAGTGAATGGGTAGGATTTGTTTCTGGGTAAAAGTCCTAGGCACAGTGGGGGTGCCAGAGACTGGCCTGAGGCATGCATAAGCTTAAGTTAACTTTCAATTGGATTTAGGCTTTCAAGTGCCTAAATCACTTCTGAAAATAGGACTTTGGCTCCTAAGTCACTTGTGAACACTTTACTCGAGACTTTTTACATCATCTCAACAGTGACCTGGAAGATGGGATGGACTGCACCCTTAGCAAGTTTGCAGATGACACCAAGCTGGGGGGAGTAGCGGATATGCCAGAGGGTAGGGCTAGGATTCGGAAAGACCTAAACAAACTGGACCAAAAGAAATCTCATGAAGTTCAATAAGGACAAGTGCAAAGTCCTGCATTTAGGACGGAACAATCCCATGCACCAGTACAGCCTGGGGGCTGACTGACTAAGTAGCAGCTCTGCAGAAAATGACCTGAGAGTTACAGTGGACAATAAGCTGAATACAAGCCAACAGTGTGCCCTTGTTGTGAAGAAAGCTAACAGCATACTGGGCTGCTTTAGTAGGAGTGTTGCCAGCAGATTGAGAGAAGTGATTATTCCCTTGTATTTAGCTCTGGTGCAGCCACATCTGGAGTACTGTGTCCAGTTTTGAACCCCCACCTCCTCCTTCTACCCCACTACAGAAATAATGTAGATAAACTGTAGAGTAGAGTGATGCAGAGTCCAGTGGAAGGAAGCAAAAATGGTTAGGGGGCTGAGGCACATGACTTATAAGGAAAGCCAGAGGGAACTAGGCTTAGTTAGTCTGGAGAAGAGAAGACTGAGGGGGGATATAATTGCAGTAATTACCTGAAGGGCAGTTACAAAAAGAATGGAGCTAGACTGTTCTCAATGCTGATAGATAACAGAACAAGGAGCAATGAAGTTGCAGCAAATGTTAACCTAATATTTAGGTTAGATATTAGGAAAACTCTCACTAGGGGGATAGTAAAGCACTGTAGTAGTAAAGGCTACTCAGAGAGGTTGTGGAATCTCCATCCTTGGAGGTTTTTAAGACCCAGCTAGACAAAGCCTTAGCTTGGATGATATAGTTGGGGGTGCTCCTGCTTTGAGCAGGGGCTTGGACTAGAACTAGATGATCTCTGGAGGTCCCTTTCCAACTGTAATTTTCTATGATTCTATTATTTTGACGCAGCTAGATTTCCAAGAACACACACAATCTGAATCTGGCTGGTACCAATAGCTATTAATGTCCATTTACTTTATGTTTAGAAATCTGATTATCTGTGTTCAACCCCACACTTATCTGTGGTCAATAGATTAGGCTTGTTCCACACAAACAGTAACCCTAAACTCAGCCAGAATTTAAAGGTTAAATCACAGGCATGAGCTCCAAGGTGCAATGAAATAGCTCCAGTAAGCCTAGCAAGGACTTCCCATGACACTAACATGAAAGTTACAAAATCAGCAGCTGAAGCAGCTGCTCCATAAGGGGTGTTTGTACATGCGCTCTGGGAGTATGTGTGGTGGGGGGAGGCGCTTTAATTAGAGAGGCTCTGAGAGTCGCTCTAATTAAAGCACCCAGAGCATCATGTGTATCAGCATCCCCACACTGAAAAATGGCCGCAGGGGCACTTTAACTAAAGCTCATCAAATGAGCTTCTGTTAAAGCTCTCCCATTGCCATTTTTCAGTGTGGGGACACTAATACACATGATAGTTGTGTATTGTGCAGCAATTACCACACTCCAGCAGCCTCAATTAATTGCATCTGCTTCAACACGCTGTAATTGCAGCAGATCAGAGCAGCCTCCCTGCATGTGTATAGGCACCCAAGAATTCCTAGTGACAGGGCAAAGGGAAAAGGCCATTAGTGGCCATGCATAAAAGATAACAGCTTAGACCCCACTACAGAGATAAAGGGATTCCCCCCTTGGACCCGCTGTCCTGAAATGCCCCTCAGTAAGTTGCCAATAACGATAACCAAATTAGGTCCTATCCTTGAATTAATTCATTGAAACCCATAGCCAGCATCAGGTGCCCTCAGAAATTGTGTGTCCAGTGATCTTCTTCAAACTGCCACAAGCTAGAGAAGTGCAAAGGTATTAACCAGATAAGACTTGCAAATCATAATTAATCCAAGAGAGTACAATTCAAGATGTAGTTATTTGGAACTAATACCTTAGCATTTATTGCAATGGTTGAGTCCCTGCTCCTTATACAGCGTAATACATGCTTTATTCATCTGCGGCCATTTGATTTGCATTAAGTATCACAAGTTTACAAATTAATGGGCTGCTTCCTTTAATTTTTTATTGAAGTTTTATTAAAACTAGGAAGCATGGGAGCTGCAGAGAACAAAATGCATTGCTTAATGTACTTTTATTTACTTGAATCTTTGATCTCTGTTCATGCAAAGGATCATTAAATTTATAGAATTGCACCATCCAGCATTGAATTGCTTAGCCAAAGAGCATCGCTGTTGCATACTAGGAAAAACGGCCTGTCCCTTTACAACAAAGTTGAGTAATTGGTGCACGCTACTCCCATTTGCAGGCACTGGGAGCTGACATTCCCTTTGTCATGGAAGAATTTGGAAAAATATGCCTCAGATCTGAGCTCAGGTCAAAAGTGAAAGTGCACAAGATTGTTAGTCTCTTTCTGAATCTGTGCACATTCCAAAGTTGCAGCTCTGGACATTGTGGCCAAACCTAAGAAAATGCCAATTCCTGACAATAAACGAATTCTATGGAAGCATCTTATTGATTTTAATGACATTCTGATGGAAAGCAGGCAGAGTTCAAAACTCACCTGGACTCCTTCCAGTTCACCCACTAGCTACTCAACAGCCTGGACTTTCAGGGTTGCAATTCCTCTGCTTTCCAGGATCCTACAATCCAGGGTAGGCCTCCAGGGTCCTAGTTCTTGACTGGTAAACTGGTAGGGAGCTTGAAAAGCCTTGGATAAGTTTCAAGATGTCAGAGAAGAATTTTGGTATACCTGGTCTGTAGAGAATGATCAGGGGGGTGGACTCATTCAGATTTTTTTCTTAAACGCTTTGGATGTCTCCACAGAATTCTCATTTCTAATGTGTTCTGCCAGTAATTTAAAGACACCTTGTCTTTGCTGGTTAGAAATGATATACTTGTCATTAGAAAAAAAAAAATCAATCAAAACCTGGAGTAAAATTTACACAACACCTTATTGTTCATAAGTAACTAAAATTCTGCCATTAAAATGAGATAGTGTGACCCCCAACTTGCACAAGTGAGCACTTAAACTGCATGTGAAATCCTTTAGACTTCAAGGGGAAAAAGACTCCTGTGCCCCAATATGTTATAAAGCATTGTACAATATAATGGATAAAATTAGTTTTAATTCGACCAGAAATCTGTATCAACTCTCGGTCATAGAATCATAGAAAGTGTGGGTTGGAAAGGACCTCAGGAGATCATCTAGTCCAACCCCCTGCTCAAATCAGGACCATCTCCAACTAGATCATCCCAGCCAAAGCTTTGTCTAGCCAGGTTTAGAAAACATCCAAGGGTGAAGAATCCACCACCTCTCTGGGTAACCTGTTCCAGTGTTTTACTACCCTCCTAGTGAGAAAATTCTTCTTACTATCTAACCTAAACTTCCCGTGCTGCAACTTGAGACCATTGCTCCTTGCTCTGTCATCTGCCACCACTGGGCATGTCCACACATGCAAGCACGTGCACTTGCAGCAGCTCAAATAGAAGCGGTGCAAATTTGAGCTGGGGCTTTTTGCCTCAGCACATGTGCCCAGACACACACTTCATTGTGAAGCAAATTGTGCCACTTGGGGCAAAATAACCCTGCCTGGCTCCTCCTGGATCTACAGCCAGAGGGAGCTAGATCCCAGGGCCAGCACCTGTGCTGTTCCCAGCAGTATAAAAAGCTGCCCTATCCTGGCCCTATCAGTACAAGAAGCTGCCCTGGCAAGTAGCTCAGGGCCACTCACTCTCAGGAGCTTCTGGGGCCCAGACAATTGGTACCTGGTGACATTACCCCCTTGTGCCAGCTGGATTGCTGAAGCAGCCCTGAGAGTTCCCTGCACCCTTTACCCACTGGAGCAGTTTGGGAGTGGGGGCTGCTGCCTGGCTGCGACCTGCTGCACGCCTGCCAGACCGGGATGAGGCATCTACCCCTCTGGCCAGCTGCCAGTGGGCTGTGGTTGCAGATTTGGCCTTTGCATGGCATTACTGCCATGTGTGCCCCCTGCCCGGCCATCTGGGCAGCTATTGCCCAGAAGATGTTCCGGGTGTGATGGCCTGAACTGTCAAAGCATGTCCTCCTGGCCAGAATTAGCCAGGAGGTCAGCCACCTCTAGCTGAGTCCAAGGTGCCAGATCTGAGCGGGCAGGGTCCTGCCACTGGCCTCCCTAACAGGAATTGTGGTGTTCCCTATTTTAAAACTGAGAAATCCCTGATAAAAAATATCCTGAAGTCACTCTGTAAATGAGTACTAGATAGATAGATAGATAGATAGATAGTAGTCTTTTGTTTTAATTGTGGAGGAACATGGGTCGCGGGGTATTTTACAGATATCTATATATCTATATATAGACACAGAGACACAGATCAGTTGGGCAATGTTTTATTGATTTATCTACAGTGTTAAAGCAATTTGGAGGTCTACCAGTGTCTCTATATGTCCCACCCCCGCTTGCTCCCCCAGCCCCCCGGATTGATGCCCCATCTGGCCCTATCCCCTGCTGGCTCCTGCAGCTCCCCCCCTGCCCGATGACTGCCCAACCCAGCCCCACCCCCTGCTCGCTCCCTTAGACCCCCCCCAATGGCTGTTCTGCCCAACCCCATTCTCTGCTTGCACCCCAGCCCCACGATGACTGCCCCCCCAGCCTCTGGCACTTAAAAAAAAAAGCCTCTATTCACTGCAGGAGCAGGGGCTGTGGGGGCTCTAGGGCCTCCTGGCACAGTCCCTCCCCCAGGCAGCACAGGGCTTTGAGATGCTGCAAGAGGCATGTGCACCTCTTGCACATCTGGAAGCCTCCACTGAGAACAGTCCAGCTCCATCTTCTTTCAAGCCCCCCTTCAGGTAGTTGAAGACTGCTATTAAATCCCACTTAGTCTTCTCTTGTCTAGAGTAAATAAGCCCAGTTCCCTGTCCCTAAATAAGCCCAGTTCCCTGTCTTTCCTCATAAATCATGTCCTTCAGGTCATTCTGAATCCTAGCCCTAACCTTCAGCATATCTATTACTCCCCCCAGCTTGGTGTCATCTGTAAACTAAGGGTGTACTCTATGCCATCTACCAGGTCATTGAGGACATTGAACAAAACCAACCCCAGGACAGACCCCTGGGGCACTCCACTTGATACCAGCAGCCAACTAGACATCGAGCCATTGATTACTATTCTCTGAGTCCGATGCTTCAGCCAATTTTCTATCCATTTTCAGTCCATTCATCCAGCCCATACTTTCTTAGCTTGTCTGCAAGAATTCTGTGGGAGACCGTAACAAAAACCTTGCTAAAATCAAGGTATATCACATCCATCGGTGTCCCTGCATTCACAGAGTCAGTCAACTCATCAGAGAAGGCAATCAGGTTGGTCAGGCATAACTTGTCCTTGGTGAAGCCATGCTCACTGTTCCTAATCACCTTCTCCTCCAAGTGCTTACAAATGGATTCCTTGAGGATCTGCTCCATGATTTTTCCAGGGACTGAGATAAGGCTGAGTGATCTATAGATTCATAGATTCATAGATGTTAGGGTCGGAAGGGACCTCAATAGATCATTGAGTCCGACCCCCTGCATAGTCGGGAAAGAGTGCTGGGTTTAGCTGACCCCAGCTAGATGCCCATCTAACCTCCTGTTGAAGACCCCCAGGGTAGGGGAGAGCACCACCTCCCTTGGGAGCCCATTCCAGACTTTGGCCACTCTAACTGTGAAGAAGTTCTTCCTAATGTCCAGTCTAATTCTGCTCTCTGCTAGCTTATGGCCATTATTTCTTGTGACCCCCAGGGGTGCCTTGGTGAGTAAAGCCTCAACAATTCCCTTCTGTGCCCCCATGATTAACTTATAGGCAGCCACAAGGTCGCCTCTCAACCTTCTCTTGCGGAGGCTGAAGAGGTCCAGGTGCCTCAGTCTCTCCTCACAGGGCTTGGCCTGCAAGCCCTTAACTATATGTGTGGCCCTTCTCTGGACCCTCTCCAGGTTATCCACATCCCTCTTGAAGTGTGGCACCCAAAATTGCACGCAGTATTCCAACTGCGGTCTGACCAGCGCCCAATGGAGGGGAAGTATCACCTCCTTGGATCTGTTGGTCATGCATCTGCTGATGCACAATAAAGTGCCATTAGCTTTTCTGATGGCTTCATCACACTGACGACCCATGTTCATCTTGGCGTCCACTAGGACTCCAAGATCCCTTTCTGCTTCCGTTCCACCAAGCAGGTCATTTCCTAGGCAGGAGGTATGCTGGACATTTTTCCTCCCTAGGTGCAGCACTTTGCATTTCTCCTTGTTGAATTGCATTCTGTTGTTTTCCGCCTATATGTCCAATCTGTCCAGGTCTGCTTGTAGTTGTTCCCTGCCCCCCAGCGTGTCCACTTCTCCCCACAGTTTTGTGTCATCTGCAAACTTGGACAGAGTACACTTCACTCCCTCGTCCAAGTCGCTGATGAAGACATTGAAGAGTACTGGTCCAAGGATCGAGCCCTGTGGGACCCCATTGTCCACATCCTTCCAGGTCGATACCGACCCATCCACTACGACTCTCTGGGTGTGACCCTCTAGCCAATTCGCCACCCACCAGACCGTGTAGTTATCCAAGTCACAGCCTCTTAACTTGTTCACCAGTATGGGGTGGGATACTGTATCGAAGGCCTTCCTGAAGTCTAAGTATACAACATCAACCCCTACTCCTGCGTCCAGGTGTTTTGTAACCTGATCATAAAAAGAGACTAGATTAGTCAGGCATGATCTACCTGCTACAAACCCGTGCTGGTTTCCCCTCAGCATAATTTTTCCTGCCGGGCTCTCACAAATGTGAGCCTTGATCATTTTTTCAAAGACTTTGCCTAGGATGGAGGTGAGACTGACTGGCCTGTAGTTGCCTGGGTCCTCCTTCCTCCCCTTCTTGAAAATAGGGACTACATTGGGCCCTTTTCCAGTCCTCCAGGACCTGGCCCGTGCGCCACGAGTGTTCAAATATTCCCGCCAGTGGCTGCGCAGTGACGTCAGCCAGTGCCTTCAGTACCCTCGGATGGAGCTCATCCGGGCCTGCCGACTTAAACGCATCCAGTTCCTCCAAGTGCCTCTGCACCATCTCAGGGTCTACGCTTGGTAGTCTGGTGGCCTGCTGCTGCCTCTCTACAATCCCAGTGAGAGCCTTGTCTTGCCCCTCGCTTAGGAAGACTGAGGCAAAGAACTCATTGAGGAGTTCAGCCTTGTACCCCCTGTCCGTCACCAATTGCTTATGCCCATTTAGTAGAGGTCCTATTCCACCCTGGGCCTTCCTTTTACTCCCTATATATCTAAAGAACAATTTTTTGTTATCCTTAACTTGGGATGCCATCCTCAGCTCCATGGTAGCTTTGGCCTGTCTAACTGCCTCCCTACAAGCACGAGCAGAGGAGGTATACTCCTCTTTAGTAATCTCTCCCTGTTTCCACTTTTTATATGCCCCCCTTTTAGCCCTTAGACTGCTCTGGATTTGTCTGGTCAGCCAAGGAAGCCTCTTGCCCCCTTCCCCCTTTTTCCCCGCATTGGGATCATCTCCCTCTGTGCCCAAAGGATCATTTCTTTAAGGCACAGCCACCCTTCCTGGGCTCCCATCTCTTCAAAACTCTTACTCTGCAGTGCGTCCTTGACTAAACGCCTGAGTTCATTGAAATCAGCTTTCCTAAAGTCTAGCACTTTCAACCTACTAGTTACCTTACCCACTCGACGTCTTATGGTGAATCCTATTATTTGGTGATCACTGTCCCCCAGGTGACCACCAATCTGTAGGTCTCCTAACAATGTCATCCCCCGTTGCCCATACCAGGTCCAGTAAACCTGGATCCTCCTTCTTCCCTTTCTTAAATATGGGCACTATATTTTCCCTTTTCCAATCATCTGGGGCCTCTCCTGAGCACCATAATTTTTCAAAGATGATGGCCAATGGCTCTGCAATCACATCAGCCAACTCCCTCAGCACCCTCAGGCAAATCCCTTCCAGCCCTATGGACTTGTACACTTCAGCTTTTCTAAGTAGTCCCTAACCTGTTCTTTCAGCACTGAGGGCTGCTCCCCTCCTCCCCGAACTGTGCTGCCCGGTGCAATAGTCTGGGAGCTGACCTTGCCTGTGAAGACAGAAGCAAAAAAGGCATTGAGCACTTCAGCCTTTTCTGCATCCTCTGTTACAAAGTTGCCTCCCCCATTCAATAAGGGACCCACACTTTCCCTGATCCTCCTTTTTGCTACTGACATACTTGTAGAAACCCTTCTTGTTACCCTTCACATCCCTTGCTAGCTGCAACTCCACTTGCACTTTGACCTTCCTGACTTCATCCCTGCATGCCTGAGCAATGCTTTTAGATTCTTCCCTGGTTATTTGTCCAAGTTTCCACTTATAAGCTTCCTTTCTGTGATTTAGTTTACTGAAAAGTTCCCTGCTGAGCCAAGCTGGTCTTCTGCCATACTTGCAAGTCTTGCTGAGCATTAGAGTGGTTTGTTCCTGCACTCTCAGGAACTTTGAAGTACAGCCAGCTCTCCTGGACTCCTCTTCCCCTAAGTCTGGCTTCCCAGGGGATCCTGCCCAGGAGTTCCCCGAGTGAATTGAAGTCTGCTTTTCTGAAGTCCAGGTCCTCATTGTGCTGCTCTCCATCCTTCCTGTCCTCAGGTCCCTGAACTCAATCATGCTACTGCGTTATCATAACAGGGAAGTCACATCACATCACTGACTCTTTTCTTATCTTTGGTACATCTTATAGTCTGGAAGCTCTTTAATGCAGGACTACATGGTTTGCAGAACTTCAAACAACTGTGTACCAAACTTCACTGAGACTGTGCTACTGTGAAATAAAGAAGTCATTGGTACCCTACTTCTGTGATCCATGTTCCCCCAAAGCAAGGTTAGTATTATAAAAAATGCCTTTTGTTCTGTTAGATCTTTTAACGTAGTACTGGATTAACTCTGACTGAATCTTTTATGTAAGTCATAATGTAGAAGTACTTGGTAGGGAAGAAAATGTCATTTATCTGTGGGCTTTTTAACATAACAAAAATCAATAGGATGGCTGTTTCAAATGAGAAATAAAGCATGCTTTTTTTTAAACAATGAGAATGATTATAGTCTTAGAACAAACTTCAAGTCTCTTTTTTTCCCCCCTCACAGCTATTGTTCTTGGTCTCCTTCTTTCAAGGTTATTTGATAATGGCAATAGGCAAAAGCTGCCGTAAATGAGACACTCTTCCAGGGAAGAAACAGAATATTTCCATCTTTTTAATACTCCTAAAGTTATTAATTAATTGAATGGGCAGAAAATTTATCTGGTTGCTTAAAACCAGAAACAAATCTTGACCAGAATTAGAGCCTTAAAAAGAAAGTTTTATTCAGGAAGTCAAAATCGCTTCTTTGTGAAAGTACGTCCTTCTGGTACCGAGTCACTGCTGATTGAGAACAATTGGTATTGTTAGGAATGTAAATTGGACATTGTGATAATACTCTGATGGCTGATAAAATAGCCCTGAGGGTCTAACTGCCAAAATTGTATTATACAAGGTACAATCCTTTCATTATCTTTTTGTCCTCTGTCAAGAATATTGTGTCCTGCACAAATATTGCGTGAACTGTTCAAAATTAAGCTGACATGCTGCCATCTCACTGCAGTAAACACCTTAGTAGCTTTGACTGAGAATATTACACAACAGCAAGGCCACAAGAACTGGAGCTCTTTGGTGCCATGAACGCTGCGTCTGTACTGGGTGGACCAATAGTGAGGACGATCACACCTCATGCATATGGGCAGCAAAGTAAACGTGGGCCTGCAATATGGATAAAGACTGAAGGAAAAGCAGGGGTAAGCACATTAAATTCTTCTAGGCAATTCAGTCTTGGTCAGACCCTCTTCTTTCTATAGAAGTTACTTCCTCAGGGCAACAGTAATACTTCACACTAGTCCACCAGTAGTGGGGAAGGATCTCTTAACATTATCAGAAAAGAGAAATAAATCCTTAGTTGTTAACTGAGCAGAATTTTAGGAATTAAAAAAAAATAGCAGAACTGAAACCAAAGTTCTATGAGTGAGGCATTTCTTCGTAAAGGCTCTTCTGAATTCTACCTTTAGAAGATGTCTGTTGCACACAGTTTCTTCCCTAAAACACACACAATGAGTCATATTTTCCTTCTGGTTGATCTGACTGAAAGTCAATCAAACCTAATGGAAACCAGGTGACACTGAATGGAGTAAGTGCCTCATTAAGCATACATGTATTCTCTTTGCCATATTATGCAGAAGTCTTTCTGCAGGTCTGTTGTCAAGTTCAAGCACTATAAATTGGGGCCAAGAATTGTGGCACCACCATGGGCAGACCTAGGTTTTTGAAAAGAGGCATGGTGTGATGCCTTATCACATACAACACAATTTTATCCAGTTAACAAGAAACTAGAAGCTTTATAATGACCTAGGAACCCAGGGCTATATTATTCAGTTTAAAATTGAATTAAAAATAACCTTATTGAAATGTGCATTACTATACTATACTATACCATATATTATGTATAAAAAACAAAGCAAACTAGGTAAAAGTAATCAAAAGATGTGTTTCATTAGTCCACTAGTCATTAGTATTAAGTGCACATCAATTTTTTCAGATTTCTTAAACAAAATCTAGCCTTCTTGGGCATCTTGACAGGGCATCCAAGATGCCCAAGTGACAGTCACTGAAAGTTATTTCTACACTTGAGTGAATGTGTTTAGTTAGAGATAAAAACAGTCTTCAGGGCTGTGAAATAGGAGCTACAGTACCAGCTAACAGACAGCAGAATTGCAAAAGGAAGGCTAGCTTGATTAGTAGAACATAAAGACCATTAAAAAAAAAAGAGAGAGGGTCATTAGCACCTGTGGAATGATGAGTTTAGAAGGAATCAGGTAGATAATAATGAGCCATGAAGTCAAGTGACTCCCTCACTGCTGCCTGAATGCTGCTGCCACTGCCAGACAGTTGGTTTTAAACTTTGAATGGAACACGATTCAAAGAGGGGGTGCAAATGCATCACTGCACCTCCCCAGATCTGCCCTTGATAACTACCACACTCTTTAATTCTGCAGATACTCACCTATCAGCACATAACCCTGCCCTCCATTCCTTCTCACAACAGGCTCAGAACTGCCTCAAAAGCAACAGAAATTCTTTTTGATTACTACATTTGGAGGAAGCTTCAAAAGAGAGGCTTTTCTGAAAAGTGGCTCGCTTGAATGTGCACCCAGAACTGTAGCACCTTGAGCTGGGTTGGAGCATCCCTGGCTGGAAGTACTATTTATGAGTATTATCTTGCTGAAGAGTTAATTAGTTTACTCCAGGATAATAGGGGAGCTCATGTAGATGCACAACATTTACTGCAGAGCTAATTAGTCTACTCTGCAGTATATGTCTTGTGTAGATGCTCCCAGTATAAGGAAAAAGAAATTACAAGATGGCATAATGGGCAGCTTCTCAGTGGGTGTAATTTGTCATAGTTCCACTGACATCAATAGCTCTATGACATCCCTGATGCTGTCTATCAGTAAAACAAGTGTCAAAGACAAAGAGCAAGACAAGATGCTTCTTCCTGTTTATGATCCAACCACCAGTGATATGCATCTTTCTCCAATTTTTTTTTATTTTGCCCAAGCAATCTTCAGCTTTTCAGCAGTTTAATCAAGATAACACTGCAGCCCTCTCAAGAAGCTGACCAGATAACATTTTATGAATATTCTTACCAAACACATGCTTGAACCAAGGCTATAGATACATATTTGGCTTCTACCACATAATTAAAACATGCATTTAATTTAATATCTCTACATTCTAATCATGTTGCATGTGACTGACTCATACAACTACTTAGAGAAAATACTTTCTTTACCCTCTGCAGTGCAAATCAAGGTCAAACAAAGTAACTATGGATCAAATTACTCCCAGTTCCATCAGTATGCATCCATAGGCACTACAATGACATGATGAATAGATCTGGAGTTTACCAAAGTAAACCAAGACAAGGCACTTGCACCAGGAAATAATAAGCAGCAAGTGTAGCTGCTCTCTGTCTATGCTCTCTGTTTCCAATTAATTTTTTGCACCATTTTCTTAGAAGCTGTGTCAAACCTACTGTGACTGCCCAAGTAGTTCAGAGACTTTCATTCCCCATCATGGGACTGATGGCTTCAAGGAAGAATTTTTTCTTGTTAAATAAATAACTAAGCCTGATATAATCTGTTTCAATATATGAGAAAAGTCTATAGAATTTTAAATAATTGGTTTAAATAATGTATCACATCCGTGTAGCAGTAGGCAGAAAGGCATAGATAAACACCTTTTTAGTATTCCCTACTCAAACTAAACAATATTCAACTCAGTCCTCCCTGAAGACTTATTTCTGAAGAACTAAGACCCTTTTTTCCAAACAACAGTCTTAACTTTGAATATGAGCTTAAGTTAATACAGTCTTCACTCCCAGCATCCATAGGCTTCACACACACTCCTCTACACAATATTGATGGATGCTGAAGTTAGCCTTCATTTGCTTCTGTTAGAAGGATTACCCAGAGCTCAGTTCAATAAATATCAAAGGAGTACAAGGACTTGCCCTCTGTAACAATAGGTACATAGCTTCTATTAAACTAAATATGAGATTAAGTTTAAGAAACACTAGAAAAAACAAGCCCTAACACAACGTATCCATTAAGGAAACCAAAAGCAATATGTAGGAGTTGTCATGGAACCTGCAAGGGCATGTTTGGATCTACATGTGAAGGAGCAAAACATCCCAGAGTCATTTCCAATTCTTGATGCTTCTTCCAGTTCTAATAACTTGCTTCATGCCACAAGCGCTAAGTACAGACATTCAAAAAGTCCAAGGCAGAAGTGTTCCAAGTATTGTGCTTTACTCAAAGTGCTTTAGATTAGGTCGGGACCAAACAGAACAGACATGCACTATTTGGTAGGGGGAGTTCAGAGCCTGCCTGCATTAGCTGAGGCCAGCAGCCTGGGGGTGCGCTCACACACATCCCAGCATGCCCTCCAGGCTGCCCGGTCTGCCAGAGAGTCCCATGCACAACCAAATGGGCGAGCCATTCCTGGTTGGCTGCCTGGTGCAAGGGAGCAGTCTGCCTTTCCTTGCTGCTGTCAGTGACAGGAAGCCTCACTCCCCACAGAGAACTAGCAGCAGCAGCAGTGCCACGCTATGGTCCTGCCAGCCCCGTGCACACAGGGCACAGCAGATCACAACCATCGCTCACTTGCTCTTCCTGCCCTACCTTGCTGTTGACACCTACCAAGGGGCCCAGTCCTTCCAACTGTGGAGTGCCCCCTCTCTGCCTAGGGACATTATCTAATGCTAGAAAAATATAGCAATACAGACACTCCCTTTCTCCACCTCCCTGCCTGTGGCCAAGAAGCCAAGTATACTGAGCTCCAGCGTGCCCCTGTATGATGGGGGTAGGGGAGGAAGAGCAGAGGAGCCCACTAAGTCACCTGGCATGCTGGCAGAATGCAATTTACCTTGACTCACGATGGAGAGTTAAGAACTTATCCTACAAATCCTGACTTGGGGAAATAGTCTTATTTAAGAGACTAACTGGAGTACCAACTTCTTTGATCAGGTCCATGACAAGACAAGTGTATAACATACATTATAAACAAGTCAGATAAAGCATGAGGCACTAGTTAGGGAACTACATTTTTCCTTTTTTCTCTGAGCCACATTTTATTTTTACTATTCAAAGCCTGGAACTGAATGGCCATTTTGAATACATCAGGGTTGCTATCAGGATAGACAATGTCCTGTTGCTTGTAAAGTACTTTAACAAGAACAGCAGTATTATTATTTACAGCATTTTGATATTTTAAAGATTTGCTAGTATATTCTTTTGTTGCATTGAGCCAACTCTTTTCATTATTATTCATCTTTGTAATGGTCTTTAATTTTTAGGTTTTTTATTGGAATAAAAAAAGCTGTTTAATTTTTGGATTAGAAATGGATACTTAGATGCTCAAGGAGTTGCACACCAGCTCTGCCAGGTGCCTGAGCTTCTGTCTGGTCTGACGTATACACCACATTTAAAAATAAAATATGTTATTGTAGAAGTTTGATTTTTAGTATATGATTTGGATTTTTTTCCAGTTTCAAGATGGCAAACCCTCCTCCCAAAAGAAGTACTTCTGGGGACAAGGGGAGGGACTTCAAGCAGCAAAGATCAGGAGTTAGGGTCAGGACTTCTGGTCCCCAGATGGCAACCAGGGTTGAGGCATCTGTCAAGGGGCAGGGCTACTCTTGCAGCCCTTGACAACTCACCAAAACTCATTAAACAGCCCTCCAGCTGAAATATTTTTGTCTTGATTTATGTGCGTTTGCATAGTGTATATAGAGATAATTGCATAATAGTGCAAATTTAAGTCTTATTCTTGTATTTAAATCTAGCACCTATACTCAAGCTGCCTGTGCTTCATTATCACTTGTTAACAGCTACCTGTCATTGTTGTAATAAACTCCACATCTTTGTTGCCCAGCTGCTGGTGATATGATGTTGCATTATTTTGAGATGACACATCTAGCTACCAACAGACTTACCTACAGCACAGTATGATGGAGCCGGATTGGCCTGGCCCTGCTCCCTGCTACCCTGTGCAGCTCCGAGGACTTGGCCACGAGGACTTCAGCCCTCCAGCTGAAATAATTGCCTGCCCCTGCTCTATTAAATGGTTTATTCCCACTGAAGGTTTAGTAGTGGGAGAACAGAGCCAATCTGGGAGGTCTGGGAGGATTACAGTGGTGCAGTTGTACCCCCTCCCTTTCTTTGCTGCTCCAGCCAAAGTTTAAAGCCAATTGCTCAGCAGGGGCAGCACCGTTTCTATTCAGACAGCAGTGAGGGAGTAATTGACTTCATGGGTCATTATTATTTACTTGATTCCTTCTAAACTCTTAATTCCACAGGGGTTAACAATACTCTCTCCTTTTAATAGTCTTTAGTGGTTCCAGTACTCATGCTATCCTTACTTCTGTGATTCTGCTGTCTGTTAGCTGCTACTAATAATGTAGTTCCCATTTCAGAACCCTGCTGACTGGTTTTTAACTCTAGGTGGAAACATTAAATTAGGTGTGGAAATGTTAAGTTAGGTAAACATTAGTTCAGATGGAAATAACTTTCAGTGAAGTATGAGATGCACTGCCAAAATGCTCAAGAAGGCTGGATTTTGTTCTATGCATCTGCTACAGATGTACATTTTAGTCCTGTAGTCATTAGAGGAATGAAATAGCAATTTTTGATTATTTTTTGCCTAGTTCATTGTGGCTTTATATATATTTGGTATGATATAGCAAATGAATGGACGTTACAATACATTTTGTGGGTTTGGTTTTTTGTTTTTGTTTGGCTGCAATCACATTGAATAATATAGCTCTAGGTCCCTCGATTACTAGTAAAGCTTCTAGTTTCTAACTAGAAAAAATGTGTGTTGTGTTATACATGATGTACCCACATGCACATGAGTATTAAGTACTCTGGAAATGTGTGTGTTTAGGATGAGAAAATGAAATGAAGGGGAAAACAGACAAGTTTGTCATAAAATTAAAGTTAATCCCACAAATAGAGAATATAAGAGACTTTGGTCATGTGTAGATGAAACAAGGGGCATGTGTGCATGACACTTTAAAATAGGTAAATGCTTTTGCACCACTTTAATGGTGTCAGTGTTTGCACATGTCAGTGGTGTATTGCAAAGTAATTCCAGCTGCTGTAGCAAATATGGCAGCGTAATGCGCCTTAAATGACTTGGGGTGCAGCAAACAAAACTCCTCTGAGGAGTTTTAGTTTGATGCCCTATAGCCGTAGAGCAAAGCACCGGGCTCCATGCAGCCCAGGGGTTCTGCAGCAAGCCCATGAAGGCAGCCTGGCAGCAGCCCGGGAAGGCAGGCTCCACCTAATAAAACAGAAAAATGGCAATCTTTTTTTTTCCCCAGGAGCCTACCTGCCTGCCTGAGCTGTGTGGGGACCTGGTGCTTCCCTCCACTGCTGCAGTGCCCCCCAGGACTGCCTGAGTTGGGTGCCTGCAGGTGGGAGCAATGGGGGGGGGGGGCTGCCACTGCTGCGGAGGGAATCATCAGCCCCCCCTGCAGTCCAGGGACTGCTGGCAGTTCATCCGCCAGCAGCTCACCCACCCCTCCCCACTGCCAGAGAGGTAGGTAAGTGCAAGGGTGTGTGCATGACACTGGGGTTTACTTGGTCCTAAATTGAAGTGGTATTTTTAAAAACCCACCACTTTAATTTAGGGCCCCCATTTCTTCTACATTATAAAAAAAACAAACAGATTAGCTGTGTCCCAGGGGTATGAGCACGGGTGAGCGAGAAGCCCTGCCCGCGGGGGAATCCAGGACAGTGGTAACCCAACCCCAGAGAGAAAACCCCGAAAGGAAGAACCACTTACCTGTTTCAGGATGCTGAACACAAAACGAGCCATGCCAGGAAGAAAGACCCATGTGGTTCATCAGCTGCGCTTATCTGCAGCTGGAGCTGGCATGGGCATGTGACATCAGTGGGGAACGCCGCCCAGCGGGAGAGATAAAAGCCAGCACCAAGAGGGAGCCGGGGGGAATGCTAGAGGTAGCCGAGGCTGCAAAGATTCCCCACACCGGTTAAAGCCAGCACCAACAGGCAAGGGAAGGTCCTGTGAAGGGGGAGGTCCTGGAGGCAGTGGAGGCTGCAAAGTCTCCTCACACCGGCTGCAGATGGCACCAGGGCATAAAAGTGGAGCCGGCTCAAGGAAGAGCCAAAGAGAACCTCAGCAGAGGCAAGAGCCCAGAGTAATGCAGCAGGGCACACTGAGGCACAGGCTAGGGCTGGAGGGTAGAGGGGCTGGTTAGCCCAATGATCCCTCCCCTTTCTTTGTTTTTTTTTTTATCCTATTTGCCTTTTCCTTTCTTTTCTTCTCCTCCTTACTGCTTACTTCTTCATTTCCTTTTGGTGCAGGTTGTTATATAGAGTTCTTCCCTTTTTTCGTTTGTTTGTTGTTGTCCATGATCCTTCAGCAGCAAGAGATGGCAGTATTTCTAAGATGACAGTGGTGCACCAAGCCACCAAGCAACCATCCAGCCTCCAGAGAGAGGTACATCGGAGAGTTGGGTATCCAGTCACCCAAAGTCCAACCCAGGAAAGTAAGACCAATGACTCAAAAAAAGAGTGCAAAGATCAGGAATTGAGGTAACAGAAAGGCAAGCTGCATAACATGAAGAGTCTCGTCTCAAGGGCTGGCACATGGATGGAGTGTAGGGGAGGTGGAGCCCCACATATATCCGCCAGGAGGCATGACCATTCCCAAGGGACCCTCAACAGGGGACCCCACCACTGAAGATCCATCCAAAGTCGTGGCAAGAGAGTTTTGGGGTCCTCCCCAAGGTAATCAAGGGCTCCTTCAGAAGGCACACGAAGCCTTACTGCACCCAACATCTGGCACACATGCCAGAGCAGCATGGGAGCGGATATTCGAATCGAGGCGGGCACAAGCTGATTTAATACTGGGATTAAAACAAAGTAAGAGAATGCTTAGAGAGATGGATTTGACTTTAGAAAAGGCAATACAAATTTGTCAGGTAGCAAAACACAAAGAGAAGCGCTGGGGATAGGCACAGAGCATATGACCAAGGACCATGCTAAGTCAGTAGACTTAACAGAAATCGAAGTCATCAAGGACAGAAGCATGAAGGCAGGAAATAATGCCTGGCATATGTATTTGAAGTAGGAAATACCCAGCATTTGAAAAAATGTATACTAAACCCAATCCATGCTGAAGCAAGCAGAAAAGTAGGGAATTGCATTAAATACCAAAAAAAAAAAAAAATGTTTCCTCAAATTAAGAGAAAAAAAACTGTTCTTAAGCACAATACTACCCTAAAGGAAATTAAAGTACAGTAATGCAAAAGCTTGGCTCATTAAAGTGCACAAATACCCCACATACCATACAAGAGAAACATGGACACAAGTCAATTCAATAACAAAAATTAAAATGCGGCATTCTAAGGAACAAAAAGAAGTGGAAGAGTCTGAAATGTCTCTGAGAGGCTTTTCTTGAGACAGAACATGCTAACACTTACATATAAGGAAAAGTGGTGAAACCAGAATGTGTGTGTGACTGAGAACAAGCTCAGGGCTGGGTTACAACTTTGACCTGCGCACCTGTCTACATGAGACATCCTGCCTAGTGTTGCCTTCCATGACTTGCTGGTTAAATAAACTGGTGTTTTGAATGGGAGGCTGCCCATTATAATGCCCCAAGGGCGCTATCCTTGGCTCCGTACCACCTCTACACAGTGGCCTATGCCTCACAGATGGCATCTGAAATCATAAAACTTCCTCCCTGGCTCCCTTACTGAGCTGTAGCACTCTGCCTCTGGCCCAAATTCAGCCACAGACATCCAGAGACTTTCCTTGGCCTCCTATAGTCACCCTCTCACCAGGGCTCACACTCATGCCCTCCTACTAGGGAGTTTCACTCATGCCCTCACCCTAGGGCTCACTCTCAACACTTCATTGATCTTGCAGGGCTGGCCCTCATGCAGTCCTTCGGATTGCCCCCCAGGAAACCTTATTCTGCACACCCCTTTGTACAGCCCTTCAGGTACACCCCCTGGGCAGGCCCTACTCTACATCCCATCATGCACAGACCTTCAGGTTGCAAAGGCACCCCCTACTCTGTGCAGGCCACACTACTGCCCCTTCACACTGGGGCCTCCAGGGTCGTCCACCCCTGGGGGGCTCAGGTGGCCACAGCCATGCCTGTCCCCCACCACAACTCTCTACTCTACCCATCACATGGTGGGGGCTGGGGTTAAGGTATGTGCCTTTGACTGGGGAGGTCACTGGCCTGGCATTTCTGGGGGCTGGTCCACCATGAACAGCCCCAGCAGGCCACCCTTCCCCAGCAGGGTGCAGTTTCGGGTCATGCCCTGGACCAAAAGCCTCCAGCCATCCCCATAGCTCCTGCCCTTACTTTCAACATGTTCCAGGAGCAATAGCTGAGCTAGGTGATGTTGCTCCCTCAGTGGCTGGCAACAAACTGCTGCTTCAGCCTTCAGAGCTGGGCTTTAAAATGATCACCCTCATCAAGCACCTGCCGGCTGCCTGCTCCCAGCCCTTGAAGTGGCAGGCACTGAAGGTCCTCTGGCACAGTGTGGTACTAGAGAGGACATGGCCACACTGCCGACTCCAGCGTAGCACGGAGAGCTAGCGTAGGCACCAGCCAGCATAGTGATGGCAACATGGTATTTCACATAGCCTAATTTATCCTGTTGAGAGGCAGAAGAATTAGCCCCACTGTGGAGTCCAGAGAATGGCTGAGGGGATTACTGGAAGCTGCACGAGCTAATAACTGTAAATTCAAGAAAGAATTAATGTCAATTTCAAAAAACAGAAACGACACGCTGGGGAAACAGGCTGACCTCAAAGGGAATCTTGCCCATTGAATCAAAGATCTGGGCAATACTAAGCATGCCAAGACCTGAAGATAAATAAAAGAATTCAAAGGCTGTCAGACCCATTAAATTATGTTGGCAACTATAGCCTCTCACAGCTCCTGCAGGAGGTCACAATTGGGCATGGATCCAGGGCATGGTTCCAGCACAGTGATTTAAAACACATTCTTACATCAGCTGCAGTACTACAGTTTCTTGACCCATTGAAAGACATCAGATATTCCACACATGCCTTGAAAGGAAGCATGGGAGCAACAATATTCATGTGTCTTGGAAATTAGTTACTGTTCTTATCATATGCACCAAGGACTCTATGAAGCCTATCTGATCCTATGACCCCAGCTGACGTCCTGCCCTTTGGGCGGGGGGCTGGACTCGATGATCTTCCGAGGTCCCTTCCAGCCCTAATGTCTATGAAATCTATGAAATCTATGAAGCCCAAAAGATTATACTCAATTTGAGAAAACACTAGAGCCAAGGCTGCATTGTATGAGCTGCCTATTAAATTGAATGCAGTCTAGCTACATCCATACAGCATCATGCAAGGAATATACAGCATAAGGTGGTTTAATGGGCCCTGTCACTCAGTGGTACTGGGATGAGGTGCCACACAAACACAGCTATTCTGCTTCTGGTTTAAGAAGCAGTCCGTGCAGAACAGGGTAGCTTGCTTGAGGGTGTGATTGTGAAGCACGGTAAATTTATTGAATAGTGATGAATTTGGTCTGGCATATGGATATGCAAGATTTCCTGACTTTGTCTTTATCTGCTTCAAACTGACCACAAACCACAGAATGCAGTACACAAAAAATAGACTGCCAAAAACCAAAGACTGCTTCTGAAAATACATATTTGAGAACACCAGTTCCCTCTGTCAATATGCAGCCTGATGATCTAGAACAAGCAGGAAATATCTACGGGGTATTTATAAACTCCTTCTGCAAATTTAAACTTTAATAACTTTGGATATACACATGACAGAAGCAAACTGTAAATGGCAATTGAAAGCATAATTAAGTTTTTTAGCATAGTGTAAGCTATGCATAGGGTGAGGATCACAAATGCAATTCATTAAATCACTCAGCAGCAACTGGAAAATGTTTTCTATGAGCTGGAAAATCAGACTGAACGATGTATCACAAAAGGTGGCAGTTAAGTTGAAGTCTAGAAATTTGAGCTGTATCGTGTTAAACTGAAATGCTACAAAAAGTGATACAAGCTGTCACTAAGGGATAGATGGGAAGCCAACACCTCATAAAACCAAATTCCCATCCACATCTTTCCACTATAACATGAGCTTTCCATGTTCTTGGGAATACTGTTGAAGGATGTATAAATGATTGTTTCTACAGTGATGAGAAGAAGAATAAATCATGGAAAATCATTGAAGAAAACTTTGGAATGACCAAATCACAAAGGAGAGCTAGAGAACTCTTATTCTGGCCACAGAAAGATAGTGATATGAAAGAAGTGATGAGCAAATACAGACATGTCAGAAGTACAAAAGAAGCTGCCCCAAAATTGTAGGGAACAAGGTCAGAACAAATACATTCAGCCTAGAAAAATATGATTATCTTATTAACGCTGGAGTACTGCACCAATGTCCTGCTGGTGTTCACACTTGACAGTATCACTGCTGCAGTTGTCAGACACATTTAATCTGTATTTGCACATCACAGAATTCCGAGAAAAGTGAAAACTGGCAAACGGTCTTATTCCATAAGAGTTGATTCCTGGACTTTGTTAAAACGTTCAACTTTCATCTCGAGACTAATCTCAGATAGTCTTAAACTAATGGATTCGCTGAATGCATAGGAGATACATTAAGGATTTTTTTTTTTCAAAAGCAATCAGTGCAAGGAAGGTGCATATTTAGACTACACAGCAATAGAGCCACCTCCTGCAACATGGAAAATTGCCTGCTGAACTCCTCTTTTACTGTGTATTAATGCCCAGTTACCAGACATGTGATAGGAACAAATGATGACTTAATAGTCTGTGACAGTAAGAAAAAACTGAGAGTAAAAGCAGACAACATATTAAAGCAAGGGTTAGAACTCAAGGCACCCTTCATTAGATTCAAGGCATCTCTCAGAAAATGCCAGCGTTTAGCTTTCACTAGTTTTTTGACTGTGGAAAAATAATTGAGCAATTCTTCTGTTGCAAAAAACTCAGATAACCCACAACATGTCAGAATGGTTTTGAAACTATGGATTCCTGTTTGAAATCACTGGGTTTATCTTGTGAAATACGTGTAGGTGTTTGCACACCTAACAGTGCTAATATTATATTGTACCCTGGGATACCTTTAAAAGGATCTCATAGCACCCTAGGGTGCTGCAGAACTGTATTGAGAATCACTGTTTTAAAGGAACAAGGCTACTGCTACAGTTCAAAAAATAATTTTTTTTGAGAATTTGCCAAATGGGCATTTGTCAGACAAACTTGTGATCCTTTTATTGACATGTCTACACGTTCATTAATGCACAGTAACTACTAGTTTAATACTAGTTTAAACTAACTAGTTTAATACTTGCTTAATGAAATACTAACTAAATGAGCAGTAATTACAGTTACTGTGCAGTAGCACTGGAGCATGGTCTTTTGCGATGCTTACTGAGCAGCAGCCTGATAACACTGCACAGTAGCGTATCAGCATGGTTTTTGACCGGCACACTACTGCACAGTGTTACTAGGCTACTGCGCAGTAAGCATCTCATGTAGACGTGCCCTATGAGACTGAGCAGCCTATTATTGCTGAGGGCTTAGCTAAAGAGGATTTGCTATATATCAGATATGGTTCACAAAGGGACAGAGATAAATTGAGGTTGCATTGCATCTGAGGGGTTAGTAACTTGTTATTTTATTTGTAGTTTGTTAGTTTAGTTTAGTAGGGCATTTAGGACAGTACATGAAAATGGAAAGGTATGCTATTGTGTAAATCTTCTAGGAAATGCAGGGCTGTCTCATTGCCTATGGGCTCAGCATTTAGTGTTTCTGTGTTCCTGTGAGACACTACGCTGGTAAGATTCAAAAGAAAGAAGGAACCAGCGTATGGTCACTCACCACAGCTAAGGAAATGTCAAAGCTTTATTATATTTGTCCAAATTTCAATTCTGAAAAAAGGGTGTGCGGGTCTCCCATGTTTTTGTTTTTCCTTTGGGAAACAAAGGACATGACAGAATATTACCTCCTCAGTCACCGAGTCCAGTCCCCTGTCATCGCAGGCAATAGCGCTGTGCAATTCCTCCTGTAAACTGAACAGGACACATCTTAGACCGGGTTAGGGGTTTTTGCCTCCATTTCTCATGTTCAAAGGCAGCCCCAAACCCTCATTCCTTTTGAGGTCAGAAACTTCTCCTGATTTCCACATTACATTTATTCATAGCCAGCATATGCCCATTTGTTCTTGAAGAACAAACAAAACACTTATAACCAAAGTGCTGCGCTAGGTCTGTCTTCTCTCTGTTTCAGAGACTTCTAAAAGAAGACTAAACAAATACTTAGATGTAGCAGGTTTTGGATCTTGCTCTCCTTACCCTCTTTTAGGTAGCCTGCCCTGCTTATAGAAAATAAACTAGTATCACATCTATGTCAATGTGCTTGTTGGATTACAGCAGCATAACATACAAGTTAATAATTCACTTGATATTTTATCAAGTTACTCAGTCGTTGCTCTTTATTGTTTATTTTAATACTTAAGGCTAGTGGTAGTTACATAATTCTTTTTGCTACACCATTTCAAGGTGAATTACAAGGTCAAACTTGGCTTTCTTTTTTTTCAATATTTTGACTCTATTTCTTATCACTTTTTGGAAATCCAGAAGAGCTATTCTTATGTCTTTGTAGAAATCCTTAAAAAGCTAATCCACGATCATTCTATATTTTTTGTACTTACATGTTGTCATAATTTAAAGTGATGTTATGACACTGCATATCTATTACCAAACTAAATGTAGATCCATATGCTATATATTTTCTTATTGCACTAGAAAAAAGAAGGCTGTATTAAAAAATAAGCCTTGTTTTAAAAGCTTAGTGTTATTAGAAATATGATATTTTTTTTATTGCCACTTTATTGACAGAGTTGCAGTTATATGCTAAAGTGTCTTTGATAGGTAATGCAGATGTTCCCCTCTGTATATGGCCCATGTGTAATTTGACCTTCTTGGTGACTTGATGAAATTTAGCATTGAGGCACTAAGTTAATTGGCCCTCGTAAAGTGGTCTCTGCCAGACACTTGCTAGGAAGCTCTGGGCCCTAACATACTAGATACATGTACTCTTAAGCATCTCCTGGACAGGCTAGGTGCCAGCTCTGTCTTTTTAGCTGGCAATTTTCCTAGAGACAGGGTCCATCTGTCTGCCTTTGTGAAAGTAAGATTGCAGAGTTCAGCAGCTCTAGGTCCCCAGGACTAAGGCTCACTTTCTAGGAAGCCAATGCATGTCATTTCCCAGGGCTCCAATTTTGTGGGCATACTGCAGGGCAGGGCAAAATATAGCCTGTGGGCCAGATCCGGCCTGCCAAGATATTCTATTGGCCCACAAGGTATCTAAAAGTTTAGAAAATTAATATTTATCTGCTCCTAGCTTCCAGTCAAAGATGACAGGAGCCAGGGGCAGTAGGACCCAGGGGAAGCCGGTAGGACCCAGGTAGCTCTGCCCCCCCCACCCCCTCTAGCTTCTCCACTCCCCCCCACAGACCCTGGTAGCCCCACCCCCAATCTCCTGCCAGAGCTTGCTTGCCCCTCCAATCTCCTCAAGCCCCACCCCCCCAACTAACCCCCACAATCCCAATTTACCTTAGATTGGGTGGTCATTTTGAACTTGATCTAACCTCCCCCTAACCTCCCCAAATGTCTGTATGTACCCTTAACTTTAGAGGGTTTAATGTAAGAAATGTGCTGGTCTGGACAGAACAATAACCTTCTATATACCCTTTCCTTGCTCAGTTTCCTCATCACTTGAGCACTCCTTGGCTTAAGTCAGATTCTTTTCAAGTGGCTATGATCCCTTCTCTCTTACTCATGGCTTCTCCTTCTCATCATGGAGCCCCTCTCTCTCCATCTTTGATCTCTACATTTCATGCCTTTATCCTCTCCTGTCCAAATTTCCTCTAAAATGGCTGATGAGAGACTTTTGCTTTTAACACCCAGCCTTACTTTGTCAGGTGCCATGCTGTTTAGTCTTTTCCAGTCATGAAAGCCCCTGCCAGATATGTGGAATTCTGACTGAAAGCAATCAGGCACTCTGTATTGGCTGGGTCAAGTAGTAAATGATGCATTACACTCATGGTAACACCGATCATTTGTCTTTACTGCTGAAGGTGTTAAGTACCTAACTTCAGACTGGAGGGAGATGCCTATGTATATTTGGGATTCACAGCTGTAAACCTCCTGCTGGATAGACACCTAAACATTTTCAAACACCAAGGGGGGATGTAGACCTTTCTTTTAAAGTACAGGAGGAAGCGGTAATGGGACCTCTTTTTTTCTAATTTGCTAGTGGTTAGACCATTCACTTCAGATCTGGAAGATCCAGGTTCAAATTGTTTCAAATCTCCCACCTCCCATGTAAATATTCTAACCATCCAATTATAGCCTGGGCTGCAGATCTCAGTCCATCCTGTTGAAGCTGTTTCACTTTGCATTCAGTAATTACTCACTGGACCAGAGAGAACAGAAATGGTCCTCAAGCCTAATAGTGCTGTTCCTCCCCTGGGAGTTGGGGGCAGGAAAGAGTGCCATTCCCTGGTCCAGTTCATTTTATACAATGTAGAACAGCTTCAAAAGGAGACACTGAGACCATCATATCACACTCGTGGGTAAATATTTACCTGAGAGGATGGAGAAATGGACACAAATATCCCTCAACCAAAGAAGAGATTTTGAACCAGGATCTCACGTGTCTCATATGCGTGACCAGTGAGCTGCTGGCTAATGGGCAAGCCACCCTTTGCATGGGGTGATATGTACTTTGACCATTCCCAGAAGTTATCAGGCCCCCCACAGATGAGAGGAGCAGGAAGACATGTTTCTGAGACTCATTTTGGTGATTATGTATGACTGAGGTGCCTAGCTGCTCTAGTCTGTCAGGACTAAGGGAATTTAATACGTTCTCTGCAGTGGAAAACTAGTCACCTAGCCACCTAGTCCTTTCATCAGCAGAAATGTGGGTGCTGAAGCACACAAGGCATCTAGTTAGGCATCTAGGTTCAGGCACCTATCAGATTTTTTGAATGCCAGTGACACCTAAACGGTAGACCTAGGTGCCTAAATTGCTATTGTATTAGTTATTATGTACATTCACACAGGTCTTTTAACTGAACAGATCAAATAAAAGTAGGAATCTTAATGGTCTGGAGATTGTAAATTAAAAATCATCCAGCTGCATGAGAGGCAATTGCTATACATCTGTTGCAGTTTCTATATACCCATTGGCTCTGAGCGCTTCTTCCACCAGTAGCATGAGATTCTACCAGATGAGAAAAGAAGGTTTTTTGCCAGTGTTTTGTGACTTTAAACTGAATTTGGCATCAGTGCCTGTTTACTGCCATCGTGATGCAGGCAAAAATTCCAGACACAACTGCAATGTAAATGAAAGGGATCACTCACGAACATGTTCTCCTATTGGACATGAGGCCTTAATCTGAAGCTAATTCTTGTGGGAGTCACATCAACAGAATTCGTAGGAGAGCAGCAAAACATCTTTCTGCAAACCATTTACTGCACCTACTTTATGACAGTGCCAAGTCTGTATACCTCAGTTTGGTTTATTATGAAGTGAAAGGGCAAGTTTTACTAAATTATGAGCAGTTTTTGACGGCTGCCAACTCTGCTCCCAAGCTGAATGTGATTCTGATACAGAAGGCACATTGAAAAAGAAGATCTGCCAGCATTTTGGCAGTTGCTTCTCCCAATGATCCTGCTGGGATGTGAAACAGTTCTGAAATGTTTCTCTCTCCTAGCACAGCTAAATATACCTGCTTTACTGTAATGTGGAGCTTTGTTTAAAATAAAAGCAGTGGTGATGGTGATGAGTGTTGTTCAGTAATTTCTGGAAGATGAGCTGCCAGATCTTTCATCATCCAAATCAATAACTGGAAACCCTCCCCCCTCCCTCCCCCCGCCCCCGATAACTTCTTATGAAACTTTTTTAATTTCAACAAGGATTTCTGGTGATAACTACAAACCACATTTTTTTCCAATGACAAATAAATCTGACCTTTTTCCAGGCAAGGCAAGATCTTTTTGATTTCTATAGATGGGCTTTGGAGACACATGAAAGAAAAACATTTAATAATGGATATGGGGGTTTCCATCTTTAATGTTTAAGGCATTGTGGTTATCTGTAAAAAATAGTCCACTTTTCATTCACAAATTCCCATGTTATTACTTTGGAGGCATTATATGATTGCACCTGGTAGAACTGAGGGGACAAGGAGCGGATATTAGAGCATTCAGGGAAATGTATGTATGGCGATTTGAGAAGTCTGACATAGTTTCTGTTTCATACCAAGAACTTCCCTTGTGTATCTGTCACAGTGAAAACTCTGTGTTGAATGCGGGGCCTGTTTCTTCTCTTCTGTCTTTTGCTTCTGGCTGAGTTCAACTGCATGGAGGCACAGAAGAAATTCTTCTACGTGACATTGGGATTACAATGGAGACTAATTTCATTTTGATGTTTGTCCAGCATCAGAAATAGACAAAAAGATGATCACTGCCTGAGGTATTCACATATTTCTTCCATGAGTGCTGCCAAACTTCCAGAAATCTCTTTTGGCCTATTACATTTCTTATGCAGTAACTAGTGAAAATTAAAATGGAGATTGGGGTTGTTCTCTGAGAGTTCTCTGAAATCAGTTTGTCCACGAGGTAAATGTTATTTTAACGAAGAGCTTTAGTGACAATCTCTAACTCCCGCTTGTACCTTTGAAAACATTTCCTGTAAGAAAAAGGCATTTTTGCTTCATTGCTCATGTTGTCTGCCTGAAATAAATTTTTGGGTACTTCCTCCAATATGGCTTTGCCATATTCACTTATATAAACAGGCACGAAGCATGCTAGCTGTAAACAAGGACTTTGCATAAGAGGCCAGTGAATTTATAAGCCATTTCCAAAGACAATGGCCAAGGATTATATGAAACATAGTAGGACTGGCCAATGTTTTCAAAGTCTCACAACAACTCTCACATTATCTGCACATAGCAAAGTAAGACTGTCAATGCTGTGTTGGGATGGGTTGAGAGAAGAGGTAATAAAAGCTATAACTCCTCAAAATATTAACACAAAACAGCTTGCGCCCTCCAAAGTTCATCCAAAAGTGATGTCTCATCCTATGCTGTGGATGGGTTCAGTATTTTCCCAGCAGATAGCAGATGCAGCTGTCAGTAACAGGATTAAACAAAACACTTAGGATTTCATACAACAACCTTTCTAAAATAGCTAAAAATATCACAAGGGTAAGACCAACAAAATTTAAAAAGTGTTTTCTTGCTCCTTCCATCTTTGTAATACACCAGCTACACGTCCCTTGTTTGCTACATACAATGTATACAGCTAAAGAAAGACAAAGCATTTTTCATTGCTTTTAATTCACAGCGATTAAAAGTCATAGTTTTCAGCCACAACGTAAAACAACAGATTAATCCGTCATTTACAGCCACTTACATTCACTGTAAATCAGCATGTAAAATGCAACTATGCTACTGTATTTATGAGTACTACATGTATAAGACTTGTTAGCTTTCTACCCAATTGAATAGGAGCTTTAAAATCTGTAAACCTACAGGGGTAAATTTTCAACAAAGATCGGGTTTAAGGTGTATACAAGATTGCAGAACTACTTTTGAACTTAAGTCAAGAGTTCCAGTTCTTAAAAATTTGGCTCACAATACTTCCACGGAAACAGATTACTAAATGGGATTTGCTTGTGATGTGTGTCATGTATTCTTTTTATGAAAAAATGTATTTAGCTTACACCTGAAAGCACTTGCATATAATAAATTATTGATATATTTAATGGATTAAATTTCAGGTTGGTGGAACTCCACTGGATTATTTGTAACGTTACACGTAGAAAGGACTTCATGGGTCATCACCCCTTATCTCCTATTACTGCAGGCCCCCAGGTCACAAACTCCCTTTCCGGAAGCTACCAAGCTCCATCTTAAAAGCAGGCCAGTTTCTTTGTCCCCATTATTCCTACTGGAATGCTGTTTAAGAGCCTCAATTACTCATAGTTAGAAATCTTCTAATTTTCAGCCTAAATTTATTCATCAACAATTTATACTCATTTGTCTACCCAGCACCAGACCCCCAGCTGGGTGCTTCCTCATGGGCTGTGGGGGGAAGCCTGCAGACATGCCTTTCTTCCTTCCTCCTGCCCACCCAGAACCAGAAGCTAGGCAATTCCCTTAGCCATGCCCCCTCCTCAGTCCTGGGCTAGCTCAAGAGGGAACATGGGAGGAAACCCTTCCCTGCCTGGCACCAGACCACCATCTGGGATCTCCCTGGCATGGGCAACTGGTGCCTTCTGAGTCTGGGGGGGGGACCAGATTGTCCCATCACTGGCTGGCAGGGAAACGGCTGATCACCAGCTGGGGGGGCACAGTCTCCCAGCAGCTGATCACCAAGCCAGCGGTGAGACCTGAAGTGCACTTCTGGTTTCATGGCTGGTGCTTCCAGGGGGTGTACAGCTGATCTTAGGGGTGCACATGCACCTGCGTGCACCTGCCATGCATCGCCAATGCTCCCTGGTGTGGAGGGAGAAGGGAGCCCCCAGCAGGGCATTTCTCTCTCTCTCTTGACCCCCCAACCTGGAGCCAGACAAGTCCATTAGCCATGCCCCCTCCTCAGCCCCAGGCAGGCTAAGGAGGGAGCATGGAGGGAACCCCCTTAGCACCAGACCTCCAGCCAGGGTCACCCCCTATGCCTGCTCAGGGTTGAGGAGAGGGCATGGCTAAGGGACTTGCCTGGCTCTTGGTTCCTGGATCCAGGTGTGGAGGGATAGAGGAAGAAATGACCTGCTGGGCACTTCCTTACCCCCCCCCCTTCTGCCCCATACCAGGGAGACACTGGCTGGGGGTCCAGTGCTAGGCTGGGGGCAGATTCCCCCCACACTTGTTTCTCTGCCTGTCCGGGGCTGAGGAGGAGGAGTGCCTTGGGGAATCACAGGGCTCCAAGCTCTCTGCAGTGGGCAGCAGGCTGGGGGGCCTGCTCTAGCAGACGCCAGGTACTGGTATGTGCCATTGCAGGGGTCTGGCTCCCTTTCCAGTTTGTAAAGTAAACATCAGTTCACTTGCTTATCAGTTCAATCTACACAGTTTACAAAAACCTGCAAAGTTGGATTCGATTCAGCCTCAGGCTTTTTAACTGTCTGGACTTAGCCTGAGGGTGCATCTACATGAGACTTTTATTGCGGAGCTGCCTAATTAGCTCCGCAGTAAAGTCTCAGTGTCTACACGTGCAGCCCTATTAGGCCACAGTAAACTAACTCCTCCATAGGTTAGTACTTGTAAACGTAAGTACTATCCTATGGCAGTGGTCTTTAGTTTGCAGCAACACACATGTAGACACTGACAGGGCTGGCTAGGGTGCTTCAGTGTGTGGCTGCCTGCCAGCTAACCTGCACTGAAGCACCCTTATGCCCCCTTGTGCCCCAGTGCCATCCCCTCCATAGCATGTTGAGCCAGGTTGGAGTGGTCCCAGGCTGGCAGGGTGACGCCTCTCTCCCCCCCCAGCTCCCTGGACCACCTCCCAGTATGGGCTGCATCGACCTCGCTCAACATGCTGCAGTCCCAGGTGCACACACAAACTCAGCACCTGGGAGCAATAAACTCCAGCACAACATACATCAGAGTTCATTGTTTGTCATTAATTGCATGTGTAGATGCACCCACTGTTAGGCAAATGTTTTGCTATAGGATGAAGAGGAAAATAGTTTAAATTGCAAAAGGTTTTTTAGAAGAAAAGACACTTGAAACAATTAATTTCACTCATATGTATGACTTGTATATTTATTTAATGCCATCCTACACAGTTTTCAGGAAAGAGAATGACAAAATATTATCAAAAACAGGAATGGTACCATCACTTATACCACTGAATAAACCTGATAGTTCAGCCTGGTACATTAAGAACTCCTACAGTGAAGTGTGCATCCAAAGCTGTACACTGGGTGGAAAAAGCCATTTCTCATACACTGTTCCAGTTCAAAACCACCTTGAAACAAAAACAGAATTAAATAGATATTTGTAAGTTCATTTGCCCACCTCCTGCTCTCATGAGTATGTCTACGCAATGTCAATAGACAGCTCAGTCTTACCACAGAGGCAATAAGCTCCACCCACCCACTCCCACTCCACAGGCATCAACCCCAAAAACAAGGCAGTTGAGGATTATTTTTAGAGCTCTCCAGCACAGACATGTCAAGCTTCAGTTCAACGACCCTATCTCCAATTGATCTGAATTGGCAGGACTCCACTGAAATAGAGAACATGAATTAAGACAGTTGACCAAAACTGAGAATCCAATTCATTATGGAGTGCATTTAAGTCCTGAGTTTTGGTAACATACTCATTTTCTGAAGCCTAGAGTATATGTGTATCCAGTGGGCAAGACATTTCATATTTACCAGCAAGATTCAGGGAGCTAACTCTGCATGGTCATACACTTTGCATAGCCATTTATATTTGTGCAAGTGGACTGGCAGCATTTTACAATCATTTTGCCATTGCAATAGACAGGGCAAAGTACAAAGTCCAAGAGCTGTAAACAATCTTTCTTCACCATGATGACCTGATAAACAGCATATCTAACAGTAAACATATAATAAAAAAGCCAACAGAGACCAAGACTTGAAAGTCTTTCATGGGAATTATGGACCCGATGGAGAATCAGTTGATTTTTACTGACAATATAAATATCTAGAAATATTACAGCCTACTGATACCCCTTTTTCTTTTCAAGCTCATATTTTCTGATTTTTATGTGCTAACTTTAGGTGAACTCAGCGACTAAATGCTTAGCATCATCTACTTCTAGCTTCTTCAACAAGGAGACAATTTGCAAAAAATAAAAATGTATTAGTCCAAAAAAGAGAATTTGGCAAATTCAACAACTAGATTTCCTGTAGTGAAGGACCAATAAAGGCCTATTTGAGTGGAACATTTAACCCAATAAATTCTGTGTTCCTTGCTTCCCTTACAGAATGCATAATAGGTTCCATACTAAAAGAGTGGCTGAAATCTCATGCAATAATTATGACCCGGTCAATAACTTTGACCAGGGTGACTTCTCCCTTCCCTTTCAGTACCCCGCCTTATTCCTCTCCTGTATCCACCTATGATTGTGACAGTAGAGGACTGTGGGGCTGCAAGAGCTGGGTTTCCAAGGGGAAGGGCATGTCATTTTATCTTCTATGGCAATTCCACAGGACCAAAAAGAGGGTTTCAAAACAAAAAATAAGATTTTAGCTTTTTCTCTCCAGCAATGCAGGGGGGGACAGGAGAAAGTTCGCATGCGGTGGTGGCTGCCACTCACCCCCCCCCCCGACACACACACACACACACACACACACAACCCCCTGCCAGGGGGTTTCAGATAACCAGAATGTTTACAGAAGTGGCAATCCTCTTACACTGGGGGTGCTGAATAACAGAGATTTTACTGTATTTAAATGTGGATAGGGAGCAAGATATTCCCTTTTTCTGTCAAATAAGGCTGGGAGAGAAAGAGAGCTTGTTCAGTCCATGTCTTCATTCATGGCACTCATAAGGCCGCTTGTTCAGAGCCTGTGACAAATGAAAAAGGTTCCTTTTTTCAAAAAAGCACAATTTACCAACTCTTTTCCTGTACCTTTTAAATCTATAAGAATCTATCAAATCCAGTTACATCATTAATTCTACAACTCTGTGGTATAGTATCTTAACACCTTGAATAGTTCCACTGACGTCAGATCTGACCCCACCCCTTTAAAACCAGTAACCAAATAAATGACTTTAGTTGACATACAGATATTACAATGAAATGACTTGCATGCTTTGGTACCTCCCAACACAAGCAAGTGAATCTCAAATCTATACCTTTATCTTAGCTGGGGCCTTTAAGTGCTATGATAATACAGAAGTTAACAGGAATGAACGATCTGTATTTGCAAGAACTGGTTTGTAATTTCAGATTTTTCCTTTCCATAGTAAACTGCCACCTGCTGTATATAGCAGCTGCTTTGCCCATCAGTTCCCAGTTAGTAAGAGAAAAAGTCAAGGTGACAACTCCCAAAAAGCCTTTTAAAGTAGTTGGGCAAGAGCTTTTAAAAAGCATACTTCATTGCTTTTTTAATTTCAAATAAATAGTGTCCATTTCTTTTGCTTGGACCTTAGCTGACATGGGCAAACCACTGGGAAACATTCTCTGTAAGATTAGAAAAAGCACTATTAGAAAACCTCAGAAGACATAAATCATTGACATTTTCCGGGATGTTGCTGAAATCTCAATCTTTTTAAACTCCTCTTCTTTTGGTCTGCAACTCTGTTTTTCTTGGACCGTCAGGAAGAATGTTACACTGGCTGCAGTCTTCAAAGCGATCTTTCCTGAAGTTCTTAAACAGTTCATAATCTAACCTGGATAAATAAACAGTGGCCTAATCATGGCCTCCTAATCAAACCCAATCAGATCTGTCACTGATCAAAGCAATCCTTTACCTTTTCATTGAGCCTATTGGGGTATCATTTTGAGGCAAACCTTGAACGTGAATTATGCACTCTTTGCATTACTGTTAATGATACCCTAGCATCTAAATAGGCATGCACTAAAGCAAAAGCTTTATGATGAGATTCAGGCCTGTGTCATTTGGAAGCCATCTTTCTTTCACTGGTTTCACCATTTTTCTTTTCCATGAGACTCTTTCAGTACACAAATAATCTTCTAGCTTCAACAGGATGACTTCTTTTGTGATTTTAGACATACTGGATTTGGCCTGAGGCATTTTTTAGCACTGTCCAATAATTTTGGGTGCACTTTGGAAATTCCATTAGCTGACTGAAGTTGGTTCCCTTTTGGCACTCAAGTTCATAGCAAAGGTTGAAGATCATTGATATTTTAGTACTAACACCACAAAAACCCCTCTGTTTAAACCAGAACAAGAGAATTCTGAATATAGTCTAAAAATCCAGTATTTTCTTCTTTATTCTGAGTTGTTGGGTCCAGAGAAGCTCTCAAAGCAACAGCCCCGTGAAATTTCTCTATATAGAGAGAAACTACTGAAGCATGTTCCTGGGTTTCTTATTCACGAGGTCCAGATCACCTGTTTTGGGGGTGTGAATCCTTGTCTTTTTACATATGGTTTTCTCAGAGGTATGTGGTTCGTTTTCCTCTGAGGAATCATACCCTTCTGTTCTGTCTCGGTGGTCTTCTGATCCTTGGGTGTTATGTTATGCAGGCTGAACATTTCTGGGGGTTTTTGCTTGTGCTTTTAGAGGTCTCTGCTCAGGCCCCTGCTCTTCTTTGGGAGTGGTGCGTGTGATCACTTAGAAAATATAAAATTTACATCTCAGCATTGAGAAATCACTTTCCTCACACACTACAAATTTAAAATTTAAAAACCCCTACACAGCTTCTCCTCCCACAAGAAACACATAAAGTTTCAGAAGCTGATTTCAGAAAAATTACCTTTTACTACTGGATAAAAACATGATTGTATGTGCTTGTTCTGCTTTTCTATTTTAGAAGAAGAGGTTCTGTTTGAAAACAAACAGTTATTATAACTGAGTGTGATTATATTAACACAGCCACAAATAACCCACCATTTTAAAATAATTTTTACCTTGCTGTGATAAAATTGCATGGGGCTCCCCTCCTGATAAGCTGTCTGTAATATAAATGAAAAGATACAATAAGTAAGTCCTATGTATTAAAAAAAAAATAGATTAAGGAAAATAGTGTATGTATAAAGTAAAATATAACTGTTTTAAAATAGTCACCACTAAAAGACAACTCCACCCCTTTAGTCTTAAAATATGTGGAGATCAGGACACACCAGACAGCTTTATTTTTTATCTGGTTTATCTTTATGATACACACCTGCCACCCCCTCCCATACACAATCTGTGAGAATATATATTTTTAAATTCAGTCTTTATTTCCATCAAAAACTTTTAGAATATTTACTGATTTATTTTGTCAAACCTTCTTCTAAGAAGTGCTTTTTTATCATTTCCTGTGACCATTATGCCTTGTTGGCCTTATCTTTACAGCAGGCCTTTTGGTAAAAGATAACTCCTTTAGTCTTAAAACAGGAAGAGCTCTGAACACAATGGTCAATTCTTTTTTTTTTTTTTTTGTGGTCTGGTTTATCTTTATAACACACACCCCCACCACCCCCATATCATACAAAAGCTGTGAGACTATATAGTTTTAAATTCAGTCTTTATTTCCATCAAAAACTTTTACAATACTTACTAGTTTATTTTGTTACCCCTTCTCCTAAGAAGGGTTTTTTATCATTTCTAGTGACCATTACGTTGCATTGGTTTTATCTTTACAAAAAACCCTATATGTATGTGATTAGAGATCCAAGACACTAAAGCAAATGCTAATCTACATTAGATGTAGAAAACTGCTGATGTGCTTTACAACCTTACATCCCCCAGCCTCCCACCAAAATCAGCAAAGATATAAGCCCCCCCCATTTTAACCTGTTTTTGCTAAGCCCTTCTCTTAAGGAGGGTTTTACAATCTCTAGTACCAATTAAACGTTCAATATGGGGTGAGTGTTTTATCTTCCTCAGTGATCAAAACATGAAGGGCAGCATTAGGATCTTCTGTAGAATACAGTATTTAGAAGCTCTCTAACCTCAATTAAATGTTTCTCAGTAATTTTGAGAATGTTCCTGGCAAATCCAATGGCTATAACAGCATTGAAAATGCTACCAAGACATATTTCCTGGCAAGGTTCCTGAATTATTTGATTTATGTCTTCATCTAACCAAGTAATACATTCATGGGCTGCTTGACCCCTAGGTCAAATATGCACCCCCAGCATAGGACAAAAAGTCTCTTCCTCAAGCAGTATTTCATTATGCCATAAAAGGAAACGCGAACAAGAGACTTCATGAAGACTTTATGTTCATGAGTTGTAACAGCTTCTGTTGATTCAGTGCCTAGTTGTCTTCTGAACTCTTCAGCCTCATCTGGTCTTTGTTCTCTGTAGAAGCATACACTTCCTTCCTGTGTACTGGTGAGTAGGCTTTCTGGAGTCATTAAAAAGGCTTCATCTAACTGCAAAGGAGTTCAAATAAAGGACTTAGCTGCTGTTTAATCAGTCCTTAGCTACTTCCAAACACACACATGCCATGAAGTGAACCCACACCACTACCCTCAAAACCCAAGTGCCCCCACAACCATGCTCCAAGTCTCTTACCAGTCTCTCCTCTGCAATACCTCTACTTCGCATGCAGGCTCTGGCACAAAGATACCATCTTCCAAATTCTCAACATCTGTTTCAAGGGCCTGGGCCTCCTCCATTTGCCTTTTCATTGGGTCTTCTCGAACAGTGTCAGGTGTCTCAAAGAGTCTTTGGGCAAGGAGCCGGGTCTCCTCCTCAAAACTATTTCTACGGTAACGCTTTCTATGAGGCCGTCTTGGGGTTGTAGCGAGTGGGCCTACAGGCATTGTGAAAGAATCCATATCCACCCCTGCTTGCCTTAGCATGGTCTCAGATAAACAGAGGGGTCATTTGGGACAGCAGATAGACCTGGTGGGGCTTGCAGCCTAAATCCCACCCCCCTCTACTCATTCCAATTGGTTCAGCATCATTCTTGGGAGGTCTGAGGCCTCTGAAACCCCTGCCAATTGGTCGGGGGTGGTGGGGTGGGTTGTTAGAGGGGTCACACCACCACCCTGCCACCCCATAAGCCACGCCTGTGCTCTGGTGGGGGCAAGAGCAGTCTGGGACCTGATAGGTCATAAATGTACCATGTGATCTAGGGCAGTTCTTGCAGCATGAGGGGTTGGGCTTTGGGAGTCTGCATGGGCTGTCCTTCTGATGTCATGGACCATGTGGTGTTTGTGTCACATACCACATGACTGGGGTTGGGGGCGGAGTTGCTGATGTCAAGCACCACGTGACTGAGACGGGGGCAGAGTTGCTGATGTCATGCACCACGTGACTGGGGTCAGGGGGCGAGGCTGGTGATGTCATGCACCATACAAGGGGAAAGGGGTGGGGGCAAGGGGGAGGGACTTCTGGTCCCACCCACCTGTCACATTTGCATTGAAGGGTGGTGAGCCTATATACTACTGGCAACTTATGTAATGTTAAAAATACTATGATTTACAAAGTTCTGCAGCATTTCATTCACTTTGCAGAATATACTTAGCTGGAAGGATACATGGAAAAAAGATAAAATACAGGGTCATATATCAAATTGTACTTATATCTGAAGGCACATCTTTTTACATTTCATTGATTACATGGTTATGCTAGTAAAGAGGGCATGTGCCTGGGTGAAGTACATGAAGAACTATGAAGGTGATTTATTAAACTTTATTAGGATCTGAAGCTTTGATAATGAGAATGAGAACAAAAATGACATACAACTAGGCAGTCATCAGCTCCCTCTTGTAGAAGAAAGAAAGAGGCTGAAAAAGAGGGATAAAAAGCTTTTGGAAATGTTTAATTGCCAGTGCCTTTGAAAGATTACAAAGACATGTCAGGATGATTGCCTTGAATATAGGCATGAGAAAAGAGCATTAGGTGCGAGACACAAAAGGTGATAGTGCCTTTTTACTCTGCACTGATTAGGTCTCATCTATAGTCTTGTGTACAATTTTGGGCTCCATATTTAAAAAAAAAAGGACATGGAGAAGTTAGAGAGGGTCCAGAGGCAGATGATAAAAATGACAAAGGGCTTGGAAGGCAAGCCATACGAGGATAGGTTGAAGAAAATAAGCATGTTCAACTTGTGGAAAAGGTGCTTATGAGGAGACATAATAGCAGTCTCTGAGTATCTGAAGTGCTGCCATAAAGATGAGAGAGAATACCTTTTCTTTCTACCAGCACACCAGGACATGGACCAATGATTTGAAGTTGCAAAGTAAGTTTAGACTGGACATCAGGAAAAGCTTTGTCACCATGGCTAAGGACAGACATTACACATAAACCAGTTTACGTGATCAGAAACTGGTTTAAACATGTAACAGAACAGATGTTCAGGGCACGTAAGTCAGTTTGAAAATGGCTGAAACCAGTTTGAGGTAAACCTGGTTGAATGTGGTATTAGACTTAACTGATTTGGGTCAAACTGGTGTATGCAATGTCTGTCCCAGATCCCTTGCTGTTTTAAGATAAATCAGACTCCTCCAGCATCCCAGCATGCTCTCTGGGCTGGGCAGGGCCCTCTGCTCTCCAGCAGGGCTGGCCCTTCCCCTCTGCTCCCTGGCTGCAGCTCTGGCAGGGACTGCAAGGTACTCCTCCCCCTATCCCTCACTACTCCATGCTAAGCAGGAATTTCCCCCCTCCCCTCTTCCTTTCTGAGGAGGTGTCTGTGTATTAGCTAGTAGACCACATGCTGGCTACGGTCCATGCTGAATCAACAGGTAGAATCAACAGGCAGAATCAACAGGTAGCTGGTAATGTCACCGTTGTTTTTGTAATGGGGTGGCAAACACTGAGGTAGGGGTGATAAACTCTGTTATCAATTTCCTGTTGGGCTAATCAGAGTGTCCTGCTGGAGCCTGGGCATACCTCCACCCCCCTCAGCTCAGTTCTGTGGAAGAGAAGGGGAGGCTGTTCTACCACCCCCCAACTTCTAGCCTGAGCCACTGCAGGCATGTGCCTGAATTTCTGGGATGTCTGTCTGGTTACAAAACTGATTTAGCCTAGCCAAGTTAGACTAACCTGCAAAGATTGAATCAATTCAGGATCAGGCTTTTTGAATGTCTGTCCTTAGCCCAGATGTTCAGCGCACATAAACCAGTTTGAAAACGGCTGAACCTGATTTGTGATAAACCTAGTTGAATGTAGTATTAGACTTAACTGATTTGGGTGAAGCTGGTTTATGCAATGTCTGTCCCAGACCCCTTTGCTAGTTTAAAATAAAACAGAAACCCCCAGAATCCTGGCATTCTCTTTGGGCTGGACAGGGCTCTCTGCTCCACAGCAGGACTAGCCCTCCCCCCGCTCCCTGGCTGCAGCTCCGGCAGAGACTTGCAGGTGCAGTAGGGTCTGCCTGGCTTCCCCCTCCCCTCTCCCCCACTACTCACTGATCACTGCTCAAGCAGGAAACCCCCTGCTCCCTCCCTCCTATCTCCCACAGAAAAGACCCCAGCCCCATGGACCCTAGGCATGTGGTATTCTAGCTAATGTACGTGTGTGTGTGTCTCCAATTCACTGGAACAGGCAGACAGAACAGTGGCTGCTTAAGGCTGTTTGGAGCTAATCAACAGGTAAGCTGGTAAGCTGTTTAGGAAGAGTTTGAAGTAATGGAGAAAGGCTATTGTTTTGCTGAGCAAGTGATAACCACTGTTATCAGCCCTCTGCTGGCTTGCTCACCTCAGTTTGCTGCAGACAGTATAAAGAAGCAGGGAGAGAGATTGAAAAGTTCCATATCATCAATAGATGCATGCACTGCACACACACACACACACACACCCACCCCACTTGCCTCTGAGTGCTAGCAGGGGGTTGGGGTCTGGCAACACTCCTGCCCCTTAAGCAATGAGCAGGGAAAAGCGTGGAATGGTCCAGGCAGACCTCCTTAATCAGAGGTCCTGCCAGAGCCTGGCCATGTCCCCCTCAGCTCAATTCTGTGCAAGGGAAGGGAGTCAGCATGCTTATGCTATAATATGGGTATTTCCCATGCTTCTGGGCTTTGCTGATTGCAGTTTAGGATTGGGAAGGATTTTCCCCCTCCTATTGCAATAGGTATCAGGGGTTGTTTCCCCCCCCCCCCCATTTTTCTCAGAAGCATTTCATGTTGGCTGCAGTCAAGGCTGGGAATTTTGACTGGATTGTGCAAATGCTCCTGCTGGGACTAGAACCCCAAAGTTCCTTCTAAAGAGTGTTGCCTCTCACTCAGGGTTAGACTGATTACCACATTTGGGGGTCAGGAAGGATTTTTACTCCATGGTCAGACTGTGGGAGATTTTGCCTTCCTCTATAGCAAGGGGCATGGACCTCTCCCTTGGATCTCTAAAGCACATTTTAACAACCCAGCAGCAGGACATTGTCCCACTATTACCCCCCTGCTTTACTTGCAGCAGGTTAGGATGATATGCTCTGTAATTTTGTGACAGGGTAGTTTTAGTAATAGGTTTGGCAAGTATTTGTTTGGGGTGGTTTAGATAAGGATGATTCTGTCTTATGTGCGGGGCTGGACCAAATTGAAGACAGGCAGGCAGGGCGACTTAGATTAATGGACACAGAGAGTTGTTAGGCCTCTATAGCCTTTCAGATATCTTTTATATACGTGGGCCCTAAATGAATTCTACTCGGACATTGGTCCCATCCGGAGGCATGCAAAGGACAAATATACCAATGAATATACAACACAAGATCAAATTCAATGAGTGTATCTTAAACAAGTGTCATAACATACCAACAACAAATCCAAATCAGAACAAGCCAATGTGTACACTATTTACAACATGGAATCAAGCAACACCAACATGTCACCCTTCGGTAGCAACCCAGAGCACTAAGGCCTTGTATGCAGGAAGGCCTGCTACTCAGCCTCTGTCACGGTGAGGATTTCTATGCTGTTCTCTCTCACAAGGGATACTAGGCACCTCAGAAGAAAGGGTGGGTGATACCTTACCCTTCCAGGTGAGGATAGGACAGGTACAATATCCAGGTGAATCCATAGGTGACAAACAACGTTCCTCAGGTAAGTAATCCATTGATCATTCAAGCACCCTGAACTCTCAATCGACGCTGTCCACTCTCACAGGCAAAGCAGACCAAACTACCCAACTCTCAGTCATGCTTTCTAACAGATTCCATTCACAAACCCAATCATGCACAATCACCCCCAGTCACACCCCCACTCGTGCAGACTGTCACACTCATGCACTCAAGATCCAATCGCGCACTGAGATAATGCCTTGTACAGGTTTTATTGTGGCTACCTCACACCACCTGTCAACCATAGCCTGGTCCAATCATCACTTGCATTACGCTGTTCATCGATGGTATCTTTCAAATGAACCACTCATACCTGTCATCACCACACAGCTCATTACCATAATTTTCTGCTCCTGTGGTTACATAATCATGTCAAACTGCACATGCTCATATCTCAAAAGTAGGTCTTTTCCATGACTTTTCCATGATTCCATGTAGCACTTCCACCCAGAGAAAAATGGATGTAGTCAAGATGTAGGATGGGATCATCTCAAAGTAGGATACTGGATTGGTTACTATCAGAAGACAGGAGACCAGCAACTCACTTGAAAGAAGGGCATCTGTAAAACATTAGGCTGTCCTGACAGGCAGTATTTTATACAGCACTGGACACAAATGGGGGGTAGAGCACAGCTGTACCTCAGTACCTCAGTAACCAAAAAAAGAGACTTATGTGAATGGCACTAAGGCTACATATGTTGTACAGACCCTTATTTAGACTATGGGGTTGGGAAACCGTATGATCTCATTCAATTAATTGGAAGTTGCGAAAGTTGAAAAAGCCTCAAAAATCAAGTTATGTGTTGAGGAACTGAAATGAAAAAGGGTCCTTTCTGCCAAGTTTAGCAACAGTTTATTAACTCTTTACTCCTACACATTCTGTATCTACAAGGTTCTATCAAATCTCCTTGCTCCTTAAGGGATGATTCTATAACTCTGATTCACGTAGAACAGTATCTTAAAACCTTGAATCGTTTCACTGATTTCAGAATGGAGCCCACCCATTTAAAACCATGTAGCAAATTGGCTTATTGGCTTAGCTGATACATGCTCATTTCAGTTGAATTATCTGAGGGTAGGGTACCTCCCAACATGAGTAAGTGAGCTTCAAATCTAGTTCTATGTACAGACAGTCCTCGACTTATGACTTTTTGATTTATGATAAATGGTACTTATGTCCTTTATAAATGTACCCCTGTTTCGAGATTCCAACATGGATTTTGACTTTGTGACACTCAGCACAGCTGCCTCCAGCCGGGCGGTGAGGGTTACGGGGGGGCTATGGTAAATTTTAGGGTGGCTGCAGCCCGCCCATAGCCTCTGCTTCACTGCTGGCCCCGTGATCTGCGATGGTGGCTGTGGGGAAGGGGTGAGGCAGCTCCCACCACTGCGTGCCATGGGTACAGGTGCTTGTCTAGGAGCTCATCTGGTGGCTCTCGCCACTGCTCCTGCCACTGGTCCAGGAGGGCATGGGGGGACCACATGTGGCCCTGGATCTTCACAGGGGAGGCAGGACTGGGGCTGTGCTGGGCTGCACTCTGGGCAGGCAGCAGAAGGCACTAGGAGTGGGGGCTATGCCCTCCCGCTGCTTGCCCAGCTGGGGTGGGGTGGGTGCTGGATGGACCTGCTGTGCTGCCTGTTGACAAGCAGCATGCACTAACATAAGCTGCCCCGGCCTCTCTACACGTCCTGGATGAGCCAGGGCTTTGTCCTGTGCTCCCCACCCCCACCTTGACTTGGCAAGGGATGGCAGTGGCAGGGCATGGTCGGGGTGTGCCCCCCATATTTGGGCAGAGTGGGCAGCAGAGCAGGAGCTATGGGGGGGGGGCTGCAGCCACCCTAAAAATCTCTGTAGCTCCCTATAGCCCTCACTGCCTGCCTGGAGCACAGCCTGGTGCAGCCCTGGCCCTGCCTGCCCCACCCTGATTCAGGGGCACACATACACCCATGCCTTGCCACTGCCACTACTTGCCCAGCCAGGGTGGGGGGGGAGGGATGAAGCCATCGCTCATCCGGGAGGTGCAGGGAGGCTGGGGTGGCTCCCACCTCTGCACACCGCTTGTCCAGAGGCAGTGCAGTGGCTCTGTCCAGTGCCCACCCTGCTCTGGCTGGGCAAACAGCAGGAGAGTATAGCCCCACTCCCAGTGACTTCCACTGCCTGCCCAGAGCACAGACCAATGCAGCCACAGCCCTGCCTGCCCCACACAGATCTGGGGACACATGCCTTCCCGCAATGCTCTCCTGGACTGGTGGTGGGACCAACGATGAAAGCTGCTGGACCAGCCACCAGACAAGCAGCTCCTGGACCCGCAGTATGCAGCAGTGGGAGACACCCCACCCCCTCCCCACACCTCCCTTGCCCCACCTGGGCAACACTTGCCCCAGTCCCTGTCCCAGCCCCAGCCCCAATCCCTCCTTCACTGTGGGGGCATTGATCTGCCACCCCCATGCCCCTTCCCTCCCCCCACAACAACAGACTTACCAGCTGAACACAGCTCTGTTGAGCATCATAAAGGAACCACCCCCCTATTTATAACATTGTTCCTATGGGAAAATTGGTTCCGATTTATGATGTTTCAACTTAAGACGTAGTTTTCAGGAACCAATTGTTTCATAAGTCTGAGGACTGCCTGTACATTTATCTTAGGTGGGGCCTTCAAGTGCTACTATAATACAGACTTTAACAAGAATAATGGATCTGTAAGTGTAGCACTTGGTCTGTAGTTTCAGACATTTCCCTTGTGTAGTAAAACACCTGCAGCATAACCAGAGTGGTGTAAGCAGGGCACCAACCATAAATGCCAAATTACAGGGAGCACCAGAATGATGGCCCCAGGGAGCCCACAGGGTGGCAAGAGCAGCAGCGGGGAACATTTGAAAATTCTGGCTGACTGCTTTTTATAGAGAATTTGCCAATAGAAAAGAAAGGGATAACTGTCAAATAATTCATTATGGTAAAGTTCATCCAGGTAGAGCTGTGAATAAAATGGGGTTACTGGAGAAGATGAGTACACTCCTTTCTCATGGATTAGAGCAGGGGTTGGCAATCTACAGTCCACAGCCCAGATCTGGCCTACAAAGGGACTGGATCTAGCTCACAGAGATCTGATATGGTCTGCATTTTACTAAGGGCATGCTGATCCCCACCTGGTTGAACCAGTCCACCTTTTGCTAATGGCACACTGATCATTTCCAGCTGCTTCAACCAACTGCTTTGGCCTCTGTAGAGGGCTGCTCTTCCTCACTGCAGCTTCTGCTCACCATCACCGGAGCAGCCAACAGGGAATGGTGGGCTGCAGCACAGGCCAGGATGCAAGCTGTGGCCTGCATTACTAAAAGGTTGCCAGTCCCTGGATTAGAACTGCATCTTTTCCAAAGCATTTTTCTAGCCCAGTGCTTCCTGCCATTGCCATATTCTAAAAACGGGGGTAGGTGAGAAAGCTTCCATTATGCATTTACGCAACCTCCTAAGAGCTAAAAGAGAGAATTTATGTTCTGTTCCTCATAAAGAAACACAAGTATGTTTTTAATTTCACCGCAAAGTGCATAATCATAACCAAATAGCTGGACAGCTAGAGACAGTCTCCCATTCATCAAGAACATTTAATTCACTAATGACAGAGAGAACGTATTATTTAAGGTTATTTTTTTCCATTCATCTCTCATATAAAACTGAGGACTTACTAGAGGCCACATATAGAGAGCTTCAGGAGTTAGTTAGGCAGTAACACGTGTCAGTGGTTGAGTGTTACACAAGTCTGTTTATGACTAGAATCATCCCTGCCCACAACAGCCCAGCACACATGTTCTTGATCAAGATCTATGACCAAAACGGTCATATTAAGCCTCATCAGCTTTGGTTTATTGATGTTACAATAGTTTAAATAAATCCAGGATGTACTGAATTAAGTTTAAGATGGCCTACAGACCAGTCCTATCTCTTACTGCCAATGTTACACAGTATAGGGTGGCCATTGGTCCTGTTTTACACCAGACTATCCTGTTTTTAAAACCTTTGTCCCCTGTCTCTTTCTGAATGAGAAACAGACTGAAAAAAGTCCCATTTTTCAGTGCATTGGTAGAAATATATGGCAGTCATTTGTCCTTGTGATTCTATTGGCTGTGCCTAGAGGTAGGATGGTGCACAGACAGAGTCCTGAGCCAGCTAGGGAGGGAGGAAGGGAGGTGGTGTCCCCACCCCTTGCTGCTGATTGGACAAGGGACCTGGTAGTCCCACCTCACACCGTTTATTGGCCGAGGGAACTTGCCCCCCATCCCCCACCCCCAAGGGGCTGTCCTGTATTCTGGAGATGTATCAGTGACCACCCTAACACAATGTCACAATTTTTTCAAACAAAACTCACAATATTGCCATTTTAGTGCTGTTGTAACATTGCTAGGATGCAACTGCATTGTGTACAGAGTCTTTTAAAGTCCTAAACACTGCACATCCAGTTCCAGCATCATCTACCATGGGCAAAGCTCTTCCTCAGTCCCCTTTGTCCGCAAGCCATCCCAGTCTTTTCAGAAGGAGTCGTTCACGGCTCTTGCCAGGCAGAACTCTCCAGGCTCCCCATCTGGGAGTTGTCTGATTTTGAACCTCAGCTTGGCAGTTGTACTTGTTGCTCTTCTGATCCCAGCTCAGAGCAGTCAGTGGGGCAGCCCCCAGCAGACCACCCTAAGTTTCAGCCCTCTCTGAATGGAGCTGTCTGGCCTTGGAGAAACTGGCAAGCAAAGACTTTTGCTTCTCTCCTCTTCCTAGCCTTCTCCAATTTTCCAACTGCAGTTTGCCAGGATGGAGAAGTTGGCCACCCATCCTTCCTGTTTCACTCTCTAGCTTCAGCCTTCTCCTGGCTCAAGCAGGGTCACAGGTAAGCCCTATGGCTGCTCTCCTATCCATCCTTGTTTCTCTAGGGAAATCCTGTAAATCTCAAGGGGACTTCTTACAAGAACCCAGGCATCTGCCTCCCCCCTGAAAAATCCAACTTCCCTCCTGCTTCAGGCCACCTTCCAAACCAGATCCAGCTAGCTGTAACTGCTCTACCACCAGTAAGCTGCACTACTTTGAAGGGGCCAGCAACCTCCATCAAGCTGCCAAAAGCAAGGAAGAGGGCATAGCATGGAATCATCAGTGACATGGGACAAGGCAGTAAAAAACTGTCTAAACCCCCTAAAAGGTTGAGCCTCTGTGACATGTCAGTCCAAATTTTAATTACCATAGAGGCAAATCATTATTCCCAGCTGAACTCTGTTCATTAACTTGTTTGATCATAAAAAACCTAAGGAATTAGTATCACTCTAGGAGAGAACTAGTAGACTGGCAGTAGGGAAAAAAGAAGAGAGTTTTAAAAATAACTGCATAGCTTGGACAAGCACCCAAGTTTCTTGATCCTTTTTTGAAGCGAATATATTGTGGATCATTTAACACCACTTGAAAACAAAAGGACATTCAGTCTGATTCGCCCCACAGGGGTGGCAGAACCTAACAAGTGCTTCAAAATAAAAAGTACAACACTTATATTTTAATACTGTTTTGAGAGGTAAAGAATGTTAGAATGAAGCCTAAATTATCAAAGTATGAAGAAAGTGGATGCAGCTAACCATAAAGAAGAATACACTTTATTTCAACTAATCAAATTCAAAATCACAAAGCCTGAGCTACTACTCTAAATTGTAAAAAGAGTAAAATCAGCTTTCACTACATAAACGATGGTCTTACTGGGCACCAGCAGCAGCTGTTCCCTCCCCCATCCCCAGCTGTGCCATGCCGCAGGGGTTCTCTGGTCCACCAACTCCCCTGGCACCATGCCACGCTGCCCCGTCCCCTGGGGCATGGCCAGGAAGTGGAAGGTGGAGGTGGGAGGAGGATTCCAGAGGGGATCTTTTGAAGGATAATGTCTGGCAAAAAGTTGAAACCTTGAAGACAGTCTGATGTGGAAAAGAGAAAATGTGAAAAAATTATCCCTAAAAAAACACACAAAACTTTTGATCTCAAGGACTCGGTCTGTTGAGATTATAAATTCTCTTCTCTGTCTTACACCTTGTGCTTTTAAACATCCAAGATAGAACCATGGCTTTGTCCCCTCACTGTGTAAGAGATGGCTTATGGTGCTGGGCAGTGAAGTTGCAGTTTTCCTTTATCATATCCTCCCACCTACATCCTGTGGGATGAATCACTGTAGTGAGTATTGTGGGGGTAGAAGTTTCAGCTTCTAAACTCTGCTTTTTACTATACACTGAAGCTTCCTATCAAAATCAGCAGGCCTCACAACAGTGTTAATGACAGCGGGAGTTAACCTGTTGTGCATAATCCACAGCATGTATAATAGTAATATCAATGGGAATGAAACTTGAGACAGAGTTCCTAATGGAAAATCGATCCCCATTTTAAGACACCCACTCATTCTTCCTTTTCCTCTGGTTAGTGAAGCTGCTAAAAAAGTATTAAGCTCCTTGGGGTTTTGTTTGTTTGTTTGATGGTTTTTTATTACTTCTGTGTCCACATTTCGTGAGAAACAGACCATCTGGCTCTCTGGGAGGCACACAGTTTCTGCTGCTATTTTAAAGTGTATAATAAAAGCTGTATGACCAGTTCCCATTACACTAAATACACATGGACAGTTGTTTGCTTTCTTCTGGCTAGCACTGAAATTCTGCTTTATAAGGCATGTGTGGATTGTGCCATTTTTAATTGCAGAGCATATGGAGGTTGAGCAGAAGCAGACACTGAGGTCCACAAAAAGGTCTTTCCCCATTGCTCTGAGTTCTGTCTCCGGTCATAGGTGTCTGTCCTACTCTTTACTGTAGGCAGTGACTAAATACCACCATTTGGGCTCAAAGAGGCAGATATGAATTAGGCTTGTGAAAAGGGTAAACAGCTAAGGAGTAAGGGGAAGAACGTAGGAAGGGAAAACTGAAGCTGAGAGTCAGGGAAGATTCCTTGCATTGAGGCTTTTGAGAAAATTAGCAGTAACTACATTCCTTTATTGCAAGGGTGTCAGAAACATAGCTAGCAGGTCATCCGTGGCCCATGGAGCCACTCCATCTGTCCCATTGGGTTACCAGAAGTTCAGGGGCTATGCTAGGGGGGTTGTGCCAGACCCCTGGCACTGACCCACTGTGGTTGCTGCGGGACCCGCTGCCATTGCAGCCGCTGGTCCCACAGATCTGACCTGGGGAGGAGCCCCACAGTGCTTGGGTCCACGGTAAGAGTCCCAACCCTGTTTTAATAAGAGCAAAAAGTATACCGTGGGTGCATCTACAGATGATGCTGCATCACTGTAGCAACACGGTACAGTGATGTAGCGTTTGTGGGCAAAAGCCGTGACGACAGAGCCACTTCGCCGTTGCGATGCACTCCCTCAGTATAGTGCGTCACTATGGTGACGTAGCAGCTAAAAATAACCATGCACGGTGCAGTATAGGCTGTTACTACACCGTCATTAGTACCTTCAGAAGGAAGGACTAAATAACGGAGCAGTAACAACGGCGCCATGTAGACGTGCCCCATTGGAAATTGTCTGCTCTGGCAAAGAGGATGAGTGAACTGACCTGCTCATTTCTAAATACCCATGATCAAAATGGGAGAGCATGATATATGAAATGGGGGGAGGAGGTTAGAAGTGTCACCTGACCGTTCACTCTCCTGTAGTTTCACACATTTCTAATTATAGAAACAGAGCTGTGGTTGTTTCTAGGAGGCAATGAGCATGTTCTTGTGCCGACTGTTTTGCAACCTGTGGGATGAAAAAATATATACATTAAACACACACAAACAAGTTGCCTTATCTGGATAGTATAGAGCACCCCCATCACTAGTATTCTTTGGTTTTGCATGTTTATTACTACACTTCTACATTTTTTTCAGGCCCACATCATTTGCTTTCCTGCCATGCAATCTAGGGACCCAGCTTCTCTCCCCTTCCCATTTCTCTGTTGCAGTCTCTTTAGGAATTCACTTCTCTTTTAAATTAGAAAGTTCCTGCATAACTTTTTGTTTTCTCCCCTTAGTTAAATTCTTCCATTTGCACCCCACCCTCTGTCTTAGGCAGGGAGAGAACCCCCTTATGCATTTTTAAATTAATCCATCACAAAATAATTTGAGTAATAATGATTTACAGTTATACAGCACCTTTCCTTCAGAAACATCCCAAAGCAATTTATAGAGCAATCAAACTCAAGGTTTAATAGAAGTGCATCTCATTAACACTAAGAAGAGATTGTGAAAGGTCAGCTCTTTTAATGTTAACAAGTGGAAATTCTGTCCTGACTTCAACAATTAATTCACGACCACTGCATACTATTGCAGGGGGAGAGTCTCTTCATTTTTAACTTTCTTACAGAGACACGGCTAATGAGATATCATTGTTCTTTTTCATGGGCATTTTCTATGACATATTGAAGATACTGAACAACATATCATTCAACACTTGAATGTGTTAACTTGAAGGCAATTCTTTGCATATTTTTAATAATATACAAGGCTGGCTTTGAGTGAATAGGAGACTTGAGTGCAATTGCATATGCATAGCACATTGCTTTGTAAACTGCCAACATGCAGTATATTTAGAATTTATATTTATATTTATTTTATTGTATTTAGAATTTAGAATCTTATCAGTGCATCATCCTGTAGGTTCATCTAAGCAAACTAGTTATTCCTAAAACTCTCTCATCTTTTAGTAAAAGGTCTTTTGTCACCAGCCTCTACACTTCACAGCATTCTAAACAAAGATAAAATTAATGTTTTGCCAATTCTCATAATATTGTACAGTTTGCAAAACAAGTCAAAGAGCAGGCAACCATAACTTAATAAACTTTGTCACTTGAAGTTTAACAGAAGAGCTGGAAGGAATGATCTCAGGAAACTAAGCAATGTTTGTTAGCAGTTAATACTCAAGTTTATAACATTGTTTGAGGATGATTCATATTATGCCATTATCTTGGGACTAGAAACTTGCAATTTATTTCAGGTGGTATTAGGAATTCTATTCTTGAAACTATTGATATCTATTTTTCCCCCCAAAATTGTCTTAAAGAGAATGACAGATTTTCTTTAAGACTGCCAAGAGTTCTTCTGTGAAATTCCATTTGACTGAGCATTGAAATATGAGGGCACGTACAGACATTACATTTAGTTCGACCTAACTAGGTCTATCTAAAATCATACTAGCATACAGATGGCTTAAATCACCCAGAAAAATGGCACGCCCGATTTAAGTTAATTCACCTCAGTAAGTGCACTAACTTAGATCGAGATCGGGTTATCCATTTCAAAGGTTAACCCAATCTCCTGAACACCTGTACATGGTCACAGTGACCCTGGGGCTAGGAAAACCTAGTCACTCACCCAGGCCCAGGGGCTGCACTATTCCCACCCCCCTGACCCTGACTGGGCTATTTTAGCCCCCTGATCCCTCATGCCTGGATACACACCCCTTCTCCATAGACCCCCAATCCCCCAGACCCACCAACATTTCCTGGTCCCACCAATGCCCCCCCACAACCCATCAGCCTCTCCCCTGATCCCACCTGTGGAGCTTGCGCCCCTTTCGCTGCCCAGTCTATCAGGGTGTTGCCCCTCCACTCAACTCACCTGCCACGACTTGGATGTTAAACACACTTTAAGAGGGGTCTACAGTAGAGATCTTAGCTCAGATGGGCCTCCCGATAGACAGTGGTATACTCACGGTCATCCGACGCGGTGTTCCACGGGGCTCCCCCTCCCCTACACCCCGTGCACACGCCAGCTGATGGATGATACATTACAGATGTTTCCTGGCCTCGTATGATGGTCTCAGACCGGTTCCCAGGGTTCTGGTCACTCTCCCTCCCTTCTTGGGGAAGATTTCTTTTTTTATAGAAAATATTCCTCTGAGTCAGGAGGAGCTGCAGGGTTATCCCCCTTATTCCAGCTCCCTCTCAGATTCTCAGCTGTTTCCTCTCCCTTACCACAAGCAGGGAGCTCCCTTGCCTCCTGAGGGTAAGCCCCTCCAGGTGGCTGAAAGAGTGCCTCTCTTGCCCTCCTTGTCTGCCTCCTCCTCTGCCTCCCACAGAAGGCTTAAAGCCCTTCCCTGGGCTGCCTGCTGGAGCCTTGCAGCCTGGGTCATCTCCTTCCTGTGTCGGAGCTCGCCTCACGAGCTGCCAGCCCATGCTCTTTCTCTCCGGCTCCCCCTCTCTCCCTGCTCTGCCGGGGTTTTTAAATCTTCCCGCAGCAGCCGATACACCCTCTAGTGTTAACACACAGCCACAAAAGTGCATGTTTGTGTATGTGTACATGTGTGTGTGAACTCATAGTGATGTTTGTGTAGTTTGTGTGTGTGTATATAGTTGTGTATCACTCCCTCCTGTCTAACAGCACAATATTGGGATCCCAAGTGTTGATCTGGAGCATGTCAAGTCAATAAAAATAAGTCACCTATATACAGACTGGGTGCAGCAAATACTAGTTCGCTCCCCAAGAGACTTCTGTAAGGTCTTGAAGTACAATTTGGTGCATGTTGGCAAGCTGCTTATCTATCTGTGGTACTTAAGAACTTTAGCACCTAAACACCAACCCCCAGTTTCCTGCCAAAGTCAGTGACACAGTATGTACCATTACCTGAACTTGAAAAGTACCAGTAGTAGTCCATTCTAAATCCCTACCATCTTTCTTTGTATTCACAGAGCTAGGTTGACATTTATTCTGGCAAAAGAAAACAATGATTTCAAATATCTCAGGCTCTTAGAAAAATCATTTGGTTAAAAAAAGAGTACCAACTATCATTTTAAACAGTTATTTTTCAGGTTTTTGAATTATTTTATTGCATTGATGGTCATCTTTAAGTAAATACATACTGTCGACTGCAATTCATGTTGCAGTGAAGAACCCACAGTTCCTTGGAACTAAACAGAGTTTAAAAAAATTCTCTTAACAGATCGCAAAACATATTCTGTAGCATCTTTATAAATCATGGCCATCATCAGCTAGCATGGCATGACAACTTAAGTTCTGCTTAAAATAATACATTTCCCAAAACTTTTCCCAGAACCTTGGCACATAGGTAATAAAACAAAGCCAGAGAATGATCTAACAGCATGCTTCATAGCTAAGGCTGGGCTTGTACATAAAATTACTTTTGTGAATGATGATGGAATGTTAAACCTAAACCTACCTCTTAAAATTGAAAGTAGAATGAATTCACCCCTTTCCAGCTCTTTTCAGCTTAAAGTGACCAAAGTTTCCTATATTTTTTGATTTGTATCTCATACTGTGCAATAAAATAAGAACTGGCAAAAGGTTGTTCTTGTCTCTAAAACCCACCAATCTTACAATAGCCTGATTTTCTTAGCAGTGATATTTCAGGGGAGAACCGTCTCTCCAAGGAAGAAAAATGCTAAACGTTATGCAAAAATTCTTTCATCTTTCTTAGTGGCTATTTTTCAAGAAACTGCATATTCTTCCAGCTTTTTTTCCTAATTATATCAGTTGCATTAACCCAATCAAGGAACTGAAACAATATCACGTGAACTTATATGACCAATCAAAATAAGCCAAACAAATCAAATGCTACGTCTAGAGTACTAAACATTTGCAGTTGAATGTCTGTCTGATTAATCCCCAGTGGAAAAAATGTCACCAAAACTACAGTAAAAATTTGGACAGCAGATTAGGAGATAACATTCTGCTAGCCAACATTCAGCAAGCATAAAAGGAAGCCCCAACAGCTTACTCATTCTCCCTGGCTGCAGCTCCAGAGACTGCAGGCTGCTTCCTCCCTCCCTCTCACCACTCCCTGCTAAGCAGGAATTCCCCACTCCCCTCTGCCTTGCTGAGGAGGTGTTTGTGTATTAGCTAGCAGACCACATGCTGGCTACAGTCCCTGCTGAATCAACAGGTCGAATCAACAAGTAGCTGGCAATGTCTCTCTGTTTTCTTAACTGGATCCTACTGTTACCAATTCCCTGCTGGGCTAATCAGAGCATCCTGCTGGGGCCTGGCCATGCTCCTCTCCCCCCCCCCATCAGCTCAGCACTGTCAAAAAGAATGGAGGGCTCCTCTAGCATCCCCTGGCTTCTAGCCTGAACCACTGCAGGCATGTGCCCGCATTTCTGGGATATCTGTCCAGTTAGAAAACTGATTTAGCCTAACCATGTTAGACTAACGTGAAAAGATTTAAACAATTCAGACTCAGGCTTTTTGAATATCTGTCCCTAGCCTAAGAGGTATGAGTTCAAATTAAATGTGCTGGCTCTAAGTTGGGGTTGCAAAATCAGTGTTATCTCTGAAAATGTTCAGTGAAGTCTTTTTTTTTTTTTTTATATCAGCTTTGGTCAATGCTCTTATGAAGATTTCTTTTTTTTTTTTTAATTCTGGGCTAGCTGATACTGTTTAGTAACTGTACAACAAAAATTGCATTGCACGGGCCATTGTTTCACTGTTGAAATGTTAGAGCTACCACAGCAGAACAGGCCGTGGTCTCTCTAGTCTAGTATATTGTCATAAAGAACACCAGAAATATCAAAGAAAAGAAAAACTGCACGTCTCCCCAGACGGCACTTAGGTGTGGGCATTAGATGACATTTCTTCATAACCCCTTTAGGTAACATTATTTCCTAGAGTCTGAAAACTGACTTTTCTCATGTGTTATTATTATTCTACTGTTCTCAATTACTAACATATTGCGAGTAAGAAACATTTCACTTGAGACCATTTCCTTTTTGATGATAAATTTATATACTTTACACTGGGAAAATTAATCATTTTTCTAGTTTCTATCCTTTGAATTAATTTAGGAAGAAGACATTAAAAGAAGAAAGGAGTCAGCTAAGGTAAGCATTTAAATGCTTACACAGGTCTAGCTTTAATCAGAAAAATGCCAAGGCACAATTTTTAAATTTAAAGCATATGTTTAAGTTCTATTAATTTCAAACAAAACTGATTTTTTAAAAATTTTCTCAATAGTAAATGAAAAAAAAAGTCTAGTCTAGCAGAGTCTAAAATGTATTTAAATAAAACACATTAACACTGAAATGTTATTATGATTATGGAATTTCCATTAAGGCCATAAAATAAGACTATATTATTCACTTTAGGTGACTAGAAAGACAAGAGTTTCAGCTCATAACTGACAGGGTTCACCACACCCTGACATCTCATTATACCTTCCTCACTGTAATTCACCTGCCAATAAAGTTCCCTTTTTTGTGAGAGAATTCTAGCTGATGACACTCTTTTGGTGATACATTTGGTGACTGTATCACATCTAAAAGAATAAACCAGAGCGAAGTATAACCAACATACCATGATCAAAAATTCAGATAAAAACTAATTGTGTCCATTTTGTATCTAAATCCTTGGAAACACGTTAGTTAATCAAAATCTAGAAGAGTTCACTGCCAAATCACTGATACAACTTTCTCCAGATATTCCAAACACACCATACTCTGAGCATAAAACTTGCTTTGCATTTGCTGGAAATTTTGTAGTTGTTCAATGTCCTAGGCCCAAGATCCGGTTTGTTTTTTCATTACGTTTTATAATTCCTCTTGACTTTTGAATGGCATCAATCATCATTGTTCTCATAAGCTCATTTATCACCAGTATTCATGATTGATATACAGATTTGGGGATTACAGCAAATTGGACTGTCCAAACTAACAGAAAGGCAAAGGGATTGAACCTTTTGATAAGGTGGATATAGTTGATATTGTAGGCTAACTATACCTGCCAGAGAGTACAAAATGGAGGGGTTTGCAGGGTGAGGGCTGTGCTTGGTAATGTGTTTTATTTTTCTAAGTGCAATAAATAATGTCATGTTTTGCAAATATCATGTTAATGACATGATTTTTTTTGTTTGGGAGAGTAAGTTGTTCTTATGAGAGTAGATGAAGAGAGAAGGTGTATTACATATCTCTAATGCGATGCTATTTTCCAAATGCTATTTTATATCAATTAGCAGTAAGAGACTCCTTCTGCCAAAAAACTCACAAGGGAGCCAAAGCTACAAGGAAACTCTGAGCTGAGTCTCACAGATGCAAGGGATGCAATCTGACATTCCAGAAACATTATGGGGCCTTGAGGGTCCAATTATACGGCTAGGCTGAGATTCTCTAGGAAATTCCAGAGATACAAGGGTGTCTGCAGTCTTTATAGGGCCCTTCTACTATTCCATAGATTTCTCCCCTTCTAGCAGCTTCTCTCTTTCAAGAGGAGATGACAAGATGTGTCCATCCCATAGAAGGAAAAGAATATCCAGAGAAATACTGACAACATCTAAGAAAAATGAAAAATCATAAAACTAATAGAAAGCTTCCCATCCCCCAAACTCCCACTACTTCCAGAATATCCAACATGCATAGTCTTTTTGCCCCTTTGTCACCCCTAATAGCAGAAGTTCTGGATATGAGAACTTCTCATGCTTGTCAAAATAAATTCTAATTGAAAGACCATCCTCTCTGCCAGTCCAGTAACCCTTAACACCATGTTGGGGTTCTGTTTTAATACTGACATGCATCTCTTTGACCAGCACTTGAAGGGTTCCTTACAAAGCACTGTACTAATCTAATTGTGTTAAGCTAGTGAGAACAGACAGGGTCACAGTCTCAGTGTGGCTGCTGAGGAAACAAGGTCTTTAAGCTAAGAGTGCTATGAGAGCACTGAACAATCAGCCTTAATCAATAAGGTGCATTCATTTCCAGGAACATTTGCTGGTCCTTCAAGACTTGTGTAACTGAGTGTCTGCAGGCATTGACTTGAAAGCAAATTGGATAATCAAGAAAATTGATATATATATATATATATATATATATATATATATATATAAGTCTGAACACTCTACCCTCAAAAACACCCCCACCTGGTTGGTCCGGTGCTACAAATGTATTTATGCTTTGGCAGTGTTTTCAGTGAAAAGTTCTACAGGATTCAGCTCAAATAAGCTGGGACCGGATTTTTTTTTTCCATTGTCTTGCACTGATGGAAAAGATTTTCAGTTAGTACAAAGTAAATAAAGAAAAAAGATATAGAAAAAGATTGTTGATTTATTGCCTGAAGGTTTTGTGGCTCCTTGGTACGTTAAGTCCAGGTTTCATAAACCGCGCACATATCTCCTTTGTAAAAAAAAAAAGGTCAAATAAAGCAGACATTTCAACTGTTCAGATTTGTTTTGTCTGTGCAATTCCCTGAAAAACACACTATGCAGGCTAGTAGAAAATATCCGGCATTAGGGATATTGGGGAGGGCTCCGGTGTCCCTTTCTAGGGACAGACAGAGATCGATGCATTCAGTTCAATAAATCAAATGTATTTCTATAGTATCTTGCACTGAAGTCTCTTAAGATATTGTGATGTTTGACTAAAGTTAAAAGGTAGCCCATTCTGCTCAATTAATCATTTCAAACAATGATAGGATGTGCATTCCTGGACCATTCTTCCCAGTGATTAGGCCAATAACGTTCAAACTTCAGCAAATATAGTTCAGAAACGAAATGACTGTGTGTACAGTACTGCTCATTGTGCACAATGCTCTTACATCCCTTTCTTTAAGATGAAAACCAAATGTGTTTCTACAGCTAGGTACATTCTATGCAGTGCATGAAAGGTGATGTACAAAACAACCCCAAGTAGTATTACCCCAGATCTGACTCCAAAGATTTATTCCCAAACAGAATTAGAATTTCTGCTCCTCACCCCCAGCACAGCCGCCTGAAATGTTACGACCTGGTCTTATATGGAAGGAAGGATATATACGGACCTTATAGACCAGGGGTTTTTAACATTTTCTCATTTACAGACCCCTAAAAAAATTCAAATGGAGGTATAGATCCCTTTGAATTGTGTGTGGGTATACACATACTTTTGATTGATGATGGACATCATTTGCAGACCCCTTAGACGTAGTTCGTGGACCCCCAGGGGTCTGCAGACCACAGGCTAAAACCCACTATTATAGACTAACTAAATAAGGTATATAGAGAGCACAAGCTTTTTTTCTGAACCAAGTTCACTCTCTCTGACCTTATATGGCTGAAGTTAATGCAAGGAAACATTTCAGACCAAATGCGCATACACACAAACACACAAAGCCTATCTGCATTCTTATCTCCCCAGAGGAAAGACCCTAGTTTAAATTCACTCTTCCTTCCTTCCTTTGGACTGATGATATCTCCACTAATGAGGATACAGAAAATTTACTGTGCTGGAGAACTTTTCTTCTACTGGCCACAGCAATCAATTAAATCACTACATAAACCTAAGCAAGGCAATACTAAGTCTATATTCCAGAAAGCGCCTAGCAAGAAAATGAACAATAATATAGTATCACCATTTCTAATAGCAGTATTATGTTTGGTCACTAATTAATTTTTCAATGGTTTTGGCATCTTGCCTGTAAAATAGATGTATGTCTACACAGGAGGCTTCCAACAGCAAAATGAATAGTCAAAAGCAATGTTTACAAGTTATGTACAACTTCAATTTTCTGGCCAGCATACAGGTGAAAGAAGCAGTCACTTTTCAATGTCAGATGCAATAAGATCACTGTTTGAAGCAGTGGGCTTTACAATTCAATGTCATTTGAAGTTTCAGCACATCAGAACACATTCCACCTGTTTCTTTTTTATTATCTTTTTTGTGTATATTGAAAATAAATCCCTTGTGTGTAGGCTACTGTTAGAGGCATTAATTGGAACTAGAATTTTAATAATAAAAATGTATATATTCAAATAAAAGTTGCCAGATATTTCAGAAGGGCTAAATGCACAGATGCCACCACAATTAATGTAATGTGACAAGGAGGGATTTAAATCTCTTTTGATACCCACATATATGATCAGGGAATTCAAGCAGTCTTGGCTCCAGATAAAGATTTCTGTGATACATCCTTAGACATAACCTGAATAGCCCATCAGATATTTTATTGACTTCATCCCAGCTTTATTCCACCACAGCTATCTACAGGGTCTAATTATCAAGAATATGCAGCTAAAATCAATGTGCCAAATCTGCTTTTGCAAACATTCAAGGTCATAAGAAGTTCTGACAGCTGGAAAAGTCACAGCTCCTGCTACTTTCCTGTCCTTATTACTGGGAACAGGAAAGGGTCAGGTCTTCCCACTTGTAGAAGATCCAGATAACAAGGAAGTTGGAAAGATTTAAGTAGTTGTGGCTTTTGTCAGCAAGAGAATTATCTGACTTGCTATCGTTCCTCCAAAGTTTTTTTCCCCATATGCTTACAGGTAACAAGTTTAGAGTTTATACACCCGGGTTTGTTTTTCCTGAAGAATTTAATTGGTAGAAGGTCCGTAATTTTCCATGTGGGTAGCTAGTTACCTTTTAATTTAGATTTTTATTCTACCTCTATCCTGGTAAGATGCAGATGTTGTGTGCTATTTAATGGCTTTACTATTATATTTCTGTATTTTCAGATTTGTTTCATCCTGTTTGGGAATTGAGAGGCACCAGAGTTACAATCAAAAGGTATTTGAAACCTACTGTTTCTTTAGAAAAAAAAAAAGTCACCTTTCTTAAATCAAATAATTTTGGCCACTAAATTGCAAGAGAAATATTTTAAGATATTAATTACACTAAAATATATGTAAAATATATATAGCAGGCATGTGTAATTATATTAAGATATACCTCAACAGTTCAGTAACTTCAGGAATATGTTATACCTAAATATGATGCAGGCTAATAGCAACATTGTGATAAAAAGCAGCTTTTTAAGGAAAAGAAAAATGTGTTTACTTTAAAGCTAAAAGCTATGCACACTGTAAAAATCAAATTCTACTATCTTGCTACAGGAGAGAAAACACAGACATAGCAACCATGAATGGCAAACAAGACAAGAAGCAAGCAACAAGAAAAAAACATAACACAAAATAATCCTTAGCTCCTTTTCTCTATTCAAAGTACTGGTAACACCAGCTTAAAGCTGTCCTCTCAGCTATTCAAGGTTGTTAAAACAGAGAAAAGTTTAGATACTAGGAAATGCAGTCCAATAAGTCTCTGGGAAAAATCAGTTTTAGTTTACCAGAGGGGATAACAGTTAGGCTATTTGGTGAGTTTTCTAGGCAAGTACTTTTTTTTAAAGTTATTTGTTCATGAGAGGGGCTAAGATGCAAAATGGCCCACCCTCTTCCTTTCACAAACGAAACTCAAACTAATTATGAAATTTATTCAAGCATTCTCAGAAATTTCTACTATATTCAGAATAAGTACTTGTAATCTGGAGAGGGTGTGCTATAATCTTCAGAACATAACCGAATTCTTACTTCTAGTGTAAAACTTGACAATCGTAGTATGCACTAGGAACAACAGTTTCCTTGGTTCTGCCAACCAGTACCAATGGTTAGGGATTTGGAAATGAGTTTGTTATTGTAGGAGAAATCAGGGAGATGGAGCCTGGGACTATTGTTAAGTGTAACTTGTTCCTACAAAGAAGCTTCAATAGAAAAACATTGCTACAGGATTTATTTCAAAATTAAAAGCTTGGTTATGTGTTAGTGAAAGATGGTATACAAGCTGTAATTTGTTGACCCCTTCATAACATATTATGCATAAAAACATATGTGGAACATATTCGGGGTATAATTTTCATTTTTTCTCCTTTTTCTAGATCATTCTGGCAGCATAGAAAGGAATTAAAGTGGGTCTAATATAAAGTATAAATGAAAATTAAGTTCTCAGGTATGCAGTAGAATATCAGATGACTAACACTTGTCTGTCTTCTGAATTTCTTGCATTTATGATCATCAAATACGTGTATGCTACTGAGTCATCCTTAGACAGAACAGTAATTATATTCCATAATCTTTCATCTCATAATTTAATTTTCTTTCCTCCCATGTGAATAAGCCTAATGACATAAACATAATGCACTTTGAAAAACTGCAGTAGTACTTGTAATGGCAAGGCAGACAGCCAGTTTTCCCAAATGAATTGGATCATGTTGTCCCCTAACACATTATACCACCCTTTGCTTACATATTGCCCCTTGCTTGTTAGGCCATTTGGGGGGGACTGGAAGGGGGACTACAAAATCAGACCATGAAAATATGAGAAAATTGTTGTGTTCAATCAGTTATTACAACTTGCTTGAGTGTTTACTGATGTCCTAAATAATGATGGCTGCATTGTGGCCCCAGATTTGAAGCCAAATGCCTGTTTTGAGTTATGAATAATGATCAGTGACCTGATACTGCATAAAATGACAAGTAACGTTTTATTGTCATCAGCTAACACATTAAATAACAAAAATTAAGAAGCTTCTACCACAACATTATTATGAATATTGTAGGGATATAAAGTCTTTTCAAAGGAAGGGTAGAACATCAGCTAGACCAGGAGAAAATAGTTAAACCTAATGCAACTCCCCATTGGAATTCACCAGGAAAAAAGAATTCAGCTGCATAGTTCAGTAGTTTTCCCAATATATGAACTGGAGAGGAACAATAGGAAAGGGAAAGGCTGATATGCAAGGGTTTAAAGAAGGTTACAGTGTTCTTATGACAAATCACATGTGCAGATGACAGAAGATCATTTACGTTAATCCACACTAGACTAGAATGTGGAAAACTCCAGAGTGCTTTCTCTCGTTTCCCTGGCAATGTGCTGACAGATGTAAAGCAATAAATATTAAAAGAAATAATTTGAATGAATCATACGCCTTGTTGGGTTCTAGATTCATTAAAAGCACACAAGAAATGGGACCTGGATACCTTTGCAGACAGTGCAGTGAAAATCTTGCAAATAAATAATCAAATAAGATATTAGATATGTAAAGCAATCAATACTGAACAATCAGAATGATGTTTGATAAAATCAAAGGAACATCCTGACCTGGTAAAACGTGTTCAGTTCTAATCCTCACATCTATATTTAGAGAGAGAGAGAGAGAGAGAAATGGACAAGTCCAGATATGGACACAAAAAGGATCAACTATGAGAGACATGCGTGTGGGGAGAGAAGGAAGTGATTAGGACAATTTCATATATCATAATTGAATAATAGGGCTGGAAGGGATCTCGAGAGGTCAACTTGTCCAAAACCCTGCTCAAGGCAGAATTATCCCTATCTGAACCATCTTATCCATATAGGAAGGAAAACAAGAGATTTTGGTCAAAACCTTTTTGATACAAAAGTACCTTTTCACAAAAATCTTTTAAAAAATGTAGGTTTCCATTGAAAAACGTAATACTGTAAGATGCTTAGCTTTGGCAACAAAATCAGATACATTTTGTTGGAAGCCTAAAACATTTTGATGGAACCTGGAAAGAAAATCCACTTTGAGTATATTTTTCCTAGAAAAAAATATTCTGGTCTAGCTACCATAAAGAGACCATGATTTATTACTGTTTGTAAATGATATTGGTTATACAGTAAAAAGTACTGGCAGCATCTTTAAAACAAATATAGCCACAGGATCCTTTCCCCACCTCATAAGGTAGCGCACTGCCAGACTGCCTTTTTCTCTTCCAGCTCCTCCATGAAACAGCCAGGACTGAGACCTTAGAACGGAGGATGCAATTCAAATATTTTTTCCTGTTTTCTACTTTCCCCAGAATGAATATGGCTCAGCTTTTAGCTCTTAGTTAGCTATTAAAATTATTTAAAGCACTATAAAACTCTGATGTGTAATAATACAAGACACTTAACACAACAGCTTCAAAGAGAGTTTACACATACAGATGTGATAAGCCAAGCAGTTTCCAGGTTTTTTCCATGTCAGTGTTATGATTTCTCTCAGACTCGGTGTTTAACTCTTTTGCTGACAGAGGAGAAGCATGAAAGGTCATCATTTCCCTATGTCTCTGGAAGGAAACCTGAATTGTTTGAAGGTAAAAGCTGAGGTCTTTTAGCTTATATGTTAATTTTATATGTTATATGCAAAGTTTGTTTTACAGTACCTTTTGTTGACCCGCTCAAATAGTTAGGAGAGATGTTAGACAAGCTTTCAAGCACAAAATTGACCATCATGGCTACAAGATCATTACATCCCTATTATTTCATATGTGGTTATTTGTTTTGAAAACTTATATAACCCCACAACCCCCTCTCCCCTCTCCAAAGTATGTTTCTCCTAGCCATGAAATAACAGTCACAAAGCTCTTCACAGAGGATCAACTGGATGCTTGACACTCTGGGTAACAGCTGCACACGGGGCAGCATCAGTGGCTGCAATGCCAGTGATATGGGGGTGGCTGGCCCTTCAGTGCAGCTGCTGCTATTTTTGCGCGCTCCTCCAAGGTCAGCACCTGGTTAATCTGCCTCAGAGATAATTCAGCACTATATTTTAATTTGCTGCTGTTCCAATTCCCTGGCAGTCCTATCCCTACCCTGATTATCAATTTCTGAGAAATTGGTTGCTACTGGAAAATTCATATTTACTTACATTCTCTTGGAGCAGTGAATTTATCACAATTTACTGTACAAAGGCTTTGGACTATTACAATAAGTAGATTCACATCACCTAGTGATTTAAAGCTTAATATATAGAGCTGTGTTGGAGAATGAAACTGAAAAATGTGAAAATCAAACTAAAAATAAGTGAAGAGCTATTATCATGATCATTAGCATGTGTTGAAACTCTACTTGCTTAATTCTTCTCAGTTTTCTCTACACATTTCTTAAAATATATGGCATTTGTAGACAACACTTTAAAGTGGGTTTAAAGCAGGTTAATTGCCTTTTGCACCACGTTAATGGCATTGCTGTTCACCCATTCGGTGGTGTATTGCATGTTAATTCCAGCCACTGTAGCACATTCAACTGCGTAATGCGCCTTAAATGAATTTAGGACACAGCAAATGACTTTGGGGTACTGCAAAGTAAAACACTTCCGAGGAGTTTTAGTTTCCTACCCTGCAGCCAGGGAGGGAAGCACTAGGCTCTGTGCAGCTCAGGGGCTCTGCAGGCAGACTGTGCAAGCAGCCCGGCAGCAGCTGTTACTAGATTTGCCCATTACTTTGGGGTGTGCTCATTTATTAGGGATATGTTCCTGAGGTCTTGGTAATTCTGCCAATGTGCTGCTTGTGTTACTTGTGTTTCTATACGGAGCTGTCTATCTCTCTTCTGCAAGTCCTCACCCCCAATGGAACTATCTTGCAGGACTCAGTTTCAATGGGGCTGGGTTCCTCCAGTCACCAAATCAGTCATAAACACAAACACACACAGAGTAACATGACACGCCTGACCCGGCTGGGTTGATCAGCATGGACAGGCTGACACCCTCATATGCCAAGAATCAGTTCATCAGAGCAACAATAAACTGCAGTCAGACACAAACACACCAGTAAACAGAATCTCTCTGAATCCAGCTGGGTGTCCAGCTGACACCCTCATGGGCCAGCTTTCAGTTCATAAGGGCACGTCTGAGTCAAACTGTGTCAATCAGCCTGTACAAGCTGATCCCCTTATGTGTTTCAAACTCAGCACGTCCCAGTCTTTGGCCTCTTGATGAGCAGACCCCACAGTATTTTTGGGCCTCTCAGGGATCTTTAGCTCAGGTAAAAAAAGTGTTGCTGCAGAGCATGTGAGGAAGAAGAAGTAGAGAAGGAAAAATGTACCCAGTTGCTACCAGTTTGACTATAAAAGTTATTTATTGCTAAGTATATGAAATATATACATAATAGTACTAATAGTAATAGACATGCAAAGGAAAAACGGACACAAACAATTACAGTACTACCCTGGTTTCACTAACTATTTGGGGAAACTTAGCTCAACCTTAACTAGTACAGTTCAGGTTCAGAAATTTAAGCCTAGAGAGAGAGAGAAAGCAAGAGACAGAGAGCGCTGAGATCTCACCAGTCCAAGGCACTTGGGTCTTAAAGCTGACAGGTAAAGTTCCTAGCACAATCCTTGAAGGGAGATGATATGTTTTTCCAGCGTCCCGAGAACAACAGTGGGTGGTGTCAGCACACACGCTGCTGCTTTTTTTTACAGATTTTTATACCCTCAGTTCAGCTGATTCGAAGCATTCTCAATAGTGTAAATCATTGTCTTTTCCCTTGACAAGGGGTTATCTGGTTTGGAACATCTCAAGAAACTGATTGATAATCAGGAAACACATAAGGTTAGGGAGTAACCAGATACTTGGGAGCCAGCTTGAAATTCCTATGGATAGCAGATATACTGAAGGGATATCTCATGGTTTCTTCAGAAACAATAGATAGCTTGCAGCATCAGGATTTTGGATTTTTACTTGTTGTGAACAAGCCTCAGCTTAGCATGACTTTTCCAGGTCTTACTATAGTCTTTTAACAAACTTAAGGCAATTACTGGAGTGTTCATAACCTTTGGGCAGGAGGACTTCCACCAGTCATCCTGGGAAAAGTATGACAACACCTGTGGTCAGGGCTCCAACGGGCTGGACGCTGTGATGAACCCTTTACCATTGTTCAAATGTTGCCCATACTCCCTCTGACTCGGTCTCTTGCCTCAGCATTCTCTAATCTGGCAACCGAGTTTTAGTCAATCAAGTTTAAATAGGCCTCCCATAGTGGGACCGGGGAATGTACAGCCCAAGATGCTGAGTAAACTTAGAGGTGTGTGTGTGTCTGGGAGGGGAAAAGTCCTTTGTAAATCCAGATTAGAACTGGTCTGATAAATGCTGAGGTGGGTGTGTGTGAATATGGGTTGATTAGCATTTGGAGCACAGATTCCCCATCATGCAGTGCTCCCCTGTTTCTCTGATCCCAGAATTCACTGCAGTCTCTGCTTCAGGCTTTCTGTTCTCCATCTCTCATGTAAATGAATGGTCATCTGGTTCCATCTCGGATGCAAATGAGACCTAGGGCAGTTGTTTCACTCTTGTCACCCTTATCTGGAGGGTCTTCGGTGTATCTCCCACTGCATCTTAATCAGTTTTGTTTAGGTAGAGGAGGGGGAGGGGGGGGGATTCTTTGTGAGTCAGACAGGCTGCGTCCTGTGCCAGTTTTCCCCAAGAACACAGAGCTGAGATGTAACACAGCCCGGGAAGGTAGTTTCCACAGAAGGGGAAAAAAAAAAGCAGTGAGCCTGATCTTTCCCCCACCCCGACCTGCCTGAGCTGCATGGGGGCCCAGTGCTTCCCTCCACAGCTGTGGTTCCCCGTGGGACTGCCAGAGTTGTGGGCCAGTAGGCACCGCTGCCACGGAGGGAAGCACCAGCCCCCCCACTTCCAGGACTGCTCTGCCCACCAGCTGCTCGCTCTCCCCTCCCTACCACTGGAGAGGCAGGTAAGGATCAGGCTGTGTGTACATGGATGTACACAGCATAGGGGTTTACTTCACCTAAATTGAAGCAGTGTTTTTAAAAAAACACCACTTCAATGCAGGGAGAATTAAACCCCTGTGTCATGTACAAATACCCTATGAAACATTACCTTATCAATACTAAAGTACTGAATTATTGACATCTTATTTTTATTTATATTTTCAATGCAAAGCAACTATTTTGCAAAGGTTATTTTATCTAGTATTAAAATTAAGTGCTGGATATTAAATTCACAAGAATAATTACATTGGGCTTTTCTTATATTTATGCTCGTATAATTTATCATATTTGTGTCTTATGACTGTGATATTACTGCAAATGTATTTTTGTAAATAAAGACATTACAGTTCTGTAGCACTGTAATCATATTAAAAGCATAAGAAGTCTTAGTATGTACTTTAACCTATGATCTTTCCCAGACATTTGGCCCTACCTGCATTTAACACCATCCATTTTTCCATGCTGTGTTAGGAAAGCCTATTCTGACTGCTCACTAGCCCAAGCCAGTAATAGACAGTCCAAAGTGACAAAGGAAACAAAGTACTCCAGAAAGCAAATTGATAAATCAATATTCAGTGTCAGCCAGTAACGTCAAGGGAAGCTAAGTCATTTAGTTAACACTCTGAGATTAGAAGACAGATCATGCACATAAATTAAAGTCCACACAGTTCTAAAGATGCTGGATTATACTACTGTACCAACGGACCCTCAAAAATCACATGCTTTATTTAATTGATATTATGAAAACTGAATTAAAGCTGTAGGTTTCCCATCCATGCAAAAAGCAGTTAACATTAGATTAGAAATGTTTCTAGCATTTCAGCAGGTACCTTAACAGCCATAGACAGTATTTGAATTGAAATGTACTGTATCTTCTGTACCCTTATGTCTAATATCTTATAAATGTTTCTCAGAATATTAACACAAAGGTCTATCCAGAAACTGATGCAAATTAATCCTCCCTGGAAATTAACTCCGCATGAAAACCAAATAAAGGGAAATAGTCAGATGTATGCCCATAATCAACCGTAATTAGAGAAGAGGGAATGAGTACTACTCATTGATAGAGATAAAACAAAAAGAAAGACAAAGAGCTGTGCAAATAATTAATTTTGATTCACAGCTGAAACAAACACCTAAGGATACAAACAAAACCCACTGCGGGTTGACGAAAACATCCCTTCACCCTAAAATGTACCGTTTCATTGTAATTGCTTTTTAATTATAGGCAAGGGGTATTGTTAAATTTAGACTAGCTGTACAATAAAATGGGTCTTTTTAATCTAAAAAGTGAAAAATGTTGGTTGAAAATGTCCAGATATTTGGATTTTTGAAAAGACATTATCCATGGGGAAAACATTTAAACAGTTTTATACAGAGAGAGTCTGTGCAAGGATGCACTGGGATATGCAATGAATATGCATATTTAATATAAACTACACAGATTAGTTTTGGCTGACCTGAAATTCCATTTTTCAGCAAATATAGTATCTGTCCAAATATTTAACTAGGGTCTCTCCAAGATAAAATTGAGCTCAATTTTTAATAATAATTTAGGTCAAACTGCCTTAGATATTAAGTTTTTTATAATCATGTGATCAGATTATTCTTACACTTATGATAGTATCAATCAGAAATAACTCCGCTTTAATCAATGAGGTTGCCCCAGTGTGAGAAACAAAACAAGAACAAAAAATCACTATGGCTAAAAAAGAACAACTTGTAGGTCAAAGGAGGTGATACTTCCCCTCTATCAGGCGCTGGTCAGACCGCAGTTGGAGTACTGCGTGCAATTCTGGGCGCTGCACTTCAAGAGGGATGTGGATAACCTGGAGGGGGTCCAGAGAAGGGCCACTCATATGGTTAAGGGCTTGCAGGCCAAGCCCTATGAGGAGAGACTAGGGCACCTGGACTTCTTCAGCCTCTGCAAGAGAAGGTTGAAAGGCGACCTTGTGGCTGCCTATAAGTTCATCATGGGGGCACAGAAGGGAATTGTTGAGGCTTTACTCACCAAGGCACCCCTGGGAGTTACAAGAAATAATGGCCATAAGCTAGCAGAGAGCAAATTTAGACTAGACATTAAAAAGAACTTCTTCACAGTTCGAGTGGCCAAGGTCTGGAACGGACTCCCAAGGGAGGTGGTGCTCTCCCCTACCCTGGGGTCTTCAAGAGGAGGTTAGATGGGCATCTAGCCAGGGTCATCTAAACCCCACACTCTTTCTTGCCTATGCAGGGGGTCAGACTCGATGATCTATTGAGGTCCCTTCCGACCCTAACATCTATGAATCTATGAATTAGAATACAGGTTTCTCATATCCTACTGACACCACCTTCTTTTTTCCATACTTTGAACCTCATTGCTTCCCTCCCTCCAAAGAAAAAAGAAAATTATTTATCTTGGCATTTGCCAGACTAATGGTACTAGAAAACAATCTTAGACTCAAAAAATCAAACTACAAAGTAACCTCAGGAGGTCATCTAGTCCAACCTCACTGCACAAGGCAGGAACATCCATATCTAAAACTTCCCAGACAAATCCTCTATCTACAGAACAGCCACAGACCGGGTGGAAAAGTTGAAATGTCTTTTCCCTCTCATTAACGTGCTTCAGCCCTCACCTAGGAGTCAATATCTTTCAAGGTGTGAGATTATGCCCGTTTCCATTTCCATTCTCATTCAGCAAAAATGCAAAGAAGAGTAAACTGAGAAAAATAAGGGCAAGTTACATTTCCACAGTGGTTTTTCAGGTCCTATTTTTCACTTTGAAAATGGAGTTGCACTTCCTACAAGTGAAAAACATGTTACATATTGCTATATTTTTGGTTGCACATGAATTACTTTAATGAGCTACCTTAAAAGTTATGTGATGGCCACAACCATTTTAAATGTCTCTCTTTATTATCATTATTTATTTGTATTGCCATGGTGCCCACAAGCCACAACTAAGATCAGGAACACACTGTGCCAAGTATTGTATAAAATCTCCTTGTAGGAAACAATAAAAGGAGTTTCCTGCTGACCTGGACTACTGGTTTGTTTTATACATTTAAGAGTTCTAGACTTAATATAAACCATTCAATCTCACTAAGTTTTTGCATACATGTATACAATTCCAAATGATAAATACTCTGCAGGGTTGTCATTCAAAGCAGACTGACTGCAAATCGACATAGTTTTGGTTATACTATTTTACAATAACTCCTGTCAATATATAACCAATTATTCATTTGTTTGGTTTATGTAGACATGGAAATATAAACACATTAACTAGAATTTACAACTCCCTTTCATGTTAAATATCTGTCCTCATTTTTATACAGCTGTATCACTTTCTACCAAGGCACTTAAAAATAATAAAAGCAGCTGAAGCAGAAACAAGTCACATAGAAGGGCCATGTGTTTATCCCCATACTCTACATATAGATTAAGGTCAGTTGCTGGGATACTAAATGCTGACAACTTGCAAGCAAACACACTCTCTTGTTAAGTTCTGAAATACCTATTATGCTAGGACTAGTCAAAACACTTACAATCTTTCAACAGAAACCTGAGTTTTTAATGAAAGAATTTTCTTTTCCACAGACAACAGCCTTCCCGTAAAAAAATAGAACACCTAGAAAAACATATTTTTAAACCAAACCCTTTGCACTTAGTCAAAATCAGAATATAATACAAGGCTGAAACTTCTAAATGTAAGATACAAAAAATCTGCAAAATCCTACCAAAGGACCAATTTCCCTCCCAGATTACATTTCCCATGTTCCTTGGTCTGAGGGAAGCATACATTGCATTATAGGATGTAAGCAAAGCCCAGGACATAAGTGAGAACAGGAGCCTAAACTGCAACTTGATAAGGCTAGACAATGAACAGTCCATTCTTCCTGAATTTTTCCCATGAGTTTTCAGAGAAATACCTTTTCTTGTTTATCATATATGTGGGCTTCTTATCAAAGACCATAAAGTGGTTTAGAATAGATATTCTGCCATTAGTACATAGATGACAGTCAGCTGTACAATTCATTTTCCTATTTCAAATCTGCAACTTCTTTTCCTTCCCAGTGCTTGAGTGAGGCAGCATCTAGGATGAAAGTTATCTTAGATGCAGTGAACACTAAATGAAAATGATGCTGGAGGGTCAGGGAAACATATATAGGAGTTAATGGGGATGCAACCACATTGCATCAATAATGCACCAATGTCTCTTTCAAGCTGCTCATTTTTCCAGTTTCCTTTTGCCTTTTGCTGAAGGACTGGAGATGGTGACTCTACCTTTGCTAGGTTATCCATAACTTTTTTACTTCAGGTTGGATTCCATGGAAGCTGGAGAGATCAAAAACCTGACATGAGTGTACTCAGGCCTAATTTCAAACAGTAAGCAAAAATCATACAGTACATCTTGTGTAGCTTGAACAGCTTTTACAGAGCGCACTAACCTTCTGGGAGGTTAGGGTTACCCTTCAAGAAGTCTCATCTACTGCAAAGCACAGCCACCCACTTCTGAAATAGGGGAGATGGGTGTATATCCTTCTTCATTTGAAAGCAGTAGGAAGAGCAGGAGAAAATAGTGGAACTTCAGCCACGTGGAATAGAAGTAGCTCCCAGAATGGCTTTTAAAAGCCCAGATCTATAAGAGATTTACTCGGTCTTCAGCAATTAACTAGGCGCTAGGCATTGAGAGTTACAGGTTGTACAGATGGGACAGAGTGGGGAAAAAAGGTGGGGGGTTGCTCTCTGTGTTAAGGAACAATATACATCCTCTATAATGAAGACGGGATCAGAGGAGGGCCAAACCAAGGTACTATGGGTCAGGGGGTCGGGGGGAAAGGGACTTGGTAGTGGGGGTCTACTACAGACCGCCACACCAGGAGGATGAGCTAGACCTGCAATTCTCCAGACAGCTCTCAGAGGCCGTACAGCCAAGGGACATGGTTGTCATGGGTGACCTAAACTACCCTGGCATCTGCTGGGAAGAGCAGTCAGCCAGGTCCAACTGCTCACATAGGTTATTAACCTGCATATAGGACCTCCACCTAATGCAGGAGGTATACAGTCTCACTAGGGGAAACGCTTTGCTGGACTTGGTGTTAGCTACAGGGGACGACCTGGTGGGGAATCTGCAGGTACAAGGTAACCTAGGGGATAGTGACCATCGATTGATTGAATTCACTATCCGGCAAAGGGTGGGTAAACTGACCAGCAGGGCTGAAGTGCTAGACTTCAGAAAGGCTAACTTCAGTGTGCTCAGGAGAATAGTTATTGAGGCATTAAAGCTCAAGAGCATTGGTGAAATGGGGGTCCAGAAAGGGTGGTCGTTCCTCAAGGGAGCAATCCTACGGGTGCAAGAGACAATCCCATTGTACATAAAAGGGGATGAAGGGGCCAAGAAGCCCTCTTGGCTGAACATGGAAGTCCAGAAAAGCCTAAGGACAAAGAAAGAGGTATACAGGCTGTGGAAACAGGGGGTAGCTACCATGGAGGAGTATACTGCCCTGGCTGGCACTTGCAGGGAATCAGTTAGGAAGGCCAAACCAGGATTAGAACTTAGGCCGGTGACAAAAATTAAAGACAACAAAAAGTCCTTCTTCAGCTACATAAGGAGAAAAAGGAAGGTGCAGGGTAGCATAGGACCTCTACAGGACAAACTAGGGCAATTGGTGATAGAGAGGGGGCACAAAGCTGAGCTCTTCAATGAATTCTTTGCATCTGTATTCCTAGACACAGACCAAGACAAATCTCCCATTTGGATCATAGATAGACACATGAGGGACACCAGCCTACCAACTGTTAGCACAGGCAAGGGGAAGGGGCACTTGTAGCAGCTGGATGTGTTCAAATCAGCAGACCTGGATGAACTTCATCCAAGGGTGCTGAAGGAATTGGCCAGTGTCATAGCACAGCTGCTGGCACAGCTGTTTGAACAATCATGGTGCTCCAGTCAGGTCCCAGAAGACTGGAAAAGGGACAATGTGATCCCTATTTTCAAGAAGGGGAGGAGGGAGGAACTGGGAAACTTTAGGCCAATTAGTCTCACCTCTATCCTTGGGAAAACTCTGGACAAAATCATTAAGGATCACATTTGTGGGAGCCCAGCAGGGGAAATAATGCTGAAAGGAAATCAGCATGGATTCATTGCAGGTAGATCCTGCCTGACTAACCTTGTTTCTTTTTATGTCCAGGTCACAAAATGTTTAGACGCAGGAGTCGAGGTAGATGTCATCTACCTAGACTTTAAGAAGGCTTTTGATATGGTATCTCATTCTGTCCTTGTAAATAAACTGACAGGCTGTGATGTACATGATTACACGGTCAGGTGGGTGGCAAATTGGCTTAGGGATCGCACCCAGAGAGTGGTGGAGTATGAGTCAATATTGACCTGGAAAGATGTGGGCAGTGGAGTCTCACAAGGCTTGGTCCTTGGACCAGTGCTATTCAGTGTCTTCATCAGTGACTTGGACAAGAGCGTGGAGAGCATTCTGTCCAAGTTTTCAGATTATTCCAAATTATGGGGCAAAGTTAACACCCCAGAGGATAGGGAATGGATCTAGGTGAATCTGGACAGGTTGGAAAAATGGGCAGAACAAAATACGATGCAGTTCAACAAAGACAAGTGCAAAGTGCTGCACCTGGCAAAAAGAACCACCAACACACTTACAGGCTAGGGGAGGACCTTCTCAGCAGCACAGCAGTGGAAAGGGATCTTGGAGTCATAGTTGACTCGAAGATGAACATGATGAATCGATGTGACAAAGTGATCAACAAGGCTAACCGCACTTTATCGTGCATTAACAGATGCATGATGAACATGTCCAGGGAGGTGAGGCTTCCCCTCTATGTGGCACTGGGTGGGCCACAATCTGAGTACTGTATCCAGTTTTGGGCGCCGCACTTCAAAAGGGATGCGGGGAATCTTGAGAGGGTCCAGAAGAGGCCACTTGTATGGTCAGAGGCCTGCAGGCAAGGCCCTATGAGGAGAAACTGAGGGACCTAGATCTCCTCAGTCTTCACAAACGAAGGCTAAGAGGTGATCTTGTGGCTGCCTATAAATTCATCAGGTAGGGCAGCAGGGAATAAGAGATGCTTTATTTACTAGGGCACCCCCTGGAGTAACTAGGAACAATGGCCACAAACTGACGGACAGCAGATGTAGGTTGGACATTAAAAAGAACTTCTTCACAGTAAGGGTTGCCAGAATCTGGAATGGGCTTCCATGGGAGGTGGTGCTCTTGGGGGTCTTCAAGAGGAGACTGGACAAACAACTAGCTGGGGTTGTCTGACCCCAGTGCTCTTTCCTGCCCAAGGCAGAGGGTCAGACTCCATGACCTACTGAGGTCCCTTCCAACCCTAGCATCTATGAATCTATGAATCTCTTTCAAAATTCACCTGATCTTTCTTTCCCTCATTCCCTAGTTTCAGCTGGAAGACGGGAAACCAATTGATGCCAAAATAGCTTCAAAGATATGCCAGCACCCAGAACAGTGCTCTAATAAGATTCAGGTTCCTTTACACACCAACAGAGCAGGTTTAACAAGTTATAACAACAAAATATTGGTCAACAGGAACTGTGCATAATGTTGGTGATAGAAAACAGTGAAGAGCTGTTTAAAAAAACTCAGTTTTTTTCACACTGGTGGAAAGCCAGGTTATGTTCTCATAAGTGTCCTGCCAAGATATACAGTATATAATAATCTAAGCTTCCAGAAATTTGGAATACACTGCAGTCTCCAAATCCACTGCAGCCTAAATACTTTACATACCTAGTGTGATGCAAAGGAAAGAATTGGTCTTTCTGGTAGCCCTTAGGATCAAAAAGCCAGATAGTATCCCACAGGCTTGTTTACATGCTAGAAGCTTGGATACCAACAACCAGTCATGGATGAAGGCAAAGAGCACATTTTTTAAAGAAAAAATAATCAATCAGACCCTATGCATGTAAGAGTCACTGCAATAGTTATTAACTCTCTGGTTTCTTGTTCTTGAAGTGAAACACTGCACATCCTGTTTTAATTATCTAGTAAGTTTACCTAGGCAGGAGGAAATCTTCAGGTAGTCCATATTCCACTGCAATTTCTGATGCTTCTGAATTCTCACTCTCCCCAGTACTGCTTGACCTACCTTATGCTCCCCTATAGCATGTGCTTTGCATGACCCCTCTGGAAAACTTTATTCCTAATTTCTAGATGGGTCTCACCTAATAATTGGCTCACTTCCAAAGTCAATTTCCAGGGCAAAGCGATGTGTTAGGGAATAGCGAGAGGTTTTCTGGCTACTGGGCCTTAGGACTCTTGCTAGACATAATTCCAACTCCTATGCCTCTTTTCCCTTTCTCTATTTCTCCTATGCCTCTCCTGCTGGTCCTCCTATGCACTTTTCCCCACTTTGTCTAGTTCTAAGCTATTCTTTCAAAAAGAAGGATCCAAAAGACAGGAGGAGCAAGCAGTGTCAGCTAAGGGTAGAGCATGCAGTATCGGCATTCATCCTAGGAAGGAAGGTCCAAAAACCAGAGCTGCTCACAGAGGAAGAGAGGCAGAGAATATGACAGTGAGTTGTCTGGTTCTTCTTGTAGAGTATAATAGTGAATTATTTTTCTTTATTTCCTTGCAATCATAGTACTTCAGTTGTATTAAGACTTAGACTTTATGCAACATCAGACTTTGCCAAACATCAATCTAAGCAGAAGTTATCTTCTCCTCACTCCAAAATAGATAAGAATAACTGAAGCTGACAACCCCTAATCTCTGTGTGCTTTCTAACATCATTCACCTCGGAAACCATCCTTGTATCAATCCTAACCGAAGTGGGAAAAGAGCTTCAGTTGGCCTCATTCCATAATTCAGCTATGGAAATACATAATACAAGCTATCAACGGGCCAAGTACAGATCTGCATTCTATCCGGGTAAGACTGAAATGACTACAATATAACTAATATGACTCTGAATTTACACTACTTTTTTGAGAGCTTCTATGGACAAAGATTTTCTAAATTAATTTAGGGTCATAATGGGATCTGTTACACCAGCATAAATCCAAATACCTCCATTTAAATGGACAGAGTTATTGTGTGCACTGGAGCTGAGAAGACAATCTAGTCTTTAAACATCAAGAAATGTGGTGTGTTTACTTGTCAAAAGTAACACCATGGTCACATAAGCTTTCTGAGTTCATTTCAGTTTATTTTAACAAGACATGTTGCAGTCTTGATGCCAAATTTTCCTTACAAGTCACATGTTTTTTCTGCTCACAGGCAACTGTTTGGGGTTCAGCCTATCCAAGTGAGAACTAATATTATATTACACATTGGTAGGGCAGGTAAAAAAAAATTACATTGAAATGGTTTTAAGGCAGACTTAGGGCATCCTTACATATTACATTTAGCACCTGCTAACTTTAAGGAGCGTGAGGTCATTGTTAAAGTTAGCCCAGGCTGGAAGAAGTGGTACATTCAAAGTTAATACCATCTGTAATGTACACAGCTGTCAAAAAACCCCAAAGGTTGTCATTGGAAAAAAATAAAACAAAAACAAAAAACCTGCTTTCCAGGAAAACTGAGTTTTCAAAATGTTTTTGAAAAGACATTTCCCATAGAGGGAAATTTCTAAACATGTCTATACACAGAGAGACGGTCTAAGGAGGCTTTCAGGTATATGTATATGTATATGTATGCAAATTACAGGACTTCCATAGCACACAAAGCGCCAGTTTTGGATGGAGAATCTAAGCATGTCCCAGAGTCAAGGAGATTATCTTTATTTACTGTTACATACTGCTGCTTCATACATTCAGCTGACTCCATGGTTTTCTTCAGTTTTCCTCTTGGCAAATAAATAGATACATCAGCAGTAGCCTGAATGGTAAATGTATTCTAGTCAGACCCTGTGCTAGTCTTACTGGGTATCCAGTCTTGCCTTTTGTCTCAAGAATACTTCATATGACACTTTCTGGCCCTCCAGTAATAACTATCTAAAAAGAGATGATTAGATAACATAGGAGAGAACAAAGATACAAATATATTAAGAAAAACCTAAAAGTCTCCTTTGTCTGTCTCAACTTCCTTAGGAATTCTTCTCAATAGAAAGGTAAAGTGGAGACCATGGAATATTGCTAACATCCAGAAATGAAATGCAGCACATACCACAGGCTGGTGCTGAATCACTTCAAGGCAACCTTTATAGCAACTAACTAACTAAAGTACTAAAACTACTCAGCAACTACTCAGCAACTAAAACTGCATCATTCTTTGCTACCTAGTATCCATAAATATACATTAAAATAACATGAACTCATCCACATTCACCTAGTTATAAACTGAATTCTTTCATGACATCTAGAATGACACTTTATGAGAGAATTTCCAAAGCTACTTACTGAACATCTGAATAGCTGCCAGAAGGAAAAGGTTAATCAGCTCTTCCTGTTTAATTTACATGTGAAGTTGTGGAGGGGGTTTATCCAATGCCCTCATTCATTTTGCTGAACCAAGATCAAATGCCCCACGTGAAAGTCCATGTTTCAGAATGCTAACAGCATGAAGGCATTTTTAAAACACATGATAAATCTGAACAAAATGTTGTTCCTATTGAGTCAAGTTGAGAATAACCATAAACTTTGAGAGAAGACTTACAAGATTGCACAAGTGGATGGAACATGAGCAAACCCTTAATATTTCATTGTCTCCAGCTTTCTTCTTTTTAATTGCTGCCAAGAACTGTTTGTAAATCTTAAAAATACATAGTTATACTTGCCAGTATTAACTGTGATGATACAAATGTTTAAAGCTTTAAAAAAAACCTGCCCCCCCACTTCCAGCTTAAGTGGTGTGGGGGGGGGTTAGGCAAGAAGTTATGTTGCGTAAAATTTATAAATGTTATGATTTAACGCAAACACACTTTCAGTCTGTAAATGTCTCACTATGGAAAAGTGATAATTGAAACTGGTGGATGATGTGCTAAACGTGGTTGACTAGGCATAATTAGCTGGATTTTCCAGTGGAGAAGCAAGATAGATAGAGCAAGAATTTCAAAGAGCCTAGTTTCCTTCCAGGGATTTAAATATGGGCCAGATTTTCAAAAATACTGAGCTCATTGTACTGACGGCCAAAGTTGAAGAAGATCTCAGCATATAATGTGTTGTGCTTTTTTTGAAAAAACTATCCATTTTTGTGGTACCCGATTGGGAAGGGAATGTTCTTGAAAGTATGATCCTATGTGATTAGCTCAAAGTCTCACAACAAATCAGTGACAAGGATGACATCCTCCTTGCCTATCCCTTCAGCCAAATCAACTCTAAGTGAACAACAAATTCTTTATTTTATAACAACCATAATCCTATTTTCCTCATTTTCGTCAGACATTTCAAAGCCAAATCAAAATAATAGGGGTCAAATTAATGTACTTTGTAATTCAAACACCAAAGGGAATTGGAAGGAATGTATTGGTAGTGTTGTAGTAAGTGTTTTGGAAGAATTAGATTAGTATTGTTAAGTTTAGAAAAGAAACAAAAGCAGAAGATTACACAAATCTTCCACATTCATTCCTTTACATCATCAGTCAGTCACATTCATATAGCAAAAACCTACAACTTGGTTAGACCGGGTAGTTCAGGCCCCATGACAGATTAAGATTTACTGGGCAAACAAAAAATTGGAGGTCCCCACACCCTATCAAAAAGCATTAATAAATAGATTCATTGAATGTTTACACAGTGCATTAATAAATAAAGCACAACATGCAATGTTAAAATTAACTACTTAATTTTGCCACGCACAAAACTGAATAAAATAACTGCCTTAGGAAAATGACTCAGTTGCATGGGATCTCCATAAATGTATAGCAACATGAAAGGAAGGATGTTTCAGTTTAATGGTCATGTAGACTCTTGTTTGACTAATTTTAAATACACATTTTACATTGTACCTACACTACGGTAAACTACTACTACAAAAAAAATACAGGCCATACCTATAGCTTAAGTGTGAGTCTAAGACTATCGTTAGTGGTTCTTGCAATTACAGTAATGCAGTAGGCCTACACAGGACACATCAATGTTTTGTTTGTTTGTTTGGTTTTTTTTTGGGGGGGGGAGGGTTTAAATCTTTCCTGGAACATTAAACATATGCTAAACTTCATATACTGTAAAGCTCTCTTTTATATACCCATTACACCTGTGTTTTATTGCTACCATCACATAATTATGTAACCAAAATGTATAGATATATTGATATATACATACACACACAGTGTCTCTGTCTGTCTCTCTCCCTCCCTTTCTCTCTCTCTCTCTCTCTCTATATATATATACCTGTATCTCTCTCTATATAGATATCTATATAGAAGTATACCTACACACAATTTTTCTTTCTCTATATAATGTATCTCTCTAGACAGACATAGACAGACAGACAGATATGTATCTAATAACCCCCTGGAAAAGCTCACATTTCCCCACAGGAGCTGCCATCACTTGCAAGAGATACAGACCCCTCTCTATCGGCAGCCTTATTTGGGGTCCAGAACTGCAGGAAGCATCCTGGGGGCAATGCACTTCCCCTTTTCTGCAGCCCTTGGCAGTGGGACTAAAGTACCACATGCTGCCCTATGGGAGGGATCTGGCGAGGTTTGGGGTCAGTTTAGGGTCGCACTCCCCACCCCTCCAACACACACACACGCACGCATGCACACACACGCATGTACACACACGCATGTACACTGCATCCACTGTGAGCAGCACAGCAGCCCACCCCGAGTCACCTGCCTGCCCTGAGACCTGACCCTTGGGAGGGAGGCCAGGATCAGGCTCCTTCCAGACACAGGGACATGAGAAAGAGACCAGCTGAGCAGCCAGCCACGGGGGCAGCCAGGATCCTTGCTGCTGCCTCACCCTGACCATCCCCGTAAAGCAGTCAGACAAGTTCCCAGCCACCGTCTCCAGCCGGCTCTCATGCCTTTAACTCATGATGGAGCTTCAGTGCTTTGCAGGACTTTCCCCTGCAGGCTGGGGAGCACAGTGGGCCCCTGCCCTGGCTCCTGCCCCCAGGGGTCCCCTGGACCTGGGCCCCACAGGCCAGTGCTGACATCGCAATATCCCTTGAACTTCAACCAGTGTTCTTTAGAAAAAGGATGGTCAGTTGCTCATTATAATAGAAACACAACCGTGTTCCCAAACTTTATCACCAGCCACAGATCTTTCTCATTGACTTTACAGCCCAATAGTTCTCTAATTGGTTTTAGCAATCAGTTTATTGTATAAATATTTATCATCAGATGTTTGTATAATCTGCACCTCTTCTTGAAAAAAAATGAGCTGAGGCTTTGAAACAGTATCGTGTCAATGTTCATTCTCAGCAACTGATGCTTCCAACATTCTTATTACACATTTCCAATCACAAAAAAATGACTTGTATACACACACACAAAATATAGGATCAGGCCTGCTATTGGCATATTTTATTCTCAAGTCAGCTTCCATCACCTCTCAGGAAAAGAAACTTTCAGAGAAAAAGTTGGCAAGGCTTTCTTTTTTGGGGGTAAGGAGCACAAAGAAAAAGCTTAGCCATCAAACCAGGCAGTACAAACTATGAGGCTGCATCCAGATGTGCAGGCATGTGCAATGTGTGGTGCCACAAACCAATTTGAGGCACCACAGACTGCACGCCTGGAATGTTAAAACATGCCCCACTCTACAAATTTGCAGCATGGGGACAAATTTTCCTACCAGGAAGTCCCAGGAACAAAAAAAAAAAAAAAGCACACAAAAAAGTAGCACAGTGCATGTCATGTGAGAGGAGCATGTGCTGACAGACATGGAGGCCTGAGAGAGGCTCTGGCTTCTGGCCAGAGCGTGTACACTCTTTTAGTTGCCCCCTGGCTCCTCCAGCATGCCAGAAGCTGGGAGGAGGGAGAAAGAGCAATTTCTCTGAAGCAGGGCAATTTGCCCCACACCAAAGTGCATGTGCAGTGGCATGCACTGAGGCAAAAAGTAGCGGCACAAATTTGTGCTGCTACAATTTTTGCTGCTGCAAGCACACACCCCTACATATGGGGATGCACCCTAAGAGGGCTTCTGCTAGAGCATCTGGAGAATGAGCAGGTTCAGCGCATTCATGATTCATCCTCTTTCAAGAAGGCTGCTGTAGTGTTGATATCAGAAATAAACTCACTTTATATGACCACAAATAGAAAGGAGCAATGGTCAAGACACTGCTGTTTCCTCCCAAATTCTTATGCAGCAAAGCAATCCCAGCCACACAGATAATTGAACACTAAAATACTCTATTGTCCTGTGTGGTCAGGAAAATAAGGTATTTGCCATATTGGTGTTGACACATCTACATGCTTGAAGCACAATGTCTTTTACATATAAAATAAAATAAAATAATCCTCTTTAGAGTATTTTTGCTGGAAATACTACCCTGGAAGAAATTCATGCATTTCCCAGTAATATCTATTAGTATAGCAACTGCAATGGGGGCTAGGGTGATATGGGTGCTGTGACACGTAGCTGACAGCTCAGAAATCACAAGTTTAAGGCCAAAGCAGAAGTGCTTGCGGTATGGTCCTGTCAGATTCTAACAAATCCACAAATTCTGCTAAATACCTTGTCATAAGGACATAGGAACGGAAGACTGACCTATTTGTTTTTTATTTTGGCTTGTATGTATCTGCATAAATTTGAGGCTTATTGTTCATCTGAGGGCAAGGACAGAAGAGCAGATCCCCAACGTGACCCATGCTTTGCCAGAAGCACTATGAGTTGCAATGACCCCCTGGACCCAACAGAAGTTCACTGTTGTGTCCAAGAGTTGGGGATTCCAGCTGCTGGCTGCAAGCCTCTGTAACAATGCCGCTCCCCCCTCCCAGCCTGGACACCATTTTCAGATTGGGAGAGGGGGAAAGAGAGCAGAGGGAGCTCATTCTTGGGGTTCCCTGAGATGGGGGGGCTCCAATCCAGCCCCCCACCATCCAGCACCAGCTGAAAAAATCTCAGACCAAACCCCCTCCACTCCCTTTGCCCTCTCCCATTCTGAAAACAGTGGCAGGCTGGGAGCTCTGCAGACACACATTACAGCACATGCTCTGTTTTAGAGAGTGTTCATCTGAACCCTCATGCACTAACATACTAAGTATACTGTTATGCAATGAGGGTTCATATTGTTTCAGGATTGGGCCCTTTTAAAGCAGTCTGCAGCTGCACACCTCTATTTGGTCAGAGCTGTAGACCATTTTCTGGGGCCAGATCAGGCTAAAATTGTCACTTCTGTCTGTGCCCCTGAGTTTGCAAAGCTTGACTTTCCTTTTGAGAAAACAGGAATAAAAATACAGGTTTCCCTTGATTTATGCTGTACATGCGTTCCTGTAGAAGGGCGCATATATTGAATTTACATAAAGTGAACCCACTTTACAATGTAACAAATAGGGATGGATTCCCATGGTGGTGAGGGAGGGAAGGAGGGAGGGAGTGAGTGAGGCTGGGACTCAGGAAGGGGTGCTGCTCCTGGGGCTGCACAAGACAGCAAAGCAGAGGGAACAGAGCGGCACTCACCCCAGCCCCAGCTGCAGCGGGCCTGAGTGCGGCCGGCACCAGCTGCCTGCAGCCACTGGGCTGCACCGTGCACCACCTGTCCCCACTCACCTCTGCTTCTGGGCTATGTCAATATGGGTATTTATTGTCAACCTTAAAGTTACCCTTGGCTAGTCCAAGTCACTTGTGCCACCCTTCCACATTTATAGCATACCTTGCAGCCTACAGAACCATTCATACTGTGCTATTTGTAAAAAGAAGCACTGATGTGAATTGAGCTGCAGACTACTTTTCTCTCTTTCCAGGCATGTCTCTATTAATAGGCAGGAAAGAGAATGGAATTGGGATGTAGAAGGGATGGTAGTCAGGAATATGGATTTGTAGAACCACTGCATGCTGATTTCCTGTGCTTGAGCCTGGAAATACTTGGGTAAATTTCAAGTACACTGAAAAAAAGAGAGAGGCAAGATGCCATTAATTTCATCACAGAGTTTCCAAGGTCCAGTGCAACTGCTGACAGGGGTCAAGTGTAGAGGTTTACAATATAAATGGCTAGCAGGCCTGTGGGTGACTTCAACGAGCCATGTAGGCATAACTTTAGAATATATAGGCCATGTGTAGAGGAAACGAGAGACATGCGTGCACAACACTTTAAAGCGGGTTAAATGCTTTTGCACCACTTTAATGGTGTTGGTGTTTGCATGTGCAAGTGCTGCATTGTGCAGGAATTCCAGCCACTGTAGCAAATTCGGCAGTGTAATGAGCCTTAAATGACTTGAGGTGCAGCAAACAAAAACTCCTTTAAGGATTTTTAGTTTGCTGCCCTACAGCCACAAAGTGAAGCACTGGGCTCCGTGCAGCTCAGGGGGTCTGCAGAAAGCCTGTGTAGGCAGCCTGGCAGCAGCCTGGGAAAACAGGCTCTGCCCAAGAAAAGCAGTGAGCCTGATTTTTTTTTTTTCCCCTGGAGCGTAGCTGCCTGTCTGAGCTGCACGGGAGCCCGGTGCTTCCCTCCGTGGCTGCGGTGCCCCCTGGAACCACCCGAGCTGGGTGCCTGTGGGTGGGTGCCACCTGGGGGCGCTGCCACTGACACTGAGAGAAGTACCAGTCCCTCCCACGTGCATACAGCTCAGGGACCACTCCCCCTGCTGGCAGCTCGCCCTCCCCTCCCCACCACCAGAGAGGTAGGTAAATTTGGGTGTGTGCACAACACAGGAGTTTAAAGGGCCCCAAATTGAAGCAGTGTTTTTAAAAACCCACCACTTCAATTTAGGGCCCCTGTTTCATCTACACACATCCCATATCTACATAGTAAACTTCCTGTCCCCAGTGGCAGCACCTTCTGGGATACCATGTGATCCAGGTAAGCTGCATCCTAAGCTGGAAGGAGCACAGCTGCATCCTAGAATCATAGAAAGTGAGGGTTGGAAGGGACCTCAGGTCATCCAGGCCAACTCCCTGCTCAAAGAAGGACCATCCCCAACCAAATCATCCCAGCCAAAGCCTTGTCTAGCCAGGGTTTTGAAAACATCCAAGGATGGAGCTTCTTTCACCTCTCTGAGTAACCTGTTCCAGTGTTTTGCTACTCTCCTAGAGATAAAATTCTTCCAGTATCTAACCTGAACATCCCTTGCTGCAACTTGAGACCATTGCTCCTAGTTCTATCATCTGCCACCACTGACAACAGACTAGCTCCATCCTCTTGTGAACCCTCTTTCAGGTAGCTGAAGGCTGCTATTACATCTTTTCTCAGTCTCCTCTTCTCTAAACTAAATAAGCCCAGTTCTCTCAGCCTTTCTTCATAAGTTATGTTCCCCCAGCCCCCTCGCCCTCCACTGGACTCTCTCCAATTTGTCCACATCCTTTCTGTAGTGGGGGGCCCAAAACTTATATTCTTCCCTAGTTATTTGTCCAAGTTTCCACTTCTTATAAGTGTACTCCTTTTTATGATTTGGTTCCACTCCTTTTTATAATTTAGTTTACTGAAGAGTTCTCTACTAAGCCAAGCTGGTCTACTGCCATACTTGCTAGCTTTCCTACACATCGGGATGGTCTGTTCCTGTACTCTCGGTAAGGTTTCTTTGAATACAGCCAGCTTTTCTGGACTCCTCTCCCCCTCAGTCTGGCTCCCCAGGGGATCCTGCCAGAAAAGTGAGTCGAAGTCTGTTTTTCTGAAGTCCAGAGTCCTTACTCTGCTGGTCTCCATCCTTCCTTTCCTCAGGATCCTGAACTCAATCACCTCTTGGGCACTGCTGCCAAGATTGCCATCCACTATTACTTTCCCCACCAATTCTTGCCTTTTTGTGAGCTGCAGATCAAGAAGAGCACAGCCCCTAACTGGCCACTCCAGCACTTCCTGTATCAGAAAGTTGTCCCCAACACTCTCCAAAAACTTCCTGAATTGCCTGTGCACTGCTGTATTGCCATCCCAGTAGATGTGAGGGTGATTGAAGTCCCCCATGAGAACCAGGGCCTGTGATTGGGAAACTTCTGCCAACTGTTTGATGAAAGCCTCATCCACCACTTCCTCCTGGTCTGGTGTCCTATAGCAGCCCCCCACCATGACATCACCCTTATTACTCTCCCCTCTAACCTGAACCCAGAGACTTTCAACAGGCCTAGCTCCAGTTTCATACTGGAGCACTGAGCAGTCATACAGCTCTTTTACATAAATGCAACTCCTCTTCCTCTTCTCCCCTGCCTCTCCTTCCTGAACAGTTTATACCCATCCATGACAGTGCTCCAGTCATGCACGCTCCCACCACGTCTCTGTTATTCCAATTATGTCATAGTTCCTTGAAAGTACAAGGGCTTCCAGTTCTTCCTGCTTGTTTCCCAGGCTCCATGCATTTGTGTACAGGCACTTGAGGTAACTAGTGATTGCCCTGAATTCTCAGGAAGTATGACAGCCCCTCCCCCGTTGCCCCTTTCTACTTGTTCTTCCTCCAGGTCTCCTGTTTCACCACTTACCTCAGGGCTTTGGTCTCCATCCCCCAGTGAACCTAGTTTAAAGCCCTCCTCAAAAGGTTAGTGAGCCTGTCTGTAAAGATGTTCTTCCCTCTCTTTGTCAGGTGGATCCCATCTCTTCCCAGCAATCCACCTTGGAACAACATCCCCTGGTCAAAGAAGCCAAATCCCTGTTGGTGATATCACATGTGCAGTCAGGTATTGATCTGCAGGATGCACCTGCTCCTGTGCAGGCCCTTTCCCTTGACTGGGAAGATCAACAAGAACACAACCTGAGACCCAGACCCCCTCACCCTTGCACCCAGAGCCCTGTAGTCACTCTTGATATGTTCAGGGTCTCCCCTGGCAGTATCACTGGTGCCCACATGGATGAGTAGCATGGGATAGTAGTCAGAGGGCCAGATGAGCCTCGGTAGTCCCTCTGTTACATCTCAGATCTGGGGTCCGGGCAAGCAGCAGACCTCCCAAGACAACAGGTCAGGTTGGCAGATGACTCCCTCTGTTCCTCACAGAAGGGAGTCTCCAATCACCACCACCCGTCACTTCTTGGTGGCAGTCATCTCAATCCTTTTCACTTTGATGAGGCCTGGCCTGTCTTCCTCTATCAAGAGAATATGGTCTTCCCTGTCTGCTGCTAGGGCTCCGTATCTGTTCTTCAGATGAATGACTGCAGGTGGAAGTGAAGATCTCAGCTTGCTGCCAGAAGTCACAAGCCTTCATCTTCCACCCTCTTAGGTGTCCACATGATGCTACAGGCTTATTAGCACTGCTGAGTAACAGGGCCTCTTAGTGAACCTCCATGCTTACTAGCTTGCCAGCAAAGCTTGCAAATGCAGATATACTACTTTCAGTCAAGGAGGCAACCCTCTCATGGTATGCTTGAGGGCACCACTGCCAGGCACAGTAGGTGTTTATACACATACCTTTTCATTTGGCAGCGGCCCAGAGATCCACCACTTCTGATTAATCGAGTCTGCTCCGCACATGAGCTGACATGCACTGCGCTGCATGCAGTTTTATAAGCGGCGAAATGCATGTCTGCACGCAGAAAATGGTAGCAGTGCACTTTTGAACTAAAGCACCTCCAATGTGTTTTCATTCAAAAGCATTCTGCCACCATTTTCTCAGCACTGACATGCTTTTTGCCGCTTATACAACCGCAAGCATTGCAGCTCTGGGTGCTTTTCAGACTGCCCAGTGCTGCAGGGCTTGCATGTCTAAAAATGCCCAGTAAGTTTACAACATCAGAAATGGACTAAGAATATTCCCCTTGAGAGTCCATACAGGGAGGCTAGTGTGCTGCAAATATATAACCTAATATACTGCATACAAATTATTTCATCGGGACAAATACCACGAATTAAATTTTTCGTGAAGTGAAAAATATTATTTTTGCTACTCTCAGTAAAGATTCAGTTACTGGTGAAAGATGTTTTGTAATAGTCTGCTACTTCCATAATTTCTTGCTCTGATGGAAAATTAACTATTTAATGAACAATTGCACAATTATACTGTTGCTTCTAATTGTTTCAGGAAGAGAGATGTTCAGAGAACTGAGTTGGAACAAAGGCTGAGGTCCTGCACTGCAAAGAATCTGGTTTCCCTCAAAAGGGTGGCGACAATGAATGTAAATAGTCTAGTAATTAAGCTCCAACACTATTTCAGTTTTATTGTGTAATGAAAAGTGAATGTAAATTGGGCTCTCATTGCTGAAGTGCTATGAACACACATTTCACTGACAAATTACTAGAGCATGTTACTAAGGATCCAAGGGCTGATTTTCATCTCACATCACGGTAAACCCAGAGCAACTCTTCTGACGTTACTGGAATTTCTCTAGCTTAATACAGGGTGACTGGGCTCCGAATATCCACAACTTCCCTTCCTCAAACCTGGAACATTTCAGAATACTTAAATATGTTTGAAAACCACATGACGTGCTATGCTATGGTTTTTAAATGACCATCATACTATAGACATCTCAAGTGCTTTGCAAAGCAACATGCTAATGTAAAACCCTACCCTACGTGCATCTAATGACACAGAGCTGCAAGGGTTTCTTGAGACCTGATACTGCTTTCATTAGAGTAAAAAGTTTACAACCCTGCTTGGCCTAGATGTGGAAGGGGGTCGCTTTTGCACAGGGAACACACTGAATTATTCCAAAAAACAGGGACAAAGCATTAACTGAGCCATGAAAGGAAAGATAGAAATATTTTCTTCTTTTTCCCACATTATTCCAGGAGAGTATGAGGGACTCATCAGCTGACAGACAGCTGAGGGAACTAAATGACCCATGCACCCCACACAGAAATCTCAGCTGATTACCCAATGCCATTTCTGTGGCAGTTCTTGTAGACAGTCACATACCCTATAAACCAAATCTAGTACCACAAAACAGTTCCCATCATACTACTGTAACTCAACAGGACATCAGTATGTGGTGGACATTCAACTCTTTTGTCTATATTTAGGGACCTACTCAGGCTACCAAGCAGTTGACATAGTCTTCTGCTGATCGGGGCATGACCTATCTGAAGCCCACAATGTATGTATTCAGTGAACCACTGGACTCCACGATCAAAATCTGGGCTCATTTCCCAATAAGAGTGCAGGGTTGCCAGTGGCCAGTCCAAGAGAAATCTGAAGGCTTCTTGAACTGATTTTAATGAAAAACATTTACTCTTCTCTAGCAGTAGAATGATACCACCTAAGAAGAGAGTCATGCTAAATCAGGTAAGTTATTTAAATAGCTTCATTAAAATGGGTTTTAAACAACTTCAAACAGATGCAACATCCAATACACTTACTTTTCACAGCTATAGGAACATAATATAAACTGTTTCTTTGACCATAAAAGTTGGGATTAAATACAAAGACTGGCTCTTACACAGAAAGCACTTTACTATGGAGATTAGCCTTGGTTCCCCATTTACAAATAGAGAAATGAAGGGATAAGCATTAAGCAAGCTTCTTTACCTGTTTGAGTCCAACCAACAAACTACTAACAGAGCTGGGTCGCACAGGCCCTGGGCAGTAGAGTACACTGTTTTTCATTCCACCCTGTAGACAAAACTCGTTCAAGCACATGATATAATTTTTTTGTTACTAATAGAGAGTAAGATTTCCAAGTGGTTGACTATAGTTGTACTCTTAAGTCCACAGTGGAGACATCTGAAAACCAGGCCTTTTTTTTCTTTTTTTAAAAACAAGGACAGAGCACTCAAGAGCTCTAGAAAAATTAAACACGTATGTAAGTCCCTAACAGTAAGTATCCAGTCTTGAACTATTTGGGTCAAAGATTATCCAAAACTCTTTAAATACGAGCATGAATGTCAGTCTAAGTTGTACATGACGTAAAAAATAGAGTTGCCAAAGGGTTGTGAAATGTGAGCATGCCTTTAAATTGCCCAGACTGTACTAGATACTTTCTAAACTGTAAGAAGAAACCTATAATGACAATTTTTTAAAAAATTATATAAAAATTCAATGTTTTTTGAAGTAAAGATACTAAAGGTTTTTAAGAAACCTCCAGTGACAATTTATTAGTATACCCACCTTATGTAGAAACAAACTACTGTACCACCTAAACTTGTAAAAAACTTCAGCGATAATAAATTGTCTCTCTAAAAATATAAATGTGTCTAAGCTGGCATAAGAGCATCCTCAGCTTTCATCAGAATTCAAGACACTTTGTATTCTGTTATACTTGCACATCATTAGAGTGATCCAAACCAATCATGTCTAGAAGCACTATGTCAAACTGTAAAATGCAACTAATTCTCTGCACATAGTAGGATATTTAACAGGTGCACCAATACATTTCCCTCTGTAAAAAGAAAAGTTTCAAATCCTTTAAGAACAGAAGTTTTGCATAGTTAGTCAGGACTCAGAATTCCCATTGCACAGAATGTCCCATTTTTTTAAAAAAGAAAGAAAACATGTTCTACATTGGAAAGAGGCTTCAACATTTCCCACAAAAATAAAATGACATTTTGATATGTTTTTAAAATGACATGTGATGCTCCCTCATTCCTGTTTTCAGGCTGCCATAATGGCTGGAATCTCACAGCCCTGTTCAAACCAGGGCTCCCAGCTTACAGCTCCTTGGCAAGCAACTTCGAAGTCCAAAGAGCTCTGGCTCAAGCTGAGGCTTCCAGCTTCCGCACTTTGTGACAGGAATCAGAGGGATGGCCTTCCTGGTTTCTAGTGGAAGAGAGAAAACCGAGGCACTGACACGACATCCATCAAGCTTAATACATTGACAATTGTTAACATTTACAAGCCACCCAATGAAAAATGGCCCCATTCAGCTTTACCAACTGCTGAACACCCATGCATGTATGTCAGAGACTTCAACAGTCGTCATATGGAATGGGGGTCTGAAGCCAGGGACAAAAACAGGGAAGCCTCAACAGACTAGATGTCAGCAGAGGATGTACAGTGTGTGTACGATGCTAAATAATGTGGTACTTTTAGGTCTGCAAGGTGAGGACAGGACTATAACCTGGATCTCACCTTTGTTTTGACCAACAGGGATGGTGCTCCTCTCCTTATGTCTAGAAATGTGCTTTCTGACTTCCCACACAGCCAATATCAGCCAGTTATCAGTTATGCTGGGGTCAAAATCCCTATTGTGCAGTCAAAATAGGAGGTGAGGTGGAGATTTGGCAGGGCAGACTTCTCCAGGTTCACAGCTGAAGCTGAAAAAACTATTCACTGAATCCACCCAACGCCAAAGGAGCATGACCACTTTGCAGCCCTTCTCATCACCGCCACAAAAAACCGACATCCCATGTGGATATGGGGAGACATGCATTTCTTGTTGGAACTGAGTGTGGGAACCTCTGTGAGAGTGTGAGAACAATACCAACAGTCGGGGGATCCTGCACTGGCAACAGCCTTGCTTGGGTCCCTGGACACAGCCAGGCACCAGAAATAGCTGGAGCGTGTGGCATCCTTGGATTTCATGCATTCAAGCTGCCAAGCCTGGAACCTTCTGAGGAAACTTGGAGCAACTAACCCTGCAGCAGCTGTGAATCCACAGGTCAAACTGGATGCCGTTGCCACAAAGCTGGTCGTGAAATCCCAGAGACCACTTGACAAGCATTACAAACAGGACGCCAGGTGGCAACTGGAGGAGTCAATGGCCAACTGCCCAGAATGCTCTGAACTCTTGGACAGTCTCTCAACCAAGGACTTTAGGGCTGGTCTGATTGCAATAAAAAGAGGGAAAGCTGCAGGGAAAGATGGAATCGCTCCAGACCTCCTGCAGCATCTTGGACTGATGGCTCAAAAATGGCTTCTGCGTTTATATTCAAACATAATGGAGAGAGGCCAAATCCCTCAGATCTGGCATGAAGCAATGGTTTTTGCTTTGCTGAAACTGGGGAAACCAGCCAGCAATTCCAGGAGCTACAGGCCAATACCATTGCTTTGTTCAACTTACAAACTACTAGAGCAGCTCATCCTCCAAAGGATTAGCCCAGGGGTGGGCAAAGTCTGGCCCCTGGGCTGGATCTGGTTGGCAGTGGACTCCTTCCCAGTCACTCCTGCCTGCGTGGCCAGGGCCAGTTTCCATGGAGACCCCAGCAGCAGCCATGCTGTGATAGTGGGGGCTGGGGTTTCTATGGAGACTGGCCCCAGCAGCGCTGGCAGGCAGCAGTGGCACCAACCTCTTCCTGGTGAGAGGGTTGTGGGGGATCTGCAGCCTGAATGCTCTGGGCAGGGACATGCAAGCAGTGGATGGTGGCTCTGCCCCAGCTGTGGACCATGCTGTAACTGCTGCGAGAAACCAGGGCAGAGCCATGATCTGCTGCCTGCACATCCCTGCCTGGAGCATGCAAGCTGCAGATTGCCCTGGCTCTGGACCACGCTGTCATCACTGCAATATCCCAGCCTGGCTCCAGAATAAACATCTAATTTCTGATCCCACAATAAATCCTCCTGGCTTTGATTTTCTGCAAAAAACATGGAAAGCTCTAAATCAGATTCGAATTGGGCACGGATGCTGTGGTCACGTGATGCACAAATGATGTATTAGGAGTTCTGCAAAATGTGACTGGCAATCCTGATCAAACTATGGACCACATAAGAACACTCTCCCCTCTATACAAATGTGATGGTAAGATTGTTGAGATAATCAGTCTAATGATCTTGATAACTCACTTTAAACTGGGCTTACAATTGTTGCTCCAGGTCAGCTATATGAAAGAAGTAGTAGTGGAAGATATCAACATTTTAGACACGTCTTTATCACCACACCAGGCAGGCCTGTTTTGAAACATGATGTGCTGCTTCCCATGCAGTCTCCCCTACCAAAACTGGAAGCAGGGTAGACATCTTAGCACAACACTTGGGTGGAGAGGGGGTAGGTGCAGAAAAACACAAAGGGCAGATATATTGCTTCAGATACAAGAGGCAGTACAGCTAAAGCAGCATGCCATGTTGCAGCACAGTAACTAAAAGGTATAAACGGGCTTTGATGAAACCCCACTAGAAATTCCTCAGGAACTCTTAATATTATCAAAGAAAATATTCATCAAAAAATAGCTGACAAGGTCCTGGGATGAAGATATAGGACCTTATCCTACTGGTAAAAAAAAAAATCCAGATACGTTACTGATCATCTAAAACTAAGATACCGTGCTTCCAATTTTTTATTAATTCTTATTATGCAATAAGAAGAGCTGGTAATACTTCTAGATAACACAAAATTAACCTCCTTACGTCAAAATAGAATGAATTTATATTTTCTATTAAAACTTTCCATGCTCCCACCCCTACCTTATTCCCCATCAGTGCCCAAAAGAAAGAACAGGAAAGAGAATCTTGACTTCGGGGGGGGGTCTTAACAAAATTAGCTTTCAGTTCTACAACGTGAATGTTCCAGAATTTTACATTTATCTTTCTAATAGGAAAACTGATCTGAAAATATCAGCTGATTTGCAAAAAAAGTCCTACCATTCCTGTTTTGGATGTGGTTCCATCATGGCAGCTAGAATGGGTGTGCCAATATAGACCAGTTGCAAGTGCTTTTAACCACCAGACTGTCTAACTCACTGTGCAGCAAATTTAGACAATAACACCCACAGAATTGAGAAAGAAAAGGTTATTGGAGAGAAAACTAAGCAAATATTTTGCCATTTGGAATCTAAAATCCTTTTCTGTTTTTGGTCCTTACAAATCCAGAAGCACCCATAAGTTTCCTGTGCTTCTATGTGCGACTCAGCCTACTTATTTTCATGGCATCGTACCTATCAAAGTTTTCAATCTCATCCATTTCTGTGGATAATTACACCATTATCATCAGGACCAATATATTACAACACACAGGCAGAGATGCCTATAACTAACTGCATCTGAGCAGTCAGGTTTCCAAAACATGTACCTTCACCCACATTTCTGAATCTCTCTCTGTTTATGTCACAATCATGCAATGGAGGTTACAGCCCCCAAATCTTGCCTCCATGTCATTAAAATCCCATACCAATAACACTGTAGTTATAAGAGAACAAAATCTGAGAAGTGATTTGTGCTTTAAAAAGTGTGACTCCACTTGTTTTTCCTTATAGATAACATATAAGATACTGTCCTCATATTATCTGTGAGGATAATATAACATGATATACATAAGCTATGACACTATGGCTAGGTACAGACAGTCAAAAAGCCTGAGGCTGAATTGATTCAGTTTTTGCAGGTTAGTCGAATCTGCACAAATGAAATGGAAACAGAAGTGAACACAGCCACATGCCTACAGTAGCTCAGGCCAGAAGCTGGGGCGGGCACTAGAGCAGCTCTCTGGCTATGTATTCACTTCCTCTTCCTGCTGCCCCCAAAGTCTGAGATCTGCAGTACAACATCGCAGCAGCTGGACTCTGCAAGGATGCTCATCGCTTCCTCTTCCTGCTTCCAGGTGCCTCTAGGATTTGTAGTCCACAGTTGCAGCCAGCAGTAAGTTTGAGTGGGGGAAGGGGTATTTAACCCCCTCTCCATGGCCCCAGACCCCAGGCAGGGTTTGCCTGGAGGGGACAGTCCTGCCTCCAGCCCTCCCAAAGACTGGGCTGCATCCCCAGTCAGGCTTGCCTCTCCCCCACACCCCTCCCCTTGTCAGCCAGCCTGCACTGCTCCTGCTAGGGAGCAGAGGGGCAGGCCAGCCCTGTTCTCTGGAGCAGACAGCACAGCCCAGCCCAGGGCTGCAAAGCATGCTGGGGGAATTTGATTTAACTTGAACCAGGAAGGCATCTGTGACTGACGTTTCATAAACCAGTTTGACCCAAATCAGTTAAGTCTGATACTACATTCAACCAGGTTTATCCTAAACCAGTTTCAGCCATTTTAAAAATGGTTTATGTACATTGAGCTTCTCTTCTGTTACAGGTTTAAACCAGTTTCTGATCACTTAAACTGGTTTATGTGTAACTTCTGTCCCTAGCCTACATGACTAATTGGAAGTCACTTCCTGCTTCCAGTTTTACCACTAGATATATTAATAATATTTTCTTTAAAAGATAAATTACAACTAATGCCAAAATCCTGTGTGGGCAGAACCCTATGCTTGCATAAAGTCCCATTGTTTTCAACAAGACTCTGTGTAAAAGGCACAGGTGGACCCACATGGTTTCAGTTACAACTAGAAGCTCAAGATAAAGATATAGCAAGAAATTGTGCTAAAATTGTCAGAAAAATCAGCATTTAGTCACATATGTGAAGTAACCCGAACACTGTGTTAGTCTTATCAACCTAAAATATCTCCTAACATTTCTAAGTATGGATCTGTGAAAAAATCCTAATAATGGCTTCTTCTAGTATGCCAAATAGAAAATTCTCTCTTTGGCCTCAGGCTAAGCTTCAGAGAGGGGACACCAATGACAATCTGCATTCTAAGATATAAATGGCTACTTCTTTTTTAGTTTTAGGAGTTTGGCTGTAGCCTAAATAATCAAAATTTTCTCATTCACAGATGTAACACCCATGGGGAAAAAAGGTGGCCAATGAACGATGTATCCAACAAACCTAGCAACTTTATACTCATAAATGGATCTCAAGGATATTAGATATTTAGCATTTACTACCAGTTCAGTTAGTTGCCCTGGAAACTGAAATCAGGTATTTTTATAACTTCCACCACAGAACTAAGATTGAGTTCCATTAGAAATTCAACAATCACCATCCCTCCATCCGACTTTTTCTAGAATACTGCAGCACCAACATCTTTTTAGACACGATGATCAGTATCCAGAATGATAAAATACAGACCACATTATACAAGAAACCCACAGACCAACATAAATCACCCTAAGCACACCAAAAAAGTTGTGATATACAGCCAAGCCCTCAGATACCACCAAATTTGCATTGAAAAGAACAACCAGGATTGCCACCTCACCAATCCTAAAAAGGATTTCACCCAACAAGGACATCCTCCAGAGAGATAGATCACATGTTTGAAAAAGCCACCCGGATACCATGTAAAGAACTGCTGCAGTACAGAAGAAAACCCCCCACAAATCGCACACCACTGGTTATGACATATCACCCCTCCCTCGAACCCGTACAGAAAATCCTCAAACAATTGCAACCCATACTAGAAAGAGACCCTGTTCTTAAAGAGATCTTCCTAGAGCCACCCATCCTAGCTTTCAAACAAGCACCGAACCTCACTAACGTCATCACCAGAAGCAAACTTCCTCAAGCCCAGAATACACCAAATGGATCCAGACCGTGCCAGGACAAGAAATGCAAAACCTGCCAACACATCTCCACCCCCCACACAATTACTACACCCCACAAGAGAGCCATCAGCATTCCCAGATCTTATGGCTTCACATCCAGAAGTGTAATATATCTCATCCAGTGCACCAAATGCCCTAACAGAAAATACGTAGGAGAGACCAAACAACAACTGCGCACCAGAATGAACGCACACCGGAAATCTATCAAAGACAGGAATACCCAGTTACCTGTGGCGGCACATTTCTCACAAGAAAACCACTCTCTCTCCAATCTCTCAGTTCTGATCCTCAAAGAAAACTTACAAAACACTTCCCAGAGATGAACCTATGAACTCCACTTTATCAACCTCCTGGATACTAAAAATCATGGACTAAATATAGACATTGGATTTATGACACATTATAACCTGCCTGACCTCTGACTCCCCAGGTACTTCTCCACTATTCATCCCCCTTCTCTCCCCCACACCCAGCCTGTCTCTCACCCATTGACTCTTCAATCTACATTTTCACTGACTACCTGTCTTGTATGCGTACCAGCCCAGCCGCTGGCTTCTTTACTTTTCATTCCATCCAGGAAGAGCACACACCAACTGCTGAAACTTCCTTAGCCTGATGGAGGGTTTTTGAACCCGAAAGCTTGCTTAAAAATGTTGTTTTCCAACTATTTAAGTTGGTCTCATAAAAGATATCAGATTCACCCAAAGAACCTTGTCTGTCGTCATCACAGAACTAAAAGATTTTTGGTACATTTCCTACTTTTGCTTCCCCGTATGTAAGATGAGGATAATGACTGAAATGAGAACAAAATGATGTTATTAGGAGTGAGACATTATATCTGTATCCTAAGACTCTTTGGTTTCATGTAAGTGTCTTTCAAAAGAGAACCAGGGTCATTTGGTTTAAATGGAGCCATGTTTGCCCTGAAAATACCCTGGGTATGGATATGAACTTAGATGGTTATTCAAGAAATAAACATTTTCTGGCCATTTCTATGGAAGCTATTAGAAAGGGTTACACAGTTCTTAGACAATGACAAATACATCAATGCTGCCAGCCGTCTGTGGCTGTCGCTATGGTGAAGTCCAACCTCATTCTTTAATTTTTCTGCTATTTTAACCTTCCTCTGCAATCCCTGCCTCCCATTTTATGTGTTTTTCATGAGAAGCATTCCTGCAGTATCAAAGTGGAATACACTTTGCCCTTTCATAGTCTGATTTACTGCATTTCAACTCTATGAATCTCTTAGAGCAGGAATCCAGGAAACAGAAATGGGAGCCTATTTTTCCTTTATCTTTATTCACATGACAAGTGGTATTAGAGAATTTCATGGGCTCACATGACTCCAACTCTGTCTCAACTTTAGTTTTTTTATTAATCTGTAATATCCATCACACTGAATGATGGCAGATGAAATTCAATGTTAACAAATTTAAGTTAACACAGGGAATACTATGTACTATCCATGCCCAGAGTTGGATTCCAAATTAACTATGACCACTCAAAAAGATCTACGCATCACTGTGCTCAGTTGATGAAAACTTCTGCTCACAGTGCACTGATCATGAAAAAAGCAAAAGGCACCAAGGCAAAAAGAAGCGGAGTGAGATAATTCTGGAAAATGTCAGTCATGAAATAAGGCTATGGGATACCCTCTTCTCAAGCACCTTATTTATTTCTGGCCAGCCCACCTGAAAAAATGATAGAGCAGAAGTACAAAAGGCCCAGAGACTGACAATGGACACAATCTGACAAAGAGAGGGAAAAGCATCTTCACAAACAGGCTTGCTAACCTAGTGAGGAGGGTTTTAAACTAGGTTCCTTGTGGGGGATGGAGACCAAACCCCTGAGGTACATGGGGAAGCAGGAGACCTGGAAGAAGAGCTAGCAGAAAGGGGCAACAGGGGAAGTGTTCTCATACTTCCTGAGAAATCAGGGCAATCACTAGTTACCTCAAGTGCCTCTATACAAATGCACAGAGCCTGGGGAAAAGCAGGAAGAATTGGAAGCCCTTGCACTTTTGAGGAACTATGCTGTGACTGGAATAGGAGATGTGGTGGGAGCTCGCATGACTGGAGCACTGCCATGGATGGGTACAAACTGTTCAGGAAGGACAGGCAGGGGAGAAGAGGAGGCGGAGTTACACTTTACATAAAAGAGCCATAGGACTGCTCAGAGCTCCAGTATGAAACTGGAGATAGGCCTGTTGAAAGTCTCTGGGTTAAGGTTAGAGGGGAGAGCAACAAGGGTGATGTTGTGGTGTGTGTTTGCTATAGAGCACCAGACCAGGAGGATGAGGTGGATGAGGCTTTCTTTAAACAGCTAGTGGAAGTTTCCCAGTCACAAGACCTAGTCCTCACAGGGGACTTCAGACACCCTGACATCTGCTGGGAGGGCAATACAGCAGTGCACAGGCAGTCATGAAAGTTTTTGGAGAGTGTTGGAGACAACTTCCTTGAGCTGGAGTGGCCAAATAGGGGCTGTGGTCATCTTGACCTGCTTCTCACAAACAGCCAAGAATTGGTGAGCAATGTAGTAGTGGATGGCAACTTTCGCAGCAGCGACCACGAGAGGATTGAGTTCAGGATCCTGAGGAAAGACAGGATGGAGAGCAGCAGAGTACGGACCCAGGACTTCATAGATTTCATAGACATTAGGGCTGGAAGGGACCTTGGGAGATCAATGAGTCTAGCCCCCTGCCCCAAGGGCAGGAAATCAGCTAGGGTCAAAGGATCCCAGCAAGATAAGTGTCCAAACACTTCTTAAACGAGTCCAGAATAGGTGCTTGCACCACCTCTGGAGGGAGCCTATACTAGGCCCTGGGGGCTCAGACAGGAATGAAGTTTTTCCTTATGTCCAGCCTAAAACAGTCTTGGAGGAGTTTGTGACCGTTGGTCCTTGTCATCCTTTGAGGCGCACTAGTGAACAGACATTCCCCCAGATCCTGATGCACACCCCTGATGTATTTATAGGCTGTCACCAGGTCATCCCTGAGCCTGTGCTTTTCCAGGCTGAAGATTCATAGATTCATAGATGTTAGGGTCGGAAGGGACCTCAATAGATCATCGAGTCCGACCCCCTGCATAGGCAGGAAAGAGTGCTGGGTCTAGATGACCCCAGCTAGATGCATATCCAGAGTCCTGTGGCTCTCAGCTTCTCTTCATAAGGCCTATTCTGCTGCCCTCTGATCATGTGTGTGGCTCTCCTCTGGATTCTCTCAAGCTTCTCCATGTCCTTCCTGAATTGTGGAGCCCAGAATTGGATGCAGAACTCCAGCTGCGGCCTCACCAAGGCTGAGAACAGCCGGAGGATGACATCCTGAGATTTACCTGAGAAGCATCTGTGGCTGCAAGCCAGAGTTTGGTTTGCTTTACCAGCAGCAACATCACATTGGTGGCTCATTTTCATCTTGAGGTCAATCATGACCCCCAAGTCTCTTTCAGCCTTGGTGCTAATTAGCATAACACTACCGAGCCTATAAGCATTCTACAGGGGGTTTTTTGCCAAGGCGGAGTACCTTACATTTGTTGGTATTGAAAGTCATCAGGTTTGTATCTGCCCACCTTTTCAGGCTATCCAAGTCAGCCTGGATCACCAACCTCACTATCCTCCAGTGTGAATGCTCTATCCCAAAGTTTGGTGTCATCAGCAAACTTTGCTGGTCCACTTCTGACACCTGTATCCATGTTGTTGATAAAGGCGTTAAAGAGAACAGGTCCAAGGACAGAGCCTTGAGGGCCGGCACTGGTCACAGAGTGCCATGATAATTCACTTCCTTTGACCACCACTCTCTGAGTCTGGCCTCGGAGCCAATTCTCCAGCCACCGGGCTGTGTTGTAGCCAAGACCACAGTTGGCCAATTTTTCCAAGAGGAGCTCATGGGACACGAAATCAAAGGCTCTTTTGAAGTACAAATCTATGATGTCAATCTCTTCTCCCTTCTCTCCACCAGGAGTTTTTGAAAATCTTTGCCAGTGGCTGGGCTATGACTCCTACCAGCTCCTTAAGTACTCTGGGGTGCAATCCATCATCAGGACCCGCTGACTTGAAGGTGTCCAGCCTCTCAGGGTGTTCCTTTACAAGGTCTACACCAATGCTGAGTATAAATTCACCCGCACCCTGGCCGTCCCACATCTCACTAGGCAGGGTGGATCCTTTGGGTTGATGAAAAACTGAAGCAAAGTACCCATTAAGCAGGTTAGCTTTTTCCTGGGTGTCAGTTGTCAGTTAACTTCAGAAAAGCAGACTTCAGCTTGTCCGGGGAACTCATGGACAGGATCCCCTGGGAAGCCAGTTTCAGGGGGAGAAGAGTACAGGACAGCTGGCTGTACTTTAAAGAAGCTGAAAAGATTGGGACTGTTTCTTTTAACAGGAATCAATTTCATAGATTCATAGATTCATAGATGTTAGGGTCGGAAGGGACCTCAACAGATCATCGAGTCCGACCCCCTGCATAAGCAGGAAAGAGTGCTGGGTCTAGATGACCCCAGCTAGATACTCATCTAACCTCCTCTTGAAGACCCCCAGGGTAGGGGAGAGCACCACCTCCCTTGGGAGCCCGTTCCAGACCTTGGCCACTCGAACTGTGAAGAAGTTCCTCCTAATGTTCAATCTAAATCTGCTCTCTGCTAGCTTGTGGCCATTGTTTCTTGTAACCCCCGGGGCCGCCTTGGTGAATAAATACTCACCAATTCCCTTCTGTGCCCCTGTGATGAACTTATAGGCAGCCACAAGGTCTCCTCTCAACCTTCTCTTGCGGAGGCTGAAAAGGTCCAGTTTCTCTAGTCTCTCCTCGTAGGGCTTGGTCTGCAGGCCCTTGACCATATGAGTTGCCCTTCTCTGGACCCTCTCCAGGTTATCCGCATCCTTCTTGAAGTGTGGCGCCCAGAATTGCACGCAGTACTCCAACTGCGGTCTGACCAGTGCCCTATAGAGGGGAAGTATCACCTCCCTGGACCTATTCGTCATGCATCTGCTGATGCACGATAAAGTGCCATTGGCTTTTCTGATGGCTTCGTCACACTGCTGGCTCATGTTCATCTTGGAGTCCACTAGGACTCCAAGATCCCTCTCCACCTCTGTGCCACCCAGCAGGTCATTCCCTAGGCTGTAGGTGTGCTGGACATTTTTCCTCCCTAGGTGCAGCACTTTGCATTTCTCCTTGTTGAACTGCATCCTGTTGTTTTCTGCCCACTTGTCCAACCTATCCAGGTCTGCCTGCAGCTGTTCCCTGCCCTCCGGCGTGTCCACTTCTCCCCATAGCTTTGTGTCATCTGCAAACTTGGACAGAGTACATTTGACTCCCTCGTCCAAGTCATTGATGAAGACATTAAAGAGTATCGGTCCAAGGACCGAACCCTGCGGGACCCCAGTGCCCACACCCTTCCAGGTCGAGACCGACCCATCCACCACCATTTATAAGACTGCAGTATAAAAAGATTTTAAATAATAATACATACCAAAAATCACTTTCACAATACAAAAAACATGTCTCAAGAATGCATCAGGATTCCACAAAGAACTGAATTTTTGTACAGCTATTAAATTACAGCCTCAAACTTCTGAGTATAATTCAGTCACTTGAGATATTAAGAAGTGCTCAGCATTCCACATGCTCAGCGGTTTTGAAAGTCTGGTCCGGTTTCTGAGTCCTGAGATCTGGTGAAGGTCTGACCATAACTAAAAGGGCTTAAAAAGAATATTTCATCTTCAAAGGTTTATTTTATTAGTGTCAGGCAAAAGAATTCTGGAGTATTGGATATCCGTCATTGTCAGTGGCCGGATACAAACCATGATGAATGCAGTGCAATTCTGAATGGAAATTTCTAGATAACATACTTTGTTTGTTCTGGACAATTTAGCTATTTGTGCTTTCCTTATGACAGTAATTCCATTTCCATTCATTTGAGTTCATAATATCATTTCCGTTCATAATATCTGTCTAATGCAGCTGGCATCAAGTGAAGTTTACTCACATGAGTAAGGACTGGGGGCAGCATCAGTCCCCAAACTACTTAAACTACTTATATTTGGATTTACAAGTTTGTAAAAGTAAAGGAAACTGAGTTTTTTTATTCCTTCTGAGAAATGTAATGAAATTTGATTCCTGGTGACTTGATCAAACAGAGCATTTCCAATCACCTATGAATTTCAAATAATACTTTAGATTTTTTCCAACACCCAGCCATTTTTTAAAACTAGAATGTAGAAAACACCAACATATTATTTATGGAAAAATGTTGCTGTATTACTGTCCCTAGAATAAATCTAGTACTAGTATTTAATATATTCATCCTGAAGTTTTGCTTACCACTTTATTTCTAAATCCTATTTAAAAACTCAAAGAAGGTGCCATTTTAGATGCATAGGATTTTTAAGGCTTGTTTACACTGGCAAAATGAATAGCATTTTAAAAATATCTTAACTAGCATTTCATTTAAAATATTTTGAAATATGACTTAGCATCCTGTATGTAATGACCATCATCCTTTAAAGCATTTCATCTACAAGTGGTCAAGACCCTACATTATAATCTCTGAAATTCACTGGGAAAACACACCTCTGAGACAATCTTTTCCATCCTGCTGCTGATATTTTAATTTTATAGTGGGTTAGTTAGAGAACAACTCACAGTGGAAAGGAGACAGAGAACATCCTAATGTGCCACTGATGAAAGAGCAGCCTTGGGGCCCCTAAAGGCTTTGGGCTGCTCTTTCAAGAGCTTTCTAGACAGAAAAAGAAACTTTCATTTTCAAAGATGCTGATTCATGAGTCCAGCCTGAAGGCCTTTGGAATGGGCTTTTTTTTTTAATGGTTTCAAAGAGCGCATCCAGATGAACGCTCATGTGCAGTTTCCAGTGCTGCAAACCTGTCTGCACCACCACAAACTGCATGTGCTGCATATGCAGGTGTTTGCCACACTGCTATTTTGCAGTGCAGTGGCGTTTTTTTTTGATACCAGGAGATCCCAGTGTCAAAAAGACCCCTGCAAGAAAAAAGTGGGGCAGCGCACACAGCGGCAGTGTGTGCTGCTCAAAACCAGAACCTGGCCAGCCGGAGACATGCTCTGGCTGCCAGCTAGGTTCTGCATGCCTGGATCACCACTGCTGGAGCCCTGGGGGGCCCCAAGGCCTCAAGTAAGGCTGCTGGCCCTAGCCCCCCCACACTACCAAGGGCAACTTGTCACACACACACACCAGACTGCGTGTGTACAGGTGTTCCCTGGGGACTAGTAGCAGTGGCACAATTAGCGACAAATGTCACAACCAGTGGGACCAGAATTGAGCCCAAAGGTGCAGCTAAGCATATCTGAACTGTTGGATGATCATCCATAGCAAGCCAGAACCCTGAGCTCTCAGATTTTATATCAGACTAATAGAGAAGCATTCACTGTTTCAGTGTCCCATGTACACTGTTGGGATTAGTTTAACCTTTATTCAAGTAGTGCAGTTTCCACTTCCTTCTGTTTCCTTTGGAATATTATTCTACAGCCTAAGAGACCTCATGGGCCAGGTTTCTTTCCATTGAAAACTCTTACTAATCAATTCTTTTCCTAGTTCTAATATCCTAATGAAATTCCTAATAGCTTTCCTGGGTAGGATACATTTTTACCCCTTGTTTCAGATGCAAATGCCAGATAGTTTTTGCATCTTTGACTTAAAGAAATTCCAAGCTTCCTCTACATTTGAGTCCTCAAGCACCTCTGTTCAACTGACTTCATTAATTAGCTAAATTTTGAGAAACTGCGAGCCCCAGTTGCAGGCCTTCTTTTGTTTATCTTTCCACTTTGTTTAAAAACTGAACTAACTGATGATCATTTGATCCAAGAATATTTTCTATTACCAGCTCTAGTATAATGTCCTCATTACTTACCACAGCCAAGACTAAAATAGTATTGCTTCTTGTTGGTTTAGTGATTAAACCTGTCAGCTTTCATATACAGGCTTATCTGCACTAGCAGTATTTGTTCTCCAGTCCTTATTTGGAAAAGTAAAGTCTAATAAAATGACACAATTCCCAAAAGTCTCTCTCCCTAAAATAATTACTGAGAACTCTCTACATAGGCACAGTCGTGTAACTGAGGGGGGCATCTAGGGCAGCAGCCCTGGGCACCCACTTTATGAGAGGGTGCAAAAACTGCCAGGTATAGCACCCTCTGCATATCCAAAGCTAATCTCTAACTAGCCCTGCTCTCTTCCCTTCACTCTCTCAGGAGAAATTCTTTTCCTATCCTTACCCAAAGTGATTTCTGACCCAGACAGATTCTCTTTCATCCATGTTTTCTCTTAAACATGGTAAAGGATAAATTAGTCTTGGATCAAAAAGACTAGTAAGAGTTCCAGCTCTGGGAGTTGAAAACAAAAGAAAAGAAAAACAAAAGAAACAGTTGTCAGTCACAGGATAACTACAAACCATCTCCATCATGCAGCTGTAGAAAATCAAACACAATCCTAGAGTGTATCTAGAGGGGTATTTCCACTACAGATGGGGAAGTAGTGATGCCATTGTAAGAGGCACTAGTAAAAGCTCACCTTGGATAACGAGTACAATTCTAGTGACCCCTGCTCAAGAAAGACAATTTCAAGATGCAGAACAGGACTATTAGGATAATCAGAGGAATCAATAGTCTTTCAAATGAGAGGCTTGCTTAGCCTAGCAAAAATGGAGGCTGAAAGAATATATAACTGCTGTCTATAACTACATCAAGGAAACAAACAAAGGAGGGGAAAATGTTTTTCAAGCTCAAGAACAATGCTGGCACAAGAATGAATGCGTACAAACTGGCCATGAATAAATTTAGGCTAGGAATTATACAAAAGTCTCTAACAATAACAGCAGGATGGTTCTGGAACAGTTTTCCAATATATTTTGTGTCCCAATAGTCCTAATCATTTTCAAGATGAAGTTTAAGCAGTTTATACAAGATATTCTACGATGCAGCTACCTACAATAGCAGGAGTCTGTATGCTATGATGCAGGAGGTTCCTTCTAGTCCTACATTTCTAATGGCCTGGCATCTGAGATAGGCTGCCCTGTCACTGACAGCCAGGTTGGATGAGCTAGCGTGGCCTTCAGCAGGCTCCGTAAGTCAGTCTGGGACCATAGAGGCACCAGAATGTCGACAAAACTGAAGGTTTACAAAGCCACGATCCTTCTGACCCTCCTTTATGCCTGTGAAACCTGAACCATTTACCAGCATCATGCCAAGAAACTAAACCACTTCCACCTGTGCTGCCTGCAAAAGATATTAAAGATCAAGTGGCAGGACAAGATTCCAGACACCGAGGTGCTTGGAAGATCAACTTTCCCCAGTATCCACACCCTGCTGAAACTGGCACAGCCAAGATGGGCCGGCCACCACTCAAGAATGCCCAACACTAGCCTGGCAAAGAAAGTCTTCTACATCAAACCGTCAAATGGAGTATGCTTTCGCGGTGCACCAAAGAACACCAAAGAAGTGGTACAAGGACACCCTAGAGGTGTCCCTAAAGTGTTGCAGCATCAACCCAGAGTTGTGGGAGCAAATCACTTGCAACCATCCATTCTGGAGATTCCAAATCCAGACCAGAGCACTGGTCTTTGAACAGCAATGCACAACTGAAGCAATGAAGAATCACATGGCCAGAAAAGCGAAAACCTCCCATATCCAGTCCTCATCACTCTCCTGCCCCTGCTGCAGCAGATTGTTCAAAGCAAACATGAGACTTCTAAGTCACCTACGTACTCATGTGATCTACCCTTCACCCTCCTTTGTTCTCTTCCCTTTCCCTTTTTTCTCCTTTTCTCTTGTCTCCTGCCCTTTTTCGTTCCCACTTATTTTTTCTCTTCTCCTCCCCCCTCGACACAGTCATCTTTGCCCATGAGAGTGTGAGTGTGTGAGTGTGTATGTGTGCAATGCAAGCAGGCACAACATAGAACCAACTGGAATGCCCAATCGGTAGTATTCGTCCAGCTCTTTAGAAAGCAGTGCTACAACAAACTTGGGTATTGCTAAGCCAGGGAGTCTGCTCTAAAAGGCCCAGAAAAATTTCCAACACAAAACAATTCTGCCTTGCTGCTTTTTACAAGATTATAGAGGAAAAGAAAGGTGATTACAGAGCTTCCTGGGGAAGCAGTGAAGAGCAAGTAATAAGCCTTAAATCATGACTTCTGTATAGAAAGAATAATGATTAGGGCAGGGGTGGGGGCTGGAGATTGGAGGACAGAATTACAAACAAAGCTGATTGTACAATCAAAGCATAAAGGCAGAATACCCAGCAGTTTGAAGCTTAATGTTGCCAGATAGATCGTACAAGAGACAATATTTAAACTCCTGTAATTGTGCTAAGCACGTCATAGGTGCAGGTAAAATTCAGTCCATTTCAGAGAGGCATTCTTGTAAATGGTTTCAGTTCAGCTTTTTATGAAGATAAGCATCACTTGGAAAATTCAGACTCAGATTCAGATTTGCAGTCCCCACAGAGTTTAAGTGTATTTAGGAGCATTTGTTCTCAACCTTTTTACTCTCGAGGCACTGCTCAGAAAATGACAGCTCCTAGTTATCATTTGTTTTTTGACTGCAGAAGAATAATTGAGTAATTCTTCTGTTACCAAGAACTCACAAAAGGTCAAACTGTTTTTAACACTACAGGTTTCTGTTTGAAATTTCTGGGCTTATCATGTAAACCATGTTTGCACACCTAACAGTACTAACATTGCGTGGCATCCCACACCAGCCTTTAAAGGATCTTAAGAAACCCCAGAACACCACAGCACCCTGGTTGAGAATCACTTTTCCTTTAAACTACTCCTATCAATTTTGGTAGGAAAACAACATTAGTTCCTTTCACAATAAGAAAACAAATGCTCTCCACAAGATGAAAAACAATGACAGAAATAAAACCAGCCAAATTGAAAATAAAAAGCCTTCAAAATTAATATTTGTCTCCTAGATAGTGACTGGTTTAAAAAGGAGAAGCTGAAGTTTCATGCCCTCATACAAATCCTGGACAAATGCTTGTGTTGAAATCAATGGAAAACCTCTCATTGACTTTAATAGGACAAGGATTAGATGATCACGAAGTGCCAATTACCTGCAACTTCTGAGATGAGGATACATTTTGGTTATGCTGTGCCTCTCAGAAGGAACTGGATTTTTAAGTATTTAAGCACATCTGAATATGGACAGACTCAAGCACATGCTCTTTAAATAGTCATAGCTACCATTATAGGTACAACCTTGGTGCTTGTTATCACTGCATCTACAGACCTAAAATAGAAGTAGGTATATAAAACAGATACAAGAGAGGCAAACAACCAAGGTCCAGACATTATTTCATTAGTTTGTGATTGAAATTCTTGTTTTCCTTCCCATAAAATGAGATGCAACAAGTAAAAGCTCTTGATAACAACATACTTTTCGATTAGTACTGTTATTCCCATTTTACAGATGGGAAACAGAGCCACACAGAGACTAAGACTTGCCAGACATTGTATAAAAAGTCTCAGGTAGAACAGGGAATTGATCTTGGTCTTCTGAATCCCAGACTAACCCTTTAACCACTGAAACTTCTTCTTCTCTAGGGCTAAGGGCAGAAGTTACACATAAGTCATCAGAAACTGGTTTAAAACTGTAACAGAACAGTTCAGTGCACATAAACCAGTTTCAAAATGGCTGAAACTGGTTTAGGATAAACCTGGTTGAATGTAGTATCAGACTTAATTGATTTAGGTCAAACCAGTTTATGAAACTTCTGTCCCAGACCCCTTCCTGGTTCAAGTTAAATCAGAGTCCCCCAGTATCCCAGCATGCTTTGGATCCCTGGACTGAGCTGGGTTGGCCCTGCCCCTCTGCTCCCTAACTGGCTCACTGCCCATCCCTCAAGGAAAACTCAAGCAGTGAGGGGCAGTTAAACACCCCTTCCCCTGCTCAAATTTACTGCTGGCTACAACTCTGGACTATAAATCTCAGAGGCACCTGAAGCAGAAAAAGGAAGTGCCAACCAACCCTGAAGAGTCCTGCTGCTGCAATTCTGGACTGCAAATCCCAGAGACCTCAAAGGCAGCAGAAAAAGGAAGTGAACACGCAGACCATGTTGGCTGTGTGCCAGAGAGCCATGCTCTAGTGCCCCCCCATCTTCCCTCCCCCCCACCCCCGAAGGCTTCAGGCTTGAGCCACTGTAGGCATCTGGCTGCATTTTCTAAATCTGCTGCTTTAGCCTGTGGCTCTTGAGAAAGAATTCATCCATAATAAAGGGAATCTCATTTTCCTTTCTCCCTTCCAAACTGCTCTTCTTCACTTTCTTACTGCACCTGGGTCTCTATCCTTAAAGATGATATGACCAAGTGTTTTTAATTACTGCAATTTATAAAGAAGTGCTTAGTGTGCCTCCCCCACAGGCCCATGAGAAGCATCACACAGGTTGGCCTGCAGCCTGATGTTGAGCTCCTAGCAGTCCTCTGGTCCAAGAGTTGTTTTTTCTTGCACTGAGCTCCTCCCAGAGGTGTGACACCTACCACCAGAAATTAAGCTTTGTGCACAGCTGGCCAGCTAGCCTGTGCCGAAAGTTCTTTTTATGCTTTGCTCCTATGGCCACCTACAGACTGTGCCTTTGAGAGAAAGTTCTTTGAGAATAATACATTTATTTTCTATGGGTTGTGAGGCTGCTTAGAAAGATAAAATAGAGAAAATTTTATCTTTTCTACCTCCAGGTCAACAAAACAAGCACGTAAAGCATCCACTACTATGGGGGGAGGGTATATACCCATACAGGAAATGATCAGGGAGAACAGTAAGGGGAGGGGGATTAGGAGGGAAATAAAAGATCATATAATTTGCCAGAGAAACAAAAACTATGAACCAAGAATAGCCAAGAGACCTTTTCTGCCCTTCAAAGCAGAATCTGGCTTCAGTTCGCCCATTGAAATCCCAAGGATATATACTATTATAGTTTTCTGCAGATTAACCAAGTCAGCCCAACAGGATCTGGGTATATTGTGCTTGAACCAAATCCCCTATATAGTACATGGGATGGAAAGCTTGAGTGCTGCTAATTTTCTCCCAGCTAACCCCAAATAGGATCTATAGAACCCATCACAGCTATATATAAATACAAATCAGAGAAAACCTCTTACCTAACTATGCAGTATCCAGTGTAAAACAAGGGAGAAGATGAAGTCAATATGCAGTAATCCCCTAGATTTTACTAAGCCAACGTACCTTATTGAAGGAAGCATTCTGCAAAGGATGGGAATTGGGAGACCTAGGGCCCTACTCCAAACTTTACTCCTAACATGCCATGTGACCTTTGGAAGGAGCCATATATTAATAAATCCATTTTCTGTCACAATAATAAACAAGTTCTACTTACTTTGTATGAGGAATTAGAAGGGGATTTATATAGCATTACAAAGAGAAGACTTACATTATAAGCAAGACCACAGCATATGACCACAGTTTTAGGCTTTCTAACTTGCCACTGCTGTAAGATCACCTCAAGAAACAAACACTGGTACTCTGCATATTAACCACCCCACAGCTCCTTTTACAATTATCAGTTCATTCTATTTTTAAAACAATTAATATGCATTACTGGCTTGCACAGGAAATATAATAGCATAGCTAATTTTCCAGCTGACCAGGTACTAAAGTCTGTTCAGCATGGAGAATGTTGCATATTGCAAGAGGTTGCCCCAGTCTGCTGCCTTACCAAGGCAAGTATCTGACGGCTTGTCATGTAATGCCAGTTTTCCCCAGGCTGGATGACATTTATATGAAAAGGGGACCAGCAGGTCCAAATGATACAATTTATAATCCATACAATGCTGCAGATTTCAGCACTGTTAAATGCATGGGATAAAATTCAGGGCAGAATTTGCTCCCTAGGGCTAGGGACAGAAATTACACATAAGCTGGTATAAGGGATCAAAAAACAGTTCAAATCTGTAACATAACAGCAGTTCAGTGCACATAAACCACTTTCAAAATAGCCAAAACTGGTTTAAGATTTCATAGATTTCATAGACATTAGGGCTGGAAGGGACCTTGGAGGATCATCGAGGCCAGCCCCCTGCCCCAGCGGTAGGATGTAAGCTAGGGTCAAAGGATCCCAGCAAGATAGGCATCCAAATGTTTCTTAAAAGAGTCCAGAGTAGGTGCTTGCACCACCTCTGGAGGGAATCTATTCCAGGCTTTGGGTGCTCAGACGTTAAAGAAGTTTTTCCTTATGTCCAGCCTGAAATGGTCTTGGAGGAGTTTGTGACTGTTTGACTTGTCATCCCTTGGGGCACTCTGATGAACCAGGCATTCCCCCAGATCCTGATGGACACCTCTTATATACTTATAGGCAGCTACCAGGTCCCCCCTGAGTCTGCACTTTTCCAGGCTAAAGAGTCCCATGGCTATAAGCCTCTCATCACAGGGCCTATTCTCCTGCCCTCTGATCACACATGTGGCCCTCCTCTGGACTCTCTCAAGTTTTTCCACATTCTTTTTAAATTGTGGAGCCCAGAATTAGATGCAGTACTCCAACTGCGGCCTCACCAAGACCAAGTACAGTGGAAGGATGACATCCTGGGATTTGCTTGAGAAGCATCTATGGATGCAAGCCAGAGTTTGATTTGCTTTACCAGCTGCAACATCACACTGGTGGCTCATTTTCATCTTGAGGTCAATCATGACCCCCAAGTCTCTTTCAGCCTTGGTGCTAGTGAGCGTAGCACCTCCGAGCCTATAAGCATGCTGTGGGGGGTTTTTCCCTAGGTGGAATACCTTGCATTTTTCACTATTGAATGCCATCAGGTTTTCATCCGCTTATTTTCTGAGCCTGTTGAGGTTGGCCTGGATCACCAGCCTATCCTCAGGTGTGGACACTTTACCCCGAAGTTTGGTGTCATTGACGAACTTGGCCAATCCGGTTCTGACACCTATGTCTAAATCATTAATAAAGATGTTAAAGAATAATGGCCCATGGACAGCTCCTTGGGGGACCGCACTGGCAATGGCGCACCATGATGACTTACTTCTGTCAATTACCACTCTCTGGGCCCAACCTCAAAGCCAATTCCCCAGCCATCAGACTGTGATGTGGCTGAGGCCACAGTTGGCCAAATTTTCCATAAGGAGATCATGGGACAACATATCAAAGTCTTTTTTAAAGTCAAGATATATGACGCCAATCTCTTCTCCTTTGTCCAGGAGATACGTCACCTGGTCATAGAAGATAAACCTGGATGAATGTAATATCAAACTTAACTGATTTAGGTTAAATCAGTTGATTCAGCTTCTGTCCCAGAACCCCTGCAGATTCAAGTTACCTCAGTCCCCCAGCATCCCAGAATGCTTTGTACCTCCTCTGCAACCTCCCTACCCCCCCACCCCCTTTGCAGGGTGGGCAGGCTAGCCTTGGCCCAAACTGTCTGCTCCAGCAGAGCAGGGAGACATGACTTAGCACCCCCCCAAATTCTGGCCTGAGCCACGGCAGGCATGTGGCTGCATTTCTGGAAGCAAAAGTGAGTATCTGTTAATTTGATTATGGGTTCAATCTACACAGTTTACACCAGCAGTCACAAACCAGCCGATCATGATGGACAGGTTGATCATGAAGCCTCTGACAGTCGCTCTCATTCTGGGGATGGGGGGGCTAAGCACACATGCGCGTATGCACTCAGCACCCCCAAGACTGAGAACTACTGTCAGAGGCTCCATGTCCCGCCACTAGGGAGGCAGGGGGTACGGCTCAGCCCGGCGGTGGGATGCGTGTGGCATTGTGCCACTCCCAGGGCAGCTGCAGCGGGGCTCAGAGTGCAAAGCCCAGTGTGCAGCAGCAACTGCCTTCACCCCACACACAGATCAGGGGGGCACGTGCCCCCCGGGCCTCCACCAGGATGCATGCAGCAATGGGAGGCCCCCCATGCCTGAATGAGCTGCCCAGGCTCTGATTGTCCCACCACCCACCCCAGCCAGGGCCCCACTCACCCCAGCTCTTGTCCCTGCCTCTGCCCCACTCCCTCTCTCACCATAGGAGCCTCAATCTACCCTCCCAATTCCCTCTCCGACAGGCTGACCTGCTGGGTGGGGGGGAGCAGCGGGGTGGGAGCTGGTGCACAGTAGGTCCTGGGTTGCACTTTAATTCAAAAAGTGATGTGGTACTTAAAAAGGTTGGAGACCACTGACCTAGACAAACCTGGAAAGATTGATTTGATTGAAAAAAATCCAGCCTCAGGCATTTTGACTGTCTGTACTTAGCCTAGGTGTCTTGGGTGAAAGACGTATTACAAAGCTCAGTCTGATGAAGTTTAGTAGCAATTCACACCCTTATCAGAAAGCTATAGAGGCCATTAAAGATAAAGACAGCTAGTCACCAACAGCCCAATTCCTTCTTAGCAAGTGAGAACAAAAGTAACTCCAATAGAGCTACTGAAACAGAAACCAGTTGTTCATCCCAGCGGTTCTCAGGGACAAAAAACAGATGGCATGGGGAAACTTTCCAGTCTCCTCTGTCAGGAGATTTCCAAATCAGACCCAACAGGTAATCACAGAGCTCTATTTTGTTCCTAGGGAAGCTTCCTTTTAATAAATCAGTTCTTCTGAGTAGAAGCCATTTCTAGTCTGATTCCATCATAGTGGGAACAGTTAGTCAACAACCCTTTTCTGTTAGCCCAGTCCCACAAGCTTTTATAATTCCAGTCCAATCTTCCAAAAGAAGACAACTGAATGAATGAAAAACCCCACATTCAAAATGGAGTCTGTATCCCGTAAGCAGAGACATGTAAAAAGCCCCCATTGTCGAATAGATCCCAGAAGCCTTCCATGAAACCGATTCCCCCAGTCACCATAAGTGGTAAATACAGAGTGTTTTAATGTAGGTTACATAATGAAGCCATTGAACTGGGAATTATCATTAACAGGGTAGTTAGAGATTCATGAGTCACTTCAAATGAGTCTTCTGGTCCTGGCCATTGGACAAACTGTATTGTGATGTATGAATATTTAACCCAGATGGATAAATTAACACTTTGAAAATGGTAAAATCCTCGTACCTTTGTGGAATACATACAAAAACTGCTAGTGCACATACAACTGAGGCTTGCACGTTTACAAGATTTGAATGTAAATACAGGTCTTCTTATACACTTAACCGGGATGTAAATGTGAGGTTTATTGGGGATGTTTTTTGGGGGCAAAGTACAAACAGTAAAGCACAGCACACTTGCTCCCAACACATGCTACACCCCAAAGACATAGTGTAGCCCCTGGTTGTGCAGTGCTGAGCTATCCCCATGGAACTAAGGCTCTGAGACTGCACTGTTTTCTGAGCTTTACCATTGTACTACTGTCTTTCCTCTTCTTTTACCCATCCCCACTGCTGCTTTAGCTGGTTGTCTACTGGTCTCTCATTACCATCAATGCATCTGTCTTTCATTTGTATTGGCCCCACATCCTGTCAATGACCTCATAAATTGATAATAATTAAAGAGTACTTATTTGGATTAAAAAAACATTAAAAGGCCACTGTGATAATGTGGCATTCCCATGGAAGCAAACAACAACAGGAATGGAACACTCTGGCTGCTGTGAGACAGAAATAAAACAGTGTTTCAGTTGTTTTTCCAGTTGCAAAGGGTCAGCAAACCCAGAAAGGCATGCTTGGAATGGGTTGTAGTAAGGGGGTATGTACAGCTGGAGAGAGATTAGGAAACAAAAAGGACCAACCTAGACCAAGTATAGACATGTGTTAGAGAACTTACTTTGGAAAATGCTGCGACATCTCTCCTATGGCTCACGCAGAAGGCTGAGAGGTGATCTTGTGGCCACCTAGAAATTCATTAGGGGGACACAGCAAGGGATTGGAGATGCTCCGTTCCCCAGGACACCTCTTGGGTAACAAGAAACAATAGTCACAAACTGACAGAGAGCAGATTTAGGCTGGACATCAGGAAAAATTTCTTCACAGTGAGGGTGGCCAAAATTTGGAATGGGTTTCCAATGGAGGTGGTGCTCTCCCCTACCTTGGGGGTCTTTAAGAGAAGGCTGGACAGGCATCTGGCTGGGGTCATCTGACCCCAGCACTCTTTCCTGCCTAGGCAGGGGTCGGACTTGGTGATCTGTTGAGGTCTCTTCCGACCTTAGCATCTATGAATCTATGTAAAAGTTGCTAAAGCCTGGAAGTTAAAGTAGGCCTTAGAGCTAACTGGGGGTAGATGAAGTAGCAGCAGTTCTCCACCCCAAGTCAAGTATGCCTACCCCGCAGTCCATGCATCTCACAGAGATAAACCTGACCTGGCTTTGAAATAGCGAGCTTGGGTACTGCTGGCAGCATAGCCTTGTCAGTGTGGAACGCAGCACACAGTTGTAAAACCTACCCAAGAAGCTAAGTAAATACTTGGGCAGCTGGGCCCACACTGAGGTCTGTGCTATGGAGCTACAGTATCCAGGCTAGCTTTAAAGCCACTGTCTAGGGCTGAGCACAGGTTCTCTGAAGACCTCATCAGTTATAGCTGGGTTTTGCAGTGTGCACTGATTTCCATATAACTGGTTTTGCTCCTATCGCTTTATACTGCAAAATGCTGCATTTCATTGGGAGCTGACAATGCTCAGCCCTGGAGCTGTGCAAATAAATTGTTATTTTTATCCAGTGGCTGAACCTAAAATATTGGAGAGAAAAGGTTTCTGGTTGAAACAAAAGGTTTCATTTGAACAATTGCAACCCATGCTAGAAGAAGACCCAGTTCTTAAAGAGATCTTTCCAGAACCACTCATCCTAGCCTTTAAACAGGCACTGAACCGCGCTAACCTCATCACCAGAAGCAAAATCCCTATGACCCAAACCACACTGAATGGATCCAGACTATACCAGGACAAGAAATGCAAAAATGCCAACACATCTCCACCACTCCCACAATAACTACACCCCACAACAGAACCATCACCATTCCTGGATCTTAGACCTGCACCTACAGAAATGTTATAGATCTCATCCAGTGCAGCAAATGCCCTGATGGAAAATATGTTGTTTGGTTTCTCCTACAACTGCGCACCACAATGAATGCACATGGAAAATACATCAAAGACAAAATTATCCGATTACCCATGGGTGCACACTTCTCACAAAACAATCATTCCCACTTTGACCTATCAGTTCTAATCCTCAAAGGGAACTTACAAAACACCTTTCATAGATGAGCCTGCAAACTTCACCTCATAATGGATATAAAAAATCATGAACTTATAGTTTCATAGTTCATAGTTGGTACGGTCAGAAGGGACTTGAGCAGATCATCAAGTCCGACCCCCTGCCATGGGCAGAAAAGAATACTGGGGTCAAACAACCCCAGCAAGATGTCTATCCAGCCTCCTTTTGAAGATCCCCAGGGTAGGAGCAAGCACCACTTCCCTTGGAAGTTGGTTCCAGATCCTAGCTACCCTGACAGTGAAGTAGTGCCTCCTGATATCTAGCCTGAATCTACTCTCAGTCAACTTATGGCCATTATTCCTTGTTACTCCCAGTAGTGCTCAGGGGAACAGCAGTTAATGAGCTACACAGACTATAACAAATTTCCCTGAAATTATTTTCATGCTGTATAATATGGTTATATTTTGGATGGAACAAAGCCAATTATCATATACAGATACTAATCCTGGTTAACATTGTTTCATTATTATGTCTGATCTATTTAAAGTCATGCAATGTTATAACATTGTTTGGCCACTGCCTGCTAGAAAGTAACTACTGTGACATAATTGGATTCGCTTAACATCATTTAACTTAAAGTTGTATTTTTCAAGAACCTACCTACAACAAAGTGAAGAGTAGTTGTATAAATAGCCATACCTAACTAGTATCTGGAAGCTGCACCAAACTGACAATACCCAGAGTTTGAGGCACTTGGTTTGTGGGCTGTATGAATAACAATAAGACTAACTCAATATAGACAGTGGATTTATGACACATTACAACCTGCCTGACATCTGATTCACCAGGTATCTGCCTGAACTTACCATTTACATTTCCCCCCTTCTCCCCTCCCCTCCTTCTCTACCCTTTGTTTTCTTAATGTCCAGATTTTTAGGTTTTCACAGACTTCTTCTTTTCCACTTTGGAGAAACCATTACCACAGTGGAATCTCCCTTGCTTACCTTTGGCATCCCATTTTTCCCCTTGCTCCCACCCTCCTCTCCCTTCTCTATCCATAGTTTTTCTAATTTGCACCTATTTACATTCTCACTGACCTCTTGTCAGACTTTCAGCTTCTTTCATTCCTTGGAGATCTCAGAACAAAAGCAGAGTCTCCCTATGCATGAACAAGGGTACTTGCATCCAAAAGCTTGCAAGGAACTTTGTTCTAACTATTCAGTTGGTCTAATAAAAGATATCGCATCTACCCAAAGAACCTTGCCTGCCAAGGTTTCATTTGAGGCATTTGGGCATTTTAACTGCATCTTTTAATCAAAGCACAGGAAATTTGGAAACAAAAGGCTAGAAGAGACGGAGCTCAATGGCTAGGTCATTCATCTAAGACTCGGGATATGCAGATTTACCTCTGCTCTGCCCAGATCAAAACAAGGACAGAAACTCAAGGGTTCCTTCCTCACCTCAGATAAGTTCCATAATCACTTAGCCTTTAAATCCCTCTCACTTAAGTGCCCCCACCCCATACTCCCAGAGCACGTGTATAAATGCCCACAATTAATCTCTATGAAATGGGGAAGTTTTACTAGGACACAGTAAGAGTTTACCCCAGAGTAACCAAGGTTAGGGACAAACATTCAAAACGCCAGAGCCTGAATTGATTCAATCTTTGCAGATTAGTCTAACCCACAGAGCTTGAACTAATGTGGAGGTGGATAGACATTCACTTTTAAATCAAGAAATGCAGGCACATGCCTGCAGTGGCTCAGGCTAGAAGCTGGGGGGTGCTAGAGCAGCCCTCCCTTCCATTCTATAGTGCTGAGCTGAGGGCAGGGTGACGTGAGGCCCCAGCAGGAGGCTCTGATTAGGGAGGAGTGTAAACCCTCATGCTGGCCTGCACAGTCCCAGGCTTTTCCCAGCTTGCTGATCAAGAAGCAGTAGTGTTGCTAGACCTTGGCCCCTGGCTAGCACTCTGAGGCAAAGAGAGGGTGTGGAGTGCATGCATCTGTTGATGATACTGAGCTTTTCAATCTCCCTCTCCCTGCTTCTCTGTACTGTCTGCAGCAAACCTGAAAGGCAAGGGAGCCAGCAGGAAGCTGATAACAAAAAGTTTATGAGCCCATCAAGAAAACAAAAGCCTCTCTCATTATTTCAAGCTCTTCTTAAACAGCTTTTTCCAAGGAAGGAACAGAGGAATATTACTAGCTAAACTGTTGATTAGCTCCAATATACCCTAAACAAATGCTGTTCTTCAGTTTCATAGTTTCATAGTAGCTAGGGTCAGGAGGGACCTGAACAGATCATCTAGCCTGATCCCCTACCACAGGCAGGAATGAATGCTGGGTTCACAAGACCCCAGACAGGTGATCGTTCAACCTCCTCTTGAATATGCCCAAGGTAGGGGCAAGGACCACTTCCCTGGGAAGTTGGTTCCAGATTTTGGCCACCCTAACTGTAAAATATTGCCTTCTGATCTCCAACCTAAACCTATTCTCCATCAGCTTATTACCATTGTTCCTTGTCACCCCAGGTGGTGCTGGGGAGAAAAGAGCTCTGCCTATTTGCTGTTGATCCCCCTTGATGAGCTTGTAGGCAGCCACCAGGTCTCCCCTCAGCCTCCTCTTGCTGAGACTGAACAGGTTCAGGCAGGTGGCCCTCCTCTGAACCCTCTCCAGGCTGGCCACATCCCTTTTGAAGTGTGGCGCCCAGTACTGGACACAGTACTCCAACTGTGGCCGAACCAAAGTCACATAGAGGGGGAATATCACCTCTCTGGACCGGCTTGAGATGCACCTTTGGATGCATGACAAGGTATGACTGGCCTTGCTGGCTGCGGTCTGGCATTGGTGGCTCATGTTCATCATGGAGTCAGTAATGACTCCGAAATCCCTTTCCGCCTCTGTGCTTTCAAGAAGGGAACTCCCCAGCCTGTATGTATGCTGTGGATTCCTTCTCCCAAGGTGCAGCACCCTGCATTTGTCTACATTGAACCCCATCCTATTCTCATCTGCCCACTTTTGTAGTCTGTCTAAATCTAGTTGCAGCCTCTCTCTCCCTTCAAGTGTGCCCACCTCGCCCCACATCTTAGTGTCATCAGCAAACTTGGACAGTGTGCTTTCCACCCCCTCGTCCAAGTCGCTGATGAAAATATTAAACAGTGCGGGCCTGAGGACCGAGCCCTGGGGTACCCCACTGCTTACATCTTGCCAGGTTGAGTACAACCCATCCACCACTACTCTCTGGGTACACCCCATCAGCCAATTTTTTACCCATCCAACTGTGCAGGCATCAATGCCGCAGTCACTTAATTTATTGATGAGGATGGGGTGAGAGATGTCAGAACCCAGTAGTTAAGTGCCTCGGCACAGTGGAATTTTTCAACACAATGAAGCTTTTCGGCACGGTGAAGTTTTCCGTTGCGGTGGAGAACCCCGATGCAGAAAAGCTCCCGCCATCCTTATGCAAATATGCACACCATTATTGGCCGGTTCTAAATTATTCCTACATGGCGACTAGCAATTGGCTCGCTAGCCGTATAAAAGTTAGAGCAGTTTCTGCCCAAGTTGGAGAACTGTGCGCCCATCTCGGAGTGAACTTGGCGGACTGATCACCCACCAACGACTCCCCATCATCCACCTTCCCGACGTACCCCGTGTCCTGCATGATCATTGAATTGTTGTACTCTGTGTCCTGCATGCTCGTTGAATTGTTCACGGACATTTCACCTCAGTTTATAGAGCTCTCGTTCGGTTTGCAATTGTAACTGAAGTTAACTTTTTGCCTACGCAGTATTCATCGACAGAGTAAGTAAAGCAATCTCTTTGTTTAACCGATACACTTCAGTGCCTAATTCTGCTCCATCGATCAAAAGTACCTGCCTGCCGTTTCGGGGCTACTGGCCACAGCCCGGCCTACCACTCGACCGCCACAAGAGACAGTGTCAAAGGCCTTCTTAAAGTCTAGAAAGACTACGTCCACGGTGACACCATCATCCAGGGATTTAGTTACTTGGTCATAAAAGGCAATCAGGTTGGTCTGGCAGGACCTGCCTTTGGTGAAGCCATGCTGATTGCCCCTGAGCATGATCTCCCCTGCAGGCCCCCCACAGATATGCTCCTTGATGATCCTCTCCAAGAGCTTCCCGAGCACCGAGGTGAGGCTTACAGGCCTATAGTTACTTGGGTCCTCCTTCTTCCCCTTCTTATAAATAGGGATCACATTAGCCAGTTTCCAATCCCCCGGCACCTGGCCAGATGATCACGAATGCTCATACAGCCGGGCCAAAGGCTCTGCGATGACCCCTGCCAGCTCCCTCAACACCCTTGGGTGGAGGGCATCTGGACCTGCAGATTTAAAAATGTCTAGCCCTTGCAGAAGATCCCTAACTACATCTGCACTGACTAAAGGCTTGATAGAGCTATCCCCAAGATTGTCCCTACCTCTGGTCGGTGGGATATCCTGGTCCCTGTTCAGGAAAACAGAGGCAAAGAAACTGTTAAAAATACCAGCTTTCTTGTCTGGCATGGCCACCAAATTACCGTTTGTGTCTTGCAGGGGCCCTACATTGCCTGGTGCCCTCTTGCTCCCAATGTACGTGAAAAAGGACTTTTTGTTGTTCTTAATCCTGGATGCTAGCCTGAGTTCCATCTCTGCCTTGGCCTTCCTAATAGCCCTCCTACACTCCCGGGTCGAGGAGGAGTACTCCTCCTTGGTGATAGTTCCTCCCTTCCACTGGTTGTACACCTCCCTTTTAGTCCTCAGGCATTGCTGAATGCCCTTGCTGAGCCAAGGGGGTCTTTGAGCACTCTTACCCCCCTTGCTTCTCTCAGCGACTGTTATCCTTTGGGCCTGGAGGATCGCCCCCTTAAGGTACGACCATCCTTCGTGGGCTCCCATCTCCTCTACCTTCTGGGCCCTTAGTGCCTCCCCCACTAGTCTCCTAAACTCATTGAAGTTAGCCCTTCTGAAGTCAAGGGCTTTAGCTTTGGTGTGAGCCCTAGAAGCCCTGCGTTGGATAGTGAAATCCAGCAGGTGATGATCGCTATTGCCCAGGTGGTCAAGGACCTGCAGTCCCCTCACCAGGTCATCCCCCATGGCCAGGACCAGGTCCAGCAAGGCGTTACCCCTAGTGGGGCTGTGCACTTCCTGGATAAGGTGAAGGTCCTGTAATCCAGCCAGGAACCTACGCAAGCGGTCAGACCTGGCTGTCTGCTCCTCCCAGCAAATGTCTGGGTACTTTAGGTCACCCATGATAATAACATCCCTTGACCTAACTGCCTCCATAAGCTGACTGGAGAAGTCCTGGTCTAGCTCTTCCCCCTGGTTGGGTGGTCTGTAGTAGACACCCACCGTAAGGTCCTTTTCACCACGCCTCCCTTGTAAGTTTGACCCATAGTGTCTCTGCCTGACCATCCTCTAACCCGAAGCTAATCCTTGATGATGTGAGGTGCTCTTTGACACGGAGTGCAACCCCCCACCTTTCTGCTTTGTCCTCTTCTGTCTGTCTTTACCAGTGAAACTGGAGACACACACACACACACACCCCTCAGCATTAGCTAGCATGGGGGTGGTGTGACCATGACCAGATGCTGGCTAGGATCCATGGGGCTGGGGTCTGTACTATGGGTGGGGGGGAAACCCTGCTTGAGGAGCAATCAGCGAGGGAAGGGGAGGGGGGGGGAGCAGAGGGAAGCCAAGTAGATGCTGCTGTGCCTGCAGCCTTCAACCCCTTCTCAGCCAGCCGAACCTCTGGCTAGGAAGGACAGAGCGGAGCCAACTCTGCTCTCTGGAGCAGACAAACAGCTCAGCCCAGGGCTGCAAAGAATCTGGGATGCCGGGGACTGTGATTTAACTTAAACCAGGAAGGGGTCTGGGACAGAAGTTTCATTAACTGGTTTGACTCAAATCAGTTAAGTCTGATACTACATTCAACCAGGTTTATTCAGACATTTTGAAACTGGTTTATATACACTGAGCTTAGATTCTGTTACAGGTTTAAACCAGTTTCTGATCACTTAAACCAGTTTATGTATAACTTCTGTCCCTAGCCCAAGAGTGCAATTAGGGTGCATTTTCAGTAAAACAACGTGCCAAAGTTTTTTCACCCACAAGTGCCTACATTGAACACCTTCAAGAGCAAACTGGATGCTTATCTTGCTGGGATCCTATGACCCCAGCTGACTTCCTGCCCTTTGGGCAGGGGGCTGGACTCGATGATCCCTTCCGAGGTCCCTTCCAGCCCTAATGTCTATGAAATCTATGAAACACTTGTCCAGATCAGACTTTGAAGTAGAATATGCATAAGAAAGTCCCAGGTAAAACATCTAAATTACAACTGTACTACAAGACTGGGTCTGCATGTTCTCATACCAACTTTATTAAAATGAACTGTAGCAGATACAGAAGAACCTACAGATAGTGACATAACAGTCATTATTAAAAGTGTTGCTCCAGGTTTAACCTTATGACATTCAATATCTGAAACAAGGAATAATAGGAAACAGATTTCATAAGTGCCACCAAGGAGAATGTAACATCTTAAATGTCAGTTGTCACATCAATCAAACAGGCTCCAAAGAACTCCAACAGGTTTTACAGCATATGCATTTCCTGTAGAGTTTAAAGGAAAAAGAGTTCCATACAGGAGACTATAACTTGCTTTTATTTCCCTGTTGACGAGTAATTTTCTCCACAGTAAGAGGATCCCAGCCCTTTCCATGCTGCCTTTCAATTAGAGAAATAAAAGTTTTCTTCCAATGAGAAGCTCTCTGGCTGTAAAAAACAAAGAGCCAAATTTTCCTGCATTGTTAACTGACAATTTTATATCTTAAAAAGTCTGCCAATAAAAAGCTTAATTAGGTTCTTCATCACCCTTTAACTATACAGCTGCCTCACTTCTCAGAAAAAATTGTATCAAGATTTCCATCTCCCAAACAGAAGTCAGTACCCTTCTTATTCATATGGAACATCCTACCCATAAATCAGGATCTGAAGGATGAACAATTCATCTAAAAAAGGACTCTGAAATGCCTGGTTTGGAGCCTTATTTTTAGTTTTTAAGTATAAAAGATTCTAATTTCTAGAGTCCCAAGTACATGCTTAAACTCCTGTTTTAAGAGGCTAAATGGAACTTTGTACAGGTATAGGCCTTCTGAATTTCAACCAGGAAAATTTGGCTGTAAAATTAGCAAATATCCTGGATTAATTTACAGACTTAGTGCCAAGATTCTTAGGATCCAGGGATGGACAAGTCATTCTCCCATTCACAGCTGTACTCACAGAGCTCCTGCTCCTGATTACACATTTACATGGGACTGAATTTCTGTCTTTTACTCCAGGTGGTCAGAATTTGTCACTCAAAACGTGCTCACTATGTGTGTGCTACCTCCCTTCCAATTAATCCTTAGAGCCTGCTGTGGGATTGTTCCTTCTCTGGAGCAGAACTGGCATCCCTGTCATAGAAGCCCTTCCTTAGCTCATTTGTTTTATTACTGTTTTATTTAGCTCAACAAAACAAAAGAGCTCTGCACTTGCTGTCCCTCTCTGGAGGTTAAACAACTCTAAGTATGCAGGCAGTTCTGCACAAGTGCCTCATATTGGGCCCATTGGCTTGTTTTCACAGCTTTGTGTCTCTTGGATTGTCATTCTCATGAAAATATCAATAAAAGTCTTTAAAGAAAGATAGAATCACAAGGAACTCAGTTTAAATGCTCAGACCCAGAGGGGGAAGCTGAAAGGAACGGAGATTGGTGCTAGCCCTGAGCATTCATTCAGATGCTTGGAAGTTAGCAACCCCCCCCCGGCCGCCGTGGCCTGTCTTTCACCCATTGACTCCTCAATCTACATCTTCACTTGCTACCTGTCTTGTATGCAGACCAGCCCAGCCGCTGGCTTCTTTACTTTTCATTCCATCCAGGAAGAGCACACACCAACTGCTGAAACTTCCTTAGCCTGATGAAGGGTTTTTGAACCCAAAAGCTTGCTTAAAAATTGTTCTCCAACTATTTAGTTGGTCTAATAAAAGATATCAGATTCACCCAAAGAACCTTGTCTGCCTATATGTCCTTAGACCAACACGGCTACAACCTACACCCCTAGAAGTTAGACTTCTTTTTTTCCCATGCTAGTTGAGCTTATGGGTCTCACTACAGCATGCGAATACAGAAGTTTAAAGGTGTTACTTAGGTCTGTCATGGCTTCATGGACCCTTATTCTGACATTGACATGGAAGGTACCTTAAAGTAACCAAAGCCAAAGACACCATTGTTGCACATTTGATTAAAAACAGATGCCTTTCAAAATGTTCTGTAAAGATGCATTAAACTCTTGCTACCATGATGAATCAAACCAAGCTGTAACATAAATTTCCTCAAACTTCAGAAGAAATATTAGATAAATCTTGATCCAGCTCTAGGCATTACGTCCAATGCCCTGCTCCTCTGGTAACAAAATATTTTTTGCCAGGTTTTCCTAATAGTTTAATAAACTTGAAAAGGGTAAAGTTAGCTGGGGTGAAAGTTCTGGTATATGCATTAATTTTTAATACTTAAGATGTTTATATTAATAATAATGAATCATTATTATTTTAATAGTAAAATAATGATATTATCGATATGAATGTACTGAAAACTTCTTAGTATATGAATAAACTTTTTAATTTCAGGGGAAACTACTCAAATCTAAGCTTTTAAAAGATGATGTTCTAGAACATCTGGGAACAAACCCACTTGCAGCCACAGGCTGAACTGAGTCCAAGGTATGGCTGCTATGGCCTCTGCAGTAGCAGTGGCAGCCAGGGATCTGGAGGCAGCAACAGCAGAGGTGAATCTAGAGGCAGCAAGAGGTCTGGGGCCATTTGGCAGCAGCAGTAGGTGGTAGGCCTAGGGCCGGCATCTGCCGGTGGTAGGAAGGGCCAATTGGCAGCAGTGGGTCCTGCAATTCCCATTCCAGGGTCACTTGGAGTGGGGGCAGCTTGCTTGCTGCCCATGTCCATAGCCAGTGGGACCAAAGGGCCCCAAATACCATGGCAGGCCATGCCCCACAACTTCCACTGGACTGCCAGTAGCTTAGTAGGCCAAATAGAGTGACTCTGCAGGCCAGATCCAGCCTGTGAGTCATATTTTTGACACCCTGCTCTAGAGCTAGAAGACGGGGAACAACAGGAGGAAGCACACTGGAAATACTGCTTGTTGGCAATATCATCTTCATTACAATAAATTAGGCAGGGTGAACACAGAGAAGTTAGCCAAAGGACACTTCTGAACTTTGCTATTCTTCACTGAGCTGGTTACAAGCCAGCAGGGGGAAACCGGTTAATCCATCCTTTATTTATTCTGTGAAAATGTTATAACCCTGTAAGAGGCTCTGAAGAGATGTTCCAGGTACCTGCAGCCAATTGTAGCTTCTTTGTGTGTATCCCTAAAGGAAAAGTCCTGAATATGATCAAGCAATGCAGACACACAAATAATTCCTGTTAGTAAGATTTATAAATGATGTAATTTTCTCCTTACTATTCATTTTCATATAGTCGAGTATATACCATATTTTACAGTGTATAGATCAACACATTGCGTAAGTTGACCCCGTATTTCTGTTTAAGTTAGAATTTTTGTATGTCTGTTATGTAAGTTGACCTCCCCCACCACCACCCTTAGTGTACAAGGCGCTGGAAACTGGGGCGGGCTCATGGAGAGGCAGCATGCTACCGGGTTCCCAGGGAGTTGGATCAGGCCCCTGGGAGCTCAGGCAGCACACAGCCTGTTGGCAGCCTGCCTCGCTGGCCTCGGGGGGCACTGCCACAGTGGAGGGAAGGACCAGGGCCCCTGGCAGCTCAGGGGCTGCCCAGACCAACAGCAGCTTACTCCCCAGCTGTGGGGCATGTAGGGAGGCTCTGCCAAAAGCAGGATTGGGTCCCTCATCACTTCTGCCTTCAGTGGGCACCTGTGGAAGGGGCTGGCACCCATGAAGGGGCTGGCTTGCCCCAGGGGCAGTGTGGGGTGTTGGGCAGGGACAGAGGGGAAGGCTAAGTCTGTTGGGTGCCCCCCCCACTGAAGGCTTCCTCCCACTGCCAGCTTCCTTCCCACGCTGCCCCTGCGGCAAGCCAGCCTCTTTCCGGGTGGTGCCAGGCATCCTGCCAGCTGCAAGCACCCATTAAAGGCAGAAGTAGGGATTCTGCTTTTGGCAGAGCTTCTCCATCTGCCCCACAGCCAGGGAAAAAGCTGTCGCCAGGCCAGGCAGCCCCTGAGCTGTGACGAGGCTCAGTCCTTCCCTCCACAGTGGCAGCACCTCCCAAGGCTGTCCAGGCAGGCTCCCAGAGGGGTCCAGGCAGTACCACTCACAGGGGATGGTATATAAGTTGAGGCTGAATTTGAAGAGACAAAAATTGGGCTTCAAAACTTGACTTATGCACTATGAAATACAGTGTGTATATATTTTTTATCTTGGGGGAAACTACTCAGTCCAAAGGACAGATAAATATTTTCCCCATCACATCCTATAAGTTGCACTGAAAAAATATCCAGGGCCTGATTCTTCTTTCAGCCACAGATGTAAATAACAGGAGTCTTTCCAATGAAGTCTCAGTGCTGATATAGGTTAAGAGGAGAAGCAGATCCACAACACATTTTAACCTTTTAATATCTCTGTGCACAAACATGTAAGATGCACCAGTGCAAAATAAAGACACTCAGCAGCTTGCAATATCTGGTCCCTTATTATGCAAGACCAGAGTTGTTGCCAAAAAGAAAGTATTATAAATAAATACCAGCACAAAGCCAATAGACTACTGAAGCTTCCAATATTTTGAGGGCTTTAGGGTGTCCTTAGTAGTGCAGAGACTCACTCTTTTTTAAGCTGAGCTGGCAGAGAAGGATAATTTTTCACTTGTTTTTTTACAGCATCAGTACAGTGCCATTTCCCATCTTATAGATTCATAGATGCTAGGGTTGGAAGGAACCTCACCAGATCATTGAGTCCAACCCCCTGCCTAGGCAGGAAAGAGGGCTGGGGTTAGATGACCCCAGGCAGATGCCTATCTATAGAATAAGAAAATAAGCACCCACCAATAAGAAAATAAGCACCCATCTTGTTCTCTTAGTGCTAGATATACCACCAAATACCATACACTGTGTTTTGTAATCCTTTGTACCTTAGTAGACTAGCAAATAAAACATTTTATTTATCCATTTCTTAACAGATTTTCTAAAATGTTTTCTTTGGAAATATATCAGGTGTCTCAAATGTGGGCTGGTGTATGGAATGTCAGGTGGGCATTTACTCTCTCAAACTGCTTAGCATAAATGAAGCACAAAGAAGAGTTGATGCTCTCTAGGCATGGAGAAAGAAGTTAAAAAGGCCCAAAATTTGAGAGAGAGAGATGGATTCTAAGGAGGTATTAGAGGGAGATTACCATCCTACAAGAAGTGACTTCAGTAATAATATCAAAGCTAGGAGAGACTTGTTTGCAGTCACTCTATACATTAATATAAAAGGACCCTCTACTTTAAGAATTTGCACAACTCAGTCTCCACTTGTATATCAGATCTCTCTTAAGTTTCCCCTTTCCTCCATCAATAGTGTCAGCTTCCTACATGTGCCCCCTTGGCCCCCAACTTCATTCCTACTGCTTAAATGGCTTCCCAACCCCACAAGAAGCACTGAAAGTAGGTATTCAAGTTGCCTTTGAAGACTGTGATTTTACCTGAACCAAACTCAGAGCAAGTTTCATGACTGCAGAGGTGACTTGAAGGTCGTAGTCACTTAACCATCTTATTATTTCCAGTCCACTACACCTGCAGGGTGTAAGGATGGTACAATTATTTGTGGCAGTAACTACTGTCAATACACATTCAAAGCAGCAGATGTTGTTTTAATAGTTAATGGGGCATGGAACAAGGGTCTGGACACACAATACATTAACACCAGTGAAACTGACATTGATTTTGTAATCTGATAGAAGTGATACTAATGGTCTGGAGCTAACAGATGACCAATTTACCGACAGTTTTCTCAAGTGTAATTCTCTACTCGATTCTAGTACGGAAGTGTGGTGTTCTGCTGTATGTAGTGCATTCATTTCCTTTTAACACCAGTGCAAAAAACACATATGTTCATGCCTTGAAATCCCACAGAAGCATTTTTAATATCCAAAGGACATCTTTTAATGCACTAAATTGCTAAGGATTACCATCTGCATCAGCTGGACCACTAGCAGCTAGATATGAAGAAGATATAAGCACATCTACTGTAAATCCTTCATCCTTTTAACTCAACCAAAATAGTAGTTTTGCAGAACCTGATCCTTGATGATTAAGATGGAGTTTATGACAAGTACTTTGGTAGCACAGTTGAACTGGAAATAGTTAATCCTTCAACAGTTCTGGGAAAAGCATGACCTTAGCTTACAATGATTATACAATTATACTCGAAAGGCACAGAAAAGGATGTAATAAACTCTGCTTTGAAAAATATCTTTATTGGCTTAATGAATGTGATGGGCATGTTTATAAATGTAATTTAAAAAGAAGCACAAGAAAGAAGATAGAGTCAAAGCAGGGCTATGGAAATGAAGTGTTTCAATTAAAAACATACATAACTTAGAAAATTGAAATGGCTATCCTTTAAATACAAGCAATTAAAAAGATGAATCATAATCATTATGATGAGTGTGCAATCACATCACTTTATAGTGAAACTTCGGGGAAAAAAATTCTGTTAAGAGAAACTGAATTCAAGAATGTGAATGTCTATTCACATAAGCCACTGTAAATACATGACATAAAATACAAACTAAGTTATAACAACTTTATGTTCCTCTACTGTCCCAAACAAACTCTGTTCCACCAGCTCTTTGGCTGGAATTAGATGGTTCTAATGTGCTTCTTATTGTCAGGATGTGCTTCTCATTGTCCCCTAATGTTAGCAAATATTTCTGTGTGGGCATGTGTCATGTAACCAGCCTCTTCCCGCTTTTCCTTCATATTTGCCCTACAAGTGAATATGTATATGACAGTGTCATTTTTAGACTTTCGCTCTTTCCTCCAATTATCCTTACAGACTATTAAAAATGTGTTGCATCAGTAGCCATAGCAAAAGGATAGAAATCTTCATTGAAATGCACAAGTTTTGCTGCATATGTAACAACAAAGCAAATTTGGCTAAACCATCCAGTAAGTAATAAATATGTAAATAAGTGCAAACTTGGAAATGATAATTATCCTCAGCACGATTAACTCAGCATGAGCTGACTGCAAGTATGCACTCAGGATCTCAAGAAGGTTTGCAATGCCTGTTACAAGCCCCATGCTATTCCAGCTCTACTGATACCAAAGCCAAAGCTAACTAGCTTAACGTTCAGGTGCATCTACACAACCTGTAATGTAGACGTTCTCTGAAAGTATTTTAGAAAATGTTCAGATAGACTAAGTACAGACAGTCAAAAAGCCTGAGGTGAAATTGATTCAATCAATGCAGGTTTCTCTCAGCTGCATAGCTGCATGACTGTTAACAAAAAGGACTCGCATTCACTCTTCGGTTGGCCAAGGTAGGCAGATGCCTGCATTGCCTAAGGCCGGAAGGTGGGAGGCAATCCCGCACACCTCCCAGTTCTGCTGGGCTGCAATTGCTTCCCCCCCGCCAACTCCCTGCCTCTCAGCCTCAAAGAAAGCCCCCACCTAGGGAGTGGAGGGGTAAGGTGGGGAGGGGTCCATTCCCCACCTGCCTGCCCCGCCACAGGTGAGATACCACTGTGCAAATCCTGGCTGAGGTTGGGGTGGGATTCCATTCCCCCCCATGCCACTGCCCTGCAGGCTAGGGAGCAGAGACCTTGCTGACTCAGCTCTGTGCCAGCCTGGGGGTGGGGCCACCCAGTTCAGCTAGAGCAGACGAGCTGGGATGGAGGGGGCTAGCAGGGGGGCATAAAGCATCCTGGGATGCTGGGGGACTGCAGCCTAACCTGTGTTGGGAGGGAATCTGGAACAGAAGTTTGATAGACTAGGTTAACCTAAAAGTGATTCAATCTGATATGACATCCATCCAGCTCTACCTTAAACCAGATTCTACCATTCTGAAACTAGTGTATGCACGCTGAACTTCTGTTCTGTTCCAGCAGGGATTGTCAACCAGAGCCATACGTACCCCCCAGGGTACTTGGGAAGGCCCTAGGGGGTATGCATGGGGACAGAGCACCCCCACCCACCACCCCACACCACTGTGGCCCAGCAGCAGGGCTAGGGGGTGGGGAGGGCAATGGCGCCCCTCTGCAGGCTGCACAGGCACTGCCCAGCTGGCTGGACGTTGGGGGGAGAGGAAGCTTGCATGTGACGGGCCTCCACCTACCACCATTCATTGTCGCCACTCCATGTCTGGCTGTGCACCACCCGCCACACTGGCTCCATGTCCAGCTGCGCACCACCACTCCCCGCTCTACCCCCTGCTCCACATCCAACCACTGAGGGTACACTTATTTTAAAAGGTTGAAAACCCGTGTGTTACAGGTTTTACAACATTCACTTCAGTTCTGAACAGGAACAAAACAAGCCTTCACCTCGCCTCCTAAAAGTATAACCAGCAGCCTTCTCTATTCTTCATTCTAGAAGCTCATTCTTGTTCCAGTTTAACACCCACAAAACCTCAAAGGAATATGGTCTTTGTCTGGACCAGTAGTCAGCAGTGCTTTTCCAGCAGTGGGCCAGAATAAACCAACCACCCCCAAACACTGCCAAAGTCTCCTCACTATATGATGTCCACCTCTAGTCTGGACAGTCAGGTAGGGCAGTGACTCCTTTAAAAGCTGCCCCTCTCCCCCACCCTAGGGATTGGTGACGTTTTCTCCTGACCACCACAAAACAGGTGATTAGGTCAATGGAGGCCAGGTAAATCAATAGCCTCTATGCCCCCAATGGGGGTATTTTCACAGTACAAATTTGGCTCCCTGACTGGCCACCTGTCATCCTTAAAAGCAAACAGTAAATAATAGATCTTATGTAAAATATATTAAAATATTTCTGACATCAGAATGGCATTGGTACTGTAGTTTGGAATTCTTTTCCTGGCATTTTCATATATAATTTTTTCAGCTGTGAATTTAATGACATCTGTCATAAAAAAAAAGCCACAATCTCAGCTACTTATACTATAACGATCACATGCCATGCAAATGAACCAAGAAAAAACTAATGTAAATACTGTTCTGTTTGACCAGAAAAGGAAGCTGCCCAAATTCACTCTTGCTTACAAGTCATATTTTCTTACATGTCAAAAGCTAAAAACTTGCCTAGTTTCTCCAGGTGCAATGAGTCAAAAGGTGCAAATAGCCTCTTGGCAGAAAAACAGTGATCTGGCATTTCTCTGAGTGTTAAGCAGGAACTGGCAAGTGTACCCAGTAACTGTTTTTAGCCAAAGGAGGATGTGACCAAATGGAGTTGGAGAAGTCTGCCCTCTCCCCATGCTGCTCCTGATGAGGCCCAGAAGCAAATGATGGAGGCCTGGACCAGTAGTCAGCAATGCTTTTCCAGCAAATATCTGATGCTTGTACTTGGACCAGCCATAAAGTCATGAATGTAGGGCCTCGGACTTGGAAAATTTCTATTCACTCTACTACTACTCTACTTCCAGCCCCATTCCCTTCATTTGAATTCACTTCTGGCAAGTTTGGGCAGAATGTTACCCTGTGGTTATTTCCACTATAATTTAGCCTGCATATATGAACTTTTCTTGGATCAGGTAGAGATGGGAAAACACCTGACTTTTTAATTTTTTTTAAGTGGAAGGTGAAAAGGAAGGGGGAAGGAAAGCAATTGTAGCCTGGGTATACCTAAGGGCATACCCCATCTGCAAATGGAAAGGATGACTGGTCAGGTGGTAGTGCTGTGAGAGGGATCTGGTCATCTCTATACCAGTTCCTCTATTCTCTATAGAGCCAGTCCCGGACAAAATGGCTTAACTATTTACACATTTATATATATTATAATATAACCATCCATCCATCCAATGTTTATTTATATTTATGTATAAACATACATATACATAGATACAGGTAAAACGTTCAACTGAGAATAACCATTTACAATTTAACTTTACATACAATGCTATTTCAATAATCAACAACCTGGGAACAGTACCACCACCAGTGGGCTCAAACCCAATGCAGGTCAATGGTGAGCCCTGAAACAATAAGTGAAAGCAAATGCCAACAGTCCACACTCACCACAGGTGAGCAGGTGGATCCTAGAACAGGTAAGTACAACAATATCACAGAATAAACAGCAAGTAACTATTTACAAATTGTGAAAAACCATTAACCAAGAAGCATTAGATAAAAGATATATACATATACTTATACTCATAAAATAGTGAGCTCAAAACAACCTAAATATAACAAAATATAATGCACGGACTGACAAAATGCAAGGCGTTCTTACACCCTTCAGAGTGCCAATGAGGGTAGGTATACCTGGACTTCCCCCCCCAGTTCTGCAATGGGAGACCTTGCTGCTATTCATCAGGGAGAGGCACAAGGTCCCAGGTTCTCCTGCCTCTTCAGCTGGGTCCGGGCCCTTACCCTGCAGGGCCCCTGTTGGCTCCCCCCCAAGGGTTCCCTCCCCTGTGGGAAACCCCTCTCACATGCAACTCATGACTCCTGTCATCACAGGGTTGTCTCTGGCTCCCTCCGGGGTGGCCTTCCGCTGCTTGGGCTTTCTCTCCCTGAACAACAGCCTGCTCACGGCCACATGCACTGACCCGTGCACTGCAGGGCTTGTCCTTCTGCCTGGATAGATTGGAGATCGGGGCTGCCTCATGCTCAATCAGCTCTTGGACCCTCTGGCCCAACACTGCCTACATCACCTACCTGGCCACATGCTCGAGCTACCTAAAGCAGCTCAGAGGAGTTTTAGTTGGCTGCCACTACAGCCACAGAGTGAAGCACCAGGCCCCGTTCAGCTCCGCAGCTGTGTAGGAAGCCCTGCAGGTTGCCTGGCAGCAGCCTGGAAAGGCAGGCTGCATCCAAGAAAAATGGCAAGCCTGAATTCCCCGCCCCCCAGAGCCTGCCTGCCTGCCTGCCTGAGCTGCACGGGGGCCTGGTCCGTCCCTCAGCAGCTGCAGTGCCCCCCAGGACCGCCTGAGCTGGGCGCTGCCTGGGGGGGGCCGCCGCTGTCACAGAGGGAACCACTAGTCCCATGTCCCCCCGCCACCGCAGCTCAGGGACGGCTCGATTTGCGAGCAGCTTGCTCGCTGCTACCCGCCACCAGAGAGGCAGGTAAGTGCAAGGTGTGTGCATACACAGGGGGTTTAAAGGGCCCTAAATTGAAGCAGTAGATTTAAAAACCCACCACTTCAATTTAGGGCCCCCATTTCATCTACACACGCCCCTACAAAAGTATCCTAAAATAGGATAGAACGTTCTTTAATGACAGTTTCCAATATCGTTAATCTCTTATCTTCGTTTCCTTTGGCTCTGTGCATTGGAATGTCAACCGAGAATTTTATCAAAGAAAATGTGCGTTGGTTTAATGTAGAGGCTTTCCATCCTTGTGACCCATTTCAGTAGAAAAATATTTTAAAGGATTGGAACTCAGTATTTTCTAGATAGATCAGTGGGAACACAGAAATGCTAAAACAGATATTTCTGGGAATCTGGGCCACACACAGAACACAGAATCCTGCCCGTAAAGGAACAGGAAGTGTGAAGAATTAGAAGATTTTACTATCAGGTTTTTTAGCTAATGCACTTCTCCTATTGTTTCTAAACCCAGCTGAAGCTGAATTCAGAACCAGTTTGAAGTCCTTTAGCATTCAGTATCTTGTAATAAAATCCTGTTGATGTAAGGATGAGGCAACACTAAGCAGATTATCCCATCTTGAAGCAAACAATATATCGTCTTAATTACACAATATTCTTTTTTCCCCCTCTCTCTGGGAAATGTTTTCTACATTTTTTAAATAATTGCATAATATTTTTTCAATGCACTCACAGGTGTGCATTCAGCTATGGATCCAGGATTAACTGCATCTTAAATTGCATCTTAAATTGAAATGGTCTAAACAGCAGCACTGTATTTCTGGATTACCTTTTACCCAAAGATCTTGAACATGAGCAATAAACAGCACTCTCTCAGGCTCCCAATACACCTGCTTGGTACTAAATCACACAGTTTCCAAGACAGGAACTTTAACTTTTCTCTGTACAGCCCCAACACAGTGAATGATTGTCATCTAAAGGCATTATTTTAGGCACAGAACATTAAAATGAGAACCAAAAAAAACCATTAAAAGAAATAAATGCTAAAATAGATAACAAAGGATGGGATGGAAGGAATTCTGTGAAAAATCTATTTCTGCTTCGAACTGTGTTCGGACATTGCAACAACTATATTTTAAATGGGTTGTTTCAGAGTCAACAGAATTTAATGTGTAAATATATACAATTGTAAAAGCTGGAAACTGTGTGTACGCTATCTGGTCTACCTGTATTTGGTTAGCTAAATGTATCCTCCCGTATCTTTCACTAAGTGAAGTTCCTTAATGCACTATATTGCATATCACTACACTGTTTTTATATTATACTTATAAGCATAGCTCTCATAAGGTTTTTCCTTGGAAGATTGTCAAAGTGGCCAACAAAGGAAGGCGGCATCATTACCCCATTTTACACCTGGAGAAATGGAGTTACAGGGAGCATCTACATGAGACTTTTACTGCGCAGTAGCATCACCAGGCACAAACTGAGTAACATGCTACTGCACAATAAGCATCACCAGGCAACCGTACCAGGATGCTAGTGTGTAGTAACACCGGTTACTGAGCAGCCATTTAGTACTTGGTTATGCAAGTACTAAATGATTACACAGTAACAACTGCGCAGTGGGTGGCTCATGTAGACGTGCTCACAGTGAGGCAGTCAGCCATCAGGCTAGTGGCAGAGCCAGATGTAGAGCCCAGGCTTCTGAGTCTCACACTAGTGCCCTATCCACTAACATTATATCGCCTATTTTTAATGTACAAGATTTAGATGGATCATAAGAGACATCCAATCAGTGGATTGAATAAGTGACTGCTTCTCAGATACCAGCCCTGATACACCTCTGGTCTTTTGTGAATAAATGAAAGGTTGCTAAACTTTACTTCTGAGTTGCATCCAAACCAAGAGAAAAGAGGATGATTCACAGTGAGAAAAAAAGAGGAAGCCTGAGGAGAGGAAAAATACGGATATCTAAAGTCTTCACCATGGGCGACTGGTGTCTCCCAAGTCTGGAGGGGGGGCACCAGATCACTGACGGGGGCAGGGGGGGGAACTGATTGCTGACTGGGGAGGAGGGGTCCCCCCGCGGCCAATCGCTGACCAGGTGGGGCAGGGGGGTATCCCCCAGCAGCCGATTGCTGAGCCAGTGGCAAAACTGGAAGTACACTTCCACCAGTACTTCCTGTTTCGTGGCTGGCACTTCCAGGGGGTGCACGGCTGATCTCAGGGGGTGCGCATGCACCCGCATGCACCCCCTATGCATCACCAGTGGTCTTCACACAAGCTGTAAATATGAAAGAGCCTTGAACATCTTAAATAAGCTACCTCTGTATAGACAAGATGGTTTGTCACCTTAACCAGAAAGGATATCAACTCTCATTCCTACTTGCTATTTTCAAATGCTTACAATAGAAAGACAAGATATTGTATTGTTCGAAGACTCTTAAAGCCCTCCAACAAAAGGCTGGATAATATTACTGCTTACCAGAGTTATAGCATCAGAGAGTAATGGGCCCCTCATTTCCTTTTCCAGAGAACAGGATAGGATAGCAAATACTCAGACAAACGAATGAGAAATGAATGAGAAGTCTGCTCCATGCAGGAAATTCCCCCCTAATTTCCTCTCTCCCAGTTCCAGTTCCTGAGTAGTTCTCCAGTGGGCATGCACCCATGCACATGTAGTGTTAAAGCATGCACTGCACTTCAAATCACTTTTGTAGGTCCTATCACTCTACTGCTGTAAGCTCACTGAGGTGTACTTAAAGGAAACAGGACTAGACTGCTGGCATCAGTGTCATTAGCTCTCGTTCTTTTTTGCTTTCTCATTCCCCTGTGCCCCTGAAAGCTAGCTGTCTCCTCACACAGAGAAAGCAAAGCCTAGCACAAAAAAGCAGTTATACGGAGAGAGAATTATCTGCCTTAGCTTTTTATTCCAGACCCGTCTGTGCACTGAGGCCTTTTGTTTGGAATGACCATGAGCAAAGTCAACCCATTGATTTCTTTCAAGCCCTGTGCAGTCAAGCTGTACACAGGCCTACTGGCCTTCTCCCCATTTCCCCTGCAATCCATCACTGACCTCGCATGAATCTACGGGCAGCTGCAGCATGCTGCCCCCATACAGGATCTGGGTAGATACATGCTCTCCTACCCATTCTTTGTGGACACTACCAGCTGCATTTGTAAGAAGTCCAAGGGATGGGTGTAAAACCAACTACTGAACATAATTGTTTGTCCACATACATCATAGTTTCTGAGAGGAATAATACACCTATGCTTGGGGAGACAATATAGATAGCAATATTGTCTACTTTCATTAGTGGAATTTTTTCTAGGTCTTAAAGAGTGACTTCATTATCAATCTTCTTTTCATTCAGGAGGAAATCACCACCAGTACCTGTCTCACACTAGTTTCCCCATTTACTCCTAACATCAAGTTAAATGGTGTTTCCTCTTCCATTTATTCTAATCAAATTAATATCCATACTGTACTCTGAACCAAGCTAATCTAATGAGTGTCACTATTTTATCTGCAAGTTGTGCAAAGGACAAGGACGAGTGTCTTGTTTTTTTCTTTTGAGGGCTGGCAAGGCAATCGCATTCCCTCCTATTGCAGGAGCCTACACTAAATATTAATAAAGAATGTCATCTGGCAGATTGAGTATTAGTCTTTTCGTTACTACTGCACATGCTGTGTTTACAGAGAGTGCGTTCTGAGAGGCTGGAGGCAATCAGTCATTCCAGGGAGGCTTGGCAGGAGCAACGGCAAGACATTACTTAATATACTGTTTCTAAATAATTAAAACCTTGCTTTAACAAACAGAATGTTCATTAAAACTGGTGGTTCAGACTTCCATTACCATGAGACTTCCCCTCCTCCCTCCATTTAGCACACTGGGAGTATAGTATTTTTCCCTGGAAGAGTTGTTGAAACCTGATGATCTCATCATTGTGCAAAATTCACTTCAGCCTAGCTTTCCTTCAAACAAGCAGGCACTGAGAGGAGAGGGATTGAGAAAGAGCCTTATCCTGGTAAAATCTGGTGTCTGCGTGCTTGGCAATCAACATAAGGGCCAGACCCAAAAGGGCATAACTGTCGAGAAGTTAGTTCCTGGCCTGCAGAGCTGAAGGAGCCCACGGTTAGTTCCCTAAACAGTTCATGGGAAGAAGTAGGTGCCCCAACAGGACAAACTAAAAAAATTAAATCTCCCCCTCCCCCACACACATACTTGCACATTGCTAACTAGTGTCTCTAGTGGGTTATGGAATAGAGAAAATCCCACACAATTTACTGATTCGTTTTGATGCACTGGCTGGGGGAGTAGTTAGTTGATTGCACGATTTCACAATGATTACACACTTAATTCATACAACACAATTTTATTTTAAAATTCTTTGCTACGCGTATAACACCGCTTAGCTTTAAGAAACACCACAAACATTAAGAACACAATAACTACATATATCAGAAACAATGCTCCGAATGCACTTCCTTCCCAAACAATGCTATAAGAATTAGTATTACAAAAACAACTACAATTACAACTAAACGTTAAATTTGAATCAATACTATTATTTTCATAATATACTTACAATCCTAGAATTCCGAGAAGCCAAACACCTAAATATGGTTTCATTCCTCAGTAGTACAATTTAATGGGTTGGCCTCAGTAGTACGGTTCAATGGGCTTGCCTCAGCAATATGATTCAATGGGCTAGCCTCAGCAATGATAGGACTAAGTCCCCTTCCTTCAGTCCCTTTCGGGTGCTCTGCGGCTTCAGTGTGAACTAAGAGATTCGTGTTCACGGAGAGGGTGGTTCAGGTGATCAGTCTGATCTGGCCTACACTTGCGATTCTTCCTTCGTTGTTCTGCAAGTATAGTCACCTCCAGTTTGGAAGAGTAGGTTACAGTTTTTATTGAGTGAGTTGCCGTCTAGGGCCCCTCCTACCCAAACCTGTCAGTACTCCCAAATTTGGGCTCAGATCTTACTTTACAGATTTTTGCTTAGTAATTAGTTTCTTTTGTTGATCATTTTAATTACTTTGGGGAACTTCCATACCACTGCAAGTGACCTTTTCTTTCCAATCTTGTCAAAAGGCCCGAGGGGTTGATCTCTCGGAACCTGGGATATTTGCTTAAGGGTCATTTTTAGGTTCTCTTTGTTAAAGGCCTCTAAAGATAAATTCAAGAGTTAAAACTTTGAGCAAAGTCAGGACCTTCTGAACTTAGACCAAAACAATGACCTAGATAAGGAGATAAATCTTGTCTTCTTCCTGAAACTGGCTAATGGGCAACTATTACAAACATTCAAACTATGTCATTCAATATGACAACTAGAACTAACCAAGAGGTACACAGGAGTACAGGGTAAAGTCCCAAATTCCAGTCCTTTCTGCAATCATTCAGACTGAAGGGTACCATTCCCAATCCAGCCTAGCCTATAAATTGGCTAAGTGGTTAGGACACTTTCCTGGCAGATGGGAGAGGCAGGTTTGGGCCCCCAGTGGAAGAGATAGGCTGCTGGTTTATTACATAAAAGGAAGGAACCAGCACCAAATGAGAGCACCCACAAATGCCATGTGTCTGTGGGTGTTATGCAGGCTCAGAAAACACCTATAGGATTGGACCCTTCAAGGGACTTGAGTGCTGCTTCACATAGATCTTAGTGGGGCTTGGGCAATGGTTAAAGCATCTACCTGTTCAGACTGGGACAGCTCTGGGCCTGTACAGATAGCAGTAGTATAAGGGGATGGAGAACTTTCAGATCAAAACGAAGTGCCTCCAGATAGGCAGCTGCTGAGAAGCTTATTTTATGTATCATAATGTTGGACTTCAGGGTGTTAAGGTGCTTTAAAAAATAATCTTTTCCTAAACTGAGCAGAACTTGGAGAAATAGAAGTCATTCTCTTTTTTTTTTTTTTGCTTCGTTTGGACCCGATTCTATTTTCTGAACTAAAAGCTTTGGTGAGGCATTCAGGAAAGTGCAGGAAGTGTAGGAAGAATCTACTGCAATGAGGAGATAAATCAGAAGCAGCAACAGGAAGTTATTTTACTCACCTGAAAACACTTTGGAAAAATTAATATAGTTGAAAGCAAGTTTAACATCTATTATCTAAATAGAAAAAAGGAGGAGGAAGAATAACACTATCTGCCTTTATAATTCTAGGTGTCTGAATTTCCTAATCTCTCTTGATAATGAACACCTAACAGCACCTTTAATTCTTAGTTCATTGTTCCTTTATAGGCATACAGAATAAATAGGGATGAATGAGTAACCACTGAGAAAAATGTCATTCTTTTGATATCTCTGTTTTCTGGTGCTATCTCAATTCCAAACCTTATAAATAGTCATGGGACTCAGCAAACTATGAAGATGTGTTACGTTATCTGTCGCAGGAACAGCACTTCCAAGGAATATATGTTACATACTTTGTTTCTTTTCATATATAACAGAGCATACTTGATTTTAAAAAAAGGCTGAGAAAACAACAAAAATAAAAGGATGTTACGATGACTGAGGGAGCTGATAACTGAATTGGATTTCAGAACCCTTGTGGGATGTGTAATCTTTCCTCTCACTCAGAAAACAGGAGTGCAAGAGGAGCAGAACACCCTGTTCTTGTAATCAGCAAGCAGAGAATGTGAAATTACAGCGTGCTTCCTTCGATCCCGGTGAGAAATAAAGTATTTCCTAAAATATCATTGCTAGTTAGGTAAGTTCTGAGTCCATTAGTTGAGGTTCAACTTTTTCCTTAAAGCACTTTTCACCAGTAAATTTGGAAGGTCTTTACAAAAAAAACTGAGTATTTATGTGGTCTCATTAACAGAGTGTTTGTCAAGCCCAGGCATTCAAAAATACAGTCAGCTCCCCTACACACACACACACACCCCAAAATGTTACGAGACTCGCAGTAAAAACTTACAAGTTGACAACATTTAAATGAGAACAGAATTTGCCTCCCAACTATTTCTAGTTTATATAAACACCACTAAATACATTATGAAGTCATCAAGAGATATTGCTGGTATCCAGGGCTGCAAAGCACAACCCTTTAGCAAGCAATCCTGGCTCATCTGCCTTTTCCCAAAGGCCTCAAGAAGAGATCCTGTTCCCATTAAAGTCATGACAGAACTCCCATTGATTTCAATGGAGCAGAATCAAGCCCATAATGCAGCAGGGTGTCAGGGTGAATAAAGACAAGTACAGATTAAATGTCCTCCAGTTATACAAACCTTGCAAAAATTTTCTCAAATGCTTTGACAAAGTTGGAAGTTAAATATGATTGTGTATATTTTTGCTAAAGTTAAGATTTGTCTTTGTGAATGTTCCCTTAAAGCAACAATTACACAAATATTTGCAAAAGTATGTGTTTTGCTTAAGATTCAGAACCAGAAGTGCTTGTGCAATCATCTTGAATTTTTTATAGAGACTAAATGTGACCCAGGTGGGGAAACAGGAAAAAATAAAAGCCATATCACTTCTCTAGGTGGATACTGAGCTAAATATGACCAATCCTATACTTGAATGGTGAACATTAAAGATGCAGACACACAAACCAGCTGAACCATGCTCAAACATCACTGGTGGGAACTGGGTCATGGGTCCCAGGTGACCCTAGCATTCCAGGCAAGTTTTAAGTGGTGAAGTGCTGTAGCTCCGATACCAGGGAGTAGGAATGAGCACCCAGCCCAACATGCCTCACAATGGGGAAGTACAGGAGAATACTCGCACCCGTGCTTTGAGTGGGTGACCAGTAGCTGGAGGTGTTTTCACTTCTCTGCTTTCTCTTTCTTCTGAAACATGAGTTCAATAGATTTCAACAGCCTACAAAGGATGAACATCTGAAGTCTGCTTGCCTAATTTGGGGAAGAGAGGAGGTAGTACTTGGACCCACGCTCTTGGGTTCCCAGGGGATATGGAGTGCATAATGAGAGACTACAGCCAAATAGGGAGTAGGATACAGCAGACTGTTTGAAAAAATAGCTTTTAATAAAAGAGAAGCACTAGGGAGGTCATTAATAAAAAGTGCCAACAAAAGGAAAAGAGGGGGGCAGTAGCATTCTGGCTGTGTAACAGATAAGCCAGCTGCAGCAGTGGGGGAGGGAGGGGGGAGGAATAATGCAGTATGGGATGCCCAAAGGACCTACCAAACCCTTGTCACAAGTATCCACACAACACTGAACTGGGACACTGTGAACCACTTCAAGAGTACCTGATTTTCCAGGTGCACTTCTGAACCATTCTAGGCAGCTTTAAACCACTTTAATGGGCTCGTATGTCTGTCCATTTCAGGTTTCAATGACATTTAAACTGATCTAAGCATTACATGTGTCCATGCCCTTCATGAACATACCAGTCCCCAGAACTCACTTAAATATGGCAACACAAACATAAATTTGCATATAGAAGATCACATGCACACACTCATGGGAGATTAGTCAGTACACCAGTCAGTACACCAAGACGCTGTCCCACCTATGTTTATATATAATCAGAAAATTAGCCACAATTCTGCACGAGTCTGAACATACACTTTGTTTCAGACCCAACAGCAAATACATCCATGTCTGTCATCGGGCTATTGCTCCCAGAAAAGAGCTCCTGAAATCCAGAAGGTCATACCCAAGAGGTCATTAGATGAATCATTATTTTTAAATCTCATGAATTTTAAGATAAACAAGTCTTGAGGGTTGGTTTGTGATTCTAGAATCAGTCCAGCCTCAAAACTGAGACTATTAGTCTCCAGTGAGTAGGGGCATGTGGTTGCTGTGGGTAAAAAAGCAGCAGCACAAATTCATGCCACAGCTTTTTGCCCTGGCACATGCTCCTGTATGTGGGATTAGCACAGGGAAAAATGCTCCAAGCTGGGTAGGGGAGGCCCTCAGGACCCAGCTTCTCAGGGCTCCAGCACTGGTGATCTGTGCGCATGGAGCCTGGCTATGATTTCAGGCAGCACACACTGCTGTCACATGCACCACCCAGCTTTTTTTCTGCTTGCTTTTTTTTTTAATACCAGGATTGATACCATTATCTAAATGTAGCTCTGTGCTGCAAATATGTAGTGCAGAGAACGAAATCCCCTGCACAGAGTGCATTTTGCGGTGCCTCCAAAACCTTGGAGGCACCACAAAACTTACATGCATGCTTGTGTGGGCATGGCCTTGGGGGCTATTAATTTGTAACAGGAAACTCTCTTCCAGCCCTGGCACTCCAAAGTTTTCTTACCCATCACTTCTACATTCCCAGCCCTAAATCTGTTAGTTGTATACCTCTGCCCTAGCCTGACATTTGCTCCACCCACCCAGACTCAACAATTCTGCACCCCTTGTTCCCAACGCTCCTCTTCTCAACCTGTGCTTGGCTAATTACTTCTCTTCATGAGCTGGGAATGGAAAGAGGGTCAGGAGCTTCAAAGGAATTTCACATATCCCTGACCTAATGGACTGGAGCCCACTTCTCCCATATCCCAGGCCTGAGGTTGTAGCCTCAACTGTCAGCAACTTCAGCCACTCACACCGCTGCTGCGGCCTCCTTTTTTTTTTTTTTTTTTTTATCCCCCACACTCCTTTTTTCTTTATTTTTTATCCTTTCCTCACTTAAGTATCTCCTGGCTCCTGAAGAGAGTGTGAGTCATAACTTTCCCCATAGCAGCTGTGATCAGCAAGAGGCAGGGAGGTGGGCAAGGCTGCCAGTGAGAAAAACTTCTCTGCAGAAGTCAGAACATTGTGTGACGGGGCTGGAAATACTATGAGAACAGACAACCCTTGTATGGTCAGTTTTAATCTATATCCTGTGGTTGGTACAAAAGCTAATTTGCTACCTGGACAGGTTCAATTTCTGTTCGGAAGAAATAATATGTAGAGACAATTTTCAGAGTCTGTGCCTCAGTTCCAGGGGTATTTGTGACCCTGACACACTTTCATGGTCTCCTTAAGGGCATCCCACTCAGGTCTTTGACACTTTTCTCTGCATAGAAACACACATCCCTCTCCTGCTAGGGCTGTGATCCTCTCGCAATTCACTGTGACTAGCCCTACACACCTGAGATCTTGAAAATCTCCTCTCAGGAATGAAAGAATGAGCTAGTGCCCAGCCAGTTTTTACAAATTAAGCCTATTACCCATCTGGGTAGGCATAACAATTGATCATCTAGCATGCATACAGCAGAGTCAGAGCTGGTAACCTACTCTGTCCCACAGGTGTTCCCACAGCACGTGGTGCTGCTGGTGGGCTGATTAGCTGTGCTGAGGCTATGGAGCTTCTCGTTCTGCAGGCCGTATGTGCAGAGCTAGCACAGGTGACTTACCAGGAACTGCCTGGTGCTAACATACAAAGCACTTTGCAGTTCCCAGCATATATCTGCACATGCTGTTCCCCCAACAGTACAGTTGCTATAGGGCTGTGCTGCACCAGACCTAATGAGCTCTGCCTATCAATAAGGGCTAGTTAGCTCACCTGCAGCAGCACACTAAGGTGGTTCGATTGCACTGCTGCTGGTTCAGGTTGTACACTGTACACATGCCTCAACAAGCTAGCGCTCTCCCCCACAAAAGAAATATCTGCTTCTTCCCCTGCTGATCACTACTTATATACACACACATTTATGTACTGGAAGACTGTTCCTATGGTCCCCTCTCTCCCTTTTTTTTTTATACTGAACAAACCCAACTCCTTCAACCTTTCCATACTAGTCATGTTTTCTAAATCTCTTGTCATTATTGTTGTCTCTGAGACTGACCAGTTTGTCTACTTCTTTTTTAAAGCAGTTCCCAAATATGGACATAATGCTCCAGTGGAGACGTTTCCAGCATCAAGCCAAAGTAGAGTAATTACGTCCTGTGCCTTGCAGCTGACATTCCTGTGAGTGCAGCCCAAGGTGATATTTGCCTTTTTACAGCAGCATCACAGTGTTGACTTGTAGTTCATCCACTCAACTGTCCCCTACCCCACTTTTATCTCTGATTGGACTCCTTGCCCTCTCTTTTCCTCCCCTCAGAATTCCTTTATAAAATTCTTGGTGACTTCAAACTTAACTGTAAATTTCTTCACCCTCATCTCTTAATCTGATTAATACCCCTGATTTACTTTTCCCATGCATTAAAATAGCTGTACACTTAACTGTGTCTTCACCATGCACTGCTCTCTCTCTCTCTCTCTCTCTGAGGTCTCTGATGTTGTTTCCCCCCTACCTGGTCTCCTTCAGGAGAGCCCATTTGGTTCTCCCAGGTCTTGTCACTTGGTCTTTCTGTGACTTCCAGTCTACTAGTGGTGACTTCTCATCCGATCTAAGCCTGCTCCTCTCCTCTTCCTCCCTTTCTTCCATTGCTGGGGTTGTTTGTTCTCTCCAAGCTTCACTCTCCTCCATCTTTGATTTTGTTGTTCTTCTCTCCCATTGCAAGGTCTCCCTGCTAACTCCCTGACCTGGCTCAGCACCAACATTAGCCTCCTCTGCTGCTCATCTTGTACTAAGGAATACCTATGATCAAGCTGAAGCTCACCACTAAAATTAGTTTTCCCTTGTTCAGTTGTGCTGTCTTTTTTGATGAATTCTATATCTCCAACTTAATTAAATCTTACACATGCGGTCCTACATGCCTTTCCACTGCCTTTGACTCAGACATTTCCTTCCTCCTCCCTCTGCTCCTTTCCCCACACCAGATCTTGCTGATTTAAGCTGAGAGAAACTTGACAAAATACATTGTGAGATTTCCCCTTTCCTCTGCTAGTCTTCCTTTTTTCCATGCTTTCCTGCAGACCCTTCCTCCTTCTGCCACAGATGGACATTCAGTTTTTTGTTCTCCTTCACTATTTCCTCTCCTTGTTCCCAAACAGATTTCCGAACTCCCTCCTATACATTTTCATCCCTTCCCTTTCTTGTCCCCTTAGCCCCTCACACTTTCTTTAGCTCTTTCCCCCATTGTACAGTATAAACACACTTTGGTTTCTCATCTTAGAAGACCCCACCCCAGACCTGACTTGCCTTTTCAACTACCACTCCATCTCCCTTTCACATCGAAAAACTCTTTAAAACCCACTGTATACAGTTTCTGTCTAGATTTCCTCTCCTCCAATTTCACTCTAAACTGTCTCCATCTGGCATTCACCCTTTTTACCCCCACTGTCATCTAAGTCTCTAATGGCCTCTTCATAGAGAAGATTCAGAGCCAGTACTTCGTCTTCCTTCTCTTTGACCCATAAGCTGTCTTTGACAAAGGTGGCTATGATCATCTTGAAAACTTGTCCTTTGGCAGTTCTTTTTTCTCTTCCTACCTCTGTAACTGCTCATCAGGGGGCACTTCTACAGGAGATGTTTACTGCGCAGTTGACTAATTAGCTGCACAGTAAATGTCTCTTCATCTACACGTGCACTCCTATTAGGCTGGAGTCAACTAATTTACTATGCATCAGGATAGGACTTGTATATACAAGTACTGGCCCACTGTGGAGTAAAAAACACTGCAGCAGCTCATGTGTAGATGCTGTTCAGCTGGCTAGGGCACAAGGGTGCTTTAGCTAGCCTCATGCCTAAGCTCCTTCATGCCGCAGCTAGCCCCTTTGCAGCACATTGAGCAGGAGATGGGGCAGCCCCGGGCTAGCAAGCTGACCCATGGGGTTCCCTGCCATCCAGAGCTGCTCCACTCAGGCTTCATGTGCAGCACCTGAATAAACTGCAGAGCTCATTGGAGTTAATGGCTCCCAGGCGTATGTTCAAATGGCGTACCTGGGAGCAGGTATCTCCAGAGCAATGAGCTCCACAGTTTATTCAGGCACTGTAATTGCACGTGTAGACACACCCAATGTGTCCTGTGGAAAGTCCTCCTTGTACCCTGTTCCAATTCTCTTGTTGCATCCTGTAGGGTTATGTCTTTGCTCCTCTCATTGTCTCTTTCCACAGCTTTCTCCTAGATCATCTCAGCTGCATGCACCAACTCAATTACCACCTCCACTCTGAGACAAGGGGCTTTTTGTGATATATTCTACTAGACTAACTAGCATTCCCACTCCTGGTGGCAGAGCTGCAGCACTTATCTTTTGGTTGTGGTCAAATAAGAGATAACCACCAAACCCCACCTTGCTGATATACATTTCCTGGACCATCATGGCTACAACAACCTTACTGCATCTTAATACCAACAACTCACAGGGCTACCTCCCTACTCCAGATCTGACTCCTTCTGTTCAGACTGAGATCTCAGCCTGTCTTTCTGACATATCATGGCTACCTAGCTGTTAAAGCTGAATACAAGTAAAACAGAACCCTCAGTCTTCATTTCCATCCCTAGCCTGCCCTGCTGCCTCCTTTCTCAGTCACTGCACACAATACCACCATCCTGCCTGTCACTTAGCCCCAACATCTGGGCATCATCTTTGCCTCTCTCTAGTGCTTACACCAGGCAACCTCTAAATCCAGGAGATTTTTTATGCCTCATCTCTCAGGCCTTTACTATCCATCCAGGCTTTTATCATCTTATCCCTCAAATACCACAATATTCTTGACTCTGCTTTGACAAATGCAAATTGCCCCACTAGGATCCTATCAAAATCCTGTCACATTCTCCTAGCCTGCTGTTATGACTATGACCATGACTCTTGTGTCCCTCCTTTTACTCCCCCTTGTCTATCATAAATGATGCAGGCTATTTGTCCTTACTTTAAAGGCCCCCAGGGTCTATCCCTGTCTCACATATCATCTCTTATACAGCATCAAGTTATTGATTCCTGTCTCACATCGTGCCAAGCTTCATCACCCAGTTAGATGGTCAAACAAGTACTTTTCTTCATGCTGAGGAGTAACATCATTCACAAAACTAATTCTTCAAACATCCTCAGGATTCTCCCTTTCTGTTATAACCATAGACACAGGGGCAGATCTAGGAGGGATGCAGCAGCGGAGATACATCCCTTTCCATTTCAGATGCATCCCCCCTCCATTGCTGCTGATGCTGTTTCTGTCTGATCTAGGCATAGGAGGAGCCCCAAACCAATTCCTGCCCTGCTCCAGCCATAGGCTGCAGCTGCACATGATGCTATGGGGACAGCAGGGGCAGCAGGTAGGCTTTTTCTTTCTGCACCTGCCATTCACCTACTGTGATCCCTGCAGGCCACGAAGGACAGATTCCCTTCCCCCTGACACCACCACCACAGCTGTCCCCAGTTAACCCAGGCACAGGGGGAACCCAGGAGACCTCCCTATCCATTCCAGCTACAAACTGCAGGAAGCAGCTGTATGGGGAACCCAGCTCATTCGGGGATAGTGGTGGCAATGCATGAGTCCCCCCACTTCAAGCACCTGATCTCTGTCCTGCTCCCCGGTGTGCCCACCAGCCCAGGGGCTCTAGCCACTTCTTACCCCCATCCCCACATGGTAGGAAGGAAGGTGAGCTACACCCCACTTTAGGAAATTCTAGATTTGCCCCTACATAACAACTTGACAAAAGTTAACCTGTTGGTGTGCTGAGACCAATGTTGACTAATTGCTTCCTATTCTATCTGTACCTATCAAATATCTCTTATTATACTTAGATTGTAAGTCTTTGAGGATAGATGTAATTTTTTGTTCTTCATCTGTACAGTGCCTACCACTTGGGGGGAGGGTTGGTTTGTAACTTAAGTTCCTGGACCATGCAGTAGTAATAGTAGCAGCAGCAGCAGTAGTAATAATTGGTTTGAGATGATTGTCACTATCCACTAATGTTTCCCTGGAATACTAAAGAGTGATCACCATGGTGAACTTGACAGGAAGCCCTTGAATCACTACTGAGCCACAAGACACAGATTACTGGGCCATTGTGACATTCTGTAATTGCATTTTAAAAATACTTTTCTTATTCCTCTGTCTTTCCAAAAGGCATCACTGTCCTAGGAATGACTGTGTCTAGTTCAGAGTGTTGTGATCTGCAGGAAATATGTTTTGACAAGCTTGCAGTACTGGTTACAGAAAGGGAATGAGAATGGGAGCATTATATAAATATTTTTCTTATAAAGTTAAAAATATCTGCTCTGTCTTTCTGCAGTACTGTAATAATAATCACAAGCTCAATAGATGCTGGTTTTCAATGGATTAAAAGTCAGCTATATGTTCTTGCCAACATATTTTGTTATAACTTTACAGGTAAGATCCTCCTTTGAAATTATGTCTACATTTGATAAACTGCATGTCATAGTTTTCCATAACTTTCCAGTCCTAAAGTTCTGTATTTTATAGTATAAGGGCAAGTAATATGAAAACACCTCATTTGTGCAGAGATGTCTCAAAAATTTACTTCCTGTTCAATTTTATTTTCTTGTTGGTATTGTTCTGATTCAAATGACATTTAGTATGAAAAAATGACACAATGGGATTCTCTGTTTACCAACTTTGACCTATCTCCAGGTTCTGCTTCATTTACAAGTCATTCTTTTTCTAATTAGTTTACCGCAGTCTCAGTTGTGTATGCTTTCTGCATATTGCTGTTGACTGAGCTGGTCAAATTATTCATTGCGAATAAGTTACTTGATGAATTTAGACCTTTTTTTCTGTCCATGAGTCATTTGCCAACTGCTGCTGATTTCTGGATATGAATTTGTTTTCAACAAGCATTGCAAAATAGTTCAGGAAAACAAAATGTCAGTGGAATGGATGTTGGCAAATATTACTTCAAATGTTTGTTATTGCTGGTGTGCAGTTATTCACCTAAATCACATAATATTGTTTTACTCCTTGATTGGATGATTAAACTTTTCATCTACTCTACTATTCTATAATTCATTATGACTTAACAAATGTTAAATACTCTTGTTTATGTGCAAGTACAGATGTATATTTGTATGCAGAACAGCCACTTCCATAGCACTGTTGCAGACAAAAAAACCTTCCCCAGTAGCAAATAATAAGTTTTACTGACTTGGTCAGTCCAAACAGCCATTCATCATTCAAAAAAATGTATGCAAACTTGGCCCTTTCATTATCCAATTGTGAAGAATTGGAGGATACTTACCCAGGGTGGGCCCCTGCCCATAAGCATGGGTCTGGTGGGAGCAATACAGCCATGCTACAGCTGGAGCTCCCGATCTGCCTGAGCATTACTTTACCACCTCGCCAGGTGAGGCTGATTGGCAGGAATCGGTGGCTGGGCCAATATCCAGGATAGAGCAGAGAGCTGGGCAGGGGGAGGCAATTGAATTGGGAAGATGACAGGTAGGTAGGGCAGTTGCCATACCCGGCCTAGAGACTGAAGTCCCTGGGAACAGGGCAAGAGACCAATCTGGTCTTGTGGGCTGGGAGGAATCCTCATAAAAAGGGGATTTTTGTTTATACCCTTAAACATCATCGTTGTGGCAGGAGAGAATAGAAAAAGAGAGAGCACCACCCCAACTACACCAACAGAGGGTCCATTACGTGCAGGAGAGAACCACTGAATGCCAACTGGGCCCAAAGGGATGCGCCAGTATCCAGTGACCACCCAACACCAATTAAATCAAATGATTTTTCACTCAGACCTTGGTTAATAACTTGTTGACATAAAAGCCAGAAGAAAGTTTCCTTGGGGATGAATTAACTCTGCAGTCAAATTGAGTCCAAGGTACAATGCCTTGACTATGCACAAATAAAATATTTTCAGCCTGAGTTTCTAATTTTGCTTCCACTGAAGGTACTGAAAGACCTCATTGATATCCCAGTGCAGGATCAAGTTCCTTTCCTAAACAAAATTTTACTTTAGCTGTTCAAACTCTAACCCAGGGTCCTATCTCTGATCTGAAATGAACGATGCATTCAGGATTGTAGGTCCTCATCCAGAACCCACTATTTTAATCAGAGGAAATCTCTAGAGAGCTAAGAATCCATTTATATAGAGTAAATTATAGGACTGATACAGATGTGTTGTTACACCTCACTGGATTGGCAGTGCTGGGCTTGCAAAGTGGGTAATGTTTTCAAATCATGGAAAACATGCCTGGGCAGGAAAATGTTTGTCAAATGGCAAGTGTCAGCAAAGCTTTGAGATTGGTATTTGGGATGCCTAAAGTAGGACTGAGTTTAAAACTAAAGACATTTTGACAATTAAAATCACAATTTTGACAATTAGCAAAGAATAAGTCATGACACTGAAAACAGAAGTCACTGTTTTCACATTTTGATTTAAAAACCTTTTCTATTAAATCTACCATGAAAAATTGATGATACAGCATGAGTTTTACATGTTGTATTTAAAGGATCCCAGTACTTGAAATATTTAATTTTAACATTTCAAAGGCAGTATTTGAAATATTTAAGAGTTATTGAACAGAATAGAATATTACTAATGTATGCCCTGTGTTAATTTATGTATGCTAGTTATTAATTTCATAACTCATGGAAATCTTATCTTCATACTGTGTGCAGAGAAAGGGAACATTAATTAAAAAGCAAATTAGAAAAATCTATATATTTCTTATTTCAATAAATTATGTTCCTAACAATGAGTAATTATGAGAACACCATTGAGATTACTGATGCTTAAATGTACCATATATTTTATATTTTAAGTTCTTTAATAGTTCAGTAACTGTTAAGAAATTTTCTGCCTGACCTGAATGTCTCTCATGCAACTAAAGCCATTTAAAGAAATTATATATGTTTTTTATTGCTGGGATGTAGTACAGATAAAGTAAAGCCTTGGAAAACAAATCTACAATCTCTCAAATGTCTAGAACTCAGTGACATATAATAATTTGTCTGATCAATTACCAACTCATTTTAACCATAATTTAACAAAATAAACCAACAAATTAAGCCTTTTATGATGATGCTAAGAAAAAAGTACTTGTTCAAAATCCATAATCTCTCTCTCCGTAGCAATCTTTATTAGGTGGTGATATCATCACTTCCCAGAAGAATTTCAGTTCTTATGGAAGATAATAGGGACCCGATCCAAAGCCTATTAAAGCAGTGAGAGTCTTCCATTATCTTCAATAGATTTTGGATGAGGACCTACAATCCTGAATTAGCTCCTGTTGAATAAAATTAATCTGGATTTGAAATGGTGCAGAATCAAGTGGGGATAAAGGTAGAATTAGGAAGTTTCTATGCAAGATAACTCTTCTTCTGCAATGCACCTACCCATTTGGCAACAACCCCTTTCTGAACAAGGGCTAGCAGTACTTGTAACCACTAGGGTTCCTCCCTATGGATACAGGTTATTCCAGACAAAATAAAGTTCACTGTGTTTATTTCACTTGTAGCCTAATGTTGAGCTGATGCACTGTGTCTAGAGACAAAAACTAGTGCTTTAGGCTATGAACAGACATTGCATTTGTCCTTGGAGAAACCATTTGACAAAGTGTGATTGTTTAAATATCCATGCCTGCTGTCCCAGGACAAAATGTAAACGTCCTTGGGACTCTTGGGAGTCCCAGGACTCCCAAGATAAAAACCCTAACAGTCTGTCCCAGGATTGCATCACTGAAACAATGCAACAGTCCATTCAGCCACTCACTAAATTCTGATTGAAAAAGTAATGTGTGTGAAAGCCAATCCTATGATTTCTCTGTTCTGGGATGAACACAGGCACAACTGGTCATGGGATAAGGCAACATCTGTTCCTAGCCTTACATTTGTAACCCTGGGCGTGACACTACATGCACCCTCACCTGAATGATGGGATCCAGGGGTACCCGGTAGCCAGTAGCCCTGCCCAGCCCCCCTGGGGAGCTGCTGCAGTGCCCCGAGCGGAGAGCCTCCCCGTACAATCAAGCACCCTTGCAGACAGTTCTCAATCTATTTACAAGATTTAATTATTGACAGCATAATAAATAATTATGAAATAAACACCTGGGTATCTGTATAATAAACCCTCAAGAACTTATTTACAGTCTCTGACTTGCACACGGTGTACTGCGGATCCCGTGTGCACGACCCCTGGCAGGGTATCCCAGGGAGCGAAACTCTCTGTGTCCCTCCACGTGGTCTTTGGGAGCTCTCAGGCACTGGTGTCCGTCTCCGTGCTCCTGGGGTCTCTGGGCAGCAAGCAGCAGCTCCTCTGTAGTCCCTGCAAAACAGCCTTCCCCTGCCTTTGCCCCCCTTCCCTGGCTCTGCTGTGAGCAGTGTCTGGGCTGCAGGCTGTAGCAACCCTCCTACTGCCTCACACAGCCTCACAGCCCCGGCAACTGCAGCCCCTCCCTGGGCTTTGCCTGCCCCTGGAGCCCCTCACCCCTCAGGGAAACTAGGGCAGGCTCCGGCAATCCCCACCCCGGCTCTGCTGTGCTCACCCAGCCTCACTGGCTGCAGTCAGGTCTCTCTCCAACTTGGGTTCTCCACACAAGCAGTCCCCGCCGGCTCCTGCCCCCGCAGCTTCTCCCTCTGCTCCGGCAGGCCTCTCTCAGGGGCTCTCCGAGGGACCACTCTGCTGAGACACTCAATCCAGTCTCCAGCCTGTCCCTCAGCCCCTCTCTCTCGTTCCCCCCGCGGGAAAACTTGCTCCCCCTCTTATCCGAGCCTCGCAGCCAATCCCAGCTCAGGGCTCTTCCCGGGCTTTTGCTAACGGCCCTCTTTCAAAACTGTCTGGGGTTACATCACCCCTCCCCTTCCAACAGGGCTGCTCCCAAACAGCTTCACTTGCCCTCAGAGCCAACAGTGTCCCCTCGGGGACAAACTGTCTCTCTGCCAGGCAGTTCTTCCCCTTCTGCTCAGGTGGGTCCATTTTTAGAGGCTGCTACACATTAATATGCTTTTAGAGTAATTTAGTACTCAGAGGCCCTGACTGAACCCCCTTGTACAAACACATAGCAAGGGCTAACTGCAGCTCCAATTTTTTTGTCAAGATCTAGGATTTCACCTGCAAAACACACACGTGCACACACATCTTTGCATACTGATTTCATTGGGCCAATTCAGGATCTGTAATGTAATGTTTGGGTATTTGCTGAATTGGAATCTAAAGATGAAATGTAACTGATGGGTAAAAGAAACAGAAGTTGGGAGTAGGGAAGTAAATTGAAGGTAGTTATGAAAAAAGGTCAAATGAGAGGTATTAATGACATTGGTAATATCATTACCTCAACATAATGATAAACCTCTTCTGAGTCATAATTATTATTGTAATTTATGGAATCTCAACCTCTGTTTACAGACCATCTCAAAGTATAGGATTTACTGCTCATTTATTTTTACCTCTTTCTCAGTTAACCAGAGAGCATAGCCAGATGATTGCTTTCCAAAGCACACATGCAATATTTCCTTAAAAATAAACAAATCTGCCCCTTATATTCTCACTTGCTAACCAACAGCACAACTCTGACTCTGTCTTATAGGGCTAAGCATCTCTGATTTAGTTAGTCTATAGGTGCAATTATATGTTTCAATAAGACCATACTAAGGGCACTTAAAATGTGAGTGTCCACACATTAAAGCTTGTTAACTCATGCTAAGCGCCCTCTGAGTATCTCAAAGTTATGCCATTTCAGATGAGGGTTAACTCTAGGTCTTGCTACCTAGCTTGATAACTTAAGTATGCTCCATGAAGATAAAATAATCAATCTGTAGTCCTTCAGCATCCCAGGATGCCCCACTCCCACTTCCTCTGACACCCAGAGCAGGGATAGAGTCCAGGTGTCCTAATTCCTAGCCATGACCCTGTTCGCTAGCCCTCTAGTGGAAAGTCAGAGCTGCACATGCAAAAAACAGTATTAACCCTTAATGTGGGCTCACAGCATGTTCTAACTCTAACACTTTTAACATTCCACAGATTTAGTATGGTCTTAGTGTAATGTGCAACTTTATCCTATAAAAGTGCAAATCTACCCTGCCTTCTTCCTTGTAGGGTAAAATTAAGAGTTTTTGAAGAACAATCCTGTTAACTTTCTGATCCCAAATTATATGTAACCACTTTCTTGCAACTACCCTGACTGCTCATAAAATGGCATCTGCACGGTAATGTGAATACTGTACTGAAATTTATATTAGAAAGAGATGAGGACAGTTGTGTGTAAAAATGAGGTAGTTTGTGGAGCTGCTTATGCAGGACTTATAAAAAAAATCAAATTCCATTGACTGGCTGAGACTTTGTTCCCTTGCTTTACCTGTGGTGAGTTAGGATATGTTTAACATTCTCAGACATTGTGCCTAGTTGTTGTGTGAGAGGGTTGCCCATGTATTTTTAAGAACAGGAAACCATTTGTTTATGATGATTAAATAGGGGTGATCCTGCCTTGAGTGGGAGATTGGACTCGTTGACCTCCTGAGGCCCCTTCCAGCTCCATGTTCCTAGAATTCTGCAATTGTTTCATCAGTGAATTAGAGCATCTTTGAATATAACAGGTTGCACCATTACACCCTCCTTTGTCAGCTTTTATGTAAAATATAAATGCTTGGGTCAGGGGGAGACTTAGATTTGACATAGAAGAGGTAGTCATGACTTTTTCACTGCTGTACAAAGAGCTGGATTTATGGCCTCATCCTTGTTTCACCCAGTTTCTGAGGTGCCGCCCATACCTGCGTTTTCCCTACCAATATCTGAAAATGTTGGCAAAGTGGCAAATGGGGCAAAGTGATCCAAATATCTCCCTGCAAAATAGCACTTAAGCTACAATGTGATCTATGATTTATGAATGTGACTGTCATTGCCACGGGGAAAAGAAATCACAGAATCACTGATGATATCAGACTCAATATACATGTTTAGTAAAATGTATATATGTGTTCCAATCTCACACAAAGAAACTATAGATTGAAAAATTCTTGTTTGAGAATTTAACATTTTAGTGGATAACTTTACCTTGGTGGAACTATTGCTGTACACAAGAACTAAGGAAAATAAATCCAGTAACATTAATTAAATGCCATGCAAAGTTATGTACAAATTAATTAAATCCTTATTAATGCTGATACCAGGCACAGAAAGAGGAAAGCTGAGAAAATTAATAGGTAGTTTAATATTATACTTGTTTATCTATATAGAACAGACATATTCTCAGTTTGAAAAGTTCTATCTTAGAATAAACTCATCAGACTCTTTAAAACACAAACAGTTTTGTTGGGCACTGAAAAGAAAATTATGGCTATTACATAATATAGAACAGCTAGTACAATGCTCACTTACATCAATTCTAATGAGAGAGCTATTTCATAGGTAATAATCAACTATGTTAATGGAGTAAAGCCTTTTAAAATGCATATTTGGTATGATAATAAGTCATGTGTTAAAAATATATTTCCAATGCACCCAAAGTTAAAATGAAAAATAACATAATACTAATAAATGCCAATGTAATTAAACCCCAAATTCAAAATGAAATTCATTTGAAATTGCTAAAATGTCACCTGACTTGTAACAAAACAAAGAAATGCAAATATCACATGTTATTCATTAAAGCCAATAGGTATAAAAATGGTCCCTTAGGCATGGCTCTAAGTGAACCATTCAGAAAACCTAATCTGAGTTACAGGTTTCTGGCACTACTAGAATGCCACGTGAATCATGTTTGACTTAGGGGCAGAGGGGGTTGTAGTGACAGACACAAGCCAAAAAGTCAGGGTCATTCCCCCTCCCCACCCAAGTATCTATTTTATGTCATGGTTCAATCTGCTAGAGTGACAAGGACAAAGTAAAAAGTACAGAATGGGATCAGAAGTCTCTGAGGGTGCCTGTACGTGAGTGCAGAGGCTGCTCCGATGCACTGTAATTACAGCACATTGAAGCAGACTCAATTAATCGAATCTGCTTACTTCAATTACTGTGCTCCAGCAGCCTCTTACATCCCGAGTATCAGCATCCATACTGACGCTTCAAAATGGCAGCAGGGGTGCTTAAACTAAAGCTCATCAAATGTCCCCACCACCATTTTGAAGCGTGGGGACACTGATACAGAAGACACTGCAGTGCTTTAATTAGAGTGGCTCTCAGAGCTGCCCCAGCCAGGAGCAAGTGTAAAAGTGACCTGAAGCTTTAGAAGCAGATGAACCAAATGCTGAGGGTTTCATTCTGACATATATAAAATGTTACTGCACATTAGGGCTGTGCAAAGCTTTGGGTGCTGATTTGATTTGGAGGAGATTTGGCCCAATTCGGTGGCCCAATCACCAGATCTGAATCGAATCAGGGGACCATTTAAAAGGTCCAAATAAATTCAAAGCTCTCCAAATCAATTCAGAAAAGATTTGGAGTGCTTCGGCGATTTGGGCAGTCCCCGCTGGCTGCAGCAGGGAGCTGGACCCATAGTCTGTGCTGGTAAGCAGGGGGTGGAGGAGGGGAGGCTGGAAGAGGGGGGAGGGGACCATGGGGGACCCCTGCCAAGCCCCAGCCCCCACCCACTCCCCCAGCCCCCCCATGACTGCCCCGCCTGCCCCAGCTTCTAGATGTTTAAAAAAAAGCCCTCACTCACTGGGTGCTGCCAGGCAGGGGGGTGATCCCCACTGCCCCCCACTGCCCCATGCCATGTGGAGGGCCCTGCCATGAGCCCCCTGAGCCCTCCCCACTGTCCCAGCTCCTCCCCATGGCTGCCCCTCCTGGCCCCAGCTCCCGGCCCTTTATAGAAAAAAAACGCCCAAGATTCACTGGCTGCTGCAGTGGCCTCAGGTCTTCTGGTGGCTCATGGAAGAGTCCCCCATGCAGCACAAGGCAGTGGGGAGCAGTGGGGATCGCCCCCCTGCCTGGCAGCAGCCGGTGAATGGGGGCTTTATTTTTTTCAAAGAGCCAGGAGCTGGGGCAGGCGAGGGATGGGGCCTGTGTGATTTGGAGATTCGGCTGATTCAGCAGCAGCTGAATCTCTGAATCAGATTCATCCAACTCAATTCAGGACAGTGATTTGAATCACTGAATCAAATCACTGTCCCCCGAATCAGCCGAATTTGAATCCAAACCGAATACTAGCTGCTTCACACAGGCTTACTGCACATAGTTTGGACTGCCCTGATTTCCCCTTTACCAAGATACTGTATTTCCAGGTACTTCAGAGCTCATGCCATATTTAATTCTAAGTGTGCTTAATTTGAAATATTAACTGTATACTTGTGCCCAATTTGTCAGGCTCTTATTTACCGACTAGATCAGGAGTAAATTGATTTAGAATAGACACATCTGCCCAACTGGGGCAGTCTTTTCCATTTAACAAAGAACTAATCGCTCCAAAGAGGCCCATTAAGGCTATTGTATTTGTTCCTAGATTCAATCTCATTAGCAGTTGTGTGATGCCATTACATCAGTACAGTGCTGAAGAAGTGTTAGACTAAGTACCGCATCAAGAATGAGGATTTTCTGATTGTAATGAATCATGAATCAATCAAGAACAAGTGATAGCCCATGTTATTTCCCAGTTTGTATAATTATGAATACATATAACCAATGAGCTAACTACTGTTGTCTTTGTTCTGGCAAAATTCCCATTGAAAATGGCTAAAATACAGCAGGATTCAAAATGGGGGGGGGGAATTTCCAACCATCAGGAAAAGACACCAAAACAAATGGAAAGCCTAAAAAATAACCAAATAAGGTGCATTTTTATGTACAATAAAAATGAAAGGTTATGCAGCATGTTACAAGAGAGCCTTCAGCCACCATACCACACATACTAGTAAGTCAACCCTGTTGTTATCTGACTTAACAAAAGCCAGCTTCCTAAACAGCTGTAGCCTTCTTTTTATTTCAGGTTATTCTTCAGATTCCTGGGCTCTTGACCTATCTGAACCTGATGCTGGCTCTGTAGAATAGAAAGTCTTTTTCACCTTCCTTATAGGTTGATTGGCTCTCCAGTTATGGAGAGTTAAAAACCTGGATGAATCTGTTTCATTGGAGTAAATCTAGTTTAGCTGCTTCCTCAACTCTGTGGGCTTTCTGCTTCTCTGTGTAGAGGAGATCCGTGCCTTGAAATATTAAAAAAGTGGCTTTAACACATTAGTGAAGTATATGATCAGTTCCAAAACCAATTTGCTGAGAATTGTGGCCTTTTATTTATTAGAGTCAAGACCTTATTCAGAAGGCCAAATTATTGAAACTTAATCCTAAGAGAATTCGTAAAGGGAAATGTCATATCCATGTTGACCAATGCTCAAGAACAAGGAGAAAAATCAGTACACCTGAATATTTTGAGGCTAGGAATAGTTGTTTCTTTAGCTGTTTCAGAGACTCCTTATAGTAATTTCCATCTCATTTATTAACAGGATCAATAATAACTGACTTCTTAAGAGGAGAAAAACGGTACAGGTTCTGCATTAATATAATTAATCAATGAAGACCATGTCTTGCTCTGGCTTTTTGCGTCCTTATCTATCATAATTGGATTATATTAAATGCATCCTTATATGGGTAGTTCACGTGAATAATACCCTATAAAAATTAATGGAATAGATGGCACTGTTCCCGTAAGAAGAATGGCACTCCCCATTATAAATAACAGATGCATACAATTGAACAAACACTGCATTTACATTGAACAGTAGCTGATTTCTAGGATGGGGAGGGATTTTTGTAAGCTTTTGAAGGCAGATACAGTAACCACATAACATCCCAGTCTTTTGTACCAGAAACCGTGCCATAGGCTTTTATTTTGATAATTATTTTGAAATATGGTTTTAATATGTAACAAATTGAATTTAAACCTTTGTAATAGATGGTGTATTCATTCTTTTGAGTCTCAGAAGTTTTCACTCATTATTGGAGCAAAGTATTAGGTCACTGGAAATTTTGCTTAAGATCTGCAAAAAGCCAATGAAAAACTTTATGACTTAATCCATATAAAACATAAATTAATAGAAAGATGATAATATATTTCATCAGTGTTTGAATAGCTTAGCCAGTATGGAAAAGGATAAATTAGAATGACACACAAAAGGAGTAAGGAAAGGAGACTATAACTGAAAAATTAGCCATGATGACCTACCACTTCAGACTATCAGGTGCAAAGAGTTCATGCAGTTTTGTAAAAGGAGTCCAGTTTAAATATACAAGATATACAAATATACATGTTGAATTTGTGTGTCCACACACAGGTATGAATACTCAACACCATGTTGCATGTGCATAATGGTTATTTGCATGTAAAAGTTATAATGTTTGAAGATTTGTACTGAATTTTCCAAATATAAGAAGTCAGTCAGAACAGGAGTAGGCTTTCTATGGTCATAGGTAGCTGGTAAACATGGCTTTTAGGACCCAGCTGTTACTGTCTGGTTTTTTTATATTCTTTAGAAGACAGAATGCCAGTCTGTCTTAATTCTCCCCATGGGGAGCGGGGAGAAGGGGAAGGGCTTGGCACTTTTCTCTGAAGCATCCAGTTCCAAGCGCTTTCAGAAATAGGATACTAGACAACAATGGTTGTAGCTGGTTGGTTAGAACAGTTCTTTCAATGCAGCTTTTTGGCAAAAGGCCACCTCTGTTTCTCCCAAAAAACTCTGCTCTGTGACAATTTGGTTAGGATGGGCCCAGCAGAGGATACACGCCTTACCCTGTCTCTTTAGATAACCTGAGCTGGATACATTCCTGAGGGAGGGGGGAAACCTGCTCCCTCTGCCTACATGACTGGTATCACATACCTGGGTGACAGGCTTGGACTCCCTGGGGAGCTAGGAACTGCCAGTCTGCCCAGCAACTAGTGATGCATTTCAAATTGGCTGGCTGACAGCCAACAGGTGCTGGCCTCCATTGGACCAGGTAAATGAAGTCACAAGAGCTATATAAGTTAAGGACTGCCCAGGAGGAGGGGGCAGCAGCCATGAGGAAGACTCAGAGAGGGAGAAAAGAGCTGAACCATTTGAAGCTTGCTCCCTCTCTCAAAACTCATGATCAAGGAACTGCCTGCCTCCAGAGGGAATTTCCACCTGCCTCTGGATGATACTTGTGAGTAAGCTACCTGAGATCCAACTAGATATATAGCTTGCAGTAACTCAGATGTGTGATCAAAGGCTACCTAGCCATGGGAGTTTGCTCTATGGGATTTCTCTGATATTGCTCTACCCTGTACCCTATTCCAGCCCTACCCCTTGTAACCAATAAGTTCTCCTTTGTGCCTAGTGTGGGAGACTTATTAGGAGTGGGTCTAGATTATGCCTTGGGGTCCCCTTGGTTCGGCTGACTAGGGGAGACCACTACTTGTGCTTCTGACTGAGGGAAGCATCCCAAGTTTTTGAAGTGAATCAAGTACCCTCGAGGGCTACCAGGCCTGTGTTTCCCAGGGTGCACAAAGCCAGAATCAAGCCCAGCCCTGGGTGGTGGCAGTGGAAACCCCAAGCTAACCCCAAGTGGGTGTGGTCCAGGAAGGGGGTCAGCCAGACGTGAGGTGCCCCCAGGGAGGCACTCGGAGCCTGGAAGGTGGTTGGGCACAGTGGGGTGGGTGACTCAATGCAGGAGCGCCCTCTACTGGCCCGCCACAGGCTTAACTTAGTAACATTTAACTCTGATTGTCTCATAAGCCACATGTGCAATCAGTGACACAGGGCAACAACATGTAACATGAGGTGAACTGCAGCCCTCCAGTTCAAAAGAAAAAAAGGAAGAATGTAATTGCATTTGTTGTATTGGTATAGTTGCAACCCACTCTAGTTGCAACCCACTCATAGGCGACTGGTAGAATGGGTACGGGGGGGGCACATGCCCCCCCTGACAGGACCATCCCTGACAGATGCCACCAGGCCCCCGCAACAGACACCACCAGCAGCATCCGCGGGTGCTCGATGTGCCCCCCTTGACAGGGCCATCCCCGCTGCTGACACCACTGGTGGCATCTGCAGATGCTCACCAACTCTGCCCCCACTGCCAATGGTGTCTGTAGGAATTCAGCAGCTCCACCCCACTGCCAACACCACTGCCAGATTCTGCAGATGTCCCCCCCAGACTCAGGAATGATTACTAAAGAATGTATTGAAGTAACATTCAATAACTGTAATTAACAGTTAATACTGTTAATAACTGGAATAAAGACCTACCAAATGTATACAGGAAAAGAAAGCACTGTCGATAATATTTGCAAAACAGTAATTGATGTGGTTTGGGAGCCATGGTTTGACTATCAAGGCTAATTCATCAACCAATCAGGATTCAAAAATTTTTAGAGATTTCCTTAGATATTAGTCTTCATCAAAATTAGATTTATAGAGTTCATGAAAGGTTTCTGACTATTTTGGTTCCCACAACAGAATCTAAGGTTGGAAACACTCCTGTAAATACAGCCCTAAGGAATATATGAAAAATGTCCAGTCTGTTTTACTTGTCATGGGATTAGCTGATGTTGAAGAAATCAGTATAAGAAGCAGGAGCAAGACCTGCTTTAATTATAAAAAAACAACTTTCTTTTCCTGTAAATATACTATTCATCAAACATGGCAGCAATACTGAAATACAGCAAGTTTGCCAAGTTATGTAATGTGATCAAGTGTACGTCCTTTGGCTGCTGACTTGTCTCAGATCTACCAATTTGTTTAAGAGGATTTTCTGGGAAGATGCTGATCCCTGATTCATGGTAATTTTTCAACACCAAAAAAATCCTATTAGGAGTTATGCTTAGCTTTCATACCTAAGGAAAGATTAAACTGCCTATAGGCACATCTACATGTGGTGATTTAAGGTGCTTTAGCCCAGTTTGAGATGCATTAAGGGTGTGCCTCTACACGTGCATGCTCTTAATGTGCCTTAAAAATGGTGATTTTACACTATTCATGCCTAAATTTTATGTTATTCATGCCTTTTGCAGGTATAAAATTCAGGCATGAATAACTAAAGTGCATTACTGCATGTTAAGGCATATTAACACTGTATGGACTGATGTGAGACTAACTTTAGTCCCACGTCAGTCCACACACACGGCATTAATGCACTTTAATGCGTCCACATGTAGATGCGAGCCTAAATCACCTTAACGCACATTAAGTTAATGCACATTAAATTTTAGGCACAACAAAATACATGTGTAGACCATAAGTCTGGTCCAGGGTAGTTTGTGATGCAGTCATAGTCATGTTGGTAATAATACAATGGCATCAATGGAGACGGCTTGATCACAAATATGGTATTCCTTGAGCTTCTACAAAAACATTTAGAGGGATTTAGATCAGTGGTTCTCAGTCTTCCTAGAAGATTGGGGCACTTCTTGTTAGACCCAAGACATCCCTCAGAAAAGACCAGCTCTTAATTTTCACTTGTTTTTTACTAAGGAAAAATAATTATTCTGTTGTAAAAAAAAAATCAAAAAGACCACAAAAGGTCAGAATGTTTTTAACTCTGGGGATACCTATTTGACATCTCTGGTTTTAGCTTGTGAATCATGTTTGTACATCAAACAATGCTATTATTATGTGGCACCCCACAACACCCTTGAAAGAATTTCAAAACACTCCAGGTTGCCACAGCACCTTGGTTGAGAATCACAAACTGAGATAGGCTACTGAGCCAAAGCCAGAAAGTATTTATTTGGAATCATTGCTACAGTTACTGTTCTTTGAAAAGGTTAACTTCAAAAAGGCATTGCCAGCATAACAAACCAGCTACAAAGGGATAGTTTCTTGAATACTTGAGGCCTGGGGAAAGAATGAGATTTAACTAAATATGAACCATAAAATTATATACAGCTTGTTTATCTGTTTGAAATCTGCCACAAAAGCCAGGAGGCCCCAGTTTGAACATTCTCTTTAAATATAAGTCAATCTAGCCTACACTGCATGTGTAGTACTAATATCAAATATTATTATTATAATAATAATATCTACAATATGTGGGGCTTTATCTTTTGCTATATCTGTAGTAGAAGATGAAGCAAACTTTATACTCCATTATTTACAGTAATTTTAGAGGGCAGCCCTTAGCCTCTTCTCTCCTGGTACTTCTCTCTAGACTATGGAAGTCAGTATCTATTCCCTTAGATGGATAAAAGCCAAGAGTAGAGGCAGCAGTGGGGTGCACACAGTAATAGAATCATTCATTTTCTATGCTGCAGATGGCACAGAATATAAAGTGAACCCTCCAGGAATGAATTTTCTTACAACAAGCAAATGAGCAGAAGGGCCCAGTAAGCCACCTGCTGAGTATGTCATAGATAGATGGGATTTATGTAATACCAGACTTTATCACCAGGAAGTAGAGAAGGGCAACCTGGGCTTGTGAGGCCAGGAAATAAGGTGGCTAGGAAAGCATTTATGGTTTCAGGTGGAAATATTGTAACACTCAACATGAACTGGAGCCCCTGATCCATGAAGATCTGCCAGCTGAGTTGCACTTTGAATTTTGGGGTTTGAATTTTGATAGAATCACAGAACTAGAAGGGACCTGTAAGCTCATCAAGTCCAGTCTCCTGCTGTGGGCAGGAAGTTATTGGGCTCAGATGAGCTCAACAAGGTGCCTGTCTAGCTTCACCTTGAACACCTCCAAGGTGGGCGACTGCACCACCTCTGCTGGGAGTGTGTTCCAGATTCTGGTGACCCTTACAGAAAAATAGTTCTTTCTTAGATCTAGCCTGAATTTACCCTCTATTAGCTTATGCCCATTAGTCCTCATCCTCCCTTGAGGTGCCTTCCTGAAGAGTTGCTCCCCTAGATCTTGGTGACACCCCTGATATACTTGTAGGTGGCTATCAAGTCACCTCTCGCCCTTCTCTTGTTCAGACTGAACAGGCCCAGTTCCTGGAGTCTTTCTTTGTAGGGCCGATCCTCCAAGCCCTTAACCATATGGATGGACCTTCTTTGTACCCTCAAGCTTATCCGTGTCCTTCTTGAAGTGCAGTAATGAGTATGTCATAGCAGAGGCTAAGGGCTAACCTGTTCAGCCTCCACAAGAGAAGGCTGAGGGGGGATCTAGTGGCCTGTTACAAACTAGTCAGAGGGGACTAGCAGGCATTGGGGGAGTCCCTGTTCCCCCGAGCACTACCAGGAGTGACTAGAAATAATGGTCAAAAGCTGGCAGAGGGTAGATTCAGACTAGATATCAGGAGGTGCTACTTCACTGTCAGGGCAGCTAGGATCTGGAACCAACTTCTGAGAGAAGTGGTGCTGGCTCCTACCCTGGGGGTCTTTAAAAGGAGGCTAGATGAACACCTTGCTGGGGTCGTTTGACCCCAGTACTCTTTCCTGCCATGGCAGGGGGTTGGACTTGATGATCTACTTAGGTCCCTTACAACCCTACCAACTATGAAACTATGAAACTATAGAGGGGATTTAACTTCATCTTTAAAATCAGGTAAGGGTAAGCTCAGTGTAGCTGACACTGAAAGGTCTCACACCCAAACCACTCAAGCTTCACACCATTCTACTTATGAACTCTTCAGCTGCTAGCTAGAAAAACTACCCAATGGCAAAAGGCACCTATGACCTATCACTGTAGAGCAGGGCTGTCCAACTGACAGCCCATGGGCCAAAAGCAGTCCCCTAGAAGTTAACCTGAGGTCCCCAAGCTCTGCTCTTTCCAGTGCTTCTGCTCCTACTTCGGCTGCTAATGACACAGGGCTCCCTCTCCATCCTCCAGGTTCTTCTGCCTACACTTGGACCTGCAGGTGGGTCAAGGAAGCATGGAGGGGCCTGCAAGAGTAAGGGAACCTGCAGCCAGGGAGCCTGGGGGAAGTCTGGGGACTCTGTGTGATGCAATGCAGAAGGGAGGGTTTCATGTGGTATGGCGTGGTGGGAGGGCACATGGCATGATGCAGGTGGCACTGGCATGGGGCAGAGGGTCACCCACACAGTACAGCATACAGCCCAGGAAGCATGTGACCCATGCAGAGTGAGGTGGGGGGACTGAAGTCACTGGCCATTCAGAAGTTAGACATCTCCCACACAAGGGGGTCAAGATCAGACTGGAGTTCAATCCTAAGCTGAGCAGAAGGAAGGCCAAGGAAAAGAAGGAGGTCAAGATTAAACAGAGGTTGGGACTATGGCATGTGCGCCACTTCTCCATGGGAGGTATGCGGTGCTCATGAAAGTGGTGTTGCTACCGGTGCTTCTGTACACTGCACTGGTCTTCCCCCCACTGAAGCATATCACCCACAGAATCCAGAGAGCCATGTATGCCTTCTTCTGGGGATCCAGATGGGACAAGGTGGCAAGGAAGACTCTACAAGATAAAATGGACTGGGGGAATGCCAGATATCCTCTTGTTCCTGAGGGCAAAGTACACGAACCAGATCTGCAAGCTGGTGTCTGGCGCAGAAACCAAAACAACCTGTCTCATCAGGTACTTTGCAGGACACTTCTTGAGACTATGGGTGGAGTGTACGCACTGACCAATGGTAGACCATGGACCATGGAGCACCCGTGGTTCTACCAGGTCCTAAATGAGTTCCAGAGTGAGTAAGGGCTACAGCACGAAGGCCCAGCAACTATGTCTAACCACAGAAAGATACAGGAGGTGGTCAGAGCCAGAAATATGCTGGCGACCGTGGAGCTGCTCCCTGACAATGGTTGCCGGGCCATGTGGAAGCAGATCTTCTACAAGGACCTACGAAAGGACCACAGAGACCTGAACTGGTTAACAGCCCACTGTGCACTCCCAGTGAGGGTACACAAACACAGAGACAGACAGGGAGGTTGTCCCAGCTGCCCCAGGGACACCTGCCAAGGTGCAACAGAGATCATCAACCACCTCCTATGGCTCTGTCCATACATCAGGGGGTGTGGAAAAAGGTAAACCAGCTTCACAAAGAGGTGACAGAGGTCTCACTGATTATGAGAGAGGTGGCACTGTACAGGCATCTGACTAAACAATAAGTGACCCCAACAGCCCGCTTCGATCAGTTTATATCCTGCATCATGACCTGTGGAAGTCCAGGAACCTCCTGATGTACAGGCACATGGAAATTGAAGTAGCAGACTGCATTAAAATGGTACTGAGTGAGCTCCAGTTCTACTACCGGAAAATGATAGGAGAGGATGGAGAGGAGGTGGCCAGCACTGCCTGGCAGAGGGACATATGGCACAGGTTCTTCAAAGACCCCCCTCGAGGGGAAGTCAACAATGACAACGAGACAATGAGTCAACCAGGTTGAGTGATAGCTATGAGGAGAGCAGCAGTGACAGCAACAGTGGAACCACCAGTGACAGTGACAGGGATATGAACTAAGGGCTTATAGCTCATAATCAGAGCTAGAACCTGAGGGGCAGTATAAATATAACAAGGAAAGGAATGTGGATGGGTGCATGGGAGCGCCGGTACAATCATTGTAACGAGTGCGCAGGTTCATGGATATGAGATTTTTGGTATGGGTGTAAGGCTTTGAAAATGGGTTCATGGATTAAGGTTTCAGAAGAATGTTATGCTAGACTCTGTGTGTGTGTGTGTGTGTGTGTGTGTGTGTGTGTGTGTGTGTGTGTGTGTGTGTGTGTGTGCGCGCGCATCTCTATGTATAGAAATATATTTTTCAAAGGAAAAAAAAGCTCTGCTCTAGAGCATTGGCAAGATTATCCATGTGGACAAGCAAAACATGATTGCAAAGGGAACCTATACCCTTTCTAACAACTAAATAAAAGGAAGCATGTCAGACCAGATATTAGCAAGCAAAGACCATTTTTTACATAAAGACTTTGTATATCTGTTTGCCTTTGCTTTCCCTTAGATTACTCTTTCATGTTTTATTTTCATTCTTATGTTGATTTCAGGTTCTCTTTTTATTTTGCTAACTGGCAGAAATATCAATTACCTACTTTGATGTCCATCACTTCAGCCAGATTTTTGTTTTGATGTTTCATATGTGAGGCTATATTCTCAGTGATAAATGAGTGTTTCACATCTAAACATATTTCCAAAACTAGGCATACATGCACTATTTATAATTAGTTGCAAGGAGAGGAAATAAAAAATTCTGAAGTTAAGTCTGAAAAAATATATCCCTCGATGTCAAAAAGAGCATTAATAGTAAAACAAATCCACGTAAATTAATCTCTCTTCTACACATATGAAGAAAGCAGTGTAATTTTTTTGCCCATATGAAAGTTTAAAAGTAAAAAACGAAAGAAAAAAAGATCTGAGTACATAATTTAAACAGGATGAATTTCTTCATTCTTTTCACTTCTTTGATATTTATCACCTTGGCAAATATTTCTAACTGAAATGGAACTTCTGTCTATTCCTGCCAAACCTAATGTTACTTGTGAAACTTGTAGTCTTTTGAAATATATATCTGAAGTCCTCAAGTAGCATTTTCATGCCAGTAAATGTGCCAGTTCCCGATTCTCTTCAAAGTTCTTCTTTGATAGCTTGTGAATTATGGCTTGCAAGACAATTTATATCCATGTTCTCAACAGATAAAACACTCTCTCATAAAAGCAACTTAGTGTATCAGTAAACCAAAGCCAATAGACACAGGAAAATGGTTCTCTACAAGGATGATAACTAGGGTTATTTATTCTGCAGAGGAAGACGACTAATGGAGGATTTGATAACAGTCTGTAAATACCGGAAGGGCAAATTATAAAGAGCATGGAGATGGACTTTTCTCTGTGGTTGTAGGGGACAGGATTAGGAGCAATGGCCTCAAGCTGCAGAAGAGGAAGTTTAAGTTGATGATTAGGAGGATCTTTCTGACTATGAGGGCGGACAAGCATTGCAATAGGCTACCTAGAGAAACTGTGGAATCTCCATCCCTGGAAATTTTCAAGAGCAGGTTAGACGGACACTTGGCTGGGATGGTTTAGTCAGCAGTGATCCTGCCTTGAGCAGATGGCTGGCTAGATGACCTCATGAAGTTCCTTCTAGCCTTCTCTTCCTATGAATTTAAATGTTACTGAAGCTGACCTAACAGTGGAAAAAAATGTTCCTATGGATATTCATATATCCATATCCTATGGATATTCATTTAAAAATAAATTTCAGTTTGAGAATGCCTCTGGTCCTTTTATATTCATATTCTGTGATGATTCCAGTTTTTGAGTTTTATGAGTATACAAGTTTGTGAAAAACTCAAATGGTTGAATATTTTCTGAAATTATTTTTAATTTTATATTCCTTGAAACCATATTGGCTAGGGACAGACATTACACATAAACCAGTTTAAATGATCAGAAACCTGTAACAGAACAGATGTTCAGTGCCCAAAAACCAATTTCAAAATGGCCAAAACCGGTTTGAGATAAATCTGTTTGAATGCAGTATCAGACTTAACCAGTTCAAAGCTCAAACCAGTTTATGCAATGTTCCTGGTTTAACTTAAACCAGGAAGGGGTCTGGGACCAGGTTTGCCTGCCCTGACTGCCACCACTGCCACTTGTTCCCTGTTTGGAGCAAGCAGCAGAATAAGCCCCCTACTGTCCCCTCTGTTGGATAGCAGAAGAAGAGGGGAATAACTTCCCTCCCTGCCCTCTGCCAAAGACGTTGAGTCTCTTCCTGGTGGGGAGCTGCACTGCGATGTGGGAACAGCTGCTGTGGACTGTGGCAGTGGCAGCAGTGCTGGTGGGGCTCTGGCCCTCTCCAGGCTCTGGTCTGCCTCAGCTCTGCCCACCCTGCAGCATGGCCCCCTGCTGAGAAGGGGCTTATGCTCCCTGACACCTTGACAGGGGCTGCTGCCCCTATCAAGAGACCTTCCTTCTCACTGCTGCAGTGGTGGGGCAGGGGTGCAGCCAGACATCCGTCAGCAGGGCTCTGTAGGCAGGGAGCAGGGAGGGGTATTATTTCCCCCCTCCCTCCGGTGCCCAGTGGAGGGGGCCATAGGGGGTTTATTCCGCTGCTTGCTCCCAGCAAGGAGTGAGTGGCGGTAGCAGTGGTCAGGGTGGGCTGACCCATCTGCGGTCCCCTATGGGTAGTAGGAGTTAAGGGGGAATTACCCCCCGCCACCTACCCCCTCTGCCTCAGGGGGCCATGCCAGCCGGCATCTGGCCATGCCCAGCCCAACACTGCACCAGCGAGGGGGGAGCACCCAGCAGACCCAGCTCAGGTCTCTACCAGTGGAACAGGGAGGCGGGAAATTAAACCCCTCTCTGACCAAACCAGCCAAGGCTACTGCCTGGGCTGGCCATGTCTCCATCACTGGAGCAGCCAGCATGGAGAAATGCAGGTCTGTGCTGGTGGAACAAGGGAGGGAGGGGAGGAATAAACTTCTTCCTTGCTCCCTTCCAGGCCAGCATCTGGCCAGACCCCCGCCCCTGCTTGTCCCTGCTCCAGCTGGAGAGCAGAGGGGTTGGGCCAGACCTGATTAGCTGAAACAGAGAGCCCCGCCCAGAGAGCATGCTGGGATGCTGGAAGACTCTGGTTTAACTTAAACAGCTTGAATATAAGGTACCTTACATAAGGAAGTATCTATTGAAAAACATAGACATATAGTGGTACCTGAATCAGTGCTTGGTTTAAGCCTTTAGCTAAACATTCTGCCAAAGCCGTCCCCAAGATATATTAGTGTAGGTAATTTAAATTCTGAGTGATAATAAAAGAAAGTACTTCAAATGCTTAAAGAGAAAAACAGGTTCACTGGAAATGCTATAAAATAAAAATATCCAATTCAATAAATTACCCAAGGAAAAGGGAGTGCAGTTATCTGGAGAACTTGGCTATCTTCCTTTGTAGCACATACAGCTGTTTTTAAAACCCAGCTATCAAAACAAGCCAAGTTTTTTTATCAGCATTTCAAACTACTACACATCTTATACAGAGTTCTTTAAACATATAAAACATGCATGGCTGGGGGATGAAAATAGTGCCCTGTCTGCAGCATTGATGCAGTGGTGGTTTTTATCAGCAGTGAAGAATGACCTTGTTGGAGGGATTCTCATCTTCTATTACTGTGTCACTTCAGTTAGTGTCACTGAAATAATAAACCAGTGGAGTAATGACATGGCTGGTTGCTGGGGGCAGCTGCCATGCAAAGGGGCAACAGTGACATCTGACTACCACTGGCAGCAAAATCGTGAGGCAGCAGCAGCAGCTGTTTTTTCCCCGCCACCCCTATCCCAAACCAGTGCCCTGGGTGGCTGCCCAAGTAATCCCACATTAGTTACACCAGAAGGTTTTAGACAAAACTCAAAAAAACACCTTTAAAAGAATAATCTTGTCTGATTATGTACAAGATGATGACATAGATCCTAATATGAAATTTAACACCAAGACGGAGCTTCTGTTTACCCACTTAGCAACATATATCAGGGCATCAGAGCAATTTCTAGATGAAAATTTAATCATTTTGTTGCTTAATTGTCAAAATAGCTTTCTTAATATCTAAGTCTACTTTTTTCTCTCCAGACTATCGTTGTCTCTTGTCCTATTCTCTACCCTTGTTGTTAATTACTTCCGTTACATTGTTCCCTTGGGTAGTCTTGTATTTTCGTCCCTTAAAGGTTGTATCTTTTAAAAATTCACCCACTTTTTTCTCTGCCTTTTCCAAGGCCTTGCTCCTGCACTTCGATTACTAAGTGGCATAGTAATCATCACACATCTAACTCTAAATAGGCACAAGGGTGCATGCCAGTAGATGGGGTTGCAGAATCAGGACCTAATTTTTCAATTATGTTCATACAATGCCAAAAATATTATCACTTCTTTGTTAAAGGTGCTCTGACTCTCTTGTTCTACACAGATCATCAGAGATTACTCAGCATTTGTCATCTCAAAGTATAGCCACTATATCTACTTCTTAATGATGAAGAGCCATTGACAAGATGAAAGGCCATTGGCTCCTACCCTACTGTTGTTGTTGGGGTTGAGGGCAATGCGGTGATGGGCATGCAGCAGTATGGCCCACTGGAGAAAGGTCTGGAGGCAGGGACCATGGCCATGACAGTTGCTTGTCAAAATATATGTCTTCCTTTTACCCTCTATCAGGAAGTTGAGGACCATAGACAGCCAGACCGAATGCGCTCTTTTGTGAAGAAAGTGGGGGAAAAGATACAGTGTTCTACCTCTGCTTATCCCCCGCTGTATCTTGCTCCATAAAGTGCTCTGTAGCCTCTCCCAAAAAGATCTGGTGTCTCCAGGATTTTTTTAGACATTTTTCCTACTATTAAAGCTTATATCACCCAATTATAAGCTGTGCCATGTGCCTTAGGTGAGCAGATCACAGCTTGAAAAGGAATTCTGACTTACGGATATACAAAGAACATTTCCTACAAGCAAGTTCTGCAACAAATATTACAGGCCAAAAAAAAAAGATGCAGAAGTTATTGATTGAGAGTCAGATTGTGGCCAGCCATTATTCACTGGCAAAAGGCAGGTCAGGACGAGTGTGTAGAAAGCTATAGACAGGCTTTGTTCTCCTGCTTGACAGCCAAGCATAAGTACACGACTGAGCTCTCTGTGTATCCCCTGAGGTACAAAGTGCTTCGTTTCTACTGGGAAGGATGCAGAGGTACTGGGTGAAACATAATATATCCCCTAAAGGAATGCTGGGAACCCTTTTTATGGCCTCATATAGACTGCCACACACCAGGAACCCCGGCCCTCCTGCTAGTAATGGCACATATCACAGTACCTTCATATAAAGCAAATACTTCTGTTTTGCCCGCTGTTTTCTCTGGGCAACAGCAGCACAAACAATCCTGTCTGCAAAACTCACCGTTGTGTCCCAGATCCTTGGAACCTTAGATAGTAGTTATTAGAGTCCATCGGCGTTAATTATAATACAACATTACCAGCTTTATTAAAAGTAAGCAGTTGGTCTGGGTGTTTATACAGAAACTAAAACTCCAAAATCCATGAATCAGGCAACATGCAAGCCCTGAGATGGATTCCATGATTATTCCAAATATCTAAAATAAATTACAAAAACACTAAATCAATTATTCCAAGAATCTGGAAATTATCCTTTTCAGTAGAGATCAAAACTGCTAACTGAAGTTTTTGTTCTCCTCCTTAATAAGCCGTATCAGCTGTCCATTGAAATCAATAGATAAGGCACCAATGATGTATTGATTCCTGCTGTGACTATTACACACCAATTATACTTACGATAAGAAAAAGATCCCAGTGCTGATCTTCTTCAAATCTATCCTTGTAATACATTTCTTCATACATTATAAAATGATACTATATTATTTCGACTATGCATTTGGATTTTTTTTTTCATCTGATCTAACCCCAAGGTATTTGCATACTTTTTCAGCCTTCTACAGTTGCCAATCCTTCCTCCACCTGCAGCACAGGAATGGCATTTAGCAAGACAACATTGCCCCCGAGAAGATACCAGGCTCGCTTGCATTATGGAAATCAACAGTAGCATAGTGATACCAGTGCAAATCGCTAACATAAATGTGTTCCACTAAGCCAAGCTTAGCTGTCACATGACAATAGGTGCTGCATACCTGTGCAGATTTCTAGCATGTAGGCTGGAGTCCCGTTCAGATGATGTTTCGGCACAGCCAAAGACACTGACAGAAGGGCTTGAATGTTTTAAAATTCATGAGTTTAGAACAGAAAGCAACTCTTTCATTTCACCAGCCTTTGCAGAGCTCCAAACAACCTCTGACTCAAGTTGTGGCTAAAGCTTCATTTCAGATCTCATAGTACACAAACTGGTGTAGGCAACGTTATTCCATTGAGTTTAGAAGCCCAGAACTCAGAGAGTGCTCTCCTGAGGTTAGGTATCCAGGTTGTAGCCATTTTGCTCTAGAGGAAAAAGCAATCAGGGCTCGTGGACAGAGGTGATATCTTTTATTAGCTCAACAAGATTTTTGCAAAAAAAATCTTTAATTCAAGCTTTTGGGCACAAACACCTTCCTGAAGTTAGGAATTCAACACATCTAGTGGTAAAAGCAATAAAAAGAGAGAAACTTACCACTCATGTTCTAACATTCTCTTTATATAAAACAGCCTAACATCACAATATGGATAAATGGTTTCATTGCCTGTAATTTTCTTCCTACACTCAACTTAGCTATTGATACTATGAGATTTGGAACTACTCTCTCGGTGGCTCAGTTTCTCTGCCTGAAGATACTTGAGATAATACACAGTGCTGAGATCTGTGTATCTGTGAAAGGTGTTATATCAGCCTGTGATTGTATTACTTTACCGATTCACTTGATAAAACAATGAAAACAAACAAACCCCCAACTGTGTCTTTTAGTTTCCTCCCTTCATTAATTGTTGACGCTAATAGATATTTATGTTCAACATTAGACTTTTAAAAACAGCTTCTTTAGCATACCACATGCAAGAAATTTACTGTAAATTGCTGTTGCCAATCCAATTAAAAAACGGCAGGAAATGGTTGTAGATTATTTGCAATTTCTGGAATATACAGACATCCATGTTCATTAATTTAGATTCTTTCCATCCCATGCTCTCTCTCCAAATGACATCCTTGTCTATCATCAAATGAATTTTTTATTTTTCAATAGATCAGTTGCTATTGATTAATAAAAGTTAATTGCTTATTATTAACAGCTACAGTACATTGTGTAGATATAGCACCTTTAATACTGTAAGATTCAAATGCCCTTTTGCAAGTGTGTCAGATTTTGATACTCCTTTAGGAATACAGAAGGGATTGATAAAATATGGTGAGCCTTTCTACACATACATTATACACCTGAGTGCAAGAAGTAACCATAATCTTTAATTTAAGTGGGGAAGATCATACATTCCTGAAACCCAATGGCCTAAAGGGCTACATTTCAGCAACAACCTCTCTAGTCCAGAGAGCAGCCTATGATTAATAGGACACAACAGTGGCTTAAAGTCCATCCTCTCCTGGGTAGAGGGTTCTCTTAAAGGTACTGCGCAGAACCTTAATCCTGGGCTGTATTCCCAATCTAGCACTGATTCACTGTGGGTGCATCTACATGAGACGTTTACTGCAGAGTTATCTAATTAGCTCTACAGTAAGGTCTCAGCATCTACACATGCAGCTCTGTTAGGCTGCAGTAAACTAATTAACTCCGCCATAGGTTAGTACTTGTAAACACAAGTACTATACTGCAGTGGCATTATTTAGTGCTCTTCAATGCATGTATAGACGCTGACCCAGCTAGCTGGAAAACAAGGGTGCTTCAGTGTAGAGGCAGCTTGCCAGCTAGCCCCACACTGGAGAAACTTTGTGTTGCAGCCAGACCCTCTGCAGCACATTCAGCTGGGTTGGAGGAGCCCCAGTCTGCCACGGTAACTCCGGGCCCCCTGCCAGCCAGGGCTGCTCCATCCCAGTTCAACGTGCTACAGACCCAGGCACACGTGCAAATGGTGTGCCTGGGAGCAATCAACCCCAGTGTGAACTGCGCCAGAGTTTATTCAGGGGTGTAGGTTGTAGCCATGTTGGTTGAAGCCAGAAGACAGGCACGGTTCTTTGTGTAAATCTGATATCTTGTATTAGACCAACTCAAGTAGTTGGAAAAATTCTTCTTAGCAAGCTTTCAGGTATAAATACCCTTCATCAGGCTGAGGAAGCATTATTCAGGCACTCTAATTCCATAGATGCACCCTGTGAGAATTTAATTAGGTCACTTGACTTTTCTGTGCCTCAGTCTACCTATACATACAGTATAAAACCTCTAAATGACCATGTTGTAAAATACTGGTATGGTTTTTAAACACTATGAAATTGGCAAATGAAAGTACAGTGTTGTCCCCAAAATTTGACACTTATCCTAATTAACAGGTAAATAATTTAACTATTTGCTGTATTCTTCTTCTGCTATGTTTATAGAAGGTATTGGTTGTAGCTGTGTTGGTCTAGGGACTTAGGCAGACAAGGTTCTTTGGGTAAATATAATATCTTTTAGTAGACCAACTAAGTTGCAAAGAACAATTTTTCCAACTATTGGTTGTTGTAATACGAGATATAACACTTAACCAAAGAATCTCATCTGTCTATGTTTATAGAAGGGAATTCTAGTGAAGATGGAGTTAAATTTGTCTCAGCTAAAAACTGATAAATTAAGAGTCCTAGCTGTATTATTATTATTGCTTAGTCTTGTGCTTTAATGAAATGTGTGCAGAGATCAATATTTTTCTAACAGAGAAGTCAAAAAAGAAAGGAACATAAGAGCTATTTTTAATGTGAACATTGCAGACAATGGGAGATAAAAACATTTAAGAAGCAGTAAAACTTAACAGACTAAAACTTATGTTTCATTTTATGTCATAATTAGTAGACTGCACTGCAGTGAATCAGTATCTACTCAGTGTCTTCATATTTCCACTTTCACAGTCCAATGGTGATAGTCAATGGCTAATCTGTAAATCATAGCAGGCACATGTCACCATCTAAATGGAAAGTCCATGCAGCAGAATCTGACAGCTGTATAAATAAGTTACATTTAATTATGACAAATCATCTTTGTATTTCAATTATAGAAGCCTTCCTGTAAATAGAAGTCAGAAGCTTCTAAGAACAGTATAGCACTTGACTACAGAGACTGATAAACAAAAAATGTAGTTTACAAAAAGGTTACAACTGTGACACCAGCTGATAAACACCAAAAACACCAAGTGGAGAATGAGATTCAGGGGAAGGGGATTTTTGCATTCATTCCCTTCCTACTAGACTTGTGTGAGTAGGCGCTATTCAATCCGGCTTTGGATCGGCTGCTTCGGATGCCAGGGACCCGATCCAGAGCTCCGGACTGAGTTCCTACTTTGATCTGGCCGAAGCAGCTCCGAAGCTTCAGAGCCACCTCAGAGATCCGGGCATAGGGTATAATGGGGAAATCAATGAAATATCTATAACTTTGTTGCTTTTTGTCTGCTTTGGATGAAATTTGCAGGAATGGTAGCCTCTGCTGAGAGCATGAAACCTTCCAAGCTTCAAGAAGATTGGTCCAGGAGTTTGTGGGGAACTGCACCCCAAATTCTTGAAAGCAAAACTTATGTCACATGTATGTGTTACACCACAGTGGGGTGAAAACTGCAGAGATAGTGGCCCCTTGTGAGGCCACAAAGCCTGCTAAGTTTCAAGAAGATTGGTACAGGGGTTTGGGGGGAACTGCACCTCAAGCTGCGGACAAGCAAAACTTGTGACACGAGTAACAGAGTGTGTGTTAAGGCACAGCAGGGTGAAAGCTGCAGGGATGGTGGCCCCTGCTGAGGCCACAAAGCCTACTAGCTGTTGAGGAGATCGGTGCAGGGAGGTTCTGGGTCCCTGCACCCCTAGCTGCTGACAGGCAAAACTTGTGACATGGGTGCTTGTGCAACTGACTGTCTTGGTCTTGGGGCAGTTGATTGTATGTGTAATGATTCTTTCCCCTCCTTAGTCTGTGGTTTTGTAGGCGTTAATTGCTGCTAATTAACTGGTTACATTAGCTAGCAACTGTGTATTGAGCTGGTCCCTGAGTGAATCATGATTGATTAGTAACTGGTAACACAGTAGCTTAACAGCCAGACCTGCAGTAATTCTGCCCCTCCTCCCTCCCACCCCAAGACAGACACAGCTGCACAAGTACTCATGTCATGAGTTTTGCCAGTCAGCAGCAAGGGGGGCAGGGCCCCAGAACCCCCCTGCACCAATTTCCTCGACAGCTGGCAGGCTTCATGGCCGCAGCAGGGGCTACCATCCCTGCAGCTTTCACCCTGCTGTGCCTTAATACACAGTGTCACCCATGTCATGAGTTTTGCTTGTCCACAGCTTGAGGTGCAGTTTGCCCCAAACCCCTGCACTGATCCCCTTAAAACTTGTCAGGCTTCATGGCCTGAGCAGGGGCCACTACCCCTGCAGTTTTCAGCCCTCTGTGCCTTAGCACACATAGGTTCATCTATGTCATGAGTTTTGCCTGTCAGCAGCTTGAGATGAAGTTCCCCCCAAACCCCTGCACTGATCTTCTTGAAATTTGGCAGGCTGTGTGGCCTCACCAGGGACTACCACCTGTGCAGTTTTCACCCCCCCCCCCTGTAACACATAGATGTGACACAAGTTTTCTTTCAAGAATTTGGGGTGCAGTTCCCCCCAAACCTCTGCATTGAACTACTTGAAGTTTGGCAGGCTTCATGCTCTCAGCAGAAGCTACCATCCCTACAAATTTAATCCAAATCAGACAAAAAATAACAAAGTTATAGATATTTCATTGATTCCCCATTATACCCTATGGCCAGATCTCTGAAGCGGCTCCAAAGCTTTTCCAAAGCACTTTGGAAAGCCTAACGAAGCCAGTGCTTCAATCCGGACATGCTGCTTTGGACACCAAAGCGTCTGAAGCTTCTCTGGATCCGAAGCACAGTCCGAAGCCTCACACAGCCCTTCTTCCTACCATATGTAACACTGCAGACTGTAAGCCAAACTATGACTGGTCCTTGTGTGAAACCTCTCTCTCCTATAAGGCACACCATAAAAGCACTGGTCTCTGCCCTAAGGGGAGCAGAGGATCTGGTGAATTCACCTTTGAAAGGGCTGTGAACCTATACCTCATTTCTGCTGAAGGAAATTCTGCGAGAGTTTCTTTGTCAGTCCCCAAAGCATGTTTCTTTCAAACTTCCTCTTGGGATTTTGCTGCCCTGCACAGCTTCATGGTCAGAGCTGTGCAGAGCAGCTCATACCTTCAGTTATCATGTTACTCTATATTCCATGAAGTGCCTTCAGATTTTCCGGCATGTTAAAGAAACTAACAGATGTGGTTGCTATTATTTTGCCAACACTACTGATAGGGCCAGCAGAGTTGTGTGAAAATATTCAAAGTTTAAAAATGAATCTGACAGCATTTGAGTGGCAAGGTTATTCCTTCTATTCAGGGTATTTCATCCTATCCAGACCACTTCTGGCTACGGAGTTTGAATGAATGCAGGATTAACAGTCATTCGGTCTTTATCCTAAAACAGAAAACTCAAAGGAAACATGGGGTGCATCCCTATTTTATATGATAAAAGGGACACACCATTGAAGCTGGTTCCTCATTCCAATTTCCCAGCTCCTTTTCAGAAAAGAAGTAATTTCTTATTGAAAATCTTTAAAGGAACAGAAGTTCAAAAATAGCTTGAGTATTACTCATGTATAAAGTATAAAAAATGACTGACTAAATATTATTTGAATACAGTTTGCACAGATGGCAATTTATTGCCATACAGTCTACTAACTTTTATAGTTAGACTATATCTCTGTGAAACATAAAAAGCACTGCAGCTTACCAGCACTATTCAGTCCCATCTGTCCCAATGAGCAACAAACCAAACTTGAGAATCTAATTTTTTATAGACAAATCAGCCTCTGCTTGAATTTGCAGAGACCTGACATTGTTTGCTTTGAGGGTTGAAACTTCTGGCTCAGACCCTAGAATACGGGAACACAGAACTGAAAGGGACCTTATGGGCCATCAAGCCCAGACCCCTTCAGTCAATTCACCCAAGGATTCCCCCAGACTCACCATTACAAACACACACAGAGCTACAAAGCACAAACCCAGAAATACCAGGAACAGCTTATTATTAGGGCCCTATTGGATTCACGTCCAAGTGGGTTGCACTGCATCTCCTTTAATCTTGCAGGTTCTCCCATGTGCCCCCATCCCCGCCTCCCCCCTGCTGCGGCCCCACTTGCAGCTCACTCCTGATCAGCAGGGAAGCAAAAACTGTGGTTTTAAACATGGCACCATTTTTGCCTCCCCACTGGTCAGCCGCAAGCACCAGGGAGCCACTGGGACCCCTCCACAAATTTGTAAACACAAGTACTATCCTGTAGCAGCATGTATACACTGACCATACTGGCTGTTAGGCCTGTGCAAAGCAGAAAGTATTCACTTTGGATTCAGCAATTCAGAGGGACAGTGATTTGATTTGGTAATTCAAATCACTGTCCCAATTCAATTTGGCTGAATCCTAATCTAGAGATATTTGGAGCCAAATCTTATTTGGCCATAGACTCTACAGGCAGGCAGTGCCAGCAGGAGCACCTGGCCAAGCAGCCAGAGAATCACCAGCTTGAGTTAGCATCCCCAGGAGAAGCCTTGGCTCATCCAGATGCTCCCCCGGCTGCCCCCCCACCGGGTTGAGGCAGGCAGTCCTGGCAGCCCCGGGAAAAACCACAGGGGCTGGGGGGAATGAACAGGGGCTTCCCCCTCAGCTTCCAGTTTGATCCCCCAGTTCCTAGTTTGATTCCCCCAGCTCCCCCGATCCTTCCCCTCAGCCCCCACGGCTTCTTCCAGGGCTGCCAGCTCAAGCAGTGGCTCATCCAGCTCCTCCCCTGGCTGCCCCTGCCCCATTGAGGCAAGGCAGGCAGTGCTGGCAGCCCCAGAAGAAGCCACGGGGGCTGCAGGGAATGATTTGGAAGCTAGGAGATCAAACCAGAAACTGGGAAATTGAACCAGAAGCTGGGGAGAAGCCTTTGTTCGTTCCCCCAGGCCCTGATCATTCCTCCCAGCCTCCACGGCTTCTCCCAGGGTTGCTAGCACTTCATGCCTCACACTGGAGGGGGAGGGGGAGCAGCTGGACAAGCCATGGCTTGTCCCGGGGCTGCCGGCTCAAGTCGGGGCTCATCCGGCTGCTCCCACCAGCACTATCTAGTGCCTGCCTGTACAGTCTATGGCTGGATCTCCAAATCTCTCTGAATTGATTTAGAGGCTTCTGATTTGATTCAGAGAGATTAATGGGTCTCCCGATTTGATTCAGATTCAGAAATTCAGCCACTGAATCGGGCCAAATCTCCTCCGAACTGAATTGGCTACCAAAGCTTCGCACAGCCCTACTGGCTGGGGCGTGAGGGTGCTTCAGTGCAGGCATGCACTAGAGTACCCTGCCAGTTAACCCTGCACTAGAGTATCCTTGTTCCCCAGCCAGCCCTCTGCAGCACATTGAACCAGGTCAGAGCAGCCCTGTGCTGACAGGCTGACCCCCTAGACTCCCTACCAGCTAGGGCTGCTCTGACCCAGCTCAACATGCTGCAGTCCCAGCTGCATGTGCAAATGTGGCACCTGGGAGCAATAAATTCCAGCACAAACTGCGCTGGAGCTTATTCAAGAGCATTAATTTCATGTGTAGACATGCCCAGTTTGTAGCTATTTGATCTTGCTGGTTTTGTTTTTCAGCCTGAAAAGCTCTTCTCCCTTCCTACCATTCACCCCATAAATGTGTTTGTAATTATATCCCTTCTCAATCTCTGTTTTACTAAGACAAGTAAGTCAAGGTACTTGAACATTTCCTTTCGTAAGGAAAGCTATCTAAGTAGGCTAACTATCTTTAACTATCTTAGTAGGCTTTTTTAATGACCCCGCTAGTCTTAACTTAAACTTATTTGAACATTGGTGACCAAAACATGAAGTTTTCTAAATGTGGTTTCATCAATTCCTTGTACAATGATTCTGATACTGCTTTGTCTCTATTGCATCCTCATCAACATCACATTGGTAGCTCATGGTCATCTTACAATTGACTAATACACCTAACTTATCTCTCTTCCTCAGTTGTCTCCACTTTATGAGCTCCTATCTTATAGCAAAAGTTGTTATTGTCTATGGGGTTTGTTGGTGCAGCTGCTGGAACTGCTGCATTGGTACAGCTCTGGAACCCAGGAGATGAATGCTGCTACCTCGTGCCTTTCCTACGCTTCTACCTGCTGCCAAATTCAGTCACCATTAGTGAATAAAATCAGCAGGGTAAAGGGGCTGGCAAACAGCAGCAGTATTCAATCCCTCAATTCTGGGGTCGCCCCAACAAGCCATTGCTCCACTGCTGGATGGGTCACCCAGTCCAAATGAGTTGAACACCTCTAATCTAAATCTTCCTGTATTTGCAATGGCTTTGGCATTGGCAATACTAAGAGCTGAGTGTCATCTGAAAATTTCAAAAGTACACTTCTAGTTCCAGTAATAAGATTGCTAATAAGATTGTTAAAAAGAATAGTCCCTAGGAGCAATCCCCTGAGGAACAGCAATGCTAACTGTTTTCTATCCAAATTACTCACCTTTCAACATAATGCTTTAGGATTCCCTCTGGATCACTCTCAGTATTGATCCTCACTCTCTCCACTCAGGGCAATAATTTCCCATGAGGCATGGTATTGTGAAAGCTTTGCTTAAATGTAGATAAATTAGGTCTGTTGAACATTTGTCCAAAAGCCAGTTATCTTGAATGAGAAATATATTAAATTATTTTAGCAATACATTCCTTTGGAAGAAGCATGTTGTATTTTGTCCCATTTTCTGTTTACATCTATATCTTTAATTATTCTTTCCTTAAATGTCTGTTCTAGGACCTTACAACATTGAAATGAAGATAAGAGACTAAGGGCCCTACATGCCCCTAACTTCATCTTATCTTGGTAACCCTACCAGCCTTACGGCCTCAGGGCCAATGGAGCCTGCCAACCTAGTATTAGGCTCAGGGCACTTAAGACCCACTCAGCTAGGGTTAAGGTCAAGGATAGTAGGGGCCACCACTCTAAGGCTAGAGTCAGGGTGAGTAGGGCCTGTCCAGATATGACCCATCAAGCTTGGGTTATGGCTAGAATTAGTTTAGGTTTATAACCCTGCCGGACTAGGAGTCATATTACATTACTGCGATAAAATAAATGGTTGTTTCAATTTAGGAATTGCAGATAGCACTGGAAATCCCTCCTTACAACCTGCATATGGGATCCATTATTAAAGATTCCAATATTTCATCTTTGTTTTAGACTGAACCTTTTCTCCCCTAGTGAATTAAGTTTTGCTGCCATGATGTGCCTTTCATTACCCTTTTGCAAAGAGGGGTGGGGCATTCACAGCAGGGAGAGCAAGATGACTCAGTCCAATTCCCTAATTACCCCCAACTGGGGCCTGGATTTGCCCCATCTGGGCCTCAGCTCATTGATTTCTCTATTTGAGGCTAAGAGAGCACTTAGTGGTCCCTTAGAAATATCCATTGAAATCAGACTGTTTATGAACAGATCACATGAGAGATTGTAATTTGTAGGTATAACTGGGATTAGAATTATGCATCAGGATGTGGACAGTCTGGGTTTAGGGATTAGGCATGCAAAGTACAGGTGCAGTCCAGATCAGTTTCCAAGAAGCTGGGCGTCCAGAAGGGTCTGACATCAGAACGGGATTCAGAAGCCATAGCCAAAGTCAGAAGAGGCAGGGGTCAGAATCCAAAGCTGGAGGCAGGGTAAACTGAGGGTTAACTAGGGTCAGAAGCCAAAGATAAATATCAAGTCAGAATCAAGAGCAGGGAACCAGAATCAGGGAATGCCAAGGGTTTTACCATGATCAAAAACCAGAGTCAGAGCCACGAGTCAAAACCAGGAAACCAGCAAGAAAACACACTGAATGTCAGGAGAAAGAACTTTTGCCTTTGCTCAGACAAGGAGACTGGGTTGGGCCTGGCTTTTAAGAGCTGGAGCAGGTAGGATCTGTTGCCTGTGGCTTCAGGGGATTGGTTGCCCTGATTGCCCCACTAAACCCAGCTGGGATCAGGACAAGAATGTTTCATTGTCCCTGTGGTGCCATGAGCCTGGATTTGCAAGCCACTTCCCTGCTTCCCTTCTTCAAGTTCACAAACCAAATTCTCAAACACCATACATCATTTGCAAAGCTCTTTGTTGCAAGAGCACATCACACAATGTTTGAACATTTTTAATATTTATAAAGCAACCTCTCTTACAAACAAATTGGCAGTGAACTGGCTAGAACCTTACACATGGTGTCCCCTCCTCCTGCCCTACCTAATGGCATGGCTGGAAGCAATTCACCAGGGCTTCCCTCATGAAAACACCCTGATGTCTGTGGCATGCAAGAGACTCACACTCTGAGGCTTCATAGTGACTGGTGAATCTCTAGGCTTCCATAGGAAGGCATCAGAATCATGGGGCACCCATACATGAGCAGTGAGGCTGCTCCAGTGTGCTGTAATTACAGCACATTGTAATTACAGAACATTGGAGCACACTCGATTAATCGAGTCTCCTGGAATGTGGTAATTACCGCACTCCAGCAGACTCCAGCATCTCATGTATCAGCGTCCTCGCACTTAAAAATGGCGGCAGGGGTGCTTTAATGAAAGCTCATTGAACAAGCTTTAGTTAAGCAAACCTGCCACCATTTTTAAGCATGGGGTCTCTGATACACGCGATGCTCCGGGCACTTTAGTTACAGCGGCTTTCAGAGCCACTCTAATCAAAGCGCTCCTTCCCCACCACTCCCAGAGCACATGTATAAATGCCCAGGGGGTTGGAAGTGACCTGAAGGATCATCTAGTTCAAGTACCTGAATGAATGCAGGATGTGCTATTCCTAAGCCATCATCACTATCAAATACTTTTCCATTCTTTTCTTGGAGGTTTTACAGCTTATCTAGGCTGCTAATCAAACTCTTTTCCTTTCTTACTTCTGTACTTCCAGGAAGATGAGAATCAGGTTCCTTAAAGGGTGCAGTACATCACCTGAATAGCTGATCCAGGCATGGCTTTGCCCACACCAAAGCAGTTGGCAGTTTAGAAGCAATCAAGGGTTGCCAGTTTCCAAATAGCATATGCCCTGATGTAGATAGCTTGCCTCTGGACCAATGGTGCCAACTCAGTGCAAATCTTGTGGAAGATGACTGTTCACCCTCAATTATTTCTTCCTTCTAGGGCAAGATGCTCTCAGATTCAAAGAGCACAGATTACTACTATTCAACGAAACACTTTCCAGCAACAGGGTCATGGAGTCGTGTGCTGCCATGATACAGCACACGCACTGGCAAAAATCAGAGCCATAGCCAAGCTTTTTGGTGCCTGGTGCTGGCCATGTGCATAACACCCCCCTCCCCTCCACACACACACACACACACACACACACACACACACACACACACACATTCTATTACTTCCATTTGATTTAGCATCCTCCCATGCAGAGGCACCTGGCAACAGTGCACTGATGGCATCACTCTTGCTACAGTACTGGCAGAAATGCTCCAACAGAGCAGACACCATAACCAGGTAGACCAGGACTCTGACACTGGGATGGAGAGCAAAGCCAATGTGCCGCTTGATCAAAGACCAGATGGAGAAAGGAGATTGAGTTCACTTCCTTATTCTAAGTCAGTCACTTCCTTATTCCTAAGTCAGGGGGAAGCCAAACATGATCTAAAGATACTTTCTACCCTAATGAGTTTATGAACCAATGCTCCAATTCTGCAAGTTAGTTTTATACCAGCTTGTAGGATCACAGCCTAAACAGATGACAGACAAGAGATGCCTAAGTTTATTGGGTAGTTAATTTTCCTTGGCATGTCAGTAATCCTTTGGGTGAATTCCTTCTGTCTCCTTTAGTAGCATGATGTATAATGCTATTTCCTTACTTAAGTTTACCATCTTCCAGTTATAATAGCCAAATGACTTCTTCAATGGACAGTTGCTGTGTTTGGCCTATTTTGACATTTGTGTATTGAATTGGGAAATGCCGATCTAGGAGATTTGTATGAATAAAGGATAATGGAAGAATCAGTCAATTGTTTCTGGTTCATAATCCCCAGGAGGAGAAGGAAAAAAAGTTCATATTGTTCAGTTCTTACTACCTTACAGCCTATGACTGAGAGCTGAAGATATGCCAGCTCATCAGTGCCACCTAAAGGTACATATTTTCCTTAGGATAACCTAATCTTTGTGTTCTTTTTTCTCTTTTTGTCTCAGACATATTTTAAATTAATTCACAGAATCTAATTCCTTGTCCTTACTTATGTGGCATTAAGCAGTGGTGTCTATGCTACCTGTGAGAGTAGAGAGACTGTAATCATTTTTAGGCCGAGATGTAGACAGAAAAAAGGGAGGATAGCATGAACTGTTTCAAGACCTGAAAACACTATAGACATGAACAGAAGAAAAGCCAGTCACTGCTGAGTATAAATATAGAAAGCTGTTTTCAGTAACATGAAAACATTTAACAGCCAGTATAGTAAAATCATTGTGACAATTATGTTGGGTTTTTTTTTAAACATAAACTTAAGCTCTGATTTTGATGTCTCTCTTTTCTCTCTGCTCTGACTTTGTTTTGTACTGCTTAACAGTTTGCAGCATTCTCAGCCACTGGGGGCATATCTACACATGCATCTGCTGCAGCACCAGTTTACTTGCGAGTAAATTACTTGCGAGTAAACAGTGCCAGACAGGCATCCACACATGCGGGGAAGCAAAAGCAGATCTGCTGCAAATCTCCTCCCACTTCCCGGGGCCCTTCAATGGGCCCCTGTGGCCACCAGCTGGAGCTCTAGGCTACAGCCACAGCAGCCAGCAGCCCTCTTCAAAAGCCAGCCCCACTCACTGCTCCCTGGCAATGATGACCAGCATGTGGCTGCCTCTCCCTGCGGATACCCAGCTGGCCCTCACCCTGCTCAAGCTGGCCATGCCTACCAGCCTGAAGTACACCGGCCACCTACTTGGCATGGGCAAAGCCACCTCCAGGGATGCCATCCTGGAGGTGTCCAGTGTCCCTGAGGGACACCATGCTGTGTGTGCTTGACCCCCTGGCAGTGGTGGCAGGACCCACATTCCCGTCACCTGTCCACCTGATGGAGACCAGCTCTACTACAGTCAGAGGGGCTTTCACTGGAGAGCCATGGCCCCTGGAGAGTCATGCACCCACCAGCGGGGGCAAGGGCACCAAGTGTGGGAGGCACTGGCTAACCACCTCCTCCAGCACTCCCTGTGCTAGCCTGCCTGCACCACTACCCACAGACCCCCCAGCCCCAGCACCACTCACTTCAGACATGTCTCACAAGAACAAGTTTTTAGTTCCCTCACATCAACCAGAGCTCCCCTTCCCCCAACCTTCCCCAACAAACAGAGCCCCTCCACCACCCACCACACCCACCAACAATTAAACACCTTCTTCCCCATGAAAACTATGTACAATGATCTTTGTGGACCATCCCAGTGTGGGGGGCCATGGGGTGGGAACACCTAGGGGGCAAGGCCCAGGGACAAGTGGTCAACACCCCAGCCTCTGGCCATTCCCTTGCAGATGCACACACCATGGCAAATGCAACAGGCAGGGGCTCGCCTAGGGGTGTTGGCAGCTGGTGCTCCCTCAGTGCAGGCAGCTCCCTCTCCAATAGGTGATGTCCAGGGCCAGCAGGGCCAGTGTGTGACCACACTGCAGACAGCTCCAGCTCCACGCCCACATGGAGCCAGGACAAGCAGCTGGTCTGGGCCCAGGCAGGGGGTCTGGGTGGCACCAGACCCAGGGTAGGGGTCAGAGTAGGGGCTCCTGGCTGCTTGATGCAGTGCAGGACCTCTCCCCAGGCTGGGACCTGCTGCTGGGCAGTGGGTGGCTGCCAGGGGGCAGGTGGGGCTAGGGTCGAGGGCCAGGCAGTGGATGGCATGAAGGTGAGTGCCAGGGCAGAACGGTGTCCAACACCTGGTGGAGAAAGCAGCCAGGGAGCTCACTGGGACAAGCTGCTAGACACCGGGGGTGTCAGCCTGGGGCAGGGGCTGGGGCAGCCCACCTGTGCCACTGTACACAGCACAGCTGTAACCTGGGTCCCAGGGTGGGAGGATGTCTGTCAGTTGCTGCATAAATGGCATGGACATACAGGCACTCCCCAAACAATGATTGTGGCTGGTCATGGCCACCCACTGTGCCCGCAAGGCCTTGACCTTTATGCAGTACTGCTGCTCTGACTGGTAGTGCCCATGCTTCTGCATCCAGGCTGACAGTCCCTCATAGACATGAGCACTGGAGCACCCACCCTACCCAAACTGGTGCAGCACCTCTACCTTGTCCCACAGTGCCACAAGGTCACCTGTCTCCTCCTGCAACCAGTTGGTGCTCTGGGTAGTGGGCAAGGACATGGACATCGGTGAGGATGTCACTATCATGGGTCCCACACCGGCTCTGTGGGCCTCTGCACTGTTGTCCCTGTGTTGCTAGGTCTGAACAGCTGCCTGCAGTGCCCAGTGGAGGGGCCCAGAGTGGGCCTTGCACCTGTGCAGCAGAAGCAATATCCTGCAATGCCTGCAGGCTCTGGGCAGCCTGCTGGGGACATTGCAGGCAGTTTGAGCTGGCCCCAGCAGCCAGAAGCTGCCTGCAGCTGGGCCTGGGGGCTGGCAGAAGCCTACAGCATTCTGCAGCAGCCTGCAGGCCTAGACAACATGGGCCTGGCAAGCACATGGCACTGTGGTGCCAGGCAATGGTGCTGGGGTGCAGGCAGGCTGGCACAGTTAAGCTGAGGCCTGCCCAGGAGGGCACAGGGGCCCTGGTGTGCCCCAGGGCTCAAAATGCCAGCAGGCTTTTAAAGGCCTAAGGGAGCGGCTACCATAGAGGCCACCCAGCCCTGGGGCAGGACAGGCTCCCAGCCTGGAGCCCTGGGGCTAGCCTGACGAAGGCCCCCTAGTAGCAGGTCTGACCTAGGAGCAAATTTGGTCCTGGGTTGCATCTACACATGCATTACTGTGTCTAATCACACATAAATTTGCTCCCTGCATTTGCAGATATCAAATTTACTCACAATTACGGGTTTTTATTGTGCAGTAAGCATGTGCACATGTAGACATGCATGCTTATTGCTCAGTGAACTATGCTAATGCTCAGTTAAGCATCTCATGTAGACACGCCCAGTAAGTGCTATGTCTTACAAGGCATTTGTGTGAATGACACAATGCAATTCATTTGTATTGTGGAAAAAGATTCAATTAAAAGGAGGAAAAGCTGATAAGTCTCAACTATGGCCACATCCAGATCTGAGCCACAGGGCCAGCTCAGCAATGAAAGAACAGAATGAAAGCAGTAATCAACACCTGACAGTTTCTATCCCAGAATTTTCTATGGCAACAAAAGTCAATATTACAGGTCAATGCAGACAACTGAGAGAGAGATTGGCAAGATTTGGGTTTTATTTTAAAAACAGTTCATTAAGTAATTATAATAACTACAAATCATTATAAAAAACTACCCACCCCCAAGGAAAAGGAAACCTAAAGCCTAACACTGCACAGCTGGAATCCCTAATCTACATCGACTACTACATTATACATTTCGATTGGACTTTCAAAAGAATGTAGGTGAGATTCAGATCTCCTTCCAAAGAAAGAGAAAACACAGTTTCCCTAAGCAGCTTGTTCCATTGCTCTACTGTTCTAATAACAAACATGTTCTTTAGGTTTAATCTAAATCTGCTTTGCTACAATTTAAATCCATTCCGTCTTGTACTGTCTGTGGCAAGTAAGAACTATTTTTCTCCATTTTTTATGGCTGCCTTTTAAGTATTTGAAAGGTGTTGTTTAGTTCATCTGAAATAAACTAGTTCCTTCAATCTTTCCTCATATGGCTTGCATTCTAACCCCTTTATCATTTTCATTGTTGACCTCTGGATCCTCTCTCTTCTTTGCTTCCTTTTTAAATTGTAGTGCCCCAAACTGGACATAGTACACAAGGCATGACTGCTCCTAAGTAAAGTGGTACTATTACCTCCTGTGTTTTGTAGACACCTTTCTATTAATACAATCCAAAATTGTATTTTCTTTTTTCTCCCTTCTAACAGCATCACACTGTTGATTTATGTTGAGTATGTGATTCACTGTAACCCCCAGATCTTGGTCAGCAGCCATACAGCCAAGCCAGTTATCCCCCATGCTGTATTTGTGTATTTAGCTTTTCTTTCCTGGATAGCATCTTACATTTGTCTTGGTTTTATTTCATTTTGTTGTCTATAGCCCTGTTCTCCAGTTTAACAAGATTTTTTTGAATTGTAACCCTTTCCTCTAAAGTATTTATAAGCCCACTGCAAAACAAGCTCTCTATTCCTCCTTCTAAGTCATTAACAAAACTGTTAAGCAGCACTGGACCTAGAAACCTTGCAACACTGGCACCACTCTATTAATAGTTACTGTTTACTTGCAGTTATTCAACCAAATCCAGAAAAGCAAAGATTTACTGAACTGGGTTCAAGAGCTGCCTGTAGTCCCTGAGATCACTTTTGAGCTTTTAGTAAGCCTTGATATTTGCACCTGTAAGAGGCCTAAGCTATTACAAAAGAGCCGATTATTAGAAAAACAAAACAGGGACCTCTCAATATTGTCACTCTCCCTTCTTTTCTGACCTCTTTCTCTTTTCCACTGCAGCCCCACTTCTGTATTAGAGGCTCTGCAGCTTGGCGTGTGCAGCTGAGACAGCGATCTGGCTGAAGACACGGCCAGCACCGATTTATTTCTCTTCCAGCCTTGTCTGGCTCATTTCCACCCCTACAGGAGCTTGTTTATAGTGTTTTTGTTCACTTTGGCTCTGTTCATATAATGTTAGGATTAGACTGGCTCTCTCTTTAACTCCAGCAAAATATATGTATCTCCAACAATTTTGGTGACCAGCGGTAGGGACAGACATTAGACATAAACTGGTTTAAGTGATCAGAAGTTGGTCTAAGCCCATAACAGAACGTAAGTTCAGTGCACATAAACTAGTTTCAAAATGGCTGAAATTGGTTTAAGATAAACCTGGTTGAATATAGTATCAGACTTAATTGATTTGGGTCAAACCAGTTTATACAATTTCCGTCCCAGACCCCTTCCTAGTTTAAGTTAAACCAGAGTCCCCCAGCATCCCAGATGCTTTGCAGCCCTGGGCTGGGCTGGGCTGTGCTCTCTGCTCCAGAGAACAGGCTGGCCCCGCCCCTCTCCTCTCTAGCCAGAGCTCTGAGGGAGACTGCAGCACAGCAGGGTCTACCTGGCTTCCCTTCCTGCTCGCTGCTCAAGCAGTGATCCCCCCCTCCCTCCTTCCCATTTCCTAGAGCATGAACCCCAGCCCAACAGCCCCTAGGCATGTGGTATGCTAGCTAATGCTAAGAGATGTCTGTGTGAGCGTATCTCCAATTTCACTGAGACAGGACAAAGACAGACAGAACAATGTCTGCTTAGGGCTTTTTTGGAGCTAATCAACAGGTCAGCTGATAATGTCCCTCTGTTCCTTCCTTGGAAAAAGCTGTTTAAGAAGAGCTTGAACTAATGAAAGTGACTTTTGTTTTGTTGATGAGCTGATAAACACTGGTTTTATCAGTCTCCTGCTGTTCTGTCTGGTTTGCAGACAGTATGAAGAAGGAAGGAGAGGGAGATTGAAAAGCTCAGTATTAGCAACATATGCATGCACTGCACACACCCCCTTTGCCTCAGAGTGCTAGCTAAGGGCTGGGGGCTGGCAACACTTCTGCCCTTTGAGCAGTGAGTGGGGAAAAGCCTTGGACAGTGCAGGCCAGGGTGGGGGTTTACACCCCTCCTGAATCAGAGCATGCTGCCAGGGCCTGGCTACATGCCCCTATCCCCCTCAACTCAGCATTATAGAATGGAAGGGAGGGCTGCTGTAGTGCCCCCAATCTTTTAGTATGAGCCACTGCAGGCATGTGCCTGCATTTCTTCAGTCTAGAGGGCATGTCTGTGTGGTTGCAAACGGGTTCAGTTCAGGCAGATTAGATTAACCTGGAAAGATTGAATTCAGGCTTAGGCTTCTTGAATGTCTGTCCCTAGTCCAGGAAATAACCCTAAGCAGTTCCTAATACATGGATGCTTAGTATTACACCTATTTTAATCTAGCAAATAAAGGAATAATTATCTTTCCATGCATATACATAGGCTAAAATGGAATCCCTCAAAGTTATGACTTTGTTCATAATTTACAACATCTAAATCATAACTATACAGAGAACTAATAGTAAGAATGCTCTCATGTTTGGTATCATCACTGTTTTCTCTTGCTTCTCTGAATATGTTAGCTCTTTGTTATAGAAATCCTAGTAGATACCTTATGATTCCTCCATGAACAATAAATCTTTTTAAATTTAAAGAGGCAGAAACAATTCTGATCTTGACTCCCCTTCTTTTGGTCTTGAAGAGCTACATTGGACGATGCCATCTGAGGGAGCTCCAGAATACAGGAGAACCTTGATACTTTGCAGCATTGGGATCATAATGCCTCTGCAAAGGTAAGAATCTGTGAAGCATCACAGCCACAGAAAACAACTGCCACTGAGGTGCTGGAGCTTTTATTTTACATGGTACTTTTTCTCTGATGGGCTATGCAGCACCACTGATGAGCTCCAGCTGAGTATAGAAGTAGCACCCATGAAATAAAAGCCACAGCAAGCAGCTGAGTGGCTCATTCTTAATTTGGCAACCTGATGCAAATTAAGCAAGCTGAAAACCATGTAGTATAAACAGTCAGAGTACTGTACACTTCCAGCCCAGTTCATATATACAGATGTAGTTATGCCTATAACTTTGTCATTTCTTGCCTGATTTGGATGAAAATTGCAGGGATGGTAACCCCATCTGAGGGCAGGGTGCCTGACAAGATTCAAGGAAATAGGTGCAGGGATTTCTGTGAAACTGCACCTCAAACTATTCAAAGCAAAACTAGTATCACTTGCCAGCAGCAGCAGCATGTTGTCATCCCGCATGCAGATCTGGGGGCCTGTTCCCCCAGGAGTAGTCTGGTACAGCTCCACAGCCCTCCCAGGGGACGCAGTCCCCTGGATCTGCATGCAGGATGACAGGAGGCTGCCACTACTGGCTGGGGCCAGTGCCAGCACTGGATTCTTCCCGGCACTCGGTGCAGGCTGCACAGGGCTGCTGGCACTGGCCCCAGCTGGCAGCAGCAGCCTGCTGGCATCTGCTTGCTCTGCAGCCAGTATGCAGAGATTTAAAAACACCAAAAAACCCCTCCGCACTCACCGACTTTGATAGTGACAATTGGGGCCCCTGGGTACTCATGGCAGAGCCCCCCTGTGCAGTGGGGGGGCAGCGGGGATAGCCCTCCCCTCGCCTGGCACCCGTGTGGGTGCAGCATGGCTTGGCAGGGTACTGTGCACTGCCTGGGAGCTGTGGCAGCTCCAACAGTCAGCCAGAGCTTCTGGTTCAGTTCCCATCCCCCAGCTCCATGAACGATGCATGCCCCTGGCTGGGGAGGCAGGGCATGGTGACTGCCTGCAAACAGTAGTGTCAGTGGTGGGGGCATGGTGGCAGTGAGTGGGGAGTTCCCACAGGCAGCCACAGCAATGTTGGGAGGGGGGTTGTCGAGCACTGACTGGTGGTCAGCGATCCCCCGTAGACAATGCTGGCAGCATTGGTGGCAGCCAGCAGTGATCAGGGACCACCCGCAGATGCCGCTGGCAGTGTTGGCAGTGAGGGGGGGATGGTGAGCAGCGACCACCCACAGGTGCCACTGGCAGTGTCGACAGCACTTTTCGCAGAGGGAGCACCGCCAATCTCAGGGGGTGCACATGCACCCCCTGAGTCGCCAATGCCTGCAGTAGCAGCCTGCTAAAACCCTGCTTACAGATCGGGGGGCCCACACCCCCCCGGGAAGAGCTGGGGAAATGATCAGAGAACTGGAGGAAGCGATCAGAGAGCTAGGGAATCAAACTGGGAGCTGGGAATTGAACTGGGAGCTAGATGTCAATATCAAAGCAGTCCTTCCCCGCTCTTCACCCTCCCTCTCCTTAATTTCTGTTTAGTTGCAAGGAAGCCTGGCTTCAAAACTTGAAAGGCTTCCAAACTTTCAAAATGTTTCAAGTGCCCTCGTTTCATTTCAAAGCTGTTTCGAAGCCTTTCATTTGTTTTGATTTCGCTGTTTCGAGCTCAAAACACATCAAAACAGCTTTGAAATGAAACACCCATTGAAATTTCACACAGCCCTAGTGAAAACTAAGAGCTGGCATTTTCTGAGGGATGCTGCTATTCTACTGAGGAATGACTTGAGTCTAAAAAGGTTGAGACCTACTGTACTAGACAAGCAGTATCTACAGCAATTGATCTGGTAGTAATATTTATCTTCCCTAGTCATATAGCACCATTTGGGAATGCTGTGACTAGCTCAGTAAATATAAATTCTTTCAATTGTTCCTATGAAATTATTCCATTTTCTATCATGGGTGCACATACATTTGCATATAAAGTGTAAGGAATGTGCACAGCATGTGTTAGGAGTTCCATGTCTGCTGCTGCTTTGGAAACTGTTCCTCCTTGCTGTGCTCTGTTGTCTGAGATTTGTCAGCGTTAAATGGTAAGTCTCATGTCCTATCTATTTTGTATAAAATAAGGACATATGCCTGAGCAGGGTGTGGATTTCAGGGGATGTTGGGGAGGCTATGCTCCCTCCCTCTCCTGTAAAAGATGAGAGCCCCCCTGTAAAATTTGAAAATCATAACCTGGGGGGTTCTCTGGTCAGATTGCTCCTTCCAATGAACCAGTTTAATTTTTTTGGCAGAATCCTCCCAAGAGTCAAAGTGTAATTTGAACCCTGAGCCTGAGCACGCTTCCCATTGATTGGTAAATGAGTTAGTCAATAAAATTACAAATAGAGATGCCTTCATAATAACCACCAAAATGAGAGGAGGAAGGAGGACCCAGTGGTAAAAGTGCTCTCCCAGAATGTGGAAGCCCAAGTTTCATTCCCTGCTCTGTCACTGACATCCTGTAGGACCTTGAATAAGTCACTTAGTCTCCTCCTATGGAGCTCACAGAAGAAGCATGTCTATCTTAGGTTCTGCCCAATTACTTGCAATTTGCAATTCCTCAAGCACCAACAATACATCACTCTGATGGACATGGAGTCACTGAACAAACTACTAAATGCTGTGGAAAATATAAAAAACTGTCCAACTATTTATACATAGGGACCTACTTAATTTGCGGTTTCATGGATTTTGCAGAAAACACAAAACCAGGGATTGTCCACTAAATCCATGAAGTACATGAAATCAACAAAAAAAAATAATAAAAATAAAATGCTGGCTCCCCAGTGGGAGCCAGCAGTAATCATTGCCAGTAGGGCAAGGCACCAGCTGGCAGTGCCATCTTGTCTGCTGCCCCCTCATCCCTCCTCTCCCCACTGGGACCTCTCCACCAAACAGCACTGAGGGGCGGGACTGCCGTGAAATGACCATGGAATTAAGGCTTTATACTGCGATCAACCCAGGAAAATTGGTAAGACTCCCCATTGTTTAGATAGACCCCTATTTATACATGCAATCTGGGCAAAGTTTAAGGGCAGCAGCCATGACCAAACAAACAGACAATAGGTCAGCTGGCTCTTAAATTCTTCCTGATGACAGAACAGCATTTGAAAAGATACTCTACAATTTAGATAATAACTTGGCAGAACTTAGAGGTATTTGGAAGATTTACTCTAAATAGATAACTAAACTTGCTTAAATAAAGAGAAAATTAAATTAGTACCCTTAGGCACACAGAGACTATCTATTGTTTTATTCCTTTTGTTCTCTTACCATTTTTATTTACTTTTCCTGTTCCTTCATTATCTTAATTATTTCCATTGCAAAGGTGAAAGAACACATAAAATAAGTGCATTCCACACAAATTCAGAATTCTGATTCTAAAATGTGCACTGAAAACATGGAAGCCCATAGGTTCTCTATGACTGTGCACATATTTATTGTATATTTGCTTTGTATGGATTATAGGATAATTTCCCCAAAAAGGCCATCATTCCCCTGAACCATTCTCCTCTAGCATTTAGCGCCTTTTCAATTTTTTCATTATTCTGTGCGCTATTTTCATTAGATTACCATATATATCTATACAAGGTCTGGAGGAACAATCATCAATTCAATAAAATCCACAAGCAGATCACTTGAAAAATTAAAGTGTGGTTAAACCAAGAAAAGTGCATCTGTAAAAATTAATTGAAAAAAAAATCCAACAAATGATCTTCCTGTCCCAGCTGCTCATTTAGTGAAACGTGAATTTACTGCTTTTATTTATGTTAACTTTGCAATGTCATCCCAGCTTTGAGAGGAAGAGCTGGATTGTAATCCTTGGAAAGCATCTCCAACAAAACTGTTTACTGTGCCCCAACCAGTTGTACCTATTGAAGGAAATGGGATTGCACAGGCATTATTGTGAGGATGATTTAAAGACATTTAATAACTGCATAACTATTCCTGGCATCTAATTTATTCTGCCTTGCTACTGGTGATATGGGAGAAGAAAGTTTGAAAGCCAGGCTGGGTGTTTGCTTGACTAGCAATTAAAAAACTATTATCTTATTTCAAAATATTTGATCTGGAAATAATTGAAACTGCGCTATTTCATAGTTCAGGAAAAGATGGGGAGACTTTTTGCTATCAAAAGGTCTTTATTGCAACAACTAACACAGATACAAAGATAGCTGACAACTTATCATTGAAAATTAGGGTTGAAAGGGACCTCAGGAGGTCATCTAGCCCCATTCCCTCAGCCTCTTGTCATAAGTCATGTGCCCCAGCCCCTTACTCATTTTTGCTGCCCTTCACTGGACTCTCTCCAATTTGTCTACATCCTTTCTGTAGCAGGGGGCCCAAAACTGGACATAGTACTCCAGATGTGGTCTGACCAGTGCTGAATAAAGGGAAAAAATCACTTCCCTCTATCTGCTGGCCACATTCAAAATGGGTAAAACTGCTTTAAGATAAACCTGATTGAATATAGTATCAGACTTAACTGATTTGAGTCAAACCAGTTTATGAAACTTCTGTCCCAAACCCCTCCCTGGTTCAAGTTATATCACAGTCCCCCAGCATCCCAGCAAGTTTTCCAGCCCTGGGCTGGGCTGGGCTGGCCTGTGCTGTCTGCTACAGAGAGTAGGCCTGGCCCTGCCCCTCTGCTTCCTTGATGGAGCAGTGAGGGCTGGCTGACAAGGGAGCAGGGAGGGTAAGCCCAGCTGGTGCAACCCAGTCTATCTAAACACTCCTGCCTCCACTCAAACTTACTGCTGGCTGCAACTGTGGACTACAATCCCAGAGGCACCTGGAAGCAGGAAGAGGAAGTGCTGAGCAACCCTGCAGAGTCCTGCTGCTATAATTCTGGACTTCAAATCCAGAGACCTCAGGGGCAGCAGGAAGAGGAAGTGAACACACAGCCAGAGAGCCGTGCTCTAGGTGCTGCTGGCTTCTAGCCTGAGCCACTGCAGGCATGTGGCTGCATTTACTGAATGAAAGGCAAATGTCTGTTAACTTCTGTTTCAATTTAATCTGTGCATTTTAGACTAACCTGCAAAGACTGAATCAATTCAGACTCAGGCTTTTTGACTGTCTGTACCTAGCCCTTGGTGACAAGGACAAGCTGTTGGCTCATATTAAGCTTATTGTAACCCCCAGGTCCTTTTCTGCAGAACTGCTGCTTAGAGAGCTGGTCCTCATCCTGTACCAGTGCATGGAATTGTTCCTAATCACTAGGGGTGTGTGAAGCGGGCCCTATTTGATTCAGATTTGGATTTGGCCCAAATCAGGGACAGTGATTAGATTCATTGATTTGGATCACTTTCCCTGATTCAATTTGGCTAAATCTGAAGATTCAATGCTGATTTGGAGAAGCAGTGATTCAGACACAGACACAGCTTTAAAAGTTTTTTCTACATACTTGGAGGTACCAGTGTGGCTTGTGAATGCTGCGATGGATGGAGTGTCCCACAGGAATGGGGTGGGGGAGCCCTCCATGTGCTGGGCAGTGAACCCGGAAGTGGACCAGAAGTACTTCAGGGTGCATGTTCCCATGTGGACCCAGAAGTGGACCAGAAGTGCTTCTGGTCCACTTCTGGGTCTATGGCTGAGCATGCTAGGGAACCCCCCGCACTTCTGTGGGATGCTCCATGTGCCCCAGCATTACAGTGTCCATGAGCTGCCTGCTACCTAGAGGTATGTAGAAAAAACATTTAAAGCTGTGTCTAGGTCCAAATCGCCTAATCTGTCCGAATCGATTCAGAGGGCTCTGATTCGATTCAAAGAGATTAAAGGGTCCTCTGATTCAATTCAGATTTGGAGATTTAGCCACCAAATCAGGCTGAATCTCTACTGAATCGAATCAGGGACCAAAGCTTTGCACAGCCCTACTAATCACCTTCTTCTCCTCCAAGTGCCTAGAAATGGATTCCTTGAGAGCCTGCTCCATCATGGAACTGAGGTGAGGTTGACTGGTCTGTAGTTCCCTGGATAATCCTTCTTCTCTTTCTTAAAGATAGGCACTATATATTTGCCCTTTTCCAATTGTCCAGAACCTCACCCGATTGCCAAAAACTTCCTGAATTGGCTGTGCACTGCTGTCTTGCTCTCCCAGCAGATGTCAGGGTGATTGAAGTCCCCCATGAAAAACAGGGCCTGTGATCAGGACATTTGCACTAGCTGCTTGAAGAAAGCCTCATCTACCTCAACCTCCTGGTCTAGTGGTCTATAGCACACGCCAAGTACACTGTCCCCCTTGTTGCTCTCCCCCCTGACCCTAACGCAGAGGCTTTCAACTGGACTATGTCCAGTTTCATACTGGAGCTCTAAGCAATCATACAGCTTTTTTGCATAAAGCACAACTCCTCCTTCTCTTCTGTCCTGCCAAGCTATCCCACTAAGTTTCTGTTATTCCAATCAAGTCACAGTTCCAGAACTGTGCATGGTCTTCCAATTCATCCTGCTTGTTTCCCAGGCTTTTTGTATTCTTGTGGGCACCTGAGGTAACTAACCTGAGGTAATTGCCCCACTTTCTCAGGCAGAGTGAGAAGGCCTTCCCTGCTGCACCCTCCTGGTAGATCTTCTTCCAGGTCACCCACTCCTCCCCTTACATCAGGGCTTTGGTCTCCATCCCCTGGTGAACCTATTTTAAAGCCCTCCTCACTAGGTTAATGAGCCTGTTTGCAAATATGCTCCTCCCTCTCTTCTTCAGGTGGATCCTGTCCCTTCCTAACAATCCTTCTTCTTGGAATAACGTTTCATGGTTGAAGAAGCCAAAGCCCTGCAGACAACACCATTTGTGCAGCTATGCGTTGATAAATGCAGAGCCCTGCCCAGGCCCTTCCCCTTGACAGGAAGGACTTGGAACACCACCCGAGCCCCCATCCTTTTCATTCTTGCACCCAGAGCCTTGTAGTCATTTTTGATCAGGGGACAGCAAACTAAGCAGCAAACTGACTTGTGAGCTGCTTGCAGACTGCCCTGTTTGCTGTCCCTGTTCACTCACCTTGTTGATGTCATCATGTCAACCCTCAAGAAGGGAATTTACCCTTACTACTCCATCCCCTTTTCACAAATCTTGTCTATTTGGTGGAACTGATGCATGTCCTGACCTAGTGTAGTAAACAGGTGGAATACAACAGAGATGCTCTCAATTTCCATGGAGAAGGTCTCTAGGCATCTCCGCCCAATATGAATGAGGGGTACCCACCCTAGCCTGGATAATGCCTTGTATTCCTACATTTGGAATCCAAAATTCCTGCTGCAAGGAAAGAACAAGTACATTTCTTGATGCCTGGCCTTATAATTCTCTCTCTGACAGTCCTTTATCAGTTTCTCTCTCTCATGAAATTCATGCGCATTGACAAGTTTTGAAACCAAGACATCTATTGTAATTAATAGAGTTGTATGGAGTCAGCGACTCATGAACAACTCAGCTGGCCTCCATTCATGCTCTAATGTTGTTGAACAGTATATCAGCCTTATAGAGATCTTCATTCTTCTGAAGCAAATTCTTCATTCTTCACTGCACCTTCTGCTCCCCCATTACTACATGGGCAATGTGAATTGCTGGTGATATGCTGAAAGTCGTACTGGGCTGCAAATTGCTTAAATGCAGCTCCAGAAAATTGTCCAGAACCTCTTGTCCAGTTCTTAAAACTGATGGTATGCCATCGCATGTGGATATACTCTTCAACACCGTTATAACTCTCTCAGTTATGTGTTCTATAACTGTGCCATTTCCAAGTAAAGGGAGTAAAAGTCAATAACAACAAGGTAATCAGAGCCTTTCCAGGTCAATAAATCAGCACCCGGCATCTGCCATGGATAATCTGGTAATTCAGTCATAAAACACAGCTCTACAGGAACTAGTCAGTGTTGAGCACAAACCTTACAACTAGCCATGCAGTTCTGAATATCATCACTGACAGAGGGCCACCAAACTATCTAACAAGCCCAGCTTGACATCTTGTAGTACTCTGATGAGCTTCATTTATCTTCTCTATGAACTCCTACCATAGAGCAGAAGGTATCACTACTCTGTTGTGGAGCATGACTAAATCCCTGACAACATGGAGATTGAGTTTCTCTTTTTGGTACCTCGCTAGCCCACAGTCTTTGAATCTTACTTGAGGCCATCCTTCTAAGCAGTACTCATTTATCTTTTGACAGAAAGGGTCTTGAGCTTCCTGGATCCTTATCTTTAATTAAACAGATATGGGTATCCTCCTCTGCAGTAAGGTCCACATAAGCAGTGAAGTTCTTCCAGAGAAAGCGGTGCCTGTAATGGTGCCCTAGAAAGAGTATCAACTGTCTATAACACTGTTCTAGGAATGTGTATAATAATGCAGGTAAATATCAGCATTCTGAGATGAAATCTCTGAATTCTTGGTGGAAGTTCATTGAGAGGTTTGTCTTCTAGTGGGGAACACAAGTGGTTTATGACCCATTTGTAAAGTAAAAGTGAAGCCAATGAGGAAAGTTCTGATTCACTCACATGTCCATGTAACCAATAGAGCTTCATTTTCTATTTTTGCATATCAAGTTTCAGGTGGAGCAAGTGCTCTTGACACAAAGGCAACAGGGGCCTAATGGCCAGCTTCTTGACATAGATGTAACACTCCTTCAAGTCCATAGGATGAAGCGTCTGCTGCAATATGCTTCTTGTGTCAGATCGTATTGGGCCAGTATCAGGGATGAGCTGAGTATCAATTTGATCTCATTTAAGGCTAACTGTTGTAGTGGACCCCAGAGTCATATGTTCTTGTCACTTAAAAGGTCTCTTAAAGGTTTTGTTATTATTGCTAGGTTTGGCACACATGGTCCAAATATGTGACCATTTCTAAAAATGTGTTTAATTCTGAAAATTCCTTGTGTTCTGGTAACCCCTTAATAACTGTAACTTTTGCTGGATCTGGTTGAATTCCTTGTGGTGTAATCCAGTGTCACACAAACATGAGCTGAGAAGTAGCAAAAGTGCACCTTTCATTAAGGAAGAGCACACACCAACTGCTGAAACTTCCTTAGCCTGACGAAGGGTTTTTGAACCCGAAAGCTTGCTTAATAAATATTCTCCAACTATTTGGGCTGGTCTAATAAAAGATATCAAATTCACCCAAGGAACCTTGTCTGCCTTTCATTAAGCGTAACTCTAGCTTTTTGGAGTTTCAAAGTGCTGCATCCAGTCTTGTATCACGTTGTGCCTTGGTGGTCCCAAAAACCAAAATGTCATCAGCATGACAAAGAACACCTTCTAGGCCACCCAGTATCCGTGACATCCGAAGCTGAAAGAATTCAGGAGATGATGAGATCCCAAAAGGTAACCATTTAAATTGGGACTGTCCAAATGGAATAGGAAAAATTGTTAACTTGGATGATTCAACAAGTAGAGGAATCTGCCAGAATCCTACTCTAGCATCCAATTTTGTGAAGATCTTGGCTCCTGCAAGTTGAACCAAGGTGTGTTCTACTGAAGGAAGACTACATCTTTTTTGGTGCACATATTTTTCAACTGTGTAAGGTCAACACATATCTTAATCTTACCACCAGGTTTTTGCACAACCACCATCCCAGAACACCAAGAGGTAGGTTCTGCAATCTTTTTTATTACACCCATTTTTTCTATCCATGCTATTTCTTCTTTTATTTTGTCCATTAGTGACAAGGATCTCTGTATAGTTAATGCATATGGAACTGCATTAGATTTTAGGCGTATTTTATATTCACCTGAAAACTTATATAGTTCCCTGCTTCAGTGTCATTTTTTCTGTTGAAGGATCCCAGTACTTTAAGGGTAATGTCACCTGGTTCCCATAACCTTCTACCAGAAGGAAGGAGGATCCCATCCCTATGTTGGCTGTAGAATCAGGTATAGCTGAAACTGCCACTCCTGTATCAATTTTAAAAGGAAATGACTGTCCATTGAGCTCTATTTCTGGGTCTGATGAAGACTCTGTAAGTTCTTCTAATAACACAATACAGTCCTCTAATTCCTGTTCTGTGACCTTCATGGACTCCTGTAGTTGATCCAAGTGTAGTGACCTTTCTTTTTACATTGTTGATGTATCTCTTCCTTAGCAGGATTCTTAGCATAGCCATGTCCAGGGATTTTACCACACCTGATGCACTGGGACCATTTCCCACTTGGTTGTTGCTGTGGATGCTGGGGGACCACTCCTTTTGTTCACATCAATTCTGTTTATTTTTGGTTGTAGTTTCTTAAAAGTGTGCCTTGCATCCATATGGGGGTCTTCAAGAGGAGGCTGGTCAGATATTTGTCTAGAGTGATATGACCTAGGCACCCATTCCTGCCCGGGGCAGGGGGTTGGACCTGATGATCTGTTTAGGTCCCTTCCGACCCTAAGCACTATGATACTATGATATTAGCTGACGTCTGATAGGGTTTGGAATTGCTTCCAATTTCCCTTTCTTCTTACTTAACTACTCTAATTGGCAGGCTTGTGTGACAGCCTTCTGGAGTGTTAAATCAGGGTCCAAATGTAGTCTTCATGAAAGCTCTCCATCGTGAAGACCCACAACTAAGCAGTCCCTAACTAGTTCTTCCTTGTGCTCCCCATATTGGCGTTATTCAGCCAACGTACGCAAAGATGTGATAAAGCTGTCCACAGGTTTTAAAGACTCCTGTTTACGGAGATTGACTCTAGCTCATTCATAAATCACATTTCTTTAACCAAAAAAATGTTCAGATAGTGCCTCTACCACATTAGGATGTGGCTTTTTTTCTGCATTTGAAAGGGGCAGTGATATCAGAATTTCATCGCCCTAATCCCCCATTGAGTAGATGAGAATGCTTATTCAGTAGGGCTCAGACATTTTGTCCAGACCTGACACTTCCCTGAAGTGGTAAAAATATATGATCCCTCTAAGCCACATTCCAGGAGACTGGAAATCAAACCATCCTGGAGGTGTAACTTTAACTGTCTGCACTGTCTCTGTAGCCAGCCTCTGCCCTGAGCTGGACTCAGCTGCTGCTGAAGCTTTGTCTGTCATTTGGGAATCAGCCGATTGCTGACTGGCATTTGCGTTCTTGTTTCTGGCAGGATTCAGCCACTTCTGACACCATGTGCTCTCTCATAGCTCAGGAAAAGGCAGGGAGACTTTTTGCTTTCAAAAAGTCTTTATTGCAACAACACACTCACACACACACACACACACACAAAGATGGCTGACAACTTTCTGTCGATGTCATCATGTCAGCCCTCAGGAAGGGAGTTAACCCTTACTACTATAGAAACAATAAGAGGTATGTCATGTTTTGCAGCCACTATTCAAAATTATAGTATATTTTAAATTAAAACCATCCTCAACACTAGGAAACAAACTGTAGAATTCAAACAAATAATAGGATAGTTTGCTTTAATCTGGACAAAAATAACTGCCTGATGCTCTAGGAACTCTAGGGAAATAGAGATCAGATTCCTTACTTTTGAAAGTTGGCCCCATAGTTGCTGAGTGGCATTTTAGAAGTCAGGTTCTAAGCTCCACCATTTCAATTCAACCATAGAGAAAGTTAGCTATAACTTAATCAACTTAAATAGTGAACACTTTTCTAGCAAGATTTTTTTGTAAACATCATACTAAAGCTGAAAGTTAAATTCATAAATAGCCTACTGGCTGGGTAATTTACAAACAGACAAACTGGATATGTTACAACTGGTAAAGGTTAAAGCAAAAGTTGCATTTATATAATACTAACAGAAAAGTATGCCCTATAAGCCATATGGTTTGGAAGACCTTGAGGGATCTTTATAGAATTTTCTAAATGCTTTGCTTCACAGCAGTTAATACAAATTCCTACTGTTAGTACACATTACCCACATTAAATGCTATACATTGTAATAAGATTTCATGGTCCGTTGCAAGGACTTGTTAAACACAGACCTGCCCTCCTGTAGCACTACAAACCAAGTAGCTAATTTTAAAGGTTCACACACTGCTAACCACAACACACACACAGCAGGATGTATAATGCTTTGCCTTCTTTGTATTCCAGTGTGCTTTGAAAGATTTGACTATTTTTCCTTTACCCACAGGCCTCCTTATTTAAAAACAGACCTAATCTAACTGCTCCTTGGAATTACCCTTCTCTCAAGGTATTTAACAGGTACAGGTACACAGATTCATAGATTGTAAGACTGGAAGGGACCTTGGAAGATCATCGGGTCCAGCTCCCCTGCACTAGGTAGGAAAAGTAACTGGGGGTCAGGTGACCCCAGCCAGATGACTGTCCAGTCTTCTTTTGAAGATTTCCAGGGTAGGTGATTGCACCACCTCCGGAGGAAGCTTATTCCACAGTCTGGGCATGCTGACTGTGAAGAAGTTTTTCCTAATGTTGAGCCTGAAACGGTCTTCCAGGAGCTTGTAGACATTAATCCTGGTTTTCCCCAAGGGTGCCCTGGTGAACAATTGTTCACCAAGCCTTTGATGTACTCCCCAAGTGTAGTGGTAAGCTGCTACCACATCCCCTCTCAGTTTTCTCTTTTTTCAGGCTGAAGAGTCCCAGGTCCCTCAGCCTTTCCTCATATAGCTTGCTGTGTATGTCTCTGATCATACAGATCTCTCTTCTCTGGACTCTCTCAAGCTGATGATTTAGAGGAGTTTGATTTAATAAACTCTGGCCTGAAGGCAGAGCTCTCAGAATTGTGAAGCACATTTCAACCTAAAACACACAATAAGCATTTTATTCCAACTCTACTGAAGCACTGGATATTTCGCTTAGCAGAAGAAAGTGAGATGCCTTGTATCCTTATGCAGACTTAAATACAAATCTTTATGTATGTGCTTAACTTGACTAACACAAATGGTGCGGAAATAGAAAAAATATGCATGGTAGGAATACTAAAGCAATCTGTAAATGCTTACAGGATTGGGGCCTTAGATTATGAGTTCTTTGGGGAAGGCATCATCCTTTTGTTGCATATTTTACCACAGGGCTGTCCAACTTCTAAACGGCTGGGGGAAGAATGCTCTGTGGGCCGCACCAGTGGGGGCCACACCCTCAGACCACATCAGGGTGAGCCATAGGTGCCCTGCTGTGCAGAGGCCTGGCCCCTCCCCCGTTGCATTGTGCATCTGTGTGACTCCAGGCTCACCCTCAGCTTCCCTGCCCATGTTTCAGTTTCATAGTTGGTACGGTTGGAAAGGACCTGAGCAGATCATCAAGTCTGATCCCCTGCCATGGCAGGAAAGAGTACTGGGGTCAAACGACCCCGGCAAGGTGTTAGTCTAGCCTCCTCTTAAAGAGCCCCAGGGTAGCAGCCAGCACCACTTCTCTTCGAAGTTGGTTCCAGCTCCTAGCCGCCCTGACAGTGAAGTAGCGCCTCCTGATGTCTAGTCTGAATCTACCTTCTGCCAGCTGTTGTGGTACAGCCTCCTGGATAAGGGCAGGCAGCAAAAGCTGGAGGGAGGAGGGGGAGGCCAGAGGCTCAGGCTGCCCTTGAAGCCAGAGATGCACGGGGAGCAGGCTAGGCAAGAGCCCAGGGGCCACAGTGTAACTTCTCACAGACTGTCTGCACCCTGCTAGCTGGACAGCCCTGTTTTACAGCATTTGGCACCCTGGGATCCTGTTTCATAAATTGGCTTTATGGCATTAACACTATACTAACAGTTCATAACTGGAGTTACTGAGGGTATGGACAGGCTATACTCCATTTCATAACAGCACTGGGGGGGTGTACAGGTGTTCCATTCCCTTGGGCGGGGAGCTACCAAGTCACCGCCAAGGTGAGTTCTCCAGCCAGGTGGTGACTGGGGGCTGCTCCTTAGGTTCCTCTCCCCTCTGTCCCTAGGGAAGCATGATCATTGACAGCCTGCCCTCTGTTTGCAGAGGAAGGGGGTAGGCTATCAATACTCAGCTGGCAGCTGCTGAAAAGTTTCTTCTGTTGCCTGTATTCCAGAGGAAAAAGCAATCTGGGCTTATGGTAGAGGTGATATCTTTTATAGGTATATATATATATATATATATATATATCACATACTTGCAGTAGTTGTTGCTTGCTTACTATAAAAATATATATCATATATATATATGATATGCTGAGGAAGGGGGTAGGTTATATATGTATGATGTGCCAAGGAAATATATACATATGTATACATGATATATAGCCTACCTTCTTCCTTGGCATATCAAATATATATGATGATTCGGGTTTTTATAATAAACAAGAAAGCAAGGACTACTGCAGGTATGTAAATATTTATACATATTTACATACATATATGTATATATATTTACATACATATTACATACATGCATACATACCACACACACACACACACACACACACACACACTATATACACACACGTGTGTGTGTGTGTGTGTGTGTGTGTGTGTGTGTGTGTGTGTGTGTGTGTGTGTGTTGGATTTTTATAGTAAACAAGGAAATACTATTGAAATTAAAAGGCCCAGCCTGCAATTAACAAAAAAAAAAAGAAAAAAAAAAGGCAGACACTATTCACCTGCATTTGGCACAAGGAAATTCAGTGGGATTCTGGGAAGGTTCTATCCATGCAGCTATATCTTCCCTGGATGCATGAATGCATATATACATATATATTAATATGCAAGGAAGAATTTTTGTGGACTAGAAAGAACATATAGCAAAATATGAAAAGCAAAATGTATAATAGCAACAGAGAGGGGTAGTTGTGGATAGGTTTGTACAAATATAACTTAAAATTGATAGTAATGCAAAACACTTCATTATACTTATTTCCTTTCCCCCTTTTTTGCAGTTTGTCTTTGAAGCTTTCCAGAAGAGGGACTCTGGGTTGACACTTCTTCATACTGTCTGACAGGTTTCAATAATGTTGTCTAGAGAAACAGGCAGAACAATAATTTACCTGGCAAGAATGTCATACTTTTGATAAGTTTCCTCTACTATTCTAGAGGATAGGAAACAGGAAGGAAGACAGAAGTTGTTACTTACGTGCTACAGCAATAGGCACCCTATAAATAATGTTGCTGTAATGGAGAGTTTTATGCTATTTTAGCACATCATCTTGGTTAGGTACAGACATTCAAAAAGCTTGAGGCAGAATCAAAGTTACAGTTTTCTGTAAACAGAATAGGTTAGATCAGTAGCAAACATAACACACATTTGTCTTTTGGTGGGGGTGGGTTGGATGCAAATCTTAGATTGGGTTCCATCCCCAGCGCTATAGTTGAAACGTTTAGACTTTCTAAACGTTTTGACTAGCTTCGTTTTGTTTCAAGGCTGTTTTGACACCCTTTTTGTTTTGATTTTGCTGTTTTGACCTCAAAATGAGTCAAAACAGTGTTGAAACAGAACAGCCGGCGAAATTCGCACAGCCCTAATGAAAAGTGGTCTCTTTGGTTCAAGTGATTATGGCGGACACATTCCTATTGCCAAGGACACACATTGAAGGTATGTGGCTAGTATAATGTCCAGCCACCTGACTCTTCACTGAATGACTCGTGTATAATTGGGCTGATTTGGTGCAATATTTGGTACAAGTCTGGGGAAGAAGAGGGGAGAGTGGAGGGAGTGAAGGAAAAGGCTCAAAACTCATACCCCAGGAGCCAAAGCAAGATGCTGTCACCACATCCCAGCATGTAATAGGTGCAGCTAGGGAAAGAGGATTTGGTGTGTCAAAACAGCAGCAAGCCTGACAAACACATTTATTTTAGAGTGCCAGCACCAAAGCGGGGAAATTCATAGCCACTGCAGACACACTCCTAGGGTGTGTCCACACATGCAGACACATGTGCTTGCAGCAGCTCAAATAGAAACGGTGCAAATTTGAGCTGGGGCTTTTTGCCTCAATGCATGTGTCCAGACATGTGCTTTGTTGTGGAGCAAATTGTTCCACTTGGAGCATAATAACCCTGCCTGGCTCCTCCTGGATCTGCAGGCAGAGGGAGCTAGAGCCTGGGGCCAGCCTGTGCTGTCCCCAGCAGTCTAAAAAGTTGCCCTGTCCTGGCCCCACCCATACAAAAAGCTGCCCTGGCAAGTAGCTCAGGGCTATTTGCTCTCAGGAGCTTCTGGGGCTGCTTTCCTCTCCCTTGTCTGTGCACATTTCTGGGCAAAGCACCAGTAGGAGGCATCCACTGGCTCCTTGGATGCCTTTGAGGACCGGTGGGTGCAGCTTGGGTGGGCTCTGCTCGGTGTCCCCCTCTGGACAGCTTTTTTTCTGGGGATGCTGGGGGAAGGGGGGCAGTGATCGGGGGAGCTTGGGGGGCAGGCAGGGGGGGAAGGGATCAGGGGGATATGGGGCTGGGCAGGGCAGGGATCAGGGGGCTTGAAGGGCAGGTGGGGGATGGGGCCAGGGATTGGGTTCAGGGGGGGATGAGGCCTGGCGGGCAAGGGATCAGGGGGCTTGGGGGGTAGGCAGGGGGTGCGGCTGGGTGGTGCAGGGATCTGGGGAAGCAGGTGGGGCCAGACGGGGTCCCTCCCCATGGTCCCCCCCTCCTCCAGCCCCACCGACATCCTACTTACCAGCACTGGAGCTTGGGTCCAGGTCCCTGCAGCTGGCACACTGCCTGCTCTGCGCGGGCAGGCAGCATGCTTCAGCACCAGGGTGAGGGCCAACCATAGAGCCACTCTGGCTGCCAGAGCGTCTCTATGGAGGACCCAGCCTCTGGTTGCCTCAGGAAACAGTTTGGGACCATGCCCTGCCCTGCTCTTTTTCACTCCAGTTTTTTTTGACCCTGGATATCCAGGGGTCTAAATTTTGCTTCCGTGCTGGAAGTTTGCAGCACAGGAAACCTTTTCCCCTTCCTGCACGTGCCTCTTGCAACGTCTCAAAGGGGTTTGAGATGCTGCAAGAGGCACGTGTGGGCTCGTCTGGATGTGCTCCTAGAGAGTAAAATTCTAGGCTGTAGGAGCTGAGCAGAGGCATGGAAATGTTTTTTTAAATTGATATTAACCTTTCTATGCCTACCTCTCTCCCCATTACCACCACCAACAAAAAATGTAATTATTCCTTAACCATCTTCAAAACTGCCCTTACAAGAAGTAAAGTAACTTGTGAAAGAATCTGCTATAGCACCTTCTTGCAGAGGTGAATGAATGAAGTATTTTATTTTCTTTCATCTCCATTCCCTTCTGGTATGCCATTGTGCTTTGACAACACAAAGTATTTACACTTTAGGAAGTGAAGTTTGAAGTGTTTGCAATAGGAAGAGTTTGTACTTCCCTGACCTCTTGAGATACCACAGGCAATTTAGATGGATTATAACCAGGAATACTGCCTCAGAAAGTGATAAGTATGTTTCCCGTAATTCCTTCACAAGCTTTAAAAATATTTTTGTGGCTGTTTGCTAAATCATGGTGCATGGGCTGTTTAGACTTTTACTTAAAAAATATCAACTATCTTCTACAATCAAATCTGCCAATAAAGCTGACCATGTTTCATGCATCTTCACAATTCAGTATTTGGGAACACATAGAAAACAAACCCTTCCAGTTTTTTCTCATATCTTAATTTCTTCATTCTAATCCCCATAGTTTGTCCAACCATAATGAAAACTCAGGTGCCAGAATTATTCTAAAATAGAAATGGGAGCAGAGCATCCCATGTTCATTTTTAGATTGTTATTAGTAGCAATGGCTTAAAGCTATTTACAAAAAAAAAAAACAACTCCAAACAGCTGGTTTTGATGTCTGCCTTATTTACTAAAACATTCCAGTTACAATACACAGAGAACACTGTAATCCAATTCTGGATTGCAAATAAAAAGTGATACGGTTTTAAAAGGCCAAAGAACTAAACTTGATTAAATACCCCTTATTTACTAAAACGGGGCATCTGTACGTCTTTAGGTTTGAGAAAGCTACACTTTCAAAAACATCAATATGTTTGCGATTAATGCTCCATTTTTCCCTTCATTATCTACCTTAGGAATTCAAATATGCAATAACACGAATTCCAGATTGACAAAGGAAGAATTAAGACTGAAGTATTTTCTCAGGGTAAAACATTCCACTGATACTTTCAGACTCAATGCTGTTACTTTATCAGTGCAACCTGTCTCTGTCTTTACTGGACTACTTGTGTTGAAGGGTGTTCAAAATTCAGCTTTTCAATTATAACTATGGATCTGAACTCTTGTTTCAATACCTACGTTAAGAAAGTAGATGATATTTGAACACGCATACCTCCTAAAATCTACACATTTCAAACAATGGACCCAATGCAGGAAACCTTTATTCATGTGAACATATACCTTCATGTAAGTAAAAGTTAAAAGTTTAAAAAGAAACCCATTTTCTTATATCAAAATCATCAGTTGTATAACAAATTGTAATACATTTCATTTTAATTCAAGAGAGAATTTAAAATAGGTGTTTCAATCAATCCCTTTTGCTTTAGATTTCAAATATAGGACTAAGGCTCATAAAATTAGCTACAGAACCAGAAAAAAAGCAGTCCTTATAATTAAATGCATAATGGAATTTTCAAAATATCAACTAAAGTGTTTAAACAAAATTAAGTAAACTTACAAAAATGCCACTAGGTCAGCTGCAGAAATTTACACTGCAGAATAAGGCATCTGATTTTGCTTCATTTTTAATATTGCACAAAATATCTAGAGGAAAAAAAAGTAAAGGCAAACCACATTTGAGGTTGTCATTCAAAAGAATCTGAGTTAGAGCAAGCAGCATTCCAAATATACCTTCAGGGTTAAAGGTAAATGTGATGATAAAAAAAACAAGAAAACCCTGCAGAATCCTGGTAAAAGAAAGAAAAAGGATGCACCAGCAGGAAAGCAGCATCCTCTAGCATGATAAACATTTATCACGTACAGCATAATAAACACCAGCTTTTAACCGCCATTGGGAGAGAGACATTATTCCTGAGTGTACATCACAGCTGCCCTCAGCACCACCACTACTCTGGAAGAAGTATAACCAAGTCACAAGAGCAAAGGATGATAACATCACATGAGGATAACACATCTGAAAGTAGTTTTGTGCACTATTACACAACCCTTATTGAATCCCTTTGGAAAGTGAGGCTAAAGGCACAAATGAAAATTGCCTAGATTCAGTTAAAGTTAAGATAGGGTTCAATTTTCAAAGGCAAATCTGAAGAAACTCATCAGCAGTTTGGCTTTTCATTTAATCTTCTCTGGTATTTTAGCTGTGTGGTGTTCCAACTTCTGACTTCTAGTTGCGAACAGTGTACTCTGGGAACTGTAGTAACAGAAAACATGAACAACATAATCGTATTGTGTCTGCTCTCAGTTACAAAGCTGTTTATTTTAGCACAGAAGATATGTTGGCCACACATTTCCATTGCATTATTTATACCTCACAGTTGCTTGCCTGCTGTTAGAAATTAAAATATTTTAATTTTGGCCGATTTTGCAAATCAACACATACAGCATGCTTATTTTAGAGAGAACATGTTTGTTTTAAAGCAATGCAATATCACTATAAATCCATTCCAACAGTATGAAGCTCAGATCTATATAGAGATATATATATAGATACAGAGATATCTATATATCTATCATGGCGCAGTAAACACAGGGTACAAGATGTAAAGCAGTGCGCTATCAAGTCTGGTCCTGTCCATGCTGCTACTGGACTTGTATTAACTTAAGCAGGCTACTTAAATAGACTTTGGATCAGTTCAGGCCCACAGAGAAGTTAAATCCGTAAAAGTCTTTCCACTCACTTAAATGTTCCGGTCCAGGCCTACAAAAACTAATTATTAACCTGATTCTGAAGATGGTTGAATATTCTGAACTTCTGCTGAAATCCGTGTTGTTGGTGCTCAACATCTTTCAGAAATCAACTCCTAGATGTACTAAAGTTATGGTGCCATTAACTAATTATCACATCTATCTGAATCCAAGACATCTTCAAATTTAAGACAGCCCCCCAATAGTCAGATTCTTTACATGAAAATTATAAATTTATTATAATTTTTCATGTATAGAATCCAACTATTGGAAGGTCAGCTGTGCTTAACAGACAAAAGGAGAGAACCATCTGTCCGTTCTTAAAGGACAAGAGGAGAGAAATATCCAGTGTAGTAGCAGAGAACTATCCAAGCGTAGTATTCTGTCCTGATGTACCTGTGTTGTAACAGAGGACCCTGACAGAGGTGGGATCTGATCTGCAGTCCTAACTATTGTGCCTCCTGCCATGCTACACGTGCACTGTAGGAGGCACAACTGTGGGACTCGGGATCAGATCCCAATCACATCCTACAGCTGGTACTGGGAGAACCCGAGATCATGAGCCCAGGCTCCTCCTGCACCAGCAAATAGAAGCCGGGTACCCACTGCACCTGGCTCAGAGCACCAGTAAGCTGATCAGCACTCACTACATGTTCAATTTAAGGTGTGATAGGAACCAGCCCAAAATGATTACACATATGTTTTGTAATAACTACAGCTTATTTCCTGTCATCATGTCACTAACTACATGAACATGTGGCCAGGTTACTACTTAAGATGTGATTAACTAAGATAATCATGTCTTAAGTGTAATGTCTGCCAGGAGCCAGCATGTCATAAACAATTATTATAGCTAAAATACCATGATGCCAACATTCAAATGCAAGAACAGGACATTGTACTACTACTTTGTTTCTACATAGATTGATGGTCCATACCAGAGCTGAGTGCTCCACTTTAGATTATTCATTTATGTTTCTGTTCACTTGAGTAGGAATGCTTGTAAAAGGCACTAATGCTATTATATTTTTGAGAGGGGGTACTAATCACAGTACCAACCTATCCAAAAGCCAGTATAAATGTTTGTGTAAAACCACAGGAGGAGCAGGTTACATTGATCAATTCTTACTGTTTTTTTAAAGGACACATCTTGAAAAAGGAAGATTAAATGTAATATTTTATCCACTATTAGCATGAAATAATTTTAATCAATTGCCAAGAGAGAACGAGTACATAACATTTGAATTGAAGACTAAAGTAACAATCTTAAAAAGCTACCAGAATAAAAATTTAACAATTGTTTCCTGAATTTAAGCAAAGGTTTAAGTATTTTTATCTGCTTTGTAAATAACAGCTATCTTCCTTCTTAAAAAGTGCATACAATTCTGTTCTCTTTTATTAAACCACCCCAAATAGTTGGAGAATAGTTATTAAGCAAGCTTTCGAGTTCAAAAACCCTTCGTCAGGCTAAGGAAGCTTCAGCAGTTGGTGTGTGCTCCTCCTGGATGGAATGAAAAGTAAAGAAGCCAAGGGCTGGGCTGGGCAGTCAGTTGCCAGGCAAATTATAATGTGTAAAAAATCCAATGTCTATATTTAGTCCATGATCTCTAGTATCCAGGAGGTTGATGAAATGGAGCTCGTAGGCTCATCTCTGGGAAGTGTTGTGCAAGTTTCCCTTGAGGATCAGGACTGAGAGACTGGAGAGAGAGTGGCCCTCCTGTGAGAAATGTGCCCCTGGTGAGTACTTACCGGTGGGGGCACATTTCTCACAGGAGGGCCACTCTCTCTCCAGTCTCTCAGTCCTGATCCTCAAGGGAAACTTGCACAACACTTCCCAGAGACAAGCCTATGAGCTCCATTTCATCAACCTCCTGGATATTAGAGATCATGGACTAAACATAGACATTGGATTTATGACACATTATAATCTGCCTGGCAACTGACTCCCCAGCCCAGCCTCTGGCTTCTTTACTTTTCATTCCATCCAGGAGGAGCACACACCAACTGCTGAAACTTCCTTAGCCTGACGAAGGGTTTTTGAACTCAAAAGCTTGCTTAATAACTATTCTCCAACTATTTGGGTTGGTCTAATAAAAGATATCAGATTCACCCAAGGAACCTTGTCTGCCTATGTCCTTAGACCAACACGGCTACAACCTACACCCCTACAATTCTGTTCCACGTTCCACTCCCAACATTCTATCAATCAATCACCAGTCACCAGATGACCACACCTGTCAGTTCTGTTATTGTCAGAGTCTAAGAAATCCACATATATGCATTAGAAATCAACATATCCACATTTTTAAATGGCAAAAGTGGGCAACCGTATTGTTTGGAGAATGCCAATCAGCATTTAAAACTAAAGTTCATCATTTTTAAAATACATTGAATATAATAAGTGAATGAGAGACAGTAGGACAGTGCTAAACACCTGCTATATTTTTTAATTATCTGAGGCCCCCTCTACATGTTACAGGTATCACATAACTTACTGGTTAACTGCACCATTACCTTAAGAACAGCTACCCACGCAAAGTACTTATTATGCCATAGAAAACTCCAACTAGCTTTAAAGTTAGACCTAAAAAATGTATACTAACTTTACAGCTAGGAGCTACGAAGCTTTAATTTGCAAGTGTAGCAGGGTCTCCCCAGTTGTTGGCAGGGCTCCTAGCCTCAGGGGTGCACCATGCTCAATGGAGGCTGGGAGTCCCACAACTAAGAGGACTCTCAGCCTCAACAGCTACCATCTCTGGGTCCTGGCAGCACCCCATATCTGCTGAGACCTAGAGTCCCATAGCTGCAAGTTCTGGTTCCAGGCAGTGCGCCTCCTGGTGCTGGAACCTAGTGCTTGAAGCCCCAGGGGTTGGGAGAGCATACCAGCTGCAATCTCCCAGCCTCAGGTGGTGCATGAAAACCCTGGTGCTGGCCTTAATCTCCTAGTCTTCACGTACCTTCAGGGCTGGAAGATCATGGCTGAGGGGGCTCCCAGTCATGGGTACTTGCTTCTTGCCAGTACAGGAGGGGGGCCAGGATCAGGCAATAATGTGCAATAGGATCTAATGTGCAATTCTATAATCATGCATATGAGGCATGGCAGGAGGTGTGATTATGTGCATTGCACATTAGATCCCATTGCATCTTTACCTGTAGAGGGGCCTGACAGAGTAACTTTATTTCAAAAATAACGTGGAAGGGATTTTTAACTTTCAGAAAGCTCTGATGCATGACTTACTGCTGCCTTCAAAGCTTGATCCAGATCTTCTAGTAGATCTTCTTTATCTTCCAAACCAATTGATAAACGAATTAAAGTATCAGTGATTCCAAGAGCTTCTCTATCCTCTTCAGAAACTGCAGCATGAGTCATGACAGCCCTAAAAGACAAGAACAGTCTTTCTATTTAAACCTTGCCTTCATAAAGACCAGACAAATCAGTTATCTGTTACGTTCATAGAATTAAGAATGTCATAGTGACTCTACAGCAAATTTTGCAATATTCTCTACTTAATCTTAATCATAAATCAAGATCTTCAGCTAATGTAAACGTGTGGCTCCAATGAAGTCAATGATTACCAGCATCAGATGACCTGGCACAATATTTTCTGACTGATAAATAACTGGTAAAAAATATTATTTTAGAATTTTACCTCTTTTTTTTTTTTAAGTGATAAGGCCTAAACATATTTCTTCCAATACCCTTTTTATTATTACATAGAAAAAATATAATACTACATAAGAAAATATGTCTCAGTTTTCTTTCAAAAAATGTATTTGAGAAATTCAAAGGGAGTAATATTTGATGAAGGTTTGTCTTTAAAAAGCTATCTATTCAAAAGGTAGCTTCCACTTTAATGTAAAAACTGGTAGAATTTTAAAAGTAGTAGGTCCAAATACTCCTCTTACTTTGCGAGGAAGTGCTTCTAATGCATTAAATCAATAAGCAGGAAAATTTAATTAAACATTTATTTTAATCTTGTTTCCTTTTTTTTATTTTTCAGTTCTTGTTCTCAAGACAAGTTTATTTTTGGTAACTGGTAATCATTAAAACATGCAGATTTGTACTCAGAGTCTTTACATTAAAATTTAGCACTTCTTGCTAGGACACAGTGTATCCATACAATTTTTTCAGTTACTACGTATTTAACATTTACTCAGGTTATTATTTTTAATTTTTTTAACGTTAGGAAATGATGAAAGACATTTCTTTTTTACTAGATAATGAGGATTTTTTTAAACTTAAGATAGGTGTCAAGCTTTATTTGGACAGAAATTGGAACTAAATAAAAATGTACAAACAGAACGTAATACCTATGACTTAAATACAACTACCTTAAACGTCCTGATTGTGTAAGAAATAAAAGTATGTGAAAGGATATTTTATATTTAAAACAGTTTAACTAAACAAAGGGGGCAGTTTCTTTAAGTAATAAACTTAACTGAGAGTTACCAGGTCCTTCAAGATTTTAGAACTAGTGGATCATATTCTCTCAAGCATAGCATTTATTCATCATTTAGGATAACAAACACTTTCATACTTTTTCAACTCTCAGTCAAGTTAGAATGAACTAACTTGAAATGGAAAAAATAATGTTCTGTGTACATACAGAAAAGAACACTGTGGTCAAAGGTCAAATTAGTACCAGTATTTCAACAAACTCTGATTCCAGACGCTCATCCATTCAGTGGTTTGACCTCCTTTAAAACGTCAGCAACAAATATTAGTTGCTTACAGTTATAAATGGTTCTGATAAATTATAAAAAACCATTAACACTAGTTGTCATTGTTGCAAATATAATTAAAAAAACAATTTAAATGAAAATTTTCACATTTAATTTTTTTAAAAAATACGTTGTTTATTGTCTGCTTGGGAAAAAATAGGTTATTACCAATAGGATGTACAGAGTTGAAAGAAATCAGTACAACAAAATAAAGTTTATTTTCATTGCTGGCTACAATGATTCTGTAGTCTAAGCAGAGGGGTACAGATCTCAGAAGTGTAATGGCTATTTTAATTTGTAAATCTATAGCTTGGGTCAGACCATACTGGGCATAAGCAATAAAATATTGTTATATACCCAAAAAACTTAATATGAACAACAGGTGCAATTTAGTTTAGTGTGCCAACTATGCCCCCTTGTGTAAGCAATTAGAATAGCAGTACAGTAGTAAGACTGAAGAATAAGTACAGTTACGTTTATCTTGTACAGCATATCTTGTACAGCATCATTATCTGATCCATTATTCTATTTGGGTTTCAGGTTCACTCTTAAAACAAACCAGAACACCATACAGTGAGGCAAAAAAAAGCCATTAACAAGAATGTGGAGAGCACTGGAAAACATTTCTGGGGTTAACAGGGTCTAAAACAGGGGTAGGCAACCCCTGGCACTCATGCCAGAGCGTGGTACATGAAGGCATTTTTGCTTGGCACTTGCACCTCAGGTAAGGGGCCAGGGCTGTGTTACTACAACAAGGTTCAGACCCTTTGCAGCTTCCCCACCTTCTGCCCCTGTCATGCCAACATCTTACAAGTCAAGGTTGCAGGTGTTTTTGGTACTCTGCCTAAAAAAGTTGACAACCCTGATCTTAAATGTCTAGTTGATCCAATTGCTACCGCCAAAAGTCACCATGAGACAATGGTACAATGAAGATCATATTCTTTCTTTGACTCTGCCCACCATTTTACTAATCTAGTTGAGAAGTCCAAGATAAAAGAAAAAGAGACTGAAGACTTTGGGTGAAACTCTTAAAAGGCTAGCAGAGAACTTGTCCCCCAACAGGAGAGAAGGCTAAGACAGCTTCGAGCACCTTTGATTCTTCCCATCCTTACCATTCTCCTGAGCCCTGAAGGTCCATGTTAGTTACTACAGGCTCCAAGGGCTACCTACCCTTTAGGCTATTCCACTGCACATAATCTCTACACTGATACAACCCTTATTCTCCCTAGTGATGCATTTGCAGCTTCGAGTAATAACTTGAGTACTTTATCTTGACCGGGTTGTACTCTGTGTTTGTGCTTTCAGATCTATCAACAATTCACTTCTGATAAGACAGATAAAAAATCCTCTTTATCTTATGCCATGCTGTGTTCCTACTGGAATCGCTGTACTGCCATTGGTCACAGCACCTACAAGGAAAAACTGCAGACAGCTGAATGCAGTTGGACCTGCTGAGCAATCATGGTTGATATATCCAGGATTTTGTCACAACCCAAGGGTGTGATTTGGTGTGTGCGCGCTTCGGCACTGCTAAATTACTTCCCGCCACTCATAGCTTTCTTTGCAGGGTGCATTTCTGAGCTGCAAAGAGGGAAATACACGTTGCAAAGAAGTTCCCACCATTTGTATTAGGATCCGCGCCACGTTATTGGCTGACTCCTAATTTAGGCACACGTGGCAGCTAGCGATTGGCTTGCTAGTTGTACAAAAGGCTTGGGTAGTTTCCGCCCAAGCCGGAGGAGGGAGGATGAGAGAGATTCTGTGTGAAGATCTCCAAGCGCTGTGGACCCTTGCGGACCCGACGCGCCTCCCCTAAGCAGGCAAGAGAGGTAATAGAACCGAGCCTACGGAGCTTTCGCCTCTCCCCATTGCTGCCTGATCCCTCAACATACCCTTCCCTGCGCGCAAGTTCCATGGAGCCTAGCAAACTTCATGTGAGTGTACCCAGAGCTCTGTCCGGGTTCGAGTCCTGCAGGTTTATCTTCCCGTCGCCAAAAACCCCCTGCGACGTACTCTCGTGCCCTGCAGGTTTGAGTTTTGTTTTGTTGTTTTGTAACTGTAACTCAAGCAAGTTTTCCTGCCTGCACCGCGACCATCTTCGGTGTAAGTAAAATAATCTTTAATCAACCACTAAGCTTCCGTGCCTAATTCTAGCGTGCCACCTGCCTTCCCCGACCCGGCGTGTCCGGGCTGCTGGCCACAGCCCGCCGTGTGAAAAGAGGGCCTCAGACCACTCCCGGCCCGCACATGGCGACGAGAATGGGATCGGGGAAAGCACGCTGGAGCTAGAATTAGTTAAGAACTGCCCTTGGCACAGTGGAAAATGCCAAGTAGAAAGCTTTATGGAACTGGAGGCGCATATCGCTTACCCCCAGGCGGGCAGAACGGGTGAGAGATTTATCAGCAGACGCATTTCGCTGAAGGGAGAAGAGGGAGCTTCCGAAGACGGAACCCAGAAAGAGAGGGAAGTGTATCTACACCCCGCGGCATTCGGGTGTATGATGAGTGATGAGCGGGTCCTGTTCGGGCCCCTCGACAGTGTCCCTCGCCAGAGTCAACCCGGCAGGCGCAGTAAACCCGACCCTCACCCAGGAGTGTGCCCGTTGCCTAAGATACGCTCGGGAGAGTGAAGAACCGGTGCCGATCGACCGGTTCCCTCCCTTTATGCTGGCGTCTAGATTAAGGGGTTGCAAACTTCCATCCGAGCTCCGCAAAGATCTGGAGACGGAGGAACGCGCCGCGGATAAGAGGGTAGCCCCACAATACGACAAGGGGGGAGTGTTAACTACAACTTTCCGTACAATAACTGATTTAATGAATAAGAATTTAAGTTTAAAAGCCCAGCTGCGTATGGCTGTTCGAGCGGTCAAAGAAGCGGCTGCGAGAGAGAATCCTGAAACGCCACGACAAGATGGCGCCGAGCAAGAGGGAGACCGCATGGAAGAACCGGAAGAGAAGGGTGGAGCTTCGGAGAAACCCGCGAGAGTTCAGTCAGCGACTCCGCCCACCGACGCAGCGTCGTTTCCGGCAACCCCGCACACTGATGCAGCGTCGCTTCCGACGACCACACCTTCATGCCGACGAAAGGGAGAATCAAGCGGAGGAGAGCATCCACCCCTCCTGCCTGAAGCAACAACAGCAGCAGTAACCCCAGTGGCAGCAGTTCAGCCTATAACAACATCGACTCCCGAAAGAGCAGCTCGTCCTGTAACAACGATCAAACCAGTGACTGATGCGCAAGATGGAGTTTGTGCCGCCACCAATCGCATTTCTGCTTGGATGGAATTACAGCAGCTATACAAAGAATCTGAAATGGAATCTGACGAGACTATAGTCGTATGGTTAGAACTCATGTCCATGGAGTTTGAGCTTGACTAACCGCCTTGCTGTGTATAAATTTTGTAAATATGTTGAGATACGTTAACTTATTTTTTGAGAGTTTTGTTTACAGATCCGGAATTCAGAGTGCGTGGCGAAGAGAAGCCCCAAGAAGGATAACATCATCGAAAGAAGTGGGGGCCTGATGCGTGACTTCGCCGTGACGCCCACTGAAGCCCTGATCGTACAGTTCTTCATTATGAATCTGATCATGTGTATATGTATTTGTACTGGTTATTATTTGATTCGATCCCTGAAGGACGAACTTTTTATTTTAGCGAATTTTGTGTTTACTCGTTTAGTTCAGCAACCCGTAGTAAGAGCTCTTGATCACTCGAGTGACGAGCGTGCAGCATAATTCAGCTGTGCCTTCAGCAAGGGGGGATGTCACAACCCAAGGGTGTGATTTGGTGTGTGTGCGCTTCGGCACTGCTAAATTACTTCCCGCCACTCGTAGCTTTCTTTGCAGGGTGCATTTCTGAGCTGCAAAGAGGGAAATACACGTTGCAAAGAAGTTCCCGCGCCATGTTATTGGCCGACTCCTAATACAAATGGAGGGAACTTCTTTGCAACGTGTATTTCCCTCTTTGCAGCTCAGAAATGCACCCTGCAAAGAAAGCTATGAGTGGCGGGAAGTAATTTAGCAGTGCCGAAGCGCACACATACCCAATCACACCCTTGGGTTGTGACAGATTTGATCTAAATGCAGGACTCACCCCAAAGAAGTAAATGCTTAAGACCTAAGACCTAGAGGGGGTACAGCAAAATAGTGGAGAGAAGGAAGCAGAATAATGGAGAGAAGTACAGCTGGTTCTGAACTGTGTCACTCTTTTTCTGTTTTATGCCCTAACTCCCAGCATAACCAGGGCTTATAAAAGTGTCCTCAGAAAGCAGCCCTGTGGTAGAATCTTCCCTTGGCAGAACCAGGGATTTCAGGGTCACTTCACCTCTATTCTGACTGAATGGGTATAAAAAATTCATCTTTCACCTGCACCAGAAAAGTCTTTGCTTTATCTTATTTTTCCCCATTTCTTGACTATAAGAAAGTTACACTATATAAAATGTTAACTCCATGGAACTTAGGCACAAAATGAAACACTAGAACTTTTGTAATTTTCAAAATGGCCATAAAATTCAATAGCAGCTATTTTTTTTCCTTATAGTGTGTAATACAAATGTTAAGAATTGCTTTTAACGGATGCGGAATGACTTACGGGTGCTCTGCTAGGCTTTCGTATCCTCCCAGACTCTCGGCCAGTGCAAAAAGCTGCAGCAGAAAACAGCAGAAAATACACAAAAAAGTTAACATTTAATAAACAACCAGATTTCTGTCTGAGAAAAAAAAAGCGGATTAAAGTTGTTATATTTGGAAGAGAGAAAAGCAATGACATGTTTTAACTTTGCCTAGTTCTGTGTCAAAGTTTTCATACTAAGGAAGAAAACACTGGATGTAATAAGGAAAGAAAAAGACTAGTCTGTAGTTTACTGGTGAAAGTTATCTAGCAGTCTGAACTAGACTAGCCCTAAAGTGGTTAAACCCATCGAAGAAAGTATCCTGAACAATGGGATTTCTACATAGTCATACACTGACAGCACTGAAGGGGAATTTTGAGTGTAGCACATGGTGAGCAACTAAGGTAAAGGTCACAATAGAAAATGAGTGTCACAAAAGAGTTTAGCAAAGGCTAACCTGAAGGGATGCCTTGATGTTGATTACATCCAGAAGGCCGAGATGCTTTGTTTGAACAGAAAAAACCCCCAGAATCAAATCTTTAAATTTGGAATAAATGACTACTTCTCTTGTCCTTCCCCATCATCACAATTACTCTTTGAGTTTCATGCACCTTTAAACTATTTAGACCCAGTGAAAAGAAAAATTGACAAAACACCAATTTTGAGGCAGTTTACTGTATTTGTAGCTTTATCAGAAGCATAAATGTCAGAGACATCCTTCACAAGATTACTAAGACTGCATTATGATGTATCCTCTAGCATTCCTAAATCAATGATGATGGAGGGTACTAAACAGGGGATAGATCACCCTAGATGTACCCTCACAGGATCTCCCTCTACAGCACCTACCCCTGCCATTGTTGCAGTACTGGGCTAGATGGACCGTTGTTCTGATCCAGTGACAGCACTTCTTATGTTCTCACTAATACAATTTTTGCAAATGCAAGAAAGAAGTTTGGCAATGAATCCAAACTTCTGAGTGATTACCAAAACTGGTCCTTTGAGAACTGCCAATACCAGTTCAAGTCTTCACAAAGAGTGAGGTTACACATTACAATTAAATCATATTAAAGGCCTTTAAAATGCAGGTATAAAGAAGCGCTAAGAGTTAGAGTAGTTGGATGGAGAGCTGCAGCATGGGAGATGGGTGGGCTCAGCAGCAACCTGCATGCCTAGATCAAGCCCATGCTGCCCCTGCCATGCCCCCATGGCTGCCCACCAGCTCTCCTCAGGAGAAGGTGGGCAGTGGCTGTGGGAAGGAGGTAGTGGGGCTGGAACTGTGCTACAGGCTCCATCTGGCTGGCACTGGGGCTGGTGCTGAGTAACAGGGAGTGGGGATTCACCCTTCCTGTCTGCTCCCAGGCTCCCTTCCCCACCAAGCTACCCTTGCTGGGCCCAATGGCTGCTCTGTAGCTCCTCCCAGGGGAAGGAACAGCCATGGGAAGAGGGGACTGGGTGGGTGGGGAGCAGCCAGACAGCCATGGGATAGGGGTGGGTGGGCCTGGCAGCTCCCAGTGTGCCTGGAACGGGTCTGCACAACCCCTATGGTTGCCTGGCAGCTCCTTAGCCTCCCTACTCCCCTTACCCCCTCTCCCCATGGAGAGCTGCTGAGCAGTTGCTGAGGGGGGAAGGCAGGGGGCAGCTGCAAGTGAGCAGGCAGATGCGGAGCCTGGCAGGGATGTGTGGGCTGGATTGGAGCAACGGGGGCTGCAGGGAGCCCAGGAGCAGGCAGGGAGAGGGAACCCCTCTTCCCCCCTACCCCTGGCTGTCCCTCTGGGTTGATCCAGGAGACAAGGGGGTGGGTAGCATCCAAGCAGCATGTGGAATGGGGCAATCCAGGTGGCAGGTCCACGTGAGGACACAGAGATGCAGTTAAGCATCAACTCAACAACAAAACAATTGGTAAAGACAGTGGAGGCAGAAAGAAAATGTAGAAAAACAGCAATAACCCTAGATTCTGGAATCTGACTCCCACAACAGAACTGGAGTTGATTAAGCTTCAGGGGACAGGATGAACGACAAATTTAACGCAAACCTCTATTTGTGGAAGATGATTTTGAAATCGTATAGAGAGTCAAGAGGCAGGAAAAAAGGAATTCTTAGTTGGAATTTGTCAATTTAGCAATGAATTGATTCTAAAGCTGATGCAAATGTGTACAGAGACCAACAGTCATGAACAGATTAAAAAATATAAAGTGCAGATAGAAGAAAGAAAAAGCATGACTATGTTAAGAGAACAACTTTCCAGAGAGCTGTATGAAACAGACATTGATCCTTCTTTGAAGTGTGGATCAAGCAGCAGTCTCAAAGGCATTTTCTATTGCCACATGTTTGGAAGCCTGCTATCAGTATTGCATAAGCAGCAGTTACCCTGTTTTCACATACCATTCATATTACCATTTCCACAGCTGAGCAGAGATCCCAACTATATGAATGACACTTCACAAAGAGCCGATACATCCTTTGCTCCCTCTCATTAGTACCCCATCTCATAATTTCTACTCCTTAGATGTGGTAATACCCAGAATCTAAGTTAAAAAGATGGTCCCTGTCTCAAAGAAAACCACTTCCTTCTATCACTACACTGCTAGAAAACTTAAGCGAGTTATAATCTGTTTCTTCTCCATTTAAAATAATGTACGCCTATTCTGTAATTTACCTTTAAATGCTTGAGGAATGCAACAGCCTGTTCAAGTTTTCCTTTAATGTAAAAGGTGATCATTCCAGGACAGCCAGCGCACTGACGCTTAACCAACTCATGCTGAGGATGTGAAGGTAATCCTGAAATTAATCACACATACAATGTTTTTCCCATCATCACCGCTTCAAAGAAAAGCAGGCTACATTAAAGGCACGTAGAAAAGCAACCTTCCAACTTGAAGAAATATAGAACTAACTGTAAGATAAACATCTGCAGAGTAATAACTTTTAAAATGTCTAAATCAAATTCACTGGATATATCAGCCACATTTAAGGAATACAGCACTTCTACGCCAATACTCAAACAATGCTAAATACAAAAGATTATTTATTCTGAAGATTATTTGCTCAGGGCAACATACCAGGGAAAATGACTTTTTCTACCCGGGAATCCGATTCAAGGTACTGAGCAACAGCTAGAGCATTTTGGAAATGCTGCTTCATTCGGATATGCAGAGTCTTCAAGCCCCGATTGCAGAGGTAACAGTCAAAAGGAGATGGAACTGCTCCAATAGCTGTAAAATAAATACAGTATTACAAATACAAGTGCTTCTTTATTTTAGTATGGAATAAGGTCTTAGTTTTCTAACTAATTCCTGGCATAAAGAGGCAACATTTCTGTTTATTTTAAAAGTATTTTAAGTTTAGAATGAATTTTGTATTTTTCCCTAAGATACAGAATTGAAAGGCTGCAGCTAACATACTGAAAACTCAAGGATGAATCTTAATAGACATATGATACATAAGCATACCTTTCTATTACTTTATTCAGGAACTTACATGAGGTCAGCAGAAAAGCAAGTATTCTTTATTCATTTGACAGAAGTTAATATAAATAGGGTGCATCTACATAAGATGCTTTACTGCGCAGCAGAGCTAATTACTGCGCAGTAAGCATCTGCACCTACACATGCAGACACTTACTATGCAGTAACTGGCTCTAATCACAGGTAAATCTGCTACCTGCAAATGCAAGTAGGAAATTTACTCGTGAGTATAACTGCACAGCAGCACATGTGTAGATGCCCCACCAGGAGCAAATATGCTCCCAGTCTGCTGGGCAGCAGGGAGCGGGAGATTGCTCTCTGCCTCGGGAGCTGCCTGCTGCTAGGGCAGGCTCCGCCACTGGAGCCCAGGTGGGGACAATGTCCCCCTGCCATGGTAACAGGGAGCTCCCAGCCCCTGCCCCACCATCGCAGGGCTGACACTAGGAGATCCTTATCTCCCAGCCCAAGCCCCCGGGTCGTAGGACCCAGGATGGGACATCCTTATCTCCCAGTGCCGGTGTCCCGACTGTGAAACTGGCACTGGAAGATAAGGATCTCCCAGCCTGGGTCCTGCGACCATGGAGCGGGGCCTGGGAGCTCCCTGCTGCCAGGGGGTCATTGTGTGCACTTGGGCTCTAGTGGTGGAGCCCACCCCAGCAGCAGGCAACTTTCGGGGACATGGAGCAATGCTCCAGCCCCTGCCAGGAGACAGCTGTCTCCTGGCCCCTCATCTGGCACCCAGGGGGAGCCTAGAGCTCCCCTTGGCTGCTTCAGGGGCCCATCGCAGGGCTGCAGGGAGCAGAGGCAGTCTGCTGCTAGAAGCAGCAAATCTCTCCCACATCCCTGCACGTGTAGTGCCTGGGAGAGTTTACTCTTCAGTAGTTTACTCAACAATGAACTGCTCCTGGATTATTTGCACGTATAGATGCACCCATAGAGGACAAAAAAAGTCCATGCAACAGGAAACCCTAGCCCTGTTACTAGAAAGTGGGATGGCACCTTTAAGGACAGAGTCTTCAGGGCACTGCCTGCCAGCAGAGCAGGGGTTAAAGGGTAGCCCTGCAGGCTGGTCAGCTGACTGGGGCTGTCACATGACCAGGAGACAGCTCAGGCTAGAGCTATATAAGCAGTACAGGAGCCAGCCAGCCCAGGCTGAGGCAGTGTGGGCTCCTAAATGCCCAGGAGACTGAAAGGAAACAACTTGGCTGACTGGGGCACAGGACAGAGCGACCTGGAAAGAAGGAGCCATGGGTAAGCAGGCATGCTGCCTCTATTATTTTTTCTTTGTTACAGCCCAAGGGCTTAGTGTTTATGTTGCAGTTTAAACCGGAGGTTTGGGATGAGGCTTAAAGGGGAGGTTTGGAGGCTTCATTAATGCCCAGAGGCACATAAACACCTTGAGCCCTGCTAGGGGCAGGCTCAAGGCTCCAGTGAGTAGTGAGCTGTAGCAACGCCCAGCAAACAGTGCAAGGTGCAGAGAGGCAGGGCCCAGAGAGCCCAGTGACAGGAAAGGAGGAAGCTAAGCTAGTACCTCAAACCTAGGCCCAACACAGCGGCCCTAGGCCAGAAGGGGCAGTGGCTGAATAGGCTGTGGCCCCAATACTGGTGACAAGTTGTATAATACCTGCTAAGCATGGGGCATGATGTAGGGGTGGTATGGAGCTGTGCAGTTAGCCCTTAAGGTATGAGCTCCTCACCTCTGGATGTTTTCTGGAGCCAAGATGTGATCAGGGAAGCCCTGGGGCAGCCTCCTCTTTGAGAACCAAAAGAAACATGAAGATATAGCGGGTGAGTGAAGAGGAGACTGTTCCCAGAAGTAGATTGAAATAAAGGGGTTCTGGGGCACCTCCAGGGGTTCTTGATGTCCCTGGGGATGGTGCCCTGTTACAGTTCAGCTACTAAAACTGAAAACTTTTCAGTTAAAAAAAATCACCATACTTTAGTTGCCTTGATGAATGTTTTTGGCCATGACCTAAAGAAAACTATTTTAAGTGGGCATAAGGTACACACAGCAGTTTATGAACCTCATGCTTCCATACTGAAAGTCAAGGCAGATTTTGCAGGATGTAAAATGGGGAGTTAATAATTTCAGTGAATTTAGCAAGGTGCTGGCTTGACAGTTTTAGACAAGGCTGTCAGTTTACCCTCAAAATAAATACTGGGCTTAATGGGGGAGAGCAGTGGCTGTGTTAGACCATGTCAAAAGCTTTGCTGAAGTCAAGGTATATCACAACATTCTCACGAACAAACTAAAGAGAGATAGACTAGACAAAAGCACTGTAGGGGGGGAGACATAACTAATTAGACCATCATGCTCAACAAGTAGTCATCAATGGCTCAGTATTTAGTTGGGAGGAAGTATCGAGTGGGGTTCCCCAGAAGTCTGTCCCCCATAACTGGCAACAGTTCAGTACTCTCTGCACCAGGATACACTGGCACCCCTTTAAATCCCTGGGTAATGTGCGTAGCCTAAACAGTGATTTACTCTGTGTGAATATAAAGCGTACTTGCTGTTTGGATCCAATACATTTAAAGTATTTTATGTTGACAACTTACCATTTTGTAAGAATTTGAGCTTTTCATACAGCTTGTCACAATTCACTGAAACCAGTCCCATTACAACATCACTGTGCCCTAGAGAAAGGCACAAAATAGTTAAACTAGTTCAAGATTTTTTTTTGTTGTTCTATATTGTTAGTCCTGTAATTACATATTTCCTTTGTATGCATTCATTGCCCTGGCAGGGCCATATTATACAATGGGCCAACATGCACCTCACTACTCGCTTGACACCCTAGCTGTCCACTTTCTAAAAAGCAGGAATTCGGTATCATACCTGTTCTGTCCACATAGCAGCCAAATGTGCTGCTATGAAACTGAGAATAAGATATGCTGCTGATGCACTGTATTTCCTCACTAACACTATTTATTTTTGGCTATAGCTACATGCTAATCATGAGGTACATCTGCAGCATGGATAGACATATCCACATTAGCTTTTATCTGGCTACTGGAGGTAACAATGCAGAAGAGACATGGCAGCACAAACTTCAGCATGGGACATGTAGTTCAGCACAGACCCTTAATACTCACTTGTGCAGTTAGTCTGTGTCAAACCTTTTTGATGCATCTTCACTGCATTCTTACCCAAATTAGCAATTTTAAATTTAATGTGAGCATGCTTCCTTTGCTGCAATCACACCTCTAATTTAATTTTAGACTTGTCATGTCTTTTATTCGTTTTAAGACGTACTGATTTTTTTTTTTTTTTTTTTTTCCAGAAGCACGTATTTATGGAAAGTTGTAATGAGTCAGACTCCATGACCTTGTATATAAATGAATGACCGGCTGTAGGACCTTCTAGGGAAGTATAGAGCTAATCTTCCAATTCATCCTGGAACTCTAATCATTATCTCCAATCAGAAATAAAAAAGCTTGGAGTTTCTCTGAAGGCATAGACATAAGAACAGAAAGGAAAGCTCAGTGCAGAAACCTGAAGCACACTGCAGTGTGGCAGCTGTATACAAACAAGCAGGTGGTATATGGTGTGAGAAATGAGCAGGCTGTGTACTTGACATCGTGAGAAACAAACAGGCTGTTCACTTGAAAGGTGGGCACTTGAAATCATGATAAATTTGGCCCTGATTCACCCAGCCACTGCTGAGGCAGATAAAATTGCTTTCAGGGGTTGTCTCACAGCTTTTTTCAAGAACAGGGATAGCTTGACTAATGAAGAACTAACTCATTAATTAAACTGTAAGTCACCTGACAGCTGAGAACAATCAGTGGTATGGCAATCACTACAGTATTGCCCTCCCAATAGAGATATTCCTTCACTTCCAATAATGCCCCCTCATAGCTGAGAGATGGTGAGAAGCCTTCCTAGTGCGGTCTCAACTAGCAACCAGTCTGAATCCTTAGTTAATACACTTACTCTAGTGAATCAGCTGGAAAGGGGCACTCCCGGCATGGGGGTTGTGGGGGTCAGCTCATGTGAGAAATGTGTTCAGGGAAAAGGTGGAGAGAGTGGAAGTGGAGCCCAGTAATGCATAACTGGACTGCTAGCTGAAGACCATCATAGCTGTTGTAAATGAAGGGTGAGAATACAGAAGGGGAGATCCAATGAATTAGCAATATTTTATGGCAATTGTAATTGTTTTTAACAAAACCAGGAGAATGTTTGAGCTATCATCAGATGCTTACCATTCATGTATTTGGTTGCTGAATACATACAAATATCTGCCCCCAGAGACAAAGGACGCTAAAATGGAATAAAAATAGGAAATCTGATTTAATACATTCTCATCTTTCTGTTCAGAGCCTGATCCTAGTTTTAAATTACTGAACATACCCACTTATAAAACACAGCCAGTGGACAGCTGCCCTATAGGTACATAGCTGACAACCATATCAGCAACCTTAGGTTCAACCATGAGTGGTTATTGCAAGACCTCGCAAAGAACAGCCAGGCAAGTTTATTTAGTGCATTCCACACCTTGGAGTCTACAGTTATTTTTGTGATATTACATATTTTTTCACATGCTCGCCTTTTGCCAATAGCAAAAGTGAAGCGTTTAGACGGGGACTGATTGACAAATAAAATTCTTCACTTTTTTTTTTTTCAGTTTTTCAAAATAACATTATCTACAAATCAGCCAAGCTCCTTCCAGTCCTCTAAGGCTGAATAACAATATGTTCCATCATTAAATGATAAATTTTGCATGTTTTTTATTTTTAACCCTGCTAATATGTTTGCTTAACATATTAAATGAGCAATGTATTTAAAACAAGGGAGGTGGAAAAACTTGCTGTTGGACTATGGAAGTTTGTTTGAGCAATTGGACAACACATTTCTACTGGTCAATTGCAGAATAGTAATGTAAGCATTAATTTTTTTTCTTTTATATATAACATTTAATTATCATATATAATATACATAACTTCATGCAGATTATTCTCTCTCTTTATTGTGGAATACCAGTGGCAACCTTGAAGTGTTTTTAAATATGTTATCTAATATTGCCTGCTAGGCAATCCTACATGGTTAATCACTATAAATTGGTTTTTGCTTGTGATCACATCAATAAAAAATACATGAGCTAATTTGTTTTCATACATTTAACTTGCTGCTTCAACACAATGCCATACAGAGTCTTGCCAAAGTGACTCAGTAAGTAAGCCTTTGATGTGTGCAGGACAAACTAAGACTTCAGGAAAGCACTTAAGTATATGTTTAACCATAAGGCTTATGTGCTTTGAGTCAGTGCCTTGAAGGAAGAATGAGGTATTATTTGGACAGTGCCAAATGTTCCAACCTTGATTTTTGTACAGACTTATCCAATATTGCATTCACACATCTTATTCTGTAAGATTCACTGAATTTTTTTAAAGAAAACTGGCTTTAAAACAAGTTCAAAACAAAACCATGAAAAATCCTGTGCATTCCTAAAATGAAGTGAATTAGTGAAGTCTTCAGGAGAACGTGTGTGTGTGTGTGTGTGTGTGTGTGTGTGCACGCGCGCGCATGTGCAGCTGGGCATGAATTAAATGATATTTCCAATGGTTAATAAACCTTATGACACCTTATACTTAATTTTTAATATAGAAAAAAGAAACATACAAAAGGATATTGCACAAATAGAAAGACTTGACAGCTTTTAGTGGCCAATAACACGCCCCAGATTGCCACAAACATTAATTAAAGACTGTGTGACCTTCAGGTTAAATATTCCTTTAACATTTCAAATGACATGAATCCAAACTGTTGGATTTATGCTGTTAATACATTTTTCCTCTCTCTCTCTCTTTTTTTATTCTCCTGAATAATAAGATTATAGAGTTACACTTATTAAAGAAAAAATGTTATCTGGCCCCAAAGGAAATCACAGAAAAAACAATTAGGACAAGAATAGTTTGAGCACACAAAGAAGAATTAGCTATAAAATTACCCAAATTAGGAAGTTATATAAAATACCATGTTAATTCAGTTAGCAGTCCTACCATTTATAAATTAAAAACATAATAGTTTTGATTTGGAGAGGAAATAACTACTGTGCTGGTGGAGTTAAAATTGCACCAAATCAAGACCATTATTTATTTATCCATTCATTCATTCAACCTTTTTTTGTTTGAAGAAGAAGAAAAAGAACAAACAAAATATATAGTTACAATTAAAGTCATTTGAAGTGCTTTGGCTCCTGATTTTTCTGACTTTTAAAGGAATTAAAAAAAACAAACCATGTACTCACCTTTTCATTATTTCAAACACCTACTCAGCTTACCTGGAAATATGCTGACATAAAGGTGTTGTCTATCACTAAAATAACATCTTTATGTTTGTGGACAACATCTGCGCAGCTTTGAATGTCAATAACCTTCAGCATGGGATTTGAGGGAGTTTCAATCCAGACAATCTGTAGTTTAACAAATGTGAATCATTAGTTTTAGATATATTGTACAACAGACAGCTTCCAATACCAATATACTTTAAGGATGCTTGTTCTTTCTTCTTTGGTACACTTTCTACAAAGAACATAATATTGAAAATATGCTTGCACTACTGCTGTCTTGGTTAGTATTTATGGACCAGTATCACCCAGGCAGATTCCTTGTTTAGTATACCCTTTTCAGTTGTACCAATATAATAGACTTTATAATAAATATAATGTACTATAAAACCGTAAGCTATATTTAATATTAGTTTGACAACCACCATCTTCATATCCAGGTAGAAATTAATTACAAAACAACAACCTGGATCATAGCAGCCTTTAATCACTGACATAGTTAACTGCAAAACCTTCCTCCCTTCTTCCAGAAGCCCATTTAAAAATAAATCTCTGAACAACCCTTTATTACATGCACAGGATAAAATTCTCTCTATTCACAGCCCTTAGACTATTCTAAATTCACTATGCAAATACAGAATATGTTGCCAGGAATAGGCATTTAAGAAAATGCCTGGTGCAAGTGTTAGAGAAGCCAACTAGGGGCTATGCTCTTCTTGACCTGCTGCTCACAAACAGAGAAGAACTGGTAGGGAAGGTAGTAGTGGATTGGCAACTTGGGAAGCAGCAGCCACAAGATGACTGAATTCAGGATCCTGAAGAAAAGAAGCAGAGCAGCAGAATAAGGACCCTGGACTTCAGAAAAGCAGACTCTGACTCCCTCAACTGATCCCCTGGGAGGTCATTCTGGGGGGGCGGGGGGGAGTCCAGAAGAGTTGGTTGTATTTTAACGAAACCTTACTGAGGGCACAGGAATGAACTATCTTGATGCGCAGAAAGACTAGCAAGTATGCCAGAAGACCAGCTTGGATTAAGAGGAAACTTTTCAGTGAGCTAAAACACAAAGGAAGCTTACAAGAAGTGGAAACTTGGACAAACTATTAAGGAGGAGTACAAGAACACTGCTCAGGCATGCAGGAATAAAATCGGGAAGGCCAAAGCACAACTAGAGTTGCAGCTAGCAATGATGTGAAAGGTAACCAGAAGGATTTCTACAAGTATGTCAACAAGAAGAGGAAGATAAAGGAAAGTGTGAGTCCCTTACTGAATGGGGAAGGCAACCTAATGTCAGATGATGCGGAAAAGGCTGAAGTACTTGATGCTTTTTTCACCTCAGGCTTCACAGGCAAGGTCAGCTCCCAGACTACTTCACCTGGTGGCACAGTCTGGGGAGAAGATGAGTGGCTCAGTAGAAAAAGAACAAGTTAGGGACTACTTGTACACATCCAGCTTTTCTAAGTCCATGGGGGCCAGACAGGGTGCAACCAAGAGTGCTGCAGAAGTTGGCCAGTGTGATTACAGAGCTGCTGGACATCATCTTGTGGTGATTTTGAGAGGTCATAGATGATTGTAAAAGGGCATATATAGTGCCCATCTTTAAGAAATGGAAAGAGGAGGATCCAGGGGAACTACAGACCAGTTGGTCCCTAGAAAAATTCATGGAGCAGGTCCTCTAAACAACTGGAGGAGAAGGTGATTAGGAACAAACAGCCAGCATGGATTCACCAAGGAGAAGTCATGCCTGACCAACCTGACCGCCCTCTATGATGAAATGACTGGCTTTGTGGATGTGGGAAGAGCAGTGGACGTGGTGCAGCTTGACTTTAGCAAGACTTTTGATACGGTCTCCCACAACATTCTCGCAACCAAGTCAAGGAAGTACAGGTTGACTGAATGGACTGTAAGGATGAGAGAAAATTGGCTGGATTGTTGGGCTTGGAGGGTAGTAATCAATGGTTTAATGTCTACTTGGCAGGCAGTCTCAAGTGGAGTGCCCCCAGGATCAGTCCTGAGGCCAGTTTTGTTCCATAGCTTCATCAATGACCTGGAAGCTGGGATGGAGTGCACCCTCTGCAAGCTTGCAGATGACACCAGGCTGGTGGGAGTAGTAGATACACTGGAGGATAGGGCTAGGATTCAGCCAGATCTTGACAAATTGAAGGATTAAACCAAAAGAAATTTCATGAGGTTCAATAATGACAAGTGTGAAGTCCTGCACTTAGGATGGAACAATCCCATGCACTAGTACAAGCTGGGGATCAACTAGCTAAGCAGCAGCTCTCCAGAAAAGGACCTGGACATCACAGTGGACAATAAGCTCCATATGAACCAAATGTGCCCTAGTTGCCAAGAAGGCTAACGGCATACTAGGCTGCATTAGTATGAACACTGCCAGCCAATCAAGGGAAGTGATTCTTCCCCTCTATTCAGCACCATTGAGGCCGCATCTGGAATACTGTTCAGTTTTGGGTCCCCCACCCAAAAGATATAGACAAATTAGAGAGAGTCCAGTGGAGGTCAATGAAAATAGTTGGGGGCTAGGGCACATGACTTCTGAGGAGAGGCTGAGGGAACTGGGCCTATTTAGTCTGGAGAACAGAAGACAGGGTATTTAATAGCAGCCTGAAGGGTTATTCCAAAGACGAGGGAGCTAGACTGTTCTCAGTGGTAGCAGAGGACAGAGCAAGGAACAATGGCTTCAAGTTGAAGCAAAGCAGGCTTATGTTAGATATTAGGAAATACTCTCTCTAACTAAGGGGCTAGTAAATCTGGAACAGGTTACTGAGAGAGGTGGTGAAATCTCCATCCTTGGAGGTATCTAGACCTGGCTAGACAAAGCCTTGGCTGGTGTGGTCCTGCTTTGAGTAGGGGGTAGAACTAGATGACCTCCTGAAGTACCTTCCAGCCCTAATTTTCTATAATTCTATGAAAATTAAGTTAAGTTTGTTGGTCACTCACACTTCCTGCAACAAATAAAAACCTGTCATAAGAATGCTCCTACTCTTGCAGTTGGAACAGCCAAACAAAATGACTCAAGATGCACTGAAAGTTAAATTTAGAAGCATGTCTCAATTACCTTTGTTTCTGGTGTAATTGCAGCCTCTAGACATTCCAATTTGGTACAGTCAACAAAAGTAACCTTCAAACCCATTTCAGAGGCTACTCTCCTGAAATATCTGTATGTACCTAAGGTAGAAGGAAAACTGTTAAGAAAGAAAGATGCGTTTCTAATTTACACTTATTTCAGAAGTGGGAAGAAATTTTCCATGAACTAAATCACATCGAAGGTACAGTAATTTTCATTTTATGGGTACAAAGGACTTCCATGGAAGAGGAAAAAAGAAAAGCAAGACGTGGTTTCTAGCTTCAAAAATGAGGCAAGTATTTTTAATTTTTTTAACCAACTTTTTGGGTTTAAGTGATGGGGCTGTTTTTTGTTATGAACACAGCTGGATTCCTTAAGCATTTTAGTTGCTAACATTATTTTGTCTTGTATTGGAAAATATGCATACTTTAGCCTTTCTTTCAAGTCTCAGTATGCAAGTCACTATCCATCTAAAGTACTAATGTACTAAATGTTTACAGAAAATATTAGAGTATTACTTTAAAGCATAATTCATTATGCTACTTTCATTTTTACCCTTCATTCTAGCAATATAATTAGAAAAATGGATAGTTAGTTCTGTAAATCAATCAGGCAACCAAAATTTTGAAAAACAAACTTTTTGTTTTTCCAGTTTGTTTGAGCTTCCTTGCTACTGGCCCATCTTCCAATGTACAGCTAGTGCGCTTCGCAAATCCTTTGCAATTTCTCTCACTTTCAAGGGTGGTTTATCATATCTTCACAATTAGCCACTTGTTTCAGAGTCTATTTTCTACTGAATATGTTTAATTGGGAATTTAGAGGCGGGAGAACAAAGGAAGGAAAGTAATGCATTTCCTGTCGCTTCATTACAGTAGCATCTGGTGAAGAAAGCAAAAAGACTGAGATTCCCCAAGCTACTGCCCTTTAAGAGCATGGCTTGAGGCCTTGGTTAAGTACTTCTAAAATCCTGCAATCTTGTTGCAGAAAAGAAGGAAGAAATTATTATGTGATTTATTAAAATCTGCATCTAGAAAACCAGGCTATGCTAATCTACAGATGAATTGGATTAGGTAGCTGTATAGTTTTTGTTCTCTGGAGGTATTTTCTTGTATCATTCAGCCACCTACAGCACTGAAGGGATAAAATAAAAGTAATGTATTTTTCTTTAAATCAGTTAAATATTCATCTAATTACTTCCTTTTGTCTTTCAAAAATATTTTTCTCCCTCATTTTGCTATAAAAGGTCAATACAGCTTTCATAAAGTTCTAGCAACATCTCAAAGGAAACAAATTGAAAGTAGACAGAAATTGCTCTGGCTGAGAAATATCAGAATAGTAATCTTGAGCATCTCTTTACATAATTGTGAGTTTAAAAAAAAAAAGTTATTTTAAATTGCTAGTATGCCTTTGAGAAAGTGGCACCATTATGAAGATTGATATGGTCTCATATCCAAGGTGCTGAACACAAACTAACATGCTTTGAAAAAAAAAAAAAAACCTCTTTAAAAAAAAAGTTATCAGCCATAAACTTTCTTCCAGAATTGTCCTAGACCCATATGTATGAAGTACTCCAAATGCCTTTGGAGGGTCTCTGGAAGTGTTCCAAACAATGAGTGTACAGACATGCACAGCTGGAGAAACGCTTCAAATATAATCCTCAAAAAATGAATTCCTGTATACTCTAGTGGTCCTCGGACACCCCAGTGCTCTGCTTTACCTCAGAGGTAGGAGGAGTGTGGAACAGGCAGCAGAATCATGGCTGGAAGAAAAATGCACTCTGTAGTCTAAGTTTCAGCTGCTTCCACTCATTAGTCCTTTAATGTACATGGAAAAAGGCTAAATGGTGAGACAGATGCATATGCCCAATATAGCTAGTAGAAGAAATTGTGTATATGTATGAATCTACATGTGGGATATGCTGGCAAAGATTACTATAACCTGCCTGACATCTGACTCCCCAGGTACCTCTCCACTATTTAACTGCTACATTCAGCCCCCTTTTTCTGCCTCGCCCCCCACACCTGCCTGTCTCACCCACTGACTCCTGGACTTACATCTGCACTGATGGCCCGTCTTATATGCGTACCAGCCCAGCCTCTGGCTTCTTTACTACTCATTCCATCCAGGAAGAGCACACACCAACTGCAGAGACTTCCTCAACCTGACAAAGGGTTTTTAGACCTGAAAGCTTGCTAAAAAAAATTTCCAACTATTTAAGTTGGAAAACTTTTAAAAACATTAAAAAACTAGGTGACTGTGGCATCAATGCCTACACGGTCAGGTGGATTGCGAATTGGCTGAAGGGTCGTACTCAGAGGATGGTGGCGGACGGGTCATATTCGACCTGGGGGGAAGTGGACAGCGGAGTCCCCCAGGGCTCGGTCCTTGGGCCCGCACTGTTCAATTTCTTTATCAGCGATTTGGACGACGGGGTGAAAAGCAACCTGTTCAAATTTGCTGATGATACCAAAATATGGGGAGAGGTGGGCATGTTAGCAGGGAGGGGGAGAGTGCAGAAAGACCTGGATAGGTTGCAAGGGTGGGCTAACAAAAACAGGAAGCGTTTCAATACGGACAAGTGCAGGGTGCTGCACTTGGGCAGTAGTAACAAGCAGCACGCTTATAAGATGGGAAACTCCCTTCTTGAGAGCATGGAGGCAGAAAGGGATCTTGGAGTCACTACTGACTCCAAGATGAACATGGGCCGACAATGAGAGATCACAGTCGGCAGGGCTAACTGGACCTTATTGTGCATCCACAGGTGCATCTCAAGTAGGGCCAAGGAGGTGATCCTTCCCCTCTATGCAACACTGGTCAGGCCACAGCTGGAGTACTGTGTCCAGTTCTGGGCACCCCACTTCAAGAGGGATGTGGACAATATTAAGAGGGTCCAGAGGGGGGCCACCCGCATGATCCAGGGACAGCAGGGCAGACCCTACAGTGAGAGGCTATGGGACCTGAACCTGTTCAGCCTCCACAAGAGAAGGCTGAGGGGGGACCTTGTGACTGTCTATAAACTCACTAGGGGGGACCAGAAGGGTTTGGGGGAGACCTTGTAGTGCCCCCTGGGATAACAAGGAATAATGGCCACAAGTTGTTGGAGAGTAGGTTTAGATTAGACATCTGCAAGAACTACTTCACAGTCAGGGCGGCTAGGATCTGGAACCAACTTCCAAGGGAAGTGGTGCTGGCTCCTACCCTGGGGGTCTTTAAGAAGCAGCTTGATGCCTACCTGGCTGGGGTCATTTGAGCCCAGTTTTCTTCCTGCCCAGGCAGGGGGTCAGACCTGAAGATCTGCAAGGTCCCTTCCGACCCTACTTCCATGATATGATTCTATGATAAATTGGTCTAATAAAAGATATCAGATTCGCCCAAAGAACCTTGTCTACTCATGTTCTTAAACCAACATGGCTACAACCTACACCCCTGGTGAAAATAATAGCATGGCATGAGAGCTGTCTGAATGGCAATCATGACGAGTGAAGTGATTTGGGGAGCAGAGGGTAGACTTCAAGACTGCAATCTGGGGCCATTTTGAACTCTGAGCTGCTCCCAGATTCTTAAAAAGAATCTGCTGCTTGTCTGTGCATGGTAAAGAGGTTGCTACTTTTTCCTCTTTGAAGCAGACTTTGCCACAGCTGGTCACATGTTCTGTTACTACTGCAGCCATTCTACAAGCTTTCACATCTTCGCTTTCATCCAATAAATTCATTCTCAAATAATCTGTTATTACAAAAGCCTTCTCATTATGTGGATTGAATGTATTGAAAAATAAGATCACTATAAATATGCAATTCAAATATCAACTGGATGAAGATCCTAAGAGACTACTCACATATTTTATGATCTATTTCATACATTTAACAAGTGTACTGTTAAGACTCAAAATCTACTTGCCTCCATAGACATCATCCATACAGATAATAGCATCTCCTGCCTTTAATAGATGGGCAATAGTCACAGTTGCTGCTGAACCTGAAGCATAAGCTAAACCTAGAAGAGAAAAAAGAATTAGCATGGCAGAGAAAAAGCACTTTTTAATAGATCTAAGTCAATGTATAAATATTTTCCCCTAGTTTTCCTTTCTAAAGAAACAGGTCCTGTCACATAAAGCAGTCTTCACAAGGAGAAGTGATGACAAAAATCTGACTATAAACTATTGGTCTCAGTCCAATTCATTCCATTGACTGCAACAGTATTACACTAGGATGAATCTGATCCACAATATTAGACTCCAGACTCTTGTCTCTCTCTGATTTACAAAGATTTAAAAGCAGAAACAATTCACTCTTGCCAAGTGAAATTAATGGAATTAATCCTTATGGCCAAATGCCCAGGTATATTTTAACAAAAAAGGACAGAGCAGCAATGTAACTCACAACTGAAGGCTGACAGGAAAATCTGAGTTAACTGTTTTAACTTAATGCTCAAGCTCAAGTTCTTTTCGCTTCACAAGGTACTTTTATATTCTAGCGCTTCCCAAACTGTGGGGAAGTTCCCAGGGAGGGCATAAAGCCAGGATGGTGGCAGAGGAAGCAGCAGCAGTTAGAAGAGGAACATCTAGAGCAAGGGAAACAGAGGAGGAGCGAGAGGGGTAGACTGTAGTGTGGTGGGATGTAAACCTAAAAAGTTTTGGACATACTACATTAGCCCATTCTGAAGAGAGACGCATGCTGACATAGAGCTTAATGAAGAGGTTGCCGGCTTACAGTATTTGGCTCCATCCAGTGCTGCAACCGCCTTTTCCAGGCAATCCCTTGTCGGGTTTCCACTACGGCTATATTCAAAACCCTGTGTAAATAAGAAACAAACATAACAGTGAGTGATGGGGAAAATGGAAAAAGTTATGCACAATATTATTATAGTCAGACTTATGCTAGTAATCACCTGTCAAAGTTTCATCAAATCCCAGACTTGCCAAGAGATCCATATTTCCTCCACTAAATTATGCATCTGCCTCTAGTAACAGTCTGGTAACAACAGCTATTACAAGCTGTTGTACATATCATCCCACAGAAACCTACCACCTTCACCCCATCAATTTAAGAAACAATCTGTTTGCAATCAAAAGTAGTGTTCTCACAAGTTCTAGTAAATCAGTATTCTGAGGCCTAGCCTAATTTAGCTGGTGCAAGTCGGATGTAACCTCTGATCATTTCTCTCACACTGAAAAACTATTTTTTCTTCTAAAAATGTCTCTATAGTTCAGATCCAAGCTAGATCCTTAGCTGGTGAAAACTTGGACAGTTGTACTAATTTCATGAAGCTACAGCAATTTTCACAACTTCTCCAGAATTGGAGCTATATGTCCAGATCACATACAACTTTTAAAAAAGACCATTTAGCATGGGAAATCTGGATGTACTGTATGTGACTGAAGTGCAGTCTGTATCTGAATGAAGACAGAAATAAAAGACATTAACTTTGCTGCCATTTAAAATGTTCAACTTTTGCATAAGGTCAGCTAATTTTGATCTTTTTCTGCCCTGCCCAGTGCGGGCAGGCAGCTCGTAGCAGGCATGGGTCAGGCTGGGGCTGGGGCTGCGCGCTGTTGGTGGTGGCAGGGAGGAGCTGCAGGATGTGCAGGCTCTGGGCCATTGCAAGTACCAGCTTATGGCAGCAAGTTCTTGAACTCAGCAAGTTCAAAAAGGCCTGCTGCCAACCTGTGCACCACCCGCCTCCCACCTCTTGATTCTTCCCAGCTAGTATAGGTGAGAATCTATGTTGTGCTGTCATGAGTAGCCAGACAGACCTTGGGCTAAATGTTTTTTTTTGTGTTTTGAAATGCAAGCAAATAAAAGGTTGGGCTGTAGACCTTTTTCTGCCTCTTATCAGTAGCCAATCTGCAAGGTTACCAGTAATTTGGGTAATAACATTATGCTACTTTAGTGCTTAATAACATAGTGCTATACTATGCACTAAGCACCCACAACTCCAGTTGACTTCAAACGCACCCAGTAAGTACCTCCCTGGATCAGGCCCACATAATGTGTAATTGGACTTTGATTCTGCATGTTTAAATTAATGACAAAACTCACATGGACTTAAATGGTGAAAGATCAAGTCCTTGAATCAACACTGAATCCCATTACACTTAAGTAGGATACAGGGTTACCTCAGGACTTCTGCATTACTGTCTTATATTGAGGCCAAGCCGGTGATCATGCCTTGGAACAAATGTTTAAACACTTGAACCAACAAACTAAAATAACTCCAAAACCACTTACCAGGCCCCAAATCAGACAGAAAGGTGAGCTTACCTTTTTATTACCACAACAGTTTTTGAAAGCCATGGAATTGTAATTCTGTCTGAAAACTTAGGATCTCTATAAAGACCAAATATTTTCAGAAGTCCTCATAATTCCATATTTGCATGTTGGGAAGCCCAACCAATAAGCCTAATATTTTTCATGTTGGAGTTCTGAAGAAATTCAACAAGAAAAAATGAATTGTTGTGGGGACAAGTCAGTTTAAGCATCCTGATTTCCTTCATCATATTCAGGATTCATAGTTTCATAGTTTGTAGGGTCAGAAGGGACAGATAGAAGCCCATATACATCAGACAGAAATTCTCTGAAACAGCAGTAAGAATGTGACTCAGAGTTAGGTGAGATATATATTTTATGAACCACTTGTGTTTCTGTTTTCCAGCTGGGCGTAAACAGGTTATGACTATCTGTTTTGTTATTTTGGCTTATTTTGTTAATACTTATTGGTCTGTTTCTCACTCCCAAGTATTTGAAATTTAAGTGGTGTAATTTATTTTAAATGGCTTTACAGATCACATGATCTGCTTCCATATACCCAGCTGGGTACGTATAACACTAAGAATGAGAGGTTAGAGTGAATACTCATATTTAACGATTTAAAATTTAGTTTTTATTTGCCTAAGTTTACACAAAATTTAACTTCCACAAATACTTCTGGTCTCCCTGCATTCTGTTTCTGCCAGTATTCGCTAGAACATTTATGGAACGTTAGTAGAAAAGGCTTGCAAGCACAACTGAAAAATAATATTTAACAATCTGAAATAAATGAAGGTTTGTTTGCAACATGTGGCCAAGTCTGGCAACCAAGCTAAACACTGCCATGAAATTTCAGATAAAGAAAATGTTCTGCTTGGCCACACACCATTTTAATAAGCATCAGAACATTCAGCTGCTTATAAGCTTCTTGACATCAGAAACCCTTTATAAAAATCTACAACCCAACACCCACACTTACACTAAAAGGGAGATTTTCAAAGGCACAAAAGGATTTGAGGTACCCAATTCCAACTGGCTTAATTTGAAAATCTCATCTATAGATAGTACACTTTTTAGTACATCATACAGAAACCTATAATTTTGCCTGTAGAAAAAAATCATGCTACTGATTTGTTTTTTAAAAGTTAGTAGTATTAAGCAACTGTCAATCCTGTGGATCATGGTGTACATGTACACAGATTCAGATGCCAGATGAATCCGTTTGTGGCTGACAAGCCCAATTTGAGAGCAAAAAAACCCAGCTTGTTACAAGCTTCACAGATCCACATGTTGCCTGAGCTGGAGTCCAAGTTTACAGCATGCTGCTTTCTTCTTTCTCACTATCCTTCCATCCTCTAGATCAAAGCTGTTCATGTTGAGCTGCACCTAGTGCCAGATATTCCCTCCAGAATGGACAAGATTCTGCACACTCCTCCCAGGTTTTTACGTTAATGTTTAATATAGAATGCGTTATCATTTTTGCACATAGAGGGCCACCCTGCTTTCTAAAGCCATCTCAAATCTCACTATACAAAATATCCTTGGGGATACAGTCTTCTCCCATTCTTCTGACATGGACAACCTATCACAATCTTTTCTTCTAGATAGTGGTTTCTAAGTGCATCAGTCCTTTGTGCTCCATTACCTCTGTGGTTGGTATTCTGTCTTCCCATTTTATTTTCAGGATCTTATGCAGGCACCTCATGTGGAAGCTGTTGAGTCTCTTTATATGTCAAGCATATGTAGTCCACATTTCTGAACCATAAAGCAGGGACGACAGCACACAAGTCTCATAGATTCGTATCTTTACCTTAGCTGGTAGTTTGCTTTTATTCTGTGCACATTTCTGCAATAGCCCACAATGCTTAACTGAGTTTCTGATTCTGTTAGTCAGTTCAGTCTGATGGTCAAGCTTCCTGCTGACTGTAGAACTCACCTAGCCAAAGCTGTCAATGACACCAAGAGTTTTATCCTCCAGAGTGGTGTCAGGTATTGGTTCTTCCACCCCTTGGTACATGATCAGTCTTTTTGAGACTAACTGCCATCCAGAAGCTCTTGCATGACTCAGAAAACTTGCCCAAGAGATTTGGCAGGGAAGATGCACTGTGGGCAACCAAGGCCGCATCATCTACAAAGAGGAAATCTCTCAGAACCAGTTCTTTTTCACTCTAAACCTTGCAATGTTCATAGATTCATAGATGTTAGGGTCGTAAGGGACCTCAATAGATCATCGAGATCATGTCGAACAAGCCTCTATCTACTTTGGTTCAAAGATAATTGCCATCATTGCTGTCCTTGAATGGATGAAGAAGCAGGAATAAAAAATAGATGTTAAAAAGCAGGGGGCTAAGACACAACCTTGTTTCACCTCATTGTCGATGTCAAAGGCGTTTGTTTTCATACACTATAGCTGCCTCGATGTAATGAGTGAATGATGTTCAACAGTTTGGGGGGACAACCCAGTTTCTTCAGAATAGTAAAAAGGTAGGGGTACATTGATATAGATTTTTTGGGGCCGATACCAATGCTGAGTTTTTAATGAGCCATATCTACCGTTACTGATTTAATTGCTGATTTGCGGCCTGGCAGCTTGGAAAGCAGCATCTGGCTGGTAAGTCTGTTGTGGTGGAAGGGGCAAGAGGGGAGAGAAGGAGAGTGGGGGGGGCAGATAGAGGCCCCCACAGCGAGGGAGAGAGTGGGGCAGGCACTGCCCAGCCAAGGTGGGGCGTGGAATGGAGCCGTGGCTCATCTGGGGGAGAGGGGTGGCTCCTGCTACCATATGCATCCTGGGAGGGCAATGGGGGCGGGGGGGGCAGGAGGCGGAGGCACTGGGAGTGGCAGATACGGCAAATTTTGGGGTAGCTGTAGCCTCCCCTCCCCATATCCCTCTCCTCCTAGTGCCACTGCTGCCTGGCCCATCCCCTCTGCCAGGAAGAGCCCAGCACTGCCCTAGGCCCCAGCCCATAGCAGCAGCCCGCCCTTGCTCTGTGCACAGATCCAGAGGGACATTCCCCCATGCCCTCCTGCGGTGAATGCAGCGGCAGGTGCTGCCTCCCCTCCCCGCAATCCCCAGACGAGATGCTCATGGCTCTGTCCCAAGACCTGCCCCACCTGTGCAGCGCCTGCCCCTACTCCACCCCACCCCATCCTCACTGTGGAGGCCTCGATCTGCCCCCCCATGCCCCTTCCCCAACAGACTTACCAGCTGGGCGCTGCTCTCCATGTTGCCAGACTCTTAGCCACCTGCGTGCTGCACTGCAGATGCAGCATTTATTGGCAACATTATAGGCTACATCAGCCAAAAAAAGCTGATTACGAATAATATCAATTTTCCTTATATCAGTGCCAATATGATATGGCACCGATGTATTGGTGCACTTCTATAAATGACCCTGTCTGTTGACTGTATCAAAGGTCTTCGTCAGATCAATGAAGGTTGCGTATGGTGGTATTCATTTTTCTTGACGCTTCCCTTGCAGTTGTGTGACCAAAAATATCATATCAAATCAATGGTGGAGTGTCTTGAGCAAAAAAAAAAAAATCACACTGGCTTTCAGGATAGATTCTTTCACCTAGAGATTGCAGCCTAGGGAGCATAATGCGAGTGACAATTTTTCCGATGATGTTCAACAAGGAGATACCTCTATAGTTGTCTCAGTCACTTCTATCTCCTTTATTTTTGTATAATTGTACAAATCGTACTAGAAGCCTTGGGCTACTGCTTCCTCTTTCCAACAGAGCGGTATAACTTCATGGAGCTTTCAAAGTAATTCATTGTTGGCACATATGTAGATTGCAGCCGGCAAACAGTTGTTGCTGGACGCCTTGTTCCCAGTAATCAATTTAATGGCTTTCTGCAAATCTTCTGATGTCGGCTTGTCCAAATCAGTCAAACTGTGGTAATCCTTCAAGCTTTTTGTGTTTGATTCAGTTTCACTGGAGTACATGGGCATTTATACAAGTGCTCTGGGAGTCGGGGGGGGGGGTAGGGGGACTTTAATTAGAGTAGCTCTGAGAGCCACTCTAATTGAAGTGCCCAGAGCATAGCATGGGACAAGATTTAGTTAAAGCAACCCTGCCACCATTTTTAAATGTGGGGATGCTAATACCTGAGCTGCTGAAGTCTGCTGGAGCATGGTAATTATCACTCTCCAGCAGACTATTAATTGAGTCTGCTCTGACCCACTGTAATTACAGCACATTGGAGAAGGTTCACTACTCATGTTTAGGTGCCCTATAATTCCAGTCATCAATCCAACACTCAAATTGTTTTTATCAGTGTTTAAGTCTTTCAGCAGAGCTGTTTTCTTCTTGACTGGACCAATTGCTTGTTTGATGCCTTTGTACATTCTACAGTTATCACCTGTGTTGGCTTCTTTTTGAATATCATCGCAGAGTTTCAGCCAAAAGTCTTGGGCACACCTTTTAGAATCCCTTTGCATTTTTCTTTGACCCTTTCTCAGATTTTCTAGCATTATGGTATTGGGAGATTTCTTACAGATGGTTGGCGCTGTCCCTTTGCTTACCCAGTGGGTAGAAGGGTTTCAGAATGCTCTTCAAACCAGTCATGAGTTCTGCCTTGGAGATCTCATAGCAGCAGCAGATTCTCCCAATGCCTGAAGAAGGGTATTTGTGCCCAGAAGCTTGCAAAGAACTTTTTTCTAACTATTTAGTTGGTCTAGTAAAAGATATCACATCTACCCAAAGAACTGTGCCTGCCTATGTTCTTAGACCAACACAGCTACTCAAACCAGTCTGCATTTTTTGCCAAAAGCAGCATTGTACCTGTTATTTTTTAAGCTTTCTCAAGCCTCGGTGGCTGAGTTGTTAGGTAAAATTGCTTTCACAGCTTCTTTATTGAATAGTCTGTATCTTTTTATGTCTTTAATAGGGCTGTGCAAAGCTTTGGTAGCCAATTGGATCTGGAGGAGATTCAGCCCGATTCGCCGGCTGAATCTCCGGATCAGAATCTAATCAGACCAATTAAAAGGTCCGAATTGAAACGAAAGCCTCCAAATCAATTCAGAAAAGATTCAGCTATGTCCTGCTGCCACTTGCCCAGCCAGAGTGGGTGGGAGGGGGTGCAATGCAGGCGCGGCTTGCTCTGGGAGGAAGGGGGCAAGCGTCAATAGGGCATAGCCCCTACACCCAGAGCTGCCATGCCTGTGTCCCACGCGCCCCCCCCCCCCCCCAAAGTCCTGTGCCCCCCCCACCTCGGCAGTGCAGCTTGTCCCAGCGCCAGCTCCGATCCCTCCCTTGCTGTGGGGGCGTTGATCTGCCCCCCCATGCACCTTCCCTCCCCTCTCCACAACAGACTTACCAGCTGGAGGCAGCTGTGTCCAGCATGGTGAGGACTGCTGCCTGTTTAGTCTAGGGCCAAATCTCCGAAGTGGCGCCAAATTTTTGGATCCGATTCAGCCGAATGGAATCGCTGTCCCTCTGAATCGGCTGAATCTGAAGCAAATACTTGCCGCTTCGCACAGGACTAGTCTTTAGTTTGGCTGGTACCTATCTGAAGGCAACTGGTAGTTTTGATATGGTGGATCTTTTTTAAATTGATTCTGACTTAGTCTTCTGCCTAAGGCATGGTTAGTGTCACAGTCAGCACTATAAGACCTTATATGCAGGATTTTTTTTCAGGTGGTTATGCCTAACCAGTACTAGATCTAATTAGTGTCAGTGCCCTGATCTTGGATATTTCTACGATGTCTTTCTTGTGATTTTCCCAGGGAAATCGGTGTTGATAGCACATAGATTTTAACTTGCACAAAGTTCTAACACTCACTGGCCATTTTAATTCATGTTACCAATTCTGTGTTTGCTCACAATGCCAGGCCAGCTCTTAAAACTACATCTAAGTCTTGCACTGAAATCACCAAGTATTGCTAGGTGGGCAGGTAAGCTAGGTAGGCAAATTAAAGGCAGGTGGGCAGACCTAGCAATACTGCCATGCTGTCAGTGGGCCTTGCTGAACAGGTTCCAGCCAAGGCAAGGTCTGTGCATGGCCAACCTCCATCACTGGGGTCTTCGCAACAACCCAGACTATAGCTGTTGCAAAACACACGCAAGTTGCATATTGTCAAGGACTGCCCACTAAGTTCACTGGTGGCCTACAGGAACTGCACATGGCCACTGAGGATGCTATCACATGGCTTGGCAATTATGCACACACTGAGTGACCAAGTATTGCTGTATCTATTTGACTTGTAATGCTCAGAGTGCACACACGGAATGGCTTCATCACATTGTTTAGTGTCTATACCTACCATTCAAGCTAGCAACGAGGACAAGAATGTTTTCTACCAACAACTTGAAGAAGAGATTGAGAAATCTCACAGACATGAGACCATCATAAAGTTAGTAAAAGAAAAGGATAACAGTAATATCTGGACTTTCAAATGAAGGCCGAGATTTAAAATAAAAAAGTGTCACGCCTAATCTGAGACAGCCTGAAAGTGCTGAAAGTTGCTTTGCTGAAAGTGGGTGCCCAACACTTTCTGAAAAAGGAGGCCTATTTAAGATGCCTCAGGCTGGGCACCCAAAACATTACTAGTCACCTGAAATCTTGGGATCCGATTAATGGCACTTTTGGGTTCTTTGAACTCTGCAAGCAGTCATTACAGTTCCTTTCAGAATATTACATGTATTCTGTGCTGAATTATTACATCCAACATCTATTAAATGTACTTCCCTTCAACTATAGTTTGTATTTCATGGATTGGAATTACTGCTCACTCTACAGTGCAGTCAAATGTCCTTTTAGCAGTACTACCATGTACAGAAATTGAAAGGGTTGTGTATCCATGTTGATAAACTAACAATCCTTTTTTTATTCTTATCCCCTCATACTAATGGAAAGTCAGAAATACAGTATGGTTTTCTAAAGCTGCCCGATATTCAGCTAGAACAGGGCTGTCCAACTTCTGAGTGGCTGGGGGCTACACCACCTTGCTGCCGCTGTTGCTGCGGATTAACCCTTGGCCCCAGAAGCAGTGTCAGCCCGCACACTGTGTGAGGTCTGTGCCACTGCTGCACAACCCCCTACCATGCTGCTAGGTGTGCAGCACAAGTTCCCCTCCACACCGTAGCAGTGAGCTTATGGTCATGTTTCCCTGCCCCAGAGACTGAGGCTGCCACCACAGCTGCAGAAGTGATGGGGAGTGTGGCAGCTGGAGGCACAGGGTTCCCATTAACACCTCATGCAGTGTGGTGCAGCCTGCAAGGCTGCCAGTTGAACAGCCCTGAGCTAGAACAAAAAAAATTAGGGCTCGTGTTCACTAACCTCAGAGTAATACAAATCTGCCTGCTCTTGACTCTTGCAAAACATGCTACTTCCCATCCTCTCAGTCAACATTCTGCAAAACACTTCCATGCATCATTCTACCTTGGCCAGATGAGAGCAACTGGCTAGTTTAAATTTAAAAACTTGACTAAACATTAAATTCATTGTTTTTTAAAAGTACAACCTGTGACCGCCTTAATGACTGACATGGTACTTTGGACAGCTGCCTACCCATTACAAAAAACTTACAAGATCTGTTCTAATTTTCCAGGGGCGCAGCCCTGCTGCTGGGTGACCCGGCCAGAGTCTGTGAGTCAGCAACGCTGCTCCAACCCATCCTGCCGGGGAGGGGAAGCAGAAGCGGTGCGCCGGAAGGCCGTAGCGAGCACCACGCTGGGTTCAAACCTGCCACCCGCTGCCACGCCTGGCACGAGGGGCCAGCTGACATGGGGGCTTTTTTTGTTTTTTAAATAGCTGCGAAATCCACACTTTGTGGAGTTGGCTCGACTAAAATCTGGCCACCCTGGGGCGGACAAAATATACATCCAGTGAATGGAGAGTGTATCGGATGGACGCTTGTGCAAAAAGAGCTGCATTTCAAACACCTCCGCGCCGGCGCTCACAGCGGCGGTGGGGCTGGGGGCGCCGAGCTCGGGGCAGGCGGTGGGGAGGGGAGGGGAGGGGACGGGCCCGCAGCGGCGACTCCCGGCCGGTGAGGACATCCCCCCCCCGCCGCGGCGCGGTTTCAAGCAAGGAGCCCCGCCAAGCCCTCGGCAGCGGCCAGGCGGCCCGGGCCAGGCTCCTCCACCCCCCCGCCCCGCTCACTGCGTGCTGCCCGGGCGCCCGCTGCTTGAAAGTGGTGGAGAGCGAGATGGGCGGCACCACGGCCCTGGAGCTCCAGCGCTCCGGCTCCTGCCCCGCGTGGATGGCCTGCGTGGCGAAGTGGCTGAAGCGGGGCAGGAAGCCCGGAAGCCAGTCCTCCGACCCCTCCATGCCCGGCTGCGACTCTGCCGGCGCCGCCGCCGCTCCCGCCGGTGTAATGCAGCCGCCGGCTTGCGCCAGTCCCGGGCAGCTCCTCCCCGCGGGGCTGGGTGGTGCCGGAGGAGGCGCAGCCCATTGGCGCGGCGCGGAGGCGGTGCCGCTTCCCGCCCCGGCCAGCCGGGGGCAGCGACCTACGAGCCAGCCCTCCTGGATAGGGTCTGGGAGGGCCTTTGCCCCCCTGTCCCGAGAGGCCGGGGGCGAGCTCCCCTGAACCCAGGGGCAGCACCTGAGGGTGCGGCGACCTCGGGCTCAGGAGGCGCCGCGCTCTCGATGCGCGGGTCCGGTGTGTAAAGGTGCGGGTCTCCCCGCTTCGCGCCGCCCCGCTCCTCTCCTCGCACAGTGCGAGCGCGGCCTTCCTCCAGGGGCATTTTGACCCGGCCTTTTCAAGGGAGAGACGGCTGCCTTCTGCACAAGGGAGTCGGGTCTCTTCTCTGGCCCGGGGTTCCTAGTTGCTGTAGTCATACAAATAAGGAATTATAATCATATGCAGTTATAATCATAATGCACGTACACTTTGTATCATACAAAGATACTGAATAATTAAAAGAAGAGGAGACTAAAGTCCAGCGCCTCTGAAACTTTTTGATGCCTCTGCAAAACAGGTTCTCTAGGTGAGGGGAGGGCAAGGAAAAAAAAACCTCATTTGACCTATGAAAACTAACGCCACCCAGTCCTTGCCCTCCTTACCATGCAACCGGCTCAGCTACTGCAGGAGGACAGAAAGGATGAATCAGGAGTCTTGAAACATGCACATGCGCTTTAGATGGCAGCACTGACCTATTTTATACAATTTTGGAAATCCGAGAAATCTGTTTCCCTTTTCTCATTTAGCCTTTACTCCTGTTTCTTCGCTTCTTTACACCCAAAGCAAGGAGAGAGAGAGGTAGTCAAAGTCAGACAGAAGGCAGGGTAAGGTGCCATCTTAAAAACAAACTAGTTCAGAGACGTGTTAGGTCTTGGAGGCAAGAGCCTAGTTTATCAGATGCATGGAACAAGTTGGGTGTTGCCTATGAAAGCTTATGCATATATGGAATATTCATCTCCTTTTGAGTGATTTAATTAACAACCCCCCTAAAAGTTACTTGTATCAATAAGGAGTTACCCCTTAGTGGTTACCTTAAAAATCTTTTTTTCTACCCGATAAACATTTCTAATTAAACAATAAATGGGGGCAATGCTGCAAATGGGGACCATTGGGTTAATTTTCCTCTTACTTCACTACAGTAAAATCCATTGGAATCAATAGAACTTCACTGGAATAATAAAACTAAGAGAGGAATTCTGGCTTCTCTCCAAACCATGAGTGTACATGAGTTACGACTTTCTCCTGATACGTTAATATTCGTGATTTATACAGGTTCTTATTTATGTAAATGAGGGTTCCTAGTGAAAAACAAGCCAATTAATCTGCAGATTGAACATGCAGGGTCATTTACTTTAGAACTGTAAAAATACAAATGAATTCTTTGTTGGAAAAATTGCTGGTTGGACCATTTTTGACAAGTCTGAATAGCATTAGATTTTTAACTATTGGGCCCTGCCTAGCTTTAATGACTGAAATAAGTCACATGAGCTTCCTGGACTATATTACAGAGCCTGCTGAGCTTGAGGCATGTGCTGCTTTCTGGTCTCAATCTCTTTTTAGGGTTTAGCCTGTGATGCTGTCCAGTACAATCACAATATATGGCAATCTGGCTCCTGGAATAACAGTGAAATCTTCACAAAAAATGTTCAGGGAGTCTCCAAGATGTTGTGAACTATGCTTTCTCTGGCTGACTGAACATCTGTCATTTGAAGAAGAAAGGAGCCATGTGATGGCTGAATGCTAGTAGCTCCTTCCAAAGCTTACTCAGGGAAAAAAGAAAGATCCTGGGTAATCACACTGCTGGGTACATTTTCTATTAGGAGTTGGGAGGCATTTTCCATGTAGATCAATTCAATAAGGGGATAAACTATGTACAGTAAAAGCTGTGTTATCCAGCACTTTACCATTAAGAATGCTCTATTAGTCAGCATCTGTCATATATGGCAATACAATCTTCATGTATCCAGAAAAATTTCAATAGCCATCCTGCATGTTGCCGTGCGTTTCTCATAGATCTGTTGTTTGCAGTAGCTTCAGGACGCTGCCGAGCGGTGTCGCTAGCAGCAGTCTCAATTGTAAACATCTGCCATTGTGATTGCGCTGTGCCTGTGCTGTATTGTAACTCTCAGCTAACCGGCATATTTGCTTAACCGGGACCTCCCACTCCCTATGGATCCTGGATAACAGAGTTTTTACTGTAGATAGGATGTGAGCGCTCATTAAACTAGAAAGATTACAAAACAGAATTCCCAGGATGACTTTCTTTCTCTCTCCCTCTTTTTTAATATTCTAGGCCCATAAATCAAAGGCCTGCATGTTTGCAAGTGATTTAGGACTACAGCGATTCCTTGCATCCTTGCTTGGAGAAAGGATGGACCTGAAAATTAAGCACAGAATGAAATGAGTGCAACACATTGCGAGAGCTGGGGAAAAGGCTGTTTTTGTTGTAGAACTTCTTCCATTGGCTCACCTTCCTAATGAATGAGTCAGCTTGTGTCAGTCAGGTTCCTTGTATTTGTGACACACAGGAAACTGCAGGTGTGTCACACAGTACTGCATTTCACCATTATTTGAAACGTAATTTGCAATACTTCCAGTTAAGTTTATACAAGTCATTTTATCTCCAAGACTTTTATAAGTGCTTACAGTTTTCTTCAGTTTTTACTTTTTAGGATGGATTTTCAGTGTTTGGGTTGAACATTTTTTGTGAAGTTTGAGCAAAAACATTTCAAGCACTTTTGAATGTGAAAAAAGGTTTAGATACTGTAGTGATAAGTAGGACACAAGAAACTATCTAGAATAGAATTTCTGTGCATCTCTCATATGCTTATTTTTACTTTTCCTGGAGGTCTTCTGCTTTCAGTATCTTTTGCCATCTGTCCCACGAAACATCCAACTCTCCTTAGTGAGCTAAATTGTTGCTGTTATATAGGATATGTTTTGTAATTAACTTGATTTCAGCAGGTGCTAGGAATGCCCAGTACACTAAAGGACTAACCCACAACCGCTTCCCTTTTCTATGTGTAGAAACTTAAAATCAATTGGACTGATCTGATATACAGTAGTTCATCCTGTAAAGGATGGTAATAAGCATGCAAGTGTGACATATGGAAGACACAGGATATGCTTAGCATTCTTTTTCTACTTTTGCTGATGAATGTTAAAGGGAAGCCAATTTGAAATGTTAAAAAATAAATAGAGTTAAAATACGTTCAGGCACTCGGCCCATCTTTGAGTTCCCTGTCAATTTTTGTAGTTTCACAATCACAGTTTTCGTCCTTTAAAAAAAACCCAAAAGAACCAAAAATCTTTCCTCATCCTTTCCCTAGCTGAATGAAATAGCTGAACAAGAAAAGAGTAGGAGAATCTGATTAAGTCAGCTTCTACAGGGGAGTAATGAGGAAAGTTTTACACCTGGAATCCAGGTTTAATAGCATGCCTTTTTAGCAAGGTGTGTTCTCCTTGCTTCAGATCTGTCACCCAGGAACAATACGAAGAAAGTAAGAGTTGCTTTATGGTAAGATTACCCTGTGAAAACATTTATGATAATATGACAGATTGGCAGCAGCAGTGGTGATTCCTCATGGTTGAAGATGATCATCCCCATGGGTCAAGTAAAGGGTTGAAGATGAGCGTTGATGGCTAAGGCCAATCCTAGAGCTGCACTCTCTAGCAGAGGGGTGGGCAAAATGCAGCCTGCCAGACCATTCTATCTGGCTCACCGGGCCCCTAAAGAATTTAGAAAATTAATATTTATCTGCCCCTGGCTGCCTGTTATGTGGCCCTAGATGGCTTGCCAAAACTCAGTAAGTGGCCCTCCACCCAAAATAATTGCCTGCCCCTGCTCTAGCAGATGCCATAGGTTAAGGGGAGGGCCAACTGCAGATTTCTCAGTCTTGTTTCCTTTCCTTCCATTTGTCGTTTTTCTGCTTCCAGAGTGAGACGGTATTCCTCAAAGTAAGATGTACCATCTTTCACAAGGTGTCACCCTGCCCAGTTTGTGATGTCAATGCCACACCTCTTAATGTTCACCTCAAGGGTGTCCTTGAAGCACTTCTTCTGGTCCCCATATGTCCTTTGTCCTTCGCTGAGTTGGGAGTATAGTAGTTGTTTTGGTAAATGTGTACATGGTATATGTAAGTTTACCATGACATTGTATAGTTACTTACTGACTGTTCAGATGCTTTTGTTCTGTTTATAAGCAAAATTTGATTAACTGGTTTACTGTATTATAGCTTTACATCTCCAAACAGCCAAGGCAGCTACATATATTATCCTATCTGACATGCAGAAACTGAAGAGTTCAGAGTCACCGAGATGGAATTAGAACTCAGGAAATTACTGGCTCCCATTCCCAGACACAGTTCATTGACCCATGCTTCCTTTCTTCAAGCAAATCAAAAAAGTTGCCACTATAGCAAATTTTGCCCTGGTCTGAAAACAAGTCTTTGCTCTTTTTTCTCTCTATACCTCATCACTGGAGAAAACAGTTCTCTCCTTCAGCAAGAAACTGGCTGTTCTATTGCTGAAGCAGGAAGAGACTGCCTCCCCGATATCTTAAGTCAGCAGGGGCCAACCTTTTCTAGCAGGTCTGCCACCAATGAGCCCCACACACCCAAGTGGTTCTCCAAGCCCATGAACGACTCGTGTCCCCGGCGGCCGGGGGAGCACGGTGGGAGGCAGGAGTGCGGCACTGGGAGCGCGGCAGCGGTAAGCGGGGGAGCTCCTGCAGACGCCGCCAGCACTGTTGTCCGGGGGCGAGGGTGGCGCAGCTGCCATTGGCAGCTGCCAACACGGATCACAGACCACCTGCAGACGCTGCCGGTGGTGGGGTGGTGAGTGGCAACGGCCCACAGGCGGTGCCTTTTTGTAGGGGGTGCGCGTGCACCCCCTACGCATCGCCCCTGTCCAAACTCCTTCCCCGATCTCCTGCTTTGCTCTCAGCCCAGTGCTCCGTGCCTGACCTGGAGGAGGAAAGAAGGACCTTTGCCCAACAGTCACCAGCAAAAGTCCTAGTTAATATGTAACCTGAAGCACCAGAGATGGAGCCAGGAACCTCCACAGCTAACAAGCTGTGACCAGCAGGAAACCCCGCCCCGGGCCCGGGCCGCCTGGGGGCTTCTGCTCCAGGGGCGGAGACTGGCGGGGGTTTGACTCAGGACCAGCCCCACGTGCTCGCTGCTGCCAGCGCCCCGCCTACCGCAGTCACCGCCACAGCCCCCGGGGGGCGGCGCGGGGACAACCTCCGGGCTGAAACCCCCCACACTACCCCCAAGCCCGGCCTAGCTCAACCCACCCCGCCTTCTCTCATAGGCCCCACCCCCAGCCCTCTGTCATCCAATCCTCGCGAGCCCCTCCTCAGCCTGGCCCCGCCCCGCGCCAGTCCGCTCAAGCCGTCCCCGTCAGCTCCCGCGATCTGCCTGAGAAGTCTCGTCGCCGCCTCCTCTTCTCGCGAGACCCCTTCGACAAGATGGCGGCGCGGCCGGGCCGCTGAGGGGAGCGCCCCGAGCGGCGGGCGGCGCGGAGCCGCGCGGGGGATGCGGGCGGCCCGGGATTCGCCGCCGCGGCTGTGAGCGCCCGGTGCCCCCCGGCTGCGGCGAGTCCCCCCGGCGGGGCCCCCCGTGGCGGGGCGGCCGCCGGCGATGACCGGCGAGAAGCTGCGCTCGCTGCGCAGGGACCACAAGCCCAGCAAGGAGGACGGGGACCTGCTGGGGCCCGGCGAGGACGAGGCGGCCGCCGCGCCCGGGGGCATCTTCACGGGCGGCCGCGGGAGCAGCGGCAAGGGCGGGCGCGCCGGGGGCCACCGCATCTTCAGCAACCACCACCACCGGCTGCCGCTGAAGGGGGGCCCGGCCCCCGGCCCCGGCCTCGCCGCCGAGCCCGACAAGTGCCCGGCGCACTTCCCTGTGCACGAGTGCGTCTTCAAGGGGGACGTGCGGCGGCTGTCGGCGCTCATCCGCACGCAGGGCATCGGCCAGAAGGACAGTCACGGTGAGTGCCGCAGCCTCGCGGGGCAGAGCCTACCCCGGCCCGACCCCCGTGCGCGGGTCCACCCTGGGGAGAGAAGCGGAAGGGCAGGGATAGGGGCAGGCATCACCCCTCTCTCCCTCCTTCGCTCCCATAGGCTTCAGGAGAAAAGTTTCCCCCCTGGTCCGTTGGGTACATGCTGACAAGGGGTGGCTGCCCTGCTCCCCACCAGCCTGTGCACTGGAGAGACTGGGGGGAATGAGAGGTGTGGGGGGGATTTCCATCCTGCTCTTCATACAGAGGCTGCACGCTGGTCTGGCGCTCTGGGCTCCTGTGTCTCTGCTTCCTTCCCCTGGGGGGGAAATATCTTTAAATGAAACGTGGCACCACAAGATCAGCTAGTGTAAGTTTCTTGATATTTGTTTCTGGGTTAGGCAGATTACTGCTTGAATGTCATGGGGATGGGGCTGTCCAAGGGGGACCCTGAGGAGGGATGCTGCTCCTGAAGGCCCTCCTCTTTCTGTCAAGCTAGGGGAGTTATGGACAACTTGTCCTTTCAGTGGAGCAGAACTGCCAGTTCAAATTGCACCCGTCTCCTTGGCGCTCTGTAGCTTGTTGATTTGTAGTTAGAATTGGTGGGTTTGTACAGGTGGCTTTTGTTTATGCACTTTTATTTTGCCTGTCCCATTTCTAGTAAATTGCATTCAGGGCTTCCATGGTGAAGTTTGTCAGGTATAAATTGCTTCATCCCTCCTGTTCCTAACTCGGAATAAGACGAGTCCTGACATTGTCACTGTGTAAGGAATACGGATGGTAAAGGAACAATCTGGAATGGGATCTGGGCAATAAGTGACAGATACATTTGAACAGTGGCAGTTAACCTTAGACATTCAAGCCTCCTGACGCTTGCTCATGAAAATTGCTTTAATGCATGCTTGTGCTCTAAGCTTCTACTAAATGAGAACTAAATGTCTAAAGGTTATCGGAGCTCTCTTTTAATTATAGGTATTAAACACCGGAAGTCTTTTAATTTAAAAAAAATAAAAAAATGGTCAAGTCAAATGTGAAATTACAGGTAAGGAGAAGGCAGGCAAGGTTCTTTGAGTAGATGTGATCTCTCTTATTAGACCAACTGAGTAGTTGGAAAAAGTTCTTAGCAAGCTTTTGGATGCAGTCACCCTTCTTCAAGCATAGGGAGGGCCCCCTAGCTTCTGGGGTTATGGCTAGGGACCGAGGTCGGCAGCCCCCTGCCCTCCGCAGCAGCACCCAAGCCCCATCTGCTGTGTGCGGATGGTTGTTACGGAGTGGAGTCTGGAGCCTGGCTCCCTCTCCCCCATGGGTGGCATGGCCCAAGCAGAGCCCATCAGGGTGTGTGGGCCAGATGTGGGCTCACCACTGCGGGCTTGGGCTCTGCCCTGCTGCCCTCCCCTCAGGAACTCTACAGCCTAGTGGACAAGGCCCAGTGTGGCAGGGTAGAGTGGGATGTAGAAGCTCGATGCCACTGCTGCCAGTCTTGCAGCACCTGCTGTAGTAAGGTGTCCCCCTGCCTGCCCAGGACCAGTGGTGGTGTGGAGTTGTGCCCCTCACTGCTGCCGGGCAGGCAAGGGGGCTCCTCGCTGTGGTGGTGTGAGGCTTGCAGCTGCAGCATTGAGCCTCCCTTCCCAGCCCCGCTCTGCCCTGCTGGGCCACAGAGGCCCCAGGGAGAAGGTAACAGGGTGGCGAGCCCAAGCCCATAGTAGGCAGTCTGCATCTACCTACACTCCATACACAAATCTGGGGGGCACACGCGCACAGAAATGGGAAGCCAGCTCCCCAGGCGAGCCGCCCATGGCCCTGTCCCGCTCACCTCCAAGGCTGTGTGGCCGCGCATTCTGGCCCTGGACCCCAATCCCCATGCAGCGCCCCAGCTGGCCAAGAGCCGCAGCCCTGCCCAACTCCCTCCTTATGGGGGCCTCAATTTGCCGCCCACCCCCACCAGACTTGCCTGTGGGAGTTGCTTTCCAGGCTACCTGGCAGCCATGTGCACATGTATGTGGTGCCCCCTGCCTGGCTGTCATCCTCTTCCCTCTCCCCAGCCACTTGCAGGGTAGAACTCTGCCAGCCTTCAAGGGGAAACCCACCATTTCCTGCATTTTTCTTCTTTACAAGAGAAAATCCAGGTTTTTCTCCTTAAAATGGGAAAATCTAGGTTTAATGCATTTTTCCTTCGCAAATGCAAAACATGGATCCCTGTTCATTAGTTAAATATAGGTGAATTTCTAGCACGGTTTCCTTCTTGTTACAGTAATCGGGGATGTTTCTTTTAACCTCTAGGCTATAACATATTGTTGTAAAGCATCTCAGTATTTTTTTTCTTTCTTCACTTCAGGTCAGAATGCAGATACAAAGACTGTTTTTCCCAGCTTGTCATTTTAATTAAAAATTTTTTTTTCTTGCATCCTCCATTGACTTCCAAATTGTCATGTCGAGCATCAGCTCTGTCTCTACTTACAGAGTACTTAATGTCCCATCCCTATCCTATCTAATATCTTTTATTCATTTTCAAGATATTGGTGCCAGACTACATTGTCCACCTACTAAATTTTCAGACAGTTCTCTTTATACTTTTTCTCTAACCTGCTGTTCATGTTTAGGGGCAGCTTCCAAAAATATTTGTAAAGTTATCTCCTTGTCCTCCTCCAGATTCCTCTTCAAATGCTCCTTTGCTGTGATGCCTGCAAAAACGTGGCAATGGTTTGGCCTTGTCATATTTGCAGCTGTCAGGCTGATCAAAATGGTCTTGCTATTTCCTTGTACCCCTGTCTGCTTGTATACATTTGATCCCTTTTGTGTGTTTTGATTGTACCCTCCTTAGGACAGGAACTATATTTTGCTTTGTGCTGGACAAACATGAATTGAAGGAGACCAGGCCTGCAACTAGGGCTTCTAGATGTTTGAAGTAAAACAAGGGAGATCACTTAAGCCTTAAACCTCAGGGGCTCTTATATAAGACATAGGTGAAATTTGGGGGGGGGGCAGGGAGGGGAGGTGGGTAGAGGACTTGAGCGCAGGGTCTGCAGGTGCCTGATACGAGTGGCTTTATGTAAACTAGAGGTGCACCAATATATCAGTCCATATTGGATTGCCACTGATAAAAGGAAAATTGTCATTATTGGCAATCTACATTTTTGGCAGGTGTAGTCGATTAATGTCACCGATAAATGCCGCATGCGTGTGCACAGCTGCAGCATGCACACAGACAGGAATGCATCCCAGCAGTTTGGAGAACAGTGTGGCCTGTAAGTTGGGGGGGGAGGGGGAGGGAAGGGGCATGGGGGGCTCAGATGGAGGCCCCCACGGTGAGGGAGAGAGTGGAGCAGGGGTAGGTAGGTGTCTTGATCTGCCCTTTCCCTCCCCACCATGCCTCTTCCCCCCCCCACCCGAATTACCAGCTGAATGCTGCTCTCCACACTGTCTAGCTGCAGATCGGCTTTCGAATCAGTTTTGGCCAATATGGCTGGTTAATAATCGGCCATCAGTATTGGCCTAAAAATCTTTATCGGTGCACTCCTAATGTAAACTTATTTTCAGCTCTGTTCTGGCTTAAGTTTTTTTTCTAATTAATTTTCTGGTCAATTGGATGGTTGCTTGGGGGAAATGAAATGTATCTGTAAGAGCTGTATTTGTTATCAAAAGTTTGTTCACATAGGCCGAAATATTAAGTTTGCACTGCAGCAAGTGTATCTTGTAATGTTAAGGAAACAGAGATTCTTGTGCTGCTGCACTCTAAAAACAATTAATCTGCTTAGTATATTTTTTGGTGTACTTTTGAGAAGGTTAAGTAAAAACCTCTTTTACACTTTAATTTAGCCTTTCAACCTTTGGTAGGTCAAATGCTGGATTTCACCTGTGCGCTTCTACAGTTGTACTCTTAAGTGCAAATCTTCATCTCTGATTTATTTGGTCTATAATGTGCACTTCTACCTTGTCTCTTGTCCAAGACAAAATGGGAATAAATTTTTCCAGCAAACATTTAGTAGCTGGTAACCGTGAGAGAGCAGCTTTGAGTAACTCCGTTGATTATATGTAACCTCGTGTGTTTCGTTCAGTGACTAAAAATTCTACCAAACTTATTCTCATGCAGGCAGTAACCATAGCTGAAAAGCATTGCTAAAACTGGACAAAATTACACTGAGACAACTTTTCTTGTAAGTAAATGGATTTAACAAATCACAGTTACTATATGTAGGTAAACTGAATAACTGCATGTGCAACCTTTAATTTGAGGTTTGCCCTTTCATTTAGCCATTGCTTGCATGTGAAGGTACTTATTTTCCTGGTCTTAGGCTACCATATCCTTGTTTTGCTGTTGTTGTTAGTCATATGCCTGTTTTATTCTCTACCAGACATGCCCTCCTATTTTTGCTAAATAGCAGCAAGACAAAGGATGTTGCAGTGCTCTCATTTGTTTGCATTCTGGCACTATTTGAATTTCTTTTTTTTTTTTTTGGATTTTTCCAGTAGTAGGGTGCTTAGTTTTCCTTTATCCTCTTTGTATGCATAGCCTTGATTGCGAGATTGTTTTACTTTATTACAATAACTTCTCTTTTCATAAGTAGCTTCCTGGTGTTTCTGTTGTACAAGGGGTTCTATTATCATAGTTTCACTTAAGTGTTTCTGCAGAATCTGTTTTGTTTACTGTTAGCGCTCTGAGAATTCAATAAAAACTCCTTGCAGAAAAGTATTTAAAAAAACCAAAACAGTTCATTTTATTCTTACCACATTTTACAGCGAACAAAGTGGTATTTTGTCTTAAAAGAGAAATCATTTTGCATTAGGGTTCTAGGATCGGAAGTTTTTAAACTTCTTTAATTGTTAGCAAACCATAACACTTCTTATGATGCATCTTACGTGGCATTGATACCTATTTATACCCTATATCTGTAACAATTAAAGACCTGAAGGTGATCTGCAGCTTAATGGAATCGAGTTCTGTAAGACATGAGGCTGCGATATAACTTCTTATTCAGATTCCATGGAACTTAAATGCATTGTAGAATTTGGATAAGAGGCATCTAGTATAATCTTATATTCTCTGGCAGAGGGGGGGGGAGGGAAGGGGTAGATCGAGCCCCTCTCCCCTCCCCCCCCCAATGCAGAGGGAGGGGGTGGGGCAGGGGCTGAGGTGAATGGGGCCCCAGGGCAGAGGCAAGTCATGGGACAGAGCCACGCAAGACTTGTCCAGGGGCACAGGGGGGTGGCTCCCTGCTGCTGTGCACACGCCTGCAGAAGGCATGGGGGGCATCTGCATCTCAGATTTGTGTGCGGTACAGAGGAGGGTTGCCCACTGCAGGCTGGGGCTCTGTGCCTTTCTGCCTTTGCCCCGGGAGCTGCGCGACACCATGTTGTGCCTTCTGCTGCCAGGTGGGGAGGAGAGTGGCATGGCCAGTGCGCGGCTCCCAGGACAAAGGCAGTGGGATGCAAAGCCCCAGCCCGAAGTGGGTAGCACGCCTCTGCCCCATGCGCAAATCCAGGGGGGCATCTGCCCCTGCCCCTGTCTCTGTCCCATGATGTGTCCCAGCCTTGGGGTCCCATTTGTCCATGCCCTACTCCCTCCCTCACTGTGGGGACCTTGATCTGCCCCTTCCCCTCCACAGACTTACCTGCTGGGTGCTGTTCTACACACAGCTGGACTGAATTCCTGTAGGGTTACCATATTTCCAGTTTCAAAAAAGAGGACATGTGCATGTGTAATATGATGGGGGGGGGGGAGGGAGAGGCTGTGATATGTTTGTGCCCTACTCCTGCCACTCACTCCCGAGCCACAGCCCCTCCCCCCCCCCTCCCCCGCTACCCCTCACTCATGACCCACAGTACCCAGCATCCTGCCAGGTTGTGCAAAGGGTCTGCCCTCCCTGGGCTCCAAACCTCACACACCCCCATAGCTCCCCACATCATCACAAATCCCCCCACCACACACACCACACCCATCCCCTAACCATACAAAGTACCTGCATAATTTTCATAGTTCTGAGTTTTCAGCTGTGCGATTTTAAAATCACAATTAATTGTAACTAATTTTTTTTTAAGTACGCAACTAATTGCGAAAAAATATTTTAATAGTTTGACAGCCCTAGTTCTATTAAAAGTGTTTTTATAAATAAACTTTGTTACACACATCACATTTCAGTATTTTTAATTGGTCTTTGTTATAGCTTCTTCTTCAAGTCTTTCTAGAGTGGAACTTATTTGGAACTCCAATCATTCAAAGCATAAAGCATATTTCAAACTAATATTCTTCAGACTTTAAACTCTGATTACAGTTGTTATTTTTAAATAAAGTTCAGAAAACTAACAGTGTATTTAAATTGGGATTGTGATTTAACTGAATCTTAAGTCAAACGTCAACCCTCTTGTTTTCCACAAACTGCAGGGAATTTTGAGACTAGGCTTTCCATGAAGCTGCTGTTCAGGTTCTTCCAGCAAAAACCAAGAACTTCTATATTGACCTGTGATGGATTTGAAACTTCAGTCTCCTTTAGTTGCTGGGGGAAAATATGCATTTTTAATCCCACCCTCCACTGTTTCCTCGCCTTTTTGTGGTGGTATGTGTGAATCTTCTAGTTTTACCCCTTGTGGAGCTTCTGGGCTATTGTGATGTCTTGGTGTTTCCTAGTCATCCACTCTGTTTTTCTGTCTTGTGTTTGGATTGCACAGTCTTTTTTTAAAATCTCCTCCACCACATCGAATGGTTCCAGAGGTTGCCTCTACAGCTGAAGCTTTTCCACTTACTGACAGAATGAATTTGACCACTCTTGTGTGTAGTACTGATGAAACCTGGCAAGTCCCTGATTAGTGTTCTTTTTTTTTTTTTATAGTTTGGTAAAGTGATTAGAAGTCCCAGACACTGGAGCTGTCAAGTGTAGAATTTCCTACAGGACTGGGAAGGAATTAGTCTAGGCTTGGTTGGCATTTAAAAAGACTTTTTGGAATAGTTTGCCTAACTTTTTAAATGAAAGCCTAGATTCTGCAAGAATGAATAGTACTTGTAAAAATTACTTGTCATAGTTGAGTGGTTTTGTTTTTGTTTAAATTGTCTTCAGTGGTGTATATAGTTTGGAGTATTCCGATTTAGTCTATGGCTGCTGCTTCTCTGTAAATTCATTTAAAAGGGGTCATACTGAACAGTCCAAAGAGAGCATGGCTTGGTACACAAGTGTTAGAATCTGTTTTATATTGGAGAGGGGGCTGTTAATTGTGACTAGCTTGGTCATTACAAGTGTTGTTTGCATAATAATAAACTAGAACAGTGTGGGCCAACTCTTTTGGTAGGCATGCCACAAATTAGTCCTGCACCCTCCTCATGTGGCGCACTGCTCTCTCTCCCCTGCCCTGCCCAATCTGCCGTTCTGATTTCTGTTCCCTGCCCAGTCTGCAGCTCTGCTTTCTGCTGCCTGTCCCCTGCTGTGGTTCAGCCAACACACAGGCTGCCTGTGCCACTTGTGGAAGATGTGCTGCAGTTTGGGCACCCCTGAACTAAGACATAAGTTTGAGGTGCTGTTTGTGATCCAGAGAGAAAAGTAACTTTCATAGAATCTCTTGATTAATACATGAAATTGCATTTATGAGCTTTTTGCTTATGACTGCTTGTCTGTTTGACCAGAGACTTCTGTCTGCTTTAAAACATTAATACCACTCTTTGGAGTACCCAGATGAGGTGTGTGACCCATTTGCTGTTACAGGGTTATTTGACACAGGATTGTATAAAGAAATTAGATTGTTCTTTGCCTGTGCTTTGTTTTAGAACAGTAGTGTGAAGAGAAATATAGCTAAGTTAATCGGCAAAATTACCACAAATTATCTGGCCCGGGTTGATTTTTCTGCTATTTGGATGCTTCTGTTGGTTTCAGGGAAAAAAAAAACTAGCATGCAAATGCATATATAGTAGTTAGACAAGGTTCTTTAGTAAATGTGGTATCTTTTATTAGACCAACTAAATAGTTTGAAAAAAGAGTTAAGTATTGTATATCATACTGAAGGGGGGGGGGGGAGAGAGAGTGTTGTAGCACTATTAGATTGCACAAATAGTCAAAAGGTAATATTCCAAAAGCAACATTAACCCCCCAAAAGTATAACTCATGGCCTGTTTGATGCTGGAGCTACAAAATGTGCCATGTATGCAGCCAAAAAAAAAATAGAATTGTCATCATCTCATCTTTTGCTACAGTTTCTCTTGGTAGTAGTGTGCTTAGTCGACTTGAACTGTGAAAACCTAGCATGCCAAAAAAGCCTATATAGATAAACTAATACACTTCATAGATTTCATAGACATTAGGGCTTGGAAGGGACCTTGTGAGATCGAGTTCAGCCCCTCTGCCAGAGGCAGGAAGTCTGCAGGGATCAAACGATCCCAGCAAGATAAATATCCAAATGCCATTTGAATGAGTCCAGCATAGGTGCTTGCACAACCTCTAGGGGGAGTCTGTTCCAGACCTTTGACACTTGGACTGTAAAGAAGTTTTTCCTTCTATCAAGTATAGCAACTATAGGCCAGTCAGTCTCACCTCCATCCTTGGCAGAGTCTTTGAAAAAATGATCAAGGCTCACATATGCGAGAGCCCGGCAGGACAAATTATGCTGAGGGGAAACCAGCACGGGTTCGTGGCAGGCAGATCATGCCTGACCAATCTAGTCTCTTTTTATGACCAGGTTACGAAACGCCTGGACACAGGAGGAGGGGTGGATGTCATATACTTAGACTTCAGGAAGGCGTTCGATACGGTATCCCACCCCATACTGGTGAACAAGTTAAGAGGCTGTGACTTGGATGACTACACAGTCTGGTGGGTGGCGAATTGGCTGGAGGGTTGCACCCAGAGAGTCGTGGTGGATGGGTCGGCTTCGACCTGGAAGGGTGTGGGCAGTGGGGTCCCACAGGGCTCGGTCCTTGGACCGATATTCTTTAATGTCTTCATCAGCGACTTGGACGAGGGAGTGAAATGTACTCTGTCCAAGTTTGCAGATGACACAAAGCTATGGGGAGAAGTGGACACGCCGGAGGGCAGGGAACAGCTGCAAGCAGACCGGGACAGGTTGGACAAGTGGGCAGAAAACAACAGGATGCAGTTCAACAAGGAGAAATGCAAAGTGCTTGCTGCACCTAGGGAGGAGAAATGTCCAGCACACCTACAGCCTAGGGAATGACCTGCTGGGTGGCACAGAAGTGGAGAGGGATCTTGGAGTCCTAGTGGACTCCAAGATGAACATAAGTCGGCAGTGTGACAAAGCCATCAAAAAAGCCAATGGCACTTTATCGTGCATCAGCAGATGCATGACGAATAGGTCCAAGGAGGTGATACTTCCCCTCTATCGGGCGCTGGTCAGACCGCAGTTGGAGTACTGCGTGCAATTCTGGGCGCCGCACTTCAAGAGGGATGCGGATAACCTGGAGAGGGTCCAGAGAAAGGCCACTCATATGGTTAAGGGCCTGCAGACTAAGCCCTACGAGGAGAGACTAGAGAAACTGGACCTTTTCAGCCTCTGCAAGAGAAGGTTGAGAGGCGACCTTGTGGCTGCCTACAAGTTCATCACGGGGGCACAGAAGGGAATTGGTGAGTATTTATTCACCAAGGCGCCCCCGGGGGTTACAAGAAATAATGGCCACAAGCTAGCAGAGAGCAGATTTAGATTGGACATTAGGAGGAACTTCTTCACAGTTCGAGTGGCCAAGGTCTGGAACGGGCTCCCAAGGGAGGTGGTGCTCTCCCCTACCCTGGGGGTCTTCAAGAGGAGGTTAGATAACCATCTAGCTGGGGTCGTCTAGACCCAGCACTCTTTCCTGCCTGTGCAGGGGGTCAGACTCGATGATCTATTGAGGTCCCTTCTGACCCTAACATCTATGAAGCTATGAGTCTGAATTGGCCTTCTAGAAGTTTGTGGCCATTGGACCTAGTTATCCTTTGGAGGCCCTGGTGAACAAGTGTTTTCCCAGATCCTGATGCACCCCCCCCTTCCCCCCCCCGACATATACTTATAGGCAGCCACCAAGTCCCCCCCGAGCCTTCTCTTCGCCAAGCTGAAAAGTTCCATGTCCCTCAGCCTCTTCTCATAAGGCTTGCTCTCTTGGTCTTTGATCATACGGGTGGCTCTCCTCTGGACTCTCTTGAGTTTATCCACATCCCTTCTGAAGTGGGGGCCCCACACTGGATGCACTACTCCAGCTGTGGCTTCACTAAAGCCAAGTAAAGCAGGAGGATAACATCCCTGGTTTTGCTTGAGATGCATCGGTGGATGCATGCCAGAGTTTGGTTTGCTTTGCCAGCCATGGCATCACACTGGGGGCTTATGTTCGTCTTGTAGTCAGTCAACTGTCAAATCTCTTTCGGTCTCGGTACTAGCAAGCGTAGCACTGCCAAGCCTGTGAGTCTGATGCTGGTTATTTCTTCCAAGGTGGAGTAGCCTGCATTTTTCTACACTTGAATACCATCAGGTTTTGGTCCGCCTACTTTGCAAGTGTGTCCACGTTGGCCTGTATCCCCAGCCTGTCCTCCAACGTGACCGCCTTCCCCCATAGTTTAGTGGTGCCCACAAACTTTGCCAGTCTGCATCTGATGCCCAAATCTAGATAATAAAGATATGGAAGAGTACTGACCCAAGCACTGAGCCCTGGGGGACTCCACTGGTAACCTTGCGCCACGTTGATTTGTTCCCACCAACTAGTACCCTTTGGGTCCGACCCCGGAGCCAGTTCCCCAGCTATCGGACTGTGAGATGGTTGAGGCCACAGTTCCCCAGCTTGGTCACTTACTTCTTTTTAAGAAAAAGTGTGATTAGTTTCCCTTGTAAGTTTCATGTAATTAGGATTTAAAATTCCCATATGGAGCATCAAAACAAATGATCAGAACTTATTTTAACAGTGAGACCTGAAAAAGGATGCCTTGCATTTGAAAGCACGTGGCTAAGTCTATTCTAACCATGCAGTCGGTCCAGTAAAGAGATTATTCAGATTATTGTTTTTTAACAATAAACTTCTGGTTTGGTTTGGTTTTGTTTTCTGAGACGCACACTACACCAGCTGATACATTTTGGTTTGTATCTCTTACATATGTATTTGATTTGGCCTGTGGTAGTAAAATGTAGATTTATTCCCAAAGAACTTTATAATTATGTTTCCTGGTTTATTATGTAACTATTGATAAAGAAGAAACTGTCAAAATGAAAGTTGCATGTAAATCTTTGGCCCAGATATTTAAATTGCCCAAAATTAAGCTTGTGAATAAGTTTGACCATTTTTTTTCAGAATATTAAATATCAACAAATACCATAGGTTTTGACATGAGAGAGCGAGTTGCCTGAAAACATTAGGTTATGTATGAGTCTACTTCATGCACTTGGGTATGAAATTTGTGACCTTTACATTTATTTAAACTGAAAGAAACTTGCATTATTTTGCTACTTATGCTGTTTTACATAATGTATTTCATTCAATTTAGATCATATACAATAGTGCTAGGAGGTATTAATGTACAGAGAAACAAGCAAAACAGATCTATCCTCTCCACCTTTCTAGTCTTCCTTCTTAGTTTTTATGCACTAAAAAGATAGTACAATATTTGCATAGCAAAAGCAATAGGAAGACATTTATTAAATCTTAGTGAAAAGAGTTTCAAGTCCAAACATAACTTCACCATTTTCAAAGTTCTTTGGAGTTGGACACTTTCTTTTTTCTATTGCTGACTAACTTTCTTTATGATTTAAAAAAATCTACATTTGACACCTAAACTGCCTCTTGGTTGCTTTTAAGTAGTTTAATAGAACTCGGCAGTCTGTTAGGTTCAGTTTATTTTCATCTTTATGATTCTTATCCCTACAATTTTTTTTGCCCTGACAGGTTTGGAAAAATTTGGCAAATTTACTGAAGTTTCATCTTTCATTATATTGTAAAGCCTCTATTTGGGGGAATCACTTCTTGAAGTATGCATCCCTAAGACTGATGTGGAGAAAGTAGATGGATAAAGATATATTGTACATGAATTCAACCTTTAAAAAAAAAATTTCAGTACCAATATGTGTTTGCATCAAATATTGGAAAGTCAGTTTGGACCTGAGGCATTAAGGGGTAGCGGATACTTGAGATGCACTGATTTCTGCCCCCTCCACCACTTCTATTTATCTTGAAGCCTGCTTCTCTTTCCCCTGTTATGTACCATCACTCTGAATATATAATGTCACATAACAAACCTGATTATGGAGAATTTAATACTCAAATGAAATGAAGAGCTCACTATTCGGATGATAGATTCCCAATAGAAATCAGCAAGTCAGAAAATTCAGACATCTACAGTTGATCTTAAGCTGCATCTTATACAGCAAAAGATCATTTTGTCTTCACTGGGCTCCCTGTGACTTTAAATTACTATACTGCCAATAGGTTCATGTTGGAGATGTAACCAAGCATTGCCTGTGACACATTATACATTTTGGTCCTGCCCTATTATTGACTCTCTTTGGAAATAAATTATAGTCAGAATTGGTACAGTTTTGAATACAGCATACATTAGCTTTGGTAAGTATGTACCTTCCTTGATATATACCTAAGAAGAGTGTCAAGATGAGTGTATATGTGTGGTTTGTGGTGTTACATACCACATGTGGCAAATGTGCAACTGTGCATCATGGTGTAAATTTGCATTGTGGTGCCAAAATTTGATACTGGGATGCCCCAGTTTAAAAAGAAACAACAAAACCTGCCATAAAAATTGGTACAGTACATGCAGCAACAGTGTGTATAGCCAGAAATGGAGCCTGGCCGTTCAGAGCCGTACTCTAGCTGCTGGCTAGGCTCCGTGCTGCTGTTGGTCCAGGATCCCAGGTAAGGTTTCTGGGGCCAGCACAGGTGCTGGCCATAGCCTCCCCTGCCCCACCTGGGACATTTTGGCTTGTGCCTAAGTGCACATGCAGGGGTGTACCCTGGGACACAGAGCAGTGGCACAAATGTTTTTAATTTTCTTGCAGTCTACCCTTAGAATATATACTTTAGCAGGGAAGACTGTCTGTGTTGTGTGGTGACATGCTTGCACCTCCTTCAAAATAATGCATTTTCCTTGTAGCTTTCCCTGCCCATTTGTTTGGGTAAGACATTCAAACTTGAGAAGTTTCAGACCCAGTATTTCAATTTTGGTCTTTCTTGTTGGGACTGTTTACAGTTCATTTTGAAGTCCGGATATGTAATTCTCCCTCTTCCCTTCCCCTCCCGCCCCCCTGCTTTTCTGGAAATATTGTTCCAGTTGCTTAGTAACAGTTTATTTTTGTCTTTTTTTCCTAAAGTAAATGACAAGAAATCCATGCTAAGACTTCTAAGTAACTTGGAGGATTGACAGCTTTTAGGACTATTGTGCCTAATTTTCCCTTTCCCATCCAAAATCAAAAAGTTGTACAGACTTGTTAATCAAGACTAATGACTGCTAACTCAAACATGTTTAATACCTAAATCTTAATGATAGTCTTTGCTGTTTTTAAATAAAAATGGTTTGACTCGTTTATTATCGTTGCAAAGGAAATTTCCTAATACATAACACTTTAAAGGAATACTTCAATTAAAAAAAAAATAAAGGTGGAATAGTTCATGCTAGTAGTTTAATTTTGTGTTAGTAAAATTGTTTTTTGTATTACTGAATGCCTGGAAAAAATTAATAAAATATGCTCTTTAACATTTTATCAGACTGAGTTTGAGTAGATGTTGCCCTAGATCTGTCATGCTTCATAAGATGTGAGACTTCTCAGGCTCATAATAAATGAAGTTGCTTGGACTGTTCTCTTATTTTCCAGCAAATAGAATCAGACCTTTCTCTGGAAATATTAGAATGAATGTTAGTATGTAAATACAGAACAGTAGAATTGAAATTGGTTTGTGTTACTAGTTTTATATATTTTTGTATTGAACATACAAAAAGTTAGTCATTGTTTTTAATGTATTTCTAACAAGAACTTGAGTTTAACAGTATGTAGGATTTGAGACGTGTTTCAACCCACGAGAAAAGCTTTGTTGGTTTTAATACCCCAAATCTAACAATCTCCCTCTTTTATTGTAGGAAACACTCCTTTACATCTTGCTGTGATGTTGGGACATAAAGGTTGGTAAAACTATTATTTTTTTTATTAAGCGTCACAGTTCGTCAGGTTTTCTTTAGAATTTTAGGGAAGAGTAAAATATTGGAGAGGCTGAAAGTCTTTTAACCCCCTCCCTCCATCCCCAAAGAAGTTTTTGATCATTGTGTTGTATAGTAACTTACTGATTGAGTACTTGGAAAGGAGGGTATGTGGGTCTAGAAAAGAAAAGTTGAAGAAGAGCTTGAGGTAGGACCTGCATACCCCCAGTAGTAGGAGGCCAGAGCAAGGCAGTGGAGCTGGTATATAATTCTGTTGGATATGAGAAAATGAACTATAAGAGTTGTATATTCTCTGGGGCTCTTCTCTGACTCTGCGAAGAAGATTCCCTCCCCCCTTCCCCTTTTTTTTTCTTTTGAAGCTGCCAGGAAGCAGTGGGACTTGGAGAATCGTAAATTGTGGACAGGCATAATTTTAAGCGATATTAAAAGAAAACATGAGTGTGTTGCTCAAGACTGGATATCAGCTGTTCAGTTTTAACAGTAACATGTGACCCAAGTGGTTTAACTATCATGTAAGTAAGATAAACTAACTCTATCTTCAACTTTTACCTTCTTTCAGGGTTAGAGTTGAAGGTAAAACTGGTTTGCTCTACTGCCTCCTGAATAGGAATGGGCATATGCAAATTGCATGAGAATATCTAACTGTGTCTGTCTGCATATGTAAAGGTGTAGAAAGCTGAGATCTCAAGTATGACCCTATGTAATGAAGTCTAGGCACTACAAAGCAGGAGAAGGAAGTCTTTCTCTTGAAAGAAAAAAAAAAAAGGTGGGGGGAGGACCAACTGGGACATGCATTGCTGGACTGTTTTTAAGTGGGCTGGGTGAAGTTAGGCACTTACAAAAAAAACCTTAAGTATCCCCTTGAACAGCTGTAGAAGAGTGATACTAATCTTGAGATTCTCTTCTGTCAGGTAGCTCCAGCCTGCATTAGTTAGGTTTTCCATGGATATGTAGAGCTAATTTCAGGGAGATAGCTATGTTTTCATGATTTACAGATACTTTATATACCTTTTTACAGCTGCATGGTTTGTTTTTTTTTCTCTTGCTTTTCGCAAATGGCAAACAATGAAGTAATCTCTAAAAATGAAATCCGTTTTTAAGGTCACTTTTTAATTAGGACAACCTTTCAGGAATTCTTTGAGGAGCTGAATAATGTTCAATAACATTCTTCCCTCCGCCCCCTTCCTCTCCCTATTAACCAGTTCATACAGAAATCTTTTATTAGTGCAAATCCTGTCTGATAATGCAGTTGAAATCTGTAAAAACTGATTGTGCAGCTGTCTCTAATTATTAACTTAAATATGTATCCATTCTTACACTTCCATACTTTTTTAAATATTAAGGATCATGTCTCCAATCTTATTCACCCACCTTCTGTTGAAACTGAAGATATGGCTGATAGAACTGAATCATCCCATCTTTCTTGTAGTCAGTGAATTGCTGCTCTTTGTTTATGCTTTAAATCAGTGGTTCTCAACCTTTTTTGTACCAGGACCCATCTGTAAACATCGATGGCCAGTCCTGACCCAGTGCCTCCTACTCCTGACCTGTTGCCCCCAGGCCTCAGCCTCCCCAGCATGTGTGGTGGGGGGGAGTATAGGGGGCCCCAAGCAGCCCCTTACAGGCTGGAACTTTGCCAGCCTTCAATGGAAAAGCCACAGTCTCCCACGTTTTTCTTATGTAAAGGAGAATCTATTTTTAAAGCTTGTTTGCGACACTTTTCATATATTCTTACGGCCCACTTTTGGATTGAGAAATGCTGTTTTAAATCGGCCAGCAGGAAATCATTAAGTACATTCTCTCATTAAACTGCTGCCAAAAGCAGCATGTGCTCAGTAATGGAAACCAATAGGGGTGCACTGATTGAGATTTTGGGGACCGATACTGATATCCATATTTTAAGGAGGCATATTAGCTAATACCGATCCAACTTCCAATACAGCTGCATGTAGCTGATAAGTCTGTTGCAGATCAAGGCCCCTGCAGTGAGGGAGGGAATGGGGCTGAGGTGGGGTAGGGCATGGCATGAAGCCGTGGTTTGTCTGGGCAGTGCAGGGATTGGGGGCAGCTCCTGCCACTGCGTACACTAGGAGGTCATGGTGGGTGGGGTGGTTGTATTATTTGTTAGAATAAAGACCAAAAGATGCTGTTTGATTCTGAAACTGCTCAAGATGTGAAAATTCAGTTCAGCTCCAGACTATGTACATTGTAGGCATTTCTTACGTGTTGGAGCAAGGATTATGATTTGAGGAAAGGCATGTGACCTTGGATCTACATGGGGTGGGGTGGGCTGCAGGTGCGGGCTGAGGCTACGGCAGTGCCAGGCTCTTCCTGGCAGGGGTTGGGCCAGGCTGGGCTCGGGGCAGACAGCGGCAGCAGTATTGGGTGTAGGCTGTGGTGGTGACTGCTGCCACCCCAAATTTTGCTGTACCGCCCCCCGACCCCTCCTCCCAGTGATGCCTCTGCTCCTCTCACGCTGCATACAGCTCTCCAAGCTGTTGGGCTGTGCTCCTTGCCGCCTATATGTTGTGCTGTGCCTGTGCGCATGCACAGGCATTTATTGACCACATCATTTCTGACGCAGTCAATTTTCTTTATATTGGTGTTGATCCGATACCAGACCAATGTATGAGTGCACCTCTAGAAACCAACTGTGAAGCAGATTAAATGTAGTCAACACTGAGCATGACTATAAAACACACAGCACATAATGGACAGTCATACTGATAGGAACCTAACCTATTTTTTACGTGACCCTTAAACAGGCAGTTGGTCCCCCAGGAGGAAACAGGCACTGGGCCTGGAGGTACTGCAATACCAGGCCAGCACTTGGAAAGGCCCTAGCAAATTCCAGCACCCTCCCCTAATGCTAAAAAATTGATGGGAACCCACCACAAGGGTAGGTTAGTGAAGCCGATTTGAATAAGGTATATGATAGTGCCCACTGAGTGCAGTAGGGCCAAGTCTATTTCAAGTCACGATGAGCCATCCCTTTGAATACATTATGACTTCCTCTTCACTGCCATAGCTGAGCTGTGCTTTTCTTTCCGATTTTTCCAGTGATGCCTGTTTCTTCACCAGCCTTAAATGGCAAACCTCACTGATTAATTTTCTGTGTATAGAATCTAATTATTTGGGGGATCGTCTTAAATTCAGGGCTGTCTTAGATTCTTAGTTGTGAGCTAAAAATAGCAACATCAAAGATACAGACATCAATGTTAGAGGTAGAGAAAAGGTGGGTTGTGGTTTTAGTGTTGGTTTAATTTTGGATTTAGTTTATATGGCAGATGTGGATATAAAATAGAATAACTTTAAGGCAAATGGAACTGGAAGAATGGCCTGTAAAAGCAAGATATCTAAGTAGCTGCAGTCAGAGGCTATACTTGTAGAACCACTTCAGGAAACTGTGATCCAATATCTTAGAAGATTGTACAAATACAACCGAGGACAGGAAGTCCTAAGAGCCAACTTCCAAATAGGAAGTAGGACACTATATGTAGGGGCATGTCAAAGCTAGGTTTTATAGAAGTAGATTTGGACAGGAATAGCGACTGCTATTTTCCCTGTGTCTGCACAGATGCTCGAAGGAGAGAGAATTGATTAAGCAAACAGTATTTTAAACACTGGAAATGTTATGTATCCTTAATACCAAAGGAGAAAATTTTACTTAAAGCATAGTTCACCGAAAACTTGATTTTCAGAAACTGAAAAAGCAACCTGAGCACCACACTAACTAGGAAAGTCCTGAGATCATATCTTGTCTACTGACTTGTTAACCAGCTTTAAGTACTCTCTTGACAGTGTACCTAATCTTAACTTTCTAGTCTGAATAATACTACTGCTGAGTGTTGTAAAGTGTTTTGAGGATGAGGAAGTGCTATATAATCTCTTAAACTACACACAGCAGCAGACTCAAATAGCATTCCCTCCACTGATCAGGGATATGTGAACCGGGTGGTATCTTCCTATTTAAATGCTGCATTTGTGCAGATATGGAAACCTAGCATTATAACCATTGCTATTTATAGCAGTATTACATAATTCCTTGTTTAGCAGCTTGGAGAGGCATTGAGGTTCTGAATTGCTTCCCCCTCTGTGGTGAGGCTAGTCAAGAGGCCCTTGGAAAAGCACTGCACTAAACAGGTATACAAACCTGTTGTCAAACAAATGGCTAAAAAAGTCATTTCTGAAGTTATGTTCAGTATCTTGGCAAAAGCAAGGGACTGAGTCAGGCATACAGGAAAGCAAAAATTAATAAATGGGATGTCTGACAGTGCTGCTGCTGTGCCTACTTCAGGGTGCTGGACCAGAGCACCGCACTTCAAGATGGACATGGATGAGCTTGAGAGGGTACAAAGAAGGGCCACCTGTATGGTCAGGGGCATGGAGGATAGGCCCTACAAGGAGAGACTCCAGGAACTGTATCTGTTCAGCCTGAGTAAGAGAAAGCTAAGAGATGACTTGATAGCCATCTACAAGTAGGCGAACACCAAAATCTATCTAGGGGAGCAACTCTTCAGGAAGGCACCTCAAGTGAGCGTGAGAACCAATGGGCATAAGCTAATAAAGGGTAAATTCAGGCTAGATATAAGATGCACAACTCCTTCTGTGTAAGGGTCACCAGAATCTGGAACACACTCCTGGCAGAGGTGGTGCCATCACCTTTGTTGGAGGTGTTCAAGATGAGGCTGGACAGGCACCTTGTTGAGCTCATATGAGCCCAATAACTTCCTGCCCATGGCGGGGGACCAGACTTGATGATCTTGCAGGTCCCTTCCGGTTCTGTAATTCTCAGATTTTTATTTGGGGATGCTGAGAGAGACTACTGTGAGGGCCTTTAAGCTGCAGAAGAGCTCATTTCCCTGGAAAGCCAGGATCTTTTCTGTACACAAGAAAGTACTCATGGATGCCTATCCTCATGGTCATGGGTTGAGGAGGACCTCTGTTAGCAAGGATCTTGTGCTGCATCAAATATTGTTATAAATAAGCATCAGTAGATGTGAAGAGGTGGGTCTGTTTTTTGGGGTGTGGGTTCACTTTTGAGCCAGACGGCTGTTAATAGAACCATTTCAGAAAGATCTGACCTAGGAGTTTTTTTTGCCTTCCCCACTCTGTTGCTTACATGTGTTGTCAAAAAATGAGGACAGTGCTTTGGGCTTCAGCTCTAAAAACTTTTGCTCAAGAATTTTAGCATATACTCTATAAGGCAAAACTTCATGGCTCGGCATGGCATGTCTTAGACAAGAACCACTAAGTTGTAAAGAACTCGGATTTTTGCAGTAGCTTTGTACATGTCTGCAGGAGAAAAAGCAGTCTGGCTTGAATTCTGCTGTCTTTGCAACACATTGTGTGCCACAGCAACCTCATTAATTCCTACTTAATATAGTGATGCCTTTCCAGTTTTGCAACTTGGGGTGGGGAGTAGAGAGAACCATTTTACCGAGTAACATAATTGTATATCTTGCTGGTTTGTTAGTCTTGAACAGTCTCCTATGTTCGCTCTGATCTAGATTGCTGTGTGTAGTGGGAAACCACAGACGGACGGACAGACAGACAGACAGAGTTATTATCTTGCCTCCTGCAGATTTTTTAGACTTGTTCACCTACCCCATTCCAGAAAACATTGTCACTCATGTTTTACTTGCTTCTCCCTCCCCCCCACTTCACATTATGCCATGTCAAGTAATGTCATATGCTGCTAGATCCTCTTGTCCCCCAGTTCATGACAATGCAACAGAATTCCTAGGCACAACTGAAATAAGGTGGAATGTAACTTTCCAGGATCTCCTCACTGTTTCTATACTTTGAAGTATCCAAGCCTTCAAGGATAAAACTTTATCAACACCTGAGGAGGAGAAAGTACAGGACAAAACAGGATCTTTTGGAGACCACCTTGTAGCATGTTAGTGGCCCAAGATGGGTCAGAACTTGGGGATGGGTGTGATCTTTGCAGTGGAGAAAGATAAGCAGGTGGCCAGAAACACCATTAAGTGGAGCCTTGCTGTTTTCTTGGCATTTGATAGATTTCCTCTATTAAACGGTTTTAAGGGCAAAGACCAATAAAAATGGCTCTTTAGGGAAACGAAAGGCAAGCTGCTTCACTGGAGAGCATCCTTCTGCAGTTTTCCCACAGAGCATAACAGCCACGAGCAGTAGCATGTTCCAGTCAGATACTTGGACCCATAGACAATTCCGCTTGCAAGGACTTAGTTATCCAGGAAGCCTTTTTTCTCAAGAGTAAGAGTTAGCACAAAGAAGACTGAAACCTGCGTATCTGAGTTGTGATGATTGCTTCTATATGTGTATTTAGTTGGTATATTTTGCAGCTTTCACCACTACGTTTTCTCCTGGTGGTTGAGTTGGTTACTGTTCGCAGGTTTGCACAGTTTGCTTTGTATTTGTATTTTGTATTGTTCAATAAAGGCTGACATTGCTAGCAGGTAATTAAAATATCATAAAAACACATTTCTCATGCAAAATATATTGTGTCTTTAAGAAAATACTGCACAAAGCATTAAAAAAGATCAACCAGTTCATTATACAATGGACATACTCATGCCGGAGAGACCTTGCATGAAAACCGTCACATTTTCAGCCTCTACCTTCAAAGAGAAGGCATAAGACATCCTTGATCATGTGGTCCTGAGGGTTGCAGAAGGAGCCTCTTTGGTTGCTTACAACATTTTGAAAGTGTGCAGCTTTTCTTTCTTCCCCTCAAATGTTATTAAATGTTCTAGATTTAAAAAGCAGCTTAGATGAAAGGCAGGTATTGCTCACCAGCCTATAACCTTGTTATTAAAAGGTGTCTTCCTCCCTTTTAGTTCTGTAGTGCATAGTGCCATATTATCTTGCAGCTACATATTTAGGTGATAAACAATTTTAGTGTCCAGTAAAAGGACTTAGCCAGAAAAGCAGAGGATAAACTGGGTCTTCAATAATAGCAGGGGCAATCCCAGTAAGTACTACTAATATCCATGGTAGTCATGGGAGGAACTTTTGTTTATTAATTTTGTTCATGAAGCAAACAGTTTTGTCCTAATGATTCTAGTATTGTGGAAGTTTCCACACTAGCCTGGATTAATACTGAGAGATTACCATGGTGATTTCCTGTACTCTGAAATCTTGTGGAGAAATACCCTATTTTTTTTTTCTTTCTAAAACAGCAGCTTGGATCAAAGGCAGAGAACAGATGCATGGGTTTTGTTGATTGCCTTGGAGCATTTAACTGAAAGTATGTAACCCCCTCACATTACATATCCTCTTTCACATTGCCAGCAGATGATTTTCCCCCATGACCATCCATATATTCTTGATATGTCTGTGTATGGCATTGTGCTGGACCTGGCTTGTCAAAAAATAAGAATAAAAAGTGAATCATAGATTCATAGATGCTAGGGTTGGAAGGGACCTCAGCAAATCAAATGACCCCAGCCAGATGCCTATCCAGCCTTCTCTTAAAGACCCCCAGAGAGCACCACCTCCCTTGGAAGCTCATTCCATGAGGAAGTTTTTCCTGATGGAAAAACTTTTCAAGAGGAGGTTAGATGAGTATCTAGCTGGGGTCATTTAGACCCAGCACTCTTTCCTGCTTATACAGGGGGTCGGACTCGATGATCTATTGAGGTCCCTTCCGACCCTAACATCTATGAATCTATGATGTCTAGTCTAAATCTGCTCTCTGTTGGTTTGTGACCATTGTTCCTTGTTACCACAAGAGGTGCCCTGGTGAACGGAGCATCTCTGATCCCTTGCTGCATCCCCCTAATGAATTCGTAGGTGGTCACAAGATCACCTCTCAGCCTTCTGTTGCGGAGGCTGAAGAGGTCCAGGTCCCTCAGTCTCTCCTCACAGGGCTTGTCCTGTAAGCCCATAACCATATGAGTGGCCCTCCTGGACCCTTTCAACATCCTTCTTGAAGTATGGTGCTCAAAACTGGACGCAGTACTCCAACTGTGGTCTGACCAATGCTGCATAGAGGGGAAGTATCACCTCCTTGGATCTATTTGTCATGTATCTGCTGATTCATGATAAAGTGCGGTTAGCTTTGCTGATGATTTCGTCACACTGATGACTCATGTTCATCTTGGAGTCCACTGTAAATCCAAGATCCCTTTCCGCTTCTGTGCTGCTGAGAGAGTCACTTCCCAGCCAGTAGGTGTGCTGGATATTTTTGCACCCTAGGTGCAGCACTCTGCACTTGTCCTTGTTGTACTGTATCCTATTGTGTACTGCCCACTCTTCTAACCTGTCCAGGCCTGCCTGCAATCATTCCCTACCCTCTGGAGTGTGCACTTCACCCTACAATTTCTTATCATCTGCAAACTTGGACAGAGTATGCTTCAACCCACTTCCAAGTCACTGATGAAGATATTGAAGAGTACAGGTCCAAGGACTGAACCCTGCTGGACCCCACTACCCACATCCTTCCAAGTCTATACCAACCCATCTACTACCACTCTCTGGGTACAACTGCTAAGCCAGTTTGCCACCCACCGGACCATGTAAACATCTGTCACAGCCTCTTAATTTATTTATGAGAATAGGATGAGATACCATATCAAAGGCCTTGCTAAAGTCCAAGAAAACGACATCCACCTCTACTCCTGTGTCAAAGCATTTTGTGACCCTGTCATAAAACAAAACCAGATTGATCAGGCTTGATCTACCTGCCAAAAATCCATGCTGTTTTCCCTGCTGCATTATTTTTCCCACTGGACTCCCACAAATACGATCCTTCATAATCTTTTCAAAGACCTTTCCAAGGATGGAGGTGAGACTGACTGGCCTATAATTACTCAGATCCTCCTTCCTCCCCTTCTTGAAAATAGGAACCACGTTGGCCCTTTTCCAGTCCTCTGGGACCTGACCTGAGCACCACAAGCACTCAAACAGCCGTGCCAGTGGTTCTGCTATGACACCAGCCAATTCCTTCAGTACCCTTGGATGCAGCTCATCTGGGCCTGCTAACTTGAACTCATCCAGTCCATCCGAGTGACTCTGCACCAAGTCAGTGTCGACAGTTGGTACGCTGGTGTCCCTCTGCCCGTCTAAGAATGCATTAGGAGACTTAATCTTGAGCCTTGTTCAGGAATGCCGAGGCAAAAAACTACTTGAATAGCTCAGCCTTGTCCCCCCTGTCTATCACTAATTGCTCCTCCTTGTTCAGTAGGGGTCCTATGCTGCCCTGTGCTTTCTTTTTACTCCCTACATACCTAAAAAAAAAGACCTTTTGTTGTCTTTAATTTGTGTTGCCAGCCCCAGATCTGTAGTTGCTTTGGGTTTTCTAACTGCCTCCCTGCAACTATGGGCCAAGTAGGTATACTCCTCCTTGGTAGCTTCCCCCTGCTTCTACTGCCTATATGCCTTCTTTTTTGCCCTTAGGCTCCCCTGGATTTCCTTGTTTAGCCAAGGAAGTTTTTTAGCTCATTTCCCCCTTTTCCCTCATACTGGGATAGTCTCCCTCTGTGCCTGAAGGATCGCTTCCTTTAGGAAAGGCCACCCTTCCTGGACTCCCATCATGCCAATACTATTCTCCTGCAGTGCGTCATTGACTAGACTCCTAAGCACACTGAAGTTAGCCTTCCTAAAGTCAAGCACTTTCACCCTACTAGTTATCTTACCTCCCCTATGCCGTATGGTGAATTCGATTGATTGGTGGTCACTATCCCCAAGGTGACCATTAATCTGCAGCTTCCCTACTGGGCCCTCCCCCGTAGCCAACACCAAGTCCAGTAAGGCATTTCCCCTAGTGGGGACCATGTACCTCCTGCATTAGGTAAAGGTTCTGCGTGAACAGTTGGATTTGGCTGACTGCTCCTCCCAGCAGATGTCAGGGTATCATGAGAATCTGTGAGTTTGCCTTAAGTCCCAGAACTTTAGCTGGCTTTTAGCTATGTGTTCCAGAATGCTTGGAGTCTAGCAGTGGGACAAAACACTATGGGATATTTGCCCAGAATACACACTTAATTTAAACAAAGTCACCATTGTGTGTGAGATTATTTGACATGAAATAGAAAAAAGCTAGTTAAGTGAATACAATAGCAGAATCTGTTCTACAACAGTTAATGTTTAAAAGTTCAGTGTGAAATAACTCCCCTGCTCCAGATTTTTGGATCTTTTTTGCAGTTCCTTCCTTAGTCATATTCTACTTTTCATTTTTTTTTTGGCTTATGTACTTTACTCAGAAGCCCAGGCCTGGAAGCCTAAATGCCACCTTGGAGGTTCTTCTTTTGAATTTTTTTTAACTATTTGGATTTCTGTCCTTGCTTTGATGCAATGTATAACTTTCCTGCACATTTCATGAATCTGAGCATTTATAGACTGTGGATTGTAATCACTAAAGATTCTTACTTGTCTAAGTAAAATTGAAATTTCCATGGTGTCTGTGATGGCAAGGTGGCTGTCTTCCACTTCAATATATCCATCTCATTCAACATTTTTTTGCTAATGCACACTGGCATATTTTTTTTTCTTTCTGTCTTGGCTTTTACCACATCAGATTTACAAACAGTGAGATCAAGGTTTGAAATGGCCTTAAATCTTAGAACGTCTCACCATAATCTCTTCTAACATTAAGATATGTGCTTTTGAACATTCTGGTCAAACCCCTACAGTTTAGTAGTAATGTGTAACATCAAATTGTAACCCAAGGTTCTCTGATTGTAGAACTCACTCTTATGCACAAGCCTTTCTACAACTGTCACTGGAAAGAAAGATTTATTTCATTTTAATTCTGTAGGGATTTTTTTCATTTTAAGATTTATTGAAGGCTATATTATATTTAGGTTTTGCACAAGTAAGACTGTTACTGATATATCGATTTGGCTGGGACTGCCTTAGAATTAATAGTCTTTTAATCTCATATGCAGATATTGTGGTCTTTTGACATACTATATACATATAAAATATTCTAGCTTTCATTTTGACGTACTGAGCGTAAATTGTATAGAAATATCTACTGAAGGATAGCTTTCTTCATCTTTGCTGTGACACTATAAAAGGTAAATGACTTAGTTGAAACTGCAGGGAAGGATTAAAAAAAGAGGATATGATTGCAGGAGATGGACTTTGACTAGAATACATAGATGACAGAATTTTTTACACTTTTATTCAGTTTGTGTCCTTATATTTGTATCCCTTTACTGTGATGTGTGTGGGTGGCGATAAAGAATATCCTAGGATTTTTATGGACTTAAGTGGTCAGCGTTTCTGTTTCTGTCCCTCCCCTCCCACCCCCACTTGCCAAAAGAGAACACATTTATTAGCACTGTATCTGTCCTGTTTCCTGGTACTGTGCTTGAGCATTTGGTTTAGCACTAACACAATATGTGGTTTTCTCTTGAGTAATGTCCTGTAACACCTATGGCAGGAATTCCTCAGATGTTTTTCATCTGAGTATATACCCAGCCCATCCCAGATTAATTCAAGAAGTTTTATTAGGCTGCAGTTTGCTGGCATGGTTGTATAACAGGTACATGTGACTGGTCATTCTGCCTAACAAAATCAGGTGGTGAGGCTGTTTTTGTTTCTGGAAAGTGAGAAAGTGTCGAGTGGAAGATAGCTTGTTTAAAAAAGCTACTCAGAGTGCTATTCCTGACTTCATATGACATCATTTTCACCCCCCTGCAGGAAGAAGTGCAGGCTTCATCAGTTTTACTGGTAGTTAGGTAGACTACCAGTAACTTTGTCAGGCTGAGGCCAACATTGTTTTGTCATAAAGCACATATACATGGGCTGCTTCTGCAACATGCCTTCATTAAGAAACTGATGATTAGTAATGTGGTTGACCACGAATAGAATAGGGGTTCCTTGCACTACTGCAGGCATTGAGATCTGCTGTATTCTTTGCACTACTGTCTTGACAGTTTTGTGAGATTAATTTTTGTAATGCATAGTGGGATACCAACACTGCACTCAGCAAAATTTTTGAGCTCTGGATAATGTTCCTATAGTTCCCTTTTATATATGCTGTTATGTTCCTTGATCCTATAATTTTTACACCCTTTTAAAAGTTTCCACTGTGTCTCACTTGGCTTTTCATTTTCTGCCTCTTGCATTTGGAAACACAGATCCTGCACAGGTGAGAAAAAGTCTAATGCCTGTTTCAGACAGAGGCACTTGTAGCTTTCAAATTTTGTGGTGCTGTTTGTAGAGTCTGCTCTTGTTTCCTAGGTATAAGTTGTTTGTTATTGTAAACCACTGCAGCATTCTAGGTAGGGCAGGACATAAATCTAGGGTAACCATGATAATGATAATGGTCCATCTGTATCTGCAGAATTACAGTAACTACCTTAACAATCCACAGTTCCATGAAGGAAATGAGACATCCAAAGAGGCGGAGCAGATGACACAGACCAGGGGGCCAACTTGTGGTACATGTGCCACAAGTGGCATGAGCAGCCTGTGTGTGTGGCGTGTGGCAGACCATATAGGGGACAGGCAGCACAGTGGTAGGAAGCAGAAAGCAGAGCATCAGTGTGTGCAGAGGCAAGAGGATCAGAGTGGCACTGGGGGATGGTACAGGGCTAATTCGTGGCAGGTCCACCAAAAAGGTTGGTGCCCACTGACATAGTGCTAACAATACTGCAGTATTTACATGTTAGGTGACTGGAAGTAATGGGCTCGCCATACTGGTAGCACAATGAACAGGATGCATGTTCTAGTTCTGCCCTCTTTCTCTCTCCCTCATGCACACATGCATGCACACACTCTTTTCTATATATGTAAACTGAAAGTTAAGTAAGTGTGGGGAATATTTTGCTGACATTAATGTTATATGAGAATGTGCTGTTCCCATCTTTAGGAACATGGCACTTCTTGGCAATCTGCAAGTGAGAATCTCCCAACTGGCACATTAGTAGTATTGCATTGCAAACTCTCTAACTCTCATTTTGGGGGGGGGGACTCGGTTTACCCATTTCCTTTCTGGTTTATGAATCCGTAAACAGATACCTAGTCAGCAGCAAGGAACATCTTGGTAGGTTCAAGATGACTGTTTAATGAACTTTTGATAGGTTAAAATGATACTGGCTGTGCTTTATGACTGAACTGGATCTTTGTGATTGCTGCGTGTTTTATATAATATTTGTGAAGCAAAGGGAGAAGCGATACTGGCAAGGTGAAGGGAGAAAGTGGCAAAACTGCCTGCTGACTTAAAATGTCCAGGCACAAGGACATTACAAGTTCCCATTGAGGTGCTCTACAGCTGAGAAAAGTCTCAAAGTTCACTTTAACAGTGTGCTACAGTACCAGGGCTTTGTATCAAAGGTCCTCCCAAACGTAGCAGCCCATGGTGTGATGAAGGTATGTCAGCTTCTGTAGCCAGTGGCATATAAGGAATTGATGTATTTGGACTTATGGGTCCACTACAGGCTGCTTTTGGTATGAGCCTTAACCAAAAGCAAGATACCTTGATCAAAAGCAGAGCTGTAAGATTTCTTAACAACTCTGCCACCATGTCCTCTCCACTATGTGTAACTGTATTTGGAATGACTTGAAAATGCCTCTTTTGAATTTGGGAGGGGCGCAGATTTGGCCTGTGACATCTGTTTTCTTACTTTCAGTAAACATATTTTTGAAAATATAATATTATGGAGTGGTGAGAAATATATCAGTTTTTAATAAGCTGATGCTTATCAACACTTGTAAACGGTTATTTTAAAAAGAGAGTGTGAGTGGGGTTAAGATTGGGGTAGGCAAAATACGGCCCACGGACTGGATTTGGCTTGCCAGCTGATTAGATCCAGGCCACAAGCTGGCACCCATCAACTAGTTGTATCCCTGCAACTGGTGGTTGCCCCGCTGTGCTCTGCATGGGACTGATTCCAGCCCACTTCCACCTGGGGCAGCACGTGCTGCACTCCCAGCCTCCCCCACTAGGAGTGTGTGTCAGGGGTGTGGCAGACCAGATAGGGGACAGGCAAAAATTTTAGATTATTTTAGAGGACTTGGAAGACCCGTTCCGATCATCAAATACTACAAGACCAGAAAGTTGTTGGCAGTGTTTAGTTTCACAGGGCAAAGCAGAATGAAACCTCCTAAACTGCCACCACCATCTGTAGTCTAATACAGCACGGATGATTGGTTTTGGACTTGAGTGGTTCTATTTGAAAAGCAAAGCACTGCTTTTTTCACTATATTATGGCCTTGACCAGGCATTAACTAATAGTGGTGGAAATTTTTGAGACATTTCCACTGCTTGGAGCTCTCTCTCTGTGTGGCATGTTCAAAGCAGGCACGTGTAGCCTCTGGGAACAGGGCCTGTAACCCTGACCGGGCAGTCCCAGGAGACTTGCCACTGCAGTGAAATGCCCCTGCCTTGCCCTGCACTGCTATTGTCATGGCATCCCCACCCCCTTTCCCACCGCTGCCCTTACCACACTCCTTTGCGTCAGCCCAGAGGAGTACAAGGCACTATTCTCCTGCAGTAGAGAACCAAGAGAGTTCCCACCATGGAAGAATGCCTCCGAGTCATCTGATTGGTGAGATGTGGGGGCATTCTTCCGGGGCCGGAACCCTCTTGGAGCTGTGTGTGGCAACTGATGCTTTTCAGGCTGGGGAAAAAGGCAAGCTTTCAACTAATGGGCTTCCTGAAGGCCCAGGGAGCAACCCTCTGGCTGGAGAGTTTGCCTGTAAAGCTCTGTAGACATGGGGCTGGAGGAACATCTGTCCAGTCCAGCTCCCAGTCTGTTTCTACTGGAAGAAATTTCTTCTGGTAGAAATGAACATCTGCTCGTAGCTGCTTTCTTGTGAATGGACGTTGTAAATTTGTAAAAAAAAAACCAAAACAAAAAAACAAAAAAAAGTTTCTAACATACAACTTTTTAAGTTTGTCTGAAGTGTCTGAGATAAAACCAACAAGATGTGTGGTATAGCTCATCTCATTTTAAATCAAAGCTAAGTTTACAAATGTATTTTAACATGCTTAATTTCCTTGTGCTACTTAAAAAAAAAAAAAAAAGTCAATTCCCTCTCCTTTAACCAACTCTTAAGAAAAGGTTGTTGACTTTAAGACACATGTAGAATGGTATTACTCAGTGTAAAGCTGGGAAGTTTAATTTTCTGTCATCATTCAGATATTAATGGTCTCTTTCATAAAGAAAAATATAGTGGAGAAATCTGTTAAACCAGAGTATTTTGATACTTGTTGGGATAGTTAATAGTAGACAGTTTCACAATATAAGAGACAGTATTTTTAACTGTGCTGAACAAAATTGTGTCCTGGCAGTTCATAGGTAATGAAATGTATTCCAGTTCTTACTCATTTGTTCTCTTCTTGCATGCTAGGTACTCGGAGAGAATCTTGCTCTGTTTCAGTGACAGTAGCAAAAGATATGAAACTTGCAGATTTTGATGGCAGGAGATGTGATTTGTATTCATTAAATCAGATCTGTTTCTATGATCTTTAATACGTTGAAATCTAAACCAAAAGAAATCTATTTTCAGGTTCTAAAATGGCTGAAATTTTTAAAATAGGTTTGCAGACTCAGGTGTGGTGGGGTCCACATCAGGCCTTTGGCTTTATTTTTCCTGTATTCAAGTTTCAAACGTTGCCTCCTGCTAATCTGTTAAATATACCAGCTAGTTATCTACATAATAATATATAACACTTTCTTCACTATCTATCTTCTTTTAATTTAGTGTATAAATTATACCTTTACAGAAGAATTAAGGAACAGAAATTAACAGTTGTGTTTATGGTGAATGAATGTTACTGCTTGATCTGTTACAGAATGTGCCCACTTGCTTTTGGCCCACAATGCTCCAGTAAAGGTGAAAAATGCTCAGGGATGGAGCCCCCTTGCAGAAGCCATCAGCTATGGAGACAGACAAATGAGTAAGAAATTCAACTGTTTGGGTAATGTAAATTGAGGACCTATGTAGACTAGAAAAACAAGGTTTTTTTTCCTAATGTTACCTGCTACTTTGTTTGCTGCTTAAGGTTTCTTTGTAGGGCTTACAGCTGGTTACTTTTTTACAGTAGGTTTACTTTTTTAATGGTATTTTTGTGTCTGCTCTGGATATTTTGTGGTAGCTAGAAAGTTAACAAGTGTTGGTAATGCTTTTGCTCAACACGTCGATTTTCTAGCTTTGACTGAGCTAGAGTTGAAGTAAGCTAACTTTTTATTTAAAACCCGTTCACTAAGCGGGTTTAAGATTGAATTTGTAAGTGAATGTGAAAACTACAAACTGACATCCTGTAAAAAAAGAGTAAGTCAAATCAGATTGGCACTGTGAATCAACTACAATCTGCTGCTTTTTTAAAGATCTGTAGGACATTGTGGCACACTCTATATCAAGAACAGTTTCTACTTAAGATTTCTGTGTATAGATAAACTTAATTTCTAGCCCCTAGCATTGGGATATTACTTTTATCTTTGTTGGTTCTCTGCTACAAGTTGGACCATAAGTCATAAGAAAGTGTCAAGCGAGTTATACTGCTCACACGTAAAAGAACAAAGATAAAAATTATCCCGATGCCACTCTTTAGTAGATGGAGGTTAGATGGTTCCTTGGTTTTATTACTTGTCATAATACACAACTTAGTATTTTGCTACTAGTCTATAATGTATTAACAGTAATTCAAATACCAGGGGTATTTCACTTCTGAGGTATTGCTTCAATGATAGTTAATATTAACTTCATTGATAAAAGATAATATTAGAACTATTAGCATAAACTTATGTTATAAAACAATAGTGTTACCACAGTTTTTTTGATAATATGATTCCATTACAGTTATGCATAACTATTAGTTAATTTTTTAATTCCTGTTCTCTCTGGTAAAAATGACTAACATTTGTCTAAATTTTTCAGTAAATGAAAAGCTCTGCAAAATGACAGTCTTTCCTCCAAAGAATTCACAAATTAAGTCAAGTCCTTTAGTTGACAGTATGTTTCCATATAGTTACAGCACTTCTAAGGAAGCTTAAGCAGCAGTCCAGGGAAAGCGTCGAAGAAAAGCGACCTCGATTATTAAAAGCCCTAAAAGAGGTAAGCTTAAAGACATTTTGTTGATAAATTATTTTTCTTGAAGGTGCCTACACAAAGCTCTGAAGTTCTTTAACAGAATGCATTTTGAACCAGGAACAATAAATATATTCACTTAACCTGCTGGTGGGACAAAGGAGTCAGAGTTCAGTCACCATTTGGCTGGGCAGATGATGTTTTAGTGAGGATTCACTGTATTAACCTAAATCCAAGATAAGTCTGAATTTAAAACACCCCCCAATAATTAGTTTCAATATATAGAAACATTCTAAATTCGTTATAATTTTCTGTGTATAGATTAATTATTGGTGGGTCATCTTAAATTCATTCTTCCTCCCTCCCCCCCTCCAACTGCAGTGGGGAAAACAGTGGTAGGGGGGCAGGTGGTAGCACAGCCTTATCCTTGTTCCTTGTCCCCCACCACTTGTAAAACTGCTGCCTCTCCTTTCACCCCCCCAACTGCCTGCATCCCTTCTCAGCTTCTGCCCTCCTACAGTCACTGCCTTCCCTGACCCCTAGCTATTGACCCTCTGGCTCTATCCCTGCTCCAAGGGGCAACAGCTCCAGCTGGGCACTAAAGCCAGAGCCTGGGTTGGAGCTGTTGCTGCCACTGCAGTAGCTGCTACCTGCCCCTGGCTGGAGTGCTGCTAGAGCCAGAGTTGGAGGGTAAGGGATGGGGAGGGGTAGAGGCTGTGGAGGGGGCAGGCAGCAGGGGGCACAAGGTCGGGGACAGAGAAGGGTGTGTGTGTGTGTGTGGGGGGGGGGAATGGGGGGTGTATAGGCATTAGCTACTAATGCTCATGCCAGAGTCATAGTTGGAGTCAGAGCTGCAGCAGCCACCCATGCATGTCCTCCCTGTCTGTCCATCCATCTTCCACACCACCAGCTTGTACTCACAAGGGGCCATTTTCTCCACTTTAAATGGGGATGAAAACCCTCATCTTGGATTCAGGTAAATACAGTATATTCTATCCTGGAATAAAAATTATATGTTCTTTACTTCTTTTGAAATAAGCTAAATGTCAATTTTATGTTAACGTTAAAGTGCCATTTGGTTTATCAATAAAAGGGATTAACATTATCTTTAATTTGACATGGTGCCCTATGCTAGTGATTGATTGCAATATCAGTTTGTACCCAAGGAGTTATTCTCAATTTGACAGAGTCCAGCGTGGTTTAGCATCTATTTTTTTTTTTTTACTATGTGTAACACCGGTTGCAAAACTGCTATTCCTTATTGCTGGTAACTTGGTCACATGCTCATTATTTCCAGCTGTCATGGTACAGTAAAAGCCGTGTTAATCGGCATTTTACTAACCAGAATAATCTATTAACTGGAATTTTCAATATCCCCTAATACAAATCCTCACTTTAGCAAACAGAATCTTTGCCGAGTCTATTCGGCACACGCATCAAATATTTATGTTTACATTAGTTACTGATGCTGCCGATGAAGGGCTCGCAGCAGTCTCTCTTAGTTGATATCCACATAGGTGGAGGGAGAGAAAAAATTTGGAGGGGGCTGAGTGGAGTAGGGCAGGCTGCCAGTGAGGGCTGGGGCCAGGGCAATGCCGGGCTCTTTGAGGTGGCCGTGCTGCTCTTCTGTCTTCCTTGATAGGTATAACTCTCAGATTACTGGAATTTTTAGATCACTGGCACCTACCCCTTACCCCACTCATGCCAGATAACAAAGCTTTTACTGTACTACAGTTACACAGCAAGTATTTCTTAATATTTTAGGATGCAAGTAATAGATATGATTGCCACACCAAAACTGTGATTGCAGTTTGAACAAAAGACAGAAAATACTGAACAGAAGTGCTGGTTCACATGTGACAGCTTCATTAAGAAATGACCCATGTTGTGAAATTGTTTGATCCCCTGATCTAGTTTTATTGGGTCACAATCTCATAATTTTGTTTTGTAGAACCCTGTCTCTGAGAAGGAGAAAAAGGAGTTCATTTTGGTTTTATGCCCAGTTAATTCCATGCATTGTACTGAAGCTGCCAAGAAAGTGCCAACTAGTTCCTCTCTAACTTGCAAAAAATTTATAGATAATTCTTCTCTTTCATCTTAGGGGAGGCAGTTTAGAGAATGACTCTCTTAATTGGACTCTGACATAGGAGCCTTTAGGATACAAAGGTTCCTCAACTATAGAATCTGTAATAGAAAACATAGTTTACATAAAAAGGAGCTTTTCTTCTGGGGGATTTCAGTGATGATGCCAATGTTTTCAAACAACGGGCATCCACCCTAATTGTATGAAATCTTAGTCTTCCTCTTAGATAACTGTTTCCTTCACACAAAGTGTGAAGGCTTTTTCTGAGTAGTGCAAACTCTTTTGTTCATATATCAGTCTTATCACAAGATACTATCTCTTTCTCTTCTGTCCTCCTTTCTGTCAGTTTTTCTTCCCCCAGCAGACAGAAACTGCCCAGTTTCAAATTGCTTCCACGAGCTGTTGTGAGAGCACTAGCTCTTCTAAAATACCCAAGGTGCTTTCAGTTTTCTGAGTGAATGATGTAAAAAAGTTTCAAAACTGTGGGGGATGAAATTAGGGTATTCCACTTCTATATAAATTGTAAATATATATTACTGAAATTTTCAGTGAGATAAGATTTTAACATTTTATATTAATTACACTTTTCTGCAGGAAGTAACAACATATAAGGAGATTTTCCAATATTTATATTTTATGTATTACTGATCCCTGAAAAATAGAAATGAGATTCCCTATAGAACTATATGGAGGTAGGTGGCCGCATAGGGTTAGTGAAGTAGTTCTAGCATTTCTCCTCTATGCTGAGACATGGTCTTCCTGGGAATTAATATCTGTCCTTCTTATATTGATATTAGAAATTGATAAATACTTCAGTTTGTTTTACAAAAATGAATACATTTAGTTTTCTTATGCCTCATTCAGATTTGGCAGAAAGCAAAATCAGTAAGAGTTGGGAGGTATATGTGTGTTAAAGAGTGAATTTTATGAACATATTAAAATATTTCCAGAAAGCAAAATATGAACTTTTAAATGTAGCTGAGACTTGACTTTACATTGCAATAATCTGATCAGAGAACAAACAGTACCACCTGGCTGGTACGTGTTCAATCAAAGCTAAGCAACACAGCTTGAATTTTTAGTGTTTGCTATTTACAGTCAATTGCTTTTGCCTAGTCTGCAGCTTGAGTTGTTGAAGTAACTTCAAATAAAAAAATAAATGATATGCTTGTAATCAGCAATACACCAGTACACAAAGTGAAAGAAACAAATGCATCATGTTATTCACTCTGATCTAGATTCAGAAATATTCATTTTAGTATGCCTGAGAAGCTAATATTAGAGGAAGGACTAGATCTCTTATTTGGTTATATATGCTTTTATTTAGCTTAGAAATTTTCTTTTTTTCCATGTCTTCCATAAAAGCTAACACTTGTCAGTTTGGCTAATATTCACTAATGATATATTCATATGTCTTCTCAGCTAGGTGACTTCTATCTAGAACTTCACTGGGATTTTCAAAGTTGGGGTAAGAATTATGCTATCTTTGCTATAAATAGTTATAAAGGAGTAGAATCTGTAATATCCCTTTCAATCACCAGTATGTTGTGGGGGGAGGGGGAGATCCCCTGAGGGTTCAAACTTTTACATCTTTGCAGAATCTAAATCTAGTGTGTGTATTGGAGTGTTAAAAGGTCTGGTAGTACACTGAAGAATTTTGTTCCCATTTGATCATATTTGGAGCTTGATTCCCCTCCCTAAAGTAGGTGAGAACAAATTGTACTAGTGACACCAGAGAAGGCTGCGGCGGGAGCAAGGAAATCTAAATCTTTAAAAACAGTTCAATCTAATCTGGGACTTACACTAATATATTTCAGTCATTATGATTATTATATATTGCTACAAGGCAGAGTTAAAGTGGTTCATGCACCCTAACTTCAGCATGTTTTGATTTCTTAAATTTCATTTTGACTCCAAATTTTCTGGGTTCATAAAGTTGGCTTTGGGTTAATTAAAGCATCCCTCCAATTTGCATTTTATGGTCTTAATTCTATTTTAACATTGTCTTCATCTAGCAACATAACTAGAACCAGGTCTGTATCTGTTTATATAGTCACAGCATTTATACTGTACCTTGCATTAAATTAATTTTTTACAATTATTTATAAATTTAACTGCAATTCTGTGATTTTTTTTTTGGTCAGAACTGAGAAGCTATCCTTATGCCCTGTAGAAGAACCATTTAAATAGCAAGAATATTTTGTGTTTAATGCTGGCCATATTTCATAGATTTTCATAGACATTAGGGCTGGAAGGGACCTCGGAAGATCGAGTCCAGCCCCCCGCCCAAAGGGCAGGACGTCAGCTGGGGTCATAGGATCCCAGCAAGATAAGCATCCAGTTTCATCTTGAAGGTGTTCAATGAAGGCGCTTGAACAACCTCCGGCGGCAGGCTGTTCCAGACCTTGGGGGCTCGGACAGTAAAGAAATTCTTCCTTATGTCCAGCCTGAAACGATCTTGTAGTAGTTTGTGACCATTCGTCCTCGTCATCCCTTGGGGCGCTCTGGTGAACAAACGTTCCCCTAGATACTGGTGATCACCCCTGATAAACTTGTAGGTGGCCATCAGATCACCCCTGAGCCTGCGCTTTTCCAGGCTAAAGAGCCCCAGGGCTCTCAGCCTGTCATCGTAGGGTCTGCTTCCCTGACCTCTGATCATGCGCGTGGCTCTTCTCTGGACTCTCTCAAGCTTCTCCACATCCTTTTTGAATTGTGGAGCCCAAAACTGGACGCAGTACTCCAGCTGCGGCCTCACTAAGGCCGAGTACAGGGGGAGAATGACGTCCCGGGATTTGCTTGAGAAGCATCTATGGATGCAAGCCAGCGTTTTGGTCGCTTTACTAGCCGCAGCATCGCATTGCAGGCTCATGTTCATCTTGTGGTCAATGACGACCCCCAAGTCTCTTTCTTCCATAGTGCTAACCAACATAGCACTGCTGAGCCTATAAGGATGCTGCGGGTTTTTTTTCCCAAGGTGGAGAACCTTGCATTTTGTGTCTGAATTAACTTTTTAGAAATCTTGAATTAGTATGATTGAATCTGGAGTTCAGTATTTTATATAATGAAACAAAAATATCCCAAATATCAAGTTTAATTTGCTCAGAAAGCTTTCATTTTATTACATTGAAATGGCTTTAATCAGCTATTAGATAAAAGTGCCCCACTAAAGTGCCTGATCTATACAGGGGAAACTCCAAGATTAAAGAAGCCACTGCACAGTGCACTTCTGGCACAAATTCCAGTAATCCCTAATTATAGGTTACACTTTTTCCCTGCATTTACACTTTTATTGCAAATGTAACTTATGAAAAGTATAATTTTCTGTTTACAGTACAGCAATACCTAATACCTAAGGCAAGTGAACCGCTTAGTATTTTATTAAACGGATATTGCTGAGGTAGTCTGTGCAGTATCTGGCTATATTTCTGTTTTAATCACTGTTTTTTCTTTTACAAATGCAGTGCCTTTACTTTCCCGAATTCTGCCTTCCGATGCGTGTAAAATATATAAACAAGGTATAAATATCAGGTAAGTATTGACTTGTAACAACTGTATCCTTGTTAAGTTACAGCAAAATGGGTATTATTGGAAACAGTAAATTCTGACAGCACAGACAAAATACCAGTTCAGTTTGAAGGCCATAGATAACCACACCAGTTCTTAGAGTTTGGTGAAACAGTGGGCTTTCATGGTGTCTTTATTTTCCTCCCCTTTTCTGAAGAGTTTAAATAGCATATTTTTCAATTATTGATTTTTTTTTTCTTTCCTTTTGGTCTTTTTCAAATCTCTGATTTCGTTTAATAGCGTAGAATGTCTGATTTTGTTTAGTAGTGTAGTGCATAGGTGCACATCAGCATTCCAAATACTTACATGGCTAGTTGTGAAAATTTTTAGATACCTTTAAAACAAATATTGTCATGTTTAAGTAATGCTTAAATTTTAGGGGAGTTTAAGAAGAAATGTTTATTTAAAAAAAATTAATGCCTAGAAGGATTAAGATATTGCTGTTTACTGTATTGAGGAGAACTTAATATCTATGGGGCATAATTGGGAGTATTACCCTTTTCTAATATCCTCAAATCTAAATGCTTGTATGATTCAGCACAGTAAAATCCTCGAAAAGCAACCCATGGAGTCTTTGGAATAAATGTTTTTTTTCTAATATTCTTTTTCACTAGAATGCAGCTTTCTGTTCTTGTAAGTGTTAAAGTTTTTCTTAGAAGTTGGCTTAGATAATGTTATTACTTAATGGGTGTGACAACTGTACATACTTCTCAAAAGTAACCGAGCAGAAATAAATAACTTAAATTCAGTTACATGGAGAATAATTATATTTATTTCTTACTGAATCAGTTTTGGGGATTTGAAGCAAATATATTCATTTTTATCTGACTGTACTTGCCTGCCATGATATTTCACTGAAATATGTAAACTGAATTATTTTTAATATTAAAATTTAAGTTGATATTGTTCAGAAATGTAGCTGTACCATAATTATGCTGTTGTAAGAATGTTAATGTAATTTTGCAGGGAACAAAAGGGAAAAGGAGGAAGAATAAATTCAACACACGTCATGTTTTCTTGGCTTTTTCCACCTCAGCTCTTTAATTAGCTGAGATTAGCTTTTGTTGGATTCAAGTGTCTATTCTGCTTAAGCTCCAAAATCAAGAAAATCAGGTTAATAAATAATTCAGAGGATTTATTCTGTAGAAACTGCTTCTCCCTTTAAAGCTTTTAACAGAGAAGAATGTTCTGACTTCTTGGGTCAGATTTCTCTGTGATAAGTCCAAGTCGGTTCTGTGCACATGCACCACTTGCCTTGATGGGAATGTGGAAATGAATATAAATCTAAATAGCCCCATGTTTGTTTTCTAGAATGAAAGTTTAATACATGTATAACTGCCTTAAAAATATTTTTTTAAGAATTACAGTTGTAACTGTACTAAACAAATGTAATTGCATTTGTATGCATCATTTACAAGCAGTTTGTATAAGAAATAGTTATTTTGGAGGCTGATCAAAGGAATTCTGTTAGGTATGTGTAGGGAGGAGACTTGACAGGTTAGTGTTTAATATGCCTATGCTGCTGAAAGTATAAAAACATATTAAAAATGCTGAGAGTAAAACTGACTAAAGCAAAACTCAGTCTTGGTCCTTTTCTTAATTTAGTTCAAATCCAGATATGATTAGTTCCCACTGATTTCAGTAAATGTGAACTTGTAATCCTACTTGTAAAGTAGGATTGCGTGTTCAGCGATCCTTGCTTGCTTTTAGTAATATATACCAGCTATGCCACTTGTTTAGACCGATTCCTAGTATATTTGCAGGCCATAGAAAATGAGTCTGATTCCTGATGGCCAACAATTATGAAGTCAAAATGATGAAGTGGCAAGTCATCTTTTAAATTTGTATTTGTAATTCCATTGTGTTAACTCTATGTGACAAGGGGGAAGCATTATATTTTAGCATGAAAATAATATCAACATATCCTGAAATATATTTGTAAAATGGGACTGAGTAGAATTGAATCCTATTCATTTTTAGTGGCAATAGTCAATAATTGTCTTAGCCAATATGCATTTATGTAATACGATTGTGTAATACGTTTACTGTATGTGCTGATTGGAAAAAATAGCATTTTGCTTGATAAAAGAACTCATTCATGTATTTTAATATTTCTGGATAACTTTTTTTTAAAGGTACTTTACCATTGGTTTGTTTCCACAGGCTTGACACAACTCTAATAGACTTTACTGACATGAAGTGCCAACGAGGGGATTTAAGCTTCATTTTTAATGGTGATGCAGCACCCTCTGAATCTTTTGTAGTTTTAGACAATGAACAAAAAGTTTACCAGCGAATACATCATGAGGTGAGAAGCTACATGTATGTAAAGACTAACTATAGTGAATGAGTTCCTAGTCATAAAATGTGCATTCTAATAAAAAGTCAGCTTCTGTGTATATTGGGTCAAATAATATATGGCAATGTGGTCAAGCAAGGCAATTGCTTGCCTGAATACAGACTCCTAATGAGGGGGAAAAAACAAAACAAATTTTTTTTTTTACTTTCTTCTGTCTTTCTTCATAGAAATGGGATTTTTTTACCAGAATTGTAAGCAATTCCTTACCTCAGAGCTGAAAGTTAACAATGAATGCTGTTTCTTTACCTTGCAAACTTTTTGAGTTTATGTTTCCATTGGTATAGGGGAGGATACTAAACTGTCTTTCAAAGGATACCGAACTATTTGAGAATAGTACAATCAATTATCAGCACATTTGCTGGCAGAGTTTCAGACATGTGTCTCTTTCCATAATACCAACTGTATAAGGCATACTGATGCTAATACTGTATAACCTTCTTTAATGATTCTAATATGGTAGCTTCCAGTAATGGTTAGTTCTTGAAACTTTTTTTAATTTGATAGGGAGGAAAAAATAATCAATTAAAGAATAAGAGATGTACTTCTGTAGTCTGGTATTTCAGTGTTCAGGGTTTTTTATTTTCTTTTAGGAATCTGAGATGGAAACGGAAGAAGAAGTTGACATTTTAATGAGCAGTGATATTTATTCAGCAACATTATCAACCAAATCAATTACCTTCACACGTGCCCAAACAGGATGGCTTTTCAGAGAAGATAAAACGGTAAATCTGCAACAAACTTTTCTTTTGTGACTGTTGAAAAATAGAATTTATAGAAAGCCAAGAAGAGAAAAGAGTGTTTATGTGTCTTTAACATTTAATATGTTAAATCTCATGTCTCCCAAGTGGTAAACCTGGAGTTGAGAGGGACTTTCAAGGTGATGGCTGAAGAAGAGACTCAGAAATTGCCAGATAGTAGAATCAGCATGAGGCAGAACAGAAAAGGGATTTTTAGAGTTTTGTTGAGCAAAGACAAAATTGAACCCCAAATGCTGTAGCCTGGGAATCTAGGAAATAATAAAAGAGTTAAAAAACTGAAGTAGGAATAGGGAAGAGGTAAATTCATGGAGTTTGGCTAATAAGGATTTCAGGTTGGTGGTATTATTTAAACATGTTTCTACATCTCCAGCGGAGTCAGTGCTTGGGTACCTACTAAAAAGATTAGATTCATAGATTCATAGATGTTAGGGTCGGAAGGGACCTCAATAGATCATCGAGTCCGACCCCCTGCATAAGCAGGAAAGAGTGCTGGGTCTAGATGACCCCAGCTAGATGCTCATCTAACCTCCTCTTGAAGACCCCCAGGGTAGGGGAGAGCACCACCTCCCTTGGGAGCCCGTTCCAGACCCTGGCCACTCGAACTGTGAAGAAGTTCTTCCTAATGTCCAATCTAAATCTGCTCTCTGCTAGCTTGTGGCCATTATTTCTTGTAACCCCCGGGGGCGCCTTGGTGAATAAATACTCACCAGTTCCCTTCTGTGCCCCCGTGATGAACTTATAGGCAGCCACAAGGTCGCCTCTCAACCTTCTCTTGCAGAGGCTGAAAAGATCCAGTTTCTCTAGTCTCTCCTCGTAGGGCTTGGTCTGCAGGCCCTTAACCATATGAGTGGCCCTTCTCTGGACCCTCTCCAGGTTATCCGCATCCCTCTTGAATTGCGGCGCCCAGAATTGCACGCAGTACTCCAACTGCGGTCTGACCAGCGCCCGATAGAGGGGAAGTATCACCTCCTTGGACCTATTCGTCATGCATCTGCTGATGCACGATAAAGTGCCATTGGCTTTTCTGATGGCTTCGTCACACTGCCGGCTCATGTTCAACTTGGAGTCCACTAGGACTCCAAGATCCCTTTCCACCTCTGTGCCACCCAGCAGGTCATTCCCTAGGCTGTAGGTGTGCTGGACATTTTTCCTCCCTAGGTGCAGCAAGCACTTTGCATTTCTCCTTGTTGAACTGCATTCTGTTGTTTTCTGCCCACTTGTCCAACCTGTCCAGATCTGCTTGCAGCTGTTCCCTGCCCTCTGGCGTGTCCACTTCTCCCCATAGCTTTGTGTCATCTGCAAACTTGGACAGAGTACATTTCACTCCCTCGTCCAAGTCACTGATGAAGACATTAAAGAGTATCTGTCCAAGGACTGAGCCCTGCGGGACCCCACTGCCCACACCCTTCCAGGTTGAAACTGACCCATCCACCACGACTCTCTGGGTGTGACCCTCCAGCCAATTCGCCACCCACCAGACTGTGTAGTCATCCAAGTCAGAGCCTCTTAACTTGTTCACCAGTATGGGGTGGGATACCGTATTGAAGGCCTTCCTGAAGTCTAAGTATACGACATCCACCCCTCCTCCTGTGTCCAGGCGTTTCGTAACCTGGTCATAAAAAGAAACTATATTGGTCAGGCACGATCTGCCTGCCACGAACCCGTGCTGATTTCCCCTCAGCATAATTTGTCCTGCCAGGCTCTCACAAATGTGAGCCTTGATAATTTTTTCAAAGTCTTTGCCAAGGATGGAGGTGAGACTGACAGGTCTATAGTTGCCCGGGTCCTCCTTCCTCCCCTTTTTGAAAATGGGGACCACGTTGGCCCTTTTCCAGTCCTCCGGGACTTGGCCCGTGCGCCACGAGCTTTCAAATATTCCCGCCAGTGGCTCTGCAATGATGTCGGCCAGTGCCTTCAGCACCCTCGGATGGAGCTCATCCGGGCCTGCCGACTTAAAGGCGTCCAGTTCTTCCAAGTGACTCTGCACCATTTCAGGGTCTACGCGTGGCAGTCTGGCGCCTTGCTGCTGCCTCTCTACAACCCCAGTGAGAGACTTGTCGTGCCCCTCACTTAGGAACACTGAGGCAAAGAACTCATGGAGGAGTTCAGCCTTGTCCCCCCTGTCCGTCACCAATTGTTTCTGCCCATTTAGCAGGGGTCCTATTGCTCTCTGGGCCTTCCTTTTACTCCCTATATATCTAAAAAACAATTTCTTGTTGTCTTTTACTTGGGTTGCCATCCTCAACTCCATGGTAGCTTTGGCCCGTCTAACTGCCTCCCTACAAGCATGAGCAGAGGAGGTATATTCATCTTTGGTGATCTTTCCCTGTTTCCACTTTTTATGTGCTCCCCTTTTGTCCCTTAGGCTGCCCTGGACAAAAGATGGAAGAGAATTAGCCAAAACAATCAGGGAAATTAGGCTTTTTCTGACCAAGACTCAAGAAATTCCAATTTTTAGTGTTCAAGGACATTTTATCAATTCTAGCAGTTGAAGCCAATTTGTTAAAGGTGTGATAGATATTTCAGTAAAATGTCTAATATATTATTTAGGCTATAGATTTGTCCAGGAAATGTGTTTTGGTCCCATATAACACAGATAACTTCTAGGATTTTTATTGTGTTTGCAGTTGTTGCTTGCCAGGCATTAATTGACCACTGGTCAACGGTAACCAACAGATCTCCTTGCTGAATTCATGTTTTTGTTGGTTGCATTATTAACTTACTTAAGAGTGTTCAGACAACCCACATGGACTTTTTTAGCATTTCATTGATAATTCAGCACCTTTACAGAAAGAAGAGTATGTAAAAGATGCAAGGTATAACTTTTTTCTTTCCAAGCTTCTTTTGTATATTCTCTTGGGATGACAAGTACCTTTGGATGATGCAGCAGAAAACTGTCTTTTGTTCACCAAAGATTGTCTCTTAAGAATCTGACTTCATGGGGGAGATATTGCAGGACAGAAAAGGCCAGCAATTTTAAGAAACTTATCTCTTCCCAGGTTCTTTAAGAATGGTTATCATTGGTGCTTTGCTACTCCAAAAGGAGTTCCCAAAAAGGAGTCCCCCTTTTCTTGGCATAAAATTGATCTGAGTAGAGCCAGCAAGCTGATACTGGCATTCTTGAAAACTCATCAGCACTTGGTTTGTTTTGTTTCTGTATACAGCAGCAGAAATTACTGGAAATGGTTTGATCTGTATCCTATTGCATAAGAATGAAAGCACTCAGAGATATAAGGAAGTAAAATTAAAATGCTGAAAGGAAGAATTTCTTAAGCCAAAGGAGCATTTACAGCAAATAGTTTAGGAGTTTTTAAAAGGTTAGATAAACTAACGCTGCTATACAAATGAGAATGAAAGCACATAGAGCCTGAAAAGAATGTTTTCTTCCTTATATAGATGTGCAAGCAGCTGTTTTGCAGCCGTTTTGACTGTCCTTAAAGTATTATGTGTTGCCACTCATACATTAGTTTGCATCATAAACAGGGTTGGGGGGATGTCATTTTATGGAATTTGAACTCTGGGTTCAAAAATAAATTGGATAGATATATAGATATAGATATCTATCTCCTAAGTTGAAACAATCAACCATTCAGGACCTCTCCAGACACAGAGTTAAAACAGATTTCCCAGGCAACTCTCAAAATAGCTCTTCAGGAAAAGATGACTTAATTAGAAGTTTCATGCTAATGGGAGTTCTGTCCCCAAAGGAGTCCATGCAGTAGCAGCACTTGCATTGATGTTATTGGGGAAGTGCAGTGCTAAGGCAAGCACTTGTACTTACATGCAACTTAAGTAAAACTTTTCATTTTTATACTTTTTTTCAATCAAACAATCATTTTAATATTTCAGTATACTTGACTTTTAAATGATTTTACTTGAAGATTTTGGAAATTGATCATTAATCTCAATTATCTTTCTTACAGGAAAGAGTAGGAAACTTTCTGGCAGACTTCTACTTGGTTAATGGACTTGTTTTAGAATCAAGGAAAAGGAGAGAACACCTTAGTGAAGAGGATATTCTTCGAAATAAGGCCATCATGGAAAGCCTGAGTAAAGGTGGTAACTTGATGGAACAAAATTTTGAGGTATAGTTAGCTTGTTCTCTACAGAATTGGCGCACACATCCTAAGCAGTGTTGTCTTTTCCCGTCTCAAACTGATTAACATGCACAGTGGAATATTAAATATAAACAGTGAAGTCATTTGATCTTTCTAGAGGGGTTTTTTCTGGTGGTAGCTGACTGAGAGTATTTTAGTATTCTCTTGGACAGGATTTTTTTTAATTCTGGTTTAGAATGCTCCTCTGAAGTGTCTTTTTGTCATTATTTTTCCCCTTTAGCTTACTTTACTGAAGGGACCTTCCAAATCTACCACAGTCTTCTCTCTGAATGATCTCCAATTTCAAGTACATTATCAGGCAAAGCCTGTAGATGCTTAGATACAGGGTTAGCCTTAAATTTAACAGGTGTAATCCTTCCTTCATCCTCTCCTGAGCTGACAGGTTATTCTCTAGTTAATTTAGAGTTGCTAATCTGATTTTTAATGCAATTTTAAATGTTTGAATGTACTACTGGTGTTTTACGTCTGTTTTCTACATAATATTTTTTGAACTTCAGTAATTTTCAAGAAAATTATACACGGTGCAATCCATCATAAAGAAGCTGTGGACTTAATTTTGACATTTTGAGAATTATATCCATATCTTCAGCGGATAGTTATTAATATGAGAAAAGTTTCATGAAGCACAAAACTTGCTAAAGAATATCTACTTGAAAAGTGTAGTGAAGAATAGTGAAGAATATCTACTTGAAAAGTGTAATGAAGAACAGATCTAATGATTCGTAAATGTTGAGCTTTTTTTAGTTTTGCTGCAGTCTTCCAATGTAAAATGACTGATGTTACAGTCATGCCTTCCTTTTTTTAAAAAGGTATTGGAATTACTTGCTCCTATCAACTTGTAATTTTAACAGTAAACTTGTCACAGTGAATTTGCTGCTTTGGGGGACTAGTTACGACAACCACTTGACTCCTGTCATCCTGATAGCGTGTACAAATTGCACAGAAATTAATGAAAAATATCTCTATTCCCTTCAACAAAAAATATACAAAGGGGGTAGTTGGAACATAGGTGGGGACCACTGTAATTCAGGCTCCAGTGGTGGGGAAAGTGGGCTCCCTGCAGGCTCACTGGAGCCAATTTCAGGAGCAGACTGTCCCACACCTCTGGCTGAGGGAGCCTGACATGGGACTGATTACTGTTGAACAGCAGCGTACAGGCTGTTCTTCAGCTGTTTTAAGAAAGTAAAGCTCACCACTTATTAAACAACAATAAGTTGTTTTTACTTAACTTAAGAAAAACTACCCTTGTGCATGAGATGGTCACCTTCTTCATCCACCGTAAGAGAGGGAAATCAGTCAGTAGGGTAGAAATCCTTGATTTTAGGAAAGCTGACTTCTACAAGCTTATGAGATTGGTTGGTGAGACTCGCGAGGAGGAGGAGGACCATGGTCCGATGGGGAAGGGAGTGCAAGAAGAGTGGTTGTTCCTCAAGGATATAATCCTTGGAGCACAAAGGACATTCATTTCCTTTTGAAAGAAAGGTAGCAAAAGGGCCAGGAGACCCCCTTGGCTCGATAGGGAAGTCATGGACATCCTGAAATTGACAAGAGAAGTGTATATGGGATGGAAGTCAGGAGTTACTACCATGGAGCAATAGCCCGCACCTGTAGGGAGCAGATTAGAAAAGCAAAGGCAGAAACCGAATTCAAATTGGCAGCTGGAATCAAGGACAATAAAAAGTCCTTCTTTAGATACGTAGGAAGTTAGAGAAAAAATAAGGGAAAAATAGGGCCCTGCTGAATGAAATGGGACCGCTATAATCGACATTCAGGAGAAAATCAAACTCCTAAACTAATACTTTGCATCAGTATTCCACCTGTCCAAGGGTGTGAGCCTGCTTGACAAGATATAAGATGATCAAGGTGTGGGGGTGATCACCCTCCCATAGTTGGTGAAGATCTTGTGGGGGAACACCTAGAGAGGCTGGATATCTACGAGTCAGCAGGACTGGATGAACTACACCCAAGAGTGCTGAAAGAATTGGCCAACATCATCGCCAATCATGACCTATGGCAAAGCTATTTTAGGACTTATGCTGCTAGGGGGAAGTCCCAGAAGACTGGAAGAGGGCCACTGTGGTGCCTATCTTCAAGAAAGCGAGAAAGGAGGACCCAGATAATTATAGGTCAGTCAGTTTGACCTCAATCCCTGGAAAAATCCTGGAAAAAATTATCAAAGACTCCATAATTGATAGGCTAACTGAAGGAAGTATTCGAAATGAAAACCAACATGGCTTCATTGCAGGCTGGTCATGCTTGACCAGTCTCATTTCCTTGTATAATCAGGTAACTCGCCACCTGGATAAGGGAAATAAGGCTGATGTCATATACTTGTATTTAAGAAAGGCGTTTGACTTTGTCTCCCACGATGTCCTCATGGTAAAATTGGAAAAATGCAGCCTCGACTACTTCACGGTCTGCTGGCTAACTGTTAGACCGAGGTAGGACCCAGAGAGTATTAATAGACGGAACTGAATCAACATTGCTAAAGGTGACCAGTGGTGTCTCCCAGTGTTCATTTCTTGGATCAGTGCTTTTCAACGTTTACATCAGTGATTTGGATTTGGTGTTAAAAACGTACTGGCAAAGTTCATGGATGACACCAAGTTATGGAAGAGTGTGGTCACACTTGAGGAGAGGCTGGGGATACTGGCTGACCTGGACAGGTTTGCAAGGTGGGCAGATCAAAACCTGATGATGTTTAACACAGAGAAATGTAACGTGCTCCATCTGGGGGGAAATAATCTGCAACACACTTACAGGCTCGGCGGTGCTACACTTGCAAGCACCACAGCTGAAAGAGATCTGGGGGTCATGATAGACCACAGAATGAACATGAGCCACCAATGTGATGCCATAGCTGGCAGAGTGAACAAAGCACTGGCATGCATCTACCAGTGTATCTCAAGTAAGACTAAGGATGTCATCCTCCCACTCTGCTCGGCCTTGGTGAGAGTGCAGCTGGAGTACTGCATCCAGTTCTGGGCACTGCACAGGAAGGATGTGGAGAAGCTTGAGAGAGTCCAAAGGAGAACCACACGCATGATTATAGAGGTCTGGAGAGCAGGTCATACGAGGAGAGGCTGAAGGACATGGACTCTGTTCAGCCTGGAGAAAAGAAGACTTAGAGGGGACTTCATGGAAGCCTATGAGTATGTACATCAAGGTCTGGGGAGCATCTGTTCACCAAGGCACCCCAAGGGAAGACAAGAACCAGTGGCCACAAACAGCTTGAAGATAGCTTCAGATTGGACTAAGGAGAAACTTATTTACGATTCAAGTGCCTAGGGTCTGGAACAGACTCCCCCCAGAGGTGGTACAATCACCTACCCTGGAGATCTTTAAAAGACGTCTTGATGTGCACCTTGCTGGGGCCAACTGATCCCAGCAGTCTTTTCTGCCCAAGTGCAGGGTGCTGGACCCAGTGATCTCATGAGGTTACTTCCAGCCCCTAACATCTGTGAGTCTATGGAAGGGAGAAATTCCTTTCTACTCCTGTGCAGCAGCAAAGCAAAGTGGGGCTTGGGAAGCCCCTGTGGTGGGGAGGGGGCATCTTTTGCCCTACACCTGGCTTTGGGGGTAGGCAGGCACCCAGCATACCTATGCCTGCAGCCTTTAGGGCGGAGGGTACTTACCTGCTCTGCTCTGATCCGAGCAGCTTTTAAACTCCCTACCAAAGTGGGGAATCTTAACAACTTGATTGGCTGAGTCCCAGCAGGGCCTCAGTCTGTACTAGGCTGCTTCTGGAAACATGTGGGACTTCCACAGTTTCTAGGGCTCTGCTGCCTACCTTCTCCATACTGCAGGTAAGTTTTGTGGTATATTTTTTAAAACTTTTTTCCCTGCTCTCCGTGTCCCCTGTGGTTTCAGGCCATTTCTGGCCAAATCATAGTTTTCTAGGTCTTCAGGAGCAACACTAAATTTTGGACTTTCCCCTGAAATCTCCTGAAGCCCAAATTACAGTGGTCCCTAAACGTAGTGGCCTCCAGTAGTCTGCTGAGAGGATACATAGGAAAGGACGAATAGTATTAGCGAGGACATAGTTTATTCAATTACTGAAATTACTATTTATTCTGGGGCCCCTTAAAAGTAATTTGTACTGGTCGTTCATGGCCATTGCAAAACTGTAACAAGAGTTTCAAAGAATAGGTTTCTAGTTCTTATTGCATGCTAAAAGTATAAGGTCAAGATTTTAAAAGTACATGTCCCAAATTAGGCAAGTCCATTTATGTGAATCAAAAAGAGGCTATATTTTCAAAAGCGCCAAGCACACAGCAGTGCCGGCTAACCTATATGAGATGTTATGGATCTGAAGTTGGGAAAATAAGTCTAAATACTCATTCACAACCAGGCAAGAACAAGCAATTATTTTCATGTTAAACAATTCCAAATTGTTTAGGTGTTCAGATAAATCAGTTGGAGACAAGTTCTCTTTAGAGTGTCTTTGTAGATATCGTTTTTAAAAGTGTAGCTCTTTTTTTTAAAGAGGCTAAATGTGTTTAAAAACATGGATATATGTATATCTGAAGTTTTATTCACAGTGATTTTTACAGCAACCTCACCATGTAAAGTATATACTTTATTTTTAATTAAAGACTTTTGAGGGTAGATAGAGGTAGTTAACCATGTTAGTCTGGACTCAAGTCAGGCGGGAGGCAGGGTAGACTTGATTTAGTTAGTCTACATAAGCTTTAATAATCAGCAGCTTATTTCGTCAGATACTAAGAATGAATTGCAGGAAGCAGAACTATATTACCATAAATCCATAAATAGAAAGTTGCGATTAGAATAAAAAGGATAGAGAAGAGGGAGAAAAAGAGGGGCACTGCTGGGGGAGGTCTGGTCCTACGAGAGAGAAACTAAGTAGCTAACTCATTGAGGAACATGGGGATTACAAAAATGAATCTAATTAATGGAATAAGAATCCATACTATGGTTTTAGACCATAGTTAACACAATCCAGTGTGGATGATTTCTTGTTCTGCAGTTTCCTGTACAAGTTGGTTTTTAAAATGGCATCGTTTAAAAACAGTTTCTTTGAGCTCAGTGATGATGGAATTTCCAGGGAGGTTAAGTCTTCTGCTACAGGCTTGTATGTCTTTCTGGAATTAATGTCAAGTCAATGCTCATTCATTCTTTAACATAGGGGTCTCCCCATCTGTCCAACGTAGACAGCAGAGAGGCACTGTAAGCAAGTGATAGCATATATGATATTGGTAGAGGTGCAGCTGAATGAATCTTAGATGTTATAATATGTGTTGCTTAATCCAGTGATGATGTGGACTTTGTGACAAGGAGGCATAGCTGCCATTTGGATCTGGAGCAAGGTCTAGTGCCTTGGTAGGAATAGGAGGTATGTAGTCTGTTGCTGAAGACATGCTGTTTGAGGTTGGGGGAGGAGGGGGGACTGTCTGTAAGCCAGAACAGGTTTGTCCCCCATGGCTACTTTGAGATGGTATTTTCCAGGCAGGGTTGGAGGTCATTAATGTGTCCAAGATGGTCAAACTGGGGGGCTGTAGGTGATATGGTTGTCCTTGTCTTGAGGCTGGTATTGTAACAGTGTGGAGTACTTTATTGATTTAGAGTGACTACAGTACTAAAATTGTATTTTAAGTGTAGGAATCCCTCCCAGCTCCAGATAGTTAAGGAGTATATCCCAGTCAGTAGGGTCAGAGTGGATACAGCTGCAATGTAGAGCTAGGCTGTAGATGATGGCCCTAGTAGTTTGTTTAGGGTGAGGTCTAGTTACGTGGAGGTAATTGTTGGTTTCGATACAGTGCAGTGGTATTATAGCCATTGTAAACTTTTATAGCAGTTTCCAAGAAATGAATTTGCTGGGTGCAGTATTTAGGAGTCAGTTTGGAGGGGTGGAAGTGGTTAAAGTCCTGATTGAGTTTCTCTAAAGAATTCCTTCCCATGTGTCCAAATGATCATCTCATCAGTGTATTTCAGCTATACTAATGTGATGAGAGGGCAGTTGCAGAGAAAGTAGACTTCAAGGTCTGTTTTAAATGCATTGACATACGGGAAGGCATACATGTGCCCATGGCAGTGTTGTTTGTTTGTAGATATAAAGAGTCTCCAAATCTGAAATAGTTGTGTGTGAGAACAAAGTGAGAGAGTACAATGGATATGGAGGCAGTCTCCTCATCAAGGGTGACTTTTTATAGCTTTTAATCGTCGTGGGAGATGTTGGTATACAAAGAAGTGACATCCCTGGTAGCTAAAGTAGCTAGAAGTTTTCCAGTGGAACCCACTTTTTCTAGGAAATCGGTGGTGTCTTTCAAGTAGCTGACAGCTCCTATGGCATATGGGAATAGGATAGAGTCAGTGTAGCTAGAAACTCCCTCCAAGATGATGCCAATGCGAGAAACAGTGTGGCGTCCTTGGTTGCCAGGTTTGTAGATCTTGGGCAATAAGTGAAAGTTGCTTGGCCTGGGGTTCTGGGAGGTGGAAGCCATGGTGGGTCTTGGTCAATTTGTAAAACTCCACGTTGGAGGTAGGTATTATCCAAAGAAAATCCTAGCACAGTAATTCTCAACAAAGGTGCTAGTGCACCTGGGGGTGCCACGAGTGGTACATCAGCCTTTGAAGGGTGCCATGAGGTATGAGGAGATAAGCAGATAGACACAGGCTTAGGCTCAGTCCATGCCTGGATGTTCTTCTGCCTGTACTGACTGGCCCCTCTGCAAGGGTACCACTTAATGCAGGAGTGCCTTAGGTTTAATGAGGGGTGGCTTACATCTTAAAAGTCTAAAAAGGTTGAGAACCAGTAACTTAACACTGCTACAGTCTCAGACTGGCTGTCAAGAATGAGTAATGAGAACACTGGCATTTCACACCATGGTCAGAAATGTGTTTGAAGCATTTTGAATTCCAGAGTGCTTCAAATTATCAGGCACACCCCTTTTATCCAAGTGCTTCAAGATGGCCTCAGCAGCATACCACAACACTGTTCTCCTTGCCCTGTTTACCTCTCAGCTTCTGATCTCCAGGGCTATGGATCGAAAGTACACATAAACCAGTATAAGTGTTCAGAAACCAGTTCATATCAGGAACACAATAGAAATTCAGTGCACGTAAACCACTTTCAAAATGGCCAAAACTGGTTTACGATAAACTTGGAGGGATGTAGTATCAGACTTAAACTGATTTAGGTTAAATCGGTTTATTGAACTTCTGTCCCAGATCCCCCTCCAGATTCAAGTTAACTCTGTCTCCCAGCATCCCAGGATGCTTTGCCTTGGCCCAAGCTGTCTGTTCCAGCCGAGCAGGGAGATAGATATGCTCTAGTATTCCCTGGTATCTGGCATGAGCCACTGCAGGCATGTGGCTGCATCTCTGGAATCAAAAGTGAATGTCTGTTCATTTGCTGATCAGTTCAATCTATGCAGGTTAGACTAACCTGGGAAGATTAAATGAATTCAGCTTCAGGCTTTTTGTCCATTTGTACTTAGCCCAGAGGTTCCTGAGAACAGATGCATGTACAGGCTTTTAAAATGATTGCCATCCTTGTGTTTTTGTTATTGGCTTTATTAAAATAAAGCTTGATGTGTTGGATTTGTTAGATATCTAAAATATATACTTACTTTGGATCGAAGGCTCTTTGGTGCAGTTCTTCTTCTGTTTGGACAGTACCTAACACTACCATAGTGTCCAACTTAATGTTTCAAGCTTAGTGAGCAAAGGGATAGTTGTCAGGGGGAGGAAGAACAGGAGGTAGAGATTATATGGAGCTGTTAAACTTGCATGGCTTCATACGGGCTGGAAGGAATACTGCTCGTTATAGATTTCAAAATGCAGTGCCTCTTGTATGGTACAGTACCCTGCAGTAATTCACTGTTATACAAATAATGACTTGTTTTCCTTAACAGCCTGTTAGACGACAGTCTCTTACTCCACCTCCACCCAACACAATTACATGGGAAGAGTACATATCAGCTGAAAATGGAAAGTAAGTATTTCCATTTTATTCTTCTTTTTCAACTGTAGATGTAGCTTATATCTTTATATCACTTATTGTTTCTGTATTTTCTTGCCTTGACCTGTAAAATATTTACACTTTTCTCTAGATTAGCATGAATCAAAAAGGGCATGAATTCTTTATCTGTAAGAATATGCTGCATATATAACTAATTGGACAGTACAATCAACAGAAAACATAACAGTATTTTAACTTTCATATTCTTCAATACCCAAAGCTCAAAATATAAAGATATTCTAAAAGTTTAAAGTCTGTTTCAAACTACTTCAGTACAGCTTTCTATCTACAACATTTATTTGACTTTTGCTTATGGTGGTAGTGTCAAATAAGTTGCAAAATTAAATATATAACTTGTGGCATGAGTCTTTATCTGTGTCCAAAAGAGGGCATTTCTGAAAAATGTCTATATGAAGCTTCTCAGCAGCCAAACCTTGTGTAAATTTATCTACCACCATGTCTTAGAAGTCAGTGCATCTTAACTATAGTCATTGAGCTAATTTTTCCCTAAGTGTTTTAGTTTGTGGATGCTGAAGTGTACTATGTTCTTCACAAAAAAACAGTGATTATGTAGTCCATGTTTCAGTTAATTTGTAGTCTTAATCTCAAGATACTATGTTAAGTAGCAAGAGTTACCAAACAGGGGGAGATGTTAAATAAAGCATATAATAGGTTATATGATAATCTTGATGGATTTTTAATTGCATTAGATCAAGGCTGTTCAACTCATGGCCCCAGGCCACATGCAGCCCATGAGGGGTAAATTTGTGGCCCTCAGGCTCCCACCTGGCTATCACTCCCCCCCATTGCTTTGGCTACAGCAGGATCTGGGATCTCTAGGCTCCCCCTCCTTCCTCCAGGGGGCAAGGTGCGGAGGTGCAGGGTGCTTTTGGTAATGAGGTTAGTGAGGTTTGGTGCTTGTTTGAAAGCTAGAATAGGAGAATCTCTTTAAGAATTGGGTCTTCTTTTAGTATGGGTTACAATTGTTTGAGGATTTTCCATGTAGGTTCTGGGGAGGGACTTGTCATAACCAGCGGTGTGCAATCCAGGGGGATTTTCCTTCTGTACTATAGCAATTCTTTACATGGTTTCTGGGTGGCTCTTTCAATAGTGTAATGCATCTCTCTGGAGGAGTGTCCTTGTTTTAAGTGAAAGCCTTTTTGAGATTCGTGAGATGGCAATCGCGGGTGTTCTCAGTGCAAATTCGGTGGTATCTGAGGGCTTGGCTGTATATTACAGCTCTCTTGGTGTGCTTAGGGTGATTGCTGGTTCTGTGCAGATATGTATGTTGGTCCGTGAGTTTCTTGTAGATGGTGGCCTGTATTTTACCATTCTGGATGGTGATCATCATGAAGTAACACCACTGACTCTTGAATTTACATCTTCACTGACTGGCTTTCTTGCATGCATACCAGCCTCTGGTTTCTTTACTATTCATTCTGTCTAGGAAGAGGACAGACTAATTGCAGATGTTTCCTCAGCCTGACAAAGGGTAGCTTTGACACCTGAAAGCTTGCAAAGAAGAATATTTTCAACTATTTGAGTTGGTTTAATGAAAAATATCAGATTTACCTATATACCATTAGGGCTGTCAATCGCAATTAACTCTCATGAATAATGCATTTATTTGATTTTTGCATTTATTTTTTGTTTAATGTGCGTTAATCACTTCTGGTGATGGGGGGGGTGGATGGAAAAAGCAGCCCCTCTCTCCTCACTGCTGCATGCCTGCCTGTGCTGAAAAAGCGGCCCCTCCCTGCCTAGCCACAGACACGCATGTATGTGTGCACACGCGCACACACACCTATACACTCAGGAGCTGGGTGCAGGTAAATGTATGGGGGGGAAGGGTTGGAGGGACAGGTCTTGGGGACTGTCTAGGGTTTGTGTACATCCAAAAATACAATTATGATAAATTGAGATTCTAGTATTGTTTAATTGCATGATTTAAAATTGCGATAAATCGCAACTGTTTTTTTAATCTCATGATTAATTACGGTTCTTTTTTTTAATTTTGACAGCCTTATATATATTCCTTGCCTTAACTAAAATCTAATTTTATTTCTGTAAAAGAAGCATCCCATTGAAATCAACTGTTTCTTTCTTTTCTTAAGAGCTCCTCATCTGGGTAGAGAACTGGTCTGCAAGGAAAGCAAGAAAACCTTTAAAGCCACAATAGCCATGAGCCAGGAATTTCCCTTAGGAATTGAATCGTAAGTGAAAATTACTAGCTATAAAAGTTGTTCTCTAATAAGCAGCAAAACTTCCTTGTGTCTTCATTCAGATGTTGCCAACTTAGAAATGTGAGTGAAAACATTGGCAAGCAAATTAACTTTTAACTTTACCAGTCACCCAACAGTTTTTTCAAAGCATACAGACACTTCAGCACTGTGTGAATATTTTGACAGAAATTGAAGTGTTTTCAAAGGCTAGTGTTTAAAAAAAAACAAAAAAAAGGCTCAGAGATCATTTAGCAATGTGTTTCTAGTCTTATGTTGCAAGATATCGCTAATAGTCCACATTTTAATGTTTTGGTATTTGTCGTGTGATTTTGGTAAAATCCCTCAGTAGCTCCATAAAAAATTAATTGCGGTTCCATCTTGAGGCTGAGTTGAGTTTTATGTTCAGGAGTTTTCAGGAGAGTTAGCCCAGCATACATCATGTGTAAGAGTCAAAGACAAGGTGAAGAGAGGATTTATTGTTATTATAAAGTATCTTCCCAGGTCATTTCTGTCCCTGTGGTAACTTAATGCAAGCTCTCTTCTAACTTACTGCCATGTTTCTTCTAAATATTGTGTGGAGCAAATGCTCCAAACACAGCATTTGAGGCCTTTGATCCACTTGGTATGTGATCTTGGGGTTCTGCTGAGATGACAAAGAAACCAACAGTTGATGGCAAATGATGGTGGGAGTGTGTCAGTGCTGTGACTGGAGAGAAAATGAAAGGGCATTCAGTAGGAGATCAGGAAATAGATGCTGTAAAAGGAAGTGGTGTGGACAGAATGAGTTTGAAGAAATGAATGTCTAGTTATTTGCTATTGAAAGAGTCTTTCTCCTCCCAACGCCCGCGGTGTATTGTAGTGCCTCTTGAATATGACTTCAGGAACAGTGTAGTTTGTCAGCAGTGGGCTAAAACTCACTTTCAGCCAAAGAGGTGTCTCCATTGAAGTTTGTTCATTCTTCTGAGACTACTGAGACATATCAACAAATTCACTGACTGAATAGGTTATGATATGGGATGATACTATTTTTGAAATTCATTCTCTTTGCTATGTTAACAATATGTCTATATGTTAGTAGTTTGTAGAAAATGGCTAGTGATAATACATGAAAGCTTGCAATTTAAGCATTGCAAGGCACATCTACATGTGTGCTTTAATGCTCAGTAGCCTGTTTTACCATGCATTAGAGTGTCATGTCAAAAACTGTGCTAATATGCTAATGCACAGTAAAATTAGGCTACTGTGCATTAGGGCAGCCTAATGCACATTTATTTATTACCTCACATTATAGGTACTAAATTTTATCCGCAATAGCAAAAGCACATTAATGAACGTGAAGACACGCCCACAGTAGTCTAAAGACTCCAAAATAGTGTTAGAATTTAAGTTGGAGGACCATTTTTGAGAATGGATGTTTGGTAATCGGTGGCATAATTTTTGGGTCTAGCCACTGGTGGCTTATCAGAGCTAGAAACAAGCACTTTTTGCTAATGCTAACATAATATGTATATGATAGTGTGGATTACTGAAAGCTGGACCTTGCTGTGTCACTGTCAGAGTAGCAGTGCTTTGTCATCACAGGACTAATAGCAAGTATTTAGACAACTAATTTTTAGTTCTTTATCTTCATTAGACACTGACTTACTGAGGGGAAAAAATTAAGCTGGTAAAAGAGAAACTCTCCTAATGAAAATTCACTTTCCTTTTCAGATTATTGAATGTTTTAGAAGTAATTGCACCCTTCAAGCACTTTAACAAACTTAGAGAATTTGTTCAGATGAAGCTTCCACCAGGCTTTCCTGTAAAGCTAGGTAAGATGACATTTTCAACTTCAGTTAGCTATCCCCATTTCCAAGAAGTGATTACATTTTGTGTAAGGAATTTAACGGAGTTTGTTTATTTTAAGGAAAGACGGTTCTCATTCACTGCATTAGGCTTTAGAGGAATATCATTGGGCCTTGGCAAATAGAAGAAATACTAGCTAGGACTAGTGACAGAATTAAGAATATGGCATCTGAGATGGAAAACAGCCACCAACCAAGAAAGCACTTCCCTTTTTACTAATCATCTGGAGTGTGAGTGAATAGCAGAAGCCCCTGACACAGTAACTCTGCAATCTTAATGTAGCCCTGGCAAACACCTTTTTAGTGACACCGCTGCGTAGTAGACTAATAATACTTCACAGTAGCATATTAGCAGTGTCTGTGCTGCAATACACTACTGCACAGTGTTATTAGACTACTGTGCCCACTGTATATTTCGTTTTCATTGCACCTCATGATTCATGTAGATCACCAGTGAACACCAAGTTTTAATTTCTAATTGTTGCCAACAGAAAAGAGGTAAAATACATTTACTCATTTTTTGTGCAATGACACTGATTTGTATAGCAAAAGGCTCTAACTTAAATAGTTCTTTTAAAAATTAAGCATTCTCACATATACCATCAAAAAGCATAGCCAACCAGTTAACAAATAGCAGCTGAGGTCCAAAAATAAACTTTCTCTGGTTTGTGTTTTTTATCTCTTCAGTTGGTTTGAATACACTAAACATTAACCTGTTACATGTGCACAAGTTCTGCACTATTCAGTAGAAACTACAGTAACTCTGAGGGCTGAATTTGCACTTGGTTTTTAAATTTGTGTAGGCTGTTTTTTACTTTAATTAAAATGTCTGCCATGCCTGCCTATAAAGCCTTTAACCAGAATCCTTAGCCAAAGCCTTTCTCATATTTAAAGTAGTCTATATCTGTGTTGTTTAACCAGTCTGATGACTCTGTTGCCCAAATGGAAATGGATTATGAAACACTTATGAAATAAGATTTTATAATACTGAGAATTTCCAGCTCAGCTTTTCTCATCTACTAGATTCCGATGCTTATTGAAGGCACCTGGAACTTGGTGCTCATCCAGACCAGATCTCTGGATTATCCTGAGATTAGTATGTTGTTCAGTTATTCATCTGTACAAAGAACACGGGGGGGAAAAGCACTCTTCCTGTTTTCTTGCATACTATGTGCCCCTAAGTAAGGGGCACACCTTGTTTTTGGCAGGCAGAATATAGGAAAACAGTTTTTTTCTAGAGCCATGGCCATTTTCATAGCATAGAGTAAGTTCTTCTGGAAACTTAGAGCATCCAGACAACTTGGCGTCCCATTGTCTGAGTGAGGCAGCAGGAACTTCCTAGTGTGGCAGGACGGCGACAAGTATAGGCCCCAGACCCTTGCAAGGATAGTAACAAGGCTGTTACTTTTTTACTGTAAATAATTCTCTATATAAGTTCTCACGAATAATAAAATTTTATTTCCATACCTCAAGCCTTATCAAGATACTCCAGACTGCATGTAGCCACTTGCTTGGCCTGAGCCAGCTTAGTTCAGGCATAAGCTACAGTGCTCAGCTAGTAGTGGCTGTGAAAGGTTTAACTCTGGCTCTGGTCTTGCTGCTTGCTTAGCCAGAAAAAAAAGTGGTAACCATTTTTACAGATATTCCAACTAACCAATTTTGGAGGGCTGATATCTGTGGGAAAGTTGCATGTGGTATGTGAGTAAATATGGTAACATTGGTTCATATGATAGACACCTGTGTCAAACATTAGACTCCTAATCTCTCTTTAAATGGTGCACTGTGCTACCTCTTTTTTCCTCTCTGAATTTGGTTGACTTCTGATAGTTTTCTCTAGCCCCTCCTTTTTTAAGCTTTTACAGCTTTTTTTTAATTTTGGTTGTACAAAATATTTAAATATAAAGTTAGGCTTCATGTTTTAAATAAACTAATAAGTCGGTATTAAAATATGAGTAACCTGTGTTTCTCTGCTTTCTCCTGTGCCATTCTGTGCACTGTCTAGACATACCTGTGTTTCCCACCATCACAGCCACTGTGACTTTTCAGGAGTTTCGCTATGATGAGTTTGATGAATCCATCTTCACTATTCCTGATGACTACAAGGAGGACCCCAGCCGTTTTCCGGATCTTTAATTTAACTGGAAAGTGAACTGTGAATAACAATACCAGCATACCACAGTGCAAGCAAGTGGATGCAAATAACCCACAGGCATATGTATAGGAGTGGGTCAGTATGGAAGGGATAAACTTTTAAAAATGATCTAGAAGAAAAGGGAACATACATTGAATGACTGATGTACTAAGATTCACTCTAATGGGCATCTAATCTAGTATCTGAATTACAGCAAGTCTCCTGATGTGTCATTTACACTTTTATACATCCAGTACTGCAAGCATGGTAGTCTGACACTTCAGTGACCCTAAGGATACTAAGAAGCTGTGAGGACTGTCATTTGTTTTTAAATTTTTTTACATTTTTTCTTGGTGATACAAAGAAGCACTTGGACCATTAGCATAAAAATTGAAATAGCTGGATATTAGCCCTTTAAAACATCCCACCTTACTTAAGATGATCTTATTATATTCTTTCAAGCGTTGTTTTCATAAATTGTAAACTATGTAACATTATGTATAGTTCAGTAATTTGAATGTTAGTTGAACGTATATTAGAGGGAATGCATTTTCTGTAGATGAATGAACCAAATGGTAACCATTAAACAATTGCATTTACATATTGCAATACACTTCAGAAATAGCATTCACTTTGCAGGGAATAAGGTACCTCCTTTAGCACCTTAGGGCACATCCATTATGGTGCTATCCATCTCCTTATCTGAACTGTCAATTTCTTCATTGAAAGTTGTTTTCTAATCTTCCTTTCATAGAATCTGCAAATATTATCTTTTTCATACTGGTTTGCAAAGTCCTTGCTGTGTTCATAATATGGTGTTGATGAGTATGTGTGGAGAGAGACTTCATCTGCCTAGAAATTGCATTACTTGGATAATTTTACACTTGGTTAGGAGATTGCTCCGTAATAGCTGCACATCACCTGGCCAGTCTTGTATTAATGTCCTCCAGCACACTGGAATATATTGGATGCATTAAGAGTTACTGCAAAAATAAGTTCAAACATTAGACTCCTAAGCAAAAACAAAATGAATTTCTTGAAAACCTAGTTTAAGTGTAGTGCACATTGAATAGAACTCATGGCAAAGGTTTTAAAATGTACACATTTTTCAAATACCTAGGAAATTTCCAGTTTTGTTTTCTTTCTCTTACCATGTAAGGAGTGTGTTCATTTTTAAAGATAGGTTTTAAAATCAGAAGTTACAGTATTCTGACTTTGGGGGGTTTATTTTTGTTCTGAGAGGTTCCAGTGTCCTAAATTTGAAGGTAATCTAGCTTTTTGTTTTGCTAGAAAGAATGTGTGAAAGGCTAATGGTGCTATTTGTTTGTATTAAGAAGCTGTGGTGTAAATGTATAAAAATGTAAATAATTTCAAAATTATATTCTCTGTGCACTGTAGTTAAACTACTACTACTCCTGGAAACCAACAGAGTGATTATCAATATTGATTATAATGACCATTGTCAATGGTTAGGAAAGGTAGCCAATCTTATTAGTCATGCAGACAATGAAATGAGATGGCTAAATCGTGATGCAATAACAGCCGACTTGTCAGCCACATCAATAGCAAGGGGAAATATTTAGAGTAGACTTCCAAAAAAGACTTTAGATTCCTGTCAGTCTGTATCAATCCAAAGAAGCTTCCCTTGAGAAATATAGTATGCACTCTATAAATGAGTGAGCCCTACTACATCATCTTGTGTAGTGAATGGACTGAAAATAGGAAATTAAGGATATGCCCTGTTCCAGTAGCAGGCTAAATTTGTAGACTGATAGGTACAAAATGGTTACTTTGAAGGCTGATTCTTGTGCACTGGAGAAACTGATTGCAATTTGTAAAGAAGGTAACAAAGGAAAAATAAGGAGGTAAATCAAAGGGAATTGTGATTTTTTTGCAGTTATTCCCAAAGTGCTCTACCAGTAAAAGATGCAGAATATTTAGTAGAAATGATAGGACTTGTTCTTCCAGGTAATTACAGATACCTAAGGATGTTTACGTCTTTAACATGAATATTAGTAATCTCATGCTTTCCCTTGGCATTCACTAAAATCCTTAGCAGGAAGAGGCCAGGGTCGTATGTACAGAGACTAAATTTCCTGTCAGCTCTGTGGGTCAGTGTTATGCTTCGGAGAGGTCCAGCATGGAGGGTGCTGCTGCTGTTTTGAACCATTTTATGGATGCATGGTTGGAATGCCTCAATATCCAGTGGTGTCAGTCCTTCCTTGGCCACATTTGGGAAGAACTAAAACTGTGGCCCTCACTAGTAAAGACACCACGCCATACCTAGGAACTGAAGTCTTTAGTGGTTGCAGACATTTTCAAATGGGACGTTTTTTCTAAATGGAGAATGGAAAAATGAATTAGCTGATCAAATCCTCATAGGATTACAAGGAAGGATCTATATGCTTTGGGTATTTAGAATTTGAAGGCAGGCTCATAATTTTCTGACATAGGAAGAGCTATTGTAGCCTGAGAGTTTCTATTGAAGGCAATCTAGCCACTGCTACAGATAAATTTGGATGATTTTTTAAAGTTAATTAGGCTCGAGATAAACTAGAGGATGCCAGACCTCTCAGCCTTCAGGAGTGAGCTCTGAGAAACTATCCCTAACCTATACTAGTGAACGTAAGATTCTGATTCAAAGGCCATTTCAAGTTTTTGGAAATATTCTTCTACAGACTTTGGTACAAATCCCTAAATTGTTTAAACCCTCTTCTGATGTGTTTAAATACACCACATCTTAAAACATACATCTAAGACTTTTTTAATGGATTTCTGTAGTAAAGTTATTTTCCACTTTGGGGAGTTACTACAACCAGGGACCAGGAAGAGTTAGTCGAATGTCTTACATTCTTCAGATAATCAAAATATACTGGTTCTTTACTCAAATGTTACTTTTTGTAACCAGTTTTTAGCCTATTTCAGAACAGCTGCAATAGTATGATTCCTTTTAATAGCCTCATTCTAAAATTAAATGAGAATTGGCATACTTTTGGTGATACTGTGAACTATAATTGGCCTGGACATATTTCCAGTGATGGAGTTTCAAAACATGGCTATTGAACTGTACCCATTTTTTTTAGAATAGGACTTCCTAAACAATGCACTTAAGTTTTGGCACGTAAGAGAACTTTCTTTTATATTAGTGATTTCTGTATTGAAACTGTCGGTGGCAGCGGGAATTTGATCCCTGCCTTGTACAGCTCTTTTGGGAGAAGCCCCTAGAATACATGCATCCATACTGGCACAATTTTTCCCCTGAGGTCATGTTTTGTTTGTGGGGACTTTTTTCTACTATACTGTTACAAAAGGCAGCTTTTCCAATTTATCTGGATCCCCCTGAGGAGTGCTTTGTCAGCACAGTATGCTGACACAGCATCTTCTACTTGGGCATAGCCTTAGTCTGCAGCTGTGCTGTGGGCAACATTGTCCTTTACAAAGATATCATGTTCTGTACATAGTCTGTCTTCTATAACAGGAATGATCAGGCAAAACTTTGGTTTCCCTTGTCCCCTCCAGCCCTTCCCAACACCTGGGGGGGAATTTGTTGCCCTGCAGAGTGACTGTCACATCTGCAGTCCTTTTACAGAGGCTGCCTCATCACTTCTGCATACCAAGAAGCATGTTGGCTTGAACATTTTTCAACTCGTACTTGCGTATGTAAAAAGATTGTTTTTATATTTCCACAAGATACACTGGAATATGAAAGACATTCAGATGATTTCTAAAATATGCAGAAGTCCTGGAAATACATCCCTCTTAGTTGGATCTCTCACCTGTAACTTAACAGCGACAGAAAAAGCAAAAAGTTAAACATTCAAACGTGATGGACGGTCAAAATTCAGAACGTTTAAAATGTAGAGATACAAGTTGCTTTTGATTCCATGTCATGGCTTTCAGTCAAGTTGGCAAAGATTTCAAGATCCCCCCTCTGGATAAGGGAGGAAATCTCTATATCAAGGTTGTTCAGTCTAAATGCTTTGATTTGTATGCCTTTTTTAAAAAACCCAGCAAAAAAGCTGTTTGATCTTGACATATTTCCCAGTTAGGGTTATGACCTTTTTAGGAGTAAAAAAAAAAAATTATTAAATGCACCCACTAATTTTATGTAAGCTGAAACAAGGGATTGTTTGTAAACCAATTCCTAGAATCGTTTCGTAACCAAACTCAGTTTTACTGGTCTTCCAAAACATTGCTTTAAATTTGTGGCAAAGGGAATGCATTTTTATTTTTCCTTCCAGGTAGCTGCTGTTCCAGTCACTGTATTCACTTTAACTGCAGTTCTTGACATATGTATTTAAATTGTTTGTTACAAAACAACTGGGGATATATTTGTGCTGGAAACCCACCTTGTTAAGTTGATATTCAAAGCATCTGTCAGTTTAAGTGTACTTGTTCTTGATTTTTAAATTCATGCAAGGATAATTACATTATTTAAATTGTATTAACAAATTTCCTGTAATGCTGCAGTTTCACATTTTACTTTCCTTCCAAACAGTTTGTACTCATCATGGAAACATTGTCACTTTTTGCATTTTACTATTCGTGTGGTCCATATTCTTAACTCACCTTCACTAATAGTAACTTTAGGTTGTATTATTTGTTAGAATAAAGACCAAAAGATGCTGTTTGATTCTGAAACTGCTCAAGATGTGAAAATTCAGTTCAACTCCAGATTATGTACATTGTAGGCATTTCTTACGTGTTGGAGCAAGGATTATGATTTGAGGAAAGGCTGGAGTGTTTCTGCAGGCACTCTGTCACATTTCTGCAAGGACATTTTATTGGTCAGTTTTTAAATAAAATCCTGAATTTTCAATATAACCCTGTCCATTCCCATCTCTCAAGTCATCTGAAATTGAAGCTGCAGCCTGTGTAGAAAAGCTTCTTTCATAATTGCACCTATACATGCTTGTGATAGTAAGTAGGCAGTCCTAATAGAAGTCAGTGTTTTTAGGATCAGATCTAAATACAACTTAGACAATTTTGAAAGTGCTGTGTATCTACTGCCTCTATTAAAATACTGGTCCTGTTACAACTAATGGACAATTTCCTGTTCTCTCAGTAGGGCTTTTCAGCTAGCATCTGATGTACATGAAATACAGTTTAAACATTTTCCCCCTCAAAGAATGTAATTGCATGTATGTAACATGTATGAATTTGTTACTTTTTAGGAAAAACATTTAAAACTGACACGAAGCAGGAAGGGGAGAACCTGCTTCTGATCTTTCATCCCCAGCACCAGATATAAAGCAGCACATAATAATTCTCAGATCATCCCACTGGTAATTTAGAGCCTAGGCCAAGATTGGTCACAAGACTAGGAAGTGATAAGTGTGTAGGAAATCAATAGCATCTGCAGAAATAAGTTCAAGCAATCTGACTGAAACTCTTACATGCCTCCAAGGACCTTGCTGCACTGTAAAAGCTTAAAATCTGAGCTCAGAATATACTTTATCTCATCCTCAGTATTTCTAAGAATGTTTTTGCTGGTGGTCTTCCAGCAGAGAACAGGGGAAAAACAGATGGTTTATAATAGGGCTATGGCAAAGCTTCAGTAGCCAATTCTATTTGGAGGAGATTCAGCCTGATTCAGTGGCCAAATCCAAATCGAATTGGGAGACCCACTAAAGGGGCCAAATCAATTTGACGCTGATTCGGAGATTTGGCCACAGGCTAAACAGGTAGCAGCCCTCAACCACACTGGACACAGCTGCCTCCAGCTGGTAAGTCTGTTGTGGGCAGAGGGGGGAGGGCAGATCAATGCACCCATAGCAAGGGAAGGCTGGGGCTGGGATAAGCTTCCCAGCCAAGGCAGGAGAGCTGCAGGACTTGGGGAGGGGGACTCCTGCCACTGCATGCCGCCACACACCACTGGTCCGGGAAGGCAGGGGAGTGGGCATGTGCCACTGGCTCTGCACAGGGCAGGCTGGGCCAAGCTGTACTCCAAGCTACCTCCAGCTGCAGCCCTGGGTCCGCCCGCCCTGCGGAGCACAGTGGAGCAGGAGCTATGGGGGGGGGGCTGCAGCCACCCTAAAATTCCCTATAGCCCCTGCCACTGGCCCCTCCCTGATCCAGGTGCATGTGCCCACCGCCATGCCCTGCCACTGCTCACCCAGCCAGGGCAAAGTCATGGCTTGTCCTGAAGGTGCAAGGAGGCTGGAATAGCTTCCATCACTGTGCACTGCTTGTCTGAGGCCCTGCAGTGGCACCATCCTGGCTGGGTGAGCAGCAGGGTACAGCCCCTGCTCTCAGCACCTTCCACTTGGAGTGGGATGTGCCTGTGTTGGGCATCCCCCCACCCCCGGCTGGACAAGCGGCAGCAGGGCAGAGCCCCCATTCCCAGCACCTTTTGCTGCCTGTCTGGAGCACAGCCCAGCTCAGCCCACCCCGCACAGATCCAGGGGCACAAACCCACTCCCATGCCCTCCCCCCTTGCAAGCCCTGCCTGAGCTGAGCAGCTTGTCCCAGTCTCAATCCCCACCCCTTCCCTCCCTCCTCTGCCCACCATGTACCAGCTGGAGGCAGCTGTCTAACACAGCCAAGGACTGCTGTCTGTTTAGTCTACGGCCAAATCTCTGAATTGATCCCGAGTCTTTGAATCTCATTTGGCCGAATCAAATCAGGACAGTGACTTGAATCACCAAATCAAATCACTGTCCTTCCGAAGCAGCTGAATTTGAATAGAATACTTGCCACTTCACCCAGGCCAAGTTTATAAACCTGCTTTAAAGCAGCAAAAAGTAACACATTTTAGCTTTTCCATATTACCAAAATGTACTCAAATATGTCTAGTTTTTTCCCCCCTCAAGTCAGCATGGGGGGAGCCCCTTAGATTTGCATACAAAGTACAGGGGTGGAGGGGGGCAGGTAGCTGCTGCAGCTCTGCCCCAGAGCCTGGCTTGGGGCCAGTCATACCCACTGATCAGCTTCTTGTCCCCCCTTTGCTAGTCAGGTGCAACTTGACTGTGGCTCAGGCTAGGTTCCCTCCTGGGCAAGTACAGGGAAACTCCATCCTCTGGCCAATTAGTAGTGCTGCTGCTACTGTTTAGCCCAGCAAGGGCTGAGCTTCCAAGTGCTGTGCTTCAGGACGGAACAGAGCCTAAGCAGTATCTGACAGGAACTGCCAGGGGAGGGGAGGTAAAGGCAGAGATTGTGGGGAGTTTGTTGGAGGGGGGAAGAGGCAGGACTAGGAGGAAGAGATGCAGAGACTGGGGGCAGTGAAAGGCAGGGAGTGGGCAGAGTGCTGTTCATGGCAGGGGGAACTTGACTACACCACCCCCACAACCACTGCTTTCCATAGAAATTAATTGATATTTAGAAGCTGACATTGCTATTTTCAACAGGAGATTAGAAAAAAGGAAATGTGGAATCGGTTGGCAAAGGTTTACCACATGCCGACTTCCAAACAGCAATTATGGAGGCATTTGATTGTTGCAGCTCACAGACTAAAATGTGCAGTACTCAAATCTCAGATGAAAAACTGACTTAGGAAGTAGCAGTTTATAAACCTCTTTTGTAAGGTGCCTCTTTTTGTATATACTTTCATACATATCAGGCCCATATTACTAGGTATGTGTACAAAACACCAACTACACTACCTGCTTAACAGTAATCTGTGTAGGGCAACTGGAATCTGCATCTGAAGACTGGCTCCTCACTTCCCCCATCTACTCAAAATTGCATTACATTACAAAACAGTAGAAAAGTAAGACTGTCCCTTATTTTCCAGAAAACTGGGATGCAGAGACTGTGTACATTCATAGGGTATGTGACAATCTTGGTGCATTACCAATGGTCTCCCCCTTGCATTCCCACTGCTAGCTAAATACAGAAGCAGGTAACTATATGGCATGTATCCTAGGGCATTAGTGATATTAACAGAATCCAAATATCAAGTTGTCTTGCTCTAGGTACTTGTACTTCCAAAACAGAATCCGGTCAGATTGCACAAGGTGCTCGTCCATGGAAACACAACTACACATTGCACGTTTCGTCTCGGTTACTAGAATTATCATTTTTTCACTCCACTAAAAAAGAGGCTAGGAGAGTCAATGGTATGACATAGACCTCTCTGTATTGAGAAAATACTGAAAACAGTTTTTAAAAAGTTACATTTCTACAAATTCTAAAAATGACACTGCATATCTAAATGGCAATTCCCACTTCAAAATTCCTGCAGGAAAATGACAGTTTAGAAACAATTGTGGTTAAACTTAGACTCAAATTACAAGCACCAGGTTTTAGTTTCACTTAGAAAACCTACTCATTTAAAACCAGCAAGTTGTTGCATCACATCAAACTCTTTAATAGGTTAGCTTTTAGAGTTGTGTAGCAGATACTCAAAGCTCTCCTCTCCTTACTGTTTCTGCTAGTCTTCCATTACCATTCTGGAGAAGATAAAAGATGAAAGTGTTTATATTTCAATGAAAATACATTTTTTTTTTTTTACAAATACATATTTTAAGTACTTATCCTATGATACTCTAGGGTCCCATTTAGGCGTATTCCCTTCATCCACAATTAAGGTAAAATAAAATAAGATACATGCTGCATTGAAATAGGCTTAACAGTTTTCTTCACTGCTTGTACACTAATTATAAAGAATGACTTTAAACTACGATCCTGTTGAAGTAGGTGAGTGAGGGGGGAAGGTCAACTCAATAAATGAGGTAATTTCATACATTCAATGGTGTAAATAAATACAACTACAGTTTTACAGGAACATGAGCATGAGTTTCAGGGTTTTATTATCAAAGTCTTGTAAAACAATTTCAGAAACTGTACATCAACATGGCACAGACTGTAGCCTACTTTTGTTTTTACCTGCACAAAAGTAATAGCTCCAAAAACTTCTGTAACTAAGAAAACAGCTTGCCTAACTACTTTGCATAACATGGAATCACTGTGTGCATAAGATTACTACTGCAGTGACAGTAAACACAAAATTTATTAGTTTATACAACTTGAGATCAAGTAAAAAGTACATTATCAAGTAGACTTGCTTTTAAAAGCATACAAAGGTCAATTTTAAAATGCACTACCTTTCTGCAATGTGTTTAGCTCATGAACAAGTAAAACCTAAAGTAAAAAACTGGGTTATGAAAACTGCACAAAGCAACCTCTAATGACTGGACACTAGGCAGGTGGAGATTCTGCATTACTACATTAGGAAATTTTACCTTCCCCCGCTTAAGAGAAGGAAAAGTTAGGAACCACCGAAGTATGCTACTCTTCACTGCCCAAGATGGCTTTGGGTAAAAAAGCCATCAAAAAGGTTAGTGCATTTTAACCTTGTCAAAGCCAAACAAAATCCACAAAAAACGTTCAGCCACATGGCCAAAAAAGATCATCTACCTAGATCAGAATGCTTATTTCCAGATGTAACAATCTTTTTCGTGTAGTCACACTTAAGACCTTTAGTAGATCCATCATATATCGTAGGATTTTTAGAACATTTAGGATGTTTCTGCCACAATTAACATGCAGTCAGTGCATTCCCTATACTGCTCTATTACTGCAATGAATCAAACTCTAGAAACACTATCATAAGTGAGCTGATTTACTAAAGGAGGAGATCATACAACATAAAAAACCCATGCCTGCTGTAGATGCATGCAGCTTTTCACTTTTGCTTGAAACAGTACCAAGTTAGTAAGAACCGCTTGGCTACCCAATCCCATTTGGCCATACAAGAATGGTTACCCATGGACCACTTTCTATAAAGCTTTTGATGTAAATTAATATCAGGAGCTTTACAACCATTAATAGTTTAGAGCTGTATACATCTAAATTTAGGATTAAACAAGTACAGCATAAAAGAATCACACAGGAATGACACTGATGCACGTCTGCAGCTGCATTCACAGCAAAGGCAACATTCAGTCACTCATATCCATGTCCTCTTCATGATGATCATCCCCATTTACTTTGGATTCTCTTGTTCCATCTCCACTTCCTTTATCCACTGGAGACTCTTTGATTTTGGGGGAAGCAGATTCGGCCACTTTTTTTTCCTCTTTTTTTTCTTTCTCGCTGTCATATCCTTGTTCTTCTTCATCATAATCCCTTGTAACCTGCTTTGCAGAGATGAAAAAAAAAAAAGTAAAATGTGCCTCAAGATTCTTAAGCAAAGTTCAATACTGTGTTAAATAGAGGCAGCATAGCCAAGCCATACTTTAAGCATACCTTTACATCTTTGTCACTCTCAGACTTTCTTTCTCGATCCTTCTCTTTGTCTTTGCTTTTTTTTTTCTTGCTTGTTGACCGTTCTCTCTCATCTCGGCTTCTCTCTTTTTCTTTATCCTTTTTCTTTTCCTTTTTATGTCTAGGACAAGAATACATTAAGAGATTGAGAAATATGAGCATACAGCTAAAATTACACTGAAGACTTTCACTGTAATCTAAACTTATACTCCACAAATACAATTGCAATCACAGAATCATAGAAAGTTAGGGCTGGAAGGGACCTCAGGAGGTCACATCTAGTCCAACCCCCTGCTTAAAGCAGGACCATCCCCAACTAAATCATCCCCACCAAAGCTTTGTCTAGCCAGGTTTGAAAAATTTCCAAGGATGGAGCTTCCACCACCGCTCTGTTCCAGTGTTTTACTACCCTCCTGAGAAAATCCTTCCTAATATCTAACCTAAATTTCTCTTGATGCAACTTAAGACCATTGCTCCTTGTTCTGTCATTTGCCACCACTGAAAACTGTTTAGCTCCATCCTCTTGTGAACCCCCCTTCAGGTAGTTGAAGGCTGGTATTAAGTCCCCTCTCGGTGTTCTCTTCTTTAAATTAAATAAGCCCAGTTCCCTCAGTCTTTCCTCATAAGTCATGTGCCCCAGCCTTCTCACCATTTTTGTCGCCCTCCGCTGGACTCTCTCCAATTTGTCCACATCCTTTCTGTAGTGGGGGGCCCAAAACTGAACACAGTACTCCAGATGTGGCCTCACCAGTGCTGAATAGAGGGGAATAATTACTTCCCTTGACCTACTGGCAACACACCTACCAATGCAGCCCAGTATGCCGCTAGCCTTCTTGGCAGCAAGGGCACACTGCTGGCTCATATTCAGCTTATTATCCACTGTCACCCCCAGGTCGTTTTTTGCAGAGCTGCTGCCCAGCCAGTCAGCCCCCAGCCTGTACCAGTGCATGGGATTGTTCTTTCCTCAGTGCAGGACTTTGCACTTGTCCTTGTTGAACCTCATGAGATTCCTTTTAGCCCAATCCTCCAATTTGTCTAGGTCCCTCTGAATCCTAGCCCTACCCTCCAGCGTATCTACTACTTCCCCCAGCTTGGTGGAATCTGCAGGCTTGCTGAAGGTGCACTCTATGCCAACTTCCAGGTCGTTGATGAAGACATTGAACAAAAACGGCCCCAGGACCGACCCCTGGGGCACTCCACTTGATACCAGCTACCAACTAGACATCGAACCATTTATTACTGTTCTCTGATCCTGATGCTAACCACCTTATGTGTATGGAAATTTTCCAAGTGGGACTGAATGAACCAGTTTATTTTCAAAAACCAATACCCCCCCCCACTCCATTCGCTAGTTTGAGAAACCAATCCAAAAATCAGGACCTCCATCTCTCACTGAAGCTATGGTGAAATGCAAGAAATTCCCTAAACTGGACTGCCTATAACTACATCTGCCACTGCTCTTCAAGAATTACAAGCATGCAGCATTTATTCCCCAGACATACCTTTGAAAGAGAGAGAGAGAGACATTAAATTCAGGGGCTTTCAGGCACACTGACCTTCTTGGAGATGGAGATCGGGACGGTTTTCTTTTAGGGGACCTTGGCTTTTTAGGTGACCTTGTTCCACTCCTGCTTCTTCTGCGCCGTCTTTCTCTATAGGCATTGAAGAGGAAGTGGTCCAAAACATATCAACGTTAATGCTCTAATAAACTACAACATTTCTATGGAGAACGTTTATACAGGCACTTATCTGAACTCTAAAGGAGCACTGCCCTACAAAGATGTCTGCTTGTTTTACTGTGAAGTAGTTTGTGATTAGGAGCACTACAAAGACAAGGCAGCTGTGGATATGAAGGGCAAGCTGTATTATGTTTATTTGCCCTGTCATTAAATAAAAATTTTCAGCTAAGATCCTATTACAGACTATTGTAGGTAGTGTAGCAGGAGTCAGATAAAGAGCTTGATTTTCAGCTATCAGGTAGAGTTTCTGCTCAATTGGAAAAGAGTTTTGACTTGTAAACACAAGTAATGAGCTCTAGAAGCATTTTAAAGAGTCTCACAAAAGCGAGTTCGTCTTGTACATTGAAAATAACCCAGAAGGCCTGAAAAGCTCAATATTCATTTTGCCATGCAAAGAGCAGAAATCTATTTTCAGTGTTAAAGTTGTAACTTCAAGTAAACTTAAGGGAAAAAAATTAAGTGCATCATACAGTAGAGAAAAGAATGGGATCATTGTGCTGATATACTTAAAAAGTGCTTATTTGAAACAATATTTTCCCCTTTGGCAGTGAGCAAAATAAGTGAGGGTCCATCTCTCATTTCAAACAATCACAACAAAGGATGAGAACCTGGGTTCTCAACCTTTCCAAGTCCAGCACCACTTGCTCAGTCTTATTTGTGCTAAAATTCATGTCTGAAAAACCACAGAGATGCCAGAGCCAGGGTCACCAGACAGTTGCTGGTATCAAGGCTATGGCACAAGACTGATTCTCCTCCCACTGGATACCACTACTTTTAAATGGGAGCTGCAAGTTAGTCTTAAAAGGGTCTAGTTTCACTGCAGTTTCTGTAAGCACCTTTGTATGCCTAGCTGAAGTGCTAATTCACAATTTATAGCAATGCTCCCTAGCAAATGAGTAATCTCCCCACTTTCTTTGAGAGGCTCAGCATTAGACATTGCCCAAACCAGGCTAATAACACTTCTTGCAGCAATACCATTATATCTTACACTGGAAACAGAACTAAGAAGCAAATTACTATACCTGCTTGTGCTTCTAGATCGTCTTGTTGTGCTGTAGCTTTTTGGTGGAGTTTTAGAACGTTTCTTTTCTTTCTCTTCCTTCTTTTTATCCCTTTAAGTGAATGAAATAAAGATTTTCAAAATCACTCAGGTTTTACAATTTTCAAGTGTGAAATGCATCCATATTTTGCACTTAAAACAATAGGAGCTTCTTATCCCCTATGAAAATGAAGTCATGTTTCTTTAGGTGCTAAACATTGGGCATTTACAGGGAAAACACAGACTTCATACAAAATTAACAAGGTATAGGAGTTAGCAAGTTCATTTTATCTCATCGTGTAAGTAACTATCAGAGTTCAGACTGCTAACTTGCAGCACTCTATTAGTAACAAGGTCATCAAATATTCCCAAGCAGCTGATTTTCTTTTGCTAAATTAATTTCATGTCCTTTTTACATTCAGAGGTTTCATGAGGGCATTACCTGGTTTTGGATGTGCTCCTAGATCTTCTGCTTCTCTCTCTCGAATGAGACCTCCTCCGCCTTGGACTTTTAGATCGCCGCCTGCTTCTTGACTTTGAATGGGACCTCCTCCTCGATCGGCTTCTTGATCGCCTAGTAACAGTACATTGACGGCAGAATTACAAATATAGATTTGACCCAAGACATACTATTTAGAAGCTATGTGTCAAATACTGATGCCACGTGCAGCAAAATGTTCAGATGATAGAGCATGTATGGTTAATGCCATTTCTGAGACAAGTTACAGAAAAAAATGGTGTCACAACTACATGAGGTGGATAAGCAACAGATACTTCAAACTGGGTGGCATTATTTGATTTAGTAAGCAAGCTTTCCTATAGTGGCTGAAAAACACTGACTGACCACAAAGGTTTGAGGAATAATCTGAAAATGATCAAGTGACTGCTGGTCACGTATTGCAGGAGGCATAATAGCAATACAGAAGAAACAGATACAGAATCAAGAGCCGGGAGGGGGGGGGGAAATAGTACTTGTTCATGTGTTCCAGGTACACTGGCAGACCGGTCAAAGACAAGCAGCAGCAATGCATTTCAGAGACTTAATGCAGGTTTATGGAAACAGTGAAGCAGTATGAAGAGATGGAGTAATGTGGAGAGGCACTGGACAGACTATTTTGGTACAAGGTCAGTCTGGAGGCCAAATATATGTAGTAACCATACGTTCCAGTTTTACAGGACAACGCAAGTATTTTTTGTCAGGACACCTGAAATATCCCAGCCTTACAACAGATTAACTGAAAAACGTTTTCAGAGGTTTGTTTTTTTGAAGACGTTCTAAACGAAATGCCATGAAACAGCATTCAGTGGAACAAACAGTGTTTGGAGTGAAGCCAAATGAGAGAGTAACACTTTTACTAAAGTTTTGCTTTTGGAGTGGTGGTGGGGGGGGAGAATTATCTACTCTGAAATAAGCACATGCCATTGTTGAATCAGAAATAGTATCAGCACACGTTTAAAAAAAAAAAAAAAAAAAAAGAATATGTCCCATCTCAAAAGTACATTGTTACAGAACTTCCAACTTCTCATTGCTGGTTTTGAAAATATGGTCACTTTAGAAAGGGGATGCAAAAATCTAGGCAAGTAATGACCAGGACCACTGGAATACTGAAGTAAAAATGAAAGAGAGGGCAGATTTAAAGTATCAGAACTCTGCAATATAAGGGAATCAGTATAGCGAATAAAAACATCGAGACTCATTGTGTTTGAGTTGCACTGATAGAAACTACTCATTTGCTTGGAACCAGATGTCAGCAGGCAACCCTATGCAGCTTTTGGAAGATGCCCATGCAGCTCCTTATGGCTCAATACAGTTTGAGTCTGTTATACAAAGTCATTTTCCAACTCAGGTTCCTAGCATGCTACAGAAGTTGGGCTTACTCGCACACCCCACACTGACCAACTATCAACCTTCTCTGTATGAGAAGAGCTTAGTTTTTAAAGGTAATTGGAATTATTATTTCAGACAGTTTGACTTGTTTACATTATCAAATCAATTTTACCTGTGCCTAGAAGAAGAAGGAGTTCTCCTCCGCCGCGATCGTGATCGTGATCTTGAATGTCTTCGTTTTTCATCTTTTTTATCTAGTGTTAAAATGGAAAAATGTTAATGCAAAAACAAAATAAAGCTGTTAGTTTTCAAGGAGATCCATAAGAGAAAAAACAACGGTGCTGACAAGACAAAGAAAAAGAAAGCCTACCGGGTTGCTATTTTTTATTTGTTCTTATCTCTTTATAGTAGAAATTTGGGTCCGTCATTCTGGTTCTCAGAAGATGTTACCGGAAGACTAGCAAATAACTAACACAGCTGTAACATGAAACCTTATTTGGCAAAGTGATTTTTCATCAAACTAATGAAGATTCAAGTTACATTGATACTAGTGTTGAAAGAAAAAAACTTTGATATTAAAGTTTCAACATCCTTGCTAATTCATTTGAAGCTAGGAAACCTCTCAATGCCATTTTTGGCTCCTTTATAGGAGTCTCTACAGCGAAAAAACCCCAACAATTAATAAGACCAGAGTTCATATTCTTGGAAGCACCTGATGTTTTTAACAAAAACTGGTAATAGAGTTCATCTTCAAAACCTAAGTTCTTTCCAAAACATGCATAAACTTATTCCTGTTTGTTCTCCAGCTTGCTCCACCCAGTGTCCAATCAACCAACCTAAAAGAGTGGTGCTCAACTTTTGGTCCACAGGCCAAGAAATTTGGTGGTGGGGGAGCAGTAGCAGTGTTAATTGCCAGGGTGGATACAAATCAACAATTAAAAAAATGGATTTTTATTTAAATAAGATTTTACTTTTATTTAGTTGCGGTTTTTTTGTATTTTTAAGATGCATTTTAAAAAAAGATAAACCTTTATATAAAGGTATTTTTAACTTAAAATATGTTAAAGCTCAAAGATATTATCATGGAATAGGGACTATAACTTCTAATTATATACAGTATATTTGAGACCATATATTCATGTAACCTTTTTAGAAAAGTTTTATAAATAGGTCACAACAGGCCATGGACTATATTAGGGGCCCAATCTTATGGGGTTCCCAGAAGCTCCTCTATAGATTAGTAAAAATTAAAGAACACCACTGAGCCCAATGCGACTCAGTGCTCAGTCTAGAAGATCCCATTAAGAATCTCTGTGATACTTAGTTTCAGTTCTCAAACTGTGGCTTTGTCTCTCCAGAGGTAACAACCTTGTTAACAGCAGTATACGGAAATGAGAGATAAAAGTTAACAGACCTGATTACCTACCCATGAGCCCTGTTGTCTCTGTTCAAGTTTGTGTGTACACAGTCAAGCCCTTACCTCTCTCTAAAAGTGCAAAGTTTCAAGAAGTTAAATGAATAGAGGATTTCTGGGGGTGGAGTAGATCTGGGCAAGGAGGAGGAGTCTAGAAATAAAAGCAAGGAGGGAGAGGCAGTAGAAACAAAAGAGAAACATTTTCAGCAGACTATTCCAGAAGTCTTGAGGGATAAGTTTGAGTATAGCCCCTCCAGTGATTTGAGATCTAGTGAGGGAATGGTATGGTAGAAGGGACACCTATCATGGCAGGCTTGCCAGGCTGTAAGAGACCCTGTTTGAGAATATTTTAATGAAGGTTATCATCAAACAACAAGAATGCACTTTTTGTAGAAAACAGTGATTAAATCGAAGTTTCCTGACCAGTGATTTAAAATAATTACACTCTGTTAATTACTCCCAGGCAATTATTGCTGCCACCACTGCTCCACTACAAAATTTCCAGACAGATAGGAGGCTGCCACAGTCCAGATGTTGTGGGCCCATGCACCAGACTGCATGGGTGGACAAACCCCACACATGGGAACTAGAGCATGGGACCAGAGACTGAACATCACTGGCCCAGAATAAGAAGTGTGCTTTAGCTGAACATTTGGTGAGTCAATGACATATTTTTATCTTCTACAGGAAAATAAAAACACTATACAGTACAAACTAATTCATAAACAATGAAGTATTAAATCATTTTGCACATTATAAATCTTTATCTATTATGTTGCCAAAAATTGTGATTAATAACAATACACTAATTTCACTTTTAAAAGTTCAATTACCTGGCTCTATAGCAGCAGAAATGAGTGACTGTGCTTCGCGTACTCTTTTCATAGCTTCCTCTATTTCTTTACTGGAGGTATCTGATTTCAGGCTGGGTGAGACAAGACCTGCAGCTACATGGTTCAACCTAGAACAAGCCATTATGTTAAAATAAAATTTCAAAATTCACTATTGTTGAATACAAAAATTTAGCACAAACCAGTCAGTTTGCAGCCTACCCAAAGCACTGAGGTGTCTTTGAAGGAATCTCAACTGAAAGTCATAATCTCCCTCTGGGTCTCCCTGCTGCTCAGAAACAAAGTACTGTGCCAGCCTTATGAGTCTATGTGACATGCACTGTATTGTCTCTCATACCACATGTACTTTTCCCCCTCAAAAAGCAGCCCCCTCCAAAAACTGGGGTGCATGTATTAAGCAGGGAAGCCAATTTTCTGGCCAGGATAGAAGCACCCTGCTTTGATTCCTGCTCCACAGTGCAGCAGCTGTTGCATTACTATGCAGGCAGCTGAGGAAATCAACTGATGTAATGGCTCACTGTTCTTCACTTCAAGGTGTTAACAATCATCTCTCCTTTGTAAGTTTCGATGTTCCACTAATCAAACTAGCCTTTCTTAGGGTAATCTTGCTGTCTGCTAGCTGCTCCTGGTCTCTTTTCTCCTATCTCAGAGCCTTGGAGACTATTTAGCTCTTTTCAAAATCACAAAATCTACCCATATAGACTAGTCTTCAGTAATGGCTAGGGTTCCAGCTTTACTGAAACAGGAAAAGAAGGGTAAGTCAGCTGAATATTAGGCTCCGTCATGTTTCTATGCAGCTCTCTTTTCTTCTTCATTCTGCCTTTCAAAAACAAGTATTATTTTATTGTGTATTATTTATTTTAGTGTATTTTATTCTGGTATTTATTTTAGTGTATTTTATTCTGGGGGTGTGTGTGTGTGCGCGGGTGTGTGTGCGCGTGTGTGTGTGCGCGTGTGTGTGTGCGCACAATAAATATGGTACTCATTGCCATACTGGTATAGCTATATCACAGGCCCCTCATCCTGCAAGCTGCTGATATAGTGTAGATTCTGAAAGCTGCTATGTACTGGCAGAGGTACAAGGCATCTTACTTTAGCATTTATTGCACCAATGTGCAAACAGCAAAAGGTTCCAAATCCTATTTTGAGCAGACTCCCATTACTAATGTCACTTTGTGTATTTTTGCAAAAGTAGGGGTCTTGAGGTTGAACAAGTGAAAGGGTAATTCCTCAGAGGACACAGTAAACAAACTGGAAGTGCTTCACCCATACAAGGAAGACCTCCATGTTAGCATCTTGTTCTCAGAAATTAGATTGGAGACTTGTAAAAATATGGCGGTATCTCCCACCCCTAAGTCACATAACTCTGTCCCTATGCTCTAAAACTGTGCCTGAAAAACATTTATGTAATGTCCTTAAAAACTTACACTGGACAAAATTCCCAAACTTCTCTATGTAGCCTGTTTTAGTGCTTAACTATAAAAATAGTTTGAAAGATCTAATATCTAACCTAAATCTCTGCTGCAAAATTGAATGCAAATTCCTACTTGCCCTCAGTGGACACAGACAGCAACTGATCACTGCCCTCTTTATAGCAACTTCTTACATAAATAGAAGACTCTTCATGACTTCTAGTCTTCTCTTCTCTATACCAAATAAACCCAGAATTCCTTCAAATTTTCTTAACAGGCACGTTTTCCAAATTTCTTATTCCTGGAGAGTCCAGAAAAGGGATGATATATACTCCCCAGATCCTTTTTTGCACATGTGCTGCTAAACCAGTTGCTCACCATTAAAATACTTGTGCATGTGATTTCTCTTTTCTAGAAAGATTTATTAAATATCATCAAGCTACTGATTCTGGACTATTTCTCAAATTTAGCAATATCAAAACCCTAGTCACTCCCAGCTTCTTTTCAAACTGAATTTTCTACCACAACTATATTAGACAAGATGAGCCCCCTTACTGTACCTCATCCTCAACAGACAAAACCTCTGTTGTGGGCTTTGTAGAAAGACAATTTATCTCGCTCTATTTGGCTAGACCTAAGAAATGGGGTAAATACCAAGTAATATAAGATGATAACCCAAGATTAAGTGTACTGCAATATAACAAGTTGAAGATACCAGTAATCTTAGTATATTATCAATAATATTAGTAATCTTACTTTGGATCCACTGTGCTCATAAGTTTTAATAGCTGATCTGCTGCAAGAGACTGAAAAATATAAAACCATATTTAGAAGCGTGCTCAAGAAATATGCATTCTAAACATGCTCGAATATACATGGAACAAGCAAGAGCATGAACTGCTTATGGTTGAAAAAAGCCTCAGGCATTAATATGCCCTCGTTCCGTTTTGAAATCCTTGTTTCAGCAAGATATGCTGACTGTTCCTTCTCAGAAGATAGCCATTTCTCCAGGAAGACCACATAACCCTTAAGTGCTTTCCTTTTAACATGCCAGTTAGGACATCGGCAGCCACTTCATTTCTGGCACTACAAGCACATTTGTAGCGCTACCAAAAACTAGTGGACAGACATGCATACCATCTGTAGACTGTAGTACAACCAAAATGGCAGATTTGCAACAAGTGTTCCTTTTGCAAAAAGGATCTTCTATAGTACTAAGTCCTTTTGCAGCCCCATATGCAATGGCTGTCTATTTGCATGTAGTACTAGTCTTCTTGGTCCTCCAACACCCCACAGTCCTCTACTCACTCTCTCTGCCTCCTCCAACCTATTGCTAGTGTTCTTCCAGCTGCTGCTAGTGTTCTTGCAGCAGCAGCACTGGCAGGAACAGGTGCCACTGCTGCCACCACTGAGGGGGCACACCACCTGTTGCTAATGGCAGCAGCCACAAGGTGCACCTGGTTCGCGCAAGGCCATGGAAGCTCTTCCCACTGCCACAACTCCTGCTGGATTAGCGGGAAAATCTTCTGCTCCTCTAGTGACAGCAGCAGCAGGAAGAGTTCACTGAGAGGTTCCCCTGGGGGTAGGAAGAGCAAAACAGCAGCCCCCTAGCTGGAGAGCATGCCTCTGAGATGATTTTTGTAGCTCTCCACCCATGGTTTAAAACATCTGTCTACCCCCTTAAGTTCATTTTTGTAAAGCACTTTATAGTGCTATAAAAATGAATGTCCATACCCTTAATGAATGTCCATACCATTATTAGCATCTTTCCAGGAAGGAATCAAGACACTTTTCTCAACCGTTCATAGTGTCTATAAATTATGTCCTTATGGTTTAATAAGACACTGATTTGGCACAGATATCTCTAAGACACATACTTAGAGCAAGGAATGAGACGGGAACTGTTTTGGTAGTGTATCAACTAATCTAGAAATTAAGACTTTTCTGTTCTTAGAAAAAAATCCAGGTCACACAAACCTGTACTTAAGGCTGCTTGCTAGACTTGGCATATTAACAGCCAGTATTATTGCCTTCCTAATTCATTCCCATAGGTAATGCTTGCTGAACTGACAAACCATACAAGCTGCACTGCCATCAGCCTGATAAGCCACCAGAAAGAAAAACAGCTTCAAAGTTATATAGTTACAATGGTTTAACTTCTGTTTGTAAAAATATGTCATTATGATCAACATATTCATTTTTGTTGTAAGATCTAAAGACAGCACACAATGAAACTATCTAAATCAAGGTTATCAAATTCATGTGGGCCCATGTGCAGCATGCAGCCAGCATAGGGCATATGCTGCATGAGGAGTATAATACAGTATGCTAGACAGGCCTTGCATGCTGGATCCAGCATACATGGCCTGTCTGTGAGCCCGATCTGCACTAGCACCAGAACCAGCATGCAGAACTGCTCTAGCATACAAGCTGACAGTGATGACACATTGAGTCAACATAAGATCCATTACACAAGTGCTACTTAGGATGATTATTTATGAATTTTCCCACCTATTTCCATAAAAGCACTGTTTCAGAAACTCTACAATATCATCAGAAACCTGCATGATCTTTCCAAATCTATGGATTTAAAAAGCCATCTGTAATCCTTGGATGGAATGTTATTATGTTCAGAACATGTTAGTGCTGCTCTACCAATGAAATATTTTTTCAATATTTTCCCCCATTAATTTATTATCTGACATGTTAAAGTCTAGTAGAGCTAGCTCAATGCTACATAGCAACCTATATTGTACAGGCCAGATCTGGACCACAGAGCCATTCAGTTTGGCCTGTAAATATGTAGCTTTGGTGACATTTGTTCTCCCCAACCCGGGAAAAATTGCTGGCTGGAGCTGGGTCCCAGAACCTGCCCCAACCCAAACTGGGTCATTCTAGTCCGTAGCCTGAAAAGGTTGCTGACCAGTGTTATACACCATTTGAAGACTGTGCTCTAAGCCCTCAACGGTCTCTTGGTATAGCAATGTTTTTGTAGCACCTATTCAGAATTACATGTGGTTAGTCCAGATCTTGAATCAGTGACTTAACACAACAGTGAATATTGGGTACTCCATGATGATGAGATCCTAAGTCTGCCAGATACATTACATAAAACAGTGAATTTTATACCTGAGAGTTTAAGTTTGCTCCAGGAAGACCAAGTGCAGCTAGGGCAGGATCAAGAGCAGGAGCTCCCAAAGCAGCTAAAGGAACAGCACCAATCTGTAACATACACAATGGTACAATTAACATCTATCATCCAAGATATTATATGGATTCCTAACTAAAACTCAAAACACGACTCCATATATGGCAAATCCTTTCACAAGAAGGTCACTAAGAGCACCCTGTGTTTCTTTTAAACATAAATTTGCAAAATGAGAAATATCAAAGTTTCTACTCAAGGTATTCAAGACATTATTTCCTCCAGTCCCCCCTGAGAATGGGAGGGGGAACCAGGGAAAGTTTTGTCTATTATATTCAAAAACATTTAAAAGGTAACAATCTGTGTCAGAAAGTTACTCTAAAATTTTACTGTAGGGTTTCAATACGTTTTTTGTATTGATTTCTAAGCGAGTAGTTTATATTTAAAAGTTAAAACAACTCATAGCGAGCACTGCAAACTGACATTTCTTTCCTCCTCATTCATCATTCTCAATACAAGGTTCTGTATGTCTCCATAAATGCATCTTGTCAGTAGGTTTTGACTGGTGAGGGATTATAGTTTAGTGAACAATTATGTAGCTGCCATGCAACAACCTCACACCCTATAACTAACAATTTGCAGCAATTTTAGAAGTAAAAATCAATTAAAAAAAGACAGAAGAAATTATTTTTCTTTTTAATGAAACAAGCCTATGATTTAACATACTCAGTAAATGTATTCCCTGTCCAAGTATGCGCCTTAACTCCAGCTTAAAATAACCACATAAAAATGCATGCACTTAAATCTCTAAATATAATTCTATGCAAAGATAAACTCAAATTTTAAAGGAGCCTGATAGAGTTAAGACTCCTAAGTCCTACTGACAGGCAATAGCAGCTTGGGTGCTATGGATTTAAAAAGGAATCTAAGAGTTAGGCACCATTACACTTTCCAATGATGTTATACATACTTGTACTAAGCTAATTCCACAGTAAAGCATATTTCAAACTGTGCTGGAAGAAACTAATGCTTCAAGTGATACTTGTACCTATAGTCAATTCTGTACACTAAGAGATTTGATAGTTTTAATGTAAAGAGACATAAAACTGAGAAACTGCTGCAATATAAAACTCTGGTAAGAGCATTAGAATAGTTTGGCACCAAGCACATCCTCTCCACGGCTAGAAATTATAAGATTTATACAGGTTATCAGAAACTGTACTGGAAGCATTGAGAATGATAAAAAAAATAAAAATGTCTTCTGCCTAGAAGCTTGTCATTCTAGCACCACACAGTTCAGCATGACAGATGACTGAAAGCACTGTAGATAAATATTTATAACTAAATCACTATGTCAATTAATTAAGCACGTGGCCAATTTTCTTCTTGCAAGCTCTACATATTTAAGCCAAGAAAGTATCAGCCAAGTAAGTTAGGGCATTTGTACACATGCTTGCACAGCAGTGCCGCTTTTAAAAGTGCCCAGTGCTTTGGCGCGTACATCTGTATAAATGGCAAAATGTGCATCAAGCTTGCATGTGGAGCAGACTCGATTAATCTAGCGCGGCTCGTTGGAGCAGACAAATGTATGTGCATAAATGCTGTTAAGGTCTGGCAGACTATAGATAAATATAGCGTTTGTATCACTCAAATCTAATATGAAAACCTACCTGAGAAAGTGGGTTGGGAGTAGGCAGGAGTCCACCTCCAGGCAGCAGACCTGCCACAGCATTAGCTGGTGCCAAGAGAGACAAAGCCTTAGTCTCATCAGGAATAACTCCTGCAGAGAAACAGCCTTGCATTAGAATGCATTCTATCTCATGGTCAGAAAATACACAAATACACCCAGAAAATGTCTCCCTGATAGACCACCTGAGTTTGTTGAAAGTACTTATGTTGGCTAAAATACAAAGCTTGATGTCTATTAATATTTATCATTAAATTTTATGTCAGAATGAAACTTCAATGTGTGAAAATTTGACTGTTCCTTTTTCTCTACAAATGGTTAAGTTTCTAGAGCAAAAAATAGCACAATACACACTACTTTTTTGTTAACACTGCCAAGATTTCATCACCTGTACTCGATTTTTAAGTCATGAACCAAACGTAAGCAAGCACAGTCGGTTCTCCAGGGGTGTGCTCTCAACTTTCAAAAGCTGTTTTATGAACAACGACTCGTGTCGGCTGCTTCACTATAAAGCACACAGAAAAATCAAGATACACAAGACAAAAAAAGTTTGATTTAGGGGTTAATAATATGGTACAGTTCACTATGATTTCTTTTACACCTACCACACAAATTTTGTAAAAATTAAGAGAAGGTAAGGAAATATTTTGCTGAATCAAGCGTAGGGCTTTTGCTGACTCATCAAATGAACATGAAAGTCTCTGCAGATCTCCAAATACACGCTGTGTATGTGTGGGTGGATGTGTATATACAGTACATTGTGGCACATTCCTTACCTGTGCAGTAAAATGCATATGTTCCAATATGTGCCATGTTTACTGTACCAAGGTTGCTACTACATACTGTCATTTCAGAAGAAACTTCCAGCCCAAACTCTTGTAGCCAACTAAGACAAGTGTCTGAGTTTACTACCTATTCTGCACATAGAACAAATCTTAAGGGTCCTACTATGAAACAAGTATTTATGTGGATAATTTGTATTCTATCCAACAGCAAAAGCCCTATACAGATGGATTAATCTGTTAATGTGCCCAAGCCCCCAAATGAGAGTTCAATAATACAATTTTACTATATATTTGCAAATACCAGTAGTGTTTCTGTAATACATATTAAGAAACTGCATCTCATCATAAAACATACAATATGTACAGGGCACTTAAGAGAAACTGGATAAGCTGCAGAAGAAAACTGTTGGGTGGTATTTTCAGCAGGGCCTGGTATATAGTTCAGGCTGAACCAGGGAAAAGAACTGTAAAACACAACAACAAAAAAGAAAAACCACTGTTAAATAAAGGTAATGGTTCCTTCCACCTATACTGAGAAGTGCCGATAATATAAACAAATGTATAATACACAGCACTGTTATCTTGCTTGGTCATTGAGCTGTCATCAATTTAGATACCAAAAGTTATGGAGGGAGAGGGGGGGAAAAAGGTCATTTAGATAAAGGGCATCAATGCAGTAATATATTAACATACCTACAGAGATTATGGGGTAATTTTGCATGCAAAATTATGTCTCGGAGGATATAAATTATATCTAAACATTTCAATTTATTGAGACTACAACATTTCTGGTATCTAAACACAAATCCTCTCAGACTTATCTCGAGACACCTCATAGAAGATCTGCATTCATTAAAAAAAATCATGCATTTGATCCTCTAAATTTTAAAAATATTTAGAATATATAAAACTACAATTTAAAAAAAAAAGCAATGAGGCCCCTCACCAGTTAATTTTCATGCGTCAAGAGTTTTTTTTTACTGCTGCTTTGTTAGAACCATGAAATACTGCATGAATGTGTAGAAGTGAAAGAAAAAGAAACAGACAAAAGAAACAAACATTAACCAAAGAACCTAAATAACCCCCCACAGCCACCTTTAATTTTTAAAGGTCCTTCAAAACTAGGAATATCACAGTGATAATTACAATTGATTCTAAACCTTACCGTAGACTTTACACAGAGCAACAGCCAACATGAAACGCCCATACATGCTAAAATTGGTGTGTGCTTGCAATAGAGGGGACTATCATATGTTCAGGGCAATAATTAACATTTTCTTTAGTAAAAGGGAACATTAACACAGAATATCACAATAAGAATTAAAGGGCCCCAGTTGAGCACAGTACTTAAGAGTGTCTAAAGCACATGAGCAATCTCAGTGATTTTAAGCACCTTGTTATTCTGTGCTTAAGTATCTCATTGAATTGGAACCCTAAGCATTGGGAGAATCAAGACTATATTCTACAGAGGTACAAAGGCAAAAAAATAAAGGACACGTTTAAGTAGAGAAGAGCAAGCTATTGTGATACACCATATAATTAGGCAAAGAACATTACAAGAGCTACAAACTGCTGCTCAGCCTACAAGAAACTCCTTTATCAAATTAGGCCCCCTAATATATTAGTGTATGCCAGGCTTGCATCATAGCATCTTTAGCATGCTCTGATCTGCAACTATGGGGCATGTGCCAGGTTTATCCACCATCAAGCACAATGGACAAAAAGTTATACTAACTAAGAGAAAAATCACATTACTTAGCGGTAACGTGTGGCAGTTTAACAATCTTAAATAGGGGGCCCATAGAATATTTAAATGCTACCAATACAAACGGACAGCATGCTTTAATATAGTCATTAAAAAAATGCAGAGATTCCTTTAAACTCCACTGCTTACTATAGCAAACAGGCTACAACTTTCGGAAGGTATTCTGTACACTGAAAAATAACTGAAGTACAAGTCATGTTGCAAATTCAGAAATCAATAATTAAGACTTACGTGCTTAATTTCTTTATAATTTTATTTTTAAGCCAAACCTGTTGCTCTGCCCTCATTAGAGAGCCACTAGAATTACGCTGCTTTGACAAAGATCTGACCACAGACCGTAAGGTTTATTACTATAATCTGATTTAAATTGCAGAGATTCTACTGTATTCATGAGACTTGAGAAAATTAATTATTTTTAAAGTAAATCAAGAAACAGCATATCTGAAATAAATTACTTCTGAAGTAAATCTAGAAGAGTTTAATAAGACTTCTGTAAGAAGTGTTCTCTTCTCAGCACATTAAGGTAAGTTCCAAAACCCCTGTTCATTGCCTTTCAAGTTACTGTAACACCCTAAAAATATAAAAGATAAAAAAAGAAAAGAAAAAAGAAAAAAAGAAAATGGAGTTAACAAGTGATTACACCAGGAAAACACTTGGGGACTTGAGTGCTTGCTGGCCTTTAGTTAATGTCTAGAATCCCCTGTAGCTGCAGAGGACCCACTGTTTTTCAGTCATCTGGAAGGGCTTTGCATTTGCCTTCTCCACTACAAAAATCACACACACAAATAACAGAGAGAAGAATTTATTATTTAGTGAAATTCTATCAAGTATAGCAAGGCTGAACAAGAAAACATGGAATAAATCTAATACCCAGTGCCCATTTGGCACCTTTTGGAAGATCTCACTTTCAGTTTATAGAACAATCATTCAAACCCCTGGTATACTGGAATTTAGAGTGAGGGGGAGGGTTTCTTCAGAGATTCTCTCAACTAAATGAAGGATCAGGACATTGCAAAAAAAACCCTGCTAATCCACTTTCTCATTCACTCTCAAAAGAGAAAACTCTCATGAAGAGATTATGTAAAAGTGCAAGTGCTGAATAAGTCATCTTTCAGACAAAGTTTCTTATGCAAACAAGTATTTTAAATTATGGTGACGATGTCTTAAATGAATCAAGAGCATAATTTACAAATAATTCTGCTTAAATATCTAAAATTAAGATATTTCTTATAGAAAATATTGAGACAAATATTCCAGCTTCCACTGTGTTACTAAAAATAGGGTTCCTTTAATGCAGAGGCTAATGACAGTATACCAGGGGTTTCAAAATGTTAATAAATCTCAGATGTTTTGCATGCTACTAAACCTCACTCTACAGAATTATACTGAAGTAAAATGCCATCATATGATGGCTTCATAGGCCATTAAACAATTCACAAACCTTCTGCATATGGTACGACTATCAACGCTCTGTCAACGAATACAGTGTTTGTCAGATGCTGGGCCACAACTGCCGAGTCAGGATCATGGAACTTTACAAAACAGACACGTGATGAGACAGGCAAAGGAGAATCACTAAAAAAAGAAAGAAATGTGTTAGATATAAGGTTAACAAAAGCAAATTCATTTGCAGAATTGGTTGTTTTTATCCATTCACTGAATTTAGGACTAAAAAATTGTGGTCACTACAGAGTAGGTTTAAACCTACAAGCTGTAATAGGGATTTCAGTTTTGTATCTTCTCCTAGGAATCACAGTAACTGAAGATAAACTTATATTGACGAATCACAACCACAAGATGCAGAAGCAGGATGTTGGTAGCAGACCACATCCAAAAATTAATTAGCATGCATCAGTATGAAATTCCAGAGGCAGAGATCCAATACAGAATGTCTTGTCTGGACACATGAATCAAAGTACTCTCCTACTAGTACAAGATACTAGTATTCCCGGTACTCTCTTCCTTGATACAAGATCTCAAGACGCTTAAGATACAGGCCCCGTGATTTTATAAGAAGCATATTTTGCTCAGAAGTTAATTAGCAGATTGTTTACAAGAGGGAACAAAGATAAGATTCTTCTCAGTTTACACCAAGGAAAATCAGCTCTCATACGAGCTAGAAGTTTCAAGGCCCACGTAGAATGTGTTGCAGTAGCCAAGCCTTCAAACTGACAGAAATATGGTTTACAGCGAAAACCTGCAGACATGAGGCACAGTCAATGGTCAGAGTTAACAGGTAGCATAGCAAAGAACTACCACTGTATGAATGTCCAGAAACAGTAGTAAGACCAGTTCTTCAAGGTGCTTCTCTCTGGGTTGAATACAAGCCAGCTAGGCTTTCAATCAGAGCTCTCTTTAAAATAAGTGGAGAACAAGGTAACATTTTGTCAAGCAACAAACACGCAACTGAATTTAATATTAGCTTAACAGTGTTTGATTGTTCCACCTAACCCCTGATTACTGTAAACATAAAAGCCAAAGACCATCACACTCAAGAATATAACCATTACTATCAGAGCCAGAAAGAATATATCAGTAAGAACAGTAATGCAATTTGATGCATTTGAAGGCTCCAGCATTAGTAGTCCTATGCAATATATTTCTGATAATTTTCTCTTATAAAACAAGATCCAGGTATACAAAATATTCTTTACTTTTTTTTTTTCACTTCTTGCCCACATTATGAGTTCTGTAGAGCTCTCATTAGGGACACTAACATTTTTTTAAGAGATACTATGAGTTGTATACTTGGCAAACAGATAAATTCTATTTTGCAGTGTTATTAAGTCATAATATCTCTCCTAATCAGCATGAAGCATATTAAAGTACTGAATTTATATATTAAAAAAATATTTAAAATGAGGTTTGTTATTTAAATTATAATTTTAATTTTAAAAATAAAACTGGTAAAATTAAATTAAAATTAAATGAAATTTAATATAAAAGCTCTAAGCTAACTATAACCTCATACAACATTTATTTAAATGTCCTGAATCTGGAATGTTAACCTAAACATCTGTCAAAATGTTTAGTCTACATGCATTTTGTGTATTTCTGTATGACAGAATCAGGAGTACATCTAACTTCTGAAGTCAGGCTCAATAACATACAGAGCCTGACAACAGGATGAATCTTGTATTAATGGTTTGAGGTTCTAGGAGACCCAGGGGTTATACTATTGGGTGCAAGAGATTGAAGTCATCACAGGGATCAGGACCTCACTCTATGATGCACCATGGTTTAAGGCTGTTTTATTTATTAACATATTTTATATGTTATTGTACATTTAATTAACTATTAAGTTAATAACTGACATTTATTTAACAAAAACAAATGGGTAAACAAATAAATTAGCTAGTAAATAAGTAAACTTGGGGGGTATATATATATATATATATATATCATACTAAATAAAATTAATAAGAATCTGAAAATAACAAGTTACACCATTGCTTAAATAAATGCCTATGGGTAAGGTACCCCCCACTATGTAGCAAGAAAGTGCACCAAATCCTGGTATAAAGTTTCTATTTAACTGTAAAACAGTGCATTTTAATGGTTAAATTAACCAATGAGAATGAGTCTCTCTTTAAAAAAGAACTGAAGTACAAATAAAAACTTTGATTACAATAGACAGAATCATAGGAAGTTAAGGTTCGAAGGGACCTCGGCTTATCTAGTTCAAGCCCTCCTAAGATCATTTAAATTAAGGCCTTCCACTTGGTAATTTATGTCATTATATAAATTGACTTAGTTAAATCAATCTACCTGTTAAAATATAACCAAGTCTAACCTAGTCTAATAACTTTTTGTGATGAAACTGGTCTCTCTTCAGGAGAGTTTGACAGGACAAAGAGGCTTTATTTGAGAAGCTCTAAAACTGTGGTGCTCATCCCTTTTAGACTTAAGGCACCCCTCAAAAACTGAGTGAAAAGCTAAGCCTCACACCAAAAGCCAGGTGTCTGTCTCTCCTTTGGACTCCATGCCTCCTGTAATTGGGCCTAACGTCTTCCTGAAATGAAGCAAGGACACGAGGAGCTGGCGAGAAAGGGAAACTGAACATGAGTAGATGGGTGAGCAAGGAGATGGACCTGATGAAGAGTCAAAATGCATGTGAACACATCTAAATGGGGCGGGTGGGGGATGAGGGAAACTTGTATAAGGTGAGGCAAAAGAGTGAAGAATTAGCTCACCAGGGTGGGGCAAGGTCAGCGGTGCCCCTCTGCAGGGCAGAGCAGCTCACCAGGCTGGTGTGTGGCGGCAGCAGCTGCCAGGTGCGAGCTTCCCCTCCTCACAGAGGGGCACTGCTGTCCTTGCCCCGCCCTGGCCCTGCTCCTGGGAGGTGGTGAGACTCCATCCCCACCCACCTGCACGTACCCCCTAGGACCAGTTTAAGTACCCCCAGGGGTATGTATACCCCTGGTTGACAACCCCTGTTCCATAGCATAGCAATTAATGTCAGGGGCTGTAAGGCACTGACCAGAATTTGTGCAAATCACTCAACCTGCCCTGGTTGCATCTGTATAATAGTGACACTATTCCCCATATACAGAGAAGATGTAAAGATAAAATTAATGACTATTGGGCACTCAAACACAGCAACAGACTTATGACTTTTTAAACAAGTTAAATGTACTAAAAGGTGTTTCTGGCCTTCCTGGAGAAAAAAAAAATGAAGGTCTGTGGCATCTAAATGACTTCCTCAGCTATTAACAATTTAAAAAAACTCACAGTTCATAAAAAGTGTTTACCCGTTCCAATTATGAGCCCATTCTGTCTTCTTTGATACTCCAAATTTCATTACAAAGTGTCCAGTACAAAGCAAACACTAAAAGCAGGATACAGTGTTGAATATGTGAATTCACATCCAAAAAGGATGGGAAAATTTTCTTTTTCATGTGGGGGAAGTGTGGGGGGGGGTAGGAATATGACAGGAAGCATGTGGGGAGGGGGGCAGGAATATGACAGGACAGAGTTTTTCATGCAGAGGCATCTTTATTTTTAATAACAATTTGAAGCTCCGCCCAAAATAATTGGTATCTTTTCCTAAGAGACAAAAGAATAACAAACAAGAGTCGACATCAGGGCAGTCTGTCAAATGACCGGTCCAGCATATGGCTTGCTTCTTACACACAGACACAGATGTCGCATGCGGGGAGTATCCATGCTCCACACGAATGAAGCGTCATTACTTGGAACACCTTAACCTCTCACTAACTCCCGCTTCTACTTCTACTCGAGCAAAGGTGATTGACGCCTACTCCACGAAGGCCGCAGGCCCTGCTTTCTCGTGCATCGGCTGCTGGAAAATCAGTAACTGAATTTCCATTTGGCGGCACTATTTAAGACGGGGCGAGCACCCAAGCTGCAGGCCCCTCACAGCCTCTGGGCTCAGATGTTTCACCAGAAGCTGCAATGGGGTTTCCTAACAGCCGGTTCTCTCCCAATCGGCTCCAATCTCAACACCTCAGCAAACAAGCCCCCCGTGGGCCATCATCCCCACTGGAAGGGGCCCCAGTGGCTGTGGCCGGGTGGGCTGGAGGGGGGGAGACAGGCCTCGCTCTCCTAACAATGAAAAGCGCTGTCTCCGGGCTCGCTCCCACCTGTCCTGCTGCTTCGCAGGGCCCCTTTAGCAGGGCGGGCAGCACGCGGGCCGAGAGGGGCTTGCAGAAGCGCCGGGCTCGTGGCAGAGCGCGCGCAGGAGCCGCCAGCCCCTTGCGAAAGCCGCGAGCAGGAAGCAGCCGCGCACACGCTGGGGGTTGGGACGCCCCCTGCAGGCCAGACCCGGGCGCGCGGAGGAGGCCGGGCTCGGGGCGGCGCAGCCCGGCCTCAGGCAGGCGCGGGAGCGGAAGGGGGCGGGCCGCGGCCCCGCCGAGGGGGGGGGGCGCGGGGAGGCGGGGGGAGCCGTCTGCCGCGGGCCCGGAGGGGAGGAGCCGCGCTCCGCGGGACGGCGGCCGCACTCACTCGGGGGGGAAGAGGCGAAGCTCCTCGATCTTGCCCAAGAAGCCGAAGAGCGTCCGCATCTGCTCGGAGCTGGCGCTGGGGGAGACGTTGGTGACCTGGATCACGTCGGTGCCGCTGCTCGAGGCCATCGCGCTGCCGCCCGCTCCAACGCTACAAACACATCGGGGAGGGGGGGCGCGTTAGGGACCGGGCAGCCTCTGGCCGCTTCCCGCCGGCCGCGGGCCCGGGCCCCGCGCACAAAAACGCCTGCTGCCGAGTAGCAACCGCCGCCTGCCTCACCAGCCTGTCTGGGCCGCAGTATCCCACAAGCCCCCGCGGCCGTGCTCTGCGCAGGCGCGAGACGCAGCCCCGCTGGCCCTGCGCAGGCTCACACCCTGCGCGAATTCTACGTTAGCACGTAGCGCTCGCCGGGGCGCATGCGCAGTGCCTACGCCTGCCCCGGGGGACTCGCGGCGGAGCTGTTGCGCCTGCGCAGTCAGGTGGCTTGCGTGGGGCGGTGGACCTCAGCGCGTGCGTAGTACTGGTGCCCTCTGCGAGGAACAGGGCAGGCGGGCTGTTTCGTGGAAATGGCGTACGCGCCTGCGCGGGCCCGGCCCTGAGGCCTGCGCAGCCCGAGCTGCAGAGCGCGTGGCCCGGCCTAGCGTCTGCCGCCGTCTTCCCTACAGGGGCAAGCTGGCGCCTGAGGGCGCGGGCGGCAACGCACCGCCCTGAGCCCCCCGCGCTGCGCAGCCCCGGCCCCTGACGCGCCTCAGCGGGCTGGGTGGGTGCTGGGGGGGTTTCCTTGTCCAGCTGGCGCAGAAAGTAAACCTCACTCGTGGGCCGGCCTTGTTTCTACTGCAGGCCCTAAAAGACAACAAGCGAACACAGGCCTTCCGTCTCCCGTGGAAGTAGGGTTCGGCCCCTGGCCCAGGGCCAGAGATTTGTTAGCGTGTTGTTTAAATAACTACAAGTAAAACCTTTATTAACAAGGATCTGAAGCTCCTTGCAGATGTCTAGTGCTCTCCCTAAGCGTGTAGTTCAGTCAGGCCTCTGAAAAGTCAGAAATTATGTTAAATAACTGAAATAGCCAAAAATAAAAACCTTTGTTAACAAGGACTTAAGGCTCTGGAGCCCTTCCCAAGCGTGTAGTTCAGAGCCAGGCCTCTGAAAAGTTGAAAATTATGTTCAAGTACCAGCAAGGGGCAGGGATTGATTTCTTACAGTGATAATAGCTTTCATTGGACCAACCGTGTGGTTGGGATGAAGTTAGACAAGCTTTCTAATGCAAGACTTGCCTCATAATTTCTGGACCATCACAGCTATAACATCACTCTTGCACTGCCACTAAAGTACAAGTCAGTACAGTTTTCATTCTGTCCCCTGGAGTTAGGGGTATCTGTACGCATTTCACCTTATTTAGGTGACTGATAGAGGAATTAGTTGGAGCAGCTTGTCCAGGTGTCAGCTGTGAGGTGAGACGGTGGGGTTGGGTGTGTGCTCGAGAGAAGAGTGTCAGGATGATCCAGGATGTCTCCGTTTGCTGTGGGTTGTGTTAGCAGCAGTGTTCACAGGCCTTAAACCCCAGAGGGTTGTTGACAGTGAGGTGGATCTGAGAATGGCATACATATTTAAGTGAAAGCATATGTTAGCTGGGAAGTTACCTATACATGTGAAAGCGGTGTAAAGCTGAGCAGGAATCATACCCTTTCTCTGGAGTGGGGTCAGGGAGTTTGTTTTGTGAGCTATTGGAAATAACTTTATTCCGTAGGTTAAATACAAAGTTTTGCATTAGCAAAGAAAAGGCATTGGGCTGTTCTTAAAAGTAGTCACATCACATATCTTATTTTCTGAGTGATTTGCATTATCAGAAGAGAAGCCTGTAATAGGCATTTGGCAGCAGTGGTCAGAAAGAGGTTGCTCTGCAGGGTATGTTAAATCTGCCTGGTCTTCAGAAGTGTGTGTGTGATTGAACTTGGTGTTCTGGAAGAGTATGAATCATCACCTGGCAATTTTAATTCTGTATTATCCTTTTTTGTCAGTGAACCTCTTTTGTTAAAAAAGCTAAGAGAACTTTCTTTAGGAGTTAGTGGCCATTTGAACAACTGTAGTTATTGTGGGTTTGCAGTTGATGTGCTGTTGCGGCTAGCAAAAGATAAAGGCTGGTAGGTGATTTCTAAGGGGCCTTCTGGTTTCCAGTGACCTTTATTACAGTGAAATGGTGATAATGGCTGTGTTTTGAAACACTGGGAAAGTAGAGTTGCTGACAGAGCACAGAGGAAATTCCTGGACTTGTTCTATATCCAAATCTTGGCTTTATGTCCCCTTGTCAGTTATACTAACACAGTGTGTGAGAAGCCTGGTGCATTTCCAGTTTATCCTGCCTATCTGATAAGCCATTGATTGGCATTTTAGCAGCTGTTAGCTTCTTGATATCTGGCGCAAGTGTAATTTATTTTGTTTTAAGAAATACCATTTGGATCACCTGCTATAATGGGATTACAATTCCCCAAATGTATAAAGTGGATTACAGCAACATGACTGTAGTTTGTTCCCCAATGCCTTTGTGAACTTACAGTCCGTAGTTGTAGAAGTTCATTGACAAAAGTGCATCTTCTTTGAGTACCTCAGATCACATTAAGGTTTCTGCACATACACATGGTAGCCTGTAGTGCATAAATGCTTAATAAGACCTAATCTGAAGTGCATAATTATTTAATAATTGTTTTCAATATTGTCCAAAGGGACAATGGAGTGCCATGCATTAACTAAATTCAACTAAAATTAATTGGAACTGTCATAGCCATAGTTTGAACTCCATTCATGAACAAAAGAGGTTGATAAAATCTGTTATGTTTACAATGAGAGTTTGGGAGTTTTTGGAACCCCTTGCTTAAATAATCCCAAATTTAGATCAATGAACTCTTCTCCACATCAACAGGAGACACAGGAAATTGAACGTAATTAAGCATTAACCAAGTAAGCATTCAAATTTTGGAGCATCTTGAACTAGAAAGGCAAGGTTCTTTGAGTAGATGTGAAATCTTTTATTAGACCAACTGAGGAGAAGGAAAAAATTCTTGGCAAGCTTTTGGACACAGTCACCCTTCTTCAGGCATGGGGAGTCTCTGCTTATGCTTTGGGCTCCAGTGCTAAGGTAACTGGAATGCAACTTTACTGCTGCTGCAATATCTGTGTAAGTTTCACAGCAATGCATTACCATTATTTGACCAGGTCAACTGCTACATAATTATTTTAATTATATAGATATTGCTGGTGGTGGGATATTTTTAGAAATGTACTGTTATTGTGGTTACAATTCAAGGTGATCTGGGAAAAAAATCTATTATCTAGTAGTCCATAATACCATGTAGCTTCTTGCACATCGAGAAAACTTTTGATACTCAGCTAAGTGAGACTCATTCAGGAGGAAATCCTGCCCAGAGAATTACAATATTGCAAGGAATGTCTTAAAATCTCTGTCACTGCTATCTCAGAGTAGGGCAGAAGTATGGAGTCTAGCCCATTTTAAATTGTTCAGGTGCTAATTTAAGCAGCTACACCTGGATCTAATTCTTTTCAGTTTGCATTGCCCCATTTAAATCAGGGGGACAACCCTAAATTACATACTGGGCATCTGCTTTCATGCTGAGGTCTTATGCTGTAGGCAAAGCAATCTCTGTCTCCGGGTACTGTGACAAGGAGTGCTCCTTGCTGGGGAGAACAAGCCTTTAGGCACAGTACTCCTCTGCTATTGTGGAATAGCTTTTAAGCCATTGTAGCTGAATCTGGTTCCAGAAGGTCCACCTGAGCAGCAACACCACAGTCCCTGCTCAGGTAAACTTCCAGTTGAAGACAGACTGCATTGGTATGGAGCATGGGGGGCTTTTGTCTTCCTCTGTAGTAGAGCACATGGCCCTCTACCTGGGATATTTCAAGCATATATTAATGCATTGGCAACATGTAGGGGGTGCATATGCACCCCCTAAGATCAGCCATGTACCCCCTGGAAATGCCAGCTGTGAACTGGAAGTGCACTTCTGGTTTTGACGCTGGCTCGTTGATTGGCTGCCAGGGTACCCCCTCCCCCCAGTTGCCAATCGGCTGCTGCTGGGAGAGCCCCCCCCCCCCCCGCACGATCTGGGGCACCAGTCGCCCATGTATTAACAACCTTTTACAGAAGCAGGACACGAGCTGCCACGGTCCCTCTGGTCTACTTGTGGTGGGCTGGGGTGACACGTCTTGTGCTGTCAGGGTTGACTGCAGTTTTACTAAGAGGTTAGCTTGTGGATTTGCCTGAAACGGGTTGGATGGGCACGAGGTGGTCCAGGCAGAGTGGGGGGGAGCTCAACTAGATGACCTCTGGAGCAGCGTTTCTCAACCTGTGGGTTGTGACCCAAAACAATATATGTGAAGGGATCACAAACAAACTTTAAAAATGGATTATCCTTTACAGGAGAAAAATGTGGGAACCTGAGGCTTTTCCCTTGAAGGCTGGCAGGGTCCCTGCCTGTGAGGGGCTGCTGGGGGACCCCCTATGCCCCACACCCATCCCCTGCCCCACGCACTGGAGTGGGGGACGGGCAGGGCCAGGGGGCTGTTTTCTACTTAAACTATTCAGGGGGTCAGGGCTGGGCCTTGCTGTTTACCAGCGAGCGGCGCACAGGACCAGGCGGGCGGGAAGCGCTGGTTTAGCGGGTAGACAGTTCCGCGCTGCCCGCGAGCGCCGACCGGCAGGCCGGGTCCCCGGGCGCGGCGCGGGGCTGCAGTCAGGGGCACGTGGCCGGCCGCAGCCCAGGCAGGGGGAGCACGAGCTTTGCCGGACTCTTCAGCCGACGGGCAGGGAAAAGCAGTGGGCCCAAGCGGGGTCACGAAAGCCCCCGGCCCGGCTCGACCCCGCCCAGGTGCCGGCGCGGGGAGGGCCGGGAAGCAGAGCGAGCCGCCTCGCCGCCGGGCCGGGAGACGGAGCCATGTCCGCGGCGCGCCGGGGCCGAGCGGGCGCGGGGGAGCCGGGGCCCGCGGTGCCGCAGGGGCTGCTCCGCGCCGCCCGCAAGAGCGGCGTTTTGAACCTGTCGGGCCGGGACCTGAGCGAGGGTGAGAGATGGCGGCTGCGCGGTCTCCCCTTCCTTCCCCGACCCCTCCCGCCGCTTCAGCCGCTCTCCCCTTGCCGGCCCCGGCACCACGAGACACCGGGCAGCCTGAAGAGGCCGGGAATTGCCAGCCCCCGGTGGAGGAGTGACAGCACACTGCCGCCAGCGGCCCCCCCCCCCGCTTAACCAGCTTGGGAGCTGGTATCCTTCCCGCTGCTAGCAGCGCTGATCACAAAGAAAAAGGGGGATGGGGGGGATACTAGTGATTATTCTCTGCTCTCCCCCCCCACACACACTATTGAGAGTTGGAAGAGACCTCAGGAGGTCACATCTAGTCCAACCCCCCTGCTCCTAACTAGATTTTCCCAGCCGAGGGTTTGTCTAGCTGGGTCTTAAACCTCCAAGGTTGGAGATCCCACCACATCTCTGGGTAGCGTGTTTCTGTACTTTACTCCCTTCCTAGTGAGAGAGTTTTTCCTAATATCCAACCTAAACCTCCCTTGCTGCAACTTGAGGCCATTGCTCCTTGTTCTGTCATCTGCCACCATGGAGAACAGACCAGCTCCAGCCTCTTCGTAACCCCCCTAGAAGCTGCTCTAAAATCCCCTCTGTCTTCTCTTCTGCAGACTAAATAACCCCCGTTCCAGCAGCCTCTCCTCAGAAGTTTTAATTGAAACTACCCAGGCAGCTCTATAAAGAATGGAGTCATTCATAGCTACATTACTGGTAGGAAAAAAACAGCGAAAGCTCAGACATAAATATGCAAGGCAGTTATTTCTTTTTTATATTTTGGTGTGCAGTGCCTCAGCATGTGTGGCGAATAAATTTGGACACTCCAGAGGAAGCCCATCAGAACCTCTCTTTCAGTGCTGCTGATCGCTGGTGGGAGCAAACAGATCTGACCAAACTTATCTTAGCCTCAAACAAACTGCAGTGTCTTTCAGAGGATGTCAGACTTCTTCCTGCTCTCACTGTGCTGGATGTAAGTACTGCGATCCCGTTAAAGAACATCAGTTGCTGTCAGATTGTAGTCGCGTTCTGGAAGGCTGGGAGAAGGGAGACAATCTATTCTTTCTCACCGTCCCCTCCTGGTTCTGTTCTGGCTGATGGAATAGAACGGGGAGGAGATGATGTGGTATCATTGTCTTCTTAGGGGAATGTAGGAATTGCCTTAACAGATCAAAACTTCATTAGAAAACATTAAAAATGACAGTTTTCCCATGGCTTTGGAAGACAGTATAGGACCCCATGCATAGTTGGTATATGATGATGTGATGTAGGCCATGCAGTTGGTTATGCAGCCTACACTAGCCCACAGTAAAGTGGGTAGGAAGTTTCAGTGTGACGCTAGAAAAGAGAGAGATCAGAGCCCACCCACTGACCCAGAGTTGTCAGGTTAGAGACATTCTCAGACAGTGATTATTAGAATGGGGTGTACAATTGCTGGGTGGGGAAGGTATATCTCACCCAGCATCTTGATGGTGGACAGTACCATATGCTTCTTAGGTATTTCCAGAAAACTCTTTAATGGACAGTTATGAAATTCCTTGTTTCCTGTGGACAAGTTATAGTTTACCTAATCAGAAATTTGCCCAAATGGTATTTATGTCCAAAACAAAAATACTGGGAAATCCTTATTGAAGCCTTACCCTCTTTCCTCTCCATGCTTCTCCAGAGATCTGAACGTTTCTAGCCACCATATCCCTTTTTTGAGTGTTGGGTTATTGGAAATTGCAAGAGGACTGCAGTAGTACTATAATATCCAGAGCTTATGCTTTGGGCTCCAGTGATAAGGTAACTGGAATGCTGCAAGGACAGTGTGTCTAGCATGCTGGTGAAAAAGTGCCCTTTAGGGCTCGTCCAAATGAGCGTGCATGTGCGGTTTGCAGCGCTGCAGACCTGTCTGCAGCGCTGCAAACTGCATGTGCCACACAAGCATTTTCCATGCTGCAAATTAGCAGCATGGTGGGTTCTTTTGACACTGGGAGATCCAGGCTCCGTATGGCCGGATTGCTGCTGCTGGAGCCATGGGGGGCCCACAGGTAAGGCTGCTGGGGCCAGCCCATGTGCTGGCCCCAGCCTCCCCTACCCAACCCTGGGGCAACTTGCTGCGCACCAGAGCGTGTGTATACAGGCATTTTCCAGGCATAAGTAGCAGCACACCTATTTGCCACTGCTGTTTGTCCCTGGCGAAATGTATGTCTGTCCTTGTCTGAACACGCCCTTAAATGTTTTATGAGCTGAAGTCCTACAGTGCTGGTACTGGTTTACTTGGGGAAGGGAGCTGCTCCTCTTCCCTGAAAAGAAGGTTGCCATGGCAAAGGCCTTTTTGTGGATGGTAGGTGGGAAATAAGAGACAACATTTGGTTGGGGATCCTTGAAGAGTGAAAAGCTGTAATTAAGGAATACATATACTCAGATCTTGGAAACTTAAGAGACATAACTAGAGGCAGATACAGAAGAGCAGAAGTGTGTACACGCAGATGCAGGGTTGAGTCTCAGATCAGGGTTCACTCTAAGTCAGGGGTGGGCAAAATGCAGCCTGTGGGCTGGATGTGTCTCTCTAGGCCGTTCTATCCAGCCTGTGGGGCCCCTAAAAAATTAAGAGAAGTAATATTTATCTGCCCTGGGCTGCCTGTCATTTGGCCCTCGATGGCTTGCCAAAACTCAGTTAAGTGGCCCTCTCCCAAAATAATTGCCCACCCCTGCTCTAAGTGGTCTGGGTAAGAAATGGCTCAGTCATGCAGCAGAGAACTCCCCTTTTTCCTTTTGTTACCAATTTGATTCTTTCCCATCTATTTTTAATTGAGTGCTTACATTCCTGTGCTCTCACTGGATTTGGCTGGAACTGGTTTAGAAGAAAACTTTTATCTCTCGATTCCTGAAAAGTTTGAGAGCTAGATCTGGTTGCCAGTTTTCTTTCTGTTAGGGTCAGCAAGAAGTTTTTGTATGAAGTATTACCAAAAGGGTATCATTACCTTAAGTATCTAAAAAAAAGCTTTAAAGGAAATATGAAGTTATTGTTAGAAATAGGTTTGTGTTGTGTTTTTTTTACGTGGCCATTCCAATTGTTACAAAGTCTATTTTATTATGAACTGTTTTTCCAACCCAAAGAACTAAAAAAAAATGTAAATCCTATCCATTAAACACTCTCAAATGTTTTTCCTTCAGAAGTTCAAAGGTAAATGGGATAAAAAATAAAATACAAGATACAGAAGAAGGTTTGTATAAAGACTCTAGGTAAAATAAACTAAACATAAAAATGCATTAAATCAGTATGTATTATATTAATTTTTCTGAAATTAGGCAATGGTACTTAAAATAAAAATGAAGATAAGGGAACACATTTAAGAGTAATTGTACATTTGAAGAAGATAAGGGAGTACATTTAAGAATAATTGTTTTGGATGTGTTAAAGTATTTGATTTTTCTTAAAATTAAGATTAAGACCACAGAGTTAAGGGCCTGATCCTACTTCATCTAACGTGCCAGTTACACCTCCAAATGTAGCCATGTAAATAGCATTTCTGACACTTCTGCAGATTTTCAGTCCTATTTCTAGCTTCACAGTTATGCCTGTCCTTCTAGACCAGTGAGTCCCCTCCATTCCAGAGCAGTGTTTACCTCACTGACTCTCACTCCCAGTGGCTTGCTTTCCCCCTGACCCTACATATACAGTATTCAGTTCTTGGTTATACAGTGGGCTAGCTTCAAAAGAAACATGCTCTGGGTCATACCTAGCCCATGGCTTGGTGGTTAAGTGAAAGATGTAGTTCAAATTTTCTTTTTGTGAGAGGGGGCTAGGACCTGGGCATCTCACTTCGTGAATAAGTGCCATAACCATTACACTGTTGGGCTCACAAATGTGAGGCTCTTCTTCTTGGCTAGTCACAGTTTTTCTCCAACTACATTTTCGAGGACTTGCACATTTACTTGCTTACCTGTGACTCCTATCCTTAACAGGCAGGAAGCTGTTTTTTTGTCTCTCTCTTCTTCCCACTTGTACCTCTTTGATCAGCTTTTATATCTGCTACTCACTGCTTTTATTATCAACTGAGTAAAGCTTTAAGAGTGGTAATTCTGCAGTGTTCTTGTTGGTAGTGAAACTGACCCTGGCAAGAGGCTCTGCAGGTCTGAGCTGAAAATTATATTTATATGGATGTAGTATAACTTGTTTCTTGTGTAGGAAAAAACCATACAAGGTACTGACAAGCAATTATATTTTTAAATAATTTATTTTTCTAGATACATGATAATCAGCTGACAGCTCTTCCTTCTGCTATAGGAATTTTGGAAAATCTGCAGAAACTGGATGTTAGGTAAACACATTTTTACTAAATATGAATATGTTAAATAGTCCATTATGTTTGTGGAGTGAGTCAAGGAAAAATTCTTTGAAGATTGTATGCAGGAAATGTTTAAACCAGGATTGTTCTGTGTAATTTGCTGCTCTTTTAACTTGATATTTTTAAGGTAAACCTTATAAATTGAAAACTCCCATTTTGATTTTTGATAGTGTGAAGAGCACAGTGCAGGAAAACTCCTTGGGTCATGTGGAGGAACATTACAGAGCAACAAGGGGCTTCCTGCAAGGCTCTTTGCACGTCTGAAACTTTGGAACTTGTACTATTGTAATCATATAATATTTGTATTAATTAGTCTCCCGCATCTTGCTCTTCCTGCTAATTTGCATTACTTCCATTCCAATGACATGGCTCATTACTTTCATAGGTTTATTTCAGCCCAAACCCTCTGGATCTCTCAGGTTTGTTTTCATTACAGTTTTCTGATTGATACATTTCTAAAGCTAGTGACCTCCTTTAGTAGGTGATGGATGTACCCTGCTGACTTCTGATGGAATAAGACTGATTAGAGAGATGGTGTTACAAGCATACTTAGTTAGGTTTACTAAAATAGATTTGCAAAATTATGAGAGCTCAGACTCTGCTCAGAGGCCCTTTTATGATAGACTGGCTGTGAAAAACCTAATTACACCCCATTTGCAAATTGGGGAAAGAGGATTTTTTTTTTGAATGTGGTATGTTAAACTGGTAGGCTGAATTTAGGAGACAGCATTAAAGACAAATTGATGATGATTTTTGAATGAAGACCAATAGGATTTGTTTCTAACTACACACGGTGAGCAGGAAATTGCTGCTCAAAGCTTATTTGTGTATTTAAATATAGTGGCCAATTTTAAAATTTCCATTTGATTTCCTAGTGATTGTGCTGTACATTATGTATGTTGAAGACTCAGTTAAAGCACTAAGGGTGGTCTTTTGCAAGAATGCAAAGACAGGTGCTTATCTTCCTTAAACTTCCATTAAAAGTCAGTAAGACTAGAGTATCCATTCATTGTTTAAAAAATTCAATCATGTTAGCTACGGGAATGTTTTTATAAACCAACTTGAAACAATGAAAGCATCAGTATTTTGGTTTTGATAAGACCAGGAGGGGACTTCTCTTAGTGTTATGGTAGTTTTTAGATTTTCACCTATTCTTCAAGGGAACCTCTGTACTCACTTTCTTCAAGCTAGCAGTTTCAGTTTAAGGAATTAAAAGTGATTTTTATCAGAAGTAATGTTTTGAAAATATTTTTTTTTAGTTTATTCATGTTGAGAAATTTGTATTCTTGTGCTTACCAGAACTATCAAATTTGTGGACTGAAAAAATTAAAATACAGCTTCCTTTAAAAAAAAAAATACCCTGTAAAATAAGAGTGTCTGATTTTCAGCCATTTTGTATCTAACTACAGACACTGGTTTAAAGTATTATTGCATATAAGTAAATGTACAGAAAGAGGAGACTGAAGCTTAGATGTTAAAGAGCCACTTAATTTTAGTGTCCAAAGTACTTTCACCTGAAATTTGTCTTGTACATTGCTATGTAATAAAATATTTTTTAAAAGTTGGCTTTTTAGAATAGCTTTTTACTAATATATTATTTTCTTATTACTAGCCATAACAAGCTGAAAAATATACCAGAGGAATTGACACAGTTGAGGCACTTGAAGAGCCTTCTTGTACAACACAATGAGTTAAGTCATTTACCTGATGGATTTGGACAGCTTGTCAGTTTGGAAGAGCTAGTAAGTTGTAGCTGTTTTCTAGGGGTTTTTCCTTGGAACCACGTAGAGGTTTAGCTGTTATCTCTACTTTTCTGTTGGCTTGTCTTTGATGATAGAACTGCCACCTAGACCAATTTTGTAGCTCTTTAAAAAATTATTGGTGTATTTCTAAACTGTTGGATTCAGTGTGTCTGTTTGGAAACTGAGTTTTGTTTTTAGTTTGGCAAATTCCGAAAGTCTGTAGAAAGTCAAAGGGACTAATGCTCTTCTTAACTGATTTATGCTGTAAAGCTCTTCTGGCAGAAGTTTGCCTTCATCCACACACACAGTCAGGTGCAGGGCCCCTTGTTTCTTCTGGCAGTGTTATGCCAGCTCTCTCTCTCTTGACATAAACCCTCTGCAGCTCTGTGACTGCTTGCAGTATATGTCAAATGAGGCCCTGAGACATGCCTGTGCCCAGGGATGCCTTATCTGTCATCTAGCAGCAATTTCACCCTGCCTTATGCTGGCTGCTCTGGACACCAGTTTGATTTCTACTGATCAACTGCTGAAGGGACCCTGTAGAAAGCTGGCTGCTTGCAGACATGAATTGACTCTGGCAGAAAAGGAGGTTCCTCAGGCTGCAGAGGAGCTTTGAGTGTGGACAAGGTTTTCATGCAGAACTGGAATACGGATGACAAAACTTGGTAGTATAGAGTAGTCCTCATTCAGTAAAATGAGGGGAGTGTCCCTCTGCTTATTGGCAACCATTGCTGATGAGTAGGGAATGGTACTGATGAAGTCTAAAGGGGAACCAGGCTGCAGGAACACAAGCTAGAAAAGAGAAAAAGGAAATCTTTTGTAAAGATTGAGTCATTCGAGAACAACACTAAGGGGGACAAACATGTTACCTAAATAAATATGAGATTCTCTGTCAGTAGTTACACACTTGGGCTGTTTTTAAGCTTCATTCAGAATGGCTTGTCTACAATTCCTTACTCCCTCTTGCTTTTGTTTTTGTTTTCCTTCCCAGAATCTTTCCAACAACCATCTTGCAACTATTCCAACCAGTTTTGCTTCCCTAACTAACTTGATACGACTCAACGTGGCCCAGAATCAGCTAAGGAGTCTGCCAGCAGAAATCTGCTCAATGAAAAGTAATCCTGTTTCCCAGAGCATTTTAGAATATCACAAATGTGGAGCTGCAGTCTTATATCTTGAAAGAAGTTGTTTATTTTTATTGTAGCTGAATAAATCATATATTTTACCAAGTATATGGTTTGAAAGCATTTAATATTCAGTATGGTGGGCTGATGAATCAGGTTGTAGCCCACAGACACATAGGCTGCCTCCCAGACAAGTGCAGATGTGGGGTATGTGGTGCTGCAGACCTGTCTGGCACCACACACCAAACATGCAGTCATTCTTCATGCTGCTACTTTGCAGTGTGGGGGGTTTTTTGACCTCAGGAGATCCAAAAAAAATAGGGCAGTACATGTGCCAATAAACACCATGCCAAAAAAAAGGAGAGCAGTGCATGGGGCAGCACACACTACCCAGAACCAGAGCCTGTATAGTTAGAGCCATGCTTTGGCTGCTGGCCAAGCTCCCAGCTGCAGGAGCACCGCACTTCAAGTCCTGGAGGCCCCCAGACCTCCAGGTAAGGCTGCTGGGGCCAGCACAGTTGCTGGCTCCAGCCTCTCCTACCCCACACTCAGTAATCTGCTGTGTACCAGTGGGCATGCGGCATGGGTGTCCCCCAGGAAACAAACATCTACGCTTGCATGGACACAGCCATAGATATCAAATTGAAAGTTCTGACAGCAGCAGTTCTTGATGGAAGGGGCAAGAAGAGAATCAGAATGACTTAACTTCATTCTGCGTAGAGTCTAATGGCTTTGACAAAACTTTGTAATAGATAACCTGCCAACTAACTAACTGTTTTCCTTACAGCACTTGCATAGGAAAGCAAGGGCAGAAGAGGAGACAGTGGAATTAGAGGGGGGAATAAGCAAGTTTTGAATCAACTTAAATTATCAGGCTTAATACTTGTTTAAGTAAATATGGACTCCAGTTACTGTACAGGTATAAGGCAGAGCAGAGTGGCACATTAGATACTAAATGATTCAGAGAAGTATAAACTTTAGAAAGTGACAGCCTACTTCATGAGATAAATCTACATCTAGCATCTGGCAAAGTAGGCTGTCACCTACAAAAACTTATGCATCCCTGAACCAGTTAGTCTCTAGCACGCTACTCTGTCCTGCCTTATCCCTGACTTCAGGCTAATATGGCTAACTCTCTCTCTTTTGAGGCATTAAGAGGAGCAGATGACAGTAGATTGTCAGGACAAAATAATAAAAAATGTCTGTGTAGACTAGCCATGGTCTGTAATAGAGGACCAGAGAGCCTCTATATCCTAGCTCTAAAACAAGATTTGTACATGACTACTTAATACTGAACTCCGTAAAAAGGTAAAGGCTATTTCTGAATAGTCAGATACCTAGCTTTTGTAAAATCTGAAGGTGCTTGGAATAGTTTCTTCTGAAATTCTGACAGCTGGTTTTATAACAGTATTTTAGGAAAGCATGTTTTTTTGGTCATCTTTTATAGTAAAGGTAACTTTTTAGGATTTTTATATATTTTTCATTCCTGAATTCACTCTTACAGGCTTAAAACAACTGGATTGCACTAAAAACTTCTTAGAGACTATACCTCCTGAATTGGCCAGCATGGCATCTTTAGAACAGCTTTACTTAAGAAAAAATAAATTGCATTTCTTACCAGAATTCCCATCATGCAGATTACTAAAGGTAAGAGCTGTAATGGTTATTGTAACTTAATTGTGTTTCAGTAAATTATTAATATACTGAAGAATGATATGACAAACATGAAGTAAGTGTAAGACTATGCACAGACTTTTTAGTTTTTACAGTCCAAACTTGGTAACACTAAAACTAGGATAACAGATATACCGTAGCTGTTTTCAAATTTGGGAATAAAATAATTTAGATCACTTACAATGGAGCTGTAACAATATCAAGTATTTGTATGTTGTTACATGGGTCTCTAGAAATACTTTGTTGGTTAGAGATGGTATATATTAGATTGATCATTTTGCCTTTTACAAAATCATGGAAAAACAGGGCTGGAAGGAATCTCATGAGGTAATTTAGTGCAGTCCCTTGCTCAAGGCAGGATCATCCATGTTTAAATCACTCCAGTAAAGTATTTATTTAATATCCAAGGATAATGATTCCACAATTTCTAAGTAACCTTTAAGTTAAGCACTATTCCAGTACTTAACTACCCTTTTTTATAGCTAACCATTTTTTTTTTTTTGTGATTTAATTGCAGTATAAATAAGGCTGTTGTTGTTCTTGTCCTCTGCAGCCAAAGAGAAAATAGTCTATTACCATTCTCTCTGAGAGTTTAAATCATGGGTTAGCAACTTATGGCCTGTGGGCTGAATCTGGCCCCCGGAGCCATTTGATCCAGTGTATAGACATGGGACTTCAGTGGCATTCTGTAGCAGGAGGCTTTGGCAGCAGTTGCTTTCTGGGAACAGATGCTGGCTGAAGCTGATCCTAGCACTTCCCCAGCTCTGATCCAAGCTGTGTCAATCTGGCTTGCAGCCTTAAAAGATGACTGACCACTGCTCAATTAATGCATTATATCAGTTATAATGTATTGCAGCATAGGCATACCCTAACCAGCTTTAAACAAACCAGCTCAGGAACTGGAAGCAGTCTAGCTGCAGGAATTTGGCCTGCATGAATAGTTAAATAAACTAATCTTGCTGGCATAGGTTACTTGGAGGTTTGCCATACTTTTTTTTCCAGGTAGCATCACAACTGTGAAATGAATATGTTTTATTTTGCTGGAATAATATTTTTGTGAATTATCTTTTATTTCTTTAGGAGTTACATGTTGGAGAAAATCAGATTGAAGTGTTAAACACAGAGCACCTTAAGCATTTGAATTCTCTCTGTGTGTTGGAGCTTAGAGATAACAAGCTTAAATCGCTTCCTGATGAAATTACTTTGCTTCAAAAGTTGGAGCGACTTGACCTAGCTAACAATGATATTAGTAGGTAAGATTAAAGCCATGTAAATCTATACTGAAACACAGATAGAGATTCTAGTCTTGGTTTGAACAGTAATTCACTGTTTCATTTTCTCTGTGCATCAGTTTTCTTTTGTTATTGTTGTTTGCTTGCTTGCTTTTAAGAAAGGACTTTGTGCAAGAGTTTTTGTGGTCCTGATTTTAATTGCTACTACTTTTAACAATGTGACTTCCTTGTGCTTGATTCAGAATACTAGATGAAGTGATGGACTATTGCTAATCATTTAATGCTTTTGTTGAAGTTACTTTGTCTCTATCTGCAGATTGCCTTATGCACTGGGGAACCTTCCTCACTTGAAATTCCTCGCACTAGAGGGAAATCCTTTGAGAGCTATTCGAAGAGACATTTTACAGGCAAGTACACTTAAAAACAGATGCAGCTTGATATATTTATATTATAAACACAACCTTCCCACGTTAAAAGATGCTATTACTTTTTCAAAGTCAAATACTCCAAAGTTAGAAAATTCCAGAGTTAAAGAAGCCTATACAACCTCAGTTTAGCCCCTTTTTGTGCCTCATGATGCAGTCTTTAAGTACATGACCACTGAATATGTTTCACCTGATTCAATATAGAAGATGAAACTGCTCTGAAGTGTGTGTAGTACAGGAGGCTGTTGTCTGTAAGACCTCTGTTTCATTTGTTGCAGGAATTGTAATGCATTTAGTGTATGAGGAAGGAGGTTAAGGAGATTGAATTGGTCCTTGTGAACTGTAGTACTTCTGCTTCCAGAGCGTCTTTGGGATGCTAGTAACTTAAACTTTTTATAGGTGGTCACAGCTTGAGTTTCCAATTTCTGCATACACAGCTAGAACCTGGTGTCCTGTTGGCAGAAATACAATTCCCAGGGAGATGTCCTTTGAATGTGGTAAATGGCATATAATGCTAATTTCCCTACAAATTAGAACTGAAATCTTCCAAATTGGGCACCTGCATTAGGGGAAATATTTCACTTTAATCTTACTGTGCTTTAGCTTTCCATTTATTTAATGGCAGTAATATTTCTCCATCTCTCATTGGTGTTGTTAAGTTAATATTTGTGAAGTACTCTGCTACTATATTGATAAGTGCCATTAAAAGCCTATGATGATAATTCTTCAGAGTGATGTTTAAACAGTATGTAGTTATGCATCAAAAATAAACAGAAAACAAGATACTGAGTAGTTCCTTATTAAATGAATGTTGTCCATTATCTCTGAGGAGTCCACCTGTTAAAAATAGAATGTGATCTTGGAATTAAAGACCAGATCCTAATACGTAGGTATAGAAAGGCCAAATTTAATTCTGGCATTCCCATATGTATGCCTAATTGCAGTTTTTATCATTCTTGTGTGTGCTGGAGCGTTGTTTTCTTCTTACTTTAATCAGGCCAAAGATGCAGAAATTCTGTCTTACAGCATCAGATTGACACCCATTTAGCAGAATCAAAACCTTCTGGTTATCACCTAGCTCTGGCACTTGAGCACTGCACTGGAGCAGTTGTCCTTTTCTGCGTTAGGGCTATGCTTTGAGAGCCAGCTTCACAGACTTAGAAAATTAGGGTTGGAAGGGACCTCAGGAGGTCATCTAGTCCAGCCACCTGCTCAAAGCAGGACTGGCCCCAAGTAGATCATTCCAGCCAGGGCTGCTATTTACTGACAGCAAGTGAAGGATGATTCAAGAGAATCTTAAGTTTCATTGCAGGCTCTAGAAGGAATATGGTCTCTGTTGGGCAAAAAAACCCTGCTTCTCACCCAGTCCCATTGGCCTTGCCCATCTAGTCCTAATCTCCTTCCTTTGCACCATGTCTGAGACCCAAACTTCTCTGCTACCTACTCTTGCTTTCCTATTTCTGCTCTATCTCACCATAATTTTGTCCCCAGTTCCCTTGTCCAGGATCTCAGTTCTGTGTCACTCCAGTCCAAGTCATCAGGCTGTGTTATACACTCCCCACCTCCTTTCCTTTTGCATGGCTCCCAGTCTCCTTATTCAGGTAGTCTCTGTTTACCATTACCTCCCAGTTCTCAGCCCAGTCTTCATCTTTCCTCAACTCCCAGTTGGTTTCAATCTTTCCACTCCCCTGCTGTCCCAGTCCATCTACACTCCTTGTTTAATCTACTCCTTCTTCCCCAGTCTTTCTCCTCTATCCCCATGCACGTCTGGCAGCCTTGACTCATTGCCAGGATGTCAGCATATGTGGTGGGGGGGAGGTTATTGAAGGCACAGGAGAGACAGACTTCCTTTTTCATTTCTGATGCCAGATTTGCAACAATCAAGAGAAACCATGGAAATGATGGGGGAATGTCAAGCTTTACCCCAGTGCCTGTTACCTGGAGGGAACATACAGCCATAAGAGTATGGGGATGAAGCATATGCAGTTCTGTTTGCCCTAAGAGTACTGAGAGAAGAAGTAAACAGTAGTTTTTCCAAATGATTGTAACTACCAAATTTGGGTGGATATTTGTGACATAAAGCTTGTGTCTGATATGAAGGTTGCCAGCTGTTAAATTTCTGTTCTGTGGGCAAAGACTTGTGGATGCTAGAGCAGTAGTTCCCAAAATGTGAGTCGCAACCAAGGTTCCACTAAGGTGCGCACATGTGCGGCCGCACACAACTAAAAGTGTGGCCGTGCACAGCCTTTTCAAGGCCGCGCGCGAGGAGAGGCTGGGGCAGGAGCCTGGCGTGGGCTCCACCGGCTCCGGAGAAGTGCTTCACGCCCCCGCATCAGGGCTGGGGAGTGGAGCACTTCCCCAGAGCCGGTGGAGCCTGCACCAGCCTTCCCCCCCCGCCTCTATCCCTGCCTTGCCTCACCTTGGGGAGGAGCCGCTGCCTGCCCCAGTGAAGCTCCGCCAGCTCCGGGACACTGCTCCACTCCCCCACATTACCTCGGGGAGCGAGGGAGGCACGTGACGTCAGGGCCAGGGAGCGGAGCAGTGTCCCGGAGCTGGCAGAGCCTCACTAGGGCAGGCAACAGTTCCTCCCTGAGGTGAAGGCAGGGATGGAGGCTGGGGCGGGCAGCTGGCGCAGGCTCTGCCAGCTTCAGGGAAGTGCTCCACTCCCCGGCCCTGATGCAGGGGAGTGGAGCACTTCCCTGGAGCTGGGGAGCCTACGCCAGGCTCTGGCTCCAGCCCCTGGCCCTTGGCTGCTGGCTTCTGGCTCCAGCCGCCAGCCCCTGGCCCCAGCATCCGGCCCCCAGCCTCCTTCGGTAAGTGTCCCACGCCGGACCAAGGTGGCGCGCTCACAGACTGCTGCTCCTTAGAGGGAATGTTGGTCGCAACATCAGCAGATGGGGTCTCAGGGGCGGTGGGCTGTGGGTTGAGAGTAGGGAGCCATGCTGAGGAAGTGGGGTCATTTTGAGGAAAAGTTTGAGAAGCACTATGCTAGAGACTTTAAAGAATAGGTTGCCTAACTATTTTTGTATGGGCAAGTATATTTTTCCCTGACCTTGTTCTCAAAATTTAGCTGAATTTTTTTTCTTAGACTCACCTGAAACAGTTAAAGTTTGGCAAAGTTATAAGCTACTGAAAATGGAGATTTTATTATGGGAAGTGTCAGACAACATTATAATAGTAATAGAACTTTACCAGCAATTTTGAAATTTTTCATTCTTTGTCTAAAGAAAACTACAAAAGTAATATTTAGCAAGTGCTTTTTTCCCTGACGTTTTCCCCTGTCTTTTTAGAAAGGCACCCAAGAACTTCTGAAGTATCTAAGAAGCAAAATCCAAGGTACACTGTTGCTCTTTAATATAAATTGAAAAATCCACCTTTTTAAAAGTTACAAGGCTTTAAAATTATTCCGAATGTAACCAAATCAGCTGTTTTTGTTCATCTACGTTTTATTTCTTCATTTAATGTAAAAGAGATGTTGGTATTGGACAAATATACTACACATATGTACAGGTACACTTACCCCCCAATTCATTTTTCTTCGGAGCAAAAGATGTTTCACTGAAAATGATGGCACTTGATTTTTCTTTAATAATGTGTTTCATCTTGCTGCACCAAAAGATGGCAGTGTTAATCAGTTCAGTGCAGGTATGAAGTTTCATTTAGGGCATTTTTACACATGCTCCAGGTGTTGGGGGGCACTTAAATTAGTGAACCATGCTAATTCAAAAGTGCCCGATTTGTCATGTGTATCAGCACACCCTACACTGAAAAATAGTAGTGGGGTGTTTTGAACTAAAGATCATCAAACAAGCTTTAGTTCAGAGCGGCCCACCACCATTTTTTGGTGCAGGGATGCTGATACACGTGATTCTAGTCTGCTGGAACTTGTTTATTTCCATGCTCCGGTAGACTCGATTGAGTCTGCTCTGACCTGCTGGATTTCCAGTGCATCAGAGCTGGTACCCTGCACATCTGTAGGGCACTTAATCTTTGAATTGTTGGATTCAGAAAAATTCAGTCCTAGCAATAAGTGAGTAAAATGAATCTGGCTATAGATCAGATACTCAAATGCTCATTTGTATATAGAAATGTTATATGTAGGTAAGAAAGCTAGTGTTAGATTAATAAAGTTTAACACAATATTGATTTGGGAATTGCACCGGTTGCCATGGTGTCTGAGAGCTAGCTGGCAGCAGCAGTCTTGTTTCATAGAAGTTTGGGTTGAATAATAATGCGTGCTTCTGTTTTTGACTCCCTATCTTAAAAGGATGACTGGTCTTGCTAACCTAGCTCTGTTGCTAGGCGCTCTTCCATGAACTTAAAGTTGCTATAGTTTCCTTTACTGGAAGTTAGGCTGACAATATAGCTGTACTTGCTGTCAGATGCTAATACTCATGCATGTGGTTGGTTTGTTAAGGCTTTATGCCAAAGATTGTGCATGCATAAATCAACTCTTTGCGTGCCTTAATCCTCAGTACTCACTAAACAGATATATATTATGCTGTTTTCAGAACTCACAGAATTTGCATTAAGATTGCAAGTGAAAAACAACAGACTGTAGAGAATGGGGTGTTATGTACAGTATATTCTTATACAGATATGAGCACTTGGATGCTGTTTTCATAATTTTGCCTATGTACATTTTTTCTGTAGATGATATAACTAACCCAAGCGAGGAACCTCCTGTGACAGCCATGACTCTTCCAAGCGAGTCAAGAATTAACATGCATGCCATAACTGCGTTAAAATTGCTAGAATATAGGTATGTATTTTGCAGAGTTATCCACGTTTACTCCCTTTATACGCCTTGCAGATAAGTGCATTATTCACTTAAATGTTTAACACAATGCCATTTCCAATTCTTCACCCATTGTTTGCCTTGTAACAAACTGATTATCTGCATAGTGGTTATTAGGGCTGTGCGAAGCTTTGGTAGCTGATTTGATTTGCAGAAGATTTGGCCTGATTCGGTGACCAGATCTCCAAATCTGAATTGAATCAGGAGACCAATAAAAAGTTCCAAATTGATTTGGAAAAGATTCGGCACTGCTTCGGAGATTTGGTCATAGACTAAACAAGCAGCAGTCCTCACCATGCTGGACACAGCTAGCTCCAGCTGGCAAGTCTGTTGTGGTGGAGGGAGGGAAGGGGAGTGGGGGAGAGATCGGGGCTGGGGCTGGGACAAGCTGCCCCCTTCTGCCTGGAGCGAGCCACGTCTGCATCCCACCCCTTTATTCCCCCTACCCCCAGCTGGGCAAGCGGAGCCCCTGCTCCAAGCGCTGCCACGCTTGCATCCCGTACCCCCCGCCCCAGCTGGGCAGCTTGTCCCAGCCCCAATTCCCCCCTCCCCCAACCCCAGCACACTTACCAGCTGGAGGCAGCTGTGTCCAGCATGGTGAGGATTGCTGCCTGTTTAGCTTGTGGCCAAAGCAGCATCAGATCTTCAGATCTGATTCAGCCAAATTGAATCAGGACAGCGATTCAAATCTCCAAATCAAATCACTGTCCCTCTGAATCAGGCGAATCTGAAGCAAATACTTGCTGCTTCATACAGGCCTATATGCATAAACTGCTTAAGTCATAGCACCTTCCAGCCTGTAATCTGTTTAACTGGACTAGAATAAAACTTATTTTACTGCTTATTTTTTGTGTAAAAGGGGAATAAAGTCTAATACATAGATTTACACGTTCATTTTACTCTGCTAAATGAAGTGCTTTTCTTTGTTCAGTGAGAAACAAGCAGCTTTGATTCCTGATGAAGTATTTAACGCAGTAGGAAGCAATCCTGTCACCACAGTAAACTTGAGCAAGAATCAGCTCAGTGAAATTCCTGCCAGGTAGCAGCCATATTTTGGTTTATATGCCATTCTGCATCTATGGCAGTATGTGTTAAACTTTTTTTCTCCAAGAATATTTACTCTTTTATCTTAAATGTGCTAAAATATGATTCCAAAGTTATGAATAGGATGCACGCAGTTTTCCTGTAAGTAGTATGCAGGTGTGTTCTGTAGATGCTAACAGGTGAATTTTGTGTGAAAGAATAATTAGGAGAAGATATGGCTGAGGGATGGTTTCACAGCACTATTCATTTTGTTTGTGTTTTGTTTTGCCTAACAGTTGTTGAAATGAATGAGAGGACACTCAAGTGCAATTTCACATAATAAAAATACAGTCACTTAACTGGCAAAGTAAAGCTGTAGAATTGCTCATTGTTTTGTCTATGAAGTCTTCACCTGTTCCTCTACAAAGAAATAATTTGTGTTCATCAGTACTTCATTAGCTCAGCCCTGCACTACGAACGAGTCCCAATTTTAAACGTCACCTTCTGCAGGTAGCTCAGTCCAGCATTTTTTTTGAAAGGTCAAACAATTTCTGTATTTTTTCCCTTACCTGTCCATCTGGTGTCTTGTCCCAACATGAAGTCACAACTTTTATAGTGCAACACATTACTGAGCTTCATTTTGTTACATCTAGAAGGCCACAGAAAGCTTTGTTGTGACATTTAGGGAGCAAAATTTGTTGTCAGCATTTAACTGTGTGCTGAACTAGCATTTTAGATGCTGGGAGACATGGCCTTGTGTCTAGGAGGTTGTAGTCTAAATCAACAAGACAGTAATTCATTTAGTCTCTCTTTTTTTTTTAATGGCACAGAGTTGTATATCTGTTTTTTGTGGGCCTCAGGAAAGATGGTGGAAGTTGGAGAGGATGTTTTAGCTTGATACTAAACAGGGTAATGTGTAGCTAATGAAATTGTTATCTGGCACAACAGCTTTATAGCTTAAACAGGATGACCCAGTCAAACCACCATTGTTGTGGGGCAGGGGTGAAGAGTGAGCCTGGGAGAAGGAAGAGCCACAATCCTTATTAAGATTTGAACTGATATATTACATAATTCATAATAACTTAAAAATGAATGTTAGGTAGTAAGAGGTATGCCAACCCTCACTGTTTTGTGGAAGCAGAGTACTTTGTTGCAATACTTATTCATTCACCTTCTGAATGTCTAATTTTCACTCTTGCTTCTCTGTGTCAGTGAGGCTGTAGTTGCTATATAGTACTGTTATATATAGCCACCGGCTTGATACTGCAGACCTTATTCAGGTGAAATCTGAATTAATTTTAATTGGGGACTTGACTGAGTAAAAGTTGTAGTACTGAGTCCTATATGAATGCTCATAACCTCTTATGGGCAGGGACTGTCTGCTCATATGTTTATACAGGATCTAACACAATAGGGCCTGATCCTCTACGAGGTTACTAAGTAGTACTGTAACTCAGATAGACGATGATGTAGATGGGCTAACAAGTCTGTACAGAGTCTGGTTAATGTTGTTTGTTTGTATTGCTATAGTGCCCAGGAGCCCTGCAGCTCATGGGAAATCTCTCACGGGAAAATTGGGTTAATTATGTGTTTCTACAATTCTACAGAAAATCAGTTTATTAAAATAATACTTTATTTAAGACTATTGCATTTCAGCAGCAAGGAAGGTGTGGGTAAGTAGGTTCTAAAAAGGAAGGAATATAAGTAAGAATTATAATACGATAGAGGATTATTTTGCATGTTAATTACCTCTTTTGGTTTAAGGACAGTTTCTTCCAAATGGATTCAACACTTCTTGAATGTCCTAATTCTTTACATTGGAGTGTCTCCTAATTATCTCAGTAGTCTGTGAGAGCAGTAAGATAATATTTTCAGTATTTCACAAAAATGAATTAATGGGACAGAAACAAAAAACTGAAATTTACACTAATCCACTGCATCTCCTGGTGGCTCCTGGTATGTTGAACTTCTGTGCCTTCTTAATAACTTCTATACAAGTATTGTTTTAACAGTGAAAGGTCAGCTCACCTCACCTCATCTCTTTGAAATATCTGCTGACTGCATTTATCTGATCAAACTTTCATAGAATAACTAGATATCAGTGAAGGCAGCCTGAGAAAGTTAAATATGAGTTTTGTCCTGACACTAAAATGCAAAGCTCAAGGACAGGCAGCTTTATTAAGTGTCACTCCCACTATTTTCTCTCTCCCAAATTGCCACTGAAATTCCAAAGAGCACAGATCAGACTTCACAGTGGAACAGGGTTTTAGTGACTAAGATGGAAAGTATTTTGCTCATTTAATAAAATTTTTTGTATTGGGGTTGCAGGATTGTAGAGCTGAAAGAATCAGTTTGTGATGTCAATCTTGGCTTCAATAAGCTCTCATCCATTTCCTTGGAGCTCTGTTTGCTTCACAGATTGACACACGTGGATGTCAGGTTTGTGGTCTTTTTGAGTAATATATTTTCACACCCTTTTAAACCAGATAGTGGAGTATATCAGTAATGAAATAATATTTACATTCTTTAAAGGTTTCTGTGATACTGTTGGTCTGTACAAAATATATTAATATATCTGGAGACAGGTGCTAACCTAGATCTAAACACTTTATAAAGGTATTAAGTGGATAGTATTTGAGTAAATAAGACTTGATTGAATGTAGGGTTCTACACAGAGGTCTTAGGTAACTATCAGAAAAGGGACCCAGGGGCAGCTAATCCTGATAAAAGCTGCATCCCCACAAGAATAATACAGGTCTGGTGTGCTGTGTGAGCTCAGTGTGTATCTTTGGGCAACTGCATTTGTAGCTACAATAACTTGTGGTGCTCAGTGTGTTCATTCAAGGCAGTAGGATCGTGCCACTGACACAAAAGTGAAAACAAGTAAAGCATAGTGCCAGATGCAGCAGCTTGCCTTGTCTTGTTTTAAATTAAAATAATCTGTTTAAAATAAATGTGCTGCTGAAAGTGGAGAAGCAGGAGGAGTAAAATAGGCAAAGGGAGAGTGAAGATAAGTAAGATCATATGAGACTGATGGGGAGGGAGCCAGACACAGGAAGGTTAAGACTGAGAAATGTTTAATAACGTTGGGGCAGCAGTGAGCCCTGGCTGGCTATTTCCAAACGTTCCCTGCTCAGCCAGTATGCATGCTCCAAACCTGGAAATATATGCAGGTGGGCTGCTGTTATGCACAGTAGAGACCACACTAGAGATTTGGAGAGGGGCTGAAGGTGGAGGGCCTGGGGCTTTATTTACCAGCTCACCTCCCAAAGCAGGGTTGGGGCATGTCAGTGGGAGCAGGTAGGCAGTATGCCATGTGATAATAAAGGGCTGACTGGCAAATACATGTAATTTTTACTTGCTGGGAATGTTTAATTAACTTCAATCCGTCTAAAACTTTTATAAATACTGTTTGCTTTTATTTACAATTTAGAAATAACTTTTTGACATCTTTACCTGAAGAAATGGAAGCACTTACAAAACTGCAAATAATAAATCTTGCCTTTAATAGGTAAGTACTGTTCTATTTGTTTTATTAAAATGTTGCCTGTTAGGCAAAGTCCAATCTGTGTTGATCTTTCATGTTTGTAGCAGGGTCCAAAGACAAAAACTCCCACAATGGTTCCATTGCAATTCTGTTAAAGTTGTCTTGTGTCCAGGTGAAATGGTGTCCATCACAGCTCAGATGTTCCTCCATTGTTTGCAGCCAGAAGCCCCTCTCTCCTGCACTTCAAATGTTCACAGCAGTCTGCAAATAATACTTAGAGAAGTGTTTGCACTGTATGTCTTATTTGGGCAAGGATAAACATCCTTTGCCTCCATCTTTCTGGCTTCCCTCACCAGAAGGCTATACTTCAGACTCCTTTTCTCACTGATGCTGATGGGGGAAAAAGAATTTGGCAGGAGAAATGCTCCTGTCAGTGTAGTTGTGTATTTTTGAGGTTATACAGTTAACATGCTTCATCGTGCTTCTCTGAGAAATGTCTTGTATGAGATCCTGGCCCTATTGAAATTAGTGGAATTTTGGCATTAACTTCAGTCAGGCCAAGATTTTACCCTTAATACTTTATCAGTGAGTAGTTGAATGTACTCTCTGCACCCTCCCACCTCTTCCCCCTTCCAACCTAACCTACCTGCGAAAGATGCATTTTAAATTATAATGGATGGCCTTTTCTCTCCCTAGTCAGTTAGTATTTGCTTATTGGTTTAAGACACTGGTTGGCAGTGTTCTTTGGTAATGGGCCAAAATGGTCCAGCTCAAGTCCAGGGTGGGATGATGGTAGGACCCAGCCACCTCTGCTTTCTGTGCTTCCAAGCTACAGCATGGCATAGGCAAAGCCCCCATCATGGAGGCCCTACACTGCTGAAGCCCCAGCAGTGTGGGCTATAGGTTGTTGACCCATGGTTTAGGAAGAAATTACTGCATCCTGACTTGATACAGGTATGAACATGTGGCATTGCTACCAATAAAAGTCAGCTAGGTAAGTTCCTTCTTAAAAGAATAAACACAGAGTCCTGTCCCTCTCGTTGGGTGTTTGACATGAAGTCCATTTAAAATACAGGATGCAATTCCTTCCTTCTGAAGCAGCAAAGTGAGAATGAGAATGCCTGTGAGAGGTTCAGTCTTCTTGCTCTCTGTTAGTATGTTTTATGCTCTTAAGTAATTTTCAGCCTATTTCAAAAAAGTTTAGTATCACAAAATATTAGAAGTGCACCAATACATTGGTCCATATCATATCGGCACCGATAAAAGGAACATTGACATTATTGGCAATCGACTTTTTTTGGCTGATGTGGCTGATAATGTCACCAATAAATGCCACGTGAATATGTGCAGCCACATCCTGCACACAGCCAGGAGTGCAGCCTGGCTTGGAAAGCAGAGTCTGGCTGGTAAGTCTGTGGGGTAGGGAAAGAATGGGGGGAGGGAAGGGGTGTGTGGGAGGGGGGAGGGGGGGCAGATCAAGGCCCAGTGATGAGGGAGGGAGTGGGACAGGAGCAGGGCCAGAGCCAGACACCGCACAGCCAGGGCAGGGTGCGGGACGGTGCCACGGCTCATCCGGGGGGCAAGAACAGGGGGGGTGGCTCCCATGGCTGTGCACACCCCAGAGGAGACATGGGGAGCTTGTACCCCTTGGATCTGCACGAAGCGAGGGTGGGCTGCTGCTATGCGTTTGGGGTAGAGGCTGCCCGCTGGGCTGCGCTTGAGGTGGGCAGGTGCAGCGCTGGGAGGAGAACTACAGGGAGGACCATGATAAATATCTGGGTGGCTGTAGCCCTGCCCCCCCCCTCCCCCCCCCCCGTCGGGTGCAGCCTTTTGCCCCAAGTGTGCATCAGCAGCCTGCCCTTATCCCACACGCAGAGCCAGGGGGCACATGCCCCCCATGCCTGGCCTGGGGGGGTGCGTGCAGCAGCAGGAGCCACCCCTTCACGCCCCCTGGATGAGCCATGGCTCTGCGCAGTGCCTGCCCCATCCCAGCCCCACTTCCTCACTGTGGAGGCTACAATCTGCCCCCCATGCCTCCTCCTCTGCCCTTTCCCCCCAACTGCCTTACCATCTGGACACTCCTCTCCAAGCTGCCAAGCTTCATATTGGCAATCAGATTGGTATCGGCCGATATGGCTGGTCAATAATTTTCCATTGGTATTGGCCCAAAAAATCTTTATTGATGCACCCCTACAAAATATGTAAAATCTCTCTTGCATCCTTTCCAGTTTTTCATTCCCACAGTGTTCATACATACATTGCAAGCACAGCCTTGCTACATCTGGCTTAAGGAAACAGTGCCTAAGGGATTCTGATATAAGAATCAGTACTAATCTGTGATCCACTGGGCACATCTACACAGGGCACATCTACACATTCATTAGTGCACCATAATTATGGTGCATTAAGTTTAGTACTTGTAATAACAGTACCTGTAATAACCGGTACTAAACTTAATGCGCCATAATCAGCGCTACTGTGCAGCAGTGCTGGCACATGCTTTTTTGTGTGACACTAATGTTCAGTAGACTAATTCTGCTGTGCACTAGCATGGTTTTTGCCTGCCATGCTGATGTTAAGTAGAATTAGTCTGTGCATATGAACTTATAGCCCAGCTTTCAAGGAAGGTTACAGGGGACTAGAGTGCGCACACAGTCTTCTACATGCACAATGTGGTGCTTTTGTATTCAGAAAATTCATGCACACTTTTGCTGGCTGACTGATAGCTCAAATGAGTGAATCCTAAGGGCTAGATCCAATAAAAGACTTGGTTTTCTAGAAGTTAATCACAGGAACACCTGACTTGCACATGCCTGACATTGAAGTGGAATCCAGAACCCTGTGTTAGGTACCTAGGATCCCTTATTCAGGGCATGGGTAAAATGAATCACCTCAAAATGATAATAGCCAGAACAGCCAGCATGTTGAGTAGGAAGCTGCTTCAGGTCAGCATGCTTGGAGCACAGCTGCTTAGTTAGTTAGTGGGAAGCACTGGAAATAGGGAGATATCTGAAATCTTGCCCTCTGTTGGTGCTTCAGGTGGGGGTGCAAGGAGGTTCCTCCATCCACTTGGGATCCACAGCTTGGGACCTTCTCTTAACAGTAGGTACCTTATGGCCTTTCTTTTGAAGACCAGAAGGGGCTTGCTCCTTTCTTGTGAGCTTCAAAGGCAAAAGTGAAGGTGCTGCTGGAATAGGGGGCAGAAGAGTACTTTTCCCTCCAGAATTGCAACTTTAGACTCTTGCATCTAAATTCTACCTCAGTCCTTTTTTGATTCGGGCCCAAAAAGGAAGTGGACAGAACAAGTATATGTGAAGGAGATTCATCATACCATTCATAGTGGCATGCATCTCTTACCATGTTCCCAGAGCAGTAATGAAGCATACCAAAGTGGGGTTTTGACTGCTGACCAGCTGGACACAGCAGGAAAAGAAAGAGTTACCAAATTTCTGTTTTAAATGATTAACTGACTACATATTGACCAATGTTGCTGAAAGTAGGAGTTGCAGGAGATGAAGATGCCTGGGCCTGTGTGGGGACAGGATTTCTCTCTCACATCTGTCTAGTGCTTTCCTGGACTTGTGGTCTTCCTATTATGACCACATCATATAATTTCTAATTAATCCACTAGGTTAATTTTTAGTAGGATTGAGAAATGAGTGACCATTTATTTATGCTGGGGAAATGGTGGGGATCAATTGCCCAGTACCATGTGTTAGAAAATCCCAATCTCTACGCATAATTTGGTTTTTGTTGCAAAGCTGCCCATCTAACTTGATTGCAAACATTTAAAGAAAGCACTGACACCTTTAGTGGTGCAAGGAAGCAGTGATGAAGCTGGTTTCCTAGGAGCTCTTCAGTTAAATTGTTTCTATTTTTATTTACTTCCTGTTAATTCCCATTTCATTAGGAGGCTGATGGCAATGGGCTGGGGAAGTTGTAGGCTCTTTTTTGCCCTTTAAAGACTTATTTCTCCATCACAGCATGGTTCTGGCTAAACCCAGTTTGCCTTGCTTATCGTATAGATCCTGCTTGCCCTGACTCTGTAAAGCTATACTATGCTTCTTTTTTTTTTTTTAAAGAAGCAAACTGAACCACACAATGAGATAACTGAACATTCCCTCTCCAAAAGAGTTTCCATTGTCTCAGACTACCCACACTTCAGTGAACCTCTTCAAAATTTTGCCATTAAAACAAAGTGAATAAAAACTATTAGTAGGAAGAAAGCACCAGCTCAAACTCAGCAGGTACTCTGATTAGATCTCTGACATTTCTGTTTTCCAGCAAGAAACAATGAGAAGAATTCTGTGGTCTAGAAATAACTTTCCCTTCATTAAGCCAATCAAGGCACATTTATGCAACACAGGAATTACATTCTACTCTTCCAGGCTTTATGACTCAGCAAATATCCCTTTTGTTCTGAAGTGCAACATTGAAGGCTCTTCCCATATGAATATATAAAGGGAAAGCATTCCTTGGGACCAAAATTTGCCTCTCTCTGATACTGAAAATGAGTTGTCAAAATGGTGTGGTGATTTGAGATTTTTGCTGAATCTCTGGATATTCTGTGTGTCATGCTACGAAGACAGATGTTGGTATTTAGCAGAATCCAAAAATAGTTTTAAATAAGTATTTCTGAAAGATTCTTAATTGTGTGGACCAGTGCGCTCATCACTAATGTTTCAAAGCTGCATTACTCAGCTGTCACCTTATGGAAGCAGTGGGTAGATAAAATGTTAGATAATTACAAATGTTGACACTTCTGCTCAGAATTGTTTTTTCTTTTTTTGCTATAGGCAGCCAACAAAATGTTGTTAAATGCAAAGCTCTCTCACGCTCTCTTTAATTTAGGAACTGTCCATAAGCAGAATGTATATGTTTTAGGTCTCTGGGGAATCAAAATGGGATTAAGTTTGGGGAATGCAGTGAATCTGTTTACAAGAAATGTTAACCTGGACTGGCTAGTGTCATTACTAGTTACAGTTTGCAAAATGAATCCTCCTTCCTTGCCTTATGTTTTCTGGTATGTAGATGCTGGCCAATCATCTGACAAATTCCACTTCTTTTTCTATTTGTGGACTAAAATAATTGGTATCTTTTCCATTCTTCCAAAAATGCAAGTTAAAAAAAATTAGTATTTAATAAGAAACATGGTTCGTTAAAATGCTTTCACCTCCCAATCTGTTTTGTTTTGCTTTTTGTACTACTTTATTTTTTAATTTGATTGATAAAGGAAATGTGTTTGCATCTTCTTGTAGGTTTAAAATATTTCCCAGTGTCCTTTATCGCATCCCAACACTTGAAACTATCCTGCTTAGTAACAATCAAGTTGGATCTATAGATCCTTTCCAGCTGAAGAAGATGGACAAGCTTGGCACCTTAGACCTTCAGAATAATGACCTCCTACAGGTGCCGCCAGAACTTGGAAACTGTGAAACTCTGAGGTGACTGTGTTTTGAATTTTGTAAAATAGCTTGTTTTATTTAGAGAATATTCTTCTTGAGACTCTATTTGCATACTTTCTTTGCTCAGGGAAAAATGCAGAATCACAAATGTATTTGTTTCCAGATTTAAGTGCCAAAAATGTCTCACTTCTAGCAATCCCATATGAAGCAGCTGCAATTTCTGTCATAGTTTCTCAGGACTATTTGAAAAGAGAGGAAGGTTTTGTTTCATTAATTCATTTTTTAACTTTTTTTCTTCCAAACCAGAATGATGTATATTTATAGTAAGGCCAAGTCACCTTACAGAGATTTGACTGAGCATGTGGTTAAGCATTGAGTCACTCTTGTAGCTAGTGCAACTTCAATGTGTGAGTTTACTAAGTTGGTCTGCTTTCAACTTTCGTGATCCCTACTTTTTACGGGCTTTGTCTCATTACATTGGATAGTCCTTAGGCATACATATATTGCCTCTCTTTTGACATTTGTTTTATGGATGTTTGTCACAATTAAATGGTTAACAATGAACTGTCCCAAGATGTTAGTACTAGAGCTGCTGTTTAACATATTAATCAATGATCAGGAAAAGAGAGAGAGCAGTATTAGAAACATAATGAGGAGGAAACAGTGATATTCAACGTGAGTAAAGAATGGAAAAGGGGATGAGGAAATTAGAGGGACCTAATAAATGTAGGTGAACAGTGACATAACGGCAGATGGAATGTAGCACTGACACCAGCAAGGTAACCCAGGGTGGAAAGAATAATTCAACTCCTCATCCACATTGCTGAGTTTTAAATTAACTTCAGGTACTTGGTGTGGAGGGAGGAGTCTGTAAGGTCATCAATGGATTGAAAAATTATATTGTCATCAGTTTTAACATAATACATATTTTTAATGTCATTTTTCCACTATACACATTTAGCTTACATGCTCAGGTAGATTATTCTGTTCAGTTCTGCTTGTGTCTCAAAGGCTATACTAGAAACCAAGGATTAAGAAATGTTTTTGGGGGTTTTTTATGGTTTTGCAAATCATAAGAGGCTGAGCAAGACTGCTTGATAAGGGGGAAACTGGAAGATGGTTTGGTTCTACTTAAAGAACAGACAAAACAAATAACACATGAAATAGTTACTACTAAGATTGAGAACCTGTTTATCTTTTTCAACACAAAAGATGGGGGGGTGGGACTTTCAGGGAAACTATCAGCTGTGACTTGGGTACCTTTCAATCTTTGTGTAAAGCAGGTGAAATCAATCTGTAGCACTGGGGCTAGGAGTTTAACTGGATTCAAGAAAGACTTGTTATGATATTGCTAAAGAAGATCAAGCATATGAGGATATAAACATTCAAGCTTCAGGCTGTAACCAATCCACTAAATTACAGGGTTTGATGTGGCAGGTTACTTTATTGCCTGTGATACTGTTCCTTGGGTACTCTGATGTTCAAGGTAGTGACTGCTGTCAACTGCAAACTTACTACACATAGTAAATCCTTGATTCCATTGGGGATGGCAAGCCCTCTTGTCTTTATTGCCTCCTGCAAAAAATGTTTTGATGTCATGAAGGGATACTGGGTGGATATCTTCCTTTGTTTCAAATAGTCTTATGGTTAGAACCCCTGCTCAGCAAATAGGAAACTCTTAATGAATTCCATCCTTTGTCTGATGGCGTTCAAACCCATATTCCCCTATACTAGTAGCATGTCTTACCTGCCAGGCTATAGGCCAGGGGTCGGCAACATTTTTGGGCAGAGTGCCGAAAACACCCACAACTTCCAACTTGTAAGATGTTGGTGTGCCAGGGGTGGATGACAGGGGAGTATGAGGGGCCCAATCCTTGCTATTGCTGTGTAGCCCTGGCCCCTTCCCCGCCATCCACCCAGAGGCACACATGCCAAGCAAAATGCCTTTGGGTGCCACAATCTGGCACCCGTGCTGGGAGTTGCCTACACCTGCTATAGGCTATTCCAGAGAATAAGTAGAAGAGGGTACCACAGAAGTTGGGCACTCCCTAGAGTTGATTTTCTGGGATTCTGATCCTTGTCTTCACTTTTCATCCAATGACTTGTTCATATAAAATGCAGAGTCACTGCTGGAATTTGGGGTCTAATCCAGAACCATCTATAGTTTGGGAGGTAGAAGGAGAAAACTGACCACAGCATTTTCACTTCCTGGGCAATGCTCTGACCTTTTGGCTATTACAAAAAGGAGGCACTGCATCACCACTTCCTTTGTATTTTTTTTCAAAGCACTGGTTGCAACTATGTTTTGTAGGAAGCCTGATACACCCATTGTGTTGAATATGTTCTAAGAATACCTACCAGAATACCCAAAGGGACTTAGATGGAGGCCTAGCCTCAAGATCTGTAGCTTGCTGAATTCAGTAGGCTATAGGTTAATGGGGTAGGTTAAACATATCCTCTGGAAAAGGGCATGACTAAAGTTTCTAACTGATGAGGGAACTTACAGGGCCATAACCTTGTGCTTACATAAAAGCATGTGTACAGCATATACACTGCATAAAGGAGGGAGGCTGAACATAACCTATTGGTATTGCATTGCAACCTGTTGGTTCCCTGTTTAAAAAAATAAATAAATAAAGTCCTTTTCCTAACATCTGGGGCTGCTTACAAACATGAAAAAAAAACCCAACGCTTTAGTTTTAGCTCAGCACACTCCTGCGCCAAGCACAAAACATGCCCAGAAGAGGCATTGCCCAAGGTCTCTATAGATTGCATGCTTCAGCAGGCTTTTTAGCACTTTTATCTAACAGCTGCTTGAATCAGCTATTAGATAAAAGCACCAAAAAGCCACACTGACGCACCTGATCTATACAGGTACTGGGGAGCCAGGTCAAATGAACGCACTACCTCTTCCAGTAAAGCACTGTTTTGTTTTTCACATCTGTCAGCAGCCTGGTAGACATTTTGCTGAAAAAGTATTGCCACATTTACCCAAATCCAAGGCAACTCTGAATTTAAGATGGCACTGATAAAATTTTCTGTGTAGAGAATGTAGTTAACAAATATGCATAGAATCTGATTATTGGAGGGTCATCTTAAATCTGTCTCCCCATTGCTATGGCGGGGGAAGCAGCAGCAGTGGGAAGGCTACTGGCAGGGAAAGGAGCAATGGAGTGGCAGGCTGTGAAGAGGTAGGTGGTGGCTTGAACCACTTTCTTGCCCCCAGTACCTGCCCCCTTCCAGTTGCATGCTTCCCAATTTACCTTTTGCGGCTGCTTTGGCCCTGGCCAAGTGGCCGCAGTGGTGGAAGCCCTCAAGGCAAGCAGCAGCTACTGCTCTGGCCACAGGCCCAGGTCAGTATTCAACTCCAAATCTAGGCTTTTTTTTTCCCCCCCTCACCTTAGACTCAAGTGAATACTCTGTTTTCGTAAATGTAAATTGTACAGAATGCTCTCAGGTCATGCAAATAGACCTGTCTGTGCATATCTGCAGGGCATGCTAGTATTTGAATAAGAAGTCTCTTGAGAAGCTAGCCTACTATGAAACAGAGTAGCAGTGATTAAAATTCTGCTAAAAGAATAAAATACAGCTATAAAAAACAAACCATTGACACTAACACATTTCTCTGTTTCCCTAGGACACTTCTGCTGGAAGGAAACCCGTTCCGCACTCCTCGAGCAGCCATTTTGGCAAAAGGAACAGCTGCAGTACTGGAATATCTAAGAAGCCGAATTCCTACTTGATCATAGTCAAGTTTTCGTTTCTTTGTTGGGTTCATGAATTAAAGTGCAAGCAAAGTTTGTCCAGTGCAGCAAACTTAGTCTTCCCAGTTGTCAACTATATTAAACTGGCCTGTGCCATAAAGTATTTGTAGTCTGCATGTTGAGAAAGGTACCCAACAATTTTAGAGTTTTTTCCAAAGTTACACATCTGAACACCAAGTTAAAAACATCACTGTCTCTGGAATTATACCCTGTAAATTCAGGATTTCTTTGCATATTGGTTTCAGTAATTTCTTCTACAAGTCCATTTTTTTAACTTTTCCAAATGTCAAAAGACTTGTGTAAAAGTGCAAAGTAAGCTTTCTGAAAGGTTGTATTGTATGGAATTCCCAGACCATATGTTTTGTGGCAGCTAATCAATTTTAACTGTTGCATCAAGTATCATTATATGTTACCTGTCTGCCTGTTCTAAAATGCCCCAAACCTTAAATTATAGAGTTATGATATAACAAAAAAGGCAAGGGTAAGGATTGAAATGTGCTACAAAGGGTGTACATGTTTACAGTAAAACTGATCAAAATTTACTTTGTTACTAGCACACTTTAAAACAATAAATGCTTCCTATTGGATGTCAATTGTCACCTCTGTTTGTTGTAGAAAATGCACAATTGAGATGTCACATTAATATTTCATTAACTTGACATAAAAACATGCCTGTTCAGGCTGGAAGTGGCACCTTTGTCAGTCTTAACTGCTATGTGGCTGCAAATAGATTTCTCTTTTCTTAGGCTTGACATGCCTTGAGTGATAGATTATATAAGGACTAGTCATGCGTAGCTTTACATTGATGGTTATTCTTTGGATGTGAAGTATTCAATATGTAGGTTCAAAGTGTCTTAAAAATTAATAGCTGCCAGGTTTTCAAGGCTATGTTGTCTGGAGAATTCCACACTACTGTGGTAATATGTAGATAACTCAGGATGTCTATGTACTCTAATGCCATGTGGCACTCTGCCCAGACTAATCAGGACTCAGCTCTACACTAATGCAGCTATACTGCTTCTGTGGCCTGCTAGGTCATTTAGGGCTAGCTTAGGTATCTCTAGGCAGTACTGTGCACATCTACACGAGATGCTTTACTGCGGAATACTGTAGTTTACTAAGCAGTAAGCATATGTGTCTACATGTGCACATGATTACTGTGCAGTAAACCTCACTAATCACAAGTAAATTTGCTACCTGCAAATAGCAAATTTTCTTGTGATTAGTAATAGTGCAGTAGTATGCATGTAGATATCTGACCAGGAGCAAGTCTGCTCCCAGTCAGCTGGCCACCAGGGGGCGGGAGATTGCTCCCTGCCCCTGAAAGCTGCTGGGGCAGTCTTTGCCACCAGATCCTGGGTGGGGACCATGTTTCCCTGCCCTGGCAGCAGCAGGGAGCTCCAAGACCCCCACTCTGAGATCATGATCAGGGAGTGGGGTCTAGGAGATTCTTATCTCCCAGCCCGAGCTCCCGTCACAGGGCTTGGGCTGGGAGACCCTTCTCTTCCAGCCTGATAAGGTCTCCCAGCCTGAGGCCCACAACTAGAGCTTGGGCTGGGAGATGAGGATCTCCTAGCACCGGCCCCATGACCATGGAATTGGCACTGGGAGCTCCGTGCTGGCTGGGGCTGGAGAACCTGTTCCCCACCCAGCTCAATGAACACAGATGCTCCCCAGCTTGTTTCCCACCCAGCTCTGCACTCGTGTAGCTGGGTGGGGAACAGACTCCCCAGCCTCTGCCCTGTAATCATGGAGTAGAGGCTGGGAACTGTCCTGGTTAGAAGCAGGTCCCAGCCCTGATTGGTTAACCGAGGCACAGGGCTTGGAAAGAGCTACAGGTGAGGTAGGTCCCAGCTTCCTGTCCCAATCTGGTGGGGCAGCTAGCAGCAAACTAGCTCCTAACTGCCCCACCAGTGCATCAGGGCAGGAGGGCTGGAACCTGCCCCTCCCCTGCAGCTCTTTCCAAGTCCTTGCCCCTGATAGGGGAGCCAGGGCCAGGTGCTCCCTACTGCCATGCCAGGGGGATCTTGTCCCCACCCTGGTGGCAGGCAGCTGTTGGTGGCAGGGTATAATGTCCCAGCCCTGCCAGCCCTTGTGATAGCACCCAGGTGGAGCCTAGAGCTCTCCCCCTGGTGGCAGCAGGGGCCCATTGCAGGGCCCCAGGAAGTAGGAGCAGTTTGCTGCCATTAGCAGCAAATCTGCTCCCACTTCCCTGCATGTGTAGATGCCTGCCCGGGAGCATTTACTTGTGAGTAGTTTACTTGCGAGTAAACTGATTCTGGATCAAATGCATGTGTAGATGCACCCATTGTGTTGTACTTGTCAGTAGACCAAACAATGGCACCTGCGCAAGGAATAGGTGAACCTCCTCACCTCTCTGTTTTGCAGAAGTAGTTTGTCTTGTAATTGCAACCTATATAGTGCTAAGCACAGGGAAGGAAAATACCACTTTATCCCTGCCTCACTTCCTCAGATCAGATACAAGATAGCAGTTGTGCTAGAGTACATGATATATTTATGTACCATATCTTTGTATTTGACTTTATTTTTCCTTCCTATGCAACAGGAAAATAATATAATTTGAAGTGGTTGACTGGATCCAAAATTAAGACAAATCCACCCAGCCCTACTATTTTTAAATTTAATTAGCACTTTTTATCAAGGGATCAAACTCTCAAAGATTAAGATGTTTGACAAACTGGTGCAGAGCAGCAGCATTGAAGAGTAACCACCTCTAGAAAAGAACAGATGTCTAAAATGCACAGCAACATGAAAAGGGAAATCAGGAACAAGGATGTTTCATGTTAATTGCTTGTGAGCAGACAAAAAAGGTGAGTGACTTTCAACATAAAGTATTATACACTTTAAAAAAAAAATCCATTTATAGGAGAAAGATGGTTGCTGAAAATGTTCTGCCTGCCCCTACTTTGATTTGAACAAAGGGCATGAGACATTCTACAGGTATCTGGATTTTCAATCCCCAGCCCCTTACATAAAAATACAGACTTTAGAATTGGAACAGAATAGATATCTAAGAGGCAATAGCTTCTCTTCTTCCTATACACACAGTAATGTCATAGGTATACTTTATACCTCGCCAGAAATCATCTCTGACACTTCTTGAATGAGTGCAGCATAGAGAGCACTCCCTCTCAAACCATTTACACTTGTTTAAACCATAAAGGAAGAAGGCAAGGTACACTTGCACATTATAGACTAGCTCAGAGAAGTATAAGCATTAGCTTTCATGAGTTGCTAACAGGTTTACTTCATCAGATATTATATAAAGGGACCCTGACTTGAGACTAACAACCTCTTTCTAAACCTTAAAGGATTATTCTCAATCAACTGACAATTGTTATTAGTGTTACACTCTTTCCTTCTACTCATATAATTAATAAATAAATGTTTACTCAATTAACTCTTAATTTAATGAAAAAAAGCAGTGATACAGATGCAGCTATCAAACTTATTAACAAATATTTTGAGCAACTTTGAAGGAACTGGCTCAACAACTCATTTTCTGTAAGTTGTGGAATACCAGCATTATTGTGATTGCTTTTGGATAAGTAATAATCTTATTACATTAAAAGATGACAAAAGTTAATTACAATAAGGTGACATTTTATTATTTATACAATAAAGAGACTCTTTTATGTTATTCAAAACACTTTTTAAATACTGAAAAAGTTGGGTACACCAAAGCCGAAAAATGGCTCTGTTATACACTGCACAGCATTGTTTTAGTCCCTGTATTTTTTATGTACAGAAAGCATCTGCAAAATGCATTCTAAACACAATATGCACCTTACCCATTAGTGTCATACATAAAAGAAAACTGGAAGGATACAACTTGCATGTGCAAATTAACTAACAAGATAATTGATTTCACTGAATCAATAGATTTAAAATATAGTTTTAAAGTACCTTTTTGCACATAAACTGAAGCAGCTTTTCAAGTTCATTAAGTCCTTATACTGCAAAAACATTAAATACATTCACAATCTATGTTAATAAAGTAGTAAATATTTCTTCATTCAGCTTTATTTACATCAATACTGTAATTAAACTGAAAAGTACAGTTAATTTGTAATATAGCAATCTTTTAACACATACAAAAATGACAATTTTTTGTATATAATTTAAGCTCAAAATCACAATTATCTCAAAATATTAATTACAATACAGCCATCTCCATCATAATTAGACATGTCTTTTATAAAATGGTAAAATTTTTAATAAAGTAAGCTGTTGGTTTTGAACTCAATACAGTACTCACAAGTAGAAAACTGAGCCGATAATTGTTTTGACCAAGATTTCAGAGTAAAGCCACCTCGGCTAGCAAAGAGACATAAAAGGCCCCAATTTAGAAAGATCAAGCCTCTTGTGCTGCACTGTTGTGGCTTGGTGGCAATGCTTCAGCAAAAGCCTTTCACGGGGCATGTAAATTCTATATGCAATGAAATGGTGCGTATTAATATATAAGTTGTCTGAAGCCATTTGATGTACATTAAATGTTCACAATGATTGACAACATTTTTTAAAGACAAAAGAAACTTTAAAATGCTACTAGGATTAAATAATAACATTTGAAAACTTACTTTTGCAAAGATGGAATTTCATTGAAATCTGATCCAAAATTCAAACAGCCACTCAGAAAATAAAAGCTCTGGTTCCCTTGCCTGGCCTCTGGGTGTCACTGTTGTGCTGCACACATGTAGCTGTAACACCATTTATTAAAGATAGCAAAACTGGAGTCATAAAAAAGAGCAATTAATTTATATCCTATCCAAACTACTGTCCTGAAAGTTGTATTGTTACTCTTATGGTCAGCTTATACTAGCAGTACAATTAAATAATCATTTTTGCTGACTGAAAAACAAAATGTATGGTTTCATTCCACTTGTTTGAAATAAAAATTTGGAAGTTAAAAGGTGATTGGAAAGTGACTGCTGTACTAGGGGACTGAGTGCACTGAGACAGATTTCATGGATGACATGGACTAATTTTAACTACTGCCTCTGGCTCTTTTAAACATAAAAAGCCAGATGTAGATGTCCTTATAAGAACTACCTGTATTGAACAACTGATGGTTAAGCTAATTCACACTTTTGTTCTTCTATGGCTTGCCTGGGTATTTCCAAGAGAGGCACGTACTGACGTCAAATATAGATCCCAGTACACTTACAGGTGTAAGCTTGAAAATACCATCTGAGTGGTAGGGTGGCCTGGTTTACAAGATCTCAGGACTGCTTGTATTATTGGTGACGTACTCCTAGTTCTCTATTTTCTCTGGTTGGGGACATGCACATACTCTGTAGCAAAAGTGGGTCCTATGTTTGTTTTGAACATTCACATGTACAGGGTAGGAAGGGAAATTATGACTTGTAAAGCAGCTTGTTTGTTTTAGTGAGTAAAATACACATCTTATGTCAAAAGGGAACAGTTAGATTTAGAAGCAGAAGGGATGTTTAATATAAGGGGGGAAGAGTTATTCAAAACAGAAATAGGGTACTCAGTGCACTCCACATACGGACATAGTAACTTTTATGGCAAGCAAATTTCCTAATCATTACATTAAGATGGGGCAGGGGAATTACTGGTGCCCTGGAAGAAGCTACATAGTTGTAAAAGTAATTAACCCTTGTGAATTCTTTTCTTCTTCTAAGAAGAACCTGCTACTGTCTAGAAATGTCTTTTCACCATGGGAGATTCAACAAGCAGCTGACAGCTACCAGTTTTACCAGCTACATCATGGATGCACAGCACTAACCAGCCTTAAAATATTAACTGTACAAGCCTGTAAGCAGAACTGAGACACTGTCTCAAGCTTCTTTAGTGGGATTTCATGTATTCACCCACTACTTAATGATATAATGTAATTGTACGTATATAATGTAATTGTACAAGAGGGATGGACAGCCATGAATAAAAAGGAGATGGACATATGTTTTATAAATCTGGAGTAACAGAAAATCCATTTCAGTGTGATATGAAAGTTTGGCTGGGAAGGTTTAACTTTTCCATTAAAAGTGACTTTTAACCTTGATCAAAGCAACAATAAATAATGACAAAATGTGTGTGGGGGGGTGGGGGGGAATTAAGGTATTGCGTTAGAAGCTGTAAAACGTCCTTGTGACCTGTTTTGCTATGTTTTTTCTCATTCTGAGAAAGATTTATGGATACAGAGGCATTTTGCTGGAGTATACAGTTCCTACCAACAGAGGAGAAAGGTGTTTTAGGCTCAGAAGAAGCCTAGAGTAATTAGAACATATTCCTAAAAAAATCTGGGAACTGGATTCTATATAAAGCTGGCAACACAGCAGACCATGCAGTCTCCTCAGCCTATTATTATTATTTTTTAACCTGGTGAATATGCTGGTTGCATTAGCTAATATTATTATTGCATTAGCTAATACTGATTTGATTGTTACTTTTTGTTAAAAATGTGCAGTTTTTGGTTATAAATGTTCACACCAGTTATGCAAGCTGTATCAATTTGATGTAGTCAAAGTAAAGCAACAATTTGGGTTTTTAACCTGTCACTTAGTTACTCTATCTTATTGCGCTTCTAATAGCATCGTTTTAATGTAAGTTTTAATACTAAGCATTCTGTGTTCCTTAAAAACTGCTGTAAAATCAGAGGAAGGGAATTACAGCATGGTCCTCCACTTTCATCCAGGCCTTATTTGGTGATCACTAGACAAGCATTTGTTGTGCAAAAAGCTAAAAAGCAGCCACAGTTTCACTGCTATCAGAAGCGTTACCATGGGAACAAACAGCACAGCTAAAACCTGAAAGGAAGCTTGGAAATAGAAAGGGTAGATGATTGGATGGAAATTTGGACTTTCCGGTTTTTATTTCTTAAACAGCACGTTTCAGTCATTGTCACAAATTCTCATTAGTGGTTATAAACCCTGAGCTAGTACACAATATGAGACAGCACATGAGGTTCAAATAGCCTGGGCCAAAGAAACAATCTGTAGTGTTGAGGCCAGGGCTGCCTACAGCAGAACGCTCTGATTAAACATGAAAATACCCACACATGAAATGCCCTCCAGGGAGCAGTCATAGATACACTACTCATCTGCAGCTGGCACTTGCTTGATAATCAAGTTTAATAAGCTTGCAGAGCCAAGGCACTCACATAATATGTGACAACCTAACCACACACCTTCCTGTAATGTTATTGCTTATATACAACTATTGAAAACCTTCCATAAAATACAAAAAGCGTAAGTTCTGTCAAAGAAAGAATGTAAAAGCCACATTATTCTATGAGCACTCTCAGAGCATTGCTTCTGCCAAATTGCATATAAGGCAACCCCCCACCCCCAAAAAAACAAAACCCAGGAAGGGTTTGGCTACATCATCTTGAAACTCAGCATCTGTGTGTCCAACATACAAGCTGCAACTCAGTCTCACTTAGCAGATAAAACTCTCTTGGAGTCGATGGGAATCTTGCTCAAGAAAGGCCCGCAGAATTAGGACTTAAATGATTCCATGGGAATATCAGGTTTCATTCCTAACTGTAGCTCCCCTGCAATTATGATCTATTGAAGAAGTTTGCAACAGTTGAAATTCAGAGTTGCATGCAGCCCACTCTATGCTGGCCAAGAAGCAGCTGTGATACAGCAGGGAAGAGTTAAATATTAGGTATGACAAGGCTCTATTGCAAATTACTTTTTATCTTGTAACTAGCAGACCTACACTGATTATTTCAGTGCATTTTGTGCAATAAAAACACCCTAAAAATAATCAACAAAATGTGTCTCACAAGCAAGACATCTGTAGATTGCTTGCCTTTTATCCACGTTTTGTCTATTTTGTAGGCTGTCTTGGACAGAACACTTTTCATCCCATTTGTCTCTGTAAAACCTGAGAACACTGTTGATGCCAGATACATATTTTATCCTGTAACATGCCTCAGGAGATTGTCTTCTAGTTTATCTTGGAGGTGGGATGGTTGGCTGATCATGTTTTGTAGTATCTTATTAGGCTATAACATAGCTCAAAACTAACTTACTGATTTACTCAATTGTCTTAGCAAAAGTCACTGAAAATACATCTTCTCTCTCAAGATAAACTCCAGTGAAACTCCTAGGGAATGACAAATACATTACTTTTAGTATCGTTATATTCCTTAAGAGTAACTTTCTGCTGGTTAGAAATGAAGACCCTATTTTATTAGGAAGAACATCTCAGTTTGAATACCGGCCTGTAAAATTCAAGGCCAATATGTTGCTCTGTTACAGAGGCACATGACGTCAGGACTTTTACTCAGAAGTAGAGCTCTATCTCTGCACATTAAATGATACACAAAACTAAGTAAATCATTTGCTATAAATAGCATTGCTGAAATTAGCCATTCTTCTAGCTCAGACTTGTGACTTTAATTTATTCAAATTCATTCAAATTTATTTGCCTTAGTTATCATATGGTTTATTCTATGTAATTACATGTGTTTGGAACAAGAGTTGTAGATTAGCTATGGTCAGATAGGTCACATGATCTTGTTTTGTTCCCTGATAGGTGAATGAAAAGCACTTCTGCTGTGAAGACTTATCTGTACAAAGTGAAAACTTATACCTGCATCTTTGGTATTAATTTTCTATCAGTGTTTGTACTAATAGGATTAATTATTTATTTTAAGTGGGAAAAAGAGGGGAAAAAGCACACAACATTTTAAATGATAAGAAAACTGATGTGAAAATATGAAAGTCCAGCTTTTTAAATGTATTGATTGCTTAGGTACCTAGCTCCCATTAATACATCTATCTTACCTAATACCTACTGCTTATACTTTAAATACTTCTGAAGATCTGGGCTACAGCCTAATTCTGCGTACCTACAAACTTGAACAACTGTACATACATATAACTGCACATTTTCACTGGCTTCACAACTCAGTTTGTCACTCGGATGAAGACACTTGATTATATTGTGTCACACTGCAACATCTGCCAAATGGTTGAAAATAAATGAAATCCAAGCAAAACAAAAGACCTTTGGGAAAGATGCTGGTTGGTCACCATGTCTGGTTTAGAGACTTGAGGCCAGATGCCTTAAATTTACCATTATGAATTTCTATTAATACACAGCTCCATTCATACATCATGAACCTTTCAGAGGCTCAGAATTACCAGGTCACAGAAGAAGGGAGAATATGATTTGAAGGATCTGAGCAGCTCTAAGGTCTAGTACACACTTCCATAATCTAGACAGTGTTAGGTAGGAAGGGGGCTGAAATAAGTTATGGAGTCTCCCCAGGATTTTGGGGATCCTTGTAGCATAACCATGCTACAGCTCTGTGAGCAATACATCCTTCCTGTTCTCAGCTCTGTCCTCTGTGTGCAGCCTGAAGTTTGTCTCCTGCAGTTCTTGTATGGGGGGGGCGAAGTGGGGGGCAGACTTCTTTCTGCTGCTACAATCCTTGTACTTGCCATAAAATGACTGGTGCAAAGTGCAGTCTCTTACCAAACTCTTCACTGTAATTATTCCTGATTTACTCCTGCTTGAAAGGAAATTCAGGCCCAGAGAGTAGACAGGGTTTTACATACAGTGATATTATATTATTAAAGTCATGTTAGTTTCATTCAGATTATAATGAAATGAATCAACATGTGTCAGATGGGAGGAGACAGAAAAGATTATATTTTTGATAAAGTTCTGTAAGCAATAAAGAAAAATGTTCAATAGCAGCCTTTAAAGTCTGACATAGCCACAACTGCTGTAAAATTTGTGGACTTTTTAAAATGTTCCATTAAAAAACTATTAAAAAATCAGACCACTTTACTTCCTATCTTCCAAAAGTCTCGAAACGGATGCTCGTTCTCGCTCCTATTAGAGTTCATGACCATTTTGCCATTGACTTCAATGGAAACAAGATTCAAACTTACCCATAGCAAAGAAACTGATTTTCCACACTGTCAGTCACAGAAACGATAGACTTGGATTCTTAGACTAGCACCAGTTTAGCAGTGTTGTTCAGCATCTGTTCTTCTCCACTTGGAACTGTATTGAGGTTTATCTGATAGTATGTAGGTAGCATATCTCCAGGAAAAAAAACACATTTTAAATGCTCTCTGTGGGGTGTAATCCTGCCACCCTTGCTAAAAATTATTGTACTTCAAGTGCCCCATTGATTTTAATGGGATTGCTAGTCTTACTCAAATTAAATAATAGGAGTAAGACCATCACAGAACTCTTACAACAGTGGCCCAGAACAAAGATCTTATATATAAGGGTGCAAGAAATGGGATAACATCTTAATTAAATAGATAATTTTAAATAATTAAATTCACAAAAATAAAGCATAAGGTTTCCTGTCACCCATTACTTACTGCTTATATTTGAGATCCATCACTATCTAAAATTATGTTTCCATTTATTCAGCTTATACATCAGCCAAAAGAAAGTTAGTTAATTTTTGTTGTCTAGGCTATTTATCTTTAGGTCCCAGAGATGAAAGTATAGTCTATGGAATATTTCACCCCATATTGTTACAATATAGCTAATTAGTATGGAGCCAGCTCTAAACACTGTATATATACAGTTATTTCCATAAGGCATAGTATATATTTGCATTGAAAATAAATCAACATACTAAATTTAATTTTAATATATACTTTCTTCGAGGTGTCTATGAAAATATTTTTCTCTATACTTGTTTGTTGTGAATCATGATAGAAATATCTTATGGGAATTACAACTCAATATATTTTCCTTTATAAAGGCATATACAACTTTGAGGCAGTGTTTTTGATGGACAGCAGAAATTCATAGAGAGCTTGTGTGTGCTTCTGTGTTCTGAAATTGTATGAAATCCACTTTGAGAAGTAATTTGATTAAAAAAACCTGCACCAATGCACAGCCAGAGGCTGACAATTAAAACTGATACGTAATCACATGACCAACATATTTATAGTTAGCATTTTTCAAGATGATCAGTACTAACATATAATATTATACATTTGGCACTAATGTTTGCCATTGGTCCAGCAATTGGCAAAATTTGTTTCCTATGTATAAATTTCTGTTTGAACATTAGGTCTGGCTAGACATATGTTTACTATTTATAAAAAATATTTAGACAGTAAGCTCACGTTGAATAACTAGGTCTACTGTATTCTGGAAACTCTTCAGTAGTAATACTGCTTTCTCGTGTTCCATATGTACAAAACTGTGTCCATTCGCCTGTAAGACACAAACAAAAACAGGAAAATCAAATGAAATTCTGTTTAGAATTTTTCTTCTTTTTTGAGATGCTTGAAATTGAAGTTAAGGATCACAGTGCTTCAAAAATTACTAATAGTGCTGGAAGACTTGTGTTTACCTTGATTGGTAGAATATGCAATTCTGTATCTTACAAAGAGCAACAGTAAAACTCAAAGGAAATATGTTTAATGTAGCAGTTTGTGTTTTATTTTTTAATAAGTGCCAGGCGTGTGCTCACTCTATCCATACTATATTACAGATGGCATTCACCAAGGCGTAGATCCTCAAGAGTGCTTAGGTGTCTAAAGAAGCAGATGATGTCTAACTGATGGCTTCAGGCACCTTCTGATAGCCTCAAAACTGCTAGTTAGCTGTTGGCTAATCCCCAGGTCAAGACAAAGCCTCAGAGGAGTGAATCAGGTTTCTCAAAATGTACTAGACGGATACTATCCCATCACTAGATTGATACCATCCCATTAAACTAGAAGGATACAATGTGATCAGGCCATGTTTGGGGTTGATGTATCCACCTCTGGATAACTGGGTGCTTACAGGAGTCTCCTGGAATTTGAGATACCAAGGTTGTAATCCCTACTCTTCTGATTTGGAGCAGGAACTTCAATGAGGTCTCCTATATTCTGAGCCAAATCACTGAGCTATTTGGTTGGTGTCTCTTTCTTCTTTGTTGCAGGTATTCCTCTTTGTATTAAATAATTTAAAACTTATTGGGCCAGAGACAATATGAAAGAAAGAGGGGCTGACTCAACAGCCCAGTAATTAGGATATACCATAAATGTGGGAGACTGAAGTTCAAATCCCTATGCCAATAATTATTATACAAATTAAAATATCATCCACAAGGGAGACCCACCACAGACTCTGCATAGCCTAGTGACTAGGGCACTCCTCTGTGTTGTGTTGGGGGTTAAAGTCTTTGCACTGATTCAAGTAGTCAGGATTTGAACTAGGGTTGGGTATTGGACCAGTCAAATAAAGTTTGGTCAATTGGCCAGTCAAATATTGCTCAAAAACTGTAAAAACTGCCAATAAGTCCAAATAATATATAGAAAACGCATACATCTTCTATTAAGAAATGTATCAAAAACAAGAAAAAAAAATCTCATTTCTGTCAAAACTATAAAAAATGTAGGGTTTTTTTGGTAAAATTGCTATAATCTTTGACCTGTCCAAAAATATGCAGTCAATTGACAATATTTGACCAGTCAGTTGATCAGCTTGCCAACCCTAATTTGAACCCATGAACTCCCACATATAGAGTATTCTAACCACTAGTCTGTCAGTTAGACCTACTGGCAGCACACCTACTGTTGGCTATGGTGTAGGGCTCTTTGCACATTGTTTCAATAGTAGGATGGTGTATGTGCTTGTATGCAAATGGCACTTAAGTGCCTAACTCCAGGAAAAGGTGCATAGCTCAGGATCCTGAGCACAAGGAGTCATCTCTCTCACTAGAATTCTCACATTTTCTTTGATTTTATTAATCACTTAGCCATTCTTCTTTTCTCTGCATTTCACTTCCAGGTGCTTTGGCAGCCACTTTCTGAGCCAGTCTCAGAATCGTCCCCTTGGACTTCATGAGAAGAGGGGTGTGTGACTTGAAGCTGAACAGAACATTCTACTTGGAAGCAGAGTGCCTAGGAATCAGGCATGCTTATGCAGATCTAGCCCTGAATTTCCCCATAAGAATAAAGCCACATTCATTACTTGGCATGCAGAGCCTTGCTAACCACAAGCAGCAACACAAACATGAACAAAGGGAGTTGATGCATATAGTCCTTCCTTTTTTCACAATTACAATGCCCAGGACAATCTTGCTGCAAATTCTTAACACAACAGACTATTTGTTTTCCTCCTTTCAGGACACAATACTGACTTCTTGACATAATTTGTTTCCAGCGACTGTGCAAGCACTATGTACAATTCTATATATCATTTCATTAGTGCTAATTGTCAAGTATGTAGCAATTTCTGGCCATTGATCGCAGATGCAGTTATCAAGCTGGTTAGCATGGGGATCCATTTTTTATTGTTATCAGTTTATTGTTTTTCATTTTGTTGAGCATTTTGAAGTTTGAAACATGCCACTAATTCCAAATAAAGAAACTGTTGAATGTGAGAGGGGCTGCAAATGATGAAGCAGCTGTATACTGGTCCAGCTAAGAGAGGATCCCCATTGTCTTCAACAAGTGAAAGATCAGTCCCCTCTAAGGGGGGATTACATAGAAGAGTTAATTTTATTTTGTTCTTTGTAATGCATAAAAAATTCCTGATCTCAAAGCAGCAGTATTGCTGAAATGTCATGCATTAACATATAAATCTACCATACAGATGCAAAAGATGCAAACTGCTATGGGTGAGGAAGCAAAGGAAACTGTCATAACAGTTACAGCTACTATAAAATATAGAAAAGGAAGTAACAGGCGGTGCCAGGATGGACAGAAAGGCAGTATGCAATAAGAAAGTACACCCTTTTTACTCATTTAAATATTGTTTTGCTTAATACAATAAAACCGAGTACAAACTTTCAGGGCAAAGACTGTTTTAAAGACTTTCAGCTAAAAGACATCAATTCTGTGTTAAAATCAGGAAGACCTGACATTCAGGGCTCTGATGCCTGCTTGGTCCTGATATAACTTAGAGGGGATTTTAAGGGTAACCCCTTGTTACAGCAGTTTCACACAGTACCCATGCTCTTCTCCACTACAGAATAAGTGTAACCACAAGACACTATAGCCACACCCACTCACAAGCTGCCCTAAGCCAGGGTACTTTGGGTCAACACTAGCCACTAGAGAATCCTTTTTAACCATCATGTTTTTCCCAGGATGCCAGTCCATCAACTTTACATTTCCAAAATAGCCTAAAGAATTCACAAGTGTAGAAAAAAATATTTTTTAGTGAGCATTTAAATAATCAACAGGCAAGAATCTTCTATTTTTTTCAGCCAATGCACCATATCAATTTCTCTGATAAAAGATCACTGTACATATTTGCACACTGCATAGCCTTTTATTTATAATAACTAGACCATATGTATATATTACAACTAAGACAGAGTATCAGTAAATACAGTTGAAAAGGGGGTATGTTATAATGACGTCTAAATCTCCAGGAAATACTTAAGATTAAACTTAAATCCAAATATATAAAATTACAGCTATGTATAGTAAGGACACTCAAGCAACCCTGACTCCACCCTGCAGAAATCATTTAATTAGGATTAATGCATTTTGGTGTTTGTTGTCCCAGACTAAATTAAATGGATGCTTTATGGCAAAATAGTTTTCCTTTTCTTCCCAGAAATCACCATAGGTGTTTAGTGAGAGGTCTCTGGCCCCATTTTGAAGGGATGGAAAAAAAGGGGTCTGGGCCTTTAAAACAACCAGCCCAGCCCAGGAGTCCTGCCCCTATTAAGTTATAAAAGCACAGGGCCAAGAAGTACTAGGCAGAAGGGTCCTGGCAATAGAGCTTCTCTTGGCTAAAGCTGAGGCAATGTCAACCCTGGATGCAGTGAAAATGAGTAGGTCTTGGGAAGGGCTAGAGCTGGGGAAAGCCCAGCAGTAAGACTGAATGAGCCTGGAGGCAGCCTGATAACAGGAGCCTGCATCAAGGACTATGGGGTGACTGGAAGGGGAGCAGGAAGGCTGCATTTAGGAAGCAGCAGGAGGGGACTCTGCCGGGTTTTGTAGCTAATTGGAGAAAGTAAACTGTATGGCTATTGCCCATATTTGGGGGCTGGTTTTCTCATGGTGGGGAGGGGGGAAAGTGAGGCTGTTGGATTACTTTGGAGTGAGTCATGTGGGGCAGTCCTGGCAAGTCAGCCTTTTGAATCATTTCAGGTGAGCTAGCCAATTGAACTACTTTGCCATTTAGACCTTTCTGTGAGCATACCATTTAAACTATCAGAGGGTGGAGGATGCCCCACTGAGAAGGCAGATGCTAATCGAGGCCAAGGGCCCTGTGATGTAACAGAAAAGAGGCAGCCAGCATGATCGCAAATAAAACAGCATTTTCTGACAAATGTTTGGTGTTCCTGTGTTTTTAGCCTCACCACGATGTTTTTCCGTAAAAGATATAAAAGCCCGGGGGGGGGCGGGGGGAATCCACCAGCCTCCAGTGCCAGCTGAAGAAACCCCAGACCAAACTTCCTCTGTTACCTCCCCCGCCTTCCATTCTGAAGACAGAGCGGGGCTGGAAGGGGGAGGGATGGGGCTAGGGGACAGTAGCTGCAGACTTGCGGCCATTCCAAATTGCAGCTGAATCCCCCAACCCCCAGGATTCAACAGCAAATATCTGTTGGGTCCAGGAGGTCACTGTAACTCATAGCAGTTCCTGCAAAGCGCTATGAGTTACAGTGGGGAGCTGCACTTCTGTCTGAGCCTTTTCAGTTTCCCATCATTTTCCTACCAAGCTAATAAAAAGTTAATGACAGCCTTTAAAAGGAGGATTTTTTTGAGGAGAACGGATGCTTACTCGTGAGTCCTATCAAATAGCGTGCATGTTATTGCAAGGTTCTGACACACTTTACACAGGGCAGCTGAATTTGCTCCTTCATTACAAGCAAATCTCCCTTTTATTAACCCAGACACATTCTAAACATACTCTACAATAGATTACATTATGCAATATTGCTTCAGCTCAGAAGACCAGCTCAGAAAAGGGATCAGGAGGTAACTCCTTCAGGTGAACTCATTGCCATTTGCCATTTTTACCATTTTTAAGGAAAAAAAAACCCTGTATCAATACTAACATATTGCTAGGCTTGCCACACATCCATTCCAAGTTTGGTGAACAGAATTTAAGGCAATCACTAGGTGATAAAATCTGAAAAAGGAAAGCATAGTGGCTGGGTTCTGGATACTTTGCCACTATGTTGTTATTAATATAGTGTGTCTGGGGCTGGACAAACATTCAAGAATTCGCACCTCAAGGTTCTTGCAACTGAACTTGGACTCTGACAATACAGAACAATCAACCATACATAACAATCCAGATTGCTGGTAAGTGAATATTATGATTTATTGTAACTGATTTTTGGTCAGGTGATTTAGCAGTATTTAGTGTGGGGTGAAGCTACCTCAATCCAAACAATATCTATGGTGGAATTTTAGCCCAGTCTGGCACCTGGCTGTTTGTTACTATTTAAAGCATATACCTAGATTAGGTATCTTTGTTAGTTCACAGAAGCTGGATTAGTTGCATTTTGCAGCACTCTCTCTCAAGGTGACTTCATACTATGGATCACACAACCGTCACCTGACCATCACGTGCTATCAGGCCTGGGCCAAGAAGATGCTCAGCAGTTGTAACTCTTGTGGATTTTGGATGGTATTTTTAAAGAAGCCTCAAAGACAGTGGTTCTCAACCTCATTAGACTCAATGAACCTGTTGGGAGAATGTCAGCTCTTAGCTTTCACTTGCTTTTTGAGTAAGGTAAAATTACAGAGCAATGCTTCTACTGCGAACCAGTTGGAAAAGTTTGAACACTATCCTATTCCTGGGTTTATCTTGTGAGTCATGTTTGCACACCTAACACTGCTAAAACTGCATGGCACCTTAAAAACAATCTCAAGGGAGCTCAGGGTGCAATGGTATCCTTGTTGAGATTCACTGCTCTAGGGGCATCCAAATTTCTCAGAAATTAAATATGAATTGGGTGCCTGAATCCCTTATGCTCCTTCAAGAACCCAGCCTAAATGGACACTGAATTAGCCAAGGAACAATGATGTTCAGCTTAACTCTTCTTTTCTTTCCCACCCAAATAAGCAGAGGAATGTAGGACATTGTTGTGAAGTGCAGTGTAGAATCATATCCTGAACCTCTTCTAGGGCTGGTAAAGTTTAAGCCTCATCCATCTACTTCCAGAAGCTACACTGGGCTGCTCATTGAACAAGGGTGGACATGGACCTCCTTTGCATTATTTGCCCATTTTCCTCCAATAGTTTCTGCCTGTAGAGCAGGCAGGTTTATCTCCTGCAGTGCTCACCACCAGAAGGTCAGAAGCCAGAATAGAAAGTGAGGGTTGGAAGGGACCTCAGGAGGTCATCTACTCCAACTTCCTGCTCAAAGCAGGGCCATCCCCAACTAGATCCCAGCCAAACCTTTGTCTAGCTGGGTTTTGAAACCCCCGAAGTATGGATCTTCCACCACCCCTCTGGGTAACCTGCTCCTGTGTTTTACTACTCCCCTAGTGAGAAAATTCTTCCTAATATCTAACCTAAACTTCCCTTGCTGCAACTTGCAACCACTGCTCCTTGTTCCGTCATCTGCCACCACTGACAACAGTCTACCTCCATCCTCTTTTGAACCCTCCTTCAGGTAGCTGAAGACTACTATTAAATCTCTACTCAGTCTCCTCTTCTCTAGACTAAATAAGCCCAGTTCCCACAGTCTTTCCTTATAAGTCATGTGCCCCACCCCCTCACCATTTTTGTCACCCTCTGCTGGACTCTCCAATTTGTCCACACCCTTTTTGTAGTAGGGGGCCTAAAACTGAACACAGTACTCCATGTGGCCTCACCAGTGGTGAATAACAAGGGCACACTATTGGCTCATATTCAGCTTATTGTCCACTGTCACCCCCGGGTTCTTTTCTGGAGAGCTGCTGCCCAGGCAGTCATCCCCCAGCCTGTACCAGTGCATGGGACTGTTTCATCTCAAGTGCAGGACTTTGCACTTGTCCTTGCTGAAACCTCATGAGAATAGTTACTACATGGCAAACCACTTTCCCCCACTATAATTAATAAGCAATGAGAAAGCAGATTGAGTATGTGGTGGTTTTGTATATTTACTATGTCTCTGGGAACTATTATGCTACACATTTAACTTTTTCCCAAGTTGTTAACATTTTTTGCTTTGAGAATTGGCAAAGCATGATAACCTTGGCATGAGCTTTTCCTTTTATTTTGTACTGTGAGCCCAAACATCAGAACCCCTTTTGGTGAGTAACAAAGTTGATGGAAAACATTCATTTGGGGCTAGATTCTGCTGTAATGAGCCACTATTGAAGCCAAAAGTATTATAAAAAATATGTGCAAGAGTAGAACTGAGGCCATAGGTTTTGCATCCTATCATTCTTTTCCTTAAAAAAAAAAAAAAAAAGCTTCATAAAAGTTGGTTTTGCTGCCTGGTAAGTCTCTCAAGATCAGACACCTTGGGTGCATCTACAGGTTTCTGTATGGCAATGTTGCTATGGTGCTGTTCTTTAGTAGTTCATTTTGGAATTACTAAAGCACGTTGCACTAACTACCTGTACTGCGCCATGTGCATGGTACATGATTACATTTTGCCACTATGTTGCTGTAGAGACATGCTAAAACAGGGGGAATGCATCATTATGGCAATGTAGCTACTGATCACGTGTAGACCCACATGATTTCTGTATCACTGTAGTTCACCATATGGTGCATCACTATGGCAATGTAGGGTGATGTGTAGATGAACCCCTTATGTTTTTGCTGTTTTTATGTGTGATAGTATAAATTATGTGAGAGAACTGTATATTTTTCTTCTTACTGGGTCTTTTGGCCACATGCAATATAGCCATTCATCTTTGTAAAATGCTGACATTTTAAAATAAAATTAATGGTTCTTACCTGCCAAGTAGCTAAATTACCTCTGAGTTTATGAGTGACAGTGGAAAGATATGAGAATTACTGCTTGACACATACATTAACATTCCCCAAAGAGACCCAAAGGAAGTTACAGTAGCAAGCATTGTAAATTTCATCATCAAAAAAATGAATGCTTTGCACCAACACAGCACCTTCCATTTGAGGGTATCAAAGCATTTTTCAAACACGACTGCATTAGCCTCACCACAACTCTATGGTATTAGTGTTTGTAGGAGCGTCCCCATGTGTGGAAATTGAGGTATAGAGAGGTTATGTGATTTGCAGTTACATGGACTGTCTGAAGTAGATTGGATTGGAACCCAGACTTGAATCCCAGTTTTTCCCACAATATATTATAAAAAACTAGTTGTTCTTATTATTTGACCCCTTAGTTATTTATTGTCCACACAACAAATTTTCTTTAATCTAATACAGAAGTCAGCAACAGACAGCACACAAGCCTATGTATGTACAAGAGAGCCAGGAGAAGGTGAAGATATGACTGTTATCTTAAAATGTCAGGTAGCAGAGCTAGCTATGCACATGGGGAAGAAAAAAACAGGTAGATATTACAGACTGACAAGGGCTCTGCTAAATTATACCCTTTCCCTGGAGTAGGAGGTTTGTGGCATTAGCATCCTTGGCTAAGTACAGACATGCAAAAAAACACATGAGATGGAACTGATTTCAGTTATCCAGTTTCCTGTAAGCAGCGTAGTTTAGATCAGTAGCAAACAGAATGCACATTCACTCTTTGGTGGAGGGTGGTGGCGAGCAAACCTTAGACCAGGTTCTGCCATTTTTAAACCAGTCTGTGTGCGCCAAACATCTGCTTTGTTATGAGTATAGACCAGTTTTATGTGCTGAACTTCTGTTATGGTTATAGACCAATTTCCGATTACTAGGGATCCTGGTTTTCTCTAATAAAAAAAATAAAATCCCCAACTTTCAGTTTAAAAAATGTAACCCCAAATCCACATTTTTCTGAGACTAAAATGAAACACCACTAATATATATATACATATATACACATATACGTATACGTATATCTATACGTATATATACATATCAATGTTTCATTTTAATCAAGGAAAAATGTGGATTTTGGGTTACTTTTTTAATCCAAAAATTGGGAATTTATTTATTTTTTTTAATCAGAGAAAACCAGAATCACTTATACTGGTAAAAGTGTAATGTCTGTACCTGACTCTGGAGTCTGTGGCTCTTTTCTGCCTAGACTTTTGCAGTTCTAATCCCAAATCATCATCTTGCTATATTGTATATATAGATGTAAATGCATAAGTAGCTACAGAAAGATAAATAGTTAATATCAAAGGTTGAAAGCCACAGAAGAAGCAATATGTTGGAATAAGTAGTACTTATAATTAGTAACCAGATTATTCATGCATCTGTTTATAACTTGGTAACTGTGGTTTCTAAATTTAAGAATAATCAAGGGGAAACATGCCATGTATAAAAATGAAGAAAACACCCCTAATTGACATTTCCATTCTTGTCCACATTGCTCTGCTAGATGAGTTCATATTTCAGACAGAAATATCTGACTGTAAAAGTAGTTTCATTAAGTAGGCACAAAATTAGGGATGTATGAGTTGGCTGAGTTAATCAATTTTGCTTTGATTCACAGGGTAGCCAATTCATTATTTTCTTCAATATTTTTCACTCATTACAACTTCAAACTACTGATTCCCTTAAAAATTCAGATCAGCTTTTGAAAGGACAAAGTTATTAAACCAATTTGTATTTTGGAAAATTCAGAAGCCATATTTCTCATCTTTTTAGGCTATCTTGGATGTTACTGTATTAATGTTTTTAAAAAGTGGCAAGTCTGCACTTTGCCTTAGAAGCCAACTGAAGGACAGTCTAGTTTTGACTGGCTTGAGTCCATTCTAATATAATTTCAAGAGATGGTTTAGTATAAAGTGAATTCTTAATGAACAGAACTCATTCCTGTTACATACTGATGGTCACAACCTGTTAATGAAATCTTTTGAAACTGATGGAAATAAGCTTAAACAAGAAAGTCTGACAGTAACATAATGTGGCTTAAATCTATTGTCCTCAAATTGTGGCTAGCATACCTTCATGTGATTTTTCTGAAAGAATTCTTATGATAAGAATGTAATGGCAAGCACTATAGCTTAGGTAATGTTAGTTTGATCTATCACCTACATTTTTAGTTTAAAAATTAAAACAAGTATTAAAATGTAGCAGTAAAACATTACTGAGTAGATAGATGACACTCTTTCATGCTAGTTTTTCTCATTCCCAGCTCTTAAAAAACAAAGGACTATTCAGCATGAGAAAGAGTGATAGACTCTGAGCCTAGGTTCTTGTAGGTCCAGTCCAACAAGTCTGGTCCATGAAGGGGAGGGGGAGGGAGGCCAAGGACCGCTGGCCATCCCAGCCCCATGAACAGACTTACTGGCAAAAAGTGACCTTAAATAAGAAGGCTGCCAGCCTCAAGTGTAGGTGATGATGGCAGGCCTAGGGTGGAAGTAGAGGGTCAGGTGACCCAGGGAGTGGCTCAAAAGCCTAGGACTTGGTCTAGAAGGGGCAGTCTGGTGGTAGGAGCCACAGGAGGCATAGCACCAGGGATGAGCCAGTCTGGATTGCCTGAGACAAAGGACTCTGTGCCATAGAAAGGTGGAAGAGACCCTACACCACGAGCAACACAAGATTATTATTTTTTTTTTTTCCGTAGACATTAGGGCTGGAAGGGACCTCAGAAGATCATTGAGTCCAGCCCCCTGCCCAAAGGGCAGGAAGTCAGCTGGGGTCATAGGATCCCAGCAAGATAAGCATCCAGTTTGCTCTTGAAGGTGTTCAATATAGGCGCTTGAACCACCTCCGGTGGCAGGCTGTTCCAGACCTTGGGGGCTCGGATAGTAAAGAAATTCTTCCTTATGTCCAGCCTGAAACGGTCTTGTAGTAGTTTATGACCGTTCAACCTAGTCATCATCCCTTGTGGCGCTCTGGTGAACAAACGTTCCCCCAGATACTGGTTGTCACCCCTGATAAACTTATAGGTGGCCATCAGATCAGTCCTGAGCCTGCGCTTTTCCAGGCTAAAGAGCCCCAGGGCTCTCAGCCTGTCAATGTAGGGTCTGCTTCCCTGACCTCTGATCATGCACGTGGCTCTTCTCTGCACTCTCTCAAGCTTCTCCACATCCTTTTTGAATTGTGGAGCCCAAAACTGGACGCAGTACTCCAGCTGCAGCCTCACCAAGGCTGAGTACAAGGGGAGAATGATGTCCCGGGATTTGCTTGAGAAGCATCTATGGATGCAAGCCAGTGTTTAGGTCACTTTACTAGCCGCAGCATTGCATTGCAGGCTCATGTTCATCTTGTGGCCAATGATGACCCCCAAGTCTCTTTCTTCCATAGTGCTAGCCAGCGTAGCACTGCCGAGCCTATAAGGATGCTGCAAGTAAACCTTAAACCTTTAGCACTGGCACTCCCAAAGGTAAGATTAACCCCAACAGGGGAGCTTGTGTTTTGTGAGCTTTATGTTTTGGGAACAGACAGTCATGCTTTTGATTTACACTTGGACTGAAGGACTGGGATGGCTGTAAGAAGCAGATCGGAGGCCACTGGGCCAGCTCAGAGCACTCCTAATCTTGGGGTGTTGAGTACAGGCAGGAGTCCAAATATGTTCAGAGGGAAGATTGTGGTGTGTAAGGACTGCATATCTGACAGCAAATTGAGGAGTATAATTCCTACGCCTGCAATGGGCATGCTTTGGGGCTAGGTGGCCCAGAACCTGCAAGAGACTAGAGCTGGAGCCTGAAAACCTAGGGTACTGGTGCAGTGGACCCCAGGCAACAGGATCCAGCCAGATTAAAAGTGACCTGAGGCCAGGAAGGGTCTGGGTTCAGACAAGGACCTACCCCAAAACCTGCATCCGCCTCCTGGGGACAGCCTCCCTAGAAAACTGTAACATCAAGTTGTGGCAGGTGAGAGAAACCATGAGAGGGAGGGACCCAGAGTCTGGAAGCAAGGGTGAGGAGGTCAGAACTAGGCAGCAAGTCAGGGCAGGAACCTTGTCACATCAGCACTGAACATTCCAGTTACAGTCTCCTATTTAAGTCACTGGGAATATTTGTATGAAGGGGTTGGGAACATGCATAACTTTAAATATACAGGAAACCCTCACTATTTGCAGGTTTGACATTCACAGTTTCAAATATTCATGAACGCTGAACCCACTTCATAGATTCATAGATGCTAGGGTCGGAAGGGACCTCAATAGATCATCGAGTCCGACCCCCTGCATAGGCAGGAAAGAGTGCTGGGTTCAGATGACCCCAGCTAGATGCATATCCAACCTCCTCTCGAAGACCCTCAGGGTAGGGGAGAGCACCACCTCCCTTGGGAGCCCATTCCAGACCTTGGCCACTCGAACTGTGAAGAAGTTCTTCCTAATGTCCAGTCTAAATCTGCTCTCTGCTAGCTTGTGGCCATTATTTCTTGTAACCCCCGGGGGCGCCTTGGTGAATAAAACCTCACCAATTCCCTTCTGTGCCCCCGTGATGAACTTATAGGCAGCCACAAGGTCGCCTCTCAACCTTCTCTTGCGGAGGCTGAAAAGGTCCAGGTTCTCTAGTCTCTCCTTGTAGGGCTTGGTCTGCAGGCCCTTAACCATACGAGTCGCCCTTCTCTGGACCCTCTCCAGGTTATCCACATCCCTCTTGAAGTGCAGTGCCCAGAATTGCACGCTTCTTAAAGGAGTTCCTCAGGAGCTCTGCACTTGCCACTGCCAGACTCCTTCCACTGCTGCCGGGCTCCTTCTGCCATGCTCCCGCAGTCACCAGAGTAGTTGTGCCCCCTCCACCAGCTGCTGGGGGCACTGAGTTCATGAACACAGATGGCATTCATGAACGCAGTGCCTTATTTGTGGATTTTGCCATCATAGGGAATACAAGAATGTATCCCCCGTGAATGGTGAGGATGGCCTGTACCTTGCAATGCTAGAGTGGTGATAGGAGCTTATTTATATTTCACTGTAAGACACAGGCTAATGATAAATGTACACTTAATTTCTGAAAATAAATTGCAGTGTGGATCATTTCCATCAGAACATAGCAAATATGACAAAATATTATGACACAACATTTTATGGAGGCTGGAGATTAGTACTACAGTAAAAACTCTGTTATCCAGCATGAGTAGGGAATGGGGGGTGCCGGTAATCTAAAAATGATTGTTACTTAAGGCAGGGGTTTTCAGTTGGACACGGAGTGGGGAGAGGGAGATGGCAGTGGTGGCCTCAAACAGAGTGGTGGCAGCGCAGGGTGGTGGGTGGCAACGGCAACCACCAAGTACGAGCTTCCCCGCCCCTTCATCCAGCTGGCCGGCCAGAAATTCCAGTTAGTAGAGAGTGCCAGTTACTAAAATGCCGGTTAACACAGCTTTTACTGTATATTCTCAGACACCTGTTGAAAATCTACCACCATCATACTGGAGTGCATGGAAGTGCCATGAAGTCCTTAAGCTTTATGTAAGTGGGGGGTGTTATTCCCCCGTGAGAGCTCTTCTTAATGGTGAAGACTCATACTTGACAGTGCTGGTAGGTTAATAAGGAACTAAAGGACTGTTGAGAATAAATATGTTAAAGGAATCCACCAATATACAATTGTATTTTATTAAGTAGGTAAACTCTGCTAAAGTGCTCCACTGAAAGAAAACAACTGTATTTTTTTATTTCTTATTTCAAGTTAAATTTACTCCCTGTTTCATTCAGGATAAATTCCTGCAGTTAGCTTCACTTACTGTGGACTAGAAATAGACAAATTAAAGTTACCCTGGACTTGGCTGCACTGCAGTCCGTCCATGCTCTGCTTATGGGCAATTGTTTTTACACTGTTACCATGAATTGCATAGTTAGACCTTGCAGTCTACTAGGTACAATAAATATTTTCTTTTAGTTGGTTCCCCACTTGACAACAGAGTAATCATAATTAATAGTGCATCTGTATTCAAATGAGACCAGAATTATAAAATGTATAATTAATTAGACTGGTATTTGAACCATCTGTGTTGTTTTTCAGTTACCAAGCAATCACCCTTTCAGGAGGGATAGCATTAAAATGATGTAATGTATATCCGAAGCTGCAGGTGAATTTATTCTTAATTTCACTGTCACTTATTTTGTATAAACCTGCTTTTAGCTTTCCAATATTTCATTCTACTTTATAATGAAAACTAGTGTTTATTGAAGCATAAAAGAAAAAGTTAAGACCAGATTATTGAAACATTCTAAATCATCTTATGTTGGGAGCGGATATTATTATGCCATCTTTATACTGTTGGTCTTACGTTTCCAGCTTTCTTTCCATACCTCCAAATCTTAGGTCGCTTTGAATCTAAAGAGGGCTGTGTCAACCAATTTAGACTTTAGGAAGGACAAAGCAATTTATTACACTGGTGACGCATTGTTTATCAAAGGTAACTCAATGCTATTAGCTCTTTGCACAGTGAGTGCTCCTAAGCAAGGGCACCTGTTGTGTGGCATCAAAAGAAATCATTTCACATAACAATCAGGAAATTGGTGAAGGCTGGAATGGTAAATCTTGACTAAAAATGTATTATGTACAGAAGAAACTGTACCTGCATGAAACAATACCATGTACAAAGGATTCCAGTCAGAATACTCCCCCCGTTTCTGTACACTGCTTGCAACTGCAGGCAAGATTCTTACCATTTTCATTTTTGTACTGTTCCTTGTCTGCTTATGTAACCCAGTTTGACAATACTCCAAATATGTAATTCTAGATGTCTCTTATTTCCAAATCTAATTTAGATTTCTTAGGTGTTTTCCTTGTTTTATAGTTGTTTTTGGGATGATCACGTAATGGTTTCAAATGGTTTCAACAGTATGGTGTTCGTAAATTCATAAAATCATATCAAATGCAAACAAATTGACAATGAAGAATGGTTCAGAACCTGTTGAAATCAATAGTCTTCTTTCTAGCATAAGGCTACCTGAAAAAAAACAAGCATTCTGACCAACTCAGTTAGAAAGGATGTGGCAATGGTGTTTGCAAATTTCGTCAGTATAGAGATTTCTCCAATACAAGTGTGCAAAGCAGTGATCCTCAACCCTGAATCAAGATTAGGTGGGTTCAATGCCTGTTACATACCTTTTATATAAATATACTAATGCCCTGCCCTCTGCCAAAAAGTACAATTGATTTCCAGTGGCAATTTATTTTCCAGGCTCAAGTATTGCCTTCCAGGATTCTATAAAAAGAATATATTGTGGGAACATGCTTTCCCTTTCCATTACATTGAGGCACAAAATTATTTATTTTTTAATCAACGGAGAATGTCTGAAACACCCCACTGGGGACATCTTGCCTTTCCTCTGCCTGGGTCAGAACAGAAAAGTTGTATCTAAGAGGTCCTGTCAAATAAAATCTTGGCATTTTCAAAATCTGGAGGTTTCTCATCGGGCCACTCAAAAGATGCTGTTATCAAGCAGAACAGATGCTATCCCTTTTAGTGTGTACATTTAAAAATGTTTCAACAATGAAGAGACAAAGGACTGCAGTTACGTTTCTATGTAAAACTATGACTGCAGAATTCATTGTGTTATTTATACCAGCACAAAATGTGAATACCATAAATATCTTGCATCGTCAGTCACTTAATAAAATGTTGAAATCCTTTCTTTCATTCACATAAAAGAAATAAACAAAGAATAAATGAATGAAATAGCATAATGTTATTATTTTATGCAAATAGCAGCCTGATAAGATAGAAAAAACAAATCATCGCATATGCTAATAGTACTAAAAGGAGTAAACCATTTAATAAGACACAGATAAAACTACTTTTTATCATCTCAGAACAGCTGTATTGGCCTTCCATTTAAAGGCAATGGATATGCAACTCTTCTATTTCTTGTCACTCAATACCTGGGTTTCTATATAACTCAATATGGTTTAAGTCTAGTATAGATTCTTACCTACATCATGCCAATAGCTTGCAATCACAAGTCTACATCTGTTAACGGACCTTTAATTTCTGCTCTGAAGAGCTGAGGAAAGAGCATCATGAGTGACAAATTCTTTGCTTGGGAGACCCTTACCCTATTCATTTAACAGAACTGGACATTATGCAAATCAATGTACAGTATTACTTTAGGTTTTTTACCCAAGTGCTTGCACTGAATGGTGGTCACAACAAAGAGAGATCTTTAATTTGTTAGTTGTTCCATAGAAATACTTTGTATGTGTATAGACAAAGGTGATAACATGGGCCCATTATTTTACATAAATAAGGGATCAAAGTGAAAAATACATGGGAGGGCAAACTTCCTCTTGTGATCACATCTTGTCTCCAAAAGGGGCACTCTGAACCTATAGGTGGGAGAAAGGTCACCGTTCCCAGACTTTATGGGTTCAGAATATAAACCTATAGAGTCTGAGCCATGCCTGGCAATAGACTTTCTATCCAAACAAAACTCTACACTGCCATTCCCTCCTAAGAGCTTTGCTGCCATTAGGTCCTCTTCCTCCTGTGCCTGCACTTCATCTCCTCTCTGAGGAAGCCAAAGCTAGAGAACGTAGTGAATGCTTCTTGGACTCTTTCCCTCTTACTGTAAAACCCTTCCTGCTCTCAGAAATTTCATAAAAAGAAATATTTCAGTTTCAGTATGTAGTTAGAGGGAGGAAGTCACTGAGACAATCCCTCTCCTTTCTACATACCCTCTACACTTCCACTCCAGTTTGTCTTCTTTCCCTTTATGAGAAAAGCTCCAAAAGGTATTATAAAATAAATTAAATAATTAAGTTAACAACAACACAAAAGAGAAAGAAAATCTAAACTAACTGCTACTGGAAAAATACCTTCTTACAGGTGAGCAGTGAAAATTTGATTTAGAACTGAATTCAGATTATAAATTTAACATGAAATGTAGTTCCCTCTTACCTTAAGGATCTTATCACCAGGCTGTAGCAGGTTGGATGCTGGTCCATCAGGCTGAACCCTAGTAACAAAGATACCCTATAAGTCAGAAGTAACAGAGGTTAGGATTCTATTATGAAGACCTAGGCTAAAGGTTTGTTTGATATTTTGTACTGTAAATGGAGGGACATCAGCAATGATCCCATGAACCATGGCAATGTGGTGTCTAAAAGATCCCATTCACCAAGTTGCAACAGTGGAGAAAATGCCAGTTACTTTTCAACTATAATTTAGAAACACACATCTCTAAGTAAGTCACTAAAAATGATCAGTCCAGCTTATACAGCAGGACATTGAACTATAAATATATTATAGTGTATTTTTATTTTTAATCATCTGGAACTCACCCAGTATTCAGCCTTACTGAATACACCTGGTAGAATTTACCTCAATTATCCGACAATCACTTAAAGATTTATTCAAACTATTTTTCCCCATTGGTAATTTTTATCCCATGACAAGTCTAAAAGCTTTATACAGATTTGCATAAACTGATGGAGACCAAAGACTACAGGCTCAAACTACAGTGAAATATTGTTCTATGAAGCAAGTACTTGGCTGTATGCATAAAATAAGCTTGCATAAAAAACATTACAGGGCTGACTCTTATTAAATATTGTCTAAAAGATCAATACAGTAATTTCCTGACATCCATCCAACCACTTGGTTAATTGTACTCTAATTTATGCAGGATGTTCCCTGATTTTAATTAGGGGAAAAAACATCCTTTTTCCGATTCAGTGACCATCACCCTTATTGCTTGTGAGATTGTTTTTTGTTTGGTTGGGGGTGTTATTTTTGCATTTTGTGTCTGATAAGTGAACAAATTCACAAAGGGGAAAAATATTAAATGAAAAAGATGATCTTGATTCAAGAATTTCAGAAAGGCAGGCACATTAAGGAAACCCAGCAATTGAAATGCAATTTCTAAGTAAGCATTGCATGAACACACACTGCTTTTCCCTTTCTCTTGCTAAAATCCAAACACTTCTCTTTTTCTGTAATCCTTAACCCTTGTATTTACTGTGCATCCAAACCTTTTTCTGCCTATTTGGAACTGTAAGAGTTTATGTTAAAGTTTCTGATTCAGATCGGTTATATTGTTGCCATTAAAACATGAAGAGTTTTTGTAATTATAATTTTACTTCCTGGTGAATCCACTGTAGATTTCAAGGATTTCTGTAGCTCATTGCCTTTTCTGTCTCAGGCAAAGTTCAGTCCACTATTTCTACTTATCTCATTAACATAGTTAACTCTTTGACGGAAGGAAGATGTCTCTAGCTTGTCTTGTCTAGCATCTGGGCTATATATGATTGTACTTACAAGATGGATTCACAGTACAGAACTGGTTCTCATGTTTTCTGCTACTTCTCTTTTCCTCCCATCCCTCATGAAATCTTCTGTTTTGTTATCTTTCCTCATCTGTCAGCCATCAGTTTCTCTGGTTCTACCTAAATATTTTCATTAAGTTTGACTGACATCTTGGGGTCTTCTCTCTGTCATGCTTAGACATACACGTTGTTAAACCTTCCTCTGCAGTTAGTCTAGGAACTGACCTTTGGGCAGCGCATACAAAGAGGAGATTGAACAGACCAGACTATTTTAAAAAATACTGTCCAGAAAGCAGGAAAAGAGTTAAGCACTAGGATACTGCTTCTGAATCCATGTTTTTTAAATCTGAGCAAGGTGCCCCTCATTCTACGATGTATATATTTCTCTAGTTTTTCACTCTTGGTGAAAGCACTTATTCAATCACTATAACGACATGGTGTTTTTAGAAAAGTGAATTAGTTGCACTAATGGTGAATTAGAAAGGGTGAATTAGTGCATCAAAGCATTAAGTTGTACTGTCTGCAAGTAGCATTCTCTTAAAAAATTAAGTATTCTACTGAAAATAATTGCAGAACTGAGGTGCTCAAATCTTTATTTTTTAGGCTAGTTATCATCAAAATTTTGTCATAAATAGTGCTTTTTATAAGACAGGACAGGTTGTGATGAAACTTCAGGAAAGGTCCAGGACAGAATTTCTGGTCAAAATGACAGAGAAACAAGCCATCCAAGAACTGCCAATAACCTGGGACTCAGAGGCCTCCTCTTAGATGCAGAAGACCCAAGATTCAAGTCCCTGCTTCTACTTCTGATTGAAACAAGGGATATAAACCTTGTTCTAGGGAAGTGTCCTAACCACCTATGTCTAGTTATTAGCTTTGTAAAGGACTTGTATATATTTGGCAAGGAATTTTCTAGTAATTTTTTTCCTCATCTTTGATATAGCAGAACCGTAAAATGTGAGTTTTGCTTCCATTGGTATACAGTGGTTTTTCTATTTGATGTAGAGATAGAACTACTTAACAATTGAGACAGTGATTCTCAGACTTTACAGGACTCTAGTGACACAGAATTCTTGATGATGGTCTAGATGGGGCAATACTCTTCTTTGTTTCCAACTACTAAGTTACATTAGAACTATTTAAGTACTTTTATCTGACAGTAAAATATTTTAAGTCCTTTTATTTGCCAGTATTACTTGCTATAGTGAATGCAAATGGATGGGAAGTGCTTTGCAAGCCAAGGGAAGATGCAGCCCTTACTTCTGAAAATGTTTTTGCAATCCATGCATAAACAGCTAGTTTATCTGGGCATATAGTTGACAAGTTGAAACCCATTAAAATAGCTGCAAGATGCATATGAAACCAAGACATTAAAATAGAGCAAGAAGAGGTCACTTGCTTACAATGGCTGATGGTTAGTGTCATTATAGATCCATCAGTCAAAGCACTCCTGAGACATCTGGTGATAACCCAAGAGCACATCTCATTTTCATTTGTATTTAATATGAAGATGAATATTTTTAGCTTGGTGATAAGTCCACTCGTAGACAGTAAAATACTGGTATAAAATATTTATATCCAGTTATTGTGATTGTAGGATTACAGTGTAGTTGAGCCCTGTTCTTGCTTTTAATATATTGTAAATATACGAACCATGACAGAAGTATTTTAGAAAGCACTTAAAAGATCTGATGTAGCAGCATGGAAGAATTAAAGAGTAATCCTTCGGGGAAAAAAATAAAATAATTCATTCCTTTTGTGAAAACAAACAATACAGACATGGAATCATATCCCACAGTCTAGCTCTCTGTTTCACTGGTTTAACTGAAAATTTGGCTGCTAAACTCTTAGAAAGAAATGCATGTTTATAGTTTTGTTACATACTACTGCTACAGGATCAATCTACTCATGTAGACACATTCATGATGGAATGTGACTTCTTTTTTCAGTGAAAATATGAAGAATTTCAAATGTGAAAACAAGTGACAAGGTATTTAATTATAAGCCACATTAGGAAACGTAAAATAGAGTCATATTTACAATAGTTATAAATGAAACTGGAAAGAATACTCAACAATTCCTGAACCTTATGGCAGGATATCCAATACATTTTAGGTGCCATATGTTCACATATATATGCTATATGTTCAAATACATCGAGACTATAATGATCTACTCCCCGACATCCAAAATCAGAGATTAGTAATACAAAGTGACACAATTTGTGAATTAACTAAAGGAATATTTTCAAAACCATTTTGCATTTTCCGTAAACATCCATTCTGCTCTTAATTTTAGTGCAAACTGACAGGGAAATTATTTTTATAAATGTATTTGTGGATCTAAGATTTCATTTAAGGATTAAACAGAATAACAGGTTCAATCCGATTTGCTGAGCTTTCTGAACTTGGATTGTGAGGAGGTGTGAGGGTGCTGGTCAAATATCAAGAACGAACATACCATGTTTATAAAGCAAGAATCTGTAGTTTTCTATTAGTAACAAAGCTCAATTTATTTTAGTACAAATTACAGACTGATTCAGAGACAACTTTTTACTCCAGAGTATCTATACTTGATATAACCCTCAACTCTAAAGCATTCTTGTTCTCCTTTTGCTGACTAGAGTGTTTTCATGGTTTTGGAATACTTAAACTACACCTGCAGCAATTCCTGAGTTTTATCGGTGAAAAGCCTCAACTAATTCCCAAAAGGTATATTAATTTATAGCATTCCAACAATTAGTAATCTGCCTGGAAGACAGATAAATTGCAAGGGGGAGGGGGAAGTATGCGTGTGACATTTATTTCAGCTCCCTGCACAAGACAGGATCATGCCTATTCAAGTCATCCCATACTCTTAAAAACTTCCAAGGATAAAGATTCCACAGCCACTCCAGGTAATCTGTTTAAATGCTTAACCACCCTCAGAGGGAGAAGTCCTTCTAATCTAAATTTCCCATGCTGCAATTTAAGTCCATTACTCCTTGTCTTATCTCCTATGGCCACAGAGAGTAGCCTGTCACCATGCTTTTTATAACCACCTTTCAGGTATTTGAAGGCTGTTATTAAATGTCCCTTCAGTCTTCTCTTCTCCAGTCTAATATAATCCCAGTTCTTTCAACCTTTTCTCATAAATCATGCTTGCTAAACCTCTAATTAATTTTGTTGTAAAATACTATTGGATTTTAGAGACCCATCAGCTCTTGCTGATGTCAATGGACTATTTTTGAATAACTCCAATGAGAATTGGATAAAGACCTTACATTTTGTGAATAAATATGTTACCACAATTTGAGGAAGTGTTTACATTTTCCAAACTACCGAATCTCGAAAGATTGATTTTATATAAGGAACAGAAACCAGCTACTTCATGCATTTTCTATTTTGATTACTTTCCTGTAATGAGAGTGAAAAATCCATTAACCAAAGCCACATATTGAATAAAGTTGTATACCAATGAACCCTATGAGAAAGTTACATTCTTATATCTGAGAACTTTGGCACACTAAAATAAAAGCAAATAGTGACAAATGTATAACTTACCTTGTCAGAAGGTTTGAATGGATTTCCTTGTCCACTTATTCCACCACTTATACTAAATCCCAGGCCAGGATTCTTTTCTATTCTCACACAAAACTATGTTAAAAAGATATGGAAAGATAATCGAATGCCAACGTTAAAGCGAGTCTTCTAAACAGTTGTGTCCATTCCTGATAAATTTTCATTCATTATAAAATACCAGAGTTGTACAGTATATCAAAACATTAAAATTATTAATGCAATAAGGTATAAAAATGTGATATTTTTGTGGGTTTTGAGTCCATAATATTTATACATCTGTACTAATTTTCTGTACACATATTGCTCTCTTCCCCCTTTTTCACATACCTTTCTTGTTTCTCTTTCCAGAGCTAACAAGTCATTTTTAGTTGACAAAACGTTGTATGTTGGCTAAATATGTCACACACAACATGCATTGAGGTCAATGGGAACTACATGCATATGTATCTATGTGGGCAGATTTTAGACTTACTTATATGTTGAATTGAACTGCGCTGTTAATTTTCCCCCCCCCAGATCCTGTTTCACTGTATCCAGGTTTTTATAACAAAACATGACTTTAAAATCCTCTCCACAGTTGTGGTTAAGATGTCAAATGTCTCTATTCTGTATTCACAAATAGTCTAAGAAAAAATCTTTAGCTTTAATAGCAGGTTGATCGCCTTATTTAATATTGCACTTGCAGTCTTCTAGTTTGAGGTTTTCCAAACATCAGATCAACACATTAACTTGCTTTTTTATTATTTCTTGAAGACCTCAGAATATCTGCAGATTCCTTCATTATGTGGTTTTATCTTTTTTCATGCTTTTATTTCATTTTCTTTCAGTGTGTCTCTCTGACGATGGTATATGATACATATTTTCAATAATCTTAATAGCCTTTGTCCTTTCATATATTTTATTTTTTTTAGGAGTTGTGATTAGAAAGATGTCAGTATTCTTCAAGGAACTGTTGCCTCTTCTATTCTCACTTGAAGTGCTATACAGCTGAAGAATTTTTCTAGCAAGCAATATCTATTAGGTCACTCCTCCCGCCCCTATCGTTGCAGAGGACCTTGAGAGCATATCTAGACTTCTTGTGCACAACAGTGAAATCCTCACATACTCTGCTGCTCTGTATGCATTGCCTTCCCCCCCATCCCCCAGCTGAAGCAGTGCTACTGTGTCCGTGTAGTTTGGCACAGTCAACAGTGCTAACTACCTCACCTTCATCACCATACTGATGGAGCTACACTGCTTCCAGTTAGGTGTTGGGGGCAGCACATGACGAGCAGCAGAGCGTATTTGATGGAGTCCTTGACAGGGATGATTATTTTGCAATTTAGAGATGGTCTGAGAATATAATAGGGCAAGTGATCCTAGCCATCCTTCAGTACCTTCCTTAATTTTAAGAATTATTCACCTAAGAGAGTCTGAAAAGTGGGGGAAGCTGGCTGGGAGCTTGAATATATGCATGTTGGCACTCTCAAAGAAGAGCAATTACTCATATGTAACCACTTTTTCTTATGAATGGTCTTTGCATATTCCCATGTGTAGGAGATGAGCAAACACAATTGTCCAGAAGGATAGAGTGTTTTAGGTGGCAAAGAATTGCAAAAACTGCCAAATGTCAAATCCTGATGGCAATTAAGAGAGAGTTTTGAGTGAGCAGTTTTATTCTTTCACATAAGGCCCCTGTAAAGAAAAACAATCTTTTTTCTAAAGTATAGAGAGGTCTACAAGAAACAGCTTTAAGTTCTATTAAAAAATCAGAAGGCTGGCATGATGAGATCAGAAGTCTGGCCTTGGAGTTGGTTGACAACCTTTGATGTACGTATGAACATCGGATAAATATGAATAGGTATGTAACAGAGATTTAAGGAAATACAACCACAATCTGTTCAAGATGGAAACAGAAATGATTTGGAACTAGGAAATGAGGATTTATGAGCAAAGACCAAGTCACATTTCCCACAGGGGCTATCATTTACAGATCACTGGCCATTTGTCCTATACCTCATATCAAGCCTGGGCAGTGGGCATGAGAAATGTCCTCTTTTCAGGTATGTAGTTCAGATTATATTCAGATAAACAGTGGACTAGAGGCCCCAAACGCTTTGAGAAACAAGATCCTAATCCCACAAGAAGGAATACTTAATAGCGCAACTAAATAAACACATCGACCCATTCTTGTAGTAGTCACAGCCCAATCAAATATACTGCCAAAGAAATACAGATTCCCTTGGCACAGTCATGAAGACAAAGCAGGTATTTAAAGTCACAAACAAAGGTAACTACTAAGCGAATGACAATGCTGCCCCAGACATGTAAAGGACTGAAGCTGAAATCTCAATCTTTGCCACTAGAAAGAGCTCATAATATAATCCCAAATGTTCAAAAATCTAGAAGTCAGAACAATACCTTAAGATGATTCAGGATCAAGTAATGATTCATACCACAGCCAGAAGATAAACATCCATTAATCTGGAAGCAATATCAATTGAGGTCCCTTCCAACCCTAGCATCTATGAATGGATTTACCACATCCAATCCAAACTACCAAGACTCAATGATGTCTATGGCAACTGTACAGCTGCATCTCAACTGACCTGTGTACAATTTTACTGAACCACTAAAATTAAAGTGAGCATGCAGTTATTTACATGCTTTCATGAACACCACAGCTGAAGGCATACATGGCAGGGAAGCCCCAATGGTCACTCAGTTCCTTTACAAATAAGAATCTCAAGTATTGGGATTTTAACTAAAAAAGATAAAAGACAGGTTCTGGGATTTGTCCACATCTACAAGATCCACAGTTCCTGAAGGGAAAGTAATTATTCTTTCATCTTTAAGAGACTGTCTACAGATTCCACTCTAGATGACTAACAAGCAGATCTCTTAAATCTTTTAGGCAGAAGAAAGATGGAAGCACGCTTAACCAAACCACTGGATGAAGACTCACAGAATCACAAAGTTGGAAAGGACCCTCAAGGGTCATCTTGTCCAACCCCCTGCACAAATGCTAGAATACCACTTCCAAATCATGCCTGTCCAATGCTTATCAAGCCTCTTCTTGATAACTTCCAAAGAACAGATTCCACAACTGCCTTGGCAGTTTGCCTTACTGTTTCAACAGTATACAAGATTTTCCTGATATCTAATCTAAATCTATTTTTCTGTGATTCAAAGCCATTTTTCCTGTCCTACCCTTCATAGCAAGGTCTTCCTTCTCTTTATGGCAGCCCTTTAGATTTTTAACAAGCACTATCATGTCTTAATTGTCTTTTCTGCAAGCTAAATATGCCTAGCTCTCAGTGCAAGGGTATGAGGGATAAGGGGGGATATAGCGTACTGAGGTGGCACCCACTACAGTAACACATGTTCCCCGTACCATTATTATGTTATAAAACTTGCAAACAATGGGCCAATTTGAGAGCAGCTATGAAAGAGTTCATACTGGACTGTACCCTCTTCTGTTTCCTGGCAGGGAGAGAGAAGCTGGCAATCATCTTGTAGTATACAGTGTCTTCATGAAAAAGCCATGACTGGAAAAATATTTTTGTCTACATTCTTCAAAAATAATGTGCTTCCTTTTTGGGGGGGCACGTAAAAATATGCAAGCAAATGCGCAAGAAAATATGGCATCTACTTCAGGTGAATGGATTAAAGTATCTACCTACTGCTTTGTCTTCAATTGTGTCAACACTGCACTGCTAAATTAGGTCAACCCAGAGGGATCTCAATGGTATCATGCGTTAATGGTATATAAACTTTAGTATCAAATTAAGTTTACATCACATCAATTTTACCTTTGGCCTCTGCAAAGTTTGTTGCAATCAATATTTCTACCCTACAGCATGGACTGGTGGGTCAAAGTCTCTTTCATAATCTGGAACTCTCTAATCTAGTGGATAGATACACTTGAAGGTTTAAAATAGAGTTCCAATCTTTGTGCCCCTCCCTATGAAGATCCTGGATCCCACCATGCAAAGATTAGGAGCTTATCATTACCAATGTACTCATTGCTAGTTTAACAGTGTCACACAATAGTGCCAGGTATGCAATGCCAAAACTAGCTCCACCAAGGGAAACCTCAGCAGTGCTTCCATGGGAATAAGCATCAGCACCAAATGTAGGTCCCTCTGGAACAAAGCAGGGAGTGAGAACCTGGATATCACTTTGGCATGAAATAGGACATTTCTTATATGTGGAAGAACCTCGGTACTTTAATGCTGCTTCCGAGGTGCCATGGCAATGCCAGCATGCCAGCACTGATTAGCTGCCTGAGGGGAGTTGGTATTCCTGTGTCAAATTACTGGGACCTGGAGATGTGGTACTATGTATTGCTGGAAGAAATCTGTAACTCTGGACACCAAAATGAGCAAACCTCAGGGGGACACAGATCTCTGGCAATACTAAACAGACAACACCAGGAAGGTAGATGCTGATGAAGTCGGACAGACACATAGGCCAGGAGATATCCAAAGTTGATGCTGGAATTATCACTTCTTCATTCTTCTGGCTAAAGAAAACATGTGCTAACTGTTTAACCAGAAGAAAGAAGCCCAAAAGAGAAAATAAAAGAAACTAGCCAGAAAAATGTTGAGGACCCTGCATATGATTTGATCCCCCTGTCCCTTCTGTGGTTATAAGGGAACTCAAAGGTAGCTGGATTGTGTGTGCAATGGGGAAGACCAAATATGGACAATGGACACAGCTCACTGTAAACAAGCTTCAGCTCAAAGTTGAAAGGTATGCATGCCACAAATGGGAATGCAAGGCTTGAGGACGGTTACTGCAATACCTGAAAGCTTGCCTATGCCCATCTGAAGCGTGCAGTTGGTTCAGTAAAAGATACCAACAATGAGAATTCTTGTCTCTTGGACCCCCTCTATGCATGCAGGTAAAGCGGTGATGGGATCTAATGTGCGATTCACACAATTGCACTTCCTGCCATGCCACATGTGCATGGCAGGAGGTGCAATTGTGAGATTGCACATTGGATCCTATTGTGCCTTATTGCCAGTGTAAAGGAAGCCCAATCCTGGACTCCCCTGGTGGCAGCAAGAAGCAAGCTTTCACTGCTAGGAGCCCGATGCAGCCCAGGTGAGGGGCTCCCAGGTATGGGGACACTTCCCAGGCACAGGGGCACCTCACGTGATCCTCCTGCCCCAGGGCTGCAGTGAAACCCCTAGGGATGAAGGATTGCTGTCATCCTTTGGTGTTTCCCACACTCCTGGGGCTGGGGATTAACCCATGGTGATCCTTGGGCCCCAGGGTTTCCCACATCCCAGGGCTCTGGGGATCAAGACAGCCATGATCCCCAAATTCCAGGGTTTTCATGCACTCCATAGACCTGGGGACTGCAGCAGCTGCAATCTCTGGGGCTCAGGGGTTTTATGCTGGACATGGTTCACCCCTGCAGCTGAAAGCCCTGTCAGCTGCTAGTGCTCCCAGCTGCAGAAAAGACCCTACTACATGTGCAAATTAAAGCTCAATAGCAACCAGCTTTAAAGTTACCACATATTTTCAAGGTCCAACTTTATACCCGATTGGAGCTTTTTACTGTATGATAGCTACCTTGCAGATCGAAGTCCCGTGGTGAGGGGGGGAACAGGGTTGGGGCAAGGGCAGGGGCAGGTGCTTCCCAGCTGGGGCAGGGCATGGGACAGAGCTGCAACTTGTCTAGGGGGTGCGGAGTGGGGGCCAGTGCTGGGCTCTTCCCGGCGGGGGGGGCCACTGGGCCAGGCTGCATTCCAGGTAGGCAGCAGCAGCTCTGGGAGCAGGGCTATAGCAAATCTGGGGGGAGCTGTAGCCCCCCCATAACTCCCTCCCCCCCGGGAAGAGCTCAGAGCAGCCCTGGCCCCAGCCCACAGCAGCAGCCACAGCCCACCCTCGCCCCATACACAGATCCAGGGACACATGCCCCCCATGCCCTCCTGGGGTATGAGTAGCAGCAGAAGCTGTCCCCCCTCCCTGTACCCCCTGAACAAGCCACCTCTGTCCCACGCCCTGCCCCTGCCCCACTCCATCCCTCACTGCAGGGACCTCGATCTGCCCCCACCATGCCCCTTCCCCTCCCCCCTCGCCCCTTCCCCCACAACAGACTTTCCAGCCAGACACTACGCTCCAGGCTGCCAGGCTGCATATTGGCAACTGGATCAGTATCAGCCGCTATGGCTCATTAAAAATCGGCCATCTGTATCAGCCCAAAAAATCTCAGTCAGTGCACCCCTAGTTATATGTATACATTACTAAAAATAGATTTTAATGCAGATATCTTTGTGTCCTACAGAAAATTTCTTCTTTTCTACGGAGGTTACACATACAAATACTAGAAAATTGAATGGACATAGATTGAACTATTGATCATGCTGCTGATCAACATCTTCGGGCACTCCTGGAAATGTCTCAAGGGCTTTAATCAATTTCACTCTTTTTATTTATCCCCAGAATGCTTCCAAAATATGTATCCAGTTCCTGAAATGTCCACTTTCTGCCTGGGTACTAACACTACTTGGTAGTAGCACTCCATCCCATGCCTTACCCCACCTGGGCTATGCAGCGCCTACCCCTGCCCCTGCCCCAGCCCCAGTCCCTCCCTCCCTCACTGCAGGGGCCTCGAGCTGCCCCCCTCCCCACATCCCTTCCCTTCCCCCCCAACAGATTTACCAGCCAGACACTGTTCTCCAAGCTGCTGGGCTGTACTCCTGGCCGCCCCCATGCTGCACTGTGGCTGCATGCATGCACAGGGCATTTATCAGTGACAGTATCAGCCACACCAGCCAAAAAAAGCTGACTGCCAATAATGTCAATTGTCCTTATATTGGTGCCGATACAATATGGGACTGATGTATTGGTGCACCTCTAAACATAACTGAATCCAAAGTTTTATTCCTTCCATGTAATACCAGATTAAACATTGTTTACTGTTCAACAGACTCACTGCTATACAGAATCCATATGTCCATGCATTAGCATATAGGCAGAAGAGACTAATCAGGTCTCCTGGAAACCAATAGCCCTTACACAGAATGAGAATCAGCTCCCAATCACCTTTTTATTCAGCTGCTATATAGTATCTGACAAAGTAGGTTGTTGCCTACAAAAGCTCATGCCTCTCTGACCCAGTTAGAGTTGAAGGATGTCTATACATGTGCTCCGGGGGGGGGCACTTTAATTAGGGTGGCTGTCAGAGTCACTCTAATTACAGCACCAGCAATGTCATGTGTACTCAATTGTACATTTGTAAAATAGGCTACTACCAAACAGTAGAAGTATCCAGGCGGGAAGTGGACATTTGAGCTTTAGTTAAAGTGCCCCCACTGCCATTTTGAAACGCAGGGATGCTGAGTGACACAGAGGCTGCTGGAGCATGCTAACTAGCACACTCCAGCACACGATGGAGCAAAGGTCCATCATGTGTATAGATGCCCTTTGGTGCCATCCTGCCTTGCCTTCTGCCTTTAGCTACTGTGTAATTGGGAAACAAGCCAAATAAATTGTATATCAGCATATGACTCTACATACACATTTTCTCACCTGTTCCTGATAACCATCTGTACTTCTTTGCCCCTTGGTTTGGATTAAGCACCGTCCTGCCTGAGGTGCCCGAGAGCTCTGTGAAGAAGGGATTTGAATAGGCAGTGGTGGCTGAAACTGCTGAATAGTCACTTTATTCATGTTTCCCTCATACTGCTGCTCTCGGCTCCGATGCTGTAGACTTTGTGATCCCATCAAAGTCTGGATATGGCTACCTGCCTGTGGGTAACGTAACCCGTTAGGCCAGAAATTCAGGAAGCTGAAAAGAAGCAATTATTACAACTTACACAGTCAAGTAAAAGCAAACCTCTTAAATAAAATGTCAGAGGTTTGCCTTTTGACTACAGTTGGAAACAACCATGATTAAAAACAGCAAGGATCTGTAAAGGGAGATCAAATGAATAACATGTCTTTCATGAAAGGAAAATATTTTGTTCCTTTTGTCACGTTATACGTTTCTGTTCAGAAATCTCTTGAAGTAAAAACATATAACAATTAAATAAGATGGATTAGTCTTTGAAGCACATTATAAAAATGCTGAGTATTAAGTTCTTCATTCTGGGTGAAATGTATACAATTTTCCACAAATATAAATATTGGCCATAGAGTTTCACTATGTGAGAATTATGTAGCAAAACCCTCCCTTTTTATTTATATCATAGGCTGACAAAAGCCTAGTGGATTAATTATGGTCAAGGCATGTCCCAAGAAAGACCATGACCTTACATTTAGCAACAGGTAAGAATCATAATAGCATATAATTTAGTAATTTGATTATTTAAAAAAATATGGGGAAAACTTAATTTATGTTGCTTTGCCATTTTGATATCTATCAGAGAAGGGATGAGCCACTGATTAAATTATTTAGTCCTTGATGTCTTTCATATTTTCAGTTAGACTGACCTAACAGATGTGGTTTGCTTGTACATTACTCTATTCTTGACATGGTAAAGTTGCACACTTGCTTACTTTTCAATATACATTTCTGTTCATTCATATAAATTACATTCATACTTGAGTCACATATTTAAAAATAAATTAATTGAAAATAAATTTATACATTTCCTAACAAGATTGAACTAATGTTTCTTATTAATAATTGCATGCAACTTAGCCATAAAGTAAAGAGTAAAATGAACATTTCAAGGGATACTAAGCTATTACTACCACTATGAAACATCACAATGCTCTCTTACTGGCCATCTTCAGAGCACAAACTCAGCAATGTATGCTAGGTTTGTTAGATGTTCCTAATCCATACATATAAAGAAGCTGTTCAGTTTCTTTGGCCATATCAGGCTGGCCTACAGGACTGTGTCATCTGAAGATATTAATATTGAACAATGGCACAATCCCTTGTAGTCCTTAGGTCTAAAGCAAAGAACTAGTAGAAGTAAATACACTAAAACTATGTCTATAGTGGCCAAAAGGGAAAAATATCTATTAATGATAACTGATTGAAAAGTCATCATTTGTAAAAACATATGATGGACACTTTTTTAAGGAGAAGTTGTCATCACAAAAATAAAATATCTCCCATCCATTAGCTAATCATCTCTTTAACAGTTCTGACAGCTAATATGCTCATTATCAGAGCCAAAAATACATCCCAATGTATTTTCTACATACCTCAATGTAACACATCATTAAAATAGATACAGCTGGACCCATTCATCTTGCTAATACCACCTGTGTGGCATTAACAGGGACCATTAAGAATTGAATACTGCATCTTCTTTCTATTTTCACTACTTTTTTCGTGAATGGTCTATATCAAATCCCGTTGACTTTAAATATCAACAATTCCATATTTTATTGAGAGAGAGATACAGTTTCAAAGTGATACTATAACAACTGAGAAAGAGAAGAGGATTTTGAATGCTTCAATTTCTAACCATCACATGGCAGTTATTGAAAAAAATAAAGGGGAAGAAAAAAACCCTTCCATCTGAGGATATGAAAACTCTTTATAGAAATAGATTAACTCATTTTCACAACATTGTTGTGAGGTAGGTATTACTAACATTTCCTTGTACAGCTTGGAAAACTGAGATTCAGAGAGAATTTAAGTGATTTGTATAAGATCACATTAGAACAATAAAGCCAGAAAGGGACCTCAGATCTACTGGTTGCCTGGTTTAATGATAAGTAACCAGATCCTCACCAGATTAAATTATGCCACTAAACAGCTGCCAGCTGATCAGAACCTGTGTTTGAAAATGAGCAGCACTGTATCTGTTTCAAGTTATGTCCCAAATGTGGTCCGAAGACATCCTGCACAGGACTTCATAGCACTTGCGTTGCCTGCCTCAGAGGCAGAAATCTGCTGAATGGTCTTGCACAGGGCTGTCCAACTTCTGAGTGGATGCATCATGTGGCGCTGCATGCCCACAGGCCACACGCTGCACCACAGGCTTGTCCCCTCTGTCTGTACCACGCTGCACCACGTGCTCCTCCCACCGTGCCATACAGAAGTCACCACTTTGCTATACCATGTTAGAACACCATTCCAAGTTAAAAGGAGAAAAGCATCCAGCCATCCTTCCAGGGAAATATTAGGTTATTAGGAAATATTAGGATCATAAGGAAGTAAGGCATCTTGCCATCTAGTCAAGCACCCTGCGCAAGGCAGAATCCTTCCTGACTAAACTATCCTAGCCAAGTATCTGTCTAATCTGCTCTTTAAAATGCCCAGGGATGGAGTCCACAAATTCTCTAGGCATGCTGTTCCAATACTTGGCTATCCTTGTAGTTTAAAATCTTTTTCCTAATTCCTAATCTAAATTTCCTCTGGTGCAGTTTGAGGCCATTGCATCTGTCCCTTACAGCCACAGAGAAAAGCCCATCTCCATCCTATTTCTAACTGCCCTTTAGGTATTTGAAGGTTGTTATCAAATCCCCCCTCAACCTCCTCCTCTCCAGACTAAATATGGTCTTCTCCAGCCATTATTAAACAGATTACTCATTGAATAAATTATCACATTTACATCCAAAATAAGTGGTTTTTAACCTACTGTGCATAGCTAAGAAGATGGAAACAACTGTATATTTAGTATGTACTTACAGTGTAATTATCATGTTAATAGCATTTTCAGCACAATCCATTGCATGGTAAAATTACCATGCAACTGGTCAACATGTTCATTCTGTCTTTTGGCCTTAACTCACTCAACACAGTTTTACTCACTTCCACTGATGTGACTTCTTTGACTATCAAATGAACAGAGCCAGTTTAACAATTTAATATTGAACAATTTATTACTGCTGCATCTTTAAAAATTCATTTTAAAATATTTTACTTTGTTCTTCTGTTTTATGAAAACTTATTAAATCTGAGTAGTTTATCGTCAATGGCCAAATTTTCAGCTGGCATTGAGCTAGTTTCTATTTCTACATAGTAATTCTTATGTTAAATTATTGTACCTGAAAAAATAGGTGTATCAATGTTTTGTGTATGTGAGAGATTTGTGTATGGCTACTCATTCAAAACATTGCATTGATTTTTGCAGATATAATTAATGTGCAGATATATAATGTGCAAAGAGCTCAACCCCCTCTCCCCAAAAAAGCAACTGCAATTGGGCCTGAAAATATGCACCTTAATTTGAACAGATTATTGATTTCCAAATCATTTAAAGCCTAATTTTAAGCCTACAAATATACTGTACCCAATCCTGTTCCTACTGAAACCAATTATTTTCACTAGGGAAGGAAAAAACTGTTAGTATACCAGAGTCCACTTTTATGGAGTCATGTTGATGTTGCTTACTTTTTTAGTGATAGTTTCTGGTGGCACATCCCGTCTTCCAAGTGGGTACGGATTCCATTGGCTACTAGCAGAAATATCTTCTTGTCCATTGTCTAGGATGTTGCTTTGCTGCGATGGGGTCTATTGTGAAAACGGTAGGGTATTCTTTAGTGCCTTGTGAGACTGCTGTGCAAATCACCATTTAATAATTATTCAAAAAATCAACACCATTCAATTGCAAACCATGTCAATTAGAATGGAAATCATTTTAGCTTTTATCCCTGTATGTATTATGCACTAGAACTACATGACTGCTGTAGTGTTGGTAGCACTGCTGTCTATTGACCTTATTGCAAGTGGTAGATACTTGGATGCTCATTGAGAATCTTGGCAATAATAAGAAAAGTGAGAAAATTAATTGAACAAAAGCTTAATTCACTGAAAAGTAAATATTGGTCCAAGCTAATATGTTAAACAAAGTATTTGTTGTAAAACTGCAACTCTATAAATATCTACCACAAATTTTAAGTTAAAATAAAGCACTGAAAAATATATACTAAAATACCTTCCCATGATAAGTAACATCACTAAAAAATGAAAAGCTTGGAATACGTTCTTTCAAAGGTTCTGCTGAATACTGACAATATTCAAGTTACAACCATTCCACTCTGAATTACCCTCTGCATTACACCGGGTGCTGTGTACTACCGCCTACACCCTCAACTTAGGAAAGCACTTAAGCATATATCCAAGTTTTGGTGGAATCAATAGGATTCAAGTACATGTTTAAATTAGGCACATATGTTCATACATTGTTGACAGAAATTAATTTAAGTCGATGTTTAAATGTATTCCTGAACAGGAGTCATACTTCCTCTTTTTTAATTTTCCAGGCTTATTGATCACTTTTGCTAGTGATTTTACATCTTTCTTTTCAGCCAAATGGTTCGCTTAGTGCCTTGTACTTCAATCTGACTAAATTTTCCACTTTTTCTCAATATACATTTTTAAAGTTAGAATTAATAATTTTTTATTCATGTAGGTTCTTGTTGTAATCCTTTCAAAATGCCTCACAGAAGCATTACTGACATTTCTTAGCATTAACTGTTTATTTAGTTTCAATTAATGTTGACCCAGAAGGGAATGTGTCATGTCTGGTTTGTGATTTGTAAAATTGTTTCTTTAGTTTAAATATAAATACTTCTTCTATTAGAAAGATCCAACCCGGCCTACCATGTTTTTTATGATGAAAACCTTCAGGTGACTGAAAGAGACTGCACATTAGACAATTAAGACAAAACTTTTACCCAGACTATTTCAATCTCTTGGGTTTTTTAAAATACTGATTTAAATCAAATTTCTCACAAGTACCTGAGGAAAAAAAATCCCTCTTTATTAAAGAAGCAATGCAACCCATTTTTAACTGCAATCTGAGAAAGCTCTTACTCCAGTTCTCTGGTTCTCCAACGAGTCCTCCCATCAGAATGAAGAAAAAAAATCCTGGTGTTTTAAGGGGAACCCCCCCCCCCCTCAAAAGCTAAATATCCCTTCTGCTCAAAAACACTCTGACTCCTTCAAGTTTTCTTTATATTTTATTAAAAAGAAGGCAAAAATTTAGCTTTCGTTTGAAAAATCAATTGCTCGTAAATATTGGTCCAATTTTCTAGTGTGGTTGTGTAGTTTGTACAGCCCCATAGCACAGTTCTATCCTAAAGCTGGCCGATTCAACCATAGGAGAATTTCTACAATATGGAGGATCTGCAGATGCCACCCCGCTACCGTAACTTCTGCTAGCCTGGATTCATAGCTGGGAAGATGGATACATGGCTGTGATTCTCTTAAATCTGGGTTTCTCAAGATCAGGAGAATGTAAGCATGGCTTTTTAGTTCACTGCCAAGCAACACTGAGTGTTCCTTAGCCTGCTGCTGAGAACCTAGGCCATTATTTTTTTGGCATGTGTATATTTCGGTATTTGAATACTATCAGTATTCCCTACTAAGTTTCTTAGTTTCCTTCATGATTACTGTTCACCTGGAATAACAAAGGAAGTGAAAGGTGCGCCTTGTGAAATAATTCCAGTGAAGAACACTGGAAATGAAACTTTGCCACAACATGATCTTTGTTCTGAAAATTAACACAAACAAACACTCAGAGAAAACCAAGTGCATCATCCCTGTGATGCGACTAATCTCTGCCAGTCCTTCAGACTGAAATCTCTAGGGCTGTCATTCAAAAATGTGTGCATTATACAAGAGCATGTGGATGGCTGATGTAGCTTCCTGTGAAATCCATTTTTCTTCCAAAGTAACATAATATCTGGAGGTTTTGATTGCTTCTATAGAGGGACCATAATACATACTTCTCACATTGCAGTTAATCCATACATTGTTAAAAAGAATTCTGATGTAAATGCTAGGGATTGAAGGCATTCTTCTAAAAGACATGCCTTTTGTCACTCAAGAGAATGCTGTGCCATTTTTATAAGAGAGAGACTATAATTGTAGAAGTGATTTAAGGCTGCAGAAGAAAATGCAGAGGCCCCTTACTGTTTTATATATAAAAGAGGAAAAATCCATGATGATTGTTCTTTTCATTTTCTGCAATAAAATGAATTAGGCTGCTTGTAAAGTTATTCATTTGGCAGAGGCTGGATAACTGCACATGAATAAAAGTTATACACCTAGTAAATCTGGATAAAAAATGAGAACCAGCAGTTCAATTTTTATTGATGGAATAGACTACATTTAATAAGATACCCACATCTCTAATTGCTTTCTTGGATTCCCTGAGCTACCACTAGACTATTAGACTTCAGTTATGACTTATCTGAGTCATGCTACAGGGAATAAATGAGGTGAACCATCCAACTGGTGTTACCTGAAGGCAGCATGGCTTGAAAAATCATATCCAGCATGCTCTTTCATCAGTGGAGATCAGTATCCCATTCAAGTCAATGCATGCCTGTGGCTGCTCCAATGTGCTGTAATTTCAGCATATTGGAGCAGATTTGATTAATCTCCAGTCAGCCTTCGCATCTCATGTATCAATGTCCCCAAGCTTCAAAATAGCAGCAGGGTGCTTTAACTAAAGCTCATGTGATGAGTTTTAAAGGGCTCCCACTGTCATTTTAAAGTGCATGGTACAGGAGATGCTGCAGGCACTTAAGTTAGAGCTGTTCTCAGAGCCGCTCTAATTAAAGCGCTCTCCCCCACCCCCGAAGCACATGTAAAAATGCTCAATGTTGTTAGACTGCTGTAGTAAGTGTAGGGTATGGTGATTTTTGGAGAAAACAAGCTTCCCTCCTTGTATGGCTATGCTTGTGTGTAAAGGACTGGGGTCCTGGTACCTTTTCCTGTTTCAAAACCCCCATTTCTAGAGATCCTAAATTTGTCAAGCTGTTCCCACTTAGTTAATAATATTAGGTGTCAGGTTATTCCTGACACTGAATGTTCTTTTGAGGACAAGCAATCTGCTTCATCTCCATATAGGAGGAATAATTTTGCTTCTGTGTGCTTCTGTCCTTATTTGTACTAAACAAAGATTGCACCAGGCAATCTTTGAAGTCTAGTATCTTAAGCACAGTACTGTTTAAAGTTAGAATGTGTCTGCTCTTCCTGAAAAGTGTGTGTGTCACTCCAGGTATGTAGTCAAATGGAAAATTAAGAAGAATCAAATAAAATATTGTGGATATTTACATATGTGGTGTTTTTGTTTTAATCTACCCCAATCGGGAGATGTCTACAAAATGAAATAAGGTCATTTTAAGAAGTATAACAGCGAGAAAAAATTCTTGACTAAGTTACCGACAAAACAAAACCTGCCAAAGTTATTAAATCTACATGCTTTACTACATGGTCCACCCATAGCTGTTCTGTTTCCAGAAAAGAAATATGGATACCTCGAAGCAATCTTAACCTCTATGTGGTATGCACAGCAATTATGAGAACTCCAAAATACCCATTTATTTCTTATCAATGTTCTACTTATTTAATACTTATTTTCTAATAAAAGCTGAATAATTTTTTTTGATTCCATGATACTCTTGTAGACAAGCCCAGAATTTCTAGGAGACACCTTTCAATGATCTCAAAAGTACCTCAAGACAACCTGTAGTTTTGTACTTTAGCTCAAAATTTACATACAACGGCAAGAAATATATCTGGTAGAAATGCAAAACCTTCCAACACTTCCTAGAACAAGGGAAGAAATAGCAACTCGAGAAATCTATGAAATTCTAATGATATTTTATACTGGCATTTAGCACTCTGTGAGAACATGCAGGCAGAAGCAAAATTAGGCCCCTGACAGATGTTAAAGTAAGGGTGCAATGGCATCTGCCATGAGACCCCAACAATTACACTTTCTGCCATGCTACAAGTGCATAGCAGGAGGCATGACTGTTGAATTCCTCATCATATACCATCACGCCATATTGTTGGTGTGGGGGGAGGAGCCTAATCCTAAACTCCTCCTGCACCAGCAAGTAGCAAGCTTGGCTACCAGCTACAGGAGCGCACCATGCACTCCTTTGGGGGGAGCCCTGTCAACTGACCTGAATTCTAACCAGATCAGCTGAGGGGGCCTCCCAGACTCTGCAGCATACAGGAGTCTTGAAATGTGTCCATATGCTCCAGAGGTTGGGCACTAGCCACACATTCAATTAAGGGCATGATAGGAACCAGCCACAAAGTTATTACACAAAATAAGGGTAATAACTTTGTGGCTTATTCCTCATTATATCATGCCATGACGTGACTCAATGCATGGGCAGGTCACTACGTCAGATGTGATTAGCTAGTTAATCGCATCTTAAGTGTAGCATGTATTGGGGGTCAAAATTAAAGTAATAGTTTGAGATTCCTTTTTTGGACTTATGACTGAATACCCAGTGCCAGATATCACCTGCATGCAATTGCTTGTTTCTGTCGATATCAAAGTCAAACATACCATGTGACTTAAAATTCTTGAAATGTATGACATATACAATATCTTATTCAGAGATACACTTGCACAAACAGTAACACTTTTTAGAATTCACATGACAAAAATATTCCTGGCAAAGACTTGGAACAAAAATTAATAAATCACATTCTTAAAAAGAAAATATAATGTCTAATGCTGGAAAGCTTTTTTATCCTGAACATGTATATATCAATATTTAAGACACCAGTGCAGCTGTCAGTAATTTAGCTACCCTGGAAAAGCAAAAACACAAACGTGAAGGCTTGCAGAACTTTGAAAAAGGAGAGTGCAGGATGCATATGGAACAGGGTGAAGATGGATGTAGGCCAAGCAGACAGACATCTATAACTTTTGTCACACCACAAATGCCCTAAATTTGTGGCCACAACAGAGGTAGGATCAATTTGTGCCACTTTATTGCAGTAGACATTTATTAGGTCTATGGTGGGAGGGCACAGCCAGCCCAGAGCTTCCCATGCTCCCCAGACACCCTGGGCACGCACTCCTAGGGCTTTAGGGGCCTGATCCTGTATACCCCAGGAATGGAAATGAGAATGGGAATTAAAAACTAAAGCAGGATCAGGCTCCTGAAGCCCTGGAAGTACCTGCCTAAATCATTCTGATTGGGATTCCCCAGTGCCCATTAATACTCTTGTGTGGTCCCAGGGATGAGATTGCCAATCAAGCTGACTGGTGGTCCCAGCCCTGGGACCACAGAGTGACCAACTCGCACTGGTGCAGTCCCAGGGCCTGTCTCTGTAAGCAGGGTAAACGTCACCTGTTGTCCCATAAGATCAACAGGCAGAACAATGGACAATGTGTTTCACCCAGTGAGACAGATCAACTGTGCTGAGATGCATTCCAGCTACATCTGGCTACACCTATTTCTAGCCTAACATCATTTGGAAGGGAAAACGTGGTAAAGTGATGCCTATGCTTTTACTGTTAAAATGACACTAGGTTTGTTTGCTAGGGGATGGACTATACTATATTTACTAAAGCTAGATCAGACTGGCTGGCTTCAATTTCTCAAGATATAAAAACACATGTGTAATTTAAAGCATGTGAATAGTTCCACTGATGTCATATACAAATGCAAAAATGACAAGACTGTTTTGAATTACATATCAAAACCGATTCACATTTTGACTTCAAACTATTCACATGCCTTAAAAATTAAGAACTTTCTCAATCATGCTATTAATGTCCTGCAAGATTTTAACGGATCGTGCCATACTCTGACATGCACTTTTGTATATGACACATACATTAATAAGTGTTTATATGTGTATGTATGTGCATGTACTTACACATACATAAACATTTCACACATATATAGTTTAAGAACAGTATTTTAATTCTTTAAATAACTATTATTAAAAATCAAATGTAAAAGGATTGTAATTGTAGCATGTGCCCAAAGTTTATCAGTGACTAAACCATATCAGATTAGAGTCCAAGCCTGGAAAACCCTGACTCCTCCAAATGCAGGTCTTAAACATTCCTACCGCACCTTTCCTATGATTAATCATCTATAACATGAGAGTCAAATTTATCTGGCTCTGTGGGCCAGATGTGGGTTGCTGGGCTGGTCTGCAGGCCAGATCAGGATTGACCCATGTTGTGTGCAGTGCTTGTAGCACTGAGTCCAGCCTGTGAGGCACATGCAGCATGTGCCAGCATTCCTCTGGGGATTGCATGCCATGTAGCACGCAGGCTAAACCCAGTGCTGCATGCAGCACAGGGGGTCAGCCTTGGGCAAGGGCTATATGCAGCACCCGGCTGAACCAACCCCGAGTGTTGGTTCTGGTACAGTCTGATCTGGACTGGCCCAGAGCCAGCGTGCAGAACTGGTCCAGTGTGGGTGCTACAGGAAGCACACACTCCAAACTGACCCCTGTGCTATGTGCAGTGAGCCCAGTGCTGGGGTCAATGAATAGGGTTGTTCAAGGGACCCACAGGCTGCATCATACAGCTGCATGGACCAGCTCCCTCCTGATCTACAACATGAAATATGTTTCCCAGTTTTATACCCCAAATGTATCATCAGGATAACATAATGATCACATCAGTCTGCAACACAAGAGCAGAAAGCAGCAATGACAGCCAGGTGAGCTAATTAATCCAAAAAGCAATGTTATTAAATATGTTATTAGTATATTTGCTTTTTGGATTGCTTAGAGGGAAAAAGCATGAATAATACACAGAAGATAAAACAGGAAAGAGCAAAGAGGATTATTAATTATTTTTCTGTGATGCTATTTTATGCTGGCTATCCCATACTTACTTTCGGTAGAGGTAGCTCTTGATGCATTTGGTTTTCAAATTTAGATTTAGTCTGCAAGTTTAAAGTCATGCTTCTGCCTGCATGCATTGCTGACAAACCTCCAGAGTGCAGCATGCCAAGGTTAACAGTGTTGTGTTTGTAAGCAGCGGTCTGAGTAGAGGAAACAACCACGTGACAGGGTATGAACACACATGCTAATTGAGTTAAATATCACATATATATGGTTAATTTCACAACATTTTCATTTACGCAAACAAACAATACCAAGAAATAAACAGCTTTTAGATGCATGCACTTGGCTGGACAGAAGCAAATACAGTGCTAATTATACATAAAACGAATACCATAAAAAAAGACTACAACACTTGACAGCAAACATTTTAGACCTATAGCTTGAAAACTGATATCTAGTACAGTACAAATATCTTTTTGGGGGTTTTTTTGGTATGTGGAGCCAAAGCCTGGTAAGCCTTGTACATCCACAGGTGGCCCAAAATCAGTAACTGATACACAAGGGAATTACCAGTAATAGCATGGAAAAAGCCATACCAGAGGACTCTGCATCATCCTGTTTGCAGTGCAGTTGAACCTCTGGCAGGTCTCTGTGGAGGAGAAGACTAAAGGTAGCCCAGACACATGGCAAATGGATCTGTGCTTTACATGGACTACCTGGACCAAAGTTATACACAACAGGATCACCTGGTCGGATTCAATCCTGGCTGTTTCCTGTATTAGCTCAGTCTGAAGATTTTCATCAGTCAGACCTATGTCTTGGGCTGTTTCTTACTGTATTTTGTGAACAGATTATAGACTCTATTACTTGCAATTGCAGAAATCAGTATGAAACTAATTTTATCAATCTGAATCTTCACAGTAGGCCTTACATATGTTTTAAACAAACGTAAATATAATTACAAAGACATGTCTTAATCCAGAAAATTCCAGAAAATATAAAGTTCACCCTGAAATTCTACCCTTAACCTGCTCTATTTTGATTGGTTATGGTGTGTTCTCAAAGAAAAAAAAAAAAGAAAAAAGAAAGAAAGGAAAAGAAAAGGAGTAATTCATATACCACAAGTACAGAAACTGAAATGAGGAAGAAGTTCTGGTATTAAAGCTAAACTGTTTGCCCATTTGATCCTTAATGTTATTTTTAACATGGATGATTTTTTTAAAAACTGAATAGCAATTTCTTGACTTCAGAGCTATTAAAATATACCTACATTGTTGTAAAATACAGACAATTTATGCGTCAGATCAGGGCAGTTTTTCAAAGCCACTTTGGATATTATTAAGTGGATTTCTGGCTGTATAGAAACCATTATATCAGAGCTTCTGTGCTACAGTTTGTATGGAAAGCAAACATTCTTTTTCTACAATTCAGTAGCCATAACAATAATAATCACTTTGATAAAGAATTGTGTACGTGGATCCAATGGAACCATTTCAAAAATATAAACCTACTTTTCCCCAAAATATCAACAAGGGCTAGAACACACTTTTGCTATTTACTTGTGATTTTATTTTTAAGGGATGTTATGCTCAAGATATGCTACTGTCAGGAGTATCCAAAACATCTTAATCTTTTCCAAGCACTACTGAAATGGTAGGTTTCAGCAGCATATCCACATCATTTGAAACTAAACTATTAGTGGATTCCATTATTGGTAAAGATTCCTGAAATATAAAAAATTAAACTGCTCAGAATTTCTATGAACAGTGCACATTAGTAGTCACACATGAAAACGTCTGAAAGGCACTCCCATGCCAAACCTGTATTTTAAAACGTTTGCAAAATCAGGACTGTTTAAATATTTAATATAGTTTTGATCAATGTTCGTCAAAAGTAGAGCTGAGCAGAAGACTTTTGTTGAAAATTTTTCACTGAAAAATTCTGTTTCAACAGAACCAACGATTTTAGGAAATTATAATGCTTATAATAAACATTTGTTGTAGAAAATTGGAAAAAATACTTTTAAATGTTTTTAATTTTTGTTTTAAAATTACTTTTGATTTTTTTGTATATAACAATAAAGGGTCAACATCAAAGCAAAACATTTAATGAAATGAGAATTATTCAGAATTTTATGTTGTGAATAAAAATTGGAACTTGGCTTTTCACCCAATTCAAGATTTCTCAAACCCTGCCATCTTTTTCACAGGATAAAAAATCCATTCCTGACCATTTCTTGTTAAAAGTTGTTTTCAGCGGTAAGGGCTTTTTTATTAGTGGTATTATGTCCATACTTAAAACTTCAATTAATCATGATGATTACATTACAACTGGGAACCAAAATCTGCCCAAAATTATACTTCTGTAAATGAGCACAAATGTGACTCGTAATTACAAAATTATCCTATTTATATGGCTCTCTCTCCTGGTACAGCTACTTTTATATTAGTTAGAGTAAGAAATAAAGGAAGAAGAGAAACATAATATAATCTTTAAAAAAAACTGATTTTATTTTTAAAGCAGATACTCTTTGACGTGTAAGCTAGCGAGTCCCGCTTCCCTCCTCCGTCCCACCTGCCGTGCTTTTCAAATATCTGCGCTACTTTAAAGCTAAAACTTTCCTTTTGAAACTGAACTAGGAGTATTGAAAAAAAAGTGTGTCCTCTAAACACAGAGAAATAATGAAATTCCTTCAAATTCAAGAACAAGAGGCGGCCTGGGAGGCATATATCAAAGGAAACCTCCATACACTAGTCCTGGTCTGGCACAAGATTCTGCAATGCCTGAGCCTCTCTGGGAAGGAGTTAATGCACCTTCAGTCTGAAAATCAAACTTCAAAGCAGCCCAGAAAACTTGGGTTTGGAGATGAGGCAGGTAGGCAGATGCAGAAGTTTCCATTCAGATTTAACTACTCATTATTCACACGGTCAGACTTTAGTGAGAACTGGTCCTAGTTTCTTTCAACTGAACAAAGAACTGGGCAGTACTTCAGGATCAGGTTCTCCTTCTGTCCCAGCAGCATATAAGGACTGAAAGGCACCATTATGGGGACTCAGAAGAATTCCCTAGATAGCCTTATGCTCTACATCTTACAAGCCCCAGCAGAGGAGATTTGTGGGTTTGGAAACAAGATAATATAAGGGAAAGGTCCATAAGGAGACTCTGGAAGATTGTGCAGTAGCCTTTAGACAACTTATCTAGGGCAGTGGTTCTCAACATTTTTAGACTCAAGGCGCTTTGGAGAAAACGCCAGCTCTTCGTTTTTACTAGTGTTTTTAACTACAGAAAAATAATTGAGGAATTCTTCAGTTGCAAAAACTCAGAAAGGCCACAACAGGTCAGAATGCTTTTGACACTCTGGACCCCTATTTGAAATCTCTGGGTTTAACTTCTGAATCTTGTGTAGATGTTTGCACACCTAACAGTGCCACATTGAGAATCACTGCTCAAGTGGCTGTATAACGTTTGCTGAGAGTCACTCCTGACCCGAGAAAAGCCCTGGGTCTTGGAGGATGTAGAGATGTGCACAAATGTTCTGGCATTTATACTGCAAACTAAGTGCTTTTTAATTTTTTTTCCTACAGTACAAACCTACAACATGAACCAGGACCCCCTGCTGTTACAAATCTGAACAGGGAACTTATACAATACTCCTAATTTATATTCTTAAGTAAAATAAAATCAGCTTGCATAGTTTAGCGGCTGGACTGGATGGAAGAGTTAATAAACAGGTTTTAAGGGAAGAAAAAACAATTTTAAATTTCTTGGTTTGCCTGGCAATTCTTTAACAGTGCTCTGTGGCATGCTGGCCACCGCATGCCACAGAGCACTTTTACTTCCTTTCTCAAGGGTCCTTTCAACTGAAAGTGAGAATGATTATTTGGTTATAAAGGACACCTACACACGTGCCCAATGCCTGCTCCGATACATGCTAATTAGCACACTACAGCAGCCTGGAGTCACATGCATTCAGTACCCCCATGCTTCAAAATGGCGGCAGGGGCACTTTAACTAAAGCTCACTGAGTTTTAATTAAAGTGCCCCCAGCACCATTTTTAAGCGTGGGATGCTGAATGCATGAGATACTGCAGGCACTTTAATTACAGTGGCTCCTAAGAGCAGCTCTAATTAAAGCACCCACTTCCCACCCTGAGGAATATGTAAAAACACCCAAACTGTGCCTAAAAGGATGGGATTAAAGCTGGCTTCAGGTAGTCTGGGAATGTAAAAAAAGGCAGACATCATTTAAAAAAAACAATTCATTTAAAATAGTAGAGAAAGACTTATTCTGCTTGGAACTATTATAGTTTGCTTGTTCTGGTCTGAACTGTAATACCTAGTTGGACAATATATTTAATAACAGACCCTAAACAATTATATTTTAAAGTATTTTTGTAACAATAGGTATAATTTTTATCTCAGTTAAACTTGGCATAACTGAAGGGATATGATCAGTTGTGGGATAAAATAGGCTCACTAAATTTAAAGTAACAAAACAACAAACTAAGTTAGGATATGAAATCATTGGCTACTGATACCATTCTGGGATGTGCCAGAAACACACCCTTTCTTGTGACCTGGATTCAGAAATTAAAAAATGATTTACTTTCTACCAGATACCTGAATTGTTAGGTTTATTCTGACAGTATCTCTACCCAGATCATTCACTATCCATCTTATCTCCAGTTTCTGGTATGGTTTAAAAATTCTTCCCATATATTTAAAAAACCAACGAGTTAAATACTGTAATTACTTTTCTGGAAAATAAGAAGAGTTGAGTTTAAACTTGCATTGTTGTCTCACCAAGGCTTTCTTGTTTCCTTCAGATCCCTTTATCATGGCTAACGCTGTCTTGTGGTAGAGGTTTTGGTTTTAGTGTTCCAGACAGTGCCACAACAATAGCTAACTGAAGAATATGCACAGTAACAGATGTTTTACATCAACTGCTTTTAGACAAAGCCTCTCTAATACATCTATCCAAGAACCATTGACACTAACTATATGCCAAGAAAAACCCTTCATAGCGCCCTCCCCTCCCCCCAACACAAATACATGGAATTTCATTATAGGAAATTCTGATATTAACCAATGTTCGTGCACATACTTTGAAATATCAACACACAAAACTAAAGGCATTAATTGCAGAGAAATGCCAAACATACCCTGTCTAACCTTCTAGCTTCTATATGTCTAAGTAGCTGTTGTCTCCAGTCAGCAGGCATTTTAGCACAGCTCTCATTTCCCTTCACAGGGGTGGGCCTTGTCTTTATATCACTGTTATCTGACGGCTTGTCACCATAGTTACCCAAGTTATAGTCAGATGGTATCTTTTCCAATAGAGCTGCCATTGTAGGCCTAGCTGAAACTGGCCTGGTTTGGGATGTACCATAACTCTCTGTACTGTAGCTTCTTGCAGACAATGGCCTCCTTTGGGTAAGGTTTTTAACTGGAAAACTTCCAGACTGGGCTTTCACTTCTTGATATGAAGGGTGTTCATCTTCATACCTGCCATTCCTTTTGAGGAACTGAGATTCAGACACTGAGATGCTGCTTTGGCGTTCCATAGCTCCTCTATACTGAGGTCTGCTATACCTATCACTCTGAGGCAGTTCATGAGGTTCACTGACTCTTCTAAACATTGACATTTCAGTGGAGCTTGCCAATGAATCTGCTCTTCTCAAAAATCCTGACCTTGACCCCTGGCTTGAGAACTGAGCGTTCACAACCTCCTCATTAACTGAAGGCTGGGAGAATGAAAACATGTGCTCCATGGGGGGGTATCCTCTATAAGCTCTCGGACTAATCAAATCCTGGGTAATGTTTTTACTTTGCTGGGGAACATATTCAGGATTGTGTTGAAATGGTGGTGGTAGCCTCTTTTCTGCTTTAACTTCCACGGCTCCTTGAGGATTGAAGCTTTGGTCAAACTGATACACTTTTTTTGTCACAGAAGGCTTTTGCTGCTGCTGTACCTTCACACTTCCATAATTCAGCAACTCATCATCTAGCATTGGTACCGACTGGCTACGAGACATACTAGACATACAATGTTCCTGTCCTATCATTTTGTCTGGTCTTTCATGCATGCCGGTAGCATCATTACTGGATGCATAGTTCTCTAATGGTATATTATAAACCTTATATGCACCAATGTCTATCTCATCAATACTCTGTGACTTCTTAAATTTATTAGTTTTTAATTCTCTCATCATTGGAGAAAGCCTCTCTGTACTCTTGCTGATTGAAATAATGCTTTTAGAAGGCTCTGGACGACAATGAATATGTGAAAAGACATTACTAAGACTTCTGTTAGCATTTGAATCGTGATATTCCCATGGTATTCCTGGAGAAAAAGTGCTAGTTATTTCAGGAGATTCTTTAATGTGATCTTTCCTTTCAGGCAAAGGGCTGGTGGTGGGGGTGCTCTCCAATTTAGAAGGAAAAGCTGTCCTGTCTTCAAAAGGACTAGGAGTTCTGGTCCAATTTTGCCAAGGATTGGGAGGAGGCACTTCTGAGTCAGGTGTGTTTCTGAGTGTAGGTTGTTCAAGTTCCAGGGGAATGCCAACTATCCTGTCCTGTCTAATTAAAGGCCTGCGTCCATGAGCAGATGTGCTTCTAGATTTAGAGCTTAAGAGAGGGTTAGTGCCAGAATTTTCCATTGTGCTCTCCTCTGCAACAAACCCTGTGTTGTCATAATGTGAACCATCATTCCAGCTATCAGGGAATGTGTCACTCATTGGTCGCCGATCATTGCGTTGCTGCAGGTTTCCTGCTGGAGCAGACTCTCGCTGGCTGAGTAATGGCTTTGTTTCAAGAGGCTGTGGAAACGACTGTGCAAGTCTGCAAAAAATAAAAATAAAATGAAATGAAGAACATATGGCTTCTTTTCAATGTGTGAGCAATTAGCAGAATGCTATGCTTACAAATCATCTTAGTATTCTCTGATATACAGTTTTAGGCTTATATGGTGTTGTGTAGAAATTATGCTAGTGCTTCACAGTGAATACATCTGTAGGCTTTTTTGAATTGGAATACAGGGAATATAACTCTAGAAACAAGCAAAAGATCAAAAGTCCAAGGTAGAGTAGACATGGACAAATTACTGCTGTCTGTCTAAGTCTAGAAAGCCTATTTCCTACTGCTACAATTCCAGTTTTTAAAATCAGTGCAGGAGTAAGTTTTTCACATTTGAATTTTTGCAAACATGTTTCACACTCCATTTTCTGCATTTGTGTGTTCTTACAGCCAAGATACTTTGCATGCAAGCAGAGCAGATTACCCAATTTGCATTTTTAGTAAGAAGGGACTAATTGAAATCCTTGTATTTAAGGTTATCTACTATTTTCCATTTTTAAAGATTCATATGATTTTTTTGAAAAACTCTCAGAATATTTTTATTTGCATCAGACCTCTGAAATTTAGCAAAGAGAATTGTCTTTTTTAGCCTATGTAAATTCATTTTTGCTGAGATAGAAACTGCTGACCCCAAATTCCTCTCTGTCTAATAGATGGCTTGGGAACATTTTGGAAGCCTGCCCATATATTAACAAAATATGAAAATGCTACAGTGAGACCCATACTGCTGCAAAAGCAGCTGCAGCACATATTGCACTGGGACCACAGAGTAGCTCTCACCATGTGAGGGGGGAGGAGAGTCAAACTGAGCTCGCTTTAACACTCAGACCCAGTCTTCTGACCCCAGTCATTCCATCTCTACACGGACACTTGGAAATTCTCCAACTTCAAGTTGGGTAGTGATCGTTCAGCTGAGCTCCCCCCGCCCCTCACAATCCTTGGCTACATGTGTCATGATGCTCTTTTTAATTAGAATTATAAAAGAATCATAGAATCATAGGGCTGGAAGGGACCCCGAAGGATCACTGGGTCCAGCCCCTGCATGAGCAGGAAAGACATCTGGAGTCAGATGACCCCAGCTAGGTGACCATCCAGTCTTCTCTTGAAGACCTCTAGGGTAGATGACTGCACCACATTTGGGGGGAGCTTGTTCCATAGTCCAGACACCCTAGTTGTAAAGAAGTTTTTCCAACATCACAATCATATTTTTCCCCCCCCAAGACTTCCAGTCCTATTCAGTGTAATAGCTGAATATGTAAGGTTACATCACCAGATAAGGTTTCAGTACAGGTAACTGTAAATCTGAATTTCCCAAAGTCTGAGAGTTCTAAGCATTGCAACCTGAAAGGGGTTGTTTTTTTTTGGTTTTGTTTAAAAAAACCCACCCAACTTACCATATTTTCTTGCTAACAACTCACACCAAAATAAAATATGTTCCTTGTTTTGAAAGGCAGAATAAAGAAAAAAGGATCTTTCCTAGTTGTAAGTAATGGAATAGCAGCAAATAGAGAGCAGGGCCTGCTCACTCTTTTGCTTACCATGGAGGGCATGCATATTTTACTTTCACTTTTGCCCCATAATTGACAGAAACTGTATTCCATATGTCATGAGCACTATAATTCCCAGCAGCTGTTTTCTGTGGGAAAAGTGTGTTGTATGCAAAAAATACCATATTTTGAAGAAATGTGGATGAACACATATAAAAGAATTGGGCAATAAAATGCTCATGCCAGTAAAGATCTGGATATATTGACTCAACAAATTGGGCAATAATGAATGAAATTGCTGAAAAACTGATGCACAGTGGTCCTGGACTTTGGGTGCAGTGGGGCAAATTGTGTCTCTGTGGCAGTGCAATGATTCTCTCAAGCCAGTTTATCTTGTTTGGGGAAATTTTCCAAGATGTTGGACCTAACCGGGCAGCACAGAACTGATATAGCTACTCTTATGCTACTTTCTTTGCTGATGCTAGTGCAGGGACGTGGCTGGGCAAAACAGGACATTAATAGGTATTGCTCTGCCCTGACAATCCCCTGATGCTAAAAGAATTTCTTTGGGCTGTTGACAGACAGTTTAAATTAAAACAATTCTGGATGATTTCTTTGTGCAGAGGTACAGGAGAAACTCAGCACGGAGGGTGCATAAATATAATTTATTTATATTCTGTCAATTCTAAACTGTGCCAAACACGCCTCAGTTACCGTTCCCAATCTGTGCCTTTTATCTGAAAAGCTTGTATTCTGTTTCTATTTCTGCGCACTTTTAGTAGGTTGTTATTATATGTACCTGAAAAAGGCATATGACTATAGACATTTAGAAAACAGAAGTCCTGATGGTGCACTGCCTCTACCCCATGCAGTTATCTACACCTGTACATAAACTGGCTTTTGTCAACCTCTATGACCTACTTTTGCCCAAGTACATATGACTACCCAAGCTGGAAGACAACAGAAAAATCACACCCAATAAACAGAAACACACCTGTTACTCCACAAAGCATTATTCACTGTCTCTTTAGCTGTTGACTGCAAGGATCCCATTTTAACACGAGCATTAGAGGACCCTGAGGAAGCCTGGGATGGCGAATAGTCTGAGTAAGTGCCTGAGGAAACGCTGTTATTCAGACAATGGATCTTATCTGCTTCAGACTCATCTGTTGATTCTGAAATAAAACAAGCATTATCTGGCATGAGGACATTTCAACACTAGACTTGCAGGAAATCTGATACCATGCATATCCATGAACACATACTTGTAAAACAGCTATAAATCAGAGGGTGATATCTAACGCCTCAGAGGATGATGTATTACACTTCAAGCTTATCTACTGCACTTATATTTATTACACAAACCTTCATGTAGAAGTTTAAAAATCAAGACAGTACCTTTTTTTTCTTTACCCAGAAGAACAAGTTTAGGTTGGTACAAAGGAGTCTCAGCAATTGAAGGGCGAAGTTCCCCTATCCTCATATCATTAGGGTGTCCAAACGAATCCTAAGGGAAATAATAGTATTGAAGAATGGAAGTAAAATCATAATAGAATATAATTGCAAAAGGCAATGAACAGAATTTAACAGCCACATTTCAGCGAACATGGAATTACACCAACCCAAGGACAGATAGTGAGATTACACTAACCTTGAGGAATTTGTCACTATAATTCTGATTAGTCATACAACAATAAGACTAAGTACTAATCTGATAATGGCACACTTATTTTGAAAGTACAGGTATGCTAGATGGAATTATAAAATGCATCAAGGCCACATGCACATTCTTGGTGGCATAAAGATTACAAACACGTAAAATTTAAGTAGAACTGACTGAAATCTCAGAATAAAATATTCTCGTATTATTGCAGGCTTATCGATTTCTCATTCATTTGTCCTGACTCTTCTAAACACTGACATTTCATAAACCTATGTATTGAGAGCAAATCCCAACATGGCTAAGCTTCAGAAGGTTTCCTATACAATAAAAGCTGAAAAAGCACTCTGCTACTAAGATCTCTGGAGCAAAAAACTTAATTTACAAGGCAAATAGGATGACCTGTCACTTATTTCTGTTTTAAGCTCTAACTGAAATCTGTGAGAATTTGGGTTTATTGTAAACTGAAAAGAACATTTTAGGAGTCATAACTTCTCTCTACCAGAGCAACCCTTATTATATTGGTCTGAAATGAAACATATTTGTAAAAACAAGATTATGCTAGGTATGCAACACTTAAAACTTTAAAAAGAAATAAGGTTTGGAAATTAAGAGGGAACTTTAAAATTTGATAGCATCCAAAAGGTCCTGATTCATCTTTGATCCATTTTAACAACTCTTGCTTTACAGTACTTAGCATTTATGTTTTTATTCCCCTCAAAGTACTTTACCACGAAAAGTAAGCATTTTTATTCCACTATGAAGATAAGGAAACAGAGGCAGAAAGGGACAAAGCAACTTACCCCAACTCAAAAAGCAAATCAATGGTAAGGACAGGAAAAGAACCCAGGTCCACTGACTCCTAATCCAACATATACTACTCATAAATCCATGGTCACTCCCTTAGGTTATGTTTATAATATATACCATAGTTACTCGAATAGAAGATCTGGGTATAAGACAGCCCCCCAATAATTAGAGTCTGTATATGGAAAATTAATATATTTCATATACTTTTCCTGGTATAGCATCTGATTACTGAAGGTTTGCTTTGAGTTTGTCCCCCTCCCACTGCTACAGAAGGGAAAATAAATCTAGGGGGATCAGGTGGCCCCCTTGCCTTCTGCCCCCCTAACTTTTCCCCCCTCCAGCCCTTTCTTCCCCGCCCCCCTCCCTGCCATACCGTCAGACCCTGCTGTCTCTAAGCATGTGGAAGTGAGGGGCAAATTTGAAAATACTGATTTTGAAATAAATATGGCTGCAGCAATTTGCATATAGGCAAATTACTAGGGGTGCCAATAAACTTAGTTTATCCAGAACTGAGACATTTTACCTTTTCTGAAATCGTTGCAAGTTTTAGCGCACGCACTCCATAAACACACTTTTTAAGCAGCTATTTTATACCTACTTATATATAGTATAAAATACACGTGATATTAGTCCAAAGCCAAAAGGCTCATGATTTATCACTGCTCGGGCCCCGGCAGAGTTAAAAGCATTTCAAGCTATGGTGATCCCATAACTCAGCACTGCTCAGTATGTGTGTGTACTTCGGACACCTCCCACAAAGGATCCATGTGCTAACTTGCCCCCCGCTCATGACTGGAACTGGGTGGTCTTGTCATGAGTCCTGGGATCCTCCAAAAATTTATATGCAGATGAGTGGGGATCCTGGTTTTCCCTGATAAAAAATTGCATATATTATGATAACCCCCCCAAATCCATGATTAAAATAAAAGTCGTCCTCCCCCCCCCAAGGCCCTTGGCCTTGCTGGTGCCCCTCACTCCCCCCCCAACAAACCCCCAGCCCTGCCCCTGCCCCTCACTCCCTTCACAACCCAAGAACTGCTGGTGCCCTTCACCCAGTTCCACTTCATGGAGGGTGGGCCATAATAATCATGTGCGACAGGCTAAGAGAGGGGGTGACAGAGGGATTCTGGGTGAACTGCTTGGGGCCCTGTTTGGTGATGTCTGCCAGACATTTAAGGGTGGTGAAGAAACAGGAATGATTGGAAATGGAAAAGAAGGAAACAGCTCAGCTATGAGAGTGAAGAGGAAGTAAAAATGTATTCAATGTATTGGTCCAGCACGACTTGAAAAGGAGTCAACACTGATGGGGTCTGAGCTCATCGGGCACTACCATGTATATTATTCAGACGGGCTGTACTAATCCTTGTGGTAGGTTCCCATGAGCATGTCTGCCCGACATGGGACATGTTTTATATAGTCATGCTTAGTGTTGGCTGTGTTTAATCAACTCTCTAGTTGGTTTGCATTACTGAGCATATGTTACTTTTGGCAGTGGTTAATGATAGACCATGTATTTAATGAGGTTTCCTTGTGTGCAAATGTAAGACAAGGAGCTTATCCCCCCATGCTGATTGAGGGGAAAAAACCTTGTCTTATATTGTAGGAAATATGGTAGATTTTAGTTCCAAAAGGAGAAAGGAATGGGGAACTACCCATAGGTTTTAACTATCTGGAAGATATTAATTTTTAACACATTTTCCTTGCTTCCTGACCTCCTTAGTTCTATAAAGTCAAAATGAGTTCTTAGATTTGTACAGTTTGAGCTCCTTAACTTAAAAAATGAAGTGATATATATCTGAGGGACCTTTGCAACTGTTCCAATGTCTTACTGTTACTTTTCCAGTTGTCACCTGCCACATTAAATTATCTGTCCTCATTTCAATGTAACTATTTTATTAAGCCAACCCACCCATTCCTATATGGGCAAATATTTACAATCTTGTCATTTACAGTCTAGTTGCATTCACCACCTCACTATCACTCATCTACTGCTACTGCTTGACAATCCATTACTTCATCCAAGATTATTTTAGCCCATTTTCAACGACTTAGTTTCTCAAAATATCTACCTTGATAAGTTCTGTTTCACTCGAGAACTTTTTAAAATCAGTACATGCATAATCCAAACACTCTACTGCCTGACATCTTATACCCAACTGATTTTCTGTACTAACCAACAGTCAGTTGAATGTCAAAATGCACAGAATAAAAATAGAAGTGGAGGAGGGGAACCAAGATAATGGTTTTACAGTTTGTTAAAATGAGGAGATCTCATGACAGCCAGCAAGGAGAAAAGAATATGTGAAGAGAAGTTATATATAGAACAGACAGGACCTGAAGACGGGTATCTTGGAAAGGACATAGGATGGTAGGGAAGATAGGGGAACACAATATCTAAATGAGTTAAAAACAAGATCCAAGCCTCAGGAGAGACCTTGTCAAAAGGGACTAAGGGAAATACAGCCACGAGAATGTTCCTGGCAAGGCTGTTTAAGGTGGATACCTAGGCTCAAGGTGAGATCTTTGAGAAGGTATCTCATGGAACACAGTATCCTGGGTGAACCTGGGGAGTAGATAAGTTAGGAAAGACAGTTTCAAGATGAATATATTTGGGGAAAAGAGAAACAGAAGCTTGGGAAGCTTTGGTTTCAGGAAAATGAGCTGTTCTAAAGACATCTCAGAAAGATGTCTGAGAGTGAGGCCTCCTGGCAGAGTTAGGAATGGGAGAAGAATGAAGAAAGGAGAAAGAGAAGATGGATACTCAGAAGTAGGAGCAAAGGAGAGAAAATCTCGGGAGAAAGAAGTATTTTAGGAGGCAACGTGCACCACTAAAAGTAGCGGGGAATTGAGATTTGAGGGTCCATACCTTCTACAACTTTGTTAATAAGAATATACCATTTAATGCATGTTATAAGACTTGATAAAGAGGATGCAAGAAAGAACAGAGATGCAATATCTTTGAACATGTTTTAATCTAAAGTAGTGTAAACACAAATGCATTTATAAAATGGGCAATATTATATACATTCATCTTACTTATTAAGATTAATAAGTATGTTATTTTAATATTTCATAAGATTTATAATTCATTATTTTGAATTTTGAAACATGATTCTTGGCAAAAATATGTAGTAGGGTTTATCACATATGCAGTTTTTAGAAAGTATGATCATACTTCAGTAACTAATATTTTTGTGTTGTAAGTAGATATGCAAGTTCAGAATAGCAAAATGTAGATTCTTTATCAACCAGTTTAATTATTCCCTCAATTTGCTTCTGTCACATACTCCAGTTATTGTAATGTATTCAAGATCTTAAATTATTTTAGTTTAGCTTACAAACAATACCACCTTTATACTATTCCAGATTTCCTATACAAAACAATAGGTATGCACACAACTTAAAGCTGACAATAATGCAGTGGTATTTTTCCTATGTAGCACAATCCTTTGCCACCTGGACATTACAAACTTATCATACAATGTCCATGTTGAAAAAAAAAAGTGTGCAATATTCTCAAGCTGTCATATACTTTAATTTTAAAGCATAGTACGTGTTAAGTTTTTTATTGTACTATCAAGCTTTCTGAATGTTCTTCTTTCTCCTTCCTGTTTGGGATTTCCAAATTGAGTTATGATATTGCCTGTATCTAACAGGTAGCTCTTTTGGAATACTTTATTTTCTGTGCCTGAAACCCAGAATGTCAAATTGTGCCATAAAACTTCTGTTAAGTTGTAAGCTTAAAGTAAAACTACTTACTTTAAAACAGAACAAATTACTAGTTTATAAAACTTTTGTTATCTTTTTGTCAAATGATGAAGACAGAGTTCTTTGTTAGCTGCTTGTCTGCTTTGTGAGTTCTTCTAGGATACATTTCATTTGTTCATCTTACCTCCTAGCCTTCCAAAACTCCACATATTTTAATATTTCTTTGCAAAACCCTAAGTGTGAAAGATGACACAAAGTACATAAGCAAATTCTACTTGATTCAGTGCTTCTCCATACAAGAGAATAGCCTAAGTTCATACAAAAATAAGGAGGTATAAAAGAAGATTTATTAATGGAAAAGAAAAAAAGATGCAGAGCTAAACCAAGAACAGAATACAAAGAGAGGCGTGTTGTGATATGGGGGAATTCAATCCTTAGGAATATGAAGAGGAAGGTGTGTACAAAATGTATGGGAAAAGGCATGGAGGGTTGTTTCCCAGGAACAAGAATGAAGTATATAATGGTGAATAATCAATCAGGGAATTAAATTTTAATGATTGCTCATGTTGAGATGAATAAGCTGTAAAGCTGTTGGGTGAAAGCATAGCAAACATGTAAAAGAAGACTAGAGAAGGAAGGACTTTTAAAATCCTTCAAATAAGAACACAGCTGCACAGGACAAAGCTCCAGATACTGAACAGATGGTAGATGTGGAGCAAGATAGAAGGATTCACTATCACTAAGAAATAGATGTACTTGAGCAGAATGACTGGGTACATGAAAGAGAAACTGTTTCTGAACTAAAAAAATGTACGTCACCTGCTTTTTAGCTGACTAAAAAGCATACAGCTACATTTAAAGCCTAGAGAAAAATATATAAATGTAGGATAAAATTGTGGTGGCTATGACTGCCTGGAGATTAGATTTTTTTCTACAAAACAATAAAATAGTGAATAAAGAAAGCAGCAGCAATAGCAACATGTTAAGAAGTAATGGAACAGCTGAAACTTGGGTGCAAACAGATGGGACAGAAAGCAAGGGGAGGAATCAGGGTTTTATAATTGTTTCATTGCCTGCCCTAAGCTTTTGTTGAGAAGTATGCCATATACATTGAATGAAAGAATGAATACATAAATAAATAAAATAGCCTTTTAGGGGAAAGTCAATATTTCTCCAAAACAAGTCCTCATAAATGGAGGTAGCAAGGGTTCAATGGTAGGAAACATTCTATTTAATTTCTATACTTAAATAATAATCTAGCACCTGGAAATAGCTGATAGTCTAAACCTGACTGCAGAAAAGCTACATAGTAGTTGCTGCATAACTGTGAAAAACACCAATTTACATAAGAATATGGCTAGATTAACCAGTTTGGAAAAAAGAATACAAAACAGGTCCATTTGGGAAATTACAGTAAAGGTCCCAATTGTATAGAATACGAGTAAACATGAAAAAGAAATCTGGGTGCCTTGTGGTTGTAAATTTTATGCTGAAGCATGTAGTATACCAGTGTGTGTAGCATGCAAAACCACAGAGAAAAAAAATCAGTGAAGATACCTAAATCTTTTATGAGTGGTTTTAAGAAATAAGTCCACTGTATGAAGTGAGAGCCAGGTCCTTTTGGGGATATTATATAATTTTTTTTTTAATTGACATATTTTTATAAAACAGAGACAAATAACAAGGTCTCATCAGAAAACACTCATGACATCTCTTGTGAGAAAAGATATTTTCAATCATTTAAAAAGGGATAAGTAAAAGGAGACTAAATTATGGACTAGAAATAGACAATGGAATCCTGTAATGATCTGACAATTTGTTCTTTGAAACAGGTAAGAATAAATCTTTTGTTAGGAGTTAACATAAAGAAGGAAAAACCTTAAGTTTGGACTTTAGAAAGGACTTCTTTAAAAAAATAAATAAGTAAATAAAAAGATAACAGTTCTATATGTTCTATGCATCCACAATCTGAAATGAGTTTATGGCTAGGGACAGACATAAAATGGTTTAAGTGATCAGGAACTGGTTTAAAATTGTAACAGAATACATGTTCAGTGGCATAAATCAATTTGAAAATGGTTGAAACCAGTTTGAGATCAATCTGGTTGAACTGTATTAGACTTAGCTGATTTGGATCAAGCCAGTTTATACAAGGTCTGTCTCAGACCCCTTGCTGGTTTAAGTTAAACCACACTTCCCCCAGCATCCCGGCATGTTCTCTAGGCTGGGTGGGGCTCTCTGCTCCACAGCAGAGCTGGCCTACCCCCCTGCTCTCTGGCTGCAGATCTGGCAATGACTTGCAGGCTGCTTCCATCCACCCCACACCCCTGCTGCCTTACCAATCCCTGCTAAGCAGGAATTCTCCCCTCCCCTCCCCTCTGCCTTGCTGAGAGGTGTCTGTGTATTAGCCAACAGACAACATGCTGGCTCTGGTCTATGCTGTGACAGAGGCAGAATCAACAGGTAGCTGGCAATGTTCCTCTGTTGTTTTCTTAATGGGGTGATAAACACTGAGTTAGGGGGTGATAAACAATGTTATCAATTCCCTGATGGGCTAATCAGAGTCCTGTTAGAGCTTGGCCATGTCCCCCGCCCTGCACAGCTCAGCACTGTGAAGCAAACTACGGGCTGCTCTAGTGCCCCCTGGCTTCTGTCTTGAGGCATTGCAGGCATGTGTGGGAACGTCTATCCACCTCCAAATTAGTTCAAGCTTTGCAGGGTAGATTAACCTGCAAAGACTGAATCAATTCAGGCTCAGGCTTTTTGAATGTCTGTCCTTAGCCCAGATGTATCTAAGAATGTAAAGATACAGTGATATTAATTTGGAGACATGACACTTGCAATCATTCCTTACAAGATGTAGATATGTCCCACAAGAGATATGGGGTGAACTAGGTCATCCTATATTTCTTTCTGCCCCAAACAAATACATTTCTATACTACTTTTAAGACAATGAAAAGCCATATTTAGTTGCTTTAAAGGAAACTGCTTACTTGCTGTTACTGAAAATAGAAAATGGTACATAGGATTTGAGGTATATCCTGTTACTCATTTTAGAAGGTAATTTTGAAAGTTAGTGTCACAGATTTTCATGGAAAATTTATGGCAAAGAAAGCACAAGAGAACAGAGTGGAAACAAGCCCAAAAAGCTCCTGAGGATATAAAAAGTGTTTTACGTAAAATGGAATCTTCTAATTATTAAAATTGGTTTGAATTGAAATGCTAAATTAAAAGACAACCAAGTATTTAATTTGCATTTTAAACCTAGAGTCCTATCCCTATTTACTAACTACCTGAAGTTCTAATCACAATTTAGATCTGATTTATTCAACTGTTGCTTAAGCTTGTTCTACTGTTTACTATGTCTTCTCTTTATCATTTGAAAAGAGTGAAATCCAATCATAAAGGGGCAAGATATCTCATATAATTTTAAGATGTACATTAGAATGGAAGATGATGAAAATTTCCTCCTTCAGGTTATAAAATTGTAGATATGGATGGAAGGGACTAAATATAAACTAATGTAAACCACTATAGGCAGAAATTGGGGGTTCTTTATATAAAATAAGTAACTTATCCCAGTGAAAAGCTTCTTTTAAAAAATGTCCTTTTAAGAAATCAGACAGAGATTAACAAGTAGCATGGGGACAGGAGACTGTAAAGTAATATAGCTAACTAAGGTTAGAGATGTGTAATATGCTGCATCACTGAAGTAAAATACTCATGTAGTATAATTTCTCTCTAATTGGGTGACGGTTAGAACAGACTCTTCCCTTTCCTCTTGCTAACATGACTGCTATGTAACTAGTCTTGACAAGGTACCAGGGGACCTAAAATCCAAATGCAAGCAATCACCCTCAGCTGTTACAAAGACAAAGAATAAAAAGAAATCTCTTTTCAGCCACTTTCAACCACTTAAGGCAGAAAACAGAGACAGTAATAATTTAAACAGCTTCATCGAGTTGCAGGAAAAAGTTTTGCTTAGATACAGAAAAGTAGCATTGCTTCTTAGAGTTTCTGTGTGTTAAGTAGTTTTTTTTTAAACATATATGTCTGTTGCCACATACATCAGCAGTTTATATACATTACAATAAAAAGACAGACTAGAAATTAGTATTTTTTCTTCTACAAACGTTGATGCATTTTGCTCACCAGAGAATGGAACATGTGTGTGACTACATAATTTTGGTGAGTTTATAGTTCCATTATTTCCAAAAGAAATAATGAAAAGGATTTAAAATAAAACAGTAAATGACTTGACTTTGAATACTCTGCTTCAAAGTACAGTAAAAGCCCTATTATCTGGCATTTTACTAACTGGAATAATCTATTAACCAGATTTCTGGATGACCACCTGGATGCAAGGGGGTGGGGGGGGAGAGAGGAGGGAAGCTTGATGCAGCGGCCCCTACCACCACCCACCACCCTACCCTGTGCTGCTGCCGCTCCGTATCTGGCCAAAATGTCTACCCTAAGCTGCCACTGCTCTGGCCGCCACCAACACCCCCCACCCCCAGCTGCACATCCGGCTGAAAACAGCTGGCCTCAGGTAACCAGAATTTTTAGATACCTGACACCCCCATTCCGCACTCGTGCCAGATAACAGATTTTACTGTATCTACTAAAACATTCCAAAGGCTTAAGGGATATCTGCGAAGAAAAATAAAACTCACTTTTTTTAAATTCCAAAGGCAATAGAAATATTCTAATATAATAAAAGCTTTAGTCCGTCTGTCTGTAATGATTTTGCTCAACTGTGCATGCACTGATTGGTTGTGCGGGCCGGGCAGGGTGGGCGAGGTCAGGGCTGGTTGAATTCAAACAGGAACCCATCTGCTGGTGCCACCTCCTTCTACAGCTTCTGGTACGGTGGCTCCCCACACCTCGCCTCCACAGAGGAAAAGAAAAAATTCCCACACGCATTTTACAAGAGGTGGGGAAAGCTGAGGAGAGGCAGGAACCTGCCTGTCAGCTCCACCTCCTCCTGCAGCCTCTGGTGCAGCTGCTCCCCCCGCCCCACCTCCACAGAAGCTCTTTTTAACAGTGTCCATGCTCTTTTAAAGTCTTCTTATCTCTGTCCAGGTAGGTTTTTTAAATCTGCCCAAATGTCTGGTTTTTCCCTGTGCTCTGGGGGTGGGAGCAGGGGAAGAGGATGGAAGGCGGCAGGGAGCATACATGGACCTACCTGCAGCCATGTGGTGTTCCCTGCTGACTGCGACTGCCTCCCCCGCTCCCACCCCTGGAACACAGCAAAATCCCAAATATTTGGGCAGGGCAGGGGTATGGGGGCTGCAGCTGCAACAAGGCAGGGGGGAGGGTTGCCTGTTCTCCAGCAGGAGAAAGGGGTGGGGTTGCAGCACCAGTGCCTGTGCTTGGAGGGGCTGAGCAGCCACTGCCCAGGAAGGGGGGGAGGGAGGGGGAGGGGGCTGTGGCCAGGCTGCCTGCAGGGCACTGCAGCCCTATCCCATAGTGGGGGGCACAAGCCTCCCCTCCTCTTCCCTCAGCCCGCGCTAGGGCCAGACACGCTCTGCCACTGCCTGCATGAATCAGAGTCACCACGCTCCAGCCCGGGTAGGATGGGCCCAGCAGGGCTGGGAAAGCAGGGGACTGCAGGTTGTAGGTGAGGGGCACTGGGGTAGGGGCGGGGGACTGTGGGTTGGGAGTGCAGGGGCCTGGGGACATTGACAGTGCCAGGGGGCTGTGGGTCAGGAGAGAGGGGCACCAGGAGGAACAGAGGGTGGGAGGGTCTGGGTCAGGAGTGAGGGGCACCATCAGGAGCAGGGTCCTGCAGTTTGGTGAGTGAGGGGCACTGGCAGGGCTGGGGGCATGGGCAAGTGGTGCCTCCTGAGTCAGGGGGGACACTTGCCCCCCCAGCAGCCAGTCAAGAACTGGGGCAGGGTCCCCTCATAGCCAGTTGCACATGCCAACCTGGAAGCAGCGTTCCCTCTAAGCTGGCTCTGTGAGGGAACATTGCCTGGAAGGACCAGGGAAGCACCCGGAAGTGCCAGTGGCACTTCTCCTGGGTGCCCCACTCCCCAGCCAGTACTCTGGGGGGGACGGGGGAGACATCAGCACTCTCACCTGCCCCACTGCCTGCCTGCCAGCTAAGTGGGGAATGCTGCTGTGAAGGGATGCACTAGCACTCTCAGGGGGTGCACATGCATCCCTGTGCATCCCCTATGTGTTGCTGCTGGCTGGGGGTTGTGGGTTGGGAGTGTGGGGCACTAGGATGGGGGTGGGGGACTGTGGGTTGGAAATGAGGGTCACTGGCAGCACCAGGGGGTTGTGGGTCAGGAGTGAGGGGCACCAGCAGGGATGGGAAGGGCTGCAAGTCGGGAGTGAGAAGCACCATCATGGCCCAGGGGGGCAAGATACTGCAGTTTGGTGAGTGAGGGCCACTGGCAGGGCTGGGGTCAGTACATTGAGTGAGGGGCAGCAGCAGGACTTGGGGGTGGGGGAAGGGGGCTGTGGCTTGGGAGTGTGGGGCACCAAGATGAGGGCAGGGGACTGTGGGTTGGAAATGAGGGTCACTGGCAGCACCAGAAGGCTGCAGGTCAGGAGTGAGGGGTACAGCAGGGACAGGGGGTGGGGGGCTGCGGGTTGGGAGTGAGGATTTGAAATCCTCATTCATGTTGGGCAATTGGCTAGTTTACCCTATACACACATATCAGTACAATAATTGGAGCAATGGTTACTGGGACCTCTGGATGGTCAAAACAGTCCAATTAATGCCCTGGTACATACACAGCTGAAAAAGAAAAATTCATATAGTTACACAGTTACTGCTGGCACCAGGATGGTATATTTTAAGGACAATGCATCAGTATATTTACATTATAAGGGGATGGAAAAGACACCTTGATAAACTTCAAATGACTTTGTTTTCTAATGTTTTATTTTAAAAAATGCAGATTGTGCAGAGATTTCAAGAGTGCACGAAGTGTTCTCTGTAGCTCTCCCATAGTTAATCATGGAATGCTCAGGAAGTACTCCTGGAATGAAAAAATTATTTTATCATTCATTATTTTAATTGATCCAAAAAGGGGTTAGATTCAGTCCTTGTGTAAGTGTGTAATTGTCCACTAAAGTCAAAGGAGCTCAACATTCTTATAGCAGCTTTGAACCAGGCCTATCATATCTAGAATAAATTCTGAAGAAAATTACTTTCAATAATATTCAAGTTAGAATTGCACATTAGAACTGTAATGTACAAACTAACTCTCTCTTGATAAATATTTATTTACCAAAGGCCAAGTTTCGAATTCACACTGGCAATGAATAGAAGGTTGTAGGTAGTAAGTATGTTATGTAACTTACTGAACTATGTTACTATTCTATGCCACTGGAAGCAACAGAACCTTGACCTAATTTAATAGCAAAGCCACAAAACAGATTTGTCACTGAATATTTGAATAAAGATGACATTTATGTGCATATGTTTGAAATATAAATTACTTTAAAGTCCATTCTGCTGCTGACATACATGCAGGGCTGCCAAGCCAAGACAATTTTAAAAAAATTGATAATCTGTAAAATTTTTAGTAAATAAAACCAACCTTTTTTTACTGACTTATGTTTTACATAGTGTAAATATAACCCTTCTGCCAGGCTCTGGGTGAGGGCCAGGTTCAAATTTAGAAGTTTAATACCAGCCATTATAAAGAAGTTTGGTTCTCAGTAAAAATAATTTTCTTGGCTTGGCAACCTGGTTTGATAACAGCAATGGCTTTAAAGCATACCACCAGCAAGCCAGTGGTACCCTATTCACCACACGACACCACAATATCCCCAAATGCTGCCCACCCAGTCTTATCCCTGCTGGCCCTGCCATCCTGTCCCAGCACAGATCCACAAAGAAGGACTACTGTCTGTCTACTTACAACTCACTAGTGTTACAGGCAGGCAACAGAATGCAGGAGCAGCAGCAGCACATGGCTGGGACAGAAGGGGACTACAAAGAATGCTCCCTGAAAGGAGCTGTGCTCCAACTCAGATACCAGGTGGTACTGCTGTACTCTATCTGTCCTTCAACATCCAGCCATTTTCAGAGGTGGAGCTTCAGTCAAGCTCTTTGTTGTTTAGTTTTTACAAACAACTCAATTGTTATGGATTTTATGGACAGGCTTTTTTTACCTGTGTTTTTTTAATGACCGCTCATAACTTTATGGACAGCTGGCAACCCTGCATAGATGTCTCATAATAAAGGAAAAATAATTTTTAAAAACTTGAAACCATAAATAATTGCTTATGTTGCTAGGACTAGCATGTGATGCCAGTTACATGTCATGTGATGAAGCAAAGCTAAAACCTCATTTTGAGCTCTTGAAATAAAACACCAATTCTGCAACATTACCTCCACTGAAATCTCCTTTGGTGCCATGGGCCACTTGTGCTCATATTTTTCTTTCATGCTTTGCTCAGGGTTGGTAGTTGGTGTCGAGTTTTCAGGCCGTACTCCATGACTTGTTTTGCCCACCATATTTTGAACTGATTTTACCATATTCTTTAAATCTTCTGGGTATGGGGTTGGATAACGTTTTAGATTTATTTCAACCTGAACAATTTAAAAAGAATTAACACACATGCACAAAACCCAAAAATGACATACAAATTAAATTTAAGTTTTGACGGTTACAGCTAAGTGCATAATATATAAATGGTGAATTAAAGTATTTGAGGAAATGTATTACATATATTTGTCCTCATTAAATATTTTTAAAGTCATTGGGCTGGAATTTGATCTCAGTTATACAACTATTAATTTGGTATGAAACTCTCCTGATGTAAAAATCAGATCAGAATCCATCCCTTTGAGCTTATCTTTTACAATGTGGCTCAGAATCTGCATTCAGCTTTAAACTGCTAACATATTTGGACACTTCTCAGTTACAAACATACTATACTATAAGTCCAGACTAATGCTGCTTTATAAATTCAGTGGATGGAGTTACTTTGGATTTATAACAGAATAACTGAGAACAGAATTTAACCTACTGGGCAGCTATTGTCGTTGTTGTGTACACGTATCTCATACTCATATCAATGGATTCACTTTTATGCATCTAGAAATACAGAAGAATAAATCTCTAGTTGCTTAATTCCATCACCTTGAGTGACTTTAGTTTAGTGACAGTCCAGTTAATTTCCTATACTATTCAATGAAACTCAAAGCCTTAATACATGACACATTTAAGGTGCAGACAGAACTGGCCATTTTTGCCCAGCCTGGCCACAGAAAGCAGTCTATAGCCATAATCAAACACAAGTGCACAGCTGCAGACAACATAAAAATAGCCTATTGGGTGAAAATCTGGCCCCTCATTGCATGAGGTATCAGATAAAGACTTTTCAAAATGTAGCATCTTCTGTTAGGTGTGTCTGTGCTGCCTCCCAGCCTGTTGCTGTTTTCAGAATGGGAGTGGGGAAAGGGAGTGGAGAGAGTTCAGTCTAGGAGTTTTTCGGCCTGCCCCCTGGAGGGTGGGGCAGGTGTATTGGAGTCCCCTGAGGTGGGAATGTTTCAATTCACCCACCCCACCATTCAGCACCAGCTGGGGAGCCCCAAGAATGAGCTCCATCCCATTCCTTTCCCTTCTCCCATTCTGAAAACAGCAAGCACTGGTAGAGAGCCCATGGCTGTTGCTATGGGAATCTGGCTGCAGACTTCCAGCCCTCAGCTAGGATTCCCCTCCTCCCTGGAACCAACAGTGAACTTCTGTTTGGTCTGGGGTAAGGATGTAACTCAGAATGCTTTGTAGAAAAGTTTCTAAGTTACAGCTGGGAGCTGCACTTCTGTCTGCACCCTTTGTGTAACCCACCTTCACAACGATGTAAACAATGAGGAGAAAAATATAATGTATAACTCTGTAATGCTATAGCTCACTAGAATCTTGTTTAGAGTTACTCCAGGAAAAAATAAATCAGCGCTAAAGCTATATTAGTTTAAGCTAACACAAGTCTGGGTATTGTGCATCCACTTCTGTGTGTGGACTGCTATTTGTTCAAAGCAAAAAGACAGTGGCAGCAGCAGAAAGATGATTCTGCTGGACACTGGTATAACGTATATCAGTATACACAAGTAATTCAACTTACACACACATCATGGGTGTGTCCACATGATGTAGACACACTTGCAACAGCTCAAATAGGAGCAGCACAAATTTGTGCTGGGGATTTTTGCCTCAGCACATGTACCTAGACATGCACTTTGCTGCGGGGCAAGTTGTGCCACTTGGGGCAAAATGACCCTGCCCAGCTCTGCAGCCAGGGGGAGTTACAGCCTGGGACAGCACCACTATTTGTGGGTGTTGGTGTGGGTGTGTGTGTGGGGGGGGGTGTGTAGCTATATCTGTATATATATATATATATATATATAGAGAGAGAGAGAGAGAGAGAGAGAGAGAGAGAGATCATTTGGGCAATGTTTTATTGATATATTTACAATTTTAAAGTGATTTGGAAGCCTACCAATGTCTCTATCATCATAATAAAATAAATTCTAAATATCTATATGCTTTGATGTTTGCTTTTGGCTTTCTTACCATAGGAAAGTTAGAGCTCCCCCTGACCCCTTCACTTTGCAGGAGGGTTGTGGGTGAGTGTGGAGGTGGTGTAGGGCTTGGAGGAGCTTGGAGGGTGTGGGTGGGATGTGGAGTTTGCAAGGGGGGCTGCCACCCCCTCCCCACAGCGCCAGCCGGGCTGTGCTGGCGCCAACACCGCCAGACCCACAGTCTGTACAGGGAGAACGAGCCTGACCAGACCCAACCTGGCCTGGCACAGCCCACTAACACACATGTGGACAAGACTGGGATGTGTGGTTCTGGGACATGTGGCTCTTGTCCAAAGGTGCGCACTAGCTGGGCAGGCCAGGCCGGGTCCCTTTGGGCCTGTTCTCCATGAAGGTCAGGTGGTAATACACAACCGCACGGCTGTGCCTACAATGGGCTATGGTGCATCGCCGCCTGACCATCATGGAGAACAGGCCCAGCCCGGCCCAGTCCAATACAACCCGACCTGACCTGACTCACCCAGCTAGGACTCACCTTTGGACAGGAGCCGCACGTCCCAGGCCTGTCCAAAGGTGCGCTAGCGGGCCGTGCTGTGCTGGGTCGGTTCCTGCCACGTCTATTCTCCCCACACAGACCACATTTCCAGCAGTGCTGTCGCCAGCACAGCCCAGCTGGTACTGCAGGGGGTGGGAAGGATGGGCATGTGGTGGCCCCCCACAAACCTACCCCCACACCATCTCCATACACTCCCCGCCACTCCCCACACCCACAACCCTCCTCAGAAACTACACAGCTCCCCCATCCCTGCTTACCTGGGACAGTGCCTGTTTGCCCCACTCACAAAGGGTGTGTGCTGGGGCAACAGAAGTACTGCAGAGATGCTCTGGCTGGATACCAGAGTGTCTCTGGAGGACCCATCACTGGTTTGCCTCAGGGCACAGTCCTAGACCATGCCCTACCCTGCTTTTTTTCTGTGGTTTTCTTTTTTTTTTTTTTTAAACACATGGATTTCCAGGTATCAAATTTAGAGCCAGTGCTGCAGATATGCAGTGCGAGCAACGGTGTTTTTGTTCCCAGTGTGCCTCTTGTGGCATCTCAAACTACTTTGAGACACCACAAGAAGCACGTGCGGGTTCGTCTGGACATGCCCCATGTGTCTAGGTTGTCCTTAATAATATACATGCAGCATTATAATTTGTATAAAATAAAAGGATGTCAAAAAATACATCTAAGGTTTCAATACACAGCAGATATCTATTAATAGGTATGGCCAATATGCAAAAACATAATTAATTTTAAAAATTAAAACTAATCAGAACTAACACTTAATTTTGAAATATAATGACTAAATATTAAAGATAATACACTTTGACATGCCTTTTACTATAAAAGGTAAGTGTAGGATTACTATGTTGTGAATTATTATGGAAATCCTAAAGGAAAAAATAAACTGGGAGACTAATATATACAGTGCTACTAAAAAACTTTGATTGATTTACAGTTTAAAAAAAAATCATATTTATATATGGCCTTATACAAAATTTCCATCATCCAAAAATCTGGGCCGTTATGTAAATGTAAGATTTGTAATATAACCTTATGAGTGACTGGGAATCAAGCAAGATAACATATGCACGATAAAGGACTATATAAAGAATAATATACTATGACTAAATGAGTTACATCTGGAGAGGCAACACATTTAATACAAGGGTTTTCAATAGGGTTCAAATGTATCATTATAACTACCATTCAGCAGTAAAAACATTGACAGCTTTGTTAGATAAAATCCACTGGGAAGCATGAATCTTCTTAAGAGATATTAAAACTATTAAGAATGACAATTACCAATGAGATCTAGACTCCAATTCCAATACTGTTCTTTTATGTTTTATACTTAAATGTTACCTCAAAAGTACCATGCCTCTGGGAAAAGAATTTCCAAAGTGCAAAATTGCTGATGGAAGAATTTCTTTTTTTAATTTCAACTCTCAAATCTATTTTAGCTTGGAATGATACAACTGATTGAAAATCACTTTTAAGGGAAAGATACAAAATGAAAATTATACACACTTCTAGTTTAATTAAACCTGAAATTTTTTTGCTGAGTTATGCTCGATAAAACTCAGCTGAAATCACTAGAACCTCTCTGTAGTGTTGGTTTGCAGCACCCTGCACTTGTAAAATGGGTTGCAGATGAGAGCTGGACATCCAAAGAAATGGCAGTGGGGGAACAGGGAGTTCCCGACTCCTCACTCCCCATCTCTGCTTTCACATTGGTAAAGGGAGGGGGAGAAGATTCCATGGTCTCTGGGTCCTGGTGCCCAGGGAGCTTTAAAGAGAGTGCCTACAGTTGGACTGCTCCACAGCATCTGGATCCTTGCACCCAGGCAGCTTTAAAAGAGTATGGCTGCCCCAGCAAAGCTCTCCGGGTACCAGGACCCAGAGACTGTTTCTCTACTGTCCCCTGGTCCCAGCTGCGGACCACAGCTGCTTCAACAGGTGCCCTGGGAACTTAGAAAAACTGATGTACAGCTAGGACTCCCAGCTGATCATTCACTTTTTTTTTTTTTTTTATAAAGGTCTGGGGCACTATGATCCTGAAATCAGTGAGATGCTCCCTGGTGTTTGGTTCAGGAAACTGTACCCCAATCCCTGAGGCAATTCCATGTCAGATGTAAAACTCGGCTGAATACTGGGATCTGTCATGGGTCCACCCAGACATGCTAGATGTTCAATTTAAAGTGTGATATAAATGAGTCACAGAGATGTCACACATTATATGTGGAATATCTTTGTGGCCCGTTTGCTATATTATCATGTCATAAACTGGATTCAATGTGGGTCAGTATTACTATTTATTGTGTGATTAATGCTGTAATTATATCTTAAATATAACATAGGATCCTTGGTAAAATTGTTTATCAATAGAATTCCACAATAATCCCACTAACGTCTACTTTACAGAGAGAAATGAGTATGTATGGCAAAGTGTTTATGCAGATAGGAAAATGGCTATGTGGAGACATTCCTTTACTGCAGGGATTTCCAGTCCACTTACAACCACTCAATTTGAGCTCTTTTTTTCATGTTTAGTGCAAGGGGGCTGTTTTGTATGACTTGGAAAAGTTAGCAAACCAGCTACCACATTAAATTTATTTCCCAGAAAACTTTATAAATTGCCACAACCCTGAACAGAAATAATTTTCCACATATGTCTTTTATAATGAACAGGTAGAGATGGAATATTTATGGGGCAACTGGTGGGCTACAGCCAACATTAGGGTAAGAAATAAAAGTAATGCTCCCAACAAGGAAACACAAATAGGATTGCTATCTGTGAAAACCCACTCTATTCTTCCTGTAGTTCTTGGACTTCTGGTAGCCTTATATATACTATAAAAACATTCTAATATTATGAAAGCCTTTGTCTGTCTGTCTGTAACTCTTTATTCACACTCTGATTGGTTGAGTGCTCCAAGACCGTTCCAGACAGGTGGTAACATGCTGCAATGACAGTGGGGACACAGCAGAGGGGTGAGGCCAAAGCTGATGACCTTGAACCCCCACCCCGGCCCTGCTCCCCGTTGGCCTCACCCCACCTGCTCCAGCCGCTCAGTCCACAATGTCATGGCAGCACTATCCCTGCTGTCCCCTAGCAGAGCTGGAGTGGGGGGGCGAGGGCAGCAGTGCTGGCATCGACCCCCTCCCCAACCCTGCTCCTTGGAGGCAGAGGTCGACAGAGAGGGGGAATGGGCCCAGACCCAATGCGGCGGGGGGGTAGGGGAGAGTGAGGGGGAATGGGGCTGGGCACCAGGCTCCATCCCCCCTGCCCCCGCATGACAGTGGGGACTGAGTGGCTGGAGCAAGTGGGTGGCTGCTGGCTTTGCCCCCTGCTCTGGCACACAGGGCCGGATGCAGGGGTGGTGGAGGGCGCATGGGGCCAGAGGTGAATCGAGCCTTGCCGTCACATACACCTGAACCCCAGCAGCGTGGGGTGCTGGTGGTGTAGCACTGGCTTCACCCCCTCACTCTGGCACACAGGGCCAGATGGGGGGGGCACATGGGGCCAGAGGTAGAGAGGTGGCACCGTGGGGCGCTGGGTGGTGGTGCTGCCTCCCCCTCCCCCACCCCATCAGTCATGAAAGGCAATGGGGGGATGGGCTGGGACAGCAGCGCGGGGTGGTGGGTGGTGGTGCTGCATCCCCACCCCCCTCCCTCATCCCCATCTTCCTGCGTCATTCTTGATGGGTAATGGTTAGTATAATACATAATATGCTACAGTGGCAGGCCACCAAATGTGTTTGACTGTGGCAGTTGATGTTCTGTCAAATGACATCAAGTATGAACAGGGAAATTTCACCCAACTCAAAAACAGTGGTAAAGTTGGTCATGATACTGAATTTCATTTCATCATTCTTTCTGTTCCATCTATACAGATTCATTAACTATCACTAGTTAGAGAAGGATTGACAAAGTCATAAAATGAAAACAGATTTATTTTTGAAAAAGAGTAAGTTATGACCAACTGCTAATTCCATAAGGGAATAAGAAAGTGTTTAAATTTAGTCAAGCATAGAGTGGATTCATGCTGGAACAGACTCATTTATATCAACTATCTGCATGAGAAGTCAAAAACTCTTATAACTCAGACTGGCTGGCTTAGTCACACTGGAGCAGGGTTTAATACACGTAGGGAAAGCACTGGTGATGTGGACACTCAGATGCAGTGAGCCAAACATTTATGAAGATGGTCTGTCTCAGTCCAGTGGAACTTGGGTAACTTATATGGTGTAAAAAGCATTCTGTACTCTTCTTGCTTCTGTCCTTTTTCTCCCAATCCATTAATAACTAGACTGGTTCAGAGGTCATGTTGCCATTCATACCTGCTAAACTTCAACCCCACCTAATAAGCCTTAGATAAAACTAAGTGCAAATGGAAAATGAACTCTGATATTTTTCAGTAGAAAATATATGGGATTAGGAAGCGAGTATCCCATGTTTCTGATTCCAGCACTAGGCTATGCAGAGCTTCAGTCCCCGATTCAATTCAGCAGAGATTCAACCCGATTTGGTGGCTGAATCTCCAAATCCGAATCAAATTGAATCAGAGGACTCTTTAATCTCTCTGAATCGAATTGGAACTCTCTGAATCAATTCGGAGATACTTGGACAGATTTGGCGATTCGGTCATAAACACAGCTTTAAATGTTTTTTCTACATACTTCTAGGTAGCAGGTGGCTCATGAATACTGTTATGTTGGGGCAGATTGAGCATCCCACAGAAGTGCGGGGGGCTCCCCAGCATGCTCAGCAGCAGACCCAGAAGTGGACCAGAAGCACTTTGAGTCCACTTCTGGAGACTGGTGCCTTCTAGGTCTGGGGGGGCACTCAGGGTCCCTCCAGGGCCGATTACCAAGTCAGGGGGGTGCGGAGGGGCCTCCCCGTGCATTCCCCAGTGTACCCGGAAGTGGACCGGAAGTATTTCCTGTCCACTTTCGAGTTTGCTACTAAGCACGCAGGAGACCTCCCCCCACTGTGCCCCCCTCTGCATTCACAAAGTGCACCTGGTACCTCAAGGTATGTAGAAAAAACATTTAAAGCTGTGTCTATGTCCGAATCTCTGATTCTTCAAATCAGCATCGAATCTTCATATTTGGATTTGGCCAAATCAAATTGGGGACAGTGATCCGAATCAATTAATTGAATCGCTGTCCCCGATTCAGGCCGAATCCAAATCTGAATCAAATAGGGCCCATTTCGCACACCCGTATCCAGCAGCTCTCTCCTGATATGATCATCTCTCAAACTGTACAGTCACAAGCAGATGTTCATGTGGGGACAACTACCCCAAGATGCATAAACAAAGCAGGCCACCTTGGGGTTAGTTCCTTGAACATGCATGCTGAATACACATGGACAGTACTTGTACATTTGCTCCTCTCTGCACAGTAGACGGTAGGATTTGAACCAATGTATAAACCAGCAATTACCCTGTCTAGTACTACATTTTACAACGAGAATTTATTCAAGTGAAATATTGTTATTGAAATATATAATCAAGCTGCATTGAAATAGATATGCGTGTGGTTTTTAATATACTGTAATATAAAAATGAAATATGTACCAATGCCATAACCAGAAAAATATAGCACTTTCCAATGTAGGATACTTAAAAATATGAGGGTGTTTTAGAAGCTAATGGCAATTTCAAAACAAAACCATTGTGTGTGCAATGATAACTGAGCCACATCAATTCTCTATATGGTTGCAAACAATGGGTGGGTTCAATAATGCCACCATCAGTGTTTTCCACTGTTGTGTAGTTTCCCATTTTGTCGCAGAGATAAAACATGAGCAGTAATTTTGCCATTAGTTTCTGAAACACTCTTGTATATTAATAGAAATGGCATTCTGTTTGAACTCATTTCTAAATGTTACTATAAGTCAGAGGTGCAGCTTCTTATTTAGCGAATGCGTAACATACAAATGGATACACCTGACACATTAATCCACTAGTCGCAGGATTTTAGGCTGATGTAAATTAACCAGAGAACTGATTGATTTGATTTAAGATTTTAATGTAATTATTTACTATGAGGCCATGATTTTTTTTAAAGTCAGTTTGTTTTCTGTTTAACAAAATCTTCAGTAGAAAAGAGTGCATTTATTCTGCTCATAACCAAATGGTTGGGAACTTGCAATTAAAAAGTTAAAAAGAAATGGAAGCCCCAGTGAGAAGTCCATTTAGTAGCTGTAAATAAAAGTGTGCGTTCTTTTATTTTACACACTTTAACAAGATATGTTGATACCATTACCCATATGAGCTTATCTTATAGTTGCCATTTTGCAATGTGGGTTGCTTCCAGTAATTTTCAAAACTTTACAGTTGCAAAGTAGTTGATCTATGATAATTCCCTGCTGTTATTCTGGAAGCAGAGAATCTTATGCCAATGGAGAATATAAGGACTGGATGATGTCCCAACACCACTGAAAATGCTGACATTGAGGCACTGTACAGAAGGGACTATTTCACGCTATCCAGACTGTTCTCTCCAATGACTCATTCACCAGACAACTCAGGCAATTTCCTGTCTCACTTAGTCCTAACTACCAACACTGTAATAGGCTCCTTTTCTTCTGAATTGCCTCTTTGTTCCTCAGTGGCTCCTAGACCTGTGGTACTAAGATTGCCATAACATTCTTCTTTTCCAAGTCTCAGCTGTTACTTTCATGTCACTGGTGAACCTTGTCCATGGATTTCATCGTAGCTCTCATGTAGTAGCTATACAGCAGCTCTAGCTCTAGTACACTGTAGCTCTAGTAGCTCTACGGTTATCTTGGGAAGTAGACAACAAAGATGTCTCACTTCCCATCCCATTCTTCCCAATAGCCCATGGAATTATCCACTTGTTCACAGAATACATTTTCTGATTCAGTTTCCCTGGTTGTGTTCTCTTGGACCTAGGCCTTCAGTTTAGCTCCTATTTTTTAGCATGAGCTCTGTAAGGCTTTGGCATAGAGTCTGTCCTTGCCTCTGCAGATCATTCCCAGACAAATGGAGAAGCAGAACATGCATACCCAGATTTCCAAGCATTACCTCCACAGTTCCTTGAACAGTTTCTTCCAGCAGAACAATTAAGCCACTTTATAACCTCTTATGGACTTTGCCTATAAAAACTGACCCACCAGAGTCAGTCAATTTTTTTGGTCACCACTCTGCTTTCTGATCTGCTTGCTTCCTCACTTCTGAACAATTATCTCCTGACTATTGTTTCACCAACATCATCCTCTGGTTTCCCTTTTCTGACTGGTTCCTTCTATGTTGAACCCCTTCTCACAGGGGTTTTGGATTGCGACTCCCCAACATCTCTTGCCCTACAACCTTGGGCAGTGTGTTACTTCTGACTATTTACCTTTATGCTTCAGGCAACCTGCCCTTGTCCCAGATATAAGGCAAAACCGTTTTTCAACTAAAGGAAGGTAACAATCTCTTTAAATTAGCACAAAATAAAAATATCTATTGCAAAGCCTATTTCTTTCCTTTTGCATGAATCTGTGAAGTCAGCCTGTTGTAAAAGGATCATCTAGAGTTGGCTAACAACTTGCATCTTTCTACCATTTTTTTTCCTTTTTACTAGAACTGTCACAAGAAGGGCACATGAAGATGTAGCTGGGCTCTCCCTGCATGGGCAAGTTTGCACAGCCAGCCAAAGTTTGCACAGCTATACCATGCAATTCTCAGTTTCCACACATTCAAAAATGTGATTTACATCTGTATGACACTGGGCACATCTACACGTGCATTAATGTGCTGTAGTTATTAAGCCTAGTACCTGAAATAACAGGTACTAACTCAACACGCAGTAACCTGCGCTACTACGCAGTAGCACCAGGGCACACATTTTTAGTGACATTAATGTGTAGTAGACTAATTCTACTGCGCATTAGCTCATTAGCACAAGTTTTACTGTGATGCACTAATGGGCAGTAGAATTAGTCTACTGAGCTTTTCACTTCTTGTGTAGTGTGCCCACTTTGTATCCAAACAGCTAAGTCTATGAGCCTCAGAGTATCCTGAAGACAAAAACCTCATCTGAAAATGTCAGAGCATACTGATGGGGAGAATAGTCTGTTTATTTTTTCATTAATGATTGTATTTGTTCTCAAATACTTTATATAGCTTAAAACAAAAAAATCAAGTTCTATCATGGCCTCTATCTATTTGATTTTACCCACAACACACATGCAACAACATCAGAACAAGAACAAGTTAAAACAAAAGCGAGAAAACCCACAGTTACCTTAACTTTCCCTGCATTGTCTTCCTCTTCCTTTTTTTCTTCAAATTCAAAGGCTACAGTCATACGCTGCTGCCGTTGCTCCTCCCACAAAGTAGGGTTAAAACTATCACTGTCCGATTGGAAATCTATAGTTACATTCCAAAGTAATATAAAAAAAAATGACGAGTAAGAGAATATACAACAAATGCACCAATCAAAGCACATGACATTTATTTTAAACTAAAAAAAAATATATATGTTGTATTGAGCCTTAAGCCTTGCACTACTACAGACATGGCCAACCTATCACGCACAAGCTACAAGAGACACAGGCAGCTGCTGTGTGGGGCACATGAGCCCCAGGCACTCAGTGTAGGTTGGTGGCAGAGAGGCAGGCAGCAGAGTGCTCTGTGAAGCAGCGCTGTGGTAGGATGCTGCTGGAAGAGGTAGAGACAGATATTACAGCCAAGAGCCAGGTTAAACCTTCCCTGGGGCTCCGCAGTTGCTGCATTCAGAGCTCTAGATCTTCACTGGCCACATAAAACTGTGATAGCTGTGGGGCTAGGGAGTGGTTAACCTGACTCTTGGCAGTGACACCTCTTCTTGCAGAAGTGTTCTGCCCCTGCTTTGCTCCGTGTGGCCAGGGCCAAAGCCCCCCGCCTCCATTCTGGTACCTCAGGGCACAAACTACCAGGGACTCTGGGGAGAACAGGGTGAATAACAGTGACAACTGGTAAACGGGGAAGGTTAACTTGTGGCATGCCTGTCAAAAAAGTTACACTGAACTTTTGTCTTATAATTGTATAAAGAGATGGAAAAGTGACACAAGTTTGTCTTAATTTTTGCAAATAACTTTAAAGAAATAAATTGAAAAGCTGCTGCAGACTGGTTACATTTGAACTAAATACTGTCAACTATAGTATTAGAGATCTCCTATTAAGGTTATGGGACTGTGTAATCAGAAGATTAAGAAAGTGCTTTAGGTGAGAAGAAGGAGGATGGGAGAGTGGTAGACATTAAGGGTCAGATCCTTTCTTATTAGGCAAGTGTGATTCTATTCCATCCTGCTTGAGTCCCTGAAAATCCATTTACTCAAAGGCTGGTGAGTCTTCCTTCTCTTTGCCATTTTTTATACCTTAGTCTTGAGGTGAATATGAAAAACCATTATGAAAATAGATGTTTTAATGGTTTTTCAGGGACTTAAGCATAGTGGAAGATCACACTGACATATTTGGTCAACTAACAGTATCTAGCCTTAAACAGCTGTTGCCACCAGAGCTATGAAAGAAAAGCAGCTCTCCTCCCACCCACAGTGTAAGTGTAAGACTATATTTTATATTATGTTACATCGTTCATCAATTAAATGAATTCAATGGGGTTAATCCTGTGTCAAGTAACAAAATTCGGCTCTTTCTTCTGACGTCAAAAAAGAGGACAAATCTTGCTCCAGAATATGCTGCTTTACATGCACTGTTTGTTATATTCCCATCCACCGAATCATGCTTGAATATCTTTATTCCACACCTCCCCACTTCTGTGATATAAATAATCATAATAATACATGCTGCAGCCTTTGTAGAAGAAACTGCTGAGTTTTTTGGGTTTTTTTTTACCTTCATCACCACGGGGTTGCTGGGGAAACATATAGTTAGTCAGTACTCTTTGCTTTGTTTCTGGATGAGCCTCGGTTTGTAAAGGGATAAGGGCCTTAGACTATAAATAAAGGACAAATGAAAATGTTCATCAGAATTTCAGTAATCTGTATTCAACAAAAATGTTTTTTATGATCTGATAAAACACAAAATATATAATGTAATTAGTTCCTCTATTCTAATGACTAGTTTCTGCATCTGGAGATTGAAAAATGCATTATTTTAATTTGGAATTTTCCCCTTGGGTTTCTCATTCTTAATTATACATATGTAAAATCATACGTGTAGAAATTTTTCAAGTGCAAGTGCTACAGAAAAATGACAGTGATTAAGTAAAATAAGAAGCTGGGACGGCTAGGAAAAAGCACAGGGTAAGCATCTAGCATCTGATTTGCCTGGAGTAAATGAGGAGTAACTTTACTATGGTCAGTACAGTTGCAGTAGAATGATATTGGTACAAGTGAGTGGAATATTTGTCATCAGGCTTTGTCAATATTCAGATAAAGTAGTATATTTTAATGTAGCATGTAGGAGCCAACGTCGTAGTCAAGTACAACATTCAAATTGTCTCTTGTAGAAAGCCCAAGTTATTGAGAACAACCTCCTCCCTCATCTTAAAGAGAAAAGAAACATTCAGTATGTGTGCATCAAGCTGAGCTGTTAAATAACCACTCAATAGTTCACTCTAATGTTTCCTTTAGTTTGGGAGCTACATTTTTATGGCTGTACAATACAGATCAGTTTTTGACAAGTAGAAACAGAAATGAGAGAAAGAGAAAAGCTTTTAATTGACTTCATCAAAATCTCCTCAGAATTTATGTAGAGATATGTATATAAGTTGTTAAAAACATTAAAACATTATCTTAGCTATATAAGTAAAAGTAGCAGTTAAGAATGACTCTGTATTTGCATGAAATCTATACATTTGCTTATTAATGAAGTTTTAGCATTTTCAGTGTTGATTTATCACTGAATCCACTATAATTGTTTTGTATGTCCATTCGTATCCCCAGGTAATTAGAAGTTAAATTAGGGCAATTTACATCTAAATGAAACAGTTACACCAGATTAATTTAATTTACTGAAGGATAAAAGTGGACAGATGAAACGGCTAAATCAGCTGATACAAGTTAATGAGCAGCAATAAACTATGCTCATTTATTTCAAACTGATAATAACAAACATAATATTTATATTATATTATTAATTCTATTTTGAACATATTCTATTGAAGAAAAATAAAGGAAGACTTGTCATGAACACATAATTTTGTTTCCCTCCACCTAATCTATCCACCCACCCACACTTTTTTAGACAAAGAAAAAATACATTTGAAAAATTTAAATCAAAATTTTAAACCAACTTTGGAACTTAGAAGTTGAAAGGCAAAAGGACATGGGTTACTACAGGTCATTTTAAATGGTATTTGATGCCTAGTTCCCATTGATTTCAATAGGAGTTGGGTGTTTAAATACCTTTACAAATCTAATAGCAAGTACCTAAATCACTCTTAAGTATGGGACTTAGGAATTTTGATGATTTTGAACCTACCTTTATTTACCATCTTTATTTTCTATGAGCAAAGAATTTAAATGTTACTTTTGATCAAGTAAAGGATATAAAGATAGCAAAACACCAAAAGAGTATCAAATGTATAACCGTTAAAAGAAAGCCTTCCTTTTTCATGGAAGTAAAAAGGGGATAAATGGAGAAACTGAGGGGTGTGGGGAACAAAACACTAAGAGTGGTGTCATAGAGAGATTAAGGCATGGAGAGGACAGATACCGTGTCCAGTATAAAATCCCTGGGCCCTGTTTCCTGCCCCAGGCCACAAATGTGTCATTTGAGAGAGAGCCCTGTGAATACTGTTAGCTTTAATTTATCACAATTTTCAGGACACTGAAACTTAGCAGATAAAATGAACACATCCTTCCACAGTGAGTTTTTCTAGTAAAGTGGCTAACAAAGTGTACATTGAATCTAATGAGTCTAAATATTTCATAAGTACAGCTGAAATAATCTGTTAAAATATAGATTTTATCTGTGATAATTAATAAAACCTATACCTTGCTGTTAAAGATGAGATAAAAATGAAGTTATATTACCTGGTTGTCAGACAGCCACAAAGCTGCAAGTTCTTTAAGCTTAGTAAAAGTGAACGGTAAGTTCTTCAGTCTGTAAACAATAATATTAAAAACAATATGAATATTTCAAGTATGCAACAGCTTATTTTAAGGGACACTGAAGAATTTTATACAATATATGTTAGCTTGATCACATTAAATTTGGCATTTTTCATTTTTATTTTCTCTTTGGTTTTATTAAGGGCATTAATTCAATTCCTGCGTTTAAAAACTAAGGTCACACCATCAGTCCAAATAAACTGACAACATCTTTTTGAGGTATTAAAGGAATATTGTCTTTACCTTACTTTTAACCAAAAATCTGTAGCTTTATGATTTTTTTTCATTGTCTAGCAAAAAGTTCTGTTTGAACTTGCCCAACCTCAGTCAATACTGGCAAAATTAAGGAATCAAAATAATGGCACATAACATAAAAAGCCAGTAGGTGAAAGCCTGGCCTTACAAAGTTAAAAGCAAATGAGGCAAGGGTTTCACTCAGTTTTTCTTGAACAGTACTTAGTAAATGATAATTTTAGTACGTTTTAAGTCTCTATCAGAAATTATGCTGAACTATATTATCAAGCTTCTTTCTATATAGGGCAGTTTCAATGCTATCATTACACTTTTCCTAGAAGACAAAATGAAATAACAGCAAAACAAAAGTTCTAAAATGAAAAACTTCATCATATTTATGATCACATGGTTCCCCACAAGTGAACTGAACTTTTCACTTCAGATAAATTGTCTTGGTCTTTTAAGAGTAAGCTAGGAAAGGGGAAAAATGTAAATGATCTCTCTCAAAGAAGTATGTAATTTCTCTCTCAAAGAATATTGCCTCAGATTCCCAACTCCCAGCTCACCCCTACTCTATTCAAAAGAGGCATTTTCATAATCTACTTTCTGATGCAGTTTATCAGGGAACCTGGTCCGCTGTTAGAAAATTACCCTGTTTGGGCACCAGCCAAGTAGGAAAAAATTCAACCTACAGGTCACTGGACTGCTAAGAGGAAGAGAAAAATCCCACAACGTCAAAAATCCAGGTCAATCTAGCAGTTAGATGTGAGATAGCAATTTAATACATGACATTCTCAGCCAGGTCCAGAAACCTGTTCCAGGTCAGTGCAGAATGGCATCTGTCGGCAAAGGAAAGGGATTCTTAGCCAGCCTGTTGGGTGCACAGGATCCAATAGGCTCAATAACATCTCTTTGATCTATCTTTCTGTCAACCAGGTAATACAATATCCCCTTGTCCAAATCCACAAGAAGGCTGAGGTTGACATTCTATTTTTCCCGGTCATTTAAGTGGCAATTCCTTGGTAGTTTACAGGGAATTTTTAGCACTTGCATGTCCAGGTGCATTTAAATTTTAACTTAATTTTTAACTAATAGCTCTAAAGGCATAACTGCATAGATGCACATACTGAGCATGTTCTGTAGCAGTCGTAGCCCAGGTGCGCATCCCTTGTGGACACAGAGTATCTGACAATGGAGTCATCCAAAACCCACAACTACCAGACTTTGTTTCAGGAGTGAAAAAGGGCTGTGCATATATCCACCTGTCCATCTTTTGCCCCCATACCTCAGATACTAAGACACTCACCTGGCAAGCTGAAGATGCTAGGTTTTTGCACCTCTCACTCAAAGAGTGAACCAGGGTCACTCTCACTTCTTAGTACAGCAGTCTAGCCACTACACCACAGTTCAGCCAATATTTTCTGCCTTTCCCAGCACTCCTTTAGAAGATGAGCCACAAACATAGATATTGGGGAAAAAATAGATGTGGGGAATGCAGGGAAGAAGCTTAGAGACAAGGACTAAGGCTAGAAGCAAGGGCCACCCCGCTTCCAGGCAAGTAGCCACCTCACTGAACGGCACACTTTCTGGCTTGTGCCCTTCCTCTTGATCCACGTGCCTGCCCTCTCATGGCTGCCCAGGGCATCAGCTGCAAAAGGAGCACCAGACACAGGACTGGATAACAGCCGACCTGTGGTATGGTAGCTACAGTGCTGCTCTGGAAAGCAAGAGAGACCCAAGTTCTAACCCCTCTGCAGAAGGTAGACCCACACCCTGCAGCCACAGCTATTTGGGGGAGAAGATGAGAGGTCTTGCCTACCCACCTACGGAGATGTCTCTGGGCACAAAGCTATGTGTCCAGGAATGGAATCTTTCTGGATACAAAAATGCATCTAGATCACTAAGAAGGAACAGAGCACCACATGCAGACAATCAGGAAGGGAACACAATGTCACTAAGTGCCTGCAAGAGAAGCGTGTGTTTGTGAAAAATAATTCCTAGAGGAGCAAAGGGCCTTCTTCCTTATGGCCCAGACAAAGCCTTGCCATTTCTGAGGGGAAAATCTTATTTTAAACTTTTTCTGTATTTTTGACTTTAAAAACATCAGGTATGTCACATAGCAATTTTCTTTTTTAATTGAGCTCTTAACAAAGGAAGCTTTCTTCAAAATGTTGTTTTAATTACAGATGTACCAACAAAGACAAAGACGTTCTTACATAGTTTAAAGGGCATAATCGTATTTTCTTTTCTTTGAAGGTTACTGATGAGTGGAAATGTTTCTAAAGCTATCATGTACTCCTAACAAATAAAAACATATATTTAATTGTCTGGGAGATAAGTCACTTTGTGCTATGTATTTCTAAACAAACCTTTTGAAAATTCATCTATTACAAAATGACTATGTTTTGCATGCTTTCTGTATCAACATTATCACCATATTCAAGGATGCAAATGATATGTAAAGACTATATGTATCATTTCAGATGGAAAGTGTTGTATTTACATGAGATAATGCATTTTAAATAGCTATATTAAAAACCTAGATTTCCTCATCTATAAAAGTTAAATGTCCACTGCTGAATATTCTAATATTATAAAAGTCTACGTCTGTCTGTCTGTCTGTAATACTTTAATCGCGCTCTGACTGGCTGACAGAAACAGCCAATCGGAGTGCTGCAACCATGGGGTAGCACCACCATGATTCTGAAGCTGTGCCAAGGACTGGACAGAGGGTGGGGGAGCCGAGGCCACCCCACTCCCTGCAAGAGGCAGAACAGTGGCAGCATGGGGTGTTAGGTGGCAGCACTCCATCCCAACCCCCTCCCCCTCATCATTCTTGATGGGCAATTGGCTAGTGAATATATATTGCCCTTGTGAGATAATAACCAATTTAATGGCTGTATGGATGAGAACATGTTATATATATATTAAGCCCTATAATTAGTACCCACATAAAACAAAAGGCTGCGTGAACTAGCTTTAGTTTAGTTTCCACTAGTGTATTATCTGTAGAATGGATCACAGATTTCTAACTTAATTACTACTTGTCTCTTGAATAGTACAGCTTGTGACATTCTTCATAAATTAACCTGACAAACTTAAGATCCAACTAAAGTTAACATAAGATTCTCTTACAGAGAAACTTTCAGATTCCATTACTCAGAGCTGGGTATCTATATAAAGAATGAGTTATTTACAAGGAAGAAAAAGTGATGTGGTAGAAAATGTCTGAGACACAGAAACTAGCATCGAATCAACCAACAGATGTGATAATAAAAACTGGTGACCTCCAATGGCACACAATATTTACAGCCAGCTTTCTGGTACTGGTGGAGTGGACACCAGGGAGAAAGCCAAATGTATATTTTTGGATGGGGCAAACCCAGGACAACAGGAAATACAACCCTGTTTTTTGTCTCTGCTTCCATGATGACAGAAAGGATCAGATATGAAGTGCTGCTGAATCCCTAGTTTGTAACTGAAGTGTATCAGCAATTAGCTCTTAGAATTGTTTCCTTTAATGGAGGAGACGGATGACACCCAAGTTTGAATGTCAGAAGAAACTTCTACATTTTTTCTGCTGGGAGGGGAGAGGGGAAGCAACGCATCCTAAGATGCTGGAGGATCATATTGTGGCTTCTCTCAGAAGAGAACATGTACAAACATTTGCTTTTTCAGGAGAAACTCTCCTGGGTCGGATTGATTGTCCTGGGTTTCTTTCCTTCCAAAGCAGCCATTTTTGCTTTGGGAGAAAAAATGCTGAATATCTAACCTGTATATTTGTGGTTTCACCTAGGAGATCAGTGGCTCTGCCAGGAGAAATTTAACTACTGTACATGGCCACTGAAGCAAGGAAGGAAGCAAACAGAATCAGGACCTTTCTACCTAGAAGTTTAAATTGACTTTGAGGGGTTATATTTCTGTCTAAGAGATCCAAATATTTAAGTCAGTTGCAGATATATTATGCCGATTTCTGTCACTCTCTGAAGGAAAAGTGACACAAAAATAAAAATTACAGTGAGCCACACATGCATCTCTAACTTCAGTGACTGGTATAAGCTAGGGATACAAGTTACACATAAACCAGTTTAACTAATCAGAAACTGGTTTAAATCTATACAGCTAGGAACAGACATTCAAAAAGCCTGACCTTGTATTCATTCAATCTTTGCAGGTTAGTCTAGCCTGGCTAGGTTAAATCACTTTGTAACTGCACAGATATGCAGACATGCAGGCACATGCCTACAGCAGCTCAGGCTAGAAGCTGGGGGGTGCTAGAGCAGCCCTCCCTTCCCTTCACAAGGCTGATCTGAGGAGGGCATGGTCAGGCCCCAGCAGGATTAGGAAGCAATTCTCCTCTCCTTGATAACAGAGCATTTATCAGCTCTGTTATCAACATTTATCACCCCATCAGAAAACAAAAAGCCTCTCTCATTAGTTCAAGCTCTTCTTAAACAAAGAAGAAATGGAGGGACATTACCAGCCTAACTGTTATTAGATCCAAAAGGCCCTAAGCCAACACTGCTGTCTGCCACAGCATGGACTGTAGCCAGCATGTGATTGGCTACCTAATGCTGAGGTGTCTGTGTAAAGCAGAGGGGATGGGGGATCCTTGCTTAGCAGGGAGTGGCGAGGGGTGGGGCAGAGCAGGAGGAAAGCCAGGCAGACACTGCTGTGCCTGCAAGTCTCTGCCAGAGCTGCATCCAGGGAGTAGAGGGGAGGGGGCAGCCCTGCTGTGGAGCAGAGAGCCCCACTCAGCCCAGAGAGCATGCTGGGATGGTAGGGGAGTCTGATTTAACTTAAACCAGAAAGGGGTCTAGGAAAGACATTGCATAAACTGGTTTGACCCAAATCATTTAAGTCTGATACTACATTCAACCAGGTTTATCTCAAACCATTTTCAGCCATTTTCAAACTGGTTTATGTGCACTGAACATCTGTTCTGTTACAGGTTTAAACCAGTTCTGATCACTTAAACCAGTTTATGTGTAATTTCTGTCCCTAGCCTAACAGAACAAGGTTTGCCAGGGGATGGGGCCACAGGGGGAAATGACGACACTTCCCAGCCACAACAGGTGACAAGCACAAAAAGTACCCAGGTAAGTGGCAGGGGTCCAGAAAGTCCTGGGTTCATGGGAGCAGTGCATATACCAACAGGAGGCCTTAAATGCCTAATTTACACTAATACACATAGTATGGGGAACAAGCAGGAGGAACTTGCCCTCCTGCTAGCTAACACAAACCCGGACATAGTGGGGCTCACTGAAACATGGTGGGATTCAACCCATGACTGGACGCTAAACATCAAGGGCTACAGATTATACAGGCAGGACAGAATGGGGAGGAAAAGTGGGGGTGTGGTGCTCTCTCTCAAAGAGCAATACACATCCTCAACAAATAGCATGGGGTTGGAGGAGGGGCAGACTGAAGTGCTCTGGGTTAGAATACAAGGGGGCCGGGGGGAAAGGGACTTAACGGTAGGTGTCTACTACAGACCACCCAACCAGGGGGAAGAGCTGGACCAGGAATTCTCAGGTCAGCTTGCAAAGGCAGTTAAGTCAAGGGAAGCAGTCATCATGGGTGACTTAAACTACCCAGACATCTGCTGGGAGGAGCAATCAGCTAGGTCTGACTGCTCATGTAGGTTCCTAGCCGAGATACAGAACCTCCACCTAACCCAGGAGGAACACAGTACCACCAGGGGGAATGCCTTGCTGGACCTGGTTCTGGCCACAGGCAATGACCTGGTGAGGGGCCTGCAGGTGCTCGACCACCTGGGCGATAGTCATAATCGCGTACTGGAATTCACCATCCAGCGCAGGGTGTCAAAGGGCTGCAGCAAGGCAGCAGCCCTGGACTTCAGGAGGGCTGATTTCAATGAATTAAGGAGATTAGTCGGAGAGGCACTGAGGTCCTAGAGGGGAGGAAAGTTGGGAGTCCAAGATGAGTGGTTGTTCCTTAAGGAGACAATCCTCTGATCCCAAAGGGCGACAATCCCAATGCGAGTCAAAGGGGGCAAGAGTGCTCAAAAGCTCCCATGGCTCACCAAAGGAATTCAGGAACGTCTGAAAGCTAAAAAGGAGGCATACACCCAAAGGAAGGGAGGGTCCATCACCAAGTAGAATTATACCTCCACTGCTTGAGACTGTAGGGGACCTGTTAGGAAGGCTAAGGCGGACACAGAACTGGGACTAGCGACCCGAATCAAAGACAACAAGAAGTCCTTTTTTAAATACATAGGAACTAAAAAGAAGGCACTGGGTAACATGGGGCCCCCACAGGACATGCTTGGCAATCTGGTGGTTGCACCAGGTGATAAAGCTGACCTCTTTAACAAATTCTTTGCCTCCATATTTCTGAGCAGAGACTGGGACATCCCTCCCCCCACCGGAATCCTGGATGAACTCAGGAGAGGCACAGCTGGGCCCAGGGTCAGAGAGGACCTGGTCAGGGAACTTCTGGTGGGACTGGACATCTTCAAATCAGCAGATCCAGATGATCTCCACCCAAGGATGCTGAGGGTATTGGCAGAGGACATTGCAGGCCCCCTGGCACAGCTCTATGAGCACTCATGGTGCTCTGGTGAGGTGCCAGAGAATTAGAAAAGGGACAATGTGCTCCCCATTTTCAAAGAAGGAGGAAGGAGGACCCGGGAAACTAGTCCCATTAGTCTTACCTCGGTCCTGGGGAAGCTCTTTGAGAAAAGTATCCAGAAACACATCTGCAAGGGACCAGCAGGGGAGATTATGCTTAGGGGCAACCAACTTGGGTTCATTAGAGGCAGGTCCTGTCAGACCAACCTGGTGGCCTACAACCAGGTCAAAAAATCCTTGGATGCAGGTGTAGCAGTGGACGTAGTCTTTCTGGACTTTAGGAAGCCCTTCGACACTGTCTCTCACTCCATTCTCATCAAAAAATTAGGCGACTGTGGCGTCAATGCCTACACAGTCAGATGGGTTGCAATTTGGCACCCAGAGAGTGGTGGTGGACGGGCCATTTTTGACCTGGAGGGATGTGGGCAGCGGGGTTCCCCAGGGCTCAGTCCTCGGACCCACACTGTTCAACATCTTCATCAATGACTTCGACAAGGGGGTGAAAAGCACCTTGTTCAAGTTTGCAGATGACGCTAAGATGTGGGGAGAAGTGGGCACGTTAGAAGGGAGGGACAGGCTACAACTAGACCTGGACAGGTTACAAGGTGGGCAGATGAGAATAGGATGGGTTTCAATACTGACAAGTGCAAGGTACTGCACCTGGGGAGGAAGAACCAGCAGCATACCTACAGGCTAGGGGACTCCCTTCTTGTCAACACAGAGGCAGAAAAGGACCTTGGAGTCATTATTGATTCGAACATGGGTCGCCAATATAAGGATGCAGTCAGTAGGGCCAACCGGACCTTGCCATGCATCCAAAGATGCATCACGAGCAGGTCCAAGGAAGTGATCCTCCCCCTCTATGTGACACTGGTCAGGCCACAGTTGGAGTACTCTGTCCAGTTCTGGGTGCCGCACTTCAGGAGGGATGTGGACAGCATCGAGAGGGTCCAAAGGAGGGCCACTTGCATGATCGGGGCAGCAGGGCAGGCCCTATGAGGGGAGGCTATGGGACCTGAACCTGTTCAGCCTCCATGAGAGTAGGCTGAGACGGGATCTGGTGGCCATCTATAAACTTACCAAGGGGGACCAGCAGGGAATGGGAGAGATCCTGTTCCCCTGAGCACTATGAGGAGTAACTAGGAATAACAGCCATAAGTTGACTGAGAGTAGGTTCAGGCTGGACATCAAGAAGCACTGCTTCACAGTCAGGGCAGCTAGGATCTGGAACCAACTTCCAAGGGAAGTGGTGCTTGCTCCTACCCTGGGGGTCTTCAAAAGGAGGCTAGATAATCACTTTGCCAGGGTTGTTTGACCCCAGCATTCTTTCCTGCCCATGGCAGGGGGTCGGACTTGATGATCTGCTCAGGTCCCTTTCGATCCTACCAATTATGAAACTATAAGTTCAGTGCATCTAAACTAGTTTCAAAATGGCCGAAACTGGTTTACGATAAAACTGGTTGAATGTAGCATCATACTTAACTGATTTGGATCAAACTGGTTTATGCAATGTCTGTCCCAGACTTCCTGGTTTAAGTTAAACTAGAGTCCCCCAGCATCACAGCATGCTTTTCACACCTGGGCTGGGCTGTGCTGTCTGTTCCAAATCACTTATTTCTTTTGTGCATGTATTTTGTAAATTTAGGCATTGCAATTAGGATATAATACTCAAGGAAGTGCAGAAGGGTGTGGGCTGATCACTGATTGATCATTGATTATGTATCAGAAGCCAAAACCTAGGGTGTGTACGTCAGCATAACCCACTGACTTTCACTGAAGCAATACTGATTTTCAACACTGATTCTTCTCCCCTACTGGCCTCTTTCACTCAGCAGAACAGAAAACAAAAAAGGTGTACTGGGCAGCAAAGTCTTAAATCAACCTTACTTTCATTTACTAATGCTTCTGATAAGCATATACAGAAAGCGTAACACTGGCACAATGTATAAAATTTATGAATAGGATAGTCAACAAAACTTTCTTTTTACTCCCGAATACCTAAGTTTCTCACTGGACAGTTTGGAAAACAGCAAGTGTATCTGTTTTGCTTTTATGTGGACCTACTTAGTAAAACATTAAGTTAGCTAAGGTGGAAGTCAAACTGTTATATGGACAGTTCATGTAAATGATTCATTTAAAATAATGTACACATCAAAAGCAAACCACCAAGAAACAAAATAGTTTATCCCTATTAGGGGCCCAATCCTCTGCCTAGCATGCACTATGGCTGAGTTTTGTGCTGGATGAATTATGTGCCAGTCAGGGGTACGGGAGATAGAAATTTTCAGAACATGTTGCTGCAGGACAATATTACAGACACTACATTTTACCAGTAAGGGGAGAGAAGATGGCTCATAAAAATATGAGAAATATGCAGTCATAAATCATACAGATGCTGCCACAGACAGCAAGACATAGACAGCAACATGGACATGATTTCCTGTGTGGGGTCATCACATCTTTCACTCTTTGAATCATACCTGCTTCACAGCATTTAGGCCTACTGTGGTCCTCTCCTACTTGCTTGAGCAACAGGATTTGAACTCACATAATTAAAATTTTACAATTTTAGGAAAAAAACTAACTTTTTAAAGAAGATAACACAAGTGATTACTGATACATTTTAAAATAGTGTATCAGTGCCAAGGGACTGAATGACCGACTGAGGGTGCTTAAACTCCCCCTGCTTGGCAAAAATTATGCCACTATCATCAGTGTGTATGCCCCTACCATGACCAACTCCAACAAAGTCAAGAACCAGTTCTATGAGGATCTCCACTCCATGATTGCTGCTGTACTGAAGTCTGACTGTCTCATCCTCCTTGGGGACTTCAACGCCAGGATTGGCTTTGCCTGCCAAGCTTGGGATAGCGTCATTGGGAAGCACGGGATCAGAAGCTGTGATGGCAATGGTCTCCTGCTCAAATTATGTGCTGAACTTGAGCCCTTGGTTATTAACATTGTGTTCCATCTCCCCAACTGGAAGAAGACGTTGTGGAGGCACCCTCGCTCCAAGTACTGGCATCTCATTGACTTGTCATCATCCAAAGGAGGGACAGATGCGATGTTCATATAACCAAAGCAATGTGTGGCGCTGAATGCTGGACTGATGATTGACTCATCATCTCCTTACTAAAGATCATGATTCAAACTAGATGGAGTCCACAAGGATGAAGTGGGCCTAAGCGCCTCAACACTGTTGGTCTGATAAATGACAGCACCAGGCTGTCTTTTGTGAATCATCTGAAAGATCAGCTTCATGCTACACCATTCTATTCCAGCTCCATAGAAGCCAACTGGAAGCGGCTTTGTGAAGCTTACACTCTGCAGTTCTTGAGACCCTGGGACCAAGCATCCGCAAACACCAAGACTGGTTCGATGAAAATGATGATGAGATACCACAGGTGCTGGAAGAGAAACAACATCTCCACAGAGCCTACCTTTATGATAAGTCCATGTCAGCACAACACGCCTATAGCTCGATACAGAAAACCATTCAATGCAAGTTGCGAGGGATGTAGGACATATAGTTGAAGAACAAACCAGACAAGATCCAGCATTATGCTGACCGAAACAATGTGAAGAAGTTCTTCGATGCCTAAAAGGCTGTCTGTGGTCCGCAGGTCTTTGGATCCTCCCCTCTGCTGTCTGCCAATGGGACCACGCTGCTAACTGACGAGGCCCAGATCCTCCAGGGATGGGCTGAACATTTCAGCACCGTCCTCAATCAGACCTCCTCTGTCAACACGAATGTCATTCGCAAGCTGCCTCAAATCTCTGTCAACACCTCGTTTGAAGTTCCGCCCACAATTGTGGAAGTCCAAAAGGCCATACAACAAATGTCTAGTGGCAAAGCTCCTGGAGCCAACGTGATGCCAACAGAGGTCTACAAATCAAGTGGTCATGACCTCATGGAGAAACTAACTAAGAACTTCTGCAGTATGTGGGTGCAGGAGGTAGTTCCTTAAGAATTCAAGGATGCCTCCAACATCCACCTGTACAAGAGGAAGGGAAATTGCCAACTCTGTGACAACCACAGGGGCATCTCCCTCCTCTCAACTGCCAGCAAAATACTCACGAGAGTATGTGCTCCTCAAATGGCTCAACAACTATCAAAACGACCTACTGCCTGAGAGCCAATGTGGCTCCAGAAAAGGACATGGAACCACTGATGGTGTTTGCGGCCCGGCAGCTTCAAGAAAACTGCCAGGAACAGAACATCGACCTTCTCCTCACGTTCATCTATCTAACCAAAGCCTTCTACATGGTGAACCACAAAGGCCGCTGGGAAATCGTGAAGAAGTACGGATGCCCCAGAAAATTCATCAATATGGTTCAACAGTTCCACGATGGCATGTGTCCTTGCAAATGGCAAATGCTCTGATCCCTTTCCAGTTAAAAATGGCATCAAGCAGGGCTGTGTGCTCACACCTACCCTCTTCAGCATGGTATTTTCTGCCATCCTGTTGGATGCCTTCCAAGATGATGACCTTGGTATGGGGATCAAGTACCATTCTGACGGAGACGTCTTCATCCTGCACAGGCTCCGAGAGAACTCCGAAGTCCAGACAGTCACACTTCGCAACTTCCTCTTCACTGATGACTGTGTGTTATACACAAGCTCACAGGCTGACATGCAACAGTCCATGGATCTATTCTCATCAGCCTACGACTTCAGACTCACTATTAGCATGAAGAAGACCGAAGTGATGTTTCAACCTGTGCCTAGCACAACACCCCAGGAACCACATGTCTCAGTTAAAGGCCAACAACTGTCGATGGTTGACAAGTTTGTCTACATAGGCAGCATGCTCTCCTGTGCTGTCCACATCAACAACAAAGTCAACGCAAGACTAAGTCTTTGGCAGGCTCCATAAGTCAGTCTGGGATCACAGAGGCATTGGAATGTTGACAAAACTGAAGGTATACAAAGCCATCATTCTCCCAACCCCCCTTTATGGCTGCAAAACCAGGACCATCTACCAGCATCATGTCAAGAAACTAAACCACTTCCACCTGTGCTGCCTGTGAAAGATACTAAAGATCAAGCAGCAGGACAAGATTCCGGACACTAAGCTGCTCGGAAGATCAACTCTCACCAGTATTCACACTCTACTGAAACTGGAACAGCTAAGATGGGCTGGCTACCTTTCAAGAATGCCCGACACTCACCTGCTGAAGAATGTCTTCTATGGTAAACTGTCAAATGGAGTACGCTCTCACAGTGCATCAAAGAAGTGGTATGAAGACACCCTAAAGGTGTCCCTAAAGGGTTTCGGTATCAACCCGGAGTCATGGGAGCAAATCACTCACAACTGTCTGTCCTGAATGGAGAACTGGCCTTTGAACAGCAACACACAGCAGAAGCAATGAAGAAACACATGGCCAGGAAAACGAAAACCTCATGTACTGAGCCCTCATCTCTTTCCTGCCCCTGCTGCAGCAGATTGTTCAAGGCAAAGACTGGATTTATAAATCACCTATGTACCCACGTGGCCTAGCCTCCACCCACCTCCTTTCTCTTGCCTCTCTCTCTTCTTTTCTTTTTCCTTTCTTTTCTCCTTCCCTCTTTTCTCTCTCCCTGTTTCTTTCCCATTTCTTTTCTCACTTCTCCCTCCCCGCCCCACTGGATGTGGTCATCTTTACCCGCGAAGAATGAATGAACCATCAGTGCCACAAAGATAATCTGCATTTATTTTTATATCTATATATACAAAATCAAAATGGATATAAATAGGCATAGTAAAACTATTTATCTGGCATACAATGTTAATCATGAAGCAATATTTTGATAGCATGCTATTGCCTTAATCCCTGACTGTTTATTTAGTAAAACGGCTATTTACAGTAAATTGCAAATAGCCATGTCAAGAAGGGAACAATATGTTCCCTTGTATAATGCTTAATTTCCACCCATAAAATGTTTTCTTGAATTCCAGAAAATAAAGGAAAACCAAAATTTCCCCTGTAGTTTCTTGAGAGAAAAAACAAAAACAAAATCAACAAAAAGGATTTCTAATTATACCCCTAAGTCTCAAACTGTCAATAACAGACAATACCATTTGTTAACATATGTTATAAATTAGGGGCTTATGCCAAATTGGGATAAAGACTTTGGATCAGTTCCTTTTATTTAATCCTAGAATACATTCTGCTTGTAATTTGTAGAGTACTGCACTGTAACAGCGAAGTAATATCTAATTTGCCTATGTTTAAAAGAGCACTGGGGAAGTTATGTTAGCTACAGTTAAGTACTACCCATTTTCAGCAGGGAAAATGTAGGTTGGAGATTAGGAGAAACATTCTGCCTATGAGGATGGTCAAGCATTGGAACAGACTATCTAGAAAAATTGTGTAATCTCCATCCTTGGAGGTTTTCAAAAACAGGTCAGACAGATACGTAGCTGGGATGGTTTAGTCAGGGATGATTCTGCCTTAAGCAGGGGGCTGGACTAGATGACCTTGTGAAATCCCTTCCAGCCATACTTACCTATGATCCTATGATCCTTTCTGCTATATGAGTCAGTTCATTTTGGTGATTCTAGGCATGTCTATAAATCTAGTCTGGAGTAATTTTCAAAATTCCCAAATGTGCTAACTGTAAAGTTATTTTAAAATCTAGAATGCTTTCAAAGCTCAGTAATAGGCATCTGATTCCCAGAAACCAGCAATACCTCTTTTGGCTTTAGACACTTTATTGAAGTCTCATTTACTCACAGACTACCTTCTATGCCTCTTCCATGACGTGGAAGTATGACCTACAGACTCATCGCCTCTCTGCTAGGATTGTCATTAATGCTTCCATTTGTCTCTGTTATTGACTGTTCAGTGTGAACTAGTGACTTGACCGGTTCTGTCTGATACTCTGGTTTAAACCAGGGTATCCCATTAATCATCTCTGCAGTAATTAATTCCATGCATTTAATCAAACTAAAAATTTAGAATAAATTCTGACTGCTTTTGTCCTCAAAGTTACAGAAAATATCATTAGGCATTCTCAAATACAAATGATATTAAATGATGATAAGGGTGGGGAAAGTCTTTTTAGGTGCTGAAGGAAATGTTCATGTTGGCAGTTTATTTTAAAACCATGGACATATACTTTTCTTTCCTGATGAGTCATTTTTCTTATATTCAGCAGAACCACTTGCTGAATATTGCATGCTCAGTACTAAAGCATATTGTTATATTCTCAATAAAAAAACAACACAGGCTCTACAGAAGTTTTTCAAAAGTCTGCTTGTACCTCTTTCCCAAGCAAGTTAACCTTAAAGACCTGGAAAAATCTATACTGAATATCAGCTAAAGCAGTGTGTGCGTGTGTATGCTCTGAGCTCCTAATACATATTGGGAATACTTTCTGAATTTATAAACATCTCTACTTAATTTTGGTGATGTTCAAAATAAGCACCTGTGTAATGACTGACATATCTAAAACACAACATGAAAATTACTGGGCATTTAGTTGTGTGGTGTTGACAAAAGAAAGGTGTCAGCAATCAAGCTCACAGAAAAGAGATGACTGATGTTTGTGACACTTCTGTCCACAGACGTCAGTATAACTCTAAACAGACTGATAACAATAACATATGCATAGAGGAAAAGCTTAAGAAGATAATCATTGACATTTTTCTTTATCATCAACAAAATACTGTTTACTGGATCACTCCTGGTTATGGATATAAATCACTGCTACTGTCTTGCTCTTGTCTATAAATGGAAAACACTTGTATAACTGGAAAATACGTGACAGAAAAAGAAAATATGCAATAAGAAACAATCTTGACTAAGAATGCTTTAATTATCTAATGGACCTTTTCCATCTTTGATTTCTATGGGCTAGATGAAGTGGCAGCTGAGATTTGCAGGTCTCCATGCTATCACCAAAGAAATTATCATAGCTTTAGATGTATATGCATATAATAATATACAATATATAATGAAAACAACTGTGCTGTTAATAAGAATTAGTATCAGAAATACTACACAAATTAATTCCTCATCAGGTCTGTTTAGGGTAAGTTGTAAAAAAAGGATGTTGGTTTTTAGGTCTTCTGCAAGAAAAATCTGAAACTAAGCATATGCTATTTGTTCTCAAGATAATGGAATGATGCCAAAAGAAACTTTTATATATGATTAATATTTTGTTAATGTATGATTACTGATGGGGAAAACCTTGACAACTGAATTTCAGTTAAAATCATCCAAACATGAAGATGATTATTTGAAATTTATCCTAACACTTCAGACTAGAAATATGCAGAACCAGGATTTTTCAATAATTTCAACTTTATCCCAGGCTGGAGGTAAAATGTTCTTCATGGAGTTTTGGTACTTTTAGTCGCAGCTGATATCCACAGTAACCAAAGTGTGAAAATTATTTTTTTTAAAAGAACACACAAATAGTACCAAAGTCTTTTAGATCCTGAAAAAAAATGTAAGGTTTGGTTTAGCTCCTGTTTCACCTGAAGTATTTCTGCCATCTTTCCATCAGTTTGATTCTGCTTTTACACCAGTTTAACAATGGTGTAATTCACTTGACTTCAGGGAAATGACTTGTGATATAGGCTGATGTCAAGCCAGAATCAGACTCCATCTAACTAAAATGCAGAAATGCTCCAATGGAAGCAAGTAGATACTTGTTAACAAATGTACTAAAGGATATTTTTCTGTTATTTCATTATTTCTTTAATTGGAAAACTAATTTCAGTTAACAACCCGTTATGCTTTGGAAGCGTGAGGCCTTCCAAAAACACTGAGTATTTTCAGACAAGGATTATCAGTGACAATATTCTTTCATGTAACATTTACCACACTATTGAATAAAGCTCTGAAGTTAACGTTGTCACAACCCAAAGTTGTGATTTTTGTTTTGTGTGTGCTTCAGCACTGCTAAATTATGTTCCCGCTAAATTGCAGCTTCTTTGCACGGTGGAGTTTTCTGCTGCAGAGGAGAACCCCGGTGCAAAGGAGAATTCCCGCCAATTTGAAGCTTTCTTTGCAGTGTGCATTTCTTCTTTGCATCAGAGAAATGCTCGTTGCAAAGAGTTCCCGTCATTTGTATTTTAATCCGAGCTCCATTATTGGCTCACGTGAAATTATGCACACGTGGCGGCTAGTGATTGGCTTGCCAGCCGTATAAAAAGCTTGTGTGGTTTCCGCCCAAGCTGGAGATCTCCGAGAATCTCAGGAGGATCCTGAGAACCCCGATTCCGAGAATTCCGGGAGAAATCCAAGAGAATTCCGGCAAGGAATCCACGATTACCTCGTGGATTTCTATGTAAATCTCGGACCGAATGGTGGTTTGATCAGCCATCAAGAGCCTCTCCCCGTCGCTGATAGATTCCTAGACATATCCCTCCCTGCGCACAAAAAGAGACAGATCCACGGAGCTGTGACAACTCCGTAGGAGATCGAGCTTGTCGTAATCCTCAAATGAGGATTTAAGTGGAGCTGTGCCTGGAAAACTGTCCAGCCTACACCACGACCATCTTTGGTGTAAGTAAATAATCTTAAATCAACCACTAAGCGTCCGTGACTAATTCTAGCTCGCCCCTGGTTTTCTCCGACCCCGCGTGCTCGGGCTGCTGGCCACAGCCCGTGTGCACAAAAAGGGCCGCGGATCGCTCCCGGCCAGCATAAATGTCTTTTGGGGCATGTGAATTTTATAGATAAAACTTTTTCCTAATGTGTGCGTGGGACAGAGAAGGGGCAAATCATTCTAATCTTAAATCTTGTTCTTATGAAAGCAGCTCAGTTTATTTCAATAGGAGCAGTTATATGAATAAGGGGAAAAGGATTGGACTTTTCAGTGAAAACATGATTCCACTGAAGTCATTGGGACTTTTGTTCAATGGAATCAGGATTTCACCCTTGGTCTCCCATATATCAGGATGTGAGCATCTTAATGAAAGGAATAACATAGTATCATAAAGCTTATATAAGGTTCTTAAAGTAATTTTATCATGCACACAAGTGGGCAGTTTCACATAATACCAGTGGAGAAGGATTTTACCATCCAAGATGAGGACTAAATATTGACTCCACTAAAATTTTTCTACAGACTTCAATGGAACCAAATTTGCCCCTGTAGATGAAAGAAAAATACTTCCATATCTATAAGCCATGAATAGCTTAAAATCTTCTTTTAGCAAACAGCTTCTAGGGCAGAATAATTTAATTACACAAAATGTACCTGTTATCACTTAAATTTAACACTCTCAGTTTCTGCATCTGGCCAATCTCATCAGGAAGGAATTCGAGCTTGTTAGAGCGCAGAGACATAACAGTTACGTTTTTACAGCTTCCAATCTATAAACATGAAAAACAAGAAGTTAGAATACTCAAATTGCAAAAAGTCCTCATCAATTATTCTTCTTTAAGGGTTACGTGGCCTAACTACATCTTCAAAATAAATTATTAAGATAATTACCACTTACAGTGCATCTCTCTAAGAAAAAAGTTTGGGTCCAACTGACTTCAGTGAGAGCAGGATCAGGTGCATTACTCTTTAACAACTCCATAAACAACTTTTTCTGTTATAATTAAACCTGTTTGCTATCAGTACTTTGCTGCTACATTAAGGTGAATGTATACACATCTAATTTTTTCATACAGCTTGACTGATATACTTTCTATTATTATAATATGCATACATTAATTAAATACTCATTTCCAATTCGTCTCCCTGTTTTACATTCTCCTTGACTGTCAAAGTCAAAAGCATAAGCCCTCAATTTACAATGTAAAATGACAAACACAATTTAATGGAGAGGTATCCTGTGTATTTTCTGTTAAGAAAGGAGCTATGATAATGAGAGGTGACAAGACAGACTAGGTTAAATTCTGTACCATCTTACACTCCTATGTGACCCCACTGACTATAATGGGGTTGTGTATCACAGAATTTGGCCTAAAAACCACTACTACAACTAATTTCTGCTGGTGAGGTGATATTTTCTAACAGTTATGAGTTTGGTTATTATTATGATGACACAAGCAGAAAATAAAGAATCCGATATTTAGTTGGAAAATAAAGCACTTATTGGTAAGACATAAGAAACGTACACAGGGTTAAATCAGGTTTGCCTTGCTTGCAGATATAGTATCATTAGGTTTAAATAAACTAGTGAGTAAAGCACGTAGGATCTGTTCGTCCATCTATAACATTAACACCCCATTCTGCAGTCACATGAAGCTTCCTATATCTGTCATATCTTCAGTGGAAGTTTGTGTGACCAAAGACTGAAAGATTAGGTACTTTATGTAAGACACTTCATAATTTATAAAAAGAACCAGTTGCTCACTTCTCTGGGCAATTCAGTCAGAAAATTCTCATCCACAGCTAACGTTCGCAAACTGTGAAGGTAGCCAATGGTAGAAGGCAGAGACTCCAATTCATTACAGCTGCAGTCAAATTCTTCTAACAGAGATAAACTGCAATTTCAAAACAACACTGGTTAGACTTTTTCAAAAAGTTAGATTAAAAAACCAAACAAGTTCAAGTTTAAAGTACCAGGTTACTATATTGAAAACGCATACAATAAAAAGTAAGAGGAACTTTTCAAACTCTTTCATAATGAAATGTTGAACATGTAAAAAGATCTAATGCATTTTAGAAAGTATTGAGAATACAATTAAACAATGTTATCTATGTATTTAAAGGAAAACTGGCAAGACATTTTAAGGAATACCACTTTGTTCTATAAAGTATTATCATTATTACTGTAGTACTGATGTGCCTCAAGGACTCAATCAAGGTCAGGGTCCTATTGTCAGGTCCTAAACATTTAAAAGAAATAAAAGACAATGCCTCTGCTGAACAGTTTATAATCTAAAGAAACCAAGAGATACAATAGATGAAGATAACTACTGTGTGAGAAGGAAATACAAAAACCAGTAGAAACTGCCCCAAAATGTATCATTTCCATCTGATACCACTAGGATCATGCTTGATAACACTTGATTAGTAGAAAAAGCTGAACTTTTATCCCAACCCAACAAAATTAAATGAAACTGCCACACTTAGCTATCAAATAGAACATACATTCTTTGCAAGTGTAGTTATATTAAATTTTCAAAGATTATTTCCACAAACTGTATTATGAAACAATCTTTGAAAGCCATCTATAAGGCCCAAATTGACACAAAGAACAAAAATAAGTCATCTTGGAAAGTATATGGTAATTTAAGTTAGAGCACTTAAGAGTTTTCATGTCAAGTCATTACTGCCTGATAAGTGGAACAGAGTGCTCTAGCATACTGAGCACTTGAATGTTAAGCAGTAAATGCTTCCCATATTAAAAAAAAATATATTTTTTCTCAATATTCTAACTGGATCCTTTCTTATTTTATGGTACCATACTGCCAAACAGTTAAAAAACACTCTGGCCATTTTGGGAGATATAGTTATGGTTTTAAGAAGGGGGCTGAAGTTGACAGGCATTCTTCGGTTCAGAAATATATTCTATGGTTAGCCGTAGGCGGCAGCATCAAAGCAGGTTTGCAAGGAAGCCCTGTAAGCTTCGTGAGTACTAGGTTTAAACAGGAAGAACTGGATCTCTACTAAAGATGAAAACTCTGATGAAAACTTTAAAAATCTTGTAGTTCTAAGAATAAGAGAGAACTCTTTGACCTTACATTACAGGGCAGATAGCTGAAATGGCTGTCATGTACACTTTTATGAAACTGAGAGTTTGGTTTATTTGAACTGAAGCAGGTAACAAATATCCTGGACATATACATGAAGGGGTGAAATGAATTGGCAAGACACCCAAATGGGAAATCTCCTTCATTTGGCTTGGACTATGGTGGAGTCCTTTGTACTTTTCATTAATATGGGTCTTTCTTAAGAGGATCTAAGTTGTAAGACTTGTCCACTGTCAAACAAGATGTGTGTTATAGAACTATGAGCAGAACCATCTGGTACTGAGTGCTGTCACCTCATCTCACCTAACTGGCAGCTCCCAACATCCCGATACCCCACTACCATCCTTCACATCTGACACATGAACTACTTTTCTTCTTCTGTCATCCAATTTTCAGCAATTAGATGGTTAGATGAGCTCCAAACTCCCAGATAGCAGGAAAGTATCTGAGAAAGTCCAGCCTCTGACCAAGCTTAGAGCAAAATTTCTGGAAGCTTTTGTTTTATTTTACTGCAAAAAGGTTGCTGGTGAGTAACCCCAGTTGCTGAAAATTAATGTATATTGATTTTCAGGGATCACTTGTCTCCTTAGCAGCTATGCAAGACCAAGGTTTTGTTATTCTAGATGTAAAATTCGTGACCGTACAGCCTCCTGATAGAAAAGGTAGATCTGGCACAACCAGTAAAGTTCAACCATGACCAATATATTGTTTATGATGAGATCTGTAATTATAGTTCTTTGATTGTAAGGGAGGAATGTAGTGCTCAGTTCTAGAATATTTATATGGAGAATGAACTAGCAGTCAGTCCACAGTTTGCATTTCCTTCCTTCCAGGTATGTTCCCCAGTCCCCACTCTCAACTAGATGCATCTGTTGCCAGATGTTTTGTTGGAAGCAGAGGGGTGAGAAAGATAAATCCTTGCAAACACCGATTAGATTTTTCTGCCAATCAGAGGATGAATTTTAAAAAATACATAAATTAGCATATGTACCTGGTGTCAATTAGGGCTGAGAAGCAGTGTCATGGATCCCCCAAGGACGGCACCTGCTTGTTTGGTCTCTGAGTACCCCCTGAAGCCAGCCCAGCAGTGGCTTCTACAGTAGGGGAAGCCCTAGCTTCTTTTGACTGAGGCCCCAGCCCTTTGGTCCCTGACCCTCCCTATCTATCCATGGCCCTGCCTTAGGGAACTACTTCTAGTTCAGCACCTGAGAGAGGAACTATATCTGTTCAAAGATGAACAGAATACATCAAGTGCCAAACAAATAGTTTCTCTCTAGTAAAGGCATTCAAGATAGTGGGAAAGAAGTCTCTTATGTTGGATTTGGGTATATGGCAGAGGGGGTTGGACAGGCATCTGCTATGACTCTGAATTTCGCTCTCACATAGGGTCAGGGTCAGAGTTGCAGCAGCTGCCTACCCTGCTTCCCCCCCCCCCCCCTGCAACCCAGCTCTCCCCCCTCACCCCACCACCCCTCCAATTACCACCAGATGCCACTTCAGCCTCATTCTGGTACAGGGTATGGAGCACAGGGTAGCACCGGCCCCAGCCCAGCCATGCAGAAGCAGTGGCAGTGACAGGTGCTCTGGCATCCTGAGTACACAGCTGCCAAGCTGCCATCACTACTGCAACTACTGCTGCGTGGTTGGGCTGGGACCAGTGCTACCCTGTGCTCTGGGCCCTGTGCCAGAATAGGGTTGAAGCCATGATGGATGGCAACAAGCAGGAGGAGAGAGGGGAGCAGGGCAGGAAGAGCTAGAGATATCTCTCACACAAACTTCATGTAGCCCCACAGGCACAGCAGGTAAAATCCATCATGCTGAGTCACAGGTGTGCAGGATGCCATATGTTCTAGCAAACTGAGATAGTTCTTCACTACTGTCCTTGGATGATACTTAACAAAATTCTTGAGAAAGATAGCATGTTTGTGGCAATATGAGGATCTCCGACTCACAGCCAGGTCAGTGAGAAGAAAATAAGAAGGGTTGGGGCAGCCTCACTCCTTTAACAGAGCCACGAGGACACACCAGGCATACGTACTACCTGAGTCACTGGTTCTTTTGCAATATACATCTCTGAGCTTTGTGTTAGAAAGTTCCAACCTTTCAGATCGCTATTTCTGATATACAGTATTTTGCCATCCTAGGGGAAAAAAGGAGCAGGATTTAATAAACCAAGTAAAGCAGCTTTGATGAGTGAGAAGAGATGAAAAACAGCAGCCACCACCCAGCCTCACTTTCCTATCTCCCTTTGGTCACAGATCTTCTTTCCTTGTAAGCTTAGTGCCCAATTAGCAGCCCCAGGAAAAACCTAACAAATATTTACATCCACTAACACTTGTCCACCGTCAAACAAGATGCGTGTTTCAGAACCATCTGGTACTGAGTGCTGTCACCTCATCTAGCCTAAGTGGCAGTTCCCAACCTACCGATGCCCCACTACCATCCTTCCCATCTGACACATGAATTACTTTTCTTCTTCTGTCATCCAATTTTCAGTAAGCATTTTCATGTGCATAAACTTTGACCTCAGGATATCATATCTAGGTAAGCAGTTTTATTTCTGCCTTTGAAAAGGCCCTGATGATTCAGAGCTTAAAGTTCAGCACATACTTAAGTATTCTGCTTGATTGAGGCCACAGCACCTAGCAGAGCCAAACATTAAACGCCTTTCAACCTTGGCTGCTTTAATAAGACTGCCAAAAAAGGTGATGGTGGCAACCTATACTCTAAAGATGACAAAGTGCTCTGTAACTCATGATGAGAAAGATTTCCCTCCTTCACACTACTGCTTTTTATGTCACAATAATATGTTCCACAGTGGTACCATGATTACCACTTTTGAGAAAAGGACCTATCAGAAAGCCATCTAATGAATGAGTCACAGAAAGTAAATGCAGTCTTTGCTATACAGGGAGGGGGGAGGGGGTGGGGAGGGAAACCCACTATTTCACCTCTAATCCTACCAGCCCCTTACATTTAAGAAGCATTATGATTAAAAAATGATGTGACAGAATTAATTGATTACCTTAGTGCTCTACAAAAATAGCTCTTAGCACTGCAGTATTTCTCTCTTGAGATCTAATTAATGCTCCCCGACAAACAATAGTTAGCATATATTTGGCACAAAAAAGGACAGTACAGGGGATTCCTCTTAACGCTGAACAATTCAATCAAAGAGATCATACTGTAATGACAACCTAGTTTGTTATTATTTTTTAAGAACTGTATTGCAGAAAGTCACAAAAGCTAATACCAGGGAGTGTATAAATCATTCTGGATAATCCCACTAGAATTTCTAGCATCTCTAGCTCTTCCTGGTTAATGATATTTACCACTACATGAGCTATCTTGCATAATTTTTTCTTACAAGATTCACTCAACTTCTATTGCCATATACCACTGAATAACATATAAATGAAATGACCCAGCACAAAGTAATCTGTAAGAAACCACAATTGAGACTTCCTTGCTTATAGTTATAATGGTATTGAATTTAGAATTAACGGTTAGTTTAGTTAACCAGCAAAAGCGTAGGCAGAAGTGGGGGCTTGGTAACATTCTACTTATATAGGTTTGTGACTAATGTGGTTCAGGAAACCTTGCTCTTCTGAGTCAAAGCATATTTAAATCTATCTTTTTTTCTACAAAAGTAAAAAGAATGGTTCCAAAACTTTAATATGAAGGATTCAGGACATACCAGACCTAAGAAAATTACCTAAAGTAAAACTAGGAGTTACTGAAGTAGTGTTTAGTGAGAATACTGGCCACCACACGAATCTACGGACTGAGTTTTCTCTGGCATACAAGTGAGATCTACTTGCTATATCATGCTGTTTGTTTACAGATTCACCTGACTGCATTTGAGTATGCAGTAATTCTGTACCTAACGAATCAAAGCATTATATTTTAGCAACAAGACCATATTTAAATTTGCAGTCGTTAGAAGTGTGCCTAGTCAACATCCTGGGAACCTTTAAATTAAATAAAATGCAAATATGAAAAAATATTTCAAAGTAACATTTCATAAACGGCCTATGAATTTACTTTATTTCTCATAAATGCCCACCAGACAAACAAAAATAAAAACAGAATGAAATCTCCTCAAAAGTAAGCAACTCAAACTTATAAATTATGGCCACTGACAGACATTAAAAAGAAGGTGCGCTGGAATGTGATGTGAAAGCACAACACTCGTGTTTCCTGCTATACCACACATGCATGGCAGGATGCACAACTGTGGGGTTGAGCATCAGATCCCATCACGCCACACTACCAGTGCAGGGGGAGTCCAGGATCATCATGGGAGTATACTCTTGAGGCTGGGAACACTGGTCACATGTTCAATTAAAGGTGTGATAGGAACCAGCCAAGAAGTTATTACACATTTTGTGTTCTTGGTTTTATCACACCATTAACTGAATGAACGTGTGGCCAGTTCACTAATTAAGGCGTGATTAACCTGTTAATCATATCTTAAATGTAATGTATCAGGAGCCTATATGTCTAATTGCTGCATGGAAAGTTCATTTAAAACATCTACAAAACATTCAAAGCAACCTTTGTGCATGTGAAGTCTGCAACCATTTTATTCTCAGAGCTCAATGCAGGTTGTTGCTAAGGAGATAGATGTACACTGGGTACTTTTATAAGTAGACTATTACTCTTCTCCAATGTGTTCCTTTACAGATCTAAATTAGAAGTAATGCAGGATGGAAATGTCTCTTTGTCTTTTGTGTTTGGAGAAACATAACACAAAACAGCACATTATTTTCTTTTAATTTACACCAGTCTAAGTCAATTGACTGAAGGGAGTTGTTCCCAATTTACTCTGGTATAAATAAGCCTCGTGTCAAGCCCACATTCATTTCAACAAGGCTGTGCAGTTTTGTCTTTTCAACAAACATATACTCAGTGTTTGTCCTGATCTGTCAGCATCTTGTCAGCAAAGCAGAGAAGAAAATATTTCTCTTGGCCCAAAAATTAGAGACACCAAAGCTTATAAAATGAATTCTACTTACTTTCCAATTGCATTAGGCAGTATTGTAAGCTGATTGTCATCTACTTTTAGAGTTGTAAGCCTTTTCAATAATCCTGCAGAACAAAGAGGGACATCTTAAATGGCACATATGGTACGGAGGAGAGATTCTGGTCTTTTTTAGGGATTTTTACCTGAATGAATGAAATAAGGCAGGTTGTCTAACTTCTAGGTAGTCAGGGGCTGCATAACACACGGGCCACACCAGTGGGGCCACAGGCCTCTGGGACCATGGGCACCACCCTCCCTGCTGTACTGCATGCCCGGGTGAGAGCCCCCACTGCACCACAGGCCCATGCTGGCACTCCCCACACTGCTGGACTACGGGCCCACACAGCCCCAGCTTTACCCTCAGCTTCCCAAATTGTGCCACACTGTGCTGCACTGCACTGCATGCCACCACCCAATGGGACAGGCACAGAAAGCAGAAGCTGGAGAAGGGAGGAGGAGCTCAGAGAGCCAGCTGCCCTTGCAGCAGGAGAGATGACAGGAGCACTTGCTGGGGAGGAGCCTGAGGCCTGCAACTTAAACCCTCCTGTGCTGCACATGGCCCAAAATAGAGTATTTGAAACAGAGCTGGTCAGAAAACAGAACTAACATCTTTTGGGAAATTTTACCATTTTAAAACATGTTTTTGTCCTGAATCAAGATTTGAAAAGTCAACATTTGAAACTTTTTTATATAGACATTTAAAAATATTCTGATTAAGAAAAGCTGAAGTCATGTATTGAACTGCTTAGTTTAAATAATATTAAAATAATAGTAATAGTATAATATTAAGATAAACAATAATTCTAATGTCCAAGATAGGCTTCATGGAAACAAAACACGTTAGGAAAGAACATAAGAAATAAAAAGCAGAAAGTGGCCTTGGCCTCATTTATAAAATCTTTTGGCTAAGTGAAAGAAAAATGAGACAAAAAAAAGTTTGCCTCCATTATTTATGATGACACCCCCATTTAGCATGTTGAAGATTTTAGTGGAAGAACTAAAAAAGGATTATATTTATATGACCATAGCACAACAGTGTGCAAGTATATGAAGGATATAAGTATCAAAGGAACAGTCTTCAAGGAATTTAACCAAGGGTAGTCGGATGTAGTCTGATTAAAATAATTTTAAACTGAATATTAAGAAAACTTTCCTAAGAGTGAGATCTCGTATGCTGAGATATAGTTTCTGAGCTAGGAGATAAAATTAATGGAATAATCTCTAATTGAACAATGTACTCATGAATATGCTGCAGGAAACATTCCTGCAGTGGTGCGGTGATTGATCAGATGTTTTAGTCGACATTTTCATCTCAAATTTCTACACATTAAATGCTGTTCCCAGGTTCACGAATACAAAACTAGAGAATTGCTGATGACTTCCACAATAACTTTGGTTTTATCAGCCTGATTAGGAGTGGTACTTTTAAAACTTTAAGGGCTTTAAATGATACATAAATAGACATATCTTTAAAGCAATTACACTCAGAAATAATAGGAATCCCAGATAATTAACTGTGAATTCAGTAATCAACTGTGAATTCAGCAATGTCTCTAAGCATTTGCCTAATACTAAAGCATGGGAATATTCAAGGAAAGTCAAGTTAGTCTCAGCCTTATATATTTTGCTGAATCAGGGCCTGACCTGAAAATAAATGATAGAAATCAAATAAAAAATAATATAAACATTATTTTATTCCATGGCAATTTATTTGTATAAAAGAGAGAAAATATATTTCTGTATATTTAATTGCTTCTGACCTAACCTCAACAGAAGTTTTAAGCTTGTGAGAACACACACTGGCTTAACGGGTTAAGTGTTAAAATTAAGCATGTGCTTCTGCAAGTGGTTGAATTGAGACAATATTGATGCTTTCAGTGTTTAAAATAAAATTGCATCTGACACGTCTAATATTGTAATCCCAATGACAAATGTTGATGATGCTAAAAAATAAAAACACTTCAGATAAAGATATGCTCTGGCAAACTCTAGCCTGGAGTTTGCTCCCCTCAGGCGGGCTCCTATACCACCCCACCTCCAGTGCAGGCTGGGCAAACCTCAACCCAGAGCTCCCTCCTCCCTCTTCTACCCCCATCCCCCATCCTGTGGATAGCACTGGAGCTGGAAGGGTGGGGTTGGGCTAGGGGAGACGGGCAGCTCCTCCTGGAATGGCTCCAAAATAGAGCTTAGTTCCCCATTCCCCAACCCAACAGTGAATGTCTGTTGGGTCAGGGGTGGTCGCTCTAACTCATGGCGTTTTCTTTGAAGATCCATGAGTTAGAGTGAGGAGCTACACATCTGTCAGTGCCCTACATGTATGGGTACCATAGTAATTTGCCTATATGCAAAATACTACAGGCATGTTTATTTCAAAATCAGTGTTTTCAAATTTGCCCCTAACTTCCATGTGTTCAGGGAGATCTGGGTCTGACAGTAAGGAGGGCGAAGGGCTGCAGGGGGAAGAAGTTGGGGGGCAGAAGGTTAGGTGGTCACCTGACACCCCCAGATTTATTTTCCCTGGTGTACCAGTGGGACAGGACAAAATCAAGGCAAACCTCCAATAATTAGATTTTATACCTGGAAAGTATGAGAAATCTATACATTTCCCATGTACAGACTCTAATTATTGGGGGTAGGGGGTTGTCTTATATTGAGGGTCATCTTATATTCAAGTAAATATGGTAATTCTATTAGAAAATAATATAGTCAAGGGTATTTCTTCTCCATTCTATTCTTGTGCATCTTCACTGCATCAGTGGAGTAGCACCTTTAGGTTTTGAATTATTTAACACATTAAAACAGACTCCTAGGTTTATTACAAAATGCACAGAAGACTAATTTAACCGATTTCTGCTTTCAATATTGATAAGCAGAGAGACTGCCAGAACCAGAACATTGAACTCTGTCTTTAATGAGGGAATTCCATAACTAGATCACCACCTGATGCCAACTTTGCAACTTGGCTATATCTCTATTTCAGGATAACCTGAAACACAAAGCTAAATATCTCTGAATCCAGCAATAGTTCATATTCATATCAGGGTCCTAGTTGGTAACTCAGGCTCATCTCCCCTGCACCGTCATAACATACATTATTTTATGTTTGATAACTGTAAGATAACATGTGCTCTTCTCACCTATAGAATCTGGGAGCTGTTGTAACATGTTAGATGACAAGAGTAGGTCTTCAAGTGCTTCACATCCTGATACGTCCAAGTCAATAGACTCTATCCTGTTTTTTGACATATCCAGGTATACCAGCTGTTTTAACTTCCCTATAGACTTGATAATGCATAGACAGTGTTAGTTGAATACATATTTCACAAGAACTGCTGATGTTAAATAAAAAAAAAATACAGTAACATCACTTGTTTATCTTTCAGTATTTCAACATGTATTTTTAAACAGAAATATTTCATTGATGCAGTAATGTTTTGAAAAGGAAGCTTACTAGCTTCCATATTCAAAACAGTGCAAAATTAAGTCCTAAAGTTTAATACAAAATTGAAAATAGTTAGGCTTTTCCAGACACTGCAACAATTTTGAAGCCTAATAAAACGGTGGTTATCACTTAAAATCTGCTATAATTCTAATCAAGTGGAAAAATCACCTATTGCTTGTTGCATCATGTATCATATTGTTCACATACAAAATACTAATAATCTTTGCTTAAAATTTTGTTTTTCAAAATTCCAAAGGCCCACTGTTTCTTCAACTGGGCATGCTTGTACAATTAATCTATATTTAAGAAAGTTGTTCTTGACTTCACTGAAACCAAGTAAGGGTTTCTAGGACTGAACCTTTATTGTCCAAAGACTATAACATTATGGGTGCTGATTCAAAATATTCATAATTCACCTACTGGATCTTAACTCCAACAATGCACAATCTGCCCAGATACAATATTTTAGCTCTAGCAATATCATCAACGAGCAATTTGGTAAACATATGGAATTCTGTAGCCTTCTGAGCTATATCTAAAACTCTGATTAGGTTTTAAGAGCAGGCTAAATGGAGATTATATAGTTTAAACTTCCAAGAAAGCTATAAGCCATTAAAAAGTCAACTATACTTTTGACAAATCACAGCTCACAAATCTAAATGCAGCATTTAAAGAACTATTTTTGGTGTATTAGAATGGAATTGGCGCTTGGTCTTTAAACAAAAGTTCCCCAAGAAGAAACACAACTGCTGCTTGTGATTCTTCCTAAATTCATTCATATACATCTTGTAAGTGAAAAAGTTTTTAATATATTAGAAATGTTGAAATTTTTGGCAAAGACAAACCCAGAGTCCAGTGACAATACTACTGTAGACAAGTTAATAACAGAGTAACTGTAAGATAGCAGAGCATAGTACCATTAACTTGAACTACCTTGCAATTACACTGCTTTCAAATGATGCTATAATTTATAGCAGTTACTCTGTTTTTCTTGAAAAGTTAAATGAGGAATACAGTATAAACTTCAAGAAACAAATCAAACATCAATGCCTTGTTTTAAGAAGAAACTTCCCTCATGGACTTCTTTCCAAAGAACGTGGAAGGGCCATGTTGATGCCATTTGCTTTTGAAGGTTTACTATGCTAAGATTAACAAAGTCTAACCACTAGGAATGGAAATTTAGGAAGGGGAAACTGAAAACAAATAATTCTAGTGTGATAAAATGATATCCCTGAAAAATAGGATAAAGTGAGGCAGAGACTGCTGGGACCACTTTTATCTAGGAATCTATGCAAGACAGAAATGCTTTTAGAACTTTATTCTGTTAAAAGCTCTTTTCTATTGTTATGTTTTCTTCTGTTCTTGGGGAAAATTGTTCCATTATTTTTCCATTAAAAAAAATTAGTGAAAGCTAAAAGCTGGCATTTTCCAAGGGGTGACTTAGACCTAAAAAGGTTGAGACCATTACTATATGTTCATAGTAAAATGTAACAGAATTTTATGGCTTATTTTTTTGTTTTTAGAAGAGATTAAACAATTCTTTATTGATTAATTTTTAACCAAAACACTGAATAAAATCTGGAAATCCAGCGACTGACTTCAAACTCCGATTTCTTGACTCTGAGGTTTTGTGCACGTGTGCTTTAAAGCCAGCATTCAACAATATTAATATTTCATGTAATTTTTTTCATTGTGAAATCAGCTGGGATCTTATTGGAATAAAAACAACAGAAACAGTTGACACACTGCATTTGCTAAAACTAAATAAGTTATTTGGGAGTCCAATCCTGTGAGCTATTGAGCACATTTAACTTATAGTAACTTTTAGAAGAATTGAGAAAGCTCAGTAGCAGGTGCAGATCATTTTGAGGGACTGGATCTTAACAACACTCATGTGTCTAACCTCTTCTATTCAAGATACACTATAGCCATCCTAAAAAGTCAGCAGGAGTAATAAAGCTCTAATACTTCTGTTACTGATCTCTCCATTGATTTCAGCATTAACACATACTTTAGCTTGACTTTTCTCTAAGTAAACACTTTAAAAAGTGGAAATGGATCTTCAGAGAAAATGTCATCGTTCCACAAGAATATACTTGTCAACACTAGACAAAGACAGTTACAAAGAAAAAGTATCTAGGATGGCAAGTTGTAGCACCATGCAGCATGATGAAATGTCAAGAGTAGAACAAACCTCTCAAGGTCATAATGCAAGTTCACAGAATGAATTCATCAACATGCAATACTTTCTGAATATATTTCTGATGTTAATATGTATCTTTAAAATATTATCTGCAGAAATGGGAAACAAAATCCAAAGGTGTGCCAAACAAAATATTTAACTGTGCAATCTATTTTGAATAACATGGGATCTTTTCCCTAAACAAAGGGATATTGAAAACTGTATTGCTGATGCTAATAATTACCTAAACTAAAAATAAGACAAAGGCACTGAGTTGAGGTAGTAGTAAATGCCTTCATAAGGATGACACTGTTTTTTTTATATTCTCTCTCTGGCCAATGTCACAAACAGATCTGCTATGCATCTATGGATGGGTATCATGACAATCTTTAAAGACTTTTTTCTCTAGATACCTGCTTTTTCCCAAGCAGGCTAGGGGGTAATTCAAAGTATAATCAAGGTACAAATAATTCCCATTGAATTCAATCAGCAAGGAGTTTCAGGCTTCAGCAGACAGACAGTATATATAAGAAGCTGTGGAAGAGCTTCCCTTAGCATACACAAGTAGAAGTTCTGATTGCTGAAAAAAAAAAACCATCTTTCAGGGTGACCCAAAAAGTTTCCCGCACCCCAAAACATCAATTTTGCCAGGGGTGAATTCAGTGGGGCTGTAATGGCACAGTCATACCCTGTCTTTTGGGCCATGCTGCAGAAGCAGCAGCCAGGGACTTATGGTCCACACAGCAGGTAAAAAATCTAACCCCCTCCTGCTCTCAGCACTCCCAACCTTCCCTCTACATTCAGCTGGGGACAGCAGCAGTGGTAGGCAGGTGGGGAAGATGAAAATGGGATGAAATCCCCTCCCATTTTCCTCCTCTCCTGCCCACCACTGCTGCTGTCCCCAACTGACCCAGGAGTGGGGGGATCTTCAAAACCACTCATGTCTCACTCCACCTAGACTGCATGGGAGGATGGGCTCAGACTGGGACATCAACAGCAGGGAGGTTTTTCTTCCATGCCTGGACCTCCCAGGGCATTCTGAGCTAACTTGGGAGCAGGGCAAGGAGGGGGAACCTGACTGATCCCACTGCTGCTGTCCTTGGCCAAACCCAGCTCTCTGTGCAGCAACTCCCCACAGCCTGGCTGAAGCAGGGCAGGAGCAGCAAGGACAGAAGCAGTGGTGGCAGGTCTCCTTGCATACAGAAGTCTACACAGAGAAACTAAGGGGGAAATGGTAGGGCAGTGAAATAGATTCATAGATGTTAGGGTCGGAAGGGACCTCAATAGATCATCGAGTCCGACCCCCTGCATAAGCAGGAAAGAGTGCTGGGTCTAGATGACCCCAGCTAGATACTCATCTAACCTCCTCTTGAAAACCCCCAGGGTAGGGGAGAGCACCACCTCCCTTGGGAGCCCGTTCCAGACCTTGGCCACTCAAACTGTGAAGAAGTTCTTCCTTATGTCCAGTCTAAGGAAAGGAACAATCCACTGAGAATGAAGAAGGAGTGGATCCTGAAAGTGGGGGGAAAGGGATTCTTATCTGCTTCTGGACTTAAAGAGTCCCTTGCTGCTGCTCTCAGTGGGCACTTCTACACAAAAAATGCTTAATGCCCATTGGACTAATTCTACTGCGCATTAGCCCGGCATAAAACTATGCTTATGCACTAATGCGCAGTAGATTAGTCCAATGAGCATTAAGCATCACAAAAAAACTCTATTTGTATTAATGCACAGTACGATGGTTAGCAAATAGTATTTAGAGGTTTGCTTTTGGAAATTGGCTTGTAGGTGAAGAAGATATTGCATTAGAGGAATGGTTTAGAGGAACAACAAGAGTCAATTGATTTCTAAAAGCCTGTTTGTGAAAGTTCTCTTCAAGGCCCACTGTGTTTGAAGCCAGCAGACACACAGGCTGGGAAATTGAAGACATGTATCACACCATTCCATAACATGAACAGTATACCCAGACAGACATAAGTGACTCTGCAGGTCACAGTGAAAACTGCAGACTACTTGGGATTTCTGGTTCTGGTAGATGGACCAAATTAGGAGAAACTGGTAAAATAACCAAATTTGGATGCGTGCGTGTGATGGATTTGTGAAAAAAGGAATACGCTGACAGGACAGAATGTAGATAGTATGATGATCACAGGGAAGCCAATCAACGATGCCCAGAGATGAAGAGTTATCAGAGGGGGAGAAAGAATACAAAAGAACGGATTTCAGAGCAGCAAAGGGTCCCCTGAGAGAGGAAACCAAGGCCTCCATGGACAGAGGTCACACCACCAGCCCATCTCACCCACCCCACCTGGGGTGGGCCTTAGCTACAGCCGACTCAAAGGATGTGCGGGGCCCAGGGCCTGGGGCATATTATCCTGTGTGAGGGGGGAGGAGGGGACACGACCACTGCACAGAGTGGTGGTGCCCTCAGCATGTGCCAATGGCACTGTCCACACGGCCTGTATGCCACTGTCCGCGGGGCCCTACAAAGCACGGGGTCTGGGGCGGTCACCCCAATTTGCCCCCTCCTACCACAAGGATGGCTCTGGCCTTGGCCTTTGGCCTTCAGGTTGCTGACAACTGCCATTCAAAAGAGAACCTCAGGGTGAAGCTAGCATACTAACCAGATGTACCTTTCCTCTGTTACAGCTCTAGGACTGGTAGATATAGAATTGTTTGCCTTACCTGCATTATTCTTATCTGCATTTTTCAGAATCTGAAGCTAGGAATAGATCTAGTGTCTCAAAACTGCATTTCTTGGTGCTGGCCAAAAAAAAAAAAAATCAGCCAGTTCTGTTATGAAGAACTCCCTGCACATGTAGAATTTTTTTAGACCATTTGGCAGATTTGGACTCTTACTAGACAGAAACAAGTATTTTGTCCATCAAAAGGAACAGCATGGAAGTATACTCTAGTACTCCAGATGATACAATGAAAAGATTTTCACCCTGACAAAAAAGATTTATGGTAGGGCTACCCAGTATATCTGCTAATTCTCCATAGCCTATCTGCCACAGAAGTTATTTTCAAAGTAATCTAATCCAAATGCATCAATATCCCTTTCTTTTTATTTTGATGGCATAATACAGTATTTGCTCTGGCATTCAAAAATGCATACAGGGTAAAAAACAACATGACAATTTACAGATGTGTGAACAAGAAATCAGCAAAGTATAACAGAACTAAAAATTCTAAAACAGAGACATACTTTCCCATTTAGATACCATTATTCAGTGAAATAATATTTTAAAATATCATATTCAAATTTGAAAGGACATAAATAATAAATTAAAATAAGCTGTCTCTATGCTGTGGGGAGAGATGTACGTGCACAAAAATACACACCAACCACACACTACAAATATAACTAATTATACCTCAAAAGAGATAATTACATAAAAGAAATTTTCATACCCCAGGCATTATTTGAAGTGAATTACTGTCCATCCACAGTTCCCTTAGATTTTGTATTTGATCTAGAACCTCTGGCTGGGGAAAAATAAACAATATAAACAATATGCTGTTCATTCTGTATTTTTTCTTAAGATGTGTCCCTTCATTCTTGATCATCTACATGAGGAGTTTAGATGTAAGACTGTATTAAGCAATATATACATTTAATTTACATACATTATTGCTCTTTTTTAAAGCTTTTTCAGAAAGCTTTTTAGTAGAAAAGCATGCATGCAAAACTTCAGCAGTCCTAAATTATTAAACAGAATTTCTGAGAAAACATAAACTAAATCAGGATTATAGAGATTTAAGATAGTTGTGTTGACTTGGAAGATTGAATATACATTGGAACACACATTAAAGGTTGGCATAATTCAGGTCTTAACAACACAATTCTTAACAACACTACACAGTACTGAATTACTTGTAGGATTTAGGGCACTGTTACATGATCTAAATCTCCAAAATTCTGTCTGTCTCAATAGCTCAAAGTAGCAAACCACCAAAGGGAAAGTGGAAAGGGACAAGGAAAGCCTCTACCTAAGCCTAAACCGAAGAAAAGTTTCACAATGACAACTTTAAAGGTTTGCTTCTTTCAAGGCTAAAGGACTGTAATGTCAGCAGGTAACAAAGGCAAGATCCTCTCCCAGAATGCATGTCTGCGCCATGTTCAACTCATTAGATAAATAAGCTTGTGAAAACCAGTTTTATTATAAGGCATTAGACAGTCTCACCATTTAGTATTGAGCAATATTATACTTATTAAACTCAAATTGTTTCCATTGGCTGAATGTCTTTATTATAGTTAATAATGGTTGTTGATGCAGGAAATTATGTTGCAATAATTTTTATATGCAAATTCAGAACATTTCTGATTTGCCAAAACTCAAAGTGAAATATTTTAATTCAGGTTATTTCAGACTGAATCAATATATTTACTCTTGTTCAATTGACCAGAAATAGTTCATCCAGAATTAGCCCAACAAAACAATAAATGCCATTTCCCTGACAGGACATCATCTTATGGAAATTATAAACCAGGTCTTTACTCTCTCCTATGGACAAGGCTCCTGGGGAAAAAAAACCAAAACTATATCTTTCTTAAAACGGTAAAGATTCCCTTTTGAGCAACTTACGTGGTATATTATGGGAGACGTAGACTTCAAGGTGCATCATAAAAAGACAGGACTATAGGATGGGGCATAGGCTAGGAAGAAACAGAAACTTTCCTCTTCAAAAGAAAGAGCAGGAAAGGCTTGCTGCAGCGTTATCTGTGTGCCTAGTAAGGAAGGATTTTCCTTCTGACAAACAGCGTCTGTGGTAGGGTAACCCAGGAGGCTTTACTAAAAAGCTGTTCCAGAACCTTCACTTCTCTGATGGCTATAAACTGTCTAACTTTGTGGCTAGTTTCTACCCAAATAGGTAATATTGCTTGTTAGCTTGAACCATCTCTCTCACACAATTATAGGCAGCAATCATATCCTATCTCAGATTTTATTTTGCTAAACTAAACAAGCCACAGTGTTTTAGGGTATATCCACACCCTGTTCCTTACCTTGCCTAGCCAGGCTGCTTCTAATTGCACTCCACCCACCCATGACATGCCACACCTAGAAATGCAGTGAAACAGCTCTAGGGGCATCCCAAGAAGCCACTCTCAAGTACTCATAGTTCTTGATAGCTGCAGTGGGGGTATGCGCTGGTGGGGTTTGTATGTATGAGCAGGAGGACGTAAGTAATATGTGCTCAGGAGTGTCCTTGGTGGAACATAGTGTAAATGAGTTCTTTGCCTCCTCTCATGAGAAAGCCTCTCTACCAGCTTGAATTTATCTTTCTTCTTCTACTTGGGTATCCAGTTTGTACTCTGTTTTAGATGAGATCTCACCAATGCCTTGTATAATGGCAAAAACATTTTTCCATCTCTATGCCTATACCTTGCCTGATATATCCCAGGATAGCATTTGCTTGTTTCACCGCTGTGTGTCATTTGTGGCTTATCATTATTCTGTGATTGACTAAAATCTGAAGGTCTCTCTTCTTCTCTGTTATTTCCAGTTCATAGCAGAAATGTGTGTTATTAGTCCCTACATACCTTTTATCCTATTTAATTTCATCCCACTTCTGCTATCCCAATCATTAGGTCATCTCATTCATCCTGAATGAGATTCTGACTCTGATGATGCCTTCTAACATTGTGCCATCAGTAAAATATTATTAGAATGTATTCACATTCTGTTCCAACATCATTATAGAAAATATTAAGTAAGAGTCATCCCCAGATTGGTTCTTGAATAACTTCAACCCAGTTCTTCCTCTTTCACACCAACCATTGTCATCTCCCCATTACCCAATTCATGTTACAATTTCTGTACTAATTCTCAATGTCTCCTTCATAAATATTTGTTCAGGTGACACTATCACATGGTTTAATGAAGTCTGACAGGTGAGATCTACTGTATTTCTCTGTCTAGAAAAAGTTTCTGTCTCATCAAAGAAAGATATCAGTTTAGCCACTACAGTTTACCTTTGGTAAACTCATGCTAATATTTTATCCAGTTTTCCTTATGCCATGGCTAATTATTCTTTCTTGCAATATTTGTTTTATAGCTTTCCATACCACTGAGGCCAGACACACAGGTCTATATTTTTTGGACCCCTTTTTCCTACTTCTTAAATACAGGTTCCATCTTAGTTATCTTATAGTTAGTGCTTCTAAATTACTACTGGATTTGCAATATCATATACTGTTTTTTTCAAGAATTCTGGGATAGAAGTTATCCAGTTTTCCTGACTTAAGCTCTTTAAGGTGTTTGAGTATTGCTACTACCTTTGATGTGGTAATTTACATTTTTATGTACTTATTACCATTATTCCCATGCTTCACATCATAATCTTTACTGAATACTGAGGAAAAATATTCTGTTATTTTGTAGGCTATACTTAATTACCCTTAATCATGATGCTGGCCTCGGTGCATGTCAGCCTCATTTCTTCTTTCTTCATTTCTCCTTTAATTTATACTTCTAAGACATAGCTTTCTTTGTTGAACTAGACTCTGCTTATTTCAATAAGACACCTTTTTGAGGTGTTTATTCATCCAGTTGGACTCTGAACTACCCTGTCAAGGTTTTCCTTTGTTTAGGATGCATATTTTAGCTAGTTTTGCACTTCTGATGTAAAGAAATTCTAACCACCATTTACATTCACATCCCTGAGTTGTTTAGTTTGCTTTGCTAAAAGTTCTCAACTGTCCTTTCAAAATAGAAAGCCTTAGTTTCTGCCCTGCCTGTTTATCTTTCCATTTAATAGAAACTGAATCAACTTATGACCATTCAGTTGAAGGTTATTTTCTATGACCAGCTATTCCATAACACTTTTACCATCATTCAAAACCTGGTTAAGTGAGGATCCGATGATTAAACCAGTCGGTTATCACACCCAGAGCCCTACCATTATTAGTAGCACTTGAACTGTGGTCTGTAGCTAAGCAAGAAAACGTATTTGCCCATCTGTATCTGGAGACCTTGTGAGCATGTCACTGTGGGTGCTTATTTGCATCATGCACCTGATAGTAGAATTTTGCCGGGACTGTCAGGTCAGTTGGTACATGTGCCCAGTCTTTATGCACTGAACTAACCATACAGAGATCAGTGTGGGACCAACCACAGTTGTGGTTCATTTCTCTACACTACTTGAATCTGAAGTAGTAGGAAAGTAAAACAAGTTCTGAACTGACCATGGGGACAACGCATCTTGAAGAACTCCAGTTACAGAACTGGTAAGTAACTTTACCTTCTTCTTCATGCACTAATTTTTGTCTGCATTCCCACTGTAGGATGCTTCCATGTAGTTTATTATCCAGGATGTGGATACTTAGAATTGTTGTACAACTGAAGGCTGTACTGTCCTGTATTATCTGAAGCAGATGCATATAATACTGCCTAATGCTTAGAGACTGTATGAACAGAGCCCCATGAAGTTACCCTACATATATCAATAATGTGGATATAGTCTAAGCCACATATAGTGGCGTTGTCTGATAATCAGAGGCAAAGATTTTGTAGGGCAATATCATTTATTGGACCAACTGCATAGCTGGGGTACCATTAGAAAAGATTATGAAGTCAAGACATTCTTCATCAGATCATAATTTGATAATCAGAAAATTGCTCAACATTCATGGTGGGTGGTTAATCCTTCTATCCCATCCTAACTGCTGTCAGTGCTATGCTATTAGCAGAGCAGAAACTGACTAACTCCTGTCAATTTCAAGCCCACTATTTAAGTTTCTGAATAACACTGTAATGAGCATTAATGTGGTGCTAAAAGCTGAGAGCAGGATGTTCCTGCATGACTTAGCAAGCAGGCTTAAATTCATTTAATATTGAACTCAATGGGATCTGGGAAATGGCTAGTGCCACTTGTAGGATTTAAATGGTTGCCCATGGGCATCTTAAGTAATTCTACTGTATATCTAGGCTACACGGCATGGCTTTAAAATGCCAGAGTGCTGGGTAGTCCATCAACTCCCCCCACACAGATACCTTTAATGTCATGTAGCTCTAGCATGCCACATGTTCAAATGAAAGTGTAATATAAATCTCGCAGGAACTCACACACTAAAGAGGGCATATACATAGCCTGGGATAAGACACAAGTAGCTTGAGGCAGACCTAAATGCATGGCTCAGCCCTGTGCTCAGACTCTCCAGAAACAGAGCTTAGATGTGGTGCTGGGGCACTCTTGCAGGCCTTCTACAAGCTACAGGTTCATTCCTAAAGTAATTTACACCATATAATTTGAAGGCCTAGGCAAGTGGGTAAAACTTATTTCTTGGTGGCATGTCCAGGATCTCCCAGGAAGCAGTATATGCATACCTAGGGACCCATTCTCAAAAGTGACTGTGGCCAGATTCTCAAAGGTATTTAATCATCTAATTCTGTCAGGACTTTCAGCACTTAGGACCCCCACTACAAGTCAGTGGGATCTAAACTCTTTAGATACTCAGGTTGTTTTGAAAATTTTACTTTAACCAACATGAATTCCATTTTGTGCCAATCACTGCTGTGGGTTTAGAGGTGTAAACGCACAACCTGCTCACAATTAACTGATGAAATCACCAAATTAGTTTACAGCAGGGGTAGGCAAAATACAGCCCATAGTGGACTCCATTTCCCAGCAGCCCTTGCCTGCATTGCTGCAGCCAGTTTCCAGGGAGACCCCAGCAGCAGTGGCGTCATGACAGCAAGGGGCCAGGGTTTCCATGGAGATCAGCCCCTGCAGCACTGGCAGGGCGCATGGCTGGGCAGAGAGCTGCTCTGGGATCTTGTGGCAGTGACAGCATGGTCTAGAGCCAGGGCCTGTGCCACACTGGGCAGGGGCATGCAGATAGTGGATCATGGCTCTGCCCTGGCTCCAGACCATGCTGTCACCACTGCAAGATCCCAGGCCTGGCCATGAAGCAGCTTCCCACCCAGCCATGCTTTCCTTGCCAGCACTTCTGGGGTTGGTCTCCATGGAAACCCTGGCCTCGCACTGTCACAGTGGCACTGCTGCTGGGGTCTCCGTGGAAAGTGGCCACAGCAACTCGGGCAGGAGCTGCTGGGAAGTGCAGTGTGGCCGCTGGCTAGATCCACCATTTTGCCCACCCTTAGTTTACAGGCTGGCAGACCACCAAAAGCTATCAGCTGGTAAAAAAATCCAGTCACTTCCAGCTTTGGCCTGCACTGAAGCAGTATGCTGGAAAGTTAAAGGTCCATCTAGCCCCAGTATCAGTCCTGTTGGTCATGGGAAATATACTATTTTACTAATAAATCTGTACGGATCCTTAATATATTATTTTGAATCAATATTTTAATTCTCCATGCATAAAAATCTTATGCTAAAATACTATGAAAGCTTTTTCTTACCAGTTCAGAGAATTCATTATTGCCTAGGTCAAGCCTCTCCAACTGCATCAGTTTGTGCATTGACCTGTAAAAGACAGGGAAAATACCAGAAGTAAGACCTTTTTTTGGACCAAATCCTGCTTTCAGTTATATCTGGGTAAACTTCAAATTATGCCATCAGCTATACAGTTAGGTAAATGAAAGTGGAATGCTTATTTTTTTAAAGACTTAAGTCATATCAGTCAAAGGTCTTAAAGCAAAGGAAAAAGTTAACAACTGGTACTTTTACTATAAAAATAACCACATGAAGCTAAATTAATTATAGCAAATTAAATGTTGGTATAATTTCATTTATCATTTCATTTTTTCATAAATTTGAGAATTTTCCAAGAAAAAGAAACTTCATTCAAAAGATTTTTTAATAAATAATTTAAAGCTAAATACATTTTTCACAACTCCAATAAATAAGTTATTTAAGGAATATAATCATACAGTGATAAAAACTGCACTTGGTTCTTTACAGGAAAGGTATAAAGATATGATCCCTCTCCTAGTTGTCTCAATGTGCAGTAGAGTTGATGATGTGAAAGACAATTGACCAGAAAATCAGTTAACTGGAAGGTTTTGTATTAACACAATCATCAACCCAGAATTAGGTTTTGCTTGTTGGGGAGACAACTGCACACTGTTTACTAGCACTTTCAGATTTTAATACATGACACAGTACCATATGTTTATTTCTTGTTCCTTTTTAATATTAGCTGTACAGTATAGTACTTTGCTGTACAGTACAGTTTTAGCACTTTATGTTGTAGTGTTTGACTATCCAGAATGATGGTGACACTAATGATTCTGGATAATTGTTGTTCTACTGTAATTGCAGACATGATTCAACGAAACTAAAATTTACTTGTATGCAGAATCAACAGAAAGACTATGTGCTAATTAAATCTCACTCAAATTCATCTAACATAGGATTCAGCTACTTTTTTAGGTTGCAGATCAGAGTGACCCAGTCTGGGTCAGAGCCCTGGGTGGGCAGGTGGGTGCTAGGATCATTCTGCTGCCAATACTTTTTTCTGCAGTGGCACATGGGGAGTGCCTGCAGTTGGAGCATGTCCCTGTGGGAGCATAGGAAAACAGCTGCTGCCAAAGTCCACCACAGCTTCATGTCTGTGGGTTGGATCATGTGGCTCCATTGACCACAGGGTGCCAACCCCTGATCTAAAATAATGTATATATCTGATACCAGCCCTTTATTCACGGGTGATTCAAATACTAGGAGGAAACAGGGAGCGAAAAGATAAAGGATACAATAGTAAGATTATTAGATTATTTGTTTATGGAATGTTTACAGTTTATGCACTACGTAAAAATGCCACGTTCAATCCACTGAGTGGAATTTATGGCTCCATTCTATACTGCAACAGACCGAAAAGGTGCAAACAAGGTAAGAAATGTGTTAAATATATGTTATTATGCCTGATCTACATAAAAGATTCAAAGACTGGGAGATAAATCCTATTTAGACTCAAGTCAATGAGAACTTGCCATTCAGTTCAGTGGAGCTAGAATTTCACCCTAGTATTATTTTAAATAATACAGACACAACAAATTCATCCTAAGTATAACCTGACTGTTAAAGACATTTGAATTGCACCAAAAATGAACAAGGGTAAAGATATTAGATGGTAAGGAAAGGGAGTATTCAAGATGAGATTGTAAGGGCAGAGGTATAATTCAGGGGCACCGACGCAGGAAAATAGATAATCATAGCTTAAGAATAAACATTTTTTTGTCAATGGAGGTTCTGGAAACTCCTGAGTAATTTGTGAACAGCAGCTGTAGAACAAGTGAACACTGTATCCATAAAGCAATTACTGTAAATTCTGAATTGCAAAAGATGCTCTATTATGGTTTACAGAGGCAGCAAGCCTGTAAGCCAGGCCTGTTTAACTCATCATCTCCTTTACATTCATTATGAAAAGTCTATCTTTGAAATTTTCATTTCTTTCAAATTAAAGAGAGGAAATAAGAAACTTCAAACACATCACCAATTACTGTTGATTATATGGATTCCACAGTACAAAAGCAGCTTACATTGAAGATAATTCCACCATTTCTGCACAGAGATATCACTTAATGTTCATAACTCTCAATTGTTTAAACTTAGAGCCCCTTCATATGTGTGGGTAAAGGTGTGATGGGACCTAATGAGTGATCTACATAATCATGCCTCCAGCCATGCCACACATGCAGGGGGAGATCCCATCGTGATTTATTGCCTATGCAGGAGGAGCCTGACCCTGGGCTCCCCATGCACCAGCAAGAAATAAGCTCCTATGTCTGAGAACCTCCTTAGTTGAGGGGCTGCCAGGGTGTCTCACACATACCTAGGGCTGGGGGATCACAACTGCCATGATCCCCCAGCCCTGGAGGTTTCATATATCTCCGGGGACAGCTATGTCCCCCAGTTGCTAGGACTCAGCATCCTTGCTGCTAGGACCCAGAGCTGGCAGTTGCTGGGACTGAGAATGCCCTCAGTTGCAGGACTCCCAGCCCAAACTGGGCACGGTACACTCTTGGGCTAGGGACAAACATTCAAAAGACCTGAGCCTGAATTGATTCAATCTTTGCAGGTTAGTCTAACCTGGCTAGGTTGTATCACTGTGTAACTGCACAGACATCCCAGAAAAGCAGGCACATGCCTGCAGTGGCTCAGGCTAGAAGTCAGTGGTGCTAGAGCAGCCCTCCCTTCCCTTGTACAGAACTGAGCTGGGGGGTCAGGCCCTGGCAGGACACTCTGATTAGCTCAGCAGGGAATGGATAACAGTATTTATCACCCATAACTCAATGTTTATCACCCCATTAAGAAAGCAACAGAGGGACATTACCAGCTACCTGTTGATTCTGCCTACTGATTCAGCACAGATCATAGCCAGCATGCGGTCTGCTAGCTAATACATGGACACCTCTCTGCAAGGCAGAGGGAAGGGGGGAATTCCTGCTTAGCAGGGAGTGGTGAGCAGGAGGGGAGGAGAGCAACCTGAAGTCTTGCCAGAGCTACAACCAGGGAGCAGAGGGGAGGGGTCAGCCCTGCTGTGGAGCAGAGAGCCCACCCAGCCCAGAGAGCATGCCAGGATGCTGGGGGGGGGGAGGCAGGTCTGATTTAACTTAAACCAGCAAGGGGTCTGGGACAGACATTGCATAAACTGGCTTGACCCAAATCAGTTAAATCTGATACTACATTCAACCAGGTTTCTCTCAAACTGGTTTCAGTCATTTTCACACTGGTTTATGTGCAGCGAACATCTGTTCTATTACAGGTTTAAACCAGTTTCTGATCACTTAAGCCAGGTTATGTGTAATGTCTGTCCCTAGTCCTGTGGTTAGGAGCCCCATCATCTGACAGGGCTCCCAGGTTCAGGGAAAAACCTGTTACATGTGCAAATTAAAGCTCAATAGGAACAAGCTACAAAGTTCATATACTTTTTTTAGGTCTCACTTTATAGCTAGTTGGAGACTTTTATGGCATGATAACTACACTTTACATGTGTAGCTGGTCTCAAGGTAACTGCACAATTAACCATTTAATTGCACGAGACCTGTAAAGTGTAGAGGGGGCCTAAGGGTAACAATTTAGAGCTTGATGTAATGTTCACTTCCGTCATTTGTAGTCTACCTGTTGACTTCAACAGGCTTTCAATCAAACCAATACATTTGTCCAAATGAAGAAGAGATAAAACATAAGTAAGAACCAATGGTATGCATGCTGCAAATTATGATTATGTTAGCTTTGTTATGCATTATTTATTTCTCTCTTAAGGACTTTCCTGGTAGTCTGAACACAACGTTAGAAGTTCTAACTGAAACATCAGAAAGTAAAAGCTATGTTCTTATTTTAAATTTAAATTTAATCCTCGTTTTTATGGTATTTGCCTTTTAAAATTACTAAATGGTTTCCAATCCTATTATAGCCTATATTTTATAATAATACATGTTCTGAGGTTATGAAATTTAAGATAATGAGGTCCATACATATTGGTAAAGAAGTTTATTTTTGAAAGATAATTTTTTATGTGATCAGATTAGCTGAATTCGCTCTAAAGCCTCCATACCCTTTTTACCCTCCAGAAACAACATACCTTAGAAACAATGACCTGGATTGTGTTTCTTCTTGGACATTAGAAGTTTGGATCAATTATGAAAAAAACTGAAGACACTTGAATTGCTCAGTGAAAATGAGGTAGAAATTGGTACTATGATCAATTTCAGATTATTAATATTGATAATGCTTAACTTGTAGGACTGGCATTTAAAAATATATTTTACTTGAAAACTGAGCACATTGATGTTAAAAAGAGGGAGACAAATATAGAACTCAACAAAAACTTTGTTTTTGTTTTTTTAAACACTCACTGCACAGAGTAGATCTGTACTTTCAGCAGATATTTGCTACTCCAACAGTGGAAAGCAAAGACATAATTATTGATGAATTCTTGCAAAGCTCTGTTGCATCAAAGGTATCCAGGTTGTAGCCGTATGGATACCTGACACATGAAAGATATCAAATTTTAGCTGATTTTTTTAATGTAATATTAATAATTTTATAATGAGGAAGCAAGTTTGACCACCTGAAACCTGAGACCCTGCTCCTGCCTTTGTTCAAGGTAATTTGCATTATCACAGAGCCTCGTCATCACAGAGCTCAGAGACACCTTACCACATAAGAAATTTCTGCCCAAAAGGGAATTCCATCTTTTTCTCCTCTGTCAATTATGAAACACCATAACCAGAAGGAAAAACATCCTGCTTACCACCAAACAACTTTGAGGTAGACAGACGATTCCAACTTCTCTGAGTCTAATCTGCATATAAAATGAACTGTTCCAAACACAACTTGGACTCTCCTTTGAAATATGAGCTTCAACTTTCTTATGAAATATGAACTTTCATTTCTACCCAGGAGAACTTTTACAATCTTTTCTTCTATGCCTGAAGAAAGGTGTTTGTGCCCAAAAACTTGCAATTAAAGAATTTTTTTTTGCAAAAATCTAGTTGGTCTAATAAAAGATATCACGTCTACTGTGATTCCTGCAGCATCAATGGCATTCTGAACCCGTGAGTAAAATATTTATTTCTATCTTGCACAAGGTATGTACAATTATTTCTCAAGTTCTAATCATCGTATAGTACTTGATCCATCTATGCCTATTAAGCCTGAAGAAAAAACATTGGTATTCCCATGCACTTATGGAAAAGACTTCTGATAACCTCTCCTAAACTAGAGATATAAGAGATTTGGCTGAATTAAAATATTTGTAAAATGTTAAATGTCATTAGAAATGGAGAAAGATCCTAGTCTTAATGTTTCAACTGAGTAAAGTCAAGCAGCTTCATCTCCCTGAGACTACAAGAATCCTGAATTGTAACTCAGACTCAATTCTTGCCCATTAAAATGGTAAATAATTTGTTTTAAAATAAAAATGTATTTCCATCCCACACAAATCTAATTTTATCTTACTGATCATTATTGTAAATATTATTACACACAATTACTGAGTCAAAAAAAGAATTTGTATGCACTAAGAATTATATTTAGGCCCCAGGCTATATTTAGAAAACCTCTCTCAGGGTTGTGCCTTAAAGGTCAATCCACCTAAAAGAATGAATTCCAAACTATAAATGTCCTCTAATATTTTGGGGCTTTGATTCCAACTCAGCTCCTCACAATTTAAATGCCACTATCCCTATGTGTCCTTTGCAGGTCGAAAGCAATGACTTTTCTTCACTTTTTATTTCTCTCTCAGTATCCAGCATATCAAAATATATGAATGACTTGTCTCACATGTCTCATTCTATAAATAGCTGAAAACTAGCTGAAAAACTAGCTGAAAAATTCAATCTGTTTCAGAATTAAAGAGACATAGAGACAGATTAGGGCAAAGTGTGTATGTAAATCATAATGGAATTGTTAAACACATTCTAGGAAAAAACACACATCTCAACTTTCTTAATCTTCCCAAAGTATCAAAAAAATTTGGGTCAGTCAACAAGAGTGAGATTTAGATCTAAATTTCTGGATTATAGTTTCATAGATTTCATAGACATTAGGGCTGGAAGGGACCTCGGAAGATCATCGAGTCCAGCCCCCCGCCCAAAGGGCAGGACGTCAGCTGGGGTCATAGGATCCCAGAAAGATAAGCATTCAGTTTCATCTTGAAGGTGTTCAATGAAGGCGCTTGAACAACCTCCGGCGGCAGGCTGTTCCAGACCTTGGGGGCTCGGACAGTAAAGAAATTCTTCCTTATGTCCAGCCTGAAACGATCTTGTAGTAGTTTGTGACCATTCGTCCTCGTCATCCCTTGGGGCGCTCTGGTGAACAAACGTTCCCCTAGATACTGGTGGTCACCCCTGATAAACTTGTAGGTGGCCATCAGATCACCCCTGAGCCTGCGCTTTTCCAGGCTAAAGAGCCCCAGGGCTCTCAGCCTGTCATCGTAGGGTCTGTTTCCCTGACCTCTGATCATGCGCGTGGCTCTTCTCTGGACTCTCTCAAGCTTCTCCACATCCTTTTTGAATTGTGGAGCCCAAAACTGGACGCAATACTCCAGCTGCGGCCTCACTAAGGCCGAGTACAGGGGGAGAATGACGTCCCGGGATTTGCTTGAGAAGCATCTATGGATGCATAGTTCTATGGTTTTAGCTTCAAACAACATCTAATTATTTTTACTTCTATGAAGGAATACCAGAAAATTGCTACCTGACAAAGTAAATGTAGAAATATGTAAAATGATCAAAATATACAAATCAAATTGGTGTAATGTTCAAGTAGAGTTGAATTCTAACCCTGCATAAAACACTACTTGTAGGTATTATTTGCATTAAATACAACATTTAAGTGAAGTCATAATTGTTTCCCATTGCCTTCATATTTGATCCTAAAGAGTGCTATTAGAGACTATTTGTAAATTTCAGTGCATAATGCATAAGTTTTTTCAAGGTCAGTAGCAACTATGTAACAAAGCTTTAACAACTAATAAGATTTATCCTTGGGGATATTTTCAGAATCATGAGGCTATGGACAGGCATTACATTTCTAGCAAAAAATCTATTATTTTAGCACTGCAAAAATCAAGTGTACAGGCTTTTAAGAGGTTTTTCATAGAAAAAACATACCCTTTCCACAAAGAAACATTAGTTCTTTACAACAGCAACTTCTTGGCAGAATGATTATTTCCAGTGCCACATGTAACACCTGTCCAGTTACATGGAATACCACAGGGCACACCTTCCTCCTCTAGCATCCCAGGAGGCTATGCTCCTCACTTTCTCCCTCACAGCTTCAGGAAGCTTGTCTGGCATCTCAAACTCTACAGATTGTCATGTGGTTGCATTGCTCAGCCTGGTCTTTCTTTATGCACAAGATAAAGGCCTTCCTGTCCAAGCAACCATCTCCCAGGCTATCTTACCTTGACAAAAAATATCTATTTCTGTTGCATCAGTATCCCTGGCCATTTGCAGATGATGCTTTTTAGTGGGTTTAAAGCGGGTTAAATGCCTTTTGCACCATCTTAATGGCATTGCTGTTTGCACATTTGGCAGCGTATTGTGCATTAATTCCAGCTACTGTAGCACATTCAACGGCGTAATGCACCATAAATGACTTTGGGGTGCAGCAAATGACTTCGGGGCACTGCAAAGTAAAACACCTCTGAGGAGTTTTACTTTCCTACCCTACAGCTGTGGAGGAAAGCACCAGGCTCCGTGCGACTCAGGGCCTGTGCAGGCAGCCCGGGAAGGCAGGTTCCACAGAAGGAAAAATAAATAAATAAATAAAAATCAGCAAGCCTGATCTTTCCCACCCCCCAGAGCCTGTCTGCGTGCATGAGCTGCGTGGAGGTCTGGTGCTTCCTGCCGCGGCTGCAGTGCCCCCCAGGACCACCTCAGCCAGGTGCCTGCAGGCAGGTGCCACCTGGGGCAGGGGGGCACTGCTGCCACAGAGGGAAGCACCAGCCCCACCCTGCAGCTCAGGGACCACTCTGCCCACTGGCAGCTCGTTTTCCCCTTCCTGCCACTGGAGAGGCAGGTAAGGATCGGGCTCTGACATGGGCGTACACGACACGGGGGTTTACTTAGCCCTAAATTGAAGTGGTGTTTTAAAAAAAACACTGCTTCAGTTTAGAGAGAATTAAGCCTCCCTGTCATCTACAAATCCCCTCTGGTATTTGTAAGCCAGGCTGGAAGAAAGGCATGAAGTAGGGGCCTGTTTCTGCTCAGTTTTGATCTGGGGACACTAATGAGGCAAACACAGTAGCTGTTACACTATAGAAACTGAATGTACCAAAACAAATCGGGTCACTAGTCAAGATTTCAAGGGTTGAGCTTGTGTTTGGGTTCTTCCAAAGTTGGTTCTCAACTTCTACAAATGGCAAATGCTATGGATGGGGAGAAGGGGAGACTCCTCAATGCCTCTCCTGAAGTCAATATCAGAGCTTGGCAGGGCAGCAGCACGACCAGGAGGTATGTGTGGGTACTTGGTACAGAGATTGGTAGTTGTAATTCATAAAGGCCATGCCCCTGCAGGGAGTCCCTGCAGGAAATGAGCTCCTGAAGTGAAGCCATCAGCAGAACCCTTTGCCCTCTGCAAATAACCTCGTGTTAGTTGACAAGGTGGGTAAATAATAGTGCCAGGACCCACCAAATGGCCAGGGATATCTCAAGCTACCATGGAGTTGCCTATACTGAACGGGATGGTGAACTGGAGACTGGGTGGTCAAGGCTTTCGTCATATCCACAAGGCCATACATGAACCAGCCTGCACGGAAGGTGAAAAATCTATCCAGAAAAAGCAAGTGGTAGCAGGTTTTGACTCTGTGCTGGCAAGAGTATGGCATATAATAGGCCTGCCTCACTGGACTTAAGGAAAATCCAGATCATCTCTGCATTCATTTCCCAGAGCCCCTCTTTCGAGATTACTTTACCAAATTGGTTTCCTTTGTTTGTCAAAAATTGTCCTTTGGAAATAATAATAACAATATAAAACTTAAGTATAGATCTACTTTGTTAGTCTCCCCATTTATTTGAAAGTGAATCAACTCATGACTAAGGTTATCTTCCTCATAACTGTCCCAAACCAAGTCAAAATAGAGTCATCTGGACCAGAAGCCACAGTGAGTGGAGAGCAGGGATGCAGCAGGGTTGGAAGTAAAATTAACGAGTCTCTTGGCCAGTGTAAACTGTAAACAGGTGTACAGTGGCTCTGCAATCCTAGCATGATGGGGCGGGGGGAGTTTTTGGTGGGTATGGTACACGAGGCAACCAGCCAATTGGTGCTTTCCTTGGCATTTAGTGATCCTCAGGAACCTCCACAGACAAGGGTCCATGCAGAGCATGATGGGATCTCTATACACCAGCCCCTGGGCTATGGAATGCCAGTAATACAGATTCTCACCCTGCTCTGTGGTGCATGATTGGCCATTTCGTGGTGCATTTCTCACCAAGTGTTCATAGTGTTGCAAACTTCCTGGAAATAGCAGGGTTTATTACATGTAAATTACAACTTCAAATGAATGTCTGTTCATACCCTTAAATGTATAAACCCTGCTAATAATAACGGATATGTCCAGTCTTATCTGCCATGTAGGAAACATTATGGATGGCCATATTAGAAATGATAAAAGTCGTAATGGATAATGCTCTATCCTGTATAGCAGCTTCTGGCTGCTCATGGTGTAAGAAATGAAGCCAGTCATGAAAGTGACTTTATGACTATTCCATTACCATTTAAAATATGGAAATTGACTTCATAATTAAAGCCGGTTAAAAATATTGTTAGATGTTTATTAAAACTACCTCATCTTTAAGTTCTTCTAAAATGGGAATTCTAATCAATTTCTCAAAAAGTGTTTTATAAATGTCATTGTCCTTTTCACTCTCTAGTACAACTTCAAGCATCAAATGTGAGGTTCATAAATGTGAGGGGGACAGAAGTGAACATTTTCATACTGCTCTGCCTGAAGACAGATGCATGTTTCTGTAATATACAAGAAAGGCAAGGATTTCTTAAGGTGTTATCTTTTATTGGACCAATTGTATAGTTTGGATAGAGTTAAACAAGCTTTCAAATGCAAGGCATTCTTCATCAGGTCTGTCAGACCTGACAAAGAATGTGTCGCATTGAAAAGCTGATCTATTTCTATCCCAGCTATGTAGTTGGTGCAATAAAAAATATCCTAAGACACCGTTGCCTCCTGCATAATTCCTGGATTATCATAGCTAGAACATCATTATAGCACTATCTGTAATATAGAGTAATTAATGTTTTATGAAGGGATGTTCAAGGGTCTCTCTAACTTCTCAAATAAATACTGCAGCACTGAACCAAATTAACATGTCCTCTTGGAACCACTGGCTTAATATCTTTCATACCAGGCTTATGAATCTTCACATAGCATTTATATAAAAATTTCTATCATTTTTAAATGTAGAAAAGTTAATATGGTAATGCAATCAATATAAGACTATTTACACAATGTCGCTGCAGGGCAAAATGTATAGGGCAAATCCTGCAGTCTTTGGAAGTTTGTGTCACTTGGATTTTTATGGATGCAAGGACTGTAGAACTTGTTCTTACATTAATAGATTTACTTCATTGAGTTCTCTATTACAACATTTGCCTTGATGTCTACACTTCCCAAGTAATTTCCTCCTCCCTTTTTTCCTACTCTTTTTCCATTCCTCCATATTCACATGATCTAAGCTCCTTGCCCAGTCTCTGCAATCAACAAATAGACTACTCCAACTGATCACCAGGCATTTTGGATGTGCTTATCACAGTACTGCTCACATTGTCAGCCCTCTGTCTTTCCAGAAATGGCATTCTTCTTAAATCTCAAAACCACCTAATATTTTCCCTCTTCTCTCCTTTATCTATTCAGAAACTCTTCTATGGCCAGTATAACTTTTCACATCTATAACTCTTTAAACACCATGCTCCCCTACCTATTGTCCTTAAACTTCTCTTTTTCCTTTCATATAGTTGTTTCATTTCCAATACACTTTGCAAATTACCTGGTCAGTGCTTACAGATGCTCTATGACATAAAATTAAGTGAGGTTTTACACGTTTGCCAAAATTGGTGTCGGTAGCCAACCCATCCAAGAGGATACCATTGTAATGCCTTCAACTTGTTAACTTCAGGTGAAACAAGCCAGGATTAGAATTGCTGTACTGTAGACACAGGGCAAAGAAAAGGGTTTTGTTTGATCATGGTCCCTAAAAATGCATTTTGTAACCTCCCTGGACATCCCATTGCTGACCTCAGAGTAGCTGTTCTTAAAGGCCAAAAACATAAAAACTTCTGAATGAAAAATTGTGGAACAAGAAATCATTCACAGAATGGGCTCTCAGCAGAGACTCTAGATTCTTACCCATTACCCTGGATGAGATTTTATAACCCTTATGTCCCTCAGTAGGTTAACTACATTGTTTATCCCTTTTGATCTCTTCAACTCTGGATATAGACAGAAGAGCAGCTCCCCACTGTAACTCATAGTACTTTGCTGGAAGTGCTATGAGTTACAATTCCCCAGATCGAACTGAAGTTCACTGTTGGGTTTGGAGGGTTGGGGAATCCAGCTGCTGGCTGTGAGCCTGCAGTTGGTCTCCCCTAGCAATGTCCCTCCTCCCCCACCCCTCCCTCTATGCCCTGGTGCTGCTTTCAGAATGGGAAAGGACAGAAGGAGTGAAGGGAGCTCAATTTAGGGGTTCCCTAAACTGGAGGGGTTCCTCCAGCTGGTGCTGGAGGCTGGGATGGGTGGACTGGAGCCCCTCACCTTAGGAGAGCTCCAATCTACCCATCCCACCCTCCAATGTCAGCTGGAAAAAACCCATACCAAACTCCTTCCACCCCCTCTGCACCTTTCAACCCACTTTTGCCTCTCTTAGCAGTGCACTATCCTTTCCCTGTCCTTTGTACTCAAAAGACTTTGCTCCTTTCTATTTAGTACTCCTCCCTATGAAAGCTCATGCCTCTCTGAAGGAGTTATTCTATAAGCTGTCGTCCTGCCCTGACTCTTAGCTGTCTTAAAATTCTCTCTCTGATATATCTAAATTGCTTTAAACTTATCTAACTGTCCAAGTTTAAACTCGTACTGTAACCATGTTTAAGCAGCATAGTTTAATTCACAATCCAGTAGTTAGATATGCTGGTGCAAGCTTTCAACACTGTAAACACTTAACATCTAAGGACGGCCTTATTAAGATGAGGATGTCCATTAAAACCAGTGGAACTGAGAGTAATGCAAACTACCCCAATATCAAGTGTTTGCAAAATTGACCTTACAGTTTTTCAACAAAGATAGCATTTAATATTCTAGCCTTTTGCCAACAGCCCTTTTAAAAATGGAAGCTTCTTGCATAGAGCCCATGAAAAATATTCAATACCTATGCAGATTAACAGCCCCTTCAACAGTCAGATATAGGGTGTGAATTAAGAGGGGAACCAGGGGGGCTAAGCCCCCCCACCCCTGCATAAGAGATGAGAGCTCCCCTGTAAGATTTGAAAATCATATCCTGGGGGGGGTCTCCAATGGTACTGCTCCTTTACTTAGGAGGACTTGTTAATCAATGAACCGGTTTAATTTTTTTTGCAGACCCCACCCTAGGAGTCAAAGTGTAATTCTAACCATGGTCAGATAAAAGCTATTAGAACTGAACACTGGCACAGTGAAAGTACCTTTCATTATTATAAAAATCCCCTGTGCATCTTTCATTCTTCAGTATCATACAATGGCTTTTATTTCCCAAGAGACTAGTATTCCAAGAACACATTTAGTTACAGTTGCAAGTAATATTATGCCCTTGTTTGCAATTTTTCAGTAATATTATACATGCACACATATTATTTAGCACACAGCCTTCACATGTGAAAACAGAAAAACTAGATTTACACATTACCACTTGATACTTGAGATTATATTACTTTTTTTTTTTTTTTAAGCAGAGGGACTTCCCTTAACTTTTAATATTTGGTGTTTAACGTATTACAAAACATCAATTTTATGCACCTGTGCTTGTGTTAAAAAAATGTTCCAGGGGAGTGCTCATATCATAGAAAAAAAAGATCTGGTAGTTTGGCATTAGCAACTGAATAGCAAACTTTTATATATTTTTTAAATTTATGTTTCAATATTGAAACTCTTCTAAATAAGATATTAACATACATCTTTAAAGGCACTGACAATAACAGAGTCAAGATTTTCTTCCTAATTAAAAATTATACAAAATAAAACCCATGTTTATTACAAATTATTTTTCTTGTAGAAAAAAAAAAAGACTTCATGAAGCTTTAATTTGTTTTCTAGTACTTTAACTTCATTATAACATTTCTGGAAAAAGTAGCTAGAAATATAATGTTTAAGCAACATTTTGAATAATCTATAAGCATAGTTAAGTAAGTAGCTTGAAAAATTATAGCATTTTTACAGAAGTGACATGATGTAATTTTTAATTTCATTGTATTCACTGCAATAATATTGTTAACCCTGTGGTATTTACAAGTTTTTTTTCATATATTTATTATATTTCCCTTAAGAGGAGTTAAGCAAATATCTAACGTGGTTTCACTACATCAAAGATGGCATTAAAAAGATGGGATCACACCTAATCCCCAATTTCATATCCATTGCTCAGATGATGTCGTGTACAATTATTGTGCTTTAAACTAGTAGCCATACACAGATTAAAGATAGTATTTTTCCATTCATACATATAAGATTTACGTAAGAGGACCTAACCTTGAGCTACTGAAGTCAATAAGAGTTTTGCAACTGACTGATAGATGCAGGATCAGTAACACCACTTCTGTGCATATTAGTGGAGAAACAGATTTCAGTAAAACTGAAACTCTGTGAAAACTTAATTACTTACTCAGACCCTCTTTTTTAACAATTGATGAAATATCAGCAATTACTACACTGGTATCAACAGTATTCACATTTCATAGACATGTATGATTCAAGTGGCAATGATATAAAATATAGATTTTTTTCCACAGTCATAAGTAATTGCTTATGTAGGTATCTCTTCATACTTATAATGTTAATGTTGATGGTCTTCCTTAGATTGTAAGTAGTTACTGAAGTGAAAACATTTTAACAAACAAAAAAGCTGATGCAGATTTACATTCTATGAAAAATACACAACATAAGTTTCTATATGAATTAGAGTAATGAAAGCACTTTGAAAATGGCTTTACTAGCAAAATCCTGGTCCTGTGCTATTCCCATGTATTAAAAAAAAAGATGATTGTGCCGAAAATTATTTGGCCCCTAAAGAACACTAACTTCTCAGCCAATTCAAGTTTTCACCCGCAAAAGCATCTTTTTTAAAACAACAATATCTATAAATATAGTAAAATCACGAATAAGAATAATCAGTGACAACTCGCATTTATTCGATAATAAATACAATTAACTGCCATGCAACTAATGCATACCTGCTATATGTTAGCATTTGATGTCATTAGAATGTAGGAAATTAGGTTACTGTTACACACTGTTTTCCTGTCCGGCATGACACTAATGAAATTTTTATGTTAGTTTATGATAGATGGGGGCTATTATTGCTTGGGGAAACGAAAAGCAACTAAAAGCAAAAAAGCAGAAATGCTGCCTTTCTTGCTAGAACTCCATTGTATTACTTCGAAATAGTACAGGAGTTTTTTCCTACCTCCTTTGCAGGAAAGTCACTTTGATATTAAATGTGTTAATGATGCTCTCATTTCTTTAGCTCCAAGAATTTCAACTTCCTGTGTAAATTCATAATTCTTTCATGAAACAGTTTGGAATGACTGTAACTTTGCTGTAGAATTAATTACTCAAACAGCTTTAGAATTTCCTCTATTGCAGAACAGATAACTAGATCTAACTGATGTTTTATTATGTATATCATAAACACGTAACACAGACCAATTTATTAATATTCCAACCAATAAACTACAATATCAGCTCTAAATGAGTCCAAAAACATTTCTACAGTAAAATATGGTATATGTAAGGTATTAAGTCAAGCATGGTATGTGTAAATTAATGTGTTGTTATATCATTGAATATATATATGATGTGGATTTCACAGATAATCCAATATGTTTAATTAAAAATTATTCATCCCAGATGAAAAACATTGTTATATACCCATACATGTACCTAACACAAAAAGTGATACTATGATACCCATTTTAATTTTAGGTAGATCTTCTCCTTAGGAATTTGTATTCTGCAATACCAATCAAAGAGGATGAAATTCATGTCATCAGAGACAATGAATACATGACTGAAGTTATTGATTTGTCTCTGACAAATTTAAAGAGCTCCCCAAATTCACATACTTGTTTTTTTTGTCACACTCCTTAGATATTAGTATCATATAGGCCCCAATAGTCCTCTAATTGAGCGCTATTAAAATATTATTTCTTAGGTGTACACAATCTACAAGGCATAAGAGTTGCTTTGGTTGCATGGCAATTAGCAAAATTAATATGCAAAATGGCCAAGTGTGCAACATGTTGCTCAGCTTTAGCAAACCACATAACTGAGGAACGGTTCAATATGAAAAAGGTATTTCCCCCTTTAATCATATAGGAAAACTATGCAACATTTAACAGAGAGCAAACAATTTGCACAATATTCAGCAATAAAGAGGCAGCTTCCATCAGCATGTAGTATACCAAAACTGTCTGCTTTCATAGTATAGTGTGGGAGAACTACCTCAACACAGTCTACTCGTGCTGATGCTCCTGATGCTGCCATTTCTGGTGCCCGAATAGCTGCTGACTCCACATCCTCTGCTGTTCGTGCCAGTGTACACTCTCAGGCGATGGGGCAAGGGGCACACTCAGGATCTTCACATGCTAAGATGAGAAAAATCAATTTCAATGCCCAAAAGATGGAACTGCTGGTGCAGAAGGTGACTAAACACTACCAGCTGATCTATGGCACTGGAGTCTTGAGAGATCTAATCTAATGCAAATAAAGGGGTTTAAAAACAAGATTTTGTTTTTCCTTGAGTACCACAGGAGGCAAAAATTTCTACATACAGCAAATGAGTTATTCTTTTTGTATCAGAAAGACCAAAAATGTGTGAATACTTGAAGTCAAGGAGAAAAAAGTGTGTGTATGTAATATGGCAGAATTTCAAGAACACATTGCCCTACTATGCAGAATATGTATTGGTAAATAATTAACTGTTAATTGTAGAAAGAGACCAGAGCTCTAAAACTAAGATCTTAGTTTGGATCCGTATGTTAAACCTTCCTTATTTAGGAACTGTCAAACTTGAGATTTTTCCATTAATCCATTACATAGGAGGCCCAAAGTGCATAATTTTGACCTGTTTGCTATTGAATTTCTTCCTCTACAGTTTCCAAATTTGTTATGGATGGAAATTGGATGTGGAATTTCAGTTCAAGTTCATCTCTGTTTGAACGGTTATACAAGCAGAGCATGGAATAAATCTTCATTATAGTACTCAAAGTTTCCTAACATATATAGTATTTCTCTCCACCTTCTATACTGTTTTTATAAAATCTCCCTTTTTTCTTCTTTACACATTCCTTCCTGGACTTCCTCCTACATAATGTGTATTCATGGCAAAAAATCAAGCTTGGAAAATACACTGAAAACTACTGTTTCTGCTATAAATTCCATGAAAAGCAGCCTTACTTCAAGCACAAGCCTTCATAGACAGAGCCTCACACGACTATCTACTTAGATACACACTCTGGCTATTTGTCATCACCTTCTACGAATATCCCATGCAGCAGAGCAGGGGCTACTCTCTAGCAGATACTACACTGAACAGAAATAGATATAATTTTTAAATCCCATCTGGGGGTCCATGTACTTTGCTTAGTCTACAAGGTGCAAATCCGCCCTGGCTTCTAACAAACAGCCTCTCAAGTATACATATTAAAAAGCTAACCCTTCCATTTACAAACATTTCTGCATAGGCTAACTCCTCATTTTTTAGCCTTGGGTCAGCAACTGGCAAAAAATATGAGATCACAGACCAGAATAGATCAGCTCCATTGTGGAAAGGAGAAGCGTGCTCTCCCAGCAATATTCTCCTGTGTACCTGACTGTTTTGTGGAAACAGTAACGTAGGGTTGAAAACTGCTTCAGTGAATACAACACAAGAATGTGCAATTGGCATTATCTTTTAACAATTCTTATAAAGTGTAAGATTAGGCTAGGAGTGGGAAACAGAATTGTTACTCTTTAAAAAAACCACAAAACTTTATTTTTGTAAGATTATGCAGTCATGAGTAAAAATGTCAGGATAAAATTAATTTAAAAAATCTCATCAAGTCATACTAAATAAAGCAATGAAACAAATTATTATATGTAACTTGACCCTGAAATTAAAACAGAATGTAATGTCATGGTTATGGTTTCCACTTCTAAAACAAAAACCTATCTTTTCTGCAGCAGCCAGTTAATACAGTTTGTGCACCTGAACTCAATTACATGATGCAACTGAAAATGAGAAAAGGTAGTACAATTGTATTGGCAGGTTCTTATGGAATGTAATTTTTCATCAGAAACCATCCTGAATCAATTAATCATGCTATAAGTCATGTTTAATTATCCAACTCTGCAACATTCAAAAGTCACCAATCATATGCTTCAGTTAATAAATATTACCTATTAAGTTTACAACTGTTGAACTACTGCATTTTAACTTAGATTAAATAAATAAACCTTACATCTTTCTGAATTAGTGACGAACTGAAAATTGGAAGGGCTTAAATAGCAAAACATAAACACATTTGTTTTGATATAATTGTATACCCTGAACAAATCTTGAGGCCTGGTTTTACCTGCTCTGCATTGCTGGGCAGGTTCTACTTCCATGAAAGTTCCCCCTGTACTGGGTAAATATTGGGTGGCAGAGAGCCATAATAATGACTTTGTTTTCTTCCATCCTAGGGCTACGTGTAGGAAGCATGTGCAAGGTAGAGGACACAATCAGAGGACCAAATGTGCTGATGGTCTCTAGTTGCCCAATTGACTCTATGGGGCTATGGGCACTAAGAAAGAATAAGTAAAGTATGAGGATAGTTAACAGCTCTTTAGTCCTCTCATCCTCTGATCTTGTGCCAAGCATAGCTTGACAGACTCAGTTGATAGGGCCCATAATATAAACATTAGAGTTTAGCTAATAAATGCTATTTATCTGAAGTGAACTCCATCACTGCTCTATACATTTATTCAAAATATTTTAGGAAAATATTAATATACAAGTACCTATTTTAGGAAAATATTAATATGCAAGTGCATGACACAGGGAAAATTGACATTTTAAACAGTGCCCGACTGAAAACTTGCACATGAATATTATATTACCAGTGTAGTGTTATGTATTTCTGAATATATATATGGTAATGTTATATTGCTTGGTTATACTTAGTGTCATTAACAACAAAATGATATAGAATACAATCATTTTACTATTCATTTTAGATTATGGTTTTCTTCCTCAGTATACCCTACATTCCTTTACTCTTATAAGCTAGATGGTCAATAAGGCTATGTCAAAAAGCCCAAGGCTGAATTGATTTAATCTTCACAGGTTAGTGTAAACTGCATAGATTGAACTGATAAACAGGTGAACAGACATTCACTTTTGATTCCAGAAATGTAGCCACATGCCTGCAGTGGCTCAGGCCAGAAACTAGGGGCAGTACAGCACACCTCCCTGCTCAGCTGGAGCAGACAGCTTGGGCCAAAGCTACCCTGCCCACCCTGTAGAGGGTAGGCTTGCAGGGGAGGTGCAAAGTATCCTGGGATGCTGGAGGACTATGAGTTAACTTGAATCTGGAGGGGATCTGGGACAAAAGTTCAATAAACTGATTACTTTTAACTGAAGGAAGACCACCCTAGATGATGTCCAACTGAAAATAAATATGTAGCTCATTTTATTAGCAAGTTTATACTGATAACTTAAAAGAAAAATCTGGAATAATAATGTATTCTAACTTGCTACAATGAGCTGAACTAACTTATAATCCATCTCTCAGAAGAAGAATATGTTTTTCTGGACCTCTAATTCCATTTCTTTCCTGCAAAGCTTGATTTATTTGACAAGTTCAACTAATATTCATGACTATGATTTTTAAACATCAAAACAAAGATATTAAAGCACACATAATAATAGGCATCCATATATTGCTTCAGTGAAGTTCAAGATGAATATCTCTTGAGGTAAATATGGATATTGGATGCAAGTCAGTCATGGGGACAAGCAACCCTCAAATTCACTGAAACAAGGAGTCTAACCTCAATCTGCACTTGGCAAATGCAACTCTACTGAAATTGGTGAAGTTACAGCTTTTACACTGGGGGTTGTATTTGCCCAAACAAGTTAATATCTCCACTTGGGGTGTGGCTGCAAGAGAAAAGAACCCCCGCATGCAAATGCTCTCCCCTGGGGGATTTCCCCAGCATGTGTCTGCAAGTGCAGAGAGGGGAAACTCCCCATGCCCTGCACTGCTCCCAGGAATGCATGTTTGAGGCTGGGGCCAGGGCTGAAATCTAGGCACGTTGCTGGCAGCAGCTCAAGGCAGAGGCTGCAAATACAGAGGGCAGACCAGTGGGAGTTTTGTCCTGTTGGGAATTGTGCCCTCACCCCCGCCCCACCCCATGACTGCAGACATGCACCAGGGAATTTCTCTAAAGAGGGATTTCCCCAGCATGTGTACCACTGCTGCACCCTGACTTCCCTCACTTACCCAGATGCGTCTCTGGAGATCCCTGGGATGCATCCGGGCAAGCAGGGAAATCAAGGCAGGCTCGCAGGACCTGTTCCTACCCAGGAATTCCCAGGGTATGCAGGACCAGGTCCTTCAGGCCTGCAGAGCCCCTGCCTTGGGTGGGTGGAGAGAACAAGCAGCTTCAGGCTGCCTGTGTTTTTCCACCATAACCAAACAGACGAGGGCTGCAATACAGTATGTTCTGTTGCAGCCACCAATTTGAACATTTATAGCACAACAAAGGGTGGGAATGTGTGTTTGTTTTCACTTTGTACCATAAACCTTTTGGTGACATCTGTTTCCATCCATAAGGGTTGTCTGACTTCCCCAAGATAAGTGGATGACCCAGGATCAGAAAGCATAGCTTGGTTCTTATCCCCAGATATACTTTCTCCCTTTGGACAAAAAAATAGCACCGCTCATACTACACACACTCACTATATAGTGGCTGAACTTGGCAGTTAGCAATGATTACATAACCAAGCTCTGGACAGCATCTGAATACCAGCTTACCAAAACAGAACAAAACTATTTTTTCCATATACTGCAATAAATTGCACAGTGGGTTATGCCAATTCTGTTTAGCAGATGAAGAATTTGTATAGTGTTTATACATTGTAACACTGTAGTACAATCTTACAGGTAAAAAGTAAGCATTACAATACTGCCTGGCATTATTCTGCTTTTGTAATTTTAGCCAAGTTTTATCTTTGTAATGGCAAAAATATTAGAACTGCTTCTCCAGTGTCCTGTCCTTTGTGCAGATATTTATACTTATGTTTTTCTACTTTGGCAGGTTTTTTACATTCACTTTGTACCCTATAAATGACTGCACAAAGAGCAGAGTAATGGAGGATCAGGCATTTGGTTTTTTTCTTATTAGCAGTTGCCTACCAATAACAAGTCTGTGATTTAGCAGTGTACAGCTATAATCCACTCTATTGTCTCTAATGTAGGTATGTGCTTTATAACCTAATGTGTTAGTGTTGCATGGACAGAATCAGAAAAAAAGTCTGTGAGACTTGTTTTTAGAACGCAAGACTAAGAGCTCAATTTTGCAGCCATCAATGTGAGTTTTCCCCACTTACTTCACTGGGAAATAGGAACAAGATACAAATTAACAACTAAATTATTAAGCAAGATAAGAGAGTTCAAAGTGTTATTACTCAAAACCTCGAGGCTAATGGTTAGCAAAATAGAAACATCCTGGAAAAGCAAAGCCAAAGTACTCTACTTTCACTAGCTAGCTGCCTTATATAAAAATAAAAGCCTTTTTGATCCCTATTTGTCTTTTACTATCCTCTCATGACAACCAGAAGTCATGTGAAAATCCAGGAGAATATCCATAGCTAAGTTAGAGACGCATCTTGCAAATGGTGATGGCACAGAATAAAATGAAGAACCTTTTGATACTGGGGGAACATGTACATACTGCCTTTATGCAGACTGGAGTACTATATATATCAGTCATATCATCTGCATGAAACACAAAATGTATCTTTGCAATCTGCATGATGTTTAAATGAATATCAAATAAAATTCAAGAGAACCATAACTCCTTAACAGGCTATAACAATTCTGCCTCTAAAGAAACAGTCATTAAAGAGAAAAGTGTTCTCTGGAGAAAATGAAGGTGTGATTGTTGCATGTACTAGCATAAATGTGCTAACTTAATCTACAGTAACTACAACAGGTAACAATAGCATGAGCTTTAGTGTGTTACCAACTGGAATACACATTCCAGAGACCCTGGGTTTAGAGTCTGGTTTTTAGCACAAGCTAAAGCCTATGACACTGAATCTTCAATGTTATTGATGCCTGTAACAGAATATGCTAGCATAGGTAGGGTAGTTGATGCTTCAATCATACCTTCACTTTCTTGTATAGACATAGCTTAAGACATAAATGTGTATTACAGAAAAGGGACCTGAGGAAGGTGTGTTTTATAACACTTGTCAGGGACTTCAGGGAAAGCATGGCTTTTGATGCTGCCTCAGAAAGAGCAAAGGGATATTACATTTGGAATCACATGGCAGTGGCATTCCAAACCGAACAGAAGAAAGGTAGAAAAGTGTTTTATAACACTTGCTGATGCCCAACAGCTAGCTCTCCCAACTATGCAGTTGGTCCAGTAAAAGGTATTTAAAAAAAAATCCTTCTCCCTACAATATTATACAGAACAAACACATAACAGCTCTGTAGCTTCTACATGACTTCTGGGTACATACAGAAAAATTCTAGCAATGAAACTGAAAAATCAGGATGAAAGATTTTCCAAATGTAATATACTTCTTTCTTTTATTTTGCAACATACAAATGAATAAAATCAGATGAAGGTATCCAATGTTATTAGTATTAAAAAATAAAAGGAAGAGAGACTTTAGTTCCTAATTGGTACAAAATAGCCCCAAATTATAGGCATAATAATGTTCTATGGGCACTAGCGTATTTGGAAGCGCTGGAAGTAAAATAATTGTCCAATAATTTTGAAGGCATTTAAAAGAGACACTCCAAAAAACATTTTTAAAAGACTAAGGGACAGACACTAGAACCATTAAGCTACAGCTTTCTTGCAATGATACCCTTCTTGCAAAGATGACACAGGTAGAGCATTCAAGGTACAATTGTTAGAAAATGTTGAAATTTAAGAGATAATGATAATCTTTGAAGCTGACAGGAACTGAAAAAGAGATTCAAAGTCAGGAACAAAATGATCAGAAAATAGGTTTTGTAGCAGCACTTCAGAGGACCACAGCAGGACTGAAACAGGACATAAAGCTAGTCAATATATGAACTTTAAGCCTGGATAAGACGGGAATGGAGAGAGAAGGCTGTGATTTCAAGGAGGTAAATGAAGACGATAACATGAAATCTGCGCATTATAGTCATGGTGGGGGCGGGGGGGTGGGGGGAGAGAAAGGATAAGAGTGGTCATAAAATGACAGTTTGCAAAGATGGGTGACAGAGAAAATAACAGAAATACTTTTCTGGTTACATGATAGGGACCTGGAATCTTCTATTAAACATGTAAGGATCTTATTCTTACTGAAGAATAGGCAATATTTCTACATTTGATATTCTCCAGGGTTTCAGATGCAGAAGTATAATTTTTAAGATTTATCAGGCTTTGCTGGTCAAATTTTCAAGAGACCTGAATTTTCCAATTACTATTACATTTTGATCTGTAATGTCTAGTTTCCGGTCAGTCACTTATATGAAGAGAACACTGTAGGCACAATAAACCTACTACCTTGCAACCCTGCAGTGTCTCTGCCAGAACCTAGAGGTATATATTCCAGTCCTATAGTCTAGTATAGAACTACAATAAACATATGAAAATATGAGGTACCATGCAAAAGCTTGGTGGGGTCAATCTGTGTGATGAAAGAGAGAGAGGTCACCGCTGTATCATTTTGTACAAAGTAAAAAGGTGATGAATAAAAACGGAAGCAAAGCACAAGTGCATGGCATATAAGAGATAATCCTTGCCTGCAAACTATTTTTATTGTAATCACAACATATAAAAATCAAACACTCACAAATATCTAGGGTATTAATACAATTTTATAAAAATAGTAGTTGATTATATAGGTCACAGCTACATAAAATACAGAGTGCAACTGTGAAATAAATGTTTAGGGTTAAAATTACAACATTGCCACATTTTCTAATATCTGCCAAAAATAAGCATGGCCAAGTATAACAACTTACTCAAAGGTTTGCATATTCTGCAGTCAAGTTTCCAATGTAAAGGTTAACAGAACAGTATTTAATTGTGTATTATAATCTAAGTATTTGAGATTCATAAGTTTTTGCAGGATGATTTTTATATTGCTGATTGTCATTAAAGATCATAAATAAAACCCTTCTAAACAGAGCGACTTTTATAAGGTTGGAGTGAAGTTGAGAGATTTATGAGACGTAACTGCCTTTTTGCCCCAAAGAACCAATCCTCCTGAAATTTTTGTTTTTCAAACTGCCAAGAGTAGACTTCTGGTGGGATTGTAGAGCACTAGAACACGGAGATATTGTTGTATGTGGAATGGGGAAATGGTTGCATCTGAACTATGCTCCACCAGGGCTGTGGCTAGATAGTTAGATGAAAAGAGTTGAGAAAGCTTTTTTTATATGGGTTGGCCCAGAAAAAAGAAGTTATTTCCTTGGGAGAAACCCTAAAATCCATACTCTTTAAAAAAGACAGAACTCATGTTACAATCACTTATGGCAGGAATACATTAACCATAACATCAGGCAGAGGAACTGATTTAACATTGGCAGAGGAAAAAGAATTATTTACTGACTAACCAAAATCTAATGTTGCATGCTGGGATTCAGCAGGCAGCCCACTCCACTATAAATCAGTTTTTCAGTTCAGAGATATTGCCCTCCTCCTCCTCTTTCAGTAACCTACGTTACTATTTTTTTTTTTTTTACTTATTCTATTTCGCTTCTGTATAAAGTAAAATAAAAAGTCTGCTGATTGAAAGTGGCTATATTATGTAGTTAGTGGAGATTTTTTGTGTAAGCATAGGTCTTCCCATTTAGTTTGATTGTCAGGGACTTCAGGGAAAGCATGGCTTTTGATGCTGCCTCAGAATGAGAAAAGGGATGTTACATTTGGAATCGCATGGGGGTGGCATTCCAAACCGAACAGAAGAAAGGTAGAAAAGAAATATCAGAAGGACAAACAAACAGGCTGGCTGGACAAGAGCAAAGACCAAAGGAAAGCAGAAAAGAAATTAGAATAATTAGATACCATAGGCAGAGGTGAAATTGTGCAGTATGATGTTAAAACGAGATTTTCAGCCAGTAAAGTAGTGTAAGGCAGAATGAGAGAGATGGTCATAAGACCAGAGAAGGGAGAAAATATTACTATGCCTATAAGTAGTGTTAAGTCAAATGAATATACAGTTCATAAACTCAGTTTCAGATGTAAAATATACTTAACTATTTCCGCATACCCTATATAACAGTGGTGCTCAACCTTCCAGCCCCATAGGCTGTATGAGTGGCATGGGCCTGGTCCACATGCCAGTATCTGCTGTGGGGCTGCTCCATGAGCCTGATTCAGCATGAGATCAGTGTGTAGAGCTGGTTTGCAGTGCATCAGCCACAGCCCAACCCCACATATGGCAATGTGTCATCCAGACTGTAGGGTCTAGAAATGTTGTGGTGGGGGAGTCCCAAGGGCTGGATGACAGATAGATTTCGTAGACGTTAGGGCTGGAAGGAACCTCGAAGATCATCAAGTCCCCTGCCCCAGGGGCAGGAAGTCAGCTAGGGTCAAAGGATCCCAGCATGCAGGCCAGAAGTTGAGCATGCCTGCTATATAATATCAACAAAGGAGTTAGAGCCAGAAGAACCATCTTTTCTTTGGACAGAAGTACAGATAATTACCTCTGTCAGAATTGAACTTGAAGCTGACAGAAAAAAAGCATCTTTTAAAAATGCAACTGAAGACAACAGAAAGAGCTCTTGATTTTTTGATCTGCTCAGCATGGACTATAGTTATCATCTAGCAAATTCAAGTACAAAGGAAATTTCTTAATATACAAGAGAAGAATGAGAAAGTTAATTAAACTAATAACATGCTGGATAAAGAGATCTAAGCCACAACATTTGGATAGGAGCCGACTTTCCTCAAAGTCTGGAGGTAAACTGACCCATTACAGAAATAGGCCACATTCATATGAGCATGGCCATGCGGTATGTGGTGCTGCAAACACATCTGCGGTGCCACATATGTCACATTCATATATTCTCTGCACTGCAAGGAAGTGCTGACCATGCGTGTGCTGCTCCACTTTTTTTGACCCCTGGATATTCAGGGTCATAAAAACCCATGGAAAAAAAGGTGGAGCAGTGCACACACAGGAAGTGCACAGCGCTCAAAAGTGGAGCTGGGCCACCGGAGCCGTGCTGCAGCTGCTGGCCAGGCTCCATGCGGCAGAATCACTGCTGCTGCATCCCTGGGAGGCCCCCAGGATCCCAGGTAAGGCTGCTGGAGCCAGCCCAGTGCTGGCCCCAGCTTCTTCTGCCAAACCTAGGGTAACTCGCTGCATGCTAAGGTGAGCCGTCACTACTTGTCCCGAGGGAACCAAACATCCACACTCGTATGGATGCAGCCATAGTGTCTACCCACAACGTTCAGATCCAATGACTAATTTCAACATTAAAGAGTGTTCAGATCCTGAGTTTTAGTTGATTGCAATCTATAATAATCAAAAATATCCAAACCAATCTCTAGGGAGGTTCAACTGGCTTAAGGAATTCAGCACAAAATGCTTTACAACTTCAATCAGCCTCACATAAATATTCTCTCCAGTTTCAAACTGCGCTAGAAAGTTTAGGGCTCTGTTAAAGTTCTCTCACCAAACTGAATAGAAATAAAAGACTAGGATGATTTCTTGCCTCTGATTATATCAATCTCTACAACGCATTATCCCGTTTTATTCAAGAGGCTCGGTTACATCTCCGTGCAGCTCATATTGTATGTATAGCAGGGGCGGGCAATGTCCAGCCTACAGGCCAGTTTGGGACCACGGCCAACTATTTCCCAGCAGCCCCTGCCCATGTCACTCTAGCTGGTCTCCATGGAGACCCCAGGAATGGCAGGGCCGTGACAGCCCCGTGCTCCCAGGGTCTCCATGGTGACCAGCCTGAGTGGTGCTGGAAGGGCACGTATCTGGGTGGGGAGCTCCTCCGGGGCAGCAGCAACAGCACAGGCTGGATCCAGGGCAGAACGACAAACCATGCCTGCTCAGGCCAGTCTCCACGGTGATCCTGGGAGCACAGCGCTGCCACTGCCCCATGCTGTCACAGACCCGCCACTCCTAAAGTCTCCAGGGACAGCAGGCAGGGACTGCTGGGAAATGGAGTCTGGCTGGTGACTGGATCTGCCATTTTGCCCACCCCTGCTGTATACACAAAATATTTGGTTGATTCTACCAACAAAACAAACAGAAGAAAAACTGGGATGATTTACTTGGCTCTGTATCAGCCTCCTCTCTACAATGTATTACCCTGTTAAATTAAAGAAGCTCAGATAGATAGATAGATAGATAGATAGATAGATAGATAGATAGATAGATAGATAGATAGATAGATAGATAGAATGAGCTATAGGGAGATCTATTTATCCATCTATAGATATAGATATATCTATCTATCTATATATAGAGGTCTCTCTCTCTCTCTCTCTCTCTCTCTCTCTCTATATATATATATATACACACACACACGCACGCACGCACACACACCCTTCTGAAGAGCAGAATTATTTATGTGATGCATCAAGTGTCACATATGACAAAAATGTGGGAAAATCTATCCACAAGGTTTCAACTTACACTAGTCTCCCGTACCCTACTCAAACGTTGAAAGTACAGAAGCTGAACACTGTGCTATCTGGGTTTAGAACCTGGACTGCAGCCAGGCTGCGCTCAGTGTACCATCTGTGGTTGTGGGGGTGGAAGGAAGGGGGTAAAAAGGGAAACGTTATCTACTTTTGTACTGGGAGCAAACAGGTCAATTCATTCCTACTAAAATATCATAGTAGCTTCAAGACTGCTGTACCTTACAACAGAAGTATTTCTCCAGGATCTCTGAAGTACAAATTGCTCTTGATGTGCCTCTTCCCATCATGCCACTTATTCCAGAGTGACCGAGAGCTGACATTGCTTTATATCAACCGGGGACTCCTTCATGCACAAAGCAACCTGTTTTGGAGGCAGCATTCTAACGCTGGCTGCCAGCTCTAAACCTGTATATATAGTTAGGAGAAAAGTACTTCTCACCTTGAGAAGAACATTTATTAGAATGTAAAAGAAAAGAAATAAATGTCAGCTACAGATACATATATACCTTTAGCATATAAGATTTTTCAGAGGCTAACAGGAAGACATTGTTTGAAAATCACTTATTAAAATATTGGCAGAAAATTACTGATCTAGAGCCAAAGTACTAAGACTTTTGGAAGAGGATTAATTAAATTGAACTAGAGATGATTTTTTAAACAAAGTCATCAACTAGGATGAAAACCTTTGCAGTTTCCAAATATAGGAAACCACCTACATCCTATAATGCAGAAGAGACAAAAATGGGAATCTCAGTTAGGTCCTAAATATAGATTTAGAAACCTATGAGCAAACCTTCAGTCAATGTAAACTGTCTTAGTTCCACGGCCTTCAGTGCAATCCACGTTATAAAAGCTATGGATCTGTCCCATTAAATCATATATATTTTTTAAAGTTTCAAGATGACCCCATTTACTTGAGTTAGAATTATGCTCATGCTCTTAAGTGTTTCTCAAAATCCTTCCACTAGACACCTGCTGCAAAAACAAACAAAAAGAAAGTGCAAAGAAGAAAATGCTTGACTACAAATTTTCTAAAAAGTTGCATTTTTCCTCATTTCTCCAGTTTTAAAATATGATAAAACTTGTTCCCTAGAGATTACTTCAAAAATGTTTAATATTTTCTGACAGAGACATAGATATTTTGCCAAAAGAACTATGACTGAAATATTATAAAAATCCTTTACTATCTAAAAGTTTTGGCAGCTGTAAGAAATGTTACCTGAACTCTATATAAATACCATGTATTTTCTCCCGGATCTGCACCTCCAGAAATGTAATATATCTCATCCAATGCACCAAATGCCCAGATGGAAAATACGTAGGAGAGACCAAGCAACAACAACAACCACCAAAATGAACGCACACCGGAAATCTATCAAAGACAGGAATACACAATTCCCTGTGGGGGCACATTTCTCACAAGAAAACCACTCTCTCTCCAATCTCTCAGTCCTGATCCTCAAAGGAAACTTACAAAACACTTCCCAGAGACGAGCCTATGAACTCCACTTCATCAACCTCCTGGATACTAGAGATCATGGACTAAATATAGACATCGGATTTATGACGCATTATAACCTGCCTGACATCTGACCCTCAGGTACTTCTCCACTATTCATCCCCCTTCTCTCCCCCACACTCAGCCTGTCTCTCACCCATTGACTCCTCAGTCTACACCTTCACTGACTGCCTACCTTGTATGCGTACCAGCCCAGACTCTGGCTTCTTTACTTTTCATGCCACCCAGGAAGAGCACACACCAACTGCTGACACTTCCTTAGCCTGACGAAGGGTTTTTGAACCCAAAAGCTTGCTTAAAAAATGTTTTCCAACTATTTAACTTGGTCTAATAAAAGATATCAGGCAGACAAGGTTCTTTGGGTGAATCTATGTCCTTAGACCAACATAGCTACAACCTACAGCCCTGTAACATGTTTTTTCTCCTTTTTTTGAGGTGTGATTTACAAATCTGCATATCTTTTGAACACACCAAGTTGAATTATTACCAGACTTTATTATTACATTTTAGTTATTTACACACAGTGTTTAGGTTTTAACAGAAAGATAGTATTTATGGCATTTTAACATTATGAGTTAGAAGGCTGACAAAACAAAAGCTCACAATGCAATATTTCATAAATATTCACCTTTCAAAAGCTTTTTCAAAATAGAAATTGTTCAGCTGCAAATTAGATACAAAAGGCTGCTGTTAGCTGAAGACGAATGGAACATCTAGAATCTTATATGGATTTTCTAGCACCATGCTTATGGTATGAACTTATCCTGAAAAGTGAAAAATATGGATAAAATGGTACCTTCTTACTCAACTCATTTTTCTCTGTGCAAGTCATATTGACTTACTTAAGGGGCAAAATAGGTTTTACTACTTTTTCTCTTACAAAAACAGACTAAACTGGAAGCAACCAACTTCCATTCTACACCACATAATACAAAAGGATAGTATAAGTACAATATGAAGTCAAGTGTTGTACAAAGGTAAACTAAGGGCCAGTTTTCTCCTGGAGAACCTAATTGATGATAATATGTTAGTAAAAATTAGCCCATTTTGAATCTCAAATTCTAAACTGAATTTTCAGGTAGAAAAAAAGTGTGTGTTGAACTACCATGCTCTAGAAATCATTGAAAATGAAAAACAAAAGAAAAAATGGAATCCTAAAATTATGTTTTTACAGTCATTTTTCATTGCCCTGAACTTTACTATGGATTACTTATTTTTAGTCTCTCGGATGGTAAACAATTTTTAACCAGTGTGAGAAACAATTTATTGATCTTAAGTTTGCATGTACAACTACTGGGTTTCCATCAGTTTTTTTTCAGAAAAAAGGATGACATATCTTATAGAAAGCAGAGTTGTTCCTGGATGTTTTCTTTCTACTAGCCTTGATTTTTATTTTTTATTTTTAAATAAAAGCAGCAAGATATTTTTTTTTTTTAAAGATGATGACTAGTAGTAAAAACATCTGCCTTTCCTTGGTAGCTACTCCGAAATGGATGTGCAAGATCTAAAGGAGACAAATAAAAGCCTAGGAAAAAAATGTATTCTGGCAGCTATTGAAAACCTGGTAAATCAGAAAGATTATTTTAAGGAATGAAGAGAAAAAATATACAATGATAATGAACTAGCAACATTTCTTTTGGAAGGGAAATATAATCACTGAATTAGACTTGATCCTTATCTTAGGCAATCTTGTTAAAGAAATTTCTACAGATGGATGCAAATAAAATGAGGCAAAAAGTTTTATGCTTCTTTTTGCTCTCTCTCTGCCCAAAGCTTGACAAGTCAGTTAGGCACAACAAGAGATTAAAGAGGGACTTGGGGTAAAGAATTAATTTTTCTAATTCACAATACAGATCTTCTACTGATTGTTAATATAAACCATGGTCTTTTAAAAGAAGTGGGATCTTTGGATGCTTTGTGGGCTTATAATCTATAGTTACATTTTGCTCAGGCACTGCCCTACATTCTTCCTTAAATTCTCTAGCATGCAGGGGAGGTTGGTACCTCTTACTTCTGGGGCACAGAGCACTGTACCTAGCTAGCTCCACTGACCAACAGATAATGAAAGAGGGGCATGGATTCACTTCCTTTTTGGTTCTTCCCTAGCTCCTATTAGGTAGCAATCCCTGCTTCTTAGAGGGAAACCTGCCCCATCAACCTAGATGATCTCAGGGGAAATCTAGGCAGACACCCAGAAGATGTGCTTTTAAAGAGTTTCTTTTGCAAGAAAGAATGCTTGTATGCTTCTCTCCTCCCCTTCAGTCAGGTCTGGGAGAGGAGTGGAGCAGCTGCCTGCTGGTTCTGCCCCTTTTCCACACTAGGGACTGACCAGGTGGTACTGCTCTACTGCTCCACACCCTGCCCAGCCTGGGCCAGGAGGGGAATGGGGCAGCAGGGCAACACTTCCCCAGACCAGGGATTGCCTGGGAAGATTTTGTTCCTTTAAGTGTCCTTACAAAGACCTCTTAAATATCTGCTGTGAGTTTATTAATGGGTTGGAGGCTGGCACTATATTTCAGAAAATGTATACATTTGAGATTGACATGAATAAATTTGAGTGAACAATTTGCAACAATAATACCTAACACTCCTACAGTGCTTAGCTTGGTTAAAGAGTTAAAACATTTATGTCTTTACGACATCCCTTCAACGTTTTTTTCATCATATATATATGGAAACTGACTTGCCCAAGACTACATAATTCGGCAAGAGCAAAACTGACATTAGAAACAACGTTTCCTAACTATTAGTTCCTCGACTCGTGCTTATTTCCTCTCTTAAGACTCATAGTTGTGGATTTCTGACCATCTGTTGTATTGGTTAGTTTCATTAAGGGAATGATAAAAGCTTGGCATCCTGGGGAAGCAGGTTTAAGACAAGGTGTATAATCTGAAGAATGCAGTAGTTGTGAGAAGAGGTGAACTGTTAAGTGGATCAAGTTTCCATTTATTATCATTTGCCATTTTGTGTCAGGTATTTTGTGTGTGTGACCACCATAACAGAAAAACAATAAATATTTTTATGTATTAATTTACTAGGTTATCCATGATTACATATGGGTGGATGAGTGAGAGGGGAGAAGACCTGTGAAGGGGCAGAAGTGCAGCTGTTGACTGAGATTTTACATATCATCAGCTGCAGATGAAAATTTCTGTTGTATAAATTTGAAATTCAAGTAACTTCTGCTGGAGAGGATTTCATGAGTTCATGGCACACAAGTTTATCCACCAGCAACCACTGGCGCACACACTTTTGAGCTTGATCCAAAATGGCAAAAATGGACCTAAATTCAGGGTTAAAAAAACCCAAATCCTTGTAAAATTGCACTGCATTATGCACAGTTAATCTCTGTACATATTTGGGGAGTTAAATGTTATCTTTTAAAACATCTGTAAACAATGAAAGGTCAGCTGTACCAGGCAAATTTAATTTTTGCATTGAAAACTGATGGAAAAATATCAAAGTACAGCAGAAATCAGAGGACATAAAAGCTAACTGCATATATAATTTCACAATGAAAAACTACTGTTAGATGGATTTTAACCCCATGTTAAAACACAATTTTAACAGTGGAGCCACAAATGGTATCTGTGTAATATGTATAAATTAGTTTTTCACTATTGCTTGCCACCCACATGGCAAAAAAGGCAACTTGCTTGTTTTCATTTTCTTCTGAAATTCTTTGTGCAAAAAATTTTGCAGGGTAGTGGCTTCTCATGTTTTCACATGCTTGACCATTAAAATATCCATTGCTCTGCATTACCAAAAAAAAAAAAACAAAAACAAAAAACAAAAAACAAAAAAAAAAAAAACCTGTCCAAAGCAGAATTTTATTGTATAAAGACTTATGAAAAAGTATTCTGTAAATTTAGAGTATATATTCAAAACATATTTTCTATTATGTAAAAATAAAAAAGTTACGTACAAGGTAAACCACAGTTTTGCTGCAGCTTGAGATATTCAGAGGCAGACAGCAAACAAAGCACAATATAGCTTGTATACATAATTTTTCCACTATTAAGCACAAAAATACAGGCAAATCTAAACAATGATTTGTCAGATGATCTATGATGCTATGATGTATGACAGAATATTTTTGTATTAACAATATTACTTAGAAATAACAGCTTGAGAGTCTCAAAAAATAACGTGTGCTTTTACATGGTAATAATTTATTACAATTGAAAATAAATATAGTACAATCATAAAAACAAGCCCTGATTTCTTTGTAATGTACCTGGATGCATGAATTCACATCAGAAGATTCAAAGCATATAGACATCTGTTGGTTTGTTTGGTTTTGGGGCAGGGGGGATATAAGAAAAGAGAATTAAAGTAATCATGACCTGTGAAATATTTTCATTTTCCCTAACCCACAACTAGTAAGTGTGTGAAAAGGCATCACAAAGCAAAAGGAGAGAGAGAATCTAAGATAGCGGGGGCTCAACATTTGTTGACAGGTGTGCCACAAATTAAGGCCAACCTTTGTTGACAGGCGTGCCCCCCTCCAACTCCAATCCCCTTCCCCTACCCACTCTGCTGCTCTGCATTTAGTTCCCTTTCCAATCTAATGCTCTGCTTTCTGCTCCCTGTTTGTTCTGCTGCTTTGCTTTCTCCTCCCTGTCATATCTACCACTATGCTGCTTGCTCCCTCCTCTATCTGCTATGTGCCACATGCAGAGGCCACCCACATCACTTGTGGCATGCATGCTGCAGGTTGGCCACCCTGATCTAGGATACAAAAAACAACTTGTGGAAAAGTTTTAATTCAATGTGGCCAAGTTAGTACAATAAAACAATCAATGTGCTCTTTTTCAAAAAGATACTGAGGTGACTACCAGCACCTGAAGAGCAGTCTGGTAATCTTACTTTTCTTAGTCACGACTTAACATTTTGGGTTTTGTTTCAGTTTGTTTGACTACAAGCAGGGCTTGCCGTGCATGGTGAATAGATGTCTGATGCTGTTCCACCACCAGCTCAACCCCTCAATATTCTGACGTGTTTCTCTGAGAAATCTGAGTTTAGTTTTCCACAATTTATGGCAACAGAAATTTAGCTGTGCGTGCAAAACTGAAATTTTAAGGTATATTTGGAGAAAAAAATGTGTCAATAAAACAAAGATGCTAGCCCTAGAATCATGATTGGACAAGCTTTAGGTTTCTTTGCCACCACTCAGGACCTGGCCAAATTTTAAAGAGTTTCTTACACCTCAAAAATTTAAGAGACCTTAAATTTACCACCCAGAATTTGCCCGTCCAAATTTTGTGCAGAAGACTTCTGAATGGCAGATTGCACAATTTGAATGCTGAAACACTTGGACAAAATCTTGAACATATATAAATTTTGCTACATGCAAAATTTAAGCACAGACTTCAGATTAATCATCCAGGTTTTTTCGTTTAGTCTTTCACTATCAGAGTCAGCCACATTATGCAATCTCTTCCTTAATCTGATCAAGATTCATCTTAAAACTAGTAAGACTTTTCAGCCCTTATTACTCCTGTTGGAAGTATGAACCACCATTATTGTTCTCACTGGTCTGATCATTAGAAACCTCATTTCAAGCCTAAATTTATTCATGGCTACTTTTTACGCATTTCTTCTTGTGCACTCCCTGGTGTTTTACTCCTCAATCCATTGGGTTATTTAAATGAAGGCTTAAATGGGATACAACTGTTTAAGCCTTCATTTTGCTAAACAATCCAAGTTCTTTCATTCTCCTCTTGATGAGAAGTCTCACCATTTTCCTGATTATGCTACTTTTTTGCACCTGTTCCAGTCTGAGTTCATCTCTCTTGAACATAAGTTCCCAGAACATAGTATTCAAACATCTTATCAGTGTGTTGTGGTATTAATAGTTCCTTAAATCTATTGCAAATACCTCACCTGACACTTTCTAGGATCATGGTTTTCTTTTCTCAAGGACACATGATAAAGGTGGCTCATTAGCAAACTGACTGACCATCCTTAGTCTTTATCCTACTTTGTCATTTCTAACAAATTAAACCTCTTCTGAGAGCAGAAAGTCTTGTTATTCCTTTGGCATATTCCTTTGCATACTGTTCTATTAAATTTCATCCCATTCTTATTATTCCATTCCTCAGCATAATTTAGCTCCTCTCACTGTTATTTTCTAATGGCTTTGTGTTTCTAACCAGCCCCTTTCATAATGTCTCAATTCAACACTGTTCCTAAAAGCATAAAAACCAGGAAACCCCATCAATGGTAATTCCCAGAGCCAGGACTATGAAAGCAGTGGTAGGCTTTAAATGTGATGCAGTGAGACTATGAGGAGTAAGAGAAATAAGAGTACTTCCTTGTAAGTTAATACTAACGTCTATTTCCAGACATCATTATTAAGGACTCCTTATTTGTTTACAGTTGCATTTTCTACTCATTTAATCCACTGCTCTTCAAAACGAAATATTATTTGTCTATCTGAATGATTCCCTTGAAACCTTGGAAAGGTATTTTTTCTTGTTCAGAAATCTTTAAGATTTCTATAATAGTAAACAGTGAGTATTGTGGCTGTTCAGCTTTGACAAACTCAAATGAAAGATTATTTCATGAGATGGGAAACCCTCAAAATTCCGCTCAGAAATTATCAGAAATTATCCAGGATATTAATGCCGCCCCCCCCCACCACCACTCTCAATTTAGGATTGGTAGGTCTGTTCACACTGATATTACAATAAATAATGAATATTCAGGACAAGATTTCTCAGGAAACAGACAATTCAATGAGTTTCTACAAGAAAATAATCCAGACCAATAAACTGAACACTATGGGCGTGATGCATGAGCGCGGAGGCTGCTCTGACACCCTGGAATTCCAGTGCATTGGAGCAGACTGGATTAGCTGAGTCTGCTGGAGCTGTGTGCAACAATTGCCGTGCTCCAGCAGCCTCCTGCATCAGCATCCCCATGCTTGAAAATGGTGGTGGTGGGGGGGGCGCTTGAACTAAAGCTCATTGAACGAGCTTTAGTTGAAGCACCCCCACCACTATTTTCAAGCATGGGGATGCTGATAAAAGAGATTCAGCATCGCTTTTATTAGAGTGGCTCTTGGAGCTGCTCTAATTAAAGCACCGTTTTCCCACCTCCGGAGAATGTGTAAAAGTACCTGTGGGCTCTGAAGTTTCATTTTTAATTAAGCTGTAAAAATCTCTCCCACTTCCATTTGGAGAACTAGGGGAGACTTAGTGGGAAAGCATGGCAACTGCAGTCTCTGGACACAAGTATCTCAAAGTTTTATAAGGTTTTAGGTGAAAAAATAGAGTATACCAATATAGATCTTTGAATCTAAATTTTGTATTTTTATGATTGAAAAGTTATGACAAAGGAAGATGGGGAAATCTATTAATTTAGATTTAGGTTTACATCAGTTTGTGCTCCGGACTCTAGCAAGGCCTAACACATCACTTGACTGCTCATGAAGCATCCCAAGAAGTACTTTTTGACCCTGTGTGTCATTTTCTCTCAGCGACACCCTGCTACTCGAAGAAGTAACAACCATACTTGCCACCGCCTACCCACCTTAATATGCTGGTATAAACATGCCATCAGGTATATTAGGAAGGCAGGATAAGGGCCGTTTACATGCTACAATTAGTACATTATATTTAGATTGTAGTAAGTATTAATACAATGTAGAAAGTTTTCTGAGAAGTTGCACATTAATGAATGTAGCTCCTAGCCCCTGCACTAGAGACTTGAACTGGCAAGGCTCCACCCAGTACAGGGAGAGTGGAGCCTCACAAACAGCTGTCAGGCTCCCAACCTCCTGATGGCATTGGAGCCTTGCCAGTTCAAGCCTCTGGTGTAATAAAGAGGCTGAAAAGACCATAAGCAGCTTTGTCAGGCTTCCATCCCCCACTGTACCATAGTGTTCTGCTAGGTAATACAGTGCGAAGATACTCCTTGCTGGAAAAAGCCTAACTTACTACACTACAATGGCACTTAGAATGTGCTTTACTGCTTGAATATTAGGATGCTAGCAGTGTTTAAGTGCAGTTAGCATGTGCTAAGTGTAACATGTAAGAAGTCCCTAAAGGTGCCATCTACTTCCTGCACCTTCTGTTAGAGAAACAAAAATGTTAAAGCTCACTAGCCAGGGAAGTCAGAGGATCCCTTACATCACAGTAGCCTCTTACATCAATGCACAAGGCAGGGTATGATAAAGGCTTTGGGAAAAGGGCTATAAAAGAATATTCAACAGAAATTCTGGAAGTGGCTAATTCAGGGGTAAGCTACATTTTTGGCCAGTGCTGGAAAAATTGCAATGTTTACTGTGTAAGGTAGAAAAACTGGGCCAGTGGGTGCATGGCAGGGTGCACTGCATATTAATATAGTTAACAATCATAAACGTTGCTTATTTTCAATACTAAATACCAAAAAATTTTACTAAATATCTAAAAATTTGAAACCAGGTGACAATAAATAAAATTTAATATATTACCTTTGTTGTTGTGGGCTTTTTTGTTAAGCATGCTGTGATGAGAGAGAAAAAAAGAGAAAGAGAGAAAGAAGAAAAAAAGAAGACTGAGAAAAGAGAGAGAGAAAGGACAGAAAAAGGAGAGATGAGAGAGAGGGAAAAGAAAGAATAGAGAGAACGAGGGAAAGAAAGAAAAAAGAAAGGAAAGAGGAGAGAAAGAAAAAAGAGAGAAAAAGGGGAAAGAAAAAAGAGAAAGAGAAAAAAGAAGAAATAGAAGAAAAGGAGGGAGAAAAAAGGGGAGAAAAGAGAAAAGCACTAACCACTGGGGCGAGAGTGGGGAGGGCTCAGCTGCATGGGGTGGGCCACGTGGCCCGGGTGTTCCTGAGAAGGCTGGGCTCAGCTGCATGGGCTGGGTGGTAGTGGCCTGGGCGGTGCTTGGGGAGTAGCTATGGAGGAGCTAAGGCAAATTTTGGGGTGGGTATAGTTGCCCCAAGCTGCCCCCCACAGCACCACCCCTGTGCGCCAGGCTCCAGAGCCCTAGCTGGGCTTTGTGCCAGTGGTAGCTGCACACGCCCCTCAGGGAGGACAGCAAGGAAGATGCCTGAGGCAGCACAATCGCAGCCCCTCCCCCCACCCCCCACTCTGAGGTGCAGGGAAGGAGAGGGGCTGGGGCAATGCAATCCTGGCCCCTCCTCTGCATCCACCTGGAGGCATGCAGGTGTGCACTGCTTCAGGCCGCCTTCCCCACCTGAGGTGCACATACAGTCGCTGCCAGCATGGAGCTGATGTCAAGGCTCTGGGCCTGGGGTTGCACTACTTCAGGCCCCTCCCCCACCATCCATGCAGAGGGGTGTGTGCAGCTGCCACTAGCACAAAGCCCGGCTGGGGCTCTGGAGCCCGGTGCACAGGGGCAGCTCTTACAGATGCATCACAGGATGCTTAACAAAATTTGCCTTAGCACTCCCCTCCCCACAATAGCCACCCCTAAAGCAACGCCCAGGCTGCCACCTCCTGCCCCACGCAGCTGAGTCTGTCCCTTCCAGTGCCACCTGGACCACTGCCACCTGCCCTGTGCAGCTGAACCCACCCCTCCCAGCACTGCCCAGGCTGCTACCACCCACCCCATGGAGCTGAGCTTGCCCTGCTCTGCCTCAGGACCTACATTGGGAAGAGGCTGGCACCACCCCTGCAGTCAGCTCAGGCTCTCAGGAGCTGCTGCTAGCCATGGAGCACAGGCTGCTTGGAGCAGGGCCTGCAGCCTCTTAGCTGCTGCTGGGAGCAGCCCAGGCTCCTGACAGCACCTGCCCAGAGCCTGGGTTGGTAGTGGTTTGGTGTGCAAAATGGCCTCATGTGCCATGCTTTGGTACACATGCCAGGGGTTGCTGATCACTGGGCTAATAACATTACATTTCTATTTTGCTATGGTATTTTCCACAAGAGTCTCTTTTCTATACTGTGAGCTTATACCTAGTTTATATTCAAATCCTTTTGTTTTCTTTCAGAAGCAAACTGATCCAAATTTGGAAACTGTCCCACCCTCTAATTATCTTATTAACACCAAATGTCCAGAAAACAGGTCTTTTTTGCAGGTACCTATCCTTAAGCTGCAGTCTAGGATCACTGCAGTTATGGCTATATACAATAAAGGTTAACACCACATAGTGTAGAAGTTGATCAATAATACAAACATTATTTAAATATTTGTACCTATAATTAACATTACATGGCATATACCGAAATAATTATGCAGATACACTCTGGCAATTTTGTAAAAATATTGCATCTTATATATTAGTATATAGTAACACAAAGAGGCAAACATCAATTTACATATACATTTAAAATCTAAAACCTTAGACAAGACTCATTAAGTAATTCTACTCCCAAAACTGTGGAGAACATTAGAGATGCATATTATATCAAAGATTCTCAAATTCAATTTATTAAATGTCCTGTGCACCACAGATATTGAACTAATCACCCACATTTCAGAGTCATGGTAAGATCCATATGCCCATGGAAGTCCCACTCTAGTCAGGAATTCCACAACTGGACTTTTGATAGCAATGTGCCCTATATTTGCAGGCAGTCATACATAAAAGGGCTGAATCTTATGATGAAGTTAGAGTTTTACCTGAATTACCAGTGTAGGTTCAGTCCTATTTTTAACTTTTTATTTTTTTTAATTCTGCTATTCAGTAAATGGCTTCTAAAAATATGAGCACATACAGGTATTGTACCCTTTTCAAAATTATTCTTAAATACTATTTCTGTAAGAAGCAGGCCCTACTGTTCCTTGCACTAGACCAGGGGTTTTCAGTAGGGCTGTGTGAAGCTTCAGTCACTGATTCAATCTGATGGAGATTTGGTTCATTTCAGTGGGCGAATCTCCGAATCCAAATCTAATCAGGAGATGCTTTAATCTCTCTGAATTGAATTGGAACCGTCCAAATCAATTCGAAAAGACTGGATGATTCAGATATAGACACAGCTTTAAGTGTTTTTTCTACATACCTCTAGGTACCAAGCGGCTCATGAATGCTGAGATGGTGGGGCGGATGGAGTGTCCCACAGGAGTACGGGGGGAGTCCCCCCAGCATGCTCAGCAGCAGACCCGGAAGTGGACAAGAAGCACTTCCAGTCCATTTCCAGATCTGCCAGGGACCGCACTGGGGGCTCCCCCATGCCCACACCGGCTTGGTGACTGGTGCCTCCTGGTTCTAGGGGGTACCTGGGGTCCCCCCACAGCCGATTGCTGAGCCAAGAGGTGTGGGGGGAGGGCCTGCGCGCTCGTCAGTGGACCCGGAAGTGGACCCAAAGTACTTCCGGTCCACTTCCAGGTTTGCCATTGAGCACACAGGGGGGCCCCCCATGCTCCTGTGGGACGCTCCATCTGCCCCAGCATAGCAGCATCCACGAGCTGTACCTGGTACCTCAAGGTATATAGAAAAAACGTTTAAAGCTGTGTCTATGGCCAAATCGCTGATTCTTCAAATCAGCACTGAATCTTCAGATTCGGACAAATCAAATCAGGGACAATGATCCAAATCAACGAATCAAATCATTGTGCCTGATTCCAGCTGAATCTGAATCCAATAAGGCCCGTTTCTCAAACCCCTAGTTTTCAACCTTTTTTAATAAGTGTACCCCTGGTGGCCAGACATGGAGTGGGGGGAAGGGGATGGCACACAGCTGGATGCAGAGCAGCAGCAGTGCAGGGTAGTGGGTGGCAGTGGCAACTGCTGCATGCAAACTTCTCCCCCCTGCATCCGGCCAGTCAGGTGGTGCCTGTGCGGCCTGCAGAGGGGCACCACTGCCCTTGCCCCCATCTCCTGGCAGATGGCAGTGCTGGGTGAAGGGTGACAGTGCTCCGTCCCTACCCGCCTGTGTGTACCCACCTAGGGCCTTGCCAAGTACCCCGGGTTGACAATCCCTTCACTAGACAATTATACAGCTCCAGTGTGCTTACAATCTAAAATGAGAAGCACTCCAGGCAGCTACTACAGGAATGGGGAAATGAAAAAGGAGGATAAACCAGGAATAGATATTTACACAGTTTAAAAATGTGAAAAAAACCCTGATAATTATGTATAAATATGTCTCAGAACCTTCAAGTTTTACACACATACATAGGCAGGCACATGCACATGTTTAAATAAAACAGCCAACATCCTGCTTCACTAGCTAGATACGGAAGGAATCAGATCAAATAGATTTCTTTGAATAAGACAAAGTACTTTACTAATACTGTCCTTCCTCTATCATACTCTTAGATTTCATATACTTCTATAATTTTAGCAAATAGTCAAGTAAAAAATGCAACATCCATATACAGGTGGCATCAGTAGGGGAATAGAGAGAAAAACACATTTACTTTGCATCCCCAAACAGTTGCTGGGCATAAACAGCCATCTTGTACACAGGACTTTCAAGGTTGGAGACAACAATGTTGGTAGCATCTCCAAATTAAGCAGCGAGGGAAAGGTCATGATATAAAAGAGTGCATGTTTTTTTCCACAATACTATGAACAGCGTGTGCTAATATAGGCAAATACCTCTAGTAACTCATTACTCAGTTTGTATGTGTTAACTACTGAAGGAGGGCCAGTGCCTTAAACCTAGAGTTGAGGTTAACGTTTTGTAATCACATATGCTCTAGTCTTCTAAATCCCTCTTTGTAATGATTAACAATTTACAATATCTAAAACCAGCTTTAATTTATATGTAATTTAAAAAAATTAAGAAGTAATTAATCTAAAATGTCAACATCCAGCAAATTGCTTAGCTGTACTAAGAATATGTGCAGCAAATTTAAATGTATTATTTTCATGATAAATTTGAAAAAAAATCATTGTGTCTATTAGAGAGGACAGAAAAATATTAACAGTGATCAGCAAGACTTTTTATGCTAATCATAGCCTAGAAAAAAATAAAACTACTAATTTTTTAGAAGTCATGTTTTTTAAAGATTTTCTAAGATTTTATTGAAAAAATGTACTGAAATAAAAAATGTATTTCATTTGGTTATAAAATTACTTGCACGTGAGCCCTGTTACAGGGTCAATGGAAAAAAAAAAGAGTTTTAGGTGCACCAAATATCTAAATAATAAGTTAATAAAGAGGAAGGAAGTGAAATATAGTATATAGCATATATTATCCGTCAGTAGTAGCCATTTATGCAAAGCTACACATGTATCTACAACCAGAAATTAAATTGTGTCACAATTGGAATCCTAAGAAGCATATAGTTAGACTACATATATCTATATATAATAAAATAATAAAGCTACAGATCCATTTGTCTTAGAAACCTTGAAGAAAAGACTGCAAATTATAGGATTATAGGATACTGAGTGGTTGAAAAGGGAATAAGTATGACATTTTATAATACTTAATTGCTAATAATATAAAATCTAATTTATATATATATATATATATATATATACACACACACACACACACACACACACACACACACACACACACACACACACAGATTCATATACATATCATGAACCTAGAATTTATATTTTTAAATATCTTATTTTATTTATACAAATATATTATTATATACATTCTGACTATATACTTCTTAAAATTCTCATTTATACATGTTTAAAGAGCAGGAGTAAGGGAGAATTCTAAAATGGCATTTACATATCTTCTTTAATTATAATGCTATCATTTCATTTTTAGATATATTTCATTTACAAAACAATGCAAAATACTATACTATATGGAACAATGGAAAATCATCATTTCAGTCCAGACCATCCAGTTCAAAATATGTCATGTGTTTATATAAAGCTATAGGTATTTACAATTAATAATGTGATCTATTAGAGATATATCTAGCAAAAGAAAAGACAGACAGACTTCTCTCTCTTTTTTTAAGAAACACAGTGGATTTGTTATAGTAATGAAATAATTTCCTACAATGATGTCATAGAGCAATGCAAAACAATATGTAATTACTACTACAACACTGGGCCAATTCTGCAACCTTTGGTCATGCTGTGTTGTATTTACTCATTGAGTCAATGGAACTGTGAGCATATTTAACTACTCTACTATTATCAAACTAGTCCTGACATTTTCAAGAGGCAGATAACCTCTTTAGTAAAAACTTCAAATAATTTATTCCAGAGCTAGCAGTTACTTGGTACGGGAGCACTCCCACTAAAATCAGGATGTCATCTTTGTTTACATATCATTCAAAGTAAAACAGCTAGAGAGAATTGTATTTTTTGCTTTGTTTTGCTTTCTTTTACCAGTCGTTATTTCTATATGAGGATATACCACATTTGTGGATATCCGTGTTCTTTTGCCAAGACATTCTGTCCCACTAATCTCCCATCAGTTCTCCCAAGTTAGTTAGACCATGTTCACTAGAAGCTGGAGGCTTGAAAAAGGTGCAAGCTCTCATTGCTGCACAGGTACATTGGTATGCAATTTAACAATATCAATGAATAAGTCTCTAACAGTTTGATTCAAATAAACAAAATCTAAAATCAAATTACAATTAGCTTTCTAGAACAAAAAGCACAAACAGCACCACTGCCAACCACATGCTGGTATTCTATACAGGAAAAAAATCAATAGGTAAACATTTGATCAAAAAAGAGTAACTCTGCACTGCTTTTAAACTGAGAGCAAACTTAGTCTCTGGAAAACCACTAAAAGGAACAAGTTCCATAGTAAGGAACCACATTAAAATTATAGCAGCGTCTACTGTCATCAAGAATAAATGCATCTTCATTGGCCTTAACCGGTATGATGGTATGTATAAAGAGAGGCAGTGCTTGGACAGCGGGGTTCCAAATTATATCAACCTTTATATAACAAATACCTTGTATTGATTATAAGATGGGAAACCAACACAGTTCATGATGGACACATTTCCTTTAGCTAAGCTTCTGAAAGTTTTCAGTGATAGGATCAAATTCTCACTGGTGTAGTTGAGTGTGGAGTTGGCAAAGCAGGGGTAACTTAATCAAATAAATAAAGGCTGAGACCAAATCACTAACCAAATATTCTAAGCAGATTTGGCAAAATGAGGGAATCCAGGAGCCATGTTTTTGTTAGCCACTACCTTGAATGTACAACATGAGTTGCTGTTCGGGTCACTGTTTGCCACTGCCTAGCATTCTTTTAGGGTCACTACAATATTTTCACAACAATTACAATAAATTATAATCTTGTACTGATAGAAACAAGATGTCACTATCTTTTGGGGGAGGGGAGGAGAGGTTAAGCCAAAAATTGTCCTGTGATCTTGCATGTAATATTGCTCATACCTAGCGAGGTGCTTTCTTAATTATAGATCAGAAGCCTGTAAACATTCAACAGACATAATAGAGGAAAAATAAACTTTTGTAGTTTCAGCACATATCAGGTTAAGTTGTTAACAACAAATTAGGAGTAATCTTTAGCACTCGTCAAAGAATTCTATAAGGTTTCCAATCTCTAATTATTGTCAAATACTAGAAAGGTCATGATAGGAAACAGAAACATTAATAACTGAATACATTGAAAAGTAAGAAAATAAGCAACTAATTTACAGTAAAAGTAATGCTAAAAAATATGGACAATAAGTACAAATTCATTCAGTATGTTTGTATAACAGCACAGGCCAAACTAATTAAATCAGGAAAAAGGTTATATTTTTTTAATTTAGCTTCTTAAATTTTCAATTTTAAAAATTTAATTTTTTAATGCTTTCAGGCAAAGAAACTATTGTAAGTGGAAGGAAGAGCAACCAAACACTATCACTTTAAAAGCAAGATAAGTCCTTGTCTGCACACAATAGAGCACCAATATATTTTTCTGACCATTCCATATGCTTATCAAAAAAGATTCAGGAAAATCTTTAAAACCATTACTGAACAATGCATCACTAATATCTGTGTCATAAAACTGTCTGGCAACAAAATGGAATGCCTGAATGCGCTTTTGGGTACCTTTTGTCCTTTTCAGATAAGGAGGTAACGGAGAAAATGAAAGCTTTGCATTTTTTTTTCTTAGGTAAAAAGCATTATATAGATAAAATGGAGATTTATTCCTTAAATAGAAAGTTACCATTCAGCAAATTACAGTCTACTTAACAAGAGTATTTGCAAATAAATCAGTACATCTTTAAGCAGTTACCATGGATATATAATATTTAATTTTGAACACTGAACTAGCATGATAAATGTAAAAAATATTTAAATGCTTAATACTAGTTTATGCCAAGAAGCAAAGTATTTTCTTTAAAATATTAAGAAAGATTGGCAGAATGAATACAAAAATCTGAAAATAATTTATACTCTGCTCATTTTTCTAATTATATTCAATATGAAAATAGAAAAAAAATGAAGTCATGGAAACAATAGAAGCTGATTTAAAGGCAAAATGGTCAAGTAGAAAAGTGAAAGAATATATTAAAACTTGCATTTTTAAAGTTGAACTATTTGATTTCCCTCCTTTTCAGCTAGGGACAGACATTCAAAAAGCCTGAGCCTGAACTGATTCAATCTTTGCAGTTTAGTCTAACCTGCAGAGCTTGAACTGATTTGCAAGTGGACAGACATTCACTTTTGATTCAGGAAATGCAGGCACATGCCTGCAGTGGCTCAGGCTAGAAGCCAGGGGGCATTAAAGCAGCCCTCCATTCCCTTCCACAATGCTGAGCCTAGTGGGGGCATGGCCAGGCTCTAGCAGGATGGGCTGAATAGGGAGCGCTTTAAAACCCACCCTGGCCTGCACAGTCCCCAGCCAGTGTGTCCCTTGAGGGGGAGGGGGAAGCATCCCTCACCAGACTTTTTTCGGCTCACTGCTCAAGGGGCAAGGAGTGCTGCCAGACCCAGGCCCCCAGCTAGCATTCTGAGGCAAAGGGGGGCAGGGAAGACTGCTTGTGTGGAGTGCATGCATCTGTTGATGATACTGAGCTTTTCAATCTCCCTTTCCCTGATTCTTCATACTGTCTGCAGCAAACTGACAGACACTCACAGATTCCATGCATTGCAAGCCAAGTCATTTCTCACACTTCTCTCTGTCCCCTCTTGAACACTGACAGATTGCAGCCTTTGAAGCAAGCAAGCCAGCAGGCAGCTTATCAGCCCATCAAGAAAACAAAGCCTTTCTCATTAGTTCAAGCATTTCCTAAACAGCTTTTTCCAAGGAACAAATTGAGGGACACTACCAGTTGACCTGCTGATTAGTTCAAAAAAGCCCTAAGTGGACACTATCCTGTCTGCCTTTGTTCCAGTAAAATTGGAAACACACAACCAGACACCTCTCAGCATTAGCTAGCGTGGGGTAGTGTGGTCAGATGCTGGCTAGGGTTTATGCTGCTGGGATCCCTGCTGTGCAAGAGGCGGGATTCCTGCTTGAGTAGTGAGCAAAGGGAGGGTGGGGCAGGGGAAAGCCAGGCAGATGCTGCTGTCTCCCAGCTGCAGTCCCCCACTGCCCTTCTCAGGCAGCTGGAGCTCCAGCTAGGGAGGAGAGGGCCCAGCCCTGCTCTCTAGAGCAGACAGCCCAGGGCTGAAAAACATGCTGGAATGCTGGAGGACTCTGATTTAACTTAAACCAGGAAGGGGTCTGAGACAGAAGTTCCATAAACGGGTTTGACCCAAATCAGTTAAGTCTGATACTACATTCAACTAGGTTTATCTTAGAACAGTTTCAGCCATTTTGAAACTTGTTTATGATCACTGAACTTATGTTCTGTTACAAGTTTAAAACAGTTTCTGACCACTTAAAGTGTGTAACTTCTGTCCCTAGCCTTCATTTCTTTATATTAGAACATTTAGAATAATTTCCATTTACAAACAGATTCTCTTACTTGATGATGTTCCCAAATTTCAAAATGAGAGTTGTATGCATGTTGAGTTCATATTTGTCAGATCTAGACAACCTTTGTACAATTTATCAAAAATATATTAAAAGGTATGAAGTATGCAGAATAACTGACAGAAATGGGCTTATTCTACACTCTGTATACTTGTGAGAATAATATTGTTTTTATTGGCCAAATAAAAAGTGAGATTTAATATTCAACTAGATGGCATTTTTACATTTTTTTAATATAGATCTGTAATGACACTGACCTTCATTTAAATGGGAACACCAGAAAAGCCACTGCTCTCTCACCCCAAAACTACCCAAGCTCCCCACATACAATTCTACATCCAACTCATCATGCCAAGGCTCACTGCTTTAACGGTTAGTCCCTATAACAGTGAGAGTCAATCTTTTTGGTATGTGCACCACAAATTAGCGCCGCACCCTTCCTTATTGCCAATCCCCTTCCCCTGCTTGACCTGCTGCTCTGCTTTCCATTTCCAACTGTGCTGCTCTACCCCTCCCTGATCTTTTGCATCCCACACACAGGCTGCCTATGCCACTTGTAGCATGTGCGCCACAGGTTGGCCACCCCTGCTCTATGCTCATACAGATTTAAAACGACCCACTTAAGCAATTGGAGAAAAGTGTTATCGGAATCATGTGGCAAAGTTCATTGTCCAACCTGGCAGCAAGGTAAGATGTTGCTCTGCTGCTCCCCAAGCTGCTACTCTAACCCTGTGTGTTTGCTATAGCCCATCAATTGCACTCGAGAATCTCCTTTGCTTGCATAGAGAACTCTTCTGTGGCACAAAGGGCGGGTACAGGAACACTTGCATGGCCATCCTACCTACTGCCTCAATATAAACAGCCTTCTATCAAAAATGAATTTCATGTCATAATGGTGCTCTCTCAGTAGATATAGCTATCAATTTCTAAGAAGATAATTCACGTGAAGAAATACTTTTATATCTACTATGGCTTAGCAGTGTATATCAAAGCTTTCTGCTGTAGCAAAAAGCAGAAGGCATACAGGCATGCAAAGAATTTCTTTATTGGTTATGGAAAGCAATGCAGTATTCATAGAAAAGTGCACTCTGTTTACAAAGCAATTGGCTTACTGACAAAACACACAATAGTGGGGGGGAAAAAAATCACACACACCCTGAAGAATGTTCTTGCTACATTGTTTTGAAACTTTAATATTAGTTATTGAAAACACAAACTACTACATTGCTATGAATCTTCTAAACAGATCAGTTGTCAAAATATACATTTGTTTGCTGAGCACCATAAAATACAAATAAACAAACACACCTATGCCAAATCCTGCTGCCACTGAAGTCCATGGCAAAACTCTCATTGACATCATAGGGATTATGATGGGGCCAAACATATAAATATACATTTTATAGCAACAGGTCTATTGTGCAACTCTGATCCTCCATTTTTAGCACATCCAAAACACTCAGTGACCTCAATGGGTATTTTGGCTGTGAAAGTATTGCCTAAGGAAGCCTATGATTTGCAACTAATTCAGATGTGCAAGACATAAAGGAGCTATGGTAATGGATATGAAATCTAAAAAACTAGATATAGTACAGTGCAAATTCTCTGGATGTCGCATTAATTTGTCATTAGTAATTGAAAGGATAAAATACACACTGATTATGTAGCATGTTTACAAGGACTTGCTCATAGGCCACTCCCAACTGTTAAGAACCTAGGTTTTCTTTTATTCTCTAGTACAAGCACTGACTTTTGCCAGGTTGTTAGGGTATATGAGCAATATATTTTATATATGAAAATAGCTTTTTAGGACATAGGAGATTACAGCACACGTGTTCTGCTGGACAGGACCCATATTGTAAAGCTTTCTCAGTGGATATGTATCAACTTCCTTTCATGTAATTTCACTAATATTGAGAACAGTAGAAATACAAGGTTTGTATCAGAAAATTACCCCTCCCAACTAATGTTAAAAATTTGTTTAATCTTTCTTTAAAAAAAAGCAAAATTTTACGAACATCAGGGACAGATTCATTCCTCAGGTGCATGTGCGCTAAAACAATGGGACCTGAATTCAGACATCTGACAGCACAATATCTAATGTGCACAAGATATTTTGATACTTATTTATTTTTAAAGGTGCTCTCAGTAAGATAAATTAAGTAACATGCAATGGAACATTAGTTAAGGTTTGCTTAATGCTGGGTTTTCAACAAATCACTGAATAGTTAGTTCTGTTCTGAATAAAGGGTTATTTAGTACTTAGTACTTTTTTTAAGTTTATTAATTGTTTGCCCCAACTTTTGCAACTTTCACGTGCCCAATTCACTAGTTGGGGATTTTTTACCTTAAATTTAACTATAATAGATTTTTTACATTTATTTGTGGTGTAATACTTTATCTGTCTTCCTCCATATCTAACTTGCTTACATTTTGCATGCACAATTTCTTGTGTAAATAGAGTTACTTTCAACAACAGAAGAATTAACTTGTATACCACCACATTTCTTAATTTTCAATGGAAATATTTTACATTCTTTGGAAACTTCAGGTCAGAGTTTAGTTAAAAATATGTTGTCACTTACTTTGGTAGAGTTTTCAAGTGATTTTCTCTTAACTCCAAGATACGTAATTTGACAAGTCTAGAAATATTGATATAAAACAACATCATTAATACATTCACATCAGAAAATTATTCTTAAGCCAATAAATGTTATTGGATAATGGTTTATTTCAACACAAAAATGCCATTTAATGCTCAGACACTAAGGAGTGAGTATGTTACAAGAAACTTTATATAAAATAATAGCTTTATACTTGCACTGAATTATGGTTTATGTATCCGGTCAGTTTCTAGCACAGAGCACTGTTATGTGTTAGTTGCTGGGAATAATTTTACTGGTTATTCAAAAAAGCAAACAAAATTAAGATTAATTTACCTTTAATATTTCCAGTTCTATAATAGTAATCAACTTCAGCTCAAGCTGCACCAGCCCTGACTCTTGGCAATCAGAGATTTTGCTCTGGAAAATCTTGATTACCAAATATGGGGGTTAAGATATTTTAAAATATATTAAAGTACTTAATAAGCATGTGACACTTTACACATTCTTGGACAACTCAATTTATTTTGCTTCTGTGGACAAATAGACTCATTAGATGGATACACAGATTACCCACTTATTTACATTGACACGTTTTTACAGATTTTTGCTGAATTAGAGGTATATACGATGCAGAGATTGCAATCCATTGCACAAAGATTAACTAAGGAATTCTCACAGAATCCTTTGAGGTAAAAAAGTAAATTTTAGATACAGGAAACAGGTATAATGAAGGGACACAAAACATGAGGTGAAAAACTCAAGAATGCTCATCTTTATGGGGTTGTTGCAGCATATAGCAACAGAAACTTTCAACTGATTTCAGCAAACTTTCAATCACATTATTCCTATGTACTTTAATCTCAAATCATGATTTTGTAGGAGCAATGAGATTACCATAGTCCTCTCCTCCAGACTCAATTCTTACAGCACTGCTTGAAGAATATCTGGAGTATGAAATCTGGAGCTGATACTCTCAGAAATCCAAATTTTAAATAAGGGGGGAAAAGTTCTAGTAAACTTTCCAGCCCTAGAAGCATAACCATGTCAAAAAGAATATTAAGAGTAAATGGAGAGCCTTCAAGAAACAGAAGAAAAAAAAAAATCAGAAAAAAGATCCCTGTTTCTGGAAGATCAAAGTAGGGATAAAGTGAGAATTGCCAGAAGTCAAACAGAGTAAGACCTTGCAAATTAGATGGAAACGAGCAGCAAGAGGCTCTTCAACCATAATGAATAAAAAGAGAACAAAGAAACAAGAACTAGGGGTGCTATTTGTAATGAGGATGGTGCAGAGCAGAGGTGGGCAAAGTCTGGTGCACAGCTGACTCCATTTCCAAGCAGCCCCAATGGTGACAGTTCCTTTTGGCTGCTGCTGCCCGAGCACCCTAACCTGTCTGCCCCACACCCACCACTGGGAGCAGGACCCATGTGGCTGGGTGACTGGGATGGGGCTGCAACCAGGAGCAAGATGGATGGGCAGGGCCAGGGAGACCCCAGGATCTTGGGGCAGGGGGGTGGGGAGTGCAGGGCACAGACACGTTCTACTGCCCACACACTCCTGCGACAAGCGCGTGTTCCATGGGCAGGTACATGCAGGCAGCAGATTACGGATCTGTCCCAGCTCTGGCCCCATGTTGTCACCACTGCAAGATCCCGGCCCTGGCCCTGGAGCAGCTCCCCACTCAGCCATGTGCCCTGCCCACGCCACTCTGAGCTGGTCTCCTGGAGAGCCCTGTCACAGTCCCACCACTCCTGAGGTCTCTATGGAGGCCAGCTGGGAGTGGTGCGCGCAGGGGCTGCTGAGAAATGAAGTCCGGCTGCCAGCTAGATCCACCATTTTGCCCACCCCTGGGATAGAGTTTAAGGATACTTAAATTATGGTCACAAAACTAAAGGAATACTTTGTTTCAATTCTTAGCAACGATAATGAAGTTGACCATGGGACATAGGCAGGACGGCTGACAGCAATGAGATTATGGAAATGGAAATGACCACAAATACGATGGTATCAAACTCAAAGAGTTTAATACAGTTAAGTCAGGGGAATTAATAAAGCTTATCTCAGTATTCTGAAAGACCAGGAAACTGAAATAGCAGGTCTTGTAGCAAATATTTCTAATATATCTACCAAGACTTTTGAACAAAATTTTGAAGAAAAGGACAATTAAAAACACTTTGATAAACAGCAAATAAAATGCAACATGGGTTTATCAAAGGCATGTTATACCAGACAAACCCTGTCACTGTACACAAATAATAAAAAATGAACAACTTCAAAAAGCACCATATGTCAAGAGGTACTATTTTGGAGTGCTCCAGCCACTTCTGGCATTTGAAACATTTCAGTTTTAACCTCTGTCCACACCCTCTAAGAATAAATTGAAAGAGCTTGGCTTGTTTAGTACAGTAAAACAAAAATGCAAAGGAGATATGATTGCAGTCTATAAATACCTCCAGGAAATAAACATCAAGGTCATGAAAAGAAGTGTTTAAGATCAAGGACAATGTTGGCAAAAGAACAAATGGGTATAAGCCACCCTTGAATAAATTTGGGATAGAAGTGATAAGGTTTATAGCCATTGGGACAGTAAGGTTCTGGAACAGCCTTCCAATAGGAATAGCAGGAGCAAAGCACTGACCTACTATTAAGATGGAGCATGATATGTTTATAAAAGGAACTATGCAATGTGTTTGCCTCCAACTTCAAGAAACTAGGGGCAGTAAGTCTAAAAGTCCGTTTCCGCTCTATGATCCTAAATCAATATATTTTCTGAAACCAGTGCAATTTTATGAAGGAAATTATATATTTGTGGAGAAAAGAAGAAAGGAAAAAATCTCTGGATGATATTTTTACATTTGAGTGCTCTTCGAGAATGCTCAGGAACTGGTAATATTTGAAATTGTTTCACAAGAGATGAATGGGCAGGGTACAGAAAAAGCTAGAAAAAAAAATGCTGTATGTACCAAAAGGAAAGCATAGAGGTGATGGAAAGAAGGGCAGGTAACTGAGGAAGCATAAGTATTCCCATACAAAATCAGGAAGGTAAAGATACAAAATGAAATCCAATGAGTGAGAGAAGTTAAAGACAAGAAGAGGATCTCTAAATATGCTGGCCAGAAAAGAAAGACCAAAGAAACTGTGGACCCACTGTTAAATAGCCAGGGTGAGCTCTTAGCAGAAGATTAACTAAGAACAAACCATGTCAAACAAATTTAATCTCCTTCTTTAACAACATAACCGGTTTGTGGGGGGGATGAAGGGAATGCAGTGGATTTAGTGTATCTGGTGTTCAGTGAGGCTTTTGACAAGGTCCCACAAGATTGTCTCCTAAATAAATTGGAGAAATGTGAACTAGACAAAACTACTATAAATGTGGATAGACAACTGGCTCAATAGCCACAAGCAAAGAATGGTTATAAATGGATCCTTGTCAAAACAGCAGGAGGTTTCAAGTGGAGTCCCACAGGTTCTGTCCTGAGCCTGATGCTAGTCAATGTGTTTATTAATGATTTGGATGCTGGAATAGAGAATTTCTTGAGCAAATTTGTAGACAACACAAAACTTAGAAGGACTGTGAATACATCAGAGTAGGAGTTCAATTCAGAAGCATTTTGATTGATTGGAAAGCCAGGCTAGATCCAGCTCTGACAACCTGGAGAATAGTTATTCTTCCTGGACAGATTAGTTGGACGGACAGGCCATAACTAGATGCTGTTCAACACAGAGAAGCATAAAGTGCTCCATCTGGGAAGGGAAAATCCACAACACACTTACAGGTTCACTGGTGCTACGCTACCTAGCACCGTGCCCAAAAAAGAGCTGGGGGTCATAATTGACTATAAAATGAATATGAGCCACCAGTGTGATACTAGTTAGCCGAGCAAACAATATACTGGCATGCATCTCAAACAAAACTAAGGAAGTTATTTTTCCACTCTACTCAGCATTGGTGAGGCTGCAGCTGGAGTACTGTGTCAAGTTCGGGTGCCACATTTCAAGAAGGATGTGGAGAAGCTTGAGAGAGTCCAGAGAAGAGTGAATATGATTAGAGGCCTGAAAAGCAAGCCATACGAGAAAAGGCTGACAGATATGGGACTTTGCAGCCTAGAAAAGAGAAGACTTTGGGGGAATTTGGTGGCAGCTTACTAATATCTCAGGGGTGAGCATCAGGGGATACACAAACAACTATTCACCAAAGTGCCCCAGAGGAAAACCAGGAGCAATGGTTATAAACTCCTAGCAGAAGGGTTCAGACTGGATATAAGGAAAAACTTCTTTACAGTTCGTGTGACCAGACTGTGGAATAGACTCCCAGGAGGGGTGGTGCAGGCATCTACCCTGAAGATCTTCAGAAGGAGACTGGATGCACACCTTGCTGAGGTTATTTGACCCCACCAGTCTTTCCTGACCAGAGTAGGGGAGCTGAACCTGATGATCTAATGAGGTCCCTGCCAGCCCTAAACTTCTGTGAATCCGTGAAAGTGTCAGGTGCTACACCCTGGGAAGAATAATCAAAAACTGGCTGCATGGCAGCACAACGGAGCAGGATCTAGGAGTCTTGGTAGATCACAGATTCAATAACTTACTATAGACAGTCAAAAAGCCCCAGACAATGGATTCAATCTTTGCAGGTCAGTCTAAGATGCGTAGATTGAACTGATTAGTAGGGATCCAGGTTTTCCATTTCCCATGGAAAAACACATGGATTTTCCCTTTCAACTGAGAAAAACGTGAATATTACATTTTAATGGAGAAACATAGATTTTCTACTTTTGGAAAGAGATATTGCAGAGTTCCAGCCTGCAAGGGGCTGGGGGAAGTGGGAGGAGGGTGGTGAGGCAGGGGATGCTATGTGCATGTGTGCACTCACACATGCATATGACTGCCAGGCAACCTGGAGAGCAGCTCCCGGGGGGGGGGGGGGGGGGGGGATTGAGGTCCCCATAAGGAGGGAGTTGTGCAGGGCTGGAGCTGGGGCTGGGGCTGCTGCCCAGCCTAGGCAGTGCATGAGGCTTGGGGCCTGGGGCCAGAATGTGTGGCTGCAGGGCCTGGGCAGGAAGCAGGGTGGGGCTGCAGGTGGCTTGTCCAGGGGGCACGGAAAGGGCTGGTTCCCCACCACTGCATGCTCTCCTGGGGGGGGTGGGTATGGGAGCCTATGGGGTGGGGATGAGTGCAGGTGGGGATTTTTGCATGGGGAGGGGGAGGGTGCATGCTCTGTGTTCTGCTGCATCGCAGCAGCCACCACCTCCCATGGGCACAGGCGCTGCTGCAGGGAGCAGGGGATTCTGGACCCAGGTCCCTGGCCCCATAGCCCTGGCAGAGGGCTGTGGGTAGGGACTGAGGGGGACCAGCAGGGATGGGAGGACTGTGGATGGGGAATAAAGGGCACCAGCAGGGCTGGAGGGATGTGGCTTGGGAGTGAGGGGCCGGGACCTGTGTCCTGGTGAGCAAAGGGGGCAGGGGAAACCTTGATTTTCCATGATAAAATCCCAAAATCAAATACCAAAATTTATAAGTAAATAAAACGTATTTTATCATAGTGATTGAAGCACTGGTAGGCTTCCAAATTACTTTAAAATTGTAAATATATCAATAAAATATTGTGTTCAACTGATATCTATATAATTTGCAATTTTTAAACAGAGAAAACCAGGATCCCTGCTGCTAAGCAAATGAACAGACATTCACTTTTGATTCTGGAAATGCAACCACATGCCTGCAGTGGCCCAGGCCAGAAGTTGGGGGGCACTAGAGCATACCTCCCTGCTTGGCTGAAGCAGACAACTTGGGCCAAAGCTAGCCCTCCCAGCCTGAGAGGGGGATTTTTGGAGGAGGTGCAAAGCATTCTGAGATGCTGGAGGACTGTGAGTTAACTTGACTCTGGAGGGGATCTGGGACAGAAGTTCAATAAACTGGTTTAACTAAAATCAATTAAGTCTGCAGTGTAATGCTCCTGCATGAAAGTTATATACATTTTTAAGCTGCAACAATAGCAGCATTATGTGCAAGACATGGGAACTGATAGTGCCTCCTTATTTGACGCTGGTTAGGCCTCATCTAAAGTATTATGTGTAATTTTAGGTTCCACATTTTAGGAAAGATGTGGAGAAGTCAGAGAGAGCCTAGAGTTATGTGACAAAAGGACTTGAAGGCAAGCCATAGGAGGAGAGGATAAAAATATGGTCATGTTCATTTTGCCAAAAAAATGGGACATGATAGCTGTCTTCAATATCTGCAGGACTGCCATAAAGAAAAGAGAGAACACTTTTTCTCTCTTGCTGCAGAGAGCAGAGCACAGACAATGGCTTGAATCTGTAGCAAAGCAGGATTAGATTAGGCATCAGGGAAAACTTCGTTGCAAGAACAGTGAGGCAGTGTAATAGATTGCCTAAGTCATGGAATTGTCTTCACTGGAGGTTTTTAAGAGGTTGAATAAGCATTAGTTAGGGATGATCTAGGAGTAGCTATGTCTGGAGCATGCTGTGGAGGATGACAGTTGGAAGCCCAGGAGCCTCCCCAAACACAGACTGCTGGGAGATAATGAGAGGAGTTCCGTAGCCTAAGCAGGTGGATGCTGTGAAATGACTGTGCCCAGCAGCAGTGGGGTGAAGCAGAGCTCTGCAGCTGGTTTGGTAATGAAAGAAGATGAAACAAACTGATATAAGATTTACGGTGGGGATACAGAAAGACTGTCAAGTGAGAGGGTGTGTGATGCGTACAGCTATGTTTGCTGCCCCCAAGTTGCAGAGCAGAATGTCTTCCCCATTCTCCTAGGCTCTGCTGATGGTCACATGAGAGATGGGAAGGATTTTTTTTTCCTCCTGTTTCTACAGGTGTTAGACACTTCTTTTGGGGGTTTTCTGCCTTCATCAGAAGCATTGGATGTTGGCTGTGGCCAAGGCTGCGCATTTTGATTGGAGTGGGACAGTGCTGCTGCTGGGACTAAATGGGAAGGTTTCTGAAGAGAGGATTGGTCAGATTGATTGCTGTACTTGGGATCAGGAAGGAATTTTACCCCGTGGTCAGACTGGAATGGGCTGTGGGGAGGTTTGCCTTCTTTTGTAGCAGGGTGCATGGCCCTATCCTTGGATCTCTCAAGTGCATTTTAATAACCCTTGCAGCAGCAGAACACTGACCACCATTACGCCTACGCTTTACCTATGGCAGGTTAGGCTGTTATGCTTTGTAATTGCGCAATAAGGTTAATTGCATGGTTTTAGTAATGGGTTATGTTGGGATTTATTTGGGATGATTTCAATAGGGATGATTCCACCTCAGGCAAGGGGCTGGACTAGATGACATCTAGATGTCCCTTCCAGCCCTACTTGTCTAGGATTCTATGATACATTTAATGGAGGGACAGAATCCATGTCATATATTTATTTTTCACCGTCCTTAGTATATTGCCTATTATCCACCCACTTAAACTGGGGTTGAAAGCCTATAGCCCATGGACTGGATCCAGCCTGAAGAGCCATCTGATGCAGCCCACAAATGTGGGGCTTTGGGGGATTCTGGAGGTACTTGGCTGACTGTAGGACCTCCCCCTTTGCCATCAGGAGGAGAAGTGGTGGTGGCAGGCATTTTCTTTGTACCACTGCAGGAAAAAGCACAGCAGCTTCTGGGTCCTTGCATCCACTCTCTTCCCATCTCTGACCTGAACTGGGATGCATGGGATCTTAAAAAGGTTGCTGACTGTTGTGCTAAAATACCTCCCTTGGGGCTCATTTGAATATTCAAAATGCTTAAGCAAATTCAAATTACCATTTTTTTTCCTGTTTCTCTGTTCAAATGGAAATGCTCTCAAAAATTTCTCCTGCCTCAGGCCCAAAACTCGTAAGCTTCGGTTCTTGGTCAATGATAGAATGTTGAAAGAAAGATGTAAAATGTTTTAAGTTCAGAAAAGGGCTGTTTGAAAGGGAGATTCCCAGATTACCAGTGGAACACAGCAAGTGCTCCTTGAGTTAGCAGACTTCAAAATCATGACTTTTAAAATATAATGAAAAAAAGATTTTAGGTCATTATCATAGATTTTATTTATTTATTTATTTATTTTTTACGGCTGCCACTGAGACTTATACAATTTGATTTCTAGTAGCTAAAACAACTGGCTTTGCAGAAAAAAATATTACAAGACATTACCAATACTTTTTTTACAATTCCCTAAAGCATGCCCATGAGGTATGTATGAGACATAGTGATACCATTGTGTGTTATATCCATTTTATCAGCATTTATACAGAATGACTTCCAGTACCTGACAATTATATCACAGAAACATAGGAAAGAAGTGGACATTGAGAGCCACCTTGTCTGCTCCACTTCACTGAGACAGGATCAGGTATATCTATACCATCTATAATACATATTAATCTAACCTGTTCTAAAAAAAACCAGTGGTGGCGATTCCACAATCTAGTCACACCACGTCACCTATTTATTCCTTATTTTATACATATTTCATATCAGCCGCACAGACAGTGCATTTATATGTAAAATGTTTCACATAATTACTTTAATCAGTGTATATCCTGGACCAAATTTGGCAATACTTACTCAAGAAAATCTTATGATTTCTTAGGAGATTTATTTGAGTGGAATTTAAGCCACTTAGACTGTAATGTTAGTCCTTGTCTTAAAACTGTCATCAGAATTGCCAGGCAGCATGCCCAGACAGCAGGCAGAAAAAACAAAAACAGCAAACAGCCAAGAGTAATGCAGTCGAAGCACCATTCTGATTATTGTGCCCAATTATGGCTGTGCTAATGTTTTCCATCTGCCACAGAACCTCCAATGGCGTGCCCAAGAATTTTGCAGCTGCTGCAGGGTTGATGAGGTACCTGACTTCCATATTTTTTAGTATTCCATGTTATAACTTTGATTTTATTCTTGGGCTTTTTGGGACGTTTCCTCCTGATTTTCTGTTCTTTTTTTTCAGATCCTCTCTCTCTTTCCCCATTATTGGCTGTGATGATTGCTTGTCTCTCCCACATCCATCAAAGCACAGTCAGTCCCTTTTCTCCCTGGCTCTTCTGCATTTCCTCTTTGGTCATTCAACCATATTCATTCAATCCTCCTCTTCCCTGTTAACTCATAACCCTTTATTCCTGTTCATCCTCTTCTCCCCACAGTCAAGAGGAACAGACTCTGTTCTGCCATAATCTAGGTCCCCTTCATTCAAAGATAGGGGACCGGAAATGCAGACACCAGGTACTTACTGGCTGGATAAATGTGCTCAGTGAAACCAATTTGCTTACATAAATGTAAAGGGCTGTGTAGCAGGTCCAGGGGTCCAACCTCATGCATATTTTTTTTATTCTGGTATCTATTTGTTTAGCGCTAGTCATTTTTTTTGCACCTACCTCTTCCTAAATGCCCTAACTTCTCTCTGCTCTTCACAACTTCTTCCTCTAACCACCTCCTTGAGGTTCATAAGAGTCCACACCTGAATAAGACCTTATTTGGGCAGGCTTTCAGCAGGTGGAGTTATGTTTGTGGATATTGTTTTATTATTTCCTATTTTATTCTAGTATTTTATCATTTTTTATGATTTATCCTATCTTTATTGTGAACAGCTTGGAGCCTTTTTGGGGAGGGCAGAATATAAATCAAATCAATAAATAAATATTTATAAATAATGGCCCCCCTCAAGGTTCCCAGTTGATACCAATTTCGCTACCAATTACAATCATTCATCAAAAAAGGGCTGTAAGGACTAAAAATCCTCCATACATTTCTACTTCTTATCCATGCAGCTCCTAGATGATTCTGTGAAGCTAAATCATGCTTTCACACGAGGTTTAACAATCCTTACCTTCCAAAGTTAGCAGGAAGAAACTCCAGAAAGGCATCATTTAGGTAGAGCTGAGTCAAGTTTAAAAGCTGTGTAAAGCCATCTGGTAGCCTAAAAAAGAGTTAGGGGAGTTAAAGTCTTTGCATCAATGTTGCTATAGAGACAATAAAAATGTAAGTCTCTAAGGAGAAGCATGACACATTCTCCACTCTCATCTCACTTTGCAATACAAATAGTGAAGAAGAATGTCTTGAGTAACTTGTTATAGCCAGCATTTTTACCTGCTTTTAAACCATCATTTTCAGGCTATTATCACAGGATGAGATTTATATGCATGACACATTCAAACTACATCACCCTTTTCTCTTGTCCTACTTTACGCTTTTTAGAAGAGGATATCTTAACTGAAATGATAAGCATATGCTAAATGCCTCACATTTCATAACTTCTTGAATAGGGTTCCAGTTCTTTTTTATAACAGCCTGTGCTTTCATTATAGATGCAATCATAAACTTTTACATAGATTAAAAGTTTATTTTACTATTGTCACGAACTTGGGGTAGTCATTTACACTTGGTAAGTGAGCCTCATATATTCTCATCTTGATTTGACAGCAATTTGCCCACAGATTGCACTGGTATAAATAACTACATATGGTGCAGATGCCCAATAACTATAGATAGTGAGGATAGTTTCAAATGAAAAAGCAGTCAGCCATATAACCACTAATCCATTAAAATGTATTCAGTACTTTGATAACTAACAATGTGTGATTTCTAATGTTTGATTATAGATATTGTTGTATGTTAAAACATATGCTATGTGAGACTGGATAAAGTAGTCTATTATATTTTTGCTGAAAATAGTAAGTACTTAAGTACTCTTAATTGGTCCTTTATTTTAAATTCGTTGTATCACAATTTCTGTAGAAGCTTTATCAAATGCATTTCCATGATATATTATTAATATGTCAGTCTTATTTCAGCATGTATTATCCATGGAACCAGTCTTTGACATTGTCATGAAATAGAACAGAACAGATTGTACCACAAAGCTGTTTCCATAAATTAGAAGACTAATGGCACCATAGGGTATGTCTATACAGCACAGAGCAGTGAGAAGCATTAGCCCAGGCAGAGCAGTCTGCTAATGTGACTAGACTGCTTTAAGCACCCAAGCTAGCTTGTCCAGCTCAGGCATCTTCACAGAGCAATGCATGTATATGTATTAAAGCCCTAAGGCAACATTCTGTACTGCTAAAGAAAAAGGTGCGTAAGTCAAAATACCTTTGCGTGTGTATAACTCATGCTATATCATTACAAAACTTCTACTGACTTAAGAACTAATGAAACTGAACCCCAAAAAGTCTATTAAGTATTCCTTGGATCTGGATTTGATTATAGTGAGAGTTCTCCGAGATGGCATGATGCCCTTTATTACATCACAAAGTGATTATTCAGTGAAAGAAATAGAACTAATTGGCTACTACATTTTTTTTACTGCACATTATAGTTACTGTACTATGAGGGAAGCTAATCAGTTACTATTTAACCATGCTACACTTTTCACTGCACTTCAAAGGCATGGACAAACATAACATTTATTGTGCTTTGAGTGTCTTGAAAATGTTATAAAAAGTGAAGGACCAGAACCATATAAAAATGAAACTGGAGGAAATTGGAATAACTATGAAGTGCTTCAAGTTATATTTGTCCTCTCCACCAGAACACAACAGGGAGTTGGCCAGCCCAGCAGTATTCCTCTTCCCCACCAATACCCTATGCACAATGGGTAGTTACCCTATAGGAAGCTGAAGAGCTAAAAGACCTTGAGAAATTATGGCTCTCCCACAGCCAACCATCTCACCATTCACAATTGGGTACCAACTACTTAGCTGAGGAGTTAAAACCTGCTTGGCTTCTAGAGGAGTGCTGTTCCTTTTTCCTCTGATTATATTGCTGGCCAGCCAGACCCCCTCAATGCCCAAAGCTCAGCTGTCTGCTGCTATTGGGCTCCTCCAAACTTCTATAAATCCTTTGGTCCAGAATTGGAAACAGAGCGGCTCCTCCCCTGGTCCTATTGCTCCCCTGACTCCTAATGCTTCCCCCACTCTGATCATCTGCTTTCCCCCCATCGTTCCCTTTCCTGCTGCCTGGAAGAACATGGCCACTCCTACTACACCTTCACCCTGGGTCTGCTCCATTTGTGACCAAGCACACTGGGAAAAAATGGACCTTTTAGCCAAAGAAGCATTCTATTTCCAAAGGCAAAAAGTCCAAGTGATGCACCTGGATTCTAAATGGAGAAGGCATTTAGAACAACTCTGGGCTTGCTTGCAATACAAATTACACCTTCTCATCCCCAGTGTTCCAGTCATACCCATAGCAATGAGTAGATTTAATTCCTCCCAGAAATCCAAACCATAGCATTAATGTCACAAAGCACAGTTGTTTGGCCCTTCTGGTTTGCAAGATCATGAGGCAGAACACTCTCTCTTTCAGCAATCGGAGTGTGCAGGCTGAAGGTCTTCCCCTGACACAGCACACAATCCTCCGCACCTCGTTGATAGCAAACACAGAAGGAACATGTCACTAAAAATAATGGGACAATGCAAAATGGGAAATTGTTGGGAGCACTGGGGTTTAGCAGCCAAAAAAGCTCCATTCCCTTTCCACCATGTTCCCTTAAAATTCAGGGAGAGGCCCACAGTAGCCCAAGTAAGGGGTGCCCTTCTGTAGAGTAATCTCATACCTCAGGGTTACCAAAGGTTCTCTAAATGCTTAGGGGTGACAGATGAACACGGACTCCCATCCTAGATGATCAGGTCAGGTATACTTACCATCTCTAAAATTTAGGCCAAATATAAAAAGGCTCCTGAAATAGAATGCCAGAACTTATCTGGGAGTTCAGAACATAGTATCAAGTGGTGTACTCTTATGCCGTGTCCACAAGAGCATGCACGTGTGTTGCAGTGTCTCAAAGGAGTTTGAGATGCCACAGAAGGCACCCCACACATGAGAAAATGTTCCCCACATTGCATATTTGCAGTATGGACTCTAACTGTGATACTGGGGAATCCTAGTTTACAGATATTAAAAAAAAAAACCATGCTGGAAAACAGTGGCATGCAGGGTGTGCCCAGAAGCAACTGGAAGTTGGACAGAGCATCTCTATGGCTGCTGTGTCTCCCTGCTGCTCCAGCATGCTGGAAAAAATAAAAGTGGGGCATGGCTTGCGACACCAGCAGACGATGGTCCCTTGGGGTGGCTCATGGGCAGTGGCAAGCAGAGCCCCTCGTGATGTGGGGCTCCAGCTTAGTCCTAGGAGCTGCATGGGGTTTGTGAGGGGGGGGCTTGTGGGTGTGGGAATGCGTGTGTGGGGGATTGGTGGGGGGCATGTGTGAGGTTTGTGGGGGGTATGGGTGTGGGATTGTGTGTGGGGACTTTGGGTTTGTGTGGGGGTGTGTGGGGATGGGGTTTGTGGGGAGGACGGGGCCCACAACATACGCACCAACCTCCTCCCATGTTGCACAGCCTCTGCTGCCTGCAGCAGCAGCTGGTGGCAGGCCCTCGGGGCACTAAAAGCCCATAGCAAGCAGAGTCCCCCAGCGACACACAACTCTGGCCAAGTCCCGGGGACTACACGTGGCTGCATGGAACCCACCCAACCTGATGGTGTGTGGACCAGAAGCTGCAGGGAGTCATGTGCCATCAGGCCAGGTGCCTCTAGAGACTCAATCTTTGGGACCTATTCATGACCGGTGAGGTTAAAGTTCACTGCCCAGACCTCTGGGATGTCTTGACCCAGATCTAACAAATACTGTGAAGCATGCAGGCCGAAAAGACTATCCAGGGCAGGTACAGCTTCCTTGCATTCAGGAGCAACCTCAGTACCCTCCACAGTTCCTTGAGGTACCTGTACCCAGAAATACAATCCAAAGGCATCTGGCAGCTGCCCAGCCAGTAGTTGAAGAGCTTCCTCCTGGCATCTAGGTGTCTAGTTTAGGGCTTCAGAAGGCAAGAGGAGTGAGCGTGTTGGATCCTCAAGTAGGGTTAGAAAGGATAGTCACTCTTTCTGATTCCGAGCCAGTTGCATTGCAGGCAAAACTTCCCATGACAAAGGCAACAGGCTGGAGTTCCTGAGGACCTCTGCAGTCCACATTAATTGGTAAGATCCTGCCACTGCTCAGAACTCTTGGATAAATACTGAGCTGTATCAAGCTGGGTAGAATGGTGCAGAGGTATATCCTATATCCCTCTACTGAGGGGGCTATTACTGACTCATTTATGAAATGTTCAAAGTTGTACTGAGGAGAATGTTTGCCTAGGGACTTTTCGTTTGGCCAATAGTACCTGCCATCTCCAAATGCTCCCTGCACAACTATGCTGACCTGGGACCACCCATCTGTTTGAAGTCTCCTCAGCTACCTCTACAGATTTAAGGTTGCTATGTGCGTACAACCTATTCTTTTGATGTGATGGCATGGAAACCCAATCATACTCTTTGGGCAGACTGGAGGATCTAGATAAGCTATCTGCACAAACAAAGGAAATGCCATACAAACAGTACAGTGTTTAAATGATATAGATGCTATATAATTAAGTATCTAAAAGCATTTGTGGTAGGATTACTCTTGTGCTTGACAGGCTGAAGTGTTTTTCTGGATTGGGCCACAGTGCTCAGCACCTTGTAAAACCAAGCCCAATAATGCTTGGGAAAGATGTTGTAGATGTCAGGTGAAACAATGACACAAAGAGTCAAAAGCGATATTTTCTTTCAAATAATTTTCTATTATTTTTTGTTATCTTGCAATTATTAAATTAAAAATATAGACAATTAATATGTTTTAAAACATACCAATATCATGATGTTTTATATTGTACAATCTATGCTACATGAAGTAGACATTTAATTCTACAAAGCCTTACTTACAGAGGTGCACCGATACATTGGTCCCATATCAGATTGGCACTGATATAAGGAAAATTGACGGTATCAACAATTGGCTTTTTTTGACTGATGTCACTGATAAATGCCCCGTGCATGCGTGAAGCCGCAGTGCAGCACACAGGTGGCGAAGAGCATAGCCAGGCAGTGTGGAGAGCAGCTGGGTCCGGCTGGTAAGTGTGTTGTGAAGGAAAGGGTGTGAGGGGGCAGATCGAGGCCCCAGCAGCGAGGGAAGGAGTGGCACTAGGGCTGGGGAAGGGGCAGGAGCTGCATAGCCAGAGTGGGGCATAGGACGGAGCCATGAGCACCTCGTCCAGGAGACATGGGGAGGGGGTGGCGGTTCCTGCTACTGCACACATCCTCAGAGGGCATCGGGTGCTTGTGCTCCTAGATCTGCATGTGAGGCGAAGGTGGGATGCTGCTGCGGGCTGGAGCCGGGCTCTACCCAGTGGGAGGGTTGGGTCAGGGCTGCACTCAGGGTGGGTGGAGGTAGAGCTGCTAAAGCAACTTTTTGGGTGGCTGCAGCCCTTTCCCCCCACACCCTGTGCCTTTAATTTATTACCAGGTTTAAGCTTGCAAATGAATACAGGAATGAATGTTGAGTAATTTTTCAAAAATTAATTAAGAGAAGCTTTCACTTTTTTTTCCATGTTTAGTTCAATGCATTCATAAAGTAAAATAGGGCAAGCACTAAAACTTAGATCAATAACCCAAAATGAGCCATAATTTTTCCTTCAGAAGTTGGTGCTAACCCCTATATGATTTCTCCCCCTCTCTCTCTCTCACACACCTATAAATTGCAATATCATTTTAGAACATAAGGGAGAAAAAATCAACTGCAGTAACCCTGTGCACAGCAAGGAAACCAAAATAATTATACCTTAAAAAACTTTAACAAATTACATGCAATGGCCACATGCAAACAAAACTGTTTCTAACGTGCCTATCACCTCTTTTGTTCTGGTGCAGAGAGAAACTATACTTTAGCACTGGCACTTGATTCTGCAATTGCACTGTGTGAGAAATGCCTATTGATCTGAATGTCCAATATTACTAAAAAACCCTTTGCATTAGATATCATCTGTCGGCTCTACTACATACTAAATAGAAACTCATTTTATAGGATGTGTTTTAAAATGTGTAAATATGATCTTTGAATTATTTAGGTATAATATAACATTTGAAAAATCAATTTTCACTTTACTCAGGCTGCCACACATGCATCATGATAGTTTAGCACACTAACTTTCTAAAAGGTTTATGTTACTACCTACTGTAGCAAATAACTAAAAAAATATTTAAGTCAGAACTTGGGTCCTAACCTTCTAAAGATTAATGCAGAAGTTTAAAATGTAACTCTTCATAGTACTGGGGATATGAAAAGGTAATTTAAAAGATTTTCTTTCAAATATTTTAGGCAAAACTGGAAATGTAACTATTTGTATTTTTGGAATGCACACAGCACATATACTATATTAAGGTAAAATTTACCCTTTTCACCAAAAATCCAGAGTAAATAGAATTTGTAAAGGAAATTAAATGGAGGCTCATGGAAGAGAATTAGCCCTCCTCCCAGCTCTGAGAGAAGAGTCATGGAGTTGTGGCAATCTCTCTGCAATTGTTATTCTAACTTCTTGCCAGAAACAGAGATCAAGTAGATCCTAACCTTGACCTGCCCTGCCACCAGCTGCGTGCATAAAGGCAGTGCAAGTTCTGAATGATGCAGAAGGCTTTGCACAAATTCTTAAATACTGGTGAATTTCAATCTTAATCATTTGGGGTCCTACACTTTACAAATATAGACACACATATAAATATACATTTTGCACATTAACTTTACATTGCACTTTTACTTTTCATTTCATGTTCACTAGTACAAACTTTCTTCAGTGATAAAATATAAAATGCAGTACTAGTTATTGATACTCACTTAGAAACTGGATTGACACTGGCTTCAATAATTGTTAAACACTTACAACACTTTATATTTTCTGGAAAATCTTGAACTCCTAAAATTAAAAACAAAAATGAAAAGGTATTATGAAGACATTTTGGGAAAAGTCGCTGAACTTGTTTTGCAGCACTAATTAGGCACTAAAAGTCATATTCTCTATTCCATTCTTTGGACAAAGTTTTTTGAGAAATCCATCTGAAAAACGTAGCATCCAAGTTGACAACTACAAAGTTGACAACAACTAACAAAGCTCCCACTGAACCCAGTGATGAGTGCAATGTATGTAGTCTTATCAAACGTGTTTTGTCTTTATGTTGTGACTGTAACAATCTGATTAAAATATGAGATTTGAGGATATATTAAAATTGAAATTCTTGGTTATGAATATATAAAATAAGTAGTTTGCATCCTAAAGTTTCAGCTAAATATTTTTCATTCAAGGAAAACCACAACTGCTTTGCAAGATTAGTGTCATGTCCATTAAATCAATAACAAGATAATTATTTTTAGATTGAACTACCAGAAGGCACATGGCGCACAGAAAAATGTTCAAGGTCAGTTCAATAAGTAAGCTTGAATAAAGTCTAATCAATGATTGAGACTACCTATAGCACAGACACCAGCCTACCAAAAAGATCACCTACCTAATTTTACTGCTATCAGTTCAAATAAATTCTCACTACCAAAGTTGATATATGCGCAAATCTTAGGGAAAACCAAGAGAAATAAGTGGTTTCCAATGATCTGTACTAATGTAAATATCAATCATAGTCATCAAGAAATGAACTGCTCATGCTTACAGTGTGGTAATACATATGTGTGTTAAGATGGCCAACAAAATCAATTGATATAGTTTTAGTCAAATTCAACTGAACCACTTCAATTCTAAATAGTAAGCAATTCCTTTTTTGGAATTCATTAAAATGACTATATACCTAGAGAACATGACTGAACTAACTAAAATTCAATTTTTTAAGCAAGAAAACTTATTTCTCAACAAAGGCTGAATGACCATGAAAATAATAATGTAAAGATACATTAACTATACAATCAGATTATGGATCCATAAAACTGATAGATATTGTTCTGGAATATGAAAAGGTGATATAACAAACCTAGGTTTTGATACCTGTGTCAAAATACAACTGTTAAATTTTCCCTGTATGCAAGTCAAGGTAAAAACAACATAAATGCTGTCTCCTTTTACTGGGTTTCTTCATAAAAATGGAAAAGACAAAATTTTTACCCCTTTTCCTTCAAACCCACAATTGTACTGTGGAAGCAATATAGGTTACTTACACATTTAAATACTGGTATGTGATACAAGAGTGAAATTTGCTCCTTAGCCATGAAAGTGTCAAAAATGTGCTTAGTTTAATCTCTGAGTAAAAACTCAGAAAGTAGCATTAGAAAAAGCTAGTCAAAGGTCTACACAGCATCTTCATGTATTCCTGAAATGGCAGAACTATGAAAAACATTTGCAGCATCACATCCTGCCATCATTCCTTGTTCACAATTCTCACTGAAGACAGTTGCAACCTGGCTTTCTATAAATACCGAGAGCAGAAGATGTCCCATAAAAATCACAATCATGGCAGGGTCAGAAGATTTTCAGGTATGCCTATATGTGCAAGCAGAAAAGCACACAATTTACTAGCTGCTAAGAGTATGCTCCCTAAAGAAACAGATTTTAGAAGTAAGCTTCTTCTAAGGATTTAACTAGTTAAGATGCTAACGTATGCTAAATTCCTTATCTGTCTGTCTGTATCAGTATGAAAATTGTCTGTATTCTAAGACTTGTAAGACATTACTTTAAATTACTTTTTTTTATTAGATATGACATGATAATAGTGGCTGGTTGTTTAATCTGTGAACTGCATGAAATAACCTGATCCATGACTGAAACTCGGATGTAAAGTCTATTAAAGAATATTAACACAAAAAATAAATACCATGCCTAGTAGCCATGTCATTTACACACAATTCTATACTGTTAATGAAAACAAGTAGATTTTCTAGCTCATTTCCTTTTTTAAAGAATAGCATAACCTATTTCCAAACTAATTATAAACTTTATCTTCAGGATGAGAAAATAAGATGTCTGTATCTGACATATTATGTTAAAATATAGCATTTAGTGGAGTTCTATTTGCTTACAGAATTAGAGAGATTTATTTTTGATTGACTACTGCTGCTGCTGTTAATTTATTTTTGAATTTCTTGTCTTTTTCTATTTGTTCACTCTGTTCCCTGCTTATTATCCTGATAGTCCCTAGCCTTGTCCTTGGATAGTTTTCAAAAGCAACTAAGGGTATGCCTACAAGCCACAATGCACTGCCATGTAGATGTAGCCAAACTAGTTCTAAATAAGCTCTGTTAATGCAAAGCATGGTATGTTAGTCTTAAAGCTTCTAATATTGAAAATAATCTTGGGTACATCTGAGGAACATAATGTTGTGTCATACAAACCTGTCCTAAGTCTTATTTTCAAAAGACTGGCACATCATTATAGATTTTAAAAGGTGCCTAGAGATATAGATAAATGCCTAGTGGGTTTTAGAAAGGCTCCCAAGGAAGCACCAAACTCCCATTATAGCCAATAGCAGGGTAAGCCCTACAGGCCTAAAGTGCTTAAATATTTCTGTCAGTTTAGCCCATTGATTTTAGGCTCCCAGTGTAGGCTCCTAAGGGCACATCCAGATGAGCCCACATATGACTCTTGCTGCATCTCAAAGCAGTTTGGGGCTGTGCAGGGGGCCCCCCATGGTCCCCTCCTCTAGCCCCCACCCCACTTACCTGGCACGAAGCCATTGCATGTGGGTTCCTGAAGCCAGCATGGACAGGCAGCCTGCTTCAGCACCTGGGCAAGGGCCAGCCATAGAGACACTTCTGGATGTCCAAGTACCAAATTTTGAGTCTACACTGTAAATATGCAGCGAGGGAAATGTTTTTTTGTTCCCACACGTGGGTCTTGCAGCATCTCAATGGGGCTTGAGGCACTGCAATAGGCACGTGCACACTCATGTGGATGTGTCCTAAGTGTCTAAGTCACTTGAACATGGGACAAATTCCTAAATCTTTTGAGTTGCAAGGGTGTAGGTTGTAGCCGTGTTGGCTACAACCCAAATAGTTGGTCTAATAAACTTGCTTAATAACTATTCTCCAACTATTTGGGTTGGTCTAATAAAAGATATCTAATTCACCCAAGGAACCTTGTCTGCCTAAATCTTTTGCGTACTTTTGAAATTTTTACTCCTAATCACTATTTTAATGGTCCACTCTTTCTGACTTTGCCATTGTTTTTAACTTAATATCTAAATTTTACATGTAAAAATGTCCTGGTCATAATTCTGTATTTATTTATTTTATTTAAGTTTATCAGGCATATAACCATATTTTCTTTATTTTTAGAGTGAGGTTTGGGCCTGAAAGTATTTAGTCATTATAGTTAACTGTAAAAGGGGCTAAAATGCAAAATGGATACAAAAAGGAAATTGTGCCAGACAAACCAAGTAGTCTTTTCTATATAGTAACTAATTTTCCATGCAAGATAAATTCTTTAAACTGCCTGGACTTTAGTAAAGCCCTCAATATAGGGTTATATAGAAACTATTGGCTAAACTGGAGAATATGAGAATTAGTACAGAAATTGAGGTGGGCAAGGATCTGTCTAAAAGGAAACAATAAGCTGCACTGAAAGAGTAACTACCATATGACCTTAAGGATTGCCGTTAGAGAAATGAGATTAAAGTATAAAAGTGCAAGGTCATACTCTTAAGGACTACTAACAGGAATTTCTATTATAACCCGGGACTCATCAATCTGAATTACAGGAGATGGCAAACTCTTGGCATATTAGTTGATGTCAGGATGAATATAAGCAACCAACGTGATACAGCCATGAAAGAGTTAAATGCAATCAGACAAGGTACTTCCAACAGAAACAGGAAGCATTGTTTTTTTGTATAACCACTGATAAGTCCACTTATAATTCTGGTTCCCCATGTTCAAGAAATAGGAATTCAAAATGGAACAGCTGAGAAAAAGGGCTAGCAGGATGATCAGGGGATCTGAAAGTCTATCTTACAAGAAGGGGGTAATAGAATTTGTCCTTGTTAGCCTATAAAAAGGAAGAACGGAGATACAATTATTTTTTATAAATTAATTATCAGAGTAAATACCAGCAAGAGAAAAGAGTAATTTGAGTGAAATGACATGGCACGAGAATAATTACAATAATATTCCAAGACTATTCCATCTCCTGTAATAAACTCCATGAATAAATTTAGGCTGGATGCTAGAAGAAGGATTCTAACCACCAAACGGTGAGGCTCTGGAACAGCTGCCTTATAGGAGTAGAAGACAAGAAGCCCAACTAGTTTTAATATGGAGTTTGAGAAATTTATTAAAGGGATATAGCATACTTAGAGCAGGGGACTGACCCCGAATGACCCATAGATCCCTTCCAGTCCTATGAGTCCATGTTTCTAAATGGCAAAGAAGAACACTGAAGAAGTGGCATGTTTGACAGATTCCCTAGCTCATCAGAGTCTAAAAATATCCATGCACTGTAGTTATGAAGGAGGTTTAAAAGAGGTTCCAGCAAACCTGGAAGAAGAATTGTACATAATATATCCTTGTCTTAATATTACATACTTTACATTATGTAACCTACCAGTGATCCTGGGATACATATGGATTTCCTTAATAACATACCTCCCAACTGGCTCCACTGAAATCAGTGGAAGCCAGAATCTCACTCTTTTTTTGATTTACTCACAGTGTAAATTCCCCTGGTGCATAGAAATCAGTATTACTTATACAACTGTGAGGAGACAGTTAAAATACAATGTGCATAGTTTTAATTCTCAGGTCAAATCCTACTTTCTGCTCAAGAAATGATTATTGTTCCATTGCATAAGGTGAACAGAATTTGGAAGAAGTTAGAAGATGCTCAGAGGTTTAGGTTTGGATTGTTGCAAGCAGTCCTAGTGGTCATGAATTAGCAAGCCAAATGAAAAAGGAGAACGCATCAGCATATGGTAAATATTTCACATAAGCCTGAACAATTTCAGGCTTCTACATGTCCTTTACTCCAATAGAATGCTGTCATTTGCTAATAGGTACAACAGAGTATCAACATTACAGTTATATTGAACGAGTCTACACAAGACTAACTGCACAGTAACCTAATACTACTGTGCAGTAGTGTGTCTTGGCAAAAACCGTGCTAATACACTCCTGTGTAGTACTATTAGGCTACCGAGCAGTTAGCATCACTAACAAGCCATGTGCTAGCACTACTATACATTAAAGCCAGTTTCTGCACATTGATTTAGTACTTGGTGATACAAGTATTAAACTTAATCTGCAGTAATTATGGCGCATTAATGAATGTGTAGATGCACCTGTTGTGCGATAACACACACAAAAAAGAGATATTCAATAATTTACTTGGCAATGGAGAAATTTCACCAAATATGATCCGAATAGCTGTAAGCGGGTGTGTATATGGGCAGTGATTAATTTTAGAGGGCGCTTTTTACTCATGCACAGATATTTCCCCTACCTTCATGTTTGGTTTCTATCAACAGTTAATAACAAGCTGTAATTGACATGCGTTCAATATGAAAGTCTGAACAGTTAATAAGTCATTGTAAGTCATCATTTGGTTTACTGACAAGTGCAATTGGTTTGACTAGTCAACAGTCAATTCCTGCATCTTGCCTCAGGTTTAAGAAGTCTTCCTGAGAGGCTGTAAGAGATTTTCTCCACAAACTAGAGCCAACTGCATTTCAAAGGAAAAGGTTGCTAATAGACATATCAATGGGGACACCCATGCTCACCAGATGGGTAGAAAACGAAGGAGGAAATTGCACGAAGAATCTGGTGTCTCTGCCCAACTTGGACAGAATGAAAAGAGCAGAGGGAAATGTGATCAGGGGTTTATCTGTCTGGAATAAGACATTATATGCAGGGATATGGATATTGTTGTTTTTGTTGACTATAATACAGAATAGAGAGGACACCTAGCTTGCCAGAAATATGTCCATCTGGGAAAAAAATGTGCAAGAACGTAGATATTTCTGTCATCTTTGAATACAATAGGAAAGATAAGAGAGAATTAGGAGCTGGGAGACGGAAACAGAAAGCTGAGAGAGGAATGGGATGTTCAAAACAATTCAGAGACGACACTCTGACTGCATCCACACAAGTGTGGACATTTGTTTCCCTGGGGACAAGAAGCAGCAGCACACCTTGTGCCACTACTACTTATCCCAGGGGAATGTCTGTGTCATGTGCCCTCTGGCGCATGCCAGGTTACCCCACGTGGGGTGGGGGAGGATGTGGCCAGCACTTGGCTGGTCCCAGCAGTTTTATCTGGGGTCTTGGGGACCTCCTGGGACTGCAGCAGCAGCAATCCTGCTGCTCAGAGCCTGGCCAGCAGCCAGAGTGCAGCTCCGGCTAGCGAGGCTTCAGTTTTCGGTGGCACATACTGCCCCCATGCGTGCTGCTCTACTTTTTTTTTTTTAGCAGGTTTTTTGACCCCGGGATCTTCTGGGGTCAAAAAATCTCCCACACTGCTACTTTGCAGCACAGACAACAGGTGAATGTGCGGTGTGTGGCACTGCAGACCTGTCTGCGACCCCACACAGCCATGCTCACCTGGATGACAAAATCATCTGTAACTAGCACCAGGGTTGTTTGAACAATGAGCTGGACTGCTGAAAATCCAGGAAACTACTCCAGGTCAGAAGGCAGCTGTAGGTGATACCTGATTTTATTTCTTCATCCCTTTGTGTTCATACTTAACAGATTATTTTCCTTCTCCTTATATGTTCTTTAATCTTATACAGCTAATACCGTTTGGCTTTATAACGTAGTGATTGTTTTGTGGTAAGAGCCATCTCAGAGCAGCTGACAGCATTCTGTTTCCACGGAAACAACGGGTCCTTATCATTTTGCAAACTAGGTGATTACTCTGTGAGTTCACCCAGCTTCCCCAGCAGGAGCTGCAAGGTTTAGTCAGGGGCTGAGGAGACAGATTTGCGTGGGGTGAAGTGTTACTCCAGGGGAAAAATATAGTCTATATTCAGAGGACAAGCACTAGGAAAATGAGGAGGGCTTCTGGCACCAGGGGCACCCTAAAGAGTGTGTCAAACCAGTGATATCAGGTATCCAGGTTGTAGCCATATTAGTCTAGAAGAAAAGGCAATCAGGACTCATAGTAGAGATGATATTTCATCCTGTGAGGATCTGTGATGATGCAAATTACCTTGAACTGACTGCCCAGAGGAGTTTTCCATCTATTGACTCCTCTGTGAAATCCTACAAAATATGAACTTTAATTTCTACCCAGGAGAACTTTTACAATCTTTTCTCCGATGCCTGATGAAGGGTGTTTGTGCCCAAAAGCTTGCAATTAAAGTATTTTTTTTTCAAAAATCTTGTTGGTCTAATAAAAGATATTATCTCTACTATGAGTCCCGATTGCTCAAACCAATGATAGCATGTATAGTTACATATAAAAGGAGTTTGTATATGTCTAACAACACCCAAATGTGGGGCTGAATATGTGACAAAAGTCCAAAATGACTTCCAGTCTCTACTTACTGCCTGGAATTGCACCACCTGATATCAGAAGAAGGGTAGCAAGTTGTAAAGAAAGATAATGGAAGATAGAAGATCCCAGATATGAACTCTTTGGTCACACAGAAATAACTAAATGGCTTAAAATGCAAAAGAGTTTTGTGACCAGTGTTGCACCACTGGATACAACAGCTGACAGGGCGTGATTGAGGTTATGGAAAGAAGATGACATACAATCAGGGGCTCTGAAATGGATCTGGAACCCCCGGAGGACATTCCGAGAGGGGTGGATCTAAACTGACCAACATGGTGATGCCTGAATTGCCTGCACGTGCAAACTGGAAGATCAAACACAAACATGATCAAATGGGACTACTGTAATGACACGAATATATGCAAGTGCAGTGAAGTGCAGATTATGGAGCACATGGTCATTTGCTGACTCCTTGGTAAGACCTATACAAAGGAGGACCTTGCTGCAGCAATGGAAAGAGCTATCATGTGTGCACAATTCTGGAAAAACATCTAGTTTAATAACAACGACATGAGAAGCAGCAGCAGCAGAGTGAAAAATCTAGTTCTGTAGTAGAAACAATTTTTTTTTTTTTTTTATTAGCTCAAACACATTTTGGGGAACAGGATATTATACATCTCTTTCCTAGCACAAACCAGGATGTGCTCCTTATGTTCCCTTTTTAGATATTAAAGGGCACATCCTGGTTTGTACCAGAAAACAAATGTAATCTCTCGTTTCTCCTAGAAAAAGACTTACATGTTGCAAAATTAGATTCCTAAAAATAAATTCATGTATGTCTTAAATACAGGCATGTCAGGAACTACTCACAATAAGATTAAGTATGTTTTTATATATCTGGAGATTGAGAGAGAGATACACTCCACAATTTTTTTGTATGAGAATAGCTCCACTGTGCATAAACACAACTTAATTCCTTTGTGCAAAGGGAAGGAGTAGCATTCACTGAAAGGTAATTTCTGGTCGTTGCGAGTAAGCACGCAAAGGTCATTTCTGGGCCATGGAGTTCTCCTCTGACTTTTAGTTACAGCTCAGAAATTAGGGCTGTATGAAATGGCTATGTTTTGTTTCTGTTTCGGATCTGGCATTTCGGAGGGACAGTAATTTCTTTTGGCGTTTCAGATCACTGTCCCATTTTGATTTGGCCGAATCTGTTTCAGAGTTTTGACACTGTTTCGGCCATAGGATATAATGGGGAATCACTAAAATGCTTATAACTTTGTTATTTCTTTCCTGATTCAGATGAAAATTGCAGAGATGGTAGCACCTTCTGAGGGCATGAAATCTGCCAAGATTCAAAGAGATAGGTGCAGCAGTTTTTGTGAAACTGCACTTCAAATTGTTCACAGCAAAACTCATATCATTTGCTGGCAAAGGCAGCATGCTGTCATCCTGCACACAGATCCGGGGGCCCCAGCCCCCCAGGAAGAGTCCAGGCCCACGTGGGATGACAAAATGTTGCTGCTGCCACCTGGGGCCAGCGGCAGCACCAGTCTTCCTGGTACTCTGCGAGGGGTGTGTCGAGCAGACTGGGGTGCTGGCGCTGGTCCCTGCCCCACACGCAGATCTGGGGGTCCACACACCCCGGGAGGGCTGCAGTGCTGTGCTGGACTCTTCCTGAGGGGTGCGCACCCCCAGATCTGCATGTGGGATGACAGCATGCTGCTGCTGCCTGCTGGGGCCAGAGCCAGCACCTGAGTCTGCTTGGCACACCTTGCGCTGAGCAGCAGGAAGGCTAGTACTGTCGCTGCCCCTACCAGCAGTAGCAGCATGCTGTCATCCGCATGTTCTGCATGCTGTCCAGGAGCTGGGGCCGCTCGAGCTGAGCGCTTCTGGGTTCTGGATGACTGCTAGAGCCACCTCAGCTCTGAGACAGCATGTGGCACCCTGCTAAGCAGCACTGCACCCACTTGATGCAACAGTTGCCATGCGGGTGCCAGGTGGAGAACACAATTCCCTCTGCCCCTCGCTGCACGGGGGGTACTTTGCCACGAGTGCCCAGAGGCTACAATCACTGCTGCTGCAGCCAGTGAGTGCAGAGCTTTTTTTAACATTATTATTATTATTTTAATTGCCCCCTCCTCCCCCACCTGGCACCTGCATAGCAGCTGTTGCATCATGTGGGTGCAATGCAGCTCAGCAGGTCACTGTCTGGGAGCTGGGGCAGTTCTACCTGTCAGCTGAAGCCTGGCACTGCTCAGCCACAGCGGCCCGAGCTCTCAGACAGCGCACAGCGCCCTGCTGAGCCCCAGCCCTGCCCATAGATCTGGGGGCCTGCACCCCTGAGGAGGGCTGTGGGGCTGTGCCAGAATCTTCCCAGGGGACATGGGCCCCTGGATATGCATGCAGGATGACAGCATGCTGCCAATGCCGGCTGGGGCCAGTGGTAGCACCAGTTTTACCAGCGCTTGGTGCGGGGTAGACCGAGCAGACTTGAGTACTGGCACTGGCCCCAGTCCTGCATACAGATCCAGGGACCGGTGCACCCCGGGAGGGCTGTGGGGCTGTTCCGGATTCTTTCCAGGGTCCCGGGATCTGCGTGCAGGATGATAGCATGCTGCTGCTGCTGGCTGGGACCAGCACCAGTACCCAAGTCTGCTTCATGCAGCCCACACCAAGTGCTGGAAAGAACCCAGTGCTACCACTGACTCCAGCCAGCAGTGGCAGCATGCTGTCATCCTACACACAAATCCAGGGGCCTGCGCCCCCCAGGAGGGCTGCAGGGCTATGCCAGACTCTTCCTGGGGTGTGCAGGCCCCTGGATCTGCAGTCAGGATGCTGGCAGGCTACCATCCCCCCAGACCACTGGGATTGGAAGGGACTTCAGGGACAGATTGCAGACACTGGCCAGTAGGACTGTGTGAAATTTTGAATGGTGTTTTCTTTCCAAGCTCTTTTGACTCGTTCAAGCTTGAAACAGTGAAATCAAAATTAAACAAAGGGCTTCGAAACAGCTTTGAAATCAGGGCACTTGAAACATTTCAAAAGTTTCAAATCATTTTGAGTTTCAGAGTCGGGCTTGCTTGCAGCTAAACAGAAACTAAAGACAGGGAGGGAGAAGACAGGGGAAGGACTGCTCTGATATTGACATCTAGAGCTCCCAGTTCCATTCCCCAGCTCTCTGATAATTTCCCCAGCTCTTCCCAGGGGGTGTGGGCCCCTGAACTGCATGCCTAGTGCCAGGAAGACTGTGGTGTTGACGTTGGCCCCAGCCTGCAGCTGCAGCCTGCTGAAACCCAGCACACAGATCTGGGGGCCTACACCCCCCAGGAAGAGCTGAGGTAACGATCAGAGAGCTAGGGGAAGCGATCAGAGAGCTCACGAATCAAGCCGGGGACTTGGGGAATTGACCCTGGAGCTGGGGAATCAAACTGGGGGCTGGGGAATCAGTCCAGGAGCTGGGGAAATCAACACGGGAGCTGAGGAAATGTTCAGGTCCCTAAAGATTCCCGCAGTTCCTGGTTCGATTCCCTAGCTCCCTAATCTTTCCTCCAGCTCTCTGATTGCTTCCCCCAGTTCTTCCCAGGGGGTGCGGGCCCCCAGATGATGCAGGATGGCAGCAGGGTGCCACTGCGAGCTGGGGGATGGCGGCAGCTCAGAGCTATTTCCCCAGCTGGCAGCAGCAACCTGCTGAAAACCCCTTGCAGATCCATGGGCCGCACCCCCGGGGAAGAGCTGGGGGAATGATCAGGGAGCTGAGGAATCGAACCAGGAGCTCCTGATGACTGCTGGAGCCACCCCAGCTCCGGGACTCTGCCATGAGCCCTCAGAGGCTCCAAATTGCTGCTGCCACAGCCAGTGAGTTTGGGGCTTTTTTTTTTTTCAAAGCTCTTCACACCAGCTGCAGATCATGTGGATGACAGCAGGCTGCTGGTGCCGGCTGGGGCCAGCGTCAGCACCCAAATCTACCTGGCACAGCCCATACCAAGCACCGGGAAGAACCCAGTGCTGGTGCTGGCCCTAGGCAGTGGCAACCTGCTGTCATTCTGCATGCAGATCCAGAGGCTCGTGCCCTCTGGGAGGGCTGTGGAGCTGTGCCAGACTCCTCCCAGGGGGAGTAGGCCCCCAGATCTGCATGCAGGATGATAGCAGGCTTCCACTGCTGGCAAGTGATATGAGATTTGCTTTGAACAGTTTAAGGTGCAGTTTCATAAAAATCCCTGCATCTATCTCCTTGAAATTTGGCAGGCTTCATGCCCTCAGAAGGGGCTACCACCTCTGCAATTTTCAACCACATCAAGCAAGAAATGACAATGTTATAGGCATTTTTGTGAAATGTTGAAATGCATTGAAACAGCATCGAAACAGCAAAACAGTTTCGACAAAACAATATGGAACAGTGCTTTGAAACAGCAAAACGAAATACTGTCCCTTCAAAATGGTGAAATAGAAGACAAAATGAAACCATACTGTTTCGCACAGCCTTACTGGCCAGCTACAGATGTCCATATCAGAGCTGTCCTTCCACCCCTTTTTCCCCTCCCTCCTCTTAGTTTCTGTGTCCCTGCAAACCCAGCTCTGAAACTAAAACATTTTCCGAAACATTTTGGATGGTTTCATTTAGTTTTGGAGATGTTTTGAAGCCTTCCATTTTGATTAGGATTCGGTGTTTCAGGCGCCAAAATGGGCTAAAACACCTCCAAAACGAAATGGGTGCTGAAGTTTCGCGCAGCTCTATCAGCAATCTCTTTTCTATAAAAGAAGAGCCAGGATTATGATTAAAGGACTGGAAAACATACCTTAGAGTGACTGACTCAGTATGTTTAGCTTATGAAAGAGAAAGTAGACCTGATCATAATTTGTAAGGGCCTGTATATGGAAGACAAATTTGGGAGGAATTTATGCTAGCAGGCAAAATTCTAAGAAGATCCACTGCCTTAAAGTTTGAAGCAGACACATTCAAATGCAAAATATACCTGTAGATAACTTAGCCAAAATACAGCTCTGCCTGTTTCTATAAGACAGGTTTTAGACACAAACAAATATGATAATATCAATTGTAATAATCAAATTGCATTTTGTATTTTAGGTAAGAAAACTATTGAATGTATGATTGCAATGCGCAATAGGACCAAGACCTCTTTGTAACAATTAGAGAAGCAGTTGGCAGGACCGCTGGGTTTGTAATGGTCAGCAAGTTCTAAGAATGGGAAGGAACAATCAGCTGGAGGCAAGGATCATGTGAGAAAGTATTATTCCTCAATTCATCCCATACTCTGTGTAGGAAGTAAGAAGATGATAAATTGGTTGGAAGAAACTATTTTTTGAGACTTTGATTCAGAAAGATATTTAAGCATATGTGCAACTTAAATTATATATATTCACATAGACTTCAGTGAGACTATTTGAAATCTTGCAGATATGCACATAAATGGGTACCTTGCCAATTCAGGCCTTGGATGAATAATTGGAGCTGGGTACTGAAGCTAGACAGAGTCATTTAACATTTGATATATTCTTATCTGAACCATAAAAATAGTTTGGTTCCATTAAGTTAGCCAAAAGGTCAAGTATTTTTTTTTTCTACATCAGTTCATACTTTCTTATTTTAAATTTATTGTAAGAACAAAAAATAAAGATAACAATGATATTTTGACAATTGGAGCTCCATGAAGAATACTCTATACAGTAAAAAGTATAGTTAATGAAAAGAATGAATATAAGTGGGAAGAACTCTGTTTTCCTCTCTTGCTTTCCTAACATACCTCTGTTTTTTACCTAATTTTTAGAATTAATCTTCATTTTAGTCACCAAAATACCTTACATTTTCACTCATAATTTTTGTCTCTTCACTTTCATTTTTGAGAACATGAGAACATGGTAGCTAGAATTTATTTGCATTAATTAAATGAATCCCATTGATTATTTACTACATAATTAAGATTTTCATGTTTCTCATTTTGGACTTTTGTGTCAAATTCAGCCTATCATTTGGGCCTCGGTAGACATATGTAGGCAAACATCAATCTTCTGGATCATGGTGTAGACACAAGAGGTCTAGTCAGGTGCTCAATGAATCCATTGTGGCTGACAAGATCAATTTGAGAGTGACACAACTTGTTCTAAGTTCCAGAGATCCATATGTTGCCTGAGTTGGAGTCCAAGTTTCCAGCATACTACTTCCTTTTTTCTCACTTTCCTTCCATCCTATGGATCAAAGCCACATCATGTTAAACTGCACCCAGGGCCAAATGCTCCCTCCACATGGGATTCTGCATGCTCCTCCCAAGTTTCTATGTTGACGCTGAATGACCGCATATCATTTTTGCACACATCATGGTACCACCACAGATGGCAGCCCCCTTTCAAGAGCTGTCTCAAACCTCATTATACAAGACATTCTTGTAGGTACAGTCTCCTCCCATTCTCCTGACGTGGCTGATCCATCACAATCTCCAATTCTTGATAGTGGTTTCTAAGTGTGTCAGTCAGTCCTGAGTGCTCCAATACCTCTGTTTGGTATTCTGTCTTCACACTTTGTTTTCAGGACCTTATACAGACATCCCATGCAGACACTGTTCTGCCTCTTGATGTGCCTAGCATATGTAGTCCATGTGTCTGACCAGGGTGACAGCACAGAAGTCTTGTAGATTTGCACCTTCACCTTAGCTGATAGTCTGCTGTTATGCTGTGCACATTTCTGTAATAACCTGAAATTGTTAGCTGCTTTTCTGATTCTGTTAGTCAGTTCAGTCTGAAGGTCAAGATTCCTGCTGACTGCAGAATGCAACTAGCAAAAACTGTCAACGACACAAATAGATTTATCCTCCAGAGTTGTGTCAGATATTGGTTCTTCCACCCCTTGGTACATGATCAGTCTTCTTGAGACCAACTGCCATCCTGAAGCTCTTTCACGACTCAAAAAATCTGCCCAAGAGATTTTTCAGGGAAGATTTATTGTGGGCAACCAAGACCACATTATCTGCAAATAGGAAGTCTCTCAGTACCAGTTCTTTCACCCTGATTTTCACTCTAAATCTTGCAATGTTAAACAAGCCTCCATCTAGTCTGGTTCAGAGATAAATGCAATCCTCGCCACCTTTGAATGCATGGAGAAGCAGGAACAAAAAGTAGATGTTAGAAAACATGGGGGCTATGAGACACCCGTTTCACCCTGCTGCTGAAGTCAAGGGCATTTGATTCACGATGTAACGAACAAATGATATTCAACATTTTGTGGGGGGGAACAGCCCAGCTTCTTCAGAATAGTAAAAAGGCCCTTTCTGTTGACTGTATTGAAGGCCTTTGTCAGATTGATGAAGGCTATGTATACTGGTATTCATTTTTTCTCTACACTTCTCTTGCAGTTGCGTGACTGAAAAATATTATATCAATGCCGGAGTATCCTGAGCGAAAGCCACGTTGACTTTTAAGATAGATTCTTTCACCTAGAGCAGGGTTCCCAACCTGTGGACTGGCATGGGAGCAGGATGGAGTGCATGGAGCCAGCTGCCTCCCTCCCGAGGCTGCTCTGCCACCCAGCTTTAACCTGCACGTGACTGATGGCGGTGCAAGCCACTCGCCCAGGTAGACAGAAGGGGGTCCGAGCGGGGGGCTTGTGTCACGACCCAGCAGCCAACCCTTCGTGGCCTAGTACCGGACCACGGCACAGTGCTTGGGAACCTCTGACCTAGTGATCAAAGCCTAGGGAGCATGATGTGAGTGACAATTTTTCCGACAACATTCAATATTTCAAAGATTTCAACAGGGAGATACCTCTTTAGTGGTCATAACTGCTTCTATCTCCTTTGGTTTTATTGGGAGATTTCTTACAGTTGGTTAGTGCTGTCCTTTTGTTCCCAACCAGTGGTAGAATGGTTTCGGAGTGCTCTTCAAAACAGGCTGCAGTTTCCCCGAAATGCTGGTAGCAGCATTGTACCTGTTAGTTTTTAAGCCTTCCCAAGCCTCAGTGACCAAGTTGTTAGGTAAACTTGCTTTCACAACTTCTTCACTGAATAGTCTGCATTTTTCTATGCCTTTAGTTTGGCTGATGTCTATCTGAGTGCAACTGGTAGTTTTGCTACAGTGGATCTTTTGAGATTGATTCTGACTTTGCAGCAAACTAAGGCATGGTCAGTGTCACAGTCAGCATCGTGATATGACCTTGTGTGCAGGATTTCTTTCAGCTGGTTATGCCTGGTCAGTACTAGACCTAATTGGTGCCAGTGCCCTTATCTTGGATGTTTAAATGTCTTTTTTGTAACTTTCCCAGCAATGTAGGTGTTTAGTAACACACAGATTTTGATTTGCACAAAGTGAATACCAAGCCAATTCGTAAAACTACATTTAACTCTTGCACTGAAGTCACCAAGTATTATAATGGTTTCATTTATATTAGTTCTCTCAATCTCTTCTTCAATGTGTTGGTAGAAAACACTATATACACACAAAGACACATATATATATATACACACATATAGCAACTATGGATGTAAACTGAGAGTAAAAACTGCCCGTTTCTTTTTTAGTTTCTTGGAGAGCAATTTTGTTATTCAGTAGACAGTAAAAGTTACCAGCAGTTAATTACTTTAAATATAAAATGTTAAAAAAAAATATTCTTACCATTTTTACTGATGTCAAGTTCTCTGAGATTTACTAAACTAGCAATAGTGGTTGGCAGGCTTGAAAGGTCATTGTCTGGTATACTCAATTTGCGTAGAGCTTGACAGTTGAACAATTGCTGCAATACAAAAATGGTCAATTAGGTTAAAATGCACTAGGAACAAATTAAATCAGGATTGTTATTTACACACGCAGAACAACTGTAGTATAAAAATAATATAAGGCCAAAAATTAGTAGTCTTAAAATTTCTAAGAAAAATCTATTTTAGAAGAAGTTTGAGAACACATTAAAAATATTTTATTATGTTTTAAGTAAGAAAGACTACTCATAGATAACATACAAGTTACAAATAATTCCTATTGTGATATATCAGGGGTTGGCAACGTTTTTGGACAGAGTGCCAAAAACATCTGCAACCTCAACTTGTAAGGTACTGGCATGCCTGGGTGGATGGTGGGAAAGCCACGAGGGGCCCAATTCTTGTTGTGGTAGCGCAGTCCTGGACCCTACCCCACCGTCTTCCCTGAGGCACACGTGCCTGCCACAGAGCCCAGGCTGCTCACAGCAGGTGGCAGGGAGGCTGTAAGTGCCGCACCAGGGCCTACAAAGCCCCGACCTGGCTTGTTACCAGCAGTGTGTGCACATGTGGCTTGAGGCAGATGGCAGGGAAGAGCTGGGGCTGCACTGCCACAAGGATCATGCCCCTTTTGGCTCTCCCGCCATCCAGCCTGAGGGCTAGAGTGCAAAGCAAAATGTATGTGTGCGCCACACTCTGGGATATGTGCCAGGGGTTGCCTACCTCTGTGATATAGCTGTAACCAGCTCAAGCCAAAGCCCCGTTACTAAGTAGACTGAAGCCCCAGACATCCTGAAGAACTGGGACCCCAGCAGTGGAGGGTTAGCACACCAGGGAAAGATTAGGGTAATTAGGATGCCACCGTGGTCAAAAGGCAGGGCAGGAGGACTGGAACCCTGCCCTCAGGGCAGCAAAGGAGAGGAAGGAGTCGCAGGGAGTGGTGGCACAGCAAGAGGAAACCCCAGTGAATGAATGCCAGATTCAAGGAGATGGGGTGAGCTGGGGGATTCCTACCCAATGGGGAGCAGATGGCAGGGGACCAGCTGGACCCTCAGGGACCAGCATACCACCCCTAGGGAATCCCAAGAACCAAGTAACCTCAGTGGGTAAGCGGTGGCGAAGAGACGGTGATTGAGGTGGAGCAGCGTCTTCCCTGCTCCCTAGTTAATTGGGCAATTAGGAGCGGTGTCTTCCCTGCTTCCTAGTTAATTAGGCACTTAGGAGCAGTGATTAGCAACTGTAGGCAAACACAATAAAACTTCACACCTTGTTAACCAACTCCTGGTGCTTTAGCCCCTCAGGGGACAACATCTAACCATTTTTCCCCATCTTCAAAGTCGTGGCAGGTGAGATCCCGAGGGGACATAGCGAACACAGCAGACACTTGCCCACAATATCAATAGCAGAGCAGGTCAAAATATTTTTGATGAGACAGTTTTTCCATCAGAAAATGCAGTTTGAGTACAATCACTGGACATCTTTTACAATCACTAGAGCTCTCAGGAGCCAATTTATTTAAAGTGCCTGCACCGTCTCATGAGTTCAGTGACCCATGCTTCAAAATGGCAGTGGAGGTACTTTAATTAAAACTCACCTGCCATCATTTTGAAGCAAGAGGACATTGAATACATGTGACACCAAGACTGCTGGAGCATACTAATTAGCACGCTCTAGCAGACCTGATTGAGTCTGCTCCAATGATTTGTTAGTAGAACACAATGGAGCAGGTATCAGGCATGTGTATAGGTGCCCATTTTGTAGAACACTTATCTATTCTGATGAAGATTTGGTGGGCAAAGTATAAGTCAAGAAGCCACCTGTTTCAGCTTTCTTGTTTTACTACAATAATATTAATATGCTTAAATACTTTGTTTTTATTGCTTTGCCTTCTTTTATTAACATTTATTTTTTTTGGCCTTATGGAAATGAAAAACATTCATCCTTCAAAACCAAACTATTTTTGCTTAATCAAAAGTAAGCATTTTTATTCTCAAATCAAACTATTCAGATTTTTTGTTGTTCAGGAAATTCTGCCCGTTTCTTACAATTCTGAACATATTTTAATGTTAGGATTTCCCAAGGAAATAAATCCAGTTTCTGACCAGCTCCAATCAATAAGTCTTATGTAAAATACCTATTTAAAGCTTTGGTTTCTTCCATACAATTACAGTTGTTATGCAACTAGAGTAGCTTCAAAACATAAAAGATAAAAGATGGAAATCTGAGGGTTAGCATATGACATTTAGATAAATCCATTTTGAGGTACAGCAGCTCCACACTTGCCCATGAGAGTACGCAAGTTATGCCTTAAAGATGATACAGCCTATTCGCCATTGCTCAACCAGTCCAATTTGTGGGTCATTGAATGTCAGTTCAATAGCTTATTTTTCTCTTTTAAAAACAAACTGGGAGTGAGGTTAGAAGGGTAGCTCAGGGTTTGGCACCTGCTTTTATTTTTATAACCACTGATGTCTCCAAGAGCACCACCCCAAACTTTGACTTTCTGGAAAATGAACTTGTCTAGTCATCTATCACTGTATATTGCTGCAGGGCATAGATACTTAATTCCAACTCCCCCCTCTTTGCTGCATATTCTTCAATTGCTATTCCTTGTTACTGCTCATGCTTATGTACTGATCATAGGCACATGTAAGCCTATGAATGCTGACTCTCCTTTGGAAACATCTTTATCAGAAATTAAAATTTTGTACAAATAACTTTCACATCACTTTGCTGTAAAATGTTATACTAAGAAATGTACATATTTATACAGAAGCCTGGATAACAATGTAGATTTGATGCAATTATGCAAAACAAAAGAAAGAGAAAGAACAAGAACAAAATATAGAAAGCAGGACATCACAACTAATACTCAAAATGTCAAAATGTCAATCTGAATCAGACAATCACTTGAAGCAAACTGTAACTCATTTTCAACTTTTCAACACCATTCTTTAGCTGGTTCACCATTTTAAGAAAAAGAACCTTTAATTTTGCTTTTCAGGATGGTCTATTTTTCCCCGACTGAAAATGGCATAAGCATCTTTAACTGGCATGGGAATCTCATGAAAATGGGTAGAATGAAAAGCACAAGGCAACAGCCACCATAATCTGCATCAAATAATAATGGAGTAATTTTTTTATTGAAAGATTCTCTCTCACTTGGCTTTCTGTATACATACTGACTGAAGTGCTTACCTTCACTTTACCTTACAACAGTCATTATCCCAAGAATCATTTTTATTTTTAGTACAAAAATATGATACCAATTGGGAGTGGTGTTGGCAATACAACCTGTTTCGCGATACCCATGCACTCCAATCCCTACAATGCCAACCCTTTGGGCTGGGCAGTTTGGTCTTCACCGTGCTTCACTCATGAAAGTTTACCCTCTCTTCTCCTGCCACACCTTGATCTTGATTAATAATGGGAGGGTTCCTGGACATCAACTATAATTCGTAAGTCCAATGTATGGGACTCCACCTCCCCTCACACCTCTTCCATGTGCCAACCAGATATTCCTGATGTATAGATCCCTGCCCATAGAATGGTGTAACCGCAGCACTCGAAGGATGCTGTTGTTCCAGGCTAGCAAAAATGATATCAGTTTGTATCCAAATCCAATTGGCCTGGCCTCCCACTCCAGTGATGGCTTAAAAATATATGCTGAACCTCTAAACTTGGAAGAAGTATCTGTTGGTTCTTCAGCAAATCAATTAGCCCAATTAATCCCAAGGTGGTACATTAAATAACTCAATCCGATCACCTGTATCAGCTGCCCATTAAATAAATCAATGAGCCCAATTAATTCCAGGGTAACTCATTAAATAAATCAATTAAATCAACTTCATCGGTTGTCCATTAAATAAATCAATTAGCCCAACTGAGGAAGCCCAACGAGCCCAAGGAGGGATATACTGCTGATTCCGGAGCATCCTCCAATGCAGAACAAGCAGGAGCTCGCAAAGGAGGGCTCTTGCTTTCCCTGCCACTCAGCCACTGTCCCTGTGAAGGCACATGAGAGTCCTTCAGCCCTTACCAGGCTTTCACACTTCACCCAGGTGCCAGGAGGGGGATTTCTAGGGGTCCTGCTTCTTGGGTTCCCCTTCGGTAAGTAACACTTCCTTTCACACCATATAGAAGGACATTTTCAAAGCAGAATTAAGAAAATTTATACTGCTAAAGAAAGCTACTGCAGTGATGTGGCTGGTAGGCATTCTAAAAAGGCCTGCAGATATGGACAGGCTAGTTATTATTTATTTTGCTTCTGAGCATGCTTACACAATTCTGACCTCTCTGTACTGCAATGAAAAGGGGACTGCTTTTTAGGAGAATGAGGCACTTCTCAGCAGCATTGCATACAATATATATCACTTCAGAAGTGCATCTCATAATCTGATCTCAGTGACTTTCTTTTTTTCCCTCCAGGAAATGTCATATTTGTAGATGGGAGTTGCATGTGACTGCTATGTAGAGAGCAGCTGAAATTTCTAGCCACTAGAGGTCTTCATTACTTCAATATAACAATAAGCTACGGTAATATCTTGGTAATGACTACAGTAATAATAATCCAAACATTTCTGATTTGTTTTGGTGAAGTTTTACAAATTATTGTTATACCTGGTGTAAGGTTTCCCAGCAGAGCTACAAAAACTCATCTATAAAAAAAAAAAAAATCTTCTGATTTACTATGTACTTAAAAAAACTAGTAAAGAAGTCTGACCTCTAGGAAAATTTGACAGTTACCAAACAGGAATAAGGAATTAGGATTAGTAAATAAAGATGTGTAGCAAAGACTAATTTCCATTAGGAAAAAATATTCTCTTGTGAAATAGCTATATAACATAGCACTCTCTGAAAGAAATGATATGTAATAACAGTAATAAGACAAGAGTGGGAATACAGGCACAAAATTACCTGAAGAGACTTTTTTCTTTTTATCAATGGACTTTGAAAAAGGAAGTCTTATTCCATTTTTAGAGCTTTCTGACCCTGCCATTAGGATCCAGAGTTAACCATCATACAATATGTCTTCATACTACTTTTATTCCTTTTAGGCAGGAAACCAAGTGGCATGAATGGTGCTGTGATTTAGGTCACACAATGGATTATTATTCTCTACCTCTCAACTTCTTGGTTATATGACAATAAATCTTGATAGCCCTCAGTACAGCTAAAATAAAATATAAAACGCCTTCTTACATATACAAACATTAAATGGATTTGTTAATGAAATATAGTTTTAACTCTATGGATAACAAACTATCACATTCATTTTTCCAGAAGAGTAAATAGAACTTCTTGTTGGCAGGTTTGCAAGCTATCAAACTCTTCCTAGTAAAGTATTTATAATTCATGTGGCAAATAAGAATCAGGGGACCCATACACTTAATCTACACATCTATGTAAGTGAACAGTATACTCCATTGACATCCTCTTCTTGCATATTGTATATTGACTGTATTGTAATTCTCAGTGGGATGATCAAGTCTACTTTGCAATCGCTGATATAATGTGTACATATTTTTTCATTATGAGGGATGGTTTGGCCCATAGTCTTTGAAATAAAAAACATCATGTAAAAGTTGCATCATCTAATTGCACGCATCTCCTATTTATCACATGGATTTTACCTTGTATATTAATATTAAATGAAGCACTTTTCAACTCTACATATTTCTAGGAGGTTAAAATGGAACTGATAAACTGGTTCATCTCTCACAAATTTTACTCGCATCTGTTTAACTTTCTATGAAAGATGATGCAGAAATTATGCTGACAGTAAAAAAATAGTTTAAGATTATTCAGATTATAAAGATTAAGATACATGTATATTTTAGAAAAAATGTTACATCTCTTTCAATTACTATGCTCTAAATGAGGATGTCAGTCTGTTCAACTGCACTTTGTAAAAATGATTCACTGAATCACCTGGTCAGTTATAACTGGCTGCCCTATTTTAGGATTTTTCTTATCTACAGCACAGTTGCATAACACTCAGATTTACTCTCTACTGTAAAACTAATTCATGGCTCCTGCTGATTTCAGAAAATCTACCAGGCCCCCTAGTCTCCAAAAACAGTCAGAAAAGTCTACTGTTCAGCAGACTCAAACATACCACCAAAAATGCCTGATGACAGCCATCTGAAATATGAAGAAAAAGTGTAATCAGCTTTCACAACAGGAGACACTTCACAGACAATGCAACAGCAACAGAGATGGGAATCAAGACACCAGCAGCTGGAACACCAACTTCATTAACTTATCACAACATCCCCTATCCCACTCTGAAACATCTGTACACAAGGCCTGAACTTCTGCCTAGAAAGAAAACCTGACAACATACTAGTAGGTGGAGAATTAGCATAAGTCTTCTCCAGATTTTCCTTGAAGGAATACTTCCACAGCCAGGACACACCACCTCTGACAACCTACCCATTACAACTGAGAAGACAAACAATCATAAAAGAATGGACTCCTAGTGGATGTAACCACACACTGTGCTACTTCATCAACTGCTTGATGATATAGTCAGGGAAAAGTCAGTAGCAAAATTCTTAACAAAAGTCAGGACCAGAACAACCCCTGTCCTAGCGAAAAAAGCCTTACAGTCCCAAAGATCCAACAATTAAATATAATTAAACCAGCAGACAAAGGTGGAACTATAGTTATCCTCAACCATCAAGACTAAATCAATGAGGCCAACAGACAACTTTGACATTAAATACTATAGAGAACTTGGGGAGGACCCCACACCAGCATTCACTCTGAAACTGGAAAATATCATCAAATCCTTCCAACACCAGCTCCAGGAAAAGCTACTTCTATGTAACATCAGGAAATTTCTATATGCTCAAAAAGACTTATAAACAAGGTAACCCAGCCAGACCCACATCATATCCCAACAGCTCACTGAAGAGCTATTAGACTTCATAGAAACTATCCTGAAATCACTTTTCAATCAAAGATAATTTTTTTCTGCAAGAACATCCCATCATTAGCCTGTACACTAACTTCCCACACCATGAAGACACAGCTGCCTGCCTGAAATACCAACAGGAACACGGAGTAGACTCAGATCTGTAACAATAGCTTGTAAAACTCACCTACTTCATTTTTACCCACAACTTCACTTTCAACAATTGACACTTCTTCCAAACCATAAGCACAGCTTTGGGCACAAAGATAGCCCCTTCAATACACCAACCTCTTCATAAGCCACCTAGAAGAATTCCTAGAAAACTTCACCATCGAACCTGCACCTGCATTACACAATGATATTTTCATCGTCTGTACTGAACACTTGGACTCACTTTTTGACTTACACCATTTTAAACAGCTCAACTGAACTTTCTCTGGAATATTCCTGCACTAACATGAACTTTCTAAACACCATGATCCACATCCGGAATGGTACCCTACAAATCACCATATACAAAAAACTCAGACCACTGTACATATGTCCACAAAACCAGCAACCATCCTAAGTACACCAAAAGAGCTGTAATCTAGTCAGGCCCTCAGATATCACCACATCTGCTCTGAGGAGAACACTTGTGATGCCTACCTGACTGGCCTAAAATCCACCTTTATACAATAAGGACACTTCAGTAGAGAAATAGACTGCATCTTTGAAAGGGCCACCCAAATAACCTGGAGTAACTTGCTATGTATGATACAAAAATAAACCATCCTGCAACACTACACCCATGGTGGTCAGCAAACATCTCACGCAGGAACCAATTAGAAGGATCATTAAACAGCGACTAAAGCTTATACTTGACAAAGATCAGACCTTAAGAGAAGTATTCCCAGCCCCCCCCCCACCTTCCTGGCTTTCAAACAACCCCCTAAACTTGCCCAAAAGAAGCAAATTCCCCACTGCTCAACAGACATCAAATAGGACACAGCCTTGCCTTAAAAATACAAACTTACCCTGTCAACACTTCTCCACTGCCACCACAATCAACACCTGCCCAAAATGAACCCATCTTAATTCATGGATCCTGCCTCTCCCAAAATGTGATATGTCTGATCCAATGCACCAAGTGCGCTCATGGTAACAAGCGTGTTTCATAAGTGAAACTAAGTAGCAACTATGCACCAAATTTAACTCTCACAGAAAAATTATAAAGTACAGATATATCGAGCACGTTTTTTCACAGAATAAGCACTCCTTTTCTGAACTCATTCTCAAGGGGACTTTACCAAACAGTTTTAAAAGATAAGTTTGAAAACAAAAAACTCATAAGCTGGCCAGACACTAGGAATCCAGGACTGAATATCAATATTGCTTTTATGATATAATATAATCTACCCGATTCCTGAACTTCTTCCTACACATGGCCCTCCTTTATTTTGACAAGTCTTGATCTCCAAATAATCAAGCACCTTTTCTTCTGCCAATTATTTGTCTACTATCCCTGGGAATTTCTCCCCCTTTTGAATTTCATGGCTCTACCCACTGTCATTAAAAATCACTGTGCTTGTTTACCTCCTCAGAGATAAAGAACACATGGCATCTAAAAGCTTATCTAACTTCATCCCTACTATGCTGGTCCAATAAAAGCGAAATATAGGCCGTCTATGCATATGCTCGAAGGTGGAGGTTGGCATTTTAATTAGAGTGGTTCCTGGGCAGCCACTCTAATTAAAACACCTCGCTGTCACATATATTAAGCTCTCATGTATTTAAAAATGGCTGCAGGACACGTTATCTAAACCTCATTTGACGAGGTTTAGTTAAAATGCTTTGTGGCCATTTTAAAACACAAACAGACATAATACATGTGACACTGCAGCGTCCTAATTAAAATGAGGTGAAGACAGCATTAATTGAGTCTGCTCTGTGTTCTAATTAGAATGCCACTGAGCATGTGTATAGGCACCCATTGTCTCCCGTGATACTATAATTCCAGGATGGTAAAGGCAAAGGTGAAGAAATTTAAATTTTTGATTCAACAAGAAAGTAACCTAGGAACACTATAATAGAAGCACAGAAAGAAAGCATACCTCTAGAAAGATAGAAAAATCAAGAAAATAACGTATACCCAAATAACAAGGTCCCAAGAGCCATTAAAGCTGAACCATTAACCAGCAGAAACTAGAAACTCAATCCTAATGAAGCCAAAAGAAAAGAGCACGAAGTATGACAGGTAAATTATAAGATGAAAACTGAGAGTTAATTTCCAATCGTAAAAATATATAACAAGAAATTTTTAATATACACTCTTTAAAAACTGACATTTCCAACGAGATGATCAGGGAATCAAGAAAGTAACTAAGGTGGATAAGCTCTCACATGGAATATTGTGTCCAGTACTCATTTATAACAGAAGTAGCAGAAATGAGAAAGATTCAGAAATGGGGAATAAAAGTAGATCCTAAGCTTGGAAAGACTTTCTTATGAAGAGAACATGAAAAAAGACTCGGATGGTTGAGTATTTGGACCTGATTAATAAACGAGGACATGATAGAGACATGACACATGATGCACGGTATAAAATAGACAAACTGGAAACCACACTTAGGTTATGGAGCGGTGTTGCAGCCTACAGCTGCTTCCCCTCCCCACCCCAGACTAGAATCACCCTAGTATGGGAAAGATGCAGGAACCAGCTGCCACTCAACTTCTCCTGGGCCCTGGAAGAAGTGCAGTGGTAGTCCTCTCCCCAGCCAGGAGCACAGCCCCCAGTCACCTGTGGGGACCACAGTATCTGTCATGAGAGCCCCTGGCTACCCACAGGGAAGTCAAGGCCCCTTCACCACCCCTTTGGTGGCTGAGGGTTGAGCTTGACATCTTTCACTTGCTTCCAGCTGGGTAGGGGGCAGACTGTCTTTGACAGCCACTGCTGCAGGACAGCTGTTCAACACGGAAGAATAGCAGCACAGCTGCAATGATGTGTATAACTGCAGTTCTGCTTGCCATTGTGGCTGTTGCATAAATTCTGCTGCCCCAGTCCACTGACCAGCTGCAGCACTGTTTCCTGTGAGCATCAGGAGCCAGCTGCAATCCCTCCCTCCCCCTTAAAGAGGAGGGAAGGAGACTTGTTTTATGTAGTACTATAAGAGCATAGATGGTACTACAAAAGTAACGTGTTCAAGGCCAAGGAGATCCAGAACAAACAGGATTCACTACTGTATTCATGGCAAATTTAAGATCCAATGTCTCACGGCCCTCTAAGACTAGAAAGTGAACTTAATACTATATACCTTAATAATAAAGGAATGGTGAGGTTCTAGCCTTTCAAAATGATCCAACAGTTGCTTCTTGTCTGGAGAGTTCTTCAACCTTAAAATGCTGAGATTTTAATTAAAGAAAATTTACTTTGGGACTTTCTGAAACAGGCTGCATGGTTTTCTTTTAAATTTTGCATGGTTGGACTCATGTAGACTACTGCAATTGCTATGTCATTTCCCTAAAATTTATGAAAAAAGCCCTCTCTACTTCATAATTAGGATATGCAGAATGCTTGATGTTGTGATAGATTTATTTTGCTTGTGACTGACACTGATGCCTAATGCTTCCATACCAAACTCATGCTGCTAAATATTTTATCCTACAAGCTGTCAGCCATTACATCTCTCTCTTTCATGTGTGTGTGTGTGTGCGCACACGCATGCGCACACACACATGCAGGCATCTACATGACCTTATTTATTTCTTGCATCATACATCATGCAATATTTGCCTTACATTATACAAAGTAACTGCACTGGTCGATTCTTTAAATAGAATGGCAACAGACATGCCAAAAACCACAGACATATTTCAAGTTAATGAATTTATAAGTGACAAGAAAATCAATTAAAATAGCCATGGTTTGCTAAATGTCAACTGTACCTTATAGAAAACATCTCCAAAAATATCCATTAGTAGTCAATTGACTTCCATCACATTTCATTTAATTTTTGTGGGGCAGAACCAGTATCTGGTGTTCTGATGCCTTCTTGTCTACCAGATCTATGCTCGATGCCGGGAGAAGTAAATTACTTCTACATATCACTTTCTTTTGACCCCTAGAGGTTTTGACATTACTTCTTCCGTAATGAGCAATTGTTCACTGGAGTAAACAGCCAGATTTGAACAAAGTAGCTTCATGCAACAAGAAAAAAAAATCTTTCCTACACTCTACAACATATCTGTAATACAAAGCTAAAACCAGGCAATATGAACATACTCTTCTTTGAATAATGTTGTATAGGACCACTATATGCAACATGGCATTTGAAAATGCCTGAAAATATGCTTACTCATATATTCTATTTATGCACTGAAAACAGATAACATATATAGAGAGTTGATACAGCCCATGTTTTAATTAAAAGTAGTGTGGGTAGTTTTAATTATTACTGAGCAAAATCATATTACTGAGAAGGTTATGGGACATTATACTTTTCATGTATCCAGTATCTCCTGTGAGTGCTTCTCCTACTATTCTTCTGGTCAACTGGAGTACAAGTTATGGAAATTTTAACTCTCTTCCTACTATTAACTTCAGTGGTCAAAATTCCAAGATAAGGGGATGAAAGTCGAATATATTCAAGTAAAACTTCAGTTTACTAATATAGAGCTACATCAGCAGAACTATATTTACAATAGCCCCGACCCCATCACAGAAAAACACTGTTGCCATAAAAGACTATAGTTTAATTGAGTTACCCAATGAAATAAGCCATGCTGCCAAAAGTACTGTTCTAGTTTCTTTTTTTAGCTGACTACTAGGCCTGTGCAAAGCAGCTAGCATTTACTTTGGATTTGGATTCGGCCGATTCGGGGGACAGTGATTCGATTCAGCCAAATCTGATTCAGAGATTCAGCTGCTGCCGAATCTCCAAATCAGCCAGGCCAGGCCCATTCCCTCTCCCAGCCCGGCAATGGCTGGCCCCAGCTCCTGGCACTTGTTAAAAAACAGCCCCAGCTCACAGGGTGCTGCTGGGCAGGGGACAATCCCTGCTGCCCCCCACTGACCCATGCTGCATAGGGGGCTCTGCATGAGCCTCCCAACCTCCCCTCGCTCCCCCAGCCCCACCACGGGTGTCCCACATGGGCCAGCTCCAGCCCTTGAAGAAAAAAAAAACCCCCAAACCAAAACCCCCCTACACTCACTGTTCCTGCTGGTGGGGGGGGGTGATCCCTGCTGCCCCCCATTGCCCCACACCATGTGGGGGCTCTGCATGAACCCCTGAAGCCCTGAGGCCACAGCAGGAGCCATAAGTCCCAGGGCTTTTCTTGGTTTTTTTTTTTTTAAAGGGCCAGAGCTGGCCTGGGTGGGGCACCCATGGGGGGGCCTGGGGAGCAGGGGGGGGGGGCAGAGGGCTCGTGGCAGAGCCCCCCATGCAGTGTGGGGCAGTGCTGGGCAGCTGGGACTGCCCCCAGCCCAGCAGCACCTGGTGAGCACCTGGGATTTGTTTTAAAGTACTGGGAGCTGGGGCGGGTGGGGGCAGCCATGGGGGGGGTTAGGGGAGTGGGGGAGTCGGGGGGGGCTGGCAGAGGTCTCCGCATAGTCCCCTCCACCCTCCCCTAGTACTTAACAGCTTCTAGTCCGGCTGCAGCTCCCTGCTGCAGCCACCAGGGACTGCCCAAATCAAAGCTCTCCAAATCTTTTCTGAAGATTCGGAGACCTTTGAATCAATTCGGATCTTTAAATTGGTCCCCTGATTTGATTCGGATTCAGAGATTCAGCCACCAAATCCGGCCGAATGTCTTCTGAATCGAATCACCACCCGAAGGTTGGCACAGCCCTACTGACTACCTATACAATAAAACTTCCTTGGGTAGTTGAAGCTTGAGTTCATACAACACATTCAGTATGCCTCTCCGGTGGCGGCGAGGGGGCAACTGCCGGTGGCAGTTGCTGGCAGCTGAGATGTGGGGGGGGCTGATGTTTCCTTCTGCAGAGACGGCACATCCCAAGCAGCACCCACCCGCTGGCACCTGGCCTGGGCAGTCCTGTGGGATGCCACAGTTGTGGAGGGAAGCACTGCCCCCACCACCAGCCATGGAGGGAAGCACCATACCCCTGCATAGCTCAGGCAGGCAGGTTTTGGGGGGGGGGGGGGGGGGGAAGGAGATCAGGCTCCTCACCATTTTTTTTTTTCTTCAGCGGAGCCTGCCTGCATGGGCTGCTGTCAAGTCGCACAGCCCCTGCAGGGCCTGGTGCTTCCCTCCATGGCTACGGCACCGCCCAGGCTGGGTGCCAGTGGGTGGGTGCCACCTGGGGGGCCCTGCCACTGTGGAGAGAAGCACCAGGGTTCCCCACAGCTCATGTGAATGGGTGGCAGTTCACCCCTTAACCCTCCTCCCCCCCTGCCACTAGAGAGGCAGGTAAGCTCCATCACCCCTGCTCCACCTCCTCTGCCTGGGACCACCCAGGAATGGCTGGCTTGCCCCTGGGGCAGAGTGGCAAGGTGGCAGGAGGGCTGCTGGGTGTGCTGGCAGTGGGAGAAGGCAGCAGGGACAGTGCACGGGGCACTGGAAGCCTTCCAAGCCCCGAGGACATTGGCTTCCGGTGCCCCATGCACTGTTGCACAAAGTCATTTAAAGCGCAATATGCTGCTGAGCATGCAAACAGCAATTCCATTAAAGTGGTACAAAAGGGCATTGAAGCCACTTTAAAGGCCAATTGTGTTGCATGTACAAAGCCCCAGGAGGAGTTTCTAATTATATGTTACTTGTTTATATTTTACTGGCCATCAGTGTGTAAGGAAAATGTCATTCCAGTTCCAACATCGTGTGCTATAAAATGCATCATCCTGCTAAAATATTATAAATAAAATAAATGTGGCCCAATTATGATGTGTAGTCAGTGTCCTGAGTAGCTGGTAATCTGAAAGCCAGACAAGTAATATTTCAATTGGGCACATAAACCCTGGGACAAAAATTTCTGACTGCATCTGAACAAGCAATTTCTTTGACATTACACACAGAAACATAGAAATTTTCATATCTGATCAGACCAGGTTGTTCTAAATTCTAAAGGGTATCATGTCTCTAAAGTAGAAAGAACCAGATGTTTCAGAGGATGAGAGATACTCTGTCCCTTCTATTATATCTTATCCTGATCTCTAATGGTTAAAGATGGACTAGGACCCTGAAGCACAAGGTTAAATGTCGGAACATTTGAATTTTGGAAGCAAGTTATCTGAATCAATGACACATCCTTTTTTTTTAATCCTGCTGTTGGCCTTAGTGACTTCCTGTGGCAACAAGTTCCATATCTTTATTAGACATTGTATGAAGAATATTTTCTTTTATTAGTTTTGAAGTTCAATCTTTGAATTTAATTGCATGTTCCCTTATTTTTGTGTTATGAGATGGGAAGAAATAGAAACTTCCCATCTCCCTATACTGTATCATGCACAGGAAGGAAACCTATGGAGATCAATCTTCCTTAGCTATTTTGGTGTTTCAGAGAACACAATTAAAAAAAAAAAGTTAGTGAAAACTTACTTGAATTGTTACAGTCATTAGACTTCATTCTGAATACACAGACGGTAGACAAGAGTATGCCATTTAAAAAAAATCCATTTCAGAATTGAAATGCTTCCAAATACTCTTTAGAAATACGTGTGTGTCTGTAGTTACAGAAAGGACAGTATTTACCTTAGGTAGCTCTTCAATTTGATTGGCATCGAGATAAAGTTCTTCCAGTGTCCGTTCAAAATTAAAAACCTCCTTTGGCACCTGCTGTAGACCACAGTGGGAGTAATCTAGCACCGAGATGGTTTCCTCTTCACCCCGGAAACATCGGCATGGCACCAGGCGGCCGATGATTTTTCTTTTGGTTGTCATCTCCAAACACTGCACTAAAGAAAAAGGAAAAAAATGTGATTGTTTTCTAAAGCCATCACTATGTTTGAACTATTTAGTGCTATCATTAAGACTGCAGTCAACTTAATATTATTATATTTTCATATGCATCTTCAGTCAAAACTAAGTATGCCTTAAAGTCTACTTATTCACCCTTACAGGGCAAAGGGAAGTAGGACTTACACATAGAACCACCCAAACGTGGGAGTGGAAGGGACCTTAACAGGTAGCCACTTCTATTCCCCTACAATGAAGCACCTTGGCCATCCATAAATGATACTCCTTACTACTGGAAAGCATCTGCATAATTCCTGTGACCAAAATCCTTTCATGTGGCAGAGTACCAATGACAAGTTTTATACTCTATGCTTTGGGTTTTTTTAGTAACTTAATTTGGTCTGTGACTCAATGCAATTAATCAGTTGTAGTGCTAATTTTTGTTTTGACAATCTGTAAAAGAATACATAGTTAAATTACATGATGCTTTTGATTTGTGATTATACGCTGTATCTTTTTAGAGTTTATGGTTAGCTTTTTATTACCATTTCTATCATGTAAATAAAAACACACGCAACTGCTATGCAGTTAAAAAGCCCACAAAACACTACATGGAGGCACATATGTTCCACTTAATACTGGATCATTTTCTTGTCATTTCTGTTTATCTGATTTTCAACATGGCATTTTGACAGATGATTACTTTGAATGTCATAAATTAATGTTTAAGTATGAGAATAAAATAGACATTTGTGATAGGACAGACAGACAGATTCCTGTCTTCTAATTCCTATCCTGTATTAGGAATTAAAAAAAAAATCCTGCCTCCTGCCTAATTTTCTTTGATAGGAATACAGTTGTTACATCCATCTCTACCCAGAGGCTATAAGGGACAGACAGAATCTAAATTTGGGGTTAATATCAGTATATCCCTTTTTAAAGGAGTTGTTTTATCATGATTATAGACAAATTAGCCAGTTGAACACAGCACCACATCCCCAACTTTGCCAGGTCTCCTTCACATCTTTCCCAAACAGTTTAGAAAGTGGGTGTGTTACCTTTATGGAAAGGTACAGCAAAATAGGCCATGTACCAAAAGGTCCCCAGTCAGCCTGCCACAGTTAGAAAGAAACTATATAGCTATGTAAAATATCAACAGAAAAAGGTTGCTTATCACATTTTTTAGTAAAAGGGAACAGCCATTTGTGACCGAGGCCAATCCAGATGTGCAGGCATATGCAGTTTGTGGCAACGTCAACTTCTTTGCAGAACCACAAACAGCACATTATGCACATTAAACCATGCATGGTGCTGCTAATTTGCAGCTCCAGGACAAAATTTGCTACAGAGATTTCAAAATTTGCTACCTGGGACTAAGTGCTTTCCTGTCTCCATATGCCACAGCACAGGAGATACTCTGCAGACCCACCACGGCCCACACTGAGGCATGTGGAGCCCCCACACTAAGGCACACCTAAGCCAGCCACAAAGCAGCTGGCTTGAGCACAGTGTGCCTTGAGATGGGGGAGCAACCAGCCAAGGGCTGCCTGTTCCCCTATCTTCAAGTGCCTGAGCGAAGCCCCTGTGGTAAAGCATATGGAGACAGAGAAGCAGCCAGCCCAGGGCTGCCTGCTTCCCTGCCATGAGGCACACTGTGTCCCAGCCACCTGGGAAGCAGCTGACTGAGGCATAGGGTGCCACAGCGTGTAGGCTCCATGGCTTATGGAGATGGGGGAGGAGGCAGCCCAGAGGTGCCTGCTCCCCTGTCTCCATGTGCTGCTCCCTGGCTGGCTGGGGCACAGGGTGCCTCAGCGTAGGGGCTGCCTGCCACCTAGTCTTGTGCTAAGACAGCTTGCCCCAGGCAGGCCCCCCCCCCCCCCCGAGCACATGGAGCAGTGGGACAATGTGTCCTGCTGCGAAGCGTATGGGTAGGGGCATGAACTATGGTACAATGTAGCATCACAAATTTGTGCCACTACTATTTGTGCTGCTGCAAACGCATGGCCCTGTTCATGTGAAAGCAGCCAGATTGTCCAGTTTTGTCCTGCTGTGATCTTGTTTGCAACTACGTGAATCTGAAGTAGCAACATATTCTTAAATCGAGGCAATCCAGGTCTGTCGTCAGTGCAAATGAAAGCAGAATCTGGCCATTTGGGCTAGGGACAGACATTCAAAAAGCCTGAACCTGAATTGATTCAATCTTTGCAGGTTAGTCTAACCTGTCTAAGCTAAATCAGTTTTATAACCAGACAGACATCCCAGAAATGCAGGAACATGCCTGCAGTAGCTCAGGTCAGAAGCCAGGGGGCACTAGAGCAGCCCTCCCTTCCTTCCACAGCATGAAGCTGAGGGGGGCATGGCCAGGCCCCTGCAGGACTCTGTGATTAGCCCAGCAGGGAATTGATAACAGTGTTTATCACCCAATTAAGAAAACAACAGAGGGACATTACCAGCTACCTATTGATGATTCTATCCGTTGATTCTACCTGTTGATTCAGCACGGACCATAGCTAGCATGTGGTTCGCTAGCTAATACACAGACACCTCCTCAGCCAGGCAGAGGGGAGGGGGGAATTCCTGCTTAGCAGGGAGTGATGAGGGGTAGGGTCTAGCCTGCAGTGGAGCAGAGCGCCCCACCCAGCCCAAAGAGCATGCTGGGATGCTGGGGGTGTCTGGGACAGACATCGCATAAACCGGTTTGAGCCAAATCAGTTAAGTCTGATACTACATTCAACCAGGTTTTTTTCAAACTGGTTTATGTGCACTGAACATCTGTTTTTTTTTTTACAGGTTTAAACCAGTTTCTGATCACTTGGTTTATGTGTAATGTTTGTCTCTAGCCCTGGATTATATTCTCTGGAAAATTCCCCCCATCTCATCCTCCAAATGTAGTTGCATCTCTAGCATATCATTCACAGTAGCCAATCAATGTCTTCACTAAAATATAACAGGCAGTTAGGCCACAATGTAGATTTAGTGGTGCAGTTCCTGTTTTCATTGCAATTCTCTGTCCTCACCACATATTATGAAACAGATTAATCTTTCTGGAGTAAATATACAATCAAATGTTATATATACTTCCTTGTCTAAATCTTGTTAGACCTTGATGTGCTCTTAGCCATTCCAATGAGATTAACACATGAATGCTTCAGAAAAAAACCTTTTTCTATTCGACATTTTCTCAGAATGTAAAGAACAAGAGAAAGATGCTAAAATTAACATCAATGAAGAGAAGTAAACCTGGTTACTCATTTGGTACTATCAATAACAATCTTTCTGTTGACTTATTTTGGCCTAAGAGTAAAAGCTAAAAACAGAGTAAAAAAAACAGAGCAATTTTAAAATTCAACTAAACCAGATGCTGAGTTTTTATGTATAGAAATTGCATTTTAATTACATCAGTTGTTAAAATGAAAGGACCTTCACATACAAAAGCTCATGAAAATTTAAAAACAGACTGAACAAAACACTAGTAAATATGCAATTGAGGGAACATTCACAGCTGAACCTCATCATGGAAAGGTTTTCTCCAGCTCCAAACACTCTACAGTCTAACACAAAGCAGAAAAGCTAAAACTGCTATACACAAATCTGTAATTCATTTCATGGTACTGTATGTTGCATGATCTAGATCCAAATTTACCCACTACTTGAAAACTCACGTTTTTGCTCTGTGCTATTTCACGTTTTTCATATCAGGAATTACAGAGCCTGAACAGATGTCATAATACAAAGCTACAGCTCAGTCTCAGATTTCTTGTGTATCCAAACTTCCCACAACAGCTACATTCCCAGGAGTGCCCACTGATTTCTAAGCACTTCCAACAGGGCTTGCCCTTTCCTTTCCCCTGTCAGGGAAACGCTGCCGTCCCAACAATCAGGTCCTCAACTGACACAGAACCTTGGGGGCCGACAGAACAGCTGCCCACTCGCCTCTCATTAAGGTTCTTTAAAGGGGAACAAAAGCAGGTCCCATAATGAACAGGTGACCACCTTTCAGAAGAGAATTTAGATAGATTCAATCAAATATGAAAGGCTGATGGCCTTGGAGACCCTCAATGGTAATAAGATGCTTTTCTAACAGGCTGATATTTAAAAAAACTAGGCAAAACAATGATATGAAGTCAATTTACAATGGCTTAGAGGGGTTGTAAAGGTTAAATAGATCTCACTGGAAATGAGCCAAAGGCGAGACTAGATTTCAGAAAAGGTAACATGGGGTCATCTTGCTTCACATGCACATACAGAACACTAGGCGCTCTGGCTGTATGTGGGGGCCTTGTTGCATATTAATTTTTCAGAGTCTTCTGGAGCTCTTAAAGCCTGGATTGTCCACACATAAAAAACCTTTAAACTAGTTTTAAGCACACCTTAGCTTAAAGTTACATCACTCCAGACCTGTGTTACCCAGCTCATATTCCATGAATGGGTGGCCATTCCCCACAAATGAGCAGCCCAAGTTGAAGCATCCAGAGTCCAGCACCCCAGGATGCAGTGTCCCATCTCCCACTCTCATGTTCTATGTGGGCAAACTTTCCACCCCTGGGGGTGAACCCCCTGATCCCCTTCCCACCCCTGGGGGTGTGACCTTTCCAAACCCATGGGTGAAACACTATGCAAACAGCCTGCAGAACACCCACACCTAGAGCAGGGATAGAAGCCTGTCCTGGGTTACCAGCCCTTACAGTGGCAACTCACAGCTATAGCTCCTAGGCAGGTCCCTGCTCACCCGCGCTGCAGTGGCAAGTCACAAGTGTATAGGTGGGGGATAGTCAGAGAAGGTTTTTAGCTGTAAAGTGTAACTGCTCCAAACTCAAGCTAGCATTAACACCGATCAACATTTGAGCAGCTCAAAATGCAACACGTAACAAGGCCCTGGGAGAAGAGAAGACGATGCTACAGAGACTTTTTGTGGAACAATCTCCCTCCTTGATACTAATGTGCACTGCCTTTGTAGCTCCAGAAATCTTCCTAATGAACCTACTCTAGTGTGCAAGTTCTACATAAATAAAGATTTTTAAACCAATTCTAAATAGCCTGCTATAAGTGCTCCAAAAGGAAAATAAAATCTGCAACCACTACTGCTTCCAACTGGTCTGTCCTGAAACACAGAAAGCAGCATTACAATTGTGTATTTCAAACCTTGGTATAGTAGAAATGATTATGTATTCCAACAGCATTTATTTGTAGCCTTTCAAATTATTGAGGGTTAACAAACAATTGAGCATGTATTTCAAGCATAGCTCAGAAAAAAAATCCTCCCATAGGCATTAAAAAAAAAGCTTTAGCTTTACATATTTTCTCTGCTATAGGTTCAAATCCCATTTCACCTGAAACCCAAAACAAACCAAAAAGAGAAGACAACAAACTGGTTGCATTCAGTGATGTAATAATGAAAAGCTAGTGTGCATTTAAAAAAAAAAAATCATTCCACAAATACTCCTCTTTTGCTTATGTAAATTAGAATGCTTCATTTACTACATTTAACCCCTCTTAAGCACCTATATTTCTTCTTATTGAACAGAAAAAATGCTTTTAGAAACCCAACAAGATTAAAGAAAAAAGCAGAGGATAAACAGACATTTAATTGCCTCACATACCTCAAATGACATGGGTGAAATCCCATTTTGATGATAAGTGAAATTAGTTTGGTAGGCTTAAGTAAATCTCCAGTGTCTACCCACTTCAGAATAAAGTAAATCAGAATTTGGATAGACAAGCAGACTGTATTTAAAAGGGTAACAGTAGTAAAATAAAAGGGTTCATTAATCAAGATTTAGGTGCATTAGTAGGATGGTAAAGACCACTAGTGTAAATCTGTATGAGTCACCAAGTAAACGTATTAGATATAGCTCAACTACTTGTACCTGTAGCACACCCAAAAAGGGACTGAGGAGAAAGAAGGAGCATAGTTAAAATGAGCTTGGTAAGTACTGCTGTATGAAGTTTGGTAAGAAGCGTTTTTGTAGATTTCTGAAGTGTAATCCCTTTGCTCATTTGTGTAATTAAGAAAGTATAATTAACTTCTATAATACATAATTTGGCAGACATACCTTCAGTCTTATTACCTCAAGCTATGATTATGTCATATGCAAAACGAAGCAGAATAGACCAGGATACTAATTGAATACAAGACCTTCAAAATATTGAATGGCTATGTAAAGTAATAGTAGCTGCCTTTCTTTCAATTTTGAATTCAATGAGCCAGCATGGTGTTGAGGAGATAAATTCAAGATCCTAAAGATTTTTTCCTAATTAAGCCCTTTATTAACTGCAGTATTATTCATTTTTATCCTGGGTCAATACCAATTCTGGTAATTACATTTTGATTATTTAAATTTTGCTTACCTGTAATTTTCCTGTAACTTTAGTTTATTTTCTACAGAGAATTAGTGAGGCAAGGTTAACATCCTTGATTGGACCAACTTGTATGGTTGGGAGAGATGCATCAGACAAACTTTCAGACACTAAGTGTATTCATTTGTTATGCTACAAAGCATCTCACTTTGTAGCACTACAAAAATGTAGTGCTATGTTAGTATACAGTTATTAGCTGAAACATATCTTCTAAAACTAATGGGGGAGAGTTTGGGATAACCACAGGAGAGGCTCACCACAGAAAGAAATCTCAGCCCAAATGGTTGTGGTACAGGGGACTACGCCTTGGACAGGATTCTGTGAGACTTCCACTGCCCCTGGGAAGAGGAATAGTAGGAGATGGGTAGATGCCAAACATTTTCTTAAAGTCTGTGTCAACAGGGGTCTGGAAACACTCTTAAAAACAGAGCACATGCTTGTGTGCAGTCAGGATTAAGAAACACCTTTTTGGGTTGTGCTTGATGTTTTACTAGAAAAATACAATAAAGCAACTTTTTATGGTATAGAAGGTAATAAGATACAGAAATGATAAAAAAGTAGGCTAGAATAATAAGAAGCACAGAGTAGTGTAAATTAGCCCACAGAGAACTCTGCTGATGCAGCTAGACTGCTTCCAAGCTAAAGACCAGCGTGGGCATCTCTACACTACAATGCACCTAAAAAACAAGTGCCCATGCATTCAAGCAGTAAAGCATGTGCTAAGTGACATCGTATCATAGCAAATTTATGACTTCTGGGGCAAGAAATATCTTGCATGTTCAGCTACCACTGGCCTACTTCGCAGAGGTAATACGAGCAATTTGTGGTCATCCAGCATCCCAGTATGCACTGCTCCCAACCTCCAACTCCTGCTCCAAGGGTTAGTTTATCCATCCATCTGGACACAGACAAACAAGTTAGCATGGGATGCCTTATTAATGGGAACCTCCAGGGAGGGAAAGGTGTGCAAGGGTGGCAGTAGCTAGCTGAGAGAGATCTTACGATGCTGAAGTCCCAATCTGGTCTTGCCTCCCTGTAGAAGTGAGTGAGCTGGGAGAACAAGATGCTCAAGCTTCTCCACATAATATCTAGAAGTTTGTAATCATTTCAAGGTCTGCTCTGCTGTCTGTACACCTGCAGGGTACATGTGAGAATCCAGACCTGACACACATTAACTGCTAACTATGGAAACACACTCAAGGTGGCTTGTACTGTGTTCACTCCTGAGAGCTTCCTCTAGTCTGGGAGAGCTCAGGAGGTTCCAGCACAGATGCTGCCCCAAGGACACAAAGGGACTCTCCAGCTCAGAGTATGTCCTACAGCTGAGAACATCACTGGGACTGGTGAGATCAGATGCTGGAAGATCTGTGGAGTCCTCCACACACCAGGCCAACACTGCTGAGACCAGGCTTGCAGCCTATGAGCACTGTCAGGACTGGTCAGAGTTGCTGCTAAGAATTCTTCATCAGCCTTTTGTGGATCAGTTCTGCCTGTTCCTGGAACAGGTGCAGGGACTAGTGAGGGGCTCAGGAGAGGATCCAGGAATCAGTCCTCCAGACCCCATGCATCCCTCTAGTCCACCACGGAGTCTGCACAGACTTCCTGGACAAGGTGGATACTGCTGCAAAGTATGTCCACGCCATGACTGTCAGGCAGCAGGCATCTATAGCCATCTGTCCTCCTCACCTCACCAGAGGCAATGGTACCAGCCCTATACCGCACAGGCTACCAGGGAGGCTGGCCACCTACTGCCTACTTTTCCTCACCAGCAACTACTGCCAGATGATCAATAGGAGCAAGAGGAACTTAAGCAGGCATGCCATGTGTACACCTACCCATGCTCCAGCTGCCCTGGCTAGCCAGAACCTTGCAGTACCCTGCATGGCTGGAGTAGAGGTCTGAGCAGCTGGTCTGCTGAGCACCACAGCAAGGGCGGCCCTTCCCCAAGGCAGTGGGGAACGCCCTCCCAGGTGCCTGCATCCCAGCAGCAGGGGGGCAGCATCACAAAAAGGTATCTGAACTTTGACGGTGGGATGGGAGAATGGTCCTGGCACTATTTGCAGCCATCCAGCTCCCCAGCAGAGTGAAGTCAGACCCACCTCCTGCCCAGCAAAACAGCATCCCAGAAGTAAGTCAGCTGTGCCTTCCCTGACCAGAACAGCCTCCCCACAGCAGAAAATCTCCTGCCTGGGGCAGGGCTGTCTCAAGGTTTTGTCCTACCTTTACAAAAAAATTGCACCATTGTTCCCACTTGCTTAGGGGGAGAAGTATCAAGATGGAGATGCTTGTTCTTCCCTACCTCCAGCGCTGAAGTCATAACCTGGGCTGTGCAATAAGGGACAACTTTTTCTCTCTTTGCTCTCCCCTGCACAGCTGAGAAAGGATTTTAACGTTAAGCCATTTGAGTCTCCTTTTTAATAACCATTTTCCCTGGGGATGCCTTATGTTGCTGCAAATAATTTCACAATTCCTACATCTAGCATTATTTCAAATGTCTGTGACTGGAGACCATAAAAACATTTGAAAAACTTTCAAAATAGTGGAAATTTAATATCAAAGCATTTATTATCATTTTATTTTTTTAGAGGTAAAATGAAATTCTTTGCCAATCTCTTTGAAAATGACTATGTGGAATGAGATCCACAAGGGAAATAAAGGGAATGTTAAAACAATACTTTTAGAAAACCAAAACAAAACAAAAACAGTTCAACTTTCCAGAGCTATTTTTAGATTTTGTGGCCTTTTCATTCAAAATCGCCATTGCTTAATGAATTTATGGCATTACTTTTACTAAAGACCACAAGCTTGCAGCTTCTTTAAAGTACTTCTCTCTCTGAGCATGTGTGTTATCTCAGTGAAATCTTATCTCCACAGTGCATTGCCATAGTCTAGTCTGGTACCCTGAAGCAAAACTCAATGTCCACCTCAACAGTAAGGAAAAGAAACAGGTAGCAAGAACTAAAGAATTAGCTTGTGTTACTTGCAGAGACATTAGTAACCTGTGTAATTCCATCCGAAATAGATCTCCATTAACTTGTGAAAGTTAGAAGGACCTGAAAGTCATCGAGTATAATGAGACCTGGATTAAATATACCGCAGTGCTGAAATGAGAAATAATGTTGCCATTTACTGTATCACGCATAAAATGTTAAACCACATTCATGGCAGCAGACATTTCACTTCACTGTATTCCTTTTCACACATCCTTGTCAATGTGCATGCTAGAGAGTAAGGGGCAATTTTATAGAGTCTGAGGATGCTGTAGTCTCAGATAAATGGAACAATGGCTGATTACCTGGCTGAGTGCATGCCTATCACAGAAGATCCCCACCAGTCGTACACCACTAGTTATGACAGATCACCCTTCCCTGGAACCTACACATAAAATCCTCAAACTATTGCAACCCATACTAGAAAAAGATCCCATTCTTAAAGAGATCGTTTCCAGAACCACCCATCTTAGCCTTTAAACACGCACTGAACCTCGCTAACCTCATCACCAGAAGCAAACTCCCTATGACCCAAACCACACTGAATGGATCCAGACTATGCCAAGACAAGAAATGCAAAACCTGCCAAGGCATCTCCACCACCCCCACAATAACTACACCCCACAACAGAACCATCACCATCTCCAGATCTTACACCTGCGCCTCCAGAAATGTAATCTCTCTCATCCAGTGAACCAAATGCCCCGATGAAAAATATGTAGGAGAAACCAAACAACAGCTGCACACCAGAATGAACGCACACTGGAAATCTATCAAAGACAAGAATACCCAACTACCTGTGGGAGCACACTTCTCATAGGACCTCCAATCTCTCACTTCTCATCCTCAAAAGGAACTTACAGAACACCTTTCGTAGATGAGCCTATGAACTTCACATCATAAATCTACTGGATACAAAAAGTCACGGACTCAATATAGACATTGGATTTATGACACATTACAACCTGCCTGACAACTGATTCACCAGGCACCTGCCTGACCCGACCTCTTACATTCTTCTTTTCCGCCACCTTTTCTCCCCTTCCCTCCTCTACTGTTTTGCCCCTTGTCTTCCTGATTTCCAACTATTTCCTTTTTCATTGACAGCCTCTTTTACCTTGTACTTCTACCACTGTAGTGTTTCCCTTTGCCCCCCGCCCGCTTTCTTCCCCACCCCTTCCCTGCTTTACCTTCTGTCTTTCTAATTTCTACCTATTTACATTCTCCCTGACATCCTGCCACACTTTTAGCTTCTCTCATTCCTTGGAGTCTCAGACCAACAGGGACTCCCTATGTCTGAAGAAGGGCGACTGAGCCCAAAAGCTTGCTAAACTTTTTTTCCAACTACTCAGTCTAATAAAAAATATCACATCTACTCAAAGAAACTTGCCTGCCTATCATAGCACACTGGGTAAGGTCAGGAAACATGCAGCACCAGAGATTTTGAAAAGACCACACAGCATTGCACTGATACACCAAGCAAAGGCAGTCTCACTTTCTGAATCCCCCATATTATAATGGTTTAATCAATTCATGTTTGATATAGGCAGAGCATACCAGGCAAATCCTGGCCTCTATGGAGTCAAAGACAAAAACCTACTGCAGTGGCTCTCAATCTTTTTTAGACTCAAAGCACCACTCTGTAACTTTTGTGAACTGAGTGGCACACCATTTCAAAAGCTACAGTATTTATTACAGTACTTACCTCCTTGCAGAGGGGCCAGGCAGGGTGGACAAGGGAGCCTCCAGGCAGGGAGAACCTAATCCTGCCTTTATCTGCTTATCTCCTCACATGTCCTGCAGCACTCTTCAAAAGATTTCAAGGCACCCCAGGGTGCCTCAGCACCTGGTTGAGAATCACTGACTTATTGATTTCAATGGGACCAGAATTTCCCTCTCAGAATACCTATTTGTCCCTATATCATTTCTTTGGAGTTAACCAAGTTGGTGAAATTCAGTTCTAATATATATTTTGAAGACCAAATAACCTATTCATGGCACAACTCAGCCTTGTAATATCAGAACACTGTGTGACAAATACTAGCAGTAATATAGACATTGTATCTATATCAAGGGATACCAATACAAGTTGATATGATTAAAGTGTATACAAAACAAAACCAAATCAACATCAAGTTTCTAAATGTCCCCATATCAGAAGACTTATTTTCATTATTATTCAGGGGTATTAACAGTGCTGGTATATAACAGGCAAGACAATTTTGCTTTATCATTTTTATTTTAATAGAATAATCTTGTGTGTTCAGATGATTTACAAGTTGCCCATTCCTAAATTAATATTAATGTAGGTATGACAACTACTGACATAATTATGGAACTTTAAGTAACTCAGTGTCCTTTAGACAAAGCAAGCAAATCAATTACAAGAATTCTATTATTACATTGCAATATTAAAAATAATAATAAAATAATAAAATTGTGGAAAAATATAAAAGCCTATTTATAAAAGCCATACTTTGAACACTAGATTGTCCTGATTTTTTTCTGTTTAATGAACTACTGATATTGCTATTATCTATATCTCATCTCGTAAATCATTTCATCTTTTTTTGGTTTTTTTGCTGGTCAGCGTAACAGCTGTCAGACTTGGGGGTTTTGGAGAAGGGGGTTTGTGTTTTTTTGCAGTTCAACATTCCCGCATGATCAGGGGGCAGCAGGGCAGGCCCTAGGAGGAGAGGCTGAAGGACCTGAACCTGTTCAGCCTCCAAAAGAGAAGGCTGAGAGGGGATCTAGTGGCCTGTTATAAACTAGTCAAGGGGGACCAGCAGGCATTGGGAGAGTCCCTGTTCTCCCGAGCAATCCCGGGAGTTACAAGAAACAACAGACACAAGCTAGCGGAAGGTAGTTTCAGGCTGGACATCAGGAGGCGCTATTTCACTGTCAGGGCGGCTAGGACCTGAAACCAACTTCCAAGAGAAGTGGTGCTGGCTCCTACCCTGGGGGTCTTTAAAAGGAGGCTGGACGAACATCTGGCTGGGGTCATTTGACCCCAGTACTCTTTCCTGCCACGGCAGGGGGTCGGACTAGATGGTCTCCTCAGGTCCCTTCTGACCCTACCAACTATGAAACTATTCACAGGTTTCACTTTGTGACCAATCTCCATTTTGTTTCTCTTTAACATGTTTTTAAATCAAGATTTTTCATCCACAGTCAGTGCTGTACTTACGACACAGAGTTATGGATCAGAAAGCTCTTTTTTATGAGCCTCTACTACTTTTCAAATTCTTACAACTTCCCAGTGAAAGGTTTGGTACAACAGAGAGCCGGAGGCTCCTGTTACTTTAAAAGTGAAGGAGCAACAGGGAGAGCCTCAGGAGGGGAAAACCACCCATTATGAGCTGCCAGGGAACAAACATCTGGGGATTTACCTGTTACAAACTATTATTACAGCAGAGGCAAGCAACAGTATGTTTCCCTGGGGTTGAGCTAGCAACCTAAATCAGGAAACAGCTGTGGCAGCTCAGGGAGTTGCATGACCAAAATGGGGCATTGCTTCCAGTCATATAAACCCAGGGTTTGAACCAGAGTGGTCACTATGGCTCTAGGAGCTGCTGACAGAAGAACTCTAGGGCAGGAGAGTTGCAGAGGAGCTCCTGGCTAATGCCTCGACTGCCCTGGGAGTAATGCAAGTAGAAGGTTGCTGACTTGCAGGGCGAGCTGAGCGATACAGCGATAAAGAGCTGTGGTTTGTGCTTAGATCCAGTTGGGAAAGAGTGTTATAGTCAGAGACCTTACTTTGAATTAAGAGACCAATGGTTCACACCAATGGTTTGGAGGTCCCATTAGTGCCCAAGTGCCAAGTGAACACCTTGTGCCCTGCCAGGGGTCAGGCTCAAGGCACAGTATGGACAAAGAAGGGCAGAGAGAGCTTATAGAGGGGCAGACCTTGCGGCCAGGGAGCCCAGAGCCTGAGAAGGGCAGAGATTTAAGAGCCCATGAGAGGCAAATGGGGCCATGAAGCCTGGATCCCAAGCAAGACAGAGAAAAAGCCCCTGGAGGGTGAAACAATGGGCTGGAGTCCAGAAGCCAGGTCTGGAACAGTGGGCCTTGGCTAAAGGACCAGCTAGAGTAGAAGGGTGGAAGCCAGGAGGGCTGAAGCCCCAACAAGGGAGTAAAGGTGGCTTGGTGACTTTGGGGACAAGTATCCTACTGGATGTGTGACACTGTGAGACATGGGCACAGCTGTATGGGAGGTTTAGAGGGCATTATTAGTTCATCAGGTGATGGGTGCTTTGGGGTTTGTGCCAGCCAGGAAAGACCACTTAACAGGAGACATTGGTATGACCAGCAGAGAGAGAGGGGATCTGCTGGTGGGAATTGACTAGGGCCCATTCTAAGACCTATGGGCAGCCTCCCTTTTTTCAATCTGTTAATAAGAACAGGGTGTGGCAGGAAAGGAATAAAGCAACCATATTTTAGAGACTGAGCTGGACAGGAACTGTACAGCCACCAGGAGGCATCACAGCAGCCCCTTCGGTTGCATCCTGTTACATTTGACTATAAAATTCCTTTGCTTATTCTAAGCCTAAGAATACCTAACTCAATCTCAAAAAAAAAAAAAAAAAAATCATTTGTCAATTTTGAAGCTGTGGGAGAAGAAAAATTCCAAATGCATTCTCCCTTTGTGGGGGTCAGAGATTTTCACTAACAAACATTTTTAGAGATTTCTCTGTTCATGTAATGCAAACATTTTTCCTTTAGACCTCAAACTTGCACCACATTCAGTACCACTGATAAAAAATACCAAACGAACTTGGAAATGTTGGCTTCTTCACACCTACTGGCATAGACTAATTGGGGACCAATCTTTTTGGCAGACATACCACAAATTAAGCACTACACCCTCCCGTGTCACTTCGTCCCCTACCCAGCTCCTGCTTTGCTTTCTGCATCCCTGCTGCATGCTCACCCGGCTCTGCCCAAGGCAGAGCCCCTTCCCTGCCCCTGCCCCTCCCCCCCCCCCCAGCCTGGGTCCCTCTGCTCAGTGGAGCTTAAGTCCAGGATGGAGCCACTGCCACTGTAATCCCCCTGTGCATGTCCCTATCTAGGCTTGGGGCTGGTTTTGCTCTCCTGCCTCCCCATATCTGGCCTTTGCTCCTGAGCTGCCCCAAGCAAAACCCCTGCACTGGTGTCTGGAAAGGTGCACCAGGGATTGCCCCCTGGCTGGGAAGGGGACTCTGGGGATCCTGGGCCATACTAAGCCACAAGCAGGGGGCAAAAGCTGAGGGGACCCCAGTTGGGGTCCCCTGCTGGTGAGAGAGGGGAGGCAGGGGGCTTTAATCCCCCTCTACCTGATTTTACTGTCCCACATCCCTGCCCCTTCCACTCCAGCAAGAAAACTCTGGCAGGGCTGCTCCACTCCAACCAGGCAGACTAGACTCCTAGTGTCCACAGCTAGGTTTCTCACCACCACCCACTTGTCAACCAGCCCTCACTGCTCTGGCTAGAGAACATAGGGGTAGGGGCCAACCCTGCTTTGCTCCAGCAGACAGCACAGCAGTGTCCAGGGCTGCAAAGCATCCTGGGATGCTGGTGGACCATGATTTAACTTGAACCAGGAAGGGGTCTGGGACAGAATTTCCATAAACTGGTTTGACCTGGTTTATGTCAAATCAGTCACATCAGTTAAGTTTGATACTACATTCAACCAGATTTATCTTAAATTAGTTTGGGCCATTTTGAAACTGGTTTATGTGCACTGAACTTCTGTTCTGTTACAGGTTTAAACCAGTTCCTGATCACTAATTTCAGTCCCTAATCCTGATGTTTTGGCTAACCAGTCACTTGTCCCTTCCACATCCCAACAAATCTGAAAGGTTTATGTGAATCCACAGTCCTCATTAGAAAGACATTGAAAAGTTGTCTTTGTTCTCAGTTATTTTATGCTGCTAGAGAGAAGACACAAACACTGTGGTCTCCCCTAGAGATTTTTGTTCTTTTCCTGTTATTTCCATTAGTCCAAAGTAAACATAGAAAAAATGTATAGAGAAGTGCAACTTCATTTCTTTATTATACCTTTTAACTAACATAATCATATATTCAGGAAGGGAAGTAAAGGTAGAAAGAGTATGAGAAGAGTTACAAGAATAAAAGGACTTGGTATGGAGGGAAATAAGTAAGAAGCAATGAGTGCACAGCTGAGCTTTAGAACAAGTCTCAATACTGCAGAGGGTTGACTCTGGTCAGGGCAGGCCCGGGCAAATCAATTCTTTTATTGAAAAAACCCCCACCTAAAGCTATAGCTATTTTTGCTATTTTTTTCAAGGCTCGTATTGGATCAGGACAAAAGTAAAACAGTTATTCCAAATTTCAACAAAGCCTCTTAATTCATTTTGTTACAAGCCACTTTGTGATTTAAAGCAGGGCTGTCCATTTTCCCAGCAGCCACGGGCCACAGGCCACATGCACAGAGGCACCCCAGCCTCACCCTCAGCTCCCTGGTTGCAGGCTCCAGTGCTGCATCAGGCTCTACAAGTACCCCAAGCCACAGGCTCCCCCAGCAACACAGACTGCACTGCATCGCACTATACTGGGGCACCACACACCACCACACTGCCCCCTGGGGCAGACACAGGACGTGGAAGCCAAAGGAAGGAGGAGGAGTCAGAAGTCCCTGGCTGCTGCAAGAGTAATGAGGCATCTGCAGCTGGGGCCGCAAATTAACTCCTTGCCAGCAGGCCACCAGTTGGACAGCCTTGATTTGACGTAATACCTTTAGATAGTATGCTTAGGAGCCACAAACACTGTTATGACATGAATTACTGAAGTTTTGCAGTCAAGTCAGTGGGGGAAGGAAAAAAAAAAAAAAGAGTGGTAATTTGTACTGAAAAGAATCCATTAGCTTTTAAGAGAGATATCACAATAGAAGAATTGTTATAATATATTAAGACAGCAATATGCCCTAATCAAAAGAAACAGGTGGAATGACTATAATTGTTTTTCTTGAGCATATAAATAATATCCTGGTAACTAGCATCTCTTATCCAAAAATGAGATTAAAATGCTCCAAAACAGAGTGCTATTTAGCTGTTATATTTTCATTATAATGTTACAGTATTCAAGCTCATTTATGGATTTTGCTAATCCTTATGCCCCCACCATAGCTTCATGAAGTCACACTGCTCTGTTGGAAAGAGAAAGCGGTACCACAAAACTTCAAAGTTGCTTAATTTGTATAATTACTGTATACAAAAGCAAAGGAGAAGTGACTGGGACCACTACAGAGATATCTCCCTGTTGAATGTCAATGGAAAAATTGTAACTTGCATCAGGCTCCCTAGGCTGCAATATCTAAGTGAAAGAATATATCCTCAAAGTCAATGCAGTTTTTGCTCAGGATGCTCCACCACTGATACATTTTCGATCAAGCAACTGCAAGAGAAGTGTAGAGAAAAACAAACAAAACTCTTGGTTGAGAAGCAATATCTTTTAACTAAATAGCCAAATAAATAGCAAAAAAAAATTCTTTCTTTTCAAGCTTTCGGGTCTAAACACCCTTCTTCAGACTGATGAGGAGTCAAAGATTGTAAAAGGTCTTGCAGGTAGGAAAGAAACTTTATTTTGCACAGGTGATGGAGGGGTTGGAAGTTTTTGTCCCCCCTGGGTAATTCAGAGTCCTTTTGTAAGAATGTTGCTCTCTGATGTGTTGATTACACAGGCTTCAGCCCTGGCAATTTTTTTGCTACTATTTAGTTGGTCTAATAAAAGATATTGCCTCTAACCCAAGAGTTCTGGTTGTCTATATATCTTAGACCAACACAGCTACAACATATATCCCTGAAATATGGACTTTATCATATTTTAGCAGTTTGGAAATGTAAACTTCATTACTAACCAAGAAAGGGGATTTTTTTCATCTCCCTGACTGACACTGGACATCACTAGGAATGAAGCCTGCCTAATCAACATATCAGAGAGCAACTCTCTCACAAAAAGACTCTGAATTACCCAGGGGGGAAAAACTTCCAACCTCTCCCTCTGCTGAGAAAAATGAATACATTTCATAGCCTTCATCAATCTGACAAAGGCCTTCGATACAGTCAGCACACAGGGCCTTTTTACTGTTCTGCAGAAACTTGGTTGCCCCCCCCCAAACTGATTTACACCATTTGCTCATTATATCAAGGTATGAAGGCAACTGTAGTGTATGAAACCAAAGAATCAAATGCCTTTGGTGTCAACAATGGGGTGAAACAAGGTTGTGTCTTAGCCCTCATGCTTTTTAACATCTAGTTTTCATTCCTGATTCTCCATGCATTAAAGGATGACAATGATGGCATTTATCTTTCAACCAGACTAGATGGAGGCTTGTTCAACACTGCAAGGTTTAGAGTGAAAACCAAGGTAAAAGACCTGGTACTGAGAGACTTCCTGTTTGCAGATAACATGGCCCTTGGTTGCCCACAGTGAATCTTTCCTGCAAAATCTCTTGGGCAGATTTTCTGAGTCACACAAGAGCTTTGGGATGGTAATTACTCTCAAGAAGACTGTGACCATGTACCAAGGGGTGGAAGAACCAATACCTGACACCACTCTGGAGGATAAAACTCTATGTTGTTGGCAGTTTTTGCTAGTTGGGTTCTACAATCAGCAGGAATCTTGACCTTCAGACTGAACTGACTAACAGAATCAGAAAAGCAGCTAAGACTTCCAGGCTATTACAGAAACATGCATGGAATAACAGCAAAGTATCAGCTAAGGTAACAATGTGAATCTATTAGACTTGTGTGCTGTCATCCATGCTTTATGGTTCAGAAACATGGACTACCAATGCTAGGTACATCAAGAGACTGAACAAATTCCATATGAGATGTCTGTGTAAGATTCTGAAAATAAAGTGGGAAGACAAAATACCAAATGCAGAGGTACTGGAGCAGCAGGACTGACACACACAAAAACAACTCTGAAAACAAAAAGGTTGTGATGGATTACCCTAAAGAATGGGAGGAGACCATGTTCCCAAAAATATTTTGTATAGTACAATTCGAAACTGCTCTAGAAAGTGGAGTCATCCTCTGTGGTGGTACCACAACGTGTGCAAAAATAATTTAAAAAGTTATCCAATATCAACACAGAAAGCTGGGAGGAGCACACAGAATCCCATCCAATCTGGAGGGAACATCTAGCACTGGGTGCAGCTCAACATGAAGCAGCTTTGATCCAGAGGATAGAAGCAAAGCAAGAAAGAAGAAAGCAACATGTGTATCATTTTTAAACTGGGCCTGTCAGCCACAAACAAATTCATCAGACATCTGACTAGATCTCTTATGTGCACATCATGATCCAGAGAATCATGGTTGCCTACATGCCAGCACCAATGGTTGAAACTGGTTTAAGATAAACCTGGTTGAATATAGTATCAGACATAACTGATTTGGGTCAAACCGGTTTATGAAACTTCTGTCCCAGGCCCCTTCTTGGTTTAAGTTAAATCAGCCCCCTGCCCCCCCCAGCATGCTTTTCAGCCCTGGGCTGGGCTCTGCTGTCTGCTCCAGCAGAGAAGGGTTGGGGGGGGGGGGGAAGGGAGGCAGGAACTACCCGCCCCCAAGGCAAACCCTGACTGGAGTCTGGAGCCAGGTTTAAACCCCCTGCCCCCCTGCTCCTTCCTCAAGTACAGAGCTGCCCTGCCCTGCTAAACTTAGTGAAAGTTACTGCTGCCTGCAGCAGTGGACTACAAATCCCAGAGGCACCTGGAAGCAGGAAGAGGAAGTGATGAGCAACCCTACAGAGTCCTGCTGCTATAATTCTGGACTGCAAATCCCAGAGACCTAGGATTTTGGGGCAGCAGGAAGAAGTAGTGAACACATAGCCTATGCTGGCTATATGCCAGAAAGCCATGCTCTAGCACAGGGGTGGGCAAAATGTGGCCCAGGGACTAGATGCGGCCCACCAGGCCATTCTTTCTGGCCCACAGGGCCCCTAAAAATTTAGAAAATGTATGTTAATCTGCCCTGGGCTGCCTGTCATGTGGCCCTTGATGGCTTGCCGAAACTCAGTAAGTGGCCCTCTGCCCAAAATAATTGCCCACCTCTGCTCTAGCACCTCCTGGCTTCTGGCCTGAGCCACTGCAGGTATGTGGCTGCATTTCCTGAATCAAAAGTGAATGCGTGTCCAGCTGTTTCTCAGCTAAATCTCTGAAGCTTAAACTAACCTGCAAAAACTGAATCAATTCAACCTTGGGCTTTTTAACTTTTCGTACTTAGCCCAAGACAGCTTTGTGCCTGGGGCAGCTGCAGCACACAGGGAAGATATGGCTACCATGGTGCCCATTGTAGGAGAGCTGTGACCCAGCACCGCCATGGTGATAAGCTTTTTTGTCCCCCTCAGAGGAAGTGCACTTAGGGATGCTGCCCTGGTCATTCCCCACTCTGTTATACTACTGCTGAGAAAAAGGTACCAGTTTTTTGGTTAATTTTTTTTTGTTCACCTTAATTTCAGATAGCAATAGACAGAAGTGAGGATAATTTTCCAAAAATATAAGAGAAAGTTTCAAACCTACATGCAAGAGGCAGACAGGTTTTCAAATGCAAGGCCTTCTTTGTTAGGTCTTGTATTCAAAGGTTTGTTTAACTCTACTACAAAGTTGGTCCAATAAAAGATATCATCCTAAGACATCCTTGCCTCTCACATATTTTTTGGACCATCATGGCTACAACATCACTCTTATGCTGCTGGCAAACCTGCATCCTGTTCTCCACAAACATGAAAAAATATGCATAATCAGAATCAAGACTCTAGTTTTGACCAGTTTCTTTTTGTACAAGAATGGGACATTTTTCAATAATGTGTCATAGATCAACAATTCAACCTAATAAAGACTGATAATTACTATTTATGACGTATCACTCACATCTAAAAATTCCAGTCAGTGTGAGTGTTCATTGTACAGGAGCTGTGCAAACACATAATAAAAGTAAGGCCTTCCCAAAGAGAGTTTGAAATCTAAAGAAAAAGTACAATTTTTAAATTAAGTTTACCATGTGTCAATGCAAGTTGCTGAAACCATGCCTAAATTAAAATGTGACCCACTTCAATTTTTACCTGACACCGTCCTTCAGTTTAAACAAAGATACGGTTGTGAATTTAGAATTAAATATGCTATATTCTTTGTCCCATGCCAAAATATAATTTGTTGTTCCATAAAATAGCCAGAATCTGCAGTTATACAAAATACAGAAAACAATTTATCTATTAAATATAAACAGCAGAAAAATTGTTGTTTGAAGATGTAGCATATTTTTCAAAGAATAGAAGTTTCCTTCTATTACAAGAAAATTTTCTCTTAAACCCTTTCTTTCTGCAAGTCTATTCATAGCATCTGATGAAGTAGACTGTTGCCTGCCTACAAAAGCTCATGCCTCTCTAAACTAGTCAGTCTTTAATATGCAACTGTGCTGTACCTTTTGTAGGAAAAGAGTTGTATAGAATATCAATTATTTTTAGTGGTGTACACCACTATTTCCCTGCATTATGCTTGACATGGTAATCAGCTTAGTAGCTTACTGTAAGAGAACTGTACTCATTTTGCTGAGTTCAGCACACTTAAAGTTCCAAAGATAATGAGAAGCACTTATAACAATGAAGTGCAGTTTGAAAAGAACATTGTTAATTACAAACAACAGCAATGAGTTACTGAAGGCAGATATCTTGCTTAAAAACCCCATATAATTACTTGCAACATGGGTCATATTGGAGCCCAATATAAGAGGATATAAACATTAACACAAACATTTCCCAGCATGCCTTAACATTTATTTGTTCATGCATCTTTAAGTATCTGTTCCTGGCAAATTGTTACATTCACAATCCATGTCTTAAAATGCTTAAAAACAGCATGTTACTTGCTCATCCTCACAAGGATCCCCACGAAAAAAAATCCTCATATCCAGTCACAACACAGTCCTTAAATCATCCCTTTCTCAAATGCATTTCATTCATGGCATATGTAGTAATTTGCTTTCCATTTCCCCTACTCCTCCAATCCTGTGCACCTGCAAAACAGTTTTGTCATTATCTCTCTCCCTCTTGTATTTCCACTTCTCTCCTTCCTCTTTCATTTACTGTCTTGGTCTCTACAAAGATCTCAGATTCATGATATCTTGGTCTTCCCAGCTCCTGGCTTTCATAGGGATCTAGATCTCTTTGTATGATACTTCATATTTTCTTGTCCTTATCTCTTCATGTGACTTGTAGCCATGGCTCAACTCCCCCACTTACCAAAAAAGGCCATTCTCCAAATACTCCTCCATCTCTTGCTCTCTCCCTCTTGCTGAACTCTATCTACTACATATTTTTTTGTCTCAAACCATCACCTTTTTTCAGTATCATCCACCAGTCCCCCCCCCCCCCCACACACATCCCTTGGCCATTCTATTATCCACTCTAAAAGTCCTTTCCTCCCAGCACTCGCTTCCCTTCTATTAATAAGGTTGCTGATCGTCTTCATGCATCTCTTATACATATCTACTTCTTCCCCTTCTTTCCCAGTGCAAGGCCTCCCCTGCCAAGTCCCAGCCCTAGTTCTTCCATAACATGCATTTCCTCTGCTTCTGCTCTTGTACCGTGGATTGTCTCTGGTGGGAATCCTGTTACCCAGAAAGAATTCCTTAACTATAAAATTGTTCCCTCCTCCTTCAGTTCTGTTGACTTCCTAGCAAAACTACTATACTCTCCCAACTTAATTAAATCTCATAAATCTCATGAACTCAATACTATTTTCACTGCCTACGAGTTACTTCTCAGAGGCCATGTCTACATGAGAAGCTGTCTGCGCAAGTCGTTACTGCACAGTCATTTAGTACTTGTAGTGTCCTTGTTTATACTTTACTAAATGAATGTGCAGTAATCTGAGTTACTGCGCAGCAGCACTGATGAACGGCTTTTTTTCTGATGCTGACTGCGCAGTAGCGTTACATGACAGAAAGCGTGATGCAATGCTACTGCACAGTAGTCTTGGGATACTGCACAGTCAGCGTCTCATGTGGACGTGCCAAGTCTCCATTCCTACCGCCACTTCTCTTTGCACAAAAGGATTTTGTTGATTTCTTTCAAGAGAAAATTGACTAAAGTGATACACACTTTCAATACAATCAGCTTATCTTCCCTTTCCCTCTTACTACTCTCACTTTCTTGCCCATAGATACAAAAGTTTCTCAATGCTTTCCTCCTCCATTTCCCTAGTGATTCCATCCTAGAAACTGATCTTCCTAATGTTTTCTTTTTTCCTCCTTAGGCTTTCACACTCCACTGCTTCTTTTCACCATACCACAAGTCTGCTTTATTCTTTCTTTTCTCAAAAGATCACACCGTCCACACAATTTGACTTTGCAAGTACAGAACCATTATTGCATCCTTGTACTTCCTTGATCCTGTCAATTACAGTCAACTTGAAATCTTGTCCTCCTTTGGCTTCTGTGACACTGTCCTGTCCTGTTTCTGTGGAAGTTAGATCACTGTTCCCCTGTTTCTTCTCCCCTTGCATTTAATAACTGGCTAACCCCACAGTTATCGCTATTAGTAGTCAGTGTGGACACCATCCACAATATTGCCAATATTACCTGGACATCATTTTCAGCTCAACTCTGAGTCACCATATCCTCTCTCTGTTTAAAATTTTCAAGTTGTATGTATATGTAAACTCTTTCTAAGATGTGATCTTTCTTAATGATTTAAACAGCTAAAATTCTCGTCATCTCATGTCTCAATTGTTAAAATAGCCTTTTCGCTATCTTGACAAATGCAACTTGCCTTCCACATACCCATTCAGAATGCTGTTGTGCTACTGATTTTGTTAATTTGTTGCTTTGACCATAGTACCCATTTCTTTGCATCCACCCAAAGTCTCCTTATCTCAACAAACACTAGTTGACTGGCCAGTGAGATAAATCTCCTTCACCTACTTGTGAAGCAGAGCTTCCTCTCATGCGTGGATGACCTCTACCTGACTCAAGAAGTCTATGGGCCAACGAGAGGCAAAGCGCTGCTCGACCTGGTGCTGGCTACTGGGGATGACCTAGTCGGCGACCTAGTGATCGATGGGAAGCTGGGTGACAGTGACCATGAGCTGATCACCTTCACCATCCGCCGAAAAGCTGGCAAGTCAGTCAGCAACACGCAAGTCCTTGACTTCAGGAAAGCCGACTTTGACAAGCTCAGGAGGCTTGTCAGTGAGGCCCTAAGGGACTGTGACCACAGGGAGAGGGGAGTTCAAGAAGAGTGGTTGCTCCTCAAGGGAGCGATCCTCAATGCACAAACTAAGTCTATTCCATCTTGGAGGAAAGGCAGCAAGAGGGCACAGCAGCCCCCCTGGCTCTCCAGGGACCTAGCAGACCTCCTGAGGCTAAAAAGAAAGGCCTACAAAGGATGGAGGATGGGAGTCACCTCCAAGGAGGATTATTCTGCACTGGTCTGGTCCTGTAGGGAGCTGACCAGGGAAGCCAAGGCTGCAACTGAACTCCAGCTAGCTTTGAGCATCAAGGACAATAAAAAGTCCTTTTTCAGATACGTGGGGAGCCGGAGGAAAAGCAGGGGCAACGTTGGACCCCTGCTGAACCAGATGGGGCAACTGACAACTGACGCCCAGGAAAAAGCCAACCTATTAAATAGGTACTTTGCGTCGGTCTTTCATCAGCCCCATGGCACGCCCATGCCCGCTACAGGGCCAGGAAGTCCGGGTGAGGGTGATCCCCTGCCCTCCATTGATGCTGACTTCGTGAAGGAACATCTTGAGAAGCTGGATACCTTCAAGTCAGCCGGCCCTGACAATCTTCACCCCAGGGTACTCAAGGAGCTGGTGAGCATCATAGCCCAGCCTCTAGCGCGGATCTTTGAAAACTCTTGGCGCTCTGGTGTAGTGCCCAAAGACTGGAAGAAGGCCAATGTGGTGCCTATCTTCAAGAAAGGGAGGAAAGTGGATCTGGCTAACTATAGGCCCATCAGCCTGACTTCTATCCCGGGGAAGATCTTAGAAAAGTTTATTAAAGAGGCCATCCTTAATGGACTGGCCGACGCCAACATCTTAAGGGATAGCCAGCACGGGTTTGTTGCGGGTAGGTCTTGCTTGACCAATCTCATTTCCTTCTACGACCAGGTGACCTATCACCTGGACAAGGGAGATGAGATTGATGTCATATATCTTGACTTCAAAAAAGCCTTCGATCTGGTGTCCCATGATCGCCTCTTGGAGAAACTGGCCAATTGTCGCCTTGGGTCCTCCACGATCCACTGGCTGGAAAATTGGCTCCGGGGTCGGACCCAGAGGGTAGTAATAGATGGAAGTCACTCATCGTGGTGTCCTGTGACCAGTGGGGTCCCCCAGGGCTCTGTCCTTGGACCCATACTGTTCAACATCTTCATTAATGATGTGGACGCTGGAGTCAGAAGTGGACTGGCCAAGTTCGCAGATGACACCAAACTTTGGGGCAAAGCATTCACACCAGAAGACAGGCGGATGATCCAGGCTGACCTGGACAGGCTCAGCAAGTGGGCGGATGAGAATCTGATGGTGTTCAACGCCGATAAATGCAAGGTTCTCCACCTTGGGAAAAAAACCTGCAGCATCCTTATAGGCTCGGCAGTGCTATGTTGGTTAGCACTATGGAAGAAAGAGACGTGGGGGTCATCATTGACCACAAGATGAACATGAGCCTGCAATGCAATGCTGTGGCTAGTAAAGCGACCAAAACGCTGGCTTGCATCCATAGATGCTTCTCAAGCAAATCCCGGGACGTCATTCTCCCCCTGTACTCGGCCTTAGTGAGGCCACAGCTGGAGTACTGCGTCCAGTTTTGGGCTCCACAATTCAAAAAGGATGTGGAGAAGCTTGAGAGAGTCCAGAGAAGAGCCACGCGCATGATCAGAGGTCAGGGAAGCAGACCCTATGATGACAGGCTGAGAGCCCTGGGGCTCTTTAGCCTGGAAAAGCGCAGGCTCAGGGGTGATCTGATGGCCACCTACAAGTTTATCAGGGGTGACCACCAGTATCTGGGGGGACGTTTGTTCACCAGAGCGCCCCAAGGGATGACGAGGTCGAATGGTCACAAACTACTACAAGATCGTTTCAGGCTGGACATAAGGAAGAATTTCTTTACTGTCCGAGCCCCCAAGGTCTGGAACAGCCTGCCACCGGAGGTCGTTCAAGCGCCTTCACTGAACACCTTCAAGATGAAACTGGGATGTTTATCTTGCTGGGAGCCTATGACCCCAGCTGAATTCCTGCCCTTTGGGCAGGGGGCTGGACTCGATGATCTTCCGAGGTCCCTTCCAGCCCTAATGTCTATGAAATCTATGAAACTTTTCAGACAATTATCATATCCTTCTTCTGAAGTGTCCTTAAAAAACTCTCTTTTTTCACAGCAAACTAGAGATAAATTGAGATTGGCATGATTGGCCAAAAGAGGACCTTCTTCCTTTATGGAAATTGTTTTGTCCTTTATCTCCATGCATCACCAGTCTTCAACTCTGTGAAAGCCGAGGGTGACAACCCGTTCAGATTATGCCACTCAGCTTGTCTCTAGCCCAAGAGCTATAGAATTTCCAGAATATATTAGTTTTCCATTTTACTGCCCGTGAAGTGCCTAGAAGGTTTCAATGTAACATCAACCACTAAAAAAAACAGACCAGAGAAAACAGAAAATGGGCTCAAGGAAGTTTTAGAGCATGCTCCTCCCTTTGCTGGAGTCTCTGATAGCACCTCGAGGGCAGCAATGAGTACATCTGCAGACATGTAATCAGCCAGTTGCAGAAAAGAAAACAAAGACAGGTTGCAAAATGTAGAGTGCTTGTGGGTATGTCCTATAAAAGAAGACAAGCTGTTTAACTTACTTCCCCCCCCTTCATTATTTTTCCAGATACAACCTATTCTTCTATACACATATCACTGCTTTAACATGTTAACTGATTTTCTATAAATTTGAATACTAAATCAGTCAAGTTATATTACCACTTGCACCCTCTTTCTGACCAACTTATGTTAGACACATAACTTTCATCAGCATTTTAACAACTGTTTAATTTGTCCAGAGATTTACATGGCAGAAACACCCAGTATCATGTTTCCAGTTTGACTCAACAGACCAAACTCAAACCTTCTGAAATACTGATAGAGGTAACCCACTTAGAATTTATTCCGTTGTCATTAATGTATTCTGATGGAAATAGTTTCACTAAGTCACGCTGTTACTGTTGGAACTATGGAATATGCACACAAAAAAAAGGAAATCAGACAAACAAAATCAAGGGTGATTTTCTTAAGAAATATCTAGAAAATAGTATACCAGGAACCTCTGAGTTTAGTGATAACCAGACTACAAGAGTCATTCCTACTGCAAGGTGAAGGAGCTAAATGAAAAGAATTTCTCATTTCTGGGATGAAAAAATATGTTTCAAGTGTCTAAAATTGATGCTTTCAAAGAGCTGTAGCTCAATGGATTTTCATCAGCAGAGGGCTCCATAACCGCATTACCTAAATATCATGTTCCCTCCCTTGATTAATCTGTCCCAGTTTTATCGCTTTTTTTAAAGTCAATTAACATGCTGTTCTTACGGTACAAATGTTCTGTTTTTTCCTCACAGCTGAGCTGTCAAACGCTAAAATTTAGAACATTGGAATGTTAAGTTTTTATCAAAGCCCCCAATTTGTGGAGTATAATTAGTACTTTAATACCCAATTATACAATCTTAACCATATCTTTGTTATAACAACTTTTATAACTTTCATCTTGGGATGAACTTAACAACTACAGTTGGTCCAGTTTAGAAGTACAGTTGATGCTCCTGGAGTAGGTCCATTGGACTGTCAAGAACTGTTGCAATGGGTAAGGCGAACCTTGAAGGCTTTCTTGGTTACCCTGTCTCTCCTCTCAGCAAGTATACTACTGTATTTCCACTGCTTCCATGAACTTTGTATGGAGTCACAATTTAATTGCTAAATTATTCAGTCTTAAAATAGTAAGTCCTTTGTCTCTGCTCATTTAGGTAAGCAGGCATTCTTCAATAGGAATTAAAGACCTAGACAGACACTTCCCTTAAGTAATTACCATGAATATTGGAAGTCAGAGTCATTTCTTACTCCCTGAAACATTACAAAAAATACATGGCCAAAGCACAAAGTAAGATTTTAGCATCCACCCACTTGCTAAATTAATTTTTAGCTATAAGTAAACAGTGACAGTCCTTGGCATACACTCAGATACATACAAACTTCCTGTGTAGCACAGTCTACTCAGGTGATAATCATTCCAGAAATCATTGACTTCCCTTGGCCGAGGTAATATTGCTTTTCCAGTCAAGCCTTTGAGGTTGCTAATTGTAATTACTAACTGATAGATGGAAAATGTCCTCAGTCAAAGTGTTCTATCTCCAAGTCCTCCTATGAACATTTTCCTAGTACTGTGTGGTCATTATTAATATATTATTTATACTACATTAGACCAAAGAGTTGTGAAAATGGACCACTGGGGTAGGCACTGTATCAGTATAAAGCAAAAAGATGGCCCCTGCCCCAAAGGGCTTACACTCTAAGTATAAAACAGATAACAGATGGTTACAAACAGACAGATGGGAAAGTACAAAGAAAACTAAGACAAAAACAGTCAGTATGACAGCCGTGGTCTCAGCACATCAGTAGCCTTAATGTTGTCAAGATTTTTGAGGGTTTTTTTTTTTTTAAAGACATTAGAGCAAAAGGAAAATTATAAGGAAGTTTTTAAAAGGAAAAGAGTGTGTTAATTTTTCAGATATGCATATGGTGCTTGGTATGTTGTGGGTTCAGCAACACACTTCGGACATCCCTGTGTTGAACTAATAGTTATTTATTATTATAACTCTCTGGAATCATATCCAGGTGGATCTTAACAATTGCATGAATAGATGTATGCAGATCTTATGCCTGCTCTGCCTCTGACTTGACCCAGTCCAGTCCTGTGAAGGGAGAGGAACCAAGAATGCCTCTGGCTCCTCATGGCAGAGACCATGAAGTCCCCAGTGCTGCAAAACTGCCACAAAGTAAAGTGAACCCTGCAGTGATGAGCATGAGGGCTTTGGCCTTAAAGGAACAGTAGAAGGAAAACACAATAAGACACAACTATGCTGTTCCCACTCACAATGGGCAGCATGGGATAAAGCATGAACATACCTACTTGAAATTTAGCACTTGGGCAGTGGCACCAAGTACGGACAGTCAAAAAACCTGAGGCCGAATTGATTCAGTTTTTGCAGGTTAGTCTAAACACCAGAGATTGAAGCAATAAGCAAATGAACACACATTCATTTCTGATTCAGGAAATGCAGCCACATGCTTGAAGTACAAGGAAAACAGAGCATGAGCATGCTTGCCAAAGGGGAGGAAAGACAGAAGCCCCCCACAGATTTCCCCCCCTCCCTGCTGGAGCAGAGAGGGTGTGGCCAGGCCCCAGCCCAGCTCTGCCTGGGCTGAGGAAATATAGTGGCACTGAATTCATGAAAGCTTGAACAAGAATACAGGCAACCCGTGCTTATATTCACTATTGCGCTCATTTAAAATACCTACCTTGTTTCACTTAGCGCTCAGTATGTTTCATTATAATGCTCAGTGCAGGTATGGGGAGAAGCAGTGGAAGCAGCGGCAGCAGCGTCAAGTGAAGCGATGAGTGGTAGCTGGTGGGGGCCCAGGGCAGGATGGCAGGAGCCCGGGATCTGCTCCAGCACATGGTAGTGGGTTGAGCAGGGAGGAGTAGGGCAGCAGTGGTGGCAAGCAGGGGGACGGGCAACACGAGCATGGAGCCCGGGCCAGCGGGGCCCAGGGCAGGGTGGCAGGAGCTTGGGGTCCACACTGGCATGTGGTGCTGGAGCAGGTGGGGAGGAGCAGCAGCAGTGGCAAGAAGAGGCAGGTGGGGGGGCAGCGTGAGTGTGGGGCCTGGGCTAGCGGGCCCCAAGGTGGGGTTGGCAGGAGCCCAATGTCCACTCTGATGCCCCAGGCCCCAGGGGGGCTGAGTCCACGGAGCCCCCTCGCCCCCGGGCTGCAGCCCATGACATGTTCTGCTCTAGTCATGCACTCACCCATGGGGTGCGGACACCATCCTCAGCCTGCAGCAATCTGCCAATAATGGCTAGTCTCAGTGCCAGGTGCCCTGGAGGGAGGTCCTGCTGGACACAGCAGGGTGTGGGAGCTGGTGGGTGAGTGGCCCCACTGCTTCCCCTGTGCTGGCTGGAGCCCCACTGCCTTCTCACCATAAATCTCTGGGCGGGCGGGTCCCCAACTCAGGCCCCATGGCTAGGTTGGCTGGGGCTGCACACAGGTGCGCTGGTGGGTGCGGGCTGGCAGGGGCTATTGTGGTGGTGGAACAATGAGGCCGGGAGAAGCCAATGCCATTTCTCAAGAAGCCCATGCAGTGCCTTGCTGGGAACGGCAGGACCAGAGCCAGCAGGAGTGCAGGGCCCGGGCCGGCAGGTGGTGCGGAACCAATTGTATTTATTTACGTTAAATCCTATGGGAAAATGAATTTCGCTTGATGCTGCTTCACTTAGCGTCAGTTTTTCTGGAAGCAATTAAAAGCACTAAGCAGAGGTTGCCTGTAGTTCTTTCTCTGAAAAACTAGGAACTGAAGAACTATAAACATAGCATGGGCTGTGTGTTTACCTACTCTTCCTGCTGCCCGCAAAGTGTCTGGGATTTGCAACCCAGAATCAGAGCAGCAGGACTGTGCAGAGTTGCTCATCACTTCCTCTTCCTGCTTCCAGAAGCCTCTGAGATTTGTAGTCCACAGTCACAGCCAGCACTAAGTAAACCAGCAGGGCAGGGCACTTTGTACTCAGGGAGGGAAAGTGTGTTTAACCCCCTTTCTAGTCCCAGACTCCAGCCAGAGTTTGCCTGGGGGGCCCAGTGAGCCAGCCCTCAGTGCTCCAGCTAGGGAGAAGAGGGGTGGAGCCAGCCCTGCTCTCTGGAGCAGACAGCACAGCTCAGCCTAGGTCTGCAAAGCATCCTGGGATGTGAGGGACTGCGATTTAAATTTGAACCAGGAAGAATTCTGGGACAGAAGTTTCACAAACCGGTTTGACCCAAATCAGTTAAATCTGATACTACATTCAAACAGGTTTATCTTAAACTAGTTTCAGCCATTTTGAAACTGGCTTATTTGCACTGAACTTCTGTTCTGTTACAGGTTTAAACCAGATTCTGATGACTTGAACCAGTTTATGTGCAACTTCTGTCCCTAGCCTGGATGTCGACATCAGAAATGGGAGCTAATATCTCAACAGTGAATGAAAGATAATAGGTAGAGTGGGGACAAGCTATGAAGGCTATTGACACTATAGCAGTGTAGAGATGGGGGAAACCACTGTAGAATGCAAAATGAGGTACAATACGGTAAAGCAACAACTAGAAGAATAATCTGCTCAGAAGCAAATGAAGTATATACAGGATGGGCAATGCTGTATTTGTCAAAGAAAGAGAAAAGGTTGTTGCAGACAAGAAATGATAGTGGTCTGAATTAATGTTTCAGTTGCATGGATGGACAGAAAAGAAACCTTAGGGTACCAATACATGTGCTCCTATGTGTGTGAGGAGGCGGGACATTTTAATTAGAGCGACTCTCGGCGAGCTGCTCTAATTAAAATGTCTCATCATCACATCTATTAAGCCCCCATGCATTTAAAAATGGCTGTAGGACACTAGCTGAACCTCATTCAATGAGATTTAGCTAAAGCACCCCCAGTGGCCATTTTAAAATGTATAGAAGCTTAATAGACAAGTCAATGAGGCAACAATAGAGCATTTTAATTAGAACATGGAGCAGACTCAATTAATCAAGTCTGCTCCAACATGTTCTAATTAAAATGAGAACAAGTACGTGTGTAGGTAGCCTTAGAGACCATATATAGGAAGAGTCCTTAAAGATTTAAGCAAAGCCTGACTCTGAGAACCTAGGAATGGAAAGGAAAGGGAGTTATAGGAAAAGTGTTTCAGCTCTCCCCCCCCCAATTTTCTCTTGGAAGGGAAAGAAAGAAAAGTAAGAAGCTTTTTGCGAAGAAAGAAATAAAAGAAGGCAGTACAGAGGAATTAAGAAATTAGCCAGTGGTAAGATTTTCATCTTGAAGGTTTCTAATTACAACTGCAGTAATCATGTAACAATAAGTTATTATAGAACAGGATTTGAGGCTCTGTTTGCAGTTCTCCACAGTCCCATATGTGACTTTGAGTTAAGCAAACTGTCATTATACAGATAGGTTAAACTGAGACTATAAGATATTATGTAGATTGATCAAAGAGGTGTTGCAAGTCTTACATTTGTAAAGTGCTTTCAAAGAATAATGCTTTAAAGATATTTAGTTCATATAAGAACCTCACAAAAATTATTCTAAAACTTTTGAAACCTACTGAAATTATAGTTAGACCTTAATGTTTGTACCAGCTGGAAAAGATATGACATTATCTTTATATAATATAAAAAGAAAATTAGTCTACCTTAAAATTCTCCCCTTATTAGAGAATTAGACTGGTCAGCAATCCCCAATTTACTACATAATTCAAATTACCGCTTTCAAACATGCATCATTTAAGATCCAGTTAACTTTCCAGAATTACTTTAGTACCCTATTCAGTGTAACAGGTCTTTTCACCTCAAACTAAGTAATCTCTACTTGTCATTCTGCAGAAGAATCAAGGAGGTTTCTACACATCTTTAACACTTGTACCTAAACACAGATTAAATTATTACTCAACGGAAGTAGGATGGCAGATGTTGGTACAATAAGAGTAGCAACAACTATTTAAGCTTTGTTTTAGGTTTATCATTTCTTTCCTCTATGGTTCCAATTTAACAAAGAACTGGATATTATGCTTAATTCACAGTATTAAAGTCAAGAAGATTTAAGCACATGTTTTAAGTTAACCAATGTGAAGTGATGTGATGAACCAAGGAATACATATTTTAACACAGCTTCTTGGAAAGTTGATAGATAGGCCTGGTATTTACTGATGGTTATTTTAAACTGGCAAATCTGGTAAAACCTTTTTTTGGTCATTTCAAAACCAAGTAAAAATAAATAAATAAATAAAGACATACCTGCCTATGTAGGAATACAATGTACATCAATTGCTATGGAGTACACTAGGATTTATAAATCGCACATTGGTGCTTTCTTAACATCCTCTCATGAGTTATCCATACAGAGATTTGGGGAATATGGAAGCAACTAAAACCACGCATTTGTCATTTCTTCCCCTAAGACTGTGATGGATAGGAAAAGGAGATGTGTAAAGCTTTCACTATACACCCCACCTCACTGATCAGTGCAGCTAAGCCAGTATGGAGGTATTGTAATTTGCTGTTGTCAGCCTGGGACAAGGGGGAAACACGGAGACGCATGGTGGAAGAAGGGAGGGAACTGAGTGACTTTGAAGGATGCCTGCAAACCACATCTTGTGGCAGCTTACATATCACAATTTGATCAAAACAGGCCTAGATACAAAGGGTTGGGGTCAGGAGTAATTTTTCCTCTTTTTTTCCTCTCTTTTTTGACAGTTTCCATTGAAATTCATGGTAGTCTCTTTCCATTATATCAAATAGGTAACTGAAAACTTTCTTCTGTATATAATTTTTCCTGTCGTATTCTAGGACTAGTATGTTGCATTAATATTGGAGATTATATTTTTCCCCCTATATCTATGAGGAAACACTACCTGGAAGAGATCTGACAAGATGCAGTGGGAAAGGGTTGCGATGTTATGCAGAAACTCATGTTATACAACATTGAGCAGTTGTAACCAAGGCACAAAGTGAAGCTGACTTCTAATCTCAGTGATTATTGAACAACACATGATGCTAGGGGTAAAATTAACTAAAAATATCTTGAGTAGAAGAATAAAGCAATTGAAAATCCCTTAAGAGCTGAAATTCTCCAAAACTATGGAGTTCAAAAGAAGACTGTTTGAATAGTAAGTTACTCAACCTAGATGGAATGGATGCCAGGAAAAAGAAAGGCAGTTAAAAGATCACTTTATTTCTAAAAAAGCTGGTTCTGAAAGTACTTGATTTTTTAATTGATTTCAGGGAGAGGGAGCCCAATATATTAGAGAAATTTGAGTACTGAACTCCTGGTTTTATGCTTTGAACAGAGACTATTTTAAAAAGATGAAAACAGAGAAGAAAGACATATTGATCTAAGGCAGAAGACCCAGCTGTACAGCCCAGGGGTGCTGAGTCATTCATTCTGATGAGTATCTGAAACAAAGACTCAGAGAAAAGCCACCGCAAAATCAAAACACAAAACAAAACAATTAGTATTAGTCATACAAAGGAAGTTACCTAGTCCAGACTGAACTAACAGAGCAAGGATAATGCCCTGACACTGAAAGAATCCACTTCTGTACAAGAACAGAGATTTGAGGCAGAGAAGCCTGAAAAACTGAAAGCAGCAAGGTAGGAAGCTGCACTACTGTAGCAAAACATGCAAGCCATAACAATGGAGAAAAGATGAAGAACTGAAGCAGAATACATTTTGCAAGAGTCTACAAGTATAGCACAGTATACATGGCATAGGCAAAAAGAAAGGCACCGCCACCACAGTTCATTTCTTCTAAGGAAAATGGATAACATTGCAGCAGAGGATGAATGACTGATGAGCTTAATAGCAAATTGAATTTCGATTATGTTTCAATTGGACACTACTACATGAGCCAAGATGGTGCTAGAGATAGTGATTCTAGTGCTCAGTGAAAAGACTAACAGTTGGAATTAAACAGATAAAACCCAGGGCTTGGAGTATGTTCTGGTTATACCTTACACTAAGCCACACAAATGTTGATGGGTGTTAGTGCTAGCTTGAGTTTGGAGTGGCCACACATTCAGGCCAGCAGGGGCCTGGAGGATATAAGCTGGGTAACACAGATCAGAGGTAATTCTGCCCTGGAGTGGAGCAACTTTAAGCCACATAATGAGTGCTTCAGACTACTTTCAGATGTTACTGTGTAGACAATCCAAGTGTTAAGAGCTTCAGGAGCTGCCCAAAATTACCGTGTAACAAAGCCCTAAGGGAATGTACACCTTTACCAGGGCAGGGGTGGGAGGAACAAGCTGAAAAAAAAAACTTGTAAATATATGTGGGAAAAGAGCAGCTGTTCATGGGGTACAAATGTGTAAGGCCTTAGTCTCATCAAAAAAGGTGTGCTTTACTGGAGGGGCAGCAGACCAAAAAATACAGAAGAATAATTAGAGGGTATCTTCCAAGAAACAGGGACGAGTTTAGTCTGGTTGAGTAAAGCCTACACAGCCCTACAATCTCATGATGTTTGCTCCTAGGAAAGTTCTGCTTGCCCTCAGGCAGAGGCAAAAATAAGGAACTGGCTAGGTTTATTGCTCTGGTAATCATGAAACCTGTATAGTCACAAAAAATGTATACTTGCTTTTTTGATTATAGACACCAAAAAAATTACATACATATATTACAAAAAAAGGAGAAATTCAGGGAAGGACAAGAGATGTGGAATGCTGTTCTCCACTTGAGGTAGCAGCCAGTTTCTGAAAGACATCCTTGGAAGAACAAAGCATACATTTGTGCACATTTAATACCTACTTTGGGAGATTGTGGGGAAAAGCTGAGAACAAGAGACCGCCTAAGGTTTAACCGTTTAAATAAATTGCTGCTGATATAAACAATCAGGCTTATATAAAAATGTATGCTGTAGGTTGATATATGGATATTAATCTGCAGATTATATAATCTTGTAAAGTTGATGTATTGCTATACTATAACTGTATACCCATGTCAAAATTTTCTTGACCAAACTTCCAGAAACCTTTGAGGTGGTCACAAAGAGACAAGTGTATAGATGAAAATGTGAACTCTACTACTGTGATTGTGAAGTAATTAAGAAGAGGGAAGGAAGCCAAGAAAGAGATAAGAAAAACAATTAAGCCAGATGAGGGAGGATGATCTGTAAGACATTTTGATGGCTGAACCAAATTTCTGATATTTTGTTATTCCAAATAGTTTGAGAATCACCGAGTTAATTTAAGATAACCTACTCCTGACACACTGCTGCCATAAACCATGGCTACCTCTAAGAAAGGTTCTGATACAGTCCTCTCTGAGACAGAAGTGCTCAGTGACTTCGATATAATAGGTGCTAACATGACCTGTCAATATTCTCAAAGAGTGAATACAAAACCAGTTTAAAAGCAATCAAATTATTTTTGCAGTGACCAGATACCCAAATTACAAGCATAAAGTATTAAAAATGAACAGCTTTCTAAATCTAAATTACCACAAATATATATATACACACACACACACACACATACATACACACACACCCACCCACCCACCCACCCATGCTTGGAAGACTTTGATTGGTTGTTTCTGTCAGCCACTTAGAGTGTGAATAAACCATTACAGACAGACAAACAGACTTAGGCTTTTATAATATTAGATTATATGTTATATATAATATTAGATTATAATTAGTTTTATATATATATATACACACACACACACACACACACACACACACACACACACACACCTGTATCTCTCTATATCTATATAGATATATATAAAATTTGTTTCTCAAAACTCATTCATGGACAGGTTTGCTTTTGATAGAGTATACACAAAGGTGTTCCTGAGATTTACAGATAGTTCTTTTGCACAAGAATACAAAATGTACAGGAAAGTATGGAGAGAGATGTTAGAGAGAGACTTGAAGTTTCACAGTTTTTTTCCTAATACTGGTTCCTTCAAGATTCTCCTATTAAAGACAAGCTAGTGATATGTTTCAAAGATGAGAATGTACCAGTGTGTATTCAAAGACCATAAAGTGACATTTTATGAAGTCACACAAATCTGAAAATAAGGAGAACATGCAAAATTCCAGATATATTCATTAAGTATGGAAGTGAATCAAGGAATTGTTCATGACTCTAATCACACAACAGAAAAAGAAAGGTGGGAATGGGAAAAATTATATGAAGAAAATAATACAAGAAGAGACTACAGTACAACAAACAGACAAGGTCTATGCAGAATATATTGACATGACCACATAGATGGATGTGTCCAGTGTTTGGGGAAAAATAAAGAGCGTGTCTTAAGTGCAACTATTTTGCCACAGAATTCAGACCAAAAAAACCCAAAACTATAAGTGTAGCAAAGTAATCTACTAATAGCTTCAGTGATAAGAAAATTAACTTTAATTCCACAGAACAACTAACAAATCGTGAGACAGAGGTGAGAACAGTACTGCCAGGAAGCTGGTATCTGAGTTCTGGTTACTCAGAGAAAGTTAACTAAAGGCCACAGGAATCAGAAGCAAGCATCTGCATTTGAACCTGAATGAGAAGAAAGAATGTTTGGAAACAGTTTGGCAGGAATCCCACCTTTCCTGCTCAGCAAGAAAAGCAGAGGGTAACAAGAAGGAACAATTTCTTGGACACTATTTTGCTGCTCTTAAAGGAAGCCAATGCAGGGAGAAAGAGGACTATAGGAATGAATGGAGCCTCCCAGGTCACTTATTGTAGTCCCCTCTTATCCCTGTAAGAAATAACCTCTCACAACATATAACTTACCATGCAAGCTTATGAAGTTATATCTTAAAATCAGCTAGGCTTCTAGACTCTCCTATTCCTGGACGACTGTTCCAGAATCTCACTGACCTATTGATTAGAAACTTCTAATTTCCAGCCTAAATGTTATAAACTAAACATAGTTAGCTTATACCCATTCCTTCTTAAGCCAACACTGTCATTTGGCTTAAATAGCTCTCTCTCTCTACTCCTGGTGTTTACCCTTCAATGTATTTATAGACAGCAATCATATCCCTTCTTAGTTTTCATTTTACAAGGGCTACACACAGCCAAATTCTTTTAGGGCTTGTCTATGTGGACTGGAAGCACCATCAAGTAATACACCCTGCCCACTAGCTCCCACTGTGAATATGCCAAATACCAGAAATGAGGCAGTGTTGCTGTTTAGTCATGCTGAACACTTGCTAAGAGATCCTCTTAGAAGTGTTATTTATGCACAATCAAGGCTATTCTAAAGCAGCTATACTACCTATTATGCGGGATCTGACATGCACAGCATGGGAATGAATGGGTAGGGTGTGCTTCTTAGTGGTGCTCCCAAGCTTAACACAGAGATGGTGCAGACTCACCCTTAGTCTTTTCTGATCAAAAAATCCTCCATTCTCCTGATCATCCAGTGCCTTGTACAAGGACAAATAGAAATACCCCACGTGACACATTCTAAATCCGGTTTCTATTTTTCATTGCTGCATAACATTAGTTCCTTATAGTCATTTTGTAACTATCCAGTATGTTTGTCTTTCTCCTTACCCTGTCCAAATTATCTAGCAGAAGTTTTTGTTCTTAGTCTCTAAGCATGTGACCTTATACTTTGTATTATTAAATTTCATTACAGTTCCATTACAGCAGTACCCAAGGACATCCAGTTCCTCCTAGATGTTCTCCTCTATGTTGATGTTTCCCAAATGTCATCAGCAAATTCATTAGTACACTCCCACTTTTTGGGATAAGGATGCCAGTGCAAATATCAAATATGATCAATCCCAAGACTGAACCTTAAGAAATATTTTGCACCTCCCTGGCAAAATCCCGCTTCACAGGGTGGGTGGGTCTGGCCCAAGCTGTCTGCTCCAGCCCAACAGGGAGGAATGCTTTAGTGCCTCCCAGCTTCTGGCCTAGGCCACTGCAGGCATGTGGCCGCATTTCTGGAATCAAAAGTGAATGTCTGCTCACTTGTTGATTGGTTCATTCTATGCAGCTTACACTAACCTGGGAAGACTGAATTGATTCAGCCTCAGGCTTTTGGACTGTCTGTACTTAGCCCAAGTGTCTTCAGAAACAAATCAATTTAAACATTATGGTACTTTTTATTTAGGAAGGGATTTGTGGAACAGCTGCAGTGATTCTGTCAGCTTGGGTGTGGCTGCAGAAAGCAAAAATCCTCCTCTTACTTTGGAGGCAAGCTTCTGAACTGCAGGGAGATGTAGGTTAGGTTACTATGAACACTACACTTACTGCTAAAAGTTACATAAAAACCTATTCAAAAGTGAATGTGCACATTCATGAGAGAGGGCTCATGGTAAAATGTTCTGAGTCTACTCAAGTGTTTCCAAAATAAATAAATATTTCTGCTAAAAAAATGTCAGTATTAGTTTAGAGCTACAAGTAATTTCTGAAGACGGGAATGAGATTCAGTACAAATAGTTAAGGAAACCAAAAATCTTTGAAAGGAGCAGGCTGTATTATGTAAATAATGTGTAAACATTTTTGCTACTTTATATTAGGTTTACTTAAACCAAGAATGATGTTCAGCTACAATCTAAAACCGTTTGCAGACATATAATTGCTGTTTCTGATAAATACATCTGCTTGCATCTACCATGCATATTCCCTCTTAGCTGTGCAGGGAACATAGCCTTGTTTAAGAGGTGAGGATTGCCTTCTACAAAGCTAGTGCAGAAATTGGGGGAGGGCAGAGGAAATCATAAAAAGTCTGGATTTGGGCGTTGTATGAATCAACAAAGATGTACAGGGGATTGTCTTCCTCTGATATCGTGGTTGGCTGTGACAATTGTATTATCTGTTCAGTATTGCTTAAATTAAGGTGATCATCTGTTTTGCCTAGCTACTATTAGACCCTTTTGTCAATAATATTGTATAACTGTTCTTCCTAATCACAAAAAGAGAACACGGACACATTTACAGGGTATTGAGTTTTGCCTGACTATTTAATGACCACTCCGTTTGGAAGACCAACTGTATTTCAGCAGATGGGAATCAGGAACAGCTATCATGTCTCAAGTAATTGTTTACAGCTAAGTAATAAGAATACACACACACAGTATTCTGAAAGACCTAGACAAGATTTCCTCACTTAAAAGGAATGTAGCAAGAATTGTATCAGTTGCAGGCAGCAAAGAGCTTTAAAATGTCTTCTGACCCCTATCACATGAAAAAAATGGTGCTTAAAGGGCAAAAATATATTGTGAACACTTACTCCCTTCAACAGGGAATCCTACAGTGGAGTCACAGTTGCAGCTCAGCTTGTCATCTCAATGTGAGCCCTTGTTACAAGGGCTTGGCTAGAGCACAGTGAAGACTACGCTACATCCTGACTATACCCAGCTGCTGAATCAGTCTCCAGGAATGGTTTGCTGTTGATGCCAGTTGGAAACTCAACAGCCTCAAATTTCTCCAGATTTACCCTGGCAAAATTGAAAGCCCAACTACACCCTAGATTTTCTAATATTCCAAAAACTGTTACCCTAATTTTACAGGGGGGTGGGGAGGAGATGTTTCTATTTAGGGTGATTTCTTCTTAATTTATTACAGTAAATTAACAGATTTTGTGCCTACTTCCATGCATAGTCATTCTTTCAGTGGGAGATGTCTAAAAATGTGAAGGAACAAGTTAATGTAAGTGAATCAAAAGAAGTGTTGGCAGCTCTGACATCAGCTTTAAACAAGTGAGGACAAGCTATTTTCTCCCTTAACTTTACATCCTGATTTTCAAAAACTGAATAAGGATAAGAGTATGCTATAAAACCTAGCATGCTTTATATTAAATGGCTGTTCATTAATTATAATAAAAGCTTTAATTTCAATGTCTTTTGTTATAGAACTTATCAAAAAATGAACCTGTCTCTGGATTTAAACTCATCCATAATATGGCATTCTAATGCAGAAGGTACGAGTCCCTATAGACTTAGAACACATTTTCTTCAAATTTCCTTGAGTTAGTTGGTTTCTATTCAAAGGATACTTTTGAAAAATTCTATCTAATAAATGAGGCTTAAGGCTGGGGACACAAGTTACACATGAACTGGTTTAAGTGATCAGAAACTGGTTTAAACCTGTAACAGAACAGATGTTCATTGCACATATACCAGTTTCAAAATGGCTGAAACTAGTTTAAGATAAACCTGGTTGAATGTAGTATCAGACTTAACCGATGTGGCTCAAACTCGTTTACGGAACATCTATCCCAGACCCCTTCCTGGTTTAAGTTAAATCAGAGACCCCCCCCCCCAGCATCCCAGATGCTTTGTAGTCCTGGGCTGGGCTGGGCTGGGCTGGCCTGGGCTGGGCTGGGCTGGGCTGGGCTGGGCTGTCTGCTCCAGAGAGCAGGACTGGCTCCGCCCTGCCCCTCTCCTCCCTAGTCAGAGCACTATCGCTGCTCCAGCTGGCTGAGAAGTGGGTAGGGGACTACAGGCACAGCAGCATCTGCCTGGCTTCCCCCTGCTCCCCACCTCCCCGCTGCTCAAGCAGGGATCCCCCCCTCCCTTCCTCCCCTCTACCACAGCACAGACCCCAGCCAGCATGTGGTCATGGTAACACCACACTCATGCTAGCTAATGTTGAGGGGTGTGTGTGTGTGTGTGTGTGTGTGTGTCTCCGATTTCACTGGGACAAAAGGCAGACAGAACAGTGTCCACTTAGGGCTTTTTGGAGCTAACCAACAGGTCAGCTGGTAACGTCTCTCCACTCCTTCCTTGGAAAAAACTGTTTAAGAAGAGCTTGAACTAAAGAGAGAGGCTTTTGTTTTCTTGACAGGCTGTTATCAGCTCCCCACTGGCTTCTCCATCAGGTTTGTTGCAGACAGTATGAAGAAGCAGGAAGAGGGAGACTGAAAAGCTCAATATCATCAACAAACGCATGCACTCCACACACATCCCCTTTGCCTCAGAGCGCTAGTCGGGGATTAGGGTCTGGCAATGCTCGCACCCCTTGAACAGCAAGCTGGGAAAAGTCTAGGACTGTGCAGGCCAGGGTGGGGGTTTACAGCCCACCCTAATCAGAACATCCTGCCAGGGACTGGCCACACTCCCTGTTACGTCTCAGCTGTGTGTTCTTGGGCAACCCTGGCACAGGATGCAGTCTGTCTGACTCACAAAGGACTCACCCCCCCCTCCCTCTCCTCCTCTACCTAAACAAAACTGATTAAGATGCAGTGAGAGACACACCGAAGACCCTCCAGATAAGGGTGACAAGAGTGAACCAACTGCCTTAGCTCTCATTTACATCCGAGATGGAACCAGATGACCATTCATTTACATGAGAGATGGAGAACAGAAAGCCTGAAGCAGAGACTGCAGTGAATTCTGGGACCAGAGAAGCAGAGGAGCACTGCATGGTGGGGAATCTGTGCTCCAAATGTTAATCAACCCATGTTCACACACACCCAGCTCAGCATTTATCAGACCAATTCTAATCTGGATTTACTAAGGACTTTTCCCCCCCCAGACACACACACACTTCTAAGTTTAATAGGCATCTCGGGCCGTACATTCCCCGGTCCCACTATGGGAGGCCTATTTAAACTTGATTGACTAAAACTCGGTTGCCGGGTTAGGGAATGCTGAGGCAAGAGACTGAGTCAGAGGGGGTATGGGCAACATTTGAACAATGGTTAAGGGTTCATCACAGCATCCAGCCCACTGGAGCCCTAAATCACAGGTGTTGTCATACTTTTCCCGAGACGACTGGTAGGAGTCCTCTCCACAAAAGGTTATGAGCACCCCAATAATTGTCTTAAGTCTGTTAAAAGACTACAGTAAGATCTGGAAAAGTCATGCTAAGCTGAGGCTTGTGCACAACAAGTAAAAATCCAAAATCCTGATGCTGCAAGTTATCTATTGTTCCTGAAGAAACCATGAGATATCCCATCAGTATATTTGCCATCCATAGGAATCTCAAGCTGGCTCCCAAGTATTTGGTTACTCCCTAATCTTAAGTGTTTCCTGATTATCAATCAGATTCTTGAGATGTTCCAAACCAGATAACCCCTTGTCAATAGAAAAGACAATTATTTACACAATTAAGGATGCTTCGAAGCAGCTGAACTGAGGGTATAAAAATCTGTAAAAAGCGTGTGCGCTTCAAGAAAGAAGAAGAAGAGAAGAAGAAAAAGAAAGAAGAAGAGAGAGGTACTTCAGAAAGAAGAAGAAAACTCCTGTGCTGACACCATCCCCTGTCGTTCTTGGGGTACTGGAAGAACAGATTGTCTCTTTCTTCAAGAATTGTGCTACGGACTGTGCCTGTCAGCTCTGCAGCCTGAGTACCTTGGACTGGTGAGATCCCAGCGCTCTCTCTCTTTTCTTTCTAGGCATAAACTTCTGAACCTGAACTGTATCAGTTAAGCTTGAGATAAGTTTCCCCAAATACTTAGTGAAACCAGGGTAGTACTGTAATTGTTCATGTTTGTTTTTCTTTTGCATGTCTATTATTATTAGTATCATTATATATTTCATATGCTTAGCAATAAATAACTTTTATAGTCAAACTGGTAGTAATTGGGTATATTTTTCCTTCTCTGCTTCTCTTTCCTCCTGTGCTCTGCAGCAATGCTTCTTTTACCTAAGCTAAAGGTCCCTGTGAAGCCCCAAAATATTGTGGGGTCTGCTCATCAATAGGCCAAAGATTGGGATGTGCTGAGTTTGAAACACATAAGGGGATCAGCTTGTACAGGCTGATTGACCCAGTTTTACTCAGACGTGCCCTTATGAACTGAATGCTGGCCCATGAGGGTGTCAGCTGGACCCCCAGCCAGATTCAGAGGGATTCTGTTTACCTGTGTGCTTGTGTCTGACTACATTTTATTGTTGCTCTGATGAACTGATTCTTGGCATATGAGGGTGTCAGCCTGTCCACGCTGATCAGCCCAGCCAGGTCAGGCGTGTCACATTAATTTGTGTGTGTTTGTGTGTATGACTGATTTGGTGACTGGAGGAACCCAGCCCCATTGAAATTGAGTCCTGCAAGATAGCTCCATTGGGGCTGAGGGCTTGCGGAAGGGAGAGATACAGCTCCGTATAGTAACATAAGCAGCACATTGACAGAATCACCAAGACCCTAGAAACTATCCCTAATAAATGAGCACACCCCAAAGTAATGGGCAAATCTGGTAACACTCCCCTCCAGTCAGCACTGAAGAATAAAAGGGAGAGCTGCTCTAGCACCCCCCGGCTTCTAGCCTCAGCCACTTTAGGCATGTGCCTGCATTTCTTGATTTGAAAGTGAATGTCCATCTCCCTCCAAATCAGTTCAAGCTCCATAGGTTAGACTAACCTGTAAATATCGAATCATTTCAGCCTCAGGCTTTTTGAATGTCTGTTTCTAGTCTAAAAGGCTGTTGGGGAGCCAGCTGAAGAATGCTGTAGCCAACCTACTCAGGTAGTTTTCAGTGTTTTAAAAAAGGAACCAAAAAAATTAAAGGAACACAATGAATGCATTGATTATTACCAATTTTGTTACATGCTCACAAGCAGCATTTAATTTTGAACCCACAATTCTGAAGTGCAAACCCATAAGCTTGTGAATTTATATCCATGCAACTGGCTTGTATAAATAACCTTTGATGTTAATTTTAGAAGTGAGATCAGGCATCTATGCAAGTTTGGCCCTATATTTGGTAAATTATAGCGTGGATAAACTAACAATATGCCAACAGAATCCATGACTGACTTTATCCGTAGTTAATATACATATGAGTCAGAGTACGGATGAGCCCAAATTAAATTTTTGTATTTAAACACAGACAAATTCTAGATATATTCAAAGCCTTAAACTGATTCAAAAATCTTATACTGAATGGCTATGCTTAAAAATTCAACACCCTATTTGTATTGTATATACAACTAAAAAATCACTTTCCTTCCCAGTGAACTGAGGAAACAGGGCTGCATCCAGACGAGTGTGGCCATGCAGTATGTGGCACCACAAACAAGTCGGTATTGCCACATACTGCAGTCAGGCATTCTCCGCACTACAAGGGCATGCTGCCTGTGCATGCGCTGCTCCGTTTTTTTTCCCATGCACTTTTTTTCACCCTCAGATACCCCGGGGTCAAAAAAACCCACAGGAAAAAAAATGGAGCAGCATACGCATGGGCAGCTTGCACTGCTGAAAAGTGAAGCCAGGCTACCCAGAGCCGCGCTCCAGCTACCAGCCAGGCTTTCCTCCGCAGGATCGCTGCAGCCCCCAGAACCCCAGGTAAGGCTGCTAGGGCCAGCATAGTGCTGGCCCCAGCCACCCATACTGCCCCTAGGGTAACTTACTGTACATCAAAGCACACGTGGCACGGGCATTCCCTAGGGACAAGCAGCTTCGGTGCAAGGTGTGTCACTGCTACTTGTCCATGGGGAACCAAATGTCCGTGCTCATCTGGACACAGTGAGGGTGAACAAGAATTTCCTATGTTACTTTACATCATCAACCAAGACACCCTGGATTCCATTCTCAGGAGGCCTTATAAGAATAGCTGGTTGAAACAGAAATTGTCCATGCTGTGGGAAATTTCAGCATTTTAATAATTTAACTCAATTGAAAATAATTTGGAAATTTTCTAAAAAATTAGAAAAAATAAAAAAATGTTCCAAAATTTTCACTTCAAAATTAACTTTAGGAGCATAAGACTGAAGGAACTTTGTGGTTCATCAAGTCCTGTCCCTGCTGTTGCAGGCTGTGGCAGGGCACTGTTTGTGCCTGCCACTTCAAGGGCTAGACCAGGGAGGGGGCAGGTGCCTGATGAGGGTGGTCATTTAATGCCCAGCTCTCTGTGCTGAAGGGGGGCAGCTTGTGACCAGCCAGCAGGGAATAAACATCTCCTTGTTGAGCTCTGCTGCTCTAGGAAGACCTTGGAGGTAAGGACAGGAGCTTATGGGGATGGTTTGGAGGCTCCTGGTCCTGGACATGACCTAAAGCTGCACCCTGCTGGGGATGGGTGGCCTGGTGGGGCTCCTGGTGGCGTGAGAGCCCCCAGGAAAAGCCAGGCCAGTTACCACCCCGGTGAAAGGTGTGTTGGGGTACCTTAATAACCCCAGCTCTCACAACCGGGTAGGTAACCCCACAGTAGGGCCCAAGAAGGTAGACCCATGTAAGAGTGTGGTCTAGTTGCTCAGAAGCCTGACTTGAGGCACCCTTGACTGGTCAGTGCTGAGGCCAGGACCACAAGGGTCAAAAGGGCCAGGGGCCCACTGTGAGGGATGCCCAGAGCCAAGGGCCTGGGGTTCCAACTGGCCTTGGAGGTAAGGCTAGGGCCTGTGTGTCCAAAGGTCCTGGGGAGGCCAAACCAGAGAAGGGGAAGAATGCAGGGAGCTAGGCAGCCCAGAATGAGGGTGGAGTAGGCAGCCTGATTAGAAGGGATCTAGATGGGGTCCAGACTGGAGGGTTATGGGGCCCAGTTTGGGGCCAGAGATGTTAAAAGCTTAGATGCCATCTGTGAGGCATGGACTGCAGTGTAGGGGAGGTTTGGAACCACAGATAATGCCGCCTGGCAACAGGGCAGGAAACAGGCGGCCTCCTGCCTGGGTAATCTCTTAATCATTTTCCATCAAGGCATGGCAGATGAGAGAGGCAGGCGGTTAGCCCAGAAACAGGTGAGCAGGCCAACTTCTAACCGGCCCCAAGAAGGCCCCCTGTTACACAGGCATCTTTCAGAGACCTACTGAACTCCATCTTAAACCTAGGTAGGTATTTGGCAGACTACAAAGTCTCCTCTAGTATAACAGGCTCTTCATGTCACTGTTCATAATGGTTTTCTTCATCCTTTCCAATTTAAATTAATCTTTTTTGAACATGGGCAAGCCAAAGTGTATGCAATATTCCAGGTGAGGTCATATAAGAGCTATTAATGCCTCCTTATTTCTACTGAAAATACCGCCACTGATGCTTCCTAGGAGGTCTATTTGATTTGTGAAATGCATCCTATTAGAAGCTAATGCATTCTTCAACAAGTGCACCCTTAGTTATTTGAAGCTGATGTGATCCCAGCTGATAATTAGATATTTTGGTATTAGTCCCCAGACTGGGGTAGCTGACACCCTGCAATCTGATTGTGTTCCTCCTGCATTAGGTTTCTCTGATCAGCCTAAAGCAGGAAGGAGAGCTGGCTTGTGCTCCAGCCCTTCCCAGTCTGACCCTGCACAACTTCTCCCAGAAACAGAAGGCCATGGGGCAAATGGAATAAGTTGCAGGAAGGGGTGTGGGTAGAGAAAGGGACCTGGACTACAAAGAGTTGTAGCCCAAGTGAGTTCTCCTGCCTGCTTTAGGATGATCAGAAAACCCTAATTCAGGAGGACTATATGTGTGCTGCAGCACGGCAGTTTTACCTGGTTGCTGCCATTGGGATGCCTGCATCACAGCACCTCTAGGGGTGGTCTCCTGGCACCCTAGTTAAGAACCACTGAGCTAAGAAAATACTACTAAATGTGGAATGACTGGCAAGGACGAGGTGCTACAGCAAAGGACCTGGAGGTTACAATGGACTGTAAGCTAAATATGAGCCAACATTATGCTTGTTACGGAAAAAACACAACAGAACACCAGCATATTGGGTTATATTAACAGAAGTGTCACTTGTACATCAAGGGAAGTGATTCTTCCCCTGTGTTAACCACTGGAGAAGCCTCCACTGGAGTAGTGTCCAGTTCGGGGTCCTGCACTTCAAAAAACATGTGGAGAGTTGGAAAGAGTCCAGTGGAGAACAACAAAAAATATTATAGGCCTGGAAAACATTACTTATGAGGAAGCTTAGTGAAAATACTAAGATTAATAGAGTCTGGAGAATACTAAAGTAAGATTTGATAGCAGTCTTCAAATACCTAAAGGTTGATTATAAAGAGGATGGCAGAAGGCAGGCTAGATTTTTCTAACTAAATCAGAGATGGATCACATAAGCTCTCATAAGCAGAGGGCTTATTTAATCAGATGCTGATGACTATTTTCAGTGGCTACAAGCAACAGGACTAGCAGCAATGGCTTTTAAAGTTCTAGCAGAGGAAATCTATGTTGGAGATTGAAGAATAACTTTTGTGCTATGAGGATGATTAAATATTAGAATATGCTACCCGAAAAGGAATCTCTTATTTCTGTTTTTCTTCAAATGTACATAACCTTCAATACCTGTGTTATAGTCATTATCATCATCACAATAATTTTTGTTATCATTATATCTGGTTTCAAAACCTCCATCAATAGTTAAAATTTCTCCTTCAAATGTCCATTCTTTTGCCCAGGAATATTACTTTTTTCCCATGAATGTATCCTTGTATACTCAATTGTTCCTCTCTTATTGTATATTTTTATTTATTTAATTTTACTTTTTCATGACATATCAGTAGAAGCAGTGTATAGAATGACATGTCATTCAAATCATGCCACAAAGTTATAAGATAAGTACTTGTGTACTAATTAGAGGAGCAGCTGTTTTTAATATCTTTTTGTTTGGAATATTTTTTCTAGGCTGTAGAAACATCTCTTTCAATTAGTACATTCTGTTCTTATTATTTACTTATCAAAATGCTTTATGAAAATGCAAAAAAATCAGGATTTTTTTAGTATATAAAATGCTTCATTATGTACAATGTAGCAGCTGCTCTTAATTATTTTAAAACTAAAATTAAATACATTGAATATTATAACTATTATATCAATGTGGTCTCACACAAGACATGTCATTTCATGTCAAATTATTCAATACAGTATTTACCATTATGCAAAATGAGTGATTCATAGATTCACAGAAGCTTAGGGCTGGAAGAGACCTCATGAGATCATAGAGTCCAGCCCCCCTGCTCTGGCCAGGAAAGACTACTGGGGTCAAATAACCCACGCAAGGTTTGCACGCAGTCTCCTTTTGAAGATATCCAGGGTAGGTGCCTGCACCCGCACTGGGAGTCTATTCCAGAGCTTGGTCATATGAACCAAGAGGATGTTTTTCCTTATATCCAGTCTGAAACCTTCTTCTAGGAGTTTATGACCATTCCACCTGGCCTGGATATATTTCTAAGCTGTTACCAAAGTCTTCTCTTTTCCAGGCTGAACAGTCCCAGCCTTTCCCAGCCAACAGTCCCGATCTGTCAGCCTTTCCTCACATGGCTTGGTCTTCAGGTCTCTAATCATACGAGTGGCTCTTCTCTGGGCTCTCTCAAGCTTCTCCATGTCCTTCATAAAGTGAGGCACTCAGAACTGGATGCAGTGTCCAGCTACAGCCTCACCAATGCCAAGTAGAGAGGGAGAATAGCTTCCTTATTTTTGCTTGAGATGCACTGGTTGGTGCATGCCAACATATTGTTTGCTCTGCTGGCTGTAGTATCACACTGGTGGCCCATATTCATTTTATGGTCAACTATGACCCCCTGTGTCCCTTTCAGATATGTAATGCAATACTATAAAATAAAATATAGGAGCCTCCTTCACACTGGTGATGGGTCATGCACCTCTAACCTGGTTGAAGGCTATGTGAGATACCAATCCCAGATTCACACATTGGTACTTGGCCTTGCAGTCATATGCATTCGAGATCTGCCATTGACTTGGAACTGCACATGTGAATATGGATTACTTCTCCTGCGATGGGAACAGGATTAAGTGTGGAAGAGTGAGCTTCTGATTTCACTCTTGAGAGGTGAAGTGTGTAACAGGGTGGTCTGTCCCCTTAAGGGAAGCCAGTTTGTTGGACTGAAGGACTGAAGCTGTGGGAAGGTTAACAAGGAAACAAAACCCCCAGCTGGCAGAACAGTGGGGAAGGTGGAAGAGAAGCACCAGAGGCAGGAGAACAAGCCCAGGGAAGGAAGGCAGAGGCCACAGCAGACCCATCCCAGGGTCCAATGCAGTAAGCTTTTGGTTTGTTACTTTGTGTGATGAAAGACTATTCAGGCATTTATACATGTGCTCAAGGAGTGGGGGGAGAGGAAGAGAGGGGGAGTGGGGAGGGAGTCTTAATTAAAGCCACTCTAATTAAAGCGCCCAGAGCATCTCATGCATCAGTGCCCCCGCACTTCAAAATGGCAGTGGGGCCATTTTGAAACATGGGAGCGAGTGCTGATACACGAGATGCTGGAGGCTGTGGAAATGCAGTAATCACCAGCTTCAGCAGATTTGATTCATACTCAGCTCATACTTGTGTATACGCACCCTCTACGACTGGTGTGGGATCAGATGTGCACCAGACAAGAAAGGCCAACAGGTTTAAAAGATTGCATGCTACTGAGGCTGGCTGAGAGATGACCAGTGAAGTGGGAAAAGCCTGGCTGAAAAAGCCCTGTGGCTGCAACCTGCTACAATCATGTTTTTTTAAAGGATTGTTCGAGTCTCTTAACGACTACCCTTTGAAGCACACATTTATATGATCTTGATGGGGGAGGATCAAGGCACTATTCACAACATTCATCCACTGTGATGTAAATGGGGTTTTTATTCGTTTGTTTTATTCCGTGGGAGGAATGTCTCTGTGTTTTATGAAAGAGGCTCTACCTGTAAAAAGACTAACTGATGTACAGAACATCTGTAACTACTATTACTTACTAAAAAGGGTATTGTGAGTATTTGTTGTCATCATTAAAATTAAGAACTAGAATGTAAATTGATGCAATTCTGTGAAAGGGAATCCTAGTTGCCCTTTTTAGAAATCTGTTTGTATACTTCATGCTGCTGCAGCCAGAAAAAGCCACAGTGGAGGATGGTTCATGACACTAAAGCACAAAGCACTAGAGGATCTGTCCTAATTTATTTCACCGTGCCTTTTTAGGGAAAATACATTAATTAAATGTAAATGAATAGTTTAATCATGAAAACAAACTAATAAATGCATCATTTAGTAACACTGGTACATTTACTAAAGACTTTCTAATGAAGCAATCAATGAACTAGCAATACTAAGGCATAAGAGAATTAATCTTTGAAATTAATCCAGAAGGCAGTGTTCCTAAGAATAGCAACAAGTAATGAATTTAGGATTTTCCAAAATGTATGTGCCTTAAATATATATTTATTATTTTCCTTTTGTGACACCATAGTATACATAAGATGCTCTTTCAAGAAAGGGTGCCACATGAACGATGAATCTTAACTTCACTTAGCCAATAAAAAGTCACTACTTCAAGAACATTACCAATATCAGAAGTATGTTAATCATCTGAATAAAAAGTGCACTTAAACTGGGGATCTATAACTAATCTTGAGACACTGATATTATACAGACCAACATTTTGGGATGAACTTATTTCAGTTTTCCATACATATTACACAGTAAGTTGTAGATAGGATGAGGTGAGAGGCATGGTTCAAAAGTGCCTTGAGCTCTTAAATACATTTGGACTTCAATCTGATTAACACATAAGCCTTTACACTTAATAAATATTAGGGCTGTCAAATGATTAAAAAATCTGATCACAATTAGTTGTGCAATTTAAAAAAATTAGTCGCAGTTAATCGCAATTTTAATCCAACACCTAAAACCTCAAAATTATGCACAGAAAAACTCAAATTATGCAAAATTATGCAGGTACTTTGTCTGGTTGGGGGGTGGGATGTGTATGGGATTTTGTGAAGCTGTGGGTGTGTGTTGGGGGGATTTGGAGCCCGGGGGGGGGGTGGGGGCTAAGATGCAGGGTACTGTGGGTCAAGAGTGAAGAGCAGCAGCAGGACTGGAGGGCTGTGGCTTGGGAGTGAGAGGCAGACACCCACACACCACACAATACCCAGCAGGTAAGTCTGTGGAGGGGAAGGGGCGTGGGGGAGGGAAGGGGTAGAGTGGGGCAGATTGAGGCTCCCATGATGAGGGAGGGAGTGGGGCCGGGGTGGGTCATGGGACAAAGCTGTGGACCAAATGCAGGGGAGGAGACACAGCTCCACCCCCACCCCTCGACACGCATACAACTTTCGAGTACAGCTTGAAAACAAACATGTTTTTATGAGAAAACGTCATTAAAATTCCCACCCGGTTTTACTTCATGGGTGAAAACCTTGTCCTATTTAAGTCAACAGGATTTTTGTAGCTAGGCGACAATTCACCCAGATGTCAGGGTCAGTGGATGTGGCCCAACTAGGAAGTCTGATAATGATGGCAGCAGTTCTCCTGACACATACATCACCTCTTGAAAATGTCATAAGTAATGAAAAAAAATAAAGCAAACATTTGGCATGTTAAAATTGCTGTTTGCTTGCATAGCTGTTCATTAAAGCATAACCTTTCAAAAGATATTTAAAGTTTCAAGTCAAGTGAAAAAGAACATCATTACAAAGTGAGCTTTTGTGCACATTTAAGAATGATACAATAGGTTCACAAATTTAAAAATATAGCCATTTCCTAGTCCGCTCCATAGAGAATTTCTTGTGGCATCTGAACTCTACAGAAGTAATCAGTACAAAACCAGATTTGACTCCCAGTTATACTTATGTAAATCTGAACTAGTTCCACTGACTTCAATAGATTTAATTTGCTCCTGGAGAGGAATGGTAAAAGCAAAATCTGATATAAAACAAACAACGTCTTGAGAGAACTTGGAATTCACCATCCTGCAAGCACAGACACACTTAATATATTAGAAAGCCCTAAAATAATATTTCTTCTCCTTTTCATTTAGTGTTAAAATGTAAAGTCTAACAAATACTGGCAAGCACCATTTCAAATTATGCTCATGAATGTTCAACAGTTTTAACAGATCTAGCCTCAAGAATGTTGTTGCTCTCTAAATATTTATGGGGAGAAAAAACAAATAAGTATCTACTTGCTTGCTAGTTATTCCTGTAGCAGCAGACTTCTAGGTAGTGACCATTTTGATTCACAACAGCTTTTCATGTAGTGGATTCCTCTAAAAAACAAAAAAAGAAACAAAAAAGAGTAAATTTTAATTAAGTGTGCTTAAATCTGACCCAGGTGACAATAACTAGGTTAAAATTTGCTTTGAGAACACTTTGAAAATTGTGCTTACAGATTTTTTTTTTTAATCTGTAAAGCTACCTACCTTTCAGGTTACTGTCACTTAGGTTACCTAACACAAAAATGCAACCTAAAAAATGTGTAGGAAAGATACACTCTTTAAACAATAAGATCCAGATTACATCTGCAAACTGGAGCCACCTGCAGAATCAATTAATCCATTTTACTCCCTTCTGTATGGTCCCTGACTTAGCATATTACTCTTCTCATACACCTCCTCCAAACTCCTCTGCCATGATCACAGAGAGGAGGCAAGATAGAGCACTACCCAGAGTACTTAATGGAGATAATGGAGTGAGCAGTGTTGCCAGCTTCTAGCATTCAGAAATCATGAGACTGGCTTCAAATCAACAGAGTAGGAGAAAAAAGTTGGCACAATATAATAACTAAGAACTAAAAGCATTTTGGTTTTCAGCTTAAAAATAAAAGGTTTAATTTTTCCCCACCACAAGATTCCAATTTTTGGCCAGTTTTGGTGGGCAATTTAGGTTTTCCTGCTACAAATAGTTTAATTAAAACAGGAAAACAATGTGCTATGGTTCCAAAATGCAACTCCTAAAAAATAGGAGGAAGCTACACTTAGTATATATACTCCTCATGAATGCATTTAACCCATTCATGGAGGGGAGAGAGGAACATGGGGACGAAGAGAGCAGTCTGCACAATGTCAAGAATTCCTAAAAGCATTACTGGTCAACTCATTACTAGACAGCTCAGAAATTTTAACACTTGAAGGGTTAATAGAAAAATACAGAACCAGTCATATTGAACTTCGTGACTAAAAATTCAGGATGCTGTTCAATTTGTTCTTCAGGATTTTTTAAGCTGACATTTGACAACATAGTCCCCCACAGCACCAGTCAGATATGCATCATGAAAAGAAAACAGATCTCAGGCAAAAAAAAATATATATATAAGTGGAAGAGGAATGTGTGTCCAATATTTTTAGAATAAAGTGAGTAAGAAGAAAAGCAACATCTAGAATCTGCCTATTGAAGCTGACTCCTTTCTGGGACAGTACACTGATGGTCAGTGCAGCACCTCGAGGGGAAAATTGCTCTTTAGAAGGCTTTTAAACAATGCAATGTAAAATAACAATGTCAATTGAAAGCCTTTTGAAAAGCCAGGCTCATTGCTCCTGGCTAGTGATTTTTGTTGTGCTCCATGCCCCAAGCATGAAGGATAAAGTGGCAGCACATGATCAAACAAAATAAATAAAAAGTCATAAAGTTAAGCACTTGAGCTTTAGAAAATGTCATGTAAGGCTGCCCAAGAAAACTACATTTCTACCCCCTTGTATGTCTATGTTGTGCATTGCCTCAGTGAGATGTTACCTACTCAGTGCAGCTAAAATGTACAAAAATGAAGACTACAGGATATTGATAGCAGCCTTTAACTCCCTGCAGGGCAGTTCCAAAGAGGATGGAGCTGGACTGTTCTCAGTGGTAGCAGATGACAGAACAAGGAGCAACCGTCTCAGGTTGCAGCAAGGGAAGTATAGGTTAGAAATTAGGAAAAACTCACTCACTAGGAGGGTGGTGAAGCACTGGAATAGGTTACCTAGACATGTGGTGGAATCTCCATCCTTGGAGGCTTTTACGGCCTGGCTCAACAAAGCCCTGGCTGGAATGATCTAGTTGGGGAAGGTCCTGCTTTGAGCAGGGGATTGGACTAGATGACCTCTTGACCTCTAGATTTCCACCCGAATTCTTCTATGATTTCAATGATTCTATATGGATAAATATTGATTTTCCTGAATTACTCAATTTTTAACAGATATACCTTTTACTTTAGCATCAGTCCACTGCCATCTTTCAACTCCAAATATCTGAAGTACTAGAATGTTTAAAACCATACAGGATTTTTGTAACGTTCCAGAAGCGACTGGAACATTTATTCACACTAGGGGGAAAATCAGCTTGAGACAAACAATGCAAAATTTCAATCCAAAAAGACAGTTTAAGTTAAATGCAACTAATTAGAAGGTTAGGCCTCTCCAACTGTAGATACTGACGGTTTTTCTACAAATTAGCCTACACAGAGGCAGATAAAGAAATTCACCATTCTACTGGCAAGGTTCAAACGTAAAGTTTAAACCTCCTTTTTCTGTGCTGCAGTGCAATAGTTTTCTTTTATCTGTAACTTTTAATTAATTTAAACTATGATAAGGTAAAAGGAAAAAATAAGAATCATACATTAAATATTTAGAGAAAAGCAGTCCCATCGCTTTTTCAGTTAGCTTTTTATCATATGGGAAGATACAACACCTAGGAGCAAACAGGGGCAGACCCAGCAAGTGTAATGGCACGGACATTCGGATAACCACATTGCAGGAAAAGGAGTCAGGGAAGCAAGTAAGATTTTCCCAACCCTTCCCCTCTGTGCTCGAGGGCACCTCCCCTCCCCTTCTTTCCCCTGCCCACCACTGCCACTGTCTCCAGCTGCGGTAGGGATGGGTGTGTGATGGAGGTGCTCCCTGCCAGCCTGGGAGCAGGTACAGGGGAAGGGAACCTGCCTGCTGCTGCCACTGGGGCTACTATGTCTAGCTGAGCCTGGTTCCATGTGCTGCCCAGCTCTGGAGCTCCCTATCCTCAGCTCAGCTGGGGCAGCAGCTGGGCAGGAGAAAAGGAAAATGGGGGGGAACCATGAGCACAGAGGGGAAGGGAAGGGCAGAAAAGATTCTTACCTGCTTGAAAGTCTTAAAAAAGTTCCCTGCAATCTGCCCACATGGAGGACGCTGAGAGCTGCGGTCCAGGCACCCCTACAGTACAGGTCACTACTCCGCCCTGCACCCCACTTTCCCAAATCCTGGATCTGCCCATGGGAGGTGGGAGAGAATGTGCAACATGTAAGGTTACTAGCATAACTCTGGTTCTTTATACACACAGTTTCTAACCAAAACAGTATGATCTGACAGTCCAGACAGCATAGAGGGCTTTATTCTCCTATCATTTAAAACAGGTTTTCTTCCAGGACAAACAGGATCTTTTAGTTACTGCTGATTTACACCAGTTAAAGTACAAAGATGATCAAGCCTTCCATCTGAAGTGAGTGGGTATAGAAGCAGGTCCTGTGTTTTTCTCTTATCAGCATGGATCCAAAAATTAAATCTAATATATTCTTCAGCTATGTTACAATCTAAAGAGACATCACTTACTCATTAGCTGTTAGCACTAATTGTATCAGTGTATTGCATCTAACTGGGCAAATTACCGATATTCCTTGACTTGCAAATGTTTTAGGTTATGTTCTTTCAAAAACAGAGACTGCAATTAATTCTTAGTGATCACTGCATTTACTTGAATAGTTTTCCAGGTATAGAATCTATCAGAGGGTTGTCTTAAATGAGTCCCCTTCCTGCTGCTACAGCAAGGAAAGCAGTGGCTGGGGGTCAGGTGGCCTCCTTGCTTTCCATCTCCCCCTTCTAGCCTCTGAAGCATTTCTGCTCCTCCACCATTGACACCCCACTACTCCAACTCTCCACAATCTCCACCTCTTCCCCTGCCTGCCTGCAGTCTCTGGCCCTTCTCCTGTCCTTCCCCTACTTTCTGTCTCTTTTCCTCCCACCCCCAGGCTCTGCCTCCCCCTTTACTCCCCCCAGTCTCTTCCTCTTCCCCCTTCCACTCCCCACAGTCTCTGCCTCTTCCCTTCCTGCCAGCCCCCCTGACTGCTAGACACTGCTTGGGCTCTGCTTCCTCCTGGAGCACAGCACGTGGAAGCTCAGCCTCAGCACTGCTGGCTGGCCAGAGAGGCAACAGAGTTTCCATGGGCTCCATGTCTGGGAAGGAATCCAGCCTGAGCCAGAGCCAAGCTGAGCTTGACAGTAAGGGCAGGGAGTGAGGCAGAAGCTGCAGAGGGCAAGCACGGGAAGGGGCAGGAGGCTTCTGTAGATATGACTTTGGCCCCAACTGAGTCTCAAGGCCAGTCAGAGCCATAGTAGCTGCTCCCCACCGTCCCCTCCTTTTTGTGTGAATCTAAGACAACGGGTTGCCCTCCCCCACTGACTGGAGAAAAAACCTAGTCTTAGATTCAAGTAAATATGATACTTTAATAATAATTAAATGACTCAAACATTTCCCCACATAATTATTTTAATTTGGAAACTATACAGATGGTCTAATAATGTATCTAAGCAGTACACAACATTCTGGTGAAATGTCTTGCATTTCACAGAATCATAGAAAATTAGGGTTAGAAGAGACCTCAGGAGGTCATCTAGTCTAACCCCCTGCCCAAAGCAGGACCATCCCCAACTAGATCGTCCCAGCCAAGGCTTTGTCTGCCTGGGTCTTAATAAACTCCAAAGATGGAGATTCCACAACCTCTCCGTGTAGCCTGGTCCAGTGCTTTACTACCCTCCTAGTGACAAAGTTTCTCTTAATATCTCACCTAAACTTCCCTTGCTGCAACTTGAGACCGTTGCTCCTTGTTCTGTCATCTGCCACCACTGAGAACAGTCTAGCTCCATCATGTTTCAAAACCCCCTTCAGATAATTGAAAGCTGTTATTAAATCCCTCCTCAGTCTTCTCTACTGCAGACTAAATAAACCCAGTTTCCCAAACCTCTCCTTGTAAGGCATGTTCCTCAGCCTTCTAACCATTTTCATTGTCCTCTACTGAACTCTCAAATCCATCCACATCCTTTCTGTAGTGGGGGGCCCAAAACTGGAAACAGTACTCCAGATGTGCCCTCACCAGTGCCAAACAGAGGGGAATAATCACTTCACTCCATCATAAATATAAATTACATTCTCCTGCTATCTTCTGTGAGAGTGGGGTCTGATAGACATGGACCCACAACAGAAGAAGCACTGAACATTACAAACAGTAGTCAATATGGGGTTGTGTATCTATTATAGTAATTGCCAACCAGACAAGTATATTTCTGATTAATTTTCAGTATCTATGCCTAAATCAGTGTAATGACTTTAAAGGGCCTACTCACAGGAGTAAGGTTAGAAAGATGTGACCTATAAATACTGTTGCTAGTTCAGCACAATAGTATACCTGTCAGAATGTATTTGCAATATAGAAATAAAAGTCTTCCTATGTATTTAGGTGCCACATCATTTATTTCAGTGGAGCTATACAGATTTAAACCAGCTGGGTATCTGGCCCTATATACATATACCCACACACATTATATATAACATTACATAACATAACATAACCCATCTGTGTATCTAGATAGATAGATAGATACCCAGCTGGGTTAAAGGAGGTACAATAAAAGTTATACCTACTAAGTTATTTCTGCTAAGCAGGAATAATAAAAGTATTACATTTAATTCTTTTTTTATTCCTAATTTAATACTTTTATTATTATTCCTTCTTCCATTTTTCGACCACTACTGGTGCCATCATTATCATCTTTTCCCTCTACACTATTTCCTACGCATTCTAAAATAATTCTCCTTAGTAATTACCAAGTACAAGACAGGGATTAATCTCTACTAATGCATCAAAATAATATTGCAGTATTAACTTTTAAATTTTTTCAGAAGCAAGGAAGGATAATTTGTGAAACTGTGAACAACTTTGGGCACAAAGACAGACTCTCAATATGCCAACTTCTTCATAAGCCACCTGGAGGTAGTTATTCTAGCAATTCCTCACTACCAAATCCAAACTTACTGATTTCCACAGCAGGTTTAACAATCATCACCTCCTCTGCTTGACCCCTCCCTCCCAACCGCCAATCAAACTTCCTCTGGAATACTCCTACACTAACATTAACTTGCTAGATGCCACAGTCCATATCGGGGACGGCACCCTACAAACCACCATACACAAAAATTCCACAGATCACCATACTTATGTCCACAAGACTAGCAATCACCCTTAGCACACCAAAAGAGCTGTAATCTAGTATGACCCGTAGATAACACTCCATCTGCTCTGACCCTGCAGGCCAGATGAGTGGTACAGGGTGGGTCCGCGGGCCCTTCACCCTCCTCTTCCCCCCAGTACTGGATCCAGTGCCCATGGCACCTGCCCTGGCCAAATTGGGACCTGCAGTGTATGTGGTACGCCCCCACCCCAAGCTGGTCCTGGGCAAACATCACACATGATGCCTGCTCCAGCTGGTCTGTGATTTGTGCTGCACATGAGACTGTGCTGTATAGGCAGCTCCCACTCCAGCTGGTGCGGGACGTGTGCTGTATTTAGGGCCCGCAGGTCATGGACTGGCTGTAGCAGTCACCACTTGTGGTACATCCCCCAGACCAGCTAGAACAAGTGCCACATGTGCTGCACTCCCAGTGGGCTAGGTTACTGCGTATAGCATGGATCTTGGAGTGGACACTGTGCAGCAAGTGCCCTGGGCCCAGCGCAAGGGGCTGGTCTGATGTGTACCACATGAGTCATCTCAGACTAAGGATCAGCACCAAGACCTCAGTAAAGGGCTTCATGGGCTGGATCTGGCCTGCAGGCCATACTTTTGACATTCCTGCTTTATGGCATACTGTAATCTATATGATTCCTGAAATTCTTCCTTCACATTACAGGTAATCATGACCTTTTTCCCTTGTGATAGGTCTTAATCTTCCATTTTAAAAGGTTACTTTCTTCTGCTAATGGTTTGTCTGATGCCCTTGGGAATATCTCCCCTCTCACAGCCTTACCCAGTTTTTAATCACTGATGTGCATCCTTCTTTCCTCAGACTTGATGAAGGATGCCTTACATTTGAAAACTTGTCTAACTTTATCCCAACTATGCAGCTGGTCCACTAAAATATATAACCCATAAAAATGCCTTTTGCTGAACCATCACAGGTACAACATCACTCCAATACTACTAAAATAATGGTAGCCATTTCCACTTATCTGAGAACTCCATGATTTACAAGTAACAAATGAATTTTCATCTATATTCCTGAGCCTATTCATTAAGCTATAGCAACCATCTTATGAAATTCTAGCATGCATATCTGAGAAAATATAGGTATAATACAAGAAATAATTATATGATCCTGGGCAAGATATTGTGATTCAGTAAGATGTAAAGCAGCTTTGAAATCAACTAATTTACCTATGGAGTCATTCTGCCACTCAGAAAGATCATGTAACACAAGGGTTTTCATTCCTGCTCCATCTCCTCCCCTAGCACCTATCACTGGTACCACGCCCACAGGAAAAGGAGCAACTATGTATTTTAACCATCAGCATCAACTTATACAGAGCCTTCAGGCAGCTAATCATAAACAGAGTAATCAATCTGGCAGTTAAAGTATCCAAGGTTCAGGGACTGGAAAGGTTCATTAGAATGCAGAAATCTGGCCCTATATTCCCAAATTGCTAAGACATCTTGAGTGATAATGTTGGAACAGGGACCTATCTGACCCATGATTATGTATCGGTGGGCCCTGTTGCACATCACTTACCTCATCAAGGAGAGAGCTGTTTTTTTATTATATTTGAGCTTGGCCACTGTCAAAAGAGCAGATTCTAAGCAGTGGCCTATTGCCACGCCAAAACTGCCACTCTTGGGTCAAATAACAACATCTTGCCTCAGCATGAAAGCAATTTGAGTAGTATATACCTCTATCTGTGGTTGGTAATATTAACTAGGAGTTATCAAGATCATCCTACTTTAAACTGTTCTGTAGATCCAAAAGGAAATATTTAACCATTAATTTGCTTATGGAATCATTCACCCTCATATCTCTGTAAGTCTTGCATGGACAAGGATAAAGAATTAAATGATCTTTCAACATGCAGAATTGTTTAATTAAGATGTGGGAGAGCTAAAGACAACACATTTCTACAGGGACAAAAACTAGACTACATGGATATGACATACCTGGCAGATTTGTAATCAGGTTGAGAAAACAAGGGACTCTCTTTAGTTAAACGGTTTGCTCTGCCTAGGGTCCTTCTTTTCTTGACCCTTGGCAAAACATTTTTAAACAATGTTACTATGTTGTAAATGATCAGGCAAAGAGTCCCTTCAGACATTATGCCAAAGTTTGCAAATAGGCCTCTAACACTGAACCTACAGACCTTTGTACATGCACTTACCTATCATGCTAGGGACAGAAGTTACACAAACTGATTCAAGTAATCAGAAACTGGTTTAAACCTGTAACAGAACAGAAGTTCAGTAAATATAAACCAGTTTCAAAATAGCCGAAACTAGTTTAAGATAAACCTGCTTGAATATAGTATCAGACTTAACTGATTTGGGTCAAACTGGTTTATGAAACTTCTGTCCCAGACCCCTTCCTGGTTTAAGCTATATCAGAGTCCCACAGCATCCCAGAATGCTTTCCAGCCCTGGGCTGAGCTGTGCTATCTGCTCCAGCAGAGAGGGGTTGGGGGGAAGGCAGGGACTGCCCCTCTGACCCTCCCCTCCCTCCCCCTGGCAAACCCTGGCTGGGGCCTGGGAGGAGGGTTAAACCTCACTTACCTCGAGTACAGAGCTGCCTTGCCCTGCTAAACTTACTGAAAGTTACTGGCTGTGACACTGGTCTACAAATCCTAGAGGCACCTGGAAGCAGGAAGAGGAAGTGATGAGCAACCCTGCAGAGTTCTGCTTCTGTGATTCTAGACCACCAATCCCAGAGACTCTGGGGGCAGCAGGAAGAGGAAGTGAATACACAGCCCATGCTGGCTAAGTGCCAGAGAGTCTTGCTCTAGCACCCCCCAGCTTCTGGTCTGAGCCACTGCAGGCACGTGGCTGCATTTCCTGAATCAAAAGTGAATGTGTATCCAGTTGTTTCTCAGTGTAATCTCTGCAGCTTAGACTAACCTGCAAAGACTGAATTGATTCAGCCTCAGGCTTTTCGACTATCTGTAGTTAGCCTTAGTGCACAGGAAACATTACTTTTCACATGCAAGCTAAATAATTAAACTTCTGATTATCCAGCTTGCACATGAAACTACCTGCCAGGAGGAGTAATGTGTTAAAGCCCTGTCTGGAAATGTGTTCCTGGATGTCTGTTTTGTAGCTACCATGTTGCTAACAGCTTGAGAAAGTACAATCACCCACGTAAATTATGTCAGGGCCTTTCAGTGCATGCTCAGTGAAATGCAGCCTACCTCAGTACTTATTACTACATACCAAATGACACCTTCTAGGGAGCATTAATAGGAATCTTCAGTGGTGTGCTGCATCATACAGCTATAAAGAGACAATATGGTTATGATAAAATTTGGGATATCTCTTAGCAGCACCATGGGAGAAATATTTTAAGTAACTCCAATTTCATTCACCAAGATAATGTTAACAAGCACATTATGTTGAAGACCTTTATTTGCTTTAGAAAATAGGCTGATTGTACTTTGGTCTCTGCTTCACAGAAAAACTAGGAAGTATGTTTATGCCAGCAATTCACTAGCACAACAATTATCATCAGAGGGTGCTTGTTGAAATTAGCAGTAGAGATTTGCATGACATGTTTTCTAATATGTGCACTTTCTACTTCCTGTGATTAATAACTTATTGGTAGTTGAGCTGGTTGTTATACTCTACACTACCACTGCCATAATAGTTTAGTAGAATAAAATGTTTAATAATGGATTGGATATGGGAAGTTAACACTGTAGTAGATATTTGTGACTCCAGTAAAATATCATTTACTGAACTGGTATGTGGAAGTAAACAGGGCAAAACATGGTTTTTACTATTGAAGTTTTGTATAGAAGTGAAAGTAGGTCAAACTTAGGCCTTGATCCTGTAGTGTACATTGCTCTGACCTCACTGAAACCAATGGGGCTTTCAGTAGCATAACCAGGGCAGGAAAATGGGGAAGTAAAGCACTAGCCTCAGGCTCCAACTATTGAGGAAGCATCACAATGACCCCTTGAAGTCTTTCCCATAGCAGGTGCAGCCCTGCACCTGATAACTTATACAGGGATGGGAGGGGAGGAACAAACAGGACACCCCTAGGCACCCCCAGGCTATGCTGCCCAAGATGACACTGCTACAGCAGCAGTACTAGATAGTACCTTCAATGTGCAGACAGCAGTGGTAGGTAATATTTCACTGTCCCTCTCCCTTCCACTCACACTACCCTCCCCTCTCTCCTCCCCCTCACTTCTCTCCTGGTCCCAGGCACTAAAGGAGCTTGCTGTGTCTCTGGGGCCTTTGTGAAGGTACACGTTTAAGTAAACAGGTTCCAATGCAATGCAAATCATTACTACCAGGCATAACCTGTCCATTGAGCTGAGTAGGAATAACAGCTTTTAGTCAGTGCTATTCCTAGCAGTAAGAATTTGCAGTCTTGGTTCCTTAAACAAAGACCACAAATAAAATAATAAATCAGTGCATACTATAGTGCATGCAGCAAGACTAGAATACAACATTGTAACTCACTTTCAGGAAAATAGAAGTATATTGAAAAGGTTCCTTCATCATGCCAGGACACTAACAAACAGGGACGGAGGAGGGAAATCAGTTGTTATAAAAAATGAGTTCTAGAATCAGAGTATGAGCTGAGAAGTAGGTGTTGACAAATGTGGTTGATTAGGGGAGTCTTAAATGCTAGTAAAGGAGAAAAGCAAAGGCTTCCCAAATACGAAGTTATGAACTAAAGGAAGTTATTATGGAGTAAGGCTGAAAAACCTATGAAAGATAGAAGTAAAAGTGAATATTGACAATGGGACAACTGCCCAGAATGTAAATGAAAAAGACAACTGGGAGATGGGAGGGAACTGATAAAACATTTAGAAAGTTAGAGAGTAGTGGAAGGAATGTTATCACAATGGGCTAGATCAGAATTAAACAATTTACCTTGAGCAAGGAGTGGTAGATTGTTTGCCATCTCTGGGGCAAACTGTGAGGTTGACTGTGGCTAACTAAGCTGCACTTTCTCTTCCCGACTCCCTGCTCCTCTGAGGGGGGATAAAATTGCATCATGTGTGTAGTCAGTGCAGCTCAGATCTCCTTATGCACCTCAGAATCTATGCTGGCAAAAAACTGTGTACTCCTTCTTGCCTCCTTGTGTGAGGGAAGGAAGTAGCAGTTCTTATGTTCAAAGAACTCAGAAAAGTTATAACAGGTCATAAAAGTCATAATGTTTATCTTGTGAGTTAAGGTTTGCATACTTAATGGTGCTAATGCTCGATGGCGTCCCAAGGAACCCTTTGAAAGGATCTCAAAGCACCCCAAGGAGCCACAACACCCAGGTTGAGAATCACTGACCTAGAGAATGGTAGTTCTTTATATTAGTCTGAAGTCAGGCAGGGCAGGGTGGCACATTGGAGACTTGATGGCTAGCAAATAGTATTTAGAGGTTAGCTTTTGGGAATTGGCTTGTAGGTAAAGTAGATATTATATTAAAACAATGGTCCAAGGGTTAATTGATTTCCTTCAAGATCCACTGTGTCTGACACAGGCAAGCAGCAAGCAGGCACACAGACTGAGAAATCGAAGACATGTACCACACTGTTCCATAACAGAGATAAAAGTTTCTGCAGCATTGGCACCAGGTCACTGTGCCCAGCTGCAGAACCCTTGAGATTTCTGGTTTTGGGGGAACACACCAAATTAGGAGAACACTGAAAATAACCAAATTAGGATGTGTGTATGTGATGAGTTTGTGAAACAAAGGAATACGCTGACAGGACAGAATGCGGACAGTATGATGACCAAAGGGAAACCAATCAACAATGCCCAGAGTTGAAGAGTTGTCAGAGGGAAGAATGAATACAAAAGGAGGGATTTCGGAGCAGCAAAGGGTCTCCGAGAGGGAAACCCAAGTCCACCATGGACAAAGGGCATACCACCAGCCCATCTCACACACCCCACTGAGGGAGTGGGGATCAGCCTCCAACGTCCAGGCTGCTGACATCTGAGATTCAAGAAAGAATCTCAGGATAAAGCTTGTGTACTGGCCAGATGTACCTTCCCTCTGATGACAGCTCTAGGACTGGTAAATATAGAATTATTTGCATTATTCTTATCTGCTATCACTGTGTATCAGTAAAATTTGCCTATTATCAAATGGAGAGGTCGTGGTCAGCCTAAGGGTTTGGGTCCTCCTGGAACAAGGTATCTGGGTCATAAATCTAGTGCCAATAAGACTAACTTGTTCAGAAATGCATAAAGCCTCCTTTAATCAGTCATGTTTCGGTGAGAGAGAAAGAGAGAAAGCACAAGTGAGCAGAAAAGATTAACATAATGTAAAATACAAAGAATGATGCTAATACAAGTAAAATGTCCTAGCGACAGAGCTACTTGGAGAGGCGAGAAAGAAATCTAGCTGACCTCTGGATATAATATGGCATCTTTGTACTAATTTAAGAATGCCTTTGATACTTTCTAGCCCTTAACTTTTATAGCCTTAATAAAAATTATAATTCTTCTCAATTTGTTAACTGACCTGCAGAATATACCTACTGTAATCCCAGAACAGTTACTTTAAAAAAGTAAATTTTATGTTAAATAAACTAATAGGGAATTGGCAAGAACCCCAGAGTTAATCCAGGAAAATATTCTCCTATAATAAGATGGTACTTTGTCTGCCTTAAATTTCCAAACTTTCTACAAAGCAAAATCAGATTCAGTGTGACAAAAGAAAAAAATTCTTCATTGCTCCATCCACTTCCTAGAAAATCCAATGAACCATAAAAGTGAAGTAATTAGTGCAGTGCATTGAAATAAAACTAGATTTAAAAATAAAAAATAAAACCCTCCAAACGTTATAAGCTGCATGGCACAAAATAAAGAACAAAAAAACCCTATCTTGACTCCTTACCTCTTCAAAAGATATTTTATGCATTAAATAAAAAATAATAGTAGAACAAATGATACTTTTCAACTCAATAAACACTTTTAAGTTCAACCATTTTAGTTGCAGACAGATTATTCAAAACTGACTTCCATTTTTGATTCCACAATTTTTGAGCATTTTTTGGACACTGGTAATTATTTACAGACTTGATTTAGCAAAGGTATAAGTTCTGAACTATGGGTACAAACAGAGAACTATTTAAGCTGTTGGTACAAGTAATAATACTAACAGCTACTAGTCCTGTCAACATGGCAGACTAAAGAGCATCAATGGGGAACAGCCAGATACAAATAAGAGGACATGGTGACTGGAGTGATGTTCATAAACTTGTGATTCAGGATAACAGACGTACAAGTCAACTGAAACTGAAAAAAGACACTGTATAAATTACACGAGTTAGGCAGAAATGTTTTTTTTTAATCTCATGTACCAGCTAATGAACCAAATTCTGCTCTCAGTTACACCTATGTACCACTAGTAATGGTCTGGAAAAAAAATAGCCAACTATTTACTCACACGTGGATTTACAAGCTCTTCTGCATTTCCTTGAATCTATCCCTTTAGCCAAATATTCACTAATATGGGACCATATTATGGGAAGCATTTCAAGTTTTTAGCATGACTACATTTAGTCTTTGACTTCAATTGTGTTTTTCATTCCAAAATATACAATTGCCCAAGTTAGGAATTTATATTAATGTTTGGTTAATATACAATTTCTAGAAATTGATCCTCATTTCACATGTATGTCAAGATGTAAACAGTTACAGGTATGAAATATGAACAGCAGATTTACATGTAAAGAAAGATATTAAGAAAAAAAGTGATGTAAACTTCAGAAAATCGCTTGTGGTTTGCAGCACAGTGACTCCTCTTCTCCAAAAGCTCTTGGGCACTTGTACATGTGATGGGGCTTTAGTCCCCTAAATTGAAACTGTGGGTTTTTAATTGTGATTTAACTATTAAAACCCCACTGTTTCAATTTAGGGGCTTCCATCACTGTTATAGTGACGGGCCCAATTTTATTTTTTTTTTTTGAGAAGCCTGCCACCTCTCCCGTGGTCAGGGGGCAAACTGCTGGCCTGCCCTTGAGCTGTGGGGGGCCCTGGTCCTTCTCTCCATGGCAGCAGTGCCCCCTGGGGCTGCCCAGAAGGGCTGATAGCGGGCTGGGGGCTGCCCCAGCTCAGAGACACCTGATCCAATGCTTCTCTGAGCTTGCCCAGACTTCCAGCACACCCTGCACCATCCCTGCCACTTTCTCTGGCTGCCAGCACTCCCAGCCACACTCCTGCTGCATTCCCACACTGCCCTAGGGGCAAGTCAGCCTGTTCCTGGGCAGTCTGAGGTGACAGGAAGGTGGCGAGGACAGTGCACAAGGTGCTGCTCCTGGGTGGGCTCAGGGAAGAGTAGGATCCAGCAGATGCTGCTTCCGAGATGAGGTAGCATACAGTTCACTAGCAGCCTGCCCAGGCATCCCGTGTTGGTGCTGCAACCTTGAAGGGAAGGACCGGGACCTCGCACAGCTCAGGGCCGACTGGCAGCTCAACCCCAGCCGCAGGCAGGCTCTGCCAAAAAAAGTATCGGGCCCCTCACCACTTTTTTTTTTTTTTCCTAGACGAGCCTGCCTGCGTGAGCTCCTGGCAGGCTGAGCGGCCCTACTGTGGAGGGCTTGGATCTTTTCCTCCATGGTGATGCCCGCCAGGGCCCTCCAAGGCCACCCAGGTGGGGTGCTAGTGGGCCAGATGCTGCCCCACCAACTCTTCCCTGACCCTGCCCAGGGAAGCTCCCCATGCACTGTCCTCACTGCTTGGGACCACCCAGGAATAAGCTGGCGTGGAGAGAAGGACAAGGGCACCACTGCCGCGGAGAGGACAAGGGGCCCCTGCAGCTCAGGGGTCACTCGGCCCATTTACAGCTCAGCTCACAGCCATGGGAAAGGTGGGCAAGATCCGTGGAAAAAAAAAAAAAAAAAAAAGATTGGGCTCCTCACTGCTTCTGCCTTCAGCCCACCTCTCCTGCAGCTGGGGGGCGAACTGTCAGATTACTTGCAACATTACAAGTAGCTACATTACAAACTAAACTACATGTTTATTTCCTCATATCTTCGCCGTCTCCTCAAATTGGAGAACAACTTCCTAAGTAACCTGATTTAAAAAATTCACCTCAAAAAACTAATTCAGAGAGTGAGTCGGACATAGCAAACTACAACTTGCCAACCTCAGGAAAGGGCAGAATGGATGCTGCAGATCACCAATCATTTCAATGCTTATATGGACAGTGGCCACCCTGTTCCTTTTCTTGTCTTCTGTATTGAAAACTAATAAAGGGAGCATGAAAGGAGCCCAAGGCTAGAAACTGGCATATGCGTTAACTTTTTGCCTTCTTCCATTGTGCAAATAGAGCTCCACTATTAATGCTTCAAGTCACCAACATAATCAGTCAGTTACACATTCAATGAGAAATGAGTGACCATTAATAACATGCTCCAATCTTTCACCTTTTCCATTTAAATCTAAAGGTAAAACTTTACCACTGGATATACAGTTGCAGCTCTCATTTTAATCAAGGAGTAGCTGATTATGTCTTACCCCAATAATTTAATTTTATAAGCTTACATTTCCAAAGTCAGAGTATCTTTTTTCCAAAGAAGAGATGGCCACATCAACACAGGCAATGCGTCACTAAAAGGTTAAACGTGGTGTTGGCTTCTGCTGTTAAGTTCTCACAAAGTAGTAATGATCCTTTATGAAACCATATGTCATGTGGTTCTGCTGTCAAGCCTACTCATGAAGCGTTAATGATCCTTTACAAAACCATTTATGCATATCTTTATTTGGAGGGGGAAGAAGTTACCTGTATATTTCATGGTTACTATGCGTGTCAAAATGCCTGCTTGATTTCACAATGCTTCCCTCTACTACCCACCTCCACTCAAACTTTAAGTCAGACTTGAATTTTGGTCTGGCAAAATGTGAGAAGTTCTGACAACATCAGATAAACCCAGTCACTACTTCTTATTTTCTTTGAAAAATGGTGACTTCTTTGATGCTTCACACCTAGTCAAAGTCTACCTTGACAATCCAAAAGGAGTGGGACATTCCACCATGGAAAGGGAAAAGAAAAATCTTTGGCTTTACTTAACCAAGGACAACCAAATGCACTTAGAGACGGAGACATGGAAAAATCTGGCACAAAGATGTTGCAACTGGATAGAAGGTGGGGCTTTGGCATGCAGGCAGCATGCTGCAGCAAAGCTTACTCCCACCCTTTGGTGGCCAAAGCTGGCCAAGAGAGATTAAGATTTAAGTGAGAGGAAATAAGCATACAGTACTTTTGTTTTAAATCTTTACTCTGCGTGCTATCATCCAATAGGGCAATGAATAAGTAATAATTTATTATGAAGAAGCTGGTTTGGATTCACTTTAACTTGATATTCACAGGTTCCTGGAGGAAAACGGGGAAATAGGAGCCAAACCCAGTTTACTGTGCTTGATAGGTACCAGCCAGCATCTAACATGTGACTTGCCCTATGACTACACAAGCAACTCTCAGCACAAAGCCTAGAACTACAGGTAATGCTATATATGTCTGTCTTCCTGATGCAGCACATATTCTCTCTCTTCTCCAAAATACAACAGCAATTAAAAACAAAAATACAGACATGCAAGCAGGCACATTCAGATAGTTTCATTCTCACATTTAAATCATCCCTCTGAATATTTGTGCTGGAAGCCAACCAAGGACAAAATTATTCTTTCAGCCCTCCTCATTAGATTTTGATTCCAATACTTTGCTCTCCCTGAAGAAAAGTCCACTGACTTCACTGATGGACAAAATTCAGCCTGTCTCCATGTCTCATCTAGGGTCCCCAGTAGCAAAACTGATACTTAAGAAAAAAGCCTACATGTGTATGGGGGAAGACCTCTCCAGTATAAGCCTCTCTCTACGGATTCCAGAGCAAAGAGACTATCTTTATATTAGGAATACAGTTTTGCAAGCTGTATGCCCCATTGTGGTAGCTTTGTGGTGGCACATTCCAAAGTAAAAGACTATTTCAGTAATTGGACACACTATTCACAACTCCCCAGAGTGCTTCATCCTGAGGGTTTCACCAGTAGATCAACCAACAAACCAATCAATCAACAAAAAAAACCAAAACAGAGTTGTGTTCTACTGTACATATCTAAGAGAAGGATTTTGCCCCAATACAAATAACTTTATTTCACATGGTAGCTTCTGACACAGTTAAGCTGTGTCAGAAGCTACCATGTTAAGCTTTCTTTTGAATACATTCATTGTAACTTTATAATCTTCTTGACCATCTAATACTCATTTTTGATTTCTAAATACATTTAATAAATCTTCTGAGCCTATCTGAACCCCTTTCTGACAGTGATAAAGTAGCTCTCTCTTACTTTTAAAAGATAATTTATTTAAACCTTGTAATACCAAATGCAACAAAGGCCCCTGACACATTACACTTAAGATGTGATTAACCATTTAATCACATCTTAAGTAGTAATGTGGACATACATTCATTCAATTAATGGTGGATTAAAAAGAGGAATAAACCACAAAGTTATTACACCAAATGTGTGTAACACCTTTGTGGCTGGTTCCTATCGCACCTAATTAAACGTGTGGCCAGTGCCCAACCTCTGGAGCACATGGGAGTATTTCAAGGCTCCTGTGTTCTCCAGAGGCTATGATCATCCTTTAGCTGCTCAGGGTTCCTGGCTGTGGGTGTTCATGAAATTAGCTTAACCTTTCCTAAATTGGGTTAACTCTTTTTCAATCTAAGTTAGTGCACAACCTGGCTGCCTCCAGATACCTGCACAAATGAGCATTTAGATGGACCTAAGCGTGGTTAGGTTGATCTAAATGTAACGTCTGTGCATACTCTAAGATCATTTCCTTTATTTTGTAATATCATGCACTGAAATATTTTCCCCTAAACTGCAAGCCAACCCTTTCAGTAGTATAGACAGAGCCATATTTTATGCCAGAACTACTGCCATTAGTGCAACAGTACATAAATTATGAGGCTGATGCTAAAAAAAAAAAATCTCTGCATATTTCACCTGATGGTTTCAAAGGATGAAATCCACCCCGTGCAGAGAGCTAGCTCAAGGCCCATGCACTGCTCAAGTCCTACTTAAGCCATTATTATCAATGATAATTAGGTGCTCTATACCTGGGTTAACCAGTGTTTATAAACCACTGTGGGTAAAACAAATTATTCGATCCCAATGGAAAGGCACCACCAGTTTTACAAGTGGATGAATTAAGGAGCAGTATGCTGGGAACAAAATCCAAGATTCCCCTGGCTTCAGTTACAAGTCCAAGTCTAACAGATTTCTAGTAACATTTAAATCTCACTCTTCCCACAGAGAAACACATAACACAACATAGGTGACCTTTTCAGAATAGTTATAGCAATTCTGAGATTACAGATGACTGAAATAGTTTATAGTGCTGCATACTGATGTGTCTTATTAGATTTTAAGCCCATTACGACAATTTCATCATCAATTTTGTGACTTAAATGAAAAATTAATAAAAGCTGACGTACTTAGAAGCACAACACTCATAAATAAATTAGGGATATCAATTTCACTAAACAAACCTGACATGAAAATGTTCTTAATAAACACGTAAATTTGTTTTGAAGAACTGTTTCTTTTATTTTACAAAGTCAAAATTGCAGGAAAATAAGAAACTACAATCTAGGCTAAAGGGAAGTTGTACAAAACTAGCTCTTCCTTTACCTCTCTTCACTAGAGGTGTTCAAGAAGCAACTGGACAGCCACTGGTCAGGGATGTTTTAGGCATAGCTATGCCTATTTTCTACCATGGGTATTTCCCATGCTTCTCAGCTTTGTTAGTTGCTCCCACGTCCCTCCCTTTTTTTCTGATATGTGTTAGGGTGTTTTTAAGCCTCCCCAGAGGCAGATGACAGAACAAGAAGCAATGGTTTCAAGTTGCAGCAAGGGAAGTTTAGGTTAGATATTAAAAAAACAAAACAAAACAAAACAAAACAAAACAAAAAAAACCACACTCGCTCACTAGGATAGTAAAACACTGGAACAGGTTACCCAGAAAGGTTGGGGAATCTCCATTCTTGAAGGTTTTTAAGACCTAGCTAGACAAAGACTAGGCCAGGATGATCTAGTTGGGGATGGTCCTGCTTTGAGCCAGGGGTTGAACTACATGACCTCCTGAGGCCCCTTCCAACCCTAATTTACTATGATTAGGTGTTAGCTACAGCCAAGGCTGGGGACTTCAACTGGGGTATGCCAGTTCTCTTGCTGGGACCAAAGCTGAAATTTCCAGGCATGGGGATCTTGCCCTCTGCTCAAGGCCAGATCAATTGCCATATTTGGGTCCGGCAGGAATTTTACCCCATGGTTAGATTGGGTATGGACGGTGGAGGTTTTTCATAGATTCATAGATTGTAAGAGGCTAAAAGGGACCTCACAAGATCATCGGGTCGAGCCTCCCCGCTCCAGGCAGGAAAGACAACTGGGGTCAGGCGACTCCAGCAAGGTGACTACTCTTTGCCCTTCTTCTGTGACAGGCCCTGTACACAGGAGGTCTTGAGCGTATATTGACAACATTTTCTAGAAGCAGAACATTGGCTGCCCTGGTTCCACTGCTTTACCCGTGGCAGGTTAGGGTGTTAGATCTATGCCATGTGAGGGTGGAGGGTAGTCTTATGTAGAATTTAGATTATGGTTGTATGGGATGGTTTGGATAGGGATGATCCTGCCTCAGGCAGAGAGTTGTACTAGATGACCTCTGGAGGTCCTTTCCAGCCCTACTTCTCTATGACTCTGACATTACCACTCTTTTGCATGTGAATATAGAATCACTCTTTAATTAATTTCAAAATACATCACACGTTCAAAAACTGAGCTGAACAACTTATGAACCTGAATGTGCAGTACTGATCATAAGCATATAGAGCAGGGGTGGGCAGCCCTTGGCCACCAAGCCAGCTCTGGCCTGTGAAGCCACTAGATCCAATCCACAGATCAGAGATTTCAGCAGTGGGGGGCGTTGCCCATGAAATACTGAAACATGGCCAGGATGCTGGGTGGTGGGGAGCTTTGCCTATGCTGCACTGCAGCAAGGAGAAGAGGCAGCCATATCTTAGTGCTTGCCCACTCAAACGTGAGTTTGGCCGTTCCAGCCTGTGGATTTAGAGACACTATGCAGCATTCTGTGACTTGATACTGGCCCATCGTAATGAAAGTACAGTGATGCATGTGAGAACGCAGCTCCCCTTTCTCCTTAACTCAGAACATGTTCCTTCCCTTCCCCCTCCCACAGACTGGGGAAGAGGAACTTTAGTGGTTTTGTTGGCTTGTCCGAGAGCAAAGCAATTGTTATCTTATTCAAAAGTTTAAGGAGCTCTAAGATGTCTCGCTCATAGGTAGAACAGAACTACTGCTGATGGGAGAAAAATAAAACTGCTCAAGCTGGGAGTCTTGGGATTCTCCTCTCTGCCTCTGCTCTTCTACAGAATGATCAGTCTCCAATCCTAGTTGCTTCCTGTGGGGGGCAGACAGAAACTAGGTAGGGCCTGCCACCTCCCACTTTTTCTCTCTAGGGAATAAGATGACTCTGCCAGCTTCCCACACTTAGCCAGAATCTAGTCCAATACAATGACCCTGCTAATTCCCACCCACCTCTACAATCTGTGTAGAGGTGTGCAAGCAATCAGAAGCATAAAGAGATATTTCTATATGCTTCTCTGCTTTCTATGACCATGTATATATACTTCATTCATTTGGGTATGAGGCTGCATGGAGATGTGAACCTAAGATATTTATTCTCTGCATTTATTCATTTCCCTATGCCATGTCCCATTTCACAAGACAATGCAGTGTCGGCTCCACTTGACATACACCCGTAAGAACATAAAATCTATGCAACTGGTAAGCTACCGCTTCTGCTTAGCAACTAAAAATATAGTTTATATGCATCTGGTTACCAAACAGAACATAATGAGTTTGCTGTAAAGAATAAAAGAGCTAGATAGAAGTGTCTACATGTGCAAATCACAAGGATCCAGCTTTTTAGACAAAAACAAAATATAGCATTTTCTGAACTTGTGATGAATGAAAAAGTACATACTAGCCAGCTCACTGACAAACATCCTCAGGGAAATGTATAAGTTTGATTATGTTTGAATGTAATATTAAATAAAACAAAAAACCCCAAACAAAACAAGGCTATATTCCATCAGCAATAGCAGTTGTTGATCCATAACATTTTTATTTTGAATTATTGAATAGCAATTATCTACCTTTGATTAAACAAATATAAAAAGATATACTTGGATGATTCCCCTTTATTTAACCTAGGTACATAAGAAGAAATATCCAACTTGAATGGATTTGCGTTTTTAACTCTAACACCTACTCATGTAAACAGCCATTCCTTGTATAAATACGCCATTGTAATGAATGGGAGCTGTGTGCACAAAACCAAAGAGATCAGGCTTTTAATTAACAACCAGAAAGACATAGTCATTTGGGTAGGCAGACCCATAAGCATGGGTAATGTGGAAGGACCCTCTCCTCTGCTTGTCTGGCTCATGGAAAGGTGAGGCAACACACCAGTCCAAAGGGGGTCTGATCTCTCCTTACCCCTTTAGGGCCTTCTGAAGATCTAAAGGGGACTCAGCTTTCTCATATCCAACCTGCAGAATATGCTACTCCCAATGCTAGGGAGCAATAGGGGAGAATGCCTTCTGGAGAATATGCAGTCTTTCACTACTGGCTACAAGCCAAATGTACAATCTGGTCCATAGTATCCTACCCCAAAAAGAAAGAAAGGCTGTAAGAGATGATTCAGGAAAAGGCATCAAACAAATTATACCGTGGGGAGAAATTCCATCCTGGCTTTATATGACTAATTTTCTTGGTCTAACTGCAGGAATTCACTCCTTTGTCACATCTAGGCTAAAGTACTATAAAACACTCCTTTTCCCTCTTCTCTTAATGTTGGTCTCTAGTCTACAACTACTGCAGAAAATGGTTGGTAGTTTGCCTTTTAAAATAAATCTCCAGGATATGGTTGCATTTGTCCTTCATGTTTTTCACCAGCTTCCAGCATATCAATATTTAGGATCACAGAAACAGTAATTACAGAAGTCCATAAGAAGGATAGTACAAGATACAAGCAAAAGTTTTAGGGAACACCAAAACTGGTATATAGCAATTGTGCACACTCAAGAAATCCAGAACTTTCTCTGGTGTGCAATCCCAACTCAAACAACAATGAAAACAAACAAAAAAAATAGAATACAGAATGGGTTCATTGATTTTTAGTTGTAGCACGTACAGCTTGGACTCTTGCCTCACACATAAAAATCAGGTATTATAACTCATAAGTTACATTCTTTTTTTTTAAAGCACCCTAAAAAAAGGCATAATACATTATACTCTTTAAAAAGATGACTTGACAAGGTAAACCTTGCCCAGTGTCATCAGAGATTATGTATTAAATATTTTTTTTTTTTTTATAATGCTTGGATAAACATTTGCAAAAATACAAATTATTCTAGCAGAAGTGGACGTGGGTTTGTTATTTTTTAATCACAAGAATATAAATATGTTTTTAAATTTCCTATAAAAAATGTTACATTTTGGCTGTGTTATATTATCCTATTCACCTTTTGTATGTAACTTCTAGTGACAGTAATGGTAGTTACATGAACATTTTAGAGAAAGAGTACAACAGACATCTTATTCTGGTTTACTCAATGTGTTTTAGCCCCTGGTAATAACAATTTTACTGCTATCACAAAAAAGGAGCTCTACGCTTGATAAAACATGGGAAATGAAAAGATTCGAGCCACAGGAGGCAGAATTTTTCCCTCTTAAAAGGTCAGAAAAAAGCTTTCTTGTTTTAGGGCAAGATCGTCAGCTGCTGCAAGAAAGTATTCGTTCTTGGACTTGGAAGGAGCAACAACAATTTATGCTCACTGAGAATTTGGCTACTTCCTACAAGTCTCATTACTCGATTTTCAGTTTTTGTGCCTTAATTTTTTTTTATTTTTTTTTTGTATATCACGTTCATTCAAGCCAACAGGAGTCAGAGCTTTAGCAGGTTTGGAAAGGACCGTGTATAAATTAACAGAGTACTATATTTATCTGGAATCCCTTGTGGCTCAGTGGTAGAATCTTTGTCTGCCACACAGAAGACCCGGGTTCAATTCCCACATGTTTAATCAAATACAGCTGTGTAGGCACCAAACGTCTAGATTCAGTCTGGCCCTTGACTTTTGTCTCAATGCCTTAACGGCAGCCTTCACTCCCCCGAGAAAAATGAAAAAACTCCTGCCTAGGCATATGCATCAAAGGTCTGGCTGATCTCTCATGCATACACCATGATCTGGAAGGATCATCAGCTGCCAAACTGTATTTATCTGAATACAAGACACCTCCCCCCTCCAAGAATTAGATTCTAGGCATGGTAAATTTATTATAATTTTATATGTCCAGAATCTTATTAAGGGGCCTTCTTAAATTCATCCCTCCAAATGCTAAAGCAGGCCAAGCAGCAGCGGTAAAGGAGGTGGTAGTGAAGTTAAGTGACCTGACCCCTACCCCATGCCCTCTGCCACCTTTCCCCACCCCACTTGCCCTCCTGCTGCCTGGTCTCCCCCCCACCATGCCTGTACACCCTAGTGCCTGCCCCCTGGCCCCTCCCAGTGCCTGCATCCCCTGGCACCTACCCCCGTCTACCTGCTCCTCCCTACGCTCCTGACCACAGGATCTGACCTATTCCATTGTGAAACACAACACACGTTACTCCCAAACTAGTATGTACATTTTAAATTAGATTCAAACATTACAAAAAAATCAAAAGGTAATTACTTAATTTTATTTAAAAATTGAATAGCTCTCAGTTGCCTACTGAAGTAAAAAAAATGAACAAGGCATAACTAAGGTTATGGATATAACATTTGCCCTCAGTGGCGGTAGCAGTCCCTCAGTTTAAGGATGTCTTCAAGCATACAGAGAAGTCACTGGTGAGTCAAGAGATGATTGAAGAGGCCAATGCCATATGTCTGACTGCACATGTGACATACAGTTCCAAAAGGAAGAGTGGATCCTGGCGATGTCAGGTCACAGCTATTTCCCTTTGTGTCTCTTGCCTATTTGCCTCCATAGTGAGGAGAGTTTGCTCATAATGGTTGATGCCTTCTCATACTTCACATTGCCACTGGGGATGATTCAGCGCTTGAGTCTCCCAGGTACTGATGCCGGAATTGCATTTCTTTACATTGTTTCTATCCATCAGCTGAATTCAATCATGTTTCTGTTGTCAGATACAAAGTATCTATTATGATTACCTGTGTTTGGTTCTTATTTGTTTCCTCTACCTCAGCTCAGGATTACAAAATTGCACTAACTGCAAAAACCTGCTCATTGTTTAAAGACTCTTCAGAAAAGTGTAAATGGATAGTAAAAGATTTATATTGAAACTAATACAGTAAAAGGATATATAAGCATATTGCAATTCTAACCGATGAGAATAAATGCGAGGCTCTTTGTTAGACATTAAACAGTCTATGATGTTGCTGTTGTATGGTAAATGAAAAGGAGCAGTTCAAGGCTCTTCACAGGACCTAGAACATGATAGCCTTAGTTACAACTTAAGAGTGTAGATATGTGCAAATATCTATCATAACAGATTTTACTTCAACTTATTGACATTCTCCTTATGTACAATGCAAGGCAACAACTAGCAATTTTGGATTTGATCCAAAACCAAGAATTACTTTAACATTTGAGCTTCAATGCTTTTTCAGCTGTGTACATGTTTTCTACAAAGTTATTCAACATGCATGGTTGCTAACAGTAATTAACCACTCACTGTTCCTGTGAAGAGGGATCCCAGTGCCAATTCACTTGCTGCATGACAGGGAAAATGCTTGACAGGGAGAGAGGGAGTGATAAAGGTACGATTAAATTGAGACTGGCTATCTTAGGTCATTCACAAGAAGGAAGGGTTCTTGATTACAATTATCACTCTGGTCTCATAACTAAGACAAGCTTTCTAGGAAATCTATTATCCTGGTGGCGTGGTAAGTATTCTCATTGCTGCCAACTCCTGGCTGGCTCTCTTGCATCACCTTGCAACAAGACTTCATTTGTTAAAAGCATTTCTGTGGTGATGAACAATCTTCACTTTGGGATCTCCAGCAACTCAGCTCAAATCACCTAGTAGTCACATGAAAAAGATGTTGAAGGACAACGTCAGAGATACTGACATGAGAAAGATTCCAGCCGCTGAAGAAATCTCCAGACTTTCCTTCTGCTGCCTCAGGGTAGATCTACACTAGAGTTTTTAAATTGGAATTAACTAACTATAACTGGGTGCATCTATCCAAGATGCTTAATGCACAGCAGACTAATTCTACTGTGCATTAGCGCATCACAGCAAAAGGCATGCTAATGTGCTAATGCAGAGTAGAATTAGTCTACTGTGTGTTAAGCATTACAAAAAGACCATGTGCCAACACTACTGCGCAGTAGCACCAGATACTGTGCATTTAGTTAGTATCTCATATTAGAGGTGCTAACTTAATGCACAGTAGCAATGGCGCATTAATCCACATGTAGACACACCCACCCACGTTAACTAAGGTAACTTAACACCTAAAATATTCTCTCAATGTAAAACAATTTTAAAAACAAAAGATTTCTTCTAAAAACAGCTTTGCTCTCAGATGTGAATAAAAACCAGGTAAAAACAAAACACAACAAACCAATGAGTATATGCACCACAGATTTGCCTTTATTCGATGTTTTATTTTTTTCTTAAATTGAGAGTCAGAAAAGTTGGGTGCATTTTAAATTCTATGAAAACAGAGTCAAAGGCATATGGTACAGTCATCCTTCTACGGACAACCCATAATCCAGGACACAAAGGGCTGTAGTTCATCCTACGGCTAACAGAAGAAGGAGTCAACTAAGTTAGCTTCAGGAGCAAAGTTGGAATGGTCTGACCTGTCCCTTACAACGAACTGGCAGGCCTGCTACAGCCACTGGCGTATGGGAGGGTATAAGCCAAGAGGTAAAAGAATATCAAAAGCAACCTTTGTTCAGAAACTGAGATAACGGCTACAAGGTGAAATCAACATTACCAAGAGAAGTGCTGAGTCCCACTGCACACCCACTCCACAAACTAGATTCACAGTGAGGAGGTTGGTGAGACTGGGGATTTCCACAGCCTTTATGATGCTGGATGAAATTCACTTAAATTGAATATTCAATTAAGGATTCAAGCTTACTGTCACAACAAAGATAGAAATAGACAGCAATTTATATACTAATATCTTTATAAGACACGAGTAGCTACCACTTAAGCATGAGGCCTTTTAAAATCTTGTGGAAATAGCAGTTTCAGACATCTGAACTTGCATGTCTTACAAAACTGCTGTAAGCATTATAAGGACTGAGAAGCTAGAAGTGGTTCCAGTCTGTGTGTTCTACGCACACACATCTTATAAGGGGGAAATGTTTTGTTCTCCAATAGAATAACTCTTCCAGCTTTTGAAACAATTTTTTTCAGTTATGAACATGTTCTCTTATATGCATCTGTATTGCTTCCCTGCCTCCCATTATTGATCGTTTATATGTCACTTACCCTATACACATTCACTGACACACCCATGCTACTGTCAACTGATCGGTTGTATGAAGATGTAATGTTGTTGCTCATTAAGCTCAGCATAGTGCTTCAAATTACAGCTTTATCACATGAGACCATGACTCACACTCTTGAGCCACCTCATTCTCTACCTCTCTTCTGCCACTCTAATTTTACACAATTGCAATGTCTTGATTGTCCGCATAAGCAGTAGTTTTATCATATTAAAGGGATGTAGCAAGTCACTCATCTGTAAGTCACTGAACATCTGAAAGTTGACAGGCCAGAAGGATAAAAATATGGACATTCAAGTCTGTTTTGGAGGCAAGAAGGCCTTACAATTGTATAGGACAATAAAAAGTAGGGGTGTGCGAAATGGGCCATATTCGATTTGGATTCAGATTTGGCCCAAATTGGGGACAGTGGTTTGATTTGTTGATTTGGATCACTGTTCCATTTCGATTAGGCCATATCCAAATCTGAAGATTTGATGCCTATTCAGAGAATCAGTGATTTGGCCATAGACACAGCTTTAAGTGGTTTTTCGACATACCTCAACGTACCAGGCACGGTTCGTGAATGCTGTGATGCTGGGGCAGATGGAACATCCCACAGGAGAGTGGGAGGAGCCCCATGTGCTCAGTGGTGAACCTCCCCACCCCCAAAGCCTCCTGGCTTGACTATCAGCCATGGGGGGACCCCGGGTGCCTCCCCAGACCCAGGAGGCACCAGTCACCAAGCCAGGGATCCCCTGCGTGCTTCCCGGTGGACCCGGAAGTGCTTCTGGTCCACTTCTGGGTCCACTGCTGAGCACGCTGGGGACCCCCCATGCTCCCATGGGACACTCCATCCGCCCCAGCATCTCAGCATTCATGAGCCACCTGGTACCTTGAGGTATGTAGAAAAAGCATTTAAGCTGTGTCTATGTCCGAATCATCGAATCTCTCTGAATCAATTTGGAGGGTTCTGATTCGATTTGAAGAGATTAAAGGGTTTCCTGATTTGATTTGGATTCAGAGATTCAGCCGCCAAATCGAATTGGCGACCGAAGCTTTGCACAGCCCTAATAAACAGTTAAGAACTACATCCAATAGAATAGTTAGGTTCTTGTTTTTATCTGAAGGATATCATGTGAACATGATAATCATAAGTAGCCATTGTAAACAGCATTTTTAATACTGCCCAATAGTAAACCATAGTTCCACTTCCCAAAATGAGGCAAGTCACTAGTCTATGAGCAGGCCAATCTCCTGATATGCATGTATTTCAACCAGTACACCAGGCTTTCCCCTCCTCCGCTGATAACTTGAAGTTAGTGTTTCCACAAACTACTGCTTTGATTCATGAACAATTCAATAGAAAAATATTCGCTGTATATTCTACTGGGATTCAGTGCCTCTGACGGAGTATACTAGCTCTCACAAGGCCTATTTCTCAAACTACAACAAAATCAGAATTAAAAAAAACAAAACTGTAATTGGCCAGGGACAACACTTCTTTCTAACTGGCTTGAGGAAGTTTCCTCCCTAAAAAAGTGCACACTTCTCCGAGGCATCACAAAGAGAAATATTGAAAGAATGCTTTAATTTTAAATATTTAAAAGGTCTTTCAACCTACTGTTTTGACCACTGCTGTATAAAGCCTGCTTTTAATACCAACTGTTTTGCTTTGATAACCACTATAACGACACTGCAGTCCAGACAATAAGAGAACTTCTGAAATATGTTTTGCACTGAAGCACATGAAGTCAAAATGCATCTATAAAAACTTAACAATTTCTCTACTGTGCATAAAATATGCAACTTAAAAATACCCAGTTTCAGCCGCTTCCAATTTAAAATAAATTGATATTGATTTACATTCTGACGTGATCTACAATAAATATTCCTGGAAGCAGAAGGGTGAAATAATACAAGAAACAATCCATTTAGGACTCGGACAAAAAAAAGTGACAATTTTCTCCTGATCTGGCTGCAGAAAGTGATCTATACTGCCATTACCAAACACAAGTGCATGGCAGCAGACCACTTCAAAAAATGGCTGATCGAGTGAAAATCTGAACCCTCATACACCGAGGGTTCAGATGAAGGTGTTTCAAAACACAGTGTCTTCTATAACTTGTAGGTATGCTGCCTGCCAGCCTGCCACTCTTTTCGGAATAGGAGGGGGGAAGGGAGCGGAGGGAGTTTGGTTTGGGTTTTTTTGAGGCCTCACTGGAGGGTGGGCCACATGTATTGGAGCCTCCTCCCATAAGGTGGGGGGGCTCCAATTCACCCACCCTACCCTTCAGCACCAGCTGGGGAACCCGTAGAATAAGCTCCCCCTACTCCCATTGCTGACAGGGAAGAGGGGCCGTTGCTGGGGGAAACTGGCTACAAGATTGCAGCCAGCAGCTAGGTTCCTTTTCCCCTGGAACCAACCGTGGCCTTCCATTTGATCTGGCGGATCGCTGTAATTCAGAACACTTCCTGCAAAGCATTCTAGTTACAGCGGGGAACTGCACCTCTGTCTGCACCCTTAATTAAGGGAATTTATATGGGGAATTTCCATCCAAGTGCATGTATGACTATCTTAACTTGGATTTACATTTAGAAAAACAGGATTATCTTTCATTACAACTGTTTCCTGTAATTAAGGAAACGGTAGTATTTAGCCTCTTCTTCCCTACCTCTAAATTCAGTACAAATGAAAAGGCCAGTGAACTTGAATCACAACTTCTATAAAAAAGCTACACTTAACTATATTAAGTTAACCTGTACGAGTGACTGAAGAACAAAAACTCATTATTAATAATGTCTGTTTATGATGCATTTGATCAGATCTGAAATTACATTAGTCTTTAAGAAGATAAGTTAATCAGACCTTCAAGCGCACTGAGGGACGTTATAAGTTTTGTTACATTTATTATATACAGTAGATAATGCTGCAGTAAGGAGTCAATCCAACATTGTTTGAAAACAAATTCAAGTCTGATGTTCAGAATTATTTCAATAAAATATGGTGACAGGTTAAAATATAACAAATGAACAAACAACATTGCAATATGTTACTTATTTCTTAAGGCTCTCTCTGCTTAGACTTATTAATTAGTGGTCAATTACTATCAGTTTTTGTCTGTACACCATGCTGGGTTTTGCGTCTTTAAAATCGAATTGTAAGTCCACAAACAACAGTTCCTGGGTTTCTCATGAATTTCTTTTATCAGATAATAGCTAGCATTAACATCTCCATATGAAGATACTTTATTTAGCAAAAAGAAAAACAACCCAATATCTTTAAAAAAGGTATTGCTTTTTATAAAGCCTGTTTAAATGTTCTCTCTCCTTATCTTAGGGCAATACAGGCCAAACTCCCATCAACGACATTCTAGTATTTTGGAGTATTTTATTTATTCATATGGAATACAGCAACCGAATGACAGAACAACCTATAGACAACGGCACTAAGGGATAAAGCTAGAAAGACAGTTTTAAATTTGATATCCATTGGAAGGCACCATCAATAGTCTAATGCAGGTCTTCAACGCAACCATTAAAATCATAAATAGGACATTCTTCCGTGGTGTGTGCTATGGTTTGGGTTTTGCCACACTCATGCGTGGGGTCTTTAATAAAATTCCATTTATGTAATTGGTAGTTACTTCTACCTTGTCCAGTACAAACCCTGTTCAATGTTGTTCAGCTCCACCTTGGTAAAGCAAAGCCAGGAGGTTTATCTGTGGGGTCCATGATAAGCAATTTATTAAATAATGTTAATTGTGTTCCATTGCTAGATCCATTTTTACTTGATATCAAAGTTTGTCATTCAGCTCTTTTCCTGCACTCCAAAATGGCCTTCTCAATTTAAGCCTTGGCCTAATGTGGGGGGTGTCATTAAGTTCCTCAAAAACTGACAGTAAATTGAATGTAAGCAGTTTTTTGTAGATTTTGAAAGTAGCCTGTTTACACTGAAGATCAGAAGGAGGGATATGAGACAAAACAGACAGACAAGGAACATGAGTGGGTCTGAAAATACATGTTATGAGTCTCATTGTTTCATTCAGTTGAGAGTCAATCAGGCTGGTATAGGTGTTCCTGCCCCAAACTGGGGCACATTACTCAGCCACTGAATAAATGAAAGCCAGCACTGATATTCTTAAAACTTCCGCATCGCTTCCCCAACTTGTACCAGCTAGTTTTGAGATGATGTTATGAAGTATGCCAAGTTTGGTCTTAGTTACTTGTAGATGATACCTACAGGTGAGACTACTGTCAAGGTGGATTCCTAAATTTTTGGGGTTGGGTTCATACTTAACCAGTTTTCCACAAAAGCTGATTCTTAGCTGGGCGTCTACCTGGGCATTGACGAGATGAAAAAAGGAATAAACTGTTTTGTCAGTTTGGAGTATTTGAATGGCACAACTCATTTCTCGGTCTAAAATCACCGTGAAAACAGGGACTTTTCCAGAGGAGCCAGGAAATTTGAAGGCACTAAAGAAGCCTTCTCCTTGTAGAGGAGGCACCAAAGCTGCTGACAGGGAGGGACTGCTGCTCTCCCCACACAATTCTATTATATTCCTAATGAACAGAAAAGGGAAAGATGCACACAAAGTCCTCTAGACTGTCCCAAATGAACTTATTTCTCTCCCACTCATGCCCACAGTGGTAGCAGTTTCCCACTGTAGCATTTACTGTGTAGACACCTCCTGGCAATGTAGAAGGTATTGGTTACATAGAAACATCATGGGCAAGGTTTTCAACCATCATGCCTTTCAGTCAACTTTTCTAGTAGATTATCCCCCTGTTCAGAGAATAATGTCCTCTTTTAACTGTGGGATTCTTTATAATCCCCTCATATGCCATTATTTCTTGATTATGCCTTGTTGGCTTTTCTTACCCCAAGCAACTATTAGCTTCATGCAAGGTGAATTCTGCATCATGGTAACCTTGTTCCTCTCATCAGTTTCTGGGAAGTACACTGAACAGCCTCAAGAATAGCTTCTCTGCTGGGTCAGCCCAAAGGCTAGTGATAGATTCCCTTATGCCAACTCTAAATTAGGCAGTTCTTGTCATGACACTGCCACAGGTCTTGGAAGATGGCTATGGGAAGTGTCATGTAGTGCTGCTTGTAGTAAGGAACAGAATGAAAAAGACCTCTTTTTTGATTTTAAGAAGACATTCTCTGCCCCACAATGCACCCAGTGTTTCTTTATCCTCTCAAACAGAAAAGAAGGCCTTCCATTGATTAAATCCATTGATCTGCCTTGCTGGCCAGCATCAGGTCTGTCACCCAAGAGACTTTCCTGGGCAGTAAGAGAAACAATACCTGAAAATTCTTGCCATCCTTTGCATCAGATGTCAGTCATGCAGTGTATCTAAACCTGCCCATAACCAGGCCAGCAGATTATTTTCTGTAATATGTGCAAAGAAGGTAGCTTTGGCTAGGGACAGACATTACATATAAATCGGTTTAAGCGATCAGAAATTGGTTTAAACCTGTAACGGAACAGAAGCTTAGTGCATATAAACCAGTTTCAAAATGTCCGAAACCAGTTTGAGATAAACGTGGTTGAATGTAGTTAGACTTAACTGATTTGGCTCAAACCGGTTTATGCAGCATCTATCCCAGACCCCTTCCTGGTTTAGGTTAAACCAGAGTCCACCAGTATCCCAGCATGCTCAGCTGAGCAGGGCTGGCCCTGCACCTCTGCTCCCCAGCTTAGCAGGGACCAGCAGGGGTGGGATTCTGACCAATGAGGGGTTTAATTCCCCCCTCCCTGTCCCATCTGCAGGTACCCAAGCTGGATCTACCAGGCGCTCCCCCCCCTCGCTGCTGCATTGGGGGGCCACCATGGCCCCTAAGACAGAAGGGACAGGGAGGGGCGTTATTCCCCCTCCCCCCCCCAGACTGGCAAAGGGGGAGCAACCGTGACGGAGGCAACAGCCCTTGGGCAGCTGCACTGTGGGGTGAGGAAAGCTACTGCAAGGGGCCTGAAGGGCTCTGGCTCCCTCTGGGCCCCAGCGCTGCTGAGCACAGTCCACTGCAGCTCTGCCTGCCCTGCAACAGGGCCCCCCAACTGGGAAGGGGCTTGTGCTCCCTGACACTGACAGAGGCTGCTGCCCCCATCAAGGGCCCTGCCCCCTCGCTGCTGCAATACCAGCTGCCAAGGCCCCTTAGGCGGAGGGCAGGGATGGAAGTTATACCCTCTCCCTCCAGCATCCGGCAGAGAGGGCAGGCGGGGGCTTATTTCATCACTTGCCCCAAGCAGGGAGTGAGTAGCAGCAGTCAGGGCAGGTAGACTCAGCTGCAGTCCCCTGGGGGTAAAGGGAGGAAATAACCCTACTCCCTGTCCCCTCCCCCTCAGGGGGCATGGAGGCCCCCCAGCGGGACAGTGAGGGGTGAATTAAAAGTTGACCAAATCTGACAGGCTGTGTAGCTTCCTCACATGCACTGATGACCTCTACCTAACCCAGGAGGTCTATGGGCCAACTAGGGGAGAGGCATTGCTTGATCTGGTCCTGGCCAATGGGGCAGACATAGTGAGTGACCTGCAGATCGAAGGGAAGCTTGGCGACAGCGACCATGAATTGGTCACCTTCTCAGTTCACCGAAGAGCAGGCAAACCCAGCAGTAAAGAAGAAGTCCTCAACTTTGGGAAGGCTGACTTTTGCAAACTGAGAGAATTGGTCAATCAGGCAATTAGAGGCCATACCCCTCCCCAGAAAAGGGAGTACACGAGGATTGGTCATTTCTTAAAAACATAATCCTTAAAGCACAAGTCAAAGTCATACCATCTCACAAGAAATGCAGTCAATGGCAAAAAAGCCCCCATGGCTGAATAAGGAACTCTTGGACATTATTAAGATCAAAAGAGCAGTCTACACCAGCTGGAAAACAGGAAGCATTACCAAAGAGGATTACTCTGCACCCACCTGCACCTGTAGAGAGCGGTCAAGGAAAGCCAAGGCACAAACTGAACTTAGGCTAGCTACGGGAATCAAAGACAATAAAAAGTCCTTCTTCAGATATGTGGGAAGACGAAAAAAGAACAAGGACAGCATTGGGCCCCTGAGTGATCCAATGAGGCAACTAACTTACGATGCCCAAGAAAGAGCCAATCTCCTAAATGACTTTTTTGCATCAGTTTTTCACCCGCCCAGGAGGATCACACTCAGGAATGGCACAAACCAATCCAGGAGTGGGCTATGGGCCTAAAATCAATGTGGATCAGGTGAGGGAACACTTTGAGGAACTGGACATTCACAAGTCTGCAGGCCCATACGCAATGCACCCGAGGGTCTGGAAGGAGCTGGCAGACATCATTGCATCCCCCTTGGCAGAGATATTTGAAAAATCATGGTGCTCGGGCAAGGTCCCTGATTACTGGAAAAGAACCAACGTGGTCCCCATCTACAAAAAAGGGAGGAGGGATGAGCCAGGGAACTACAGACCAATCAGTCTTATGTCTGTCCATGGAAAAGTTCTCGAGAAAATTGTCAAGGGATCCATCAACACAAAACTGATGGAAGGCAAGCTTCTGAATGCCAGCCACCATGGCTTTGTGACTGGCATGCCATGCCTGAGCAACCTCATTGTCTTCTATGACCAGGTAACATGTGCCCTGGACAAGGGAGATGACATGGACGTCATATACCTGGACTTCAAGAAGGTCTTTAACCTAGATCCCCAAGATGTCCTCATGGTTAAGCTGGGGAACTGTGGTCTTGATCATTATACGGTCCGATGGCTAGGCAACTGGCTACAGGGTCACACCCAAAGAGTACTAGTTGAAGGGAGCAAATCAACATGGCTCAGGGTGACCAGTGGAGGCCCTCAAGGGCCTGGTACTTGGGCCGGTACTCTTCAACATCTTCATTAATGATCTGGATTCAGAAGTCAGATGTGAACTCACCAAGTTCACGGACAATACTAAATAATGGGGGAGGGTGGTCACGCCGCAGGGCAGGCTGGGGATACAAGCCGACTTGGACACACTCTCAAGGTGGGCCGATCAAAACTTGATGGCCTTCAACGCAGAGAAGTGTAAGTTGCTGCACGTCAATAGGAAGAACCTCCAGCACACTTACAGGCTCAGCAGTGCTACGCTCACTAGCACCATGACCAAAAGGGACTTGGGGGTCTTGACTGACCACAAGATGAATATGAACCACCAATGTGATGCAGTGGCAGGCAAAGCTAACCAAATTCTGGCGTGCATCTACTGATGCATCTCAAGCAAAACCAGGGAAGTCATCTTCCTGCTTTACTCAGCCCTGGTGAGACTGCAGCTGGAGTACTGTGTCCAGTATTGGGCCCCCCACTTCAGGAAAGATATGGAGAAGCATGAGAGAGACCACAGGAGAGCCACTTGTATGATCCAAGGCCTGGAGGGAAGGCTGTACAAGGAGAGGCTGAGGGACTTGGGACTCTTCAGTCTGGAGAAGAGAAGGCTCAGGGGGGACATGGTGGCAGCCTACAATTACATAAGAGGGTTACACCAGGACCTGGGAGAACACCTGTTCACTAGAGCTCCCCAAGGGATAACAAGGTCTAATGGCCATAAACTCCAGAAAAGCCGATTTAGATTGGATATAAGAAAAAAGTTCTTTACAGTACCCTAGTCCACTCCCCTGTTCTCTTCCAAGCTCCAAACCCTAAATCTCCTCAGGGTTCCCTCCTCACTACTCTTAGAAGTTTCAATCAGCTCCCATTTAAAAATTGATACCATAACTCCCATAACATGCATACTAGGAAGGACTGGAGGAATTAAATAATTTCTACTGCATTGAAATCTCTGCACACAGATCCTTCCACTAGTCAGAGGGAGAGTGTTTGCTTCCCTGCCAAACACAAGAGGATAGATGCTCAGCAGACAAGGCCTTCTATATCAACACCTCTGTCACTCCTCTTCCAGAAATCAGCATAGAGGCATACCCCAAGGAAAAGAAAAGAAAAGTACAAGCAACTGTCCTTTTAAGAAGCTCCTATTACGTAATGCAGAGGCAGATGGAACTGAGACACTGAAAAGAGGACTTTTCTGTGAAGCATCTGTTTCAGATAAATTCTCAAATACCAAGGGCAGGGCTTCCCTATGCTCTGGCATATGACAAGAGAATGGGCAAATGACAAGAGAAGTGTTTTCAAATGATCACTTCCAGAAGAACAGCCAAGATGCATTTTTGTACCCACCTCCCCTGTGAGTCTTTTGTTGGTGAGCCATGAGAATCTTAGGACAATCCTGCATTAGAAAGAAGATGCTTTCAGAGAGACTAAACAGTACAATGTTTCCTCTCCCTTCTCCCTCATCCCCATTTTGAAACCGTATTATTGTGTATTTCTGAGAATAACTCCAGTAGGCCACCAAAAAAAGAGCTACAAACACTGATTGGAAAGTGTGAATTTCCATTCAGGAGAAGCCCAATGTACAGCTACAGACAGAAAAGACAGTTCATTACACAGTAATTCATACTTTGAACATTTATATTCTAGGCTATAATAATGTTTGACAAATATATTGACAGCCAAATAGTAGTACAATAACCATAACCACTCTTTCTGCTTGGTTTTTCAGCATTACCTTCTTCTGTAAATAACCACATGCCATGACAGTCATTTGAAATCCGTGAATAAAGTTACATTTTTATATATTCCCTTGAGATGCTATCGACTTTGTTATTCCTGGCATGTATGCACTGAAGGTGATCTATGGCATGCTAAATCATTCTAAGAAAAATATTCTTCTGCAGTAAATTTTAGGTTCTAGCACAGAATGACGACTGTGCAACACAGGAGCAGGAAGCATACGTTTGGAGCAGTTTCCAGCAAATCTGACAAAAGGCATTTTGATCATCACTGCATACTAGATATGAGTAGTTTTCCATTTACAGAGATAAAGTAGCTTTCCAAGTCTGATTCAAACGTTCTAAAGCCAAATGGCTGTTGCAATGAAGAAAAGTTACATCAAACAAGATATTCATCACTTTTCAATGTCCTTTGGAGATGCTTGCTTTTTTAAAGTAAAATGACTGGATTGTTTTTCTATGACTGACAGCTCTGTGTATAGATCCAAGTGTAAACTGGTTTCAGCACCATTAACTTCACAGAAGTTCACACCAACTGAAGATCTGCCTCCTGAAGCTTACTTAAACACACAAAGTACAAGGCAGTGCAGTGCAATTCTTATTCCCTATCTTTGTCCTAACAATGCCCCTTATTCCTCTCCTGAAGACATCATCATGTTTAGATGTTTAATCTCCATACCAAAGCAATCTTTGACCGCTCTGCTGAGAATGCCAACAAGTTGGTGATAAGCACCAATTAGACTGGGAGGTACTGTAGGTCCCTGACAACCAGCCTGGAACAATTAACTGTTATGCTAATATTTTTTAAAGGTAAATGATGACACCAGGTAATTATAGGTCTACCAATCTAAGATTCATCCTTAGCAAAATAAGAATGTGATGGCTGATATGGGGCACAATTAATAAGGAAGAAAAAAAAAAAGAGAGATGTAATTAATAACATGGACTTACAGAAAATAGACCTTGTCAAACTAACTTTTTTGAGATCACAAGTTGAGTAGGTAAAAGCAATAAATACTGATGTAAAAAACATCTTCAAGGCAATTTGTCATGCTACCACACAATTTTTTTATTAAGAAATTAAAACAAAGGCACATATCAACATGGCACCCATTACATGATTAAAAAATTGTCTGAATATCAGTTGTACAATGTTACTGTAAACAAGAATCATCACAAAGTGATCTCATAGGGATAAGTTATTGCCCTTAATATTTTTCTTAAGGATCTGCAAAAAGGCATGAAGTCACTACTGAAAGTTTGCAGATGACAAAGACTGGAGGAGTAGAAAATGAAAAGCAATCTGGACCTCCTCGTGACTTGGCCACAAGCAAACAATATTAATTTCTGTATGTCCAAATGTAAAGCATGAACACACAGAGCATGCAGGTCATACCTGACAAAATACAAGACTACCCTGGGAACCAGTGACTCCAAAAAAAAATATTAACTGAAGATGAACTGCAAACCATGATCCTCTGACCAAAAAGGTTAATGTGATCACCGGTTGTCTAAGAAAGGGGAAACACAGAGGCAACAGGGATTTACAATAGATATGTTTGGCACTTGTATGATCAGGGCTGGAACAAGGGCTAAGCATAGACAGTCAAAAAGCCAGAGGCTGAATCGATTCAATTTTTGCAGGTTAGTTTAAACTGTATAGATTGAACTGAGAAGCAAGTGAACAGATTCACTTCTGATTCCAGAATGCAGCCACATGCCTGCAGTGGCTCAGTCCAGAAGCTGGGGGGTGCTAGAGCACTCCTCCCAGCCACTGCCAAAGGGAAAGGAGGAGGGAAGTTCTCCAAGGCTCCACCCCCTGTCCCAGGTTAAGCGGAAGGGGGCATGGGCAGGCCCCCAGCCTGGAGCCAGCATGCTGTGGCCAGGGGAAGGGGGGCTTTAAATCCCTCTCCCTGGCCCACATGGGACCCCAGCCCTGGTCTGCCAGGCTGCCATCCCCCACTCCCTGCTCAAGGGTGGAGGTAGTACCTGCCAGGGTTTTGTCCCCACCCTTGGGGGTTGGGGTGTAGCCATGCCCCAGCCAGGAGCTTACAGGCTGAGCTGGGGAGGTCCTCCCTGGGTAGCGTGGGTCTGCCTCAAGGGCTGGGAGCAGGGGGAGGAGCCCCTGCCAGTAGGGGTGAACTGATAAAGATTTTTGGGGCCGATACCGATGACCAATTATTAACGAGCCACATCAGCCAATACCAATCTGATTGCCAATATGCAAGCCTGGCTGCCTGAAAAGCAGCATCAGGCTGTTAAGTCTGGGGCGGGGGGGAAGGGTTGTTGGGGGTAGATTAAGGCCAATATGGTGAGGGAGGGAAAGGGGTAAGGGTAGGGGCAGGGGCTGGCACTGTCCAGCCAGAGCAGGGCAGGGGATGGAGCCATGAGTGTCTCGCCTTGGGGGGCAGGGAGGGGTGCAGCTCCTGATGCTGCATGCACCCCTGGGGAAAGCATAGGGGGTGGGTCTCCCCAGATCTGTGCATAGAGCAAGGGCAGGCTGCCACTGTGGGCTGGAGTCAGGGCAGCACTGGGCTCTTCCTGGCAGGGTGGGTGGGCCAGGGCTGAACTTGAGGCAGGTGGTGGTGACACTGGAAGGGGAAGCTATGGTGAAGAGCCATACAGATCCAGGAGACACATAACCCCCATGCCTCCCCGGCGGTGCATGCAGCTGCGGGAACCACCCCCCACACCCTCGTGGACAAGCTGCTCATGGCTCCATCCCCCACCCAACCCTGCCTGGGCAGTGCCTGCCCTACCCCACTTCCTCCCTCACCATGGGGGACTCAATCTGCCCCCCTTACACCCCTTTCCACCCCCGCCCCTTCCCTCCACAGACTTACCTGCCAGATCCAGCTTTCCAAGGTCCTGGGCTGCACTCCTGGCCTCATGCATGCTGTGGCTGCATGCATGCACACGGCATTTATTAGCAACATTAATCAGCCTCATCATCCAAAAAAAGCCATTTGCCAATAATGTCAGTTTTCCTTTTATTGGTGCCAATACAATATGGACTGATGGACTGGTGCCCCTCTGCCTGCCAGGCCCCCACCACCTGCTCGAGTGGAGAGCAGGGGGCATGTCTACATCCAAGCCAGGGACTCACAAGCTGAAGCAAGGAGGGATGGGGTTTATAACCCCTTCTCTTGCCCCGGGGGGCCCTGCTCTCCACTCAAGCAGAGGGGTGGGAGGAGCATGGCCAGACATCGGCCAGGTCGGTAAGCTGAGGTGGAGGGGTGGGAGGGAGATTTAAACCCCTCTCACCCCCAGTTCCGCCTCAGCTTATTGGCTTGGCTTGTGTCTGGGCACACCCCCCACCCCTCCGCTCAAGAAGGGAGTGGGGGAAAAGCCAAGCAGAGGCCACTTCGCCCCTGGCAGGCAGAACCAAGCTGGGGTCCCTTGAGCACGGAGGGGGTTTAAACCCCTCACCCGCCCCTCTCCACCTCACCCTGCCAGCCTGGCTGGTGTCTGGCCATATGCCCCACCCCTCTGCTTGAACATGCAGGGGTCTGCCTGGTGGGGGTGGAGCAGGGGAAAAGAGCGAGGGCCTGCTCCACTCCCACCAGGCAGACCCCAACTGGGCCACTGGAGCAGACAGCATAACTTAGGCCTGCAAAGCATCCTGGGATGCTGGAAGACTATGAGTTAGCTTGAACCAGGAGGGGGTTTGGGCAGAAGTTCTGTAAACTGATTTGACCTAAATACATTAAATCTGATACTACAGCCATTTTGTAAGTGGTTTAAGTGCACTGAACTTCTGTTGTGTTACAGGTTTAAACTGGTTTCTGATCACTTAAAGTGGTATACCTGTAACTTCCATCCCCAGCCACAGTGTCCAGGGCTGGTATTCATGATTCAAAAAAAATGTTAAAAGAACGGAGAAGGTAATGAGAGTGGTTAAAGGAATGGAATTATGTCCAATAGTGAAAGCTCAAACTATTTCTTACCAATAAGGGGTGTTTTGATCACTTTTTCTGGTGACTGGGTAAACACATATGCATATTCCAGTAGAATGGCATTAAGAAGTGCCACTTCTATATGTATAAAGGGCTTAATCTGTTTGTGTGTCTGTCCGTCTGTAATGCTCTTAGAGCACTCTGATTGGTTGTCTCGGCAGCCAATCACAATGCTTACTGAAACAACCAGAATGCTCCACACAGACAGACACAGAGGCGAGCAGTGGAACGGTGGAGCGCTGCCATGATGGCGAGGGCGGAGGGGATGGAGTGCCCCAATCCCACCCTGGCCCTGCTCCTTGGAGGCGGCAACAGCACAGGGTGCTGGCAGAGGGGGATAGAGAGGATGGCAGAGAAAGCTTCCCCCCCTTGCTCCTGGGAGGCGGTGGTGGTGGTGTGGGGTGGTGGGTAGCAGCGCTCCGTCCCCCTCCCTAACCCCCCTCCCACCCATTCTTGACAGGCAATTCACTAGTAGCTGAATAATGTTCATCTGAATTTAGCCAATCCCAGCAAATCTGTCCACTTTCCACAAATCAACATTTGCAGAATATTATTAATGCTGAATAAAGTACTAGCAGTTTAAACCACAAGTACAAAATATAAAAAGAGGGACAAGAAATTGCTTAAAATATAGAGACTAAACAAACAAAGTCTGTCCACCCTCTCAGCCACTTTACAAGCTACAGAGTTGTTCAAATGGCCAAAGCAGTACTTGGCTTTCATTAAATGTGATTATATGACAAATACCTCAACATGCAGCATATGTTTAATTTACAATAAGGTTAAGTTCTTTTGTCACGTATGCTACGTGGATCTTGACATTTGGCATAATATAAATGAGACTGACATTTCTCTTGAGAATCCTCTGAGGTTTCCAGGATTTTCAGTTGACAATCACAACTCAAGCTGGCACACTGAATAAAAGCAGAAGGAATAATCTTTGCTGCACCTTGAACACAATTCACATAAATAAGAAAGTTCCACATTGACCTCTGCTAGATAGTAGACACTTTTTCAAAATTTGGTACCAGAATGCACATAACCCACTATTATGCATCCCCCTCTCACTACCTAACCCACAGTATATGGGTCTGTTACAGTAGTTTATTAGAAAGCCCACCTCTGTAAAGGCTCAAACTGTTCATTCTGGAGGTCACCAGTCTAATCGTCCCTGTTTTAGCCAAAATGGAGGGCTTGAGGGCCAGGCTGACCTTAATACTCAAAGAAACTGGACTAGGACTTTAGATATTCAGCTTCAGTTCCTGTTCTCCCTTAGAATTCCTGTGGGACTTCCTAAATCCCAATTTGCATGTGTCAGTTCCCTATCTGTATAAAGGGGATGTGAGTAACTCCATAGTTTCTCCTAACCCTTCATCTTTTCTAACTATTTGGTCTATAAGATCTTCAGGACTGAACCATCTCCAAATGCGTGTCTGTACAGAATGTAGCATAAAAGGGCCCAAATTATGACTGAGGCTTCTAAGTGCAACCATAATACAAACATTAAGTCGAGTAGAGCTGACAGCCTTATCTGCACAGGTGCCATTGTGCAGTTGCAAATCAAGAGGTCTCAGAGTAGTTCACTACACCAGGGACTCCCAACCCTTTTAGATTATGAACTGGCTAACCGCGGACCAGAATTGAATGGCATACTGAGGCACGGTAGCCAACCCTTTTTTATACTCAGTAGAGAGTATAAAAAAGGGTTGGCTGCCACGCCACAGTATGCTGGTCACTTCTGGACTTCCGGTCCAGCAACCAATTCTTCGCGACCTGGGGGTTGGGAACCTCTGCTCTACACCATACAGGTGAGTACTTTATTACTTGCCAGAGAAGCCACAACATATGCTAAGGATGCCAGAAAGTTTCCTAATCACTCAGGCACGTATTCCTCCTGGGGAAGTGGTGTAAGCCACTACTAGCCTGTGAATCTCTCAATAGTATCTGTTTATGCAAAATAATGAAAAGGATCGTGACTAACATTTGTTCTCGGCAGTATTCATGCCTGTAAAATTCCATTACACAATCAAAGAAAATAGATGGAAAAAAAGGAACAAATGTGACCAGAGTGACTTCATTAAAACAGTGGCTCAAATGGCCAAGAGAACATATTTGCACTGCTTGTCTGCCTGTAGTCCTCAGGTAGTACAGCTCAGCATTTCAGACAAAGAAAACTAACTGATTAGCTGCCACAGCAGCAGGTAGTAACTGTTTAGTAACTATTGGAGTTATCACATAATATTATACAAGTTAAAGCAATGTCGCACGTTAGTTCAATTTTTTCTTCCATGAAACAACTTTGCATTATTGAAACATTCAAAATATAGTTAAACTGTAGCTATTATTGCCTTTGCTAATTAATTTTAATTTCCAATTAACCGAAAGAATAAAGAAAACCAATACATATTTTTAATTTCTAGCATATCACTAACTCAGTTTATACTATAAAATAATAATTTAAACAAACATTTTAAGTTAATGTCTACTTGCTGGAAACATTAGTGAAGGGACAGGAATGAGGTCTTCTGAAGACTATTTGAGCTTGTCAATTGAAGAAAAGAATCCACTACTGCAGAGTGCAATCCCACTTAAATCACTGAGAAAGGTAATAAGATACAGCTCAAGGCTCAACGCCACAGGTTTAAGTGGTATTTAGGCAATGCTCAGCTCTAGCCTGCAATTCCTATCTGATACGGGAGCCCGTCTCATTTTCAAAAGTGGTATTAGGCACCTAAGTCATACTGACTCAGATTATGGAAAGGAGCAGGAGTATAAAAATATGCAACAAATGTTACTTATCATGAGTAAGGACAGCATAATATGCAATAGGCAATGAATACAATATTTAAACAAACCATGTGATTTTTAATCATCTATGCAGTTTTTATTAGTAAAATCCCAGATGCCGTCCAAGCCTAAGGAAGGAACAAGGCTTACCCCACATCGTTTATAGACAAAGGCAAAAACAGATGAAGTGCAATAAATACAATTAATTGTACAAGCAACATGATCAAGGAGATGCACATAACAAGCACATGCTCATTACACACCACAACAGCTGGTAGAGTATGCTAACTACGTCTTAATTTCCTTTCTTCCCAGTAAGGACTTGGTACAGTCGCCTATACTGGAGCATGGGCCTGCTCTATTAGACATTATTTTGTTGGTTAAAATTAGTAATGTGCCCATACAAATTACTCTGAGCACTTTCTATAAAATTTAAACAAGCCATCTAGTCATATCTCACTAATCCTGAACCCTTTTCTCAGTCCTTTGCAAGCACTGGAATCCTCTGTCCTTATGAATAATAGAAAGAGCTGAAAAACAGCTAGAAGACAGATGGTGTAATTACCAGGATGGCCTACACTGGGGGAGTTGCACAGGGCCATAATCCAAAAAGAATTTCTGGATGCATTCTGCCTCAAGAGACAGAAACCCTCCAGGAACTCCTTTAGATGATGATGACTGTTCCCCCCACCATGTGTGACTGGCCAGCCTTTGCATAGTAGGGAGAAGAAAGAAGTCACAGTCCTGAGTGGTAGGTAGTTCAGGCTCCATCGTTAACTTGCTTATGACTTTCAGTAGCTATCGATGTGGGTTACTTTCTTCCAATACCTCTGCTCTCAAATCTGATGCCTTTGTCATATTTATACAGAAATGATAACTGTATTTTTATTCATGGTCTGGGAGGCAGCCAGTCAGTTACATGGTAGGGAATGAAGGGAGACTGGAACATACACTAAGGAATACCTTTCAGAGAACTATACAGGCACAAGGCATGAAATAATCGATTACAAGATTCAATAATTTGTCTGAATGGAAAAGGGAAACAATTGATACAGATGCAAATTAATCTTTAGGTTTCTCCAAGGGATACTGCTGGTCAGGGAAAGTGTATTATGCATGTGTGTAAGTGCATCTATACAAGCAACAAAGACCTTGACAAAAAAGTAGATACCACAGGTGCCTATACATGTGCTCCGTGTTCTAATTAGAACGAGCTGAAGCAGACTCGATTAATCAAGTCTGCTCCACATTCTAATTGGAACGCTGTAGCATTGCCTCAGCGTCACATGCATAAGCCCCTGCAGAATTAAAAATGGCCACTCAGGCACTTTAACGAAAGCTTGCCGAATGAACTTTAGTTACAGCATCCTGCAGCCAAGTTTAAACACGCAGGGGCTCAATACACATGACTATGCTGCATTTTAATTAGAGTGGCTCTAGGGGAACCGCTCTAATTAAAATGCTCCCCCTCCCCCGAACACATGTATAGGCACCCAAAAGTACTCTGCATGGAACATTTGTTACTCTGCATATTGTGAGGCGTAGCTGTAGAGATCAACTGGGTTGCACTCAACCTTGAAAGTCAAGGCCTCAGACTGAGAACGTGAGATTCAGGTTATAGCAAAGAGCAGGTGTTCACTGCTGTGTTATTGAACATTTAAATAAAAACAATGTACTTGGCAGATTAATGCTGTCACTGACTGAACAAAGAAAGCCTGAGGTATATGTATGGGGTATAAAACTCAAGACATTTGGGTCCCAAAATTGGATCTGGATCTTAAAGAAACAGTTCTACTAGCAGCTTGTATAGAAGAAAACTACATAGAAGCAAGGTTTATTTTTCTGTCCAACAGAAAGATGTGTGTGTGTGCGCATGTGTGTGTGGGTGTGTATTACCCTCACGTACACACACCTGTCAGCTCTACTCCACTTAATGTTGTTTGTATTACGGTTGAACTTAGAAGCCTCAGTCATGATTTGGGCCCTTTTATGCTACATTCTGTACAGACACGCATTTGGAGATGGTTCAGTCCTGAAGATCATATAGACCAAATAGTTAGAAAAGATGAAGGGTTAGGAGAAACTATGGAGTTACTCACATCCCCTTTATACAGACAGGGAACTGACACATGCAAATTGGGATTTAGGAAGTCCCACAGGAATTCTAAGGGAGAACAGGAACTGAAGCTGAATATCTAAAGTCCTAGACCAAATAGTTAGAAAAGATAAAGGGTTAGGAGAAATTATGGAGTTACTCACTTCCCCTTTATACAGATGGGGAACTGACACATCCAAATTGGGATTTAGGATATATTACACACACACACCCAGAAGAACATCCCTATCTGTACACTTAAGGTCAGCTATGGACAAAGAACACTCAGGCTAGGGGACAGACATTAAGTAAAAACCAGTGGTATAAGTAATCAGAAACCAGTTCAAATCTGTAACAACATAAGTTCAGTGCATGTTAAACCAGTTTCAGCTGTTTTGAAAGTGGTTAAGATAAGCTTGGATGGATGAAGTATCAGACTTAACTGATTTAGGTTAAATCAGTTTACTGAACTTTTGTCCCAGATCCCCTCTAAATTCAAGTTAGCTCTCAGTCCCCCAGCATCCCAGAATGCTTTGCACCTCCCCCACAAACACTCCCCTCCACAGGGTGGTCAGGCTAGCCTTGGCTCAAGCAGTCTGCTCCAGTGACATGTACTCTAGCACCCTCTGGTATCTAGCCCAGGCCATTGCAGGCATGTGGCTGCTTTTCCAAAATCTGTTCACTCGCTTGTTGGTTCAATCTATGCAGTTTAGGACTAACCTGTGAAGACTGAACTGATTCAGACTCAGGCTTTCTGACTGTTTGTACTTAACCTAAGTGTTCTGTGTGAAACTTGCAGCATTTACAACTAATTAAATCCTCAAGAAAAGCAAGATGGGAAATGTAGTGTTACTCAATCTATTGAGCTACCTTCTTCTGAAACCTAGCTTTAGAATAATTAATAGAAATCATGCTCTCTCCCAAAGGAGTCTCATCAGATTTGATCACATGCTGCTGGATAACAAGGGAACAAACTGCTCATCAGATTTTAGCAACATTGAATCTATTTGTCACAGTCCCAGGAAGGTACTTGGCACATAAATCCATCTATCAATTAAGTCATTATGAATAAGATGAGATGGTTAAGACAAGCCACAGGATAGACAAGTATCATTTTGAATGGGTAAAGTAGGGCATATAAAAGTTGCTACATAATTTGTTGGCATCAAAATCCTGAAAACATGAGCTTAGTGAGATTAAAGAATTCATCAAACTCAAATCAGAGGAATTGTACCAGTGCACTGAAAGAATAAGAATCAGAGCCCATTGCAGGCACAATCTTTGAATCAGAGCCCCATTGTCAGAAGAGCTGCACAAAGCAGAAAGGCAGCAACAGCTAATTTCTGCAGACTGGTTACGCTACATGTTGAGCTTTGCTTGAAGAAAGGTTCAAGAATTTGGAAGTAGAAAGAGAAAAAGTCCACTTGTTTATGAGGTAAAATTGACAAGATAGGATGCATCTTATTCTTGGCCTGAAGTGTTTTTGAGGGGACCTGAAAATTTGGTTCATGAAGTCAAACTAGGAATGAATCAAGAAGTCTTTATAGTTATATATGGTTGAATTAATTCACTACCCAGAGTAGAGCATCAAGACAAAATTGCATTTCACAGCTTCCAAAAATGAATTACAGATGGGCCTAATCTGCAAAAATGTGCATTAGGATTGACCTGTGAGTGCTCAGATCCAGAACTGTGGTTCTACCTATTCTAAAGTGGGAGTGGATCTGATGTAAAGTTAGGGCACTTCTGTGCAGAGCCTGTATGTGAAAATATATGGAGATGATTCTTCCTAGAGTGGGAAATTTATTAACATAGCCCTTAATCAGGTAACAGACAATGCTCGTTTCTGGGCATTATGGGATGCCTTCTGTTCCTTAATAAGTAAATTCCTGCTGAAAACATTAAAATAACCTATCCCAGAGTAGGCAAAAAAGGGAATCAACACATAAGCATGTGCTTGGCTTCCACGTATGGCCCACGTGTCACTTTCATTTAATCAGTTTCATAAATTATTTATCATCTCACCCACAAGTCTCAACCACTGTAGAAGCCAGTTCCTAGTTGATCTAGGCACTATCCCAGATTAAATGAAGCTGCAAATTAGAGCAGCATGAACCATGCTAAGTGTCTGGATGTTATTATCCCTGTGGATGATGATAGCTCCTGTGGATGGGGCTAGTTTAAATCAGTGAACAATATGAACCACACTTCATATAAATGAAAAATTAAATTAAGTGACATTTTGTCAGTCACCAAGCCACAAGCATTTGTATCTCATGCCAAGGATGCACATTTCTCTCTAACAGGGCAAAAGAGCAACTGTGGTAACACACTGCTTCAGTGATTAGGATGAATAATCCCCTTAATTTTTAGGCAGCTCCATGGGATTTTCAGGCGGCTCCAGTGTGAGTACAGGAGCCAGGGAGCCTGAGTTTTTATCCCCTAGATTTGCTCCCTGAAGTAGAGCATAGTCAAACCCATATATTCCATTTTGAATGAATGCTTACAATTTTTAGACTATTGGCGACTGCTAAAATTCTGACCCACAATTGCTTCAACGTATGTCAGTTTTACCTGTCTAACGTTACAGAATGTCATTTTGATTTTAATGGTATATATGCATTTTAATTAAGATAATTTTCCTTCACGCAAATTTTGTCAGGAAGGAGTTTCTATTTTATTGTCAAGTAAGGCAAGAAAAACATGAAGTGATGTTACAAAGGTATTACCATATTAAGTAACTCAGTGTGGGTTCCATTATAATCGATGTGTCCAAACTGGAGCTTGGGCACAGGGCAGCTTTTGGGCAGTATAAATGCAGCTACTGAAATAAGCAAACAAGGTTTTCAGAGGTTTTTTGTGGGGAGGGGGTTTGGTGATATCTTTTCCTTCACTAATTTTGTATAGCTGGGACAGAGATTAGACAAGCTTTCATGCACAAATTGCCCTTCTTCAGGACCTAAAGCTTGTATAATATCTCTTCTAGTTACACAGTTGGGCAAATAAAATAAATTGCCCCAAAAATGCGAGCTTCTTGCATATTCCCTGGATCATCACAGCTACAACACTCCAATGAAACTGAAAAATCATTTAACAACAATCCTCATTATTTAAACTGGGGAAATTGAACATACCCCAGTCAGTGGTGTAGGCACATCTTGAAAGTTTTGTATCCTGTAGCCCTATCAAGATTTTGGTTTGTGGCTAAAAGGATTAGGAAATTGGTCACCCCTGCATTATAAGCATCTAACTTAAATGCTTTTCAGGTTGGCTCTAACTAAAGCAGTGGCTCCCAACCTCAGGTTGCAACCCAAATCAGGGTCGCAAGGGGGCCACCCCTCACTCCACCCCTCCCGCCTGTGGGGCTTTCCTGGCTCATGGTCCATGCGGTTCTCACCGCCACTGCCCCCCACGATCCTGGCCCAGGCTCTGCTGACGTTGCAGGGCATGAGTGAGGCAGGGGCAGGGGTCATGACCCGGATTTAGGTTCACAGCACAAAAAGGTTGGGAGCCACTGAACTAGACTAAGGGGAAAGGTAGTTAAAATAAAACATTTTCATATAGGGTATTAAAGGTCTTAACAGTTGACCACTGAGCTAGCTCTAACGCTATTTTTAATGACTTCCAAGTTTCATTTTACCTTTTTCCCTCCACAAACAAGACAGCAGCAGCAGGTTTCAAGTTGAAGGGCCAGAATCTCAAATTGTATAAATCAGTATAGCTTCATTAAGACCAACAGAGCTGATTTACACCATTTGAGAATATGGCTCACAATTTTCAGCCTCTTCTACTACAGCTCCTTTCATAAAGGCGAGGTTAGAATCCACCCCCACACCTCCACCCCAAAATAAGAAAAATGGATGAATGGATTTCACTGAAACATGAAATTCACTTTCAGCTACAACATGGCCAAGGTAATTCCCAGAATGTGACTACAGTACCAATCAGCTGTTATAAACATGTTGCAGGGGGGAAAAGGACAGATGCAGTGCTACCCGGCAAGGTTGTATCTATATATTTGAAAGGACAAGCACAGTTCCACCAAGGGAAAAGCCATGTTGGACCTGGTCCTGGCCACAGGCAACAACCTGGTGAGGGGACTGTGGGTGCTCGACCACCTGGGCAATAGCGATCATCGCCTACTGGAATTCACCATCCAGCGCAGGGTGTCATAGGCCTGCAGCAAGGCAGCAGCCCTGGACTTCAGGAGGGCGGATTTCAATGAGGTAAGGAGACTAGTCAAGGAGACAGTGAGGTCCCGGAGGGGATGAGCCCAAAGGGTGACAATCCCCACACGGATAAAAGGGGACAAGAGCACTCAAAAGGCCCCATAGCTCACCAAAAGCATCCAGGAATGCCTCAAAGCCAAAAAGGAGGTGTACACCCAATGGAAGGGAGAGGCCCTCACCAAGGAGGAGTATACCTCCATTGCTCAAGATTGCAGGGGGGCTGTTAGGAAAGCTAAGGCGAAGATGGAACTGGGACTAGCAACCTGGATCAAAGATAACAAGAAGTAGTTTCTTAAATACCTAGGGGGTAAAAAGAAGGTACCAAGTAATGTGGGGCCTCTGCAGGACATGCTTGGTAATCTGGTGGTAGCACCGGGCGACAAAGCTAATCTCTTTAACAGTTTCTTTTCTTCCATTTTTCTGAGCAGGGACAGGGACATCCCCTGCACTGGGAATCCAGACGGACCCAGAGGAGGCGCAGCCAGGCCCAGGGTCAGTGAAGACCTAGTCAGGGAACTTCTGGAGGGACTAGACATGTTCAAATCAGCAGGTCCTGACAATCTCCACCCCAGAGTGCTTAGGGAACTGGCAGAGGTCATTGCAGAACCCCTGGCACAGCTTTACGAGCACTTGTGGTGCTCTGGCGAGGTGGAAGAGGACTGGAAAAGGGCCAAAGTGGTCCCAATTTTCAAAAAAGGGAGGAAGGAGGACCCAGGAAACAATAGGCCCATTAGTCTTACCTCGGTCCTGGGGAAGCTTGTTGAGAAAATTATCCAGGAGCACATCTGCAAGGGACCAGCAGGGGAGATTATGCTTAGAGGCAATCAACATGGGTTCATTAGATGCAAGTCCTGTCAGACCAACCTGGTTGCCTTCTATGACCAGGTCACAAAAGCCCTGGACGCAGGCAACGCGGTAGACGTAGACTTTCTGGACTTTAGGAAGGCCTTCGACACTGTCTCTCACCCCATCCTCATTAAAAAATTAGGCAACTGTGGTGTCGACGCCTACACAGTCAGATGAGTTGCAAACTGGCTGGAGGGCGGCACCCAGAGAGTGGTGGTGGACGGGTCATTTTTGACCTGGAGGGATGTGGGCAGTGGGGTTCCTCAGGACTCCATTCTTGGGCCCCCACTGTTCAATATCTTCATCAGCGACTTGGACGAGGGGGTGGAAAGCACCTTGTTCAAGTTCACAGATGACACTAAGATGTGGGGAGAAGTGATCAAGCTAGAAGAGAGGGACAGGCTACAACTAGATCTGGACAGGTTACAGAGGTGGGCAGATGAGAATAGGATGGGTTTCAATACAGATAAGTGCAAGGTGTTGCACCTGGGGAGGAAAAACCAGCAGCATACCTACAGGCTGGGGAACTCCCTTCTTGTCAGCACAGAGGCAGAAAAGGATCTTGGCGTCATTATTGATTCCAAGATGAACATGGGCTGCCAATGTGGGACGCAGTCAGGAAGGCTAACCACACCTTGTCATGCACCCATAGATGCATCACAAGCAGGCCCAAGGAGGTGATCCTCCCCCTCTCTGCAACCTTGGTCAGGCCGCAGTTGGAGTACTGTGTCCAGTTCTGGGCGCCGCACTTCAGGAGGGAAGTGGACAGCATTGAGAGGGTCCAGAGGAGGGCCACTCACATGATCAGGGGGCAGCAGGGCAGGCCCTATGAGGAGAGACTATGGGACCTGAACCTGTTCAGCCTCCACAAGAGAAGGCTGAGAGGGGATCTGGTGGCCACCTACAAACTTGCCAAGGGGGACCAGCAGGCTATGGGAGAGTCCCTGTTCCCCCGAGCACTACCAGGAGTTACAAGGAATAATGGCCATAAGCTGACTGAGAGTAGGTTCAGGCTAGACATCAGGAGGCGCTACTTCACAGTCAGGGTAGCTAGGAGCTGGAACCAACTTCCAAGGGAAGTGGTGCTCACCCCTACCCTCGGGATCTTCAAAAAGAGGCTAGATAGACACCTAGCCGGGGTCATTTGACCCCAGCATTCTTTCCTGCCCGTGGCAGGGGGTCGGACTGATGGCCTGCTTAGGTCCCTTCCAACCCTACCAACTATGAAACTATTATTATACAAACTCGGTATCGGCCTCTGCAGTATGCACCATCTAAGCAAAGGGATGAGAGAGATTTAGAGGCATACTGACAAGAGGAGGAGAAAAGGCTGAATTGGTATTCTTTCAACCAGTAAAGCAATGCAAAAAGGATGACTTCCCAGAACAGTCTGAAATGTTGGCACATATTAATTTATCATCCTTCTAAAAGAGGCCCAAGTAGGATCCTAGAGGAGAGTTAACATTTCTTGCGAGTCCAATCCATTTCAAGTTGCCTGCTTCTTTAATTGCTTAAATCACTATAACCCTACCAGGCCTATGCTCAGTTACTTCCACTGGCTTCTACTCTCCTTGTTTCCAACCCACTGTTTTAAACTATCCCCTTTCTCTTAATTTTCAAAGCATATAAGGGATTAAGCCCCAACTGCAAAGACCACATTTTAGTCATTGAAACTCTGTGGTTAGCCACTGGGGCAATGTAGATCATAATAGCCAGAAAAAAAATATATTAGAGAGCTGGGAACAAAGCACCCCAGACAAGGGGAACCACCAGTAGAATAATCAAAGGATCAGGTGAGTCCATAGTCAGGCCATTATTAGGAATCATGATAACATGTTCTACTTCACAAAAGGTTTTTCCATTTTAAGAATAATGTTCATTCTATTAACTCCACCCCTTCTCCTAGTGAAGACATACCAACAAACAAACAGACAAACAAGAGGTTCATAAAATGTTAAACAACTTCTACCCTACAAAGCTTATACCCCTAAAATAATATATGAACTGAAGTTTCCATTAAGTCTACTAGGGAATCCACTTTGCTACTGATTTTACACAGGAGGCATTCAGATACTATGATGCTAAGAAGCAATATACAACGCTGAGGTGTGATCTAGTATAAAAAGTTTTGCTGATCTATTATTTCTATTGAGTGTAATTTGCTTTTTTGTTTGTTTTGTTTAACAAAATTGTTTGCAGCTAGTTTAAGCCCTAGTGTACTGTATCAGTTATGCTGATATTCACTTATACTAGTAATTGTGTCCACAGAAGTAGTGGGGAAATTGTACCATTTTAATTATGTAACAGTATAGGTGAAGTGCAAAACCAGTCCAGTGTAGACAATGCCAACTCTTTATCCATCTGTCCTGGAAAAAGGTTTAAGCTTACAAGACCTAGAGCCACTCAGATTGATGCTTTTTCCCCACTAGTCAAGTCTTTTGAGCCAGTACACCAAACTGCACTCAGAAGTGTCTACGGCGTAGAACAGAAATCTATAACCCACAAACCAGATTGAGCCTGTTGTGAAGAGGATGGGTCTGGTCCAGAAAGATCTGACTCGGCTTGAGGCAGCACAGGGAGTTAGTAGTGTGCAGCTACAAACTCCCTGTCCCCTCTGTGCAGCTCTCCCTGCTGCTCTCTTGTGCCAACATATCCCCTTGCTGCAGAGTGAAGGTAGGCATAGACAGCTTGAGCTCTCTACTGAGAGGGGGGAAGTAGGATTTTCTGCTCGCTGCAGGGGACCAGGTCACAAGCATAGACAACTTGAGCTCTACAAAAGTAAACATTAGCAAATACTGTCTGATCTATATAGACCGAATGTTAATTTGTGTCCTGGCTTTTGAAAACATGAAGTGCTACATATGAGTTGAATATTCCAAATATTCTAGGGTAGAATTCACAAGCAGTGTGGGGTGGAGACCCTGCCTTCTTCTACATTTCTAAAGTGCCTATATATTGTGGGCATTTGCACAACCAAGTGTACTTTGCGCACTGTGAATGGCTCACACTTTCCCTATAAGGACAGCAGGCCCTACACTCTTTCAACTGGAGAGAATGTGCAACAGGAAACCTCATCAAGTAATCCTTAATGAAGTTGTCTTGTCCTCATCATCTCCCCTACACTTTATCCCATAGCAGGAAGTGAAATTTTCTAATTTTTTTTCTGAGATCCAAGGTCACCTAACTGAGCTGATAACAAAAGCCAGCCTCCCATTTTCCTCACAAACATTTTCAATGCATTGGGAATTTCGTTTTAATAATTGCTTAGTGCCTTCACAGTCAGCTAACAAACTTGATCCAGCTGGGATCTTTAACAAACACTGGGCATTTAGCTGAAATTCTAGTCTAAGAAATTGATCATGACATTGAGGACAATCAAATCATTTTCAGTCCTAGACAGACCTGGATTCAAGACCTGAGGCTGTCCAGGCCAGAGCCTACAATGAGCAAGCTGACTGTCAAAACCCCATGCCATATAGAACTAGCCAGGGCTCTTGGTACAGGTTTTAAAGTCCCCAGCAGGGGAAGCTAGTGTTGCCCAGCATGGGGTTTTGACAATCAGCTGATTGTTGGCTCCAGTCACCAGATGACCCTGGGTCTCAAACAGGACCTAGAACTGTCCAATGGAGTCGACAATCAGCTGACTGTTGGCTTAACATGTGGGCAGCCTGGGTTACCCCTGCATTGGGAAGTTGTACTGGCACTACTGGGATCCAATTCCCGATTCCCAAATTGTGCTTCCTGCCATGCATGTGAGTCATGGAAGGAGGTGTGATTGTTTGGATCAGGGATCGGATCCCCTTGCACTATTAAATTAAATGTATACTAGGGCCTAGTAAAGCTGTGTTCCGTCCTTAAATCATCAACAGCAATGCCTACATCAGAGTAGCATTTCAGATTTAGGGAATGGATAGACTTACACATACCAAGATCAAGAAAGAACAGACTTACAGCTATTACAGAGTAGCTCCTAGGGTAGAGAACTCTTAGGCAGCAGCAGAGCAGATAATAGTCTATTTGCTACTAGCAAACAGCTACTCCGAGACAGACATAGACAGACAAAACCTAAACTAGTATAACTTACTCCAATAGCATTTTAACCCTGATTCTTACAGGGGTAAGTCGCCACTAAATGATGATGATACCCCTGTTTAGAATTTGCATGGTCTGCCTGCTAATTTTTTCTAAATCACTGTAAATGGTTTGTCTATTTGTGGCCTTAGAGCCCAGTCATGGGAGTTTAACCATGGGCTTTGATGCTAGCAAACTGAGTCCTTAATGTCTTCTGCATCTTGATGGCAATGAGTTCAATTCTTCTCTCTCAGTGATCCTCTAATCTACTTCTGCTACCCTGAATTGGGAGCTATTCCCAAATTAAATGAATGTAAAGGAAGTCAGAATCCATCCCACTACACTGTAAATAATTAATGGATTAACGGTTAAACAGTTAAAGAAAGTATTCTAATTCACAGATATATAGTATTCTTTGCTAATACTGCATTCACATGTACCATCATCAGCAATCCCTTGCAGTCAAGGATTACTGTCTTCCATGACTGTCTAATTTGTGGGTCTGAAGATGGCTGACAAGGCCTATCTGGGATTGAGAGACTTGTGTTTCAGCTCGAACATATGTTTCCTTGCAAGGCAGGTAGATCTGGGTTCTTAGTTTGGTCCATGACACATTGTTTCTACCATTTCCATTTTTCTATCTCCACCTGTTGTCATTAAGGTTTCAAAATGCTGAGATCCTTGTAGCAGAGTTTTCCTCTATTTGGGGCAGTCCTGGGAGACAGTTTTCCATGAGTTGTTATCAATGTTGCATTTTTTCAGTTTGACCTTGAGGATCTTCTTGAATCACTTTCTCTGCCCTCCTCTTAAGCATGTACCTTGACTGATCTGGGAGAATAACATTTGCTTTGGGAGTCTGGAGTCAGACATCTGGATGATGTGGCTGGCCCAGAAAAGTTGATTTTGGATGATCATTGCCTCAACGCTTGTGTTGTTCACTTGTGAGAAGATGCTGACATTAAGGTTGCTGTCTTCCCACTAGTTAAATTGTGTCAATAGTTATTAGTAATTTCCATTTTAAGACTAATAACTAAATAATACCCACTCCAGATGAAATTTCTAAAGCCTTTATAAGAAAGATTGTTAGATGTCTGTCAATTTGCTGAAAGTAATTTGATTAGAATTCATTCACATTTTCAAAAGGAAAACACTCATAATATTTACTAAGTTTGTTAGTGTCTCACAGATATCTTATTTTTGTGTATGTTTCCTAATTGAACAATACATTTCTACTGAGGGGACAGTTTAATTTGAAATACATTTATACAAAATAATCTTTTTGTGTAATGTTAAATGCCATTTAAATATGGTACTACAATTTATTCAGAATGTAGGATATAGTCAATCTCCTTGTAATTACAACTTTATGTAAGCAACAAAATCACCACTACTGCAAAACATGGAACAAAAATTAACATTTCAAGCTTGAAAGAGCACTTATGTTGCTCCACAGTAAAGGGTAAAGGGAAAAAAAAGAATAATTCTCTTGATAGCTATAATAATGGATTCATTTCATACTAAGGTTAGTGCTCATTTAAGTTCTTGCTGGAATCAGTAGAAACCTTCCATTGACTTGAATGTTAACAAAATAAAATTCTTAAAATGTTTTTTTTTTTGGCTGTACTAGATTTCTGCAGAATATTTTAACTTGTACAAAGAAAATATCAGCAGCTACCTTCCTTTCAGTTTTTCAGAAAAATACTTAAAAAAAATTATAATGTGCCAGGACTCTGACATTTGATATCAAAAAAATCCCTCCTGACAATGTGTTGGTTTTCAGTTAATATGTTCTTAGATAAGTTTTGCTTTACGTTACACTCAGGCACTCCTACTGACTTCTGCAAAAGTCTGATTAATTGTAGCCAACACTGAGTATGACTATAAAACACATGGCCCACATGAAGCAAATATGGTGATGGGAATTTTTTTTATTTAAAATGTGTATTAGAAACACACTTTTCACCCTACACTTAAAACTTCACATATTGAGCATCCCTGTTTTACCAAAACTTTATCACAAAAAAAAACAAACTACATACCCCCAAACATACAATTACATATATTAAACCCGTAAACAACATACAATCAACTTCCCACAAAAGACCCTCACAGAACACTTTTTCTCCATACAGGACCCCATGACAAACTACTACCTCAGTAACTACCTTAAACTCTCTGCCCCTCCCATCGGTTTTCTCCGTGGGCTCAGTCAAATAAGTATGCCCTGCCCTTCCCCCCCCCCTACACTTCTTCTCTGTCTCTTCTTCTCACCTACCACAAGGATAGGATGGTGCAACCTACCTGAATAAAGGCATATGCTAGTGCCCATTAAGTGCAATCTCCCTCATTGCAAACTATTTTTCAAATCACAGTGAGCCACGTCATTACTGTCTCCGTCACCACCTCTCTCAGTCTGGCACATATGGTTAGTGCAGCCCCGTACTCCACAAAGCAAAGCCAGACCAGGTTGCTCTGCACCTCATTTGCATAGAAATTTTTGGAGCATGCCAGGACTTGACAAGAACACCCAGTTCCAGTCATGAATGGGGGCTAATTAGCACATGGATCGTTTGTAGGGGGTATCATGAGTACACAAACATTTGAGCCGTGGAGTCATCATGGAGGGCGGTGACCCCACATATGCAGCAGGCAAACAGAGGGATTCTGGTGGGGCTTAGTCAAGTGAACCATGTGGTAAATCATGAGCCTTTTGGCTTTGGACTAATATCATGCATACTTTATATTAGATAGAAGTAGGTGTCAAAGTGGTGCTCAAAAGTGTGTTTAAGGAGTACCTGTGCTAAAACTAGCAGCAGTTTTAAAAAAAAGGTAACATGCATCAATTCTGAATGAACTAAGTGTATGGATACTATATGCAAATTGCTAAAGCCATATTTAAATTTTAAGATTATTGTTTTCAAATTTGCTCCTTACTTTCTTGTGCTCAAAGGGAGCAGAGTCTGACAGACAGTAAGGAGAGAGGGAAGGGGCTGCCAGGAGAAAAAGTTGAGAGGAAGCAGAGAGCAAAGGGCAACCTGACCCCCCACCCCCCCCTCCCAAATTTATTTACCCTCATGTAGCAGTGGGAGGGGGCAAAGTCAAGGCAGATCTCCAATAATTAGATGTTATACCTGGAAAATTATAATAAATTTATATATTTTCCATATATAGAGTCTAATTATTGGGGGGGAGGGGGCATCTTAAATTCAGGGTCATCTTCTATTTAAGTAATGCGGTATATGGAGCCTGTAAAACACCATTACACTAGTATGGTACACAGAATTAAAATCTATGTTAAAATTATATCCTTAAAGTTGTAAAACTCTAAAGTTGATAAATCAGCCAAGCCAAGCACTCAGAAGAAAAAAAAAAATCACATATCTGAAGCATTTTGGTTGGGGGTAAGGAGGAGGGAAGAGAAAAGCTAAAGCAGAAACCCAGGGACAGGAAATTTTAACCCAAACAGTCAAACTTTGACAAAGTTGTAAGGATCTGAAGACAGGATCCTAAAAGCCTTGAACAACCTTAGTAATTTGATTTGAGGTGGGACTATAGCATTATTATCTGGCACAGATCCTTTTTTACCTACCTAAGTAAACCACTGCAACATTTTACTATGTCAGTCATGCCAGTAAATTTTTATAGTTAAGGTTTAATAAGCGTAATGCAGCAGAACCCTGCACGGCACACAAAGCGAGGAATGTGGGTTGTGGAAGGAACCTTGGCAGCGATAAGTCAGTCTGTATGTACATGGTGTGACAGGTAGCTGCACTTCTAGCACCTCTTGTAAATAATCCTCTAAGTAAAGAGCGAGTTTAGCTGTTACAAGCACAGAGTCTTCTCATATTACCAAGCACACAGCATACAGTATTAAACAATGCTCACTAAAGGGACAGAGTGTACTAGCAAATGCATTGAAAAAGAAGTTTTAAAGTTAATTGTCAAAGCACCTCTATGTCTAACAAAACTGTTGAAGGGTTCAAAAGTATTTGTCTAGAAGAGAGTTTATGAAGGTCTCCATTGACCCCATTAGGTATTGGATAATGTAAACTGATACTATAGGTGTAATACTCCACATAACTTTTCCATAGCTACATTTCATTCTCTATATTTATAAGGTAAAGGCTAAGCTGAGAAGTTAAGGCGTTATATCATTCCATGCAGACAATAAAATTAATGCTTAACTTTATTAACCCCCATGTAGGCTCCATTGTTACCTGCATTAGACCTCTCTAACTGCACCCTATCAAATATTCTTGTGTAGGATGCATCCAGATGAGCTGCATATCACAAAGGAAATATTCTGTAACATCAAGGCTTCAGCAGCATGAAGTCTTAGAGCCAAATTCTAGTCTGGGTGCTTTAACGTGACTAAATAAAATGGAGTTTCAGTGATGCAGAACCAGTGGCAACAAGATCAGAATCAAGCCCTTAGTGCTTCCAGGAAAGCTGGAGAGCTTTTGTAGGTTTTTCTTTTCTTAAACTATCTTACTAATGCTCGGCAGCAATAACTCACACTGCTGAGAACTCTCACCTCTGTGCTGGATGACATTTCAAAATGCAACTTTGACAACACTATCCTCCTATACCTCCCTGCCTTTCCCACAAAGTAAAGCTTCATCTTCCCAATGGAAACAACAACAGTTTTGCCATTGTCAGAGAAACATTTATTTACTTGTTCCTGTTTACTCCCTTGGTTTCTTTAAGCTGTGTGGTCAGTGTTGAAAATAAGGTTGGAAGATGGTTTTGTGCATGCTCTGAATCCTAAGATACTGTCTCTTTACCTAGTACCATGCACCCCCAACTCTGTCGTGACTGATAAATATTCAAACAAACTCTGAGTTTCCCTGTACTTTCCCATGTGGCACTTGGATATTCAACCAAGTTTGAAAATGGTACATTTCACTTTACTTTCCCTTTACGTTTAATGGTCTAGAGAGACTATACTCTCTGACAGACTAGAGATGCACACATTTCCCAACATTTATTTACTTATTGTGTGTGTACAATTAACAATAACCGCCATGTCTTTTTATTCTGTGGTAGAGATGCCTTAAAGAATGCAATACAAACTGCCAGGGGGGAAAAACTGCTAATTAAAAAAAAAAAAAAATCACTTCCCAAAGAACAGGAGGTTCTTGTGTAGCAGCATTAAAAATGGATCCACCTGAAAGAATAGGAAGGGCTGCCCTGCAAAGGGACAGAGTGCAAAGAGACAGAGTTCGTCCCAGTAGGGACACCGTTCGCCCTAAAGGCGAGTGAAGTTGCGTTGGAGGTAGCCCTCTTGGAAGTGGGAAGGGTGATGTAACCCCAGCACGATTTGAATGAGAGATGTTAGCAAAAGCCCGGGAAGAGCCCTGGCTTGGGATTGGCCAAGAGGCTTAGTTAAAAAAGGGGAGCAGTTTTTCTGGGAGAGAACAATGGAGAGAGGGAGGGGTGAAAGACAGGCTGAAGACCAGGGAAAGGATCTCCCCAGAGCCCTCCCTCTGAGCACCCCTGGCAGAGTCCTGCAGAAGGGAAGAGTGCTACAGTGTGTCCTTCTCCCTCCCTTTCCCTCCCAACCCTGCGGGGCAGGACAAGAGAGGAGCTGCCTGTGAGGAGACCCCTGAGCCTGGGAAGACCCTCCTGCAAACCCCTGTGTGGCAGGGTAAGCACAGCAGGGGAAGGGGGTGCAGGGCCAGGGGAAGAGGCTGGAGACTGGCCTGGTTTTTTCTCCTGTGAGTGCAAAGGCACTGGGGAGGGGCTGCATTTGCGGGGTGCTGCGAGGCTGTGCTGGGCAGGGGAAACTGTTACAACCCGCAGCCCAGACACTGCTTCCTGCTGAGCCAGGGCAGGGGTCTGGGCAGGGATAAGCTTTCTTGCAGGAACTGCAGGGGACAAGCCACTGCCTGCTGCACCGAGACCCCTGGAGCTCATGCAAGGGACGCCAGCACCAGGGACCACCCCCAGATCCTGTGCCGGGGCACAGACAGTCCTGCTCCCTGAGACACCCCGCCAGGGGCAGTGCACACAGGGGACTCAGTACACACTGTACAAGTTACAGACTGTGTAAATAAGTTATTGATGGTTTATTAGTTGGAGTATCAATGTATTTATGTATTGGTTCCTTATTTATCATGGGTAATTTGCATACCTTCCCCCCAGTGTAAAGTGTATCCAAGACACATTAACCCTTAAGCCACCATCACCAGGTCATGTGGTGTAACATTTGTTCTATTGTATTGATTGTTACCTTGTAAATAATTAAATCCTCTAAATAGTTTTATAATGGTCTGCAAGGTTGTTTGATTGTAAGGGGAGGCTCTCCACCCGGGGACCCTGCAGCAGCTACCCAGGGAGCTGGACGGGGCCACTGGCTGCCGGGTACCCCAGGATCCCACTACTCAGGTGAGGGCATGGGTAGTGTTGCACCCAGGGTTACACTTGCTTTTACAGACTACTAGTAATTCTGCTATGAAGGATGGGTGGTTAAGTTACCCAGTTGGATATAAAGCTGATGTATTAAAATACTCTGAAAATACATAGCTATTCCAGAAATCCTACTTAAACATGAAAAGAAAAACAGTCATTTAAATCTTGTGTGACCCTCTTATGTTTTAGAACCATTTCTCCTGCCTGACAACTATTCTCTAAGCTCTTCCAGAAATACGCCTCGATGTCTGATGTTTGTTGCCCATGGTTCCACGGCCGTAACGAGTGCTTGGTGTAGTTAGGTTTGTACACTCTCAATAGTTCCACTGAAGTTTCACCATGTAGAAAGGTCTAAGATCAGATCATTTCATGCTATCTTGAGGTGCATTTCCTAGGTACTTCTGCACATAAGGCCATACTGCACCATGTAAGGTTTGAGCAGACATCCTTCCACACATTTATAAATACTTCAATTTACAATCATAGCACATACCAGGAAAAAGAATTGGAGCATGGGGTGAGAATGGGCTTTGGTATGTCAGAGCAATCATTTTACTTTCCATCTTTAGACAGGAAATTCTGAGTGCTGCAGCAGTCAGTTAAGGTAGCAGGCTAATACTGCACAGCTGCAGTTGAAACAATTATACTGTAGAAGCGTAATTCATTGATATACAAGAGACAGGTTATTAATTGAACTAGAAAATCTATTTCTAGAAGTTTACAGACCAGAATTAAGAGGCATACTAATGGTTTACACCAGGGATGTCCAACTGGGTTGAAGGGTGGGAAGAGTTAAGTTGCAGCCCCTGGACTCCTGCCCAGCCAGACTCCCCATCAGTCCAGCTGCAATAGCAGCCAGAGCCTCCAGGTTCTCCTTCCCCCCTCCAGGGGACAGGGCATGAGAGGCAGAAGGTGAGGCCAGGGCCATGTGCAGGGTGTGAGAGGAGGGGCAGGGATAGAGAGTGCAGCAGCAGGGGTCACTGGCTCACCTGGATGCAGCCAGTACAGTGTGCAGAGGATGCAGCCCTGAGCCACTTGGACAGCCCTGGTTTATACAAGGTATGAAAATGAAATGATGGTGTTTTAAAAGAGAGACACAAGAGATGGGATAGGCTTTCATTCCATGCATGGAACAAACAGTATGAATAATATTTAAGCAAAAAATAAATTAAAAAAAAAAAAAAAAAAAATCGATGGATACACAGAGTTTAACTGAAATATAATCAGATTTTCAAAAGGGCTCAGCACCAGAAAGAAAAAAGCTGTCATTGGGTTCCATGCGAGCAGTTGAACACTAAACACGCGTGGAAAGTCAGAACATGTATTTTAAGCTCAACCAGGTTATTAATAAAAGTGTTGTGCTTAAGACATGACAGTGAATATTGCTTTTGGAAGAAGACTGACAGAAGTATTTGCTGAATATGCTCCCCCCAAATTCCAAATTGGAAGTGGAATTTTTGCTCCTCTCTGCTCCTAAGCTAATAAACAATGCTTACTTGTTTTTTCCCAATAAAGGTCGACTTCAGGCACAAAACAATTCTGTCTTATTTCCCTAATGCAATTATTCATTTTCATATTTCTCCATGGAGCCATTTGCCACCTTTAACACCAAGTGTTAAACTGACATAACAGTTCCAATATTTTCTAGACAGACTGACGTGAAAAATAATCTGCATGCACCAGGTACAATTTAATCAATTTCAGAACACTATTCCAGTGCACGGCATCTTATCCTTCAGCGGGAATAGAGACCCCACGGGGAAAATGCTGAGCTCTAATACCAGAGTGTTCTGAAGCTCTCTGTAAAGGCATGTAAACTTTTATACCGATCATTTCGGTTGCTGCTGAGAAGTATTGAGGCAAGCCATTACTGTGAGTATATACAATTTTAATTGTGCAAATCTCCGTTATTAATGTTAATTCCATTTTGCTTGGGTAGGTATTCATGTTTTAGAATCAGCAACAACTACAGATTCTTATGCTGACCTCTAATGTGCATTTCTCTCAACTAGAAGGAAGAGAAGTAAAAAAACCCCATAGAAAATATTAAAACATGACATTGGTAAAGAAGGATGGGGGTTAAAGGAAATAAGCCCCCCTTTGTAAGTAACTTAATAGTTGAAATTTGTCAATTTATCCAACTTCCGCAAAATGGTTATTATTTACGTGGTATTATTTAAGTAACATATAAGTAGTACAAAAATTACTACAAAGAAAAAAATGTGAACTGGAATGTTCTTTTGTAAATAATAGTTATCTTTATTTTCCATTCTAAAGCTTACCTCATGCTGCTAAGGTCAGTGACATGGCGCAGAGGGATTAACAAAAAAAACCCACGTTTGCAGCTGGACAAAAATTCCTTTTCTATAGCATCTCTCAGAGCCATTCTGAGCTATACTGTCTAAAAACCATCATTCTTATCTCAGCAAAATAATTGTGTTTCCCCTAAATTAGGTGTTTGCTGAAGAGGAGATATCTATACAAACTGCTGGCTCTTGAGGACACCTACCCTGTACTCTATGGGCATGTGTAGATGAAACAGGGGCCCTAAATTAAAGCGGTGGGTTTTTAAAAACACCGCTTCAATTTAAGGCCCTTTAAACCCCTGTGCCATGCACACACCCGAATTTACCTGCTTCTCCAGCAGCAGGCAGGAGAGGGGAAACTGCTGGTGGGCAGAGTAGTCCCTGGGCTGCAGGGAGAGCTGATGCTTCCCTCCACAGCAGCAGCACCTCCCCCCAGGCAGCACCTGCCCACAGGCACCCAGCTCAAGCGGTCCCAGGGGGCACTGCAGCTGCAGAGAGAAGCACCGGGTCCCTGCGCAGCTCAGGTAGGCAAGCAGGCTCCGGGGGGGGAAAAAAAAGATCTTGGGCGGAGCCCGCCTTCCTGGGCTGCTGCCAGGCTACCTGAATGGGCTTCCTGCAGAGGCCCTGAGCTGCACGGAGCCCAGTGCTTCGCTCCGCGGCTGTAGGGGAAGCAAACTAAAACTCCTCGAAATTTTAGTTTGCTGCACCCCAAGTCAGTGACTTGGATGTGGGTGTGATGTGTACTCTGTCCAAGTTTGCGGATGATACTAAATTGTGGGGTGAAGTGCACACTCCAGAGGGTAGGGAACAATTGCAGGCAGACCTGGACAGGTTAGAAAAGTAGGCAGTACATAACAGGATGCAGTACAACAAGGACAAGTGCAGAGTGCTGCACCTAGGGTGCAAAAATATCCAGCACACCTACTGGCTGGGAAGTGACCCTCTCAGCAGCACAGAAGCAGAAAGGGATCTTGGAGTCATAGTGGACTCCAAGATGAACATGAGTTGTCAGTGTGATAAAATCATCAGCAAAGCTAACCACACTTTATCATGAATCAGCAGATACATGACAAATACCACCAAGGAGGTGATACTTCCCCTCTATGCGGCATTGTCAGACCGCAGTTGGAGTACTGCGTCCAGTTTTGGGTGCCGTACTTCAAGAAAGATGATAAACTCGAGAGGGTCCAGAAGAGGGCCACTCGTATGGCTAGGGGCTTACAGGACCAGCCCTATGAGGAGAGACTGAGGAACCTGGACCTTTTCAGCCTCTGCAAGAGAAGGCTGGGAGGTGATCTTGTGGCCGCCTGCAAATTCATTAGGGGGACACAGCAAGGGATCGGAGATGCTCTGTTCACCAGGGTGCCTCTTGGGGTAACAAGGAACAACGGTCACAAACTGACGGAGAGCAGATTTAGGCTGGACCTCAGGAAAAACTTCTTCACAGTGAGGGTGGCCAAAATTTGGAATGGGCTTCCAAGGGAGGTGGTGCTCTCCCCTACCTTGGGGGTCTTTAAGAGAAGGCTGGATAGGCATCTGGCTGGGGTCTTCTGACCCTAGCACTCTTTCTTGCCTAGGCAGGGGGTCGGACTCAATGATCTGTTGAGGTCCCTTCTGACCCTAGCATCTATGAATCTATAAGTCATTTAAGGCGCATTATGCCACCAAATTTTCTAGAGGCTGGAATTCCTGCACAATACACCGCTGACGCGTGCAAGCACCAACACCATTATAGCGGTGCAAAGGCACCTAACTTGCTTGAAATGTTGTGCACACATGCCCCTCATTTCACCTACACACGGCCTATGTTGCAGCCTAAACAAGTCCAAACTTCCCCTTAATGTGGATCTTAATGTGTCCATCATGCCCTATTTCTTCCTGGAACTTTATGCAACTATTTGTTTTGGGTGCTGTAACTGTCCCTGTAGAAGTAGACAACAATTTGAATCAAAACCTCTAGACCTAAACACCCAGAATCCAAGGAAAAGTTTGGAACCAAAAATGGTGCCAAAATGCAGCATTTAGGCTTTTCCCTATTTCAGACCTGTTAGTCTTCTCCTGGCTACCACAAAACAAATAGCTCTTGCTAAACTCTCCAGATTAGTTTAAATAAACACTAAATTATCTTTTGGCTTCAAAAGAATAAAGATTCATGTATGCATGAGATAGAAAATATGGATAAAATTGTCTTGCATGGATCAGTATATCTTCCTGTATATCTTCCACCCCTGCACTTTTGGGAGTAATTCATACCTAGTCCTTAGAATAACTAAGTTGTTTAGTTTCATTATGAGAGCACAGGGGGTGGGATGTACATCTACTGCACAGAACTAGTGGCTTAAAATGGCATGGAAAAGACAAGATAGATATGCACCTTTAGGCTAGATACAGATATTCAAAAAGCCCAAGGCAGAATCTATTCAAGCTCTGCAGTCACTGTTTAAACCAGTAGCAAACAGAACATACATTCGCCCTTGCCTCTCCACCCCGGCTCCAGCCCCAGCTGTGTCCCAGCCCCAGACCCGGCCCCAGGCTCCGGGGAGGCAGCACATACTCACAATGCTCCTCACGGTGCTGGCTTCACCGCTTATGCAGAGCAACATTGGAATCCAGCATGGCAGAAAGCTGCCTGCTCTGAGCTCACAGCTGCCTTGCCACACTTCCCCTGTGTGCATGGGAGCAGCATGGGCAGCAGCACAGTGTTGTGCCCCTCACTGCTGCCCGTGCCTGCAGGGGAAGTGTGGCAGGGCAGTGGGGAGCACAGTCTGAGAAGTGCAAACCTCGAGGAAGACAGCAGGGCAGCACAGCCCGCCCCGAAGTGTGCGTGCAGTCGCCGCCAGCATGGAGCTGATGCAGGACCTGTGGAGCCCAGCGCAGTTGTTTGCAGCCTGCCCGCTGCTTGCTGCAGCTGCCCAGAGCCCAGGCTGGCTACAAACAGCTGTGCCAGGCTCCGGAGCCCAGACACCAGCTCTGTGCCAGGAGAGGGGGAGAGAACAGGATTGCGCTGCCTCAGGCCCCCCCGCCCGCGCCGGTACAGAGCTGATGCCTGGCCTCTGGAGTCCAGCGCAGCTGGTTGTAGCCTCCCAGCTGCAGCCAGCCCCAGCTCTCTGTAGCTGCTGCCAATCACGGAGCCTGGGCTGCTTGCAGCAGGGCTTGCAGCCTCCCAGCCACCTGCTAGGAGCAGCCCAGGCTCCGTCGCTGGCAGCAGCTACCCAGAGCCAGGGCTGGCCGTGGCGTGCCGAGCAAAATGGCCTCGCGTGCCATGCTCGGCACACATGCTGGGGTTGCTGACCCCTATCTTAGAACGAGTTCCATCACTTTTAAACCAGTCTTCAGGCACATCTACTGGAGACACTGTTGCTGCAGCAATAAGCTACAGCAATGTAGCATCAGCAGGCACAAACCATGATACTACTGCATAGTAGGTTGTTGTTACTACACCGTAGGGCTGGAAATGACCAATGTGGTGCTGGGACTGCACAGTACTGGTGGTTACTGTGCAGTCAGGCCCATGTGTAGATGCACCTTCTGTGTGCCAAAATTCCTGTTCTATTACAGGTATATACCGGTTTTGTGTGTTGAGCTTCTGTACTGTTACAGGTATAGACCAATTTCTGATAATTTATACCAGTAAAAATATAAAAGGTCTGATCTGAACCAGCTAGATAGGCACATACTTCCTAGCAATCCCTGGAGTTCCTGTAGGTAAATAATCACATCACTTCTTAGGAAATCTTGTTTTAGTGACATTTCCAGGATTCTATGATACTGTTCACAGGAGTTTCTGACCACTGTGTTCTAAAGAGTACACCCCTCTGCAACTCCTAAAGTTATCTCATGTGTTTCATTACATATGTACAGATTTATATAAATGTTGCTCTATCCAAATATTCAGGGAAGGAAGCAACATATGAAAAGTAAATTACAAAGTAGAAGAATAGTATAACAGAAAGTTGCAGACCCATTGTCATAATACAAATTTACTTTCCTTCTCCATCCTTAACCCTGTCCCAATTTTACTTTCTGAAGTAATGAAGCAGTACCGTTGACACAAGACTGGGATGGAAGGCAGCCAAGAAAGGGCCTCCTTATTAAGAGCAATTTATAGTATTAGAAATCAGGAAGCCTTTATACAACTGAATAAACAAACTTTGTACATGCGTCCTGAATAAGGACCCAACATCCAACAATGCTTCTAATGTCAGTTATGGGCCAGACCCCAAAATCATCCGAAATCAACCGAACAATTCCATTTCAATGAACTTTGAACAGGCCATATTTGCTATAAATTGAGTAATCCTTTAGGACTGGGGACAGACATTACACATAAACCAGTTTAAATGATCAGAAACTGGTTTAACCCTGTAACGGAACAGATGTTCAGTGCATATACACCAGTTTGAAAATGGCTGAAACCACTTTGAGATAAACCTGGTTGAATGTAGTATCAGACTTAACTGATTTGGGTCAAGCCAGTTGTCCCTCTGTTGTTTTCTCAATGCGGTGATAAACACTGTTATCAATACCCTGCTGGGCTGGTGGGGGGGGACCCTCCCGTAGTCCGAGTGTCCTGCCAGGGCCTGGTCATGCCCCCCTCAGCTCATCACTGTAGAAGGGAAGGGAGGGCTACTCTAGCACCCCTTGGCTTCTAGCCTAAGCCACTGCAGGCACATGCATACCTGGGATGGCTGTACAGTTACAAACTGATTTAGCCTAGCCAGGTTAGACTAACCTGGAAAGACTGAATCAATTCAGGCTCAGGCTTTTTGACTGTCTGTCCCTAGCCTAGAGGTGAACGAGACAAACAGAGGTAATTAGTTATATGTCATTAGAAGGGCATTGGACTAGATGACTTCTGGGCTAGGGACAGACATTACACATAAACCGGTTTAAGTGATCAGAAACTGATTTAAACCTGTAACAGAACAGATGTTCAGTGCATATAAACCAGTTTCAAAATGGCTGAAACTGGTTTCAGTTAAACCTGGTTGAATGTAATATCAGACTTAACTGATCTGGATCAAACCAGTTTATGCAGTGTCTGTCCCATACCCCTTCCTGCTTTAAGTCAAATCAGATTACCCCAGCATCCCAACATGCTCTCTGGGCTGGGTGGGCCCCTCCCCTCTGCCCCCTGGCTGGAGCTCCAACACATACTTGCAGGCACAGCTAGGTCTGCCTGGCTTCCCTGTGTTCCCCTCCCCCTCCCCCCACTACCACTCGCTGCTTAAGAAGAGATCCCTTCTTCTTCTCTCCCACAGCACAGACCAGACCATAACTAGCATGTGGTATGCTAGATAATGTTGAGGTGCCTGTGTAAGGCAGACAGGACAGTGTCCACTTAGGGCTTTTTGGAGCTAATGAACAGGTCAGCTGGTAATGTCCCTGCATTCCTTCCTTTAGAAAAAGCCTTTTAAGAAGAGCTTGAACTAATGAGCAAAGCATTTTTTTCTGATGGAGTACTAAATGCTGATAACAGAACTGATAAATGCTCTGTTATCAAGGAGGGAAGGACCCCTCCCTAATCAAAGCATCCTTCCAGGGACTGGCCAGGCCTCCCCTCAGCTCAGCACTGTAGAAATGAAGGGAGGGTTGCTCTAGTGCCCCCTGGCTTCTAACCTGAGCCACTACAGGCAGGTGCCTGCATTTTTTCAGTCCAGAGGGAATGTCTGTACAGTTACAAACTGATTCAGTCTAGGCAGGTTAGACTGCAAAGATTGAATCAATTCAGGGTCAGGGTTTTTGAATGTCTGTCCCTAGCCCTGGAGGTCTCTTGCAGCCCTATTTCTCTATACTGGGAACAATATTTTATTTTCCACAGCAGCCTTCACAAAATTCAGTTCACCTGAAGGGAAGTGAGAAAGAGGAAGGAAATTATATAGTGAATGGGGCTATTTTCTTCTCCAATGGTGGTTACATAAAATGAAACAAAAAAAATTCAGAAAGACTTTCCAAAATTAAGATGTCACAGACAAAGACTGAATATAGCATGGCACTGTCACCTATTTATGTTGAATCTGGTCCACATAAAAATAGCACTGACGATGAGAGAATGCCAGCAGCCCTTGAGTTCTGAGCGACAATCCCAGTATCTTAATTTTGTAACTTGCTGAAGTTAACATGCTGTTGCTATTATACATTGAAACAATCATTTAGCAATGGAATATTAATTACTTTTTTAATGGAAGGAAAGAATGAATGCCCACACAAAAAACTAGTTTGCTTATGATTGTACCCAAAAATATTTATTATAAACAGGCCTCTACACATTGGAGACATGGAGGGGGTGCACAGGGGTGCATGTCTGCCCCTGAGTGTGCTGGTGCATCCCTTGACAGGCCGTGCTCCCCACTTAGGCGACATGAAGGGGGAGCAGGCGGGAGCGGCAGTGCCCCCCCTTGCGAGCACCGGCCAGGGTGTGCGAGTGCCTAGATGAAGCACCATAGCCACTTTCCGGTCAGCACGATTGGCCACAGGGGTCCCCCACTCTGGTTGCTGACTGGGTGCTGGGGGCGCACATGCCTCCCTGACTAAGGTAGCACCAGTCACCCATGTCTCTACAGCACAGATTTTAAAGCCTCATGTGGTAACAAGTCAAGTCTTTCAATCTTTTTTTAATCATGCCTTCTTCCACATATGCTCCTTTAAGAATAAGTACAACCTTGCCAGAAAAAAAATCTTTTAGTATTTATAGATATCCTGCAGTCTCAAACGCAACTACAGAAAAAGAAGAGCTGCATTTTGAAAGTTTAACAAAAAGCCTTTCTTGCAGAACATATAAAATATATTAATTTGGGTTTATTTAAAAACTACATAAACATTGCCATTCACAATGCCTTGACAGAATAACATAAAAATGATATAAAAATGGCCCATGATCCCTGGAAGTTTTTAAGAACAGGTTAGACAATCACCTACTGGAAAGGTTTAGATAAGGATGATTCTCCCTTACCTGGGGGGCTGAACTAGATGACTCCTGAAGTGCCCTATTTTTCTATGATTTTTTACTATCATCTTAGTAGTAGTTCTCAAATCACATGCATTGTTCAAACCAAGGTATTATGTAGAGCATGGGAGGGCAATTATTTCGGGTGGAGGGCCGCTTATCCAGTTTTGGCAAGCTGTTGAGGGCTGCATGAGTAGCCCCACCCCTTGACAGGTGCCCCACCCCCTGGTCACCATCTTGATTCCACTGCCTTGGAACCAATGACCCAGAGCCAGTGTTGGCAGGGCCCAGAGTGGGGCGCAGGTTGGCAGGGGTCTGTGGAGCCAGGCTGGGCTGCCCCAGCAGGGACGGGGGGAGCTGGCCCAGCTCCGTAGAACCCCTGCTGGCCGGGACCCTGTACTTCTGCCTTCCTGCTCTGGGCCCTGCTGGCGCTGGCCCTGGGACACCAGTGTGGGCTCCATGCTCCTGCTGGCTCCCACACAAACTCACTCCCAGTGCCCCCCTCAGCCCCGCGGTACAGGCAGGGGCGGTGCGCAGCCCCGACCCCACGCTTGCCGGCATGGAATGAGATGGTACTGAGCACAGGGAAAAAGCAACCCCTCCCCCGCCCAGTGGCCAGCGCTCCCTGCTGCAGCCACTCGCAGCCCGCAGGGGGCTGTCCTGAGCCGGCACAGGCAGCCCCATGCGGGCTGTGAGCAGCTGCAGCACAGGGCACCGATGGGACCACTTTTCCCTGCACTCAGCACCAGCTTGTAATCCATCCCCGCTGCCAGCCTGGGCCCCACATCAGCTCTGGGCTTGCCTGTCAGAGCCGCGCCACGGCAGGAGCAGCTGCGGCCCCCCCGCTTGCCACATCAGGCAGTGTTTGCTGCTGCTGCCCACCCAGAGCTCATGCTGCAGTAGGCTGCAGTGTGGGTGCCACCGCTGCCTCTGTGCTGCCCACTGTAGGAGCTCCGGGCAGGCAGCAACAGCAAACACTGCCCAGTGTGGCAAGCGGGGGGCCGCAGCTGCTCCCGCCATGGCGCGGGGGCAGGTTACAAGCTGTTCTCCCCTGCCCTTCCCCCACCCCCAACCTCTTACCTGAGTTTCCCATGCCAGTGCAGCCACATAGAGCCACATGGTCCCAGGCCAGAAGCCCCAGCAGGGGGCAGGGCCAGGTGGGCCCTGCTGTTGCAGGAGCCCGCCGGGGCTTCCCCTGGGTCCTACTGCCCCTGGGTCATCTTTGACAGGAACCAAGGACAGATAAATACGTATTAATTTTCTAAATTTTTTAGGGGCCCTGCAGGCTTTATAGAATGGCCTAGTGGGCCAGATGCAGCTCGTGGGCCATATTTTGCCCACTCTAGATTCATAGATGCTAGGGTCGGAAGGGACCTCAATAGATCATCAAGTCCGACCCCCCGCATAGGCAGGAAAGAGTGCTGGGTTCAGATGACCCCAGCTAGATGCTTATCTAACCTCCTCTTGAAGACCCCCAGGGTAGGGGGGAGTACCACCTCCCTTGGGAGCCCATTCCAGACCTTGGCCACTAACTGTGAAGAAGTTCTTCCTAATGTCTAGTCTAAATCTGCTCTCTGCTAGCTTGTGGCCATTATTTCTTGTAACCCCTGGGGGCACCTTGGTGAATAAAACCTCACCAATTCCCTTCTGTGCCCCCGTGATGAACTTATAGGCAAGCCACAAGGTCTCCTCTCAACTTTCTCTTGCAGAGGCTGAAAAGGTCCAGGTGCCCCAGTCTCTCCTCATAGGGCTTGGCCTGCAAGCCCTTAACCATATGAGTGGCCCTTCTCTGGACCCTCTCCAGGTTATCCACATCCCTCTTGAAGTGCGGCGCCCAAAACTGCACGCAGTATTCTAACTGCGGTCTGACCAGCGCCCGATAGAGGGGGAGTATCACCTCCTTGGATCTGTTCATCATGCATCTGCTGATGCACGATAAAGTGCCGTTAGCTTTTCTGATGGCTTCATCACACTGACGACCCAAGTTCATCTTGGAGTCCACTAGGACTCCAAGATCCCTTTCCATTTCCATTCCACCAAGCAGGTCATTCCCTAGGCAGTAGGTATGCTGGACATTTTTCCTCCCTAGGTGCAGCACTTTGCATTTCTCCTTGTTGAATTGCATTCTGTTGTTTTCCGTCCATATGTACAACCTGTCCAGGTTTGCTTGTAGTTGTCCCCTGGCCCCCGGCGTGTCCACTTCTCCCCACAGTTTTGTGTCATCTGCAAACTTGGACAGAATACACTTCACTCCCTCGTCCAAGTCACTGATGAAGATATTGAAGAATATCGGTCCAAGGACCGAGCCCTGTGGGACCCCACTGCTCACACCCTTCCAGGTCAAAGCTGACCCATCCACTACGACTCTCTGGGTGCAACCCTCTAGCCAATTCGCCACCCACCGGACTGTGTAGTCATCCAAGTCACAGCCTCTTAACTTGTTCACCAGTATGGTGTGGGATACCGTATCAAAGGCCTTCCTGAAGTCTAAGTATACAACATCAACCCCTACTCCTGCGTCCAGGCGTTTTGTAACCTGGTCATAAAAAGAGACTAGATTAGTCAGGCATGATCTACCTGCTACGAACCCGTGCTGGTTTCCCCTCAGCATAATTTGTCCTGCCGGGCTTTCGCAAATGTGAGCCTTGATAATTTTTTCGAAGACTTTGCCTAGGATGGAGGTGAGACTGATGATGTACAGCATATCATTGTAGGGTTGGCAATACTAAAATGTGTGATCTATCATTTCCTGCATTTATAAATATTAGCATTATATTTTATCTTGAAATTTACATGGGTTGTTCCTTTCAGAAAGAAATGAATACAGCTACTACTTAAGATCACCTTTATTTACTGAGAATAAAGTTAATATTATAAGTTAAATTCATTTTGATGGCATTTTCTTCTTTGATCTGATTAGTCTTTATGCTTTAAAAAGTAGCCTCTGAAAAAAGCAAATATTTCTATTATGCACCTGAATTTTCCTGAATCTCTGTTACATCCCTTTAAATAAACAAACCCTTGACGAATATTAAAACTGATCATAAATTACATATACCTTTTGCAACCTAATAATCATTAATTCTAGTCATGCTATGTATACAGGAATTCAAGTTTTAAAAATTTCGTGAGATGGAGCGGGTGTGTGTGTGTGCATGTAAATGAGAGATGGTGTACACTTAAATGGGAGCATATAATTCCCAGATAAGTTAAAAAGAGATGTGCACCAGCCATTAGAATTTAATTCTGTACATCATAGATTGGATGTGTAGTGTTTATTTTATAAATCCAAGCAACTAGATTCAGTGATAATCCCAGAACAATTAAATTATTCTATAGTAGGAATATTTTAAGTTGCAATGATTCATTCCATAGAGTATCACCTAATGAACAGAACCCCAAGAAATATTACAAGGTGAACTTCAGGAATATGCTCAATAGAGCTTTCTGATGTATAGGATAAGGAAGGATGGTTGAGAAAAGAATTCAGAAAGAGACTTGAGGGCCATTAAATAAACATAAAATGTGATTAGCAAAGCTAGTAAATCCAGAATGCTTCTAAATTCTACTTCCAGTGGTTGCTCCTAAATACTTCTCAGCCTTTCATTTTCTGTCCCACTGCAGATCCCAACATTAATCTCTCCAACTTCATCTGAAAACTCCACTTCTCCACTCCTACGGAGGCAAACTATAGGTATTTATACATGTACCTTTTTGTTTGGAGGCATGACAGAGAGCCACCACTTCTGAGCAGACTCAGTTAATCAAGTATCCCCTGCAGGCAAGCTGATGCACACTGCGCTGCGCAGCATGCAGTTGTATAAGCAGCAAAATGCACATCAGTGCAGAGAAAATGGCAGTGGTGAGCTTTCAAACTAAAACACTTATGAGGTGTTTTAGTTCAAAAGTACACTGCCGCCATTTTCTTCACACTAACTCACATTTCACCCCTTATACAACTGCAAGCATCACAGCAGTGGCGCCTCCACATGTAAAAATACTCTATAGTTCCATATGCTAGGGACAGAAATTACATATAAACCAGTATAAGGGATCAGAAACTGGTTCAAATCTGTAACACAACAGAAGTTCAGCGCACATAAACTGCTTTCAAAATGGCTGGAACCAGTTTAAGATAAACCTGAATGGATGCAGTATCACACTTAACTGACTTAGGTTAAAGTGGTTTACTGAACTTCTCTCCTGGATCCTCTCCAGATTCAAGTTAACTCAGTCCCCCAGTATCCAAGGATGCTTTACACCTCCTCCACAACCCTCTCCCCCGCCCCCACGGGGTGGGCAGGCTAGCCTTGGCTCAAGCTGTCTGCTCCAGGCAAGCAGAGAGGCATGCTCTAGCACCCCCTGGTATCTGGCCTGGGCCAGCACTACAGGCATATGTCTGCATTTCTGGAATCAAAAGTAAATGTCTGTTCACTTGCTTATCGGTTCAATCTACACAACTTAGACTAACCTGAGAAAACTGAATCAATTCAACCCCAGGCTTTTTGACTACCTGGACTTAGTCAGAGAGTCTACTGCAGAAGGGAATGTAAAATCAGCTTAGGAGAGTGTTACTTCTTAAGCCAGGCCTTTCAGTACTATCTCCTACTCCACCGATGCAGTTGCACATTACAGCAGAGGCACTTCCTGGGGAATCCTAAGACTGGAAAGCATATTGCAAATGCTCCCAAATTCCATTTGCTGCTTCCCAGACCATCAAAGCATATTGCTATTTTTTGCTCCCTCTTTTTTACCTTTTAATATAAAACTGAATGACAGTCACTTCTAAAGATACCTCATGGTACACTCCAAAATATGACATGGCACAGTAACTGTAACCAATGGAGTAACTGTCTCCATTGCTTGCTTCCATGGTTTTTCAGTTGCAACATCACCACCATTCAGCCCCCCACCTAAAGTATCATAGACTGGACTAGACCAATTATCTTCTCCACAATATGAAAAATACATAGAACCATTTCCTTTAATAATGACCCATCAAATGAGGATTTGTAAAAGTTCATCATGCCTTCACCTCAGGACCATACTTAAACAGAAGTCACTGGGCCCAGTCAGCCATACAAAAAAAAGACAACCACCATACCTAGCAGCATTCAGGGTTTCTAATCTCCTCTCCCCTCCTGAGTTTCCTCTTCCTGCTTAAATGGTTCTGCCCTAGGGCCAGTGGTAGCCTTAGGGTTGTTGGGGCCCCGGGCAAAAGAGTCATTTGGGGCCCCTTAGAGTTATGTACTCAGGTAAATATTAACCCACCACAGCTGTATCATGAATCTTTATTAATATTCTTTGAGGAAATTAGATAAATATCTGAGTGTTAAAATGCAAATAGAGCCACTTCCTTGCAAAAACTTCACCTCCCCAAAAATCTGGGCCCCCTGAAGTGTGGGGTCCCAGGCGGTTGCCCAGTTTGTCCTCCCCTAAGGCCTCTACTGCTAAGGCTGACCAAGGAGCCTCCTTAATTATGCCCCAAGCTGTTTTGGTTGCATGCTCCAACCTGTCCCATTCCAACCCTCCCCGCCCCCAACACACACACTTAAAGAATTAGTATATTGTTATTCATTAGAATTCGCCATGCAGAGGAGAAAAGTCCCTACAAGATGGGAAGAATCTGAAAGAGCCAAACAGTGTATTTTTTTAATTGTACTTATAGTATGTTTTGATGTGCAGGAAGTTGTCAAAATCACAGCAATTATAAATAACAGTAACCTCAGATAACATAATGCAATGATTCTCAACCAGGGTGCCTCAAGAACCTTTGAAGGGTATCCCAAGAACTGTGAGGAGATAAGCAAGATGTGAGGAAATAATTAAAGGCAGGCTCAGGTTTCAGCTAGAAAGAGATAAACAGGCTCAGGCTTCCGTGCCTACCTGCCCCCCCAGCCCCACTGCTGCCTCCCCTGGAAAGAAGCAAAAAATAAAATAGTTCTTGAAATGGGGTGCTGCTCAATTTACAAGAGTTATGGAAGGGCGCTTCAAATCTGATAAGGGGTGCCTTGCATCCAAAAAGTTTAAGAACCACTGGTTTACTGTAACTAGCATATCTCCTAGGAAGATTTGTTTTTGGTGTTTTGTCAATCCTAGTTTTAATATCTCAAGGAAATGGGGATTCCACCATATTTTTAGAAGGCTTTCACAGACTCAGCATCAAAATGGGTTTACTGACACACATTCTAAGTTTCCTGTTCTTAATCTTATTTCATTACTCTTATTTATTCCCCTTGGAATAACCTCAAAGAATGCTTCTACATCTTTACTGTTACTGTCATTGTATATTTATGGTCAATTATTAGGGCTGTGTGAAATGGCTCTTTCAATTCAGTTTTGGATTTGGCCATTTTGCGGGGACAGTGATTCATTTTGGTGTTTCGGATCACGTTTCCATTTTGATTCGGCCGAATCAGTTTTGGAGTTTCAATGCCGTTTTGATGTTTTGGCCATAGGCTAGTATGGGGAATCACTAAAATGCCTATACCTTGGTCATTTCTTGCCTGATTTGGATGAAAATTGCAAGGCTGGTAGCCCCCTCTGAGGGCATGAAAGCCTGCCAAGTTTCAAGGAGACAGGTGCTGGGTTTTCTGTGAAACTGCACCTCAAACTGTTCAAAGCAAGACTCGTATCACCCGCCGGCAGCAGCAGTATGCTGTTATCCTGCACACAGATCCAGGAGCCCATGCCCCGCGGGAGGGTTGCAGTGCTGTGCCAGACTTCTCCTGGGGAGTGCAGGCCCACGGATCTGCATGTGGGATGACAGTAGGCTGCTGTCCCTCCCCCACAGCACTGGAAGGGACCTCAGGGACAGATCGCAGACACTGGCCTGCTACAGATGTCCATATCAGAGCAGTCCTTGCCTCGCTCTTCCCAGGTTCCGTTTCCCTGCAAGCCCAGCTCTGAAACTCCAAAATGTTTTGGATGGTTTCGTTTCAGATTCGGTGTTTCGGGCACCAAAGCAGGCCAAAACACCTCCGAAACAAAATGGCTGCCAAAGCTTCACACAGGCCTATCAATTATGTCTTTCCTTAATGCTTTCTTCATAGTATCACAAGATGCCATAGCATCACATGATATCCAAGTTATTTACTTCATGAGACATACTATGTGACATAGCAAAATATTTTCTGGTACATCACAAGAGAATGTGCCATGGCTGTAAGCAATGTGTCACTTTGTCAAGATACACAAGAACCTGAGTTTATCCTATGGTACTTAGTTGAGTGCAAAAGTCAAGAGGCCATACATTTCAAATGTCAAAATGGCTGAACATCAGGAAGAGCTGACACCCTCAGGCCAGAGAGGAAGTAGATTAGTCACAATTTAAGACAAAAATAAACCAATGGGACCTTATTCCTTCCAATCCAGGTTGTTATACCCATTGGTAACTGAGCATCTCTTTTCCCCCCCACTTACAGTAGTTAAATTCTCTAAAACCATATTTGTATGACTAAGTAAATGATACTGTAAACTACTTTTCACAAGGAAAAAAAAATTCAGAGCGTTTCATATATAATTCCTAACAAATATACATGCCTAAGCTCAACCGGAAAATTAAACCGCAATATTACTGCAGTAAAAAAGCATTTATAGGTCTGAGAGAAAAAAGTGGTTTACTATATGAAGACTGTGAAAATGTTATCTTTTAAAACAATGTGTGGAATTCATAGACAGAAATATGCTCTGTTCCCTAACACCCAGTAGCCCTAGAACACTAGACTGAAGTGTTGGCATGAATAAGAGCCATTTGTTAATTTAAAAAAAAAAAAAACAACCTTATGCAGATTAAAGGAATGTTGAAAGCTAACAATTTAGAATAGTTTTTTGAAAATATAATATTTTTATTGGAATTAAAGTTACAGTTCAGTTATGGCCAGAAGAGTGGAAATGCACATCACATGAACAACACAGTTTGACAGATATAAATGTAAGAAACATGGAGGCAAAACTAAATGCAAGGATATAAATAAAATTCAGTCACCTTTTGTACAACGTCCTTGGCAGATTTAATGCTAACCATAACACAGAAACTGCTTACCACCTAGTAATAAGGCATCTTTCTGTTGACAATGGTGCTTTCTCCCTCTACATTCTCTTTAACATAAGCATCAGTACTGTCAGCTACTGACTCCATGCAAGCATCTATGTCTCCCTTTTGTCATGATTCTGTTCTTACTTGTCAAACTGTTCTTTTATTATTAAGGAGGCTTATAAATGTTTGGAAACTGTCTTACACAAATGAAAAATAGTCCCTGCCTGAAAAAGCTTTATATGGAAGCAAATACAACAAATTACAACAGGTTACAGGGATGGGCAGATGAGAACAGGATGGGTTTCAACAATGACAAGAGCAAGGTGCTACACCTGGGGAGGAAGAACCAGCAGCATACCTACAGGCTGGGGAACTCCCTTCTTGTCAGCACAGAGGCAGAAAAGGATCTTGGAATCATTATTGATGCCAAAATGAACATGGGCCGACAGTGTGGGGACGCAGTCAGGAAGGCCAACCACACCTTGTCATGCATCCACAGATGCATCTCATGCAGGTCTAAGAAGGTGATCCTCCCCCTCTGTGCGGCACCGGTCAGGCCACAGTTGGAGTACTGTGTCCAGTTCTGGGCGCTGCACTTCAGGAGGGATGTGGACAGCCTTGAGAAGGTTCAAAGGAGGGCCACCCACATGATCAGGGGGCAGCAGGGCAGGTCCTATGAGGAGAGGCTAAGGGACCTGAACCTGTTCAGCCTCCACAAGAGAAGGCTGAGGGGGGATCTAGTGGCCATTTACAAACTAGTCAGAGGGGACCAGCAGGCACTGGGGGACTCCCTGTTCCCCCGAGCACTACCAGGAGTGACTAGAAATAATGGTCACAAGCTGGCAGAGGGTAGATTCAGACTAGACATCAGGAGGCGCTATTTCACTGTCAGGGCAGCTGGGATCTGGAACCAACTTCCAAGCGAAGTGGTGCTGGCTCCTACCCCAGGGGTCTTTAAGAGGAGGTTAGATGCACTCCTCACTGGGGTCATTTGATCCCAGTACTTTTTCCTGCCATGGCAGAGGGTCGGACTCAATGATCCGCTCAGGTCCCTTCCGACCCAACCAACTATGAAACAAGAAACAATTGGACAAGATATCAAAATACAGTGTATGTAGCTTGATTTTTTTTTTAATTTGAGAAAAAGTAAGAGAAATGTAGACAATATTAGCGGTCCACTAGAAACGTTTCCTATAAAAGTAGGTCTCAACCTAGGAAATTCTGTTCTGTGGCCAAAGTGTTGCACCTAAAATACCTGGATTCTGCCACAATTTCTGTGACCTCAAGCAAGTCACTCAATGAGAAGCTCACTGAAGTCCACAGAAAGAATTCTAGCAAGCTAAATGGGTTTTGGATCAGGTTCTGGATCGATGCATAAAAGGGATATTACTTCTTTTCTCCTACTCCTTTTGATTCTTCTACTAATGTTAACTAAGTCTTAAAAATTGGGTGCCCCTTTTACTAGTTGTCAAATAAGGAATAAGAGAAAGCACCTGCTTCATTGGGGCCTCAAAGTTCTACTGTGATAAAAATGGAGAAAATATAATATCACCATTGATGGCAATATACACAATATACTGCCATTTAACATGTTAAACATAAATGTATAGCTAAGGTAACACGATTTCTTCCGTAACATTCCCTAGATGTTCCATTTGAGTTCAACAAGGTGTCAATAAAATTAAATACTAGAAAAACTCAACTCCTATATTCAAATAAAACTGCTTACAACACATCAGTGTTAGCTGAAAAATAGATCAAAGTAGACTTAAGTTCAAAGTTAAACCTGAGTCTCTGCCTTTAGCTTGTACCATTGTGGAAAAACAGGTTTCAAGCACATCAGCAGAAGTCAAAAGAAATCCATTCGCTGCCTATTTTCATAGGTATAAACCATTGTGACACCAGTGTGACTACTACAATTGATACTAGTGCGACTGAGAATAGACTTTGTCTGGTTATGCCCAAGAAGTTCAAATTTTCAATTTTTTGTTGGATTTTATTTTTTTAAATAACTTTTTTTCAAAAACTGACATTATGTATTTGAAGCTATAACAGGCAAGAATGACCTATTTGTACTCCATGCCAAAATTAGATATGGTAGTTTTCATGGAGCTCTATTTAAAACTTGAGCACCTCAGTGAAGGATAACAACAGTCAGCACTTCATCTCTTGAAAGTGCTGTACAACTGTTCATTAATCTAAAGAACTGGTACACTGAAGACTGCAGTAAGGAGTGTGCCTATTTATCAGTTTACACATTTTAATTATTGTTGCTACATTACCGACCACACTGCTTTAGCAACTAATTTTGAGACGCAAGCCAGATTTTTGTAGGCTGTCACTCACTGCCCAATCCCTTCTTAAAAAGAACCAGGGGTTAAAAAAAGAAAAGGAAAAACAATCTTCTTTTCACTGACATATGCTTTAGATATCATCCTATCTCTATTTTTTTTTCTTTTTCAGCAAATGGTTAGGTAGCCTTTCCCAACAATCATCTTCCTCTAACAGTATAGTGGTTTAGTCCACCTTAAATAATGCACTAATTAAATTACAGAAAATGTAGACAGACACACAAACCTACAGATCTTCATTTCTTTCTTTATGCCCCCCAACAGTTAACTGTTCCATTCTACATCTGTGTAGAAATATACTGTTCTTTATTGCTGCCTCTCCCATACGCTGTGTAGAAATATACTGTTCTTTATTGCTGCCTCTCCCATACGGTGGCTTATTCTCTTAGGACCAAGCATAGTATTGTGTGGAGTTTCACACAATACCATGCGCAACTATCTATTCTTTCCTCTCTGTTCTATCCTTCCTGATCTTTATACTGATGATTGGCATGTGTGTCCAACAGGCACACCCACTGCCTCTATTATGTATTTATAGTAGACCACTAATTTGTATTTTAAGGTAAAACTGCAGCCTCTATAATGTGATAAATTACACCAGAAGCAGGTTTTTCATCAAATGTCAAGTACAGCTTCTCAAATCTCAGATACAGCTTTTTTCCAATGGAAAAGCCTGCCCAAGGAAGTTGTGAAACCTCTTTCGTTGGATATTTTCAACAAGAGGATGGCATTCCAGGCATCAATACAGGATGCTTTATGCATCTAGAATGGACTCTTGAATCTATGCTGTGGGTAGGAGATGACACTTGATGTACTTTCAACCTTGTGATTCCAATCCTTGTACAGCTTAACGTCTCCATTACATTTTCATGGCTACCAACATGCGTTCTAAATACGTCTTAAATCCTTTCAAGCTAAACCACTGCTCTCTCAAACTACATGTGACCACAGCCTGAGAGAGAAATTTGGGGTTCTGGGACCTGCTTCCCCACCTCCCATTTTGGAAACAGAAAACAGATTATTTTATTTGAATTCTAAGCTGAATCCATAAGTTTTAAAATAAATTTCTAGAGAGTGTATATTTATTTTATTTACACTCATGTTACTTGCAATTCTCATAATTTTGGGGACCTGGTACAATTGTACCCCAATTTCTCATATACCCTACCTGTAATGGTCTATTAGATCCATTTTTTTATTCAAAACAAAAATGTTTTTTAATATATGACACATTTTCCCATGTATTTAATGGCACTTATTATATCAAAGTACAATTAAGAGTTACCATTTGTAAAGTTTACCCTGAATTAAAAGAAAGCCTTTTTCTAAGAGGTATGGAAGACAATGGCAATGGAAATCTCAGATATAGTAACATCTTCTGAGAAATTATATCTTTTTTAAATTATTTCTGCATTACTTCCTATAGTAAGAGACAAACTCGGACCCATCACCACAACCTCTACAGTCAAAGAGGGCCAAGAAAGCCTCGCTGCAATGTTGCTGGCAGATTTGGAAAAAAAAACATGCAAAGGATGTACATCCCCAAGGGACAAAGAGACCTACATGCTGAGAACTTATTCTGCTGTAAAATGCAGAAATGGGCTGGCTAAAGGAAAGAACCATGAGAATCAGGAGATTCTCTAACTTGCAGCCGCCGAAGCATTTACCGGGATCAAGAAGGCTACTTCTTCTGCCCAGAGACTGAAGTCGTCTCCCTGGAGCATTCCCACAGATGGCTAGTGGCTCATTTGGGATAGAAGAGAATTCCTTTCCCTGCCACTCAGGCATGTGGTCTAAACCTTAATTTTCCATGCTTATTATAAACTTCAAATGTAATGCAGTACTTCCAATTGTTTGGATACATTTTAAGATCACTGTATATAAACAGTTCTTTGCCCAGATATGAGGAAGTCCCTCCAATCTGAGATTTTGTGGTTTTATCATTACAGAATATTTTAAGAGAACTATATATGAAACAATCATCAAACTTTCTATTTAGGCTCCATTTATAAAAGGTTAATAATTAACAGAAATTTTCATAATTAAATTTGTTGATATACCTGACTGACAAACAAGTCAATAGATTGCTTATAAAGATGGATTTATACCATGAATCATACATGTTGCTCATGACTGTAACAAGCTTTGAGTAGTTCAGTTCTCTACAACTAGAACATCTACAAATACAATTGTCCATTTTTAGTACAAGTATTAGTATTATTTTTAAACACCTTTTATATACCTCCAGTTTCTAAGACGTGATCATGGTACTTTCATTAACTGATAACACAAATTACTTTAGGAAACATGCAGAGAAATATTAATATCTGTGCATGTGTAATTCAGTTTTAAGACTCTATTCAGTAAAAAACAAACACAACTACTCCATATTTCTGAGATATTACTTTCTTAACAGTAAATGATGTTTGTTTACACTTTTTTTAATGATCAGTTGTACAAATTAAGAATTGGCAAAGGGTAAAAGTGCCTATACACCCAGAAAGGGGGTTGTTCCCTGCAATTATAACAACTTTAAAAATCTTTTTAGTGCCTATCAAAGACCTGGATCAAAAGGCCCTCTTAAATTCATGCAGACCCTAAAATATAAATTGTTTGAAAAATGATTTTTGCTAGCAAAGTACAAAAACCTACCTAGAGGCTGTTTTTGCCATTCTTTGTCATCAAAATATAACAAAAAAGTATAAAATGAAATGCATGTATATACTAAAAGCAACATTGAAATTCTGGACAGAAATGGGTCAGTTTTCAAAGACACATTATTCCCATCAATGCATTAACATGGGTAGTGCTGTAATTAGTTTGACAGGTTAATGTTTGTATTTCTTTAAGAAGGTGCTGCTATTTCTGAAACACTACATGCAGTATAACACTTGATGTAGGGGTTGCCATAGTAAGGACATCTTTGCCTGAATATCAGAGTAAATAGATGCATAACACACCCACATACCTACCAATGCAAGTTATTTCTCTTGCTTGATCATGTAACAACCATAGAAACACTTGACGTGCAATGTATATGCATCAAATTACCATCTCTCATACATTATGACTATCTGTAACAGCTCAGGTTGGGGGGGGCGGGGTGGAATTAATGAATTGAGATTTTTTGGCTGGCTGCGACAGGACAAGTACAAAAGGAGAATTATAGGAATTTATGATAGTGATGGCTATGTTAGAAGCATCCAAGATGAAAATAATATGTGTGCTAATACCTATCTGCCAGACCTCAAGCCACTTTACATAGTAATCCCGCTAATTTAACCTTTCATTAGGCCACCTTCCAAGGGAAAGAAAAAAGGAAAACGTAACTAAACGTGCTAATTTCAACAAAGCGGGCTGCTTCTCTTCTCTTTTGTCCCACAATAAAGTCCATCCATAGAAGCCGATAGAGTATTTTTGGCACGCTCACTGGAAGGGGACCAGGCCCAGCGAGCCTAAACACAGGACCCAACCAACAATCCCCCCTCTCTGCAATCAACCAGTTGTGCAGGGATTTCAGCAGGAACAGGCTGGCTCAGGCTCGCCGTCCTTCGCCGGCTGAGGCTGTAAGAGCAACTACTCCCTCACAGCCCTAAGGCTCCACTTCCCCCTGCAGCCCCGGGTTTAAAAGGACAATGGCTTTATAAGGGGCATGACAAAGTCCAGGCCGCGGGGAGAGAAACGAAGCCTTTATTCCTGGCAAGGTGGCAACATCCCTCGGTCCACCACCTCGGCATCCCGCTGCGCGCCCAGGCGCTGCGACCGCGGGCACGGCCACGGGGCAGGAGGAGACCACGCCACCACACGGCCCGCGCGCGCTCCCCGGCAGCGGCATCTCCCTGGCGCACAGGGCGGGGGGCACACGGCCCGGGCCGGCCCGGCCGCCCCCGCTCCCCGCCCAGGCACCTGTCAGCTTCCCCCGCTCCTCGGCTGCGGGAAGGGACCGGGCACCAGCTCCCCGCCCACGCGCCCCGCCAGCAGCAGGCGCGGGCTGCCCCGGGCTCGCGGGCTGCCCGCATCTCCCAGCCCCGCCCCGCCCCGCGGGCTCTGCGCAGGCAGCCCCGGGCCCGCACGGCCCCACTCCCGCGCCGCAGCGCCTCCCGCAACCTCCCGCGTGCGCACGTGCGCCCCCGCCCTGCCCTGCCCTGCCCTGCCCGCCCGCCGCAGCAGGTGCGAGCCGCCGCCGCCGCCGCCGCCGCTCAAGGACACGTGCGCGGTCCCCCCGCGCCCCGCTCCGCACTCACCGCGGGGGCGGACGCCGTCCCGAGCCTGCAGCGATGCAGCTAGTCCCAGTGCCCGGAGCCCGCTGCCTCCTCGCCGTAAATCCCTTCCCCGGCTCAGGCCCCGCGGGCGGGGCGGCGGCGGGGGCCGCGCACAGGTGCGCCGGGGGCCGGCGGGGCCGGGCCGGCGGGGGCCATGGCGGAACGACGAGGCCGGGCCGAGCCGACGCCTTCCCCGGCGGAGCCCGCGCGATGCCTGGCCGGGAGCGGCGCCCGCAGCCGCGCTGCCTTCCCCCGCGCCGGAGCCGCACGAGCAGCGGCCGCCGTCTCCCGCTAGGGCGGATGCGCTGCGAGAAGTGCCGCCGCCGCCGCCTCCGCCCCCGCCCCCTCCCGCTCCGCGTCAGAGCCGTAGCGAGGAGGCAGCGGCCGCCTCTTCCCGCTCCCGCATCCTGCCGCTGCCGCCGGGAGACGGGGGTGGTGCCGCCGCCACCTGCCCCTGCCCCTGCCGCCGCAGGTGTCTCCTCCCCGCCCGCCCGCGGCTCGTGCCCTCGGCGGCGCTGCCCGCCTCCGCACCGCTCTGGGCTCCCCCTTGTCCCGCCACAGTAGGGCTGTTGCCTCCGGGCTCCCCTGGTTCCTCCTTTCCCCTGCAGGAGGAAGGAGCCCCCGGACTTGCCAACAAGCCCTAGCAGAGAGGATTGGGGTTGCCCCTGGACGAGACAACGTCACACCCTCCGCTGTGGGATGTCCTGTGTCCCCTGAAGTCTCCAGGACAAGCTACGGGACGAGCGGAACAAGGGAGCTGTGGACTCTCCATCATGAATGGAACAGGCTGCACAAGCCCCTGGCCTACGGGTGCAGACAGACGTGCAGCTCCCCGCTGTAGCAGAAGGATTTCTGCAAAGGGCTCTGAGCTATCATGTACCCCGACGGCACAAAGTTCACCGTTGGTCCCTGGGGGGAGGGAATCCAGCTGTGGGCCTGCAGCCAGGTTCCCATAACAACTGCCAGGACTGCTGTTTTCAGAACAGGAGGGGGGGAAAGCAGCGGAGGGAGCTCTGTCTTGGGGCTTTCTGAAGGGTGGGTGGGTGGGTGGGTGCACTGGAGTCTTCTCACATCTTGGGGGGGCTCCAAGACACCAGCCTACCTTGTGGAGGGGCTAAAACCACCCCGCCCCCCCTCGCCCCCACCACTGAATTACCTCTGCTCCCTTCCCCCCCCTCCCGTTCTGAAAACAGCAACAGGCTGGGAGCTCTGCAGACACAAGTTACACAAGATGCTACATTTTGAACAGTCTTTATCTGATGCCTCAGGCAATGAGGGGTCAGATTTTCACCTGATCGGACATTTTTTAAGCTGATTGCAGCTTTGCACTTGGGTTTGGTCACACCTATAAACTGCTTTCTGTAGCCAGACTGGGTGAAAATTGTCACTTCTGTCTGTACTTATGTTCTACCATGGGTATTTCCCATGCTCCTGGGCTTTGCTGGTTGCCCTATACTCCCCCCACCTCCTCTGCTATGTGTGTTGGGGTGTTTTTTATCCCTTCCCAGAGGCATTGGGTGTTGGATATAGCCTAGGGACCAAAGCCAGAGGTTCCTAGCTAAAGGGTTTTGCTCCTCCAGTCCAGGTCAGACAAACACCATACTTAGGGTCAGGAAGGAATTTTACTTCATGTTCAAATTAGTATGGACTGTGGGGGTGCGGGAGGGGTTTGCCTTCCTCTGTAGCTGGGGGCATGGCCCTCTACCCCCAGACCTCTTGACAGCCTTTCACAGAAGTAGGACGTTGGCTGCCATGGTTCCCCTATTTTGTGGCAGGTTAGGATATTATGTCTGTGTTGCATCTGGTTTGACAGAAATCTTATGTACGGTTTAGATTATGGTTCGTATGGATAGGGATGACCCCACAGCAGGCAGGGGGTTAGGTTAGATGACCTTTGGTGGTCCCTTCCAGCCCTACTTCTCTATGACTCTATGGCTGATTAGATGGACATACAGTCTGACCTAGTATGGAGCTTCCAGTGTTCATCTCACCCCAGTCTCCCCACACCCATCTAGAGATGACAGGTACATCTAAAACAGGTGGGCAAAATAGCAGATCTGGCCGATGGCTGGACTCCATTTCCCAGCAGCCTCTGCATGCATTGCTGCAGTTTCCATGGAGATGGGCCCCAGCAGCAATGGCAGGGCATGCAGCTGGGCAGGGAGCTGCTCCAGGGCCAGGATACTGCAGCTGTGACAGAGTGGTCCGGAGCTGCGATCCGCTGCCTGCACACCCCAGGTATCCCATTTCCCCCTCCCAGATCCAGGGAGTGTGGGCAGCAGATCACAGCTCTGCTCTGGCTCTGAACCACACTGTCACCACTGCAAGATCCCAGCCCCAGCTTCAGAGCAGTTCCCTGCCCAGCTGGGCGCCCTGCCAGGGTTGGGGTTGGTCTCCATGGAAATCCTGGTCCCATGCTGATGCCACCACTATTGCATCTCCATGGGAACCAGCTGCAGTGATGTGGGCTGGGGCTGCTGGGAAATGAAGTCTGCGGTGGGCCCAATCCAGCCCAGGAGCTGGACTTTGCCCACCCCAGTCTAGAAGGTTGAGCTGGGTAGGCTGCAGTCCTCAAGCTTTGTATACAGGTAGTATAGAGCTTCTGCCCCGTTGCATCGAGTTTCCTCATATGTTAAGACCATCCCTGAAATTTACTTGGTGAGGGGTAGATCTCATAATGCCAAACGCCAAGCAAATCTTTCCCTTCCCTGCCCAGTCCAGGAGCTTAAAGAACATCATTAATATCCTCTTCTCTGCCCTATTCCCTCCCACATACCTATCTAGAATCCTATAATGGCACTCACCAGTTTAATAGCTTCCACAGAATAATGGACAGTATAATGATATGCAATCAATTGTCAAATTTTCTTCTCCATTTTCCTCTAGGCAGCAGGGGACTACTTGTTTAAAGATGTTTCCTTCCTTTCCTTCTACCACTTTGCACTCTTCCCTGAAGGCAGTGAGATTTTTGGCCATTTTAATCCCTATTAAAATGTAAAGCTAGGGCCCAACTTCAGAGAAAGCTGTCTTGTGCTCTCACAAGCCCCCCTCCTAAGATTGACAGTACCCTAGTCCTGAGGAAAGTGTAACGTGCTGTTATGGAGAGACACTGTCTGAGGTATCTTGAACTTTTTCCATGAATGGCCCTGAAGACCAAGACTGAGACCTTCATCCTGACCTAGTTCTCTTTAGGGAGCCTACATGGTTGAGAAGAGCTCTTGGTTGTGATATACCTTCTTAGTAGCAATTATCCTTGGGAGAGGAATAGCTGCTACTAACTGAAGCTCTTTTAGAGCTGAAATGTTCATACTTAAATATAGTGGGCTGGAACAATTCAGCCTGAAGATCAGGGAGGTGTGGGTCACTGTGGCCATATTTGATAAGCTTCAGAGGTAAAAGCAGAGGTGTGGCAGTGTGGATGCACCCCCCATCTGCCACCTCTGCTGCAGCTCATGTCTGAACCAAGTTCAGGGGGACCCCCAGAGCCACTTCCACACTGCTCCAGCCAGGGACCGTGGCTGTGCAAGGTGCCAGGGGAGAGCAGCAGTGGCAGCACGCAAGTTTCTCCTTCCAGCTCCTTGCTTGCCCCTCCTTTGCAGGTGGTCCCTGGAAGCAGGCACTGGAAGGAGGAACCCATGTGCTGCCACCACTGTCCCCAGCTGATCTGGAGGGCAGGGAAGCCCCAGAGCTATTCCTGCTCCACTCTTGCCTTGGGCTGCAGGCAGCAGCTCTACAGGAAGCCAGGCTCAGCAAGGAAAAGTGGCAGCAGCAGAATGCAGGTTCTTCCTGCCCAGCAGTGGACCCCTGAGAGAGAGGGGCAGCAGGGAGAAGGCACTGGAAGGAGAAACTTAAGCCCTGCCTCTACTGCTGCCCGCAGCTGGGCCCAGGTCTCTGCACAGCTGCTCCCTGCAGCATGAGACCAAAGTGGTTCTGGGGCTTCACCCCTGCCCCTAGGTCAGCCAGGGATAGAGGCAATGATGGGGCCAGACCTCTCCCACTTTAAACACCTGCTCCCTTCCTGGCTCCCCAGTGTCCCTCACCAGTTCCAGCCATGCCTTGCCGCCATTCCCCTCTAGTCAGAAAGGTGGTATGGCACCCCCCACCCCCTTTAGGAAATCCTGGATCTGTCCATGATTAAATGGGAAGTCTCTCAGCAAATTGTAGAGGGAAAGTATGTTGTTTTCTAGCTATGGATATCTGCATGCTCAAGAGCAGTGTGGAACCATATGATAATCTAACTCAGTGAAGAATGGCAGAAGGCAGGGCAGGGTGGCACCTTAGAGACCAACTGGTTCATGGAGGCATAAGCTTTAGTAAGCATCAGCGTACGTCATCAGATGATTTCAGACTAACATAATTACCTACTCTCTACTCATGGTTGGCACTGTGCTCAGTGAGCAATGATATATTTGTGATTCCACTGGGTCTTCAAAACATCTCCCTTTCACCACCATCATCCTGCCTCTTAGCCCAAATTCAATTTAACCCAGCTCCTTATCTGGACAGGCAGATAAATATCTGGGATCTGGGGCTTTCTGCACTAGACTTAAACAAGATGGAGGGATATTATCTGCATATTATTGGCATTTGAGATCAGGGTGTCTCCCAAAGGTTTCATGTAAATTTTAAAAGTGTGGGAAGAAGACTCACTTTTGTGAAGAGCCTCAGGTGCATCTTCCAGCTGCAGAGGAGGAGTTGCCTATCACTACTTTTTATGAGTTCCCTGCAAAGACAGATTAGTGATCTCTCATCAGACTGTTCCTTCCCTGAAGAGAATAGACAATAGCAATGTTATGGCCAACAGCTCCATGGAAAGGAATACAGACATTCTGCCACTATCTGTGAGAAGAAGAGGTCATTATCTATCAGTCCTTGGGACACATGATTAATACATATGATGAGATGAAGCAGGAGGTCACTGTTTGTAGGTCTCAGGCAGGAGATAATTTAGCTTTGCTTTTCTTTAAGTTTGTATACTGTCTGCAAGGGCATTTGGGATCTTGCAGATTTATTGTTTTTGATGTGCAGATTTTGTTGGTGTTTTAATAGAGCAATTACTGCAGCTGGCAAGTTATTCTAGTGCGAACATCAGGCAGGTGCCCTTTTTAAATGCTAGTTTTGAAGTGTTTCAAAATCTGCTAGAACACAGGAACTGCACCTGGCATTCAACATTTTCTGCCCATCTCTGCTACTAGATAGAGCTTTTCTTAAATTTGATTTTATGTTTATGCTCCCCCCCCTCCCATTTTTTATCTCCCCACAAGTATGAGCCATAAACTGGATTGATATTAAGGAAATATCCTGTTAAAGAACAAAAGTCATTCTGAGGACATTTCATAGTTGGTAGGGTTGGTAGGGTTGGAAGGGACCTGAGCAGATATTCAAGTCTGACTCCCTGCCATGGGCAGGAAAGAATGCAAATCTCTTTCTCAATGAGATTTCAAAATGGCTTGGTTGCAGTGTGGACAAGAGTTAAGCAATGATTATAGAAAAAATGTAAGGCCATTAGTATTCTATGACAGTTGTACTAAACCAGCAGCTTGTTCCTGGAGCCATTTTGCTTTGGAGGGGAGTTGGACATGGATAGCTTGTCTATCTTTATCAGTGGCAGACCTTGAGATTAGGACTGAACATGTCAACCCATGTCCTGCCCACCCAATTCTGTTACTGCATTTCAGAGCCCAGGTCAAAGAGTGTGGGACCATCAAAAACCCCCAGCAGAATTGTAAGAATGGACAACTGTAGCCAGTGTCATAGCAAGGTGGGGGTGAGTGGGGCAACCGCTACAGACGTCAAAGTGAAGGGTCACCAACAGGTGCTGCTCAGCCAGAGCGGGGTGTGGGACGGAGCTGCAAGTGGCTTGTTTGGGTGCGGCGTGGGGATGGGGGAGGGCAGCTCCCGCTGCTGCGTGCACTCCCAGGCAAGCATCGCAGAGATCTGTGCATGGGGCGAGGGTGGGCTGCTCCTGCAGGCTTTGCTCCAGGCATCAAACTTCCTTGCCACAGCACTGACCATAGCTGTGAACTAATGCTTGGTGAAGGAGGCGATGGTGTTTGAGGGTAAGCCTAGAGGCAAGGGTCATGGTCCAAAGAACTAAGGGCAAAAGGCTGCAACTGAGCAGGTCGTTCAGCTGATAAGAACGGAATGGACTTACCTGATGAGGACTGAGGAGCCCCAAGTCTTGCAAGGCTTACGGAGCTCAGGAAAAAGAGAAAGAGTGAGGGGAAAAATCAGGATTCCCTCATTAGGAAGTGAGGATCAAACTAATAACCTAGCCACCTGAGAGCAGTCTCTAAATCTATCATTTTAAACATCAAAGCATGGCAGGCGAGGTGGGAGAGTGCACTAGGGTTCCAGGGAAAGAAAAGCAGGGCTCAAAGATCCCAGTCGGCCTGATGGACCCCAAGGCCCCAAAACTCTATCATACTTTCTCTTGTAGATATCAACAGTTTGCGTCTAGCAGCCAGCTTGAGGTTGACAACAATCACAATTATTCTACTGTAGACTTGGCCTTAGTTACATAATTGATTTCATATTGTTCATGGGGATTTGCTAGGCTTGAAAAATCAGCATGTGTCTTCCCCCATCAGCCCACAGTCACCCACACAAAAACAGTTATGGAACATTCTGCTACCTGAAATATAATGCTTCCCTAGGCAACCATCCATTCTGCCTGTAGGGTAGTACCAGCCTTGATTTTGTACATGTCCTATGATCCCACCAGAGTTACCTACATTTCATAACTAAAGGAATTATTATCTGTACATGGGATTTCTTTCAGCAACAGAAGAAAGAATAAACCTTTGCTTTTAAATTCTGTTGTACATAATGTCCTATACAGCTTTAACTAACTAACATGCTAAGCAGCATGCATAGAGCATGCGGCGCACACTGCCTTAACATGATGTGCAGAACATAGTTCAGCCAAACATCTTTTAGAAGGAGGGGTCTGAGTTAACATGGCACAGTCCCACATCCTCTGTACTCACTCAAGACCCATCCTGATGTAAACCCCATGCAACCTGACTGCTGCAGGTTTGTGAGAGCCAGGAGAGAGTTTCTCCATGGTATCATCTCCCTGGAAACAGAAGAATTTTATTGTTAGCTCATTAGCATTACCCCAGTTACCATTATCCTATACATACTACATTCTTCAACATCAAGGGAATGTTAGAGCAAGTCTGAGCAGAGAGGCTACAGAAATGTATCTCCTGAAGGAACCATGATGACATCCATTGACAAGAGAGTCTAGTATTAGTGTGGAGTCATTGGCCTCTCAGCCTATATTCTGCAGGACATTCCCAAAAATCTCACAAGACATCACATGGTTGGAAGGCTTTGCTTCTTACCCAAATGAATGCAAATCACAGACAACTCCACAGCAAAGGGCAACTACTGAGTGAGAAAAAGTCAGAGCTGTGGGCTGGATCAAGATGTGCAGGCACGTGCAGTTTGTGGTGCCACAAACCTCTTTGCTATGTGTCGCAGGGCACCTCGGTGCTCCTGCTCCTAGAGAGGGGAAAGCTGCCAGGGAGAGAGACCTGGCAGAGCCTAATGAGCGCAGCTGCAGGTTGCCAGCGCAACTGATGAGGCTCAGCTGGCCAGAAGGGGGCAGGGCCTGGCCTTTATAAAGCCCAGGGCTGAGGCCAGGCTGGCAGTTCCCTGCCAGCAGCCAGAGAGGCAGGAGTTCATGAGGCTTAGGTGCGGGTATTGCTTGAGCAGGCTGAAGGATGGTGGCTCTGTGGTGCAGGAGCTATGTTGTTGCAGCCAGGCAGCCTTGAGTTAAGTTACAGCCAGGAGGCTTGTATTTTGTTTGGTTAGTGTATGTATTACAAACCGGAGGCTTGGGTGAGGCTGTAGGGGTTGGAGGAGGCCTCATAGGGACCCCAGAGAGTGTGGGGGCCCCAGCGCCTGAGGAGGGCGCAGTGTTCTCGTAGGGACCCCATAGGGGTGGGGTGCCCCAGCGCCAGTGAGGGCACAGTCTAGCGCCAGGAGGGTGCATTATTCTCACAGCGCCAGTGAAGGTGCAGCTTACGCGCCAGTGCAGGTACAAGTGGCAGTGAGGAGCGCAACCAGTGGGTTGCGGACGGGGGACACGGACCCCAGGCTGTGTGCAGGGTACATAGACCCCAGCCCCAGAGACAGGGGCAATTTTATCAGGGAGCCCAAGGTGGGCACAGCAAGCCCCAAAGAGGGGGAGCACCATATTGGTCTATTGAGGAGCCCAAGGTGGGCACGGCGAGCCCCGAGGAGGGGGGAGCGCCATATTAGGGAGCCCAGGACAGGCGCAGCAGACGCCAGCAAGGGTGTCACTTGTGGGGTACATAGACCCCAGCCCCGGGGGGGGGGCGATATTGAGGAGCCCTAGAGCGGGGCGATATTGAGGAGCCCAGGACAGGAGGAGCGAGCCTGGTAACAGGCTAGCACCGTGGAGAACCCAGGACAGGGGAAGGGTGCTGCGGTGGACCCAGACAGAAAGGGTTAGCAGTACAGCATCCCAGAGAAGGGCAAGGTGCTGCGGTGGCCCCCGAGAGGACGGGGAGTAGCAGCGCGGTAAGCCCGTACTAGAGAGGGTAGTGGTGCGGTGGGCCTAAAAGACCGGCGGCTCAAGGGGACGTCCCAGAGGGGACTAGCGTATTATAGAAGAAGGGCCCGGGAAGCGGGCGTGCAGACACACCAACATCTTTCCCATCTGCGAGGCTTGGGGCATGGTATTAGGGGTGGTAGGAGCCACGCGCAGCCCATAAGGCTAGGGTGCCTGGGGAGCACCCGTCATACCAGAAAACCACAAGAGTCCAGGAACACACAAGGACAGAGGTCCCGAGTAGCCGTGCCCAGGGAGTCATAGGCAGCCTCCCGAACCTACTGAACAGCAAAGACGTGGCGGGCGAGAATAAGAGGGTGCCTTGGGCTGGCCTTGATACGGAGCAAGGGACCTCGAGGAGATCACGGCCCTCCGAGAGGACTCCACCGTGACATTATGCTATAAACCACACATGTTGCATGTTAAACCGTGCCCTGCACTGATAATTTTCTGTGCTGGGGCAAAATTTGCTACCGGGATTTCCCAGTAGCAAACCCCTCCCCAAAACTAAAAGTGGCACAAAGCACAGTGTGCCTGGAGATGGGGGAACAGGAAGCGCAGGAGCAGGCAGCTCTGGGAGCCTGCTCTCCCATCTCCAGGCACACTGTACCCAAGCCAGCTGGGGAGAGGCTGGCTGGCACTCAGTGTGCCTGAAGAAGGGGGCTCCACATGCCTTAGTGTGAGGGCTCCACAGTGGAACTCTCACTGAGGCACATGGAGACAGGGAAGCAGCAAGCCCAAGGCTGCCTGCTCTCCCATCTTGAGGCACACTGCCCCAGCCAGCTGGGCTGCCTCCCACCTCCAGCATGATGTAGCGCAGGGGACAGCTGTACTATCTCCTGCCCCCAGCGCGATGTAGTGCCTCCTGCCCCCGGCATGATGTAGCATGGGGGATTGGGAAGCAGCCCAACTGGGCTGCCTCGCCGCCCCTGTCAGAACTTGTGCTGGGGATGGGAAGTCATCCCAGCTGGACTGACTTCCCATCCCCAGCCTATGGTCGAAATGTTTCGACCATCCTCGTTTTGTTTTGAGGCTATTTCAACGGCCTTTGTTTCGTTCTGATTTCGCTGTTTCGACCTCAAAATTGGTTGAAATGGTGTCCGAGCGAAATGGCCAGTGAAATTTTGCACAGCCCTACTCCACAATATGTGGAGATGGAGGAACACGCAGCCCTGGGCTGGCTGCTCCTCTGTCTCCGTGTGCCACTCTGCAGTGGGCTGAGGCACAGAGTGCCTCAGTGTGGGGGCTGCCTGCTGACTAGCACTGCACTGAAGCACCCTATGCCCCAGTCAGCCTCCACATAGCACATAAAGCAGAGGGACAATGTGCCCTGCTGCAAGCCTCATAAGCAGGGGCATGCACTGAAGCACAAAGTAGTGGCACAAATCACTATTTGTGCTGCTGCAAACGCATGATTCTGCTCGTGTGGACACAGCCATGGAGTGCTATATTCCCCACACAAGCTGATGTAATATTTTCCAAAACAGGGATATAAAAAACCTAGATTTAAAGTATGGTGCAATAGTAAATGTAAAGCTGATTCACATGGAGTCGCCAACATCATCTGAGTAGCAGAAGTTTCCATAAAAGCAGAGGTGGGCAATTATTTTGACTAGTGGGCCACTTAATGAGTTTTGGTGAACTACCAAGGGCCACACACACAAAATCTTTCAGAAGATATTATTTTAACAAATTACAAATAAAAAACAAATCATATACTGAAAATCAATTATCTACTATAACATATTTTAACTTTTATCAAAAAATAATTTTTGTCTTGATTTATGTTTTTTGAGTAGTGAATATAGAGGCGATTGCATAACAGTTCAAAATAAAGTCTTACTTTTGCATATTGTGTGTGAGGGACAGCATGCCTATTCGCTAGGTCCCAGGAGCCAGTCTGGGGTGTGGGGAGGGAGGGAGTGAGAGAGGCAGGGGGTGCATGCAGCAGAGTTCACCTCGGTGGTGTGGTGCAGGTGCAGTCCACACCCCCATCAGATCAGGTCTAAGCCGTGTAGGTATAAGGACATAGGCAGACAAGGTTCTTTAGGTAAATGTGATATATTTTATTAGACTAACTAAACAGTTGGAAAAAAAATTCTTTGCAAGCTTTCAAGTACAACCACCCTTGTTCAGGCAGAGGGACAGTCCGCAGTTGTATTGTGCTCTCCTGAGTAGGACAGAAGCCAGTATGTAGGAGTGTAGGTCAGTGAAAATACAAATGCCTGGCAGTGAGGAATCACAGTGGGTGAGAAACAACAAGTAAGAGATAGTTGGGAGGGGCAATGGTGACTTAGTGATAGAATGTAGCTGGTAAATTGTAGAAGGTTACCTGGGGTATCAGATGTTAGGCAGGTTATAACGTGCCATGAATCCAATGTCTATATTTAGTCCATGATTTTTTGTATCCAACAGATTGATAAAGTGAAGTTCGTAGGCTTATCTGTGAAAGGTGTTTTGTAAATCCCCTTTGAGGATTAGAACTGAGAAATTGGAGAGAGAGAGTTTTTTTCTGAGAAATGTGCCTCCAGAGGTAATGGGTATTTTTGTCTTTGATGGATTTTTGGTGTGTGTTCATTCTGTTATGCAGCTGTTGTTTGGTTTCTCCTTCCTATTTTCCATCAGGGCATCTGGTGCACTGGATGAGATATATTACATTTCTGGAGGTGCAAATGTAAGATCCAGGAATGGTGGTTCTTCTGTTGTGGGGCACAGTAATTGTGGGAGTGGTGGAGATATGTTGGCAGGTTTTACATTTCGTGTCCTGGCATGATCTGGATCCATTCAGTCAGTTTTGAGCCATAGGAAGTTTGCTTCTGGTGATGAGGTTGACAAGGTTCAGTGCTTGTTTAAGTGCTAGGATGGGTGGTTCTGGGAAGATCTCCTTAAGAATTGGGTCTTCTTCTAGTATGGATTGCAATTGTTTGAGGATTTTCTGCATAAGTTCCAGGGAAGGATGCTATGTCATAACTAATGGTGTGCAATTCATGGGGATTTCCTTTTTTGTACTGCAGCAATTCTTCCCTTGGTACCTGGGTGGCTCTTTCAAAAGTGTGATCTATCTCTCTGGAAGAGTGTCCTTGTTGAATGGAAGCCCTTTTGAGATTTGTGAGGTGACAACAGTGGGTGTTCTCTTCAATGCAAATTGGTGGTATCAGAGGGCTTGGCTATCTATTACAACTTTCTTGATGTGTTTAGGGTGATTGCTGGTTCTGTGTAGATATGTATGTTGGTCTGTGGGTTTCTTGTATATGGTGGTTTGTATTTTACCATTCTGGGTAGTGGCCACTGTGTCTAAAAAAGGAAATGTTGGTACTAGAGTACTCAAGAGATTGTCTGATGGAGGAGTGATGATTGTTGAATTTCTGATGGAAATCAGTCAGAAATTGCAGATTTTCATTCCAGCTGATGATGTCATCTATATCTTGTATCTATATCTATATATCTTAAGTATAGCATGAGTTTGATGGTGCAGTCCTTGAGGAATTCTTCTTCTAGGTGGCCCATAAAAAGGTTGGTATATTGTGGGGCCATTCTGGTACCTATAGCTGTGCCTGTGGTCTGGAGGAAAATGTTGGTTATTGAAAGTGAAGTTGTTGTGCATGAGGATAAAGTGTAAAAGTTCAGTAATATCTTTAGGTCTGTACTCTGAGTTGTACTCTTCCTCTTGCAGATATGCAAGGCAGCTTTGGAAGCCATCCTGCTGTGGGATGTTGGTATGTAAGCTGTATAACTGTAGAATCTCCCTCTGCCTGAACAAGGGTGTTTGTACCCAAAAGCTTGCAAAGAAATTTTTCCAACTATTTAGTTGGTCTAATAAAGATATCACATTTACCCAAAGGACCTTGTCCTTGATTATCACTTTTAGGTAGGTGTCAGCAAAATAAGGGCCACAGGCCAAATCTGGCCTGCCAATTGATTATATCTAGCCTGTGGCTGCCACCGTGGCACTCTACATGGAGCCAACCCTGCCCACTTCCACCCAAGGCAGCCTGTGCTGTGCTCCCCCCTGCACCTGCTGATGGGCACTGCCCTGGCCCCAGTCCCAGCCCTAGCTAGCATGTACAGCCTCCCAGCGGGGCCTGCTCCAGCTGCTGCCTGGATACTGTTCAGCTCCCCCCAGCTGCAGTGGCTCCTCTTCCACCTGCCCCTGCTGCACTTTTCTAGTTGCCTTCTACCCATTTACCCACCTGCAGATGGATGCTCATTGTGCCAGGCAGGCAGAGTGGAAGGTGGCTGGGAATTGGAGCTGCAGCCCCATGTGCTGGGGCAGGAGCTGCCTGGCTGTAGCTCCCCTGGAGCAGTACAGCAGGAGCAGGAGGAGGAGCTGCTGGACTGCTGAACTGAGCAGACTGCTGACAGGGGGAATTGAGCAGTATCCGGGTGGCTGCAGCAGCAATGGCAGCACCCTGCTGGGAAGCTGTGCTTGCTGGCCAGGGCCAGGGCCAGGGCCAGGGCAGTACCATCAGTGGGTGCAGAATGGCTGTGGGCAGGAGTGCAGCACACACTGCCCAGGTGGGACTTGGCCCCATGCGGACCAGTGAAGGGGCAGTCACAGGCCAGATGCAATCATTTGGCACGCTGGATCTGGCCCACGGGTCTCGTTTTGCCCACTCCTGCCTGAAAGTGACAATCAGAATAACTGAGCTAAAAAAGTCCTTTGATCTGAGTGTTTGGGAGGCTGACTGTCTGCTTCTTCACAGATTCCACAAAGCCTTCTCCTGATTGGAGTATTAGCTGGGGAAGTGCACAAGATTTCCAGGTGAGCTTCTTGCCCTGCTCTCATGGACTTTACAATGGTATATTGTAAGATAACTCATGATCATTTTGAATACAAGGTATTATCTCTTTTCATTCTTGACTTCCTTTATCTACTGACACTGAAACAGTGATGTTTACTCTATGGTCTTTATTCTGCGAACAGCGTAGGAGATAAAAAGTGGGGGGAACATTCTCAGGTTAAGCTACATGTAAGAATCTGGATGGCATATGGGCCAAATCCTGACTCCATTCAAGTCACTGACTGCTGTGGGCCATGATTTCACCTACAAGACCAGTAGCCTAAATATCCTGCTTAGGAGAAGAGTGTAAAAGCTACAGGTGCCATTAGAGCCCTAAACCTACAGTCATGGCTGTAGAGCAAGTTCCTGCAGCCTGGCCTGAGGGGGAAGGATGCTGCCCTCCCTGCCCTGAAGTTTGCATGGAAACCTATGGTGAACACCTGTTTATTCTGGCTGGCAGCAGTCGGGATGAGGCCTCAAAAATAAAATATTACTGACAGTTAATGAAAAAGCTGGCTATGTGACCCCAGCAACTTAAGCATTTTTCAATGTATTTATATATCAGTAAAAAAAATAAATAAAAGGAGTATCTCTAAAATGTTTCATTTCCGTTGTTATTTATTTTGACTTCAGGTCTGGTATTCCTAGGAATACAAGTCCAACTCTGCAGAAGTGGGATCATAGGAAAGTAGGGCTGGAAGGGACCTCAGGATCCTGCCCCCTGCTCAAGGCAGGATCCCCCCTAACCAAACCACATGAGGCCAAGTATCTAACCTGCTCTTGAAAACTTTATCGACTGCCTTCACTGAAGTTACACCTCTCAAAATACAGTACAGAGAAGCAAACCATTGACACCAAAAGTAACAGAAAAAGTAATCACAGAATCATAGAAAATTAGGGTTGGAAAGGACCTCAGGAGGTCATCTAGTCCAACTCCCTGCTCAAAGCAGGACCATCCCTAACTGTATCATCCCAGCCAGTGCTTTGTCCAGCCAGGTCTTAAAAACTCGCAAGGATGGAGATTCTACAACCTCTCTGGGTAGCCTGGTTCAGTGCTTTACTACCCTCACAGTGAGATTTCTCCTAAAATATAACCTAAACTTCCCCTGCTGCAACTTGAGACCATTGCTCCTTGTTTTGTCATCTTCCACCACTGAGAATAGTCTAAGCTTCATCTTCTTTGGAACCCCCTTCAGGTAGTTGAAGGCTGCTATTAAATCCCCTCTCAGTCTTCTCTCCTCCAGGCTAAATAAGCCCAGTTCCCTCAGCCTCTCCTCCAAAGTCATGTCCCCCAAACTTCTAACCATTTTTGCTGCCCTCTGCTGGACTCCCGCTAATTTGTACACATCCTTTCTGTGGGGAGGCACGCAAAACTGGACACAGTACTCCAGTTGTGGCCTCACCAATGCCGAATAGAGGGGAATAATCATTTCCCTCAATCTGCCTGCAATGCTCCTACTAAAGCAGCCCAGGATGCTGTTATCCTTCTTCACAACAAGGGCATGATATTGCCTCATATTCAGCTTGTTGTACCCCCAGGTCCTTTTTTGTAGAGCTGCTGCTTAGCCAGTCAGTCTCCAGTCTGGACCAGTGCATGGGATTGTTCTGTCTTAAGTGCAGGGCTTTGCATTTCTTATTGAACCTCAAAAGATTTCTTTTGGTCCAATCCTCCAATTTGTTGAGGTCCCTCAATCCTAGCCCTACCTTCTAGCATATCTACTACCCCCCTCAGCTTGGTGTCATCTGCAAATTTGCTGAGGGTGCAGTCCATCACATCTTACATATCGTTGATGAACAAAACTGGCCCCAAGACTGACGCTGCCTGCCAACTAGACACTGATTACTACTCTTTGAGCCCTATACTCCAGCCAGTTTCCTATCCGCCTTACAGTCCATTCATCCAACCCATACTTCCTTAGCTTGCTTGCAAGAATGCTGTGGGAAACCGTATCAAAAGCCTTGCTGAAGTCAAGGTGTATCACATCCACTGCTCTCCCCACATCCACAGAGTCAGTCATAGAAGGAAATCAGATTAGTTAGGCATTACTTGCCCTTGGTGAATCCATGTTGACTGTTCCTAATCACATAACTGGGTCTGCTTTGTACAGAACATAGGCAAAATGAGATTCAAATAGACAGGCATCTTTAGGGAGGTAGAAAATCAGGTGGGTACTTGATTGAATTTATAATCTCACTGTTAAACAGGGAAAGATGGGAAATGTATATTCACAGCTGTACTGCTGGATTACAGCCTATGTCTAGGCCAAGTACCTTCTGAATTTCTCTGATGTTACATAAAATACAAAGGATCCTGAAAGACGATTCACTTAATGTAACAAAACTAGACTCTTGCGGAAGTTCAGATGTTAAGTTATCAGGTCTCCAGTACCTCTCTAAACAGCTTCTGTTATGTTAGTCTTCCTGAATGATAGCAGTACTTCTTTACATTGTCCTACTGCATTGCTGCACCGGGCAGAAAGAGCAAGTATGCATATCAATATGCAAATGAATAAGAGCGTAGACAGTTACTGTAGTCTAGTGTATTTCTGAAACTTTGCAGTGTCATAACCAGCTGCTGCATTACATTATGTTGCAGTTTGAAAAGGATACAGCTGCAGCAAACCAGATTCATTCTTTGGCGGTCACTAATGAAATAGCATATGGTTAGGTTGAGATACTGTATCTGCCCAAGTGACTACAAAGGAGGGCTGAATAAACCATGATACTTTTGTTAAATGGATATCACTGTACCTTTATTACTGCTTCTGTCTATGTAAAACATTTTTAAGCGGAAAATCAACTAGGGAATACCATGAATTCTGAATCACTGCTAAATTAAAACATCTGATTCAGTTCAGTCGTAAATAATTTCACACTGATTGAAATCCTACTCATTTTAGTGAGGCCTTCCCAATCTGCCCCAGGTAAACAGAGAAGATGTAGGCCAAAAAACCTGCTTTATAAAAATTATATGCATTTAGGTTCAATCTGTCATTACTCTATTATAGAAAGTAGATAATTATCAGTTAACACTATTTTTAAAAACAGGCCACAATATTTCAACATGAATTTTGATCAGAATAGTTTTATAAAATATGCACGTCATATTGAGTAATATTTCTATTTGGATCTGGTCAATGAAAGTTTTGAAACCTTGCAACTAATTTGATATATTTTGTTGGCAAGCTACATACATGTGACAGTCACCACATTCCAGAGAAGTATATCCTACCTGTCTGGCGTAACACAGTGGCAAATCAAGTCCCATGTTTAAAGAGCTAATAGTGAAGAAAATCAAGCATCATTTTTGTTAACTTAAAAAGATCTGTATGCTCCTAAAATGTTCCTAAAATAGTCATTAGGGGTGAAGTTTTTAAATTTTAATTTATATAAATGGTTGTGTTACATTGCTTTTTATGTTTTTTCCTTTAAATTGCTTATGTTAGAATTCTTTAGTTTTGTTACCTGTTAATCTTTACTTAATATATCTCTGAACAGTAATCTTTTGTTCAAGTATTAGGGTTGAGGTAACTGGATGACACAGAGGACTGTAATAGGATATATGTATGTTCACTTCTGGGTCACTGATTCTAAACAGGCCAATGCTGATAGTAACTGAAAGTTATAACTAACTTTGATTGCTGGTTCAGCATATCAGTATGGACATATTTGTTCAATTCCTAACAGAAAAGCACTCATATCACAAAAAGCACTACTATGATTGTCACAAGTTTGCTCCCTTGTTAGGAGTCTTGGAAAAAAGGCAAAGGTTTGAATGAGTCTCATCCATGTAAGCAGTTTTACAGATCAGAGTTTGTTGAAGCCTACCTACCCATATTATCTCTAAACAAACCACCTAGGGTTGCCAGTCTGGCACTTTCACAGGCTCTACATTCATATACATATTGCAGGTACCATGCTAATCATCTTCCTGCTAGCCTAATCTTCAAAAATGTATGGGTGGAGGGTTATGGAGAGAGTTGCCTTCAAACAGAGGCATAACTAGCAGGTTTTGCACCTTGGGGAAAACCCTGCTGGGGGAGAGGAGGAAGAGCTGAGGGGAAAGGGGGGCTGTCCAGTGTTACCAGCCCTAGGGATTCAAAGTCTCTGGCTGCTGCTGCACTGGAGCAGTTTACAGCCCTAGCTGGTGCTGATGCTGATGCTGCTTCAGCCGGAGCATGGAGTCCCTGCATCTGGCTGCAGCTGCTACAGCCTAGGTTTCCCAGACATGTCTTCTTTTGGGGTCCTCCCATCTTCATCCAGGTGTTGTTTTTAAATATCAGCAAATGTCCAGGGTTTTGCTTCCTCAGCACTTCCCAGCTTCCCCCAGCAGGGAGCTGCTTGGGGCTGGGAGCAGTGGGGCCAATGTGATCGGAGGCTGAGGCATCATGTGCTCTGCGTGCGGGCGCTGGCAGCTGCAGGCAGGTAAGAGAGAGAGTCTGTGTGTGTTTGTGCATCTGTCTGCGTGTGCCTGCTCGTGCGGGGGCTGCCGCAGGGTGGGGAGGTGGGGGCAGGAGGGTTCTTCAGGGGCAGCAGGGAGCTATGTGGGCAACAGGGCTGCAGGTCGGGAGTGAGAGGCATGGCAGGGCTGGGGGGAGGGGGAGCAGGGGGTTGCAGGTTTCATAGATTGTTAGGGGCTGGAAGGGACGACTGTCCACTCACCTCTTGAAAACCTCCAGGGTAGGCGACTGCATCACCACTGGAGAGAGTTTATTCCAGTCTGGACACTATGACTGAAGGAGTTTTTCCTGGAATTGAGCCTGAAGCGGCCTTCCAGGAGTTTGTATCCATTGCTCCTGGTCTTCCCCGGCAGTGACCTGGTGAACAGCTGTTCACCGAGTTCTTGATGTACTCCCCTGATGTACCAGCAAGCTGCTACCAAGTCCCCTCTCAGCCTTCTCTTCTGGCCTAAACCCCTCGGCCTCTCCTCGTATGGCTTGTCTTGCAAGTCCCTGATCATACAGGTGGCTCTTCTCTGGACCGTCTCAAGTGGCGCCCAGGACTGGATGCAGTTCTCCAGCTGCGGTCTCACAGTGGGAGTATCACTTCCTTAGTTTTGCATGAGATGCAAGAGTTAATGCATGCCAGAGTGTTGTTTGCCCTGCTGGCCATAGCATCACACTGCCGGCTCACGTTCACGCGATGGTCGATCACTACCCCTAGGTCCCTTTTGGCTGTGGTGCAAGTCAAATTGTCGTCACCGAGCCTGTAGGTATGTTGGGGATTGTTTGCCCCCAGATGGAGCACCTTACACTTCTGAGTGCTGAACTTCATCTGGTTTCAGGCTGCCCAACTCTGCAGCCTGTCCAGGTCTGCCTCTATCTGCGACCTGTTTTCTGGCATGGCCACGCTCCACCATAACTTGGTGTCGTCTGCAAGCTTGGCCAGCAAGGTCTGGAGTGAGGGGCATCAGCAGGGACAGGGGGGCTGTGGATCAGGAGTGAGAGGCACCAGCATGGTTGGGGTGGCAGGGTACTGTGGGCTGGGAGTGAGGGGCAGCAGCAGGGCTGGGTGGGGCTGTGGCTTGGGAGTGAGGGACAAGGGCAGGGCACAGGCATCTCACTGCCTCCCACAATCATATACCCTCTTCTCCCCCTTCCTCCCGCACAGGTGTCCTCTTTTTTAAACTGGACATATAGTAACCCTACTACAGGCACAGTGCAGGGTTGCTGCTGCTACAGCACCACAAACTTCCTGTGGAGCCACCATTTTGACACCTCTCAAGTGGATCTCTGGGGCTAGTGTCCTGCTCATCCCCCCCAAATGATGCTACTGCCTTCAAGAAAAAGGTAAATAGATGCAAATGAAATGGAGAAACATTAAACTACATTAAAGCCGGAAGCCTACAAAGGAAACTTCTATAAAACCCAAGCAAAGATAAAAAAAACTCCAGAGATTATAAGTAATGCTTTCAAGAGCCAAATGGTGCTGACATACATATGCTGAGCACTCATGCTGTGCAAATACAACCAGCAGGATTTAGCTTGGATATTAATATGTCTGTTAATATTTCACAAAAGTAAACACTATAATTCCTTAACAATGTAAATTTCTTGACAAGATCTATTTACAGAAGACATGGAGGACAATTCATTTAAGTGTAAAATCATGATACTTGGAGTGAGATTTCCAAGAGTACTAGTAGTCTAGAAGACAACAATAACTGTCATCTCTACATCGTGCCAGCAGTGAATGTTTTTTGACCATGAGATTGGGTAGTCTGCAGACAAGTCTCACCACGAGCTGGAAGCCTAAAATTTAGGATGTTTAAAACTAGACTGAACTAAGGACAACCAAATTCTGTGACATATCCAAGGCAGCTGAAGATAAACAAGAAGGAAGTTTTGTAGGGCAATGATGGAAAAAGATGAGGTGAAAACTGTAATGGGAAATGAAGACAGACCGACTGAAAACAAAGTCTGAACTGACCAATGACCCTACAACCAGTTGTACCACAGGACAAATTTCTTCCATTCCACCACTACTTTTAATATTTTGCTAGAAGAAATAAACACAACTGAACTAAAGTGCTAATTATTATAAAGCAAGGAAGATGGGAACATGCAAAACTCTTAGATCAGGATAATGGTAGGAATGTGTCATCATTTTGTTAACTCTGTCTGTTCTTTTTGCACTGCGTTTGAAAGTCAGACTGAAAATATGACAAGCCCTTTAGTTATACAAAGACTCAGCAAAGGTGTGTGTTAAAAACTGAATGCAAATAGGAAATAAACAGGGATAAATAACTTATGAGTAATATTCTGATATTGAAATTTGGGGGGTTGCACTGGACACCTACATGACTGAGATCAGATAGTGGAACTATCTGCTTAAAGCAGGGGTAGGCAATTATTTTGAGTGGAGGACTGCTTAACCAGTTTTGATGAACTATTGAGGGCGGCATAGGTAGTCCCATCCCTTGACACTTGCCTCACTCCATGGTTGCCATTGGTTGCCATCTTGGGACTGAAGTCCCACCCCCTCACCCCTGACCTTTGCCCCTGTCTCTAGTGGGTTATGGAATAGAGAAAATCCCACACAATTTACTGATTCGTTTTGATGCACTGGCTGGGGGAGTAGTTAGTTGATTGCACGATTTCACAATGATTACACACTTAATTCATACAACACAATTTTATTTTAAAATTCTTTTCTACGCATGTAACACTGCTTAGCTTTAAGAAACACCACAAACATTAAGAACACAATAATTACATATATCAGAAACAATGCTCCGAATGCACTTCCTTCCCAAACAATGCTATAAGAATAAGTATTACAAAAACAACTACAATTACAACTAAACGTTAAATTTGAATCAATACTATTATTTTCATAATATACTTACAATCCTAGAATTCCGAGAAGCCAAACACCTAAATATGGCTTCATTCCTCAGTAGTACAATTTAATGGGCTGGCCTCAGTAGTACAGTTCAATGGGTTCGCCTCAGCAATACGATTCAGTGGGCTGACCTCAGTACTGATAGGACTAAGTCCCCTTCTTTCAGTCCCTTTCAGGCGCTCTGCAGCTTCAGCGTGAACTAAGAGATTCATGTTCACGGAGAGGGTTTTTCAGGTGATCAGTCTGATCCGGCCTATACTTGCGATTCTTCCTTGGTTGTTCTGCAAGTATAGTCACCTCCAATTTGGGAGAGTAAGTTACAGTTTTTATTGAGTGAGCTGCCGTCTTGGGCCACTCCTACTCAAACCTGTCATTACCCCCAAATTTGGGCTTGGATCTTACTCAACAGATTCTTTTGCTTAGTAATTAGTTTCTTTTGTTGATCATTTTAATTACTTTGGGGAACTTCCATACCACTGCAAGTGACCTTTTCTTACCAATCTGGTCAAAAGGCTCTAGGGTTTGATCTCTCGGAATCAGGATATTTGCTTTAAGGATCATTGTTAGGTTCTCTTTGTAAAAGACTTCTAAAGATAAAATTCAAGAGTTAAAACTTTAAGCAAAGTCTGGATTTTCCACACGTAGTCCAAAACAATGACCTAGATAAGGAGATAAATCTTATCTTCTTCCTGAAACTGGCTAATGGGCAACCATTACAAATATTCAAACTATTTCATTCAATATGACAGCCCCCCGTGCCCATTAGGCAGTTTGATTACAGTTATATTTCATTACTAAGCTTTGCAAACTTATTATGATAATTCCATGACAACATACACAAAATTAATTTTCCTAAAATGATTAACCCAAACAATCCTATGATGCTTATTATAACATATATAATGTTCCCGAAAATACAGTCTTTATAGTGTTCCATAGTTGTTGTCCTATCGATCCTATTTCATGTATAGTAGATTTAACACCATTCCCCACTGCATTTCCAATCATGGTTAATCCTTCTAACAGCTGATGGTGCATTGAGGATCTTGCTGGCATTGAGTAATTTCAGGTAAGTAATGTGTTCTCCATAGTCCTTTGACAACATCACTAATTGTCCAGTTTCCAAGTTACACGATATATGAGTCAAATTTAATTCCTGCAAGTCAATGTCCCACGCAGATATTTCGGAATGCACCTTATTCTCCTCAGTCGTGCTCCAATGATCTGCGGCGATCCATGGGATACCTGTTTTGGACCAAAGTACTACCTCCATACTGGAGTGTAGATTATTAATTTTTGGCTGTATTATGCACACACATTTCCTTGCAAATGTGTCTCTCCATAACTGAGCTCCAGGCTCACAGGGTGAGACTTGAGGGATATTATATTTTATTTCCATTATTTCCCCTGTATCTCTCCAGAACTGACCCTCTTGCTTACAGGACTGGAGTTGAGGAATATCATATCCCATTTCTGCTATTTCATAATACTGGGTTGCTTCATCTTGGGGGGTTAAGTCAAAAGCATAATCATAGTTTAATATGTTTACTTGAACAGTTTTAGTGTAGATTTTGCATTTGCAATCAGCACATTGCACAATATGGGTTTGATTCCATGCTTCCAATTCAGAACATTTATCATTTAATTTTACTTGGTTGGTGTTTACTTGTGTGCAATTATGCTTGGTACACTGCATGGTGGGTAATGTACCTGTATGTTTTCCTCCAATGCGGGTATGTACTGTCCAACCTGTTAGCGGGTTCACTGAACAGAGCCATTGTACACTTCCCTGATTTTCGTGACTAAATAGCATTGTACACTTCCCTGATTTTCGTGACTAAAAAATTATTTGACTATGACATTCTACATGAGGTATATGTCCAGCATCTGTGAATTTCTTCTTTAAATTTGTTACAATAAGTTGTTCAAAGGTGCTGGATTCATGAAATTGTGTACAGGTGATGAATGTAATCTAGCTTGGATTTTCCTCATGTTAGAATTAGTGATATTTTCATTTTGTTCAGTTAATGTTATGAAATGTTGCATTCTTTGTGTAATGTTTTTTGTAATGGTCACATATGTAGTGGCAAATCCCAAAAGTGACATGAATTCAGGTTTTACTGTTTCTTCCCATTCTTTATCTTGGTTTTGCTGTGCCCAGTCTGTCCAGACTGACCTGCGCTTTCTTTGCGGTTGCGTGCAGTTAATGTTATATGTAATGCTCATGGCAGTGCGGGAATATTCAGGAGATTTTAAAATGCCAGGCTACTGTGCTTTGTTCTTGGTGCGGTGGATCCCTTATAATTAAGAGATAAGGTAATATCCCTTTTCTAGTATGTACTATAGTCCGACACCAAGTGCTAGTGGTAAGCCGGCCACTGTTCTGGACAGTGTTAGGTTTCCAGAAAAGTTTATTCCACTTACATTGGATGATACCATAGGGGTCTACTGTAGCATTTTCAAATAACCCTACTGGGATAATAGTTAATTTTACCCCAAATACACCCTTTTCTGGGTGTGTTTTCACAAAACCCCATGGTGTTGGATAGTACTCAGTTTCATTTATCCCTGCTTCTGTTAATTTAATGCCATATGGATATGGTCCATTAATTATATCACGAGGATTTAATAATTTGGAGGGGTTCCATGGTTCTTCCCAAGGAATATTACATTTAAGGGAATAACCTGGTATTGTGAGATTCCATACATCAGCATTATATCCCAGAATCACGTTGGGTGGTCTAGGTACTGGTCTGCATAATGTTGCATTGGTTAGCCACATCCAGTTTTCAACTCTGGGATCATTTTCATCCTTGATCTCCCACTGTTGCCACTTCAATCCTTGACACCTGTAACAAAATTAAATGATTGCTTAGGTCCTTGTGAGGCCTAGCTTCGTGACGTTAGTGTTTGATTTTCCTCAGTTAAACAAAAATAAGTGTTGGGATGTTTCCCCAGTTGATCAATTGCACCTTTTGTTACTTTTTCTTCTTTGGGTAGGTGTATCCACACATTATCATCTTTTTTATACTTAAATGTCCACACTGGAAACTCTTTCTTTTCGTGTTTCAACCACATGGTTTTATCATTATTGCACTGAATTAAGGTTACATGCAATACTGCATCCCAGTTTTTAAACGAAATTGATTTTAAATTTGTTTTCAATTGTGTCTTCAAAATACCAATGTGTCTCTCCACAACCCCATTAGATTGTGGATGGTAAGGAGTGTGCACATGGTGATCTATATTATTAATTTGGGCTTTTTCTTCATTTCTTCCTCCTGCACTATGGTTCCTATTTGATCAGCTACCTCCCAGGGTGTCTGCCCCACCAGCGGCAATAGCCAGGCTTTTACTCCTGGAGTTTTCAGTACATTTGCTGCTACCTCTAACGACATCCTGTTACAAGTTATTTGTTCAGGAGTGCTGATAAACAAACAATCATTCCTTAATCTCTGTTATACTGCCGCTAGGATGTTTGGGGGTGCTTTCCAATAGGCAAAACTAATTCCCCATATTATGTACCTGATGTTATTCATACCCCCTTCTAAATTTTGGGGAAAGTTTAGAGCTCCCAAATGATTTTTTACCCCGGTGGCAATTAATCCAGCTAAAGTTATGGGATACATGCCTCCCGGAATTATATTCATGGTATTTATGAGAATTGTCCCCTTACTCCATCCCAAATTTCTCATTAGTGGAAGGGCCTCCTCTGAACTTAATAGGGTCCCTATTCAGTTTTCTTCTTCTATAATCCTTCCTAGCCACACATAGCAATTTTCATTAGTATGTCGTGCTGTTCTCCTAGCCAAATCCTCTATTTCCTCCCTGTTCCTTTCTCTATAGATATTCTGCCTAATTGCAGTATTTGTTTCTTGTTGTTTTCAAGTGGTAGTTACTATAGGACATACCTTCAGTATTGGCTCTGCTCTACCTTTAGCTACTTCTCCTACCTCATAGTCAGCTTTTAATTCTTTCAATTCTACTGTAACTTCTGCATATGGGGGTGGAGTGGATGGAGCAATTGGAGAGGGTGCAGTAGGTTGCACAGATATTTTACTTGGTTTCTCTCCAAGCTCCTCTGTTTCATTCACTTTACTCTGGTTCATAACCAATTTTAAAACATTATTTTCAGCCGCTAAATTTCTACCTCATGCAATAAGTGAATGATTCCCCGAGCTGCCTCTCCTAAGAGGGACGCGTAATTAGGTTTTTTCAAAGGACCTCCTGATGCTTGTTTCCAACTTACTTCTAACTCTCTTAGTATCTCTCCTGCTTTTAAACACGTTACCTCCCTTGCTAGTGGCAATTTTAACTGATCGTAAACTCCTTTCCCTAACACCTTACGCATTATCTCTCGAAAACCTCCCTCTTCTTTTCTACTTTCTTTCTTCCTACACACCTTTACTTCTGGCTTTACTTCCTTATTTTCTAAACTCCAATCTTGTGGACCATATGATTTCTGAATTCCTCCCAAACAGCATCTTAAACTTTCTTGTGTAAACATAAAACTATACGTGATTGTTTCATCCTCATTATTAAGATCCCTTATATTTACCTTCCAAGTTCCCTCATTATCATTGTGGAACGTGCAATGCTGCAACACATTCATCCCATTTTGAAATGGGCAACCAGCGCATTCTGTTCATGATGCCATGTCTCTAGTGGGTTATGGAATAGAGAAAATCCCACACAATTTACTGATTCGTTTTGATGCACTGGTTGGGGGAGTAGTTAACTGATTGCACGATTTCACAATGATTATACACTTAATTCATACAACACAATTTTATTTTAAAATTCTTTGCTACGTATGTAACACAACACTGCTTAGCTTTAAGAAACACCACAAACATTAAGAACACAATAATTACATATATCAGAAACAATGCTCCGAATGCACTTCCTTCCCAAACAATGCTATAAGAATTAGTATTACAAAAACAACTACAATTACAACTAAACGTTAAATTTGAATCAATACTATTATTTTCATAATATACTTACAATCCTAGAATTCTGAGAAGCCAAACACCTAAACATGGCTTCATTCCTCAGTAGTACAATTTAATGGGCTGGCCTCAGTAGTACGGTTCAATGGGTTCGCCTCAGCAATACGATTCAATGGGCTGGCCTCAATACTGATAGGACTAAGTCCCCTTCTTTCAGTCCCTTTCGGGCGCTCTGCAGCTTCAGCGTGAACTAAGAGATTCGTGTTCACGGAGAGGGTGGTTCAGGTGATCAGTCTGATCCGGCCTATACTTGCGATTCTTCCTTGGTTGTTCTGCAAGTATAGTCACCTCCAATTTGGGAGAGTAAGTTACAGTTTTTATTGAGTGAGCTGCCGTCTTGGGCCACTCCTACTCAAACCTGTCATTACCCCCAAGTTTGGGCTCGGATCTTACTCAACAGATTCTTTTGCTTAGTAATTAGTTTCTTTTGTTGATCATTTTAATTACTTTGGGGAACTTCCATACCACTGCAAGTGACCTTTTCTTACCAATCTGGTCAAAAGGCTCTAGGGTTTGATCTCTCGGAATCAGGATATTTGCTTTAAGGATCATTGTTAGGTTCTCTTTGTAAAAGACTTCTAAAGATAAAATTCAAGAGTTAAAACTTTAAGCAAAGTCTGGATTTTCCACACGTAGTCCAAAACAATGACCTAGATAAGGAGATAAATCTTATCTTCTTCCTGAAACTGGCTAATGGGCAACCATTACAAACATTCAAACTATTTCATTCAATATGACAGCTCCCCATCCCCCCACTCTGCCCTCACCCCAGAAGTACTTCTTTGAGGGTGGCTGCCATCTTAAAACCAAAAAAAACCAACAAATCATACACTAGAAGTCAAACATCTACTATAACACATTTTAATTTTATTGCAAAAAGTATTTTTGTCATGATTTGTGTTTGTGTAGTGTATATAGAGGTGATTACATAATAACTCAGAATAAATGTTTAGTCTTTAGTCTAGTATATTGCATGTGTGTGTATGGTACATGTCTGTGTATGGTGGGGGATAAGTCTATCTCAACCATGCAGTTGGTCCAATAAAAGATATAACCCCCAAAACTCTTGCCTCTCCCAGACCATAAACTACCCAACTCTTTACTCAAAGAACTCAAAAACTACTGAGTTTTTTCATGAAAAGTATTCTTAGATTTAGCTTGCAACATTTATTAACAGTTGCCATATATAGGATTATAATGGTAGACCCCCTTAACTGGAGTAGTAAGAACAACTGTTCAAGAATTGGCTACATTTGCTATATAAAAAAGGCAAAAATTCCTGTGATGTTCAAACAGTGTGATACTGTAGATGTTTTCTCCAAATGGCATTTCCCAATTATAATGAATTGCTTTGTTACCACTTCCCATTATTTTTCTGGATCCAAAATACCATGGAAATTGTTATTTCTCCTCATAAAATTTCTGCTTTCAGTCCCAGCCCAAAAGACATACAGCTAAAATGAACACTGAAACAAAGTTCACCAGGCTTTTTGATCTATAAAAATAGATTCGCAGGGAACTTTACTGCAATCTAAATCCTAACTTCTCTCATCAAGGAATGTTACACAAGCACTGAGGATAATCATAGCTACCCCAGTCCTAACAAGAAACGCACTAGGATAGTTCTGGGTTGTCTCATCTACACTGTAATAGTTCAGTTCAGGACAAAGTTTCAGGCTCATTTTATTTTTTCTCTCCCGTTGTTATAGTTAGTATTAGAAGTATTAGCACTAACTTTAAATGTAATATTGCTAGAGATTGCACCCTGGCTGGCCTCACAGATGCTACTGCAATACAAATAGTAATAATTAATAGCATGATCCTAACAGTTTTGTCATAAGAGTCACTAGTTAAGGGGTGGGCAAAATGTGGCCTGCGGGCCACATGCAGGCTGGCAGGCCATTCTATCCGGCCCGCAGGGCCCCTAAAATTTTTTAAAAATTAATATTTATGTGCCCCTGGCTGCCTGTCATGCAGCCCTCAATGGCTTGCCAAAACTCAGTAAGCAGCCCTCTGCCTGAAATAATTGCCCGCCCCTGCACTAGTTCAATAACTTCCAGTTTACTTTCTCCAGCCTTCCATTCCTTACAACTATTCCCCAGAAGAAATCCTCTGCTACTACTTGAATTTCATCCTGCAGGGGACTGAGTGACTGGTCTGTCTGGTCAGATCCAGCATAGCATTTAAGATCTGCTGCAAAAATAAGTACTGCTGCATCACAAATCCATGTTTTGTTCTGACCTCTGCATGACTTCTTGCATTTTTTCTTTTTTTCCATGAAAAGAGCAGCATCAGTGGAGTAAATGAAGGTCATTCTTAATCCCACTACAAATGCATGAAAATTAGCAGTTTCTGATGCAGAGACTTTCTATGCTATAGTATCTCCCTTCACTGCTAACAAAGGTCTTGGTTTTAACATTTGAATATGCCCCGATAAAAATTGCAATACAAATAATGCTTTCCACATAGTACAGAGTGAAGAATATTAGACTTTTCTCCTTTGCTGCAGTGGGCTGCATTCTGCAGCAAATGTGTCAAAAATACGTTGAAGAAACTGCAGCACTAACAGATAATGGCAACTTACAATGTGCCCTATTACATTTCACAGGAGCAATCTATCTGCATCCTCTGTTTCATATTTCTGACAGTTAGAGATGCATAAGACTCTTTTTACATAAATGAGTAAAATCCATGCAATGCAGGCAGGAAAATAGGTTCCAGGAGCCTGCTGAGCCTCTTTACAACAGGTCTATGTTGTTAAGGGCCCATGGGTTGAGAAGGAATATTCTTGGATAACAGCATTTGGAGGTTGTGGAGGGGTGGGGAGGGGCCGAGGCTTTCTTTGGAATTTAGCACAATTTTCACGCATTCCATTTAGATGTTTATGCTACATCAAAAATAAAAATTACAGCAATGCTGAATAATATTTTCCAGGCAAAACACTGTTAAGATGGAATCATTCTAGGGATGTCATAACAATCTTTAAAAGCAGCATTTCAATTTCAGAGAAATTAAGTTAAACACTAGATAATGTGCAATTAGGACACTCTGCCTTGCCATGTAGTTACACCATACAATATCCATAACATGATTATTACTGCATAACAGTGTTTGCAGTCTTAGATTAGATAATATGATGTTTAAAGACATTTGATTTTTTTCCCCACTTCACAGTCTCACCAAATGGCAAAGTTAAGTTGACTCTTCTGTTGACTGAAGAGTTTTAAGAATCCTGAAATCACCTTTGCTATGTCAATGAGTATGAAGTTACTTCCTGGTCATAGAATTTAACACATTTAAACACGAGGGTCAAATTCTGTCCTTTTTTTCCTAGCTAACCAAAATAAACAAACATGCAAATAACATTCTTCATTAAACTTGGTCATACTAATTGTAAAATTTTGCACTTACCTAACACCATCCATCTTGGGAACTTGGCCTACTTTATAAACATCATTAATATAGGCCGTGAGGTAGGCTATTTTAACCAAATTTTACAGGTTTGGAGAAATGCAGGCTCACAGAGGTTGAGAAGTTTTATTTTCAGAAACAATGCCAATTCTTTCAAATGCTCATGCACAAAATGCCTACATGGACTCACATTTTAGCAAATACCTATGTATGCGTGTTTAAAAGGACAGAGCCCGTGTTAAAGGAAGCACTTAAATTTGCACACGTAAAACCCATTTCCCTGAATGTGTTTAAATGAAGCAAATTTCAATACCTGCAGCTTCCAAGGGTTACAAATTTTGGAGGGTGTAAGCATGTGTGCAAGTCTGATGGTACATGCCTGGTAGATGCCATATTGAAAGTGAACCTCTGAAGGGCTTGCCTAAGATCACACAAAAAACAGGAAGCATGGAACACAGATCTTGACAATCTCCTCATTGACCCTCTAGCAGAGAATGATTCTTCGTCCTCTGTAGGTTTAGCATTCACATATCAGAGGACAAGTGTTGTCTCACAGAACTTAGAAATGGAAACATCTTGAATGATCCCACCTACCCATTTTTTCAAGGTACAATATTAAGAGTTAGTGTCAAGTTTTAACTTTCCCATGTGGTGTGGTTTCCCATGCTTCCCTTGGAACTCCGTTCATCATCTAACAAATGTAAATTATTCCTGATATCCAGACTATCCTTTTCCATCTTTTCACATCATCCTATTCCTTGAATTATTGTCCCCTTGAATAATCCTAAATAATTTCTTCTATCCTGGGTTTAATACTTCACACCTAATATAATATATATGAAATCTGGAAATGGCTTTCAAGTAGTTGCTGAGCACAGCTCTGCATTTTATTTGTACTTATCTGTACCGGAGATTTCAATCAGTTCCACTAGCCTCCTAGCCAACTAAACTAACATCACAATTTTTGTCTTCGATTTCAGAGAACAAAAAGTTTCACATAATGGTCTTCTCTCCTGAGTGGTAGTATGGCCTTATTCTCTCTAATAGGTTTAGTACAGCCTGCTCACAATTTAATTCAACACAAAGATTTCAACTGATGATCTAGATGAAACTTTGATTCCTTTTCCTGCCACAGCTACACTGCCCTGCTACCACGTTATCCTTCATAAGCAGAAAGGAGGGAGTGGTAGGATTTGTACCTCTTCCTTGTAATCCCGGTGTGCCTGCCTCCGCTCTATTATACGCTCCTGCACCGCCTTCGCCCAAGCAGTTCATCTTGCTTGCCAGGGACTCGTGCGGACCCCAGAGGGTGCCTCAGCTGTCTTCAGGGAGACCCCCTAACTCTCCATGACTTTGAATGGTTCTTTAGTAGAGGGGGTCCCCTTTGAGGGTGCCTCCAGGGCCATCACGCGTCTCGGCAGGTGCTCACAGGGCTCCAACCTCCCCTACACCCAAGTGCCACCCTTTTGAGACGGGTCTCCAAGTCTATTTGCGGCTAGCCCCCACTGGCGTCTTCCCTGGTCTCTGTGTTGCCTCTCGACAGCAACCACCCTGGGCCCTGGCCAGACTCCAGTGGGAGAGCCTGGAGACCCTCAGTTTTTGGGCTTGTCTTTCCCAGTGCCCTTAGACCTCAGTGCCTGCTGGTGGTAGCTCCCAGCGCATCCTTGCGAAGCCTCTCTCCCCCCTTCCACGGGGTCCTAGCCACCCTCGCCTAATGCTAAGGACTCTGCTAATCTATCCTCACAAAGAGGACCTCTGCCAATGCCTTGATCCTAAACCCCTCTTCCCTGAAACACCCAACGTGAGGCAAAATGAACAAAACCACTACTGTGACTACTGGTGAGGTGTGACTGAAAAGAAAGAAGGGAGGGAGGACTCCGAAGGAAAGAGCGCACCCACTGTGAGAGCTCCATACACCCTTAGCCTCCCCAAAGCCCTTAGACTTGGGCACCCTCCGGGTCGGGACCCATACTTTCACCCCAGCCAGGGTCCCTCTCTCTCCCTGTCTCTCTCTGGGCTCTGCCTCTACTCGGGGTTGTGGCCCCGCTGCCTATGATTAGGGCTCTCCCGCTGGCTCTTCCAGGGGTCACTGCAGGTCCCTCCGCTGGCTCGCTCAACTCCCACCGGGCTTCTCTGGCTCAGGGTTCCCAGCGCTCCTGCTGCTGCTGTTGCGGCTACCACAGCCGGCTTTCCCGCCGGCTTCCCTGCCAGCGTCTTCAATCCCCACCGGTCCTCAGCTTGGGGATCTTCTACAGCTCCTGCTGCTCCCACCACTGCAGCAGGCGGTGCTGCTGCCTTTGCCGGCCTCTTCAATCCCCACCAGTCTTCCCTGGCTCAGGGATCCCCTGCCGCTTCCGCTGCCACCGCTACCATCGCCGCTGCCACCACTGCCAGCTGCCAGTTGCCAGCTACTGCAGCTGAACGTCTCCTGCCCAGTGGTTCTCCAGCCCTCGGTGGCCCTCCAGCACCTTCAGGGCCACTCTTTATCTCTGTTGGGTGGCGTCTCCTCCTGATGTCACCCAGTCCTAGCTGGATATAGGCGTGGCTAATGAACTGCGCAGGCAGTTTCCCACCGCACGTTTCCTTGTTCCTCCCTGCCCCTACAAGAGGTATGTTGGGGTTTTCTTTTCTTTTTAGTTTGAACTGGGGTTTGCCGGTGAACGCGGCTTCCCCCTCTCCTGGTCCCATGCTCCTGCGACATCCGGCAGTGCTCTTTAATGAAATATTCCAATATAATAAAAGCCTTAGTCTGTCTGTCCGTAATGCTTTATTTGAACTCTGATTGGTTGTCTTGGCAACTAATCTCAATGCTGACTGAAACAACCACTCAGAGTGCTCCAAGAGCATTCTGGACAGGAGGCGGTGTGCCACCACAATAATGGGAGATGGAGGGAACGGAGCGGGGTGGGGGGGGAGGGTCTTCCCCCTCCCCCCCAGGCTCTGCTCCCAGGAGATGGCGGTGGCACAGGGTGCTGGCTGAGGGGTATGAAGCATATGGCGGGGCAAGCTCCCCCCCACTCCTGGAAGGAGGCGGCAGCATGGGGTGGTGGGTAGCAGCCATCTGTCCCTGCCCACCCCCCGCCCCAATTATTCCTAATGGGCGATTGGCTACTCATTGTATAAATTCAGAAAATAAAGTAGCATTTATATTCTTATTTATTGTTTTCCAGCAGGAAAAATATTCATGGCTTTCAGATAGATGCACAGTATGTGACTTTTTTAGTTACCAAACACCTCAGGTTTGTTTTTGTATTTAATTGGCCAGAAAAAATATAGGTTTCCTTTGTTCACTCCAGCATAATGAACCTCACAACATAAATATATTTATTAAACTGATCATAACAAATGATGGAGATATGCGTTGTCAGAGATGATCTAAAATTCCATTAATAAAATGTAAATATTTTAATATCAGAGTTAAAATGGCTAAATTTACTTGCATACCTCAAGATTCCAATGAGTGTATCAGTACTCTAAGAAAGGACAATTACTAATAAATGGCATCATACTAAGACACAGTGAAGACATAATTATGGCCTGGCTGTGATACTTACTGAAACCAACGTGAGTCTTTCCATAATCATTAGTGAAAGCTGGTTCAGGCTGGAAAGTCATTTGAATTTCAGGTTCCAAGCTGGAATCAAACTAGAGATTTGGGTTTGAAATGAATGGCACCATAAGTTCCAAAGCTGTTTTCATAAGATTTATGCCTCAAATAATGAAAACCTTATCTAAACAGCTATTCAAATAAGCCATCTCTTCCCCTCCTCCTCACCCCTCCTTAGGTTAAAGCAACTTTCTTATATTAAATCTAGCAAGGAATAAAAAAAATCTGTGGGAAAGTTGGAATCAGGGGATATAAATCTGAAGATCTCTTTTCCTTCTCTCCAAAGCAGTGGCAGTGTGTAGGGGGTGCATGAGAGTGCACATGCACCCCCTGAGAGCACTGATGTACCTCCTCACAGCAGCATTCCCTGTTTAGGTGGCAGGCGGGGGTGGGCAGGTGGAAGTGCTGGTGCCCCCCCTTCAGAGTGCCAGCCAGAGAATGGGGGCATCAGGAGAAGTGCAGCTGGCACTTCTGGATGCATCCCTGGCCCTTCTGGGCAGCTTCCCATCTTATAGCCAGCTTAGAGGGAACACTGCTTCTGGGTTGGTGCATGCTACTGGTTGTGGGGGGACCTCTCCCGGTTGCTGACTGGCTGCTGGGGTGGGGGCAAGTGCCCCCCCCGACTCAGGAGGCACCAGTCACCCATCTTCCAAAGTTCAAAGTAGCTTGGTGTCAAGCTCCTTGTGATGTCAGAGGTCTTATGGCTAGTGCCACCCATCGGTTAGGTAGCCCCGCCCCTCGTCCCGCCTGCCATGACTTTGCTGGTATATTATTGTGAGAGGCTTCCAATGGAGTTCTTATCAGAGGGGTTCCCCGACACGGGTGTACTCACAGCTGTTGCCTATGATGTTCCGCAGGGCTCCACCACCCCTACACCCTGTCCACTCGCCAACCGATCACATGCTGGTGGGATGGTGACCTTCAGCTTCACCAATGCAGTGACTCGGACTTAGCTGTACAGCTCTGCCAGCCAGTCCTCTTGTCTCTCTGACTCTTCTGATATCGCTTAGCATCCTTCCTTCCTAACTTCCCTAGAAATAATATTCCCCTTGGGTAGGGCTGCTCCCAGGGCTGCCTTCCCTTACCCAGTGGATTCCAGGGGATTCTGCACCTGTCCCCAGCTCTATTTCTCCTAGGGGCAGTGCTGGCAAACGCAGGGTGCCCTGTCGTTCCCCTTGCTTTCCTCCTCTCAGGGGGAGTACTGGCCTCCCTGCTCGCTATCTGTTGCAAGGTATGAAGTTTCCCCTTGCTTTCCTCAGCTCACGGTTTAGAGGTTTCTCCTGCCTCTTGTGCTGGTGTGGCACAGCCAAGCTGGTGACTTTCCCCAGCAGGAGCCTCAGCACACCAGATGCGCTGTCTGCTCTCTCTCTCTGGCTCCCCCTTCCCTCGGGTGCTGCTGGGGATTTTAAACTTTCCCGCAGCGGCCATATTGGCTGCCGCGATTGGCCCAGCTGTTTCCCTTACTGGGAACAGCTGCTTAAATAGCCGGCATAATGCCGGCTCGCGCGGCTGCAACTGCAGCTGCCACCGGGGTCTCGGCTCCAGCACCGCCAGGTCTCCCGGAGGTAAGTTACCCCCTCCAGGGTTCTGTTCTGCGGTTTTGTCTGCCCTGCACGCAGGCTCTCCTCACCTCTCCTTGTGCCTGTGACGGCAGCGCGCTGCCGTTACACTCCTATATCTAATTGTCCTGTTTAGCTTCATGCTGTACCATAAAGCTTCTATATCTAATTGTACCATGAAGTTTGCATTGTTACTTTTGGCATATGACTACCTATACACATACTCAGAGGTTGGGGGGGGAGGAGGGAATGGACGGTTTAAATAGAGCATTTCCAGGCAGCCACTCTAATTACAAAGCCTCAGCATCACGTGTATTAATCCCCCACATGTTTAAAAATGGCTGTGGGATGCTTTATCTAAACCTCATTTAATACACTTGATGCTCTGGTGACACTGCAGCATTCTAATTAGAACACAGAGCAGACTCTATTAATCGAGTCTCTATTAAACATGTTCTAATTAGAACACCAACAAGCACGTGTATAGGCAGCCATAACTACTTTTCACAAGCTAAGCTCTTCCTTCCCATAGAGGTCAGCGATCAATTAACTATATTAACGAAACAAAGGAAAGAAAAGACAATACCAAGTGAATATGTTCAGCAGAATTAAAAGAGGTATGGATAGAGCTACCCATACAAACTCAGAAACCAATCCTGTGCCTATCTAGAAAGGCCATTCATTTCCAGTTCAGTGCAGGATCATAGCTCTAAAATCTTTCAATCAATATATCTAGAAAAGGCCCATTATAACTCTCCTTGAAGTCAAAGAAGATCCCTCCTTCCACATTAATGGGAGCTAGACTAGGCCCAATTGGACCCAAATGGACTACAGGCCCAAATGGACTATAGAACACTCAATTGTGTCACCCGTCTGTTAGGGTAATGATATGGATTTTGGGGAGCACTGTGTGCACAACTGAATGAAGACTTTTTCCTGTGTCTCAGAAAGGCTGCTGGTCACAAGGCTGGATAATATATTAAAAGTAACTAACTTTACTAATGCTTAAGTAAGCGGATTCTTAACAAAAGGATAGGGTGCAAAGTGCATGATGTGTCGTGTGAAAATAGGATACAGACCAATGGATATCATTAGGGGACACAGCAGAAGTTCAGCCTTGGAGATGGTGCTGAATTCAGCAAGAAACTAGAGAGAACCAGCAAGAAACCAAAGTTGACTGGGAGAAGATGGGGGTCAAAGTCTTACACATGTGCTCTTAGCAGAGAGGCATCTAAACGAATGAAATGCATAGGCAATACCATGCTCATGAAGCACAGAGTAAACAGAGACAGTTTGCAACAGGAGGAGAAATGAGTGGAACCAAAGGAGGGACGAGGGTGGAGTGAATGTTAATGAGTATTAACCAAGGTGTATAAATGTGGAAAAAACCTATTGTTCGGGGCGGCTCCCCAGTGTGTTGGTTTTTTTGGGAGCTAGTCCGAAGCCGTCTCCATTCTAGATAAAGCTGTTGCAAGTAATGTGTGCTGGTGTTTGCTCCCTGCTTGCTCTGGCTAATGGGTAACAGGATCCATGGGCAATTGGATCGTTGTCTCCCTAGTTGTTAGGCGCTACGTTGAGTCAGCGTCTAACACTGTCTTCTTGGCATTTGAGTTAGAACCATAACTACAGGCTACACAGAGAAGGCCAAGCCAATTAACGATCTGCCTGCAAGAAGGCACTTTTCTCAACCTATGTATTGTTGTCCCCCAAATGCTTACAAATTATGAGCCAGACCCCATTGCCACCCAGAAAATCATACTGCTAGCTTTGAAATCATGATGGGCTGTGCAGGGTGGAGGCAGGGGAAGCAGGGCAGGGGAGAAATCAAGCAATGTATTTTGTGTTCTCTCTAGTTACCTTCTAGTTTTGACCTCTTAAACACTTCTAGGTCACATTTTCAATTGCAGTTTACACTATGGTAAGAGCTACCAACATGCTTTTGAAATGAAAGGTGATGAAATATTGTCATGAAATAACTAGAGCAATTGGGACTGTGAGGACACCAACTAACTCAAGACTCACCATGAACCTATTCTAAAACAGCCCACACTCTGTTCTGTCAAGACCCCGTTTCTTAGCCAAGAAATTAAACAGTACTATGGCTCAGCTCAAGCATTCTCTTCAGACTTCACGTTCTTGGGTTTCCTAATTAAAAACTACTCAGCCTATATTAGAGACCCTAACGCTGTGAGAGCCACTCCCACTTCTCTCATACTCAGGTGGATATTGAGCTACCTTCTTCAGCGAGTCAACAGAACCCTTCTGTAGAAAGATACCTGCTAACAGGGTGACGGGATCCGAGGCAGAAACTGAAGCCTTGAGTTGAAGCCTGGCGTTATGATGCCTGTACCACCACTTACATTTTATGAATCCTATTAATGATATGGAAGAACAGGTAGCTGACTCTCCATTTTGGTGGCTGCTTTTTCTGTTAAAATCTTATGGTCTATATTAATTAAAGTTATGGGGTAATAAGGAGAGCAAGTATCACAGTTTCCTACTGTCAGCTAAATGTGAATGAATGCTGCATGCACAGTGGGCAACAAAATGTGGATTAATGTCCAGTACAATTCCTAGCAAAAAAGGGGAGGGAGACAGATGCTCAAGAATGCAGAGAGAGACGGTTCTTGCTAGAAGTTTTATAGACTCAGCTGAAAATTTTTCCTTGCTGTTTTGATCTATTCTCTCCAACTCCCACTTTTGTAAAAGAAATCAGGGAGATTAAAAATATCTAGCCATAAAACAATTCAGTGGAAATTGACCATGGCTTAATGAATACCATAAAACTACATCATCCTGTATGGATCTAAAACTGAGGTGTCTGTCATAATACATGAATTTACACCAGAAATCCATGATCCACTGAGACTTTTACAAAGTTTTTAGGCCATTGTTACATGTTATGCTTAGCATGTGTTAAGACTGTAGTGAGCATTAATACAATTTAGAAAGATTTCTGAGCAATTGCACATTAATATTTATTACATCTAAATATAGATTGTAGCTGATTTCTAGTCTCAGCCCTGGGATCACACTGAAGCCAGTTCAAGGGTCCAGCACAACAAGAAGGCAGGGGCTGGATAAACAGCCATTTGCCAGGCTCCCACCTGGCAGCCTACCACAGTGGAGCCAATTCAAGGCCCTGGGGTGGTGTGGGGGCTGAGTGCAATCCAGGCAATGCACGGGAGTTGGTCCCAGCCCCTGCACTGCACCACACCACGTGGCAGCCAGTTAAACTGTTTCTTGGGTTCCCACTCCATCCACTGCACCAGTGTCTTCAGATCGTATTACCTCTGACGTTAGCTCAACATGTTAGGTAATATTGTTCCTTGCCGGAACAGGCTTAACTTTGTTACCTTACCATGGCATGCTGTACATGTTGTATTGCTTCAGTAGTCAGACACTAGCTGTCAGGCTATGGTCTTGAACCCAGGGCATTGACCTGCCCAGCACAATAGCTCACCTCCATCTCAGGTTCCCAGAAGAACAATAGGACAGATGGAAATGGCCAGAACCATCCACCTGGGCTGGGGCACACATCCATTCTCTGCCATCAGAGGGGCCAGCCAAGGTCGGCTGACCTCTTTACCCCTTTCCATATAAGCCCCTGACCTGAAAGGGGAAGTGTCTGGGCAACAAGGTTCAACTCTGTACAAGGTTCAACTCTGTACTCTGCACCCTTGGCTTGTGCTACTACTGTGTGATGGGTTCATTGGATTCCTGACCTCGCTCTCTGCCTGACCTTCTGCATACCTGACCCAGCTCTGGCTAGCCCTCTGACCTTGCATTGTGCCTGACCATCTGGATCCCTGACTCAGTACCCTGGATAGATCTCTTCATTTCTGACTTCCTGGCCTCTCCTAACCCTGAAGTGACCCCTGGACCTGGCTGCCCATGGCCTGGCCTTGCATGATATTAGTGTTGTAAGTGCTGCTATATGTGATAATGCTCTTAGTTTAACAATAAGAATGAAACAAGTTGACACATTGTATTTATCAAATAAGACAGATTACTGAATTTCCATTTTTAAGTATTGTCTTGCAAACAGACTGAGAAAAGACTGGTTACTTTTTCAGTTCCTTTATAAACCTTCTATGACCAATAGGAAAATAGACATCTAAGTTGCAAGGTTGAAAACAATGACTGAATTGCACAAACTAGACAATATTAAATACCAAGCGGATAAGGAGTTCTGATAATTATTTGTGAAATCTGGTGCAGGTGTTTGTTCAGCTCTTGATAGCATATTTTCATCTAGGCCCTGGCTCAGCAGTATAATAAACATGAGTAATTTCACTGATGTTATTAGATTACTCAGGTACTTTAAGTTGGGCATCTGCTTAAATATGCTGCTGAATCATATATAATATTTCTCACAGGTTGTTTAGTATATAGCAGAGACTTGTCTATAAACTAGAGCACTTCAGTTGATACCATTATTGTTCCATATACCTTGTGCTTCAGTATTCTTTTTACTCTTCAATAATGCATCTGTAAAGAACACCTTTGTAATGATCTGTTTCCTTCATTACTGCTTAGGTCATTCTCAGCAATTGCTCCATTTGGCATTGCCCTATAATTTTTAACACTGGATCAGAAGCAGTTGCTTACGTAAGAGTTGTGCTGCTTCACTGGACGTATGTTGGTAATGTGGGAAAGGAGCGGTTGTGAATATTAACCATAAAATGAATGAAATTCTAATTTAGCTAACTGTACACCTGCACTATTTAGTATAGTTTGATACTTAAAAAAAAAAAAAATCAAACTGTAAGCGTGTATTAAATTCCAGCTGATTTTCAATGGGACTTACGCTTATCCTTAAATCTAAATTGGGAGACTTTCCTGACCTATGGCTTAAGAACAGGTCCATTTAGCTCTTTTACTTGGGTATTAAAGAATCGAAGGTCAGCAGAACGGAATTTGTTATAGTATGTTGTTCATCTATTCATTAACATTTGGCACTCAAGGTGAACCTCTTTGAACAGTAGCCTGGGAAGCAGGATTTGCACATATTAAAGGATTACACAGGTCATACTTTAATGCTCTTCAAGAAGTGGTGTATGGACTATTACACATTCTGTGCAAAGCCCTTGTAAAAATTCAATGCAATTGATAAATTTTTTATTACAGAATACTAAATACACCATCATTTGTCTGGCCATTAAAGTTGTCTGCATTTTCTCAATACAGTATTTAATGGTCTATAAAAACTGCTTATAAATCCAAGTGGGTAACAAAACACAAGGAGAATAAATTCTAATACTACATTTCAAAGAAAATGCATATAGGTGTGTGGTGGGTGGTGTTTTTTGTGGGGGTGTTTAGTGAAACGTGTGAGCAAGAAAGATGTCCTAGACTAATGTTTCTTAGGACCTGGTTCCATAGTAATTCTGAGTGGCTCCTGAAGCTCTTAACACCTGGATTGTCTGCACACTAACACTCCTTTTAAGCACACATTATGTAGCTCAAAGTTATGCCACTTCAGGATAGGATTATTTCTGATCTATGCTACCCAGCTCATGTTGTACTAAGGTATAGCTATTCAAGGTTACACCTTAGTGTAAACACCAGATTAACCCTTCCCTGCCTGCTCCTCTATGATAGACAACTGAGCAGCTACAAGTAGGTGGAGGGTGGGGAGTCCCAGGGGCAGTGGGGACTGGGAAGCCCGGAATGAGGAGGTGAGGGGGTGGGGGAATTCTTACCTTTCAGTCCTTCAGGCCCCTACTAACCTGAGGTGTGACTGCTCCAGACTCAAGCTAACACTAACACCTATCATGACTTGGGTGGCTCACAGTATAAGGTATAAAAAGGCCCTTAAAAACTGTGGTCCATGGAAAACTTCTTCCCCTGAATCCATGGGCTTGCACAGTAACCCTGTAATAGAAGTTCCAGTAAAGTGGAAGTTCCTACTTTCTGTAGCTCAGTCCAAGATGGTGTTCATAACTTCGCTGGCACTTTAAAAACTACACCCACCCACAGAAGGCAATCCTCTTGCTTTGTGTTCTGCAGATGGTTTGTGGACATATTCTGCCAATTTGAGTGTGAATTGAGTGATATTCTGAACCAAAACCAAGAAGGATATCGAAGATACAGGGTCATGGAACCAAGATAAAGGAAATAAAACTGATGCAAAATGGAGGATAAAATAAAAGTAACTACTTCAATCACTTTAAAGTGGATTTATTTTCATCTGGTCTTTTAACATGGTCTCATAAACATTAGGCGCTGCAGATCAAGTATCAGGTTTGACTGGGCATGTGAGTAACAGAACAGTTTTAAAAGCAGTGTCTATGCTTTTTGTGGTCTGAAATGGCTCCAGTTTAGCAACTGGTGCCTGCTAGTTGGTATCCTTGCACTAAGGCCTTCCCTAGACTGTATATAAAAAGATTGGCTATGTTCTGTGCTAACTGAGCTGATTGAAATACCCCCCTAGGCCATCTACTTGCAGCTCGGAAGCATTGGTAGGACTTTTGCTTACAAAGACTATTACTGCCCCTGCTTATTTAGCAAAAATATTCTCAAATGGGACACCCAGAACTGAGAACTGACAAACCCAGAATGCTTTCAGCAATGTAACTAAGGTGGAGCAACCAGGGCAGCTGACGTTAGGGGGTGGGAAGAGGACAGAAAAGGAGCAGCTGCCACTGTAGCCACCCTACTGTGCCAGCAGCACCAGCAGCCAGAAGTTGCTGCTGCTCCGGGCACTCGGATGCCTATGACACTTCTGTTCCTGTTCCACAGACCAAGAGACTGAATGCTTAGAACTGGTCTCCATTGCTCAGGAGGCAGTAGGATAGTCGAGACCACTTCTCTGTCTTGCTCTGGCAATTTTGAACAATTATGAACTAGACACTTGATAAGATGATCAGGTTTTAACAAATGATATGCTGATCTTAATTATATTTTTGTTTCTTGTAATGGACCAAATTGTAAGATGAATTATTGAACACCATAATTACATTGGTTAAGTGTCAAAATTGCACATTCTAATGATATATTTTCACACATTAAAGACACTAATTACCAGAAAACAATATCCCATGACTAATTTATTTTAAAAAGAAAGGAAAAAATCAAAATTAAGTACTTCTGCTTCCAAGAACTGAAAATAAGCATCGTTTCCTGAAGTTAATGGTTCCCTATTCAGCTATGGTTTGCTTAAGCATTCAAGGTTTAGTAATCTTATTATTGTTATACCAAAAGTGTTAGCAGCTCTGTAGAACATTACTGTCATCTTACTAAATATTACGCAGTGATAAGACACACAACACCCAAATGCAGTAAGATGGGAGCAACAAGGTTGGGCATTACAGTTTTCAGAGGAGAGCTAACTTAAGTATATGAGTGATTTGACATTTAGAGAACAAAGTATGGCAAGTAACATTAATTCTTATCAGGGGCTGGATAATCTTTGGATGCACATAATATCAGTTACATCTCTCAGACCAGAGTGCAGTGGGCTATTGACTAGCCTCTCTCCTTTGAGCTCAGTAAGTTTTGAATCGGAACCTAATTAGTCATTAGCCATCAAGTATCATATTGTCCCTACGTCCGCATAGTACAAAAACTAAATGTTGGAGGCAGAGTTATGCCAGTAGAATTCTCTGTATGATGGAAGAAGTAAATTATATATCCACATTTAGTGAAGAATTTTCATAAAATGAGAGAATTCAAGAACATAGATATCTGCTGCACAAATATGAAACATCTCTCACTTCCAGCATCAACTACATAATGGGAAAAGTAAATATATGGGTCAAAACACAATGCCTTCATCTTCCAAGCAGCTCATGTCATCTAAGAACTTTATAAATGATTAACTGGTAATTGTCAAATACTGATTAGTTTTACTGACACAAAAGGCTTTAACAAAAGGCAAAGGAACTTTAATTTATTTCCCTGTGCCCTACCCATCACATGAATTCTTGACTCAACCTGGCTGAAAGCACATTAAAATGAAACTTATTTTTGCACCAGTATGTTGACCTGATTTACTTTGAGAATTTGAAAATGTATTTCAAGTATCATGCAAAATAACAAGAGAACTGGAGGAAAAACTGGAAAAAAAGAAGATTCCGTTCTGCGAAATATGTCAGCATGTATAGCACTAGTTCAAAACAACTGCCTGAAGTGTATATAGCAAGATCAAGAGGTTAATGAGATAGGCAAGCCTCAGACAGTCTAAGCATAACCAGAAAAGAAAGAAAAAGAAAAACAACCTCTGTACAAATGTATTTTGCTCAGGCAAATGATATGTAAACTAGGAATGACATTTCTTTAGGATCTTGCAATATTACATTCTTTACATTGCACAAGAGCGGTATGTGTGCAAATGTTGATCATAAAAATAATTTATATTAGCTTGCTGATAGTTCCTCTCCTCCATCAACACAAATTCAGATGCCCCACATGCACCCTGCTCTTCATTTTTGACATTTGTTAATATCTGCCCCAATCCTAACCCTCCCTCTGTTTTCATCCTCTCTTCCTCTTCCACACCCCTTCCTAGCCTTTTGCCTATCCCCTTTTATTCTTATGCTTTTTTCCATAGGAAGCGAGAGGTCAAGACATGGGGGGGCCCCCAAACTAATTTTGCAGTGGCTGGCAACAGCAGCAGTACCATGGCACTGCTCGGCATGCAGCCAGGCCAGCGCCCCACACATGCTCGGTTCTGCATGGCTTAGGAAGAAGAAGCTAACCGTGCATGCACTGCATTGTGCAGAGCATGATGAGAATTGTAGTTCTCATGCTGATACATGCACTCAGCCCACACAAATAATATTTTTCTCTCTGTCTATGCCTTTTTAAACTGCTCTTGATGTCTCTGGAATGCTCATTCCACGTCTAAGAACATCTCAGCCATATATGACCTCTTCATAACTCACCCACTTCAGCTCTTGGTTCCCAGAGGGACTTGTATTTCTTCATCTGACACTACTTCTGCTGGTGCCCCCAAGCCTCTTCATGCTGGGCTTTTACTCTGTCATGCCTCCTACTTCCACGCTGTCAGTTTTCACTCATTCCCTCCCATGAATAGCATGGCAATCATCTCTTCTCTCTCCCTTCTTCCATGCTGCTGTCATCTGGACAACACTTCTCTATCAGTCTTGCTCCCTGATCTCCTAGCTCCTTTCAGCTAGCTCAGGAACCAGGGCTAGATGAACTACTGGTCTGACCCAGTATGGCACTTTTCATGTTCTTAATCCTATGACCTCACTCCCAGCTGTCTTTTTTGCTACCTTTGATCCCATCTGCAACATTTCCATTCCTTTTTCCACAGAGCTTTAGAAAATTCTTCTAAGAGAAAACAGACAATATATAATGTGACCTTCCCTTCATCCTTTTCTCCCCCTTGTTCCATGCCAATGTCAGGGATGCAACCAGGATATAGGCAGCTAGGGCTTGACCCTAGCGGACCACAGCCCAGGGGACCAGGAACGGGTGAGTTTGGAGAAGCAAAAGTTCAGAGTAGAGCCAGGAGTCAAGGGGTTAGGAGTGGGCAGGACAGAAAGCTGAAGTCTAAAGGGGATGGGACAGGTGGTTACCCTGAGTAGAAACATGGGCTGGTTGTCAGACCATAGGGATTTGGAGCACGAAGCACCAAGGAGCCAGCAAGGCAGTCTGGAAAGACAGGGGTTTGGGCTGGAATTAAGAGCAGATAGGCAAGAACCAGGATGAAGTAAGGAAGAAGAAGCAGTACCAAGAAAACAAGACACAGGGCATCAGAAGCCCAAAGCTAGATGAGGAGGTACCTTGTTGAGTAGCCTGCTAGACCCTGAAAAGGCTAAATTTAAAAGCAGGGAGCCCTGCCTAGTATAGAACTGGGGCCACATTGGGGTAATTAAGCCAATGGCAAACAGGCTAACTCAGGTAACCAGGGACAACTAGTAGCAATTTGACTAGCCTGCTGCACTCTCACAGCTAGGTTAAAAAACTTCTCTTAATCTCCTTTACTTCCTTGTTAATCCCTTCCTTTAGTTTTTTCTATAACTTCTCATTCTCCCCTGACTCTCCTTCCAATACCAACAGGGCTTTAGTCTCTTATACCTTTAATAAAAAACATTTGGTTCTCCAACTATTGTTACATCTTCATTCCCCGTTTCATATTTAAACTCACTGAATGCACTGCTTACAATGGGTGTCTCCTCAATTTGCATTATAGACTATCACCAACATGGCTTTTAACCTTTGTGTTGCACTGAAACTTCTCTTACTTATTCCTCTAAGTCTTCTTAGTTAAAGTTCAGAAGTAGTGTTCCATCTTCTTCCTTCTTGAACTGTCTGCCATCTTCAACACTGTCAACCATACTACTCTTGAAACCTCTTCCTCTCTTGGCATCCAAAGTTCTGTCAACTACGGTTTCTCTTCCCTACTCTTTTTCAGTGTGCCCTTTGGATCATATTCCTCATTTCCCCCCTCCACCTTTTCCTGGGAAGCCCAAGAAGCGCTGTCCTTGTTATATTTCTCTTTCTTTATCGTGTCTCCGAATAAATTCATTAAACACAAGTTCAACTACAGTCTTTACACTGAACTCACAGACCTCTTTATTCTAGACCTGTCGTCTTCTGTTCACACTAAATCTATGCCTGCCCCTCTCATATCTACTTATCAGCATGGCTTAAATTAGAGCTCACCAAGCCCTTGTATAAACGAGGGTCTTATTTTGGCCTTAGTGTATCATTAAAATAAAATGAGTCGGGCACTGTTTATGTTGCAGTAAAACTCCCTATTGAACAATATGCACCAGGTATACAGATATATTTGTTTTAGAAGGTGGCACAAATGATTAAGTGTACTTGAAACTATTATGTACAGACTTTTATATATATATATTTTATGCACAATATCCATATTGCTCTGGTGCTATTCAGGGTTCCAGTCACTTCCAGAACATATCATATTAAATGGAAACAAATGAAAAAAACTTTCAGTACAATAGTTCAGTTTTTGCTAATAACACATTTTACAATCAATCAAACCAAACTCATTCCACTTAACCACAAGATAATGGCTTAACTCTTCAGTTTTCAGCATCTCAAATTCCCTAAATTCTGGGAAAACAAAAGGGCCTTGGAGCCCATCTTTATATTTGAAGCAGCAGCCCCTGCCTGGCTTTCCCCTCTCACCACTCCAGGGGTGGTGGGGGGGTGTGGCCAGATGCCAGCTGTGGGGCAGCGCCCCCCTCCAACTCAGGATGCCAGCCACTGGAGTGGTGAGTGCAGAAAAGTTGGCAGGGTTGCTATGCCCCTGCCAGGCAGACCCTGGCTGATACTACATCCAACCTGGTTTATCTTAAACCAGTTTTGGCCATTTTGAAAGAGGTTTAAGTACACTGAACTTCTGTTCTGTTATAGGTTTAAATCAGTTTCTGATCACTTAAACTGGATTATGTGCGAGTTCTGTCCCTCGTCCTAGAGTGCATAAGTAGTACTTAGATGACTACATTCAATTTTATTCTATCAAGCCCAAGTTCCTGAAGCACCATTAACTTGCCTATATTTGTAACATTTCTTCATTTTGGCCTTAAGATTAAGTCATAAAAGGCTGTGGAGAAGAGAAGGACCCACTAACCTCCTGTATTAATGATTTTTCTGGACTTGAGCAGGATAGAAAGAACTGTACTTAGACACCTAAAGTGCCACTTAGATGCCTAATAGATAGAACAGGATCTGGTCCTAAGTGTCTATTTCTTAAGTGCCTGGTGCTATATTTCTTAAGATGAACAGTATTTGCCTCCCCTACTGCTTTTAGTGAAGCTGCTACTAGTGTCAGTAGTAAGTAGTCACTTCTTTGCCTGATTAGATTTTCAAAAAATTTAATTTAATGTAATGGCTTTCAATATCTCTACTCAAAGGTCAACAATGTCACTAGCAGAAGCAAGATGTATTGAAAACAATTTGAGCAAGTCTCATATGGAATTGAGGCATTAATATACACTATTCTGAGGAAAAATATTGTCATTTTCTCCCACAAAGTGTTAAGCAAATGAAAACAGAATTAGATCCTTGTTACTTGACATGCTCCACTGAATGCAAGACTGATTTACACCAACTGCGCAGCTAACGCTTTATCTTTATGACTCAATCTATAATAAACTTCCTTTTCAGGACTATCACTGAGCATTAGAATAAGACAGAAAGCCCAATCAAATATAACAAATTACTTTTTTCAGCTAACCAAGACTGAAGAGAAAGAAAAGAGTTCCAGATTGACAGGCCTATGTGGCGCGAGAAGCCCCCACAGGCACCACAGGTGCTGGGGGCAGCCCCGGGTACCCCCGTGGTGGATAAACAGACCCCCCGGGTCCCAGTAGGCTTACCTCCAGGAGCGCGACCTGAGACAGAAACGGAGCCGCAGCCACAGCCATGGCAGCGCGAGACGGCGTTATGCTGGCTCTTTAAACAGCTGCTTCCGAGGCGGGGCAGCATTAGACTAATTACAGCAGCTGAGGACACCACCATGGGAAGTTTAAAAGCCCTGTTGGAAGCCAGCAGGGGCGAAGGGGGGAGAGAGAGGGAGCCAGCAGGGAGCATGTCAGACATGCAGCACCGGTGGCTCCAGAAGCTGGCAATAGTAGCCTGGTAGACACTGCTCTGCTACAAAGGTGGGGGGGGGCAGTGTTAGGCATCAGGCTGGGGATGGACAATCCCCAGCTCTCGCAATCTCAGAGCTTAGGAGGAGCACCCCTCTCCCTCAGAAGGGAGGGAAGGATGCCAAAACCCCAAGAAGCGCAGCTTTGGGATCAGGGACTGCAGCTCCAGATGCACTGACATCTAGGTGACCCAACTATTGCTCGAAGCTGACGCCAGACCCCCATGACAAGGGGGGGGCTTGTGGAGATCGGCGGAGCAGCCAGTGGAACATCCAAGCAGTTGGCAAGTGGACGGGGTGTAGGGGAGGCAGAGCCCCGAGGAACACCGTGGCACAGCTGTGAGTACCCCCATTGTCAGGTCACCCGAGAAGAGAAACACCACTGAACCCCTCCTTCATCAGGTAACAGCAAGTCATGGCAGGTGAGTTGGGGGGCACCTGACCAAAGGATGTGGTAAGGTAGTCATAGCACCCACTAGAGACACCACAGCCTACTAAAACAAATGAAAAAATGTATCTTGGGGATATTCAAAATAGCAAAATGCAGCTGTAAACCACAGGTATCAAGAATAAAATTATATATTAAATAATACCCAAACATATGATGGAATTTTCTAGGTTCTGTGTCTACCCTGTGTCAAGATGGCTTCTAACCAAAATGGAGAACCAGAGCATTCAGATACTGCCTAACTTCATATACTATATTCATATATCCCCCACTGGGGGACGGGGGGACTACCGCCACTGCTGGCCCGCTGAACAATCCTTGCAAAGCCAGCAGATCACGGCACTCAAGGGAGCCCACCCCAGCCCCAGCCCTGGTAAAATCTGTGAGCAAGGAAGGAGCCCCCCAGGGGGCACTTGCCTGCCTGTACACAAATGCCAGGAGCTTGGGGAATAAGCAGGAGGAGCTCATCCTCCTGCTCAGTGCAAACAATTACGATGTCATAGGGATCACGGAGACCTGGTGGGACTCCACCCATGACTGGACCACAGGGATAGATGGCTATACCCTGTACAGGAGGGATCGTGTAGAGAAAAGGGGCGGGGGTGTAGCTCTCTATGTTAAGGAAAGCTACGCGTCCCTGCAAGCCGATATTGGCGACCAGGGTGGACGGCTGGAGACCCTCTGGGTTAAAATCCGTGGGGAACACGGCACAGGGGACACAATGGTGGGAGTCTATTACAGACCTCCCACCCAAAGTCCTGAGCTAGACCAGGAGTTTGCCCAGGAACTGGCTGAGGCAACTTGCTCCAGGACCATGGTTGTCATGGGTGACTTCAATTACCCAGACATCTCGTGGGAGGATCGCTCAGCAAAATCTGAGCGGTCGCAGAGCTTCCTCTCGTGCGTGGATGACCTCTACCTGACTCAAGAAGTCTATGGGCCAACGAGAGGCAAAGCGCTGCTCGACCTGGTGCTGGCTACTGGGGAGGACCTAGTCGGCGACCTAGTGATCGATGGGAAGCTGGGTGACAGCGACCACGAGCTGATCACCTTCACCATCTGCCGAAAAGCTGGCAAGTCAGTCAGCAACACGCAAGTCCTTGACTTCAGGAAAGCCGACTTTGACAAGCTCAGGAGGCTTGTCAGTGAGGCCCTAAGGGACTGTGACCGCAGGGAGAGGGGAGTTCAAGAAGAGTGGTTGCTCCTCAAGGGAGCGATCCTCAATGCACAAACTAAGTCTATTCCATCTCGGAGGAAAGGCAGCAAGAGGGCACAGCAGCCCCCCTGGCTCTCCAGGGACCTAGCAGACCTCCTGAGGCTAAAAAGAAAGGCCTACAAAGGATGGAGGATGGGAGTCACCTCCAAGGAGGATTATTCTGCACTGGTCCGGTCCTGTAGGGAGCAGACCAGGAAAGCCAAGGTTGCAACTGAACTCCAGCTAGCTTTGAGCATCAAGGACAATAAAAAGTCCTTTTTCAGATATGTGGGGAGCCGGAGGAAAAGCAGGGGCAACGTTGGACCCCTGCTGAACCAGATGGGGCAACTGACAACTGACGCCCAGGAAAAAGCCAACCTATTAAATAGGTACTTTGCGTCGGTCTTTCATCAGCCCCATGGGACGCCTGTGCCTGCTACAGGGCCGGGAAGTCCAGGTGAGGGTGATCCCCTGCCCTCCATTAATGCTGACTTTGTGAAGGAACATCTTGAGAAGCTGGATACCTTCAAGTCAGCCGGCCCTGACAATCTTCACCCCAGGGTACTCAAGGAGCTGGAGAGCATCATAGCCCAGCCTCTAGCGTGGATCTTTGAAAACTCTTGGCGCTCTGGTGTAGTGCCCGAAGACTGGAAGAAGGCCAACGTGGTGCCTATCTTCAAGAAAGGGAGGAAAGTGGATCCGGCTAACTATAGGCCCATCAGCCTGACTTCTATCCCGGGGAAGATCTTAGAAAAGTTTATTAAGGAGGCCATCCTTAATGGACTGGCCGACGCCAACATCTTAAGGGATAGCCAGCACGGGTTTGTTGCGGGTAGGTCTTGCTTGACCAATCTCATTTCCTTCTACGACCAGGTGACCTATCACCTGGACAAGGGAGATGAGATTGATGTCATATATCTTGACTTCAAAAAAGCCTTCGATCTGGTGTCCCATGATCATCTCTTGGAGAAACTGGCCAATTGTCGCCTTGGGTCCCCCACGATCCACTGGCTGGAAAATTGGCTCCGGGGTCAGACCCAGAGGGTAGTAATTGATAGAAGTCACTCATCGTGGTGTCCTGTGACCAGTGGGGTCCCCCAGGGCTCTGTCCTTGGACCCATACTGTTCAACATCTTCATTAATGATGTGGACACTGGAGTCAGAAGCGGACTGGCCAAGTTCACCGATGACACCAAACTTTGGGGCAAAGCATCCACACCAGAAGACAGGCGGATGATCCAGGCTGACCTGGACAGGCTCAGCAAGTGGGCGGATGAGAATCTGATGGTGCTCAACACCGATAAATGCAAGGTTCTCCACCTTGGGAAAAAAAACCTGCAGCATCCTTATAGGCTCGGCAGTGCTATGTTGGTTAGCACTATGGAAGAAAGAGACTTGGGGGTCATCATTGACCACAAGATGAACATGAGCCTGCAATGCGATGCTGCGGCTAGTAAAGCGACCAAAACGCTGGCTTGCATCCATAGATGCTTCTCAAGCAAATCCCGGGACATCATTCTCCCCCTGTACTCGGCCTTAGTGAGGCCGCAGCTGGAGTACTGCGTCCAGTTTTGGGCTCCACAATTCAAAAAGGATGTGGAGAAGCTTGAGAGAGTCCAGAGAAGAGCCACGCGCATGATCAGAGGTCAGGGAAGCAGACCCTACGATGACAGGCTGAGAGCCCTGGGGCTCTTTAGCCTGGAAAAGCGCAGGCTCAGGGGTGATCTGATGGCCACCTACAAGTTTATCAGGGGTGACCACCAGTATCTAGGGGAACGTTTGTTCACCAGAGCGCCCCAAGGGATGACGAGGACGAATGGTCACAAACTACTACAAGATCGTTTCAGGCTGGACATAAGGAAGAATTTCTTTACTGTCCGAGCCCCCAAGGTCTGGAACAGCCTGCAACCAGAGGTGGTTCAAGCGCCTTCATTGAACACCTTCAAGATGAAACTGGATGCTTATCTTGCTGGGATCCTATGACCCCAGCTGACTTCCTGCCCTTTGGGCGGGGGGCTGGACTCGATGATCTTCCGAGGTCCCTTCCAGCTCTAATGTCTAAGAAATCTATGAAATCTATGAAATCTAATGTAACCAGATACATCTAGCTTTTCTACTGGTGTAAACTGGCATTAGTCTATTGATTTCAGTAGAGGTAGATATTTGGATCTGGCCTTCAGACTCAGATTCTGAGTAGGATTTTCCCTTAGTATATGGACAAACAGATATGTCAGCACCTTTAAATGGGAAAGGGAGCCACTACTTAAGAGTGCACAACAGCTGTTTCACTGTAATTATAATATGACTGCCTAATTCTGTAGCAAATTAAAGCAACAGATATCTATGAAAATAGAAGTTACACTTTAAGATTAATATCTCTAAGGCCTGAATGAACTATAGATGTATCTTGCAGAGGTGAATTGAGAGTGGGGGCGGGAGAAGGCTGACCGGCTTGAGGGGGACAAAATGTAGTGGTGCAGTTGCATAATTCTTGGCTCACCCGAAGTTTAAAACCAATTGCCTGGTAGCAGCTGCACCATTTCTATTCAGGTAGGAATGAGAGTTAATTGACTTTGTGGCTCACTATAATCTATCTCGGGAGTTGTCAGCTGGGGTATGCGTATTGAAAGGTCCCAGTGGGTACATGGGGGCAGGTGGGGATGGAGCGCTGCCACCCAGTGCTGCTGCCTCACAGGAGCAGGGTTTGGGTGGGGCAAGAGCAGGGCTGCACAGACACTGTGCTGCCACTTCTCTGCCACTCACCATGCCCCCGTTCCGCATCCAGCTGTCCGCTACCCCCCGCCCCCTCAGCATCTGGCCGCTCGCCACCCCTCTTCCCTGGGGGTACCCTTACTAAAAAGGGGTTGGCCTGGGGTACACTTATTTAAAAAAGTTGAAAACCCCTGATTTATCTGATTCCTTCTAAACACTTAATTCCGGAGGTGTTAACTACCCTCTCTCCTTTTTAATGGTCTTGATATTCTACTAATCAAGCTAGCCTTTCTTCTGCAATTCTGCTGTTAGTTAGCTGCTCTTGGTAATGTAGCTTTTATTTTAATGGCATTGCAGACTGATTTAAATTCTAGCTAAAAACATTAACTCAGGTTTGTAAATAATTTTCAGTGAAGCCTTGGATACACTGCCAAGGTACTCAAGAAGACTAGATTTTCTTTATACTTTTTCAGATTCATAAAATTTAACTTTAATGACTACAGGACTAATGAAACAACAGCATGTTTTACCTAGTTTGTTGTGTTTTTTTATATATACAATAGCAAACTAAAGTACATTCCAATCAGATCTTATATTTATTTTTAATAGCATATTAGTAAAACTTCTCATTTCCTTTTTTAACTGGAGAAATGTGTCTTTATATGGACTGATGCATCACCTCTTCTGCCCCCTCCCCACCCCATTCCCTCGCCTTTTCAAAATCCTAGATCCACTCATGGTTAATACACTGTCAAATAGAAAAAAAGTGAACTTATATTAGCATAAGAAAAATAGTTGAACAAGAGTTATAACAGAGAACATTCAGTCCATCATATGTCTCAGTTTCCTCTTTCAAAGAGGAAAGAGTTCATCCTTTTTTGACATCCAGGGAAGTCCTTACCTTCATCTGACAAACTGAGAGAAAATAAACATACTCCCTGCATTCCTGTTTAGTCTGGGTAGACAAGAAGCAATAGTAGTTGATAATCAATCTTCTGTTTCATTTGGAAGTGCTTATCCTTTGTTACTGAAATTATACTGAATATATTGAAAATATACTACAGTGTTCAACTGACATAATTGTAAGTGAAGGGTATAGTGTAAAAAGCTGGTGAAGAGATGTGGTAGTACTCTTCATGAAAATTAAGGGAAATGATGCTTGTAAAACAATTACCATAATGGATCACCCTGAAGAATTAAACCTAGGATGAACTGAACCTCCAATGCTGGAAGGTTGAATCCCCATCACTTAAGTTCAAGGAACAACTCCTCTAGCTGGTGGCTGGAACTGATCACCACTGGCAGGGATGTGTAAAATGTTCTTCAGAAAAAGGAGCCCTAAGGATACAATTCATTTCTGGAAGAGATTATTTAACACTGTTCCAGATGACCACCACCAAACACAGGAAAATTTCCCCCCGTCACCCATCAGAAAGGAAACAGAACTGTAACAAGGGGCTCTTGCTATGCCCCTCCAGAGAAATTACCACTTAGTTGAATAATCTTATCCATGAGCACCATCATAATGGTGATTGCTACGAGGGGGAACAGAGCTATACTAAATGTACAAAACTCAAAGTACTTCATTTTAAAATTACTTTTTGAAAGGTTCAGCTGCAATCTATTCTTTTAATATTCTCATATTTATGAAAAAAATATTTTGAAGTAGAAGATCTATTAGAAAAAGAATTCAGAAAGTTAAAGTTTATTGCCAGATAAATTATTTAGAACAGCAACATATACTGTACATATGCATTCCTGATTAATTCAATAACATCAGCATGTCTCACCAGTCCCTATAAAAAACTCCATGAGAATTTCTGCTTGTGGTCAACTGAAATTTAACTGGAGGCTGACCCCAAATGTTGTAATCTTTGAACACAGAGGACTTTCTTATCCATCCCAAGAAAACAAAGATGTATCATTAACGTATATGGACAGGCAGTATATCCTCCTTTACTCAAATAATTCAGGAGAAGTAAAAATTTATTTGGGATTAAAGTTGCTGCTCTAAATTATGGATCCAACAAGAAACACTACAGAAACATCATAAATTATGACTTACAATCTTTGGGTGTCTATATATATGCTCCGGCAGTGAAGGGAGGGGCACACGTTGTAACTGGAGCAGCTCTCAGGAGCTGCTCTAATTAAAATGCCTGTAGCATCTCGTGTGTTCAGCATCACTGAGTTTTAAAATGGTGCTGAAGGAATTTTAACTAAAGCTTTCTTGACAACCTTAGTTAAAGCACCCCCCACTGCTATTTTGAAATGCAGGGACTCTGAATACATGCCTATACGGCCTGCACATGTATAGGCACTAGGGTTGTGCAAAGCGGGCTGTATTCAATTCAGATTCAGCCTGATTTGGGGGACAGTGATTCAATTCACTGATTTAGATCACTGTCCTGATTTGATTCAGCTGAATCTGATTCTGAAGATTCGATTCTGATTCAAAGAATCAGTGATTTGGCCATAGACACAGCTTTATGTTTTTTTCTACATACCTCAAGGTACCAGGCGCAGCTCATGAAAGCTGAGATGATAAGGCAGATGATGCATCCCATGGGAGCGCAGGGTATCCCCCACATGCTTGGTGGCAGACCCCCCTGCATCCCCCTGGCTCAGTGATCAGCTGTGGGGGGACCTTGGGTGCCCCCCCAGACCCAGGAGGCACCAGTAGCCAAGCGGGGGGGGGGGGGGAAGGGGCAGGGTTCCTCATGCGCTCCATGGTAGACCCGTACATGAACCAGGAACTACTTCTGGTCCACTTCCAGGTTCACCACTGAGCATGCGGGGGACCCCCCCCATGAGATGCTCCATCTGCCCCACTGTCTCAGCATTCACGAGCCAGACCTGGTATCTTGAGGTATGTAGAAAAAACAATATAAAGCTGTGTCTATGGCCAAATCGTTGAATCTCTCCAAATCAATTCAGAGGCTTTCAGTTCAATTCAGAGAGATTAAAGGGTCTCCTGATTCAATTTGGATTTGGAGATTTGGCTGCCGAATTGGGCCAAATCTCCTCCAAATCAAAGCAAAGACCGAAGCTTCATACAGCCTTAATAGGTGCCCTTTCTGCTTCCCAAGTGGTAGATTTCATCCTTTAAAAACACCTCACATCTTTAGAGCACTCTAAAACTAAATTTGCATGCAGCTATGGCAATTATCATCCATACTCTTCAGATGGGAGCACTGAGGCTGTTAGCAGATCCTAAGGCCATACAGCACAGCTTAGTGTGTGTGCCTACAGTGCCTAATTCCCTTTGCTCACTGATGTGCCTTACATAAGTTCTATGGTCTGTTTTGGGGAACAATAATAGAAAAAGCAAACACAGAGTTAGTGCCTCTCTCTCTCTCTCTCTCTCTCTCTCTAGCTGCCTTCTTCACAGAAAACCCCTGTTGCTTTTCTGGAAAAAAACCTTAAAAAAAAAAAAGACATCAGTCAAATTTGTGTGAACAAAGTATCACAAGAGGCCAAGCACTGAATCATACAATAATGACTTTATGTTGCTGTAGCATTACCCATTTTCAAAATAAATACCTTTGGACCCTTTATAATGCCTGAAGTGACACAGTTGTTGCATATGTTTATAAAGGACAGCTTATGTAAATTATATCCTTCATCACAGGATTTTGTAGAGGTATTGAAAAGTATAATTTAAGAATAAGAAGAGTGCAATGCACTTATTTTATTCTTTCAATTAAAAGTGTATTAAGTAACGCTACAATATTGAATAGCATTACTTCAGGATACTGTATTGGCAGAAGGCAGGGAGGGGAGGCACCTTAGTACCTAACTAGCTCAACGAGGCACAAGCTTTTGTAAGCAGCAGGCTGCATCATAAGATTTGATAAAGCTGTATGAAAGCTCATGCCTTTCAGAACCAGTTAGTCTCTAAGGGTGCCACCTGATGGCTAGAAAATGGTATTTAGAGGTTTGCTTTTAGGAACTGGCTTGTAGGTAAAGCAGATATGCATTAGAACAATGGTCCAGGACAAAGGCAAGGGTTAATTGATTTCTAAAAGCCTGTTTATGACAGTTTCTTCAAGGCCCACTGTGTCTGACACAGGCAAGCAGCAAGCAGACACACAGGCTGGGAAATTGAAGACATGTATCACACCGTTCCATAACATGAACATGAGATAAGGAGGTACCAGGTCACACTGCACAATTACAGAGCTGAGCCCTTGGGATTTCTGGCTTCAGTAAATGGAACAAATTAGGAAAAACTGGAACCAACCAAATTAGGATGTGTGCATGTGATGGGTTTGTTAAACAAAGTGAAAATACTTCAGTGAATTAATTTAGTGAAAATATTTACATGACAGAACTTGGACAGTTTGATGACCACAGAGAAACCAATCAGTGAGGCCCAAAGATGAAGAGTCATCATAGAGGGAAAGAATACAAAAGGAAGGGTTTCAAAGCAGCAAAGGGTCCCTGAGAGGGGAACCCGAGGGGCACCATAGACAGAAAGCACACCACAAGCCCGTCTCACCCACCCCACTGTGGGGAGGGGGCAGTGGGGGGAAGCGTCGGCCTCAGCCTTGTCCTCCAACCACCAGGCTGCTGACATCTGACATTCAAGAGAGAACCTTAGAGTGAAGCTCGGGTACTGGCCAGACATACCTTGACTCTGATGACAGCTCTAGGATTGATAGATATAGAACTATTTGCATTATTCTTATCTGCTATCCCTGTGTATCAATAAAATGTGCCTATTATTGAATGGAGAGGCTGTGAATAGTCTGAGGGTTTGGGTCCACCTGGAACAAGGTATCTGGGTCAGAAATCCAGTGCCAACACCACCCTGCCCTGTCTTTTGCTTGGCTTCAGACTAATATGACTAACCACTTCTTAGGTACTATATTGGGCCTGGCACTGTGTGGGCATGCCGGATATCCATTTATCAAAACAACTGCTATGCTGCCAACTCAGCCAAAGACAAAGGACCACAGGGGCCAGAGGAAACATTTCAAGGATAACCTCAAGGCAAATAGTAAAAAGTGTGGCACTGACATCACAAGTTAGGAAAAACTAAGTTCAGGCAGGACTACATGGCAAAGCCTTGTGAGGGAAGGTACATTTTACTTTGAGGAAAACTGTCTCACTCTGGGGGCAAAAACATAACAGAAATGGAAGAAAAGGAAACAGATTTCTGTTCCATGAAGCAAGACAATGATAGATAGACAACTTACTCATGGCACATCAGTATTGAAAGGTTTCATTTGAGAAGCAGAAGTATGAATGGCCACCTTGTTACATCACTAGCTACAGCTGGTCATAGTGTCATATATCTGATTAAGTATTGCCATTTTACATAATTTACTCATTTTTTTTATTTGACCAGCTCTACAGATGATTGCGTTGTATCCAGGAAATAATTAATTCAACAATTATTTCCATCAATGGCTTGAGTAAACTGTTTGTGAATAAACATGTGTACTAATTGACTGACTTTGCAAAGCACCTAACCTGGCTGGGAGGCAAATTGAATCCTAACCATCCTACACAGGGAAATGGAATAATCTTGCTGTCAGCGGCACCTAAAATAAATACCACATAAACTAGGAAACAATGCTTGAGATCCAGGATGCTAGCTACAGTAGTACTGTAATCTAGCCAGCTAGCTGTGGGTTTCTAACCTCTGGTGTGTACAATTACAAAGAACGGGCTAACAAGAACAATCTAAGAACAATCCTGTGATTTTCACACAGAGGAGGTAGAGTTAGTCAGAGATGGAATTGTGTTTGTTATGAGTGAAACGTGTGCCTCCCGGGAGAGCAGTAACATTTGCAAAGTAGAAAAATATCTCACTGTTTTCCCCCTACTGCATTGCACTAGTTACATAATGTTAAAAAAGGCTCTTAAGGTACAGAAATCCCTCGTAAAATAACAGCCTGCTTTGGTCAAGTAGCTGCCAATGGACTGTATCAATTTGACGTTTTTATTCTAGCCACGATACCACAGCACTGACCACAGCTTTGTGGTGTGTAAGAATAGCTAAACATTGAGTAGCAAAAGACTTGAGATTTTCTTCAAGTCACTGTGCATTACCTGTAAATAGTTTTAATGCCCTTTTTTGATGTAAGAGGTGTTGAAGGCATTCTGAATGGGATTCTATTTTTGACTAATCAAGACAAAACACAATCATTTAAAAGGAAAGCTGCTTCCTGCCTGAAATTGTTTCTAATTCTGTTTTTTAACAAGACAATGGTGACTGAAGTATCTCAGCATCTACCCTAGCAGCTTCTCAGATTATCCATATAAATAACAAACACCTTCTCTTCATGCTGGAGGCTTCCCTGTACCCTGCTTGCTCCATGCTATAGTAATCCTACATGCACATCCCTATTCCTCCTTATCATTATTATTTGTCTGGGAGATTTTGCATTCAGAACGTAAATGTGTCCTGTTCTACTGGAAGGGTGGACAGTGATGAGACAAGGTACTTTTGCACTGGAAGGCATTAATGGTAAAATCAAATAGTCGTTTGATTTACAGGCAGTTGATTTACATAGTCAAAGAGATGAGTATGCTAATCAGCTGGAAGGGTTTCTAGGTGTCCTCCATTTTCCTCTACAGCTTTCATACCTTCCCAGAACTCAGTAGGGCTTTAGTCACTGATGTCTACAATACTACCCAGTAGTTTGGAAGTGACAAAAAACAAATGTTCACAAGTTACAGAGAGAGAAAGAAAAAATGACATTAAGTTAAGCATATGGCTTTGCAATCTCCACCAAAAGTAATGTTCATCCTCCTACTAAACTAGGATAATCTATGAAGTTTTTTACATTTGATTGTAAACAGAAGAATCCACATCAGAGAGGTACTTGGCACAGATCGGGAGGGAAGTGTGTATAATCCTAATACATTTAGTTAGTTAGTTAGTTAGTTAGTTAGTTAGTTAGTTAGTTAGTTAGTTAATGCACATGACACCCCTCCCAAAAGAGGCTCTGGGCAGCTTACAGGGAAAAAACAAACAAACAAACTTAAAGGAGATAAAATATTAAATAAAATATATACTTATATAACCAAACATTTCCCAAACTACCTCAATTTGCTAAATCCCAGTGCAAATACAAAAGGTCTTGTGGTGCTTCCAGAAGATGTCCAGGCTTGAGCTCAGGCAGGCCATAAGGGAGAGGCAGTTCCAGAGGAGAGATGCTACTACCAAGAACAACCTCACACCTGGTTCTCCCAAGTGAACTTCACATACAGATGGTACTTTCAGGAGGTTTGAGTCCAAGTCTGGCTTTTCTTACAGTGCAGCCCAGAGGAACTGAGCACAGATCAGATTGTCAGAGATGAAGACACCGGGACATGTTCCATTTTCCTGGCTCTGCCATCCTTAAAGGATATTTCAGTGGCACAGAGTTCTACATAGTAGAACCATTGAAGTGTCTGCCTATGCTAGGAGGATCCTGTTGTGTTGGTAACATCGGCTACAGAACAGCTGCCCGAAGCTGTCTTACATGGACTGTAGCTCTTGACTAGGTAGTACAGTAGAGTCAGTATCTTTAAGTATATCTGAACCTTTCCATAAATTCCACCCATTTAAATGTAAAATAAATAATACTTTGCTTAACAAAATATTACCATATTTGTATGTTGTATTTTTTTCTCTTTGGCTAGAGCAGGAGAAACACCTTGGGTAAATTCAAAAAGAGGTTGGATGAACACCTGTCTGGGGTCGTGTGAGCCCAGCGTGTGCTCCGGCCAGTGGCGGGGGGTCAGACTAGATGATCTATTTAGGTCTCTTCTGACCCGTAACTACTATAAAACTACTATGAAACTATGAAACCTGAAAATTAATTTTACAATATGTTCTATGACAGGATAGGAAAGGAAAGGAGCTTTTATGCCATGACCATGACAGGAAAAAAAACCTTAACAGCAAAGATGCTGTTATCTCAATTTCAGGCTTATCCATCAAATCTGCACTGGCATTCTGTACGAATAGCTATTGCTCACCTCTGAATCAAACAAAGAACAATGAAAAATATGGATTCCCAACTATAAATGGCCCTTCCCAAACCATGTGCACTGACTGCTGCCTTAGTCAGAATTTACAAGTCACAGACATTTTGTTGACTATCTGGTACCTCTATACATATATGTCAATGCACAAGACACATTCTCCAGGGGACACTGAGTTGAGTATCCCATTTAATACTGTTAGTGTCTATAAATCTTCAGAATATAACCAGTCAACCCCCTCACAAAAAAAAAAAAAATAAAAAAAAATCAACTACTTCTATACTTACAGAAAAAAAATACTGGGTCTTGGGCAGTTTGAAATTATTTCCCCATCTCTGCTAGAATAACCAGTGTATTGCTATTATTTATCACTATTACAACAGTGCATAGGAGTCTAGGAATAGACCAGGATTATACCAAGACCCCATTATGATAGGCAACATGTCAGCACACAATAAAATGGTGATATCTTCTGTAAACAGCTTAGATGGTAAGTAAAGGGGCAGACGCACATACAACCAAATGGGGTCTTGTCTGCCTGACATCTGCTTTAGTTTATGGACAACCTACACTATAGCTATAGAAGCAATGCCCACTGTAACAGGCCTTGGTACACAGGTGATATTATAAGTCCAATGTTTTTCTTTCTGTAGTACAGAAATATTTTTTGCTTTCTTTTTTAGGCTGAGTTTTTTTAAGACTTCTAAATAATGACTACATAGATTACACACAGAGGAGAATTCATAATAACATTTAAGTGAAGCATTTGTATGTTTCTTGCATAATGAATGCCTTTTTTAATAAAAATAAATGTTAGACCATCCGATGTTCTTTGATCTATAACCATAAAGTGACTCTGCACATGATTCTCTGCAACTGAAGAAATTACCCTTGAGGCTTAACTCACACTTAGCACATGCTTAAGACTTGACCTAAGTCCAGTCTCCCATTTGCTGTTGATCTATATCTGCTGCTATTTTGTGCCCTTCACTATGTCAGTAACATAGCAGCATGTCCTTAGCCCACTCTTCCCCACCCACAAGCCTCATGACTCATCTTGACCTCACCATTAAGAAATGAAATGTGAACGAGTGGGTCAATCCCTTTTGCCAGTTGCCAAAATATCCATTGCCCACTTTGTATCTGTGACAGGTGGAAACTCTTGGGCGTGGGTCTCATGTCAGCTCACCCACCTGTCTTAATGAGGCAATCTGCCCAATCCTGCCTGCCATGACTTTGTTGTTCCCATACATGGATGGTATGTGCCCATTACTGCCCTGATGCCATGGGGTACTATCTGCGGCTCCAACCTTCCCTATACTGCAGCCCACGTCTCAGATGGCATCCAGATTAATATTACTCCTGGTCTGAGACCGGAGCAAACCAAGTCCAAAGTTGGGCTCCACGCACGCACGTACGCATGCACGCACACCTCACCTCCCCTCTCGCAGGAGGCATCTTCCACTCTGCCCCTCTCTCACCAGGGCCTCTGGCATACTGCCCATTATTGGGCCACACTCCATTGCCCTGCTCCTCCTTGAGCAACCCCTCTTGGGTCATCAGGCTTCGCTACTCTCCTACTGGCCTTGCCACACAGAACCTTCGGTTCCCATGGGTTCCCCTACTCTACGTGGGCCGGCTTTATACCAAACCTTGGGCTAATTCTGCCCCACACCTCTCACGGGGCACAACTTCTCATGGGGCTGGCCCTTGTGCTATCCTTCAAGTTTACTCTCATTCGACCCTAGTCAGAATGCCCCTTGGTCTATCCTTCAGACTTACTCCAACTTCAGCCCTTCTAACCCCCTGCCGCAGGGCACCAAGGTGCCTGCTCCTCTTAGAGCAGATATTGCCCAGGGAGGGAACACAAAGAACCAGATAAGAGTCCAGGTGCAGGTTGCCATGACAACTGGCTAATGAGGAAATTGGCTGCATCTGCACCTGGTTAGCTGGCCAGAAGAGGCAGGGCCCTAGACCTATATAAACCCTAGGGCTGGGACCAGGCAGTTCAGTTCCCTGCCAGCAGCCAAAGGGGAAGGAGCTTTCAGGAAAGAAGGTCTCAGAGATGCTATAACCATTAGAAACACCACCCTTAGGGCTAATGGGGCACCAGGAGCCCATAAGGTAACCTCGCCTACAGGCACCCAGTATTAGAGAACAGGTTTTACTCTTTTAAAGGGGCAGAGCATGCCTCAAACTTTGTGTTACGTTATAGCCCTGGGGCTCAGGTTTGATTGCTGTTTGTTTCCTGTCTGATAACACCAGTGGTTTGGGTGAGGCTATTTGGGGAAGGAGGATGCCTCATGGGGGAGGAGGGGGTGAGTCCACTACAGTGTGGAGACTCAGGCACCAGTGAGGGCACGGCATTTGGGGTGCACAGACCCCAGCACGGAGGGGCCCGGCAACAAGGGCTGCAGAGAGCCCAGCGAGGACAAGGGGCTGAATTATCATGAGGCGTAGGCAAGACAATGCCAGTACCATCTGCGAGGCTTGCGGCATGGTAAAGGGGCTGTTGGAGCCACACATATAGCCCATAAGGCTGAGAGACTCAGGAACCATCACCGTAGCATGGGATGCCAAGAGGTCTACGAACCACAGGGTTCTGTAAGATCTAGTCAGACCGTGTCTAAACCCAAAGATCAAGGGCAGCCTCCCTATATGAATTATTCCAACAAGACATGGCAGGCGAGATAGAGGGTGCCTGTAGGGCAAGAGTGGCATGGTTAAGGAGCCTAGGGGTAACACAGCCACTCCTACGGACCCCACCCTGCTACATCCCCTCGCATGCACAGTCCTTGAGGCCTACTCACACTTCAGCCCTACTCTGTGTGGGGCTTCCCAATGCTGTCTGCACTACCCACTCTGGGATCTTGTATCCCTGCTAGGCTTGGGTGCCTACACATGAGCATGCCTGGCCCCACTACTCCCCCAGCTGCCTCCAAAATGCACCCAAAGATGGGGGGCTGGGGTTAAGATGCCCCAACTCACCTTTCATTAGGGCAGTAACTGGCCTGGCATTTCCTGGGGACTCCCACGCCACGGGGAACCCTGCTAGGCCACCCTTCCCCGGCAGGGTACAGTTTTAGGTCATGCCCAGGACCAGGAGCCCCCAAACCATCCCCATAATCTCCTGCCCTTACCTCCAAGGTTGTTCCTGCTGCAGCTCAGCTAGGTGATATTTCCGCCTTTCCTGGCCGCAGCAAACTGCAGCCTTTATATGCCTTGTTCAAAATGGCTGCCCTCATCGAGCACCTGGCAGCTGCCTGCCTCTGCCCTGAAAGTGGCAGGCACCCAAAGGTATCTTCCAATATCTTCCTGCCACAGTATCTTCCAATATCTTCTTATCAGCCTACATCATGAAGTGCCTTTAACCTCTTCCCCAATTGCTGCACTTTCCATGGGCTCACCCAACTGGCATAACCCAGCTTCCAGTATTACTGTAAAAGCTCAGATATGACTTGCCTGTCATGTTTCATAGGTGGCCTCTTAAACATACTATGCAGTCTGTAAAAGGACCTCACAAATTAAGTAGGGGATATTGGTAGGAATAAACATGAGCTTTTACTCCAGTTTGGTGCCTACAGGAACTAATGACACAGCTGAAGGGAGTTACTTCTCAAATCTGTACAGTACTTTTCTCTTTAAACTTTTTTCTTGTGAAGCTTGTTTCTACAATTTAGTGCCTGAAGCTAATTTTCTCCATCAGTGAATCTTTTTTTTTCCTCGCATATGCATGAGAAATTGTTGCTATGTTCAGCAGTAGGTGCCAAAAAAACCTTAAAATTTAGGATTTTTGCATTACTCTCAGCCAAGTGCCCAAGAAATTGCCTATATTCTGCACCATGAAATTTGAAAATGTTGTGCCAGGCACATGCAAGCACAGAGAAGAACCCTAAGTTCTTCAGGCCAGATTTGGCAGGAAACTAATGCAGATATGGAAGATGGATATCAAGGTGAACCCTGCTGTACTGGTATTAATGTCAGTTGCTTTCATCTTGTCTGCCAGTTAGGTGTCTGAATATGGTGTCTGGGAAAATGCAGCATGCAGAAAGAACTGGATGGAATTGATTTTATGCAGCATGTAACCCACCCCTGCCCCCCCACAGTTGCTACACAACACAACAGAACCATCAACATTCCTGGATCTCACAGCTGTACCTCCAGAAATGTAATATATCTCATCCAGTGCACCACATGCCCCAATGGAAAATACGTAGGAGAAACCAAACAACTGTGTACCAGAATGAACGCACACTGGAAATCTATCAAAGAGAAGAATTACTTGTGGGGGCACATTTCTCACAAGAAAACTGCTCTCTCTCCAATCTCTCAGTTCTAATACTCAAACGGAATTTACAAAATACTTTTCATGGACGAGCCTATGAACTTTACTTCATCAGCCTACTGGATAAAAAAAATCATGGACTAAATATAGAAATTGGATTTATGACACATTGTAACCTGCCTAACATCTAACTCCCCCAATACCACTCCACCAGTTACCAGCTATGCTCATTCCCCTCTTCCCCTGCCCCCCACATGTCTCTCACCCGCTGACTCCTCAATTTGGATTGTCACTGACTGACTTCCTTGCATGCATACCAGCCTCTGGCTTCTTTACTATTTATTCCATCTAGGAAGAGCACAGACCAACTGCTGCCACTTCCTCAGCCTGATGAAGGGTATTTGAACCCAAAAGCTTGCAAAGAAGAATTTTTCTCATTATTTCAGTTGGTCTAATAAAAAATACCAGATTTACCCAAAGAACCTTGTCTGCCTATGTCCTTAGACCAACATGGCTACAACCTGTACCCTATCACATATTAGTAATATTTACTATTTGTTTACTAGTGCCTAGAAATCTCACTCAGTACTGGGATGACATTGTATTGGGTGTGGTACAAACACTTAGCACAGTATGGTCCTTTCTTGAAAAGTACATAATCCAAAATGGATTGTGGGTGGGAAAGCATGCCATATATACAGGGAAGTATCTGCCTATCCAATCCAGCTCCCTGTGTTCACAAGTAATCAGTTGTCTTATGTTTGCCAGTTTCTTTTCTAAAAATATCCAAAGTCAACTTAAAGAAAAAGTTGACCTTTTTATAAGACCTGAACTTAGAGAATTCATCCCTCTCTTACTAATAGGCAGGTTTAACTCTACTTTCGGTAAATATGCTCCAGGTCAACAAAATTCAAAAGGTGGCAAAGCACAGTAAAGTAAATAATTTTATTCTAAAATAATTGTGTAGGGAAATTATTAACATTCCTAACTACTGATTCTGTGGAAAAAACAAACACTTAATCGTTATTTATATTACAGCAGCATGCATATAGTAAAACATTGTCTCTGCCTGAAAAAGCTTACAAGGTAAACAGTGGAATTACTCATATTGCTGTAGTGCTTAAACGCCACAAGAAGGACCAGAGATCTAGCTGCCTTGTATACTAAAGAATCCTAGGTCATGTGAAAAACAATGCCAAACCAGGGGCCAAATCCTGTATCCCACAGCAAACACCTCAAAAAGTTTTTAACTTGCTTGATTCAAGACTTCTGGCTTGGGTCCAAAATACATATACAGGAATGACTTCTCCCACTACTGAAAGCCACTAGTAGAATTAAACGCAGCAGATGTTTAACTACAGGCAGCAATACTAGAAAGTTAGGAATACTACATGTAATTGAAATATATGGTATAAATCTATGTAGATAGAATATAATTACCTATACTGGGACCTGGCTTGGAGCCAATACACCCATAAAAACAACAAGGGATCCTTAAACAAGGGATCTGTATCAGCAGCAAGGAATTAGGAATTTAATTTTATATCCTGGGATTTAATCCATATCAGAAGTCAATATCCCATGCTGAGGTATTGATTTAATAAAGAAAGAAAAGGCTGCTGTTTACTGCATCATCACCGCCCAGTTTTCCTAAAAGGGCCAGCTTTATAAGCGCTGATCATGCCTGATCCATAGTAGCCAATGAGAAATGACCAAAAAATATTAGTTGTGGGGACCTGACTGCTGACAAGAGTCACACACACACAAACTATGAACACAAACTATGAGTTGAGTAGAGTCTCTCAGAGATGGAGTGCGTGCAAGTATGAGCATTGGGGTGTGGCAGAGGAGGCACATGGCATCCACAAGGAGAAAGACAGGCAAAACAATATTTTCAAATTTCTGGGCCAAGGCAAATCCCATTTAGATACTAAACCTCCCAATAAAACTGGGCTGGGGATGTTTAAAGAGGGTTTTGTTTGGACTGAACATGTCTGAGCACCCGGTAGCTACTGCATCTATGTGGAGGTCATGGTTATGGCTTGCAAAGTATATATCTAAATAGCATTCTCAAATATCCCAGTGATGCACAACTGCTCTCTAATGAAGTGAATCAAAAGCATGACTAAACCAGATTCCACAGATTAAGGTTCTCCAGCAGCAGTAGCCCCTCTGCTCTGCACCTGGTAAGCAGACAGCTGAAAATGTAAAGATCCATATGCACACACTCACAACTAAGAGGGAGCGAGATGTACTGAGAATTTAGAGAAGTATTGCAGGGAAGGCAAATGATAGTCAGAGTCAATTAAGTTGGCAGCACGATATTTAAAGAAGTGGTTGATGCAGTGTTTGACTTGAGCATATAACATTTTCTGCTTCTTTCCTGCTGAGCCACTCTTGAGCACTTCTTACTTGGGCACAATTCCCACTGGAATCTCTGATTAGCGCCTTAAGTTGGACACCTAATAAGAACAATGAGGATGGATTTTTTTTTTGGCAAACATCTTAGAAATGATAGATGCTTCTACTGGTAGGGAATGACAAGGAAGAGATAAAACGTAATGTTAGATGCTATCTGTAATCAAGCTGCATGCCCTGCTCTACGGAGTGACTTAGTTCTACTCCCAGCCTGACAGGAAGGAGTATGGTAGCACTCAGTATTTATAGAGTGTGGTAATAAAAGCTTTGCTTTCAGGATAAGGAGATATTTAGAAGAATATTTGAGCAGCAACATTTCCCTAGCATTAATTGTACCTTTGTTAACTGTAGACATCACATTTTCTCTGGATAGGATACCTTGGGTGTATCTACACAAGACACTACTGCACAGTACAGCTAATTACTGCCTAGAGTAAGCATCACTGTCTACATGTGCTGACCCTTAACGCACAGTAATTTCCTCAACTTGGCAGTTAATTTGCTACCTGCAAATGCAAGTAGCAAACTTACTGGGGAAAAATTATTGCACAGTATGACATGTGTAGACATCTGTCTGGAAACAATTTTGCTCCCAGTCAGCCTGCTGCTGGGTTGGGCTCTGCCACTGGAACCTGGGCAGGGACAATGTCCCCCTGCCGCAAAAGCAGGGAGCTCCCAGTCTGTGCTCCGCAATGGGAACAAGCTTGCAGCCCCTGCTCTGTGATCGTGGAGCAGGAGTGGGAGCTCCATGCAGCGAAGTGTTTCCTGCCCAGCCTGGTGCTGGCTAGGACCTGCCCCTGACCAGGACAGCTCCCAGTCAGACCCAGCCTGTGCAGGGAAGTCTCTATGTGCAGCCTGGAGGTGGCTGGGGATTGTCCCCTGACCCAGACAGCTCCTAGCCAGCCCTGGGCTCTGGGGAGAAGTCTGCATGTGCAGCCCAGAGCTGGCTGGGGACTGCCCAAAATGGAGTAGCTTGCTGCTAGCTGTCCCACCAGTGGATTGGGGCAGGTGGCTGGGACCTACCCCTCCCCTGCAGCTCTTTCCAAGCCCCCTTCCCCTGATTGGGAAGCCAGGACAAGGAGCAACTTGATGCTTGGGAAGGGGGACATTGTCCCTGCCTGGGGTCCACCACCAAAGCCCACCCTGGCAGCAGGCAGCTCCTGAGGGCAGGAAACAGTCTCCCAGCCCCCACAAGGAGACAGCTGCCTCCTGGCCCTGTGCTCCCTGCCAGCCCCTGGGTAAGCACCCAGGGGAAGCCTAGAGCTCCTCCTGGCTGCTGCAGGGGGCCAGTGCAGGGCTGGAGGGGACAGGACCAAACTGCTGCTAAAAGCAGCAAATCTTCTCCTGAATCCCTGCATGTGTAGACCCAGGGTGGATTTACTCTAGAGTAATCTACTCTAGAGTAAACCCACTCCACAGCATTTGCATGTGTAGACGCACCTATTGCATAGCAGACTCTGGGATTCTTCTTTCACTTCTTCCATTTCCCGTAAGAAGCTTATGCAACCCGGGCGGTACTCCAAGAGGTACCCCCTCTCCAATTGAAGGAATCAGAGCAGGTGCACAAGCGCTGTGGGAAGTGTAGGGACTCTCCACCCCCTATAGAGCAGAGCCAGACCACCAATGGGGCCTTAACCATATACCTTTTAATGAGAGAGCAGTACTTGGAACATAACAGGCATAAACCAGGGGGTATAGGGGACACTACAACACCCCGAGGGGGCATGATTCAACAAAGGTTAGACACTTACAATCATTGACAAAAGACAGGGTTAACAAAATATAAAACACAAACAGCAGAACAAACAATATTGGTCGGTGAAATGTAAAAGGCACAAAATACAAAATGTCAAAAAACAAGGAATATAGGGCCTAGGTACCTAGAAAGCGGGGGTTGGGGAGGGAAAACACAATCACCCCTTTCCACTGCAAAAAGGATTTCTGCCTGTTACTTCCTCACCCCAGCTGGGACTTGACCTTGGATCTCCCACATGACAGGTAGAAACCTCTACCACACAGCCACCAGTGTTGGTACTGCTCTAAGCTGCAAGGGGTCTTGACCTTCCCAGAGCCCCGGCCTCACATCAAGCTGCCTGGCCCCTTACTGGAGGAGCTGGAAGCAGGGCTGGGAACTTCTCAGGTCACTGCTCAGATCCTTGCTCGAGCTGGGGAGCCTCTCCTGCTGGCCACAGCCTCTCATAGGGGATCCTGAAGCCCAGCAGGGAGCTACTCCTGCCAGTGGCATGCTGTGATGCTGAGGGTCCAACTGCTGCCTGCAGGTCCCACTCCTTCAGGTGCTTCTGGGGCAACAACTCCCACCCCGTTAGCCCAGCTCTTACCAGCTCTTTGAAGCTTCTTTCTTGTGGTCCCTCGCTGGTCTCCCCTGAGTCAGCCGCGCTGCCCTTTTTATCCCCCTCCAGGTGACCCAAGGGGCCAATCAGGGGACATGGAGGGTGAGTCTCTGGGGCCTGATTGGTGAGGAAAGGGAATCCCAAGTCCTCCAATAATCTTTTGCCCTTTCAAAACCCCTAGGCTAAGTCACTGCCAGCTAACCCATCACACTTATTTTCTCATTTTAAAATATACCACAGTTTGCATATCTGTATTTTGGAGAATGGTCCAGGAAACAAAGTGCATGTTAATGATTTAAAGGCCAGCTTGTCACAAAAAGGGATATTCTACAATAGGGACCAGATTGCACTAAATTTTGCAGTACTGTTTGCTTGCTGGCTGCCCTGATAGAGCAGCTGAAGCAGTCATTGCAATGGGCACTGGGTGGTGGCAGCATTAATTCCTTCATTGCTGGCAGCTGTGGCCAGAAGGTCTATGGGCTGGATGACCCACCTCTGTGAGCTGAATCCAATCTGTGAGCCATATGTTTGACACCTCTGCTCGACAAACAATATGGTCTCCCATGATGCTCTTATAAAAAAAACTGTGGGATTGGGGGCTGGCAGAGTCCACAGTTATGTGGGTTGGGAGCTGGCTAAGGGGTTAAACCCAGAGTGTGTTGGTGGATGGATCTCTATTGTCTTGGTGGAAGGTGATCAGTGGTGTCCTGCAGGGTTTGATTCTTGGCTCTATGCCGTTCAACATCTTTATCAATGATTTCAATGAGGATGTGGAAAGAATGATAACCAAGTTTGCAGATGATACTAAGTTATGGGGAAAAGCAGTTATGCTAGGGGATAGGATGTGGATCCAAGCAGACCTGGACAAGTTGGAAAGGTGGGCAGAGTAAAACCAGATGCAGTTCAATAAGGATAACTGCAGACTGCTGTATCTGGGAAGAAGTAGCCAGTGACATAAGTATAGGTTAGGAGGAGATGTCCCGGCTGGTACTATGGCTGAAAGGGACCTTGGGGTTTTGGTTGATCACAGGATGAACATGAGCTGCCAGTGTGATAGTGTAGTCAACAGAGCCAATAACATACTGGGATGCATTAGCTGTTGTGTCACGAGCACAGCTAAGGAAGTGATACTTCCTCTCTACTTGGCATTGGTGAGACCCCAGCTGGAGCCCTGTGTCTAGTTCTAGGTGCCACACTTCAGAAAAGACATGAAGAATCTTGAAAGAGTCCAGAGAAAGGCCACATGAATGATTAAGGGCCTGGACGACAAACCTTACGAGGAAAGACTAAGGGATCTGCAAATGTTCAGCCTGGGGAAGAGAAGACTGAGGGGGGACTTGGTGGCCATCTATAAACATGTAAGGGGTGGAAATCACGAGTTGGGAGAAAAACTGTTTACTAGGGCACCCCAGGGGAGGACAAGGAGCAATGGCTATAAACTGTGAGAGGATGGTTTCAGGTTGGACATAAGGAAGAACTTCTTCAAGGTAACGGTGACCAGAATCTGGAATAGACTGCCCAAGGAGGTGGTGCAGTCCCCAACCTTGGAAATCTTTAAGAGGAGACTGGACAAACACCTTGCTGGGATCATTTGATCTTAGCAGTATTCCTGCCCATAGAAGGGGGGTTGGACTCAATGATCTTTCAAGGTCCCTTCCAGCTGTTAATTCCTATGATTCTAAGTGTTCAATGAACTTTTCCCCTGGAGTACATATATCAGTCCTGTCCCACACAAGGGATAGCTCTAAGAGCCTTATGACTCAAAGAGTGGGCCTATACATTGCAAGGGAGATCTGTGCTGAGACATGCCATATCCACTCTGAATGTACCAGCTCCTGAGCTAGAAGGAGTCTCGCTGCATTAGAGTGAAGCGGCATGCACAAATACATTCTGCCTCTGAGGCACACTTCCATGTCACTGTTCTTTCCTCAATTCCTTCTTGGCCTTCAGGGGAAGGGAATATAGTGCCTTACTATTTGTATAAAGCAGATATCAAATTATGATATACCACCACACCCCTGCATTTGGGCTGAGCTGCACTGGATAGCAAGGAGGGGAGATGCAAGCAAGGTTTCCCCCATTCCTCAGTCCTGGGGAAGTAGTAGGTAGGCACGGAGCAGCTACTTACTCTTGCACACACAGAACAATAGTCTTGCACAGGGATACTAGGGAGGTTCTTCTTCCTCCTCTGTCTAGCCCTGTGAAGGGGGTTCTGTGGAATTTCCCCCTTGAAAGAAGCACCAGGAAACTTAATTCTGATAAGACTGCAGATATCAGAGGTTCAAACAGTACAGCTGAACACTTGCATCTCAGGAGTGCCCCATCAATAGTTTGCACCTAATTAAACCAAGGTTAGAGAGACATGAAAATGTGACAAAGAAATATATCCATTCCACCCACACAAGGACTCCAGCCTACCTGAGGTTCTTATTATGCCGTCAATTCTCAGATAAAGTATTTGTTTTAATCATAGCAACTGCCACATTCTCCAGTCCCAAGGTACAGAGTTTTATATATTTACCATGGGGCTAACAGGGTTGCTGAACTAAGAGACATCAGTTTCTACCTTCCATTACCTCTTGCATCATAGTAAAGGCTTAATAGAGGGAATCCGTGCCATGACTTAGAGCAAATTAATTCCCATGCATAGAGCTCCCAAGGTAAAGGTTACTGAGTTGCAGGTATAGCAAAGATAGCTAAGTAACAATGGTTTTAAACAACCTTTGCTCATTGTTATAACCTAGATTTTAACTATAATGAAGCCTGCATGGAAATTAAAATACCAGAAAAATCAGCTTTAAGGGGCTCACAGAAATAATTACATACAGGTTTAGTAATTAAATAGTTTCACACCCTTGAAGAAGTGCAAGGGAAGACATCAGACTGTGCTTAAGGTATTAAGCTGGGTCTCAGGAGCTTTGGGTTCATCTTCTGGGTCCTCCATACAGTTCTGGAGCAATTTTAAATAAGCCAGCTTACCTTCCAAAATCTCACTTCTGTATAACTAAAAAAGACATCAGGACTACCTTTCTTTCACCTTCTGTTTGTTTGTGTCATAAATTATTTGGAAATGGGACTGTCTTAGCTATGTGCAGCATCCAGCAAAATAGGGCTTATTCCATCAGAATCTCTAACTTTTATTGGATATTAATATTAATTAACAATTAATACATAACATTATTAATTCTGCTACCTATTGAATGCAAATATATGCCAGTCAAGCTCTCATACATGTACGCACATACTTTTTGGGCATGCCCCTTGATATCTTGGTGCTTCTGTGAGGCAGATGCATTATTCAAGCTGAAATTCCCTGGTTAAATATATTTTGAACTTTTGTTACAGTGTCCATCAGAGGTACAGACACCACATAAGCATACCATTTAAGAATGCTTGCTAGGCTTATCATGTCATTTATTTTTCTTTCCCTTCATATTAATGGTAGGTCAAGCCATTTAAGAAATATTTTGAGGTTTTATAGAAAATAAAGAAGTCTATTAAAATTTCCTCCAGGCTATTATTTCCTGTTTTCTTATTGCCTATCATAGGAATCTTTGATAGTAAATGCTATGCAACAGTCTAATGAGTCACTCACCGAGCTGAACATTTACTAGAGGCAGCCATTTTACATCATCAGCCCACAGAAGTGGATAAGCATTTGCAATACTTCAGACCATATACATTTTTATTATAACTTTTAAAATCAATTCTAGCACTCTACAGGAAATTCTGTTTAAGACACATTATATGTATGTGTGATCTTCAGGTGTGTGAATTTCTTAAGTAACTAATAATAATATTTTCCATCTGATGATTTCACGACTAATTACAAATGTTAACCATGCAGGCAAGCATACAAATGAACTGGTGGAAGCTTAGCAGTTTAGTTTGAGCATCTGGAAAACCTTCCAGTAGAACCCTGACAAACATTCAAGAGGTTGGCTGCATGCCTGCAGACAGCCTGTGCTGTACCCAACCAGGATGCCCCAGAGCATACTACCTAACCATGTCAGGGTTGCCAGGGGACTATGCCCACCCCCTCAACCCAGCTGTCAGGCTGTCAGACAGCAGACCCAGAGTTGACCTGTGAAAGCTAAAGCAAGTCAATGGGCCCCTTAATGAAACTGCTTTAACTTAGAGTGGGGAAGAGCAGGCAGATGAATAGTTATGGTGGAGCAGGTCTTCTGCAGAAGGTCCCTGCCCCATTTTAGGTGCTTGCAAACTGATCTTTCATCCATAGTCTGAGGCTAGGGACAGACATTCAAAAAGCATAAGCATGAATTGATTCAAATTTTGCAGGTTATTCTAACCTGGCTAGGCTAAATCAGTTTGTAACTGCACAGACGTCCCAGACATGCAGGCACATGCCTGCAATGGCTCAGGCTAGAAACTGGGCGGGGGGGGAGGGCCAATAGAGCAGCCCTCCCTCCCCTTCCATGGTGCTGAGCTGAGGGGGCGTGGCCAGGCCCTGGCAGGATGCTCTGATTAGAGGGATTCCCCCACTCCTGAGCAGCCCATCAGGGAGTTGATAACACATTGTTTATCACCCTTAATTCAGTCTTTATCACCCCATTAAGAAAACAGCAGAGGGACATTAACAGCTACCTGTTGATTCTGCCTTTGTCCCATCTGCCACAGCAGGGTCCATAGCCAGCATGTGGTCTGCTAGCTAATACACAGACCTCTCAGCAAGGTAGAGGGGAGGGGTGGAATTGCTGCTTAGTAGAGAGTGGTGAGGGGGAGGGAGGGCCTGCAGTCTCTGCCCGAGGTCCAGCCAGGGAGCAGAGGGGAGAGGCCAGCTCTTCTGTGGAGCAGAGAGCCCTGCCCAGACCAGAGAGCATGCTGGGATGCTGGGGGAGTCTGGTTTAACTTAAACCAGGAGGTTTAACTTGGGACAGATTTTGCATAAATCAGTTTGACCCAAATCAGTTAAGTCTGATACTACATTCAACCAGGTTTATCTCAAACTGGTTTCAGCCATTTTCAAACTGGTTTATGTGCACTGAACATCTGTTGTGTTACAGCTTTAAACCAGTTTCTGATCACTTAAAGCAAATTATGTGCAATGTCTGTCCCTAGCCTGAGAGCAAAGCTACAACAAATACAACTTGAACAAGCACTGGGAGCAAGACCTTGAAAAAAGCTCAGAGTGACAGGTGTTTGGGGCTGGTTGAAAAGTGCTTGGAGCTGTGAGCAAAGAGATGATCTCCCGCTGTTTAACTCCTACTAACATTAGGGAACTGAGATTTAATAAATTCTTTGTAAATAAACAAGAGTGGACTGAAAAAACACCTGAATCCATCATCATTTTCTCCCCAACAACCTGTATTTTGGCCTAGCTCCTCCAGTTAAAGGAGTAATATTAGCATTTAAATTGATTATTTAAACTTTAATATACCTGACAGTTTGTTGAATACACCTAAATCACATTTCTGCTCCCTGCTTAGATGTCTGAAATTACTCAAAAGGAGCATGTATTTTTGTATTCATGCAGGGCTACCCTTATTTGGATGAGGATATAGATATGTCATTTCTCAGCATTTGTATAACCTAAATACAAAACTATTTGAAGAAATATAACCAAAAGGCCTGATCAGATGGCTGAATAGAAAAACAACCCAGAATTTCTGGAAAACCTTTCAATTCCTTAATTTCACTACTTGCCTGACACTAGTAGATATCACTATGCCACTTCATACATGGGTGACTTTGCCAAAGACAGATCAAGCAATTTGCTTATAGCCATACACTGACTCAGTGATGAATGCAACAAGTAATCCCATGAATCCAGGAGCCACTAAAAAACACAGCTTTTCAATACGACTGTGTGAAACTTCAGTCCCTGATTTGATTTGACCTGATTCGGTGCCCGAATCTCCAAATCCAAATCGAAGCAGAGGACCCTTTAATCTCTCTGAATCTACTTGGAACGCACTGACTCAATTTGGAGAGATTTGGACAGATTCGGTGATTTGGATGTAGATACAGATGTACATGTTTATTCTACATACCTCTAGGTAGCAGGGGCTCTGATCACTGCAGTGCTGGGGCAGATGCAGCAACCCACAGAAGCATGGGGGGCTCCCCAGTGCACTCAGCAGCAGACCCAGAAGTGGACCAGAAGCACTTCTGGGTCCACCGGGGAGCATGCAGGCGGGGCACCCATACTCCCCCACCTTGGCAACTGGTGCTGCCTGGGTCTCCAGGGGGCACGCAGGGTCCCCCTGTGGCCAATCACTGGGCCAGGGGGAGGCGTGAGGGGGCCTCCCATCATGCTCCCCAGCAGACTTGGAAGTGGACAAGAAGTACTTCTGGTCCACTTCCAGGTTCACTGCCAAGCATGCTGGAGAGTCCCCTGTGCTCCTGTGGGGCACTCCATCCACCTCAGCACCACAGCGATCATGAGCTGCGCTGCTACCTCAAGGTATGTAGAAAAAACTTTTAAAGCTGTGCCTGTGTCCAAATTGCTGATTCACAGAATCAGCATCGAATTGTCAGATTCGGATTTGGTGTTCTCTGTTTAAAAATGGGACTTCACTGACTCACGTCACAGAGCAGCATTAGGCCCTCTGGTTCATCTGTTGGTTAATTTATTTATAAAGAAGATCATTCCTTGCTTTATACTGTGTTGGAGTACTAAGCATGTCCATTATATTATATATCTTATATATTCCATGGGAAGCTCTACAGAAACCCTCCCACAAGCTCTCTTGGGCAGCAATCCACAAATCCAGTGGCAGGTGAATAAAATGACACTAGAATCGGCTTTTTACTGAATTATGTATGACAAATAAAATAAAATGGAAAATATAATCAATCCAATATCTTTGTGTTAGTCTGTGGTGTTAAATGTATTTTATGATGTCTATGAATGTCTTAATTAAAATCTACTGCTGGATACCATGCTGGATATAAACATTTGTTGGGAAGTTTACAGGAAGGAAGCTGGAAGGTTTGGTAGTTGGGACTTATATGTAGCTTGGAAAGCAAGGGAACTGAGGTGAGAGGAATCCTGAACTCCCTGAATTCAGTGGCAAAAACTCCCATTAATTTCAATGGGATCAAAATTTCACTGCTGGTACTGTAGGATAAACTTATTGTCTTAGTATTTCGCCTAAGTACCTAGCTGTGAAATAGTTAGTGAAAACTGGATGATTATTGGATTCCAGATACAACACTCCAGAGATACTCCAGGATGTTTGCAGTTCGCATTTGAAAGAATCTGCTTGAAACCTTGAGGACTACAACCCTAGAAATTAAAATAAAAAAAAAATAAGATTCTGGAATACAGTTGTGCAACAAACTTGAAATGTTGTAGGAAACTCTGCACCTCTAAGGCCCTGGTGTATATGCACTTTGACAATACAGAGCAATCTCAGTTCCCTTTTCACAATATATGGAATATAGAAGAATATAAGAGAAGAAACTAAAAAACACAAAGCATTGCCAAAGAAATACAGAAATTGTGGCAATTGCTATTGTTTTATAACTGTAATCATAACTATGTTAGTCTTAAGGGAGATAAGCTGATTTTCTTTTTAAAGCTTCCCTTGATAAGATACTTTTCATATTCAGCTTGTGCTCAATTCTGCTATGTTATGCTTAAAAAGCAGTCTGTGGAAATACTCTACTTATGTTCAATATGCAGAATATCAGAGTTATCAAGCCAGTCCTTAAAGGTTCGCTGTGAGCTCTAGCTCCAAACTGAAAAAACCAACAAGCACAAAATATTTGAAAGAAGCTAACTAAAAATCTTTGCTCTTCTCATTTGCTTATTGTTTGCTCTCTTGATTCCTGGAATGTCATCAAGTCATGGGACCACACACGTCCACACATCACAATGTCTTCCAGGGAAGACATCATTTGGAAATTATGAATGTCCAAAGAAGGGACAAACAAACAAACAGCTTCTCTATAACGCAAACCTGTTCAGTCTTTCATACAAGGAATAACTGGCCCTTCCCATTTTTTTTTCCCTTTAGAGATTACCTCTAAATTCTAAAATGTGTCAAAGATAAAATGTGTCTAATTGGACCAGGGGAAGAGAATATTAGTACAGTACTTTGATATGCCAGTGTTAGTGCATCTCATCCAGTAACGTTTAACCATATGGAAGGAGAGCTGAGCCTTCTGTTAGCATGACTAAATCAAAGGTCAGTGTTGGAAGAACACCTTCCATGTGGCATCTAGCTTCTGCGACTGTCTATTAACTAGAAAGGCAGGAGGTTGATGATACTTAGTTAACAGTCCCACACCTGAACACACAAGAAGTTCCCTATTTTTATTAGATGGAGAAAGGTCCTCTGTGTTCTCCACAACAGGGCAAAGAAATCTTCCTAAGGCACATTTGAGACTACCTACTATTTTATCTTCAAAGTGCTTCAGCAGAGATAATCTCTGACTGTTAAAAGAAAATTTATCTCCTGCCCCTTACCAAAGAAGGCAGCTCTGTCCCTTCCCAATCTCTTTCTTCAGGACCATTTTTAAACAGTGACAGATGAAGATTTCTCTTTCCAAACCTTGTAAAGTAAAGCCATGTTTGGAAAAAAAATCCCAAAACAAAACATTTCACTCTCTTAACGTGGAACACCTTAATCCCTTTTACTGTCCAGCTGAGCGGTGTCTACACTATAACCAGGGACAGCTTCTTCAACATTCAGAAGTCAACAAATGGATGTGCTAGTTCTGAACAGACCAGGTCTCAGTAGCTACCCATTTACATCAAACTTTAGTGCTACTTCTTTTCAGTGAAAAGGAAATACTTTAGGTACTTGGTCTATTAAGTAGTAAAAGTAAAATCTTGCAAATACAGTATTCAATTTTAACTTGAAATAATCAAAAACATCCCTGAAAACTTTTTTTGGTACATAAAATATCTTAATAAATGTGGTAATATTTCTGTTGCATATCTTTTGTCCTCCACGGGGAATGAATGACAGATTTAAACATAAGCCTACATAGAAAAATAAGCATACTACAGCACTCCAGAGATCCCTAGTCATTGTTAATTACTGTTATAAAGGCATAATCAAGTAGATATTGAGATCATGCTCAATTTAAGTATAATATAAACATTATTATAAAAAAAATTAAAAAATAAAAAGAAATTGTGCTTCCTATTTTAGGCATTCATCCATTTATTTATAGAGTTGGTGTATTCTTACATTTGGTTTCAGTTTGCATGAGTGGTGATTTTTTAGTATGACTTCTGGGAATCTTTAATCATATTTGCCTTGTGGAAATGACAGAAAAGGTTGTTGTGTGATTTTCCCTTCTCTAAGCTATTAGAAAAACAGGGATTGCATTTATATCTTGATGGTTTACCACAGGTCTAATAATTTTTAAGAAGGTTTCATTGCACTCTACATTAAAACATCAGCAAGGTCCTACACTAGATTATACACAGTAGTGTCCTCAGGAATTAATTTTGTCATCTCTGAAATACCTAGAGCTAAGAAAGGAGAGAATGTTTCATGCAAATCGTGAATCGTAATACTTCAAGAATCTGTTTGCTATTTTATCTGTTGTGTTGGAGAACTTTGGTAGCCATGGGAACATTTTACAGTTCAATCTGTTTCTTCTTTTTTTTTTAAATGCCAGCTTATTTTTTTCTTTGAATACTCCACTGGTCCTTTGCTACCAGTCAAGAAACTATGTTATTTCCCCTCAGCCAAAGCAGCTCATTATCATCTGGATGAAATGTCAAACAAAAGAATTGTATAATGATCCAGTTCTAGCTCCTAGCAGAAGAAAATATGACTCACTAGAAAGGTTTTTGCCCTTGTGCTCTTGGACAAGTCACCTCACATGTTTGACTTCTTTCTCTGAAATATCAGGTAATCTTTTTGAAACAAGTAGACAGACATTCCTAAATCCCCTCATTCTCACAGGGAAATGTGAACTAATCTAGCAAACTGTCATTATAACCATTGCATACAGCAATTTCTTTTAAAATGGCTGCCTTGAAAAAGCACATGCACCACTCAATCAATCCACATTATGTTGCCTTGTAAGCCCAATCACTCAGTTCCACAAAGAAAGGCAGATCCTCAGCTGGTGTAAACTGGTGGGCATGGCTAATGTTAAGTCAGTTCTGACCCAGAAATCCCAAAAATTAATTACTGAAGGTACATTTATCCATGACTGATTGCCAAGCAACACTCCCACCCCTATTTATAGACTAGGAAAACAGTAAAGAAGAAATAATTTGATAAGAAAAAGGATAGCTGACAACAAACAATATCATGCCAATGATTCCCTAGGTTGGCCTCTTTGTGGGTTCCTTAAAAGATAACCTGAAATTTAAGCAAGAGCATAAATATGAGTACAGGATTAGAAAAGAGATTGCCAGGGCTTAGCCCAGGTAGGTCTACATGTCTGGCTGCCCAGTACCTTCCCTGCCCAGCCTGTGGGTTATACATTCACTTGCCTGGTATCCACTGCAGTGAGTCCCGACTCACCTGCCACGTCCTGGTGTTCTTTCAAGTTAACAATTGGGAGCTGTTCATTTACACTGCACCTGGCCAACCCACTAGGGCTTTCTTCTGGGGCTCCAACCTCCCCTACACCCCGTCCTCGCACCACCCAGATGTTATGCGCCACTGTGTATACTTGTAGGTCTTCCCGGGTGATCTGTTTTACTTCCTTCTTTTCTCTTCTAGGTTCATGATCTTCATTACCACCTGCCTCAACGGAATGGAACAGCACAGATTACCAGGCTTTCTTTGAGCCTCAGGTAAGTCTTGCATGAGTCCGGCTAATTCGGTGTCCTCTTTCTCGGAGACGGTTTGCATGCTCCTCCTGGGGAAACTACTCATCAATATAAAAAAGCAAAAAGAGAAAGAAAAACAAACCACTCTCAGGCTCTTGCCCCTTGTCCTTTTTAGGGTTACTTGACCTGCTCAATCTTTATCCCTCTTTCTTCTTTTGGGGAGGGTGTCTGGCAATCTGACCCACTTCCCCCTTTCACCCACTCAGGGCTAAAATAAAACAGCAGAAAAAACCCCAACTTAAATCACAGACTCACTCATTGGGCCCAGCTGCTTGCCTCTGGGCCAGCCCTTCTCCAGAGGAGTTCCCCCACCTCCCGTGCTGTTTCTCTGTGAGGCATTCTCCCTGCCAGGTTCTCCCAGCTAAACTGAGCCCCCAGAGCTCTCTTGCCAACTCCCTGTTGGCTCCTCGAGGTTAAGAGAGTCCCACTTGACATCTCGGGTCCCGGGACTCTTCTCCTCACTCCCCAGCTCCACTTCCAGCCCATGCATCCTTCCTTTCCTCTGGGACCACTCTAGCCACAGGAAGCAGCTGCTTTGAAACGGTGGCTCTCCTCTCACTGCCCCCACGCCACTGCCTGTGAGTCTTATTTTCCATTTGTCCTTCACAGAGATACATAAAAACAAAGGTCAGGAAAGAGAGACAAAGACCAAGAGAATGGGAAAGTGGATAAGTAGACATATATGAAGGATTTATGTAAGTTATTCCTTGGCAGATGAAAAATAAGGACTATGTTACAATATTTTATAGTAGCTCCTATGAGATTTAGGCCAGTGTTCCTCAACTTGGCAAACTTCTAGAAGGTATGCAAGAAAAAGGGATGAGAAAACAGAAAAAAGGAAATGGGAAATATAAATACAGAAAAAGGAAGAATTAAAAAAACCCCACTTTAGAGTAGTCAAATGTTCATTTCTACTGGTGAGAATTTCTCTCTGGTTCTTACTGGTATTAAAACAACCCAAGAGCTGGAGTGTACATAAGTTCCAGTGCCCTGGCTGGAGAGCTACACAGGTGAGCTCTCCAGCAAGTAGGAACTAGAAGGCTACTCCCTGGGTCATCCCTGTCCTTGGGGGGGCACCGATTGATGGCCTGCTCTCTTCCCTGCCTGCAAAGAAAGCATGCTATCAACTGGCAGTTGGCTGCTGCTGAAAAGCAGCAGCTGCTACAGACAGCCCCAGGAGGGCTCCAGCCCTCAGAAAAGGCACCCCCCCTGCCTGAAAATCAGCTGACCGCTGGGTTGGGGGAGCATTCCTGTATGGTGAGTACTCTCCCAGTTCCCCACATAAGAGAGTAGCTTCTGCTCCTTGCACTGCTCCAGTATGACTTGAAGCAGTATGAAGCACAATAATTGTGCCACAGTAGAAAAACTCCTTGAGCACTGGGATCCTTACAGGGGCAACACAACTGTCTCCCACTTCCCCCACCCCTCCCCACACACACATATGCCTCCTGGTGAAAACGGAGCAGTGAGGGGTAGAGGAACATTCTGTCTCAGCAGCAATCCACCTGGGGCTCCAGAAGGGCTCCTGCTTAAGGAGAATGCCCCATCCCTACTGATCAGCTGATTGGCAAGAGGGGAGAAATTTTAGCATCAACCCCACAGGGCTCCCTGACAACTTACCCTTGGGACGGCTATTAGGGAGCTAATGCTCTCCTCCCTGGTGGGAAGGTGGGAGAGCAAAGGACTGTGGGACTTTAGGTAACCAATTTAACTTCCAGAAAAGCCAGTTCTCTTCTGCAAGAAATCCCTTGAATGGCTGTACAACTCTATTTTTCCAAGCACAAATGTATTTCCTGTTCATGGCCTATATCTCAAGGTTAGTATGGTTGGCAAAGTTAGTATGGTTGTAGTGACAGTTTTGAGGTTTTTTAATAGTAGCCATAACCAAGAATCAGAGGTACACAACTGAGTGACAACTTAAAGAAGGCCACACAACTCCCAAAAGTTTGGAAACCAGAGATCTGTTATTTTTTAAGGAACATCTTCCCCTTAAATGTTGAAGAGCACTCCTTCAATTGTGCAAGATGCTGAACACTTACCTTCAGTAGACTTTGGCAGCGCTCTGAACTTTATAGGATTCAGTCATTAAGAAAAAAATGGTCTTTGGAAAGATCATAAATGCAGTGGGTTGCTGCTAAGACTAAGAGAATTGCATTCTGTCTAATAAAGTAATACATTGGACATGAATTGCCCTCATACCGCTCTATAAAGTGACTGGAATGCAAATGGAGCCCACATATACTAACACACACACAAACACACACACTTCAGAAAGTGGGTTAAACACTTCTTATATTTCTCACAAAAAAGTCCCACTTCCTTCAGAAGGACTTTTCATAGGGGTGAACAAGCAGGATTTGTTTTAATATATCATCATTCTCAATAGTTATTTTTAAATTTAAAAGTTCTTCATAAGTGAAGGGATATTTTCTTAAAATTCACCAAAATTTGGCTGCTTATATTACAAGTATTGAAAGATTTTTATGGGTTTTTTTACATATATATGTATGTGTCTGTAAAAATACATACATACAAAAGCAAAGTTGGTACTTTCTCCCCTAAGATTGTCTCCAGTTGTTAAATGTTTATGCTTGCAATTCAGAAAGGTTCATGCATAGAATTAATGTCCTAGGGAGAAATATTTATTTTATTTGCAATAAATATAGATATTGCCTCCAAACCTTTATTTTTGGCTTCCTGAAGAAAAGATACCATATATATTCAAATAAACAAACTAAGGCACTTTTCCCCCAGTCAGCATGGGGAAAAAAGCCCCTCATCTTACATTTGCATACAAGGAAATCTCATTAAATATGTTGTCTATCTTTAAGCTGCTGCCAAAAGCAGCATGTGCTCGGTAATGGAAACCAAATATGAACTTGAGTTAGAGCAGCGAACGCTGAGCATGACTATAAAACACATGGCCCACATTGGGCAAACATGCTCATGGGAACTTACCTAAGGATAGGCCAGTGCAGCCCATCTGAATAAAATATATGGTATACCCATTAAGCGCAGGCCCTCTCAACACCAACTCTTTTCCAAGGCATGGTGTGCTACTACACTGAATACATTATTACTTCCTCTTTATTTTCACAGCTAAGCTGTGCCTTTCTTTCCATTTTCTAATTATTCCTGTTTCTTCAACAGCCATAATGGCTAGGGACAGACATTCATAGAAACATAGAACCAGAAGGGATCTGTAAGATTGTCGGGGTTCCCTCCCTGTCCAAAGGGGGTAGGTGAGTAACTCACGAGTCACACACCAGGTAAAATTCAATAGTTATTTTTTATTGCAAGGAATATAAAATTAACAACACATAGTTAGATATTCTTAGAAGCTGCAAGCGGGTCGGGCTGGAGGAAAGGCACTCCACACCCTATCCCCTGTTATTATCTGATAGGTCTCGGGAACCCCATTCTGCATCCAGGGTGGTAAGACTACCTCCTTTTTCGGGTCCTCAGCCTTGTCCTCCCCAAAGTAGTTCCACCCAAGATTTTGTTCTTATGACCTTTATACCTTTCTGCCTCCCATCCCCATGAGATCCTCCAATCACACAAAGCTTCTAGCCTTATCACCTTTTATGGGTTAGAGTAAGCCTCATCGTATACTGCTAATCAGGGTCACTTCAGGCCTTGCTGTAGTTCCCCTTTCCACGGCTGTTATTTCTGGTACTTACCTGAACCGTTAGTTGCTTAAAGCCTTTCCCCTTATCTTATTTTTGGCTGATCAGCAGACGCATTAGGTCATTGTCTCGTGGCCTCTGGGTTCCGCGAAGCTGACCCCCCCCTTCAGGCTGCCAGCTTGGCCTCCTCCCAGAGGCCTCTTCGGGATGGACCTCACAAAGATCAAGTCCAGTCCCCAGCCATGGGCAGGAAGGTATGAGCTCAACAAGGTGCCTGAGCCTGAATTGATTCAATCTTTGCAGGTTAGTTTAACCTGCAGAGCTTGAACTGATTTGCAAGTGGATAGACATTCACTTTTGAATCAGGAAACGCAGGCATATGCCTGTAGTGCTTCAGGCTAGAAGCCGGAGGGTACTAGAGCATCCCTCCTTTCCTTTCCACAGTGCTGATCTGGGGTGGGGCAGAATGGCCAGCCCCTGGCAGGATGCTCTGATGAGGGAAATGTTTACACCCTGACCCTGGCCTGCACAGTCCCCAGTTGGGGAGTGCCTGAAGGGGGAGAGAGAAGCAACCCTCACCATGTTTTTTCCCAGCTCCCTGCTCAAGGGGCAGGGAGTGTTGCCAGACCCGGGCCCCCCAGCTAGCACTCTGAGGCAAAGGGAGGTGGAGTGAGGGAGGAATGCTTGTACATACATCTGTTGATGATACTGAGCTTTTAAATCTCCCTCTCCCTGCTTATCATACTGTCTGCAGCAAACTGACAGGCACTAGGGTTGCACAAAGCTTTGGCTGCTGATTCGATTTGGAGGAGATTCAGTGCAATTTAGCAGCCAAATCTCTGAATCCAAATCTAATGAGGAGACCCTTTAATCTCTCCAAATCGAACTGGAAGCCTCTGAATCGATTTGGAGAGATTTGACGATTTGGCTACAGAGACAACTTTATGTTTTTTCTACGTACCTCGAGGTACCAGGCATGGCTCATGAACGCTGAGATGGTGGGGTGGATGGAGCATCCCATGGGAGTGCCCCATGGTAAACCTGGAAGTGGACCAGAAGTACTTCCAGTCCACTTCCGGGTCTGCTGCGGAGTGGGCAGGGGACCCCCCCCCACCTGCTTCTGTCCCCCAGCTGGGCAACTGGTGCCTCCTGGGTCGGGGGGGGCACCTGGGGCCCCCCATGGCTGATTGCTGAGCTGGAAGCTGCAGGGATGGGGGGTCCTCTGCATGCTTGGCAGCAGACCTGGAAGTGGACCAGAAGTATTTCTGGTCCATGTATGGGTCCACTGCTGAGCATGCAGGGGACCACCCCTGCACTCACATGGGTTGCTCCATCTGCTCCACCATCTCAGCATTCATGAGCCATGCCTGGTACTTCAAGGTGCGTAGAAAAAACACATAAAGCTGTAATTATGGCCAAGTCGCTGATTCTCTGAATCAGAATAAAATCTTCAGATTCAGCCGAATCGAATTGGGGCAGTGATCTGAATCAGCAAATCAAATCATTGTCCCCCAAATCAGGCTGAATCCGAATCTGAATTGAATACAGCCCACTTTGCACACCCCAACAGGCACTGCATTCATTGCAAACCAGGTCATTTCTCACACCTCTCTCTCTGTTCCCTCTTGAACACTGATAGATTGCAGCCTTTGAAGCAAGCAAGCCAGCAGGGAGCTTATCAGCTCATCAAGAAAACAAAGCCTCTCTCATTAGTTAAAACTGTTCTTAAACAGCTTTTCCCAAGGAAAGAATGGGGGTCATTACTAGGTGACCTGTTGATTAGTTCCAAAAAGCCCTAAGTGGACACTGCCCTGTCTGCCTTTGTTCCAGTGAAATTGGAGGCCTGCACACAGATACCTCTCAGCATTAGCTAGCATGGCAATGGTGTAACCAGATGCTGGCTGGGGTCCATGCCACTGGGGTCCCTGCTGTGGGACAGGGGGAGCCCTGCTTGAGTAGTGAGCAAGGGGAGGATGGGGCAGGGGGAAGCCAGGCAGACACTGCTGTCTCCCAGCTGCAGTTCCCCACACCCTCTTCTCAGCCAGCTGGAGCTCTGGCTAGGTAGGAGATGGGCAGGGTCAGCCCTGCTCTCTGGAGCAGACAGCCCAGCCCAACCCAGTCTAGGGCTGAAAAGCATGCTGGGATGCTGGAGGACTGTGATTTAACCTAAACCAGGAAGGGGTCTGGGACACAAGTTCCATAAACTGGTTTGACCCAAATCAGTTAAGTCTGATACTACATTCAACTAGGTTTATCTTAAACCAGTTTGGGCCATTTTGAAACTGGTTTATGTGCCCTGAACTCATGTTCTGTTACAGGTTTAAACTGGTTTCTGATCACTTAAACCAGTTTATATGTAACTTCTGTCCCTAGCCAATGTCTGGTAAACATTACCAAACAGGGCCCCAAGCAGTTCACCCAGAATCCCTCTGTCACCCCCTCTCTCAGACTGTCACATATGATAAGAAAGGGGGGGGGTTGCACTTTATGTCAGTGAGCAATATACATCAACCCTCATCAAGACAGAAACCGAGGCTGAGGAAGTAGAAGGATTGTGGGTTAGGCTACATGGGGGGCAAGGAGAAAGGGATTTGGTGGTAGGGGTCTGTTACAGACCCCCACACCAAGGGGAAGAAATAGATGCGGGGCTCCTGAGGCAACTCTCGGAGACCATAAAAGCTAAAGAGGCGGTAGTCATGGGGGACCTAAACTACCCGGACATCTGCTGGGAGACGCAGACAGCAAGGTCCCATCGCTCACGCAGGTTTCTAACTTGTGTACAGGACCTCCACCTAACACAGGAGGTGTATGGTCCCACTAGGGGGAATGCCATACTGGATCTGGTATTGGCAACGGGAGATGACATGATAGGGGACCTCCAAATCGGTAGCTATCTGGGAGACAGTGATCACCTTATGATAGAATTCAACATAAGACGGCGAGTGGGTAAGGTAACTAGTAGGGTGAAAGTGCTAGACTTTAGGAAAGCTGATCTCATTGCACTCAGGCGATTAGTCAAGGAAGCACTGCAGAGTAGGAGTTTTGATGGGATGGGTGCCCAAGAAGGGTGGCTGTGCCTAAAGGAAACAATCCTTTGGGCACAAAGCAAGACGATCCCCGAGCGAGGCAAAAGAGGGAAAGGGGCCAGGAGGCTTCCATGGCTGACCAGAGAAATCCAGGGCAGCCTAAGGGCCAAAAGGGGAGCACATAAAAAGTGGAAACAGGGTGAGATCACTAAAGATGAATATACCTCCTCTGCTCGTGCTTGTAGGGAGGCAGTTAGGCGGGCCAAAGCTACCATGGAGCTGAGGATGGCAACCCAAGTAAAGGACAACAAGAAATTGTTTTTTAGATATATTGGGAGTAAAAAGAAGGCCCAGGGAGGAATAGGACCCCTGCTAAATGGGCAGCAGCAATTGGTGACAGATAGAGGGGACAAGGCTGAACTCCTCAACGAGTTCTTTGCCTCAGTGTTCCTAAGCGAGGGGCACGACAAGTCTCTCACTGGGGTTGTAGAGAGGCAGCAGCAAGGCGCCAGACTTCCATGCGTAGACCCTGAGGTGGTTCAGAGTCATTTGGAAGAACTGGATGCCTTTAAGTCGGCAGGCCCGGATGGGCTCCATCCGAGGGTGCTGAAGGCACTGGCCGACGTCATTGCAGAGCCACTGGCGGGAATATTCGAATGCTCGTGGCGCACGGGCCAAGTCCCGGAGGACTGGAAAAGGGCTAACGTGGTCCCCATTTTCAAAAAGGGGAGGAAGGAGGACCCGGGCAACTATAGGCCAGTCAGTCTCACCTCCATCCTTGGTAAAGTATTTGAAAAAATTATCAAGGCTCACATTTGTGAGAGCCCGGCAGGGCAAATTATGCTGAGGGGAAACCAGCATGGGTTTGTGGCGGGCAGATCGTGCCTGACCAACCTAGTCTCTTTCTATGACCAGGTTACGAAACGCCTGGACACAGGAGGAGGGGTGGATGTCGTATACCTGGACTTCAGGAAGGCCTTCGATACGGTATCCCACCCCATACTGGTGAACAAATTAAGAGGCTGTGATGTGGATGACTGCACAGTTCGGTGGGTGGCGAATTGGCTAGAGGGTCGCACCCAAAGAGTCGTGGTAGATGGGTCGGTCTCGACCTGGAAGGGTGTGGGTAGTGGGGTCCCGCAGGGTTCGGTCCTTGGACCGATACTCTTTAATGTCTTCATCAGCGACTTGGACGTGGGAGTGAAATGTACTCTGTCCAAGTTTGCAGATGACACAAAGCTATGGGGAGAAGTGGACACGCCGGAGGGCAGGGAACAGCTGCAGGCAGACCTGGATAGGCTGGACAAGTGGGCAGAAAACAACAGGATGCAGTTCAACAAGGAGAAATGCAAAGTGCTGCACCTAGGGAGGAAAAATGTCCAGCACACCTACAGCCTAGGGAATGACCTGCTGGGTGGCACAGAGGTGGAAAGGGATCTTGGAGTCCTAGTGGACTCCAAGTTGAACATGAGCCGGCAGTGTGACGAAGCCATCAGAAAAGCCAATGGCACTTTATCGTGCATCAGCAGATGCATGACAAATAGGTCCAGGGAGGTGATACTTCCCCTCTATCGGGCGCTGGTCAGACCGCAGTTGGAGTACTGCGTGCAATTCTGGGCGCCGCACTTCAAGAAGGATGGGGTTAACCTGGAGAGGGTACAGCGAAGGGCAACTCGTATGGTCAAGGGCCTGCAGACCAAGCCCTACGAGGAGAGACTAGTGAAACTGGACCTTTTCAGCCTCCGCAAGAGAAGGTTGAGAGGCGACCTAGTGGCTGCCTATAAGTTCATCACGGGGGCACAGAAGGGAATTGGTGAGGATTTATTCACCAAGGCGCCCCCGGGGGTTACAAGAAACAATGGCCACAAGCTAGCAGAGAGCAGATTTAGACTGGACATTAGGAAGAACTTCTTCACAGTTCGAGTGGCCAAGGTCTGGAACGGGCTCCCAAGGGAGGTGGTGCTCTCCCCTACCCTGGGGGTCTTCAAGAGGAGGTTAGACGAGTATCTAGCTGGGGTCATTTAGACCCAACACTCTTTCCTGCTTATGCAGGGGGTCGGACTTGATGATCTATTGAGGTCCCTTCCGACCCTAACATCTATGAATCTATGAATCTATGAATCTATGATTAGTGTGGTCCGACCCCGTCATGAGGTGGAGCCAGACCAGGTTGTCCTACACCTCATCTGCATATAAATTTTTGAAGGATTCCAGGACTCATAACAAGAACACCCATTTCCAGTCATGAGTGAGAAGCTAATTAGCACATAGATCCTTTGTGGAATGTATCTGGAGTATGTACACATATTGAACAGTGCTGAGCTGCAGAGTCCATGGCTTGAAATGTTGCTGACTCTGCTGCAGTCCAATGAACTATATGGTAAATCATGAGCTTTTGGCTTTGGACTATCATGCACAGTTTATGCTATATATAAGTAGGTACAAAGTACAGCTTAAAAGTGTGTTTATGGAGTACCTGTGCTAAAACTTGCCGCAGTTTCAAAAAAGGTAAAATGCATCAATTTTGAATGACCTATGTCTATGGGAACCCATACTAATTTGCCTATATATTTATTTCAAAATCAGTGTTTTCAAATTTTCCCTTCACTTGCATGAGTTTAGGGAGATAGTAAGGTTGAAGGAAGGGTCTACAATCAGAAGAAGTTGGTGGTGGCAGAGGGCAAGGGGGCCACTTGACTCTCTAGGTTTATTTTTCCTGCTGCAGCAGTTGGAGAGGGGTAAATTCAAGGCAAACCTCCAATAATTAGATTCTATATTTGGAAAATTATAACAAATGTATACTTTTTCCATCTATATAATCTAATTTGGGGAGTGGTCTTATATTCAGAGCAATTTATATTTGAGTAAGTACAATACAGTGTGAGTATAGGTACTATTAAGGTAGGCTTCCTAGAAAATGACTGGTAGGAAAAGATGTCAGAATGTGCTTTAAAATATACTAGTTATAGTCTCACTGCCCAGGGAATAATAAAGACTGAGATAGCAATTGCCCTTTGAACCAATATTTTCTTAATTTTATAAATTTCTCAAAAATGACCTTTCTGAGCTGCAAAATCGCCACTGTCCTTAGTGGAACAGAATCAGGCTTCTAACAATTTAAAACTGACATGGAAAGAACAAAAAAGCCCAAGTGAATAATAAAAGACTTTTTGATTCTTTATGATATATGAAGACAGACATGAAAGATTTCTTCTTCCCTCTCATTTGCTCTTTGCATTAGAAAGGTAGGTATTGTCTATGCTGTTTAACCTAGAAGGCTCTATGGACCACTGAAGTTCCATGTCTACATGAAACCTGACTAATTGTCATGGGAAGTTATTTTTATTCCAACAGCTTCAAACTGTCTTTGTGTTTGCTTTTGTTAGTATGTCTTTTATCAGGAGTTTGGAGAAAAGCACTGTTTGTTACAATTTGTATCAGAGAATGCTCCATCCCCATCACTCATTTAAGGCAGAAAATTTAGGCTGAAAAATCCACATCACTGAATCATTTATATCTCTGAGTCATACAGTGGGATCCTTCCACTAGGGGAAAAAAAAGGGAAGAAATGAGAAGCAAGAATCAACAAACCAATTTTTAACTGTCTGTACATCACATTTAAAGAGTGGGGCTGGACTGATACCATTACATTTTAACAGGTAATCAGTATTAGGATGAGTCAGTACATGGGCTCTGATCCTAAACGCATTGAATTTGTTAGGAGTCTTTTGCTTGATTTCAGTGAACTTTGATCAGATGCTTGGAGAATACGCCTATGGAAAAAAAAGTATCTATACAGTGCACATTCTTTGTGTTTCAAATTGTTACTTTTAGGCCTCACTATAAAATTATATGCTATAGTGCTACTAGTAAAAATTAATGCAATTATTTTTATTTTGGTACATAGCCTTGCTACTTGCAGAGGTTTCTTATGCAACTTACTGTAATGAATTTTTCAGCAGTAAGAATTATCCTTCATTTGATGTTTACTCACTTGGATGCCTTTCTACGTTCTGCACTGTCTATATCAGACTTTGCAATTTTGTTTATTCTTGCTCGAATGCACTTACTGAATTGGACTTTACTATTCTCATTTAATTGTAAGATCCTATTTTCAATACCTTATAACTTTCCAAAGCAATTTCCTTTTCCACTGGACTTCTCAGGCTTTTTCTCAATCAAGAAGCAGTTTTATGGTCTTTGAAAAAAGTACATTGATCAATAAGTAAGCAAACATGTTGTCATGACAGGAAGCTGGAACTCTAATCTTCCCAGAGCAGCATCAACTTACCAAGGCCTGCCACTTTAGTTAGGACCCCCACTTCCTGCCTGCCCTGCTTCTGAAACCCTGGCTGATGACTCTACTGTATTTACTTGATTCCAAGACAAAGTTCCTAATTTAACACAGGGGAAAAACCCCTTCATCTTGGATTCAAGTATGGTGGGGCAGGCAGCCACTACAGCTCCAGACCCAACCCAGGGTCAGGGCTGGAACCACAGCTGCTGCCTGCCTCCTCCACCTCTGCCCCCCTGCAGCCTCAGGCCCCCCATCTCCTCATCTCCACCCCTACAGCATCAGGCCACCCTTCAACCACTTCTCCCCCATCTTCCCCATCTCCTCTGTCCCCCACCTGTCCCACACATAACTCCCTACTTATTGTTACTCCACTGCCAGTCGACTTCATTCTCACTCTTCCCTGGCGCATGGAGCATGGCCCCACCCTTGTCTGGTAGCAGCAGCAATGGCCACAGCTCCAGTTCAGCCCCAGGGCTGGAGGTGCCACCATGACTAATGCTACCAGGCTAGGCTGGGCCATACTGTGTGCCCCAAGCTGGAGCGGAGATGGAGTCTGCTAGGGTACAGCCAGGATAAACAGGGGAGGAGGAAAGGTGGGGAGTAGATGGGGAGGAATGAGGTGGCAGGGAGGCAGGCAGGGGAGAAAGTGGGGCAAGAGACCTGAAGCTATGGTGGGGGGGCAGGGCAGAAGGCAGGGTGGGGGGCCCGAGGTTGCAGGAAGAGCAGGCACTATGGGGGCAGGCACTGGGGGAGGGAAGTGGTGGAGGATATGGGCAGAAGGAGACAAGGGGTGGGGGGGCAAGGGGCAGGGGTCAAGCTGCTTGGTGCCCCATACTCCCTATCCCCACCACCACTTCCCCCACTACCAACCCTCCTTTCCACCTCCACACTATCTGCATCCCTACTGCCTGCCCCACTGCTGCAGCAGTGGGGGAGGGAGGGATGACACATTTAAGATAACCCTTCAATAATTAGACTCTATGCATGGAAAATTATAAGACATATATAAATGTTCCTTGTATACAATCTAATTATTGAATCTAAATTCAGGGTTGTTTTGGATTTGGGTACATATGGTAATTCAGTGACTTTCCAGGTCCTGGTCCCATACGTGATAAGCAAATGGGGCACGGGGAGCATGTGCCCCCTCTGAAATTGGGCCTTGCTGGCTGGGGAGTGGGGAATGCTGGCTGGTGCCCCCCACCCTGAGAAGTGCCACCAGCACTTCTGGGAGGGACCACTGGTCCTCCACCCCCCAGAGCGAGGAGGCACCAGTTACCCATGCCTGGTCCTTGATACATTGAGTAGCCTCCTGAGAAGTAATGCCTGCTATGGGATACCCTGCAGACCTGGGTGCAGACACTGGTGAAGGATTAATAGAGGAACTCCTGAAAACTGCAATTCCTAAAATTCCTGTAATCAGTTTTGCAGTGAGCTTGAGCTCCACCGTGTCTACTGCTGGAGATGAAACACAAGTAGGCCTCCTAAGCCACAACGGTATGCCTCAGCCGTGGTCCCTGAATCACAGAGGCAGCCTTGACCTTAGTTTCAACTCCCAGGTTCCGATGCTACAGCCCTCCAACCCAGTAACCCCAATTGTTCCTCAAGGCTTGGGTACCCCAGTCCTGCTGTTGACAAATATATAGAGAAAATGTTGGGAAAAAGAGGTGGGGGGAGGGGGTTCTGGTAATTTATTTCACAAAGTGTTTATCTGGTGTCAGCAATTAAAGAACAATGCTGATATAGTGAAGAGCATTCAGAGAAAAAACACAAGAACAGCTAACAATACAAAAACATGTCTGAGAGCGAAACACTCAAGCAGAAATTTAAGGGGTGACTTGATCATAGTCTTTATGCACCTAAACACAGAAAACAAAACATTGGTAATGGGATCTCCAGTTTGACAAAGATATACCCAAATCCAATAGCTAGAAATTAAAGCCAAACAAATTCAGATTAGAACAATGATGCCATGTTTTTAATGGTAAGGGTAACAATCTGTGGAACAACACATCAAGAGTCATGGTGAATAATCCATCCTAACGATGTTGAATTCAAGATTTAATGTTTTCCTCAAAGAAAAACTCTAGTTTAAATAAGAATGAATTCAGAGAAATCCTATGATCGGTGTTATATACATAAGATTAGGTGATCAGTGGTCCCCTCTAGACTTGTAATCTATGAAATATATTACTCTCTTTAAGAATAGTCTTATCTTTCAAAAATCCAAATAAATGAAATAGAACTCCCCCCTATATAAATACGACCCAATGCTACAATAGTTTTAGCTGCACAAGCAAAGCAGGAATATATGTGATGAATAAGAACTTAGGTTCCCATTTTAACATGAATTTTGATCACTGTACAGTTTTCATTACTTTAGGAGTTTTTTACTGTAATGGTCACACAACAAACAGCAATAGCAAGAGGTCTCGACATCCAACCGTCACTTTCACTGTGATGTACTGCACCAGCTGCAGTTGTAAGGGATGCTCAAACTGGATGTAAGTTATTATAAGAGAAAGGAAAGCTGGCATGTTGCTTTCTGCAAAATCTCTAAGAATAGGAAATTCTCCTTCATCCAACCCCCCCAAATCTGGTGAGTTTCTTTGCACAATGAAAAAGACATTTGTTTTGGAGAGGGACAACAGACATGCCAAGGCAGCTGGCAGAGTTCCTGTCAAATTATGTAATGCTACTCATGAATCAATGTTATTAGATCACCTAGGGCTTAGATAAGTATCTTTATAGTTATTTATATTGAAATAAAGTAAATGATTGGCATAAACATCATATTGTATAAACCAAAAATAACTTCTCTGTTTTACTTCAGCAAGAGGCCAGGCAGTGGTATTGAGGAACAGGATACAAGATGTCAAGACTGGCAAGGGGTCATGTCTACTGGTCCATGAGTAAGCAAATTTGCCAGTCAACCCCCTCAAATAGACAAGGGCACAGCAGCTCTAAAAGCTATTGCAGGCCTGTGCTTGATGGACCAGCAGAGGACTGCTGCAGTTGTGGGGAGCTCTGCCATACTCTCTGTGGCAAGGAAGGAGGTAGGTGCAAGGCCAGGTAGCAGCACAGGTTCTGGGTTAATCTATAGCCAGAGGTTTACTTGCTGGTGATCTGCAGCTGCCTTACAGCTTGAAAGCACATGGGGTCTATAAAGAGTCTGGCACTTTGATATATACCTGTCCTCTTAACACTGGACATACAGGCAACCATATAATACTGATTTAAAAATAAGCATTAGAAATGTTGTTTCCTCTTAACACTTAGTCATAACATTAGTTTTAAAATATCAGTTTGATTAAACTAGGTACACTTCTGCTTTTTTTTAAAAAAAGACCAAAACATAGTTCATATTATATACTGGTAAATGTGGTTCTTCATAAACACCCTCTGTTTCTCTGAAGATATACACTACTGTATGTTACTGTGGTTGCCATGGTAAGGTTCCTTTTTTTCTCTTTATTTGTGGAGTAAGTAGTTTCTAAAAGCCACATTAATTGCTGCCTTGCATTGTAAGGAGCTAAGCAATTCTTTTCAGGAGATCAGGCTCAGGCAGCAGCAAGTTAAACCCTTTGAAAAGGGTTCAAGCAACAAACAGTGAATCCAGATTTTAAAATCTTGTAAATCTGAGGTTATTTAGATCTAGGTTTTTGGTTGGGGCTAATATCTAAGTGTGAATAATGTATCTGGTTTGTAGGTAGTATGGTAGCACTATTCCTTTCCCTCCCTTCTCTCCACCCCCCCCCTCCCCCCAATATCACAGATGCAGTATAAAAATAAGGTAATGTTAGTGATAGTAGCATTAGACATTCTCTCTTGAGATCGGGATTGGGATCAGGCTCTACCTATAGTAGTGAGTACCCTGTCCCGTGAGCTGGCATAACTGGATACCTTGGAGATCATTTCTTGAAGCATAGCATTCATGTTGCCCCTTTTCTAATGATGAGCAGTCACTTTAGTCACACTTCAGAAATATTACATTACTTCATGGGAAGTTATCCACATGGCCTCTGGGCTTCAGGTACTGTAAATTGTCATTGCTCAACTAAAAGATGCCCCATTCTAATGCACAGCTTTTTCTTCTTATCTTTTCATCTTGGTTTACAACCCAAGGATGCTTTGAACAAGCTGAAATAATAAGCATGTGATTCCGCAGCCCTCCATAATACAGCGCCATTGACTTTCATCTATTTGTAAGCAGAAGCCAATCTGGCCTTTAAAATTGGGAATATTTATCTAAACCATTTCTCTCATGGTTCTGATACATCACTGATGCTTTTCTCACTCAAACTAAATAACGTTTGGTGTCCTGCCCTGAATACTTATGGTGCACCACAGTAAGCTTGGTAATAAAATGTTCTCCCCACTCTCGCAATGTCTGCAGTACAACAGAGTGACAAGTACAAACCAGTTACAGAAAATATAACCTTGTGATTAAGGCTCTGCACAGAGACTCAGAAGATCTAGGATCAGTATCCAGCTCTACAACATATTTCCTGGTGCAGCTCATTAGTTTCAGAATGTAATTGGTAAACAGGGGATCATCAAGCAAGGTTATTTCTTGTGGGGTCATGCATGGGGTCAGTCCTTGGCCTTATACGATGTAATATTTCTATCAGTGATATGAAACACAAAATCATTACTGATCAAGCTTGCAGATGACAGAAAGTGCAGGACAGAAGTAAATAAGAATGAGAAATCACTGTAACAGAATGATTTAGGCCATTTAGTAAGCTGGGAGTATGCATAAACTACGTAACGCAATATGGTCCAAAGTCAAGTTATGCTTCTAGGAACAAAGAATTAAGATTTTACATACAGGATGAGGAACTCTGTTCTGGAAAAAAGTAACTGTGTTACTTCTGAGTAGGAAGGTTATATTCACTCTATATTTGGCAGAGACATAGATTATTATATCCAGTTCTGACATCAACATTTCAAGGAGAACGTTTTAAAACTGGACAGAGTACAGAGAAGCACCCCAAGGAGGATTAAACAATTGGAACATATGTCTTATAGTGAGAGTTACAAGGAGCAACACTGGGGATTTAATCATAGTCATAGGGAAGGACATTTGAAGAATTCATAAACCTAGCATATAATGGCATCAATAACATCCAACAACTAGAAGCTAAAGCCAGAGTAGAAATAAGGTGCAATTCTGAAATTTGCAATGGTGTGAAAGATGCTTTATCATCTGGCATTTTAAATTCAGTATTGGAATTTTTTCAAAGGTATATTCGCTCTCAACTACTGCTATGGGAATCAAGTCAGGATTAATTCAAGGAATTCTGTTCGTCTATATTATGCAGGAGGTCAGACTAGAAGATCACAATGATCCCTTGCACTTTGAAGTCTATGAACCTTTGGGTGAGTCATTTAATCTCTCTGCCCCTTAGCTGTCTATTATTCCCATCTGTAAAATGGGAATAATAATACATCCTCATTCCCAGGCCTCATTCTTTCATCTCTTGTCTGTTAAGAATGAGACTTCAAGAAGCATAGCTTGGAAGCCACAGTAATGCAATAACTTTCTGGAGTGTGTGTGGATAGCTTTTATTAAATCCAGCCCATAAAACCTGAACATATTTTTAAAGTATCACACACACACAATCTACAGGAGTAGAAAAGGCTATTTATTGAAATATCTGTCTGCCAAGTCCTGAAATAATTAGTTATAAGAGCAATTTACTTACTGGTTACAGTGGTTATGTCTTTTATTCTATCTTACTGTAAGTCAAGGGTTCCCAATGTTTTGCCCCTGCAGGGACATTTTGAAGGATCAGCCCTGAATGACAGGCTGCATCAAGAGAGTTTGTGGGCTACATTTGTCACTTTGGAAACCTCTGCTATTAGCTTTTGACCTTACTGGAAATTTAACATTAAGTGTGATTTCCTCCAGAGCCCAAGTTCCTCCTTATGAAATAGACAACCCTCTTGTACAGTTTTGTAGGATCAGGCCCACATGTTGGACTTGTTATTTATGCATGACATATAGTATCCGATTCCTGACTTTTCTCTATTAATTTTTTTCTCATCTATCCATACATAAAAATTCTCACAAAAGTAAAGTGTAAAGAGACACCTTCTCTACAATCCTGATGAAATAAAAATGGATTTGGAATAGAATACTACACATCACAGTTAATGGCTCAGTGCACAATTATTCACAGAGGGGTAGTGATTTTTTGTCAATAGGTTTAGATGGCTAAGTTGTTACACTGGGTGTTCTCTTGCACTTCACAATGTATCATCCATCAGTTAAATGGGAAAAGATTTCCAGTGGAAAAAAGCAAAACTATATCATATGAATTTGATGGGTACAAAGTCTAAGATTCAACTGAATATTAATATTAAATTTGCTGTGAACAAACATATTGGTTTCATTAAAGTGAAACTTAATTTTTCATTCATGACTTCTTTTTTCTTTTCTTCTTTTTTGTTTAACCAATGCACAAAGCAAACACCAAGGAATCAGCAAGTAACAGTTTTAGCACTTAAGACGACCAGTAAAAAAACCATTTTCTCTAAATCAGTTGTAGATTATAAGGAATCAGAAAAAGATAAACATAAAGATAAACATACTACCCAATACAAGTGAATCCATTGAATTTAAAAGTTAAAAAGGAGGTGCTATCAAAGACTGGGAGTTCACTAGGTAGACCTTCGAGGGAGTCCAGCATTCTATTAGCTACCAGCTGTAAAGCTGTCTCCTCTGAATGATTAAAAGATATATTAGAGTCCAATGCTATAGATTAAAGGCAGTTATTCGTAACCTTTTTAGACTCAAGGTGCCCCTCATTGGACTTGAGAAACCCCTCCACAACTTTTGTGAATTGAGTAGCACCAAGTTCTTAAAAAAAACCTAATGTATATATCATAGTGCTTACCTCCTTGCAGAGGGGCTAGGCAGCACAGGTTGGAGGGTTGAGCCTGTGCTTATCTGCTTATCTCCTCACATGTTGTAGCACCCTTCAAATGATCTGGGGCAAGGGTGGGCAAAATGCAGCCCGGGGGCCAGATGCAGCCCACCAGGCCATTCTATCCAGCCCGCAGGGCCCCTAAAACATTTAGAAAATTAATATTTATCTGCTCCTGGCTGCCTGTCATGCAGCCCTCAATGGCTTGCCAAAACTCAGTAAGCGGCCCTCTGTCCAAAATAATTGCCCGCCCCTGATCTGGTGGCACATAAGGGTACCTGGACATCCTAGTTTAGAATCATCAATTTAAAGTGTTTCTTGGGAAGACTAGTGTAGCCCAGGTAACTTGGGTATATACTCCCCTTCTCTGATTGAAGGGGATTGTTAGCTGGCAGATGTGCTGTGGGGTGGGGACTGCAGACCGCTCAGTTTCCCTCTGTGCCTATAGAACCAGACCAGGACAGCCAGGGGACTTAACTATATAGACATTTATTTACATTAACTTATCACAAGGGAAAGGAACATGGATATAAACATATGTACAATGTATATATAAGATACCTAAACCAGTAACATAAACAACACCGTCTGGGTAAATGACATAAAACCTTATACCAGTGGTCCAGATACAGGTAAGTCACAGGTAAGTATCTGATCTGAAACAGATAAACCCCAAAAATAAACGCAATCCCGAGGGGAAACCCCAATGCCCTTGGGCTTTTCCCAAGCCCTACAAAGAAGCTAGTAACTTTAGGGGGGCCCTCCCAGTGGGACCTCCCCTTTCAGGAGCCCTTAGCTAACTGGGGGGGTGGGGTGGGGGAACTCCCCTCCCCTGTGGGAATCCTCTTTTCCCTGCAACTCACGACTCCCAGACCTGGAGGGTGGTCCTCATCCTCTACGCCAGGCTGCTGTCTCGCCTGCAGTGGGCTTCGGTGAGGGGGTCACTGTCCCCTGGAACAGGGCTCTGCTATGCAGGGCTTCTGGGGCCTCTGGCTTGGCTCCGTCTGCTGGCTCAGTAGCCCAATCAATGTCTGGCTCTCTGGACTCAACCTTTTGCTATGGGTCAGAGGCCTGGGCTGCCTCGTGCAGCACGAGGCTCGGTCTGCTCCCGGACCCTCTGTGCAGCACCTCCTGCACTGAGCTCGCAGCCTCATTCTGGGGGTTGAGGACCTGAGCTGCCCAAGCGCTCCAAAGGTCCTACTCCATGCACTGGCCTGTGCACCGTGTCTCTGGCCGCATGCCAGAGGTCACAGACCTGAGCTGCCTCATGCAGCTCCCAGGGTCTGGACGCCATGCTGCACACTGAGAGCCTGGCTGCTGGAGCCGTCTGCCATTCCCCGCTGATGGAAGTCTTCAGGGGCACTTCTGGGCTACTGTTTCGCCCTGCTTCACAGCTCTCCTCAGCTCTTCTAAGCCCCGCTCTTCTCTCTTCTCTGTCCCAGATGTGTTCCCTCGTGCTGGGCACACAGCTCCTTTTATACTCTCCAGGGCTCCGCCGCTGAAGTCTTCCAGACCTGAGTGTTGCAGTCTTCAATCAGGTCCATTGGGGGGGGAGGGGACTCCTCTCCCCCTCCCCTCAGGAAAGGGGCATGACTGAACTCCTCTTGCTGCCTCCTGATTGGGGGATGAGCTCCACCAATCAAAACAGCAAGATTTCAAGCCTGGGACTCAACCCAAGCTCCAAAAGGCAAGCCCGCTACACTAGTATTATATTAGTTGCGATATATACGAGTTGATCTCCCCAAATCCTCACTAAGGATCTATTAGTCTAGTGAACTAAATGAAAACTTATCAACATGAGTAAATAAATATACATGTCCCATACATGTCCCATTCAACAAAATGCATTCCTTTTTGTAAAAAGGCAATGATGAAAAGTAATCAGTTAGGTGACTAACCAGACAGCACAAATATGAAGCTCTACTTGTTACTTGGTAAAACAGACTTCTTAAAGTTATTCCTGTCTTCATGATTCTACCAAATGTTGTTACTGGTTTTATATTCAAAATTAGCTTTTTTTTTAATATTTACAAGGAGCTCAGCTCATGTAATTTCATTAGTTATTAAAACTGCGATATGATTTCCATCATTCTCCATGGCCTCAAACCTACACTGTATAAGCAAGTGTAGCAAAAACACTGCAACTTCAACTCTGCTTCTTTGGGGATCAAAGTTAGAGTGACTGAAGAGAATCACACAGAAAAAAACAGTTACCATATAACAGCTGATGCCTGTTCCTGAGTAGCTACTCCCCCTTCTCTTCAAAGTGGTTAAAACATACATTTTGTGTATACCCTATGGCTTTTGCTCTGACTAAGGACTTATGAAAACAGAGCCAACCTGCAGGATCCATATGATTTAAATCATGCATCTTCCAAAGGTGGAAAGACAGACAACCATGAATCTCCCTGTACTATCACCTCCTCCCTCCCTCCCCCACAATTAAACTGGAGCAATAATGCATCTCTGATAACTGGAACTGACATTTTATGCTCTCTTAGTGTTTACTCCATCACACATGTCCATCCCACCATTTTTCCCAATCTTTTCTTACTCTCTTTCTTCTCCAAAGAACATGAGTCTTTTTTCTTTTGCCTTTTTCTTCTGTAATACTTGCTTTTATTGCTCCTCTCTTACTAGCAACCTACCACTTCCATATTCATCTCATCACACTGCTAGTAATATGTCATAGTGGCAGGGCAGGTCTCTCTACAGACCAACTGATCTCTGACCCCTTTTCCAGTCTCACTGAACACGCCCTCTCAGATGTCAGGCCCTTCCTGTGATTCTTACTCCTAGAAAAGGTTCCAGCCCGATTCAGAGTGCTATAACCATGTATCCTTGAGCGCTCCTAGGTTTAGCATCTGCAGACTTATCCTTCAGTAATTCGTGACCACTGGTTTGTACAGGTGACCAAACAATTCTCCCCAACCAAAGTACTGTGGAGAAATAAAACATATAAGGAAAAGGTTTTTACCAGAACAAGAGACCAACATGCACATCTGTCTACTATCCTATGAGGTGAGGCATTTTTTTGCTTCTTCAGGCTTAGTGGGCACATGCACAATTACTGCGCAGTAACTGAAATGACTGCACAGTACAGGTGTGCATCAACATGTGCACACTCGAACTGCACAGTAAATATGGCAACTTATGCCAACTTGAACATGCAGGTATCAAATTTACACCTGATTAGTTACTGTGCAGTAATGCACGTGTAGATGCCTTACTGTGCAGTAACAGTGTGTGTGTGGACTGACTTGGGACTAACTTTAGTAAATGTAGATGCCAGCTTATTCCCAGCCTGCATCTGGCTCCTTGCAACCTCAGGCCAGGGCCAGGGGTGCTCCCCGCCTCCCCCCCCCTACTTCTTTGGGCCCAGGCCAGGGCCAGGGCCAGGGCCACTCCCCACTTCCCCCCCCCCCACTTCAGGCTGGGGACGCTCCCCACCTTCCTCCGCTGCTTCAAGTTGGAGCTGGGGCCGGAGCCAGGGCCAAGACCAGGGCCATTCCCCTCCTCCCCCCAATGCTTCAGGCTGAGGCCAGGGCCAGGGCCACTTCCCGCCTCCCCCCCCCCGCTTCAAGCCTGGACCAGTGCAGAGGCCAGGGCTGGGACCGAGGCCATTTCCACCCCTCCAACCCATTTTGGACCAGGGCTGGGGCTGCTCCCTTCCTGCCACCCGTTGCTTCAGGCCAAGGCCAGGGCCGGGGCCTGGGCCATTCCCTGACTCCTGCTTTGGCCTGGGGTCAGGGCTGGGGCCTGGGCCATTCCCTGACTCCTGCTTTGGCCTGGGGTCAGGGCTGGGGCCTGGGCCATTCCACTCCTCCCCACACCGCTTCGGGCTGAGGCCAGGACCAGGGCCTGGGCCACTCCCCACCTCCCCCAGTCACTTCAGGCTGGGGCCGGGGCCACTCCCTGCCTTCCCCTACTGCTTCGGGCCAAGGCCTGGGCCATTTACCCTCTCCCCTTTGGGCCAGGACTGGGGCCACTCCCCACCTCCCCCCCACTGCTTTGGCCTGAGGAAAGGGCCAGGGCCACTCCCCACCACTTTGGGCCGGGGCCACTCCCTGCTTTCCCCCACTGCTTTGGGCCGGGGTTGGGACCTGCGCCATTCCCCCCCTCCCCTTTGGGCCAGGACTGGGGCCATTCCCCCCTCCCCCCACCACTTCGGGCTGGGGCCAGGGCCTGTGAACACAGTGACTGTCATGGTGGTAGTCAAAGCTGCAGTGGGGTACACCCACTGGTAACCCCACTTCCCTCCCCACTCTCCTCCCTCCCCCATTCCCCGCCACCTCCCCTCCCTGCCATCTGTTGTTACGGGGTGGGGGGGCTGGCCCCTGGCTTGAAGGAACAGACCCGGAGGGGCAAGGCTAGCACTGCTGGCCTTGTCCCCCACTCTGTCCCCTCCATTATGGCAGCTCTCCAGTCCCTGCCATCCCCCTCTGCCTCCAAGGAGCACTCTGAAACAGCCAATCAGAGTACAGTTAAAGCATCATGGACCGACAGACAGACAGACTAAGGCTTTTATAATATCAGAATGACTAGGGGTCTACCCAACTCGAGGAGGTGGCCAGCTTATGTTGCAGGTAGATCATGGAGCCAGCCACTATTTTTGAGGGCTTATCATGGCTAGACCCCTCCCCCCAGCCTCTTATTGTCTGAGTGTCCCTGGTGCCTCCACCCCTTGCAGCTGATTGGTGGACACGGTTGTTCATCGTATGGTCCCACTCCTTGTCACTGATTGGCTAAAAGGGCTATCTGTCATGTGGTCAGTGCAACAGGCAGCCCTCGCAGCCAATCAGTACTGAGCGGTGTGAGTGGCAGCCATCTTCCCTTGTTGCCTTCATGCTGGCAGCCCCCTTCCCCAGTGGGCTGTGCAGCCAGGAGGACTATTGGCTCCCACTGGGGAGCCAGCATTTTATTTTTGGTAAGTTTTTTTGCCCCCTGCAGATTTTGCAGAAATCTCCCAATATCATGGTTTCCATGAAATCTGTGCAATCATAATTTGGGTAGGTCCCTACTTATCACTGTTTACTTCCATCTCTGGTTTCTCATTTGTTGTCCCCTGTATTTTATTAAGTTTCTACTGACCTCCCTAATTGAAGGAGGCTTACCATTTTCTTAGTGGGCCTAGTATAGGAAATAGGCCTGGTTTTGGACTAACATGGCTAACTACCTCTCTGTTCCCATAAACAGCTTTCCTACTGCATTCATAAGTTATGAGAAGTGAGCTCTATGTCCTTTACAGGAAACTCAGGCAAAGCATGAATAAGTAACTTCCCAAAGGCCACAAAGAAATTCTGTGTGTAAAGCCAGGAAATGAACCCAGATTCAGATGACAATCCACAAATGATCCTTCCTAAGTAAATAAGCTCAGAAGTTCTTTCTTGGGGCCCAGGTTTGCTGAAGGACAGCCTGTTTGCTCTTGGCATCATTTAATGGCATTACTTGATAGACTCATTAAAACTGAGAAAGTGGTGCTGTAATTCTTCACTAATTATAGTAAGCTCAGTGTAATGAGTAGGTTGGCAGTTTCCTTTATCAGCTCACTGAGTGCACAAAAAAGAAGTCTTCCAGTGGACAACAGTCTAATGTTAAAGGAAAGATCTTGCATTAAATTACAAAACATTTTAATTATATGGTTCATAACAAAATTCTGTAAAATATGATTAAGTTAACTCACAAGATATAAGTAAATGTGTTCCATGCCACAAGTACTGTATTTTGAACTGTCTAAAGAAGAAGAGCAAATGTTTCTTCGATGCTTTACTTCATTTCTCTATTTATTACCAAATACATGTAGTTAGTCCATTGATAATCATAATGCTGCAGAAAAATAAGATCATTTGTCACACCATCAGCAGCGAACCCTATTTCTAGGCATTAAAATACTCTCTATTTCATTTCAATTGAGAATATCATGAAACAGCTTGGAAATGTCTGTTCTCAATAGTCCTAAAAGACAAACTGACATAAAGCATATTTGCCTGTCTATAGGAAATATTCAGACTCTAGAAGTCCTCCCACATGTGGGCACCCTGATCAACTTCAGTGTGGTCTGAGAAAAGGGAGCTGCTGAGGTAGCTAAGAGTTCCCTAACTGAAAGAAAGATTATCCTTCCTTCACTCAAAGATATAGACACCCTGTGCTGTACTGCAGAAGCCCATGAACTGTCCAAAATTAAATTAACTTCTGCTGAATAGAGCCCAAAGGCATCAAATGTTTTTCCCTGTGCCTCAAATTCTATTTGGCTGAGTTTCCATAGTTAACAGTTGGTGGGCGTTTCCACTTTAACTAGCGTACGAGTTTGGTGGAAAGCTGTCTCAAAGAGCATTAGGGAGAAAGCTGTCAGAATACAAAAATCCTAAGCACTTATATCATTTTCTCATCTGAAAAATTTTGGAGTAAGAGGTTTGTTCAGCATTAAGTGAGCTTTCAAACAAGCTCTGTGGGAAACAATCAGGAAACAAAGATCTAAACAAAAGAAGCCAAATTTTGGTATCTATCAGTGGAGCACAATATCACCCAAGATATACAAAAAATCAAAATGATGCAATCGAATCATATAAAGTGCCACTTAAATAACTGCAGAGCTTCTAGGACACTGCAAACAGCATGAGCTAAATTTACAAATATTTACATACTCAATTTATTTGGGCTCAGCATCTGTGAAAACTACAAAATGACCATGTGCACCACAGTATTTGCAAACTGACAATACTCATCAGTCAATGTATTTGCATTTGAAAATTCAACCCCAGTTTTGAAAGACTTGCACATACATTTAACTTTACTCATGTTGGAGTCACCTGACTGAAGGCCCTAGGACTATTCATAGTGTATAAAGTAAAATATGTGCTTACTCTTCTCAAAAATAGCTATCACAAACATAGAAGCTATTCTCCAGCACTTTTACACATGAATGTAACGTGTAGATTTGAATAAGGAGCTAAATCAATTCCCTCCACTAAGAACTTTACATCATAAAAATCAGCTAGAATGGAGTTCCTAGACTGAGTTAGAGACAGAAACCAGAGTGTGAGTCTAGTTTCAGCATTACCTGCATTCAAGCCAGTAAAGTCAGAGGACTCTGGATTTATATGTACGCACAAAATTCCAGTAAGAATAAATACAAGAAAAGCTTGTGAGAACTCTCAGAAAGCCAGATAGGTAGACCTTGCTCGCCTGCAACTCTCTGACTGGGCAGCAGGATCAAGCTCTCTATTCCATCATAATCCCATGCTGCAGACTGCACACTCAGAGTTCAGTTGCACAGGAACTCATGAACAGTCCCAAGCATGTTGTTTTTTAAGTCTCCCTTCCTCTCATCTATGTACTTCCCTGCCCAGTTTTGTGCTATTTCATTGAATTCTATTGAATGAAGACATGAAACTCAATTTTGGATAGTTGTATTTAAACACAGACATGCTTTAATGAGGCCATCAAAGTAAAAGGAATAGGTACCTGGGGCTTCCTGACACTCCCTCGCACCAGGAAGCAGCAGCAGAACAATTCGTACTATTAGAAATAGATGTACAAACCTGCCAATTAAGAATGGGGAACTCAGCAGAGTATTTTCCTCTCTTTACTTCATGTGTTTTGCTCTGTGCTCCTAAATTACACTGATATTCATTAGTTAAAAGAGTGTTCAATAGCTTTTCCCCCTGGAGATTAATTTTGGGTAATTTGTATTATGTAGATTTTGGAGTCTAGGAAAGTGTTATGATTCATCTCAAAAGAACCTAACTCTTTTTTGGACAGTCTAAGGCAGCACACGTTAATTTAGCAGACAACCCTGCTTTACTTTCACTACCCAGATACCATTGTTGGCAATCCCTCAGTTCAAGGATGATCTCTAACATGACTCATTGATGGGTCTTGAGGTGAATTCAGAGTCCGATCCTTGAGCCAAAGACTAAAAAGTTGCAGATCTTTCCACAGAGGAGAGTAGACTACGGGCTGGGATTTCTCTCCTTTTTCCTTCCTCCACTCTCTCTTCTGTGCCTTGAGGGCAAAACTCTTTATCCTTGAAATGGACTGTGCTTGGTTGAGGTTGCAGATCATTAGAGTTGGTTAGTAGCCAGCTCCCCACAACTCTTGATGTTGGCATCCCATTTTCTTGAGGTATGCTTTCAATGTGTCCCAGATACAAATTACCCTATTTTAATCTGTACAGAAATGTATAGCTTTTTATTATTCCAGATTTTTAAGTAATTCTTTGCTGGGGTTTCCCTCCCTTAGTGGCCTAATCTTTGTTATCGGTGGTTCATCTTCACTTACATAATTTTGAAACCTTGTGGGGAATGATGCTAAAGGCATTAGATAAACAGGCAGTTCCAGATAAGCATATTGCTTATTTGGTAGAAAGGGCTATCAAGAAATACTCTCAATTTCCTCCCTTTTAGTTGATTTTCAGATCTTTGAGCCAACATTTCTCTTATTCCAATTTTTTTTGCCTTGAATCCAGTAGGATATTTTTGAAATATATGAGCATGATACTTTTATAAGCCCTCGTTTGTCTACCCAGGAGTCAGTATGGCATGGCTTCTTTTCCATAAAATCATGTTGCTTATCTTTGATCAAAATGTGCTTCGCTAGATATTTTCTCATTTGATGTCTCAACCTAGTTTCTAAGACTTCCTAAACCAAAAGTTCAGCTGAATGGCCTACAATATCCTGGAGATTCTTTAGCTTTTTTCACCTCCAATAATAGTACATATTGTATTAAGTTTAGCCAGCTCTGAGGCTTCAGAAACTTCCTCTGAACTTAGTTCTGTGCATTTCTGACAGTATCACCTACAACCTTTTCAAACACATACAATATTTTTTTTTCTGATTATAAAACTTTTAGCAGACTTTAAGAGCTATCTATAGCCATTTAGAGCAGGATATTGCTCATGACTTTCTCTATTTCTGCGCTTGCAGTCCTATTTTGATTTAGGTAATAGTCCACCATACTCATTTAATACCTTTATTATTTTCTCAACCTCTATCATTAATTCTCTACTTTCATACTCAAAAGGGCTCTCTTCACACATTTTTCTATTGCTTACTGTGAGTATGACATTTCTTTCCTTTAAAATGTTCTACATTCTTTTAGGCTGATTTTTGACAGCTGGATAACTGATTCCAGTCAGTCTTTCAGAATTTAAAACATGTTGGGCATGTCTACACATATATTTACATGCACCTAAACTTAATGAGCCTTTACTTGAGGCACATTAAGGTGATTTAGATGTGTGTCTACATGTAGATGTGCTAATGCACATTAAGGTGCATTAAATTTAGGCACAATAGCTAAGTTGCATTAGTGCACATGCAGATGTGTGTATCTATTGATGCACACCACGTTAATGTGCATTAGTGTATCTATACATGCACTAATATGACTTAGCTTTTTGCATCTAAATTTGATACCTGGTTCATGCAGGTATCAAATTTAGGCTTACATAGCCTTAAATTGCCTTTTTTAAAGTGCATTAAAGTCACGCATGTGTAGACACACATGCCCTTAATGGGCCTTAAAATGGCGATTTTAGGCTAAGTCTGCTTAAAAGAGGCATGTGTAGATGCGCCTTTTGAGACATAAATTTGAGGTTAAAAGTGAAAGTCTGTTTAACAATCAGAATTGTTTGTTTAGGTGCAGTAAAAGCATGAGCTATGATCTTATTTGGATGGTTTGCACTATTGCTAGTATGAGTGCTATTTGAGAATGAGGAATTCTAAAATGAGAATTTTGATATCAGCATCAATACTCTTCAGTCTGCTGTCTCATTTTGTTTTTAAGTTTCATTTTTTGCTGTTTGTCTTTCACATCAATCCAAAGCTCCCTGATTATTAATGCCAGTATAGTATGCTATTCCTATATTCAGATGTAATATTTTCCTCATCTGTATTGTAACATCCACTTCTGTCTTCTTGAATCTCTTTTTATAGGCTTTATCCCTATACTTTAATGTCTCACTCATCATCCTGATTTAGACAAATCTCAGTTACTCAGTGATCTATGTCTTTAGTTCTGACATCTTGCTGATGATTCTTCTTGCCTTCGTAAAGGAGGGCAAAATGGAGTTTTAACTTCTCGTTATTCCAAAAAGAAAATCCAAAACAGCAATATATTCTCACATTTTATTTACTATCTCTTTCCCTTATTAATTATCTTTGGTCAACACTTGCCTGTCAGATGTTTTTGTCAGAGAAGCTGTCAATGTCTTGTGCATCTTCCTGATCTGTCTATTTATTGCATAATTATTTGAGGGATGTTTAATAGCAGCTATTTCAATCTCATTAATTTTCCATTTATGATGCAGAACGCCACTTTTGGTCCATTTGGCAAAATCCAGAGCAGCCAGCTCCCTTTCTGTTTAGCACATGAGCAAATTCTATTTAGCAACAATAATTCCCAGTTTTTCGCTTAGAAGCTCAGAAAATCAGCAAACATAACTGATTCAAATATAGGATTGAGGCCCTGATTTAACAAAGCACTTAAGCTAGTGCATAAGCTAGTGCACTTAAGCTAGGTCCATTTTTATTCAGCTTGACTCTAACATGCTTTAGTGCTGTGCTGTATCAGGAGACCTATTCCTGAATGTTACACATGCTTTCTCTGGGTTCTTGGGTTAAAAAACAAAATAAAAAACAAAACTGTCTGTGCTTTAGGTTTCACATTTCTAAAATGGGGATAATAATACTTAATATAGCTGACTGAATACTAAAAGCAAAGTGTCAATTAAAAAAATGGTGAAATACACCAAATTATGTAACTGACAAATAGTTGGACCAGCTGAAACTAATCTGCATCACATATAAGAAATTAGAAGACCTCATTCATTCATATTTGTAAAGCCCACTAAGGCCAGGTACAGACATTACACTTTTGCCCATACCTATAATAGAACAAAAGCTTGGCACACAAAACTGGTCTATGCCCATAGCAGAACAGAAGTTCGGCACACATAGACTGTTTTAAAAATGGTGGAACCCAGTGTAAGATTTACCCTCCCAATGGAAAGGTGAATGTGTGTTCTGTTCACTACTGATATAAAGTACTCTGCTTACAAACAACTGCATAACATAGAGGGATTCCACCATGGGATTTTTGAATGTCTGTACCTAGCCTGTTATTCTCCAAAGAAAGGTGCTAGAGAAGGACAAAGCATATTTTATTCTATTCTCCATGAGATGTTTTATTGTACAAGGCAAGGTTTTCTTGTGATAAGTTCTATTAAACTAACCAGTCCAGTAAAAGCTATCATAAAGAAGCCTGGCCTCCCATGTATTTCCTTGACCATCATGGCTATAACAATATTCCAACTATAATACTACAACATGTTTTACTGTAAAATGTAAAGATATTTTTCTATCTTCTGGCTTCTGACTTCTTGGTTGGAATTACTTAGTAAGTGTATTTGTTGAAATCTCTTAATTTCTTTTAAAGATCTTTAAATTTAAAGATATTTTTCTATCTTCTGGCTTCTCCCTTTTTGGTTGGAATTACTTGGTAAGTATATTTGTTAAAATTTCTTCATTTGTTTTGGGTGAGCACTGGATTAACTAACTCTCCAATGACCATCATATTCTTGCCTTTCATATTCTATGGTATATGTCTTTTAGGGCTGTGCAAGTCTTTGGATCCTGCTTCAGATCCAGACCCGCTTCAGATGCTTCGGCGTCCAAAGTGGCACTTCTGGGTCAAAGCCAACAATGGTGTCCAGAGTGAGTTGGGGGCATCCGAAGTGCTTCGGACCTGCTCCGTATGCTTCAGAGCCGCTTCGGCCATTTTACGGCAATTAGAAGAGGGATGGGGAGCGGGGGAGGGACAGAGAGTGGGAGCGGGGGAGGAAGAGTGACGTCTGTAGGTAGCCAGTGAGAAGGATTTCTCCCTGGCTACCTTTCCAATGGCAGCGTCTGTGGGGTGGGACTAAAAAAAGTATAAAAGCCCCTGTTTCCAGTCCTCCTGTGCCTTTTACAGCTCATTCCCTGTCAGCAGCTGTGTGAGAGAGGAACGCTGCGACTGAGGCCTGCCTGCTGCTTTTTCGTGTTATAAAGGAGTAGTTAGAATTTAGCTTAACTTAGCTTAGTTTAGCTTAGCTATTCAATTCATTTATTAGTAGTATTACAATTCAATTTATTTCTTTGAATTATTTTTTGGGGAACTTGTTTTGGAAACTTTGCAAAAAGACAGTTGTATTTTCCCAGCCAATGTTATCTATCACTGTGCAGGGAGACACAGATTGCTTGCTTGCACCCACGTACACACGCACGCACACACAGAGACCCAGAATTTGGAAAAAAAAAATAACAGCAGAAGAATACAGACAGATATTTACAGAAGAGCAAGACACAGATAATATATTGAGACACAGGAACACACGCAAATAATTTCATTCACACCACAAGATAGACAATATTGTGAGAGTCAGAAAGAAGACACAAAAATAATTTCATTCACAGCACAAGACCAGATAGACAATATTGTGAGAGCCAGAAAGAAGACACAAAAGTAGACAAAAATAATTTCATTCACAGCACAAGATAGACGCATATATTCACAGGAGAACAAGACAGACAGATATACAAAAGGATTCACACACACACAGAGACCTTTTGCAGCACAGGAAAGATCACTATGAAGCGTGCTGGAAAGGCAGGTGCCAGGTCTTCTGGCAGGAGAGGGAGAGGGGTTAGGGGGAGAGCTAGAGCTGCAAGCTCCCCCCATCCCAAACACAGATGCATTCTATTCCCAAGCAACCATGACATCAGTGCAGCCAGTGGAAGCCAGGCGGTGGGAGCAGTGTCTGCACCTAACGTCCCTGCACCTGCACCACCTCAGCTCAGTCCAGAAGTGGGCACCAGCAGTGGAATCACTGCCTCTTCCACCCCAAGTTCAGCTCTCACCGTGAGCCTCCCACTGCCAGAGGAGGAGCTGGAGCTGGAACCAGGGATACTGAGTGTGCTGGCTCAGGCAACTCTGGGGACTGAGAGGGAATCAGAGTTAGTGCTCCATACCCCTCAAGTTTCCCCTAGACCCAGGTCTCCTCCAGAAAGCAGCAACTCAGAGGAGGCTGAGGTTGTGGAGGCAAGTGGCTCAGCTGAGGCAGCTCCTCCTGCTGTTCAGCCTCAGCCTGTTGAGAAGGGGAAAAAGGCAGAATTCTTGCCCTCAACCCAGAAGCAGGCAAGGCAGGGCCGCAGGTAGCCTTGCACTTTACCTCTGACAGCTGGAGCAGCTGGGGTGGCAATCACGCCTACCTCTCCCTGGATGAGTCCCACACAGCAAGGGAGATCATGGGGGCCATGAACCGCATGGTGCAGGGATGGCTCATTGGGCAGGCCAAGCTCACCCATGGGTTCATGGTCACTGACAATGGGGCCAATATGGTGAATGCTGTCCGTGATGCCAACTTTGTTGGCATCTGCTGTGTGGCACACAGCCTGCACCTAATAGTGAGGGATACCTTGGAGGGGGGCAGGACTGATGGTGATGGCACTGCCACCAGTACTGCTACAAGCCAGCTGATTTTGAAATGCAGGAAGGTAGCAGGCTACTTCCACTGCAGCATCAAGGGGGACAAGATGCTGTGGGAGAAACAGGCAGAGCTCAGCATCCCATAGCACAGAATCATGCAGGATGTGGAGACTCGGTGGAACTCCACATACCTGATGCTCGAAAGGCTAGTGGAGCAACAGAAGGCAATCCATGAGATGGCCTTGCTTGGGGAGATTGGGATCAGCGGCCCCCTGAACAGAGCTGGCAGGGTACCATCTCCCAGATCTTGGTGGTCCTCAAGCCCTTCCTTGAGGCCACCAAGACCCTTAGCGCTGGGGATGCCCCCCTCAGCCAGGTGATCCACCTAGTGAGGGAACTGGAGAAGCAAATAGTGAAGTTCCAGGGGATCAACGTTCCTGGCTGGGGCAGGCTGTGCAGGCACTGATGAGGTGGCTGAAGGAGGGTATCAGGAGATGGCTGGATCCCTTGCGGTCCAGTACGGTCCGCATGATGCCAGGCATGTGTGACCCGAGGGTGAAGGGGAACACGTGCACTGGCAACCGCAAAACCCTCAATCACTGGATGCAGGTGTTGGTCAACAAAGTCAGGGAGGCCAAAGTGCAGAGGTGAGGGGATGTGGAAGAGGGGGATGCACTTTCCCATGCCAGCACTCCCAGCACCAGCACTGGCGCCAGCCAGTCTGCTCCACGCCAGCCACTGCCAATGTAGGCATGGCTTCAATGCCGGGGTCCAAATGCACCAGACCCCAGCCTTGGGCAGATAGCGCTGAGGCTTCGGTGGCTACCTATCTTGCTGCGGATGTGGAGCCACTGGAATGTGACCCCTTGGCCTACTGGGCAAGCTGCAGCCAGATGTGGCAGGATCTAGCCACAGTTGCCTGGCAACACCTGTCCTGTCCACCAACCAGTATTCCAAGTGAGAGGGTGTTCAGCATTGCTGGGGATGTTGTCACACCCCACTGCATCTTCTTGGATCCTATGTTGGTGGAGCAGCTGGTGTTGCTAAAGGTGAACCTCCCGCAGCTGGGGTTCCCCAAGCTCCATCTGCAGATGGACTGAGTACCACCCTCTTCACTCTGTCTGCACTAATTTCCTTTTTTGAGTTTTTGAAAAGCTGAGTAATGCCCCGCTCTCAGCTGGAGGGGGTACCAACAGCATCACCAGCCAGCAGGGGAAGAACATGTCCCTGCTGAGCTCATTCCCCTGCCAGGATGAACTTGGAGGTATGGGATTGGGGCTATGGGGAAGAAGGAGGCTCCATGTCCTGGGCATGACCACTAAAACTGCACCCTGCCAGGGTAGGGAGGCCTGGTGGGACTGCGGGTAGCATGGCAGCCCTGTAAATACCAGGACCAATGATCCCCTGGTGAAAGGCGGGCAGGAGGTGCCGTAACCTCCAGCTAATGCACACACGCACAAAGTATTGGCTGGGGAATGCTCAGACCTGTCACGTCTTTGACAGGCCTGACGCTTGCTGGTTCAGTGCAGTTGTGACGCTCCCGGTGAGCTCAGCTTAGCTGCCCACGTTGCCAGCTTTAGTTTTGAAAACCCCTTTGTCAGGCTGAGGAAGTACCTGCAGTTGGTCCTGGATGGAAGGAATAGTAAAGAAGCCAGAGGCTGGCCTGGCCTGCAATACAGACAAGAAAGCCAGTCACTCAGTGAAAATGGAAATGGAGGCGTCAGAGGGTGAGGGACAGGCTGGGGTGGGGGGTAGTGGGGAAAGGGGGATGTAGCAGCGCAGGTGAAAGTGCAGAGGTGCCTGGGGTGTCAGCTGTCCGGCAGGTCGCAGCGTGCCAGAACTCCACTGTGTACATTGAGTCCATGAGTTTCTGTACCTAATACCCAGGGGGCTGATGAAGTGCAGTTCATAGGCCCAGCTCTGAAAAGTGGTTTGCACTGTAATTTGTTGCCTTTCAGGATCAGGCCCAAGAGACTGGAGGAAGTGTTTTTTTGGTGAGGAATGTGCCCCCACAGGGAGTGGGTTTTGTTGTCTTTGATAGATTCTGGTGCGCAGTTTGTGGGGGTACTGGAGATAGTTGGCAGGTTTTGTGTTTTGGGCTGTAGGAAGTTGGCTTCAGTTCTGGTGACGAGGTTAGGTGCTTGTTTGAATGTACAAACCACTTTTCAGAGCTGGGCCTATGAACTGCACTTCATCAGCCCCCTAGGTATTAGGTACAGAAACTCATGGACTCAATGTACACAGTGGAGTTCTGGCACACTGCGACCGGCCGGACATCTGACACCCCAGGCACCTCTGCACTTTCACCTGCGCTGCTACATCCCCCTTTCCCCCCTGCCCCCCACCCCAGCCTGTCCCTCACCCCCTGACGCCTCCATTTCCATTTTCACTGACTGACTGGCTTTCTTGCCTGCATTGTGGGCCAGGCCAGCCTCTGGCTTCTTTACTATTCCTTCCATCCAGGACCAACTGCAGGTACTTCCTCAGCCTGACAAAGGGGTTTTCAACCCTAAAGCTTCCAAAGATACATTTTTTAAGTACTCCTTTTTTTTCATAATACACACATAGACATAAAAGCACAAGATAAGCCATCACGCACCATGAGTAACATCATATGTCCAACACAACACAACATCTTTACTTCTTGCTGTCAATTCCTTTATAAAAAGAAAGGCTCTGTGACAGTTCTGTATCGGTACCTTTGATGCTGCTGATGGTGTGACTGGTGTTCAGCCAGCTAAGTTATTGTACCTGTTGTCACATAAAGCAGAGGACCGGGTGTGAGGATGTAGGGGAGGAGGAGGCCTCAGTGGGGCACACTGCCACGTTGTGCAGAGGCCCTAGTGCCAGGAAGGGCACGCCTTAACACACACACACACACACACACACACACACACACACACACACACACACACACACAGTGTCACCCACCCACATCACGAGTTTTGCCTGTCAGCAGCTTGAGGTGCAGGGCCCCAAACGACAGACTCCCCCAGCAAGACACACACCGCTGGCAGGTAGGCTTCAAAGCCTGGCAGGGCCCAGCACTCAGTCAGGCCTGCTCTAGGACACACACAGCTGGCAGGCATTATGGCCTCAGTAAGAGCCACCACCCCTGCAGTTTTCAGCCCGCTGCGCTATAACACACGGGGTCATTTGTGTCATGAGTTTTGCCTGTCAGCAGCTTGGGGTGCAGTTCCCCCCCAACCCCTGCACCAATCTTCTTGAAACTTGGCAGGCTTTGTGGCCTCAGCAAGAGCTACCACCCCTGCAGTTTTCAGCCCCCTGTGTTGTAACACACAGCCGTGGCACGAGTTTGGCTTTCAAGAATTTGGGGTATGGTTTCCTCCAAACTCCTGCACCGAACTTCTTGAAGCTTGGCAAGCTTCATGCTCTTAGCAGAGGCTACCATCCCTGCATGTTTCGTCCAAATCATACAAGAAACAACGTTATAGATCTTCCATTGATTCTTCATTATACCCTACGGCTGAATCTCTGAGGTGGCTCCAAAGCTTCGGAGCCGCTTTGGCCAGAACGAGGCGGAAACCCAGTCAGGAGTACTGGATTGGATCGCAGCCATCCAAAGTGGCCAGATCCGAAGCCAGATAGGATTGCTGCTGACTCGCACAGCCCTAATGTCTTTAACTATAATCTACATGATGCCGTGTGACATCTGAATGTCAATTACTGTTATATTTATCTTGCCTCTGCCTCCACTAATTATCATACTTGTTGTTTTTTTTCTTCCCCTCGTTATAATTGCTCAACTCCTTTTTTTGCCTTTCCTCCATGTTAATATATAAAACTCTCACAGGTCCCTTTAAGTACCTGCTTTCTTACCAATTGCATCTGCAGTTGTTCCAAGCATGCCCCATTAATCAATTGCTCATGTTCATTTCCTTTTAACGTAACTTTTAGCATCTCAAGATCTCCCACTCTTCTCTTCGTTAGCCAATGTGTTTTACAGTTCTGAAAGCAGAGTATTTGCCCTGTTCACCAACCTATGTTCTCTAGCTGAAATTAACAGAAGGATAGGGCCACAATGGAAATACTCGGAAATGCTGAATGGCAAACAAAACTCCAGCAGAAAATTAAGCACACTTAATGCATTCAGTCATTTTGAAGAGATCCCCTACTGACCTACTTCAATTTTTTATCAGAACATGGTGGGTGTGCCCAGACGAGAATGGACATGAAGTACACCACGCATGCCAGTGTTCCCTGTGCTGCTACTTTGCAGTGCAGGGGGGGTGTTGATTTTGGGAGATCCTAGGGTAAAAAAAAACCCATGCCAAAAAAAAGCAGGGCAGTGCATGTGGTGGCAGCATGCGCTGCCCAAGACCAGAGCCTGGTCCCAGCCTCCCCTACACCTCACCCAGGGTAACCTGACGTGCACCACAGAGTGAGTGGCATGGGCATTCCCCAGGGACAAGTAGCAGCAATACAAGGTATGCCACTGCTACTTGTCCCTGTGGAAACAAAAGTTTCCTCTTGTTTGGACGCACCCAGTAAGTCTGATAGTAATATTAAGTTATTTCTTATGTTAAAGACAAAGAGGGTTAATGGAAAGCTATAACCTACATTTTATGTATATTATGTCTTTGATGATGACAATGATCAGAGGAGGTCTGATATATTATCATTTACTAAGAAATACTTTTCACAATTTTATCTGTCAGATGATCTATATCATGTGTAGCAGACATGTATTTCATCATCATTTTGCTAGAATATCCATACCTCCAATAACATTAAACACTTTTAATTCATCAAAGAACAATCTTTGCATAAAATCTGCTCTTATTTAAATTAGGAAGGCTTAGAGCATTGCAAGCATTAAATTACATATGAATTCATGTCAAATTAAAAGGAAATATATACAGAAGATTGCAAAATAATGAGAGAGGTAGAAATGTCACCCCTCTTAATTATATATATTATAAAAAGACATGGGGTTTTCTATATATATTATAAAAAGACATGGGGTTTTCTATATGTATAAAATTATTCTTTATTTTATATATATATATATATATATATATATATATATATATATAAATTAGGCATCTAGGAGCTATACCATATTCCAGAAATATATACCTAGAACCAGAGCCAAAATGTGTTGTGTGTTGTAGAAAAAAGAAAGCATCTAAAAGATGGTCCAACATGCCAAAAAGCTTATATTCTAGAGAGTTGAAGAGAGAAATCCCAGAGGACTGCTTTGAAAATGTACCTGATCTTCCTTGATCTTTTTTTTGGAAACTAATGAAACACACACATTTCTAATGTTTCAAAACTATGCACTGGTTGCACTTGAGAAGGATTTACAAATTGAAGTTTTAATAACTACAGGTCTGAGGTTGTGTCTCATGGAGAAAGAGACATATTTTCAATTGTATACATATACATATACAACTCACCGATTAATAAATATGGCATCCTCCACAAGTTGGCATTCTTGCTGTGCTCTGTTAGCTGTGTGTTGGCAGGGCAGGGTGATCATTAGGTAAAATGTTTACCTAGGAAACAATTCATTTTAACTGTAGGTATATTTCATTAGAGGCACCTTTAAAATAAGACTTCCTATTTTTTTTCTCAGTCAAATACTATTGAAAAAAAATTAAGTATGGGCAGAAAATTTGTACTGTCATTGCTGAACACATATTTTTCAGCATAATCTCCCTTATCAATTGCCTTTTTCCATCAGTGACCAATGGCATGTATCCCAACATTATAAAATCCTTGTCCTTGTTGTGCAGCCTCCATTGCTTCACTGTCATTGTGACAGTTTGCTTAATGCAACAGCCCCTTTAAGAAGCAGCCTGCAAGTGGTGAAGAGGTTAGGGAGAGCCTCACCAGACAGGAAAAGGACTGGACTTGGCTGGGAGTTAAGCCCACACCCAGAGTGGAACACACAGTAAGATTTTGGAGGCCAATAAGGTCTGGGCTTAGTCAGGAGATAAGCCCAGACCCCAAATAGAGTAGACAGCAACATGTTGAAGGCTGCTGAGAGAACATTAGGGATGTGTGAAGCAGGCCTTACTCAATTTGGATTTGGATTTGGCCTGAATCAGGCACAGTGATTCAATTCATTGATTTGGATCACTGTCCTTGATTCGATTCAGAGGAATCCAAATCTGAAGATTCAATGCTGATTCGGACATAGACACAGCTTTAAATGTTTTTTCTACATACCTCAAGGTAGCAGCACAGCTTGTGAATGCTGTAATGCTGGGGCACATAGAGCATCCCACCGGAACATGGAGGGCCCCCCATGTGCTTGGCGGAGAACCCAGAAATGGACTGGAAGTACTGTTGGTCCACCTCTAGGTCCACCGGGGAGAGTACTGGGGCCCCCCCCTGCACCGCTCCAGCTCAGCAATCAGCCATGGGGAGACCCCAGGTGGCCCTCCCAGACCCAGGAGGCACCAGTCACCAAGCCAGGGGAAGTGCAGGAGGGCCTCCCAGCATTCCCCCTGCTGGACTCGGAAGTGCTTCTGGTCCACTTACGGGTCTGCTGCCAATTGTGCAGGGGAGGCCCCCGCACTTCTGCGGGACACTCCATGTGCCCAAGCATCACAATGTTCACGTGCCACCTGCAACCTAGACGTATGTAGAAAAAACATTTAAAGCTGTGTCTATGTCTGAATCTTTCCGAATCTCTCCAAATTGATTCAGAGGGTTCCGATTTGATTTGGAGAGATTAAAGGGTCCTCTGATTCAATTTGGATTTGGAGATTCAGCCACCAAATCAAGTCAAATCTTCGCAGGTGCAGCAGGAAGCAATCAGGGCCAAATGACCAAGGAAGGGGCTGGGCTTAGGCAGAGTATAAGACTAGGCCCTAATTTGAGCCAGCAGTATGCCAGGAAGGTTGCTGAGGGAACATCTCCTCAGCAAGATAGCTCCAGCTTGTGACTGCTAGTGTGGAGTGTGCAGCCTCCTACACTCTGATCTTGAGAGTCACAACGGGAGGAGCTCCAGGCAGGACAGCAGCTGGGCTCCCAAAATGCTGGGGTAAGCAACTCGATTGGCCTGGGGAACAGTGGAGTAGTACCTAGGCAGAGAGAGAGTTGTTCATGCAAGCAAGTGACCAGGGTCTTAAGAGGAAACCCAGATAGGGCGGCAGAGCCAGAAGTGATCACTGCTAGAGACAGCTTGAGGGGCAAGGTGGGCCAGGGGGAACCCTAGGTCTCAACTGGCCTGAAGGTGGGGCCAGGAGCCAGGAAGGGCAAAAAGTCCAGGAGGGGCCAAAACCAGGGCTTGCCAGAACAGGGTAGCCTTAGACTGAGTTGGGCCAGGGAGTCCAGAAGTTTGAAGCCCAGTGGGGAAAGAGAGACGGGGAAGGATGTCTGTAGCCCAGAGAGGCAAGTGTGAGCCCAGAGAAGTCAGGGTCTTGGAATGAGACCAGTAGGCCTGGGAGAAAAGCCAAGGAGTCTATAGCCCAGGAGGAGTGAGGATGGCTAGGGCAGAATAACCCAGAAGGTGGTCCTGGATAAGACAGAAAACTACACCCTACTGGGTTTGGAGTCACAGTGGTGGGGCTGCTTGTGTCAGGGCAACCCCTATAATGGACCACTGGAGACAAACCCCAGGGCAGGGAGAGTATGGGGTGCCTGAAAACCCCAGCTCTCACTGTCTTGTGAGTTACCCTGTGGAGGGGGTGGCAAGGGGAGCACATTCCACCAGAAAAGCACTTGGAGGGCCCCATAGAGAGAATGGGATCAGGGGATCTATGAACCCAGAGTCCAGAGAGGGACTGGGAGTGGGATTAGAAGATCCAAGGACCAATAGGGAGACAGGGATCAAAGGATCAGTTGAATACTGAAGGAAAGGTGGGATTAGGGTCAGGAACCCAAGGCCACACCTGGGAGTAGCCAAGAGGGGCAAAGTGCCTGGGTGTTAGCAGAGAGGGCCATCCCTGGGAAAAGCCAAGATAGATGAAGTGCCTGGCTGTAGACAGGGGGAGCCACATCTGGGAGTAGCTAGGAAGAGTAGTGTGTCTGGATGTAGACAGAGAGGCAGCTCAATAGTGAACAGTATAATCTATGAAGCATGGGTGTGAGAGGTGCCAAAAGGGAGCGGGACCAAAAGGAAGATGCCAAGATGATCCAAGACCCAGAGGGGGCTGGGAGAGAGAGTGGGACCAAAAGGAGGATGCCAAGGGGGTTGAAGAGAAGCCAAGAGTGAGACCAAGAGGTCTGAAGCCCAGAGAAAGGGCTGAAAGAATGTAGAGAGAACATCAGAGAATGATGACATCTGTAAGGCTTGGGGCATGGTGTCAGGGCAGAACAGAGCTGTTGGCTAGAAAATGATATTTCAAGGTTTGCTTTTGGGAATTAGCTTATAGGTAAAGCAGATTGCATTAGAACAATGGTCCAAGGGAAATGCAAGGTTTAATTGATTTCTAAAACTCCGTTTGTGACAAAGTTTCCTTCAAGGCCCACTGTGTCTGAAGCCAGTAGACACACAGGCTGGGAAATTGAAGACATATACCACACTTGTTCATAACAGAGATAAGAGACTCTGCAGCATTGGCGCCATGTCACAATGCCCAAGTACAGAACCCTTGAGATTTCCAGTTTTGGTAAGCAGACCAAATTAGGAGGCCTAGTAAATAATCAAATTAGGATATGTGCATGTGATAGGTATGGGGAACAAAGGAATATGCTGACAGGACAGAATGTGGACAGTATGATGAACGTAGGGAGACCAATCAACGACATCCAAAGATGAAAAGTCATCAGAGGGGAGAAAGGATACAAAAGGAGGAATTTCAGAGCACCCCATCCCAGTGGCATACATGGGTGTCGGCCTTCAACCTCCAGGCTGCTGACATCTGACATTCAAGAGAGAACCTCAGGGTGAAGCTTATGTACTGGCCAGATGTACCTTTTCTCTGTGACAGCTCTAGGACTGGTAAATACAGAATTGTTTGCATTATTCGTATCTGCTATCACTGTGTATCAATAAAATTTGTCTATTATCAAATGGAGAGGTAATGGTCGGTGTGAGAGTTTGGTTCCACCTGGAACAAGGTATCTGGGTCACAAACCCAGTGCCAGCAAGAGTCACACAAGTAGCCTATAAGGCAAGGACAACAGGCACCAGTGGTCATTAGAAGGAGATCAGGTCAGTGATGCCCTGGGGCAGCCTCCCATTTATAAACATCAAATACTTCAAGACATGACAGGTGAATGAAGGGGTGATTGTCCCCAGAGAGTGAGCAGGGTAAAACTTTTTTTTTTTTTTTGGTCTCCAGGGGCTTCATGACTACCCCTGGAGATGACACCCTACAACAGGCATCCTGAAAGTGTTGTCTTTGTAGTCTGTCCTTCATCCTTTGGGGCAGCATGATCCATCCAAATGATGACACTGCATCTGTGATGTACAAGCTGGAGTGTGGGTGAGCTTTGTTGTACAGAAGCAGCACCTCAAACATGTCTCTGTCAAGCTCTTTTTATCTGATGTTTCTGTTTCTTTTAGGTTCTTGATGTAGACCTCTCAGTTTATTGTGGCTCCCTTAGGCAAAAAATCAACAAGAATACCCTGTATGTCCATGGATTACTTAGTAGATAAAAATAAGGAGGCATTACTTTCTAACTGGCCCTCAAATTAATGATATCAGACACTAACTCACCTTTTTGCGCTGAATTTGGAAGACTGAAGCAATCACATGATATTGTAATTTGTAATAAACTCTAATGTAGCTCTAATCAGAGACCGATGTATTTCTTTGTTATACTCTGAGATCCCTTTCTTTTGGGCATTGCCTGGCCTGACATACAGGTCTTGTCTTTTACATTTGAGAGTCAGCTCATAGGGTGATGGAAACAGTCTTTCCATGTGAAAAAATCCTACAATGCCTGTACAACCTGACTCATTATGGAAGATGTCACTGTGTTTCTTGATCATTTACTTTCAGAATTTCTTTAATCAGAAATTAATTAATTAAAGGTATAACTTTCTTTTGATATTGCTACTCTCAAACTCATTTCACAGTCATGAATAAATCATCCTCAATGCATGGATTTTGATCAGTTGAACCCATGTCATCCAAGATATTTAATTTTCCTTTACTGTGGAATTTGAACCGTCACTCATAAGGCTTTCCATTTCTGTTTTGAACCTTGTTTCTCAGTAGTAATCAAAAGAAAGATTCTCTGTATCTGACAGTTAAGGAGTCCAATTCATGTCATTCTTACACTGTGAATAAGGCCATTAACAACAGTAAAGCAAACCTTTGTCTACACTAGCATTTTTCCTTCCCATCTTGCACTATCAACAATGGTAGTAACCATGGGAGACTTGCTGTTTGTTATCTCATAATTAGCTTGGAGCTAGAGAAAGTAAGGATTAAATTGCGGCTGACAGGAGTGGCGTCTTTACATTAGTGCGCCAAATGATGCTACATCAATAGAACTATGGTAGTGCTAGTATACTGTTGAAAAAATAAGAAAAATGTGAGTAATAACATAAAAATTGGGTTTTATAATTAACGGAAACACTTCTGAAGAGAAGGGCAATGAAACTGAACTGCTGTAAAACCCAGCATGAATGAGAATAGTCTGTGGTGTTCAGTGATCATGCTGGGACCGTGGTACTCAAGACAGATCATCTTGATTCAATGATGCACTTCTAACTGTCTCTGCACAATAAAACTTGTGCTTCTACAGCACCCATTGTTCAGACTTTCTGAGTCTAGGAAGCGAATTTATTTCTACTGTAATTCCCATGACTACATCTTCACTTCTCAATCAGTCTCTGGAGTACCCTGGACTTACAGTTCTACCTTGGAAGTTCAGTACTACTGCTGTTAAGAACAATTGTTCCAAGACGTGTAAATACATTTATACAACTACTCCTGAGCCACCACATTGACTTTTTGATTTAGGCCTGTAACCTTAGTGCATTGTGACAATATTTTTGTGAGCCCGGTATAAATGTCCTTAGTTATTCCTACAGATTCTCATCCCTAATTGATCTTCCCATTTCCTTTTACTTCTATTTATTTGCAACTTAGAGATCACCATATCTGTGTCTTTAAATAAAATACCTTCTACAACTGAGGCTTCCCTTGAACTGATGAGGGAAGGGAACATGCTGACCCAGCTACTATGCACAGATAGCTTTCATCACTTTCTACAGATTCTCATTCTTCATTGCTCCAACAGTCACAGTCCACATTGTAACCGACAACTGATATTGCTTATGTCAGTTTGATATTAAAAAAAACTAAGCCTGGCTCTGTACTTCAAGCTAGTATACTTGTGCCAATTGCTCTGAGAGCCTGTCTGCACCTCCAGTTCTCTTAGGTTTGTACTTAATTTGCAATTCATATATTTTTAGCTTAAAAAATAAATAATTTCCTTAAGAAACAGCTTGCTTGCCAGGCCCCTCTTAGCAATGGCAATAAATGACTCATGTTTGGTTTCTGCTAACATTGACTTCTCATAAAGAAAGGAAGCTTCTTACACCATTGATTAATTAAAAAACCACATTCTCTATTACAACATATTAACACTCAGTTTTGATAAGCATTCATAATGTATAAGATGCTGATCTCCAATTTTGACCAAACTGCTGTCAGTGGACACCACCATTACCCTCATGGGCAAACTCAGGATACATCCACACAACAGTCCCATGCAGAGATAATTGAGCTAGCTGTTTTCCCTTATAGAGACAGGGAAGTTTTGGGTTTTTTTAATTTTTCTGGAAGATTTTTTTATAATGAGTATGCCCGTTCTGCACTCTCCTACACCCTCTATGATCCCTCAGAACAGCTCTATCCAGTCTTTTTTTTTAAGCTTTCTGTCTTAAAACGAAAGGACCTTCTTTAGGACCACAAATGGTGAGGCAGTTGGGCTCTTTCTGTTCCATTCTGTAGTCTGCTGAGAGTATATCTGACCCAAGAAAATTATTTCAAATGTTTGTCTTCAGCACTTCAGGCGAGTATAATCTTTTGAAGAGGGCATACTTGTAACTCACTAATGAGTGCCCTCTTCCACAGTATTGTTACAAACTAGTATTTCCAGTTTGTTATGCATCTAGTTTTCATGTTCCCCTAGAGGACATAAGCACAGCCCTGTAAACCCTGAGGGTAAAAGAGTGGGGCAAGAAGAAAGTCCCAAGAAATGAGGAACACTCACCTCAAGTGCAGTGGGAAGCCCGACCAGGGTGGGGGAGCACACTGCCACATTTTTGCAGTGTGCTCCCTGTGGACAGGTAGAAGGAGCACACAGAAGGATATTTCTGGCCCCAGAGAGGGGCAGTCAAGAGAGAACAATGGCTGGTGGAGTGAAGAGATGCCAAAACCTTCCCCTGATGATAGCAGCCAGTAACCAGCAGCGGGAAAGGAAAGCAGATCCTCGAGACAGAGTGGCTGGAGGACCACTGACAAGCTTCTGAACATGCTATGCCAGGAATCACTTGAAGACTGCTGGGGGAAGATTAAAGTGGCAGAGTCCCCAAGCACTGGACTGTGAGTTTTCAAGGGCATGGCCCCACTGTTTCTCTTATGTTTTTTTTCCTCTTCTGTTGTGTTTTGTGGGGATCATCCTTCCTTCTCCCAGTGCCAAGTAAAGTAGCCAAAGGGAGAGCTCCCCTCATGGAAAGTGCCCAGAGGTCCTGACCCTGAAGAAATGAGTTAGGGGAAGAGCCCAGAAGCATGGTTTTTCATTTTTGTTCAATGGGCAGAGTCATCCTTAAAGGGGACTGATCTGAATTGATTGACCCAGGAACCTGGAAGGCATTTGACTTCATTTGTTTTGAATGACTTATAAGTATTTTATCAGGATCTTTAAAGGACTAAGATGAGCTGACTAACCCAGGAAATGAGATATGCTTTAAGTTCATTTTTATTACTCACTTGATTATTTGATTGGGGCCTTAAAGGACTGACCTGGACTGGTTGGCCCTGGAATATGGAAAGAATTGATTAGGGGTTATTTGGCCTTGTGGACTTTAGATAGATTGGTCTTAATTGATGGACCTATGAATCCAAGAATCAATAAATACTTAATAAATAAATAATTATTGATTGATTAAATAAGGAGAATGGCCTCAGGGGGAGCTCAAGTCAATACATCTAAACTCCTAGGTATTTTTTGGGTCTGCAAGCACTGAGCTCCCAGTGGTGTCAGGCAATATAAGATTCAGGCCCCAACATGTGTCATCCAGGAAGTGGTAAGAGTGGAGTGTGAGGAGAGGTGGAGACCCACTAAGAAACCCTTTCAAGAGGACCCACCAGGATTCCCACCAACCTACACTTCCAGCTCCCAAGAGTTAACGAACATCTAGACATGGCGGATGAGAAAAGAACATCAGAGATTGGTGGCGGTGATACTGTCCAGTGCCCTGACAGTGTACACTGGTAAGATGTTGGGTAGGCATGGGCCACGACCATGCAGCACCTATCACTGACACAGAGGTGCCGAGTACATGGGGGCCCCAGAGCCCTGCTCCTCCTTGGAAAGAGGGCTATCACTTGAAATGCATAAAACTTTCCACATATGCAATATCTTATGCCCCTCTCCTCCCTTCCAGCAAAATAAAAGTTGGTGCCTATGCCCCAAGTTTTATCAATTTAGCTTTCACTACCTATGACTTTTCTTTTAGAGCAAATAACTCTGTGTCTGGCAATGCACTGGCTTCTGAGCCAGTGTGCTAGTGAAGTGGCCCATTTGCTTTCAGGGTGACAGTCAGTTTATCTTTGGGCATAATGGCATTAAGTGTTGCTATGAGGAATTCATCTGAGCTAGTGATACTGTCATCATCCTCTCTTTCTATGGCATGCACAATTTATTGGCTCTTCTAAACTCTAATCCACTACAGTTTTCACATCTTTCCCTACACTGGTTGTCTATGTCTCACAATACACTGGTTGTCACATACTGTTCTTTCTTTACAGTTCTGCATGCCTTTCTACCATGAATCTCTCTTATTGTGGTATTTTTGATCCATAATCATGTCTGTAGTGTATGAGCACTCTCTATGTTATACAAGTTATCAAGGTTTAATTCTGGATCTCTAGTAGTCTTTCAGATTTTTTTTTGTTCCTGACTCCAACCACATTTTGATCCCTTATAGTGGACTCAGTTAGGCCCCCACAGTTGCAAATTGGCTTTTTAACCTAAGATCAGTCTCAAACTCTCGTATAGATTTTCTTTCCTTTTTTACCCTTAGGTTAAAACTATACCTTCCATACTTCATTTTTAGATGGAGCATAGTACCCTTCAAATTTCTATATTATAGTTTCATAGTTAGCCTCATCTACTTACATTAACTGAAAATCATCACAAAAATCAAATGCTTCAGAATCAGCTATTGCTAGAGATAAGGCTTCATTCTGATTGCCTTCCTTTCTACTGGCACATATACCTTCATTTCAATCCATTCAGATACAAAGTGATGGCTCTTTTAAATCTCTTCAACTTTGTCATGTTTCCAGAGATAATTCAACTCTGGTATAGCTTTTAGCTGTTCCATTCAACTCAGGTTATTGTTTTGAATTTCTCTTTCCTCATTGAACCCTGTGTTGTTCAGTTATCATGCAGGATTCAAGATACTTGAAAAAGATCCTCTTTATTTTGTGACCTAATTCCAACTTGCCCTGTTTAATGGATGTCTGTTTCTGAAACCTCTCTCTAAGTGGCTTGCATAGCCTGCTGACTTTTGCAGCCAGGTATGCTCCCAGAGGAGCTCCTCAACCAGTCCTCCCAAGCAAAACACAGTCTTTTAAACAAACAAACAAAATCAAATTCTTCTGCTCTGTCCCCTGCACTAGAATGGGGCCCCCCTTTGCTCTGGCCCTGGCACAGCAGCTTGGGCCTTCCTTATAGCACTCACAGCTTGCTGCTTCTTCTCCTCTGCCTACACTTATTAGTGCTATTGAAGCTCCCAGCAGGGCCCTTCCTGTTTATCCAAATGCCACACAGCTGGGCTTTATCAACAGGGCTGACTGTTCCTTCTTAAAGGAACAGACCACCTGTTATACCCTCCCATAAGCTTCCCATTTCTAGGAAAGTAAACTGTTTATAGGTACCAGAATACTGGACCCAAAGGGGCATAGCTTTGCGTAGTACTGTTGTCTGTATTTGTCTTGTTCTACTCCTATAGGATTCTGAAAGGGATATAACTAGTATCAACAATGCAAAAAGACTTCAATATCTTATCCATTTCCAGGTATAATTTTTTTTAAATGCCTGCTCAGCAGAACTTATTTAACTGCTCAAACAAAATGCTCCTTTTTGTTTTATGACAATCAGCCAGAACATTCTCAATGATGAGTTTTAAAATTATCCGTGATGCTGAAATGTCAGTTATGCTAAGCAAAAAGAATTTATTCCTTGGAGATAAGAAATTCTTTCATTTGTTTAAGCCGAATGCTACAGGCCCTTTCTGTTCAACATACTTGGCACTGGTAAGTGCTTTTGCATTTGAATTAGAAACATCTGCGACCTGACCATCTTCCCCCCACTTCCCATACCGTTGATGAAGGAATAGGGGAATATTTTTCAATGGCTACAACAGTAATCACATATAGGAGTTACAATAGTTTTTTCTCAGAGGCATGATTATAAAAATCCTATTGTTCTCATCACCACACCTTTTTGTGCCCACACAAATGTCAAATTAATGAGCTATGTTACCTAAAACAGAGGTATAGAAAGTAGTACATTTTAAAACAGCACCTGGGTGAATACATTTATTTTCTTTGACAAAAGGGAAAGAGAAAAAATATTTAGGGAGTCAGTAGGCAATCCACAAGAGCAGAATTTGGAAGTACCTGCTGAAACCCAAGTCATTTCCAATTCCATTTCTAGTGCTTAACATCAGTTTTCAGAAAGAATGGCACTAGCATGAGATATTACATAATGTTACATGCTAAAAATAAAGATGTGTGAGCATTAAGTCTCCTATATGGTATGAAGATTCCAATAAGCATTGAATGGCATATGAAACAAAATGCAGCATGAAAAAATGCACCATAGGCTTCTTGGCTTCTTGAAGGCTCAGATCAAATGTAGTTAAATTTGGAGAAGATGAGGAGTTTGTACAAGAACTCAAAAACGGCTATGTAGAGACAACAACTACTTTTTGAAAAGAGATGCATTAGCTGGATGAGAACTACTTTCAAGGTTCAGTTTTGGGGTATACCTTACTTAATATTTTCATTCATCTTGGAATGAAGCAGGAGTGTGCTGATAACACAAAGTTGGGAGGCATCACTAACACAAAAGAGAATCGGGATATGCTAGAGGAAGAATTGGATGACTCTGAGGACTGAAATGATACAGGGAATAATGGATCAGTCTGTCTGACCTTAATATCTGGGAAGATTATGGAGCATATTATTAAACAACTTATTTCTAAGAACCTGGAATAGAACAATGTGATCAGAAACACCCAGCATAGATTAATCAAGAGCAAGTCATGCCTGACCAACTTGATTTCTTCTAATGACAAGGTGACAGGTTCTATGGATGGTGGAAGAGTGGCGGATGTGATATACCTGGACTTTAGCAAGGATTTTGATGGTCTCCCACAGCATTCTCATTAGTAAACTAAGGAAATTCAGATTAGATAAGAGCTGTCCAACTTCCCCACTTTCATGGCCTCTGGGCTCTACACTGTACCAGACATACATTGCAGTGTCAGACTTCCAGAATCAGACTGTCATGTAGGTGCATGGGCAGTGTATGGACTTCCCCCACTGCTGAGCTGTAGGCAAGGTGGCTGCAGGGGACCATGGGCTGCATGCTGGGTCTTGGCAGGCTGCTAGTTGTACGGCTCTGGACTAAATGAAAGTACAAAAAAATAGATACATAGTTGGTTGGATCATCATGCTCAATATGCAGTCATCAGTAGATCAATGTCCAGTTAGGATGAAGTATCATTTTGGCTTCCCAGGGGTTTTCCCAGGGTTCCAATATTGTTTAATATCTTTACTAATGATTTGGAGGATGGAATTGAATACAAATTTAGCAAGTTTGCAGACAAGACCAAGTTCAGTGGTATTTCAGACTTTCTGGATGGTAGGGTTAGAATTAAGAATGACTTGGATAAACTGGAGAAATGTTCTGAAATCAAACATTAAAATCAATAAGGACAAGTGTAAAGTCCTGTACTTGGGATAGTGTGGCAGTGCATTGTTTGTACCTGCCATTTAAGAATGTCAGGCAGGCTGTGGAGCAGCCGGCAGGTGGGTTCAGGCCCAATTAGGTGGTCATCTGACTGCAGGGAGCCACCTGATTGGAGGAGGGCTGTGAAGGGAATACATAAGCCCAGACCCTGGGAGTAGGGCTGACAGTTACATCTGGGGAGCTGGAGGAGTAACATTGCAGAGCCTGAAGACTGCAGCTCCTACAACACCTGGAGGTTAGTGTAAGAATTATGGAAATGGAGGAGGCTCCTGTTAGTCCTGCTGGAGTTGGATGGTGTGGTGGGGCAGGCTCCAGGAAATGCCACACTTGTGCCACTCCAGTGAAAGGTGAGGAGGAGCACCATAAGCCCTCAGCCCCCACTGCCTTGTGGATCCCTGTAGAAGGGAAAGGCTTGGGGCCAAGATCCACAAAGAGCAATCTGATGCCTGAGGGGTGAAAGACCCAGAAAGATGGCCAGAAGGGCTGCACAGAGTGGAGTAGAGTGAGTGTATCCCAGTAAGGTGGCAGAGCGAGAGTGTGGCCCAGAGATGGGTTGGAGTGCAACCCAGAGAGGGGCTGGGTGAGTGGTCCAATGAGGGGCCAAGGTCCACCTAGAGAGACCTGAGACCTGCATAAGCCAGAGGCTGAGTGCAGCCCAGTAAGGGGCCGGGGGAGTGTTAGTGGATTTAGGTGCTATCTGTGAGGCATGGGACACAGTATGAGGGCAGTTCAGGGCTGTGTGATTGGCCCAATACATCAGGGCCGCATGGGCAGCCTCCCACATTTTACATCAATTCACTTGCATCAAAGGTGTAGCAGGTGAGAGCAGGGCAGACTTCCCTAAACAGGGGAGGGCATCAATCTTTGGGGTGCCTGGGGAACCCCCCTGTTACAGATTTTGGGAGGGGAGGGAATATACCCTGAAGAATGATTGGCTAGAAAGTATTGCAGAAAAGGACCCGTGGGGTCACAGTGGACTGCAACCTGAATAATAAGCCAACAATATGCTCTAATTGCAAAAAGGTCAATAGCATATTGGGCTGTATTAATAAGAGCATCATTTTCAAATTGAGGAAAGTGATTCGTCCACTTTATTTGTCACTGATGTCTCACCTGGAGTATTGTGTCCAGTTTTGGGCCCCAAATCTCAACAAAGATGTTGACAAATGGGAAAGAGTTCAGCAAAGTGTCAGAAATTATCAGAAGCCTGGGAAACACGACTTCATGAGCTGGAAGAACAAGGACTGTTTAGTCTGGAAGAGATACCTGAGGGGGGGAATTTGATAACAGCCTTCTAATACCTGAAGGGTGACTGATTACCTGGACTATGGATATGGACTATTATCTGTCCCTAGAGGGGACAGGACTTAGAGAAATGGCTTCAAACTGGAGCAGGGAGAACTTAAGCTGGTGACTAGGAAGACCTTATTCATTGTGGTTAAGCGCTGGAACAGGCTACTCGGAGAGGTTGTAGAATATCCATTTGTAACAGGTGGGCCTGCTCAGGGCTGATCTCCGTGGACCGCCCACCTGTTCTTGGGGCAACCACCCACCTTCTCATCCGCCATGCCTTGATGTTAATTCACTAATTGATGTCAATTAAGCGGGAGGCTGCCCATTTTGGTGCCCCAATGCCAGGGGGCGCTCTCTGTGGCTCCTTTCCTCCCCAATACTGCAGCCCAAGCCTCGCAGATGGCATCTTAATGTTCACATAATCACCGGCCCCCATGCTGGGCCCCAGAATCATCCTAACAGGACCCCTCCATGATCCCTCCACTCAGACAGCCTCTCTGCCTTCATTCAGGCTACCTAGCCCCCCCTGAAACCATTTTTCCCTCTCAGGTGTGGTCCCCCCAGGACCTCTGGCTACTATCCCTGGCCCACCTCCAGGCCAGTCAGGACCCCAGGCCCCCGGCTCTTGGGTGTCCCTCGCGGTGGGCCCCTGGCCCTTTTGACCATCCTGGTCCTGGCCCCAGCATGGGCCAGTCGAGGGTATTCTCTCATTTGGGTCGGGTCTCTAGCCCCTCACTCTCTCCCAGGGTCTGCTCTCTGGGCCCTTCACAAACACAGGGGTTACCCACCCAGTGGTGGGGGCTAGGGGTATAAGGTGCCCCGACCCGCCTTTCACCAGGGTGATCACTGGCCTGGCATTTCCTGGGGGCTCCCGCGCCACTGAGAGCCCCACCAGGCCACTCACTCCCGGCAGGGTGCAGTTTTAGGTCATGCCCAGGACCAGGAGCCTCCTTGCCATCCCCTACAGCTCCTCCTTTACCTCCAGATGTAGATCTCAGCAGCCCTCCGGCCAGGCAATATTGTTGTTGCCTGGCCTCCAGCAGCCAAACTGCCCTGCTTATATAGGCAGCCCTTGACTCCAAAACGGCTGCCCTTGTCAGGCACCTGGCGGCTGCCAGCTCCAGGCCCTTAAAGTGGCAGGCACACACAGTGCCCTGCCACACCATTATTAGAAGTTTCTAAGAGCAGTTTAGGCAGTCACTTGAATGGGATGCTTAATCAGGGATGATCCTGCGTTCAGCAGGATGATCTGTTGAGATCTCTTCCAACTAGTCTATAATTCTATGAGCCATACATAGCATGTGGCCATAACAAAAACCCTCATATCGTTCTAAAATGTATTAGAATTATTCATACTGGAGATGGGGAAGTAATTCCAGACCTCATCTGGAACACTGAACAGTTCTAGTCACCTATATTCAAGAAAAAATTAACCTGAAGTGAATAAGCACAGGGAAGGAGAAATGGAGAGTCTGTTTTAGAGCCTATTTACTCACTCAGAAGGTGAGATAGATATACACTTTTATAGACTAACCATATAAGGTATATACACGTGCATATATCAATATATATACACATGAGCACAAGTTTTTATGAACCCAAGTTCACTTCATCAGATGCTGCAAAAGGATGTACAGAAAGCAGAATTTTCTCACTGCTCTCTTGGGCACTTTCCAGGGATTTGATTTTATTCCTACTAAAGAACAGTCTTTCTGACTTCAGTGGAAGATATCTTGGGCTTTAGGGGAAACAGCAAACGATTCAAAATTCATTTTCTCAACTAAAACCTCAAACTTAATATAAAAGGATAGTTTATCTATAGGAAATAATTTAGCCACACTTTGAACTCTCTCAAGATTAGTCTCCTTCTGGGATTCCCTCACTCACCGGAACAATGCAACATATGTTGTACATACTACTGATAAATGCCTGAAATTTTAGGCTGCTGGGACTTCTGCTTGCTTCTTGTTTGCATCTGATGAGTTGCCTCCAGCTTCCTGAAAACCACCTTTAGGTGCGTTATCCCTATGCTAAGAGATTTTCATTGGCTTCCAATAAAACAACATATTCATTTTATGGTGCCTGCAGTTACTACAAGATCACATACTGTATAATATATTTTAAGCTTGACCAGAAAAAAAAAGATGGATACTCTCTTTTTGTATCTTCTTGTCTGTCTCTTTCTTAGAGAATCTTGAAGATGGAAGCCCAAGCACTTACAAAGCTCTTTACCTATGATATTTCCTTTCTGCAAAGATGATGAACTCAGCATCCGTCCACAGCCTCTAATGAGGTCTGAGGATTTATTTAGCATTCCGTTTTTAGAACAGTTTCTAATTTTATTCTCTTTGGCTTTGCCTCTGGTAAGTACTCTCATATTCTGAGAAAAAGGTGCTATTGCAATCTAAATGATTGATTGACTGGGCCTGATGGAAGCAATTTCTAGACAGGCTTATAGTTGGCAGTCTGAGCCTGAAAGCAGCTACACAATTTGCTAATTGACTAATGCACAGAAACACTGCATAGACTAAATCATGAAGTCCTTATTCAGTTTTTACACAGCTCTTACTTTGGTAAAATCCCCATTGGGGCCAATGAAACATTGAGTTTTGGCAGTGTGAGAACAAAGCTGAGAACCTTCTGCAATTGTGTCCTTGTGAAAATTAATCTAGCCTTAACTCTTAATGGGCAAAATAGACCTGGAGTGATCCAACAGTTTTGGTTTTTTTTCCCCCTTCTAACACTATCCTAGTCCTGGCCACATTTTTAAGATGTGCCCAGGACTTCAGCATGGATATCCTTCATACACATTGGGCTTGGTTGTATGCACACTCAGAGACTTCTTTAGTCACTTATTTGTTCACTGACTTTTTGTGTAGTAGTTTAATTCAAAAGTAATATGCCACCAATATGAATAGGAAATTATGGATGTTGAACAAAAAGCCAGTAACAGTCAATCACAAAGCCATCATACTTTGGTACCTAGATATGAAGAAATCTAATAATGATCTATGATAATGATACTGTGATATTTATATTATATGACTTCCTTTACAGGCATAAGTACTCACCCCTTTTGAAAAATCGGGCCACTTATTTAGATGCTGTATACAGCTTGATTTTAAGCACCCAAGTTTGACAGTTCTGTCCTACAGACCTCTGTCTGATTCATAAAATCATCGGTAATTGCTACCTGATACTTTTCCCCACATGATTTAAGTTTGTTAATGAAGTGCTCTCTCAACTGTGAATGCATGAAGTGACAGACAGCCAGGGAAAATAAACCTAATAAATTAGTTAAAATAGAAATAAGATGCCTTGTTGCAATTCTAGTTATTGAGTTCTGAGAATGAGTTTGATGGCACAAAAAATATCCCTTAGGCAAGCAAGAGGTCAAAATCCTCCAAGAAGATTGTAAAAGCTGTACCTTAGAGACTTGCAAGAAGGATTCTGGAAGTGCTGTGTGTAGCTAAGCTTCAAATGAAAACCATTGATCTCTATCACAGTATCACTTCCTACCCTTGCACCAGAAGTCCTTGTTTACCTTTCATCTTTAGAGAGACCAGGTTTCAGATCTAGAACTTAATTTTCTCTTCTGATTCATTTCTCCTTGACTTTCTGACATTACTCCACCTAGTTGTTCCACTTTATTCCCTAGTGAAATGGGACTAAGAGCTTATCTTTTCTAAACCATCTCTGCAGCTGTCACAGCCAATGCCACTACACTTCTTTGATGCTTAAACTCACAGTTTCAAAAGGTCATTTTTATTTCTCTCTCCTACCACAACTTTTCCTTTTTTGCTTATCAACTATACAACCCTTCTTCATTCTTCCTTCAACTAAAATTATTTTCTAAACCTTGGTTATTCTTGAATAATATAGCTTCCTCCTCTCTGGTTGCCCTGATTTTCATCTTGCCTCTCTCTTGCCCTTTCATAATGTCATAGCCAAAATCGTCTCGCTTACCCTATCAACTACCAGATCAAGCTACTCGGATCACTCACTGGCTCCCTTATCTACCAAACCACACATAAAGAAGTTACCCTTGCAATAGCACTGTTCTGTGTTCCAGCCCTGCCCACATCTCTGCTCCGATTTCTTCTCCGACTGCCCTGTCTCTCTTGCTCTTTCAGAGTGCCAGCACCAGTGCTTCTTTTGTTTCATACACTTGGGTCCTCTTCTCTATCAGGACTCATAACTAGTACCTGGTTTAAATCATGGGCCCAGCTCGTGGCCTGGTGGCTCCTTTAATCTTGGCATTCCCCCTGCAGGTACCCCTGCTGCTGATTAGCAGAGGGGCTCCGTTGACCTCACTGCTCACTCCTGATGGACGGGAGGCGAAAACTGCAGTTTTAAATATGTGGCAATTTTTGCCTCCTGTCATTTGCTGCTGACTGGATGGAAAGAAAAAACTGCAGCATATTTAAAACTGCAGTTTTCACTTCCTGCCCATCAGAAATGAGCAGTGAGGCCAAAGGAGCCTCTCCACTAATCAGTGGGAGGGGGGACGACAGGGGTGCGTGGGGGGAAATGCCGAGATTAAAGAAGTCACCGCACCACAAGCTGGGCCTGCAATTTAAATCCACTTATAACCATAATGATGGAATATATAACTTATACCATCCTAGGGTACGTGCAGCTATCACACTTAGATTGACATAACTAGGGTTAAGTCAATCTAAGTGCTGAGCTGTACATATTTTTGGGGAGTTTAGATTGGGCCAACCACTGTTCACTATCTAATTTAGCTTGCCTAAAGAGGTGCACTACATAAATCAAGCACAGGCTAGCCCAATCTAACTAAATATATGTACATGTTTGGAGTACGGTCCCAGGGCTGGAAAAGCCCGGCTGCTTGCCCAAGCCCTGGGACTGTGCTTTTCTTACCTCTCCCCCTGACCAAGCTATTCTTATCCCCTGGACCTGTCAACCTCCTCCACAAACCCGTTAGCCCCCAACTCCCTCACCCCAACTTACTTAGATTGCATTCCTGGCATGGTTCCCAGCACCACTGAATGCGCGCACAAGCAGGGAATCAATCTAAAGTCACGTGGCTTACTTTAAGCACATGATTGTAGATCAGGTCCTGTGAACAGGTGCACAAGCCCCCAGCATACAATCTTCTGAAAAGCAGCTTCTTCTACAATGTGAACTGCAAATCCATATGCTATACAGTCTCTCTCTCTCTCTTTTTTTTTTTTTAAATACCAAACAAAAAACCTTCTAAAATTTCGAATTCTAAATCGACAGCCTTCAATCTCCTCATATGTTCTTATCTCTTTTAGACTGCAAACTCTTCCAGGCAAAGACTATCTGGGTTGGTTTGGGGTTTTTTTTCTCTCTATATGGACAAGCAAAATGTTGGCGTTTTAAAAAGCAAGCAATAAAGAATACCTAATTTTCCCTTCCTTTCTTGTTCTTTTCAAATAGCTTTTTTAGCATGATTCTTTAATTAGTTGATAGCAACTCCTGCTTGCAGAATTCCACAAAAGTTATTTGTACTATTATTTACAGAAAGGAAGAGAATAGAAAAACATTAAAGGAAACAGTTTTCACATTAATACAATTTTCTCCAATCTCTCCTTTTGCAACTTCCTCCTGTTGTGTATGTGCCAATAATAATTTTTCACTCTTTGTTGAAAGTTACAGGCCAGATTACTAGCTGGCATAGATTGGCAAACTTCATCAACTTCAGTGAAGGTATAGCAGTGGAAATTTAGAATGATGCTGTAACTGTGATGGTCCAGGAATTATGTGAGACACAAAGATTTCTTACGGTGATATATTTTCTTGGACCAAGTGCACTGTTGTGATAGTTAGACAAGCTTTCAAATACAAGATGTTACCTAAGTCTCCCCCAACTATGCAATCAATCCAATAAAACATATCACCCTAAGAAATCCTCGCCTCTTGCTGTGAAGATATACTTGTTTATATTAACTGAAAATCTGGTTGTCCAATGCTTGTGCTCATAAAGAAAAAAAGCATCTTTTAGCAAATGGAAATTAATTAAACTTTACCATTAAAGATATTTTGTATGTGTTTCCTTTAACAGACCCAGAACTCAGTCACCCTTAGAGCTCCAGTTGTTCTCATCCCTTCCATGCTGCCTTTTAATCACTATTGGGCAATTACTCCAAATAGTTACAATTAGTATGTTTTTTATTTGGTATGACACCAGTCAGGAAAGCATAAATTCCAGTGCTTTGCAAGATTGGGTTCTACATTTTCTTCTATATATTCAAACAGATATATAAACACCACTGATGAAGATAATCTTATTCTTACTTTCATTCTGGTTAGCATACCTCAGTCTAAGTTATGACTGAGATGAGTTTTCTTTTTTCTTTTGTATTATCAACAAGAAGATTAATATACCTAAATAAATAAAGTGTATTGAGTTATTGGTATGACTGTAGACTGAAACTGGCTGGAGGGCCTGGTGGGGTTACTTATGGTGGGGTAGATCCTATAAAACACCACAGTGTTGCAACCTCCAAAGTAAGGTGAGTATAGGGTGCCTCAAAACCCTAGCTCCCATTACCTTGTGGGTACCCTTTGGTTGAAGAAAGGCTAAGGGACATCACCCTGATGGAAACACACCCTCACTGAGGCATTAGGCTGCAGGTGGGCAATTATTTCAGCTGGAGGGCCAACTAACAAGTTTTGGTGAGCTGTTGAGGACCACACACAAAATCTTCCAGAAGATATAATTTTAACAAGTTCTAGATTAAAAAAACCCACATCATAAACTAAAAATCAAACATCTACTATAACATATCTTAATTTTTTTTTAAATTTGTTTTGATTTATGTTATTTTGAGCAGAGCAGTATTTGCTCAATATTCGCATAAAATCTTACTCTTGTATACAGGCAGTCCTCAACTTACAACGTTTCAAGTTACAACACCTCGCACTTACAACGTTTATAAATTGACACCCTGCTTCAACTTCCTGATGTCAGTTTTGACTTTACAACGCTTGATCTGACATGATGCCTTGTCAGCAAACAAGTTCTCTGCGTCACCCACCTCCCTGGAGAACATCTGTCCACTTGGAACATATTTCTTTGGACACTTTCTTTAAGAAAGCAGACAAGACTCCAGAAAAACCTGCAGCCAAGACTCCTCCCAAGAACCCTTCAAAAAGTCCAACCAAGAGCCCTTCAAAAAGTTCAGCAAAGTCACATCAAATAAGTCCTTCCAAATCAATATGATTGCTATTTACAATATAAATACATTAATGCAGCTATATTATTCATCTATAATTGATTGGGTACAAAATTCTGGGTTAGTTTTGGTGAAAATAGGGGATTGGGCCTTAGTTCAGGAACCGCTCCCCATTTATAACATCGGTTCCGAGTTACAACATTTCAACTTAAGACACAGTTTTCAGGAACCAATTATGTTGTAAGTCTGAGGACTTCCTGTATTGTGGGGGGTAGGTGGCTGTGCACATGTGTAGGGGAGGTGGGCGTGGGAAGCTGCCCACATGCCAGGTCCCAGGAGTCAGCCAGGGATGGGGGGCATCTGCAGCAGAGCTCTCACGGGCAGCACAGTGCAGGTGCTGTATGCCCCCCCATCCAGCCTGTGGCTACCACCACTGCACTCCCTGCTGCGTACTCCCATCTGCATCTGCCTTATGCCCACTAGACAGCATGGCCCTACCCCTAGCCCAGGGGTGAGCAAAATGTGGCCTGCAGGCTGGATGCAGCCCACCAGGCCATCCTATCTGGCCTACGGGGCCTCTACAAAAATTAGAAAATTAATATTTACCTGCCCCTGTCTGCCTGTCATGTGGCCCTCGATGGCTTGCTAAAAGTCAGTAAGCAGCCCTCCATCCGAAATAATTGCTTGCCCCTGCCCTAGCCCCAGCCAGCATGCACAGCTTCCCAGTGGGGCTGTTGTTGCAGCCACTCAGGTACTGCTTGGCTCCCCCACCTGTACCTCCAGTACTTCCTCCTCCTCCTCCTCCTCCTGCCCCTGCTATACCACCCCGGGCAGCAGGTAATACATGGAAGTCATGGGGAGGCATGCTGGCCATCACATGCCCAGCCAGGCAAGAGGGAATCTGCAGCTGGATGGCTTCTGCCCCAGTATGCAGGGCTCGAGCTCCAGGCTGCCTTCTGCCCACTCCACCCACCCGTGGGCAGCCAAGTGGGTGGAAGGCAGCTGGGAGCTGGAGCTGAAGCTAGAGCCCTGTGCTCTGGGGCAGGAGCCGGTTGGCTGCCACTTCCTCTCAACCTGGCTAGGTGTGCAGTGCTCAGCATGCATCCCCATGGCTGCTGTCACTTCCCCATGCTACCTGCTGCCTGGAGTGATGCAGCATGGTCAGGAGAAGGAGGAGCCACTGCTGGAGGTGGGGAGAGCCAAGCAGTACCCAGGTGGCTGCAGCCATACTAAGAGCAGCTCTGTTGGGAAGCTGTGCATACTGGCTAGGGCGGGAGCCCTCAGTAGGTGTGGGCAGGAGCATGGTGCGCGCTACCCTGCTCCTGGGTGGGAGCAGGTGGGGCTTGGCCCCATGCAGAGTGCCAAGGAGCATCCAAGGGCCAGATATAATCAATAGGTGGACTGGATCCAGCCCACGGGCTGTATTTTGCCCACTCCTGCATTAGTCAGTCAGTAGCCATCCTTATATGTTGGTCTCTAGCAGAAGCTACAACCATAGAGGCACTGAATATCTGAACTCAGTCTGGTCCTTGGATTCTGTCTCAATGGTCCAAAGTGAGGACTGTAGGTCTTGGGAAGCCTCCACTCTTCCATAATCTTGGCTAAGGGGATGCATTGATTGTCTTGGTGTGATGGTCACAGGACTATGTACAAGTGGATTCATCAGGCACCTGACCAGACCACTTACATGTACACCATGATCCAGAGGATTGACGGTTGTCTACAAATTAAGTTCCAATTTGTTATGCTGTTGTGAACGTATCAAAATCAATACTTCTGTGCAGGTGTCACCCAGTAATCATCTGAAGATAATACAGGCTCCCAGGTAGCATAATTTGTTTTAAATAATCTTTGACGCTGGTGATATACAAGGAAAAGAAAATGCAGCTTGACTCAGAGCTCCAGCTGACTTGGCAGATCTAACGAATAGGAAAATGCCTTTCTTACTCATAAAACAATCATGAGTAATCTTGACATTGGTGACTGACAATAAACCTGTCCCCCTACTATTCTATTTTAAAGTCAAGCCACACTTTAAGCAGTGGTTTTTATGGACTGTATTGGAAATCTTGGCCAGCCAGAGGAAAAGTAACTGTGATGTATAGCTGCAAAAGTAGCAGTGTAGTGTGCAAGGGCAAGGGTCTTCTCCTGTGGTATGAAAAAGATAGGGGATCCTAAAATGTAAGAAACAAACAGAAAAAGTTTTTCTTAACAGATATTACCTTTATTTATGATGTAGTGACTGCTAGAGGCAAGACAGGAATAATTTTGCTATATAAAAATTCGATGATCAGATAAACAGCTAACATAAATGGTTTAGGAGGTTCAAATAGAAATACAATTTAAATCTTATTTAAAGCAAAATTCAAATTTCTCTTTCTAGCATTTCCATTCCAATGATTATTTTATCCTTTCACTTACTGAAAAAGTCATAAAAGGAAAAGGCTTAATTCATTCATATAGCCGCAATGCTCGGGGGGTAAAAGTTCTGCCTTCTGCTTAAATCCACAGCCCTGGTTCCCCACCTATGTCTGTTTTTACCTGGTACAGCTGTCATTCATCCAAACCTCATATCAAGTTTTTCATATGTCACTCACCCTGGCCTGATTTCCTGCCTGCAGACAAAGAACCTGTAAAATGTCCTATACAGCTATGTCCACAACAGAAATATCAAGAATACCATTTTTACAGCCTATAGGTAGAGGAGCATTCCAGCCAGCAGCATATGGAAAGCGGCACTGTAGTCACTGCATCTTGAATTAATTCGTTCATTCATTCTTAGGAGCTATTGCTGGGGAAAAAAGCTGCTCGGCAATATGAATGCAGTGGTTAGAATCTGCCCTTAACCATTATCTTATGATGATAACATTTTAATTATGAAATCTCCCATTCGCATCTGCAGTCTTCAGAGGACAGTCCTATAGGGATCATCTGGTCCAATTTCAATCTCCATTTTAATCTCAGGTTAGCACATGCATTCATTCTTCACCAGTATGCACAGACACTTTTGCATTCACTTCTATCCATTTTCATAAAGTATTTTTTTTATTCAGGAGACAAACTCATACAGCTATAGAAGAATGCATTGCATTTAAACTCTTGTCTAAATCTATTCCATCTATGAGGTTGGTCCAATAAAAGATACTGCCCACAAAAATCCTTGCCTCTAGCATATCTGATTATAAGATGTTTTAGTCATAGTACAGATGACATGCATTCACCCAGCAACTTATTTGCACAGCTCAGTGGATGACAATAAACCCCACCACACCTTTAAAATCAGAATCATCCAGGAGAATAGTGAATGCTGCTCAGGACAAAGCTGCACCAGTATATATTTATTTCCTTTTCATATTAATCATGAGCTCTTATTTTAAGAAGTTAGGGCCTTCTTAACATGTACCTGGATATAAAGCAAAAACTCTTAGTACACAAGAAGGGCAGCCTCTGAGAGAGAAGCAGCATAATATAAACATCCTACTAGAAAGGAAGAAAATAATGGGATATATAGCTTATAAAGTCTAGCACGCACTAGTTAAAAGGAGATGACTAGTATACACCTTCTAAAATACAGAGCCAAACCTGGCCATTTTTACAAAAGCGACTCTCCCCGAGTCCACTGTCTGAGGAACAAAGAAAGAATCAATACCTCTATTATTTAACCAGCCAGAGAAGAGGGAGACAAATAAAACTAGCAGACATTGACATGTCTGCTTCAAAATATGGGACCTACCAATTTACCATTGAAATACTGATGCCCATAATAAAGCCATATTTCTGCCCCCACCCTTTTTTTTAATTACTGTGCCATGATAATAACAGACTGGACAGCAGAAAGCAGACAGACTTTCTTTACTTACTACCCTTCAATCACAAAAGCCTTTTAAAGTGGTTAAAAGTCAGGCATTCCAGCCTATCCTGGGAAAGAAAATTAAGCACTGTTGTGTAGCCACTGCAGCTTTTGGCTTGGTTTAATACCTTAATCTTCTTTTCTGAGGCCCAAATTCTGATTTTTAATTATGCCTCTGTTTTTGCCCTGATTTTCTCTGCAAGTCCACAACATGTGCAACAGGAGTCTCTTCATGTAATAGTTTTTTGAATTATAATGGCAATTCTCTTGTCTTAGCCCAGTGATGGTCAGGATTAGGAGTGACAGATAATGTTCACCTCTCAGAATGACTGTGATGCTGGGGGAGGCTATGATGTAGGGGGATTTGGTTGTTGATTTTGCAACAACCAAAATTCTCTGCAGAGCTATACTCTTGTCTTTTTATTGTACTGATCCCTTTTCTTTTTTCTTTAAAGCAACAGATGCCTTTTCTCACATAATGCATAGCATACCAGGTGCATCATACTCAGTTAGAGAGTCAATGCTTTAGTGGGACATTGTAACCTATGATTATGCTCCCATCAGTGCCACTGCGATGCATTATTAGTGACCCTGTCTTCTATTTTGGCTATAGAAACTTCAGCACGTCTGTGAATCACAAATAAAATGGATGCACTAGCTCTTGTAAGCCCCACCATTGTATGACAATGATAGGATCACAGAAAAAGTTCTGTTTTTAAAAAAATTATCTAAAATAAGCAAAACAGTATTACCTCTCATTCTGATGCTTGTGTCAGTCTGTGTATACTCAGCAAAATAGCTTCTTCATAGATCTTTTCTCATTTCCATCTCCCATACATTTTAATGAACAATGTGCACATACCATAACCACCAACACCAACCATCCACATTGGAGATTCAACACTGGGCACAAATCCTGACATCTTTACTCCAGGAAAATTCCTATTTCAGCCAGTGATGTAATAAGAGGCCAACAAAGGACTCTGATGGATTTGGTTCCTACACCATGCTTTCAGGAAAAAGCCTGTGCTTGCCATTCAGCACCTACAGAGTACCCTGCTACCTTATGGTATTTCATTACCACCTGCACCTGTATTCATGCTGTGTTCTAGAATGTATGGATTTCCTAACTAGTGACGGTTTTACGGGTACAAGATCATTGTTCACAATTTCCATAGTTTACTGTTACTGAAGTGCTCAAGTTAATTTAAACGTGATGTACTTTAAGAATCAGAACTCATGGTAGAGGTGATATCTTTTATTAAACCAACTAGATTTTTGCAAAAAAAAGTCTTTAAAGAAATTCTTTTTTGAACAATCTAGTTGGTCTAATAAAAGATATCATCTCTACCATGAATTCTGATTCCTTTTGCCTCTACACCAATACTGCTACAACCTGGATACCACATACTTTAAGAACCACTTTTGGTGTTGCCTTACGAAATCAACTAAAGCCTGAAGCTAAAATACAAGTAAATGAGCACTCCAGTGAACACGCCACAAAACCCATCCTAACTCTTACTATTATTCATGAGAGTCAAAAGATGGTAGAATGGATTTATGGTCCATTATGAAAAGCCTACCAAATACCAACATGGTAAGATACTGAGATACCTCCAACACGGAGATACAAAAAAGTAATTTAAAAAATTTTTATTTTCCCTTTCTCTTTGTATTGCTCTCTAATTGTGGGCATTTACATGAAAACTCTGTAGCCATTAGATCTAGCAACTGCTTTAAAAATGAAAGCTAATGTTCTCATGTAACCTAAAGAATCAAGTAGAAAAATCTCTCTCTAATCACAATGGCTTACAATGAGTAGAGAGAAGTAGTTAGCCATCTTAGTATGAAGTCAGGGAGAAGGCAGGACAGGGTAGCACTTTAGAGACTCGTTAAGAAAGGCCTGTACCGGGAGCCTACAAAAGCTTATACCTCCCCAATGCCCTGACCTGCTTTCCGAATGACTTATAATGAAGTCATGAAAGTTAGAAACGCTGTAAATATAAATTTTAAAAATTATGCTCTTTAAAATTATTTTCACTTTGCACCTTCTACTGTCCCCCATAATCACCTCCCCATCATATGACATCTTCTTGATAAAAGACTTAAGTTCCCAGTTTACATAAGCAGGTGGAATGATAATGACTTTAATGGCATAACCCCAATTATTAGAGGGGTGAAGCTGGTCTACTGTGTTTTCCACAATAGTGTAACTAAGGCCAGGCAAATGGGGCAGACACACCAGAATCTGACTTGGAGGATGGGAGGGAATGCTGCTGCCATTGCCTCACAGTTGTGCCAGCGGCACAGTGGCAGCTGGAAGTCACTGTTGCTCCAATACGTTGCAGCTGTCCTGGGCACCTACCTGGGTTTACACCTCTGGTTTGCCATAGGATGTAGATTATGAATCCCCCAGTTCATTTTATTCCTGTGAAGAACAATTCAAAATTGCTGCACCACAGAAAAAGTACAGGTGCTACAAACATAAAATAAGTTTGTCAAATGCCCCAATATGTCACATGTCCTTAATTAAGATATTTGAGTGTAAACCTGAATAAAATACAGTAGGAAAACTCAATCATAAATCTGTTGGCAAAACACTGTCCTGAAAGAAACAGCCTGGAATTGCCATTTAAAAGTTTGCTTATATAATTTTATTTCTTTAGTGCTACAAAATAAAACAAGCGGCTGCCTCATTTTGTCAGCCATGCAAATATAAATATCCCCACCACCATTTGTGCTGTGGCAGCAAAGAGAACACAAATTGTTTTGCAGTTGTTCTGCTTTCTGATTTTCCTCTAGAAATAGCCAATACAATTCTAAACAGAGCGTTGACAAGAATACAATGGCTTCCACCCCTTTTTCAAGTAATTATGTTTTTTAAAAATAGATCTACCAATTTCAAGCAAAAGGACTCTGAGGTTTGGAAACGTAGCCAACTTCATGGTTTATCCCTTTGCACTCAAGTGCAATTCAGGAATAAATTAAACAATATTTCTGGTGGCCAAAATTTTGATGCTAAGGTCTATATGATGGACATAAATTGGAAAAAAAAGTAGTATTTTGTGTGAGGGAACATTAAAAAGAGAAATGCGCTTCTTCAGGCAATTGTTATAGCATAGTGACAAGTGAATAGCTGGCTCCATCAAAATAAGGAATCTAAACGGGATAGCTTAAGACAGGGGCAGGCAAAATATGGCCCGTGGGCCAAACCTGGCCCGCCAGGAAACTCCATCTGGCCCATGGGCACCCACCAACTAATTGTATTCCAGCCAGCCTGCACCTTGCTCCCACCTTGGTGCGCAGAAGGACCCAGCTCAGCCAGCATGTAGCTTCTGAACCGAGCTGCTGCTGCCACTGCTGCACGTGCTGCGGGACCTGCTCGGCTTCCCCAGTGTCCAGAAGCTCTTTCTTGTCTCTCTGATACAGCATTCACTCCAGGAAGCAGGTAGGAAAATGGCGGGGGTGGGATGAGCTGTGACAAGGGCAGGAGGAGCTACAGCTGGACAGGGATGGGGAACATGGGGCTGGGGCTGGCAGGAACGTGGAGCCTGTGCCCAGGGAGGTGACGGGAGCACGGAGCAGGGTGGGCAGGGCGTGGGCATGAGGGAGGGAGGGTGGGGGGTGTGCGGAGCCCCACACTCTCCTCCCCATGGTGCACATTCCTCACTGCCAGGGGCAGCAGCTGCAGCAGGCAGGAACACTCGAGGCGCTCATGCCCCATGCAGGCACTGCTGACCAGTGGTGAATGGCTCCAGCCAGAGCTGCACATGGTAACAAGAAGCGCAGCCAAGCCAACCTGCATCTATTGTGTGCACACATGCATCCCCTGGTACTCACATGTCAGAGGGGAAAGTTCAGCATGATGGAGCCAGCTGTCTTCCCCACCACGTGCAGCTGCTGGGACTCTGCTGGAAATGGAGGGGAGCCCTGCCCCCTGCTTCCATGGTGGTAGCCAGCTCCAGTGCACAGGGCTTCCCCCAGTGATGCTCAAGTGCCAGAAGATGCATGTGTGCGGTGGGAAGCACTTCATGATAGAGGTGGGCCGGCCTGGCTGCTTTCCTTGCCACCATATGCACCTCTGGCTGGATGCTATGAGCACTCCTGCCTGCCAGCAGTGGGAGCTGTGCACCATGGGGAGGAGTGTGGGGGGGGGTCCCCACACCCCCTACCCTCCATCACACCCCATAAATTCCACACACCCACACCCTGCCCCACAACCCCCCACATATACACACACCCTGCAACATACCCTACACCCCACCACACACGTAGCCACACTCTCTCACAACCCCCCCACACACCCACACCCTACCATATACACACACACACCATACACCCCCCACCCCAACCGCACCCCACACACTCCACCCACACACAAAATACAAGAGTACGATTTTATTTTTGACCTATTATGCAGTTACTTATATATGCACTACACAACCACAAATCATGACAAAAATATTTTTGTAATAAAATTAAAATACATTATAGTAAATATTTGACTTTTAGTATATGAGTTTTTTTTCTGGTTCAGGTGACCCCACCCAAGAGGTACTTCTGGGGGCAAAGGGAGGGACTTCTGGTGGCAAAGGTCAGGGGTTAGGGACAGGACTTCTGGCAAGATGGTAACTAGTGCTTGTGCTGAACCTGTGAGAATTTCATATTCACCTAGAAACTTTCAAAGACAATAAATGTATTAAACATAAGATAACAACAAACATACAAGTGGAATTCATTTAGTGCGCTGCCATTTCATTACCTTATGTGTACTCTCTTGAAAACAAACTTCCCACATAAACAATTTAGCATTTTTAGATATCGTTCCTGAAAAGGTCCATTTGGGGCCACTAACTGCAAGAATTTATTTGCCAATGTAGTGTCAGCCACCCAACTCCAAAAAGGCTCGAGTGGCAAAACGCAGCTTATTTTTAAGACCTTTCTATCACTGCTTCCTGCTATGTTTGAATAATACTATCTTGCACTTCCATTACAGCTTTCATCCAGATACCAGGGCACCTACCAGATTTTAATAATGTGCAACCCTGCACATAACTCACATGGGGTTATAGTAATATAATTATCCCCATTTTAATTATAAGGAAGCAAGACACAGAGAAAGGCTTAGCAATATATCCAACATCACACGTCAAGTCAGTGGAGTAAGGAATAGAATCTAGGTTTCCTGACTCTCAGTCCTCCATTCTGCCATTTGACTGTCTTCATATGGAGATGAATGAAGAAATACAAATGAATGAGAAGTTCTGGCAATGTGACTGCTTCCAGCCTTTAATCAGATTAGCATAACTCAATTTTTTTCTTCTATTTTACAAGACATTTTGGGCCTGATTCTCCATTCTCTTCTACAAGTTTTATGCATTAACCTTAACAGCATCAAAGTGGCATACAACTGGGCCCAGCGGATATAATTCTCCTCTCAATCACATCAGCTTTAACACCATTGTGTTGGCTAAAAACTGTTCCTAAGGGCCATTTTGCCAGCTGGGATTGCCAACATTTAGCAAAGTTTTGGCCATGCTTCATAAGGAACCCCAACATAAAATACTTGGAAAGGGATCACAAAGGAGTTGCTCTGACAACACCACATGTGGGGTATCTTCAGGAGCCAGATCTACTGGCTAGGACTCGGTCCATTTTGTCCTGTTTGTATGTAGGTGAAAGTATTTATTTTCTGTTTCCAATCTGTATTCCACATTGCTTTGTGAAGCTCATCAGTTTACATAATATTTCACAGAGGGTATCTGATCACCAGCTGGTAAAACTCCAATACTAAAGAGAAGGTCATTAACTAAACCACTCATATTTTCCCCTGAAGAAATCATTCAGGTACAGACAATAAACAGTGGGAAAAAGAGAGTCTGATTACAATAGTGGGTACAGAAATGGTTTCCACTGACATTTTTCTTTCAGAGAGACTAAGCAAAATTGCAATACAGTTTAATAGTATCCTTCTTAACTTGCTCTAGGTTACCATGGAAACTAGAATCTCAAATCGACATGAAAGGCATTCAGGGAATCTGTTAGGCTCTACCATTAGCATGATCTAAGCATCCTGCACACCACTAACAAGTCTAGCATCTTCTTCAGAATATCATTAATACTCATTAAATTTCTCTGCATGGGATGCTATGGACCCTTCATGCGGTATAAAATTCCTTTTTTGAGTTACATATTCAGTGATGGAAGAATTATTATATATAGCCTACTATTTTTACCTTATCGAATATGTATAGTATTTCCTTCCCCCTACAGAATAATATTCCCAGGAATTAAGTATTTGAGAGAAAATCTGATACTCATTTAAAGACACACAGCTGCACTGACACTGATGGACTTGCATCTGCTTGCACTGCTTAATGAATCTCACTAAGTATGTTTTGAAAGACATTTACTTTGGCATAATTCAGGCTTCCTCCCTCATGCTGAATAGTATTGTATTCAGTGAGTAGCCTCAATAAAGTCAAGGGGATGATTTACAGGGGAAAGTGCTCTTTATTTCTCAGAAGTCAGTAATGGTAAAGGGCTAGATCCTGGTTCTGACTATACACTTGCTACAGAGCAAGATGGTCTAAGACAGTGGTCTTCAACCTTTTTAAGTGAGAGATCACTTTTTGAATTTAAAAGCAACCCAAGATCTACCGCGCACCTCCACTCCACCCTCCCCCACACCCGCAGGTCAGTCTGTGGAGGGGGAAGAGGGAGCAGATCAAGGTGGAACGAGAAAAAATTATTTGGGGGTGCACCCCCCAGGTGGTAAGTCTGTGGGGAAAGGGGTAGGGAGAGGGGAAAGGACCTTGGGGCACATGTCCCCCAGGCCTGTGCTTGTCACGCTTGTCCCACCACACGGCCTGGCTGGGGCCCCACTCCCCCCAGCCCCTGCTCCTGCCTGTGCCCCACTCCCTCCCTCACAACTGGGGCCTCAGTCTGCCTCCACCCCCACAGCAGTGAGGGAAGGAGCGGGGCTAGGACAGGGGCAAGCCCTGCACAGCCGGGACAGGATGCGAGACAGAGCCATGAGTGGCTTATCCAAGGCGTGCCTGGCACAGGGAGTGGGTGGTGGCTCCCACTGCTGCACGCACCCCGGGAGGGCATGGGAGCCATGTGCCTGGGATCTGCATGCAGGGGAGGGTGGGCTGCCGCTGTGGGCTGGGGCTGGGAGGCTGCGCTGAGCTCTTCCTGGTGTGGGCACTGTGCTGTGCTGCACTCAGGGCGGGCAGTAATGACACTGGGAGGGGAGTTGGGGGCAGCTATGGGGAATTTTTGGGTGGCTGCAGCTCCCTACCCGTAGCCCCGCTCCCAGCACTGCTGCCGCTGCCCAGCCCAAGCACAGCCCGGCCCAACACCCCAGCTGGGAAAAGCCCAATGCTGCCCCAGCCCCAGCCTGCAGCAGCAACTTGCCCTGCCTCACATGCAGATGTGGAGGCACATGTCCTCCATGCCCTCCTTGGGCACATTCCCCCCCTCCCTGCACTCCCTGGATGAGCTGCTCACAGCTCCATCCCACTCTCCAACCCAGCTGTGCACTGGCCCCAGCCCCACTCCCTCCCTCACCACTGCTGCAGCCGTCTGTGCTGCCCCACATTTGGGGGGGTATGTGCCTCCCCTGATCTGCGTGTGGGGCAGAGGCAGCTGCCGTTGCAGACTGGGCTTTGTACCCTAAGCCCTGCTGCAGATGGCCTGGGAGCAGTCCGATGTCATGTGCTTCCAACTGCTGGGCTCCTCGTCTGCTGCCTGCCCAGCGGTGGAACACACGTGGCGTTGTGCCGCTCCCAGGCAGCTTTAATCTGGCCCCTGCCCCTTCCCTCCCCCACAGACTGACATGCCGGGCTGGTACGGGGAGGGTGCATGCAGGCATGCATGCATATGCTTAGCCCCCCCAGCCTCAGATCAACTTGAATAGGCTCCACAATCAACCAGTCAATTGTGATCAACTGGTTGGTGACCACTGGTCTAAGAACTCTGCTTTAAACATCTACCAAAACTACCACGTAACACCATAGGACTAAGTGGGGCCATATCTCCCCACCAAAGGACCAGGGAGAATTGATGGAGCCTTGGCTTCACCCCAGACTTGTTACCCAGCACAACTTATGCTGAAATAGGGCTGGCAATTTTTAATTACAGCCCCAAAGACAGACACAGAACTGTAACTCCCACTGCATGTCTCTTTAGGTTGATGCAATTTCTGCACTGCCCCTGGTCCAAGTTGTGTGAAAAGTAATCATTTGAGCCATGGGGCTGGATTTCAGGGAAAGAGACAAAGCTTCAGAAGTTTCTAAGGTGCAGAATCAGGTTATAAATAAACAATTGCTAACAGATAACCTCAGCATTTCACATAGGAACAGTATGAGAACATTGCAGGTACAAAACAAAACCATCTCTTTTTTTCTGAAGTAAAACTGGCAAGAAAGTAAGGGTCACTACTGATCTGAACAGTAATGGAACAGCAATCAGGCACTGTTCACAGGGTTATAATAACCTTATATTGTGCTTATAATGATGGCAGATATGAACTCTGAGCTAAACATGAATTTAACTAATAAACCTGGGCCCAGTTCTGACAGGGGCTCCTGTGCCTGTGTACTCTTTATTCTTATTCCCATTGATGGTACTCACAGGATCAAGCCCACATGTTGTAAACAGTTATCTTTATAAGTGTCTCCCTGTGACAAGAGGAAGATTTAAGGCTGTTTAACAAATTCTGCCCACAGAGAAAAGCCTAAAGTTTTCTATTTTATGGAGAAGCAATAGCTCTGCTTCAGTTAAAGTTCAGAACCCCTTTCTGTTTAAATGCTCTTACACCTTTATGCTTACTCAGACTATCTTGAACTTTGTTGTGCCTCATGGTGGCAGTGACGGGTAGAATGAGTTATTCAAATTTGGGGTCATTTGAACTCAGGTTTCCCAACAACTTTCATAAAGCACAAAGATTTTAGTGACATATTTGTGCATAGTTGCTGCTCAAATCATGACGCTGGTCACCACATCAACTGCTTGATACTTATCTCAGCACGTCCATGCTGCCCCCTACCCCAATGGAAATAAATATTAAAATCACAATTAAAATAATGTAGAGATTTGTATTATGAGAATCTTGTAGCTGTGACAGTCTAGGAAATGTCAGAAGGAAGGGCACCTGAGGCCCAAACGTATGTCTAACAGCTCTCCTAACTGTATGCAGCTACTCATTGCTTAATGTCATGGTTACGTTCTTGAAAAATGTGACTTAAAGCAAAACGATGTTAAGCAAATCCAATTACATCACAGTAGTTACCTACTAGCAGGCAGCAGCCAAACAACATTATAACCAAACATTACACAACTTTAAATGAGTATGTTCTCTGATAGATCGGCAATGTAATAACAAACCCATGTTAACCGGGACAACATTAAGTGAGGAGTTGGTCCAATAAAAGATATCACAAAAAAGCCTTGCCCTCCTCTCCCCCCATAAAGAGATTAGCACATGTTAAATACTCACAAACCAAAATGATTGCAATGCATGGGCAGGAAGAACAGGCAAGAAGTTTTCCAGCCAGTCTGCTTTCACATGACCAGAGTAGCTCAAGGGGACATCCTGTGGCCATTAAAATACAAACAATATCCAGGCATGATAAGCTAAAACTTACCCTTTCCAAAAATCTGAGAATGCCTGGTAAGCATAGTGCTACTATCTGCCTCTGACAAGAGTTTGTAGGGTGTGTATGTCTGGAACCTAGAAAGGTATTTCTTTATGTGCAAGTACTTCTTTATGGAAGAAATTCATATGCATAGATGCTTGCAAAACAATGCTGGGGTTTGGAAACTAGGAGGAGGAGGGAGAAGAGGAGGAATTGGGGGCAAGGAATAAAAGGGATAAAGAAAGAGTAGTTTGGAGTCTCAGTTAAGAGAAAGGGAGGAAAATAAATGGAATTGGGGCCACAGAGCAATTTTGATCCCATTTGGGGCTGTAGGGCCCTGTTGTAATGCAATTACAGATTTGTCAGTTCCATTCAGTTTCCATGTCATTTGTCTTAGATTTTAAGCTTCTTGGAGTGAATCTCATACACTGTGGGCACATGGATACATGTGCTTTAAGGCGCACTAGCCTATTTTAATGCGCATTAAAGCATCACAAAAAAACTGTGAGCTTTCACTAATGTGCATTGAAATAGGCTATGTCTCCCTGCCCTGGCAGCAGCAAGCTCCAAGCTCCCTTCTCTCAAATCGTGATCGGAGAGTGGGGAGCTGGGAGACCCTTATTTCCCAGCTCTGGGTCCGTGATTGAGAGATAAAGGTCTCCCAGCACTGGCCCAACTGCGGAGCTGGTGCTGGGAGACAGGGACCTCCCAGCATCAGCCCCATGACTGCAGAGCTGGCTTTAGGTGATAAGAGTCTCTCAGCACCAGTCCTTATGGTCACGGAGTCCCTGCTGGTGGATGCTGGGAAGGCTGTGCGGAGCTGGGCAGGGAACAAACTCCCCAGCCTGTCCCCACCCCCAGCTCCATGCTCACAGAGCTGGGCAGGAAACAAGCTCCCCAGCTTGTTCCCCCTCCAGCTCCACATTCATGGATTTGAGCAGGCAACAAGCTCTGCAGCCTGCACCTGGTGTGCAGGGCTGAGGCTGGGAACTGTCCTGATCAGGGGCAGGTCCCAGCCCTGTGCCCTGATTGGGTGATTGAGTCACAGGGCTTGGAAAGAGCTGCAGTGGTGGGGTAGGTCCCAGTCCCCTGTCCCAATCCACCAATGGGGCAGCTACTGGAAGCTAGTTGCTAGCTGTCCCAATGGCAGATCAGGACAGGGGGCTGGGAACTGCCCCTCTCCTGCAGCTTTTCCAAGGCCCCTGCCCCTGATTGGGTAGTCAGGGCCAGGAGCTCCCTGCTGCCAGGTCAGGGGGACATTGTCCTCTCCCCAGCAGCAGGCAGTCCCTTTGGGCCAGGAGACAGCTGTCTCCTGGCCTAGTGTTCCCTGTCAGCCCCTGGGATAGCACCCAAAGGGAGCCTGGAGTGCCCCCCAGTGGCATTGCAGGGCTGCAGGAAGTTTGGTGATAAGAGCTGCAAATCTGCTTCTTAGTTCCTGCATGTGTAGACACCTGCCCAGTAGCGCTGAATCCACAGAAGTTTACTCCTGAGTAAACTGAGCCTGGATCAAATGCATGTGTAGACCCACCTTCTGAGATCAGAATTGGGCTAAATGTGGGTAATCAGGGTCATTCTGATTTCTAGCTGCTGATCCACAGCAAGCTAAGTCATTTCGGCTGCTACTGTCAACCATCAGCAGTGGCACAACCACTGTACAATTAGCTATTGCCACTTCATTACCAGAAAGGGCACATCACAGCCTCTCATAATTTCTTGTTTGTTGATTGTGATTTGACATACTGTCATCTTCTTCAACAGGCTGCGACTCATTAATAGTATTTTGTTTTTATTTTGTCACTCACATGCATCTATCTCCAGGTATCCCACAGTTCAAGAAACTCAGGCCAAAGGAATAAAAGAAGGCTAGCTTTGGCTCCTGATTTTACTGGTTCCCACTCCTGGCATAGCCTGACTCCAGCATTTTCTTTCCTTCTCTGGAAAGTCATTAGGACTCAATAGCAGACCTCAGTTTGATTCATCTTCCATGCTGCAGAATTTTATCATGCAGCCAAATAGTTGTGTTGTGTTTAAAAAAAACCCAAAAAACAAAAAAACTGGAAACTTGTTCTAAGATATTTCAAGTACCCATTCCTTAGTTGAGTTTGTCCCCATCAATTTGTCCAACTCAAGTCTTCTCACAAGCAGCTGTCTCAATTAAAGTTTGGTTGGGAAGATTTCTTAAATCAAACCTGGAACTTATACTCAAACCTGGACAAAGAGTTCCGTATAGCCAATAATGGGCTATGTAGCACACACCTGGGATGCAGGAGAAATGGGAGACCAGGTGAGTAACCTAACCACCTGCTAACCCCAATTTAGAAGTGTAAGTTCAGCTTAGAACAGGGGTGTCAAACTCACCTGTGCCCCAAGGCTGGTTCTGGGTTGCAAGTAGCTCCAACACCAGATCTGGACTCAGCAGTGGGGTAAGCAGTGAGGCAAGGGTAGCAGTGGGGCAAGTGGTGGATGAGGGCGTTAACGCAACTGTTGCTCACTCCCTGCTGGCATATGTCCATTGACACTCTGTGGCTGGGAATTCAGCAGCAGGTCCTGCCCCACATACCCTTCCTCCAGAATTCCTGTCCCTCTGGCCAAGTGAAATGGTATGGTGGGCTGGATATAGCCATGAGCTGTATGTTTGACACCCCTTGCTAGGGACCAGGGTGTGGGCAGTCAGGAACAGTCAGTCACCTGAACAAAATCTAGAGCTGGATTCTCAGGGATCTGGGGGTCCGGAGAGTCAGAACTGGAACCAGGAGCCAAAAGCTGGAGTCAGGATGTGCCAGGAGTAGGAGCCAGGAAAAAAAAAAAGAAAACCAGGAGCCCAAGCTAGTCAGGATATGCTGGAATCTTCTCAGGCCTCTTATTATTAGTTAAACTCACATATTGTATGTCAAATGGAGAATGAGTCTTGTTAAAAAAGAAGTGAAGGGCTTCAGATTGTTCCTAATAGGGATGTTTTTTCTTAGGAAAGATTGACAAGACTTTTGGGGTTAGTTTGGGGTAATTTTTCTTGAAGACGGAATTAAATTCTCAGGACCTTATTGAGAGTAGACAAAAAAGCTGAGTATCTATGATAATATGGATTTAGCTCTCAATTTAATAAGAAATAAACTGTTAAATTTTTCATGGAAGGAGGACACTTTCTCACCAGATCTACTTTAGAGCGATCTCAAGCATGTGGGGAAATAATAGAGGGTGATGGAGAGAGAAAGATAAATCATCCCAAAATGAACTGTTATTGTAAAGGATGAAACTAGCCTCTACATTTGTGCTCTTTCAGGAGCCATTGTCTACTAAAAATGAAATAGAAGAAGAAATAAATAGAAAAAGCTTAAATGTTCTTTTGGAAAGTTAATTACTGCCTCACCTCTTTGAAAAAGTAAAAGGTATTTATTACCAGCTATGTACCAATTAATGAAGAAAATCACAATTTCTTTTTGTTAGATCATTTAGTGGGTAACAGAATGGCTTATTTCTGCCGTACTCTTAAAAAGTAATGAAATGAAGCCAAGCACAGGCTTACCGTAATGCTGTTCTATGTCTGCAGTAGTTCAAACATATTTGCATTTGTATGGTGTGGTGTGAAGGTCACACTAGAACTACAATTACAAATGGGTAACTAATATTCTTTTAAAAGCATACAAATCTAACAAACACACTACCACAATCAGTAGCAATTATGCACTTTCAAAGCTCCAGGCATTGCACATGACTGCAACACAAGTAACAGAAGCAGCAAATAAACAGAAGCTGCAAATAAATGCTTCTTTGGCCTGCTCTTAAACACAGATATAGGCTAGAAATTTCTAATGGTTAAAGAAAAGCATTTCACAGATGAGGCACATGATGAGAGAAAGCTTTAGCTCCCATTAACACTAGATTGAATCTAGGGCAAATTAAACAGCTGGCCAATTTAACTCTAAAAGGTACATATTTCAGGTTAAAAAATCATATATTAAAGAAAGGACATATTTCTATACTTGTTGCTCAGATCATATTAGGGTATTAAACTGGAAACCATGGAAACATGCTGTTACCACAGAAACTTAGGAAAGATTGAAAAGATATTTGGGGTTAGTTTGGGGCAATTTTTCTTGAAGATGAAATTAAATTCTTAGGATCTTCTTATGAGTGGACAGAAGGGCTGAATATCTACCTTAATATAGATTTACCCCTCAATTTTATATGGAATAAAATATATTAAAATGAATAAGACAGTACTTGAACACAAAATGCTGAATGCTGCCTACATGAATAAGCTTAAGCAGAAGTATATGTAGCTATTATTGTACCCAGCCTATTAAATCATGAAACAAAGAAAGATCTACATAATATAAGGTTTCTTAACATTATTAATTGACTACTATGGAATTATGCCTAATTTACAAAATTGTGAGATCAGAGTCAGGCCACCAGTTAGCTTTGGTGAAAACGAAGGAACGTGCACGCACATAGGTGTTCCCCTTGATTTTCTGAGGATTTTATTGAGGATTCTGGTCAATTCCAAAAGATCTGCAAGTAACCATATTAATTTTATTGTTCACTATTGTTTCCAGTTCTTAAGAAGAAAGCTATGGGATCAAAAGCAAAACGCATTACTGAAAGTTTTCACAAGTTGAAAAAGAATTTTAAAATTTCCATAGGGGACATTTAAGGATAACTAGGCTACTCTTTCCAGTCTCAAGCACTTTTCTATAGAACAGGATTGAGCATGTGGATAGGCCCAGTAAATGGCAACAGAAGTGAGGGAAATGCTAAAACGAGGTCTGTGGGCAGGTTAGTTTTGGTGAAATAGGTGCTGTTTACACCGTTACCTAATTAATTCCTGCTCAAATCTTAGCTGGAGGAATTGCACATACATCAGTGCAAGTACTTGTGATATCATATTATGTTGGTATCAGCTGTTTTGTCATCTTTGGCTAGGTACTAAGGTTCAAAAGCCCAAGGCAGATTCACAGTAACTTTCATGGCTTTTTCTAAGTGCTCACGATTAGTTTGGGAGAAAACAAAATTCACGTTCACCTATTGGGTGAAAGATGGGGCAAGGAGGCAGCTTGCACTGGCCGAGGCCAGCTGGCTGGGGGTGCTCTCAGGTCTCCCAGCAGACTACTGGAGAATTCCCCACCACACACTCCCTCCCCCCGCCGGCTATGCTGGCTTGGGTCTGGAGGAGGCTGGGGCCATGTGACAGTCAACCACAGGGGAACCGGGGCAGAAGAGCCAGGGGGAAAGTGGAGGTCCCTGCTGCATGGACACAGCCTGCAACTGTCAGAGGGCTTGGGTGGGGGGCAGGGAAACAGCCCCCTGCCATGCAGGCTGGCCCTGAGCCAGTATGGCCGGGGGGGGGAACATAGGGCAGTGGGCTCCATTTCCCCATCCCTGCCTCCCACCCCCAGTTCCTGCCTTGGTGGACAGACACAACCAGGAGCCACTGCTTGAAGTCTCTTCTTCCTGCTTGTGTGTCTGGGTGAAGGAAGGGGGCAGGATGGAGCTGTGCACCTCTTCACCACACTGGGAACCAGGGGTGCATGCATACAGCTCTGATTCGTGGCTCTGTTCCCCAACCCCCCCACCCCTCCCAGCCATGCAGGCAGGAGAAATAGGCTCTGGGCAGTGGCTCCTGGCTACGGCTGTCTGCTGCTCTGGGCCAGGAAAGGGGTCCTAGAGCCTCCTGTCACATGGACCTAGCCCCCCCTTTCCCCCCCCATGAAAGCCAAAGTCAGAAAACTGTGGGGGCCCTCATGATGGGGGGGGGTCTGCTCCCTGCCCCCAGTTCCCAGGACTGCGGACAGCCCAGCTCCAAGCCAGCTCCTGGCCACAGCTGTCAGGAAGGTCAGGCAGGGGTAGGAACAGAGCCCCCCACTGTACAGACCCCCCCCCATCTGTTTTGTATTTACTATGTTAACAAAGAATGGTTAATATGCATATAACATTGATATGTAGGGTATTTAAAATATAATTGGGCAGAAGGTGATTTTATACACCAGCTGAGGTTCTTACCCACATATTTCAGCCAAAAGATAACAAGCACATTTAACATTTCTTTAAGTCACCCTCATTGCAGACGTATGCAAATGACACTTACTGCTTTTTAAAGCTCAACATTTATAATCAGAAATAAAAACAAATATAAGAAATCGACTCAATTTTTTTACATTGAATATAAAAAAATATAAAGAATGCCTGCTTAATGTTCCATAGCAATGAGTATTCTAGTAATATCTTACCAGAATTTATCTGATTTTGTTCAAACCAAAATCCTTGCAAACAAGTGGCTGAATGTACAGCTATTTACTATATGAGCCTATCAAGCTAAACAGAAATACAATCCATTCAGTGAACAGGATGGTCCATTCAGTGAACAGAAAATAATGTCTTCTTTAAAGAATGTCCCTGTTTAAAATAAAGACTTCTTTTTAATTGTTATTTTTAATGACAAGATGTTCTTGCCAAAGTTCCCTATAGAGCTGCATAAGGATCAATTTTTGTATTTATCAAAACAAAATATGGGCCCTTGGTCTTGCTAGTATCCAACCCATGGAAAGGTTTAACCCCTTAACTCCCACTGACTTCAGTGAGTTGAGGGCCAAAAGAAATCCTCAGTACATTGCAGGATTGATCCTTAAGGCTAAGAAGATATTTTGTACATGAATCAAGTGTAGGATACATCCCTTTGAAAACCTACAGAAACTGCTGCCCCAAATATGAAACCATTAGCTTTCTCACAAAGTTAAAAAATGAAGTGTGATTTGGTTTCATATAGGCTAAGTACAGACAGTCAAAGAGCCTGAGGCTGAATTGATTCAATCTTTTCAGGCTAGTCTAACCTGCATAGATTGAACTGATAAGCAAGCAAACAGACATTCACTTTTGATTCCAGAAATGCAGCCACATGGCTGCAGTGGCCCAGGCCAGAAGCCAGGGGGTGCTAATGCACACCTCCCTGCTCAGGTGGAACAGACAGCTTGGCCAAGGCTAGCATGCCCAACCTATGGGGGTGGGGGAGGGGATTTCAGGGGAGGTACAAAGCATCCTGGGATGCTGGGAAGCTGTGAATTAACTTGAATCTGGAGGGGATCTAAGGCAAAAGTTCAATAAACCAATTAAACCTAAATCAGTTAGTCTGATACTACATCCATACAGGTTTATCTTTGTGAGAGGAGAAGTATGGTGCAGAGGTCAAACTCCAAAGACCACAATCAACTAATACGGACCACAGGTGTGGTGGTAAACCCAGCTTGGGCAGGAAGCATCCCATGGTGGTTCTGCAGTGAGTTCTCCCTTCAGATTTGCTGTACAAACCTGGAGCCAGCTACATCTGGCCCTGGAAAGAGGCAGCCGTGGAGAGACTGCAGTGTCCCAGAGAGGGAGATGCAGGATGGCTCTCTGGTCTGGTAATACATGGGCAGTGAGAGAAAGACAGCCAGTAGGAATGGTCAGAGAACCACTACAAGGACACAGGAGCATGGCTCTGAGAAATCAGTTTTCTCAGATGGGACAGGAGCTCAAGCAGCAGGGGCTAAGGTGGGAACCAGAGAAGACAAGTAGCCATGCTGGCCCATGAAAGTAGCCTGGATCCCTGAAGCAAATGACAGAACTCCCAATCACATATGTGGAAGGCATGCCCTGCAGGGGAGGTCTGAACCATGAGTGAGACTGCTAAATTGCCCAATTGTGGTTTGGATTCCAAGGTGATGGGAGACCCTGATAACAGAATCCTGCTGGCTCTGGTGGATGAATATAGGACTGGTTAATATTGATTTAAGGACATGTATTTTTTTTCTGTAGGGGTCTTCATGTGATTTAGAGTATAAGAATCCTCCATAAGGTAATGATGCTCAGGCTCACTGTGAAGTCAGTGATGCTTGTATGTGGAGCTATGAATTCATTTGGATTTCAGACCCTTAGTGAATTAATTAAGATTGATTGAGTTGCGTACTTTGAAGGAATGGGTGAGTTGATCTGAACTTATTGGGTGCAGACAGAAGTGACAATTTTCACCCGATCTGGCCACAGAAGCAGTTTATAGCTATGACCAAAAACAAGTGCGCAGTTGCAGACAGCTTCAAAAATGGCTGACTGGGTGAAAATGTGACCCCTTGCTGAGGTATCAGATAAAGACATTTCAAAATGTAGCATCTTTTGTAACTTGTGTCTGCAAAGCTCCCAGCCTGTCACTGTTTCCAGAATGGGAGGGGGGAAAGGGAGCAGAGGAAGTTCAGTCTGGGGGCTTTTCAGTGCCCTCTGGAGGGTGGGGCAGGTGTACTGGAGCTCCTCCAAGGTGAGGGGGCTCCAATTAACCCACCCCACCCTTCAGCACCAACTGGGGAGCGTCAAGAATGAGCTCCCTCACTGCCTTTCCCCCCTCCCATTCTGAAAACACCAAGCACTTGCAGGGAACCCTGGCCGTTACTTTCATAGATTTCATAGATTTCATAGACATTAGGGCTGGAAGGGACCTCGGAAGATCATCGAGTCCAGCCCCCCGCCCAAAGGGCAGGACGTCAGCTGGGGTCATAGGATCCCAGCAAGATAAGCATCCAGTTTCATCTTGAAGGTGTTCAATGAAGGCGCTTGAACAACCTCCGGTGGCAGGCTGTTCCAGACCTTGGGGGCTCGGACAGTAAAGAAATTCTTCCTTATGTCCAGCCTGAAACAATCTTGTAGTAGTTTGTGACCATTCGACCTCGTCATCCCTTGAGGCGCTCTGGTGAACAAACGTTCCCCCAGATACTGGTGGTCACCCCTGATAAACTTGTAGGTAGCCATCAGATCACCCCTGAGCCTGCGCTTTTCCAGGCTAAAGATCCCCAGGGCTCTCAGCCTGTCATCGTAGGGTCTGCTTCCCTGACCTCTGATCATGCGCGTGACTCTTCTCTGGACTCTCTCAAGCTTCTCCACATCCTTTTTGAATTGTGGAGCCCAAAACTGGATGCAGTACTCCAGCTGCGGCCTCACTAAGGCCGAGTACAGGGGGAGAATGACATCCCGGGATTTGCTTGAGAAGCATCTATGGATGCAAGCCAGCGTTTTGGTTGCTTTACTAGCCGCAGCATCGCATTGCAGGCTCATGTTCATCTTGTGGTCAATGATGACCCCCAAGTCTCTTTCTTCCATAGTGCTAACCAACATAGCACTGCTGAGCCTATAAGGATGCTGCGGGTTTTTTTTCCCAAGGTGGAGAACCTTGCATTTATCGGCATTGAACACCATCAGATTCTCGTCCGCCCACTTGCTGAGCCTGTCCAGGTCAGCCTGGATCATCCGCCTGTCTTCTGGTGTGGATGCTTTGCCCCAAAGTTTGGCGTCATCGGTGAACTTGGCCAGTCCGCTTCTGACTCCAGCGTCCACATCATTAATGAAGATGTTGAACAGTATGGGTCCAAGGACAGAGCCCTGGGGGACCCCACTGGTCACCGGACACCACGATGAGTGACTTCCATCAATTACTACCCTCTGGGTCTGACCCCGGAGCCAATTTTCCAGCCAGTGGATTGTGGAGGACCCAAGGCGACAATTGGCCAGTTTCTCCAAGAGACGATCATGGGACACCAGATCGAAGGCTTTTTTGAAGTCAAGATATATGACATCAATCTCATCTCCCTTGTCCAGGTGATAGGTCACCTGGTCGTAGAAGGAAATGAGATTGGTTTTTATCATTGTTACACTTTTGTTATTTCCTCATATTATTTGCTAAACTCACTTATTATTAAGTTAGATTGTAAACTTGTCTCATACAGCACCTAGTACTAATTAGTGACCCCTATCCTGTTTGAGTCACTTGTGAGCACTGGCATACAAATTGCAACAGACAAAGTGTCATTACTGAAGACGTTCTTGCAAAAAGTCAGTGTCCTCTAGTGAAACCTGGAATGTGGAGCACTGGTCTTTCTAATGAGTTAAAATAAATAATACTGCATTATGAAAAATAAAAGCTGTATTATGTCAATAGACAATGAAGTACAGTTGATCCAAATCCAGAAGCATTAATACCAGATGAACTGCACTATATGGTTAGGAACAGAAATTACACATAAACTGGTGTAAGTGATTGGAAACCAGTTCAAATCTGTAACACAGCAGAAGTTCAGCGTACATAAACTTCTTTCAAAATGGCTGAAACTAGTTTAAGATTGTCCCGGGTGTGTACAATATGGCCTTGGCCCTCTCCTACCCAGTGTCCTACTGAGTATGTCCTTGGTGTAAAGTCAGCACTGCCACTGCCAATTTCCAGTGTTATGCCCTTGCCAGCCATGCTTTTGTATCTTTCATTGGTGGGAGCTGGCTGTCAGTTGATGCAGTTCTGGCCTTCCCCTTGGAGGTTTTGTTCATGGGGCTGTGCCACCCCTTACCCCACCCTTACCATGTCTTGGATGTTATATGTCTTGGTTGCTGTGTCGCACAATTATATGATAGATGCTGTAAATAATCTCCTTCTCGTCAGCTATTGGGATGATCACACATGTAGCTCTCCTAGCTAGTTTATGTAAATGAAGTATGAAGAAATTAAACTCTGTGCCCCTTTACTGGGCTGAACTCAGGACAGAAATCCTTCCCAAATTAACTCACTAGGGATCCGTAGCTTAATGGGAGCAGACAGAAGTGCAGCTCCCAGCTGTAACTCAGAATGATTTCTGCAAAGTGTTCTGAGTTACAACTTTACACCAGACCAAACAGAAGTTTACTGTTGGTTTCAGAGGGAAAGGAATTTAGCTGTGGGCTGGGAGCCTGAAACCAGGTTCCCATAGTATCATAGGGGTCTGCTCCCTTTTGGGGTCTCTGGAGCGCCAGCTGGAGGAGCTCCAGGCCAAAGTCCACAGACTGCGTGCCATCAGGGACTGCGAGCAGGAGAGACTCCTACTGCCAGGCCCTTCTCCCCCGGGAGGCAGAGGGTAGATCACAGTCTCCCTCCAGGCCAGAGGAGGACTCTGGGACCTCCTGCTGTGTCCAGCCAGGGGCATGGACCAAGGTGGTCAAGGGCCCTAAGGCCTGCCGCACCAAGGCCCCACCCCCGCCAGAACTGAGCAACAGGTACGCACCTCTTGCTGCCCCAGCAGAGCCTGCTGAGTTGCCGGCCCCCAGAGGCAACATGGGGCTAACTGCAACTCCCGCCCCTGCTCTCCCCAAGACAAAACGTAAGGTGTTTGTTGTGGGAGACTCCCTCCTGAGGGGGACGGAGGGGCCAATATGCCACCCCGACCCCTTAGCCCGGCAAGTCTGCTGCTTCCCAGGGGCCCACATCCGGGACATTGCGGAGAGGATCCCCAAGCTCCTCAAACCCACAGACCACTATCCCATGCTCCTTATTCATGTGGGCACCAATGACACGGCTCGGAGCACTCCCAGCCAGGTCATGAGGCGCTACAGGGATTTGGGAGCGGGGCTTAAGGGTCTGGGGGCACAGGTGGTGTTCTTGTCGATCCTCCCACTCTCAGGCTATGGGCTGAGAAGGGACAGGAGGATCTATGTGGTCAACCAAAGACTGCGGCGCTGGTGTCGTCAGGAAGGCTTTGGCTTTCATGACCACAGCCTGCTCTTTGGCGAGAGAGGCAGTGAGCTGCTGGGAAGAGATGGCTTCCACCTCTCTCCCCTAGGGAGGAGGCTCTTCTCAGCCAGACTGGCTGACCTGCTCCACCGGGCTTTAAACTAAGCCCGCTGGGGGACGGGGGGACTACCGCCACTGCTGGCCCGCTGAGCAATCCTTGCAAAGCCAGCGGATCACGGCACTCAAGGGAGCCCACTCCAGCCCCAGCCCTGGTAAAATCTGTGGGCAAGGAAGGAGCCCCCCAGGGGGCACTTGCCTGCCTGTACACTAATGCCAGGAGCTTGGGGAATAAGCAGGAGGAGCTCATCCTCCTGCTCAGTGCAAACAATTACAATGTCATAGGGATAACGGAGACCTGGTGGGACTCCACCCATGACTGGACCACGGGGATAGATGGCTATACCCTGTACAGGAGGGATCGTGTAGAGAAAAGGGGCGGGGGTGTAGCTCTCTATGTTAAGGAAAGCTACGCGTCCCTGCAAGCCGATATTGGCGACCAGGGTGGACGGCTGGAGACCCTCTGGGTTAAAATCCGTGGGGAACACGGCACAGGGGACACAATGGTGGGAGTCTATTACAGACCTCCCACCCAAAGTCCTGAGCTAGACCAGGAGTTTGCCCAGGAACTGGCTGAGGCAGCTTGCTCCAGGACCATGGTTGTCATGGGTGACTTCAATTACCCAGACATCTCGTGGGAGGATCGCTCAGCAAAATCTGAGCGGTCGCAGAGCTTCCTCTCGTGCGTGGATGACCTCTACCTGACTCAAGAAGTCTATGGGCCAACGAGAGGCAAAGCACTGCTCGACCTGGTGCTGGCTACTGGGGAGGACCTAGTCAGCAACCTAGTGATCGATGGGAAGCTGGGTGACAGCGACCACGAGCTGATCACCTTCACCATCTGCCGAAAAGCTGGCAAGTCGGTCAGCAACACGGAAGTCCTTGACTTCAGGAAAGCCGACTCAAGGACAACAACAATTCCTTCTTTAGATATGTAGGAAGTCAGAGAAAAAATAAGGGAAGCATAGGGCCCCTGATGAGTGAAATGGGACAGCTGATAACCAACACTCAAGACAAAACTGAACTCCTGAATGAGTACTTCACATTGGTATTCCACCAGTCCAAGGGTGTTAGCCTGCTTCACAGGATGTAGGATGATCATGGTGAGGGTGACCACCTCCCCATAGTTGGCATAGATCTTGTGGGGGAGCACCTACAAAGACTAAATATCTACAAGTCAGCAGGAAAAACTGAATTACACCCAAGGTTGCTAAAAACACTGGCCGATGTCCTCATGCGACTGATGGCAAAGTTATTTGAAGACTCATGGCACTTGGGAGAGGTCCCAGAAGATTGGAAGAAGGTTAACGTGGTACCTATCTTTAAGAAAGGGAGAAAGGAAGACCCAGGAAATTACAGGAAAAAATTGTGACGGGCTAGCTGGCAGTGGCCTAGCCCAGGGGTTTTTAAAGGGCAAAAGATGATTGGAGGACTTGGGATTCCCTTTCCCCACCAATCTGGTAATGATTTGGCCCAGGGGTTTTGAAGGGGAAAAAGATGATTGGAGGACTTGGGATTCCCTTTCCTCACCAATTAGGCCCCAGAGACTCGCCCCTCATGTCCCCTGATTGGCCCCTTGGGTCACCTGGAGGGGGATAAAAGGGGCAGCACGGCTGACTCAGGAAGAGACCAGTGAGGGACCATGAGGAAGTAGCTTCAAAGAGCTGAGCCAGCAGGGTGGAAGCAGTTGCCCCAGAAGAGCCTGAGGGAGCAGGACCTGCAGGCAGCTGTTGGACCCTCAAGCAGCACGATGTGTGGCTGGCAAGAGAGGCTTCCTGCTAGGCTCCAGGATCCCCTACAAGAGACTGTGGCCAGCAGGAGAGGCTTTCCGCCTCAGCAAGGATCTGAGCAGCGACCTGAGGGGTTCCCAGCTCAGCTTCCAGCTCCTACAATCAGAGACCAGGCAGCTCGACTTGAGGCCGGGGCTCCAGGAAGGTCAAGACCCCTAGCAGCTTGAAGCAGTACCAGTATTGGTGGCTGTGTTCCTGCCTACCACATGAGAAATCCAAGTTCAAGTCCTAGCTTTGGTGACTTGGGGTGAGTGAGCTAACAAAGAGAAATTCCTCTTGCAGTGGAAAAGGGTCATTGTGCTTTCTCCCTTTCCTGGTACCTAGGACCTATATTTCTTTGTCCTTTGACATTTTGTATCTTGTGCCTTTTTATATTTCCCCAACCAGTATTGTTTGCTCTGCTGTTTGTGTTTTATATTTTGTTAACTCTGTCTTTTGTCAATGATTGTAAGTTTCTAACCTTCGTTGAATCCTGCCTCTTGGGGCATTGTAGTGTCCACTATACCCCCTGATTATGCCTGTTATTTTCCCAGTATTGTTCCCTCATTAAAAGGTATATGGTTAAGTCCCCATTGGTGGTCTAGCTCTGCTCTATAGGGGGAGGAGAGTCCCTACACCTCCCACAGCGCTTGTGCACCTGCTTTGATCCCTTCAATTGGAGAGGGGGTACCTTTTGGAGTACTGCCCAGGTTACATTTTGGGGGCTCATCTGGGATCCCCGCGTAGCGGGTGCCAGGATATTATTCAAGCGCTGTGTACCCCTGGAGAGAGAGAGAGAGAGAGCCACCAGGAGACATGTCCAATGCCGACCAGTCCTTTCAAAACCCCTGAGCTAGGTCACTGCCAGCTAGCCCGTCACATCCTCCCCCGCAGAACCCTTCACCGTCCCTGGTGAAGTGCAGGCCTCAGCCTGGGGGACTACTGGACCCACAGGGCAGCGATGGGGAACTCCCCTGGCACCCCGGGGCAAGGTGACAGCTGATAACCAACCAATGTCCCATTGTAAGTGAAGCGGCGGACTGGCCGAAGCTCCCGTTTTGGCCATGGGGTGCAGTCTGGGGCAGGACTCTGAGAAGGCCCCGGTGACTCAGGTTCCCTCTCACTCAAGGAGTCTGCCCCACTGGCAGGTAAAGGTGTGGGGATGTTTTCTCCTTTGGTCTCACCAGGCGGGGCCCCATGAGCAGCAGTCCCTGTCTCCCCTTTGCCCTGAGGAGTGGCAGGTCCTAAGCCAGGTGAAAGTCAGTAGGGTACCACCAGTCAGAGTCAGAGTCTGAGTCCTCCAGGGGAGCTGCAGGTACAACTGCCAGCTGGGCGGTGCGAGGCCTCCTACTATGGGGAGACCTAGGCCTCTCTTCTCGCGGCTCACTCTCTGGTGGAGGGGGCCCCACCAATTCACCAATAGGCAGCAGGAGGTTCTGGTGGACCACACGACTTTGACCTGGTCCAGACTCAGGGGAGATATCATATACTGGAAGGTCTCCCAGTTGTCGCACCACTGTATAGGGTTCAGCCCGCCACCGATCAGCAATTTTGTGTCTCCCAGTTAGCCCCAGGTTTCGCAGCAGCACCCGGTCCCCTTCTTGTAACCCTTGCTCATGAACTCGAGCATCATAAAGCCGCTTATGGCGTTGCTGGTGTTTTCCAGCAGTTTCGGCTGCCAGTCACTATGCACGACGCAGACAGTCCCGAAGCTGTTGTGCATATTGACCATGAGTCAAGTGTTGTTGGTAGACTCATTCTACCCCAAAGCACGAATCTATCGGTAACTGGGGCTCCCTTCCGAACATGAGTAAATACAGACTGACCCCTGTTGCATCATTCCTAGTGGAGTTGTAAGAATGCACCAGGTATGCGATATGCTGGCTCCATGCGGCCTTCTGTTCCTGCTGGAGGGTACCCAGCATGTTCAAGAGAGTGCGATTGAAGTGCCCAGGTTGGGGATCCCCATGGGGGTGGTAGGGTGTAGTCCTCGATTTGTGTATGCCAGCCACTGTCAGTACTTCACGCAACAACCAGCTCTCAAAATCTCGCCCCTGATCGGAGTGGATTCTTGCGGGCAGCTCAAACACGGAGAAGTACTTTTCCCACAGCACTTTGGCAACTGTTCTTGCTGTTTGATCTCGCGTAGGGAAGGCCTGGGCATATCAGGTGAAGTGGTCTGTCACAACCAGCACATTCCCCTTTCGGTGCCCCTCCACTTCTATGGCTAGGAAATCCATGCACACCAGCTCCATGGGTTTTGAGCTCTGGATGGTGCGTAGATAGGCAGTTCGAGTGGGCAGGGTCTTCCTCTGCACACACCAATCACAGTTTGAGCATTTAGTCCTTACATCTTCAGCCATTTTGGGCCAAAAGAACTGCTCACGGGCTAGCGCCAGGGTTTGCTCCATTTCCATGTGCCCAAAGTCATCATGCAAGGCCCATAATGCAAGGGCCTTATACTTCTGCGGGAGGACCAGCTGCCAATATTTCTGTCCTTCTGGGTCCTGCACCTCCCGATGTAGCACTCCATCAAACAAGCGAAGCCTTTCCCACTCCCTGAACAGGAGGTGGGCTGCTGGGGTAGCATTATTAAGGGTTGTAGGGCGGGTATTCCCTGATCTTTGGGCATGCAGCACCTCTCGCACATCTGGGTCCTGTTCTTGCACTGTACACCATTCCGTGGCCATGACCTGGGGCAATGAAGCGGGAGTCAGTGTGGTGTACTGAACCCAGGCCTGTGGGATCCCCTCAGGGGGCAACCCCAACACCTCAACCATGCAAACGGTACTTTCCATTGTCCCCACAGGGTCTTGTAGCTGCAGGTCGCAAATGGTCTTCACTGTCTCGGGGCTCCAAACACTCCCAGGGTTGCTGGGGAGTTGTCGAGACAGGGCATCAGTATCCACGTTCTTTCATCATGCTCGATGTGCAGGCTAAAGGTGTAGTTGGCTAATGCCGCGATCCAACATTGGCCAGTCGCATCCAACTTAGCGCTGGTGAGCACATAGGTAAGGGGATTATTGTCTGTCCACACCTGGAAGGTAGTCCCATACAGATAGTCCCGGAATTTCTCAGTGACGGCCCACTTGAGGGCCAGGAATTCAAGCTTATGTATCTGGTAGCGCGTCTCGCTGGGTGACAATCCCCTGCTGGCAAAAGCCACTGGTCGCCGGTGTCCATCATGTTCTTGGTACAGTACAGCCCCCAGTCCTGACAGGCTAGCATCCATGTGCAAAACAAAAGGGCGGTTGGGGTCAGCATATGCTAGCACAGGGGCCTGAGTCAACCGCTGGATCACCTCCTGGAAGGCATCTTCACACTGAGTCCCACCGGGGACCAAAAGGCTGTGTGGGGCTTCGTGTCACAGGAAGCCCATTTAAGCCATTGTTTCGCCCCTTCTTGCGGGGCGACCCCCCCCCCCCCCCCGGTGTCCGCGAGTTAGGGCATTTAAAGGTCCAGTTATTGTAGTGTAGTCTTTAACAAATCGCCGATAGAAACCTGCAAATCCCAGGAACCTTTTCAATTCCCTAAAGTTCTTGGGTTGTGGCCAGGTGGTCACAGCACTTACTTTCTCTGGATCGGTGCTGACCCCTTCCTGTAATACAATGTGTCCTACGTACTTCACAGAGGCCTGGCAGAACTTACAATGGCCAACTTAAGTCCAGCCGATTGAGTACCTGGAGCAGCCGTTCTTTGTGTTCCTCCAGGGTCTTTCCAAAAACAATAATATCATCTAAATAAACCAGTACTTGGGTCATATGCATATCCCCAACCACCTACTCCATTAGTCGCTGGAAGGTGGCGGGAGCCCCAGATATCCCTTGAGGCATTCGCTCAAACTGATAGAATCCCAAGGGGCAAATAAAAGCAGTCTTCTCTTTGTCCTCTTCCTGCAGAGGTATCTGGTAGTAGCTGCTGTGGAGGTCTAGTACTGAAAACCATTTGCTCCCTACTAAACGGTCCAAAGCCTCCTGCACCCGTGGGACAGTGTATTGATCAGTGATGGTCTGGGCATTCAAAGTCCGGTAATCAATACACATACGGAGTTGGCCATTCTTCCGCACAACCACAATGGGAAAGGCATAAGTGCTCTTAGATTCCATGATGATGCGGTGGTCCATGAGCTCCTGCAGATGACGTCTTACTTCCCCCATCTCAGCGAGGGGAATGCACCAAGATCTTTCGCGAAAGGGTCGTGGGTTGCTCAGAAGAATGTGATGCTCCACCCCCTTAGCCTCCCCTACATACCAGTCATGCAGGGAGAAAACACAGGCTCGAGCCCCAAGTTTGTCCTGAGCTTTACAGGCTTCAGGCACCAGGGAGTTCCCAAAACAAAACCTTGAAGGATCAATTGGAGGGGGTTTTCCCTCCTGCTCAGGGCTCACCACTTCAGCTTCCTTTATCAAGGCCACCTTCTGTTCTGGGTAGACCACAATATCTTTCAAGGTTGGGTTAACCACTATCACTGTAACCAGGTCTTGGCCTTTTGTCTCAATCATGCCATCAGGGACCCTCAGCAGCGCACCGGGTCTCTCTCTCCCAGTGGGAGTCTCCACCATCAGCAGCTTATTCTTTTCATCCCTCTCAATCCAATTGCATACAGTAGGCAAAGCCCATTGGACCTGCACAGGGACTCGCTGGGGCTTTGCTCCAGAGAAATGCAGGGTCTCCACAACCTCAGGGTGACCCCACATCTCTCTATGCTCCCATCGGTCATATGCCTCTGAGCACAAGGCATGCATCATTAACCACTGTTGGTAACCTGGGCCAGCTTTTCGTTTACAGTAGCGAGCGAGAACCTGGAAAAGCCTGGAGTTGGTCCCCACAATGAGAGTGGCCCCTTTCATCCACCCTGAATCAGGACATACTAGAGTGATGGTTGACACTTCTTTCTCCACCCCAGCTATTTCAGCAGGGAATTTTAGCCTCACGTTCACATAACCCCTGTAAGGATATTGTTCCTGGCTTAAGCCACAAAGTCCCAGCCCCCTAAGGGGAAGCAAAGGCAAGTGTCTCAGATGTTCCTCATAGAAGGATTCAAATAGGATGGTAACCTGGGACCCGCTGTCTAGAATGGCCCGGTATGGGTGACCATTCAGAGTCACGGAGACCTCTGCACGGGGTCCCACTAGCCCCTTTGGCAGTGAATTTACTGAGGGTAATGTGCGGGAGTCTATCTGGGTCCAGAGCAGAGCCGACTCCATTGCTCTGCCTCTTCTCCATTTCCCGCTGCCCATCGTCCTTTTAACCTTTCAAATACCAAACCAGGGTTCTCAGGCTGGGTGCACTCCTGAGCCATGTGCCCCGGCTCCCCACATCTATAGCAAAGCCCTGGGGCCCTAGAGCGGGTATGGGGCCGAGGTCCTCCTGAGGCATGAGGACAGGGCAAGGGCTGACCCCTGGGGAGGGTTCTGGCCACAGCAGCTGCTAGTGCTGGAGCCACAGGCTCCTCCTCCACTCCCAACAAGGTGTCCTCATGGGGAGCCACTGTTAACACCCGGCCCATGGGTCCTCTCTGGGGTGAAACATCCTATGGGACACACACAGTCTCTCTGAGTCTGGATATCTCTTCCTCTTCACGAATCTCTCGGAGGAGGTGACTGAAGTCAGATGGGCTGCTCCTGCTCCCCACTAAGTTGAGGTTCCGGAGTAAGTCCAAGCTATACCGTGCCCCAGTACGAATTTGCCGGAGCCATATCTGGTCAGCGTCGGTGACACTAAGCACTCCCTGGGTCACCAGGCGTTGTAACGCCAGCTCTAAGTGTAGGACATATGCTGAAAGAGTCTCACCCTTGCGCTGGAAAGTTCCCAGCAATTCGTAGTATGCACCCCCGCTTCCTGTGGGTTGGCCAAAAGCATCCTGAAGGACCTGCACGCATTGCTGGGTGGTGATAGCAGGGTTCCAGAGTTTGGCAGTCCTCACAACCCCAAAGGCAGGCTCCCTCAGGACCTCCAGCAGATGGCGTCGCTTATCCTCATCAGGTATTTGCCAGGTCAGTAAAGTCTCTTGAATATGGGAGAGCCAAGAATCGAAACCTTCCTCCCCTGCAGGGACTGGAAGGGTTCCCGAGAAACTCTGGAGTCTCTTATAGGCCACCTGGTCACTGGAGGAACGGGTCACCTCCCGCAGAATCTGCTGGAAAACCCTCATCCATTCCGGGGTAGCTTCAGTACCAGCAGGTTGCCCCACTCCCCCCTGCACCATCCCATCACTCCCAGAGGGTACGGCAGACTGGTCGGCTTATTACCATTGTTCCTCGTCACCCCAGGTGGTGCTGGGGAGAAAAGGGCTCTACCTATTTTCTGTTGATCTCTCCTGATGAGCTTGTAGGCAGCCACCAGGTCCCCCCTCAGCCTCCTCTTGCCGAGGCTGAACAAGTTCAGGTCCCTCAGTCTCTCCTCGTAAGGCCTGTCCAGCTGCCCTCTCACCAAGTGAGTGGCCCTCCTCTGAACCCTCTCCAGGCTGGCCACATCCCTTTTGCAATGCGGTGCCCAGTACTGTATGCAGTATTCCAACTGCGGCCTGACCAAAGTCACATAGATGGGGAGTATCACCTCTCTGGACCGGCTAGAGATGCACCTTTGGATGCATGACAAGGTATGGCTGGCCTTGCTGGCTGCAGTCTGGCATTGGAGGCTCATGTTCATCTTGGAGTCAATAATGACTCCGAGATCCCTTTCCACCTCTGTGCTTTCAAGAAGGGAACTCCCCAATGCTGTGGATTCCTTCTCCCAAGGTGCAGCACCCTGCATTTGTCTACGTTGAACCCCATCCTATTCTCGTCTGCCCACTTTTGTAGTCTGTCTAAATCTAGTTATAGTCTCTCTCTCCCTTCAAGTGTGTCCACCTCTCCCCACATCTTAGTGTCATCAGCAAACTTGCACAGCGTGCTTTCCACCCCCTCGTCCAAGTCGTTGATGAAGATGTTAAACAGTGCAGGCCTGAGGACGAAGCCCTGGGGTACCACTCCCCTGATTCAATTCAGATTCAGAGATTTGACCACTGAATTGAGCCAAATCTCCTCCGAATGACATCACCACCCAAAGCTTTGCATAGCCCTACAGGGCAGCAGCCCAAGGTGCCACTTTTGGGGGAGGTGGGGATAAAAATAGCAGCCACTGCCATTGGCATTGTGGCAGCTAGTGCTGCTGCTTTTACAGCCACTGCCCAGGGCACAGAGCTGGTTTGCTACACCTCTGGTACTTCTACAACACTGGAGTAGTTCTACTGACTTCAGTGGAGTTAAATCAGTGTTAAGCCAGTGAAAACTGGTGCTAAGCACATCAGGGAATACAGACTTTACTAACTGTGCAGAGTGTTAGTACAAGGGTTTTCAAGGTTTTTTAATAAGTGTATCCCTGGTGGCCCCTTTTTTTTAACAAGTGTACCTCCCCTGGGGGGGGGGGTTGGCCAGATTTGAAGCAGGGGGAAACGGGGGGGGGGGGGAGACAGGGGCTGGGGTGAATGGGGCTCTGGGGTTGGGGTGGGTCATGGGACGCTTGGAGCCCAGGTGGCTCAGCCAGGGGTGAGGTGGGGCTTCTGCCTCTACACACACCTCAGCGGAGGCCTGGGAATCATGTGCCCCCCAGATCTGTGTGTGGGGTGGAGGCAGCTGCTGCTGCAGGCAGGACTCTGCACCCTGCTGCCACTGCCCCAAGAGCCACATGTTGCCACGTGCTTGGTGCCACTGGATGGGCAGGGGACAGATACACACACACACGCAGATGCAGACACACAGACACAGATGCAGACACACAGACACACACCCAGATGCAGACATGCCCCTCCACCTGGAAGGTAAGTGTGTTGGGGGGCAAGGCAGAGGAGAGAGAAAGTGCTGGGGGGGGCAGATGGAGACTCCCACAGTGCAGGAGGGAGTGGGGGAAGGCAGGGCGAGGATGAATGGGGCCCAGGCCAGGCTGGGTTCTGGGACAATGGGAGCCCAGCAGCTTCCATTGTGAGTGACAAGGGAGTGGCTGGGGGAAGGTGGCTGCTGGAGCCCCGCTGCCCTGCAGGGAGAGATAGCAGGCCTGGGGGCACACTAATCAGTCAGTAATTTAGTTTGCAACCACTTTCAGACACCTGAACTCACCATTGCCATCATAATCACCACTGCCCTCGCCACCACTGCACCACTTTCACACGGCTGACTGTACGTGCTGCTCTGCCAGCTGCTGATGTGCCTTGCTCCAGGCCAATAGCACACCACCAGGGACAGGAACAAAACACACTCCTCCCCCCCCCCACACCATTCAGACCCTCTCACAGCTCTGCTCCAAGGGAGTAACGGCCAATCCAGAGAACAGGCTGGGGCGGGAAGGCACCACGGTGTGCTCCGTGCTGCCAGCGCCTGGTGCATCCCTGCCCTGGGTAATAGGGCTGAGTATTCCATGCTGTGACACTACCCCTGGAACAGTGTGCATGGGAGGAGCTGGGCAAACACAGGGAGAGTTGCACTTTTTTCCTGATCAAGCCTCATCAGCAGCTGCACAAGGTGACTCGGGCCACAGTATGGGAGTTTAGGAAGATGCCAGGGGAGATGCTTCTGCCACACCCCAGGGCATGCTCCATCCCTGCCTGCCAGCCTGCCCCCATGGACCCCCTAGAACCTATCCAAGTACCCCTGGGGGTACGCGTACCCCGAGTTGACAACCCCTGTGCTAGTATATGGAAATACTCTGCAGTAAGTTATTAGTGATCAGTTAGTAGTAGTATTTTCTAAACTGGGTTTTTAGGTAAGGTTTAAACAAATAAGAGACTAATTCTTAATGCTTAGATCTAGCCACATTCTTTACTGTTTACTGCTTGTTTTTAAGTGTTCCTGCACCTTGCTTCCTTCTCAGTCTTTGTAGACTTAATGATGAAAAAAAGAAACCTGATGGTCAGATGCTTACCTCAGAGTGATACAACATAGTAATAAATTATATTGAATTGGTGGTATTACATTATGGAGGTAAATATACAACGCACATTCTTTATATTTGTTTCCAAACTCTACTCCCCAATTATATTATTCAGGAAGTTTATGCTGCAGGAAGCAGTATAAAATATAGATTTCTGTCTACTGTATCCCTAAGGTATCTAAAATATTAGTTTTTACTTACAATTTGAGTAGATTGAAGGTCCCTTATTATAACCTAGAGTGATGGGAAGTGGGTTGTTTATTTTTATTAAATGCAAAAAGACAAGAAAAGGCAATAAAGATATTTTTTAAAATAATAACAACGGAAGTGTCTATTTACTTTCTGTAAAGTAACTACACTTTTTTAAAATCCTACAAATATTTAGAAGTGATTGCTGTTAAACAACTAATAGAAAGCAATTCTGTAAATTATATATTTCACGAGGGTGATCTGTAGATTAAATTTTAAATCTTTCTCACCTTGCAGGATTAGAGTTTATGGTCCTTACAGGTTTCAGGGGGACCAGTGCAGCAGTAGAGTATTACTCCACATGAGTAAAAGTCCAGCCCTCTAATTCTTATATGTTGTCTGTGCCTTTCCTACCCACCTTACTGATGCAAGTAATTCCAATTACATCCTTGCATGAGGAAAGCAAACAGGATGTGGGCTTTAAATAGTAAAAATAAACCTTCATAAAACATGCACTAATCAAAGTGACATTGCCAGTAATAGCAGTTGTTTCACTTTTACTCGCTGGAGCTGTATAGTCACAAAGTGTTCATGTTAATTTAAAGTGAGAGGTGCACATGGAATAAAAAGGTGGAATAGTATCCCATGGGCTAAATACAGATGAGATGTAAATGGTACCACCATGCTAACTGCATGAACTTCAGCACAGCAGCATCAGCTTACACTAGGACTAAATACAGTGAGATAGGAAATTCTGAAATAAAAAATAATGTTTAGCTTCCAAATTCTCATTAAAATTTATTTTCAATGAAACACTGGTGTCAGAAGCAAAGAACCTGTTTTTTGTACACCATTTTCATTTACGTAGTCAGTTCTTTGGAACAAAACCTGTTGGTTTTAAAAAGTGAAAGTATTTACCACACATTTGCATATTAATTGAAAAATATTTGGTTGGGTGCAGATCACATCATAACATCACCAGAGCAGATGGCTGACTGAAGCTAGGCCTCATGGGAAAGAATCACAATCCACAAACATCACTGATCCCTCACCCCCTTAACCTCCCAAAGGCATTCCCCCTGTTTGTAGAATGCATTCCCCATGTAAGGGGGACATTTTGTAAAACTACTTCCCCAAATAGTTTCTGATTTAGAAGAGCTCACAGCGGGTATAGATGCTCAGTGAGGTTAGAGGGAGGTTAAAATCATGTTAAAAATGGCCACCCAATCTTAGTTTACCCAGGTGCAGACCTTACGCTTAGATGTGGTCTCAGTGATCAGAAAACAATCAAAACCCATAACTGTACAAAAGTTCCATGCACACAGACCAGTTTAAAAATGGAGGAACCCAGTCCAAGATAGGCCTGGATTAATGTACGCTCAAACTTAATCCAGATAGGTTAGACTGGTGCATTGAACTTCTGTACAGTTACTTGCACAGCCCCAGGGCTGGGAAAGACCAGCTGCTGGCTCCAGCCCTGGGACTGCATTTTTCCTACTCAACTCCTGGGACCAGGCATTTTTAGCACCCCCAGCCCCTGGCCCCCTCCCTCACAGACCACACAGCTCCCCCACCTCCAACTCCCCCAATCCTGCAAACTGCTCCAGGTACTGCCAAGTTAATGGACCTGAGAAAGTCCTGGTGATGGGAAAGGCAGGACGGATGGGGTAGTAGGTTCACTGGAGGGTGGTAAAAATAGCCCCTGGTCCCCCTTAAACCTTCTCCTGTGGACCCCATGAGTCCCCCAATCCTACCAAACCCTCCTGGACTCCAGTAACTCCTGGATGCCACTTTCCTAACCCCACAATTGCTCCTGCGGAAGTTACCTGACTCCTCCATTGCCCCCAATCGCTCCTGCAGACCCTGTTTGCCCCCTGTCCCCCCACAGACCCCCTGATACCCCCCAGGTTGCTTGACCCCCCCATCCCCCAACCCCCCTATCCCAACTTACCTTAGATCAAGTGGCCATTTTAAACATAATTCAACCTCCTCCTAACCACCCCACACAATGTCTGCACTTAGCCTTTGAGACCAAGTTAGGTGGATCTAACTGTAAACTGTACAGAGGTGCAGGAAGTTTAGATTGGTCTAAAAACATCTGCCCCAATCTAAGTTAACCCTGCCTTGGAGTAGTCTAACTTAGATTGGGTCCAGTGAGAGTGATCTAATTGAACTTCTGTACAATCCCCAAAACAGCCCTGCTGGCCCCATCCCCAGGGCTTCACTTTTCCTACCTGCTTCCTGGCACCCCCAGCCCCTCAGCCCCTCACTTCCCACATGCATCTCCCACTATGAACCAACAAGCCTCGCCCCACCCCAAAGCCTGCCAAATGCCCCATCCTACAAGCTGGTCTTTTTCACCAGTGCCAGGAGCCAAGGAAATAGGTTGGGGTGGGGGAACAGGTAAGCTCATCTTGTTGAATGCATCTGACCTCAGTAACTTCCTGCCCATGGCGGGGGACTGAACTTGATGATCTTGCAGGTCCCTTCCAGTTCTATGACTCCAACAGACAAGTTGTTCACGTAGGGATAGGGTAGGGGAAGCTAAAAATAGCCCCTGGTCTAGGGGGGAACCCACCCACCCTCCAACCTCCCCCCCCCGCCGCAGACCCCAATAGTCCTCCTGAACCCAAATCTTTCCAGATCCTACCAACCCCGCTTGTAGACTCCATTTGCCACTCTTTGACCCCACTTCCCCCAAGCCCCTCTGGTAAGCCATGCTAGCCCCCCGATCCCCCTGCATACCCCATGCTAGCCCCCTCCATCTCCCAGATCCCCCTATGGGCTCCACTTGCCCCCCTGGAAACTTCTTGCCTCCTGACACCCCCAAATCCTCCCCATCCTGACTTACCTTAGATCAGGTGGCCATTTTTAACTCTATCTAACCTCCTCCTAATCTCCCTGAATGTCTGTACGTACCCAGGGTCTGAAGAATCAAAGGGGGCTGTTGCAGGGGGGAAACAGAATAGGCAGAATAGAGAAGATGAAAGACAAAACAACCCCTTTGACCAGACAGTACTTTGGTGAGTTCATTTCAGGCATCAGATCTTTAAAATGGAGGCACAGTTTGATAAAATCAAGAGACGTGATACTACGTTTACTCTGTTTTGAGCAAGAGCAACAGATTCTGAAAAGGTTAGAGAGACTTCTGCTCACCACTTCTTACTCCAAGTGAAACTTCCATTGAAGTCAAGGAGTCTTCTTGTGACTTATAAACAAGAGTGATTTACAAACAACTTATTACAATTTTAGGCATGTCAGATATTTATGAAGTAAATACTTCATAAATACACAACATGGAGGAGGTAGCAATAGGCTAATTGCACAGCCTTAAACAACTTATTACAAATGCAAAAACAATTAATTCTAAGGGCAGTTCAGATCAGTAATGTCTATAACAACACTAATACTAGCTGTTTCATATTCCAAATTAAATAAATTGGTGTTCTCACTCTGCTTCCTGTTGAAAATATGCCCACATAAAAAATTCACTATCACAACCAGCAACCTTGTTGGCCAGCTCAGGAGAAATGCCAGTGATGCAGAGTACAGGAAGGCTGAACAACCCTGTCACCCTAAAAGAAGTCCCTGCATTTTAGGGTTAGGACATACCCAAGGGACATGTGACATTCTGATGTAACATTTAATAGGATAAGGCTAATCTCTAAATTACCAGTAAGTTCTTTTCTTCTAAGCTACAATACCAGTAGTGCTCAGCCTTTTGGCCCTGCAGGCTGGTTGAGTGGCACACAACCGGTCTGCAGCCCAGATCCCTCACAGGGTTGATGCACAGGGTTGGGCCCTGCACACCCAGATCAGGCCAGTGCACTGAGGTCAGTTCCTGTGCCGCCTTAGTTCCACACACTTGATCTAGTGAGCAAGGCTGTTGTATCTGGCCTACCAGGCTCCTCATGGGCCTGGAAATTTGGCAGCAGGGAAACAGCAGTTAGCACTGCCATCACTTCCCCGTGCCAATTTTTTGGAACCATGGAGAGCCCTGCAGGCTAGATAGCACAGTTCCACAGCCCAGATCTGGTCCATGGGCTGGGGGTTGAACACCCGTGTACTATACCAATTGTAAGAAATGCAAGGGATAGGGCAGGCTTCGGGGCTCTTCTGATTTTCTACAGCAAATTCATGTGAAACTGAATTAAAAAACAAACAAAAAACAATCCAACCCCTGCTATCCCGATACCCCTGTTCCCTGGAGTCAAGTCACCTGCCTAACCATATATCCATTTTACCCCTCTTCCGCATCTCCTCTGAAGCATTATGAAAACAGAAACAGTCTCTACCTTGTGCCATGATATGACTGGTTTCTGGTAGCCCAGTTCTCTAACCATGCTATATATGGGTTTATCTACATGGGTGGGATTAGTTTGAATTTTGTTCTCCACATTGAAATGACCTGCCGTTGCACTGTGGCAAGGCTGTCAAAGATACAACCTGCAGGCCAGATCCAGCTCACAGAGCTGTATCATCTAGCCCATAGTGCTGCCTATGGGTCTCTCACTGGGCCCATGCACTTCAAGCAGCATGTACCAGTCCTGGCTCTGTGTGGCACATGGAGCCCACATAGCACATGCTGCCCATGGCACGCAGGGCCGATCCAGGGCAGGTGGTGCACATAGCGCCTGTACCTAACTTATCCTGTGTGCTGGATTCATTGTGCAGCAAGTTAAAATTCTTTTGGACACATCTGCAGTACACAGTAGCTCATCCCATGCTACCTTCAATTCAGTCAAAAATGAATCTGTTCACCTGTGTGCTTTCTACTGCTCTGAGGCCCAGGTGAAAAATGTTACCTTCCTGGTTAAACGCTGGTGCACAGCCAGGACCTGCACAACACGAGCCTCATGGACACCCTGGAACCCTGGGTCTCATCACCATCTGAAGAAGGCAAAGGATCAGGAAGCCTTTGAGACAAAACATCATAACAAGGATATATTTGAGACCACTGATAAAAAATATGGTCAAACAAGGCCAGAACTTGGCTGCTACAGAATATTAGATCAGAAGCAAAGCAAATGGCAAAACCTGGCCTCTAGCTGTAATCATCATATCACCCGTGCCTGCACAAGAAGCTGGACAGGTTTAGGTCACGAGATGCCATCATGCCAGCCACAGTTTGTGGTGGATCCCACTGGGACAGTGAAGAACAGCAAGGACTTCAGAAGAATCAAGGACTCTGTCAAAGAATAACTAGCTGAAAGCAGCATCTTTTCAATGTACAGGAGTCCAGTTGGACACCAGATAACTGATCAGGACACAAGAGAAAAGACTTTCTCTCAGCACCAAAAGAAGAACATGCAGCTATTCAAGGAGTTCTCGTGGAACAAAACTGGCTCTTCTGACCAGAAAATCTCTCCCCTCCTGCGCTAACTTGAACAGCTGTACACTTTTCATGGGTGCTGAGGACACCAAGTATCCCAGAATCTTCTGCTATTCCTCCCTCCCTTCAAGGAATGGGAGAGGGAGAGCTCCAGCTCCCTAACTGCCTACCCAGGGAGCCCTGAGGCCCTGCCCCTTGCCCCACCAATTAGCTTGGAGGGATTCTTCCATTACAGGAGCCCTCGCATGGAGACCTCTTGCTAGGAGAGAATAGTTCCTGCCCCATGCTTTCCTTTGGGTCAAGCTGGAGGAATGCACAGCATGGGAGACAGATGTACCCATGGTAGGCACCCTTCTAGAGCTCCTGGAGGGATCCAGTACCTGTTCCCCACCCCATGAACTCTTCTGAGTTGACCTGGAGAGTGTATGGAGCAGGGGCCACTCTCCCACAGTGAGGGCCCCAGCCCTCCCTGAGCTCTGGAAGAGGTCCCACCATGGGAGAATAGGCCTCCCCCCATCTCAATAAGCAGCTGATTGGCAGGATGGAGGGAGACAGGGGTTGGAGGGTTCTTCCAGTGCTGGAACCCTCCTGGGGCTGTCTGTGGCAGCTGTAGTTTTTCAGCAGTTACCAACTGCCCATTGACAGCCTGCTGCCTTTCTATATCTGGGAAGAGGACAGGCTGTTAATCAATGGGCTTCCCTAAGGGTGGCCCAAGGAGCAGCCATTTAGTGTCCCCTCGCCCAAGAGCTCATCTGAATAGTTCTCCAGCCAGGGGTCTTAAATCTGTGTATGCGCCAGCTCCCAAATTATTTTTCTAGTGCTAAGAATTTCACAAAAATTCAATACACAGGAGAGCAGTTGAATACCAGGTGACTGACCACGACTCTGGAGAAAAGCCTTTCTCTTGGCACAAAAAGAGAATGCACTGAAATTCTTACTACTAGAAATGAATTGTACGTAGCCAGAGCTGAGATGATGCCAAAGTGGACACTCTGCCTGGCATCTCTGTTCAAAATAAACCTTTCAGACTCGGTGGAGGAGAGGGAAAGGGAGTCCCCTCCAGTATTTCCAAGTTCTCTGCTCTTTGCCAGGCCATCAGTCATGCAGACACCTCCAAAACATGCCTGTTTTTCAGGGTTATTCTCCCTGTCCTCTTGTCATGGCAGACACTAATCTCTATCCCCCATCTGCCTTCATGTAAATAGCAGCCGCACCAATTAGAGCAACATGTTGCAGAAAATATTAAATATCCCCCTGCATTGCAACCACCCACCCCTGGACCCTCCCTTTCTCTTTTCAATCTCCTACTCCAAGCCTCCTGCTAGCCACATGCTCAAGCTGACAACTTCCCCTACTTGCCTGCAACACGCCAGATTAAAAAAACCCAACATTTTATAATAGAAAAGTGCATGAGTGCCCTGCAACCAGGAACAATGCTAATTACCAGATCTGTCTCACAGCTGGAACAATTACCTTTTTTGAGGATATAACTTCCATAGCATGTTATGAGGCACATTGCTATAAAAGCAGATTTCTCAGCTCTGAAAATATACTTCAACTATCTAATTTTCCTGGATTAAACTACATTTAAAATAAGAAAACAAATAGGAACATAGGTATACCCTCCATGGTGAAAGCAGCACTCCCTGTAATTCTTTATTAAATATCTCCAAACTATTCATGAAATGTTTCATGGGCTACTCAGAAAACAATCCATTAAATATTAATGAAAGTGACACAAAGTATAAAGGGAAACTGGAATCACTCTCCACTAGTAGGAACACAGGACATCCCTGATTATACACTCCGGTGAATGTCATTTTGGAGAATATGTCTCATAGTATTTTGAATCTCTGCCTCTCAAGTCTTGGAGAGGTTTTTTCTCATACTGTTAGAAAAGTTGTACAACACTTGCAATGCAGTTGATACCATACAGGAATTGCTCAGGAGCCTGTAGCTGAGTCATTAGACATTTCTACCTACCCTTCAGCTTCCCAAATACCATATTCTACTGTTATCTTGCAGCTGTTAAGTTAAATAGAACTGGACCATGGAAATGATTTACAACTAAAGGGCTTCATCAACTAAGGTAGAAGTTTACCAAGATCTTCCAGAATGAGAAGATAAACTTAAACACCATTAACATCTACTGTGGTAGCCATTAGGGCTGTGCGAGGCTTTGGATCGTGCTTCAGATCCAGGGCCACTTCAGAAGCTTCAGCGTCCAAAGCAGCAGGCCCGGAGTGAAGTGCGGGCTCAGTTAAGATGTCTGAAGCAGTTCAGAGTTTCTGAAGCACTTCAGAAATGCTTTGGGTGCTTCAGACGCTGAAAGTGAAAGTTAGAAGAGGGAGGTGGAGAGGGAGAGAGAGTGTGGGGGGGGAGAGGGGAGGGAGAGTGGGGGGCAAGACTGACGTGTAGGTGGCCAGTGAGAAGGATTTCTCTCTGGCTGCCTTTCCAGTGACAGCATCTGGGGCAAGGGACCTAGAAACAGCATAAAAGCCTCTTTGGAGGCATGCTGTGCCTTTTCCTAGCTTGTTCTCTCTCAGGAACTGCGTGAGAAAGGAACCGTCAGACTCAGGCATTTCAGCTTGCTTGCTGTACTCAGTAGTTGAACTTGCTTGCTCCTTTTTGTAGTCAGAAAGGATTGGGTAGGATTTAGCTTATCTTAGCTTAGCTATTCAATTACTATTACTATTCAATTCATTTCTTTGAATTTATATTTGCTCTTTTTTTTTTTTTTTTTGCAAACTTTGAAAAAAGAAAGTTGTGTTTTCCCTGCCAGCATGATCCATCACTGTGCAGGGACACACACAAATTGCACACACACATACACAATATAAAGAAGAAAAATCAGATATTCATAGGAGAAGAAGACAGACAGACAGATAGCACATACTTTTTACATAACTCTTAACACTGAAGCAAACAATCAAAGAAGAGTCCAGTGCATGCACGCAGCAGAGGGAATAAAACACACAGTACAAAATCATCGACACACACACAGACCTTTTGCAGCACAGGAAAGATCAATATGAAGCGTGCTGGAAAGGCAGGTGCCAGGTCTTCTGGCAGGACAGGGAGTAGGGGGAGAGCTAGAGCTGCAAGCCCCCCCACCCCCAAACACAGATGCATTCTCTTCCCAAGCAGCCATGACATCAGTGCAGCCAGTGGAAGCCAGGCGGTGGGAGCAGTGTCTGCACTTTACGTCCCTGCACCTGCACCACCTCCGCTCAGTCCAGAAGTGGGCACCAGCCATGGAATCCCTGTCTCCTCCACCCCAATTTCATCTCTCAGTGTGAGCCTCCCACTGCCAGAAGAGGAGCTGGAATCAGGGATGCTGAGTGCGCTGGCTCAAGCAATTCTGAGGATTGAGGAGGAATCAGAGTTTGTGCTCCACACACCTCAAGTTTCCCCTAGACCCAGGTCTCCTCTGGAAAGCAGCACCTTGGAGGAGGCTGAGGTTGTGGAGGCAAGTGGCTCAGCTGAGGCAGCTCCTCCTGCTGTTCAGCCTCAGCCTGTTGAGTGAGATAAGGCAGGATCCTCAGCCTCAACCTAGAAGCGGATGAGTAGTGAAGTGTGGGAGCTGGCATTTTGAGCTGGCAGATGATCCCAGGTCTGCCATCACTGCCGAAGGCACATGAGCCATAGCAAGGATGTGAGACACTTTTCCACCACGGCAGTGCTGCTGCATCTGAGAAGGCAGCACCCCCTTGCCCTTCTTCCTGCTCAGCCTGGCACCAGTGCGAGTGTGCCAAAAGGGAAGTCCCCTGCTCACTCCAAAGCCCCCTTACCCCCAAAGCAGAGGCAGGCCACCCTGGACCAGTGGGGGAAAGGTGAACAGAAAGGGGGGCACATTCCCAAGGCAAACGAGATCACCCACAGCCTTGGGGAGATACTTGCTCTGAATAGCCAGCCCTTCTCCCTAGTTGAGTGGCCAGGGTTCAGGTAGTTCGTAGCACTTCTGGCCCCATTTTACAAAGTGCCCACATGCACCACCTTTAGCGGGACAGTGGTGCCCTCCCTGTATGAGGCACGCAGGGAATACTTGAGGGAAGAGCTGTGCAAGGAAAGGCTGCAGCTAGGCTTACACTTCACCTCCGACACCTGGAGCAGCCGGTGTGGTGATCACGCCTCCCTCTCCCTCACAGGGCACTGGTGCAATCAGTCAGGCCATTGGTGGACTCTACTGCAAGCTGAGGTGCTGGATGAGTCCCACCCGGCAAGGGAGATCATGGGGGCCATGAACCATATGGTGCAGGGGTGGCTCATTGGGTATGCTGAGCTCACCCGTGGGTTCGTGGCCACCAACAACAGGGCCAATATGGTGAAGGCTGTCTGTGATGCCAACTCTGTTGGCATCTGCTGTGTGGCACAGGCTGCACCTAATAGTAAGGGATGCCTTGGAGGAGGACAGGGCTGCCGGTGATGACACCACCACCGCTACTGCTTCAAGGCAGCTGATTTTGAAATGCAGGAAGGTGGCGGGCTACTTCTGCTGCAGCATCAAGTGGGGCAAGATGCTGTGGGAGAAACAGGCAGAGCTCAGCATCCTGCAGCACAAAATCATACAGGATGTGGAGACTCGGTGGAACTCCACATACCTGATGCTCAAAAGGTTGGTGGAGCAACAGAAGGCCATCCATGAGATGGCCTTGCTTGGGGAGATTGGGATCAGTGGCCCCCTGAACAGAGCTGGCAGGGTACCATCTCCCAGATCTTGGTGGTCCTCAAGCCCTTCCTTGAGACCACTGAGACCCTTAGCACTGGGGATGCCCTCCTCAGCCAGGTGATCCCCCTAGTGAGGGAACTGGAGAACCAAATGGAGAAGTTCCAGGGGATCAATGTTCCTGGCTGGGGCAGGCTGTGCAGGCACTGGTGAGGTGGCTGAAGGAGAGCATCAGGAGATGGCTGGATCCCTTGCAGTCCTGTACGGTCCACATGATGGTGGACATGCGCTACCCAAGGGTGAAGGGGAGAACATGCACTGGCAGCCCCAAAACCCTCAATCACTGGATGCAGGTGCTGGTCGACAAAATCAGGGACGCCTAAGTGCAGAGGTGAGGGGATGTGGAAGAGAGGGATCCACCTTCCCATGCTAGTGATCCCAGCACCGGCACCAGCACTGGCATCACCACCAGTCAGTCTCCTCCATGCCAGCCACTGCCAATGTGGGCCGTGGGCAGGGCTTCAATGCTGGGTTCCAAACGCACCAAACCCCAGACCCGGGCAGGTAGCGCTGAGGCTTCGGTGGCTACCTATCTCACTGAGGATGTGGAGCCACTGGACTATGACTCCTTGGCCTACTGGGCAAACCACAGGCAGATGTGGCAGCATCTGGGCACGGTTGCCCGGCAACACCTGTCCTGTCCACCAACCAGTGTTCCAAGCGAGAGGGTGTTCAGCATTGCTGGGGATGTTGTCACACCCCACCGCACCTGCTTGGATCCTATGTTGGTGGAGTAGCTGGTGTTGCTAAAGGTGAACCTCCCGCAGCTGGGATTCCCCAAGCTCCACCTGCAGATGGACTGAGTGCCACCCTCCTCACTCATTCTGCACCAATTTCCTTTTCTGAGTTTTTGAAAAGCTGAGTAATGCCCCGCTATCAGCTGGAGGGGGCACTAACTGCATCACTAGCCAGCAGGGGAAGAACATGTCCCTGCTGAGCTCATTCCCCTGCCAGGACAAACTTGGAGGTATTGGATTGGGGCTATGGAGATGGAGGAGGCCCCATGTCCTGGGCATGACCACTAAAACTGCACCCTGACAGGGTGGGGAGGCCTGGTGGGACTGCTGGTGGCACAGCAGCCCTGTAAATACTAGGACCAATGATCCCCTGGTGAAAGGTGGGTAGGAGGTGCCGTAACCTCCAGCTAATGCACACACGCACAAAGTATTGGCTGGGGCATGCTCAGACCTGTCACGTCTTTGACAGGCCTGACGCTTGCTGGTTCAGTGCAGTTGTGACGCTCCCGGTGAACTCAGCTTAGCTGCCCAGGATGTCAGCTTTAGGGCTGAAAACCCCTTTGTCAGGCTGAGGAAGTACCTGCAGTTGGTCCTGGATGGAAGGAATAGTAAAGAAGCCAGAGGCTGGCCTGGCCTGCAATACAGACAAGAAAGCCAGTCACTCAGTGAAAATGGAAATAGAGGCATCAGGGGGTGAGGGACAGGCTGGGGTGGCGGGTAGTGGGGAAAGGGGGATGTAGCAGCACAGGTGAAAGTGCAGAGGTGCCTGGGGTGTCAGATGTCCGGCAGGTCGCAGCGTGCCAGAACTCCGCTGTGTACATTGAGTCCATGAGTTTCTGTACCTAATACCTAGGGGGCTGATGAAGTGCAGTTCATAGGCCCAGCTCTGAAAAGTGGTTTGCACTGTAATTTGTTGCCTCTCAGGATCAGGCCCAAGAGACTGGAGGAAGTGTTTTTTTGGTGAGGAATGTGCCCCCACAGGGAGTGGGTTTTGTTGTCTTTGATAGATTCTGGTGCGCAGTTTGGGGGGGTACTGGAGATAGTTGGCAGGTTTTGTGTTTTGGGCTGTAGGAAGTTGGCTTCAGTTCTGGTGACGAGGTTAGGTGCTTGTTTGAATGTACAAACCACTTTTCAGAGCTGGGCCTATGAACTGCACTTCATCAGCCCCCTAGGTATTAGGTACAGAAACTCATGGACTCAATGTACACAGTGGAGTTCTGGCACACTGCGACCGGCCGGACATCTGACACCCCAGGCACCTCTGCACTTTCACCTGTGCTGCTACATCCCCCTTTCCCCCCTTCCCCCCACCCCAGCCTGTCCCTCACCCCCTGACGCCTCCATTTCCATTTTCACTGACTGACTGGCTTTCTTGCCTGCATTGTGGGCCAGGCCAGCCTCTGGCTTCTTCACTATTCCTTCCATCCAGGACCAACTGCAGGTACTTCCTCAGCCTGACAAAGGGGTTTTCAACCCTAAAGCTTCCAAAGATACATTTTTTAAGTACTCCTTTTTTTTCATAATACACACATAGACATAAAAGCACAAGATAAGCCACCACGCACCATGAGTAACATCATATGTCCAACACAACACAACATCTTTACTTCTTGCTGTCAATTCCTTTATAAAAAGAAAGGCTCTGTGACAGTTCTGTACGGGTACCTTTGATGCTGCTGATGGTGTGACTGGTGTTGGTCCAGCTAAGTTATTGTACCTGTTGTCACTTAAAGTGGTGGACCAGGCATGAGGTTGTAGGGGAGGAGGAGCCCTCACTGGGGCACACTGCCGTGTTGTGCAGAGGCCCTAGTGCCAGGAAGGGTGCACCTTAACACACACACACACACACACACACACACACACACACACACACACACACAGTGTCACCCACCCACATCACAAGTTTTGCCTGTCAGCAGCCAGAGGTGCAGGGCCCCAGAAGATAGACTCCCCCAGCAAGGCACACACACAGCTGGCAGGCTTCGTGGCCTGAGCAGGGGCCACCACCCCTACAGTTTTCAGCCTGCTGCGCCTTAACACACATAGGGTCATCTGTGTCACGAGTTTTGCCTGTCAGCATCTTGAGGTGCAGTTCCTCCCAAACCCCTGGACCGATCTTCTTGAAACTTGGCAGGCTTCATGCTCTCAGCAGAGGCTACCACCACCTGCAAGTTTCACCCAAATCAGAGACAAAACAACAAAGTTATAGATATTTCATTGATTCCCCATTATACCCTATGGCCAGATTTCCGAGGCGGCTCCGAAGTTTCGGAGCCACTTCGGCCAGATCGAAGCGGCAAACCAATCCAGAGCTCCGGATCGGATCACTGACAGCCGAAGCAGCTGGATCTGAAGCCAGATCGAATACCTGCCTGCTCGTACAGGCCTACTGAGCAGCTCTCCTCAGCTTTTCTAAGCCCCGCTCTTCTCTCTTCTCTGTCCTGGATATGTTCCCCCATGCTGGGAACGCAGCTCCTTTTATACGCCCCAGGTCTCCGCCCCTGAAGTCTTCCGGACCCGAGTGTTGCAGTCTTCAATCAGGTCTGGGGGTGGGAGGAAACTCTCCCCCTCCCCTCAGGAAAGCGGCATGACTTAACTTTTTCTGCTGCCTCCTGATTGGTGGATGGGCTCCACCAATCAAAACAGCAAGATTTCAAACCTGGGACTTAACCCAAGCTCCAAAAGGCAAGCCTGCTACACTTATAAAGGAATATCTAGATCCAGCCATGTAGCATAAGCACTGTACAAAAGAAGCTTGGACTGAAGCAGTGGACAACTGGTAAACACCACGTGTAAGAACATAGTTAGGGCTTAATGCTGTCCTACGTTAACAGATGCCACTTTAAAGTCTTGCTGATAAACCTGTGCTTGGTCTCATCCTCCACTACGGAAAGTAGTGGGGTTTGCCATCAACTTCGCTGAGAAGTCTTACGCTTACTATGTAAATTCCTAGTTATGAAGGTTGTTTCTCTTTTCAAACAGTGCCCCATACAATAAGGCCCTGGTCTTTAGCATCAGATGAATAATCTACTATTTTTAATGCATTAATATTCTTCATTTAGGCAGATAAGATACAAGTATATATTTTAGAATGTAATCAACACACTGCTAATGAGAATTCTTTTATATACATGTTTAGACTTACAGAACGGGACATTACGCAAGTTAACAAAAATGTTAAATCTTAATCACCAGTCACTATTACATGCTCAAAATAAATCATAAGAATGTTAACTACTCTAAGATACACAGAGACACTATCCTGTATGATCATCAAGGAAAACCAACTGCATTAGATCAAAAAGCAAAGAGTCATGTTCCTGCTCACATTATTAGAGAGCCGAGTTTGCTCAATCATATCAAAAGAGTGCCTTCACCAGGCTTTTTGAAATGTGGAGAAGCAGGAACATTTGTTACCCCATGAGAGGTGCAGAATGATATTCCCAGAAGTCAGTATATTCATCAACTAGAAGTAGCATTGTTTCATACCTCACATACGGAAAGGGATTTTTTATTTCTGGACGGAGTGGTCTGCCAACAGGGAGGCCAATTTTATTAATCAGTATGTTGAATTGGTGCAATGTGCATGATTAATGCGCTACAGTGAATTATATCCCTTAAACATCCAGTGGGATGGACTGCACCTTTTGCTTTTTTCTGGTTCAATTACTGGAAGGCTGTTAATGCTACATTTGTTTGCAGTGGTGCTCTGAGGCAAGCAGCCCCTTGTTTGTTAACCCTTGAGGTGAGAGAAGCTAAAAGATGATTACTTTGAGAAGACACTGGTATGATGATAAAAGAATATTCACTTTCTAATTTAATCACTTGCTGTTAGTTTGCTAAAAAGTTTCATTTTGAAAATGTTCAGGTCAGATTGCGTTACTTTAAATAGATAGTGGATGGCATCTAAGTCAAGTGCAGTAAAAAGCTACCCAATGCTGTTCATAATTAATTACAGCTGCTAAATGTAGAGAGGCAAATTATATTTCCTTTGCTTTTGTTTGATAGTTTCTTGTGCTCTGAACAATCCCACTAAATTCAGTGAGACTATACATGGAGCTAAATCCTACTCACCGCCTGAGCAAAGGTATTTGCGTCTGATTTACATTATCTGATTCCAATGCTACCTCAAATAGTGGTGGTTACACTAAACAACTGGAGTCATGCCAGGCTGCATAAGGCCCATGGTTAAGATAAAAAGAACATAAACACTGTAATTTATGTAATGAGTCTTAAAAAAAATTGCAGGGATGTTCCAAACACAGTTGAGCCTTCATAATTTGCTGAGTTTTCTTATTAAAGAGGCTTATGAAATAGTTATTAATGGAAATTAGATATAAAATATCATGAGTTTGATGCACAAAAAGTTCTCAGACGACAGTGTATTTATTTGCTGAATATTCCTTAGAACAATATGGAAAAGTGTACAACAACAGCGACTATGATCTAACTGCAGCATGCCATTTTTTAATTCCTAACTGCTGCATCCAGAGTCTCGCACCTTTTTAATAAATGACTTGAAATTATTTGCATTAATAATGAGCCCATGTAAGATGCTACTTCTGCTCTCCAACTGCTTGTGCCTACCTGGGCAAAGAATTCCCCAGTGAATGTAGAAGACCTTTGAATAAAAAACAGTAAAAGCAAAAACAACTTGTATTTCTATAATGCTTTCCACATAATGTCCCAGGATGCTTCACAAAGCATTTAATTACATATTAGTGGTAGAGGAAATTATGCATGTTGCTATGTGCCAGCAACAACCCACATATATCAATGAACATTGAACAAACTAACGAAGTATATGTGGGATAATCTGCAGAAGTAACGGTCACAGCTCTTTACCTCAGGAAAAGATTAAATACGTTTAGTCTCTGTGGTCAGATCTATGATATTTTCTAGGCAAACAGGTCTAAAAGAAAACTGTCCAACATGCTGTTTAATCGAGAAAAGTAAATGCATACCAGGCATCCATACTATGGTTTACATATTCTGACTTCTGAGAAAAGTCCTCACTGCTGATCATGGGCGACTGGTGCCACCTTAGTCAGGGAGGTGCATGCCCCCCCCAGTGACCAGTCAGCAACCAGAGGGGTGTCCCCCCCACAGCCAATCGCACCAAGTGGGAAGTGGCTGCGGCACTCTTGGAAGTGGCCACAGTGCTCCCAGAAGTGGCTGTGGTGCTTGATCCGGCGCTCCCAGCTGGTGCTCGCAGGGGGGGGCACTGGCACTCCCACCTGTCCCCCCTGCCTGTCACCTAAGCGGGGAGCGTGGCCTGTCAGGGGGTGCACGTGCCCCCATGTACACCCTACGCATCACCACTGCTGCTGATTTATGATCAATAACTATAAAGAACTAAAAAACAAGCAGGGCAACAAAGTAAAGCTCACTGTTCAAAAGCTCAATATCACTGTTCTGGCTCACAAAGCCAAGAAAAATTTGACCCTAGGTCCCTCACTTCCCAGGTGATTGCTCTGACCAATCTGGCCACTGACTGTTCTGGGGGAAGTGAAGTTCTGGGCTCCTTTTGGCCATATACAGACATTCAGTTTCTTCTGGGAGAATTGCTGCTCTCCCAGGAGAAACCATGAGTGTACAGGTGTTTAGGCTTTTTCTCCCAGAGCAAAAATGAGCACTCCAAGAGAAAAATAACCTGGGAACAAGCAAGGCTAAATCACTTCCAGGAGAGTTTCTCCTCGGACAGTAAGCATCTGCACACATTCTTTGACTCCATCATACATTTGAAAAGTTGGTTCTGACAAAGGTGTATTGGAACTGGAAAGTTCCAGAAAAAAACCTTTAGTTGCAACAAACTGGAAAACAGTATAAATTCTCTATCAGATCTCAGTAACATCCAACAACCCAACATTTCAAGGGAGAAGAGAGGTACAATTTGAAATAAACAGACAAAATGCAATTTATAACCCTCAGTATTCCCAGTGTGAAACATTCAAAATTGATCTCACACACACACAGACACACACACAATAACATGAAATTTTTATTTTGTTCTACTGAGGAGTACAGTAATTTAACCTATGCTGAGTTCTGTGGTTTCCTGGCTAGATTGCTACTGATACCTGAGCTATTTAGATTACAGCTAACTCAAATATCTCAACCTCTAGGCTGCTTTCACCCTGGCAGTCTTTCAATGTGATTTTTAAGCTCCAAAGTTCCTAACTTTTGAAAACTGGATTTTGGCTCCAAAGTTACTGAGCCACTGTTGAAAAAATGTTGCTTATAAGTAAGGTCAAGATGGAATACCTATCGTTTTGAAGGACTCAGTCCTGAAAAGTACAGAGCACTGTGGCCACAATTTGGCAAAGTAGTTTAGCACCACGTCAAACAAGGCGTTCAAGTAAATGGAACAATCGATATGCTTAAAGTTAAGCATGCAACTGAACTCTGTTGGATCAGAGGCATATTGCTTAGCACTTTGCAGGAGTGAACCCTTTTACAGCATGTTAAGTTACAATCCACTTTCTTTCTCAAAGCGTCCTAAAGTAGAAGTCATTTTTCTATGACTAAAGCTTCTTTGTGCACCAAGCATTGCATTTTCAATAAAAATTGATGCTAACTCCTACACTGCTACTTAACATGCTGAATACAATGGTTAAAGGTCTTTTTTTAACTTTCTTTGTCTTAAGAGAACTTCTTTTTCAGTGAAAGGTGGAAAACTGGAGGAAGAGAAGGTAAGAGGCTAAACACTGTAATAAAAGAAAAAAGGTGAAAACTACTGCTAATAGGGCTCCAAACTGTTGTTAATTTAGTTGAAAAAAAAAGTTCTGGGATATAGCACTTCGGTTACTGATGTTTATTTGAAGAGAGGGGGAGAGAGCTCTCACCCTAATTTATCAGCTTTAAGTTCCCAATGCATCATAAACCAGATTCTGATCACTAATGTAAACTGAGCTATTTCCAATTCAACCCGATGCAAGAACAGAACCTCAGACTTAGTTGCAGAATTTTCACAGAAATTATCCTAAGCATGCAGTCTCTACAGCATTCTGCAAACGCTCATACTGATTTTGAATCTAATTGGGTGCATCCACAAGAGACATTTACTGTGCAGTGGACTAATTAGTTGTGCAGTAAATATCCCAGCACCTAAACCTGAGCCCCTATGTAACAGAGAGCCCCAGGTTTATGTTATGTTATCGTGTAGCCCAGGGGCTTATGTTTACATTGCAATTAATCTGGCGGTTTGGGTTCGGATTGTAGGGGAGACGTATGGCAGTCCCATTAGTGCCCAAGGGGCATATTACCGCCTTGAGCCCTGCCAGGAGCAGGCTTAAGGCTCCAGTGAGTATTGAGCCCAGAGTAAGCATAGTGCGAGGCACAGAGACAGGGGCCTGGTGCCAGAGAAGGGCGCAGCGAGACAGGGACCTGGCAGACAGGGGCCAGGGACCTGGTGACGAAGGGGCAGACATGAGCTAGAACCTCAAAGCCAGATCTGACATAGTGGGACTAGGCTAGAAGGCCTAGCCAGATTACAAGCGTGGAGGTCGAGGAAGATGAAACCCCAGCCATGATAACAGCAACACCTATGAGACATTGGGCATGGTGTAGGGAAGGATTTGGAGCCATGCAATTAGCATTTGAGGTACCTTCTGGTAGCTCAGTTACTGAGTGAGGCCCAGTGAGGAGCCTGAGGACTAGTGGGGACCAGTAGGATGCCAGGGACCCTAGCAGGGATTCAGTAAACTGGGGCCACACAAAGGTCTGTGGGCAGTCTCCCTATCTATCATTATTTCTATCAAGGCATGGCAGGAAAGATGAGATGGCACCCTAGGGGCGGAGCGGGCATGATCACGAAGCCACCAAGGAGTGACACTGCCACCCTGGGACCCAAATATTGTTACACCCTATTAGGTTCGAGTAAACTAATTTAAATACAAGTACTATCCTGCTGCTGAGTAAAAAACTCCGCAGCAGCGCATGTGTAGGTGGTGCCCCAGCTGGCTGAGGCATGAGGGTGCTTCAGTGGGGAGGCTGCCTGCTGGACAGCCCCACTCTAAAGCTCCCTTATGCCCCAGCCAGCCCATCTGCAGAACAGCCCCAGGCTGCCAGGCTGATCCTGCAGACCCCCTACCAGCTGGGACTGCTCTGACCTAGCTCAACATGTTGCAGTCCCAGGCACACATTCAAATGGTGATAAACTCCAGAGTTTACTGCTCCTGGGCACACGTTCAAATGTTGCGCCCAGAAACAATAAACTCTGGAGTACTGCTTCACATTAACTTCATGCACCCATTGAGTACTTACTTTTACCAAGGTTAGGGTGAATTCTACTGGCAGAGTAAAAAAGGTAGAAGAGATCAGAATCAGATTTTCTATGCTTGCCATGGAAGTAAGATTTCTTTTTACTGAAAGAATACCTTTTCTGTGACCATTTAAACAAATTAAGGAAAATCCCTATTTTTGCTCTGAAATTACAGACTTACTGTACTAGTACAGTAAGGTACAATACTTAGTGTACAATAACTCTTTAAGTAGGGTGACCATATGTCCCGGAATGGCTGGGGCAGTTCTGAATTTTGGAGGCTGTTGCAACATCCCAGCCGCAAAAGTCCCAGCTTGGCCGGAACCCTCTTGCACGTGTGGCTTCTGAGTCAGGAGCTGGGCATGTGCAGGTTCATGCCAATCTGGGACTTTTGCTTCAATTTTCTCCAGGGAGCCCAACCACTGGGCTGCTCTCTGGTCTGGATCTGACTGAGCTATGAATGGAGTTGCTTCCACAGTAGAGCCGGAGGACGGGTGTGCACAGAGAGCTGCAGAGCCAGGGGTGTGTGTGCATGTAAGTGTGCGTGCATGCATGTGTGTGCATAGGTGCTGTGCTGCCCTGCCCAGCCCTGCTCTTGGGGAGTCATGGAGTTGGGACTGTGTGCATGCGTGTACACATGCACATGCTGGTGCCCCCTGTCCCAGATTTCCTTACCCCATTCTGGATTTCCCCTCAAATTATTATGGTCACTTTTTCTTTGTGAATGCACATAGACTGGCTAAGCAGACCAGGGCAGCTTCTCTCTCAGTGAACAGAGTTAAGTTAACTTTTAGTTTAGCTTTCACTTATGACAGGGTAAGACTAATTACCCAGGAGCAACTGAAACATGGTATGCCTTTTAATTTGCAGCAATTTGTCCTCCACCCCTGACATACCACACCAGAGAAACTTGACTTTCCTAATATTTTTCAGTTTCTACTTCATTTTCTGTGAAATACTGTCAACATTATTGTTTTCTAATTGACATGACTATTCAAAGTTATTGAAACTACTGACTTCTTATTAAAGCTTAGTAGAAGATTGACAGTTTTACTTAACTTCAACAAAAATGGTTCTGTTTGAACTTCATGAAATGAAAATGTCAACATTTCTTTTTTTTTTTTTTTTTATTTCACCCACCCCTAGCCTATCTGTAGAGAACAGATTGGTATTCTATATTCATTACAATCAAGTCTGTTTTTCACTGCCACAGGGGCATTCCAGTATGCAATGCCAACCATGCTTCACATCTAGTTAAGTTCAATAAAATCTCATGAGATACCGGACAACTGAAAACACTAATATCTTGGCATGTATATGTTGTTCTACAAAATAATTTGATCAAATTCTTGCATATCGAGTCAGATGTGAAGAGTGTTATTTAAGCCTCTTTTCATACCAATTATATAATATTGTCCCAATTCTAATCTCACAAATTTTATAGGTCTGTAACTGCACTGAACCTTTATAGAGTTGCTGCTGATTTACATCAGTGTAAATGTGGACAAAATCCGAGTGACCATATTTAACCTGCTATGTCAGTTAGGCTGTCAGGATTAAGACTTCAAGATGTGTCATTGGAACGATTAGTCAACATGTTCTCACTACATTCTCTGACCAGTTCAGAGTAGACTCCCACATGCCTCAGCAAATAGAAGGCTAGAAATTGTTTAAGCCAGAAATCTCTCACATAAGCACTCATACATTCCTGCCATAGACACTTTTAAAGGGTAAAAAACTTGCCTGAAGAAACTCCATGTTTCAGCACAGGCAAATCCCAAATCATCATCATCTTGGTGGGGAAGAGTTATCATCAGTGTACAAGGGCCAAACTTTGTACCTTTCTTAAGTAATGGCATCTGTTCACCGGCAAGTGACGGTGGACATTGCAGCTATTCTGCTGACTGGTGGTACATTTTCTCTGGCTGTAGAGACCAACGTTAGACTTGCAGGTCCTGCCACAGTGGTCACAGGTATACATAGTATTAAGGCCACTGAACTGACAAGCTGTTTTCTTTGGTCATATTTCCATTGTAATTCCGGTAACCATTTCTCATCATGATGTTAGACTTCATAGATTCATATATTCATAGGTTGTAGAGTTGGAAGGGACCACAATGGATCATCGTGTCTGACCCCCTGCCCCTGGCAGGAAAGAGGACCGAGGTCAGATGACCCCAGCCAGGTGACTACCTCACCTCCTATTGAAGACATCCAAGCTAGGTGATAGCACCATCTTTCTTGGAAGCCCATTCCAGATCCTGGCCACCCTTACTGTGAAAAATTTCTTCCTAATATCTAACCTAAATCCACTCTCAGCTAGTTTACACCCATTATTCCTAGTCACTCCCTGGGGCACCTTAGTAAACAGCACTTCCCCTATTCGCCGTTGACCTCCCCTAATAAATTTATAGGCAGCCACAAGATCTCCCCTCAGCCGTCTCTTGTGAAGGCTGAAGAGATTCAGTTCTCACAACCTCCCCCAGTAGGGTCTATCACGAAGTCCACTAATCATGCGAGTGGCCCTCCTCTGGACCCTCTCGAGATTCCCTGCATCCCTCTTGAAGTGTGGCACCCAAAACTGGACACAGTACTCCAACTGCAGCCTGACCAGTGCCGCAGAGAGCAGGAGCATCACCTCCTTTATTCTATTAGTCATGCACCTGCTAATACACGACAAGGTGCAACTGGCCTTGTTGATGGCCTCCTTACACTGCCAGCTCATGTTCATCTTGGAGTCAATTATGACTCCAAGATCCCTCTCTGCCTCCGAGCTGCTGAGAAGGACACTCCCCAACCTATAGGTGTGCTGGGGGTTCCTCCTTCCCAGGTGGAGTACCTTACATTTATGTTTATTAAATTGCATCCTATTTCTCTCTGCCCATTGATCAGCCTAAATCTGCTCCCTGCCCTCCAGTGTACTAACTTTGCCCCACAACTTGGTATCATCAGCGAACTTGGAAAGGGTGCCCTCCACGCCCTTGTCCAAATTGCTGATGAAGATATTGAATAATATCGGTCCGAAGACCGAACCCTGCGGGACCCCACTGCCCACCTCCCTCCAGGCCGAGAAGGAACCATCCACCACCACTCTCTGGGCGCGGTCCCTAACCCAGTTGGCCACCCACCTGATTGAGAAGGGAGCGCCATTTTGTCCTGTCTCCTACTAAGGCCTCCCAAAGGTTTGGGTTGATTCCAAAAGCTTTCATGTCCTGCTCACAGATGTATTTGAAGAGTAATTTTGGGGCTTTGGACCCTACTCTCTCTCCCCACCTGCAATTTGCCCATATAGGATGCCCTTCGGGGTAGGCCCATCTTCCATCCTGCAGAGATGGCCAAGTCAGTCTAGGCACTACTGTTTGAGTCCTGCAGTGATGGTTGGCACGTTGGCTTTGGTGAGGACCTCTGTGTTGGTGATTCTCTCTTGCCAACTGATGTCAAGGATGTGCCATAAGCAGCATAGATGGAAGCTGTTCAGCTTCTCTTCTTAATATGCATATGGTAACTATATCTCACTGCTATACAGAAGGACACTGAGGACGCAGGCTTTGTACATAAGCAGCTTAGTTTTGATTGTGAGTTTTGTTATTTTTTAGACTTGTTTGGAGAGCTTACTGAAAACAGCCTTTCCAATGCACACACTTCACTCTTCATCCAGTGATAGGTTGCTGTTCACTAGGCAGATCTACAAATGCATTTACTCCAGCTTAGATTTACTGTGCAGAGTAAGGGTTTTTGGGTAAGTGTCTACACATGCAGGGATTGGGGAAAAGATTTGCTTCCAGTTCCCTGCAGTCCTGAAATGTGCCCTGCAGTCACCAGGGGGAGCTCCAGGGCACACTGGAAGTTAATGAAGATGTGGTAGCAGGTTAGCCTTCCTGCACTTGAGAACCTCAGCGGGGATCCTGTTCTCCCTTGGTGCTTTTCCATTTGCTAGAGCCTATGGCCTTGCTAAGTTCGTCAGCTGCAGGTTCTTTGTCTGGCTGTGCCAGTACACTTAGAGTTGGAAGTTGACCCAGTCAATTTAATAGGAGTAAAGCTCTAAGAAACGTTCAAGCCACTGTGACATCGCCTTGTTCTTATCAGTGACTTTACTTTGCCATCTTGAGACTTGAGGGGCTGACTTCTTAGTGACACTTAGACCAAGGGCTTTCTTTAGGCTGTTGCACATAACTCACAGGTTTCCTGTATTTGAGGGAAACTGCATCTCAGCAAAGGTCAGTCCAGTACTGGTTTGTGCAGCGTCTGGCTGTTTTCTGTACCACTGCCCTGGCAGGCTTCAGCTTGGCCTTAGAACTTTCTGGTGGATTCTGACTGTGTTTCAGGTACCCTGTATTCTTGGCCTCACCAAGTGGTAGCCTTAAACCAATCTTTTTTTGACAATTTCTTTTTCCCCAATACTTCCATGGCTGTTACCTGAATGACTATGCTTAGTTCACTCCAAGTTCCCTCAGCACTTGCTGTTGATGCTTTCATAGACATAGCTAGCTCAAAGGCCCTCTGAAAGTCATGGCACTTGCTTTGGACTTTTGTGCTGTGTATGTTAATTCTTGCCTGACTCTTGTGCTTGGCCCTATGTAGCTTCTTTGGTATCACTTTCACTTTGTTAACAATAAAGGAGTGGTCTATGTTACAATCTGCACTGTGATAAGTGCAGGTGCGTAGCACACTGGTCAGATCTTTCCTCCTGGTGATCACTAAATCAAACTGATACCAGTGGCCAAATCATGGTGTTAGCACTATCTGGTGGACAATAGTGCTAAGGGATCATTAAAACACAATTAACCCTTAAATGGAACATGAAATATGAACATAGACAACTCGGTGTCCTAAAATCAAAGTCTAACTTTATTAGTACAACAAATATTATCTTAGCAGTTTCTATCTTCAGAGACTGAAAAATATTCAGTATGATAATCTCACACAACAATTCAGATGGTACACTGCCCTGCAGAAATGAAGTCCTATTATTTCCTGGACACAGTGTGTGGTGTAGGTCGATAATCTTTATGGCTGTCACAGGAAGATGTTTTCCTGAATTCATAATGACACACACTTAACTTCTTGCTGCCCCCATTTATGCTTTTCTTTAATTTCACTCCTCTGATGACTCTTTGCTTCCATATTGCTTTTCCTGCAGTCAGCATACTGTCCATATTTTATCCTGTCAGCATATTTCTTTGTTCAACAGATCCATCACATGCACAACTTTTAATTTGGTCTTTTTCTGGTGTCCCAATCTGGGCATTTTCCATTGGTCTCCTCTTATCACCTTTCATTAACAGCCAATCATTTCAACCTTCTGATTCAGCCAGTTAGTGCCAAGTTCAGTTAATTTGAGCTGGTAACAAAACCATCACTATGTTATGTTAGAAGAACTTTTCACAGTGATAGAAAAGGAAAGAAACATCATGTGAGCAAAACTCAAGTCCATTAGCTGCTTACAAGAGGCAAGGCCAGCTAATATTGCAGACACCAGCAAAATGAAAAGTTCAAAACTTAAGCAATGGTAAAACAAGCCTGAATATATTTTTTTTAAAAGTTCAAACACACTGTAATTCACCACTCTGTAACAGATGCAACTTTAAAGCATAAAATATGACAAGCTATCCTAACAGTGGGTGTCTTCATGATACTTTTTGATGATCTTTGCATGCAAAGTAGGTGTTAGTGGTTTAAGGCGCACAGTTCAAGATGTTGCCAGGTACTTGATTTGCTGACTTTTTTTTTTTTTTTTACTTTTGGTCTAGCCCCACACACCAAATGAGGCAGGAAGACCATAGCAGGTCAGCACCTTACTGGCTGAGGACTACCCAGTTTACAGTGGGCAGTAGATGACCAGTGGAACACAACTGATATCTTCCTACCGATTAAGGTAACCCCTAGTGCTCTACTCCACACCAATTGAGTTGAGCTTATAACCCGTGACTATCCCCTCCTGTGTTGTACCCATACAAGTAGCAAATGTGGAGTGTACTCTCTATTCAGTTTTAGCTACAATGGCCCAGGCAGTTGATATGGAGATACTTGAGTAGAGTTGCCCATATATCAATGTCCCCTTCGGGATAGCCGGTTGATCCCAAAGAAAAGGCAAAAGACTTTTTGGAGCCAGCTTGGCTGCAGAAGCTGTCAGTACAAAGATCTTCAATCCATTCACTTTCTGGGGCTCCATTCCTAGACTGGTTGCTAACCAAGGCTGGAAAGCCCTGTCCGCCCTGCCATGGCATCCACCTTTTAGTGGCATTTCCTTCACCAGGGTAAGAACTAGTACCCACCTCTAGGTTGCTCCTCTGCCCAAAGCTTTTGGCACCATAGGAAGTTGCTAGGTTTTTCCTGCTGCCCAGCTCTCAGCATTGACAGCTGCAAGTAGTACCGTCTACTATCATAACAGTAGCAGACTTGGCCTAGTCTGACCTGACTTCAGTTGAAAAGTGTACAAGGACTGGCCTCCTAACCAGGTATAATAAGGATCCCTAAACGGCTTTGAATGTAAGGTAATCCATTCCTTCCAGTTAGAAGGGCATATTCATTAGCTGTGTTACTACTGGTTAACAAGTCAGCACTGAGATTTATACTCTAAGGAAGAAGGCTAGGCAGAAACCCCATCATGAACTGTCTGTGCAAGGGAATTTTAACCTTCTTGGGCAGAGGAGCCATTTGATGACTTTCTGGACATACTTGCCTAGTCTTTGCATTATATTGAAGAGAGAAAGAGATGATATGACCTTATTTCTCCATGTTCTTTTTAAGTCAGTAAGGCAGACTGAACTCATCTGCTCAGGGCTTCTAATCAAATAAACTGGTCAGATGTTGAGACTAGAATTCAAACTGCTGATTATGATTCTGTGGTATACCAATACATCTTTTATGTAAAATCCAGCTGGAAATACTTACGAGCTCTTATGCCAGATGAAAAGATGTTTGTCATGCTCACATTTTAAATTTTTCCATCTGTGGAATGGCTTGAACTTCTAAGACAGTCACGTGAATGGATAATGCACCAATTTGTTTGCTTGTTTGTTTTATTTTAAATCAGAAGATAAAACACACAGGTTAATGCATCAAGGAGAAATGTTTTTGCATTTAATGCATGCATGGAGGTCAGGAGATCTGAGTCCTAGTCATTAGGAACACAGACTCCCTATGGACCTTGAACAAGTCATATCACCTGTTGAGCTCAGTTTTGATTAAGGGGTAGTGAGAATGGAATAGAAATGATTGGTGAGACACTTCCAGTCTCAAATCCTAATTTATTGAACACTTAAGCAATACCAATATTTAAGCAAATCCTCAAATAGTATATCAAGACATTAAACAACCTTCAATTAGTGGATAAAAATATTCTTACATGGCCTTCCAGACAATGCACAATGACTCAGCTAGCCAGGTGTTGTCATAACACCAGAGGTCACAGTTCCAACAGGCATAGTCTCTTCTTGCTCAGTGACAGCTTCCTAAACTTAATTTTTCCTTAGGCTTTTGTACTTTTTTTTTTTTTTTTTTTTTATATACAGCTTTCTTCTATATGTCCCATGTATGATCATGGGAGAGATTCTCACTAGTTACTTTTTTTATGTGGTTGTTTTCTCATATGCCACCTCCATTCTGGTTTGTTTGGGGGTTTATTAGTATTATTTTTTCATTTACTTCTTCCCCATGGAGCCATCCTTGGGCTTGTTTGATTTCCTATTCTATGCTGCTTCTACATTCCATAGCTATCTATATTTTTTTTTGCCTACAACAGTAGTTTACATTGTCTATGTGTTTGTCTCACTTTCAGCTAATTATGTCCATTTGACAAAAATAACATCAGTTACGTCAAGGCAGCTTACAGGCCTATACACCTCCTCAAGCAAGTCAGGCCTTCCTTTCTGTAAAATGGGGATGAAAGTATTATCAATTTGCGAGGTTGTCAGATACGACAGTGAGCAAGGACTGGCCTCCTAACCAGCATCACAAACACCTAATAAAGTTTCTATAACAATGTTTCATTAGAAAAAACACAGAATGTGCCAAGACCAATAAACTCTTCATGTGAAAAATCATAAACTGTTGCTTCAGAATTAATACTGCAAGACCCAATGTTTATATAAACTCCAGAGCAATTTTTAGATCTGAGTCAATAATGAAAGAAATCAAATCATTCAAATTGGAAAGTAAATTGTAACTCAGTTGTGTTTGTCAATTTTATACAACGTTTTGATAAATATTCCAGCCTTCTATCTTTATTGGCACAGGTATATTTGAAAGGTTAAAGTAATTGAACAAAAACAAATTTCAAACTGTATCATTGTAATCCAGACTGTGCTAGCTACTCACAAAAGCCATTTCATCAAAAGATTTAACCAAAATAAAAAACACCCCGACCTGTTCAGTTAGGTAGCTAACTACCGATTGCCAGCTCCTTGAAGGATCTTATTTTTTAAGCATTTGGGAAGCATTTATCACAAAGGATTCTGCCATACATAAATAGTAAGTACTAAATAATATAAACAGCACAGACTGCAAACTACATTTTTATTGCGAGTCTTATGAGAAATGCCCTGAACTAAGGAACTTTGGTCTCCCTCCATCCAAATTTTTAGGTTTCACACATCACTTTGGTATCTGAGCACTGTCCTCTTCTGCATTCTGTCTGAGTAATCAAATTCAGTGTGCCAGAAAAACTGTTTAGCTCACTACCTCTGTTTGGTTCTCTTAGATTATAAGCTTTGTTTGTGCATATAACATTTAGCGCACAGGCTATGGGTGCTATATCAGAATAAAAATAAATACCAAAAAAGCTGTTGATCCTGCTTTTGTGGTCCAAGATAACCAGCATCTTAATCTAAACAATCAACATACTGGTGGGTTTTATGAAGCTTTTATCACAGCAGGATGAATTTTTCTTGTCAAAATTGGCACCAATTATGCTAATTAAATTTGAAGAGTTCATTAGCTAAATGGTAATTGCAGTAACATGCATTAAAGACATGATGATATACAAAACTAATTTTCAAGAAAATATCACTTCCCCTTTCAAATAACCTTCAAAAAAGATGTGTCATGATTAATGAAGGAAAACAAGATTTCAGAAATATTAGTTTTTTATGTACTGTTAATGTATTCAATGTTAGTTTTCTTCTCATTGGTATTTGTAATATTACACTTTTTTGACTTATAGGTTCTGGTGTTTCTCTTTTGAAAACTGTTCTCTGTAATGTAGTTGTCATACTCAATCATTTTGAACAGACTGATTTGAGTACACAATAAAGACTATTCATCACCATTTGCCAATGGATGTCACGTGGCTACTAGCATTATTGTCTGTTCTTAATGGGGGAAGGAACATACTGCATGGTCACCACCAGCAAAAGCTAATTTTTTACTTTACTCATTATCTCTTCCCACGAGAAGTCAATCTATAATGCCTGGATGTCTGCTACTGCGTAGCAGAAGACTGGAACCATATCTAATAATATAATACACTTTCTTTCCCAGCTGCTTCACAGTGATAATGGGTAATCACCAAACATGTATTTCTATGCTGCCTACAGAAAAAGACTAAGATAGTGATATCTACTGGTCCATATTGACAATAACAAATGACAATACAGAAACTCCAGAAATATTTGAAAGAAGTTCATTATCTTTTCTTTCGGGGAAAAAGTATGTGTATGAAATTATTGTTCATGGAAGGAGATGGCCTGACACCTCCCAAGCATAGAGTCTGGACAAATTATTTTAAAAGAAATACTTCCTTTCAGCTTGTGCCCATTTTGTTAGCCTTCCACAACTATTCTAACAAATAAGTTCACTGACAGAAATCTTGGCTTTGCACGTTGTTACAGTGATCGCAGAATGAAATCCTGAGTGCAAAATATTAATATCTGAGTGTAACAGGGTATGCATCACAGCACCAGTTACAACTAGGAGAGTTACCTGATACTTAGGGAGGGGAGGGGCGGGGGTATTAAGTAGGGCTGTGCGAAACTTTGGGTGCCGATTCAATTCGGAGGAGATTCAACCCGACTCAGTGGCCAAATCTCTGAATCCAAATCTAAACAGGAGACCAATAAAAAGGTCCAAATTGATTCAAAGCTCTCTGAATCAATTCGGAGAGCTTCGGAGATTTGGGCAGTCCCCACTTGTTGTTGCAGGGAGCTGGACCCAGACTCCGTGCTGGTAAATAGAGGGTGGGGGAGGGGGAGAGGGGACCATGGGGGGACCCCCACCAGGCCCTTCCCCTGCCTGCTCCCCCAGCCTCCCAGAGTGCCCACCTACCCCCTGCCTGCTCTCCCAGCCCCATCCCATGGCTGCCCCACCCAGCCCCAGATCCCAGCTCTTTAAAAAAAAAAAGTCCCCACTCACCAGCTGCTTCCAGGCAGGGGGGCAATCCCTGTTGCCCCCCACTGCCCCGTGACACTTGGGGAGCTCTGCCATGAGCTCCCTGACCCCCACCCGCTCTCCCAACGCCCCCCCCCCCACATGGCTGCCCTGCCTGGCTCCAGCTCCTGGCTCTTTAAAAAAATAAATAAATAAAAAGTCCCCACTCGCTGGCTGCTGCAGCAGCCTCAGGGCTTCTGGGGGCTTGTGGCAGAGCACCCCCCAGGCAGTGCGGGGGCAGCAGGGATCGCCTCGCCTCCACCTGGCAGGAGCCGGTGAGGATGGAGCTTTTTTTTTTTTTTTTTTAAAGAACCAGGAGCTAGGGCCAGGTGGGGCAGCTATGGGGTGGGGCTGGGAGAGTGAACAGGAGTCGGTGGCTCATAGGAGAGCCCCCCACACAGCATGGTGCAGTAGGGTGCAGTGGGGATCACCCCCCTGCCTAACAGGAGCTGGTGAGTTCAGGGCTTCTTCTTTCTTTTTCTTTTTTTTTTTTAAGGAAGCAGGCAGCTGGGGCTGGGAGGGGCAACCATTGATGGGGCTGGGAGAGTGGGTGGGGGATGGGGCCTGTCCGATTCAACCAAATTAATTCGGGACCATGATTCAAATCAAAGAAATTGAATCACTGTCCCCCAAATTGGCCAAATCTAAATCCAAATCCAAAGCAAATACTAGCTGTTTCACATAGGCCTAATATTAAGACCTTGCGTGTATCTTAAAAACAAATTAAAGAAATGAGGCCCCATGCATTGCTAGTATCCCAGGTGTCTTTGACTGCCCCCCCTCAACCAGTGGCAGGAAAACACATGGGAACAGTCCTGGAGGAAATCTGAAAGTTAAAACCCGAGTTGAGCTGGAGGGCCAGATGCCCCAGAGAAGGGAAGCACACGAGCATGACCAACTGTTTTTGCATACTGCACAGAGGTGCAGGAATTTATCTGGGAACCCAGGTTACTTCAGAAAATGATCTTACTGAGAGAAGTAAAAGACTTACCTTTGAAGAGGCAATGCAGGAGTCTCTGGCTAATGGTGAGAGCTGCAACCTGGTGAGTGCAATTTATGTTGTTTACCCTAAGTGAGAAAAGGAGAAAAAAAGGTATAGTCAGACTAAGTGATTTCTAGGTAGACTTTCCTCTGCCTGGCGAGGCACACTGGAGAAGAAGGCCCAGGGGACTTGAGTAAAAGGCAACAGTGGGTCATAGCCGCTGTGGAATTCTGACTGGTAGCTGGACACCTCTGAGATACGATTAAAGCCAGAGACAAGGATTAATAGATGGAAAGCGGACATAGCTGGATGAGTTGCTGGTAATGGAGATAGATTGCAGGAAAATGCAAGTAGGTCCTAAGCCAAGACCAAAATGAATTTGGGAAAGACAAGCAGAAACAAATAAGGAAACTAATGTAAGTCTGTAGAGACTGAGTTTGGAGAAAGTTGCTGAATCAAGATTGTTGAATAAGTCAATCTAGAGGAGGGAATTGGACTGCATCCCACCACTTAATCTCATGTGTTATGTGAGTGAGGCTGGAGAGATAACATGCCAGGAACATCTCTGGTGTGGTAAGGATGGGGTATAGGGGTGGAGGAGCCCTGTGAAGAAGCGCAGAGTCATTACCCAGATATTAATCCAGAAGAAGATTTAACCTCCCAATACCTATTTTTCTTCATTTGTTTTTCTTAACATCAAAGGCATGGTGGGCAAGCGAGGAAGGAGAGTAGATGAGGAAGACAGGTAGTGACTGATCTATTACCAGCACCAGAGGTACATCTACACTGAGTATTAGAATCAGCTTTCTGGTATTGAACTATTGTAACCTATGTGCATATTTAAAAATTAACAAACATAACCTACTATCTTGGTGTTTCATCAAATACCTTTAATTATGCATATCCAATACTTGGATCAATACCATATCATAGGCTTGACTGGGTTTGCCAAGCTGCTGATATTGATGGATCAGACTACAGAGAGCAAAGATAATTTTCTCCTGTACACACAGACCTTCCTGGCCAACTTAAGATCAGCTGCCTTTGCAGCCACTATGTTTTCTATTGTTTCTTACATTGAGTCAATACAAGGTATTAATGGCTTCAAAAACTGAATCCTCCTTTATCTGTGTGTCAGAGCACCTTTGGTGCCTACCACTTTAAGGGCTTTCGAGTGGCAGCAGAGTAGCTGGCAGGTGCAGACCAGCCCTGATGAGATAGTCACATGACCCTGTGAGGGCTCTGAGATGGGAGGAGAGAGCTGAGTAGACTCCATTTTAGCTAAGGCCCTCAGGGCTGAGTTAGCAGTTTCCTGCTGGCAGCCAGAAAGACAACACCTGGCTGAGCAGCTGCTCAGAAACACCTTGGAGGTAAGGGCAGGAGCTATGGGGATGGTAGGAGGCCCCTGGTCCTGGGCATGACCGGAAACTGCACCCTGCCAGGGAAGGGTGGTCTGGTGGGGCTGTCCATGGTGGAATAGTCCCCCAGAAATGCCTGGCCAGTAGCCTCTCCAGTGAAAGTTGAGTGGGGTGCCTTATAAGCCCAGCTCCCACTACCTGGTGGATAATTTAGAAAGCAGAAGCGGGGAGGGAGCAGGTACATCTCTGGACACCTGAGCCCCATGAGCTGAGTGCCTGTAGTGAGAAGGGCTCAGGATAAGCCAAATGAGAAAAGACCCCAGTGGCCCCAGTGATGGGGCAGAGAGGGAAGCCCCAAGGGAGGAGGGCAGAGAGTGGTCCTGAGAGGGACGGATGGCTGAGTTCAGCCCAATGTGGGGCAAAAGGCCGGTAGCCATGTAGAGTAAGGCGGTGTGTGTACCAGCTAGAGTGCGTGAGTGAAGAACCCTGAAGGGCCGTGTAGAGAAGGTCCCAAGGGGGATGCAAAGGACTGCATGGAGTAGGGCGAGATTTGTGAGGCCCAGTGAGGGGCAGTATGAAAGAGGCCATGTAGAGAGGGGGTGGAGTGAAAGAGGCCCTGTGAGAGGGGTGTGGTAAAGTGGGACTCCCCGACTAGCCACAGTGCTAGTTTCCCCACTTGCCTTTGGGCATGCCACCCACTGGACTCACCTGCCATGCCTTGTTGTTAATTGGGATGTTGATTGAGGCGGGAGGATACCCATTCTTGCCCCAATGCCAGGGGGCGCTATCTGTGGCTCTATTCCTCCCCTACACTGCAGCCCAAGCCTTGCAGATAGCATCCAGATGATAATGCTCCCGGCTTACAGCCGGACCTAGCTTAGCCCTCATTGTCAGGCCACCGACACACGCACATTCATACCACCCTCCTTTCGCTAGGGCCTTGCACGCTCCACCCCCTCTCACAGGGTCTCTTTCACGCATTGACAACTTATACTGCCTTGCTCTCTCTTGGAGTTGGCCCCTTAGGCCATAGGCTTTAGCTAGCTCATACCTTCGGTGGCAGACATACTGTCTTTAGGGTCTCTCCTGCGACCCTCAATTACCTGAGCTTGCCCTGGCTCCTTCTGGGGCAACTCTATATACTCCAACATACTGGGCTCCCAGCCCTTTGATTTTTTCCCCCGCACTGGGGTCCCTCTTCTCTGCCCCCTTTCTAGAGCTACCCCTCACTGGGGCATTCTTAACCCATACCATGACTGGTGCTCTGGGGTCTCATGGGGACTCTCACTCCCCCCCCAGAGCAGCAGGTCATTGTGCTCAACTATAGGTCTTACTTTCAATCCATACTCAGCCTCCCAGCAGTGGAGGACTTACCGGGGCCAGGACTCATCCCTCTCTCTCAGACTGAGCCCCCTTACTCAGCCTCTGGCCCAAACTGCAGCCTCAGATGTCCAAAGACATACCTTGGCACCCACTCACTGGAGCCACCCCCATCACTCGGGCTTCATATCTCCACCCCCCTCACTGGGGCCATGGGGCTTCCCTCCCTGGTGGGCTCAGGTGGCCATAGCCATGCCTGGCCCCAACTAGCTCTCCTCGGGGTCTTGCACCCCACAGGGCTCAGGTGGCCACAGCTGTGCCTGGCCCCAACTACCTCTGATGTTACGTAACCCACCCAAAGGTGAGGGCTGGGGTTAAAGCACCCCTACTCACCTTTCACCGGGGCAGTAACTGGCCTGGCATTTCCTGGGGGCTCCTGTGTCACTGGGGGCCCCACCAGGCCACCCACTCCTGGCAGGGTGCAGTTTTAGGTCATGCCCAGAACCAAGAACCTCCAAACCATCCCCTACAGCTCACCATCCCCTATAGCTCAGTTTGCCTCCAGGATGTTGGGATGTTGCATGGAGCCTTGCAGCCAGGCGATGTTACTGCCTGGCCTGCCAGCAGCAAACTGCTCTCTTTATGTAGGCGGCCAGAGGTCTAAAATGGCCACCGCAATCAAGCACCTCCTGGCTGCTTGGCTCCACTCTTAAAGTGCCAGGCACAAGTGCCCTGCCACACATCTTTCCCCTTAAAATAGTTCCTGGGGGAAGTTTCCCCTGCTGCTCCTCCAAAACAGGCTCTCCTCAGAGCCTGTGAAAGCCCTCAAGTGGCAAGGACCCCAAAAGGTGTTCCACCACAGGAGGAAATATGTATGAGGCCTGAGAAGGGCAGAATGTTAGGGACCCAACAAGGGGCAGAATTTGACCCGGCCTCTACCTGGAGCTATTATAATTCTGGATGCCATCTGCGAGGCATGGGATACGGTAAGGGAAGGTCGGAGCCTTGTGTAAACCCCTTGGCATCAGGTATTAAATGGGCAGCCTCCCGATTATATTTGGGTTATTAAACAGCAAGTTGTGGCAGGAGAGACTGGGCAGACTTCCCTAGACAGGTGGGTGGGCCAATGCTGAGACCTGGCCCTGAACTGGTTCCCTGTCATAATCTGGAATATCAAAATCCCACTACTGTTTCCAAGTTAGACATACTGGATGCATCGACATGTGAAATTAACATGATGCAATAAATTCTGGAGCTGTTTATGCCGGAGTTAACTGCTCCTGGGTGCAGCGTCTACCTATGCACCCAGAACAGCAGCAGTTTGAGCCAGAGTGGCAAGGTGCATAGGGGTTTGGGTGCAGGGGGTCAGACCTAGGCTCCAGTGTCAGGTGTCAGAGGGGCTGGCTGGGGCACAAGGGTGCAGAACCTACAGAGCCATGTGGCTAGGCAGCAAGCATTCCCCAAACTTTGGCATCCTTGTACTGCAGCCAGCCCCTGTTACTGTCTACACATTAGGGTTGTGCAAAACTTTGGCAGCAGTTTCATTTCAGAGGTGTTTCGGTGCCCGAAACACCAAATCCAAAATGAAATGGAAGGCTCCAAAACATCTCTGAAACGTTTCAAAAATGTTTCAGATGTTTTGGAGGCAGGCTTGCAGGGAAACAGGCTTGGGGGGGGGGAGGAGGGGGGAGAACTGCTCTCATATTGACATCTGTAGCTGGCCAGTGTCTGCGATCTCTCCCTGAGGTCCTTTCCAATCCCACAGCCAGAGGAGCCGTGGGAAAAGCCCCCATTGCTGCCTTGCCCAGCTTCATCCCCTGCCTGGCCCCAGCCTCCAAGCACTTTTTTTTTTTTTAAAGCCCCACACTCACTGGCTGTAGCAGCAGCAATCAGGGTCTCTGAGGGCTCATGGCAGAGGCCCCCATGCAGCACAGGGCATCAGGGGACAGCAGGGATCACCCCCCACAGCCTGGCACCCATGCAGCAGCTGCGCCATGGCACAGGTGCAGCACAGCTCAGCAGGGTGCTGTGTGCTGTCTGGGAGCTGGGGCCACTGGGGCTGAGCGGTGCCAGGCTCCAGCTGATAGGTGGAGCTGCCCCAGCTCCCAGACAGCGCACAGCATCCTGCCGAGCCACACCGCACCCACACAATGAGACAGCTGCTGTGCAGGTGCCAAGTTGGGGGTGGCGATCCTTACTGTCCGCCCCCACTGCATAGGGGGGCTCTTACATGAGCCCCCAGAGATCCTAATCATTGTTGCTACAGCTGGGGCTTTTTTCTTTTAAGTGCCAGGAGACAGAGGCCAGGCAGGGGATGAGGCCAGGCCGGGTAGCCATGGGGTCTTCTCCCTGGGTGGGGAGAGCCATGGGAAAGGCAGGCACAGCCAGAGGAACCGTGGGAGAACTGGCCTCTCCCCGGTCAATCCAAATCTCCAAATCGGCGCCAAAACAGTGTCGGAACTCCGAAACAGATTCGACCGAATCGAAACAGAACAGTGATCCAAAACACCAAAACGAATCATTGTCCCTCCAAAATGGAAAGGAAACATAGCCATTTTGCACAGCTCTACTACACATGCATTTCTGCACAGTTACTTACTCTGCCATAAGATAGTACTGTCCCCTATTTTATGCCAAAGTTAGTTAATTTACTGCACCCTAATACTGGCACATATGTAGACAGTGATGCTTTACTGCAGACCTAAGTAGTCAGCCCTGCAGTAAAGCTCATGTGTAGAGGCACCCACTGTGTCATAACTGCAGTGCTGAAGGAGATCTCCCTCCCCCCCACTCTGTTGCTTCATTTCATTGCTGGAGTTTATTGCTGCACATTAGTGGCATGTGTAGATGCACTCACTGAGTAGAACATTTCTGCCTTATGAGTGGATGTACCAGACTAAAGAAAATAAGAAATCAGCAAAGTGCAGAAGAATAAGCATAAGGCTATGGTACAAGAAAATAATAGATCCACGGAAATACTTAACCTGGAAAAATGTTCCTGTAGCATAAAGCAATGACATTATATCACTAATGCAGAAGAAATCATTAGAAAATGCCCCTTAGCATTCTATAATCTATATAATATAATATTATATAATATAATAATAATTACCTGTAATTATTATAATATCACAGGTAATACAAGCTCATTTTGAAGACATGCCTGGCAATATTCATAGATTGTAGTTAAGCTGAGGAACAGGGTCATTTGACACCTTGCTATTACTACTAACAGGGGCACATCTCTAGTAACAAACCCCTACAAATCTCAAGGAAGTCTGTGGGAGATCCAGGTGTTTTGCATCTCTTGGAATTTTGACCAGGTATGAATACTAAGGGTTGTGACAATCTCGTCTTTCCTCAACTACACCAGGGAGTGAGGCCCTCTCCCCACCCTGCATCACTTGAATCTGTCACCAGCTACAGATGATGTTGGGGAGTAAGCTGGATGAATGATTACACCAAGTCAGCAACAGCAACACCAAGTGAGCTCCAGTAATGCAATAATGGAGGCCTTCCTGATGGAGTGCTAAATCCCATTTGATATAAACTCCTTACTATAATAGTTGGTATTTCACTGCATAAATAAAGTTTGGTTATTTGACCAGTCAACTACTGGCCAAAAATTGTAATAATATTGCCTATTGTCAACAGGTCCAAACAGTACATGGAAAAGGCACAAGTTTTCCATTAAGAAATGCATCAAACACATTTTTTTTTTTTTTAAACGTAGTTCTGTCAAGAAAACTACAAAAAAAAAACCCTAGGTTTTTTGGGTGGTTGTGTTTTGGGGGTTTTTTTTTGTAAGATTGCTATAATCTTGGACCAGTCCAAAAAAAATGCAGTTGATTGACTTGGTTTCCAACACTATTCGTAACTTCTTTTTAGTTTCAAATCTCAGAGGGAAAATGTTGTAAAGTCAGTGGATTAGGTATGCACAGATAAACTAGTATCTCACTTATATGATATAGATGTAGCAAACAAGAGGAAAGACCAAGATGTATTCTAAAATTTTAACTTTTTGCAGTCATGAACATCCAAAGGGCAGGATTTGTCCCTAAAACTACCCTGATTTATGCATCCTGTATAATGCTACTGAAGCCAGAAATTTGTCATTGATGATCTTATTCCCTTAAATTTCTGTCAAGTAACAAGAGTATGGACTGGGATAGAGTGTGAATTGCAAGGTTTGGGCTATAGGTAACTTAATTTTTATATAATCTTCTAAAACTTCTACAGAATTTGTGTTTCTGTAATAGAGAGAAAATGAGTTTGAGTAGTATATGTACATTAATCACATTACCATGGGATTTACACAAATGCAACTCTTTTTAAAATAGTGACATTTCACTGGAGTACAACTAATGTAAAATACTGAGAATGAGACCTTTTGCATTTCTGGCTGAATGTCTAGTTGTCACCAAAGAAAATTTCTGCATAAAACCTGCATTAAAAAAATGCATTTTCCTACAGGCATCAGCTTTTTCAAGAAGCTAGCTTATTTTTTGTTGGCACCCTTATTAAACATGGATTTAATTTTATCTGACTAGGCTTTCCAGCAAAACCGTGGTCAAATAAGAACTTAATGTCTGCTATTCACACTCCCAGAATCCTGTTGACATTTTTCATAGATCTTCTAATTGGAGTCAGGAAATAACACAAAGTCGTTATGTTTTAAAGTTAAGCTGAATACCAGGACAAGAGTCAGTAAAATGAGACGTAAATATTCACATAGGACACGGGTGCCAGAATTAGTGGCATTTATAGCCAGAAGCAGAGGATGAAAATCCAGAAGTAAAAAACAGCTGTTAAAAAGTAAAGAGGAATAGATATGCTTCAAGAAGAAAAATTGAAGAAATGAGAAGGAAAATACTATTTAAAAAAAAAAACTCAAGGGGAAGAAATGTTGTGATTCAAACTACTGGATACTAAGACCTCAGAAAGTATAAAGTGCATTTACCTTGTGTTCAGCAATTGCAGTGTAAGTCTGGATAGTGGAGGTTCCATACTGTGAATTCATCTATTCCTTCAGTGCTTAATGGGATAATGCTAAGTTTCAAAAGCTTGTTCATGGAAACGTGTTAGCAGAACATAAATATTAATGACTTTCCTGATACTTGGGTCACCAATACCCACATAACCACAAAGCTGATTTTATATCTGCAGCTTTATATTGTATCCAGTTACAAAGTGCCATGCATTCAGGGTTAAATTAATTTATGAGGTTTGGCATGCGATAGCTGGGGCACAAATACAGGCACAGCCACAAGTGTAAAGCATTTAATGGCCTAGGCTACGGTCCATGAAGATAACACCTTGACAAGCTCAGCTGAAGAATTGTGGAAAAAGCCTCTTAAAATATTTTAGACTTACAGTGTAGCAAGTACCATTTGCTGTGATTGAATTTATTCAAAAGTAAATAAAGTTTAGTCATAGCTGCAAGATTACTAAATAGGAGTTGAATCACATGTTGTAAAATTGTCTGGATTTTTACAAGCACTTTTTACAGCCTGAGATGAATATCTTTCATTTTAGGATGAAAGATATAGGGGGTTATGTTTTCATAGTGTTACATAGGGAGACAGAAGCAAGAAGCCAGAAGATCATATAAAAAAATATCCCCCTTGTCTCAGAAGCAGAACTTGGTCCCTGGTGGGAATTTACATGCACAAGGCTTGGAGTGCTGAAGATTTGTAATTTTTTCCCCCTAAAATTGCAATGCCATCCACATGGGTACATGTGTTGTTTAATTTAAGCAGAGAGAGAGAGAGAGTGTGTATGTGTTGGGGGGGGGGGGGGGGGAAGAGTTAATTTTCCATTATTCTGCATGCTTAATCATTGTTCCTTTGACACAAGTGATAAGGTTATTTTGCTTATGTGGCCAAATTTAATAAAACTTATTCCAGGGACAAACTGGTGGGAAGGAGGGAGGAAGCTAGGAAAAACAGAAGCAGTTACACCCCCCCTTGATTCCTGTTCCACCCAAACTTTAAAAATCAACGTCCTGGAAGGGGAAGCAACATTTCTATTCAGGTAACACTAAGGGAATCAATTGACTTCATGGCTCATTATAATCTATTTGATTCTTGCTAATCTCTCTTCAATCCATGGGTGTTAACATCTCCTTCTCAATGGTGTTGATGTTCCCACGATCCAAACTAGCCTTTTTCTTCAGTTTTGCTAGCTGTTAACCACTCCTGGTAACATCTTTTGTTATTTCATAGCCCTGCAGACTTTTTTTCTTAGCTAACAATCTGAACTGAGCTATGGTAGTGGTAACCTCGGGTGTAGAAGTGCTGGATAGTGAAGAATTGGAGGCACTGTCAAGAAACACAAGAAGGGTAGATTTTGTTTTATAAATCTAAATAAGAAATGTACATTTAATTATAACATCTACATGACTAACGAAACAATCAATATCTTTTGATTTTCTTTTTTTACATAGTTTGTTTCATTTTTTAAACTTCATATGTTATCTAGGAAAACTACTGCACATTCTAATAACGTTATATTTATTTTTGCTTTGATCCCAAACTGAATAACAGTGGTAGACCCCTTACATATTAGTAAAGCATTTTGCTTTCCTTTAACTGGAAAAAAGAAAAAATATATACACATGTCTTGTGCTGTGTGACCTATGCACTAGATAGATCATTTGCTCCCCACTTTTCAAAATCCTAGATCCATATTTTATTCTTATTCTAAAATACAGTTTAAGATTGACTAGGACACACCAGGATGTTGTATTTCTAAAATGCCCACAGTGGAGAAGACGCTGCCTCTTCTTCCCTCTCTGCTTCCACCCAGGAAGTGGATAACCCTGAATGTGGTGTTTGTTATAGCCATGTTGGTCTAACAGGCAGACAAGGTTCTCTGGGTACATGTTATATCTTTTATTAAACCAACTGAATACTTGGACAAACAGTTCTTTGCAAGTTTGGGGGGCACAAATACCCTTCTTCAGCCATAGGGAGTCTGGTGGTGTGTATTTGTGCTCTCCTGGGTAGAATAGAAGCCAATATGCAAAATGCAGGTGTGTGAAAACACAAGTGTGTGGCAGTAAGGATCAGAGGGGATGAGACAGGTAGGAAATGATGACCGGGTGATAGAAGGTACCTGGTAAAGTGTAGAGACGTTAACCCTGAGTGGCATTTCCCAACAGTTGAGAACAGGAGATCTTAATGCTGAGTTTAAACAGAAACTTTCAGCTTATTATTTTTGCTCCTAGCTACATCTTGGAAGAGCTGATACCCAAAGTTATATTACACTACTGATTTATAAAACAGTCAAGATGAAGCTCCATAATAAGGGGCAGTACTTACACAATGCACCAGAATTGTCAAAACAAGTAGGGTACCAAAGGAGCCAGAGATGATGGGAATGGCAGAGGGTGGGAAATCAAGAAGTTCTGTATTTTATTGTAGACTACCATAAATCAAGGACTGACAAAAAACAAAACAAAAAATAAACAACACCCAACCAAACCGAAAACACAGCAAAAATGAGGGCAATTTCCCAGCCAGAGTTTACCTCTAAACCTACTTGTTCACAAAATACAGTACTGAGCAGTTACTTTAACTCAAAGCCCTTTATTGGGCTTCTCAAAGGTTTATCCATCATTGCACTTTAGAGATAATTACACATAGTTAGTATAAATGCATAATAAGATAAAATTCCTGAGTAGTATCAGATCTCACAAGCTAGACAGATCAGGTCCTGCCAGTACTTGGATAGGAGACTATCACGAAGTCTCATATGTATGTGGTACACTTATCTTTGCCATTTGTTTGGTGGCACTGTTTTGCCACAGCTGCAAAATTTTGGAAGAAATGAAAGCCAAGGTTCTGTCCAGAGGTGTGTTTTTTACTGGGGATAAAGTTGTTGCATGGGGAGGGGGAGGAGAGAGAAGTCAGGGGTATCAGAATAACTCAGTGTTGCAATAAATCACATGGCTGAAGGGAAGAAAAATAGCAACAACAAATCAATATGATGATGTCACTTAGTATAATGAAAAAGTCCAAATCTTTACACCATTCAGAATTCTTCCCAGAAAGAAAAAAAAAAGATACAGTTAATATATTACACATTCTGACAGACAGGAAGCAAAGCTCAGTTTATTTAATAAACAGACTTGGGGCAAAAATAGTCCTTTTCAGATTTCCCGACTACACATTCACTACAAGAATATTTTCTAAGACTGTTAAACACAATATACTGAAGATTAATTAAAAACACAAGGAATTACATTCCAGTGTAGAAAAAGTTAGACTTTCTTACTCTAGGTCCAGGAATCAGATGCTGACTTAAACCCAAAGGATAATCCACAGGTCAAAATCCAAGAACTAAGCCAAGCAGGGTCAGGAAACAGACCCACAGAGAAATCCAAACCTGGAGTCTAGGAACCTCATCTCTGGTTTAGGAGACTTGTTAAAGTAGACCAGAAGCAGAATAGCTAGACAGCCCAGAGGCTACTGCCACAGGTGGGATGAAATGGGAAGATTGAGCTTCCAGCAGCCAATGAGGAAGTCAACCACTTACCTAACTGGGCCAGGGCTTGCCACCCAAAGACCTAAGGCAGGTACAGCTGCTTAGGCAATTAGCCCAGGTTGGGCTGCCCGCTAGACTCTCTAACACCATTCTTACCTAGCTACTTCCCTGATTATTAGACCCATATAGCAAGTTTCTAGAAATGCCCACCTTACTTGAACTTTATTGTTGTGCTTTTAGTTGTAAATCCTGCCCAAGGAAGCAAGCAGAAGAACAGTTGCTGACAACATCACATTAAAATAAAGCAAGCACACTTACACTTACAGAAAGTCCCTCTCTTTGGTTCTAGAATCAGACAGTTATCAATCACTAGCGGCATAACAAATGAGAATAGCTAGAACTAAAAGGAAACAATAGTGGATTCTTTAAAAAGCTGGCAGTAATGCACAGTGCTCAGTAGCTAAACTTGTCTAGGTACCTAAAGTTGGATTTCAGTATCTACCTTCAGGAACACATGCTTGAGAAGTTTGTCCTAAGAACCAGTCAAGATTCCAGTGATCTGAATTCCAGACGGTTTCCAGGCTTAATACCTCAGGCTAAGTACAGGCATTGAAGAAGCCCGTGGTGGAAGCGCTCTAGCTTTCAAGGACCCACAGTTAAGTCAGGAGGAAGCAGAACATGTTAGACATCTGGGGAAGGGGGCACGGTTTGGAGCTTGCCTGCGTGGCCTGAGCTCAGCAGTTAACAGGGGGTTCTTGCATGCCTCGCAGCGTGCCCCACAGGGACCTGGGCTGCCAAAGATGCTCAAATGGAGTCGTACAGCTGACCCACCCCTAATTGGCTGGTGGGGACATCACAGCCACCCACCTGGACCTGATGTAGCAGCAGCAGCTCATCCTTGAGCTGATGGTCTATGAGCCATCAGCTGGCCGTCTCACACATTCCCACCCCACGCACCCTGCACCCACCAAGCGTGTGTGTGTCAGATGACTGAGTTCTATGAGTGTGTGTGTTTGTGTGTGTCGCGTACATGTGTGTGTGTATCCTGGATGCCTGCATCCCCCCCTTCACGATACTGGTGGCCCTGGGCCCATCCCTGTCTGGATCCACAAAGCCCTGGCCAAGTAACTCCTCACCTGCGTGGACTGGGAATCCTCCCCAAATGAGTAGGGCTGGAGGGCTTCAAGTACCCCTGCCCTGGTACCAGGCCAAGGGTCTCCAGTGCTGGGCTCCTTTGGCCCTGCATCCCAGGCACTGCTGCCCACAACCAACACAGTCCCCCTTCCCCTCTCTCTTCCCAAACCCCACCAGGGGCACATATTGGGGTGCAGGGAAATGTGGTACTAGTAAGAGATGTGCGTCATTTTAATCAAATATTGAAGCTTTGAGTGTGTTTATTAAACAAAAACTGGGCAACGTTGCCTGCTCTGGAACTTGGAACCGTCTTCTCAGTTAACATGGAGAGAGTGGGGAAAATCCCTGGCTGCACTACGTAGTTATGACATTGAGCGGGGAGGGGACTAGGCTGTTGTGGAGGCTCAACTTAAACATGTCACCTTGGGGCAGATGGGGGAATGTTGCATGTTAAACTGCTGTCCCTCAGTTTAATTAAATGTTGCAAATGCCAAAATTTTTGTATGTGTAATAAAGAAAAACTGAAACATTGCCTGCTTTGGAACTTAGACCAGAGCCCAGAGGGCAGGAGATCAGTGAGGAGCATCAATAAACTGGTATCATCAGTCTTCCATGTGGACAATCCTTGAGCCGAGAATACACTGAATAGGAAAGTAGGCAATCACAGCCTTCCCAAAAGCATACCCCAACTTGCCAGGGAGTTGCATTAGATGTGTGATTTTCAACCTTTTTTCATTTGCAGAGCTCTAAAAAAATTTAATAGAGGTGCAGACACCTTTGGAAATGTTGAACACAGATGCAAACTCCTTTGAATTGTAAGTGTGGGTATTCACATACTTTTGATAAACATAGTAATCTTTTTTCAGGTCCCTTAGACATAGTCTGAGGACCCCCAGGGGTCCACAGGCCACAGGTTGAAAACCACAGCATTAGACTGTCCCTCATCACATGCAGTACAGTTTCTGCATGGGTATTGTTGCCCTGTGGGGTCAGGCCAACATTCAGGGTCTCAATATTGCACTGTTAGACAGGAGGGAATGGTGTACAATTGCACGTATACAAACACACAAATCAATTAGGTGCATACACACACACTACCAACTCAGACACATACACATCCAAGATTACCAGCCTAGGCACATGCATACCTATCACCAATTCAAGCACATACAAGCTCTACTGATAATGACATGAAATCGTACACAATACACACATACATACACAGGTTAAACACTGACTCAGGTGACAGTGTGTCTGTGTGTTGGTACCTGTGGTACCTATGCTTGGGGTACTTGGTAACTAAAGAGCAAGTGGCAGAGATCAGGGGAAAAGGCATTGGGGACAAGGCAATAACAGTGGCAGAGATTGGGGAAAAGGCAGTGGAGATAAGACAATAACAGTGGCAGAGAACAAGGGAAAAGGCAGTGGGGATGGGGCAATAGCCATGGCAGAGATCAGGGGAAAAGGCAGCGGAGATGAAGCAATAGCAGTGCCAGAGATCAGGGGAAAAGGCAGTGGGGACGAGGCAATCGCAAAGAAACAGGGGTTTGTAGGCAGAGAGAAGCTCAGGACGGCTGGAGCAACACCATGGGACAGGTGTTGGAGGTGGTGGTGAGCCAGAAGCAGGAGAGGGAGAAATGAGACAGAAGTTAGAGGGGTGAGTAGCAGAGATTGGAGCAGGGCCAAACCATAGTAAAACAAAACCCAACATAGGGTTCCAAATAACAGTTTTATTAAACGAACACTGTACCCCCAGTCGGGGTCTTTCTCCAGCAGGTGTTATCCAGAGGGGGGTCGCTGGTGGGGCCTCTGTGTTGATAGGCAGTGTGATGTGGAGCAGGTCTGGTCCAGGTGAAGATGGCATCTCAAGGAGTCGGTCTTCACTACTCTTTTTTATGGGGCAGACTACCTAAGCTCTCCTATGGGGAGGGCATGTCTAGGCAATGTTGGTCCTGTTCCAGGGGGTTCCATATGTTCACACTGAGCTTGTGCAGCCTTGGCACAATGGTGGGCTGCCTCATCTTTTGTTTTTTGAATGCTGAGGGTGGTTCCAATGGCTGGTCATTGGTCCAGGTATTGGTTTTGACGGTGGAGTGATTTAGTAGGGGGTCCTGCTATCATTGTGTTTCACTCATCCATTCACTCTTTTGTTTCAGGCATTCAAGGAAAGCCAGTTTACATGGGATAGGTTACAGAATTGCAACATACTTACACAACAGGGCATGGGAAAAGATGGGAACAAGATGAGAATGGATACTTGACATCACTTTACAGACACAGGCCTAAACCATACAATATTAATATGAAACAATAAAAATCATTGCACAAATGATAGGAAAACAGTACATATCAATACACATATAACGGAACACTATTTACAATATATATAAAAGGGGCTTATTACAATAATAGTATATAAGAACTTAGCTTCCCTAGTACTACTTGTAATCACTTATAAGGGATAGAGAGCGCAAAGAAAAATTCAGAAATGGTTGGGGAAGGGGAGGGAATGTATTTTTAAATAAAAAAAAGAAAAACTGGGGATTTTGCTACGGTATCTGCCTTAAGACATTTAGCCAGCACAACATGTGGTACCAACTTCAAAGTGCATAGAACCACTGCACTTGAAATGGTATACTCTCCAGCAGATTACTGTGCTCCTCTCTGGTCCAGAAGCCATTACATTAAAAAGCTCAGCACTGTATGCAGTCCTCAGACCTACAATGCAATGGGTTCCTAACAACAGACATTAGACTAGACATTAGGAAGAACTTCTTCACAGTTAGAGTGGCCAAAGTCTGGAATGGGCTCCCAAGGGAGGTGTGCTCTCCCATACCCTGAGGGTCTTCAAGAGGAGGTTAGATAAGCATCTAGCTAGGGTCATCTGAACCCAGCACTCTTTCCTGCCTATGCAGGGGGTCGGACTCAATGATCTATTGAGGTCCCTTCTGACCCTAGCATCTATGAATCTATGAACAGCATCTTAAGTCAAAATGTTGTAATTCAGAACCAATTTTCCCACAGGAACAATGTTATAAATGTGGGATTGGTTCCTTTACCAAGCTGGACACAGCTGCCTTCAGCTGGTAAGTGATTTCGGGGGGGGGCGGGGGCAGGGGGGTCAGATTAACACCCCTGCAGTGAGGGAGGGATTCAGGCTGGGACTAGGACAGGGACTGGTGCCAGGACAGCCCAGCTGGGGCAGGGTGGCATGGAGAGGAGGCGGGTGGCTCCCGCCACTGCAGGCTGCTGATCTGGGAGCTGCTCGTCTGGCGGCTCATCTGGCAGCTCTCACCGCTGCTGCTGCCGGCAGTCCGGGAGGGCACGAGGGAGGGCAGGTGCCCCCGAATCTGTGCAGGGTGGGTGGGGCCAAGGCTGTATTCTGGGTGGGTGGCAGAAAGTGCTGGGGGCAGGGGCTATGCCCTCCTGCCACTCACCCAGCCAGGGTTGGGCGGAACTGCTGTGCTGCCTATGGACAAGTGGCATACAGCCGCCAGAGCCACCCCAACCTCCCCATGCCTCCTGGACAAGCTGTGACTTCATCCTGCCCTGCCCCAGCTGGGTGAGAGGCAGCGGCAGCAGTGACAGGGCATGGGGAGGGGAATGTGCTCCCAGATGGAGGTGGGTCAGGAGGCACAGCAGGGGCTATGGGGAGGCTGCAATCACCCTAAAATTCAACATAGTTCCTGCTGCCCGCCAGGAGCACAACCCAGTGCAGCCCTGACCTAATGCCCTGCTGCCACTCACCCAGCCGGGATGGGAGCAGGGCCAGGAGGCGGGGAAGGCCAAGGTGGCTCAGGCCAGTGAGTGCCACTTGTCCGGAGGCAGTGGCAGGAGGGCATAGCCCCTGCTCCCAGCTCCTTCCATCACTGGCCCAGAGTACAGCCCCAGCCCTACCTGCCTCACACAGATCCGGGGATACATGCCCCCCATGCCTTCCTGGACTGGCGGTGTGCAGTGGCAGGAACTGCCCCACCCCTTCCCCCCCCGCCTGCTAGGCAGTGCAGCTTGTCCCAGCCCCAGCCCCAATTCCTCCCTTGCTCTGGGGGCATTGATCTGCCCCACCACAACAGACTTACCAGCTGGAGGCAGCTGTGTCCAGCGCCATAAAGTCGAAACCCCATCAGAACCTCGAAACACTGTTGTAATTTACAAAGGTCGTAAGTGACATTTGTCATAACTCGAACAGTCGTAAGTCGAGGACTGTCTTCAAGGCTCAGTTTTCAAAGATTCATAACAGGTTGCACAACTTGGACACACAATGATGTATCCCCTGCACTCTAAGGTATTAGACCAAGTGACAAGAAAACAAACCCTAACCGTTCCCCTACTGCCAGATTTCTGGGCCTATAGAGAGCCTGATAGGCCAGGTACTCTTGCCTTGTGTGTTGTGCTAAATTTAGATTAAGGGTGCGGTGAATGGAAATGAAATAATTGTTCAGAGTAATCTGGTCTGAAATCTATTCCTACAGCATTTTATACCAACGCCAAATGAGTCCCCCATTGGGCATGACCTTGACAGAGAAGCATGGATCAAGCTGTATAGACTAAGATCTGTATATGGATGCTCAAAACAACTTTGTATAAGATGAACATCTTGGACAGCTCCCTGTGTGAATGTGGTGTCCAGCAAACAGCACAGCACCTCATCTAAATCTTTTACCTTATGCAATCTTTTACAAATGTCCAGACAGGGTAGATGGAATTCACACACTGAGCGCAGTAGCAGCCTAAGAGGAAGGCAAACCAGGCCACCGCCCAGGGCCCCACACTTTAGGAGGCTCCAACATTTTGCAACAAACTTTTTTGGGGTGAAGTTTTTGCAAGCAAGTGGCTCTATTTGCATTGTAACACTCAACTAATTATCTAATTCCCCCAAAGAATATTAAAAAGATCCATGATACATAGATCATCAAAATTAAGCCTCTAAGGGGTCCAAAATGACTCTCTTGCCCAGGACCCCAACAATCCTAAGGCCACTACTGCTGAGCGATTATGCTAGACAGAGGCATAGCTGGCCAGAGGGAACAAGATAGTGTGGGGGGGGGAGGGGGTTGAAAACAGGGGGGTTGCTGCCTTGGGGCACTGAGAGCCCGGGGCCAGGGCATGCCTGCTGCTCAGACAAACTCTGGCCTTGGCTAGACTGCTGCACCACAAGGGGAGGTAAGTGGGGTGCCTCAGTGCCCCATGGGATGTCAGTGGGATGTGACCTACTGTGAGTCACAACAGGAAATAGTACAGATGTTTATTAAGGCGCTGTAACCTACAGTGCTGAAGTCTGATACCACATCCAGCCAGGGTCACCAGTTTTTCAGTGGTCTGTGTGGCCAGATCAACTGTTTGGTTACAGCTGCAGAGCACTTCCTGTGTGCTTAGCATGCAATAAGTGTAACTTCTATACCTGGCCTCCATCAACAATGGTTTCCCCAAGAAGAGCAGGAAAGAAAGACCCAATATAGATGGTGTGTGCACACCAGCTTCTTTCAAACATCAGAAACCATGTGCCCCTGGCTTCCAGAAACACCATGCATGAGACAGAGACAAGTCCAAAAAATATTGGCAAGGTGGTCTGCCTCAGAACCAGACCTATTTTGGCCTTTTCTTGAAGATTAAGCCTTAAGTTATCATATAATGCTATTATACTTTAAAAACAGAAATCAGTATTTTAAGAATTTAAGCCAAAGCCCTTTAAATCAACTCTTTCCATTGACTTCAGGGACATCACCACCACTGTATGTGCATCTATGGCAGTTCTTTACAGTGGAAAAGTTAGCAATGAAACAAAAAATACTGATGGCCAGAGAGGGTAAAAGGCAAAGATATTCTTTGTGCCATCTTCCTCACTAAAACTTGCAGAATTAGCTATTATTAAGATACAAGAAACACATTTTTCAGCTTGTTCTCCTCAGAGACTTTTGTCTATTCTTGGAGAAGCGGAAGGAACAGTACTGTCACAACAAGCAATAAGTAATACAAGAGCTAAAAAAGAACTGTGGGTGACTTCATTTGGAATTTACGTACACATTATAAAGGCAAGTTTATAAAAAGCATTTGGTCCCCCTTCCTTCGATGACCTGCAAGACTAGTTTTGAAAGGTGCACATTATAGGCAGATATAGCAAAATGTCGCTTGAATAATCAAATATTTGAAATTCAGGAAATTGGTATATCATTGAAGACATCCAAGAAAAATCCACACTACAGGCTAGTAATATAATTAAAATTCTGTTGCAAAAGGGAGTTTACTACCCCACAATCGGTACGTTCACAAAAATTGCCACGTGTCCTTTTCTAAAAGAAACAGAACACTGAAGAACAGCTTAGAATTCAAGAACACATTCTTTCTAATTTACCTTTAAGAAAATTTATTCAGGAGCATTGTTGGAAATAAAGAAATCCCAGGCAGCAAATCCAGCAGATATATGTATTCTCTCTTTTTTTTTTTTTTTTTTTTTGGAATAGAGTAGTTTAGATCTGTAACAGTCAAAAAAATTAACACAATATTTTCAAAGCTCGGGCTTACCAAAATTTAGAGCAAATATGTTACTTGCATTGGCCAGATGTATGTAGTATAGAAGCTATGCAAACACTTCCTTTCCAAGTACAGAAGATTATGCTGAGCCTTTTTTGCTAAATGGATCAAACCTAAATGTGTAACATCATCACTGAGCTGTCTTTGAGGTGTTTTACCCAGAGCAAGGATCAGCATTGTCTTCAGTTCTGACATGTATTTGTAACAAGCTATAATTATTTACCTCACCCACTGTACAAGCAACTTCTCTTGCAAATACTATACCATAGGGTATATGATCACTTCACAGTGGCAAAGGAATCTCTCAGTGGTTTGAAAACTAATAATGTAATAAAATGACAATACTAAAAGCAAAGCAACCACAAAATAGAATGCAGCCAAGCAAAGCATCCCATGTCTGCCATGAAAGAAATGGAAGTCTAAGCAGGGAAAGTTTGTGTTTAAATTAATAAAAAAACACAACTCATTTTAATGTGTTCCTAGGAAATTTGACCTCAGAGACCATATCAGCTACTTTAAATCCAATGTGAAGGCCTCATAATTTAGTTTGAGCAGCAGGTTCACAACCAGCACAGAAACTGCATTAAGTAACTAGAACAGAAATAAAACCTTATTTTGTTTTGTGAAAAGGCATGCTAGATGATCCTTTTACTAAAAAGATCTATGGACAATGAACAATGTAAATGCAATACAAGAATTATGAAGAAAATAAGTTGGTCTTATTCAAATAATATCATCTTTTCTTTCCAATCAAGTCTGTAATGGCAGTTTGATATGCAGACTAAAGGTAAGTCAACACCACTAACAACATGTGATCTTAATCTGACTTGCACAGGAAACAATAGCAGTAAAGACCTAGCCCTGTGAGCTTTATCATGTGCTAGTAAAAACCCTCAAGGGTTGCTGAGTCTGCACTCTAACTGTTAGTACATGCTGAAGCATGTGTTGACACTATGGGTGGTATCAAGATGTTGTTAGATGTTACCTTTCAGATTAGAGTGTCCATGTGTTAAATCAGGAAAAGATAAGCTAAGTAATGTCCAAGCATCTCAGAGTTGCACCTCTTCAGGCAAAGAATATCTCCAGCTGGTGTTTGGAAGCTTGTATTGCAGTAATGTCAGTATGCTCAATCGGACCAATACAAGCAACGTGCAGTCCTTCAGCATCCCAGGATGCACTGCTCCCAGCCCACTCACATGGACAACCTATTGTCCCAGACTTTACTACCCTGGACTAATGAAGAGCTCGGCTGCTGGGGAGCTGTCAGCTTCAGGGGAACTGGAAGAAAGCCAGGAAGCTGGCAGCCGTGGGGAAGACAGGGAGAGTCACGAGACAGCCAGAAAGCCAGGCAGCCAAGAGACAGACCTGGCAAGCTTCTAACCATGTCCCTGCTTGTCAGTCCTCTAATGGCAAATCAGAGCTGTGCATATCAGCGAGGGTATTGACCCTTAACATGTGACTGCTCACAGCATGTTCAAAAACTGTAAAATTGCATAACATTCCACAGAGCTAACACGTGTGAATTGTAACGTCTGACAAGACCCTCGCATGTTCAACTTAACACTTACTAAGTGCAGTTAAAAGGTGAGAAGACTCACTTTCAAGGCTTTGCATGTGTTAAGTGCCCTTATGGTGTTGCAAAGTTATTCCCTTTCAGGCAAGGGTTATTTCTAAACACATACTAACTTTAAAAGGGCACTACATTCCAATAATTTGCAACTGTTGTGAGTGAAGGTGTGACACCACCCTAACCCATTTTAAAGATATCACAATTTTCCATTGCTTTGTAACTGTTGCAAGAGAACCTGTGACAAGGACCTGTGTCTTCACAAATTAGATTGTTACCCAAATTAGATTAAGCTAATGCTTAATGCTAATGCCTAATATGTACATTAGACACATACTACCATTACACCTTTATTTTGCTTTCAAGCATGCTCTGAAAGTAAGCTATATCTGCAATCAAAATCTCAGGCGAAATTCTGTTCCCACTGAAGTTGGTGACATACTTTCCATTAACTTCAGTGGATCCAGGATTTCATACAGTATATTCAGAAGCTTTCAAAGAAATCAACTGGGAGGGGTTCAAACAGCAAATACATTCTGTTTCACTGCCCAACATGACAGACTGAGATTCTGATGTGATCTCACATATTCATATTCAGGTATAAGTAAATAGAGCATACTGAGTTCTGATTTCAGTAGGTTATTATTCTGATAGTGTCATCAATAATGACTATCTTTTGAGCCATTTTTCAGGAGCAAGTCATCAAATACTTCTATTGATTTCCTCATGATTTTCAACAATATTTGATGAATGGTTTTTTACTATGTATACCTTTTCATGCATTGGACTTCAGACACTTAGTGTACTTTGCACATTTGCTGTTACACAGCTTAACTAGGGGAGGAGATGGCAAAAGCAGCATTGCAGAACTGACAATACCAATTCACACTGCCTTGCATTGGCTTTTCATTGTCTCCCTCTGAGAACAACAGCAATTAGGAGTTGACATACAAGCTCACTGTAAAAGCATTTTATGGTGCTCTATATAAAGGAGACATTTTATAGTACATACATTGCTACAAAACTGACAGTCCATGGGAAAAATCTGATCACAGCTGATGTTTCCAACCGCTGCTGATTGATCTCAGATGTGCAGACTGACTATACAGACACCACAGTACCATGAACCATGATATTACCCTAAAAACAGAATGCAATACAAACATTTTGATAAGAGATCCCTTATATAAGAATATAGGAGAACCTGCAAAATGTAAAGTGCTAAGATTTGCAAAAGTACATACAGGGTGTAGACAGAAATGCAGCTCCCTGCAGTAACTTGTGGCACTTTGCAGGAAGCACTGTGAGTTACAGTAATTGCCTGAGCCCAACAGACATTCGCTGTTGGGTCCTGGGGTTCAGGGACTGAGCTGTAATTTACAGTGGCTGCGAGTGTGCACCTGTTCTCCCTTAGCCCCCTTCCAGCCCCTACATTGTCTTCAGAATGGGAAGGGGGAAGGGAGTAGAGGGAGATTGATCTGGTAGTTGGCCAGCTGGGGCTAGAGGGTGAGGCAGGTGGACTGGAGCCTCCCCTATGTCAGCTCTAATCCACCTGCCCCACCCTTGAGTCTCAGCCGGGCAATCCCCAGACCAATCTCTCTCTGCTCTCTTCCCCACTCTCATTCTGAAGACACTGCTGGGAGCACGGCAGCCCTGCTCAGCCCAGCCCTGATCTCAGAGCGTGCAGACACAATGAGGATAATCTACTTTGAAGCACCTTCATCTGAACTCTTATATAATGAGGGTTCAGATTGGAATGGGCCCTTTTACAGTGCTCTGCAGCTGTGCACTTCTGTAAGGGCATGGCTGTAGACCACTTTCAGTGGCTGATCACACAACAAAACGTCATTTGTGTCAGCATCTATAGTCATTGAAATACTTGCAGCCACCATTACAGAAATTGGCAGTAACTGTACTGAAACCAGCACATTGCACAACGAAGGCAGAAAGAAGAATTTTGGCCAAGAAGAACACAGCAAATTCACTCTCTTACGAATATAGCCACTCTCTATAACTTTAATAGTCAATCCCCTTGGCAGGCAATGACAGTATGCTGAGCAAACAAGTAAGATAACTTTAATAGCCAGGGAGAGAAGATAAATTTTTAAGGTATTATCCAAAAGATGGTCGATGAAATCTAAAGTATCTGCTTTGAAAAAATGCTGACCTACATGGACCCTTTTGTAGTTTACGCTTATGGCAAAGGGAATTCAGGTATCTCAAACAATGGATAGTAAATATTATAATACTTTCACTTAATTCAGTGGTAGGTTCTCTCCTGGAATACTGTGCTCAGCTCTGGTTGTTGTCATGCTTATCCGTTTCCTCCCTTTGATGCTTCGAAGGCAGGTCCTCCAAGGAATGAGTACCAAGCCCATCTGAATCTTCAACACAGCTATGCAAGTCCTTGTAGATGGATGCATTTTCCATCAGGTAGGTCAGAAGCTCTGGCTTCAGTTTCTCTTTAACCCATTCTTCCCCTCCTGTACAAGTAGTCAATGGAAACAGAAGTATGCAACATTATCACAATATGGACCCAGTTAGCACAAAAATATTACGATAAAACCCATAGTCCAGTACACAGGAGGCCCTGAAAAAGGGACAGGGAAGGAAATCTGGCATAGGAAGCAAGCTGAATTGGAGTGGGTATCCAGCTATGATAGCATCCAACATCTACTGATCTGTCATGATTCCAGGCCATGCTGACTGCAAATAGGCCAAGTGGCTATTGAAAGGGATGAGGATAGGGAAGCTGCTATAGGTATCTCTCAACTGCACCATCCAAGGTTCTGTCTTCCAAGGTGCTGTCAGATGAGTGCTAGGAAGCTGGTGAATGTGTGGAGAAATGCATCTTCTTATAGAACTGCAGATGCTTCCTGTGAGGTTCCAAGGCCTGTCAAATGAATGCAGGAGTAGGAGGAGGAATGAGCTAAAAACCAAGAGGTCTGAGGGGGTATATCCGATGACCAAGACTGTCCTTTCCAAAAAACCTCTAGACTTCCATAATTCCAGAAAACTTCTAGACTTCTACAGATTAAGTGGACCAACATTCCAAGGTGCAACCAGACAAAGTGAACCAGCTTCTAGGCGGTGCCAAAGAGACTAGATTGTGCGGGCCAGGGGCGAGCCGGGCCCGTCTTTGCGCACGCGGGCTGTGGCCAGCAGCCCGGGCACGCGGGGCTGGAGAAAACCATGAGGCGGTTTGGTATGCGCGAGCTAGAATTAGTTACGGAGGCGTAGTGGTTGATTGAAAAGATTATTTACTTACACCCAAGATGGTCGCGGTGTAGGCTGGACAGTTTTCCAGGTGCAGCTCCGCTTGAGTCCTTGTTGGAGAACTCTGACAAACTTGGTTCTTTGGCCCCGGAGTGGTTTAGGCTCCACGGGTTCGGCAATTCTTTCCTCACGGAGTAGCTTAGTTTCCGTGGGTTTTGTTCAGTTCCCAGGTCCCCCGGAGCTGTTAAGACTCCGTGGGTTTGAAAATTGGGTTCGAAGGATAGGGATACATCTAGGATTGCGCTCGGCGACAGGGAGAGGCCAGAGGTGGTTTAGACCTCTGTTGCCTGCTTAAGAAAGGCGCGTTGGGTCCGCAAGGGTCCACATCGCTTAGAGATCTTCACACAGCGTGAAGTCTCCTCCTCCTGGGGTTCGTTAAGTTCTCCAGTTTTCCTCTCTCTCTGACTTGGGCGAAAACTACCCAAGCCTTTTGTATGGCTAGCAAGCCAATAGCTAGCCGCCACGTGTGCCTACATTTAGAACCGGCCAATAATGTGGCACGAATCTAAATACAAATGGCGGGAACTCGTTTGCACCGTGCATCTCTGAGATGCAAAAGAAATGCACCATGCAAAGAAGCTGCAAATTGGCGGGAAATCCCCCGTTGCACCAGAGTTCTCTCCCGCAGCAGAGAACTCCACCGTACAAGGAAACTGTAATTTTAACGGGAACATAATTTAGCATTGCCGAAGCACATACAAACAACAAATCACAACTTTGGGTTGTGACATAGATCAGGTGCTGCTGCTTGTCCCAGGTAGCAGCAGCAGCTTCCTGTCCTCCTGCGTGCAGATCAGGGGACCCACACCTCTAGTAAGGCTGCGGGGCTGTGCCAGACTCCTCCCAGGGGTGCATGCCCCCAGTTCTGCTTGGGATGACAGAAGGCTGCTGCTGCCACCTGGGACCGGTGCTGGGAAGAATGGTGCTGCCACTGGCCACAGGCAGCAGCAGCAGCCTCCTGTCAGCCCACATGCAGATCTGGGGGCCTGCACCACTGAGAGGAGTCTGGCAGAGCTGGGAGGACAGGTTGATCTCTGTGGGGCTGGAGCAGCCACTCAGAGCACAGTCCTGGCTCTCCCAGTCTTCCACTGCTGGGCTGAGCTCCAAGTGGCTCCACCAGCCCCATGGAGCTCAGCCCAGTGGTGGGAAACAGCAGGAAAATGAGTGGCAGAGCTGCTTGGAGCGCAGACCTGGCCAGTGACTCTCCCCTGCCTCCTACCCCAAGTGTCACAGACCAGCTGGGCACTGTGAGTGTATCAATTCTATCGCAGGCCAACTGGGAGCTGCGAGGATATCAGCCACTGGGCTGTTTGGTTCAGTTTCGGATCGAGGAGGCAAAGTTGGGAGTGAAGCAAAGGCAAATTTATTATAGTTTGCACACACAACAGTTAACAGAAAGATACATGTGATAAGCAGATAATGCAGTATTTAAGAGCTAATAGTAAATAATAACAACAGATAATAACAACAGATAGATTAATTAATTCTGTTGCAGGCCAACTGGGCACTGTGAGGGTATCAGCTGCTGGGCTGTTCAAAACAACAGATAGACAGACATGGGCTGGCAACTTATCAATAGTCCCTCGATGCCAGGTGCATGCCAAGTGATTCCAGTGAAGTCAGGCATCCCCAATCGATGCTGTCGGAGGGATTACAAGGGAAGATCCCGGTAATCCCTCTGGTTGGAGGCAGAGAGCAGCCCTGGCTCTCCCCTACCTCCTACCACTGGGCTGAGCTCTGTGGGGCTGGCAGAGCCAGTTGGAGTGCAGCTCTGGTTCTCCCCTGCCTCCCACCACTGGGCTGCACTCTGAGCAGCTCCACCAACTCAGCCTAGTAGCGCAAGGTGACAGGAGAGCCAGTGGTGGAGCCACTCAGAGCTCAGCCCTAGGCAGTCACTCTCCCCTCCTTCCTGCCACCAGACAAAGCTCAGCCTGGCAGCGGGAGGCAGAGCGCAGCCCTGGCTCTCCCCCACCACCCGCCACCAGGCTGCTTTGAAACTTGAAATGTTTTGAAACTTTCAAAACTTTTCAAGTGCCCTCATTTCATTTTGAAGCTGTTTTGAAGCCCTTTGTTTCATTTTGATTTTGCTGTTTCAAGCTTGAAATGCGTCGAAACAGCTTGAAAATGAAACACTCACTGAAATTTCACACAGCCCTAATGCACAGCACCAAGCCAAGTATTAAGTCCTGGGATCAGAGGCAGATCCCAAGGACTTACTCGGGTTCATGGCAGGCAGATCATGCCTGACCAATCTAGTCTCTTTTTATGACCAGGTTACGAAACGCCTGGACACAGGAGGAGGGGTGGATATCGTATACTTAGACTTCAGGAGGGCCTTCGATACGGTATCCCACCCCATACTGGTGAACAAGTTAAGAGGCTGTGACTTGGATGACTACACAGTCCGGTGGGTGGCGAATTGGCTGGAGGGTCGCACCCAGAGAATCGTGGTGGATGGGTCGGCTCCGACCTGGAAGGGTGTGGGCAGTGGGGTCCCACAGGGTTCGGTCCTTGGACCGATACTCTTTAATGTCTTCATCAGTGACTTGGATGAGGGAGTGAAATGTACTCTGTCCAAGTTTGCAGATGACACAAAGCTATGGGGAGAAGTGGACACGCCGGAGGGCAGGGAACAGCTGCAAGCAGATCTGGACAGGTTGGACAAGTGGGCAGAAAACAACAGGATGCAGTTCAACAAGGAGAAATGCAAAGTGCTGCACCTAGGGAGGAAAAATGTCCAGCACACCTACAGCCTAGGAAGTGACCTGCTGGGTGGCACAGAAGTGGAAAGGGATCTTGGAGTCCTAGTGGACTCCAAGATGAACATGAGTCGGCAGTGTGATGAAGCCATCAAAACAGCCAATGGCACTTTATCGTGCATCAGCAGATGCATGACGAATAGGTCCAAGGAGGTGATACTTCCCCTCTATCAGGCGCTGGTCAGACCGCAGTTGGAGTACTGCGTGCAATTCTGGGCGCCACACTTCAAGAAGGATGAGGATAACCTGGAGAGGGTCCAGAGAAGGGCCACTCATATGGTTAAGGGCCTACAGACCAAGCCCTACGAGGAGAGAGTAGAGAAACTGGACCTTTTCAGCCTCCGCAAGAGAAGGTTGAGAGGCTACCTTGTGGCTGCCTATAAGTTCATCATGGGGGCACAGAAGGGAATTGGTGGGTATTTATTCACCAAGGCGCCCCCGGGGGTTACAAGAAATAATGGCCACGAGCTAGCAGAGAGCAGATTTCGATTGGACATTAGGAAGAACTTCTTCACAGTTAGAGTGGCCAGGGTCTGGAACGGGCTCCCAAGGGAGGTGGTGCTCTCCCCTACCCTGGGGGTCTTCAAGAGGAGGTTAGATGAGTATCTAGCTGGGGTCATCTAGACCCAGCACTCTTTCCTGCTTATGCAGGGGGTCGGACTCGATGATCTATTGAGGTCCCTTCTGACCCTAACGTCTATGAATCTATGAATCTATGAAACTAAGTCTGGTTTTATATGGGGTGCCTATTGCAACCCACATCCCAGACCTCCTGTGCCATGTGCAGATTCAGGTCAAGCTGTGGTAGTGTGGGGAGCATGTGTCTTGTGCTGGCCCTGGAGGTCGCAAGCACAGTGAGCCCCAGGGCTGGCATGTGCTGCATGCACTGTAGGGGCTGGACTGGCTGCGCACACTGCACATGGCACAGGGCGCAGGCACAGGGTGCCTATTGAACCAGCCCTGCTCACTGCATACAGCATGTGCTGGCGCAGGGGCTTGTTGTGAGTGTAGCCCTTGTAGCTGGCCCAGGGTACGCAGCTACAAGGGCTGGATCCAATGCTGCATGTGGGGATTTTGGGCTATGGGCTACATGCTGTTTCCTTAGCCAACCTCCTGTGCTGCCAGCAGTCTGTGTGCTGCATGCAGGGAGTGGGGCCAGGTCCAGCGCAGGAGGTCAACCAGATTATACAACTCCACGGGCCAGATTCAGCCCGTGGTCCGCATGCTTCACACCCCTGTTCTAAGTAATATAGGCACTTGGAATATCCATGGCAGACTGGCATGTTGTGACAAAATGGGCACACTTTAAATCCTAGTAAGCCATACTTAACATTCCTAATCTTTTCTTTTAAATCAATAAAAAGAAAGGTGAGAGAACTGGAAAAATGAAAAAGGCCAAAGGATACAATACCCTCAGAATGGGAGCACCACAGGTATAGATAAAATTAGAGGAGTTAGGTACCAAGACAAAACCTGAGCTGCCTCTCAGTAAAAAGGAGTGAGAATAACTTTAAGGCAAAGGGAAGAACATGCACAGAAAAAAAGGGAAATGTAAGTCTTTTTGAAAGAAGGGCTTCAGTGGATTCCTAAGCTACAAGAGCACAAGCCAACAAACACTCCATCTCAAGCCAACGTGGCTCAAGGGAACAAAGGAACAGGAAGCATGCAAAGCATGAGGAGAGTGGGGCTATGGTATGCCCTATGGATACCTGTAAGGGAAAATATCTCCAAGCTCAAGTGGCTGTGCACGTGCATAAAGACAAATCATTCAAAAGAGAACAAATACATCAATGACTAGCATTATTTTTTTGGGCCCCATGGCTTAGCTATCAGTGCAGCTTGGGGCCTCATAAGATAATGAAAACAGAATTTTAACCACAGTGAAAAACAGAGATTTACTTTCACAACAATGGTAAAAATGAATAAAATGTGCTCATTTCTTATTACAAATGTGCCCTGACATTCTGTAGCAGTGTGAATCATGGTTACAATGAAAAATCCCTAACCAGTGGGAAAGCAAAGAGTCTGCAGCGGACTCTTTGCTACTTTTCATGCTATTTTCACTACATTTGATGTAACCAGCCAGCCAACCAAATCTAGGTAGATGCAAAAAGTACAACAAGATCCAACTGATAAAAGAGGTTTTTTTAAGTTTTAATACATTTAACATTTTCTTCTGTTTCTTTCAGGTTCTTGTGGCTCCCTCTTCATGACACATGAAGTGTTGTTTCTGACTGCAAGCTGGCAAGTTACAATAGCTGCTGACAGAGGTGTTCTTAGATGCCCAGAATAAACCCAGCCCAATAGACGCTGGTAAACAACTTCCAAAATAGCAATATTGACAGAACACTCCATCTAGTCAATCCCCTTGGCAGGCAGTGACAGTATGCTGAGCAAACAAGTACTCCCATTGATTACCGAAGAAGACCCACCAGACAGTCTTGTTGCATCTTACTGCCTGATATCTTATCACTAGGAGCAGGAAGGAACATTCTCATTAGACAGTTTTTACTCTTTTTAGGGTGTAGCTTAACTCAGAGCTACTCTCAGCTGAAGCTAATGTGTGGGGGCCAGGCAACTGCAGCTGGTATTTGAACACAAAGAGACCAATTAACTGGGAAGAAGCTTCTGAAGCAAGGGCAAGCTTCTTTCTAAACTAAGCAGTTCAAGAGCCGATATAAATGAGTAGATTACCCCATCTATGAGTGACAGACAGATGGTGCACGTGGGCAGCCAAGTAAATGTCATACGTACAGGTTGGTGCATATACTCTGTCTTTAATAAATATGTCATGCTGGCTAGAATGACCTCAGTACTCTATAAACAATCCGAGTTGAGTCATATGTGCATTTTTTGGGCAAACTTGCAGGGATAATGATGTAGACACAGTGGTGCAGGGAATGGCTATAAAGTCTGCAACCCTGAAAAATGTGGGAAATCTTCTAGCATGAAGCTTGTAGCATATACAGAAAAATTCACAGTAGCTCAACTAAAGAGAATATTGTGTATGCAGATTTCTAATACGCCCACACCAGAGATATGCCAGTAAGTTTAATCAAAAAACTTTTCTGCCTGCCTGCATGACTGTGATACCTAAAGCTGCTAGAATCATTTATAGACAAACGTAGGAGGAAGTCTTTTTTGTAATCCACGTTTCTTAGATTCCCACCAGAAGCCTAAGCTTGCCATACACAGGAAGTCATTGCTACTACTCCCAAGCATTCAAGGCCAATTAGCCATGAAAAAGGACTTTTAGAGGTTTTCCAAATTAATGTTTCAATAATGGTGGCAGCACTGATGCTCTAGCAAATAAATTAGCTACTGGTTATTTACTTCCAGGAAACCAGAATTTTGTCCTAGTTTCCTTTCAGAGCCACGTGGAGGATCACAGCTGTTCTCCCCGTGTGCATGGAAGTCCTGTGATGTGTTGTTACAGGATTTATGTCACCCACCAGTGACTACAACAGCTGCCTCCAGGGTGGGACATAGCAGCTGCTTTAAGCTGCATACTGAGCAGCTTAGGAGAAAAAAATATGATCGCCTCACCTTGTCAAAACTGTAGTTTTTTATAATTAATGCAATTTCCTGTTTCAGCCAAACTAAACACATAATCATGAGGTCTAAGAGCCCCAATCAGACCAAGACCTCACTGTGCAGAGCACTGTACAAACACCAAGTAAAAGCCTCGTCTCTGTTGGCACTGGATTTATGACCCAGATACCTTGTTCCAGGTGGACCCCAAACCCTCAGACTGACCACAACCTTTCCATCCAATAATAGGCAAATGTTACTGATACACAGTGATAGCAGATAAGAAAAATGCAAACAATTCTACATATCTACAAGGGTTCACAGAGACAAGGTACATCTGGCCAGTATGCGAGCTTCATGCTGAGGTTCCACGAGCTGCTCTAATTAAAGTGCCCGGAGCATTGCATGTATCAGCATCCCTGTGCTGAAAAATGGCGGCAGGGGCGCTTTAACTAAAGCTTGTTCAATGTTGAATGAGCTTTAGTTAAAGCACCCCACTGCTATTTTTCAGTGTGGGAATGCTGATACATGTGATGCTGGAGAACAGTAATTACCAAGCTGCATCAGACTCAATTAATCAAGTCTACTTCAAGGTGCTGTAATTACTGCATGTCACAGCACCCTTGATGCACCTGTATAGGGCACCCGATGTGAGCAGGTGCAATGTCTAACAAAGTCATGGCTTCAACCTAAGATTCTCAAAGTTTCCTGTTCTCAGTCTCTGTCCTAATCAGCACCTCATAAATTTGACTTTATTGACTAATATGGTAATGCCAGTCACAAACATTCAAATATCATGAGACCACTTGCAAAAAAACCCCATGAGATTCACTTAAAATGTATGAATTCCAAAACTCATTTCTTTTTACTTTTAAAGCCCTCAGGGTTCACATTTTCTGTCTTCACTGTGCAACCAGGCATGCTAGGGACTTTTTATAAAAGTCCACATTCTCATGTAATTCCGTGAGGCCAGCAGTTGAAGTTTTACCACCACCAAATATTGTGAGACCTCTGATAAAAACCACAAGAGCTCATAACACTACTAGAATTTCTGCCTCGTGTTCCTCTAATTTCCTAAAACAGCTAAGTCCTTCAAGATCTTGAGCAAAAATATATATCAACTTTAGCAAGGTAATCCCGATACCTCAGCTCTGCACAGACTTGCTCATCTGTTGGTTTATAGATGCTTTTGCACTATGTCTTAATTGAACATCCAGTTCAAGACATCTACACACTCATTAGTGACTCATACTGTCAATGCTGGACTACAAACTCTCTGATTCAAGCCAAGACTTGCTCTTCATCCATCCCTTTTGATATTGAGTGCTATTACAAATTTCCCACGTTCACTTCATTTTCCAATATGCTACTTCTCCCTGTAGCTCTGGTAAGCCATCAGTCTATTGTCATCTGTGAGCCTAGCTTCAGTAGCCAAGCTTCAGTAAGGCCCCTGCAAATTTCACCTAACACCTTTGATTCTTTAGCAATCTCCATTCTTTTCAAACACAGGATCCTCTTGAATTTTTCCTAACAACATTCACAATTTCTGCTCTTCCCTACTTGGAAAAACAATCAGTTAAACCTTACTTTCATTTTCTAATTACTACTTTATCATCAACCTTGGCTTTCTCTGAAAGGACATTAACATTGAGTATGAGATGAAACTATTACAAGACTTTCACAACACATACTTTAAAGCAAGCTACCAGTATTGATTATAATAATAATACAAGGTACCTACATAGAATTTTATAAACTCAGAGCAACTAATCCTCACAAACCCCAAGCTAATTAATTTCAACCCTGTTTTGGAGATAAGGAAACTGAAATAGAGGTCTTCAGTGACTTTGCCAATGTTGCAAAGTGCATCTGTAGCTGAAGAGAGATTAAACCTCAGGTGGATTCTGGCTTCCTTCCCCAAATCCTTAAATGCTCCTTTACTGAACCTGAATTAATATTCACAAATATATCATCAACATAGCACTAAATGCTCCAAAGCCCTTAGTTAGGTCAACAACAGTGTTATTGTTTTTATTTGACAGGTTAATTCAATTTATTAGTACAACTGAACAGTCTGAAAAATTAAATTCTTCATCCTTTGATAGCTATCAATCTTTGTTAGGATAACTTAAAAGATTTCTTCTAATTATTCAGGTTAAAGTAAACCATTGACTGTTTTGTCGTTATGGCCCATTTTAATGCTAAACTTTAGTTTTTGAAATGTAATTTAACCCCACAACAGCTCCTGAGCCTATTATGTATGGTAAAACATAAGCAGTCCAGGAGATACTATGGAGGTTACTCCCAGAAAGAGTTAATTTTCTATTCTGATTCCTCCCAGACATTTTTGTAACTAGTGACTCAGAGTTATTACCCATGTTTTGCTTTCTCCTTTTGCTGCAGGAGGTGACCTTTATGCATGTGAGCACATGCAAGAGCACATGCAACCCACCTGTTTGTTGTGAGGCTCTTTACTCTGTGATTTCTGATGCACCAGACTCTTGTTCAAAAATGCATTCTGTATATTTCTTTTACCAAGCTGCAATCGAGCCTGCTTCAAGACCAGTTTCAGGAGTTATCTCAGCAATTGGTGGAAGGGTAAAAGGTAAATGCTGAAATGTAAATATCATGATCTTTGCTCCAGACAGATTTAATTTTGAATATCAACATGGTACAACAAATTACTAACAGGTAATGTTACAGAGCAAGAACTATTCACAGAAAACATTTGGCAACTAACTTTGAATAATGAGACCAATCAATAAAATCACTGCCTCTTGAGATATTTTTGTGAACAGAAAGCTGCAAAAAATTATCATTGATTTAAATTATTCATCATGAATTATTCACCCACTTTTTAATCACCATTCATTTTTTTAACAATGAATTCAAGAAAAAAACCTGAATGTGTAAAAATTAAAAGTGATTGCTGTCAATCTTTACCCAGTGCTAGAGAAAAGACTGGAAACAAAAACAAATTACAACTTAAATTTTATGTTTGCTTATTAGTTTTGGACAGCCAAACAAATTTTGGCCATATATTGACCTGTCCTGAATTATTCTTCTTTCTTATTCATGAACCTTTTCATTTTGCTATTTTAAATATTTAATGATATATAAAGATTTCATAATTGTGAATGGGGATTAATAGCAGTCTTTGATTTCTAGTGAAAAACCAAGTCAGAAAGCTACAATTTTGTTTCCTTTGATGAGAATGTGGGTTTTGACCTTGATTTGACTAGGACAGTGATTCTCAAAAAGGTTGCCAGGGTACACTGGGGTGCCTTGAGATCTTTTTGAGGGTGTCATGGGGTGCGACACAATGTTAGCACTGTTAGGTTCACAAACAAGATCCACAAGATAAACTCAGAAATTTCAAATAGGAATCCACAGTTGTGGTCTTTCTGGGTTCTTTGCAATAGAAAAACTGCTCTATTATAATTTTCCTGTAGGCAATAAACAGTGTGAAAACTAAGAGCTGGCATTTTCTAAGGGGTGTCTCAAGCCTAAAGAGGATGAGAACTGCTGGACTAGGACTTGAATAGGAACCTAAAATAGTACTTTTAAGTCTGCTTCTTACTCAGCAATCAACAAGTTTTATCAGTTTTATTTTAAAATGGCATACTCTGTAAAATCAACTTAAGAGGATGATATGGCATAACAGAAATAACCATATAAGAAAACTTATATTCTTATTAGTCTTTCAAATTAATAAGTGAAGGAACAGGTTTATCATTACTAGACCTACTACATGAATGATCCATTTACGAAATAGGAGTCCATTATGCTCCAATTCTACATTTTATAAAGTCAAATCTCCTTTAAGTGAACACTTGAAAAAGAACTAACCCTGATGGAGTAAGCTCAAAGTGCGCGTCTATACGTGATGCTACGTTGCAGTAGTGATGTGCTACATAGCAAGCAGCTCCTGGGGGCAGGGAGCATTCTCCCAGTCCCCACTCCATGATCATGGAGCCAAGGCCAGGAGAATCATGGAGCCAGGGCCAGGAGCATCCTGTTGCCAGGGCAGTGGGACATTGTCCTGGCCCGGGTTCTGACACTGGAGCCTGCCCGAGCAGCAGGCAGCTCTCGGGGGCAGGGAGCAATCTCCCACCCCCTGCTGCATGGCTGACTGGGAACAAATTTTCTCCTGGTCAGCTGTCTACACATGTCTTATTGCATAGTAACTACTCAGCAGGTAGCAAATTAACTGCCAAGTAGAGCAAATTACTGTGCAGTAAGGGTCTTCACATGTAAATGATGATGCTTACTGTTCAGTAATTTGCTCTACTACACAGTAAAACGTCTCATGTAGATGCACCCAATAAATAAAAAAATGTTTAAGAACACAGTGGCTAACATATATTACATTCCTTGGATGGGCAAGACAGCTTTAATCGTAACATATGCCACTGGTCAAGGTAAAGTCCAGATGGGTAGGCTCTACTCATGCATGTTAAAACTGTAGACCTCATTTCTGGTAAAGACAAAATTCTCAGAAAGCCCCACTAAAATCAATCTCTACCCAGCCCAATGCAGTGGTAGGTAACAATTTAGCCCCTAAAACTTTACAATTTTGAGACAAGACAAAGAACCACTATTTACAATCAGTAAAAACTCTAGGAAGAATATACTAGTCTATTCATTCTATTCTACGACTACTGGAATAATAGATGAATGTGCAAGTTCAAGAAGTCTGGAGCTCTCTGAAACTGCAAAATCTGTCAGTGCTCTACTTTCTCCTACCCACTTGCCCTCACCTTCTGTGTCATGGTAGCACAGAGAGCAACTGTGATACATACACAAATAGGAATCAGATAAGAATGGAGATTTCTTACCAGACAGACAGCAAAAATTTCCAGGCAGAATATACTGGTCAATCAACCTCATTCCACCATTATGAAACAAATAAAGAGGAGTCAGAAATAGAAAGCAGGGGGAAAAATGTTATTCCAAGATTTATTCCAAAAGTTTTGGCCCTCATAATGGACTTTGTCACTATCCATGTTAGAATCTGCTATAACATTTACTTAGCACTAACAAAAGTACAGTGAAAATTTATATCAATTGTGGCATTTTCATTAATAATCTCTCTCCCTCTCTCTCTCTCTCTTGCACATACACAGACAAACACACTTTTCAAGAAAGATCTGGGCTTAGAGTTTAAAGACTCTTAACCCTGATTGTCAATGTTAATAGGCTTTTTAATTTTTTACATTCTACTGACTGCTTATCATTATTATGAGATATCGCTGTCTGCTCTTTATTATTAATGCTCCCTCTTATTGACATTATTGACACACAGGTCAGCCTTTCAACTGGGTCACAGAAACTGTTCTTTAAATGGGTCTGAGAATCTTTGCTGCAGCAAATGAATTGTAGAACAATTTATTTTATTGTTCATAGACCACTGCAAGGTCAGCAAATCTGGAACTCCCTGTAATTGCAAAATCATTCAGTGCCCTACTTTCTCCCACCCACCTGCCCTTAACTGCTCTGCCATGCTAACTCAGGGGGCCAGGAATGTTATGTACACAGATGGGAAGCACAAGAGAATGGAGGCTTCTTAGAGAAAGAGGTCAGCTGGAACATGTTACAGCAAGGACTGAGAATAAAAGAAGAGATAACCCAGTTTCTCCCAAGAAGCTTAAAATATTGTATTATTATTATTATTATTATTATTATATAACTCAGCACAAATTAACTTATGCCCTATATCATATGGTACTGAATCATAAATAGTAAACAGTACACTAGCATTCCAACTTCTGCCTCAGGTAGGATAGGATCCTCATGAACTGGAAACTACAGAGAGAGGTACTTAGCCATGTTAGTCTGAAGTCAAACAGAAGGCAGGGCAAGGCGGCCCCTTATGGCTAAGACAGAAATTACACATAAACCAAGATAAGTGATTGGAAACCAGTTCAAATCTTTAACACAACAGAAGTTCAGTGCACATAAACCACTTTCAAAATGCCCAAAATCAGTTTAAGATAAACCTGGATGGATGTTGTATCAGACTTAACTGATTTAGGTTAAATTGGTTTATTAAACTTCTGTTCAAAATCCCCTCCACATCCAACTTAACTTGCAGTCCCCCAGCATCCCACAATGCTTTGCACCTGCCCCATAATCCCTTACCCCCTGCTAGCCTTGGCCCAACCTGTCTATGCCAGCCCAGCAGGGAGGTGTGCTCTAGTGTCCCTTGGCTTCTGGCCTGGGCCACTGCAGTCATATGGCTGCATTTCTAGAATCAAAAGTGAATATCTATTCACTTGCTTATCAGTTTAATCTATGCATCTTAGACAAACCTGCAAAGATCAAATTGATTCAGCCTTGGGCTTTTTGACTGTTTGTACTTAGCCTTAGAGACTAACTAGTTCAGAGAGGAATGAGCTTTTGCAGGCAACTACCTACTTCATCAGGTGTTGGCACTACTCTCTCCACTGTCCCTGCTGATCATGCAGCTTTTGCAGGAATCTTACAGGAACATGTCTCCCACCAGATGTTACCATACCTTAGATTACGTGATAACAAAAATACATAAATAACTACAACCAACTCCAATGGATATTATGCCAGGGTTCATTTAAAATGTTTCACACTGCTTCATGGGAAAAAGGACAGCTTTCATGCCTCAAACTACTAGCCTCTCTTTATACAAAAGGACAACGAAGAAGACCTCATGACCTCTAGCAAAAGGAGAAATGCAATGTTCATGTTCTAGGTATTATGAAAGTTTCTTTAAGTATATACTTGAATGAGGAATCCCACTTTTTGCTTCATCCATAATGCACAATCATCTTGCTTCATTCATTCTCTTCATGAACATGCAAACAGTTTCGGATAAAATATAAACTCCTATGAACCTGTAGCCAAAGTTTGAACTAGTCTAAACTAAACACTGGGGATTCAAAGAACTCCTTCCACTCTTTTTCAATGTTGCATAGGTCTCCTTAATTGCTGGTGACAGCTGATCTGGTAATAGCCATTTATAGATAAGGAAAATAGGTCATGCTTGAAACCATGTTCATTATCTGCACATTTAAATATGGTTTTCCAGCTAGTATAGACATAGGTTAATAGCTTCAAAATATGTTAGCTAGTTAAGGGTGACCAAGGGAGAGAGATGCAAATAGTTTAATCTCCCAATTTAAATTGTTTATTAAATTATGTTTTGATACTAAGATAAAACATAATATATTTCAGTTTGTGATAGGCCACCAGGGCCATCCCGGGGGGGGGGAGGGGGGGCAGCGAATCAGGGCAACCGCCCCAGGTCCCATGCTTTGGGGGGCCCCACAGAGCCAGGCAGAGAGGCTGTGGCTGGTGGGTTGGGTGGCCCTCTGCTTGTTCCAGCCGTAAGTTCCAGCCACCACCCATCCCACTGCGTCCATTGTGCCGGGGCTTTTACTTCCCAGCGTAAGTGTGCCATGGGAGGGGGAGGGGGCAGGCTGCTTTGCCCTGGGCCCCATGCCCTGCTGGGACTGTCTCTGCAGGCCACAATATGAGATGAATATAAGTGTGGGTAGTGACTCTTCATAAGATTTATAGACATTAGTAATAAAATGTCTTATCAAGCAATAGATCCAGTAGAACTCGTCCTCATGGTGCTATATATTTTTTACTGCGGGGGTTTTCAACCCTTTTTAATAAGTGTACCCACAGTGGCCCCCTTTTTAGTAAGTGTACCCCAGCAGGAGAGGGGGAATGGCAAGCAGCCAGATGCTGAGGGTGGGGTGGGGGGGTGGCAAGCAATCAGATGCCGAACGGGGGCAGAGCAGCAGCAGCACAGTGTCTGTGCAGCCCTGCTCTCACCCTGCCCCAGCCCCGCTTCAGTGAGGCAGCAGCATGGGGTGGTAGCACTCCACCCCCACCCGCCCCTGCGTACCCCCTGGGACCTTTCAAAGTACCCGCAAAGGTACGCGTACCCCTGGCTGACTACCCCTGTTCTACTGTGCCCCATATCTGTGCAGGGGGTGGAGACAGCTGCTGTTGCAGGCTGGACTCTGTACCCCACTGCCCCAAAAGCCGCATGATGCCATGTGCCTAATGCTGCCAGGTGGGCAGGAAACAGACACACACACACGCGTGCAGAAGCAGACACACATGCATACACATACACGCACATGCACACAGATGCAGACACACACGCAGACACACACACACCCCCAGCAGGTAAGTGTGTGTTGGGGGAAGGGGCAGGGCAGGGGAGAGGGAAGGGGCTGGGGACGGGCCTGATTGAGAAGTGGGGGGGGTCAGTGTGTCTCTGTGCTTGCTCCCAGGAGCAGGGCTGGGGTGGGGGAGTGAGGGCGTGGTGTCCCTTTGTGGGCTGCACACACACTGCCTGCCCAGCCGGACAGTGGGGTGGGGGGCTTGCATGTGGAGGCCACCACTGCCACCCACCACCCTGCACCACCACTGTGCCTCACGTCGCTTTCCCACAGGCGGTCACAAGTGCAGCTCCACGGGCTGCTGACAGGCCTTGCACCTGGTCAATCATGCACTACCCATCAACAGCCCTCATGTATGACTGGCCCTCATGTATGACCTCATGTATGACTGGCTGTGGGGCGCGGCAGCAGCGCAAGGTGGTGGGTGGTGGTGGTGGCCACCACATGCACGCCCCACCATCCAGCCAGCCAGGTTGCACATGTGCAGTCCGCTGAGAGGCACCACTGCCCTTGCCTCCCTGGCCCTGCTCCTGGGAGGGAGCACAGAAAGGGAGCTGAGGTGGGGGACAGGAGGCACTGTGGTATGCTACGTAGGGCCGGCGGCACCCAGTGGGTCCTTCCCCCTGCCCCTCCCCAGGGTAAGAAGTAAAGTATGGGAACGCACTGGGGGAAATGCCACTGATGCACCTCGGGGCATACTCCATCTCCACTCACCTGCCTGCCTGTGCATACCCCCTACTGCCTTTCTAAGTACCCCTAGGGGTATATGTACCCCCAGCTGACAACGCCTTGACTAAAACAAAGGACTATCAAAAGAAACAAGGGTAAAGACCAAGCCTACCCTCTAGGTCTGAGCTGCAGGTGATTTGGGTCACAGCTCCACTGGGAGCAAAAAGTTGCAAGTGTCAACCTGGCCCAAAACTGGCAGGATTAGAAACTCCCAGGTTCCAACCCTGTCTACACTGCCAGGTCTAAATCCTGGCCAGCAAACCCAAGGAACCATACTCTTTCCCTTGAGAATTAACCCCATAAAACCTCAAAGGAGAAAAGGGGGAAGAAAAGGAGAAGAGGAGTTACTAGACACTGGGATAATTCTCTCTCTCTCTTTCTCCCTCTCTCTCCTCTACCTGAGCTTCTTTTTGCTCTCTGCAGTACTTCTCCCTTGGAGGAGATGTCATTCTTCAGCAGCTGCTAGTAGCTTCTCCTCCCCCAAACCAGCCTAGGTCCCCTTACATCCCTTTGCATGACATCACCCAGGGAGCACCACACTCAAGTTCCTCTCCCCACCAATAGGCCTGAAGAATCCTTTGCTTCCCCTGGCCAATGAGGCCAGAGGGTTTTACATATTTTTCTCCAGATACAGGCCCCAGCTTGCCATGTGCTGAGCACATGGCCAAGACACAAGGGCCATCTTGCCCACATAAAAAAGAACACACACAAAAAAGCACAATGTACAACCCAAGTGTACGGGTGTTACACTTACGTTTAACTACATATACATAATAATATTGCATGATTATTATTATTATCACAAATACCACCATTGCCACCAGCACACATTTATTAGGACATCCAAATGTCCCTCTGTGGATTGAGCTCCCATTGTGCTGGGAGCTGTTCAAAGACAAAAGAAGACATTCCTAGGCCTGTTTTTCATAGAAGAGAAGTCCACGCCACCCCTCATGCCATCTAGAGAGCTTTTTAATCAATAGGCCGTTATCCACACACTAAGTTGCAAGCTACCCAAATAGCTCCTCTTCTTGAACTTTCATGACTGCAGAGAAGAAACTCCCATACGAGATCAGAAAAGTTTTAAATGTTTCACCTTTACTATGGATTCATTAGTAACTATGTTTTAAAAATAAATGACCCTTCTAACTCATTCTTCTTAGAACTTGGCAAGCTTCCTTTTCTCCCTTCCTTAATTTTGGGCTCTCTGACAAGCAGTTATTGACCTGCTGCTAAAGAGTCCAACTCTCACAATTCATGATGTGTGTATCAAAATGTTTCACTAGGATTTTTTTCTTTTGGATGAAAGGTCAGAAAGCTTTTTCATGCTATTCTCCCCATGGCCCTTCAGTTCATATTGGTTATCAGACAGCCATGTTTAAACTGGACACTATTGGGAAGAATGAGAAACATATTTATTTTTCTCAATAAAATAAAAAGGTAGCACATTCTGGGTGAAAGCCTATTTGTGGGGTTGCATGTTACTGTTAGTTCTGGCTTACAACCCTTCAGTTGGTTGAGAGAGCGAGAGTTTAACTTGAAAAGACAAAAGTGAAACAAATATAATAACAAAGTCAAAAGGACTTTAATTTTGAAGATTATACTACACAAGTCAAAAGAAACAAAAGGTTGAAACCTAAGTGTAACATTGTGAAATTACCTAAATAAAGCATTTTTTTACTGACAGATACTATTTTTTTTTAGCTATCATTTTGTGGCCATTTTTCAGATTTTGACTTATCCCATTTTGGACAGGAAAATCTCTAAAATCACAAAAATCTCATACAAGGAGAAAAAACATCTCTCAGGGCTAGTCACAGTTGCCTGTGTCCTTTGTATGGCAATTCTCTACTATAGTGAATAGCCATATACGTGCACTTTATAAGTGTTACTCCACTTTTAGAAAAATATTTACAGTGGTATCTTTCTGTGAGAGGAGGTCTCATACAGAGTTTTCTGACCCAAATTAATTTATAGATTTTATACCTCGTCCTGGTTAAAAACCAAGTGGGCAGTAACATACATATTAGGTGTCCTCCTGCCATTCTACCATGCCCAAAATTTCCAGAAATTTGTTTGAACAGAAACAATTTGTTCAAATTGTTTGAACAGAAAGCAACCTTGTGAGGGGTAGGTGGGTTTGTGGATGTGCAAATGAGCAATTCCTCTGCTGTTTCTTTAAAAGTAAAGCCATGAGACAAGGAAGAAGATGTTCATGCTTCATAAACAGGCAGAGTTTTTCTGTCTCCCAGAGAAACAAGAGTTCTAGAAATAGACAGGTCAAACAAACAATACAAAAATCTTTGCGAGGATATGAAATGCAGTTTGGATCGCCAAATGCATCACGTTCATGAGTTGCTTGTTGTTGGTGAGATAACCTTGGCATTCCCACCACCAAACAAGACAAAAAAACAGCCACAACAGGTTTCTTCTGACCTACAAGTGAAACATCAACTAATATTATGTGGATATATTTCTTGATACTTGTCTCAGAAAGCATAGCTGTCATCCAAGAAGCATATGGCACTACTACAGAACCATGAAAGACTTCAAATGCAGTTCACTTCCCAGCTTTCCCAAGTGCCACTGACAGTACATATCTTCCCACGAGAACCACAATGCATTCATCAACTTCCCGGCCTGGTCAAACCTTCCTACAAAACTAATAAAAGTGCAACCCTTCAGCAGCCAGTATCAATCTAAGAATGGCCAGAGGTTGGCCAGATTTTTTCAAATACACTTTACATTTCTCTGCTGGCTGAGGGAGCATCAGACTGGAATAGGGTAAGAAAGCCAAACTGCTGCTTTCACTGCATCTGTTATAACACAAAAACATTTTAGAAACTGTCAAGAGTAAATCCCAGGAAAATTCATCATTTGTAAAATAGGCATGTTTTAGTTTCACCATCTAAACTTCTGTATTTTTAGTGGCAAGAGAAAGGGCTGTAGCTCCAGAAATGGAAGCCAAAGAACAGTGCTGCTTTATCCTGGAAATTGTTTGCATTGTACCAAATGCTGACCTAATCCATGGGTGGCTTAATTTTTCCGGATCTGCTAACCCAGCTCTAGTTGGCAGAGGTTTATTCTAAATGTATGAAGCATTCTGCTTCCACAAAAGAAAGACCACAGAGGCCTATTAGCAAATTGCCTGTAGACAGTCATATAATAAAGGCTCCCACATTCATATTGCTTTAATTACTTCCTAATAATTCCCTAATAATTGAATTCTCAAAAAACCCAAGCAACTACAAGTTAGGTGGGGAAAACATCTCACACACCACATTGATGCTGGTTTTGTTCACCACTTGTGAAACCTGGATGAATTTAGCTAATGTAAAATAAAAGTTTCACACCTGAAAAATCTTGTTTCCAAATGCTCAGGAATAATTAAGGAAATATTTTACTTGGAGTCTGAACAATGGGCATTTAATCTTCAAGCAAAATCCACTGGAGCCCTCTCCTGTGTTGCACTCTGCTGTTACTCCAGACACTGGATCTCCCCCAAGCCACATATCTCAATCAGCGCCTGCTCGTGGGACTGCAGCAGACATATGTTCTCTTAGAACATCTTGTACAGCTTCCTTGCTGACACATCTTTCTACAACAAGAGAGTGCCGGCAACAAAAGGAACATGCAGGTTTATCTGTGTTATACTGCTAGCTCTTTTACTCCTCTGCTACTGCTGTCCATTGTCACCCTAATTTATTGCCAAGGGGAACAAATGTGCTCATCAAGCTGCAAGCTAACACACAACTGCGGGCTGGCACCAGAAAAACATTGTTCCAGGTGTCTGTTCTTCCCTCCTTCTCATCATGTGGTCACTTGCTCCTTTCTTCTAGATGCCGCTAACAATGAGATTCAAAATGGCAGCTAAAGTCATTTCAGTGCAAACACCCTCCTGAGAATCTGTTCACTCTCACATTTGCAATGCTGGATGAACACTTGCTCCCCTGCATGCTTGTGAACAAAAGGACCCATGAATCGTAATCACAGAATCATAGAAAATTAGGGTTGGAACAAGAGGGATGTCAAGAGGACATCTAGTCCAACCCCCTGCTCAAAGCAGGAACATCCCCAACTACTAGACCATCCCAACTAAAGCTTTGTCTGGCTGGGTCTTAAAAGCCTCCAAGGATGGAGATTCCACAACTTCTCTCAGTAACCTGTTCCAGTGCACTACTTCCCTCCTAGTGAGAAAGTTTTTTTTCCTAATATCTAACCTAAATGTCCCTTGCTGCATCTTTAGACCATTGCTTCTTGTTCTGTCATCTGCCACCACTGAGAACAATTTAGCTCCATCCTCTTTGGAACCACCCATCAGGCTAAGGCTAAAGGTTAACCCTGAAGGCTTCTATTAAATCCCCTCTCAGTCTTCATAGGTTTCATAGGCATTAGGGCTGGAAGGGACCTCGGAAGATCATCGAGTCCAGCCCCCGCCCAAAGGGCAGGACGTCAGCTGGGGTCATAGGATCCCAGCAAGATAAGCATCCAGTTTCATCTTGAAGGTGTACAATGAAGGCACTTGAACAACCTCCGGTGGCAGGCTGTTCCAGACCTTGGGGGCTCGGACAGTAAAGAAATTCTTCTTTATGTCCAGCCTGAAACGATCTTGTAGTAGTTTGTAACCATTCAACCTCGTCATCCCTTGGGGCGCTCTGGTGAACAAACGTTCGCCTAGATACTGGTGGTCACCCCTGATAAACTTGTAGGTGGCCATCAGATCACCCCTGAGCCTGCGCTTTTCCAGGCTAAAGAGCCCCAGGGCTCTCAGCCTGTCATTGTAGGGTCTGCTTCCCTGACCTCTGATCATGCGCGTGGCTCTCCTCTGGACTCTCTCAAGCTTCTCCACATCCTTTTTGAATTGTGGAGCCCAAAACTGGACGCAGTACTCCAGCTGCGGCCTCACTGAGGCTGAGTACAGGGGGAGAATGACGTCCCGGGATTTGCTTGAGAAGCATCTATGGATGCAAGCCAGCGTTTTGGTCGCTTTACTAGCCGCAGCATCGCATTGCAGGCTCATGTTCATCTTGTGGTCAATGATGACCCCCAAGTCTCTTTCTTCCACAGTGCTAACCAGCATAGCACTGCCGAGCCTATAAGGATGCTGCAGGTTTTTTTTCCCAAGGTGGAGAACCATGCATTTAGCGGTGTTGAACACCATCAGATTCTCGTCCGCCCACTTGCTGAGCCTGTCCAGGTCAGCCTAGATCATCTGCCTGTCTTCTGGTGTGGATGCTTTGCCCCAAAGTTTGGTGTCATTGGCGAACTTGGCCAGTCCGCTTCTGACTCCAGTGTCCACATCATTAATGAAGATGTTGAACAGTATGGGTCCAAGGACAGAGCCCTGGGGGACCCCACTGGTCACAGGACACCACGATGAGTGACTTCCATCAATTACTACCCTCTGGGTCCGACCCCGGAGCCAATTTTCCAGCCAGTGGATCATGGGGGACCCAAGGCGACAATTGGCCAGTTTCTCCAAGAGACGATCATGGGACACCAGATCGAAGGCTTTTTTGAAGTCAAGATATATGACATCAATCTCATCTCCCTTGTCCAGGTGATAGGTCACCTGGTCGTAGAAGGAAATGAGATTGGTCAAGCAAGACCTACCCGCAACAAACCCGTGCTGGCTATCCCTTAAGATGTTGGCGTCGGCCAGTCCATTAAGGATGGCCTCCTTAATAAACTTTTCTAAGATCTTCCCCGGGATAGAAGTCAGGCTGATGGGCCTATAGTTAGCCGGATCCACTTTCCTCCCTTTCTTGAAGATAGGCACCACGTTGGCCTTCTTCCAGTCTTCGGGCACTACACCAGAGCGCCAAGAGTTTTCAAAGATCCACGCTATAGGCTGGGCTATGATGCTCGCCAGCTCCTTGAGTACCCTGGGGTGAAGACTGTCAGGGCCGGCTGACTTGAAGGTATCCAGCTTCTCAAGATGTTCCTTCACAAAGTCAGCATTAATGGAGGGCAGGGGATCACCCTCACCCGGACTTCCCGGCCCTGTAGCGGGCACGGGCATCCCATGGGGCTGATGAAAGACCGAAGCAAAGTACCTATTTAATAGGTTGGCTTTTTCCTGGGCGTCAGTTGTCAGTTGCCCCATCTGGTTCAGCAGGGGTCCAACGTTGCCCCTGCTTTTCCTCCGGCTCCCCACATATCTGAAAAAGGACTTTTTATTGTCCTTGATGCTCAAAGCTAGCTGGAGTTCAGTTGCAGCCTTGGCTTTCCTGGTCTGCTCCCTACAGGACCAGACCAGTGCAGAATAATCCTCCTTGGAGGTGACTCCCATCCTCCATCCCTTGTATTCTCTAGACTAAATAAGCCCAGTTCTCTCGGCTTCTCCTCAGAAATCATGTGCCTCAGCACCATAACCACCTTTGTTGCCCCCTGGTGAACTCTCTCCAATTTGTTCACATCCTTTCAGTAGTGGGGGGTACAAAACTGGACACAGTACTCCAGATGTGGTCTCACCAGTGCTGAATAGTGGGAAATAATCACTTCCCCCAATCTGCTGGCAATGCTCCAGCTAATGAAGCCTAGTATGTCTTTAGCCTTCTTCACAACAAGGGCACACTATTGGCTCATATTGAGCTTATTGTCCAGGTCCTTCTCAGCAGAGCTGCTACTTAGTCAGTCCCCAGCCTATACCAGTGCATGTGACTGTTCTGTCCTAAGTGCAGAACTGCACTTCTCCTTATTGAACTTCATGAGATTTCTTTTGGTCCCATCCTGCAAATTCTCTAGATCTCTTTGAATTTTAGCCCTACCCTCCAGCATGTCTACTACTTCCCCCAGCTTTGTGTCATCTGCAAACTTCCTGAGGGTGCACTCCATCCAATCTTTTTGTTAAGATTTTTGCTAGGGAGTTTGCTTGGAAACTCTCTCTCACATTCCTTCACTGTAAGCTTGCTGAGAGACAAGAAGTTTGCAGGGGAAAGGGAACCCTTCAGGAGTGAGAAATAGCAAACAGGCCAGTTACAGAGGAGTTTGCTCAGGAAGGTCTGCTTGGAAAAGGGGCAGCAGATTAAAAGACCCAGAGAGACGGCTGGAGGACATCGCAGTCCCAGAGCCACTGCCCCTTCCATCTCATGCTCTGCTTGCACCTGTGCGTTGTCTGTGCAGGCAGGACTGCACACCGTCAAGGCTTCCACCCAAGTGCTGATTTGGTGCTGTACAGACTGCAGCTTGCAGGTTTCTTCCGGTGTCAGCCAGGTGGGGGAGTGCCTGCAATGTGAGCAGTGCCTTTTGGTGATGTCCCTTAGGGAGAAGGCAAGAGAGCTACAGGTAGCAAGGCTCCAAAATATGCTCTGCCATGCGGACTTCATCGATTCCATGCTAAAGGAAACCTCTAGGACTGTGGAAAAAAACTGCCAGAGGTGGTTCTAGAAAAGGAAGAAGACATGGACTTCCACGAAGGTGCTGGTATGAGTTAAATGAATGGACAAACCATCCCAATGTGCAGAAAGAATAGAAAATATGGAAGGCGACCAGCTTGGCTTAACAGGGAACCCTTCACATCCCTTGTGAGCTGCAACTCCAGTTGTGTTTTGGCTTTCCAGATTTCATCCCTGCATGCCCAAGCAATACTTTTATACTCCTTCCTATTAATTTGTCCAAGTTTTCACTTCTTGTAAGCTTCCTTTTCATGATTTAGTTTACTGAAGACTTCCCTGCTAGGCTAAGCTGGTCAAGCCACATGCTTGCTAGTCTTCCTGGGCATCAGGGTGGTTTGTTCCTGTGCCCTCAGTGAGATGTCTTTAAATAAAACCAGCTGTCCTGGACTCCCTTCTTCCTCAGACTAGGATTCTGCCCATCAGTTCCCTGAATGAATCAAAGTCTGCTTTTCTGAAGTCCAGGGTCCTTACTCTGCTGCTCTCTTTCCTTACTTTCCTCAGGATCCTGAACTCAATCATCTTGTAATCGCTGCTGCCCAGGTTGCCATCCACTTCTATATTCGCCACCAATTCTTCCCTGTTTGTGAGCAGCAGGTCAAGAAGAGTGTGGCCCCCAGCTAGCCTCTCCAACACTTGTTCCCAACCAACACTTCCCAAAAATGTCCTGGATTTCCTGCACACTGCTGTACTTCCCTCCCAGCAGATGTCAGGGTGATTAAGTCCCCATGATAACCAGGGCCTGTGACCGGAAAACTTCTACTAGCAGTGAAATGGAGTAATGGGCTTTGTGCATACAACAATGCCACTTTATTCAATCCTGTTTTCTAGTACATTTGTGCAAACTGACCAGACTGAAGAGAAGCCACATTTGCCTGTGATGATTTTCAAACAGAACATAAGGCAAAAAGCCGAAGTTGTTATGAGCCATCCCTTTAATCCCTATATATGTGTTTATTTTCTTGGCAGTTAGAATAATTAGAAACTAGATACTTGGCTGATCTTCTAGGACTAAATCAGAAAAATGATTTGTATTGTTAGAGAATTTTAGGACAAAATATGGTGGAAGAACCTAAATCATTATATGAAATAATATTATGCAAAAGGTGCTAGCTATCTTAAGAAATTGTAGTACTTTCATCCAGTAGAGATTTATTTTCATCCAGCAGAGATTTAAAAAAAATACTCTACAATAGTGTTTCCACGTTAGTGTGCACAGCTCACTAGAGTGACCAGAATTTAAAGATACATGAAATGTGCTAAAAAATAAAAATTAAGCACAGCGTAAAATTCATAGATTCATAAATTGCAAGTCTGGAAGGGACCTTGGAAGATCATCGGGTTCAGCCAGGCAGGAAAGACAAATGGGGTCAGGTGACCCTAGTGAGGTGAATGTCATTTCCTCTTGAAGATTTCCAGGGTAGGTGATTGCACCACCTCTGGAGGGAGCTTATTCCACAGTCTGGACACCCTAGCTATGAAGAAGCTTTTCCTAATATTGAGCCTAAGATGGTCTTCCAGGAGTTTATGGCCATTACTCCTGGTTTTCCCTGAGGGTGCCCTAATGAACTGTTGTTCACCGAGCTCTTGATGTATGCCCATTGTGCCCGCCAGGTCTCGAACATCTTGTCCCAAGCGTCTCTGATACACAGATATCCGCCTTGGTGTCGCAGGTGGCCCCTCAAGGAGATGTTTCATAGAATCATAGAAGTAGGGTCGGAAGGGACCTTGTATATCTTCAAGTCTGACCCCCTGCCTGGGCAGGAGAGAAACTGGGCTCAAGTGACCCCAGCCATGTAGGCATCGAGCTGCTTCTTAAAGACCCCCAGAGCAGGAGCCAGCATGACTTCCCTTGGAACTTGGTTCCAGATCCTAGCCGCCCTGACTGTGAAGTAGTTCCTACAGCTGTCTAATCTGAACCTACTCTTCAACAACTTGTGGCCGTTATTTCTTGTTATCCTGGGGGGCGCTGGGGGAAACAAGGTCTCCCCCAAACCCTTCTGGTCCCCCCTAGTGAGTTTATAGACGGTCACAAGGTCCCCCCTCAGCCTTCTCTTGTGAAGGCTGAACAGGTTCAGGTCCCGTAGCCTCTCATTGTAGGGTCTGCCCTGCTGTCCCCGGATCATGTAGGTGGCCCTCCTCTGGACCCTCTCAATGTTGTCCACATCTCTCTTGAAGTGGGGCACCCAGAACTGGACACAGTATTCCAGATGCGGCCTGACCAGTGTCGCATAGAGGGGGAGGATCACCTCCTTGGCCCTACTTGAGATGCACTTGTGGATGCACGATAGGGTCGGGTTAGCCCTGCTGACCGTGACCTCATATTGTCGGCCCATGTTCATCTTGGAGTCAATGATGACTCCAAGATCCCTTTCTGCCTCCGTGCTGTCAAGAAGGGAGTTTCCCATCTTATAAGTGTGCTGCCGGTTACTACTGCCCAAGTGCAGCACCCTGCACTTGTTCATATTGAAACGCATCCTGTTTTTTGTCAGCCACCCTTGCAACCTATCCAGGTCTTTCTGCAGTCTTTCCCTCCCTACTAGCGTGCCCACCTCACCCCAGATTTTGGTATCATCAGAGAATTTGAACAGGTTGCTTTTCACCCCATCATCCAAATCGCTGATAAAGAAATTGAACAGCGCGGGCCCAAGGACCGAGCCCTGGGGGACTCCGCTGCCCACTTCCCCCCAGGTCGAATATGACCTGTCCACCACCACCCTCTGAGTATGACCCTTCAGCCAATTAGCAATCCAACTGACCGTGTAGGCATCAATGCCACAGTCGCCTAGTTTTTTAATGAGGATGGGGTGGGAGACAGTGTCAAAGGCCTTGCTGAAGTCCAGAAAGACTACATCCACAGCGACACCTGCATCCAGTGCTTTTGTGACCTGTTCGTAAAAAGCAATCAGGTTGGTCTGACATGACCTGCCCCTAATGAAACTGTGCTGGTTGTCCTTGAGCATCATCCCCGATGCCGGCCCATCACAGATGTGCTCCTTGATCATCTTCTCAAAGAGCTTCCCCAGGATTGAGTTAAGACTGACGGGCCTATAGTTGCCCGGGTCCTCCCTCCTCCCTTTCTTAAAGATGGGGACCACATTGGCTATCTTCCAATCATCTGGCACCTGGCCTGAGCACCACGAGCACTCATAAAGCCGTGCCAAGAGCCCTGCAATAACCCCTGCTAGCTCCCTCAACACCCTGGGGTAGAGAGCATCCGGACCTGCTGACTTGAACACGTCCAGCCCCTCCAGAAGCACTCTAACCCGGTCCTCCTCAACCTTAGGTCTTGGGGCGTTCCCCTCGAGTCCATCTTGACTCACGGTGGGGGAGTCCCAGTCGCTGCAAAAGAAAACGGAGATGAAGAATTTGTTAAAAATGTCTGCCTTCTCTTCTGGAGCGAGCACCAGATTGCCCAGTGTATCTTGCAGGGGTCCCACATTTCCCGGCGCCTTCTTCATCCTCCCAATACATTTGAAAAAGGACTTTTTATTATCCTTGACCTTGGACGCTAGTCCTAGCTCTATGTCCACCTTAGCTTTCCTAACAGCCCCCTATAGGCCCGAGCAGTGGAGGTATACTCTTCTTTAGAGATAGTCCCCCCCTTCTATCATGACCCAAGGGTATGATTGCGTGTGTGCTTCGGCACTGCAGAATTATTTCCAGCCATGGGGAGCTTTCTTTGCACGGTGAAATTCTCAGTTGCAAAGAGAAAACCCCGGTGCAAAGGAGTTCCCACAATTCGTATGTAAATTTGTGTCCCACTATTGGCTGTTTCTAAATTATTCCCACGTGGCGGCTAGCGATTGGCTTGCTAGCCGTATAAGAGGCTTGAGCGGTTTCTGCCCAAGTTGGAGGACTCCACAACCATCTCGTGGAGGAGGAGAAGGAGAACTTCACATCTTGTGAAGAACTCTAAGCGCTGCGGAGTCCAACGAACCCAGCATGTGCCTTAAGGAGGATACAGGGGCCTGATCAATCTCTAGCCTCTCCCTGTCACCGCCTGATCCCTCGACGTACCCTTCCCTGCGCGCTTTCGTGGAGAGTCACCTTTTGGACTCTCATCGTGGTATCCAGAGCTCTTTCCAGGTTTAAGAGGCTCGAGTTTTCTACGCGTCTTGTTAGAGCGAGTTTTGTAACTGCAACTTAAACGAAGTTTTTCCTGCCTGCACCGCGACCATCTACGGTGTAAGTAAAATAATCTTTAATCAACCGCTACGCGTCCGTGCCTAATTCTAGTCTGCCATGCCAAATTCCCCGACCCACGTGCCAGGGCTGCTGGCCACAGCCCGCCGCGCACTCCCGAAAGCCTCGGACCGCTCCTGGCCCGCACATGGCGACGAGGATGGGATCCGGGGAAAGCATGATGGAGCTAGAATTAGTTAAGAACTGCCCTTGGCGCAGTGGAAAACGCCAAGTAGAGAACTTCATGGAACTGGAGGTGCATATCGCTTACCACCAGGCAGGCGGAATGGGTGAAAGGTTTATCAGCAGACGCATTTCGCTGAAGGGAGAAGAGGGAGCTTCCGAAGACGGAGCCCCGAGAGAGAGGGAAGTGTGTCTTCACCCCGCGGCATTTGGGTGTATAATGAATGATGAACGGGTCCTGTTTAGGCCCCTTGACACTGTGTCCCTTGCCAGAGTCAACCCGGCAGGCATAGTAAACCTGTCCCTCACCCGGGAGTGTGCCCGTTGCCTAAGATGTGCTTGGGAGAGTGAAGAACCGGTGTCGATCAGCCGGTTCGCCCCCTTTATGGTAGCGTCTAGATTGAGGGGTCGTGAGCTTCCATCCGAGCTCCACGAAGACCTGGAGACAGAGGAACGCACCGCAGATGAGAGGGTGGCCCCAAAATGCGACAAGGGGGGAGTGTTAACTGCAACTTTTCGCACTGTAACTGATTTAATGCAAAAGAATTTAAGTTTGAAAGCCCAGCTGTGTATGGCCGTTCGAGCAGTCAAAGAAGCGGCTGCGAAAGAAAATCTTGAGACGCCACATCAAGATGGCGCCGAGCAAGAGGGAGACCGCGTGGAAGAACCAGAAGAGAAGGGTGAAGCTTCGGAGAAACCCGCGAGAGTTCGGCCAGCGACCCCACCCACCTACGCAGCGTTGCTGCCGGCGACCACGCCTTCTTGCCGACGGAAGGGAGAATCGAGCGGAGGAGTGCATCCGCCCCTCCTGCCTGAAACAATAACAGCATCGACTCCCGAAGTAACAGCTCGTCCTGTAGCCACGATCAACCCAGTGACTGATGCACAGGGTGCAGTTTGTGCCGCCACCAATCGCATTCGTGCTTGGACGGAGTTACAGGAGCTGTACAGAGAATCTGAAATGGAATCTGACGAGGCTATAGTCTCATGGCTGGAACTCATGTCCATGGAGTTTGAGTAATCTTCTGTGTCAGTTGTCACGACTGCGTATCCTGATGAAGCCAAGATTATCTAGTGATTGGGAACGTCGACACCCAACCGAGGCTTAAGGCGCAAGACATTGCAAATCCGATCTTCCATCATTGCCACAAAGAACACCAGAGGACCGATACATGTTTGGATTCCTCCTACAGCGTTCTGGACTCAATAAGCGGCAACTCCGGATTTTAGGGGACGCAGGTCAATGGCAACTGGCCTATGAGTTAGATTTTCATTACCTGGAAGAGCTAGACGACGGCTCCTCGACGATTTCATCCAGTTGAGTGTGCAAGAGACAGTTGTCTGGAGTAGCAAACACCTGTATTATATGTTTTAGAAATGATAATGTGGTTCCATGTGAATTTTGTAAATATTAGTGAAATAACTGTTTTAAGAGAATTCTTTTCACAGATCCGGAATTCAGAGTGCGTGTCGGAGAGAAGCCCCAAGAAGGATAACATCATCAGCAGAAGTGAGGGCCTGACGCGTGACTTCGCCATGACGCCCACTGAAGCCCTGATCGTGCAGTTTTTTGTTATGAATCTGGTTATGTGTGTATGTATTTGTGCCGGCTATTATTTGATTCGATCCCTGGAGGACGAACTTCTTATGTTAGCTGATTTTGTGTTTACCCGTTTAGTTCAACGACCCGTTATAAGAGCTACTGGTGACCCGAGTGACAAGCATGTGGCATAATTCAGCTGTGCCTTCAGCAAGGGGGGATGTCATGACCCAAGGGTATGATTGCGTGTGTGCTTCGGCACTGCAGAATTATTTCCCGCCACAGGGAGCTTTCTTTGCACAGTGCAATTCTCAGTTGCAAAGAGAAAACCCCGGTGCAAAGGAGTTCCCACAATTCGTATGTAAATTTGTGTCCCACTATTGGCTGTTTCTAAATTATTCCCACATGGAGGCTAGCGATTGGCTTACTAGCCGTATAAGAGGCTTGAGCGGTTTCTGCCCAAGTTGGAGGACTCCACAACCATCTCGTGGAGGAGGAAAAGGAGAACTTCACATCTTGTGAAAAACTCTAAGCGCTGCGGAGTCCAATGAACCCAGCGTGTGCCTTAAGGAGGATACAGGGGCCTGATCAACCTCTAGCCTCTCCCCAACGCCTCCTGATCCCTCGACGTACCCTTCCCTGCGCGCTTTCGTGGAGAGTCACCTTTTGGACTCTCATCGTGGTATCCAGTGCTCTTTCCGGGTTTAAGAGGCTCGAGTTTTCTACGGGTCTTGTTCGTGCGAGTTTTCTTTTCGTTTGTAACTGCAACTTAAGCGAAGATTTTCCTGCCTGCACCGCAACCATCTACAGTGTAAGTAACATAATCTTTAATCAACCGCTACGCATCCGTGCCTAATTCTAGTCCGCCGTGCCAAATTCCCCGACCCACATGCCAGGGCTGCTGGCCACAGCCCGCCGCACGTCCCCAAAAGCCTCGGACCACTCCCGGCCCGCACACCTTCCACCGGGTGTACGCCGCCTTTTTGGCAACCAGGCATTCCCGGACTTCCTTGGTGAGCCAGGGAGGCTTTTAGGCACTCTTGCCCCCCTTGCTTCTTGTTGGGATTGTCACCTCTTGGGCCCTGAGTATTGTCTCCTTAAGGAACGACCACTCATCTTGGGCACTGAGTTCCCCTGCCCTCGAGAACCCCAGTGCCTCTCCCACCAATCTCCTCAACTCATTGAAGTTGGTCCTCTTGAAGTCTAGGGCTATCGCCTTGCTGTAGGCCCTTGACACCCTGCGCTGGATGATGAATTCCAGCAAGTGATGATCGCTATCACCCAGGTGGTCAAGGACCTGGAGCCCCATTACCAGATCATCGCCTGTGGCCAGGACCAGGTCCAACAGGGCATTTCCTCTGGTGGGACTGTGCACCTCCTGGGTTAAGTGGAGGTCCTGTATTTCAGCCAGGAACCTCCTAGAACGGTCCAACCTTGCTGACTGCTCCTTCCAGCAGATGTCTGGGTAATTTAGATCACCTATGACAACTACATTCCTTGCCTTAAGTGCCTCTGCAAGCTGGCCCGAGAATTCCCAGTCCAGCTCCTCCCCTTGGTTGGGGGGTCTGTAGTAGACCCCCACCGTTAAATCCCTCTCCCCATGACCCCCTTGTATCTTGACCCAGAGCACCTCAGCTTGCCCCTCCTCTGACCCCATTTTGCTGGCAGAAGATGTGTATTGCTCTTTGACATAGAGCGCCACACGCCCCCCCTTTCCTTCCTTCTCTATCCCGCCTGTAGAGCCTATAGCCCCTAATGCTAACTGCCCAGTCATGGGATGAATCCCACCACGTTTCTGTAAGCCCCACTCATGATGCAGTCCTCCCCTAACTCGCCTGCCACGACTTTGAATCTTACTACAGTGGGGGGAGCTTCGGTACTGCCATGACTCCCTCGGGGGCCACTTACTTCTCCAGTGGTCTTCTGCGAGGCTCCACCTCCCCTCTACCTCGCCCTATACCCAGCCTGGCAGGCCACTGTTGGTCCTGCAGCCACTCCCTTGCACGATGGATGTCTACTGTTCTCCTGGCTTTCAGGCCTCTGGTGCTCTCAGCTGACGTCTCCCAATCCTGAGGTTCACCTCTCCCTGGTTCACCTCTCGTCCCTCTATACTCAACCCCTCCAGACGCGTGGGAAACACAAAAATGCTTTACAAAAAGAAAAACCTCCACCAGCACCGCATGTTCCTACCTCTTCTGAGGTGTCTCTCGGTATTCACACTCGGCCCCTAGGGCCCACTCCTATCCTCCCAGCACCCTTTTCCCCTTAAAGGCTATTTAAGGTTCCTCCCGTGGTCATGAGACCTCAGTGTTATCCCTGATCTCTCTCGCCTTTGCCCCCTTGGCTCCTAGTAATGTAGCCCTCTCTCTGGGCCTTCTCAGTACCATTGCCCTCTCTCTGGGCCTCCCTGGTCACGGTGCCCTCTCTCCGGGCCTTCTTGGTAATGCCCCTCTACCTAAGGCGTACCTTCGGTTTACCCAAATCCCTCCACTGTCCTACCTGGTTGGAGACTGGAGGGAAGATCAGTGGCTCCTCCTTCTGCACGATGGCTGCTGGGCTCAGGGTCTCTCCAGCCTTGGCCTTCCTGGCCCCCCCTTCTCCGCACCAGAGATCCGGCCCCGAGCGCGGGTTTACCTTCACCGCCAACGGCAGCTCCGCCTTCGCCGCGTGAGGCATCAGATCCTCCTCTGGTGGGAACCACCGTCTCTTGTCCTGCTCACTCCACACCTAGTCTTCTGTGTACACCTCCAGCTGGGGCTTCTCCCAGCATCCGTCCCCCCACCTCTTTGTGGGCCGTCCTCTTTATCCCTGCCGGCCGGTAATTGCTGCTGATGTCACTGGCCGGCTGCAACTGTATGAAAGCGCGGCTGATGGCTTGCGCGGGTTCCTTCCGGTGCTCCTGCTTTGTCACAGGTCTCGCAGCAGGTGAGTGCTCTTTTTTTAATTTTGCTTTTTCTGTTCTTCCCCAGACTTCCGGTCCTGGGGTTCCCCCCTTTGCCTTTTGGGTCCCCTCCCGTTTGTCTCTCCCTGCAACACCCATGATGTAGCAGTAAGCCACTATCAAGTCCCCTTTCAGCCTTCTTTTTCAGACTGAAGAGTCCCAGGTCCCTCAGCCTTTCCTCGTATGGCTTGCTGTGCAAGTCTCTGGTCATACGGGTGGCCCTTCTCTGAACTCTCTTGATCTCTACCATGCCCTTGTTAAAGTGCGGTGCCCAGTACTGGACACAGTACTCCAGCTGAGGTCTCACCAAAGCCAAGTAGAATGGAAGAATCACTTCCTTACTTTTGCTGGAGATGCATCGATTGATGCATGCCAGGGTATTGTTTGCCCTGTTGGCTACAGTGTTGCACTGCTGGCTCATATTCATACTGTGGTCTATTATTACCCCCAGGTCCCTTTCATTCGTGGTGCTGGTCAGTTTGGTGTTGCCAAGCCTGTAGGTGTGTAGGGGTTTTTTGTCCCCAGATGGAGCACTTTACGTTTCTTGACATTGAACTTCATTTGATTCCAATCTGCCCAACTAGCTATACTGTCCAGGTCCACCTGTATCTGCAGCCTATCTTCTAGAGTGACCACGCTCCCCCATAACTTGGTGTCATCCATAAACCTGGCCAGTGAGCTCTTCACCCCCGCATCCAAATAATTGATAAAGATGTTGAAAAGCACTGGACCAAGCACTGACCCCTGAGGGACACCACTGGCCACTATTTGCCAAGATGGCAGATCTATTCATTAGAACTCTCTGGGTCCTGCCCTGCAACCAGCTCCCTACCCACCTAACTGTCTCCCCCACAGTCCTCCAGTTTTCTCACAAGACCATTGTGGGATACAAGATCAAAGGTCTTTTGGAAGTCAAGGTATACAATGTCAGTCTCCTTTCCCTTATCCAGGTGACGAGTTACCGAATTGTAAAAGGAGATGAGGTTAGTAAGACAAGACCTGCCTGCGACTAAACCATGCTGGCTGTCATTCAGAATCCTACCTTCTGCAAGCCTATCGCATATAAACCCCTTGATGAATTCTTCTAGGACCTTCCCTGGGATAGAAGTTAGGCTGATTGACCTATAGTTACTCAGGTCCTCCCTCCTCCCTTTCATGAAGACAGGCACAACATTGGCCCTCTTTCAGTCCTCGGAGACCTCTCCAGAGTGCCATGAGTTTTGGAAAAGTTTTGCCAGCAGTCCCACAATGACTTCGGCCAGCTCCTTCAGCACCCTCAGATGAAGTTAATCTGGTCCTGCTGACATACATCTGTCTAATTTTTTTTAAATGACCACACACCAGTTCTATGGTAACAGTAGGAAAGCAGTCATACCTACCCTGCTTGTTCTGTACCCACTCTGGCATGATTTTGCCCTTGGCCCAGTGAAAGAACGAAGCAAAGTAGTCATTCAGGAGTTCAGTTTTCTCCCAAGAGCAGATAACCAGCTGTCCTGACTTGTTGAGCAGTGGCCCCACGCTCCCATTTGTTTTACTCTTGTTCCCAATTAACTCTTTATTGAGATTTACTAATGCATTAGCTGCCATGCTATTTTTTACTTCGTTTTCTCATGGTGAAAAATAATTCTGACCCTCAAATCAGAAGCGAGGATCCAAATAAAAATGTTTTATAATAAGATACTAGATCTGACAAACTTGTAAGACTTTATAACTGCACAGACACATTTTCAATTACTTTGGGACTTTGCAGAAGACTGGCTGACAGTACAGGTTAGTTGCTAAAGAAAATGTGAACTAGAAATAAAGTTTTAGTGTATAAACACTTCATAATCTGGCCCTAAGAGAAAAATGTTGCCTTCACTTCCACAGCCACAAATGGTCCCCCAGTCTGGTCACAATCTACAAAGGGAAAAGCAGACCTGTGGACACTAAACAATGAAGTATCTACTTTTACTTTTTGATCTTGATTCCCATGACATGAAGGGAATATTTTAGGACTAGGGTTTTATACAAACTCTGTGCTGGCGTCAGGATTTATCATTAAGCACCTGAGCAATTGGTTTTCATCTCACAAGAGGTCTATCTGCATATTGGCTTTACTAAGCTTAGCATTTTCTGCAAGAGTTAAGTAGGACAGACATAGTCCTAATAGTCGCTCTTCTAGGGGCAGTCTCCTCCATACTTTTTCACCTTCAGGGCTGAAGTTTTTAACAGGGTTAACAATTTCCACTTCCTTGTGTGAAGTGTATTCCCATTTGTATATCCCTCCAGGAGTTGTTAGCCAGTCTGTTGAGGCTAAATCTTTGAAGAACTAGACACCAGTGTTGTTAGCTTAGTAAGTGAAATTATCCAAAACTTTTCCTGCAGGGAAAGCCATCCAGGAATGATGCTGAGTTAACTCACATCCAAGCTTGGAGAGGGTCTACTGTGGTCTGCAGTCCTTCTCAGCTGGATTCTCTCAATCAAGTGCCTGTAATTGTGAAAAGCATCCTCTGCAGGGCTGCTTTGTTTTTAATAGGGTGTTTGTACTTGCACGCTGCTATATTTCTAACAATTCCATCTCCTGGACACACAAAAATTTGAAAGGGAGAATTACTATTATTTTCATGCGATTCTAAGACTTTATATTGCACGATGCTGAATGCCTCATGAAAACTGAGGTGCACCCTCAATTGCCCATGGACTTATATGCAGAATTGTGCCCTAAGTAAGAGCAGTGCTGTGCTCCCTGTAAATACTTGGCAGCCAGTATAAACAATGAGCCTCCCTCCCAACAGACCTCAGCCCACACCACATCTTCGGTTAAAGTTTTCTGTTAAAACTGTTTTTCTAAAATAGACAATAAGATATCAATTAAATGGGTTTTTTAAAGTGTCTGCTATCTGGAAAATCTCAATATTTTTTTTTTTTAATTGGAATTCTCCAGCCAAAAACTTTGCCAGATGAAATACTGTCAGTTTTGATCATCAGGAAGTCTATACTCTTCTACTCTGCAGAAAAAGTTAGAAATTATTTACAACCAGCTCTGATACCGAATACTTTGCTTTCCAGAGTCTGTAAACTGCCAGCTGTATTTTCAAAAGTATAAAAAGTCTGTTGCACTGGAGGTAGAAGTGGGAAAAATGAGGCTCAATAAGAGCCTAGAAAGAGTCTAGTCTAGACCCACACCCAGATCCCAGGATCCAGCCAGTGCCTCCATTCTCCCTGTCACATAGTCTCCCCACATGGCCTTGGGAAAAACTACAAGGAGTCAGCCAGGGCTTCCAGCAAAGACACATATGCTGAAGCAGTCAATGCAGAGACCTGCGGATATTGAGAGAACCGCAGGGCATTCAGACCCGACTTTCTTGACCCAGCGCTCTTACATTTTTTTCCCATTGACCACACTCTTCACCTCAGCTTCTCACTCTATCAAACTTTTATACTCTTTTCTCTTGCCCAGTCTTCCTCATCACTTTCCTTCCCCTCCAATAAACTCTTTTCATTTACCTTATAAGAAAACATACCCTCCTAAATCATGGAATTAAACACAATGCTTGCTTCCATTACACTGTTAACAGAGACTGATAATTGTACCACTTTCCCAACCCTGTACCTGCCTGGTTTATTTAAACTATACCCGTGAGCAACAACCATCTAGGTTTTTTTGTGTTTGTAAAAAGATTATCATAATTGGACCCCAGTCTTTATTTGTCCTTGGCACTACCATAATAAACATGAATAATAATAAGTTATCCATATTTGTTTGCTAACACTAATGTCATTTTCCCCTGCAATGAATGAGCAAACAGATAAATTCAACATAGATAATTTTTTATTTTTGACTGGAAGAAAAAAAAAACAGTGGGAAGAATAAAAGTAACTTCTCCCTTAAGAGTGAGAAAACAGTCTTAAGACTCCCTTAAGACAGGCTTGGGTTTCCCTGTGAGAGCCTTTATTGGACACTAATTGCTGTTTCTGTAGGCGGACTCTTCAGAAACTTAAAGCTGCAGTACACAGAAAACAAGGCGTAACTGTTACACAGCTAAATGCTTTAGATTTGACAATTAACCTAAGCATAGGCATTTACAAGATTAACAATTCAAGCATCTAAATTAAGGATACTGATATCAAACTCATGTGCTCACATTTGAAAACTGAATTAGTACCTGCAGAAATAAAAATGAATGACTTTGACATATAATTGCTAATATAGAAAGGTACAGAGCTGTGAAGTAACATACGCCTAGCACAATGATTTTTATTCTTTCTGGTTTCTATAACATTCTTTGCCAGCACCCAGACGGAGAGGCCAGTAGCTAGAGCAACTGTTGTCACTGTGTGGCCCCTTTAATCAGCATCTTCAGGGGAGATTTTGGCATTTACATAGTCCAAGGTCCAGGATTCAAATCCACTCTTAAATTCACACCTCTTCACCTTTACTTTGTAGTCCAGCAGGTTAGTATCTCATTTCTGTCCTTCTGTAATTAGAAGCAAATCCCCTCTTTAAAGTCTTCTGAATCTGTTTCTGTTCTTACTTTTTTCATCCTTTTAATCTCGGCAACTACCTTGGAATTTCTTCATTGCAGAGCTCAAAGCTGTACACTCTAAAAGCTGCTACTGTGCTTGCACAGTACGTAGGGCAATTGTCTGCTGCATCAATCTTTGTTAACAACATAAAGCAGCTAGCATCGCTTATTATAAATACTCAGCACACAAAGAAAAACCACAGGCCTTAATCACAATCTGGATATTTGTATTAACCACAAATCCTTTTGTGAGATGTCTTCCTTAGCCCAGCTGGATTATTATGCACAACCAAACACTAGTATTGAGGCAAACCCAGGCCCTAGACAGAGGGACAGGAGGAGGAGCAGATTATTTAGCTGTAATTCTCTAAAGTAAGCAGCCCTAATGGATACATTTAATTAATACTATTCCAAGGGTAAGTGATGGAGACATTCATGACAAACCACAGCCCCAAATGTGCAGCTGTTTAAATAAGAAATCAGATTTGTTTTCCTAAGAAACATTTGTAGGGTTTGGATTCATAGAAATTAAAGGCAAGTAAGGACTTCTAAAGCTTAAATTTCTTATATCACAGGCCATCAAGGGTATGGCTACACAAAGCAGTACAGTAGTATGAAAAGATAGCTGACCTAGCTCTGAAACCAGAAATAGTATAGACACGTCAGCCTGGCGCTACACACTGAGAAAAAGAGCTTGTTAGCTCATGCAGAGAGTTTCAGAGCTCCACTGCTTCCCAGACCCAAGCTGCACAACACACACTGTACTGTACACACATACCAGCTTGTTTGAACCAGCCTGCATATCTCTAGGAGCACTTTTACACATGGTCCAGGGTAGGGTGGCGGCGCTTTAATTAGAGCAGCTCTGAGAGCTGCTCTAATTAAAGCGCCGCCACATTTCCTGTATCAGCGTCTCTGCTCTCAAAAATAGCAGCGGGAGTGCTTGAACTAAAGCTCACTTGACAAGTTTTTGTTCAAACATCCCCACTGCCATTTTTAAGCGTGGGGATGCTGCTACATGAGATGCTGGAGCGCAGCAAGTGCCACGCTCTAGCAGCCTCGATTAATTGAGTCTGCTCCGATGTGCTAGAATTCCAGCGTGTCAGAGCAGCCTCAGCACTCGCGTAGAGATGCCCTTAGTCTACGTTAGTCCACACGGCCACGCACCATGTGGACATAGCCCAAATTTCACACAAATGCCGTATGTTAATCCCAAGATTTTAGTTAGCCTAAGTGTATGAAAAAACTAAGTTGTGGCTGCTGGTAGAAAACAGAAGGGTATACCACATCCGCAGGTGGTCCCAGCAAAGGATAGAACTGAGTATGCCCTGCCCACCCAAGTCACCTGACATGTTCCAGACTAGAAACAGAGGGCTTGAAAGTAGGCACTAGGGATAAGCTCAGAGCAGCCTCACCAGCAAAGCTCTGACTCAGGAGGATATCAACAGACTAGGGTGAGCAGGGCACGCTCAGCCCCGTGCTTCCCAGGACACACTGCTGCTGCAGTATAGACAAACTCCAAGTGTCACCAGCACCCATGCCTCTGCAAAGGCAAGATGTCCAGATGACCGAAGATGATTCCCCACCCTCTAACCTGCAAAGGAAAGCAAGCTTCCCCCTGCCACCAATCTGACCTGGCAGAAAATTCCTCCTTGGCCCTAAATCTAAGAGCCAAACATTTTTTGTCTTTGCTGAAACACCAAGTCAGAAAGAAGTAGACCCATGTAGGTGGAGTTGGGAGACAAAGAGCTCCAAAGGAATGCCAAGTATTCCCTTCTTGTTTCTCACTGAGTTTTTCAATGGGGGGGCAATGAGAAAAATTCCCGGTCAATCAAGTTGAACGCATAAGGGTACATTATAAAGTTTCCTGTGTTGCTAAGGTTCATTCCTCATTTACTTGTTCAGCTGCAGGCTGAGATTGAGGTAAAGCCATAATGGGTAAAATCCTGGGCTCACTGAAACCAACAGGAATTTCACCACTGACTTCAATGTGACTAAGATTTCAAGATTTCTGGTGTGGTTAAATTTGTAAGCTTCTCAGGGTAAGGCCTGTTGATTTTGTGCTTTCTGCCAGACAATGCTAAGTCAGTAATAAATGGAGCACTGTCATTACTAAACAAAGAAATAATTGTAGGGCATAACAATATAAGTGAAAAAGAAAACTTCAGATCTGAAGTTAATAGTATTCTTGGAAACTTTGCTCTTAAACATCATTACAGTCTTGCATATTAGGGATTCTGTGCAACTGAAAAAAGTTGTTTTCAAGATGACAGAGCTTATAATTTTCTTGTATGTGGCAATGCAAAATCATAGATGAGGAAGGTTAATCAAGCACACTGCCTATCAACGCCTCTGCTGTGTCTCTAGTTTATGCAGAAACATGGAAGTGATGACTCAATGGTACTGCCAAGTTTCCAGAATTGTCAAGTGAATTCTGACTGACCAAAGGGAAGCTAAAGACAATAATATGTGGAAACAAGCTCACTTTATCTTAACTGGTAAGTACTTTATATGCAGTTATATTATTATATTAATATGACTATGTTATAAGACAGACAATTTTTTGGCTCCACACTCAGCTGCATTTTTATTAGATATTTGTACTTAACTAAAGAATAGCAGGCAGTACTGTTACCTTTTAAATTGGGCTTACCAAGTGAAGCCAAACTTGTTGATTGCACAAGGGGAGTAAACAGCATTACATGAATGTACATATTTACAAACCGTAAGGTATCAGTAAGACAAATGTCGAGTGGGGTGCAGATTTAGCTAACTGCTATTCTATGTAAAGGGGAAAATGACTGACACCTTCAGGACAAAACACAGAAGTAAAAAAACATTACAAGAGCTTTTAGGAACCAGTCATGCAAGGTGTTCAGCACTCTCAGCTTTCAGAGGTGTCACTAGGAATGAAGGGCTCAGCACCTTAGAAGATCGTGCGTCTACATGCTACCTTGTACAGCCTTCAGAATACTGCAAACAAGTCCACTTGCTTGGAGAAGTGCGCAGTTGCCTACTACCTGTAAATAGCACAGTAGTGCACGTGTAGACTGCTGACCAAGAGCAAATTGCTCCTGGTCAGCCTAGATAGCAGGGAGTAGGGAAAATGTCACTTCCCCTGGGCAGCTCTTTCCCAGCCCCATGCCCTGATCGGCAGATCAGGGCCTGGGGCTTGGAAAATGTCCCATTCCCCAGCTGCAGCTTCCCAGCCCCGTGCCCCAATCTGCCAATTTTACTGTGCAGTAAGCTTACAGAGCATTAATAGTAAGTGTAGACATGCCCAATATGTTCTAAGGTCTTCAGTATGGATCTCTGACAGCATCTTATACATAGAGGAGACTTAGCACTAGCACTTCAAGCTTTGCAGTAGAAGTTAGTTTTAGTGAGATGTCTTTATAAAGAGAAAGCAGTTGTGTTGCATACCAGAGATAAAAAAGAGTTTCAGGTAAAGCTATACTACAGCAACGTGGAAAGGACAGATCAAGAGGAGAGCATACAACCAAACTTCTTGCCACAAGATCTTTTAACTTTTCTAGTGGAGTGACCTGATCCAGAAGTCACCACAAATAGGAAGCTTCAAAGAGTTACTTTAAAACCATCAGATCAATGCCTGTCCAGAATCAGAGAAACCAAATATGATGCTGTTCCATAACGCATTAATAAAGGAAAAGCATGATTCCAAAGAAGAAATTATAATGAAATGGTACAAATGACACAAGGATAGTAAATATGAGAATAAGAAAGGGCAAAAACCTGATGGGTTTCAAGGTTGTCCCTTTCTAAGCCAGCCACCATTACTATCTGTCATCAGTTATATTTAATATTTCTTGCTAAGTTTTGTTGAGAATAGAGGTTGGTCCCAAGCGTATTACATTAGACCATCATACTAGTAATAATGTCAGATTTAATTCTTCTGTCTGGAAAAGTGCCATTTGAGGAACACGAAGAGCTGAAATGTTCCCAAGAGTGTTGTTAAGGACTGGAACATATATTTTTGGTAAAAGATTGTCTATCAAATCAGAGTCACATGACATAGCAGTTTAATAATCTGAATCTGCAAACAGCTGAAACTGACAGTTATAACTTAAAATTTAGAAAGTTCACCTAGAAAAAGGTGAATATACAAACTTGCTGGCAAACTACCTAGTAAATGCAAAGTGTCAGTTAAGATCCGCAAGGTTTGATATAATTATGAACTTGTCTTCTATGCTTAGTTCATATTAATATTTTAGATCTACATGGATTTAGTAATATTTTCAAGTTATCAGGTTCTTTTTACTTCTTCCTACTTGATATATCTTCTTCTCTTTCTAGAAATACTATTTCATTTGGTTATAAATTTGTGCTGTGATAGAATTACAGAATAGGCCATGTAGAAAGTTTGATGCCAGCACCTACCACCTTCTGTCTTCAGAATCAAAGTAATTAATCCATGCAAATTGACCACTTTAGGGGCAACATGAACATGATTGGTAAAGAGGGTAAAATACAGTAATATTATTCTGAATGATTTGTGCAAAGGTTCTGAGTAAGAATGTGCTGGACTAGTCAACATTAGTCATCTTTACTCTTTTTAAACCCATGTTTCTAAATTTGTACAAGGAATTATTTGTACACTCTTAGGTATAAATATACATTTAAAACCCTGCACATAATACATTTGTATTATGTTTATGTGCGAAAGTATTTTATCTGTGTAACGTCAATCCACTGTGTAAGAAAATGATACTGGCTACTCAGACCCTTTGCAGGATATGGCCATGGAGTACCAAATTGGGGAAACAAAACTCTGCCAGCAAAAACGAAGCCCACGCTGTGAAGCTTGAGCCTGCACTGTATACGACATGACGAGATCTGAAAACACTGCAGGAGAGGGAGAGATCCAAATAACTGGTGATGATTCTTTTTGCCCAAAGTCTCTAATAGATTAACTTCCAAACAGGATGAAAAGGTTCTGGTCTGCAATTTTTCAAGGGTCCACTGGTTTCCATTACCAGTATTTTAAAGGGCCCAGCTTGCAATACCTAGAACCTAATTTGTACAGCATTGAACATTCAGAGTTCCTACTGACTTTGATTGCCTCAGAGCACAAATAATGGTAATAGAAGGGTGCCATGATGAGAATAGTTATACAGCACAATAGTACAGCTGTGAGTAAAAAATTCCTAATAGAAATTCAAAAGAACTGAATCTCTTTTATGAAACATGATAATGCTAGGAAAGCGTTTCCTGACAGGACTGCAGCTGCCACCCCCCTGATATTTTCTGTCCAAGTGATATTGCAAAAGACAGGATTTCAGACTCCTGTGTAATTATATCCAACCAAGTTTCTGCATGCGCTCCGTGTATGTGTATATTAACTATGAAGTTGAATTTTAAATAAGAATCCTCAGCTATGTCACACAGTAAATTCATCCCACTGGTAGCTGTGCAGTTCTACTCACTTCAAGGCTGCAGAATGCATACAATGGGTCACTACAGTAGGTCCAAAGGAATCATAATGTCTCATCTTTGAAGCAAAGAAAATGCTTCATTTTCCAATTATCTGCTTAGATCTGCAAGGCAACTAGCATAGCCTTGCACATGAACTGCCTCACTGGTGTCCAGCATGTCATGTAAGGTCAAAAGGAACTGTAATATCATTTGACATCCTGTGTATAACAGACAATTAAATTTCACCCATTGTACTTGTTCATTGAGCCCAGTGACTTATGATTGGGTAAAATGTATCTTCCGTGAAATCATCCAGGTTTGATTTAAGGACATCAATTGATGAGAAATCATTACCTGTCTTGGCGTTCTTTTCCCAAATGCTAGTTGCTCTCACTATTCAAACTCTGTACTTTGTTTCTTATTTGAATGTATTGGGCTTCAGCTGCCAACCATTGATTCTTGTTCTGCTTTCCTCTTCTGGGTAGGAGTTTTCAGTGCCTGGCATTTTCTCCCAGCCAAGGTAACAATGCACTAATCAAGTCACTTCTCAGTCTATCTTTTTTTGATAAACTAGAAAGTTTGAAGTATTTAAAGCCAAATCTACACTGAAAACTTACCGTGCTTGGCATCAGCTCCTTCAAACAGCATTGTTCTGTGTGGGCTGAACCAGAAGCAGTACAGCTGTTTGTGTGCATGGTGCTGCAAGTAGGCTAATTAGCACTGCTGAGTGACGTCAGGTAGCTGCCCACTGCCAGTTAGCTCATTTGCAGTGCCACCAAGACCTGGCTGCACTGCTTGCCATTCAGAAGCCCACACAGTGCAGGGTAGCATGTCTGAGGATACCTCTGCTAGGCACAGTCATTTTGCAGTCCGGACATGGCCCCAAATTCTCCCTGTAAGATAAGTTTCTCCAATTCTTGAATAATTTTTGTGTCTCTTTTCTACACCCTTTCCAACTTTTAAACATTCTTTTTAAAATTGGACATCAGGGTTGTACTTAGTATGCAGTGTTCTCACCAGTGCTACATACACAGCAAAATCACCTCACCTCCATGTGGAGGCTCTCTACTCTTACTTCTATATCCAGCAATATCAGTAGCCAATTAAGAGTTGTGGCAAAATGGGCTGTTTGCCCACTATGACCCCTAAGTCCTTTTTGGTGTCACTGCTTTCTACATGCAGTTTGTCATTCCATTCAGCAGAGGTAGCCAACCCACAGCACAGGTGCCACTAGTGGTACAGGCAGTCTCTGTGTGTGGCATGTGTCAGATCAGGGAGCAGGAAGGCAGTACAGCAGCAGGTAGAGCAAGAAGCTGAAAGCAAAGCAATGTATCAGGCAGGAAACACAGGGCTGGAAGCAGAAAGCTGGAGAGCAGATTGAGCAGGGGAAGGGGAAAGAAGTGGTACTTGGTGAGATTGCATGGATAATTTCTGGCATGCCTGACAAGAAAATTGGCTCCCACACTGCTGTACTGTGCAAGGTATTGCCAGGGAAACTTAAAGGACTTTAACTTTTAAAAAGCATTATAATATATTTGGAAGAATGTATAGACACTATCCATCTACTATCTAGTTTTGTTGATTTATGGATCTTTCCAATCTTTATGTACTGTCTTGTTGCCCCATAAATGTCAATTCTTTCATTTGAAAACATGTTGATCAGCTTCACTCATGCAGAATATGATATGATTACTGCCTTAAAAATAAATCACTTTAAAACCATTTTGTCCTTGTTCAACAATAATGTGCAGTTTTGACTTACATGTATACACTGATATAACAACATACACCTTATAGCAACTTACAGACATGTAAACTACTTGTAATATTACCATGTGAATTATATATCATCTAGCAATGATAACATAGTAATATGTGTGTGTAACAAGCCAAAAACTTTGTCAAAAATCAATATTTACACATTCTCAAGTTTGTTCAATTCTAAAACATTTTTCAAATCAGAAAATGGGGTTTTACCAAAATCCAGGTATTCTACTGGAAAAGAGGAATTTCAGCAAAAATTTCCATGGGAAAAAATTAAAATGGAATACTGGGGTACCTCTGAGAATTGTAGTTTCCAGTGCCATGATGCATTGGGCAGTCCAGCTGCAAAGAGAGATGATAGTGCAGCATAGAAAATGGCACCTTACCAAACATCAGGACTGATACTTGGAGGGAGGAGAGACATAGAATAACTAGTCCTGTAAGGTGCTGAGGAACCTGAGCTGACAAAGATTAAAGTTAACTGGAAATAAAACTTTTTGCCTTTTCCAAATCAGATGATTTTGTGCCTGTTTGATCATAAAGGCTAGGGACAGAAGTTACACATAAACTGGTTTAAGTGATCAGAAACTGGTTTAAAATTGTAACAGAATGTAAGTTCAGTGCACATAAAGCAGTTTCAAAATGGCTAAAACTAGTTTAAGGTAAACCTGGTTGAGTGTGGTATTAGACTTGAACCAATCTGGGTCAAACTGATTTATGCAACATCTGTCCCAGGCCCCTTCCTGGTTTAAGTTAAACCAGAGTCCTCCAAAATCCTGGCATGCTCTCTGGGCCTGGCTGTGCTCTCTGCTCCAGGGCGCAGGGCTAGCCCTGCCCCTCTACTCTCTAGCCTGAGCAGGGACGGGAACGGATGTGGCGAGACACCAGCAGGCATGTCCCTGTTAAGGCAAAGTGGGCAGGAAGGGAGTTAATTCTTCCCTCTTTCCCCACCACCCCCCACCACAGCCAGGCTCTGCCTGTCACCTGTGAGCAGTGGAGGGAGTGGGGGACTGGAAGTCCCTGGTTGTGGTCCCCAGAGGCAGAAGGGATAGAGGAAGGACTTAACCCCCTTCCAAACTCCCTTCACCTAAGGCCATGTCAGGAGAGTGTCTGGCTAGGTCCCACCACTGGAGCAATGAGGAGAAGGGCAGCAGCCTCTGTGTCAGAGTGCCCAGAAGAGGATTTATTCCCCCCTCTCTTCCCTGTCCCACCAGCAGAGACCACAGCCATCCCAGCATGGCTGTACTAAGGCTAAGAGGGCAGGGAGGGGGTTAATCCCCCCTCCCCACCAAGGGACTGCAGCTGGGGTGGAGCAGCCCCCCTCCTCTCCACCACTCCCTGCATCAGGGCAGGGAGGGGGGCACTGTGCACCACTGTCTGGCCCTAGAGGGACACTTTCCCCCCGCTCCTCCTCCCCTCCCACACAGGGCAGGGAGGGGGGCTCTGTGCATGGCTGCCCAGCCCTGGAGAGAAACACTTCCCCCTCTTCCTCCTCCTCTGGAAGGGAGCTCTGTTTGGTGCTCAAGGGGGACTCTTCACCCTCTTCCTCCCCACCATTCCCTGCCTCTGCTGGGTGGCAGGGAGGGGTGGGTCCCGTGTGGGGCTGCCCAGCCTGACTCAGCCCAGGTGTGGGGACTGACTGTCACTGAGCCTCAGTTGCCACGCATGGCCCCACTGCTGCAGCACAGGCTGGCCCCGCTCAGCCATGGCCTAGGCAGCTGCACGACGGGGCTGGGCTGGGGCGCGGGGGTGGGGCCATCCCAGGTAGCTTCAGCAAAGTGATGAGGAGGCTGAGCCCTGTCAGGAGAGCAGCCTGTCCCAGTACATGCAGGCAGAGCTGGCTGGGCAGTGGCCTACCTGGGCCAGCTCGGAGGCACACGGGTGTTCATTGGTCCACAGCGAGCCCCGACGGTGGGCGGCTGCCGGGCTCCAGGCCTACCAGAGCCTCCAAGCTGGCCAGGTAGGCCACTGCCCAGCCAGCCATCACCTGTGCACACTGGGACAGGCTGTGCTCCTGACAGGGCTCAGCTTCCCCATCACTGAGCTGAAGCCACCAGGGATGGTCCCGCCCCCACGGCCCGGCTCAATCCAGCCCTGCTGTGTGGCTGCCTTGGACGGGGCTGAGCGTGGCCAGCCCAGCCCGCGGGGATGGGGCCATCCCCAGTAGTTGCAGCTCAGTGACAGCCACTCCCCCACCCAGGCTGGGCCAGGCTGGGCAACCCCACACAGAGCCCCCTCTCCCTGCCCCCTAGTAGCAAGGGGTGCAGGGGGAGCAGCAGCGGACCAGCAGGAGTCAGTCCCCCTCCAGGGCTGGGCAGCCATGCACAGAGCCCCCCTCCCCACCCTGTGTTGCGGGCGGAAACAGGGGGAAGAGTTCCTCTCTGGGGCCAGGCAGCTCCGAACAGAGCTCGCCCTCCCTGCCCTCGTCTGCAGGGGGACAGGGAAGAAGGAGCGGGTAGAGTCCCCATCTTGGGTCAGGCAGGACTGTGTGCCGAGATTGCTCCTGGCTGTCAGGGAGCTGCTGGGGCGGCAGAGCTCTCCTCTCTTCCTCCTCTTCCACTGCCACAGGGATCTGGCCACACTGACACTTCCCCCACCCTTGGAATCCTGCAGGCCAAGGTGGGGGTTTAAACCCTCCTCAGTCTTACTTAGGCCTGCCCAGCCCCCGCCACCCCCAAAGATTGAATCAATTCAGGCTCAGGCTTTTTGAATGTCTGCCCTAGCCAGAAAGTTTCAATATTTTGACCTTCCCTTTATTTGGGATGAAAACAATTTTCAAAATAGCAGAATATCCTGCAGGAACAAAATGTTTCAGTTTTCACCTATTTCATTCATATTTTTCCTACTTTTCCAACAGACAAAAAGAGAGCTGGTGACAATACCTGGGAACAAAAGTATTACTTCCAGGTTTTGTAGAAAAATTATTAAAGGACACTTTTAGACACAATATTTGCTAAAAATGATAATCAGTTCTAAACACAACAGTTGCAAACCACCTTTCTGATTGCATTTTATGTCCATTTCTTTGCCTTATCTGTTTAGTTTCTGAACTCTTCGCAGTAGAGGCCATTTCTTGGTCTGACTGTAAAGCACCTAGCCAAACAGGACCTGTTTCAGTTGAGCCCTGTAGGCCCTAACATACAAAACAGGGTAGCAGCATAGCACTTTCTATGAAAACAAGGTGACCGCCTTGCAGAGAAGACATAAAAGGACAATCTGGAGAAAATGGGAAATACGTTGAGCTAGTAAAACAAAGAGAAAAATAATATAAAATCTTAGGACTTGAGGCCCTGTTTCCTGGTCCATGAAACAGTGGACTTGAGGTCCACTGTTTCCACGTGGTGTTTTGCCAATAACTGATGCAAAAGCAATATCATACCCTAACACACTGGATTTATTTGTAACAAAGAACACACTTTATACTTAAGGTATGAGATTTCTAAAGCTCAAAATATATACAATCTTGCATGCCCTGTCTTTGAAGCATGATGATAATTTTATAGAAAATATGGTAAGTCTGGATCTGTCACTGGATACATAGTGGACAGAAATAGAGAATATGGTTAAGATGCACACACAGTAAAAACAGGCAAGAACTATTAGACTAAAATATAGAACACTTATCCCTGAGGTATTCATGTTTCTGGGACAAAATCTGCCTTGATCTACCATAAGGATGGGCTGAACATTATGTTTTTTCTCATAACTTTAGTTCATACTGTGTTACTTTTCTTTTTTTAGGTAAAAGCTGGAACAAAAGTAAAGCCAAGTGTCTTCAAAACTTTGACCTGCAACTCTACAAACCCAGTGGAAGCATCCCAAAACATGATGGCCACACGCAGCTAACATTGTGCTAGTATACTTGCCTGTAGCTTTCTCGCATTTATCAGAGTCACAAGCATACTGCCCTCATTTCAACATCTTGCTATTAACCCACTGTATTTTATTTGTGGAACTGTAAAATATGGCATGGATTTTTGGGGCATTTTAAAAAGAAATCAGATTACCAATCCAATTTCTCTGGTTGACATGTAGCAGTGTATGCCCAAAATTAGTGTTTACAGATGCTTTCTGCTCCTCTACATTATTTCCAGGGCTCCAGGGACTTTCTTTAAAGAGCCATTTTTTTAAGAGAAACGGATCTTTAATTAGGCTGATTACTTTTATCTGTGGATAATTTAAACTGAATTTGTCAGCAAATAAATGCTAAATGAATTATTTATTCTTTTCCAACCCGATCACATCTTTCCTCACTGTCATGTAGGATTTTAGGCCTCATTCAGCATTTTGAGGGGTTATTTCTGTTTACATATTCTGATCCCATTCTGAATGGGAAAATGTAAACTGTACTCAAGGCCACAAAAGGCTTTGACCAGTGACTGAATTATAAATGCCAATGGCATGCAGCCTCCAGAGCAGGGATGTGTAAAATGGGGGATCTGGCCAGCAGCCAGACTCCATTTCCCAGCAGCCCCTGCTCATGTCACTGGAGCTGGTTTCCATGGAGACCCCAATAGTGGTTTCCATGGAAACCAGCCCCAGCAGCGCTGGCTGGGGCAGAGCCGCGATCTGCTGCCCTGGGCAGGGGTGTGCAGACAGCAGATCACAGCTCTGCCCGGGGTCCAGACCATGCTGTCACCACTGCAAGATCCCAGCCCTGTCCCCGGAGCAGCTCCCTGCCCAGCACACCCTGCCAGTACTGCTGAGGCCAGCCTCCATGGAAACCCTGGCCCCGTGCTGTCATGGTGCCACAACTATTGGGGTCTCCATGGAAAGTGGCTGCAGCAATGCAGGCAGGGGCTGCTGGGAAATGGAGTTCACCCTGGTTTGATCCAGCCCACTGGCCAGACTTTGCCCACCCCTGCTCTAGAGCAACAGTGGCTGATGAAGAGTAGGCTAATGAAGAGAAACTGTCTCTTTTAAATTATTTCCAGCATCTAAGGCCATATTAAAAGGCACTTAAATATATAAAATTATTTTTGTAATATGGCATTTCTACTGTACTTCTGTTGCTGCATTTATCACAATACAGTTGTGAATGGAGAGGAGGCAGCCTACAGAACAATCTCTATTAATAATATGTTCTGACAGCTTCTGGAGTAGCGGACAAAATGAATGAGCCACAGCCATCTTTGTGCACAGACACGAAACTGCAGCCAGTGGATGAAGTGCAGAAGGTTTTCACCAAAACCCTAGCAACCTCAACACATACACACTCATAGAGACTTTCTATCACAACCTATAGCTTGGGCTCCACCGGCACAGTCCATTCCTCTCATAATGTCAATGAGCAATTGTAAACCAGTCTGGATTTTTTTCTAAGATGAACTAACAAAAAAATACTTCCTTGTTTTTGTCCATAAAATAGCTTGTCTTTATCAGCATATTAAAAATTATAAAGTTACCTAATCACTTCAGATTAATTAAGTCATCAGATTAATTTAGAAAGCAATTGAGAATGTCTCATTTTCATTAGATCTTTGATTGCTAATGTTAAACTAAACAAGATCTTCTTTCCAGACATATTTTTATGTAATTGAAACTACGGTTACTGTATCAGTGTGTATGTCAGTTTTACATAGCATTACTGTGCATCAATGCAATATATAATTATAGAACCAATAGATTAAAAAAAAACAAGACACATGCCATGTTACACAAACCTGCCTCAAGCTTCAGCCAGGATTGAACGGTACTTCACCATGCTGTACAATGGTTAACTTTCATGGTGCTAGGGCAAGAACACACTGGCTACCGTGTAGGTGCTGAATTACTATTAGCAGTGCTTGTACTTGCTCTTTAATATACAATCCATGTCAAAGTATGCAATGGCATGTAACTGCTAGACAGGTCCAAGATCTGCCTTTCTAATACAGACAGCTGGCATATTTAATATGTAATGCCTTTAATTGAAAAGGGCACAGACAAAACCACATAGAATATAATTCAAAATCTGTTTATCTTTTGCTTTGTAGCTAGTACCCCGAGCATCTATAATGGGGTAGGTTTTATGAATCAGATTTAAATCCAGAGGAAAATATTGGTTTTATGGTCTGACATATGGTTTAATATTTTTAAAATAAAATAATTCTTTAGGAAAAAAATTGCCTTAAAGAAATCAACCTCCTTCCAATATGGTATAGGAAAAATGTCTTTTCTCCAGGTTACAAAAAATGTATAAGTGAGGTCTAGGAAACAGAAAAAGTAAAGCGATTTCTTGAAGGACTTACTCCTGTGGGATAAAAAAGGCAACGCAACTATAGATTTTGTACTTGAAGAGAGGAAAAACAACTACTAATTTAACTTTTTTGGTCTTGTCACATCTGACCATCATTATTTAATATCTGTGGTAAAGTACTGCCTCAAGGCTCCACCAGCATCAGGGTTCCCATTGTGTTGGGCACTAAAGACAATACCACCAACATGCATGCAATGGGAGAATCATTGTCCAGATTAGTTTTCTTTTTTTGAAATCTAAACAGACAAAACAGAAGCACAGAACAGTATCTGAAGTCACACATTAAATCAATGAACTTCTCCTCAGACCCTGCCTGTAGCACTACCCACCGAGTATTGGAGCCAGCCTTTTTAGCAGGTATGCCACAAATTAGCCCCACACTCTCTCCAAGTGCCACTCTAATCCTCTCTCCCTGCCTGATCTGCTTCTCTGTTTTCTGCCCTCTGCCCTCTACCTGCTGCTTTGCTGCCTATCCTTGTTCTGCCATGTACCACAAAGAGGCTGCCCGTGCCACTTGTAGCATGCATGCCATAGGTTGGCCACCCCTGTATTGGACAATAGTGCCTTTCTAAAGCTCAATGCTCTTAAGAACTGAACTGGAACCTCCTTGAACGAAACCTCCCAATAGCAACACAATGTATTTTCTTTTCCATTCTTTCTAATGTATGCCAAAGGCCCAGAGGTTCAAGCATATGTGAAGGGAGTAATGATCTAAGGTTGTTTTCATGTTTATGTATTACGTTGGAAATGTAAGGAATATTATTTATTCTTTTTGTTTACGCTTTACATTAAACAGAAAGCTGGAGCAGGAAACTATTAAATCTTCCACAGGAAAGGGAACCAGGTACATTTTTTGCAACCCTCTGCCAAGAGTGTTTCAACAAGACAAAGCCTTGCAAGTAGTTTGGAAAAAATCCTTTTCTCTCTTAACAGCTCAGGTTTCAACCTCAAGTCTCTTCTAGTGTCCAGCAACAATTCCCACCTATCAATAGAGCAAAATCAAAATTAAGCAAGCAAAGCTTGCCATGGTTCATGTCTCCTATAGTCCACCAAAGCAAGGTGAGGCAGCAGACAAAGGGTGTGTCTATAAGCTGCCGTATGGCAACGTTGCTACATTGCTGTGCTTTAGTATTTCCTTTTAAAAGTACTAAAGGACAGCACAGTAACTGCCTGTTCTGCACCGTGCGTATGGAGATTAGATTTCGCCGCTACATCACCATAGCAGCGTGCTAAAACAGGGGACCGTGCCACTACCGCAACATAGCTGCCGATCATGTGTAGACCCATGTGATCACTGTGTCATCGTAGCACAGTATATTGTGACGTAGTGCATCACTACAACACTGTAGGGCAATGTGTAGACATGCCCAAAGGCTTTTTTTCAGGCAACAGATGGAGGTATCCAAATCACAGGACCTGGTGTTCATGGGAGTCTTTTAATTACTGTGATATCTGCTGGGAGGGTAACACAGGAGGGAACAGTCAAGCTAGCAAGTTCTTGGAATATGCCAGGGCAACTTTTTAGAACAAATGATGGGGAAGCCAACAATGGGGGAGGCTGCTCACAAACAGCAAGAAATTAGGTAAAAAATATGAAGATGGATGGCAAATTGAGTGATACTGACCATGAGATGACAGAGTTCAAGTTCCTAAGGAAAGAATGGAAGAGCAACAGCAGAATAAAGCAACTAGTCTTCAGGGGAATAAAACAACTTTAACACACTCTGGGATCTTATAGACAGGATTCTCTGGGAGGCAAGTCTAAGGGGAAAAGGAATCTTGGAGGGCTGTTTGTACTTTAAAGAGGCCATATAATGAGCACCATAATAGGTTTTATCCAGTGCAAAGAAAGGATAGGAGGTGTAGTAAGAGACCAGCCTGGCCAAATAGTGAACTCTTTAATGATTTGAAACTCAACATGGAATCTTACAAAACATGGAAACTTGACCATATTACTACGTATAAACATAAGAGTTTTGCATGGGCATGTAGGGAGAAAGTCAGGAAGGCCAGGCAGCTAGCAACAGATGTAAACGGCAATGAAAAAAAAAACATTCTATAAGTATGTCAGAAGTAAGAGGAAGACCAAGGAAAGTGTATGTCCCTTACTGAATGTGGTGGACAAGCTAATAATGGATGACTCCAAGAAGACTGAAATATTTAATGTCCTGTTTACTTCATCCTTCATGAATATGGATAGCTACCAGATGATGAACACAATTGGCAGGAATGATAGGGAAAGAGAGAAGCAAGCTGGAGTACAGAAAGAAGAGACCAGAGATTCAGAAAAGCTGGCTAGAATGTCAGCAGGGCCAGATAAGAGTACTCAAGCTAAGGTAATTGCAGAACATTTGGCTGGCTACTCTCTTTGAGGACCTAAGGAAGTCAGGTGAGAGCATAGATAATTGGAAAAAGGCAAATATAGTACCCATCTTTAAGACAGAAAGAAGGAGGATCCAAGGAATTACCAACCAGTCAGTCTGACCTCAATATCTGGAACGATGATGGAGCATGTCATCAAGAAATCTATTTCCAAGAACATAAGGGAGAACCAAGTGATCAGGAATAGCCTGATCATCAAGAACAAGTCATGCCTAACCAACATGTGTTACTTCTACAAGAAGGCTCCATGGATGGTAGTAGAGTAGTGGATATGACATATGTTGACTTTAGCAAGACTTTCAATACGATTTCCCATTACATTTTTATTAGTCGTGAGGAAGAAAAAGCAATTCAGACAAAACTTCTGTAAGGTAGATACATAACTGGCTCATTATGCTCAAAGAGAAGGCATCAATGATTCAATATCTAATTGTGAAGAGGTATAAGTGGGGCTCCCCAGGGGTTTTGTCCTGAGTCCAGTACTGTGTAATATTTCCATTAACAATTTAGAGGATGAAATTGGTGGAATTGCATTCACTCTAGAGGATAGGACTAGGATTCAGAATGACCACAATAAAATGGTAATATGGTCTGAAATTAACTGAATGAAATTCAGCAAGGACAAGTACATAGCCCTGCACTTAAGATGAAACAATTACATGCAGAAATACAGATTAGCAAACAAGTAGGTAGACTGCGGTTGTCAGAAAAGAACCTGGGAATTACAGTGGACTGTAAGGTGCCTATGAACTAACACTGTGCTTTTCCTGTGAAAGAATAAAAGAGAATAGAAAAAAAAGAAAGCCAATAACATACTGATCTGTATGAACAGGAATGTTGCATGAAAATGAAAGGAAGTGATTCTTCTGCTCTGTTCAGCACTGATGAGGTCTCACCAAATGACTGTGTCCAGTTTTGGGCAGCACATTTCAATTAAGATGTGGACAAATTACAAGGAGTCCAGCAGAGTGAGCAACAAAGGTTATTAGAGGTCTAGGTAATATGTCTGACAAGGATGTGTTGGAAGAAAAGGGAAGATGTGACAGAAGTCTTCAAATATTCAAATAATGGTTATAAAAAGGATGGTGACGGACCAGTGTCTGTGGCTAAAGTGGCACTGTCTTAAATTGTAACAAGGGAAATTACACTGGATATTAGGAAGAATATTCTCACTAGGAGAATGGTTAAGCAGTGGCATAGATTACCCAGAAAAACTGTGATATCTCCACCCTGGAAGTTTTTAAGAGCAAGTTAGACAGACACCTGATTGGAATAGTTTAGACCAGGATAACCCTGCTTTAAGCAGGAGGTTGAACTAGATAGGTACCTAAGGTCCAGTCCTACTGTTCTATGATTCTGATTCCAAGACCTGTAATTGGAAAGCTCCCAGCCCAGCCTTACCTCATTGCATTACAAAAGAAGCACAAAAAAAGAATGCTGCCCTCCCTCACCAGTTACCTTTAAGGCCTGCTTTTAATGGGGCTAATTAAGATAGTTGAAGATTTGCCAAGAAGATCCTGGAGCTGAGCCAAGTACAAGCCAGTGACGCTTGCTCAGCATTATTCCCCAGTGTTTTCCTAGAAGTTCTTTTGATGGTAACGAGGGAAATGTGCTACTGTTTACCAGGCAAACAAAGAAAATAATAAAGCAATTTAGTGAAAAACAAGAATTCTAGTTGTCAGATTCAATGTAATTGATAAAGTACAGTATGCAGAAATTAGAATTTCTCTTTGTTGTTCAAACTATTGCTATGGTTTGAGAAATACCTATTTTCTTTACTGAGTACTGAAACCTGTGCAGCATAACCCAAGGTAACATCTCCCAGGGCTGTCATTTTGGAGTTTGGACTGATGAACACACTTACTGGTTTTTTGATGGTTAACAAAGACTGTATGCTGTCCAGACCCAAATGAGGTCCTATTTTCTTTATTTTTGGACATGAATTTCTGCCATTAAAAACAATGGGGTGTTTGCTCATTGACTTCCACAGAAGCGGACCCTGTCTACAGCATGGTAAACAGCACAACAAACAGCACAGCAAACACTCGGGATATGTCAATACAGTACACAGCAATGTATTTAAGTACACCACGCTTGCTCTGTTCAAGATAGCTCCCTGAACCAAAGCAATATAGCCATGTTAGCACAGCATTGTGCAAAAATTATGAGCTGTGTCTGTCTTGATGAGCGATATACTTGAGAACCTTAAACAAATGCATAAAGACTAGTATAAGAGCTCTGAAAAAGTAGTACAATGGAACAACTCTGGAAGAAAAAGCGTTTTCCGTGGCCACCTCTACATGAGATGCTGACTGTGCAGTTGTTACTGCACAATCATTTAGTACTTGCGTATACAAGTACTAAATGACTGCACAGTAACGGGAGTTACTATGCAGTAGTGTTACTGAACGTTTTTTAGGCGATGCTGACTGCTCAGTTCATTACTACTGTGCAGTACCATTGCATCATGCTTCGTGCCACGTGATGCTACTGCAGAGTCGTAGCGAGCTACTGAACAGGTCAGCGTCTTGTGTAGGTATGGCCAGTGTCATGTATGTAGGAACGGAAAAGCCAACATACAAAGAGTAGATTCTTGCAATAGGTCACCATTCTTGTCACCCATTTGTTTTTTGTAATTGTGCCATTACATTAAAGCTGAACCTGGAGAAGTAGATCTTAGGTTTAAGGCTGACATTTCTACTGCTCTACGTTAGAGAGAACCAAAAATCTTCATAATGCTTCAGTTGGAAGCATTATGAAGGACACAGAATGGGTTAAATAGTTAAGCCCGTTAATCTACCTTTGCTATTATGTTTCTGTAATAAAACTTCTGTGTATCTGGGGACATCAGCTGTTTTCTGCTATTGAATTGTAATACATAAATATTAAGCTAGCGTTTTGCTTGAGTCTACAATTATTTTAAGGAGAAATGCCATTACCCTATTCAGCAATAATTCTAAAATGCTAAAATGCTTCTTCAAAAAACCAGGCAAGAACATATGGGGCCTTTCTTCCTTATTATTTTACATTTACAAGAGGTTTAAGAGTCTATGAGGCTGAGGCACTTAGTTAAAATGGGGGAGAGTTATGTTTACAGTGCTGAAAATGAAGGTTCAACCCCCACTTTTGGCTCCAATAGATCAAGACAAACTACTAATTTTCTGGCCCTCTGCTTGAGTGATTTATGCTGCTCCTACAGATACTAAAACGGAAGGTTTTTCTTGCTGTTAAGCATTTGTCTATGCCACATCAGTGACACACCTGGGACAGCTGCTAAGAAACATATTTTGTGCATTGTTCCCACTCCAGATCCTGGAAATGATGCAGCCTCACTGGTTTAGAAAGGTTCTCAGCATATGCCCCAGCTCCAGGCTCTCTGTCTCAGGCATGCTTCTTGGCATGTGCTCTGGGCAATTCTACTACCACTACAGTTCATCATCTCCAGGATTTGGCATGTACCACACAGAATTGAGATGCTTTGGGGCAATAGCACCAGGCATGGCAAAGAGGTCAAACAGACCTGCCCTTAGATAAAGTAGATCTACCAAGATTAGCATGCCTGTTCACTTCAAGCATTTGCTTGTTCTCCTCCTACAATCAGCTGCAATCCCAAATTAACATCCAACTTCATTGCCTACTTGTTGTTTAATGCAGGAGGAAGGATGTCATTTCACATGATAAAGGATAATTTAAGCATATTTGTTATATTCACATCCATCCCAAATTCCACAAGAGTGCAATATAGCAAGGAAACTTTTTCAATGGTCCATGCTAAAGTAGTAATGATTAATTTATTATGTTATAATCTAATGCAGCAAGAAAGCAAGATGATAGCTTTTGATTAATTGAAATAATTGAAATTCTCCTTTCCGTAGAATGCTAAGCTAAATGTCTTTAATCTACAGTTGTTCAACCCTTTCTTTAAAGCTCTCTCAGTAGACCATGTGCTTACTGAAGAATTTTGCTACTGCCGTAAGGAAATATTTTTCTTCTTTTGAAATATGATAGCAGCTAGCAAATTTTCAGGTTGAAACCCCTCTCAAGCTGTAGTCTGCCTCCAGTGGTGAAGTTCCAATGTCTTCTCTACCCTAGAAATTTTGCCAAAATTTTTCACTTCTGCTATCACCAGTTCAGTTCTACCAGTGCTAACAATGTGGTAACACTGGTGTAGACAAAGTGCAACCTGCCTTGTACTTGGGTTGACTGAAATTTCACTATACCCCCATTATACAAATGATGCCTGTCACAGGGGTACAAGCATGGGGGAGCAAGGAGCCCCGCCCACCAGGGAACCCATAACAAGGGGAACCCAACCCCAAAAGAGAAACTCTGTAAAAGAAAAAAACTTACCCTTTTTAGGACGCTGAAGACCCAAAGAAACACGCCAAGAAGAAAAGACCATGCAGTTCATTAGCCATGCTTATCTGCAGCTGGGGCCAGGTGATGTCAGCAGGAGACGCTGCCTGGTGGATACAAAAGTTGGCTCCAAGAAGGAGTGAGCGGGGATTGCCAGGAGCAGGAGAGGCTGCAAGGATCCCCCATGCCGGGTGCACTCAGCACCAGTGAAATCAAGAAGATCCAATGCAGAGGCTAGCGTCAGTGTCAGCGAAGACTGTAGGATTGTCTCGCACTGGTGACAGATGGCACAGGAACGCAGGACCCAAGGTGGCTCAGAGAGGAGCTGAGGAAGAATGCGGATCTGAGCCAGGGAGATGCACTAGGTTCAGGCTAGAGTGTGGGGGAGGCAGGCTGCTCAGCCTGACACCCCTCTCCTTTTTCAGTTTTTTTTTCTTTACTTGCCTGTGTTTATAGCTGACCAGGATAGTTCCTTTCTTTTCTTCTTTTGTTAGTCTTTTCCTTTCCTTACTTTGGTGCAGGCTCTTGTTTATTACTTTGTTGTAGATAGTCCTTAAGGTTATAGTAGGGTAATTTTGGTAGCAAAGAAGGATGACTGTAGCATACAGCTCCGACCGGAACCACCAGACTACCGGAGTATATCTCCAAGGGCTGAACATCTAGAGGACCCTGGGTGAAGACAAAATAGAAGTCGGACCAACGAAAGCGTAGGGAGCACAAAGATCCAGAATTGACATCACCGGAGGGCAAGCTGCACTAAGATCTTGAGGCTCAAATTGAGGGCTGGCATATGGATGAGGTGTAGGGGAGGTGGAGCCCCATGTTCATCCACCGGGGGACACGACAACTCTGGAGGTACGCTCAACGGGAGCCCCAACCATTGAAGATCCATCCCAAATCATGGCAGGAGAGTTTTGGGGTTCTCCCCGAAGTGACCGAGGGCCTCCCCAGGGATGGCACGAAGTCCCATCGTGCCCAAGACTAGGCACATGCACCAAAGCAACGCGGGAGTGGATAATCGAATTGAGATGGGCACAATGCCATTTTGAAAAATTGTCCCCAAATCCAGGTTTAGATTAAGATACCAATATTGGAGATATCTGGCCACATTTACTTTGGGTCCATCTCAAATATTTATCTTAGAGCTTAAATATTCTTGTTTCCACTTTTTCCTAGTGGTAACAGTTAACGGCAAATCCTGTCCTGATCTAAATATGCTTCCTCTATTTAGATTTCACTGGTTTCACTGGTGTATACCTGGGCAAGATTTAGGCTTCACTGGTGTATACCTGGGCAAGATGTCCCCAGACAACCTGTGGTAGTCCTGAAGAAAGCATTCAGGGACAAGTTATAGAAAGAGGGAGACAAGAGCATCTGCAAGGATTGTCTTAGTCCAGGGGTGGCCAAAATGTGTAGCACAAGTGGCAAAGGCAGCCTCTGTGTGTGGAACACAGCAACTGGGGAGGAAACCTGCAGCACAGTGACAGATAGAACAGCAGGTCAGGCAGGGAGCACAGGGTGGTGAACAGGAAGAAGACCAGAGAAGATCAGGTGGGGGGGAGGGGATTGGAGTGGCAATTAGGGAGGGTGTGGGGCTAATTTATGGCATGACTGCCACTTTATGTTCTTTGGGCATGGATTGAGTAATCACCTCTTTTGCTAAACTGTGGGTTGCCCCACCTCCCTGCAGAATAAGCTAGTGACTGAGCTTGTCCCTTTTATGGATAATTTTATCACAGTATGAAGATTCATATGGATTTCTCTTGGAAAAATAGGGCAGGTCTGTAAAGGAGGGAGAGAAGCTACTCTCTTTTTTATTTTCCAAAAATGTTCAACGAAAAAATATTTGGCATTTGATTCACATTTTGGAACAGACATTACAGAAAATATAGTATGCAGAGAAAGTGTTTGCATGAATATACTCTGCTGCTAGCCCAATGCGTCTTGCTTCTGCAGCCTGCAGACTCTGCATGGTTTGCCAGATACTGATTCAGAAATTGCAGCAAGAAGAGCGCTGAGCCAGAAAACATCAGCATCCTGTAATACCTTGCAAGTCTGAGCTGACAGATACAATTTTCCTTGGCTTGATGCTGACCTGACTTTCAATGTTATTTATTTTCCTACTTATAATTGAAACTAAGGCAAGTAGAAAGGTTAAAACTTGAACAGTTCATCAGCCAAATGGGGTTAAATAAATGTACTCAAATGAGAAAGGGAGTATTTCCTACTCTTTTTTAAACTAAGGCCCACATCAGGAAACTGAAAACAACTGCACCTCTTTCTCTACAGCCATGTTCCATTAACAGATCCATTTCTTCCTGTTTCTTCAGGCAAACACATCTTCATCATCCTTCATCTTTTATCCTTCATCTTCATAGTGTTCCATACCACTCTGGAACACACAGAATAAGAGGCAGGATTAGAAACACTGATTTATTTATGTGAGTCTTTATTTGACTATGTGATATCAGTGGTACTCACAAACATGAGTAAGTGCTTCAGGATCAGGCCCCCAAACAAGCAGAGAGTATTTAATATAAACATGCAGATCCTTACGCTCTCTGCATTCTTGCCACCATAAATAGAAAGCCGTAATGGCAGTTTGTGCCTGTAAGCCTCAGCTCTGATATACTTCTTAGAACTCTGTCAATCAAACTGCATGAGAAGTGCAAATAACACTAAATCTGGACATAGCCAGGTTTATCTCCGTCACTGATATTCTTCAAGCAATAGCAGGAAGGTTCCAAAATAGTTGCTTCAAGCTGCCTTAGAGAAGCTGTACTTCTACTCAGTGCGTCCACAGGTGGCAGATACTGGACTGACCTTCAGGGAAGGTTAGCTGTGAAATAAGCAGGGGTAACTCCGATATATAAGCAGCAGTATCACCACTAAGATGTGGCAGGGACAGCAGATGGCAATGCTCTCCCTCCTGAAAAGCCACATATATCTTTTGATGGTATTGTGACATGGCAAGAACAGGTCACCATGATAATGAGCCTGTCCAGCCCCCAGCCATGAGTCTACAAGTCCTCAATGGAGGAGCAGGTGGTAGATGCTCGAATCTCAATTACTGTGAAGGCAGATGAAGGCTGCAGCAGGATGAGATTTCCAATTGTCTTGGCCTCCTTGCCATTGGGTTAAGGTCCCATTCTGTCAAGAACCATGTGGAAGGTAATGTGCAGCAGCCTTTCCACAATGCAAGAAATCATGCACAGGTGCCTTCCATGAAAACTGCTTTTCCAGCACTTTTTTCAAGCCCTTTAGTGACCAACTAGTGACAATGGGAACAGGACTGATTGCTTGAAGTTCCTAATCATGAACTGGCACAAAGGCATCAGTTACAAAAAAGTTGTCTAGCGCTTGGACAAGGGAGAAGTGCAATTTGGCAGCTGTAACTGTGACTGAGCAACCTTCTTCAGGATCTGCTCTGCTTACCCTACATAGCAAGGGGAGCTAAAAAAGGTGCCCAAACATATCCTGCCTACCTTTTTCCTGACTGGATAATTACATCTAGTGGGATCACCTTTACTACAGTCAAAATCAACAAAGACACGCAATCAATTTCTGACCTAGAACATCAAGACCCTTACACAAAATCCTAATAGTGAATACCCAAAGTGCCACACCACAATTGTGGCTTGAGAACTCAGGTGACACAATATTGACTCCACTGTATTGAGTGAGACCCAGTGAGGGGGAGATCGGCAGCTCAAAGAACAAGGAGTAGGTTATACCTTCTTCTGGAAGGGTAAACAGGAAGGAAAATGCCTATTTCATAAAGTTGGTTTTTCCATCAAGAATGAACTCATAAACCAACTCAATGAGTTCCCTATTGGAATTAACGAGTGTCTCATTACCCTCTGTTTTGAAGTAGTGGAGAGCCAATACATTATTGTCATCAGTTCATATGCCCCAACTCTTGACACCACCAACGAAAGCAAGGAGGAATTCTAGGCTGACTTTGACCAAGTCCTTTCTGACATTCCAGAGAGAGATAGACTTATTTGGCTCAGCAATGTCAATGCCAAAGTTGGAAGGGACTTGAACCTCTGAAATGGAACCATAAGTAATGAAGGAGCAGGAAAGGTCAATTCCATTGCCATCCTCCTCTTGACCAAATGCACGGAATATGGAATCACCATCACCAACACCCTGTTCCACCAGAAAAACAGGTATAAAATATTATGGCATTATCCAATCTAAGTTTTGGTACTCGATTGACTATGTCATTGTTTGTGTCTAGGATCACAAAGATGTCCACATCGCCCAAGTTATGGTAGGAGCTGACAATTGCTGGACTGACCACAGACTCATCCGCTCACTTATGTCACTCAAACTGGCTCCCAAATAATGGCTTTCCAAACAAGAAGCAGCACCAACAAAAGATCAGCATTGAAGGACTCAAGCATGAACGACACATGCCCCCAGAGGCTAGGGGGGCACAGCAACCGCCTGCAGGTGGCAGGGGTGGTGCTGGCAGCGGGGACATGGTGGCGACAAGCAGGGAGCCCTCGCAGGCATCTGCACCGGTGTTGGCAGCAGGCCAATCAGGGAGCTCCTGCAGGCAGCTCCAGTGATGTCAGCAGTGGGGGGAGGGGAGGGGAGGGGAGGGGGAAGGGTGGCAAGTGCCAACCGGCCAGCAGTGATTGGGGATCACCCACAGACGTCGCCGGCAGTGTTGGTGACAGGGGGAGGCGGGGGGTGGCGAGCGGTGACTGCCCATAGGCACCACCCACAGTGTTGGTGGCGCTTTTTGCAGGTGGCGCTTTTTGCAGGGGGTGAACTGCCAGTCTCAGGGGGTACACATGCATCCACATGCACTCCCTATGTGTCACCAGTGGACTCAAGGACCCAATCAAGTGAGACCTCTTCCACCAGTACCTCAATGAAAACTGGTGAATTCCAATCAACAACACTGGGAAAATGTTGGCAGCAATTGGGGTCCCATCAAGTCCACTATCATCAGCTCCTGTAAAGAGGTAACTGGATTCTCTACTAGGAAACATCAAAACTGGTTTGATGAGAATGACCAGGAGATCCAAGACGTGATCAATCAAAAGTGCGAAGCCTTTTGTGCTTGGCAGAATGATAGCAACTCCAAGCAAAAAAAAATGAAGCACCATTGACCTGAATCTTAGGGCTTATATATACTAACCTGCACTCCTTAAACCAATCTGAGAATAATTAAATTGTCAAAATGTAATACTCCTACTAATATGGAAGCAGTTCAAGCAGCATATAGCTTAATACCAGTATAGATTGTCCAGCTAAGGAAGCACAATAAGCTCTGCTAGTATGAAACTCCTTTAATACTAGTAAACTGCATCCATCATCCACAGTAGGATTCACATAGGAAAACTAAATTGGTTTTAAAAAAATGATGCCCTTAGCAGAACAAGTTGCAATGGTTTAACTTTTCTGGTGTGGACAGGACATTAAGAACTAAGCCCTTCAATATAACATCCAACTAGGATGAGATCACTAACTATAGGATTTGGCAAAATAGACTCCATTCTACACTTTGCTTTGCTCCATGAGAGACAGATAATACTCAGACAAAAAGTCTGGAGAAGAGAGAACTTACAGCAGCAGAGCAAGGAATACATGACATGGCCCAAATGGTATGCAGTAGGAACCACTTGCACAGATCCCAAAGTAAGCCGCTGTACCACAGTGTTCTGTGTTAGAAAAGGTTTCCAGAGTAGCAGCTTAAAGGAACCAAAAACTGCATTCCCTGGTAGACTACGAGCCATCCAAAATTCTTTCACCATAGTAGATAAAAGTCTAGGTAAATGAGTTCAGAGGATATATCATTTCAACTGCTAATCGGCTTAAAGCAAGCTCAGAACTGTTCAACTGCTTTGGCAACATAACATCCCATTAGGTAGGAAGACAAGATAATAAAAAATAAATATACTGAATGTAAAATTTAAGACAGTCCTAATAAAAAAAGTGCACTGTTCAGGCAGAAGAGATGAGGCTGGACTCTCAGCAACTACCTTCCTTTATACTGAGGTTAAAAGCTTGAGTGGCTGGAGAAACCTGAGTCTTATGCATAGGATTCACTCTTTTCCTCAGGCATTCAATTCTGATCTGACTTCAATCTATCCAAATGAGTAGTAACTCTGCAGTAGTTAAAGTGGTTTCACCAAAGTAACATGAGAATGAGAGACAGCAAAGTCAGGCCCATAAGCAGTAGTTTAATTCAACAAGGAGTGTGTCTACACATGTGCTTTAATGCTCAGTACCCTATTAAAGCAGCATGTAAGAAAACATGTTAATACACCAGTATGCAGTAGAATAGGAACATTACAATACATTGCTAAAAAATAGTGCACTTTCACTACTGTATGTTAGAGCAGCCTAATGTGCATTTATGTAGTACCTCACATTAGAGGTACTAAACAATGCTCAGTAGCAAAAGCACATTAATGCACGTGTAGATGCGCCCAAAGAATGTTTCCTGGTGTCTGTGGAGTTAGTTCAGTTTAGGAAAATTGATGTTAAATCTCTGCAGAATGTTTAAACTTCCAGGAACTAGCAAACAGAGCTTGTAAAGAATAGTTCAGAAGTTTGACTTGAGAAGGTGTTTGCTTTTAGCAACTGATGAGTGTGGTAACTCCCACTGATCCAAATTCAACAGCACTTCACTTTAACTGTGCAGCATAAACTGCACACGCTGCTGTAACATAAATCAGAAAGTCATCATAGAGCTTTGTCTTAAAAGGAGATTGCATTTCAGTCACAGGCAGATGTTACAAAGAAAGAAAAACCAAATAAAAATGCCTGCCTCTGATACTTCTAGTGTTGGCTGAAATGGTATGCAGATAATCATATCGACACTGGATCCTTGCTGAACACTAATGAAAGATTCATGGACAAAAATGGCTATGTGATCCACAGTTGAGTTGATAAGGTATGCGTGAATAGACTGTTTACTAATTGATTGAGGCAAAGTAATAATGCATACAAAGCAAGGATTGGAGGAATCCTTCCCTTAGGAAAAAAAGAACTATATAATGGTAATGGTTTACTAAGCACCCAGCTGTGAACATTCAGTTTGCAGCACTTTCTTTATTCTATATTTATATGTCCTTGGCAGCTTCACATTTTAAAAAAAAGGAGAAAAACAGTCACATCTCTCTTAGTTTACATTCTTTATATTAGCAGAGTCTATCTTCACAGTGAAGCTGATGCAGTCCTTTACATAGGACTGTTGAAAGAGAGAAAATAATGACAACCAAACCCAAGAGATCAGATCCAGTAGGAATGCAAACTTCTCTACTAGTGAGCAGTAAAAAAATTCGCCAGCTGCCAGGGCCTCAGTATTTTAGGATTAGTTGGGAAAGTTGGCAGTAGTGCTCAGCTCTCCCTACCAGCTTCAGTCATCTATTGTTATTTGGGAGATGCTACATTAAAAGAAACAGCCAACATAAAAAGAAAAACAATATTCAGGAAGGGACTAGGAAAGAGAAGATGCAGAGCAAAGACAAGGAATAGATTAGGGATTTTAAAACATGTTCCCCTATAAGAAACTCCTCAGAGAGGGGCACTTCCCACCCTTTCCAGTTTAGTTCTCCCCACCTGAACTGGGGTAGGATCAAGCTCACAGTTACCTCATTTCAGTAAAAGGCAGTGCTCAAACTAGCTGTGAATATTGCTGAAATCAGGTAGAATTACAGTCCCTGTGTTTATAGGAGGTGCAGGAACTGCTCTCTCTCCATAACCTAGTATACCACAAGAGGCACGAAGTGAGTCAATGGTTCACCTCCTTCTATACTGGTGGTCTTTCCTCCAAGTACCTAAGTGATGAGCAGGGATCCAGGTTTTCCATTTCCCATGGAAAAATGGAGTAAAACACAGATTTCCTCCCTTACTGGAGTAAAATGTAGATTTCTCATGTAGCAGAGAAACCTGCAGATTTTGCAGTGAGCTCTCTGCAGGCTGGCAGAGTTCCAGTTTGCAGGGGGCTTAGAGGAAGTGGGAGGAGGGCTGTCGGGCAGGAGGTGCCATGTGCATCTACATGGACATGGCCCCAGGCAGCCTGGAGAGTAGCTCCCATAGGTAAGGGGGGGGCGGGTAGAATTGAGGCCCCCCATAGGAAGGGAGGGAGCGAGGGAGTTGGGCAGGGATGGGGCTGGTGCTGGGGATGCTGCCCAGCTGGGCAGTATGTGGGGCTTGGGGCCTGGGGCTGCAATGCACAGCCACAGGGCCCCAAAGAGGAGCGGGACAGGGCTGTGAGCAGTTTGTCCAGGGGCTGGGGCTGGCTTCCCATGGCTGCATGCACTCCCAGAGGAGAGGGGGAACCTGTGCCCCACAGACCAGTGTGCAGGGGTGGGGTGGGGTGGGCTGCCGATTACAGGCTCAGGCTCCCATCCTGTTGCCCTCCCTCAAGGTCTCTGCAGCCCACTGGGTGTGACCAATTACTGCAGGGCAAAGCACAGCTGTATAGGAAAGCTGCTTGCAGCTGCAAGCTCCACACTTCCCTGGTGATGCATCTGCTGCACGTGCAAGGGCAGTGTGGGCAGCAGCATGGGGTTGTTTTCCTCACTGCTGCCCTGTGCACAGGGACCATGTTCCCAGGGCAGCATGGAGTTCGCAGCTGCAAGCAGCTTTCCTTCACTGCCACACTCTGCTCTGCAGCACCAGGTTGTACCCACCAAGCTGCAGAGGCCCCAGGAGAGGGCAGCAGGGTGGAAGCCCAAGCCTGCAGCACACACCTGTATCCACCCCACACACAGATCTGGGGGGTGCGGGTCCTCCCTGCCCCCCAGTGATGGCTTGAAAATGGTATTTAGAGGTTTGCATTTTGGGAATTGGCTTATAGGTATATAGATATGTATTAGAATGGTTCAGGATGCGCAGCAGGGGTTAATTGATTTTTAAAAGCCTGGATGTTACATACACAGTTTGACACTGCCTTTGAAGCAGACATGCTGTCTAACACAACAAGGCAAACAGATGGACACACAGCCTGGGAAAGTGGGGGCATGTACCACACTGTTCCATAACATGAGATAAGATGGCACCACCTCATAAGGCGCCAGAGCAGGAGTGGGGCCTAAGATTCCTGTTTTGGGAAGGGTGTGCATATGATGAGCTATGTGGACAGTACAACAACCACAGAGAGAGACCAATCAGCAATACCCATGGATGAAGAGTCATCAGGAGGGAAGGAGAATACAAAAGCAGAGACTTGAGAGTAACAAAGGGTCCCGTCCCGGGTCCCTTCCCAGTCTCCTCCTACCTGAGAGGGGCTCCAAGAAGGGCCCAGGTTTGGGGTCCCTGAAAAGGATCAGCATCCCTGGGAGGGGTCCCCCAGGCCACCATGGACAGAGGGCACACCACCAGCCCATCTCATCCACCGCACTGAAGGGGGGAAGGCATGTGGGCCTCAACAACCCACCTCCAGGCTCCTGACATGTTGACATCTGACACCTAAGAAAGTGTCTTAGAGTGAAGCCTGCATCCTGGCCTGATGTTTCTCGACTTCGATGACAGCCCTAGAATTGGTAGATATATAGAACTGCTTGATTGTTTGTACTGTTTCTTTTCTGTTATTACCTTGTATTAATAAATTTACCTATTATCAAATGGAAAGGTCGTGATTGGTGGGTGCGGCCAACCCTGGCCCTACCCCCCCCCCCTCACCTCCACCCCGAACAAGGCATTTAGGTCCTAAATCCAGAGCCAATACCCAGGAGTGTGCACTGTGGTGTGGAGTCAGCCCCACCCCACCCGAGCCTGCAATAGGCAGGCAGTAGGGTGGGGATGGGGGGAGCTCCACTCCACTGCAGCAGCTTCTGCCTTTTGCCAGGGTCTTCGGACCCAGGTCCCTAGCCCCATAACCCTGGTAACTGGGGGCCCCTCCAGTAGGGCTGGGGTGGCAGGGGCTGTGGGGGGGGGATGAGGGGGGCCTTTAATTTTAATCATGGATGGGTGTGTTGATCAGAGAATTTGCAATTTTTTATCAGGGGAAATCAGGATCCCTGGTGATGAGATCAAGTGCAGACTAGAAAAAGCAATCAAAGCTTTACCTGAGTTTTCTGCTGAAATATAAAGTAGTAAAGTATGGCTTTTAACACAATTTAGCCAGGGATTTGATGATGCAGCGTTCTAACACAGGGCATATGCATGGCATCATACAGAAACACACGAGAAATATCACACCTGCACAAAGAGAGGAGGATGCTTTCAGGTTTATTAGAAACCTTCAGATCTCTGTGCATTTTGTGGGCTCTTGCTATGCAGCTGTTGCAGAAATGCCACAGAAATCTTTGTCCTTTAAATTGGAATGCAGAATGCTGCAGAGGTCCCTGGATCCTAATTAAAATGTATGCAGAAATGAGCAGGCCTAGTTCAAGACCCTGTGAAGGCCTTTATATATAATTACAAGACCCAAGAGGCATTGCTGTACTTATTTGCTTATGAATTTGCATTTGGCTTTGTTTAATAAAGACATAGCGTGTTTTTCAGAAGTTCCCAATACGATTAAAAGGACAAAGCACACTTTAAACACCTGGGGATAAAATTCACATAGAAGAACAAAGATGACTTATACCTTGGAAGGAACTGCTAACAGTGCATCATTCCCCATTCATCCCTATGCAGCAAGCCTGCATAGTCCTCTTGTGACTAAAGAGTGATTTAAATGGTGCAAAGCCACATGCAAACAAGATCTGCCAATTGTTGATGAATGAATCCATCTGTATTCATCACAAGGCAAGCTTCGGCATCAGGGTATGGTGTTTAGCTGCAGCAGTTAGAAGTAGTATTGAGATATGCAAGTAATGAATTATCTTTATGAAAAATAACATTCAATGAAATGTGGGGGAAGGAGCTAGATTACAACACAATTCATGAGTAAAAAAACTGAACACATATGACATTTAAATGTATTGGTAGATGCTATAAAATTCAGCAGGCTTTTGTGTTCGATTGCTATAATGGCATGTGCGAATGTTCATCATTACTCATTTATATGCACAATAATTTACCTGTGTACACAGTTGTGGTAAACATCTTCAAATTAGGTATGCATTTAATGCACACACATTATTTAGAAACCAAGCTCTGAATCCCTTCCTTCATTTTTATGAGACATTGTGTACATATTCGTTTTATGAGAGTTCAAACTAGTCCAATATAGCTCCATTATATTTGGGTATAATTGATTAAGCCCTTGGCTTGAGGTAGCTATACTTTCTAGAAATGCTGATTCACACCCATCCAGGAATGATTTAACTTTGCAGTTCATTAAGTTTTTTGAATGAGAGTGTAACAGCTTGGATCTTTTCTGCTTTGTGTGGAAGGTTGTACATGTAGAGTATTTCTCTATATGGTATGATGCCCCATCTGTAAAGATTCCCTAGTTGACTCCAGAATTAGAAGCAATACAGCAGTGTTATCATGTCACTCCATCCGAGCTAAATTTTCTCCATTTCTCAAGGCTAGTTAGCCAAGGTGGAGCAGAGCACAAGAGTGGCTATCCTGGTTTCAGGACATGAGCTAATATTTCTGCACAGCACTGCACTGCACTTTGTTATGGACACGTATCCGTTCCTTCACAGCTAGCACAGGTAACTCTACATGTCACTTCAGCATCCTATCTGCACATACCAATGCTTAGTCAGGTAAAAACTCTCCCTGTAAGCATTCTTGCAAAATTTTCTCCCTCTAGTTGTTGTGCAGTATATTATCCATGCTAGTCAACTGCTATCATTTTAAACCAGAGATGACCACTGTCCAGCCCACAGGCCAGCCCAGCCCATAGAGCTGTGTCATCCAGCCTCTGGGGCTCCCCAGGGATCTGGAAATTTGGCATCAGGTGAATATTGGCAATAGTAATTGCCATGCCTCTGGGCATGCTGCTACTGCTTCTCCACCACCACATAGATTCATAGATGTTAGTGTCGGAAGGGACCTCAACAGATCATCGAGTCTGACCCCCTGCATAGGCAGGAAAGAGTGCTGGGTCTAGATGACCACGTTTCTTCTCATGCTGGTGCTGCTTCTCCACCACCCACAGGTGCCTCACAGTCCAGATGATGCAACTCTGTATGCTGGACTGGGCCTGCAGACAGGGCCCATGCACCAGTTTGGGCCTGAGGACTGACCCTGCACCACTCATCCAGCCCCTGGGCTACTAGGGGCCTTGTAGACAACACAGGGGTTTAATTCTCCCTAAACTGAAGTGATGATTTTTTTAAAACACCACTTCAACTTAGGGCAAAGTAAACCCCCATGTCGTGTACACCCATGTTGCAGCCCAATCCTTACCTGCCTCTCCAGTGGTGGGGAAGGGAAAGCAAGCTGCCAGTGGGTTGAGCAGTCCCTGAGCTGCTGGGGTGGGGGCTGGTGCTTCCCTCCCTCCTTGCAACACTCACCTGCAAGCACCCAGGTCGGGCAGTCCCAGGGGGCACCGCAGCCACAGAGGGAAGCACCAGGCCCCCATGCAGCTCAAGCAGGCAGGCAGGCTCTGAGGCAGGAGGAAAAAAAAGATCAGGCTCACTGCTTTTTGCTTTTTTCCTTCTATGGAGCCTGCCTTCCCAGGCTGCTGCCGGGCTGCCCGCACACTCTGCCTGCAGAGCCCCTGAGCTGCCCAGAGCCCAGTGCTTCCCTCCATGGCGGTAGGGTAGGAAACTAAAACTCCTCAGAGGTGTTTTACTTTGCAGCACCCCAAAGTCATTTGCTGTTTCCCAAAGTCATTTAAGGCGCATTACACTATTGAATGTACTACAGTGGCTGGAATTAATGCACAATACTCCGCCAAATTTGCAAACTTATGCAAACAGCAATGCCATTAAAGCGGTGCTAAAGGCATTTAACCTGCTTTAACCCCTCTTTAAAATGTTGTCTGCAAACAGCCTATGAGCCCATTGTCATTTACTATGTTTGTATGGTGCCTAATATATTGGGGCCCATCCAGACTGAGGAGTCCAAGTGCTGCAGTAATATAAAGGATAGTTTCTAACAAATTCTGGACCCCAAAACTGCCATGTTCCAGCATTGGTACACATGTAGTTTGTGATTTGCTTTGACATGGAAGTGCTATCAAAATTAGTTACCAGCAGCATTGACAGTAAAGTACATAGTTACAGGCCTCTAAGGGCTCCAAAGTTTGCAAGATCATTTAGACATCTCACTAATATTAACAAAAGAGAAAGCATTAAAGTTATCTCTGACATCTTTCTAACGATTCACCTTATATGAGGTATAAATAATTATTTTAGGGTTGGAGGGGGTTCTTTTTTTCATTTTTTGAGGATTCTTTCCAAAAGATTATTAATCTGTTTTATAAGTGCTTTCTTCTTTCCATAAACTGGAACTCTTTCCAGCTACCAATACTGTCAGGCAGCCAAACACATTAAACTAATTCACTAACATACTTTGCAAATGTAAAACCATCATAAATATTTTCTTTTTGTTTATATGGAATTACCCAGCACTTCAAATCTTGTCATTCTATTCACTAAAATTTTTCCTCACCTTTTACTATACTGTTGCAATTTCCAAATTACTTAGGGCCAGGTTGTAAAATTGCAGTCTCTCTTACATTAGCAGCAATGCACAGCTGTACACCAGTCAGGATCCTTTTTTCCCCTTTGCTCTTGGGGTGGAGAGAGGGGGAGGAGGGTGCGTTGCTGGAAGAAGTTATCTGCCTTGGATGTAGACCAACAGTGTATTAAGTATTCTCTAGCTTAGCTCTGGTGCCCATGACAGCAGCATGGGCGAGTGGTGATGGAGCGAGGAAGATCCACCCACTGCTCCTTCCTACCCCACTATTTCATTCCACTTACATAGAAAAGGAGAAGAGGCTTCATAGATGCTGCACTCCTATCTGTGCTATGTGGGTCATCTGTGCAGTGAAGCCGTCCTGCCAGTAGACAATAAATTCTGCTTTTAAAGCACTTGCTCCTTTCAACCATATCATGAACCACAGAAAGCTATTAGAGCTGGGTAAATCATTCTTAATTATTTAATTTGTTTAGTCAATGAATTTTGCCCATTCATATTTTCTACAAAAAGATAGGAATTTCCTTTAACTTTATTTACTATGCAAACTTTGCTGAATAACTTGTACACATGGCATCTGCCTACTTCCCCCACCGCTAAAGAGCAGTACACACACCAGCGAGCATGCACTCAGTTGTGCATATGCACATGTGCATGTGCACAGTCAGCCTTCAAGAATTCTTGCAGCAGAACTGCATGCATCATTAAGTGTTGCAGAATCAGATTCCCTGTCAGTAGTTCATTTGTAAGCAGCTCAGTCTGTGAAATCCCAGTGGCATAACTAGGTCACATGGCAGTTTCTGTTCAATAATTAGATGAGCACATCACATTTCTGGTGACAATGTTTGCAGAAAGCAAGCTGAAAATTCACTCTGTGCCAATTTTCCTTACAATTTACCTAACGCAGAAAACTTTCTGGACAGAAAACTTAGGTGCTTGCTCATTCATAGAAAATGAGCATAAGACGGTGCAAACATACCTGAGGAGAATTTATTTTAATGTTTTAACTCTCATCAATAATATTGTCTCTATTCTGCAGGCCAGTACAGGTATGGATGGGAGGAGCACTCTTCCCTTCCCCTTTTAAGTGGCACGGGTATTAACAGGCAGCAGAACATGTTCTCTTTAGGGGTACTGATGAGGGCCAAATGTTTGGAAAATTCCTTACACCCTCTTTTGATGCCTGGGTCAGCAATTCAGGCATGAATATTCCAGTCCTGGAGAAACAAGAAAAATACCTGTTCATGAGAGAATGCTAAAAAATGATGATTGGAAAAAAATAGCCCCTTCAGTTAAACAGGAACTTTTTAAACATAATGCAACTACATCATAAAGGAGCAAGGAGAGAAGAAATTTTGGTGATGCAGAGTATCACTTCCCCCAAAATAAGGCAATAATCACGTACTCATTAATTAGCACCTCTCACAGAGCAGCAAAGAGACTATCAGCTAACAAGAAGTGGCAATACTCAATGTAGTGCCTACAACTTGAAATTATTACTGAACTGTCTTAAAAGTCCTGTCTTTTAAATAAAGAAATTTTAAGCAGTTTAAGCAATATATGATCAGCAACTCATCAACTCCCATAACTACTAGGATTTAAAGTTCATGCGTAATTGGAAAAATACAGGTTAAATTCTTGAAATGTGGGGCAGGATTTTCACAACTGTCTAATGATTCTGGGTGCCTTGATTTTGGGTCCTCAGGAAAGGGCCAGATTCCAGACAGCAGGGTCTCAAGTACTGACATAAAATCAGCAGTATTTCTCAAGTTAGGGAACCAGGAAAAAAAAAAATCACAGAAATCTAGAAGGAGCCTCCTGAGCCATCAAATCAAGTCCCCTGCATTCTCAGGCAATTTACCCAAAAAAGCCCCCAAATCAGCTCTTCAAATCTTCACACACAGCTAAGAGGCACAATACCCAAATCACCAAGAACACCCACAAGTAATAAGGGGCCTGCCATAGTCCAGGCATTACAAATGACAAGGAAGTATTTGGTTAAATATACACTCAGAAGATACAAGGAAATGACCATGTCCCATGCTACAAAGGAAACCAAGAAGTCCCATAGTCTGTTCCCATCTGACCTAGCAAAAATCTGACCAAAATTCGGTGATCAACATGACCTGAAGGAAAAGCAAGACTCTCCATCCAGGAACCTCTGGGTTTCCTATGTACCCCAGTCCAAAACACCCTAGGTTTCCATATGGCCATTGTTCCAATTCTCCAGAGGAAGGCAAATTAAACAATTCAAAGCCAGCAGCCTTTATGAGGGGGAAAAAAAATCCTTCTTATCTACTACTAGCAACCAGAAAAAGCCCTGATGCATGAGATTACCAGATTCTTTGGGTGAAAACAGATATCATCTTTGTGCCACCATAAAAAATGTTACGGCGGCACAAAGTGAAAGCAAACAGATGTCCATACTTTCTGTTGCACCGCAAATGCTCAAATCTGTAGCCACGACAGAAAATAATAAATTGGGCCACCCTATTGTGGCTTACATCTGTTTGTTTATGGAGGGACAGCATGGGCAATGCAAACCAGCATCCATGGTCTCCAGCTGCCCCAAGGCAGGGGACGTGTCTCAGTAAGCAGGAAAAACCTGGGCTTCGTTGCATGTATTAACAAGCAGGGGTTCCTCACTTGCAGACCTGTGCCCCATGCAGCAGTAGTACCTGCAGGGAGAATCCCTCTGCGGTGGGATTTCCCCATGAGTGCCTGCAAGCAGGGAGAGGGGGATCCTTGTGGGGGGTGCATCTGCCAGTGGGGGAAAATCCCACTTGCAGACACGACACAAGTCAGGGCACGGAAACGAACCTGGAGTACAGTCAGCTGTGCTGTGACATATTGCAGCCTAGCTGATGATCACACTCCACCTAGGACATCTGTTTCCAGCCTGTCTTTCCTCTAACAGTGTTACCTCTATAACCTAACCTAGAGATTATGAATAGAAGAATATATATTTACACACAGAGACTGTTAAGTCAGAATTCCCTGTCTTATCATACCATCCCTTCCATAAACTTACCCAGTTCAAAGTGATTCAGGTTTTTTGCCCCTACTACATCACTTAGAACAGGGGTTTTCAACCTTTTTAAATAAATGTACCTCCGGTGGCCGAACACAGGGTGGGGGGGAGGGGGTGCATGGCCTGACGCAGAGCTGGGGGGGGAAGAGGGTCAGACACGTGGCAGCGCGGGGTGGTGGGTGGCAGCGGCAGTCACCATGTGCAAACTTTACCACCCTTCCCCCATGTCCAGCCAGCCGGGTGCCACTGCCCTTGCCCCCCCAGTCCTGGCAGGCGGTGGTGCAGGGTGGTGGGTGGCAGTGCCCCATTCCTACCTACCCACACATATCCCCTAGGGCCTCTGAAGTACCCCCAGGGGTACGTGTACCCCCAATTGACAAACCCTGACTTAGAAGACCATTTCAAAACATTGGTCCTCTATGATAGTTAGAAATCTTATTCTAATTTCCAGTCTAAAATTGATTCCTAGTCAATCTGCAGCCATTTGATTTTGTGACAGTGATTTTTTGTGATTTTTTTAGTCTGAAAAGCCTTTTTCTCTTTTCTTCTTTAATATTTACTTCATAAATGTACTTGCATAGGATGATGAATCCCCTTTCAAACTCTGCTTCTGTTAAATTAAAAAAAACAAGCTCCTTTTATCTTCTTTTATAAGAAGAGGTCTCCATTCTCTTAACCATGTTGGTGATCCTTCTTCGAACCTGCTCCAGTTTAAGCCAACCTTGTTGAACACCGGTGACCAAGCTGCATCAGCTGATGTCAACAATCTTGGCAGCAGTGCCCGGCACTGTGAATTAGAAATCACCTCATAGGCACATATATTTAGCTACAGGCATAATGTTCAGCTTTGAGTCTAAAATTAGGTGCCAAATAAAAGTTACCTCTTCCTAGCAAAGTGAGGCCTCGCCAGCAGCCATCTGTTGCTTCCTTTGTGTGACTGACATTATCCCTTTTGAAGCTAACTAGCTATTCTTAAAAAACTTCAACAATATCTCAGCCAGCAAATTTATAGCTTAGGCCACCACAGAAGCTTAGGCCACCACAAGGCAACTCACATGAATGAGCCTAGTGAACAAGCACATCTCCAAAAAGACTCAGTATTCATAACCAAAGCTATCATCTCTGTGAGGATCTTATACAACACACCAGCTCATGGATCCAGCTCATGGATCTCCCCACGGGTCCAGAAATCTGGCAACTCCCTGAGAGATGGGAGCAATCCCAGGATACAGCGCTGCCCGGCCCCAGGGGAACTCTTCCCCCTCCTCTCTCTCCTCCGTTCAGTGCTGGGGGGCTCTTTCCCCTCCTACTCCACCCCTCCCCGCTGCCATGGTGTGGGGAGGGGTGGCTCTGTTCGGTGCTTGGGGGGGGTACTCCTCCCCCGCTTTCTCCTTCCCCTGCCGCCACAGGGTAGGGATGGGGGGCTCTGTGTCGCCCAGCCCGGCCAGGGTGTGGGGAGGGCTGTAACTGAGCCGCAGCCACACAGGGTAGCCCCACCCTCACGGCCCTGGGCCGGCCTTGCTCAGCTCCAGCTGAGGCAGCTGCACGGTGGCGGGGCCAGGGCCAGGCTGCAGGGACAGGGCCACTCCCAGCAGCTGCAGCTCAGTGATGGGGATGTTGGGCCCCGTCCGTGGGCACAGCCTGACCCAGCCCAGTACTGAACAAAGCCCACCACCCTGCCCCACGGGGGTGGGGGAGGAGTGGGAGGAAGAGTCCCCCTCTGGGGCCAGACAGCCTCGCATAGATCCCCCCTCCCTGCCCTGTGGTGGCAGGAAGAGACAGAGGGAAGCGTCCCCTGGGGCCGGGCATCCTCGCATAGACCCTGTTCCTCACCCTGCAGTAGCGGGGTGAGGAGGAGGAGGGGGTCCCCCTCCAGTATCACACAGAGCCCCCCCGGAGGAGGAAGAGGAAGCATCCCCCCAGCCTGGAACAGAGCCCCCCTCCTCGACCCATGGGGGGGAGAGGAGGAAAAGCAGGGGGAAGAGTCCACCTCTAGAGACGGGCAGCCCCACACAGAGCCTCCCTCCCCACCCTATGGCATGTGGGTAGGGAGGAGGGGGATGCTCTGCCCCAGCTGCAGTTTACCAGTGGGGGGGAATTAACCCCCTCCTTGCCTCCTTAGTCTTACTGGGGCCATGCCAGAAGGGCTGTGGTCCCCGCCAGTGGAACAGGGAAAGGAGTGACGGAATAAATCCTGTCCTGGACACTCTGACATTTGCAGGGTACTTATGTCCCTCCCCGTCCTCTCACTGATCCAGCGGCAGGGACATGGCCAGATGCTGTCCTGGCATGGCCCCGTTAAGGTGAAGGGAACAGGGAGAAGGGTTAATTCAACCCTTCATCCGTTCTGCGCTGCAGCTGGGGTCTGCCAGCCCCAGGGGCCACCGCTGCAGCCCCCTCCACTCTGCTCCCCGACCAACAGGAGGACCCCAGCTGTGGTAGTGGAGGAGGGGAAGGAGGGAAGAATTAACCCACTCTCTGTCCACTCTGCCTTAATGGGGCCATGCCAGCCAGTGTCTTGCCACATCCCTTCCCTGCTCAGACTGGAAAACAGAGGGGTGGGGCCAGCCCTGCTCTGGAACAGAGAGCACAGCCCAGATCAGAGAGCATGCTGGGATGCTGGAGGACTCTGGTTTAACTTAAACTGGGAAGGAGTCTGGGACAGACATTGCATAAATCAGTTTAAGCTCAATCAGTTATATTATATTCAATCAGATTTATCTCAAACCACTTTTGGCCATTTTGAAACCAGTTTATGTTCACTGAATGCCTTCTGTTACAGGTTTAAACCAGTTTCTGATCACTTAAACTGGCTTATGTGTAATGTCTATCCCTAGCCTAGATAGGTGTGTGACTCAGAAGTCAGTGACTGCAGAGTTGTTTCCTACTTAACAGGGTCCTATGTTTGTACTTCCTCTTTTGATGCAGATTAATTTTTTGGCCCCCAATATTAATGACCTGCAATGAGAACATTACAACTTAGGCCCCCTCTATACATAACACTTAAGGTGCAATTAACGAGATGATCACGCCTTAAGTTGTGACCCAACTACAAATTCAACTGATGGTGTGATGAAACAAGCAATAAACTACTACAAAGTTATTCCACAAAAAAATGTGTAGTAACTCTGTGGCTTATTCTGATTACACTACTAATTGAATGTGTGACCAAGTGCTTCCCTGTGCCTGCAGCAGGGAAAATGCTGCCACCTCTGCAAGCCTCATGAGGATCCTGCACCTCATGAGGCTTGAGAGGGAGGCAGCATTTTCCCCGTTGCCCCCACTGAGAGCTCTGTAGCCCCAAATGATGATGCTTGCAGTGGGGGCAGTGTTCCCAGTGCTGCCACCATATTGAGGCTTGTGGCTGCAGAAGCTGGTGCAGGGGGAACCCAAGATCATGATCCCAGCCTCCCTCTGTACCGGTGATTAGGCACAATGGGTTCTAACACACGTGGCATGACAGGAGGTGCGATTGTGTGGATCATGCATCAGATTTCAATGCGCCTTTCCCCACATGCACAGAGGGGCCCTTAGGTTAACTTAGGGTATAAATAATGGTCACCTTTATTCCACCATATCAATTTTTCTGGTGGCACTAAGGGAAAGCAAACAGACATCCATACTATTTGTTGTACCACAAAGGCACAACTTCTCAGCCACAACAAATGTGGTAATAGTTTTTGCCACTTTATTCCGCAGACATCTGTTAGGTTTATGGAATGAGAGTCTGGCACTATCCAGCCACCCCAGCAGGAACTCCTGGGGCTTGAGGGGCCTGACTCTGCATGCCCCAGGAACTCCTCCATAGTATCAGGCTCCTCAAGACCTGGGAGCCCCTGTCCAGTTTTCCCCTCTTATACAGAAATGTCTGGGGGAATCTCCAGAGTGCATCTCTGTAAGAGGGGAACCCTGGCTTTCTCCACTTACAAAGAAGCACCTTGGAGATTTCCCAGCACATCTCTCTGCAAGAAGGAAACACATTACCTGTTGTTCTGCAGAGCAGACAGGCAGGAAAACAGGCAACATGTGTTTTGCCCAATGAAGTGGATCAGCTGTGCTAGGACACATCCAGGCACAGCTAATTGGCTTTACTTGACAACATCCATTTATACCCTTTGGCCACATCCAAACTAGTGCAGCTGTGCGATATGTAGCACTGCAAACACATCTGTGGCACCATAGACCACACATTTAGATGTTCTCCAAGCTGCAAGGGAGCGCTGCCCATGTGTGCGTTGCTCTGCCTTTTTTTATGCAGGTTTTATTGACCCCTGGATACCCAGGGGTTAAAAAAACCTACAGAGAAAACAAAAAAGCAGAGCAGCGCACACACAGGCAGCATGCCCCGCTCAAAAGCGGAGCTGGGCCACCCAGAGCCATGCTGCAGCTGCTGGGCAGGCTCCATGCAACAAAATAGCTGCTGCTGCAGCCCCCGGAGGCCCCAGGATCCCAGGTAAGGCTGCTGGGGCCAGCTTCCCTTACCACACCCGAGGTAACTTGCCATGAGCCAAAGCGCACATGGCACGGGCGTTCCCTGGGGACTAGCAGCGGTGCAAAGTGCGCCACCGCTACTTGTCCCTGGGGAACCAAATGTCCACACTTGTCTACATGTGCCCTTAGATGATATACTACTTTTTTCTAACCATGCAAACCAGTTCTGCTACCAGAAGCTGATCTTAAAGTCCATCCATTCAAAAACAAAGACCAAGAACATTAGTCCAAAGTCACAGGTGGCGTAGACCAGTGAAATTGTAACCTCTGACAGCAGGTCTGAATCTGGTACTTTAACATTTCTATATTAGACTTCCTAAAGAATAAATTCAGTTTTTCACAGCAGAGAATAGTGATATTTCTTCCACTCCCAAGAGGCCTTAATAGTTTCCATGCATCATTGGCACACATGGGTTATGGATCTTTCACGCCTATATCTGCGTGGTATACAATATCAAGTATTCAAGGATAACAAAATGAAAAATGGCTTGACAGAAAAAAATGATCACACAAACTTCTTCCGTGGGAGATACAATACTGTTACATTCAAATCATGCCATGCAATGAACTGACTGGCATCAGGTAATTAAATTTCTTATGTGGATGAATCTACATTATTTTTGGGTTATGTGAATACACATGCTCGATAGGCTTATATACACAGAGATGATATGAAACAATGTACTAAGTCAAGGAAGGACCTGGGGCATGTGAAAAACTGAAATGTGAACTTAAAAGTGGAAAAGGAGGATTTGAAATATATGGAGCATCCTCAAAGACCTGCCACAGAACAGAAAGAATGTTGGAGCCTTTAGAACAAAATGACCCTTGAGAGCAAGCTGAATCACAGTGAGGATGCTATAATGGTCAACTGCACTTGAAGCCCTCTTGTTCTCATCCCCCAACTTGAAACCCTATTCAGAGACTTGCTTGTGTCATTCTCTATCTAGAATGTATCAAAAGGATTTTTTCAAACATTACTACAGCAATTGTTTTGTTCTTCCTATAGGCTATCAATCATTTCAACCTTTAAAATCTGAAGCACATTTTCTAGACTCTGTGGGAGTGATTCAGTGCAGAAATGATGCAGAATGTTCTATCTATAGACTAAGGGTCAAAAATAGAGTGGGTTGAGAAATTTCAAATTTTGAAGTTTTTCAACTAAAAAACAAAATGTTCATCCAGGTATAGGATTTGCTGGGGGGGGGGGGGAATAAAATTTCAAAATATGGTACTAGGGAAAAGAAATTTTTTTTTCTGAAAAGTTTACTGTCGACTAGAGCTGATTAAAAAGGGATCAGAAGGATAGAGCATGCAAGGGAATCACTTCATGTCATGTCACCAAATTATTGCTGTTTAACAGCAGAAGTAAAACCAAAAGAGTCACGGCACAGGTAAGTACTTCAGTTTTTATGCCCTGGATAGCACATAAATCCTTGTCTTTTCAGACACACATTATCTGCTTACGCTTTAACCCTTTTATTTCCTCTGTTGTCCCAGCTCTCCTAGTTGCCTACAAGATCTTAACATTATATACACAGTAATACCACTTGGCCCTTTTACTTGTGCCCAGTGATACCCTTCACTTACAGTAGCATTGACGTAAAACCATGTTTACCTGCTGAACTCATTGTAAATACATGCAAGATCAAAAGACTAAGTTAAAATTCTGTGCTGCATATCTCTTGGCCTACTTTTTCTACTCCCTAGGGCCTGATTTGCTCTTACAGAATTCCCAAGGATTCAAAGAGATACAACAGAAGGATTTTGTCAGTGAACTGGGTACCAACTTCTAAGTATGATATAAAAACCTAGAACAGGCAAGACTGAAGTTGTGATTTCCTCCCAGAATGCTGCTTTAGGGAATTTGCAAATCCCAAGTAATTGTTCCATTATCATCCACCTCATTTTTTTTAAATGACTGTAACAAATGACAAGAGCATATAAATCACAAGAATGCTAAGCATTAAAAAAGAACTCGATAACTCAATGTACAAATACTGCCTTGTGTGCCATCATGATGATGAGTTCTGTAATCATAAGGAATAGCAACAAACTTCTATATATAACATCTACTTAGCAAAGAGAAGAATTCTCTGCAGAAAGCAAGAGAGGGGAGAAAGCAATCTGTGAAGAGAGGGGCCAGGCTGCTGTGCTAGGGCCAAAAGAGAAAGGGGCTTTCCTCCTAGTATCTGGGAGAGGATGGAGGGATGTGTGTTTGTTTAAAAACTGAATTTTGCCCAGAGAATTGGCTGAGGAACTTTTGATGGAGCAAGTTCTCCTGCCAAAAGCCAGCAGGCTAAGGAACCCACCTACAGAGAGGTACCACGTTCCTTTCTCATATTACAACCACCATAATACACCATGCTTTAAAATGGGAAGCAGATGGGGAAGCCAAGCCACAGAAAGGAGACAGCTTATAGTTTCAAAAACATCAATTTTTTGGTTGGATGCCTCTTCATTTATATACCCAACTAGAAGCTGTCTTGATTTTCAGAGATGTTGGCACCCACTAATCCTATTCAAGTCTCTTTTTGCAATAGACCCAGGCCAGTTCTGTATACCCAAAGGTTTAGTTAGCTCATGTAAGTACTGTTCTGTTGTTCTGGAAAAATTAACCAAATTGTTCAATTTTTTTCTGATCCTCCTATGTCTTACATTGATCATGAAAAAGGCAGGTACCTTGAATATTTCAAGATCTTACCTTAATCTGTTCTTTGAACATGTCAACAAAACAGCTGTTAAAAATAATAAATTAACATAATGTACATGGACTTTCCAAAAAAGCTTTTGACATGATTTTAAAGGAGTCCATTGAGGAAAATAAGCAAGCAAGTATTGTCATGTATCAAATACTGGCTAGGAGACAAAAAAGCAGGTGTAGGAATACATGGAGGCCAATCATAAAAAGGGTTTAAAGAGAAGTGGCACACTGTAGCCGTGTAGGAGCAGACTGGCATCTCACGGAGCCTGGGGGCAGTCTGCAAGCATGCTGTAATGGGGGATTGCAGGCTGCCTAGGCATGGGGGCCAACTGCATTATTTAATTAACTGGTGGGAAGATAAAAGGCTCCCAGGAAGGGAAGTCAGAGAAAGAGACTTCCAGAGAGAACTCAGAGTGGGAGAGTTGGGCTCCTAGGGAGAAGAGCTAGAGGCAAGCAGACAGCTGAAAGCCAGAGGGCTGAGAGCAGAGAGGGAAAGAACCAGTGGGGTCGGTTCATGGTAGAGCCGGGGAACCATGCCTGGAGTGCTTTTATTTTGTGTGTGTCAATAGACTGTGGATATTGTGGGAGTGAACTGACCAGAGATGTTATTTATAGTGTTCGATGATTGTGTCCTGCCAGGAAGGAGTTTGCCCCAAGGAAATAAAGACAGTGAAAAGGCTGTAAACATGCTGTGAAAGGGTGCAGACAGAAATGCAGCTCCCAGCTGTAACTCAGAAAATTTTCTTCAAAGTGTTCTGTGTTACAACATTTTCCCAGAACAAACAGAAGCTGAATGTTATTTCCAGGGGAAAGGGGATCTAGCTGGAGCCAGGAGCCTGCAGCCAGGATCTCTGCCACTGCTCTGTGTTTTCAGAATGGGAGGGGGGAAAGGCAGCAGAGGGAGTTCATTCTTCAGGCTCCACAGCCAGTACAGAAGAGTGGGTGGGTAAAATGGAGACCCCACACCTCAGGGGGGTTCCAACCCACCCCTGCCTTTTGGGGGAGAGGGGCTGAAAACCCCCCAGGCTGAACTCCTCCTGCCCTCTTCCCCTCTCCCATTCTGAATACAGCAACAGGCAGGGAGCTCGGCAGACACAGAAGACTCGGCAGACACAGATGATGGTATATTTTGAGATATCTTTATCTGATGCATCTGAGGAATCAGATTTTCATCAGATTGGCCATTTTTGAAGCTGTCTGAAGCCATGCACTTGTGTTTGGTCACAGCTATAAAACACTTTCTGTGGCCAGATCAAGTGAAAATTGTCACTTCTGTCTGTGCCCAAAGACTGAGAGCTAATTAACCCTGAACCCACTACACACACCATACTATGCACTAGTGTTTTAAAAATTGTGAGAAACCTGAAAATGATACAAACTGTTACAGTTTACTCAAGATTAGAGAAGGCTGAGGAATTTCAGATACCTAGGTAAACTGGCAACACAAAGGCAGATGACAGTCAGTGATGACAATTACAAGGTACGCCATGATAGAAGGAAAAACCAGAACAACTCATACAACCTCTTAGATTCAGAGTTAACCGTAATGAAGTCAGAGAAAACATGCAGACCTTGCTACAAACTGCTCTTTAAAGACCCTTGTTATCGATTAAATAATGCTCAAAGAAGAGCAAACAAAATATTAGGATACTTAAAGGACAGGACAGAAAATACTGTATTTTCTCACATAGAACACACTGTAGAATATAATACACATCTTGTGTTTGAAAGGCTGAATAAAATGAAAAAATGATCTGTTCTTGGAGTAAATAATAATGGACTAGCAGCAGCTAGGCTCATTGTTCTGATCCCTCTGGATTGCTGCAGATATTACTTTTGGTTTCACCTAGCAAACAGTAGAACCTGTTCTTACCTTATTTCTCAAATATAATGCACACTCTTATTCCCAGCATCTGGTTGGGGCCATGTTACATGGGAGAAAATATGGTACTAAACTAGTATACTGCCATAATAAAAAAAATGGTGACTCTATCCTTGATAATTGTGGTCATTTCTGGTCACCCCACCTCACAAAGGTGCTGATTGTAAATATCTGTAAAAGGTGGTGGTGTACTTAAGATACAGATATTATGATTTTAATCCATTTGAATAAATTGGCTGAGTGCACCTTTTTCACACATCACAGTTGTTGTGAGCCTCTATCCATTATCTTCTAGTCATATGTTCATTTCTTTGATTTAAAGAAATTGAAAGCAAGCAAAGAATTAGGAAATTTTTTTCATTATCAGAGATAGCCAGTCCGTCTCTTGAGATGCATTTGAGATATTATTTGCCTTGCATCTCCCTATGCTTCTACATCTCCATTCAAGTAAGAGTAGCTGAGTTCTACCAGTTGAAAATTTGGCCATAAAGATTGACTGCGCCTAGTTTGGCTTGGAAGAGACAAAGCTAGGTTGCGAAAGGGTTTATAGCTTAAATCTGAAATAGATAATGCTCTCATATAACACACTTGAGGAAGAAGGTAAGCTCAAAGTAGATGTGGTGTTCAGAGAATGCCATAATTGAAAAATGCGTGCAGGGAAAAAAATTCTACAGATGGATTTAAAGAAAAGAACAGGTCAGTTTAGTATAGCGCTCACTGGTATGAAGCAACACATGTAGTGAAAGATATAAAATCTAGGCTTAACTTATTGCCACTCCTTTCTTAAGTGCCCATTTGAGCATCTTCCACAGTAATGTAGTGTGCCACCCTGCTTCTCAATAGAACCAAAGGCAACTGGACAAAAAACACCTACTGACTTTCTCTGAAAGTACTCAGGTTTCTTCTCATTTATTTCTGTGGTTAGTGGATTAGTACTGCACTTGCTTAAGAAGCAGAATCTACAATTACTATCTACCATCTTGTACTTTATGTATAAACATATCAAGAATATTTTGCATAAGGAATGCAAATGCCAGTGGTGTTTGACCTTATGGCCCTGTAGGCCAGATGGGCGGTGCCAGGTCTGTCCACAGGTTATATCAGGCCTGTGGGCCTGATCCAATGCACAGGTTAGGCATAGCGGGGCCCTATCCTACCATGCGGACGGGAGCAGGGGGCAGCCTGGTCCTGATCCAGCTACGCAAAATGGAGGGGTCATGGCTCAGCTTCAACTTACTCATAGGGGAAGGAGCTGTGGCCTGGTTCCAAGTGGAGGAGAAGGGGTCTTGGCCCAATCCCAATCTAGCCACTCAGGGGAGGGGACATGGTCAGCTCCAGTCTAACCACGTGGCGGAGGTGGAGGCATGGCCCACTCCCAATCTGGCCATGCAGGGTTTGGGAATTTGGCAACAGGGGAGGGGGCAGTATTAACTGCTACCACCACCAAATTTCCCAACTCATAGGAAGCCCTGCAAACCAGGGGCCAGGGGTTGAGCACCCCTGCAATATGCACTTATCCTTGTATCTTCTCCTGTTAACACAGTACCAGCAATATGTCATGAACAGCAAGAGATACATTGCTTTGCCTGTTTCCTATATTTGTTCATTAGAAATGACCTGCCTTAGAATTTTAACACGGAAAGTGCATTACAGGTAACATGCCAGATCTATAGATATTTTAACAATTTTTCAAAGTTCAAAACATGAGTTAAACAAAGCAGGAGCAGAACTAGGAGATTTGAACTGGTGTGAACTCTTCTAATTGTCCTGCACACTTGAGCAGTTCCTGCTACAACATATACTCTCCTGAATTATGGAGGAATTACAACATAGGCAAGAAAAGGAACATTATACTGACTGAGACTTCCCTCACAGCAGTCTAGGCTACTAGCTTTGCCCTTTTGAAATAGCCACCTGTGGGGGAGGAATATCTAGGTAATTTAACAGTAGTGCTGCGATATGTGGCAGACTTGGCTTCTTTCTTTCCAAGCAAACAGCAGGTTATAGCCTAGTGGGAACAGCAGCATGCCATGATGTGAAGAGATTAAACCATGCATTACCAGCAAAACATGCAGAGTTAGAGACAAGAAACTCTAACAAGCAATGTAAAAAAACTCAGCTTAAACCAAAAGTACTAAGAAATTGAAAACTACAGCTCAAGTGTAGCTATAGTCACAGAACTGACAGCAGGGATAATATCTCAGGCTCCTCTATTTATTCACCCTTTGTGATTTCTATATCCACTATGATCTGCTTACAAGCATATTCACGCTGCACATTTTAGCCTGGCCACCAAAAATCAAATGGTCTCCTTCCTTCCTGCTTATACCTCATCACCAAAGATATACACGTTTGAAGCACATTGGAAGTGTGTGCGTATTTGTTTGTATAAAAGTAAAAGTATCAAAAATGTGTTGTGCCATAACAAGCTTGCATAACAGAAGATAAATACAGGAAGTAGTTATATGCATACCTCCATATTCTTGCATACTTCCAAGAGTATTAATTTTTTAACGTTAAAATGCCTGTATGTCTAGGACATATGCCCATTTATGTCTAGAACATAAAACATCTTCAAGAACTGTGTGATCTCAAGTAACATGTGCTGCCATACATAGTCACAGCTGACAGCATGCATTTTACCTCTGGAATTTCTTAGTTTGAGACAGATGTATCAAGATCATCCTGTTATTTAATTTTAAAAGGTCCTGATTATTCTCTGGCAGCCAAGTGCTAGCCCAACCCATCCTTTTATTTCATTTCAGTCTAATGACTACAATTGATCAAAATTCAAATTCTGGGTAACAAAAATTCCAACATTTCAAACTTAGTTTTCATTCTGACTAAAAATGAAATACAAACTTAAAAAAAAAAGTCTCATAAATCAAATTCAGAAAAAGTTTCTTTTAAAAATTGTTTTCTGGAAAAAAGTCAAAAGGGTCTCAAAATAAAAGTTCCATTTGAAATTTTATCTTCATTTAATTTTATTGTCAAAATATTATTTTTATTAAAAAACATTAAGTGCCATAGCTATTTAGTACATATTAAAATATGTTATCTTCTTTTCTAAATCAAAATGTCCCCTCTTGGTATTATCTTAAAATAGTGTTACTGTGCTTATAACAAGACAAAATAAATTGATTTGGAAAGTAAAATAAGATGTTTCAATTTGTACTTAGTAACAACTGCCCTTAATGTTTTGACTTGGGTTTTTTGTTTGCTTGCTTGCTTGCTTGCTTAAAGAAACAGAAGCATGAAATTACATCACTGTGTGTCCTACCTTCGATGCATATTTTCATCTTACCAGGCTCATTGATATGTAAACACCTTCATTCCAAATGAAACACTAGAACCAGCTACCCATGGAGAGGGCAGGATACAGGATGTTAAGAACAAGTAAAACAACGCTCTGTCAAGGGTGTTCTAAGAATCTGCCTCAGCATAGGGAGATAAGCTAGATAATCTCTTGAGGTCCCTTCCATCCTGAAGTTTCTGTAACTTTCTTGACAGCAACAAATTCTGCCCCTAGTTATGCTTACACGAACCTACTGATGCCAAAAAGCTCGACAGAAAACAGAGGGCAGAATTTGGCCCACAAAGACAATCTGCCGACTGTGTGCAACAGAAGAGATGTCATTTCATTTTTGTGAATAAGGTAGCAGCAGGCCACCCATCTCAAGTCTACCCCCACATCTCTTCCCCACCCGCAACTTTCAATCGTGTAGACCTCTGAGATTCCCTCAATCACTTCCACTTGGACCCATCATCAAGTGAGGTCAGGAGACCATAAAGCTCAGAATATTCTCAGATAATTATATTGCAGGAATACAGAATTGAAAAGAATGGTGTCTTCGTGAAGGTTGTTTTGTGACCTACTGGTCTCCATAGTGACAACCATGCTTGCCAAAGCTCTGCTGCTAACTGCATTATCATGTGAGCAAAATAAAATCTTAAATTCTAGGCATGCAGGTATATGGTGACTGTATAATAATGCAAATGCAGAAGGGGGGCAAATTATGGCTGCACAGGCAACCTTCATGCTGGAATTTCCTAACTATCCTTATTTTCAATCATATTCTTTTTTAGCAGATATTTTATTTAGTTTTGGGTTTTGTTTGTTTGTTTTTTTTAAAGAGAAACAGAAAAAACAAATGCCATCCTGTACACTCAACTGACCACCAGATTAGGTCATGAAAAAGAGTTCAGAACTTTGTATACTTTCTGACAATAGGTTTTTACAATGTCAGAGAACCTTAATTCAGGGTAGGGATGCCAACTTCATTTATAGAATAACCATGGATTATAATATAGTGAGAAATGCAGGCAACAAGCTTATAGGTTATGGTTTTGCAGATTTAGGAGTTGTGAGGAACCTGCATTAAAAATGTTAAAAGCAGATGTTAATCATTTTGCGTCAATGAAAAAAGCCAGTTTCTCTCAATTGGCTTTCAGCACAATTTTACTATTTTAACAAGGAGGGTAAAGTGCTAACCACATTTTGTACATAAATTCTATTCTGTCCTCTATTGAAAGAAACACTTAATATTGAAAGAAAATAGGATACATGCATAAATCAGATTCATGAAGGGCAAATTCAGTTCTTTGATCTTTTTTTTTATTTTTGACCTTCAATTCCTGTTTAACCTTGCTATTTTGATGCAGGCAATTGAAATATATAAAACAAGGCAAATTTAAGTGTTCAATCACCTGTCCATCTGTCAGCGTGGAACCAATTGTTTTAGAACTTCTCCTTGCCAGCTGAAAAATAAATACATCTGTGGAATACCCAAGAAATAAATGTAAGACATTAACTGTCTAGACAGCAATATAACTGCTTCACAGCGGGTGATAAACATTTCTAATTAAAACAGTTCATGATTTTTTTTAACGGTTAGGACTAAAAAAACACAATTTTTTGACTTTTTTAAAATAAAATTTTACTTCATCTCCCCCCAACCCCTATATTAGGTCTCCATAGAAGGCCTTTGCCACTGTTTCTCACCCCATGCTCATAAAAAAACTAGGTGACTGCGGCATTCATGCCTACACAGTCAGATGAGTGGCAAATTAGCTTGATGGTCACACCCAGAGAGTGGCGGTGGATGGGTTGTTTTTGGCCTGGAGGGATGTGAGCAGTGGAGTTCCCCAGGGCTCGGTCCTCGGGCCCATGCTATTCAATATCTTTATCAGTGACTTGGAGAAGGGCGTGGAAAGCATGCTGTCCAAATTCGCTGACGATACCAAGATGTGGGGCGAGGTGGGCACACTGGAGGGGAGGGACAGAATCCAGCTAGATCTCAACAAATTACAGGGATGGGCGGATGAAAACAGGATGGAATTCAAAGCAGACAAGTGTGGGGTGCTGCATCTAGGGAGAAGGAACCAGCAACACACCTATAGGTTGGGGAACACCCTTCTAATCAACACAGTGGCTGAAAGGGATCTTGGACTCATTGTTGACTCCAGGACGGACATGAGCCGCCAATGTGAGGGAGCGGTCAGTAAGGCTAACTGCACCTTGTCATGCATCTACAGATGCATCACAAGCAGGTCCAGAGAGGTGATCCTTCCCCTCTATGCAGCGCTGATCAGGCCACAGTTGGAGTACTGTGTCGAGTTCTGGGTGCCACACTTCAAGAGGGATGTGGCTAGCCTTGAGAGAGAGGGTCCAGAGGAGGGCCACTCGCATGGTCAGGCGGCAGCAGGCCAGGCCCTACGAAGATAAACTAAAGGGCCTGAATCTATTCAGCCTCCACAAGAGAAGACTGAGAGGGGATCTGGTGGCCATCTATAAACTCAACAGGGGGGACCAGCAGAAAATAGGTGAGGCTCTGTTCCCCCAGGCACCACCTGGGATAACAAGGAACAACAGCCAGAAATTGATTGACAGCAGGTTCAGGCTTGATATCAGGAGGTATTACTTTATGGTTAAGGCTGCCAGGCTCTGGAATGGACTCCCAAGGAAGGTGGTGCTCTCCCCTGTCATATTGAATGAAATAGTTTGAATGTTTGTAAAGGTTGCCCATTAGCCAGTTTCAGGAAGAAGATAAGATTTATCTCCTTATCTAGTTCTTTGTTTTGGGACTACGTGCAAAAGGTCCTGACTTTGCTTAAAGTCTTAATTTAAATTTCATCTTTTAGAAATCTTTTACAAAGAGAGCAAATATCCTGAATTCCAAGAGATCAAACCCTGAGGCCTTTTGACCAGGTTGGTAAGAAAAGGGCATTTGCAGTGATATGGAAGTTTCCCAAAGGTAATTTAAAATGCTCAACAAAGGTAAAAGAATCTGTTGAGTAAGATCCGAGCCCAAATTTGGGAGCAGTGATATATTGAGTAGGAGGAGCCCACTGACAGCAGTTCACTCAATAAAAACGGTAACTTACTGTCCCAATTTGGAGGTGACCATACTTGTAGAACAACGAAGGAAAAATCGCAAGTATAGCCCGGTTCAGGCTGATCACCTGAAACTACCCTCTCCATGAATACGAATCTCTTAGTTCATGCTGAAGCTGCGGAGCACCTGAAAAGGACTGAAGGAAGGGGACTTAGTCCTATCACTGCTGAGGCCAGCCTATTGAATTGTATTGCTGAGCCCATTTCATTGAACCGTACTACTGAGGCCAACCCATTAAATCGTACTACTGAGGAATGAAACCATATTTTGGTATTTGGCTTCTTGGAATTCTAGGATTGTAAGTATAATATGAAAAATAATAGTATTGATTCAAATTTAACTTTTAGTTGTAATTGTAGTTGTTTTTGTAACACTAATTCTTATAGTATTGTTTGGGAAGGAAGTGCATTCGGAGCATTGTTTCTGATATATGTAATTATTGTGTTTTTAATGTTTGTGGTGTTTCTTAAAGCTAAGCAGTGTTATATACGTAGCAAAGAGTTTTAAAATAAAATTGTGTTGTATAAATTAAGTGTGTAATCATTGTAAAATCGTGCAATCAGTTAACTACTCCCCCAGCCAGTGCATCAAAACGAATCAGTAAATTGTGTGGGATTTTCTCTATTCCATAACCCACTAGAGACATCCCCTACCTTGGGGGTCTTCAAGAGGAGTTTAGATAGATATCTGGCTGGGGTATTATGATCCCAGCACTCATTCCTGCCCAGGGCAGAGGGTCGGACTTGATGATCTGTTCAGGTCCCTTCTGACCCTAGAAACTATGAAACTATGAAACTATGAAACCAAGAAACTTACTGGGCTGTTTCTATCTGCTAACTGATTCCTAAAAGAACTGCATGATAAAGAAACATAATTTCCTTCTTTTTTAGCCTGGTGACATATAGTAATCTTTGCCTTTCTTCCTCCAAGTGCACTGCTCTTTTCCAGATGGATCTGAGATATGGCAATAATTCTCTGAAATAAACTACAGGTAGAAGTGACAAATGGTCCGTGCAGGTTTAACTGGGAATGGCCACTGCATTTTATGACGTAATTATGTCACACACACACACACACACACACACACACACATTGAATCAATTCTGTGCTTTTCTTTCCATTCATCTGACATGCCCTCCTCTCTCCTTCAGGCTAAATTACGTCCCTGAGAAGCAGATACCTGGGGTCAAAGCACTATGAAGAGAGCCAGAAAAAAGGAAATTAAGGCTCTTTCTAGCATCTTGAATCTATTCGTGAGAGCTAGTTGGGTATTAATCCTACCATCAGGTTTTTACTAAACTATTTTTTTTATACATTCTATTCTCACCCTTCAGTATGGATATCTCTGACTGCAGTTCAGCCACATGCTTTGTGATAGCAATTACCCTGCCTTTTTCTATGTTGACTGTTTTTCTCAGATTGTTATGTATGTATGTATATCTAAGACTCACTCTTTTTCCATCATATATAGCACAAAGATTGTCTTTCAAAAAGTTGTTTAGTTTATTGCAAAACAGAACACAGGTTAAACTGAAGGACAAATACGGGATGCTAAATAAAGGCTTAGTATCTGCAGAACATGGAGAGACTGGATCAGATTCTTTGATGTGTTTAGCTTCCCCAGCAGTCAGAGAGAGGAAGAGCTGAAAGGGAACTAGTTATGATGGTGAGTTTCAGCAGAAAATGCTGCAACGCAGAGTCTGCTCTAACTTCTGCCACATGGCTCTGGTGCCTAGAGAACTCATGGGTTCTTGTACACATGACAAAAATGTCATTTGTGTGGATTAATGGCATCACACATCACATGTGCACCAGTGTGGCAGGTTTGAGATTAGTTTGCATTACTGCAAACTAAACTGCATCTGGATGTAGTTTCGTTTGCAATGATGCATTGCAGCTGTCAACTCACCCCCCTGCTGCAGGAAAGGCAGGCAGGCTCTGCAGAAAAAAAGGATCAGGCCCCTCATCGCTTCTACTTTCAGCAGGTAACTGCTGAAGGTAGAATCTGCAAGGAGCCCGATACCTTTTTATTTTTTCCCCGGCAGAGCCTGCCTGCCAGGACTGCGCAAAGCTTCAGAAGCCGATTCGGTTGAAAAGAGATTCGGCCTGATTAGCTGCTCCAAGGCCGAGACCCGTTAAAAGGTCTGAATCGAATTAGAAGCCTCCAAATTGATTCAGAGAGGTTTAGAGAGATTTGGAAGGCTTGCAGCACACAGAAACTGAAGAGAGGGAGGGGGAGGGGGTGATCTCCCATATATGGAAAAGGCTGAGAGGTGAGAAAAGACTCACAGAAACCCCTGCACCTAGCTCCTTGAAACCTGACAGGCTTCATGCCCCCAGAAGGGGCTACCACCTTGCTGTTTTCATCCAAATCTGCAAAAAAATGAAAAAGTTATAGGTATTTTAGTGATTCCCCATTATAGCCTATGGCCGAATCTCCAAATCAGCGCTGAATCTCTGAATCAGAATCGGCCAAATCGAATTGGGACAGTGATTCAACTCACCAAAACAAATTACTCTCCCTCCAAATTGGCCGAATCTGAATCCAAAGCGAATACTTGCTGCTTTGCACAGGTCTACCATGGTGAGGGACAACGCTGCCAATGGGCCAAGCGGCCCCATAGCTATGGGGGACCCTGGTCCTTCCCTCCATGGCAGTGGTGCCCCCTGGGGCCACCTTCGTGGGCTGCTAGCGGACCAGGTGCTGTCCCAGCTCACAGGCATTACCTGGCCTGATCCAGCTGTTCCCCGAACCCACCCGCTGGAAACCTGCTGGCGCTGTTCCCCGGGTGGGCTCAGGGAACACTTGGATCAGGCTGGGTGCTGCCTTCAAGCTGGAGGCAACACCCAGAGGGATGCCAATGGGCACCTGGCCTGCTGGTAGCCTACCTGCAGGAGGTGCTACTACCATGGACGGAAGGACCAGGACCCCCTGCTGCTCTGGGGCCACTTGGCCTGCCAGCAGCTCAAATCCCCAGCCTCGGGCAGGCTCCGGCTCTGACAGAAAAAAAAAAAAAAGGATCAGGCCCTTCGCCATACTGTGACAGAAAAACTGAAACAGTGGGTTTCGGTTAAAAACCCACCATTTCAATTTAGGGGGCATAGAATAAAACCCTGAGGACTAAACCCCTGTCATGTGTACAAATGCCCCATGTGCCTAGAGAATCTATGTGCCAGCTAATCAAAGCCAAGGCACACTGCACACTCTTTCCAATCCTCTCACATGCTTGCAGTAGTGTTGAGGATGTTATAAGGGCCAGCTCTGCACCAGCTGAAAGTTCTCCCATATCAGGAACTCCCACCTGAGCATATCCAGTTACTTTCTGACCATTTTGTATTACTTCAGTCAACTCCTACAGATACCTAATCATAAGACTTGGCCTTTTGAAACCAATGGCAGTGTGTTGCCAGGTGTGTTGCGATAGACACTTAGGACCAGATTTTTTAAGGTATTAAATTAGGTGACTTGAAAATCACACCAGGCTCCTATCTGCATCTTCAGAAATAAATAAAATGTTTGTCCGTTGGATTCAGCATTAAATTCTATATTATTTTTGCTTAAACTAATGGCTCCTAGACATTATGTCTTGTCCTATGAAGTCAGGAAAAAGTAATTATGGGGATGAATTGATCAAAGTATTTGACTTGTGTCCAAAGTGGTCAATGGCGATTAGCATCTCCCAGCAGTTTTGTGCCACCAGTGAATTTGGTTTAATTTAAATTTATAGCCAGATATGTAAAAAATATTTAAGTCTCAAGTCCTGCTAAAGTATAAGTGAATTAAATGTGTAATAGGCATTTAATTTAGATGTACATGAGCTTTTCCTATGGAAATTGATAATTGATATAAATAATCATGTAAATACGCTTAGATTGAAGGAATTACAGGAAACTGACTGCATAACAGCAGTTACAGATCCACTGAACTTACTGGAGTTCTAGACCTAATATTTAAGTCTTATGTTCCCAAATATATTAGACCCCTAAGTTTCAATACAATAAAAGATACCTTCCTAACCTCAATGTTTCCTTCTTTTCTCTCACTTCATTCACCTTTGTTAGCACACTTTATTTGTTACTTTATTAGTAATATAATCATTTAGCATATGGAAAGGGGTTGCAGAGGCAAAATTCTATTTTTCAGTTAGAACAGCATAAATTTGTTGCAATTCTTTTGACTCCAGTGAACTAACTCTGAATTCTCACAGGTTCAAAGGGAAACAGAATTTTGTCCTATTCTTCTCAAACAGTAATGTGTCTTTTGCTCTACCACTAGCTGGGAGAGATCAAACAACACCTTGCAAAGTGAGAAGTGCATGAATCTCAGCTTTCTATCTAGCTTTCCTAATTCTTTGGCAACCTGGAAAGTCATAGATCACAGCTATGCTGCTAGACTATACACCTGAGCAAGAAGAATCTACTATCTGTCTTTAAAAGATAAAGAGAGAGTTTATGCTGTGCATATTAGGATTCCCAGTTGCTCTAATCTATAGCAGTCTTGCACAGCTGCCTAGGGAGCTTCTCTAATAATTGCTTCCCTCCCTTGCAAAACCCCTGTATACTGGGGCTTTGCAGGAGAGCAGCACAGGGACTATGTTGACCGCACACTATTCACACAGAGAAAATTCCAAAGAAGTAATCCCATTCCTTTTACAGAGTGAAGCAAAGAGATCAGGAGAGCCAAAATTGGGACCCACTAGATTTAAGATGTACACACTATGAAAAATAAAAAGCAAAATTCAGCTCTAACAGCAGAACATGCAACTCCATAAAAGGAGGGAAGGTGCATTCACTTATAAATCAGAATTGTATTTGGTCCATAGAGTTATTTGCTGAGTAAATTGCACCCTAGAACCGATATTTCCAAGAATATCATATGTAAATCATAGTCATAGGGCACGTCTACACATCACCCTACATCGCTGTAGCAACACACTACATCACCATATGATGTGCTACAGCAATGTAGTGATTACATGAGTCTACACATGACTGGCAACTACTTTGTCATAGCGGCATGCTCCCCCATTTTAGCATGCCACTATGGCGAAGTAGCAGCTAAAACTAACCGTGCGACAAGCGCATGGTGCAATATGGACAGTTACTACACTGCGCTTTAGTACTTCCAAAAGGAAGTTACGACGCAGTAACAATGTTGCCGTAGGGCGATGTGTAGATGCACCCATAAAGGTTATCTAGTCCAACCCCTGCCTATTGGACGTATTTAAATCAGCTGGTCCTGACCAACTCCACCCCAGAGTGCTGAGGGAATTAGCAGAGGTCATTGCGGGACCCCTGGCACAGCTTTACGAGCACTCGTGGTGCTCTGGTGTGGTGCCAGAGGACTGGAAAAAGGCCAATGTGGTTCCCATTTTCAAAAAAGGGAGGAAGGAGGACCCAGGAAACTATAGGCCAGTTAGTCTTACCTTGATCCTGGGTAAGCTTTTTGAGAGAATTATCCTGGCACATGTCCACGAGGGGCCAGCAGGGGAGGTTATGCTTAGGGGCAACCAACATGGGTTCATTAGAGGCAGGTCCCATCAGACCAACCTGGTGGCCTTCTATGACCAGGTCACAAAATCCTTAGACGCAGGGATAGCAGTGGACGTAGTAATCTGGACTTTAGGAAGGCCTTCAACACTGTCTCTCACCCCATTCTCATTAAAAAATTATGGGACTGTGGTGTTGACACCTACACAGTCAATTGGGTCACTAACTGGCTGGAGGGCCACACCCAGAGAGTGGTGGTGGATGGGTCTTATTCGACCTGGAGGGACGTGGGCAGTGGGGTTCTGCAGGGCTCAGTCCTCGGGCCTATGCTATTCAACATCTTCATCAGCAACTTAGACAAGGGGGTGAAAAGCACCCTGTTCAAATTCGCAGATGACACTAAAATGTGGGGGGAAGTGGGCACACTAGACAGGAGGAATAGGTTACAATCAGACCTAGACATGTTACAGGGGTGGGCAGATAAGAACAGGATGGGTTTCAACACTGACAAGAGCAAGGTGCTGCACCTGGGGAGGAAGAACCAGCAGCATACCTACAGGCTGGGGAACTCCCTTCTCGTCAGTGCCGAGGCAGAAAAGGATCTTGGGGTTATTATTGATGCCAAAATGAACATGGGCCGACAGTGTGGAGACGCAGTCAGGAAGGCCAAGCACACCTTGTCATGCATCCACAGATGCATCTCGAGCAGGTCCAAGGAGGTGATCCTCCCCCTCTATGTGACACTGGTCAGGCCGCAGTTGAAGTACTGCATCCAGTTCTGGGCGCTGCACTTCAGGAGGGATGTGGACAGCATGGAGAGGGTCCAGAGGAGGGCCACCCGAATGATCAGGGGGCAGTAGGGCAGGCCCTACGAGGAGTGGCTAAGGGACCTGAACCTGTTCAGCCTCCACAAGAGAAGGCTGAGGGGGGATCTAGTGACCTGTTACAAACTAGTCAGGGGGGACCAGCAGGCATTGGGGGAGTCCCTGTTCCCCCGAGCACTCCCAGGAGTGACTAGAAATAATGGTCACAAGCTGGCAGAGGATAGATTCAGACTAGACATCAGGAGGCGCTACTTCACAGTCAGGGCGGCTAGGATCTGGAACCAACTTCCAAGTCGTGCTGGCTCCTACCCCGGGGGTCTTTAAAAGGAGGCTAGATGAACACCTTGCCGGGGTCGTTTGACCCCAGGACTCTTTCCTGCCATGGCAGGGGGTCAGACTCGATGATTTACTCAGGTCCCTTCCGACCCTACCAACTATGAAACTATGAGAAAGGATCATTCTTAACAAAAACATCCCATACAAACCATAATCTAAACTCTACATAAGACTACAATCTTGACACAACACAGACCTCCACCCTAACTTGCCGCAGGTGAAGCAGGGGAACCACAGCATCCAATGTCCTGCTTCTATGAAATACTGTCAAAATACATTCAAGAGATCCTGGGTAGAGGCCCATGCTCACCTGTAATATAATTATGAGGTTCAGAATAATGGTTTTAAAGTGCTTACTTCATATACTGCTGTCACAATGAGCAGGTAAGTGCTTGTACTAATAGTCTGTGACAAGAAATTTTCTTACATGTCCTAAGAAGGGCAAGTGCATCATTCACTCCCCAGACATGTCCACTCTATCTTCTGTTCATTTCAGGACCCAGTTTATAACTTCCCACTTGCTGATTCAGTCTGTGTGCAAGATGCTATGGGGCTGATTCACCTTTTGCTTATAACAGTTTTATGACAATGCAACATCCTTGTCCTCATTGGTATCACTACTTATTTACACCTCAGTGACCTGCAATCAGAATCAGACCCTATAAATCCAACTGTTAGATACCCTAGCTTCCTTGTGCATTTTCAAAGTACAGTTTTCAATTTCACATACAACACACCAAGGGTGCCAGGCTATAGCAGAGGCTCATGCAGGGTGCCCATCCTGGAGTACACAGCACAGCTGCAGCCAAGGCTCTGGAGCATGAGAATGGCATCCAATTGCCACATAAAGGGCAGGCAGCCCTTGACCAGTGGTTGTGGTCAGTGACAGTGACTACTGTGCCTGAAAGGCCTTGACCTTTATGAAGCTCTGGCGCACTGACTGGTTATGCCCAGGCTCCTACATATGGCCTGACAGCCCCTTGTAAATGTGGGCACTGAAGTGCCTGTCCCATGTGATCTGGCTGAGCACCTCAGCCTTGCCCCACAGTGCTATCAGGTCTGCAGTCTCATGCAACCAACTGGGGCACTAGGAGGCAGCAGGTGGCATCAGGGAGGATGCCACTGTGGCTCCCATGGCAGCGCTCTGGACCTCCATGCAGTGATATCGTTGGGTCTGGGCAGCTGCCTACAGCGCCCAGCACAGGGACACAGGGCAGAACTGGCAGCCGCGCAGTGATGTGGTGCCAGGCAGCAGCTGCAGGGTCTGGGTAGGCTACGGTGAGCTACCTGCAGCCAGGTGGAATTGGCCCCGGTGGCCTCAAGCTGGCTGCAATTGACCTTGGGTGCTAGCAGGTCTGGCAGGAGCCTAAAACACCCTGCAGGGCTGGACAGCGTGGCCCTGGCAGTTGCATGGCACTGTGGTGCCAGGGAGTGGTGCAGGGATACAGGCAGGCTGCATCAGCTGCCCTGCAGCCTGTGCTGGGGGACACAACAGTTGGGTATGGCCACAGGCTGCATGTGTGCGCCCCGGGGCCCCAACAAGGCCACAGGCTTTTAAGGGCCTGTGGCTGGAGCTGGCATAGAGCCAGGCCAGCCCCAGGCCAGGAGAGGCTCCCAGCCCCAGGGCCGTGGGGCTAAGTTGAGGCTGGCCCCCTAGTGGCAGGGTTGACTGGGAGCTCCCATTTAGCATCTACATGTGCATTACTGTGCAGTAACTACTCACAAGTAAATCTGCTACTTGCACTTTCAGGTACCAAATTTACTCGTGAGTAGAGCAGTTTACTGTGCAGTAAGCATGTGCGTGTATAGCAACGTGGGTTGCGTGTCTAGACGCACATGCTTACTGCACAATAAACTGCTCTACTGTGCAGTAAAGTGTCTCACGTAGACGTATCCACTGACTAGTAGGCATTATCAGATTTGAGCAAGCATGATTTTGGAAGTTATTAATCAATGGCGCCCTTTTGTAATATTCCTTTTTACCTGGGTACCAATAGAATGTCTCCTCCCAGCACTATGTGCCCTGCTTCAGTTTTCCTTTGCTTCCTAGAGATTCAACAAACCTACATTTATTTTTTTAACACTAATACAAAAATATGTCCTACCTAGAAAGGGGCAATGGAGAGAAAGTAGTTTGTATCATCCAAATAGCATCTCACAACAGATCTAGTTTCCATTCTGTGTGATAATAAGCAAGCAGGATTATCAGAGATAAAGGTTCAACAAACTATTCATTTTCTAAGGGTGTACACAATAAATCAGAGTCAAACTAACAGACAAGCCTCAATAGTGGGAGTCAAAATAATTCTAGTTATATGATTCTTGGCAACAAGGGTCTTCTCAAAAAACAGTGGTAAAACCACTTGTATTAGTCAGTCTGCCACCTCCAAGTACATTTGATTAATTTGTCCAATGAAAGAACAGCCCTAAGTACTGACTTAAATGCAGTGTGGGCAGGGCGATAAGTACCAAAGTTCTCTCCTCCCCTTACATCCTGGCTGAAAATGAAAACACACATTAGGGCACAAAGACAGAATCTTTTTATACCTGTGCAGTATCTCAATGCATAGTTTCAGAACATGGCCACACCAGTTTGTAGGAGTGATTTCATTAAATACCATTAAAACAAGCAAGAGGAGGCCTGAGCAGCATAGATGGCATGTACTAGTGCAGCTCCCCAGCCTGGTTTTAAAGAAACCTGTGCTTCTGGAAGATCTCTGTAAAAACTAGGTTATAATTAAGAGTTCAAACCAAATTCTATTGGTGCCAATGAAAAGATACCTAATGACTTCAAATTCAAAGGATTGCTATCATGATCACTAATCACACCAGATAAATTTTAGTAAAGGAACTGCCTGCCTACTATTAGGTTTATCAAACACTTAGATATATTTTAAATTAAAACTTTTTTTGCAACCTCTTGGCATCTCCCATCCTTTGAATTGCAGTCCATTAGTGAATTATATTCCCCAGGTCTCAATTTATATTTCTTGGGGGCAGTGGGGATATGAAATACAGAAATGGGATTCTACCCTAAATTTTAAAAGTGAGAAAGAAAAAACCATCTTAATGCTTAAAAATTCTTAAATTGGGGTATCCCTAATAGAAGAGCTAGGAACATGAACATACTACACACTTCACAGTATTCTTTCTTTTTTGTCTACCCTCCCAAATATGTCCACCCACATATAAGATTGAGTTCCACTTACACTTTCCAGAATTTTTTCCCCTGAATAGCTCTCCTCATTTTGCTTACTTCTGTTCAATAAAGCAAATAGAAAAACACCATCTAAACGATTCCTTCTCCCGTTGTAATAATTTCAAAATCCATTTCACCATCTGCAGAATGAAAAAGTTAGCAGTTAAAATTTAATTTTTTTTGTGAAAATGACCTTATGTACCATGCACAATCAGAATGCCATTTTCTTTTAATGATTCCTTTCTAAATGTCTTCAGACCTTAAAGAATATGTACAGCACATCAATTGTTTAAACAAAAAGTGTGCAATATACAAGTTATACTCTATGGGGACCTGATAGATAAAAACACGTAGCCAGATGCTTAGCTGGAATCAACTAGTGTGGCTTCATTGGCTTCAAGAGGAGCAGGAAAGGCCTTTAGTGAGATAGGATGGAACAGTGCATGAAGCAGTAGATTTGAATGAACTCAGGAGACATGGGGTCTCTGCCCACACTGTGACCATGGGCCAATCATTCGAACGTTTCACTTACCTGTACATTTCCATTCCTAGCCTTTGTCTCTGTGTATAGTGCTCACCACAATGAGCTTCTAGTACCATATTAGTGCATAGTCTAGAGGTGAAATAATATAATAATGTAGAGCAACTGAAGATCTGGTCCAAGATCTATAAAGTGGAAGTATAATACTGTTGGATAGCTGGGACAGATAGGTTAGGAGATGGCAAAGGAGGAGCTGAATTTTCAAGGGGTAAGAAATTAAAATATAGTGCAGGTTGGTCATTACCATAATGGTGGGCTCCCAGATCCCATTTGTTCAATGCTCCTCAATAAATTCAGGTGGGCTTTGTTTTGGTTGGGGGAGGGGTGTTATTTTGTTTTTTAAAGAAGCTTCCTTTTCCAAAACCAATCCTTTTGTTCCTGTCTGTTAGTGTGTCAATGGCTCAGTCTCCTTTGGATAACAAATTCTCCACTGCACCTTTGGTTATCATTTACATATGTCTGAAAGAGCATCAACTGCTTGTAACCCACTACCATATTGATTTGGTCATGTTTCTAGCCACTCTGCAAGGGTAAATGATGGTGCAAGATGAGAAGTAGTAGGATTAAGCCACAGAACTCTAAAAAACTTTGCAACTCTCCCAACTTTGCTTTTTTAAAACATTGATCCTCTGAACACTGCTAGTGCACTGCCCAAAATATTGAAACCCTCATAAGAGGAAATAAGAACTGCAAAGAGATTGTCCTTGGCACCAGCAAAGGCAGAAAAACACTGTTTTGGTTTGGTTTGGTTTGGTTTGGTTTGGTGTTTTCCTGCTCTTCCTTATCTATCTGTTCCTACTATGAAAGTCAGTCAGATTTGACAAAGCTAAACTAGATACACGTAATTTGAAAATCTATGTCCATGGAGAAGCTTGAGAGTCCAGAGGACAGCTACACAAATGATTAGAGGACAAGAGAGCAGGCCTTATGAGGAGAGGCTGAGAGACATAGGACTCTTCAGCCAGGAAAAATGTAGGCTTAGGGGTGGCTTGGTGGCAGCCTATAAGTATATATGGGGTGTGCACCAGGAACTGGGAGAACATCTGTTCACCAGGACACCCCATGGGAAGACTAGGTCCAATGGTCACAAACTCTTGGAAGACTGTTTTAGGCTGGACATAAGGAAAAGCATCTTGACTGTCCAAGTGCCCAGGGCCTGGAATAGACTCCCCCCAGAGGTGATGCAGGCACCTACTCTGGATTCCTTTAAGAAACACTTGGATGCCTATCTTGCTGGGATCATTTGACTGCTGCTGACTGCCAGCCCTTTGGGCAGGGGACTGGACCTGATGATTTTGCAAGGCCTCTTCCAGCCTTAATGTCTATGAAATCTATTAAACCCATGGCAGCTGAGTAATTTAGAAGCTAGGATCCCTCTTCTGAAGTTCCTTCACTGAAGTCAATAGCTGTTATTGTTCTCCTTCTGTGCCTAGGAAAACAGGGTCCCAAGAACCTTGACTGTATGTAAGACTCTGGCAGAAGACCTGACAGATGTGCACTCTTTGCTGTAGCAGTATTTAAGAAGTACATCTCATCTCCCTAAATCAGCAGAGACAGGAAGTTGAGCATCAGAACAGAGACCAGCCATGTAATAAATCTTTATACAGAAGAGTCTATACATAGACCTTGCAATCCTTAAAGTCCTTTTCAATACCCTCTAGGCAACTGGTTATGGCCAACTACTGAACATGAAAAATCTAACGGTTTCCTTCTATGTCCTACTTCCTGACATGGCAGAACTAAGGAAGAGAAGAAATAATGTTTGGGAAGAAGAAGTGGTTCTCTTAATTACTCTTTAATTACTCATGGGACTATTCATGGGGCCACAGTTCTCAGGACCTTGCAGAACTGAGCCTAATCTCTGCCAATAAAGTTCTGCACTGAAGGCAGACAGTGCAAGCATATGGAGACAGCAGTCGAGTACAGTACACTGTGTGGAAAATTTTATTTCCAGAAGGCAAATCTGAAGTACTTTTAATAGCAGATAATTATCATCATCATTACACTTGCAGGGACATATTTTCAAAATATTATATGAAAATTTTGTGCACAGTCCCCCCGAGCAAATTACAGACCTTGAAAAAGAATATGTCTCTTGAGTTTAAGATGTGCAAAGAGTGACTTCCAGCTGACAAAAGCTTATCACAGTTCCTTCTGGCTCAGCCAGGGGTAGGCTACTTTTGACTCATTTGGAAAAAATGCTTACTTTGAACACAAGGGTTCAAGTTTGCCTCCCAGCTTGAATGATAAAGGATGTACACAAGAGGCCAAATTTAATTTAGGGAATAATTTTTTTCTGAATTGTGGGGGGAAGTTCTGCATGTCAGCTGATCCATGGTAACCACTTCGTATGTCTGCTCTATTTTGAAATAAGGATAAGCTAAGTAATGGTAATTTCACAGTTGTTTCATTTAGAGGTAAACTACCACAGTTAGCTTTCACTTGCCACAAAAGCAGACACATAAAGAAGTTACCACAGAGCAGTTAATAAGCAGTAAACCCCTTCCCCACTTTTAACTTGGCACAATTTGTTAGTCTGCCCAGACCGCAATATCTTAAGTCTGCTTTTACATATTAATTTTAGGTGGCTCTTGCAGCTCTAGGGGTGGGAGGCCCCTTTTGAGGGTGAGCCCCTGGATTGTCCACACATTTACACCTGAAACTAGTTTTAAGCACACTTTAGGCAGCTTAAAGTTACGCCACTTCAGGGCAGGTTTATCTCTGATCTGTGTTACCCAGCTCGTGTTCTATTAATGGGTGGCCACTCCCCACAGATGAGCTGCAAAAGTTGCAGGCCTCCAACATCCCAAGATGTAGTGTCCCCTCCCCTCCCCTCCTGTTCTGTGTGGAAAAACTTTCCACTTCCTGAACTCTACTGCCCAGGGGACAGTTCTGGCACTAAGTCAACTCCCCCCACTGCCACCAGGGGTGTGACCTTCCCACCTCCAGGGGTTAAACCCCATGCAAACAGTCTGCAGAATACATGCTAGCTAGCCATGTTGTAGGGCATGGATGGGTCCAGAAGTGGGGCTTAGAGGGGTGGGGGTGGGGAACAAGGTTGGAGGGCTGGATTTCGTCCCCATAAGCTGGGGCTTTCTTCCTGGGACAGGGGCAGTAACTCTTCCAAAACTGCCTTCTCTCACTGCTCCCACCACCCAGCCACCCCTGGAAGCATGGCCAGAACCCTCCACACCCAAATCCCAAAGTATTAAAATATGACGTCTTTTTTCATTTACTTCCTCTTTATTTCTTTTAAAATTCTTTTTTCCCTTTATTTTACCCTTCAGTGGCTCACTTCCTTCATTTCACCACCCTTCCCCTGCCCCTATTTCTTTTCCACCTCCTATTTCATTACCCACCCCCATCCCAAAAACTCTCCATCCCCTGGCTTCATGTTCCTGCCCCCCCAGCCCATCTGTCAACCCCCCCTCCACTGCCCACCTAGGACAGGGATAGAAGACTGCCCTGCTCACCAGCCCTCTAGTGGCAAGTATTAGCTGTGCAGGTTGGGGACAATCAGAGAAAGTTTTTAACCTTAAGGCGTGGCTGCTCCAAACTGGAGCTAGCACTAACACTGATCAACACCGGAGCAGCTCGAAGTGCATCGTGTAACAAGGCCCTTAGTTCCTTGCCACTTACAGTGGGGCCATTTTTAGAAAAGTGTTATGCTATATTATTTCAATAGATCTGTTGAACTGATTCTACAATAAATAGTGATCAGAGCACAGAACAGGTAGCTGGAATTCCCTAATTTCTATTTCTGACACTGATTCACTCTCTAGACTTGAGCAAATGACAACCTTTCTGCCTATATTTTGCTAGCTGTGAAACGGTATAATATAAGTACAGTACTTCACTATATCACAGACATGTTGGGAAGATTAATTAATGCATGCACAGCACTTTGAAAGTAGAAAGTGCTATATAAAGACAAAGTAACTATGTTTATGTAGGCACCCACACTTGCTAAACAAATAGCCACTCTTTTTTTATACCATACATTATGCATTGCTGCACCTCTGCTTCATTTCATTTCTATTTTCACTTTTTCAAGTTTCTAATGTCAGGACCTGAGCTTACACTCCTTACTCAGGTGAGTAGTAAAACCAACTTCAAAGGGATTTTTTTATGAGAGAGAAGAAACTGTGTGTTTGTAAGCACAAGCCCTTACACTTAACCTGTGTTTATTCTCCAGTGCTCCAAATGACTATTAATAAAATATTGTTTGCTAAAGCAAAAGAAAATATAAAGCTACCTTTTGTTTCCTTTCCAGATCATTTTTATATTATTGGGTAATATGAATTCAGTTCAAACAGAATAAAAGATGAAAGAGCTGTGCCCTACTACATTGTGCCTCAACTTGAAAGAGAGTAACTAGCTTGAGGAAACAGATACAGATGTAGCATTATTTATTACACATCCTTAGTGCCATTTCAGTGATTAATTCATTAGGGAAAGGTATTAACAATTACTTTACGTAAGCTGAATTTTTAATCTTTCCATTCCTCCCCACAACCTAGGCTACAAGGACTGTAAAATTGTACATTTATAAAACAGTTAGAAAAATGAAATATGACAGCTTAATAAATGGAAGTTTGCAATAACATTAGAAAAATATATTCAAGTATAATAAAGGGTGATTTAAAGTTGCTGTGTCTGCTGGCTGAAATAAGTGGTATCCTAACAGGACTGCAAGTCATATTGTGGGGAAATGCCAAATGGGGAAGGTTCTAATTAAATATCAAAGGCTCAATATTAACCCTTCTCATACAGACACTGGAATCAAACAGATAAAAATCCTGCTGACATCTGCATGTGCTTATTCAACTTCAGTTTTTCTTCATTCCCACAGTCTATATGATTTGCTTCTATCCACACTTGTCTTGTTTTATGGCTGTAGGAGATAAATGTTGAGACATAAGATAGCATTCTCCAAACCACTGGCAATGAATTATCTTATCCAACAATAGCACCTAGAGTCGCTAGTCAAGCAGCAGGGTCATATCATACTAAATGCTGCACCAAAAGAACCACACAATCCCTGTTCCAAGGAACTTACAGTGTAGGATTAAGGCAGGCAACCAGACAAATAAGTGTGGAATTGAGAAAGTAAAGAGGGATGTGTCAAGTCATCACAGATAGCCAGCCCACCCCATCATGGCAGAGGAAGGTTTTAAAGAGAGGCTTAAAGGCAGTAAGGTGGAGGCATTCACACTGTGATAGGAAGTTTTTCCCAGACCTGTCAGGCACCTTCCAGACAAGAACAGAATCTACTCCCACTTGCGCTCTCAGCACTGACTTTCATTAAGGAACCAGTCCTGCTTTTCACTGTACAGCCAAACCTCACATTAGTTTTCTGACTGAGCAGAGAAAAGCAGTGTCAGGACCTCAGTTCCCATCTCTTTCTGACAATTTAAGTTACCCAACCTTTGTAAATCATCCAAAGAGCATGCAGCACAGCCGCTTGCTCCAAAATCTAGTGAAGTACGCAAAAAGAAAGGACTCTCCTGGGGAGCATAGGCAGATACATTAAATCTGGGTCCATGCTGCAATTCCCACCAAAGGTGTCTCAAGTAAGTAGAATTTGAGGGAAATGCAGAGGTGGTGACATATATGAGAGGCTTTGTTTAAAAAATTAAAAGGAGCTAAGTTCAAGCAGCAATTCAAGCAAATTGTGTTTCATGGCAGCTAAACCATTGTGACGCTGGCTCCACAATTCTGTAAAAGCAGAGTTTGGATCAGAATTCAAGTACCAGAAAATGCCCATGGCCTTTGAAGCTTTTTGTATGCTTTCAGGTGCCAAAGCATGGAACAGACCATTTCAGTAGAACAATTTGCCAGAGAAAATACCAGAATATAAAAGGACAGCTATCAAAGGGTTAACAAAGAAATCCCTTTACCAAGGAAAATATCCCTTGCTCAAAACCGTACATAAACTTGCATAAGGAACATAAAGGAGAAACCAACTTCTTAACTCCCACCTTCCTCCTGTCCTTATACTAAAACTGGAAGAGACCTAGACACCCTTACTATTCTGGGTTTCCTCTGGATCCAGAAGCATCCGGCAGCACTTACAGACAGACCTGCTCTTGATGTGAGTGGCACTGATTTATCAAATGCCAACACAAGTATGGCATCGCAACAAGGAAACCTCCAAATACTCCCAGAGGGTTTCCCCTTTTATTCAAAATTGTGTTGGTGTTTGCCCCTTTTGTCACTTCCTCCAGGTCTGAGACAGCCTAGCTGATAAATTGTTTTTAATGGCTGAAATAAGCTAATAAATAAGGAAGGGTGGGAATCTGCAACAAACAGACAAGGGGCAGGTAGAAGTGGCAGAAGGACAGACACTAAGGGAAGATAGAGCTAATGGTCCATGACGGGGTGCTCAACATCTGGCCCACGGGCCAAACCTGGCCTGAGGGGCCTCAGAGTCCTACTCTGAAATATTTCCTTCTGCAGAAGCAAAACTAGGATGAAATACTGAGGAGGGAAAGTGTCTGTCAATATTCTCTGTTCAACCCATTTAAAAACGCCCAAACCATGTTAACCCCCTGATGAACAAATTGCACCCACATTTCAAAAGAGCACCATATCTATATGATTCAGTAGTCAGGCTGGCTTCTGGACATGACTATAATATGAACAATACTAGCAACCTCAATGGTACAGTGAGAGTTAACTCATGTTTGTAAACCATATAGAGATTGAAAGGCACTATAGAAATACAAAGTATTACCGTTATGAAGTCCTTCTAGAATGAAGGATAAGCAATTGGTGAAATTCATTTCTGATTGGCTTCCTTCTGTAAATATCACTGGCTTTGCAGAGGTGCAAAACTACTTATTCAGTACAATGTGCAGTGTGGGTGTGAGTCCTCTGAGTCATGGTGCCAAGACTGATATAAAGAAACCTATTAGAACAGCAGCAAGTAGAAGTAATATTCTTAACAAAAGAAACCCTGAAGAGGTCACCTATTTCTTTGTTGATACAAAGCTTAAAATGTGAGCACTTGAACTAGCTTTCTCTACCAAAGTTAGGTATCCCTCTATATACTAGAAGCACCATGTATATAATTTATAACACACTGACATCTGTATAATTAAAATCCCACAAAAAGCATTCTGTAATCTCAGCTTCAGTTTACTTCCTGCTATTAAAAATCACAACATCCTGGAGGTATCTGGATGGATATATATGGTAGGGTATTTGCACTCTATCAGAGCAGTTCTTTTAACAAGGGCTTGAATTAAAACACAGGCAGAATTTGCCCAGTATATTCTAAACAGTGGCAAAGGTAAAGAGGAAGAAAAAATGTATTTGAGTTTGTGTTATAAGGTAAAAGTAAAGGCAATGTAGACATACATCTGATAATGTTATTTATTTTATGATAAAGCCTAAACTCTACAGTCAGGGTTAAGGACCTGCTGTGGAAGGTGATGCAGAAACACATAGATAGGTATGGTCCCCACTTCAAACATAATGGCTACCCTAGATGTCTGATCCAGTTATGAATTGGTTTAAGCCTAAATGGTTCACTGAATTCATACTAACCATACTAAACATAAGTTTTATCATCATAGGATATAGCCTTCACCTACACTGTTTCAATTGAATGCACTGCCTTCTGGATACCTATGCCATAGGCCCTAGCAAATGTTACACTTAGGGCATAATTAACATGTTCATCATAAATTGCAACGTGCTGCACACTGATTTACGGCATGATAAAAGTGCAAACCAGCCACAATCCACAAATACCCACTTTTTGAGGGTCAGCTCATTGAAGGGATGGCTGCCTATCCAGGTTAGCCTCCTGTGGCACTTTCCACTCTTATGTCACATCAGGATGGCTTGTTCCCACTCTCCTTAAAGTACATCCAGCTCTCCTGGACTCCTTTTCACCTCAGATTTGCCTCCCAGGGCATACTGCCCATTACTTCACTGAGTTCTCTAAAGTCTTCTTTTCTCAAATTCAGTGTCTTTATTCTGCTGCTCTCCTTTCACCCTCCCATTAGCAGCGCCAGACACAGGAATGGGTGAATCAGGCAGCCGCCTGGAGCCCAGACAGACAGCGGGCCTGAAAATGATACATTTTTCCACTGTCCAATTATTATCATCATTGTCTCTGGTGAAGGGGGGCCCAAGACTAAAAGTTCTTCCGGGGCCACCAGGACTCTAGGTACAGTACTGCCCATTAGGATCTTGAACTCTATTCATGGTCATCGTCACAGTCTCAACTAATTCGTCTCTGTGAGCAGTAAGTTGAGAAGAGGTCCCTCTGCCCCCCACAACTGGCCTGTCTACCATCCGTATCAAAAGGTTAACCCCAACACTGTCCAAGAATTTGATTAACTGTTTGTGCACTGTAGTGTTTCTCTCCCAGCAGATGTCCTGATAATTAAAGTCCCTGATGAGAACTGGGTCCTGCAATCTGGAAGCTTCCTGCAATTGTTTAGAACAGCGTTTCTCAACAGGTGGGTCGCAACCCAAAAATAGGTTGCAAGAATATTTGAAAGGGTTGCGGCCAGGTCCTCAGAAAAGCCCATAAAATCACAGGTTTCCCCTTGCAGGCTGGCAGCATTCCAGCCAGCAAGCAGCTGCTTGGGACAATTGGAGGCAGCGGGCACACTGTGCATACAGATGTAGCCCGCATAGAGTGAGGCCGGGCCATGGGAGCAGCCCCAGCCACTGGATGCAGGTAAGTATCAGGAGCGGGGGATGGGTCCAAGGGACTGTCCGGAAGGCTGGAGGGGGTGGCATGTGTGCACGCACGTGCCTGCCTGCTAGCACCAGGGACAGTGGCCAGGTGCAGGGCTGTGCCTGGGCAGGAGGAGTCAGGGGAGAATCAGCGGGGGAAGGAGGCAGGGCAGTCCTTCGCAGTGGGGAGCTGCATGCCTGGCCCAGTGGCACAGGGCAGTGTCTATACCAGGGGCGGGCAATTATTTATGGCAGAGGACCGCTTACCGAGTTTTGGCAAGCCACCGAGGGCTGCATGACAGGCAGCCAGGGGCAAATAAATATTAATTTTCTAAATTTTTTAGGGGCCTCGTGGGCCTGATAGAATGGCCTGGCAGGCTGCATCTGACTCATGGGCTGCATTTTGCCCACCCCTGGTCTACATACACAGGGGTCCACACTTGCTGCTCACATTCTGGCCAAAATAAAACAGAGGCAGCTGGGGCCCCCTTTCAGCAGGCCTGGGGCGAGGCAAGGGACTGTGGATCGGGAGTGAGGGGCACCAGCATGGCCCAGGGGAACAGGGGGCTGTGGCTAGGGGATAAGGGGCACCAGCAGAACCAAGGGGTTTCAAACTCAAAATTTTTCAACAACCTCCAGTTGGAAAAGTTGTTCTTCTCCACCCTGTCTACACAAACTGTCCTAATAACACCTCTGTCTCCCAAACTCCCTGCTGCTATGTGTCTTCTCCCCCTGAACAATACTGAAGCTCTCAGGTTTCTTTAATTGAGCCTAAGTATCTGAGAGCAAAGTCTTTTGTTCTATTATGCAGCATGTGCTCTGAGGTTACTGTTGTCTGAGGACAAGATGCTTGCAGGACTAATCCTCACTCTCTTTACCAATCACCAACAGTCAATCTTCCAACCTCTCAAAAATCAGATTATAGTCTTGACCTTTTGATGCTCTAATGATTCATAAGATAAAGACGCTGCCCCTCAATGCTGCAAAAACTATGTGCTCCCAAGATAAAAGCTCTGAGTGGGAAGCAGCTTGGGATGGAGTCTGAGCTAGCTCCCTCTCCCTGCTTGAAATTTATTCAAAGCTTGCTCTCTGGAATATTTTGTGGATGGTAGCCAACTCGGGGGGGGGGGGGAGGAGGGGGGTGGATAGACATACACTATCTGTAATTTATATTTCGTATATGGGACAGTTTATAAATACTAGCCTAAGTGAATGTCTGGTCTTTTGTGTGAGACACAGGAAAGCCTGGATCACACAGATAACACAGATTACAGGCACAAGAATTTATCCAAGTTATTTCATGTCATTTATGACATGTAGTAGTGCCTCAGCATTTTACTCATGAGTAAAAACCTGACATATACAAAGAGCCAAAAAAACAGTTTCTGCCCTAAGCATCTTTATTGCCCATACAAATTAGAAAGTATGAATGCCATTTTACAAGGCACTGGCAAGAACCTCAGGTAAAAACCCTTGTGCAATTCTGGTCATACATGTTCAGGAAAGCACAAAGAAGGGCTACTAGAACTATCAAGAGAAAGAAAACTTATCTGGACAAGAGGAGACTGAAAGGAGATTATATTTTGGCTTAGCAAAATGAAAGCTAAGAGGGGATACGACTGTACTCTGTAGGCATATCTGGAAGATAAATACCACAGAGGATGAAGGGCTATTTAAGCTAGAAGATAGCACAGGCACAAGAACAAAGGGGTATAAAATGGTCATGAATAAATACTGGATGGAAATTAGAAGAAGATTCCTAACCTTTAGACTGATGAGGTTGTGGAAAAGCCTTCCATTTAGAGTAGGGACAACAACACAATGGCTGTGTCTATGTAAGACGCTTTACTGCACAGTAGATTAGTCTACTGTGCAGTAAAGCATCGCTGTCTACATATGCTCACATTTACTGTGCAGTAAATTAGTCTATTGTACAGTTAGTTGCTACCTGTAAATACAGGTAGTAAACTAACTGCATAGTAGATACTGCACAGTAACACACATGCTGACTCTGACTGGGAGCTGAATTCCCAGTACAGGCGTGCAAAGCAGGCCCTATTCGATTTGGATTCGGCCTGAATCAGGGACAGTGATTCAATTCGCTAGTTTGGATCACTGTCCCTGATTCGATTCAGCCAAATCCGAATCTGAAGATTCGATGCTGATTCAGAGAATCAGCGATTCAGACATAGACACAGCTTTAAATGTTTTTTCTACGTACCTTGAGGTACCAGCACAGCATGTGAATGCTGCGATGCTGGGGCAGATGGAGCTTCCCACAGGAGTGCAGCGATGCCCTCCATGTGCTTGGTGGTGAACCCGGAAGTGGACCGGAAGTATTCTGGTCCACTTCCTGTTCTGCTGGGGAGCGCAAGGGGGGGGCCCTCATGTCCCCCCAGCTGGGAGATCTGCTGCAGTGGGACCCCAGATGCCCCCTGCCCCAGGCCCAGGAAGCACCAGTTGCTAAGCTGGGAGAGCATGGGGGGGGCCCCCAGTGTGCTCCCCAGTGAACCTGGAAGTGGACCAGAAGTGCTTCTGGTCCACTTCTGGGTCTGCTGCCAAGCACGCTTGGGAGCTCTTTGTGCTTATGTGGGATGCTCCATGTGCCCCAGCATTGCAGTGTGGACAAGCTGCCTGCTACCTAGAACTATTTAGAAAAAACAGTTAAAGCTATGTCTATGTCCTAATCGCCGAATCTTTCCGAATTGATTCAGAGGGTTCTGATTTGATTTGGAGAGGTTAAAGGGTACTCTGATTTGATTCAGATTTGGAGATTCAGCCAACAAATTGGGCCAAATCTCCGCCAAATCGAATCAGGTACCAAAACATCGCACAGCCCTAATTCCCAGCCGCTGCCCGCTCTCCAGAGCAGTCAGCTCCATACAGCGCAGAACTGCTCTGGGGGACAGGCAAGAGCTGGATTCCCAGTCACCCCCTGCTCTCCAGAGCAGCTGGCTCCATGTCAAGCAGGGCAGCAGCCAGCAAGCCCCATGCCCCGCCCTGCCAAGCAGAAGGGTTGCCCACAGCTGCCCCATACCCAGGACAGCTGCTAGCAACCACCTGATGGGCAGGGAAGTATTTTACTGCACAGTAAGCCTGCTTTGAATTAATAGCATGTGTAGATGTGCCCAACCAGTTTTAAATTATATCTTGATCAGTTTAGGAATGGGAGTTTATAATGTGGTTACCTGCAATAGTAGAAGGTCCCTTCAGTACTCAGTCCTATGTTCAAACAGATTACATTCTTTGTGTCTCAGATGCCTGTCAATACCATGGCTCCTAGGTATAATGATAATAAAAATAATATTAAAATGGGGATAATAATACTCCTTACCTATCATGGGTGTTGTAAGGAAAATGCATGTGAGGTACTCAGGTAGTATGATGATAGAAAAGAAAAGAGTGTCATGTATCTAATACTGTGACAGGACTTAATTTGTAGGTGACAGAACACTGGATCCTGTTATGTGCCATGTGCTCTGCAAAGGAGAGTTGGCCTGGTTGTAGTACTTAACCTTTTTATAATACCTTTTAGTTTAGATCCCACTGATTTGCATCTGTACTTATTTTACTGATATAAATTGCCTAGCTGCTTGAGCAATATACTTAAAGAAATAGAAGGCATTAATTTAAGTAACTGTCATGCCCCATTCCTTCTGAATGCTACTATATGTCTGTTTTCAAAGCTTGCAGTGTGTGTGAACTTTCTGCAAAGTGGCTAATTCAAGGCAAGCTATAGCAATTTATCAAGTAAATTGGGTGAAGTTGCTATGGATTGTGAAGACGATGTTTTTCATATGAAAGTTGGCATTTTAAAAAAGCAACCTCATTGTTTCTCACAACATATTTGTCAGTTCTGTAAGGTTTGATGCTAATTTAAAAAGGACAAGGTTTTAGTTACCAGCTTTCTTGGAAACTACTAACTCCAGCAATAAAAGGCAACTTGCCTGACAAATCAACATAGCTCTGATTAAGATGACTGATCTCAAAAACTTCCAAGGAGCCAAGGGCCCTTAAAATCTCCAATCTTTACAGTGTGCTTTTATACATTTTAAAATCCATGAAAAATAATTACATTTGCGAACCTCTACTGCTCCAGTGTCAAGGCTACCTCAGCCCACATACTCTACCTGAAAGTTTCAGACACACGATATGGATCTTTATCTTAAAAGACTCAGAGAGCCAACTTCTGCTGATTGGTAATCTGCTTTCAAGTTAGCGGACTGTGCCAAATCCTCCGGGGAAAGGATTTAGCTTCCTCCCTTTCAAATGGCTGGAAAATATCACTGCTATTACTGCATAGTCCCCCTTTGAACAGGAACCAGATATTCTGGTCCTTGGACTGAGGTTAGCAGGATGATAGATTTTCCCCTCGCCCAGCACTGGCATGCCCTTGCAGTAGTATGGAAAAGTTCCAAACAGGGTTCTTGCTAAGCACTATATAAATACCCAGTAAGATACAGTCTATGCCCCACGAAGCTTACATGCTAACTGATACAAGATGCAACAAAGGAGGGAAGAGAGGATAAAGGCAACAGTAAAATAATCAAGTACTTACATGGGTTGGCTATATGCACAATTTGATGGTTTCAAGTCACAACAATATAATTTGTCCCTGAATGCTGCTCAGTCTAGAAATTGGTATTTGGGTGTTTTGTTTCGTTTTGTTTTTATAGATGAGAAACTTTTGATAAGGTAGGAATTATGGTTGTAAGAACTTGTTATGATTTATTATCACAGGAGCACCTAGCACAGCAGTTCTCAACCACAGAGAGATGGCCCCGCAAGGCTGGTGTGTGAACCTGACAGCCCCACTGACATCACCACTGTAGGATGAAACTGCCTCTTGTGCCTTGGTTTTTGGGAGGCACGCTGGAGCTGAACTGGGAAGTGGCTACAGCAGAAAGGCATGTTGCCCACGTAACATTATGCAGGCAAGTGTCCAACTGCTGCTGCGGCTCTTTCCAATTCAGCTGTAATGTGCCTCCCGAAAACAAAGGTGCTCAGGGTAGTTCTACCTGGTGGTAGCAGCATCTATCTCCAGCCTGTCACTGCCAAGCACCTTAGTTTTCAGAAGGTATGTTGGAACCAAACCACGATATAATGCAGGAAGATATCCCTTTCTGAAGAAGCTGCTTTTCAGGTTGGCTCTAATGTACCTCCTGAAAACCAAGGTTCAGGGGACAGTTCCAACTGCCCTTTATTCCTCTTTCTGGGCGACACCATGCAGGGTCAGTCTGGGAAGGGCTGCGGCAAAAGCATGCACTCCTGCCACAGCTGATCCTCAGTCTGGCTCTGCAGAAGGCATGCAGTATATGTCAACCTGTCTGCTGTAGGGGTTGCAGTGACTGTACCACAGCATCCCCTGGGCAGGCCCCCCTACCCTCCCAGGCCTTGTGTGCCTTTTTGCCCAATCCCTGCCCCTCCCACCCCCTCACCACTTCCCACATCCTGAGTGTGTAGCCCAGCACCTTGCCTCTGCTGGCCAGGCATCCCCAGGCTCTGTCCCTTACAGTTCCAGGGCTCAATAGTAATAGCATAGTAATTAATAATCAAATTATATTGTTTATATTATAATATTCATAATATATTCATTTTTAATGGGGTGCTGCTAAATCTGAAAAGTTTTGAAGGGGTGCCTCGGGTCTAAAAACATTGAGAACCTCTGACTTAGAGGCTACAACCAACTGTAAACAGAAGTTACACAAGCATAGCAAGAGAAAGTCCATCCTCAGAAGCACCTGCATACTAAACAGGTAAAAAGAGGAAGAAACACAGAAAGAAAAGGGGTGTAAGATCATACAGCAAGTTAAAGCCAAGAAAAGAAGCCAATTGGGGTGGCAAATGCTGGCTCCATTGAATCTTGCTACCTCTCATTAACTTATTTATAATAAAAGAAACATTGTCAATGACTTATTATAAGTAAGACCTTTTAGACTGTATTCAGATATGGTTTTGTGCAGTTAAGCTAAGTTTTTCCACAGTATTTTTATGCACGACTCCATCTGTGGATTGCAAAAGCAATTCTAAAAGAAGAATATCATATTTATACGGGGGCAAAATAGCAGCTTGTTAACAGAAGTACAGTCCAATCTAAGGCATGCTTAAAAGAAAACAACATGTAGATACGTACTCCTTTGTTTAAAAAAGTGCAAAAGAGAGCTTAAGGCCTGGTTTTCAGAGCTACTGGGCACCCACAACTCCCCTCTTATGCCAGTGAGAGCTGTATGCACAGCACTTTTAAAAATTAGATCCTTTGTGAATGTCCAAGCTTTACAGATTTCACTAAGTTCAGACATTTATGAAAGGGAAGCAGACTGAATGAATATTGTAAAAATTTTTTTATATTATTCTATTTGTGTTTACTTTCCACAAACAGCCTTGCAGGTGACTTCACTAGCAGGAATGTTCAAAGCAGTGATTATTGCTTCACAGAGGAAGGATTTTTCCCTTGTTTTCTGTATATTCTTCTAGGAATCCCAATTAAGACATTATTAATGTCCCTACAATTAATGGACAATTACTTTTTGTGTGACCTATGCAAAACAGCTGGAAGTTTGCGTCTCAAGCACAAATAATAATCTGCTCACACAACCATGGCAACAGGTTTCACCTTTCTGGGGGATACAGGAATATAGCTTAAAAAAACCGCAAAATACTGTAACTGCACCTTAGAGGCAAGCCCTTTTTTTGACTTCTTTCTCAAACAAAATTTCCAATGCTCAAGTCCTGTTATGAATATGAAAGCTAAAAAATTCTTGCACCATTTATGGTTTGCTCATGGTATGGAATTAAATAGTCACAGACTTAAATTAACCCTTTTAATTTGTTCCTAGATCTCTGACACTAGCAGTATTATGAGATGCCATGAGTAGACAGAGAATACTGGATACTCATATAAATGAGTACAATAAGAATGCTACTCACCTCACAGCTTCTATTGTTTATTTGGTATGTCCCAAATAAAAGCAGACATAGTAAACCTATCAAAATTATTCTAAACTAATGCATCCATCAATATAGTGCCTGGTATGTGAACTCCAAACATTGTAAGAAATAATCCATCTCAAAGCCTTTCAAGCATCAGAGCATTTCTGGTTTTGCTCAGCTTAGGAGAAGCAATACGGGACAGGCACTTAAGTCAATTATCTGCATAAAAGAATGCCAGTCCCAACTTGTTGCCTGTTGCTTACATTGTAACAAACTCTGGTTATCCGCATAACAGTTAAGCACATAAATCTCAGCTCTGGATCATAATTATACTTGGGTGAACTGTACAGAGATTAGGAAGGGAAAGCAGTGCAAAAGGGCTGTTATTTAGGGCTGTGTGAAATTTCAATGGGTGTTTAATTTCGAAGTTGTTTTGATGTGTTTCAAGCTCAAAACAGTGAAATCGAAATGAAACAAAAGGCTCTGAAACAGCTTCAAAACAAAACGAGGGCACTCAAAACATTTCAGAAGTTTCTAAACGTTTCGAGTTTTGAAGCCGGGCTTCCTTGCAGCTAAACAGAAACTAAGGAGAGGGAGGGGGAAGAGGAGGGAAGGGCTCTGTTATTGACATCTAGCTCCCAGTTCGATTCTCCAGCTCTCTGATCATTTCCCCGGCTCTTCCCAGGGGACGTGGGACCCCAATCTGTGCACCAAGCGCTGGAAAGACTGCAGTGCTGCCACTTGCTCCAGCCTGCTATGGCAGCCTGATGAAACCCAGTGTGCAGATCTGGGGGCCCATGCCTCCTAGGAAGAGCTGGGGAAACGATCAGAGAGCTGGGGGAAGCGATCAGAGAGCCAGGGAATTGAACAGGGGGCTGGGGAATCGAATTGGGAGCTGGGGGAATGTTAATGAATGTCATCCTGCATGCAGATCTAGGGGCCTGCACCCCGGAGGAAGAGTCTGGCCCAGCCTCGCAGCCCTCCCTGGAAGTGCAGGTCCCCAGATTTGCATGCAGGATGACAGCAAGTAGCCACTGCCGGCAAGTGATACAAGTTTTGCTTTGAATAGTTTGAAGTGCAGGTTCCCAGAAACCCCTAGACCTATCTCGATTCCTTCCCCCAGAAGGGGCTACCATCCCTTCAATTTTCGTCTATATCAGGCAAGAAATGACAAAGTTATAGGCATTTTCATGATTCCCCATTATAGCCTATGGGCAAAACGTCAAAATGCATCGAAACAGTGAAAGAGTTTCAACTAAACAAAAGGAACAGTTCTTCGAAATAAAACAAAACAATGAAACAAAATACTGTCCCTTTGAAGGGAAAAAACGGAAGTCGAAACAAAACTGCTGTTTCGCACAGCCCTACTGCTATTAGAAGCCTTGAAAATGACAGGAGCTTACCAGTTTCAGGTCTGCTATCAGACCTCATTTTCCAGGTTTAGTTACAGAAGTCATGAAACTGACTACTTCCCATCATTGTAAAGGCTTCCTGGAGCAGTCACAAACCAATCATTAGAAGCTTTGCAAATGATAGAGCTAGTGGGTTTCTGGGTTCTCAGTTACACTGAGAGAACTGTAAACTGCTAATTAAGCAAAAAAAAGTAGGCACTTTTTTTTAGAACCAAGGCCATGCACTAGAACTGACTCCACTATATAATGAAACTATTTTTTGCAGCTGCAGGAAGACTTTTACAAAACCTTAATGTTGCATTTTATTCTAATGATAGTAAGATTTATGCAGATCTTGATATTTGGTGAGGAGCTTCACAGGTGAGAGCCAACTCTCTGGAAAGCTGTGACCTGCTCAAATGATAAATTGTTCATTTTACTAGAACACCAAATATGTACAGGAAGTGAAATATGACAGACATTGAACCAAAGCTGCAATTGCACAAGTAGTATCTTAATTTGATGACATCACAAAAAGCAAAGCTAATAATGAAGTACCAATGAAGATTTTTGAGACTGTTAATGTAGAAATAGTAAACATATCAGGTTTCTGTTAAATAGACTTGGTGAAATCAAATATCAACCACAGTGAATCATATCAGGTATCAAATTACTACTAGTGCACAGGCACATTTGCCAAGGTAGCAGAAGAAACCATTTAATCAGCTATTTGAATAACAGTCTAAAATAAACTCATTTCAATTTGAGCCAGATCCAGTGATGTCACGATGTTAATAAAATTCTTATCAACTCATTCTCAATAGTATAGTATGTTTAAGACAAGGCAAAGCAGATTTAAGTATAGAAATGTGGTTGACCAGAATAAAAGAAATGAAAAATTGATCAATCTTCTTCTTACATTACATAAATGGGGAATAATTGAGAAAATAAGGGCCAGATGGGATAGATGAATTTTACACAATCATCTTTATGGATTTTAGGAGGATTCAAGATTTAAGCCGTCCCAAAACTGTGTTTGCAGTTTTTTGTCATGTTTGTATTTGTCACACTCTTGTAATACTTATATGCTACCAACAACCAATTTGTCTTTAATTTAAAAAGTAGTGAACTAAAGAAGTGCTCCCTTACCAATGTGTTTGAGCAGCTTCAAGAAGGAAGTCTGACAAACTTCTTATAAGTAACTTTTCAATAAACTGTGCCAGTTCACTGCCTTTGTTCTCTTTTGGCTTCTTAGTCCTCCCACCTTGATCACAGAATTTGATCAGCTCCACTGTTTAAGTACTTATTATCTTTACTACACAAGTGCCTGATTCTGTAACCTTTACTTCTGCAAGGTAGTACCTGGTCCTTTGAAGAGTTCCTTTCAGTAACTACTAATCAATATTGGCCAGGTACAGACATTACACTTGTACTGGTATAAGTGATCGGAAACCAATCTATACCCATAACAAAACAGGAAATCAGCACACAAAACTGGTCTATACCTGTAACAGAACAGAAGTTTGGCACACATAGATGGGTTTAAAAATGGCAGAACTCAGTGTAAGGGACTATGTAGACAAAACAGGGGCCCTAAATTAAAGTAGCAGGTTTTTAAAAACACCGCTTCAATTTAGGGCCCTTTAAACCCCTGTGTCGTGCACACACCCGAACTTACTTGCCTTTCCAGAGATGGGGAGAGGAGGGCGAGCTGCTGGCAGGTGGAGCAGTCCCTGGGCTACAGGGGGTGTTGATGCTTCCCTTCTCAGCAGCAGCAGCCCCCCACCAGAAGGCACCCGCCCAGAGGCACCCAGCTCGGGTGGTCCTGGGGGGACACCGCAACCGTAGATGGAAGCACCGGGTCCCTGCACAGCTCAGGCAGGCAGGCAGATTCCAGGAGAAAAAAAAAAAAAGACCTTAGGCAGAGCCTGCCTTCCCGGGCTGCTGCCAGGCTGCCTGCATGGGTTTCCTGCAGAGCTCCTGAGCTGCACAGAGCCCAGTGCTTCACTCCGTGGCTGTAGGGCAGCAAACAAACTCCTCCGAAGTTTTAGTTCGCTGCGTCCCAAGTCATTTAAGGTGCATTACGCCGCTGAATTTACTACAGCAGCTGGAATTACTGCACAATATGCTGCCAATGCATGCAAACACCAACATCATTAAAGCGGTGCAAAAGCATTTAACCTGCTTTAATGTGTCATGTAAACATGCCCCTCATTTTATCTACACATGGCCTAAGGCTGACTGTGCGTTCTACCGATCTAAACTATGCTGCTTACAGAAACCTGTGCAACTTAGATCTATTCCACCTCAGGCTTTTTGAATGTCTGCACCCAGCCAATATGTTTAGGGCCTCAGGGTGAGGCCCTAATTAACAGAGCTACACCTGTCTGCTATAGAAAGCTAAGTAACGATGATTTTATTGATCTACATACACAGTTAAGCTTGCCTCCCTACACATAACATGTGGCTCGGGTTTTTTCTTTATCATGTGTACAAGAATCTTGAAAAAATATTTTTAAATGATCAAAAAATCCACAAGTGAAGAATATCCCTTTCCCGGCACATACTTGAAGACATAACTGAATAGCTTTCAACAGCATTTATAAGCATATTTTTCTACATTTTAAGTCATGCAGCCACTTATTCTATTTGTGGCTGTTGCTAGGAAGTACACATCATATATAGCCTATTAGGTTGAATGTGAGAAAATCCTTCAATTGAAATAAAGAAGTTTGACTACTGTCTAGGTGGAGCTGAATGTCAGGCTGACAGGGTGTAAATATGGGTGACTGCATACACCACTATTAGGCGGTGTGGTGTAGTGTTCCTCTGAAAGGTGCATTCGTGACTATAGTAAACAGGGGCATATTGCAAAACACAACACACGATTCAAGAATGTCTCACCTACATCATGAAAGAAAAGATGCAAGGTTAGAGGGAACCTTTCTGTGACTTGTGACTGGTACTTCAGGTCCAAAGCATTCCTACACATGCGTAAAACTTGCCAAGAATATGATGTTATTATTGAGTAAACCTGTATTTAATATAATGTGATAGCAACTGCTCTGCTGTAGCTTTAAATTAAAAGGTTGGCATGGCAACAGATGTTCCCACACTGCTGTGTCTGCCTTGTGCTGCCATTTTGTTCAGGATCCCTGGTGGTTTCAGGATTAACCGCCTACAGTATTTCATTTTAAATAACTAAGTTGTTTTTGGCTGAAGCATCAAACAAGCAGCTGAAGCCTGGTATGAACTGTGTACTTTTTGTTGCTCAGCTGCTCTGTAATTTTAAAACCTGCCTTTATGAATTCAAGCTATTTTTGGTATTCCAAGCTTCTGCCTGATGTAATTTCATATGGCAGTGATAGAATACTGTGCTGAGAATTGGACCTCGATGAATAATTTATTCAACAAGTATCACCTTTTTTTTCAATTTACGCAAAACACATGAAGCAACTTTCTCAAACTCTTATGTTATTCACATATGTTTGTCTAATACTTTAAGAATGAAATCCGCCCCTGTGCTAAAGCCCAACACAAAGCTTTTGTCACCACTTAATTCCTACCTACAATCTGTGCTGGACTTCCACACCAGGGTTGATTTTGCTCTATAATAATCCGGGTCCTGTGGATTGTTCACAAACCAAGTCTGTCGTGCTTGATATTTGAAACTCAAGATACAAGCTGTTTTGGTTGTAAGGTGTTACAAGGTATATATTTGGGGTCTTTGACTAGACAAGAGTAAGAATTGGGTTTCTTGTGCAAGTATCAGCCTTAAAAATGAAATGCAAAGCTCTAGAACTCTTGGTTCAAAGACGATACCTTTTATTAGACCAACTAAGAAATTGCAAAAATATATATTTTTCTGCATGCTTTTGGGCTCACATGCCCTTCCTCAGGCTCAGGGAAAAATAAAGATGGTAAAAAGTCCCCATAGATAGGACATAAACTTCATTTTTGCACAAAGGAAGCTGAAGGTGGAAGTCTGTTCCTCTGGGTCCATGAGAGTGTCTTTGGGAGTTGCTCTCTGATATGCAGATAAGGTAGGATTCCTTCCCTAGTGGTATCAAATGCCATACAGGCAGGAGATGTAGAAATCTTTCTTGTTGTTCAGCAATGAAGTTTAAATCCAAATCCAAAGGAACAGCCCTCCTCTGTGCAAAAATGAAATTTATTTCCTACCTATAGAGACTTTTTACCATCTTTAATTTTCCCGGAGCCTGAGAAAGAGTGTGTGAGCTCAAAAGCTTGCAGAAAAAGATATTTTTTTGTAGCTTTTTTTAGTTGGTCTAATAAAAGGTATCTCTGAACCAAGAATTCTAGAGTTTTGCAGTTCTTTTTGTCTCACACAAGCATGACTACCAAATACATCCATGAAGCATTAAAAATGAGCACTTACATAAACATCTTGTCAGTAATCTGTCCTCTAGAACAGCGTTTTTTAATCTTTTTGATTTCACATGCCCCATTTCAAGTCCCTTGCACATGGCCTGCCCCAAAGCCATGTGGACTCCACTTGCAGCATATGCCAGAGAGATACCTGAACTCACTGCAAATGCTATCTCAAGAATTGAAACAGCATGACTTCTGTTCCACGCAATGCCACTCCTGGGATAATTAGCCAGCTTGTATTGCACCAAGGCTGTCCAGGCCTTGCTGCTTCTCATGCCTGGAACAGATTGGTGCTGGTGTAGCAGGCTTACCTTTCAGAGCTTGGGTTGAGTCCCAGGCTTGAGATCCTGTTGTTTTGATTGGTGGAGCCCATCTATCAATCAGGAGGCAGCAAGAGAAATAAAGTCACACCCCTTTCCTGGGGGAAGAGTTCCCCCAGACCTGATTGAAGATTGCAACACTGTCAGGTCCAGAAGACTTCAGGGGCGGAGCCCTGGAGAGTATAAAAGGAACTGAGTACCTAGCACAAGGGAGATGCGTCAGGGACAGAGAAGAGAGAAGAGCAGGGCTTAGAAGAGCTGAGGAGAGCTGCTCAGCAGGGCAAAGCAGTAGCCCAAGAAGAGCCCCTGAAGACTTCTATCAGCAGGGAGCGACGGACGGCTCCAGCGCTTAGGCTCTTGGTGCACAGCATGGCGTCCAGACCCTAGGAGCTGTGTGAGGCGGCTCGGGTCTGCAACCTCTGGCATGTGGCCAGAGACACAGTGCACAGGACTTTGAGCAGGATCTTTGAAGCCCCTTGGGCGGTTCAGGTCCACAACCCCCAGCACAAGGCTGGCAGCTCAGTGCAGAAGGTGCTGCACGAAGGGTGAGACCCTGGGAGCTGCTCAAGGTGGCTTGGAACAGCAGCTCAGTGAAGACGACACTGCCCAGAGGGTCTGGGAGCAGACCAAGCCCCAGTGCTGCACAAGGCTGTCTAGGCCTCCAACCCCTAGCACAAGACGAAGCACCCACTACACGCAGCAGTGCGTGTGGCCCTAAGCCAGGCCAGCAGCAGCAGAGTTGGGCAGCAGGAAGGCCTGGCAGGAAACAGAGCTCAACCTGGAGAATGGGAGGCAACCCTCCGGGACTGTGGAGTAGTAAGTTACCCTGGAGAGAGGGTCCCCACAGGGGAGGGACCCCCCAGGGCTGTGAAGGGGCACCATGTGGGCTGCTCCTGGGTAATAGCAGGGGAGCTTAAGAGTCTTTGGGGTCTCCCTCTCCTTTTCTTTCCCCCCACCTCCTTTCCTGTAGTGGTACCTTGGGAATGGGGCCCCTGCCCTGGAGGGCACCCAGGTAGTCTAAGGATTGCTGGTTATATTTGTAGACTGCCTTATAGTTTATGTAAATAAGTTGAAGTATATTAATAGAGTTATAAGGTTGCCCGATCAATATCCTTTGTTCTGGGTTGTTCTATTGTTCATCTGTATTTTAAATAATAATTAGGGGGGGGTGTATATATGGTATAGGGTTTATCGTTTTGTAAATTCGTACATATATATACAATGGGAAAGTTTTGGAGGAAGTGGGGAAGAGAAATCAGGCAATACCTCACCCACAGCATCTTCCTGGCCCAACAAATGGGTGTTACTACTTCAGAATAATAGACAAGGACAGCAAACTAAGATATAAGAATAAAGTCAAGTGAGATTCACTAAAATTCAAATATTCACCAAAATTACTTTGCACCAGCTACAACTTCAGTCACTGTAAGCAGAGGACCATGGGCCAAGGAGCTTAGCCCAACGCTTGCAGGTTGTTCAGACTACATTATAGGGAGAACAGCAATTACAATACAGATTTCCTCTGTACCAAGTGTTGGCCCTAGATCACTGCTTGTAGCAAAAGTGGAAACAGCTACTTCATGGGCCATTTTATGGCAATCTGTTTTTTGACAAAATAGAAGATACATTTTCTAGGTTCCCAGGAATTTAGGGTATGAGCCTAGTGCTTTTAGTGCTTCCTGACTTAAGTCTCCATTTTATCAAATGCTGCTTTTCATGAAACAGTAGGAAATGCTTGTGTTTATTTTAAAAGGTAGGAAAACAGATGGGCCACATTTAATTTGTGAAGACAACTGGTTATCTTGTAAGTACAGATGGAGTAAGTATCTCTTAACAATTACTATCTCACTGGTCTTTGAATAAGCCAGATGGGGTTTTTTTTAAGTCAAGGCTGGTTGCCAGTCAGATGGAGGAGAGAAGAGAGCTGTATCCCCAGGGCACCAATAAAAATGTGGATTAAAAGACATCCAGCCACCAAAACTAGTCTGCTTACCCCACCATGTCCAAGGTAGTACATCCTGATGGTCATTAAGTGCTATCTGTTACCGCAGAAGGGTATATTCACTGAAAAAGAAACAGGTGGACAAGCAAGCAGCAGCCTCGCTAAAGATGGAAGAGAAAGATGGAGGCAATAATATGGCAGCAGGAGAATGACATTTCAAAACTGTAACAAAAAGTATGCTAAAAGGACAGAATAAGAAGAAAGTTTGCATTATGTAGTAGCTTGATGTTTTCCCAAAATCTTTCCAGCAAGGGGCATCTCTTTGCTGGCAGTCTTCCCAGTGCTATCTGCATTGTCAGCTACTTAACATTCATTCTCTGTCTTGCATGCCTGTGCCTTAGCAATATCTTCCACCAAGTTTACTAGGAGTACTGACTTAAGTTGGCAAATAGAAGGATTATTACAGGTGGAAAATACAGTATGTTGAGACCTCATCTGGAACAATGGCATTGATTCAAAGGAGAATTGCCATTGAATTATGTTAGGAAATTTCCAAATTTTGTTTGCAAAAAATATGTTTAGGATTATTCATTAACAGGGAATCAGCGGGTGGCATTAGAGAATGCTTTAACTAAGTAGACAGATCCTCTACTAATGTTCCTCAGTTTAGTAACAAGGGATCAGTTCTTCCTTGTGGCTAGGTAATTTTTCAAACCTCTTAATATACAAAGCAAAACTGCTTTTCCCTCACCATTTTCCCCGTGAGACCTCTCTTAATGACAAGCCAAGCTGTCTACTCCATCCTCAGCGTGGCCAGATCTTTTTGTTCACCCTCTTCTTTCTATATCCTACCCTGTTCTGTCACAAACTCTTGAACTTTCAGGCTCCTTTCTCTTTCACCAGACAACCTCCCAAATTGAGGGCACTTAATGGAACTTGTCTGACTGAATCTCACCTCCAAATTCCCCCTTCTCCTTTGCAAATCTCTCTCAGACACATTCTGAGCTTGTTTCGCTCTTGAACTACTTCCTGAATACCAAGAGTCATTAAGAAGGAAATGTGTAATGTAAGATAATGAAAAAACTGAATGCCACAAGCATTAATGGACTCTCTGGAGTTTACCCTTGTTTCCATGGAAATGAATGGGCCTGCCTGATCTCATGCAGGTACAAGGGAGATCTGAAGAAGGTTCAGAAAGAACTGTGTTTGCCCAAGGACCAAGTCAAGACCACAGCACAATGATTTTTCAGAGTATCAATATGTAGAAGGGAGTCATCTAACAAAGCAAGGCAAAGAATGATGTTACAATTGTTAAGCTGATAACTTAGTCAGGAGAGGTGGAACCAAATCTATTGAAATGTTTGAACAGATGATCTGAGCAAAATTAGAACCAGTAATAAATGCCATGCAGAAATTTTGCTTGGAAAATAAGGAAAATAGTTTTACCATACGTTTTGCCTAGAAAATAAGTTACATGATTATCTCTTCTTGTATATTAACATTTATTTATTACAGAGATGAGTTCATTATCAGCATCTTGCGGATGAATGAACTTTTGGCTAACTGGAAATGAAAATAAGGTTTTGATTAAATTATCATGTAGCTGGCAATTTCTGAATAAACAAAGAATACAGAGAAGAGATGAACTGATTATCTTATCATCTGTAACAATTCCACTGCTAACATGGAAAATTACCTACCCAGTTAATTAGAAGTGAAAAGAAGTTTAAGCAAGATTGTTTAACTCTTGGATAAACAAGTTAATGTGGCTGGGATTGGGATCTTCTATATTAAATCAAAGTGTAACTATAATATGTGCTGAATATCCTTTATATAAATGTTAGCTGTATACAGAAGAAATTTTCAAATGTAAGTACAATATTACTAGAACAACTTTAACTGTTGACTGGAATTCGATGCGCTGCAGGAAACCTATAGTGGAAAAAAGAAATCTTATGTAATATGTGGAAAAGCTACAACTGAAATTCTCCCCAATTCTAAACTGAGAAATGGGACGGAGGATGATGCAGTTAAGTTGGGCTATAGAAAAACACAAGACTGGAAAAGGCCTCCCAAAAGACATGCTCACCTCATCCAACCCCTCTCACACATCACAGCCACAAAGCGAACTAGGAAACTTGCACAGCACCACATCAGAGACAAGGGTAATGCCAGTGCCCTGCCACTGTAATAATACGAATATGATCAGAATAAGAAGACTATAGGCCATGATACAAAGAAAGACAACAAAAAAACCCACCTTTCTCCTCCCCCTCACCCCCCAAACCGGTGATTGGTCTGACCCTCCAGCCAAGTACCTAGGCAACTGTAAGTATCGGCAGAAACACCAGCACATCCATGGTCAGATCTTGAATTTTGAAAAGATGAGTGCAGATGGTGAAGTGCATCATCACATATAAAACAATGTACATTTTTCTCCAGTTAAAAATAAGCTAAAAGCAGATTTGCAGAGCAAATGGTAGCTTGACTGATGGAACATCAAGATCATTCAAAGAAGAGAGGTCATTAACACCTGTAGAATGAAGAGTTTAGAAGGAAACAGGTAAATTAGAATAAGCCATGAAGTGTATTGACTCCCTCAGCAAGCACTGCATGACTAGAAATGCTGCTGCCACTGCCAGGCAGTTGGTTGTAAACTTTAAGCTTCAGTAGACCAGGAATCAAAGTGAGGTTGCAAGTGCACTAGTGCACCCCCCCCCCCCCCCAGATCCACCCCTCTTGACCCCAGCCAAGCTCCCGACTCTAGCTGTGACCAATGTCCAAAGCTTCAGTGAAAGGCACCCCTCCTCACACATAAACCCAGAAGCTAAATAAAGCATTCCTGGGAAATCCTTTTCCTTCCCAGCCCCTACAGGCAAAGCAAGAGAAGTCCTGAAACATGGGGTCACCAGCCACCTTCCATAGGGAATTCTAGCTTCCTTTCAACCCCATCATGGAGATACCATACTCAAATCAACATATCAGATCCACTGATTACTGCTCCAAGGGCACACCTGTCTGATCATACTTTCCCTTTCCTAGTCTTGAAGAAATTTATATTCATTGCCCCATTACTTTGTTGAGATCATTCCAAAATTTCACTTTTCTGATACTTAGAAGTCTTCTTCCAATTTCCATCTTAAATTTATTCCTGACTAGTTTCTAGCTGTTCCATCTTGTTAACTGACAGTTAAGTAGCCCCACTTATGCCATAATCTTCACCCCATGAACATATTTACAACTAAGTATTCACATGTCCCCTCAGCCTCTGTTTTATTAAAATATACAAGTCAAATGCTTTTTTAATTTCTTCTCATCAAACAGATTTTCCATGAGAGAGAAAGAGTTGGAAAAAGATACTTGTGACAAGCTGGTGGAGAGCCAGGATCCACAACAATGACCCCATTTAGAAAGGACAAGCAAGGGAAGGAGAAGAAAACAGATTTTCCATCTCCTGAACCATGCTAGTAAGTAACCTTTGTACCTGTTTCCAGTTTAATCTTCTTGAACACAGATAACTAGAACTGTATACATTATTCTAAACTAGGTGTTACTACTTCCCTTTATATTGGCACAAATACCTCCCTGTCTTTACTAAACACACCTGCTTAATACACCCTACAACTGCATTTCACAGCTGCACTACACTGAGAGTTCATGATCACCCTACAAATCAGCCAATATATGCGGGCCAGTCTCTCCCTCCACTACCTTTACTGTATGAGCCCCACCTCATAACAAAAGTTCTTGTAAGAAATTACTTTGCTCTTTATACTACAAAACTTTACACCATTGCTAATGCTCCACTCCAAAGTTATCTAAGTCTTTCTGAATAATCCCCCTACATTTTGCCAATACCTGCTAGCTTTGTGTCATCCTTAGATTTCAGAAATACACAATAAGATACTGTGCCAAGCTGTCTAATGAAAATGTTAAATAAAACAGATCACTAAACTAATCTCTGAAGAGTATCACTAGTAACCTCTCTCCAATCTGATAACCCACTCTAATCTCCCTTTTGTCCAATTCTTCATGCACCATACATATATTGTATTAATCCCCATCTTCTCAAGTTTAGCTAATAATTTCCCTATGAGACAGAGCATCAAATGTTTTGCTTAAATTTAGACAGCATAGGTCTACTTCATTGTCTAAGAACTCAGTTATGCCAACACAGAATGTACAAGGAAGAAAATGAAGAAAAATGCAATCACTGTTGTAAAGAGTTGATTATGGAAGCTATACAAATGCACAGGTGCAAAAAAGATAATATACAGAAGAAAAATATTGAATGTTTAATTTAACAGCAGAAAACATTCTATGGTGGCATCTTCAACTACAAGACAGAGATTTTATAGTATGTAGGACTTTATATCTTCAAAGCACCATACAAATAAATTTAACAGGCTATTTTATCAGAGTAGTACCTGAAGTCCTTGACCAAGATTACAGCCTCATTTTACTGGTCCCTGTTCAAACACACTACAACATAGCTCTTATCTAGGAGCCTGTACAACCTAAATATATTTTAAAAAATGCAAACAGTGGAAGGAAAAGGCAAAATAACTTCCCAAGTTCACACAGTAGGGGAGTGGCGAACTAGGAGCAAAACTCTTGCCTCCAAAGTGCTCTATCCACTGGATCAAAGTACTGCCTTTAATTAGTTTTTGCAGTACAATTTAGGGTGTTGACATTGCTGTATATAGTTTAGATTCTGACTATTTAGGAAACAGCTTTTCTCCCTGTGTACAACAGCAACTGAAATCAGTTTAGGCTCTTCAACTCAGAAGCATATCAACACAGCCAGGTACCCGGGCAGCTGAAGCATACAGGGGGTAGTGATGACTTCTGGCTGAGCCATGCCACCAATGTGATCACATGACTGCAGCTGTAGGTTTTTTTCTGCTCCCTCTCCCCCCAAATCAGTGCTCAAGGCAGCTGCCCTGTTCATCCCACCACAAGTATGCTACTGCCTGAACCACCGGTCCCTATATCAAAATATTGGGGTTCCAATTAAATACTATCTCACTGGAGTTCCTCTTGCCCTCGAATACATTGTAGCGTACCGGCATACCAAATTTCAAGTGTGTTTCAAGGAACAATTCTCTCTCCATTTTTCTTCTAGGATTTCCACCTCATTTTGGAGGATAGCATAGATTCTTAAGGTGGATGATTGTCTCTTGGTTTAAGTAATGTTTAGCTGGTTGCATATATTCTTATCTATTTCTGTTTAGTATCCAGATCACTTTGGAAAACCTTAATAAGTAAGCACAGGCTGTTGCTAGGTAACACAACCACAGTATCACTGGCTCTCCAGAACTGCAAATAATACCCAACATAGAAGACAAGCTTGTCTTTCAGATTTACAATTTCAAAGCGTGTGGAACCATCACATCTCTGTTTCAGCAGATCTTATTTAGTACTTGCTTTCAACATTTCATCTGACATGTACCTGACCTCAACCCTGCCTAGGCTTTCCCACTGTGACAGTGAACTATACCAATGAGCTCTGTGAAAAATACTAGCACTTGGGCCAGGGGTGGCCCAGAAAGCTGAATTTCAATATGGATGTGTACATTCAACACCAGTTGTGAAACACGAGTACAACACAAGGTCATAAAAGAGCATGGGGTATCCATACACATAGAAAAGGAAAATAGTGCCCATGCAAGCACATTTATAAAAGGTCCAATTACTAACATGGAACAGGTACATTTTGGTATTATTTATAAGTGGAAATAACAATTCTAGCTTAATCATTTAATGTTTGTTTGACTTTCCAAATTTTGCAATAGATGCCGTTTCACTCCACATAAACAGCGGTGGCATCCAGCTTAATACCAGAGGAAGTGCACCATGATCAATCTGATTTCTCTATTTGTACTTTTCCTTTTAAAAATGATTTTGAAGAGAGCAAGTAACTTCCCTTACACTCAATTTAACATGGAGAGCATATAATAAGAGAGTTTAACATGGCAAGTATAACACTAGAAATACATTTATATTTACTTCATCAACATGAATATTTTATACTGTACCACGAAGCTAACTCAGCAGTGCTGGTAACCCTTGTCCCCCCTTTCCTAATGCCTCTCCCCTTCTCTTCTTATGGCTTTATATCAAGCTTGATCCTGTGAAGGCTGACACATGTATGGTGGTTAAAACAGATTGAAACAAGAGTGGGAACTCTCACCACACCAGCTGAAGAGGAGGGAGACTTGTGGGAGTAATCTCTTTCCCTCAGGGAGCACAGGAAGCTCCCCTCTGTTTCAACAAAGAAAGAGAAGCAGGGCTCTCTCCCACTCACTTTCCCTAATCCCTGGATAGGGAAGCAGCTTTGCTTATACGAGTAGATACAGAAGTGTGGGAGCAGCCAAGTCTGGGGAGAAAGTTCAAAATGGACTGTGCATCTTCATTTTCAGGACTTCAGAGAGGGAATGAGGCCGATATGACAACTGGTATGAACTGATTTCGAGGAAGTACAAGGAGTCTTCCTGTTCATATAGCAACGTTCCTTTGTCACTGACATCCATACAGCCCCACGGGTACCAGTGGCATTGCACTGGTGAAAGTGAGAGCAGCATGTATCTGAGAGGAGGAAAAGACACAAAAGATCGGTGTGAACCATTTATTCTGCAGTCTCACAGTGCAGGGCTGCTCCCCATAATGTACGCCTACATGCTTTGTTCAATTTAGTTTTAATTATCATGAGCAACAGAGCCTTGAACCACTTACCTGGGAGACCATGCCAGTCTGATGCAGTTTCTTGGAATTTATATCTAAAAAGCTAACTTTGCTGACAGCTTATGACCCCAATTAATCTTTGTGGGCTAAACTCCACTCTGCCTCTAGGAGACCCATCCATCTGTTCAGGGCACGGATGCACAACATATGGTCTGTGGGCAGTCTGAAGCCCACAAAGGCAATCCCAATGGCCTGCCATAATTCTTTATTAAACTACTTTATTAAACAAAACACAATTTGAAAAACAAGTGCTGTGTCCTCTCTGAAAAGCAATATGAACAAGCCAGTATCCCGCTTGCAAGGCTGCTGACGGCTTTCAGCCAATGAGAACAAAACCCATAAGTGGCAGCCTTCCACTGGAAAGTCACCTTACAAGTGGCCCTCAATCAAGTTTGAGATGTCCATCTCTGGTGCAGAGACTCTACTACTGCGAGGAATCTCTTTTTTGGTCCGGATTCACAATTTTGTTTCAATCTTCAGCTTTCTGTGACTCACTGCCATCATCCCCCCACTCAGTTCTCTTCATCATCTCTCACTGAAACTCCACTGGCCTCCCCCCTTCCCACCCCCCCCGCCCGGCTTCCTGGAGCCACAGGCTGGAGAGCCCCCCCCCCCCCCCAACAACAGGCGGCGGGGAGGGAGAGGCAGCAGGAAAGAGGGGAGGGAGGAAGGGGGGCGGGAAGGGGAGAGGGGTGACCAGCGGCTGCACCCCGCCTTGACCTCCAATGCAGCCATGACCACTGCTGCAACTGCTGCGACCACTGCCACCATGGTTGCGGGCCCTGGCCGCAAGTGAAGGGGGGGAGCGGCCCCAGCCCCGACCCAAAGCATTGGGGGGGGGGGGCCCAGCCTCAACCCAAAGCGGCAGGAGGGGAATGGCCCTGGCCTGTAGTGCCGAGGGGAGGCAGGGAGTAGCTGCAGCTCTGGCCCTGGCCTGATTAGAAAACATCAATATTTTTCATCCTATTGTTTGGAAAGCATCATACTTTCATTATGCTCTGTTTGGTTATTTTGTACTGCATTGATAGCATGGTATGTGCTGCTCATTCACATCTGAGATCCTCCTCCCCTCCCCCCATACACCTTTAAATGTACTTAGCTTTTCTAACTTATCCTGCCCCAGACAACACCTTAGTTGCACATACTTACCCACTATCTTTCTTCAGGCTGCTCCCAATGCTTGGAACAGAAACTCTATTCCAGTGCACTAAATACACCACTTCACTCTTCTCCAACCCCTCCCCCAAAGCCTCATATCTATTCATTACCCTTCTATTGCTGACTATTGTCCAGCAAATTCCAAGGCGTCTGGTTCAGGCCTTTTAATGACTAAATTATTTTCTTAACTGCAGCACAGTAACCACATCTGATGTCATCTACTCCAGAAGTAAAAATATCCCTTTGGCAACAAATGCAACTCCCTGTTCCATACCCCTGGAGTATTTTCTCCTCTTGGTACTCCCTCAAGCAGAATGTTTTTCAGCTGTGCCATCAGTTTGTTGATCCTTCATGCCTTCACACCTACTGCATATCAAAATGGCTTGATGCCAATATGGCTTGCCAGTAGTAGAAGCAATATTCTTTCATACCTGCAGGTTCATTCAAAACAAGTCAGATATCTAAGCAGTGGATCTGCCATGACTTGTCAAGTCCTATGCATATGGGGGTTTAGAATTATGCTATGACACTGAAAAATACTGAAAGGCCACAGGATTTCTTTTAGGAGCAAATGCAATAGCCCAGGGACTTTACGTCACCAAAGTTCAATTAGGATTATTAAACATGTTACAGTAGCTGCTTATTTTCATAAGGTGATAGCATAGCCCCACTACTTATATAATTCATATTTAAATGCTTTAAGCTGTTCCCCACCCAACAATATTGAATTCAAAATAAAATCCCCCTCAAGTTTGAACTAACAGAATCAAATATTAAGATACTTCTCTAGTTTTTATTTAGTTCTTCCTCAGGAAAAATCCGGTGGACTGAGTGAAGACCTGGATTTCAAACTTTACCATAGCAAATTTAGCATGAAAAGAAAACCAGGATGGATGCTTATGTTATCAGAAATAGTGTGGAAACCAAATGTCGTGCCTCAAACTCCTGGTAGAATGCAAAACCACCATAACTTCAGCTAATGTAAGTTAGCACAGCTGCACATGAAAGTCATCAGGGTAACTACATTTTATACCAAATGAAAATCAGGCTGCAAACCCAAACTATGGACACCAAAAAAGGTACAGCCTTGCTAAAGAGGAGTTGGACTGTCTCATGGCTAGCATACTGGACTGAAATACAGGATGCCTGGGTTCAATTTCTGTACAACCTCACACAAGTCATTTAATCTGTGTCCATCTTTATAATGAGGACTAGCGAATTGAATGACAGGTGGGGACAGAGTGCCACCACCCACCACCACGCACCGCTGCCACCTCCTAGGAGTGGGGTTGGTGAGGAAGCTTGCCTCGTCGTCCCCTCCATCCCCCTTCCCCAGCACCCCATACTTCTGCTGCCTCCAAGCAGTGCTGGCCTTGCTCCCCACCCAGTCATCTCCATCCCTGCCATCACAGCAGTGCTCCGCCATCCCTCTCTGTCCCTGCCATTCCCTCGATCCCCCTCCACCAGCACCCCGCGCTGCTGCCGCCTCCAAGCTTGAGAGTTCCAAGAGTGCCCACCCGCCTTCCAAGCCTGGCCCCACATCCCTGGCTGCTCCCCTTCCTCCTGCATCCAGCCGTCTGTGTGTGTGTGTGTGTGTGTGTGTGTGTGTGCACAGAGCACTCTGATTTGTTTTTTCAGTAAGCATTGTGATTGGCTGCCAAGACAACCAATCAGAGTGCTCCAAGACCATTACGGACAAACAGATGCACACAGGCAGACTAAGCCCTTTATATATATAGAATATTCATGCTCTATATTCATTCATTTCTCTCACCCTTCGGACCTAACCCTTAAATCAAATGACACTTATCTGACACGCAGAATATCCTGAATAAAATTATTTCATAGCTGCCCAAAAGATTTTTCCATTCATCTACACAACCTTTTGCTTTATAGGAAGATCACTTAAATATGAAATTCACTGCAAATCTCCTCTAACTATGCACTCACCAATTGTTACTATATACAAACCTGATCATTTACCCCCATCATAAACATTTAGATGTTTATCCAAATTATCAGTAAAATTGCTGAAGTTGTCTTGCTTTGATGGAGACAAATTATGCAAACTTAGCGTAAAAAGTGTTTTAAAGAATTTTGGGGGTAATTTACAAAGATGTATCTGGAAACATTATGTGAGGGTTCATGTTTTCTGTGTCCTTACCTAGATGATGGTCAGAAAATAGCTATGATAAAAAAATCTAAATATAATGAATACACTTACACAGGCAAGTAGCATCTGAATAACATACTGGTTGTATGGTTCATACAACTCTAGTAGCAGACTCTCACAACAAAACTCCTGATAGGGTAGACAAATATAAATTTACAAATACAATTATGAACAATATTTCATCACTTAGCATACTTATTCATAACGTGTGAAAATCACTCACCTAGATGACACTTGCCTAAACTCTGGCCTTTTTTGGAAATGTCCTATCAATAGCAGAAATATCCAAACAACAAACTATTTGAGTTTTTTATTCACAAACATCAGAGGAGTTCAAAGCTAAATCTCTGATTCAACCCTAGACAGGGGTGCATGCTGAGAAATACATATTTAAATTAAGAAATTGAAAGCTTTTAAAAAAAAATCAACAATCTGTATATTGCCCTAGATTCGTGTCATTGCCTTGTCATACTTATGTCATTGCCTTGTCCATTTTAGTCATTTTTATAGGCAGCATCTCCCAAATTGTGTGGTGTGGGGAGCTACAAAAAGTTCCTGGTGGAGGGAGATGAGTGAAGCCAGGATAGCAATGGCAATTGGCAGCACAGGAAATCAGGGTTGAGAGGGAAAACAGGAGAGAGGACAGGGATGCAAGATTGGATGATTTCACTGGGGTGGGCATAAACCCAAAAAGTTTTAGGAAGTGTTGACCCAGGGGGTCTGCACTCAGAATAGAAATACTCATAAAAGCAAATGATATAAAACAACAGCTCCATCCATTCCATTCCCTTTCAGTTTTTGTTTTTATTATTTTATAATCCAGCTCCCTCACAACAGAGAGCTACAAAGTTTTGGTTTTATTGTAACTTTCCAGACAATCTCACAAATAGGGATGAGAAAGCAGAATTTATAGACTCGTAATCATGTGAGTGAAATCAGGCAAGTTTATCGGCTCTATCCTGTGTACTGGGTGGTGCTAGGTAGTATCTTCTGTCTCCCAAGGCCTGTTGAGAATGTGCAATAGGTACCCTATGCAGCTTGTTGCCTTTGTTTCCTTTTGCTGCAAAGACTGCTAGGCACTATCAGCTGGTACAACATCACAGAAAAGCACCAGAACATATTCGGCAAATTCTGTTCTTATTTATATTAGACACAATTCCACTCTCACAAACTGTGTTATAATCCTGGCTCAATTACCAGCTTTCTGTGTGACATTTACATTTCTGTCACATCTCTCCGTCTGTAAGACAGAGATAGCACTCACATACCTGCCTTGGAGGTAACCTACAAAAGTTCTGATGTGTTTGGGAAAGCATCCAGCTAATACTGTATTTACATCAGCTTAGAGGTATAAGGCTAGACTTTGGGTGCAAAGTGAGCTTCTGATGTAGAAGGAGCATATTACCTCAGAGGGAGCTTATAAATGCTTTGCTTTAGGACAAAGAAGAGACACTGCTAAAGGGTCAGCAGTTCCCTGGTCTGATATGAACTGAGTCATAATCCTACACTCACATTTCCCTTTCAGGGGAAAAGTAGTGCATCTTTGTGGCACCTCCCAAGCGAGTCTTAGACAGAGAGGACACCTCCACACATGCACGCACGTGCGCTTGCAGCAGTTCAAAAAGCAGTGGCACAAACTTGTGCCGGAAATTTGTGCCTCAGTACACATGCCCGAGCATGCACTTCAGTGTGGGGCAAATTCTGCCACCTGGGGCAAACTGACCCTGCCCAGCTCCTCCCAGAACTTCAGCCAGGGGAGCAGGAGGCTGGGGCCAGCACCTGTGGTGGACCCAGCAGTATAAAAAGCTGCCCTGCTGAGCAGCTCAGGGCCACTTGCCCTCAGGAGCTTCTGAGGCCCAGCCAGTTGCTATCTGGGGGCACTAGCCCCGTGTGCCAGCTGGACTGCTGCAGCAGCCCTAACCCAGAGTGGCCCTTGCACCCTTGACCCACTGCAGCAGTCTGGCAGTGGGGGCTGCTGCCTGGCTGTTACCTGCTGCCACCTCTGACAGCAACCCCACTCTTGGACCTGCAGCCCCATGGCTGCGTGCCTGCCAGATCCAAACAGGGACCTCATGGCCACCTGGGCTGTGGTATGGGTACTGCAGCAAAGCCTCCTGCAGCTGTGGGCTGTGGCTACACAGCACTGCTGTCATGTCTTCTAGCATCCCCACTCTGCCATCTGGGCAGCTACTGCACCATAAAGCACACGGAGTGTCTCGTATATCGCCCTGCTTCATAATGCACCCCCATGCTTCAAAATGGTGGTGGGAGTGATTTATCTAAAAGTCAATGATTGAGTTTTAATTAAAGTGGCCCCACCACCATTTTGAAGCACAGGGACACAGATACATGAGATGCAGACACTGGCTGGAGCACGGTAATTATCATGCTCCAGCAGACGCAATTAATTGAGTCTGCTCCAATGTGCTGTAATTACAGCGAGTCAGAGCAGCCTCCTGACTCATGTACAGGCACCCAGAAGCTCTTCCTAAATTAGCAGTTCACGAGCCTACACAGTTCACTGTCACAATACGATCTCATGGAACAAGGCTGTCCAACTTGTGTGTGTGCAAGGGTTGCAGACCCAGGGAGCTATTCTCCATGAACCTCTCCCCCCACTGCATACAGTCCCACTCTCTCCCCAGCCCTCCCCCATTGAGCCCATCTCCCCCTCATCACATGTGCAATGCAGTTCCCTCTTACACCACGTGAGAAGCCTCCCTCTCCCCTAAACTACATGCAGCCTGGCTCCCTCTGCACATATACTGTCCAGCTCCCTCCCCTACTGCATGTTCAGCACAAGCAGCATGGCCCACTGCTAGACACTGTCCCACCCCAGGAGCAAGGACAGGCACCAGAAGCTGGAGGAGGAAAGGGGAGTCTGGAGACCTTGAGCAGAGTGACAGTCAGGCAAGAGCTTATGGGCTACATATTAATCCTTTGGGGCCTGCATGTGACCTGTGTGCCACCAGCTGAACAGCCCTACCACGGATTGCAGCAGACCAGGTTCACCATAAATGAGCTCAGTGGATACAGGATGGTGGAAATCTGTACCTATGCAGCCAGAAAAGTTTGATGAAAAATTTCTCATATGAAAACACAAGCTTTGCCATTTGTACACAGCCTTAAAGGGAAAAAACACTGATGGAGGCATTCAGCAGCAATGTTGTGAATCTTGTACACAGAGTGAAATATTTTCCCTTTAATTAGATTTTCCACAGTTCAGACACTAAGAGGACCATCAGAATCTTCCTTTACAATGTGAGAAAACAAAGCTTGCAGTTCCATAGTAATAACATCTGAATAATTTCAATGGAGTGGCTTACAAAACAGCAATTTACCTGGGCACACTTTATACAGACCTACCAAAATCATAATTTCATGGATTTTGTGGATTTTCCAAATTGGGCAATGCCATGAAATCTGCAAAATCCACAGTGAAAAGAAAACTTACTGAAAAGAAAATGTGGGCTCCTCTGAGAGAGCCAGAAGTCCTCAGGGTGCTGCACAGCCTGCCAGGCCAGGGAAAGGGGTGGCAGGATCTGCTTGCTCAAAGGGCTGTAGGCAAGATGGTTACCATCCCTCACCACTGATTGGCTCCAAGATCTACCTGTCATATAGCCTAGCCCCTCTCCATAAATCGGTGAGCCAATGAGCAGTCAGAGGCAGGGTCATTGGGGCCCCTCAGCCAATCAGAGATGAGAGGTGGCTTAGCATACTCCACCCCCAAATGGCTGCTGGGTCCTGCATCTGTCTGTAAAATCAGGTGGCAGCTGCCCCATATGTGGTAGGTCCCTATTTATATAGCCTCTATTGCAGTGGTTCTCAACCTTTATAGACTCAAGGCACCCCTCAGAAAATGCCAGCTCTTACTTTCACTTGTTCTTTTGACTACAGAAAAACAGATCAATTCTCCTCTTCCAAAGAACTCAGAAAGCCAACAGGTCAGAATGTTTTTGACACTATGGATTCCTACTTCATATCTTGGGGTTTGTTTGGTGAATTGTATTTGCACACCTAACTACCCTATTCTATTGAACTATTCTTTCAATTACCCTTGAAAGAATCTCAAGGCATCCCAAGGGGCTTCAACACCCTGGTTGAGAATCACTCTCTGCTGTGATAGTCTTGATAAACAAACTTGCAGTTAAGATGGATGTTATCCATGGAAATTTCCCCAATTTCAGATGCTACAAATCTCTACAACAGAGGTGTTACAACCAGGTTCTGGAACCTGGGTAGCAGTGGGTATGGCTGCAGCTGCCATTTTTGTTCCCCCTGCGGGTGACATGGGGCTGCTACCCCAGTCACCCACTTTTAGTTATGCTACTGCTCTTCAAGAATGATTATCTGGAAAGCCAGTAATGAAAACAGTGTGCCTAGGTGCCAAGATTACTTTTGCACAAATATCTAAAAATAATTTTAAATGGAAACAGCCTACAGATTTCTGAAATCAATAAAAATTAAGTTAACTATAATAATGTCACAGGAGAGAGGTCAGGCAGGAAAAGGATACAAGCCAATATTTTCAGCTGTGTCTATGGACTTTGGGTGGGCAGCTTGAGACATATCATAGGGGTTTTATTTTCAAAAAGGACAGAGCACATTGACTTCTGAAAAGAAGGTCCCTTTGAAATGTGTGAAGTTGAGCACTGAACACTTAAGGCAACCAAATCAATGGGGCACTTCTAAAAATCATGGCCCATGGAAAATGAGTCACAGTACGTGCTCACTTTTGGAAGATGTCCCTGCAGGTCAGACGCAACATACTCTGGAGACCAACGAAGGGAAGTTTGTACCATTACTATCTGTACATTGCAGCTACCCACCTTTATCACAGAGAACTTCAGTAATCCATCCTAAATTTAAGAGAAATATGCTGATTGTAAATGAAGCAAGAATATCAATATAAAAGCTGCAGTCATTCTGCTATTGTACAAAGTCGTCACACTATTGCTAAGTAACGCTGTCCTGCAGCAAATGTTAGGAGTAGGCAGCCTCCAGAGGATCAAGCAGGGGATTTTAAAAAATGTAAGCGATTTAAATACAAAGGTCCTATTAAAAGTTAGTGCTAAATGCTGTTCTGCTTTCTTTTTAGATCTTTGTTTTTCGACTGACTGTCAATGAAACCTGTACACTTAAATCATCCAAGCACTTAGGAAAGTCCTATTCTTCAACAGATCTTCATCTACTGTTAAAAGTTCGCTGGGCTAGGGATGCTGCACAGTTTCATCTTGGCCTCTATACCAACAAGGGGATTCCAGGGTAGGTCCTTTGAGCTGTCTTTCACTGTGTATGGAAGCTGTCATGCAAGGGTAAAATGATTATAGATTGCTACAGTTTAGAGAACAATTAAAGTACAGAGTTCTAATAGATTTCCTTCTTGCAAAAAAACATGGAACAGATTTAATGAAATCTCAAACATACATGTACCATATGGCAGGTAAGCCATCATTAACAGACTCATATTCTTCTTCAGTGATCACATTTCCTTCACATTTCCATTGAACATGATTCTTCGAGCACAAACATTGATGAACTTCTCTTAGATTTATTTTGCAGATTTTCTACATACTATTCTTTTACTTCTTCCCCTTTCAGTTTTTAGTTCTGCATCTTATTCTAAAATATCAACCATCTTGTCACTGTCTACAAGCTAGAAATGGGATTGTGTCATGCATTTTTCTTAGCTTCTACAGACTCCAATTCAGTGTTTGAACTGCACAGAAATTATGTTAAAATTCTGTCTATCCCACGGTGGATTCAAATCCAGATGTCTCAGATGATTCACCTGAATGCTCTATTATAATGGAGACAAGAGATTATGGATAATAAAAAAGTGGCTTATAGACAGTGTAATGTTCAAGTGAAATTGTCCAGGAAATAGACAAAAAGAAAGGATTTTTGTGGGTGATCTCTTTCATTGGGCCTACCACATAGTCTGTAATTTACAGATGTAGTTTGAGGTCTCCCTTCCAGCTTCATATTCTTCATTGTTAGGGGCTAGCAGAGCCAGGATTAGGAAAAATGGCATCCTGGTGGAACTTGTATTTTGGTACCCCTCAGTGTCCATCCATCCATCTGTCCTATCCCCTTGTATTTTGGTGCCCCCTCCCTCAAGTCAGCAGCACTGCTGTAGCCAGAGGCAGGCAGTCAGGGGCACAGGGTGCAGTCTGGCAAGAAGGCCAAGTGACATGGTGCACCAGCAGGCAGGCAACGCTGCTGCCACCTACACTACCTGGCCCAGCTCCTCTTGAGCACTGGCTGGAGGCAAGTGGTGAGCTGAACTGAGCAGCGTTCCTCCTACCTGGGGCGGGGATCGGCTGGGGCAGGGCAGGGCAGGGGGAGAGAGCACTGCTGCAAGTGCATACGTATGCATGTATGTGTGCATATGTGCATGTGTGTATATGTGGCACCCCTTGACCACAGCCTCCTGGGCAGTTGCCCACCTCTAAGGCCAACTCTGTGGATTAGTCAGGCATGGAGAAAATGAGCACAATTCCAGGTAACTCTATAGTAGGGGTGGGCAAAATGCAGCCTGCGGGCCGCATGCAGCCCGCCAGGCAATTCTATCCAGCCCATGGGGCCCCTAAAACATTTAGAAAATTAATATTTATCTGCCCCTGGCTGCCTGTGAGGCAGCCCTTGATGGCTTGCCAAAACTCCCTCTCTTCCATCTCAAATGTCATGAACAGGCTTTTTTTTTCGCTTTATAAACTTCCAGCTGCTGAAGGTAAGGCAGTTTATACAGGGTTTTACTAAAGGCCAACTTTGGAACTGATGGAATTAACATCCAAAACCCAGCTGAGTTTGTAAGACTGGCAGTTAGAAAAGCATTTTATTACTTGGAAACAGAGCATATTCATTCAAGAACAAAAAAATTGGACCCCCACTCTCCTGTTGTTACAAAGTAATTTTTCATAGCCAAGCTGTATTTAATATTTGCTTTATCAGTTATTACTCATACTCTTCTTTGCCCAGAAGTGCAATTAAGTGGTATTTGCTTTTCTTCTTAGGCTCTTGTCTGTCTCGTTCAGTCTTACCTGCAAGATTATGGAAACTATCATCAATAAAGTATCGCTATGATTTTATTACACTGTCATGTATCATGCAGCATGATATCTCTTGCACTCCAGGTGATCTGTTCAGCTGGGTTGATCAAAGTAAGAAAAAGAACGAAAAATACTGGAGAAATGCGATTTGATCTAGTACAGTGCCTTCTAAAGAAAACCTCAATAAATACATGGTGCCTCGAGGAGAGAGAACTCTATGACTGGCAGATATTTTTCCTATACTGTTTGCATTATCAGTTTCTATAGTATGTTCTTTCTTGCACTGTTCCTTCCTTCAAGTATGGGCCTAGTATGTTAAAACTGGTTTAGGCAATAACAGAGACTTGGGTTTCGAGCTTGATAAGCGTATATAAAAGGAACTTTACTTGATATTTTCAAAACCAAGAGGCAACATTTAAGGCTCAAATGTTCAGACTTGAGCATGCAAATCAGTCATTTTTGTGCCTATATAGGGACTTAAATATACAGCTTGACTTTCAAAAGTGCTGTACCAGAAAAGCAGGCCAGCGGGAGCCTACCTCTGTGGTTTAGAGAGATTGGTATTCCCCTGAAAAAGAGGGGGGGATCCAGGCTCTGGCCCCCTCCCATGCTGCAAATCTGTTTCTACATTTTACATTTAGTAGTCATTGGATAAAACAATGTCTCTCAAACTAAACAGTTGGTCCAATTAAAAATGTCACAAAAAACCCTTGCCTCCCACTGGACAAAATAAATAGACAGCAGTGGGGGAAGGAGCAGAAACAACAGAGCCAGGGCTCCGTACAGACTTCCTCTAAATTGCCATCTTAGCTTTAGGCCTAGGAACAGACATTCAAAAAGCTGGAGCCTGAATTGATTCAATCTTTGCAGGTTACTCTTGCCTAGACTGAGTCAGTTTGCAACAGTACAGATGTTCCATCCAAACTGAAGAAATGCAGGCACATGCTGCAGTCACTCAGGCCAGGAGCTGGGGGTGCTAGAGCAGCCCTAAGATGCCTGGAAGCTGTGCTGGGGGGGGAGGGGGGGAGGAGGGGTGTGGCCAGTCCCAACAGTAACTCAAAGTGAACTGGCCAGGAAGGGGTTTAATACCCCCCTCCCCATCCCACCAGCATGGATTCAGGCTGGGGTCCACCTGGTGCTCCCCCCTTGCTGCTGCAGCAGAAGAGCCAGAGGCACAGCAAAGCCCCTGAGGTGGGGGGAGGGCAGGGAGAAGGGTTATTCCACCCTCTAGCCCCACTGCCCCTAGGGGACTGCAGCAGGGTCAGCCTGCTCCAACCACCACTGCACCTGCTCACCCCATGCATGAGGCAAGTGGCTGGATAAGCCCACTCCTGCCCCCTCCACCAGATGCCAGAGGGAAAGGGAATAACCCCCTCCCTACCCCCTCGCCTAAGGGCCTGACGACCAGCCTCTGGCTGCACCCCCACCCCACTGCTAGAGCAGCGAGGGAGCAGGACCCTGACAGGGCAGTAGTTATTTTCCCCCCTCCCCCAGGGATCGTATTGGGGTCTGTCCTCCCTGACTTCCACTGCCGCCGCTCACAGGAAGTAAGCAGCAGGACAAGCCGCTCCACCAGATGCCACAGGGAAGGGGAAATAACCCCCCTTCCTGCCGCCTGCTTAAGGGACCCTGCTGGCCAGGCTCTGGTTGCACCCCCACCCTGGAGCAGCGAAGGGGGAGTGACTGTGATGGGAGCAGCAGCCCCTGTCATGGTGTCCCAGAGGACAAGCCTCTTCCCAGCAGGGGGACCACACTGAGGGCAGGGGTGGGGTAGGGAAAGCTGCCACAGATAAGCAGCAGCAGTGGCAGTGGCATTGGGAGGCTTGCCACCACCCACCTTGTACAGTCTATGGCAGCTCTGATACACGCTCACGGCCCCCCATCAGGAAGAGGCTTATGTTCCCTGGACACCAGGACAGCAGCTGCAGCTCCATCAGGGCACAGCCACCTTGCCGCTCCAGCAGAAGGGTTGGGAGCCTGGCCAGCAGGGTCCTTAGGCGAGGGGGCAGGAGGGGGCTTATCCTGCCACTTGTTCCATGGATGGAGCAAGCAGCGGTGGTAGTGGTCAGGGGGGCAGACCCTGGCTGTGGTCTCCAGGGGGCAGAGGGGGGAATAACCCCTCTCCCTGCCCCCATGTCACAGGGGGCCATGATAGCTAGTGTTTGACTGCACCCCGGCCTCACTGTTGCAGCAGTGAGAGGGGAGTGCTTGGTGGACCCCAGCCCAGGTCCATGCTGGTGGGGACAGGGAGGGAGGAATTAAACCCCTCCCTGGCCATTTCACTTGGAGCTACTGCCAGGGCTGGCCATGCCCCTGCCACTAGAGCAGCCAGCAGAGACATGTAGGTCTGCGCTGGTGGGACAGGTCGGGGGGAAATAAACCTCTTCCCTGCCCCCTTCCCAGGGCCAGTCTCTGGCCAAGACGCCATCCCTGCTTTTCTCTGCTCCAGCAGGGAGCACAGGGGTGGGGCCAGCCCTGCTGGGCTGGAGCAGAGAGCCCAGTCCAGAGCATGCTGGGATGCTGGGGGTCTCTGGTTTAAGTTAAACCAGGAAGGGGTCTGGGCAAGACATTGCATAAACTGGTTTGAGCTCAATCAGTTAAGTCTGATACTACATTCAACCAAGTTTATCTCAAACTGGTTTTGGCCATTTTGAAACTGGTTTGTGTCCACTAAATTTACGTTCTGTTACAGGCTTAAACCAGTTTCTGATCACTTAAATCAGTTTATGTGTAATGTCTGTCCCTAGCCTATGGCTCCCCCGCTTGACTGCCCAGTAGAAGTTTCAACAGGAAGGGGAGGATGCTCTTGACTCTGCCTACCAGGTACGAGACTTTGCTGGGAGTAAGAAGGCATAGGTGCAAACCTACCCAAATTCTAGGCCCTTCTGGAACAGAGGATCTCACTCCCTGGGAAAGTGCCTTAATCAGTAGGCTATTGGGGTAAAAGCTCCAAGGGGCCTCCTCAGAAAATGGATAATGATGTGATTTACATGGAGGTATGCACCTTCCTGGGAGGAATAATATTTAAAATCTGTGTAAGTGGCCTTTAGACACTTACCTGTATAGAGCTGGATTTAGGCCATAAGATCTAAAATTGGTACAATTCTTTGTTCAAGATGCTTTGTTCAAATGCTGGGCACCAGACAATTATCAGATGCCTTTCCAAAATAAAAAGGAATGGTTGTGTTGCATGTTCCTTACTCATTTGGATGCACTGTACAAAGCAACTAAGATTGCCACTAGGAAATTTATTTGAAATCCTACAAGTAGTCATGGGGGACCTAAACTACCCGGACATCTGCTGGGAGACGCAGACAGCAAGGTCCTGCACACGCAGGTTTCTAACTTGTGTACAGGACCTCCACCTGACACAGGAGGTGCATGGTCCCACTAGGGGGAATGCCATACTGGATCTGGTATTGGCAACGGGAGATGACATGATAGGGGACCTCCAGATCGGTAGCTATCTGGGAGACAGTGATCACCTTATAATAGAATTCAACATAAGACGGCGAGTGGGTAAGGTAACTAGTAGGGTGAAAGTGCTAGACTTTAGGAAAGCTGATCTCATTACACTCAGGCGATTAGTCAAGGAAGCACTGCAGAGTAGGAATTTTGATGGGATGGGTGCCCAAGAAGGGTGGCTGTGCCTAAAGGAAACGATCCTTTGGGCACAAAGCAAGACGATCCCCGAGCGAGGCAAAAGAGGGAAAGGGGCCAGGAGGCTTCCGTGGCTGACCAGAGAAATCCAGGGCAGCCTAAGGGCCAAAAGGGGAGCACATAAAAAGTGGAAACAGGGTGAGATCACTAAAGACGAATATACCTCCTCTGCTCGTGCTTGTAGGGAGGCAGTTAGGCGGGCCAAAGCTACCATGGAGCTGAGGATGGCATCCCAAGTAAAGGACAACAAGAAATTGTTTTTTAGATATATAGGGAGTAAAAGGAAGGCCCAGGGAGGAATAGGACCGCTGCTAAATGGGCAGAAACAATTGGTGACGGACAGGGGGGACAAGGCTGAACTCCTCAACGAGTTCTTTGCCTCAGTGTTCCTAAGTGAGGGGCACGACAAGTCTCTCACTGGGGTTGTAGAGAGGCAGCAGCAAGGCGCCAGACATCCATGCGTAGATCCTGAGGTGGTGCAGAGTCACTTGGAAGAACTGGATGCCTTTAAGTCGGCAGGCCCGGATGGGCTCCATCCGAGGGTGCTGAAGGCACTGGCCGACATCATTGCAGAGCCACTGGCGGGAATATTCGAATGCTCGTGGCACACGGGCCAAGTCCCGGAGGACTGGAAAAGGGCGAACGTGGTCCCCATTTTCAAAAAGGGGAGGAAGGAGGACCCGGGCAACTATAGGCCGGTCAGTCTCACCTCCATCCTTGGTAAAGTATTTGAAAAAATTATCAAGGCTCACATTTGTGAGAGCCCGGCAGGACAAATTATGCTGAGGGGAAACCAGCATGGGTTTGTGGCGGGCAGATCGTGCCTGACCAACCTAGTCTCTTTCTATGACCAGGTTACAAAACGCCTGGACACAGGAGGAGGGGTGGATGTCGTATACTTAGACTTCAGGAAGGCCTTCGATACGGTATCCCACCCCATACTGGTGAACAAGTTAAGAGGCTGTGATGTGGATGACTGCACAGTCCGGCGGGTGGCGAATTGGCTAGAGGGTCGCACCCAAAGAGTCGTGGTAGATGGGTCGGTCTCGACCTGGAAGGGTGTGGGCAGTGGGGTCCCGCAGGGTTCGGTCCTTGGACCGATACTCTTTAATGTCTTCATCAGCGACTTGGACGTGGGAGTGAAATGTACTCTGTCCAAGTTTGCAGATGACACAAAGCTATGGGGAGAAGTGGACACGCTGGAGGGCAGGTAACAGCTGCAGGCAGACCTGGATAGGTTGGACAAGTGGGCAGAAAACAACAGGATGCAGTTCAACAAGGAGAAATGCAAAGTGCTGCACCTAGGGAGGAAAAATGTCCAGCACACCTACAGCCTAGGGAATGACCTGCTGGGTGGCACAGAGGTGGAAAGGGATCTTGGAGTCCTAGTGGACTCCAAGATGAACATGAGCCGGCAGTGTGACGAAGCCATCAGAAAAGCCAATGGCACTTTATCGTGCATCAGCAGATGCATGACAAATAGGTCCAGGGAGGTGATACTTCCCCTCTATAGGGCGTTGGTCAGACCGCAGTTGGAGTACTGCGTGCAATTCTGGGCGCCACACTTCAAGAAGGATGCGGATAACCTGGAGAGGGTACAGCGAAGGGCAACTCGTATAGTCAAGGGCCTGCAGACCAAGCCCTACGAGGAGAGACTAGAGAAACTGGACCTTTTCAGCCTCCGCAAGAGAAGGTTGAGAGGCGACCTTGTGGCTGCCTATAAGTTCATCACGGGGGCACAGAAGGGAATTGGTGAGGATTTATTCACCAAGGCGCCCCCGGGGGTTACAAGAAACAATGGCCACAAGCTAGTAGAGAGCAGATTTAGACTGGACATTAGGAAGAACTTCTTCACAGTTCGAGTGGCCAAGGTCTGGAACGGGCTCCCAAAGGAGGTGGTGCTCTCCCCTACCCTGGGGGTCTTCAAGAGGAGGTTAGACGAGTATCTAGCTGGGGTCATCTAGACCCAGCACTCTTTCCTGCTTATGCAGGGGGTCGGACTTGATGATCTATTGAGGTCCCTTCCGACCCTAACATCTATGAATCTATGAATCTATGAAATTTCCAGTAGTGCTATTTTTTTTTAAGTACGGAAGCATTCATTTTAGTCCTTATGATACTTAAATATGTTCAGTGAAGGATGCAGTTTTAAATTTCCACATTACAGCATTTCCCACAGAAGATTTTGTATGTCCATTGAAATAATATTTAATTTTTAATTAAAGGGGTATTTCTGTGCATATCAGTTAAGGTCTAATGTTAACCTTGCAACTTTACATAGATATTAATATTTTGGTTTAAGTACTATATAGGACCTGTATCGTAAATCCAGTTCATTATGATTTAAATCCACTGTGCTTATTTAAAAATAGAATCCTTCATATTTTTATTAATAAATAGATTTATATTCAGTCTCAAAACCCTACAAACTCAACGTAAGGTGAGTTTTCTATTTCCTTTTTGGAAATGGTATCTACAATACATAAATACTTGAAAGGCAAATCAATACAGCATAACCTTGTTATAGAAGACTCCTTCTCTTGCACATTTTAAATAGGCTGTCACAAATGCAGATCTGCAGTTTCTTACTGCATACCAATGTAAAGCTGTACGTGCACTCTCATGTATTTAAAAAAGAGATTCAGGAATAAAAAAAAATAAATCCAATAATGGTAATAATTGCTTGTTTTAACGAAAATCCTATAGAGGAGTCAGTTTTATCAGTAGCAACAGATTCTTATCTTTCCCCCTGTGTTTTAAAATTTAAACAAAAATCTGTCATCACCTAATAATTACCAGATACAGTCAGTTATGCTGCAGAGTGATGTTTTAATAGCAGTGTTTTCCTTGTTGCTTTTTAGCCATTATCATTTGGAAGAATTGTTTAGAACCAAGAAGTACATTTACTTTGTACTCAAGTCTTGACTGATGGGAACAAGCCACCACAAGTTTACATTGGATAATTACAGTTCATATACTCAGCATTTTTTACCTGCTTTCTGTGCCATTTCTTCATAATTTTGTTTTGCAAAGGAAAGACTTATAGCTCCATTACACAGGTTTCCCCAACCAGATTCAGCCTCCAGTAGACCTTCCCTACATTATACATAGTAGCAAGGCCATGCCTTATGGGCAAATCCAGCACACACCCCCTCAGCCCCAGAAAGTCCCTTTGCAGTAGATTTGAAGCAGCTCCGCTGAGAAGTAAGAACTAGATGTTCAGGAGTCATGTAGTGAGTGTGGGAGGGAAAAGCCATCCATCACTGTACAGTATCCTCTACTTCTACTACTGCCCACCTGCCCAGCATTGAGTCTGGCTATTTATATGCATGCTGGGGTTCTGAACTGAATTTTAGCTCAAGCACGTAATAAATCCACTGCACTGCCTTACTGTTAATGCTTATCTGTTTGTGTTGGGGAATAACCAAATGGCACTACCTGGTATGAATAAAGATGTGTATTCACAACCCTTCCCCTCTCTCCATCAAGAAAAAAAGAAAGCTAGCTTTCAGTTTTAAAGAAATACTACAACAACACAGGTCTCCTTTCATTGCATCTCTGAGAAAATAGCCTCTGGGAAAAATATATATTGCTAGAATTAGTGATGTGTCACAGTAAGTTTCAAGGAACCTGTTTCTTATCTGCCTGAAAACCCCCAGTTGTGAAGATGTGCTAACTAGAAAACAACCATACTGCACATTGCTGATCAAATCAAAAAATAATTTGGTAAGTCAGCAAACAACAGGTACAAGGTACTTTACCTTCTAGCTCTCAGACAGGTGCCCATCTAAGTCCACAAGGTTTATCCTGTATGAGATAAACCACAACTGATAGTGAATGCATAATCCAAACGAACTGCCCTTTTCTTTACATTTCATCTACTGAGCTATCTACAAGCTAGTCCATGCGTCATGTCAGCTCACGTTATTGCCAGAGTCGAATGCACAGTGTCTGTCTAGCAAAGGGAAGTTGCTCTTAATGGTTCCTTAATACACTAAAAGCATGTGTTTTAAATTAGCCACGTGTAGTTTGACATTGTGGGTAATTCACTACCCATACACTTGAGTAACATAACATACTGAACAGACTAAAAGCCAAAAAATAATGGGACATACAAAAAACTAGAACTCTTGGTTCCAAAGTGATACCTTTTATTAGACCAACTGGGAAATGGCAAGAAAACTGTCCTTTTCTGCAAGCTTTCGGGATCAAAGTCCCTTCATCAGACTCTGGGAAAAGTGTAGATGGTACAAGATGGTAAAAAGTCCCCATAGGTAGGAAATAAACTTTATTTTTGCACAGAGGAAGCTGGAGATGGAAGTCTGTCCCTCTGGGTCCATGAGAGTGTCTTTGTGAGCTGTGGTGAGTAGCTCTTTGATGTGTTGATCAGGTATAATTCCTTCCCTGGAGGTGTCAGATGCCAGGCAGGGAGGCAAAAAAACTTCCTTGTTGTTCTGCAATGAAGTTTAAAATCCAAAAATGGCTAAAATTCAGCATCTTCCATGTTTCAGGGGTGTACTTGGTAGCCATGTTGGTCTGAGACAAAGACATCTAGTTGGTCTAATAAAAGGTATCATTTTGGAACCAAGAGTTCTAGTTTTTTGTATGTCTTTTTGTCTCAGACCAACATGGCTACCAAGTACACCCCTAAAAAATAATGGGAGCACATGTTTGAAAGGTTACATCCAAGAGCAAATTTTCCATACAGTCCAGGTTTGTATTTAAAGCTAAGCATAATTTTTTGTCCAAAGTGGCATTCTTACCAGCATAGCAGTCTGCTATGAATATATACAGAAGAAGAATAAGAGAAAGAAAGATTTACAGGATTAAGTGTTGCTTTTAAGCAAAGAAGAGACTCACAGATTATGTTGGTTTATCTCAACACCTTAATATCACAGAAACATTCAGTCTGAAATAATATGCTGGCATTCTGCCTGTGGAATAATGGGAACTCTTCAAAAATATCATAGTTTTCAATATGTTTTGCCTAAGTGTAGTTTTGGTACTCTTCAATCAAGCAATCCTTATTACGTACTGGTAAGAACAAGTAGAATGTGTTCCAAATTAAATCAGTGGAACAGAAATCCTCCCTTTCTACATGAATGCACTGAACTTTGGAACTGATTTTCACAGCTCTGGCTTCTCTCTCTAAAAGTTTCAAACTGGAACCCCCACCAAAAACAAGACCCTTCATAGTTTTGGACCCATTTGTACCTCTAAGTCAGGGGTTTTCAACCTTTTTAAGGTGTATACCCCTTCCGAGTAACACTTCTGGCGGAGCTGGGGGTGGCGGTGGCCAGAGGCAGAGCGGAGGGGACTGGCAGGTGGCAGCAGCAGCCACCATGTACAAGCTCCCCGCTGCTGTGTCCAGCTAGTTGGGTGGTGCCTGTGCGGCCCACAGAGGGGAGCCACTGCCCTGCCCCCTGCCCTCTCCGGCCCTGCTCCTGGGAGGCAGCGGCTTGGGGTGGTGGGTGGCAGTGCTCCATCCCCACCCACCTGGGTGTACCCTCCAGCCCCTTTCCAAGTACCCTCAGGGGTATGCGTACCCCCAGTTGACAACCCCTGCTCTAAGTCTTCTCTATTGTTGCCTGGGTCTATCCTATGAGGTAGATATTGCCATAGAACAGAGGTGGCAAAACTTCCTCACCTTTCTAAATGCAAACCAAAATCTTGACCCACACAGCAGTCCAGCTTCAGAAACCACATTGAGACTGCCCCAGAGCTCTGCAGACTTTGTGTGTGGTGGTTTGCCTACCCCTGCTATAGACAGAGTATGCTTTCATTGAACAGATTAAAAGACTTGGAATGAAGCTACCAGCTACCGCAACACAATTTGCTGCTGGAATGGATGCACAATAACTTCAGTGACATGCCTCAGTCTGTGTTGACAACAACAGAGTGACAGAGTCAAAATCTGGCGTTACTAGCCAAAACCCCCAGCCATCAGCAGGCCACATGTAGGCTGCCTAGGTTCTGCCTCCTAAAGAAAGTCCTAGCATCCTGATGTAAGAACCCCCATGAAAAAAACATTTCCAAGGTAAATACATTTTCAGAGCATCTTGTTACTAACCTAACCTGAGGAATTGCCTATTAATTAGCAACAAAAACAACCATTAAAAAATCCAGGCAAGAACATATTGGAAACTGGCAGAAACCAATGAGCTGGAGAAATGGTAAGAAATAATGAAGGACTAAATTCAATAAGGTCAAGTTCTAAGAATGTGAGTAGGATATAGAAACAGGAGCATTGTATGTAAGGCACATGAAGTAATCCTTACACTATAAATAGCACTACTCATTTTGAGTACCAATGTTTCTTTTTTTTGGCACTACACTTTAAAAAGATGTAGACTCATTGGACAGAGTTGATGGAAAAATTAAAAGTTTATTTAAACTAAACAGCATAGAAAATAATGTTTGGAAGGGACCTCAGGAGGTCATCTAGTCCAACCCCCTGCTCAAAGCAGGACCATCCCCAATTAGATCATCTCAGCCAAGGCTTTATCTAGCTGGGTCTTAAAACCTCCAAGGATGGAGACTCCAAAACCTCTCTGGGTAGCCTGTTCCAATGCTTTACTACCTCCTAGTGAGACAGTTTTTCCTAACATTTAACCTAAACTTTGCGTGCTGTAACTTTGAGACTATTGCTCCTTGTTCAGTTATCTGCCATCACTGAGAACAGTCTAATTTCAGCCTCTTTGGAACCCCCTTCAAGTAGTCGAACACTGCTAATTAAATCCTCCCTCTTCTCTTCTCCAGAATCAATAAGCCCAGTTCCTTCAGCCTCTCCTCACAAGTCATGTCCCCTAGCCCCCTCACCATTTTCATTGACCTCTGCTGGACTCTCTCCAATTTGTCCACAACCTTTATGTAGTGGGGGGCCCAAAACTAGACACAGTTCTCATGGTGATTCATACAGTTAGACTGATCCTCCCAACCCAACAGATGTTAGCTGTTGGATTGGGAGGGAGGAGGATCGGCTGCAATTCGGAGCCAATTCAGGGAGAGAGGCTGTGTCTTCTCCTGGCTCCACTCCCATTCTCACAGCTCCATTAACGGCTTCTGGATGGGAGGAGGCAAGAAGCCAGGGCAGGGAGCTTGTTCTAGGGTTCACAGACCCACTGGAGTGGGTGGGTGGGTAGCCTGGAAGCTCTCCCCCCCACACCCCAGGGTGAAGGGCTCCAATCCAGCCACTCACCCCCACTCCAGAGGGGCTGAAAAAACCCCAGAAAGGACCTCCCTCCCATGCTTTCTCCCCCTCTCATCCAGCTTGAGCCAGGCTGATGTTGCAACTGGAGCAGACAGAAATTAATGAAGTCACTTCGCTCAGGAGCATCTTCATTTGAACCCACATAGGTTAATTTGTCATGTGATCAGAGGGCTCTGCAGCCAGGCTATTCTGTTTGGGCACAGCTTTATAGCACTTTCAAAGGGCAGACTGTGTGACAAATATAATTTCTGTCTGTGTCCTTAATGTCTTAAGCACAGGTTGAGAGAAAAGGACAGTAGGAACACTGGACTCAGCCAACAAGAGTTAGTATATCCAATTCCCACTAGTTAATAGGATTGTTTCCGGTGAAAGTGATGGGAACTGAATCAGGACTTGAGAGATCACTATATTCACAACTGAAGTCAACAGGAATTGGGTTAGACCCATACACCTAAGATCCTAATAAATGGCAGGCCTTTTCTCAATTTTGTCTCTAAAACACCGCAAACACCTATAGGGATTCTTTACACTTAATAACAGCATATGTTTCTAATATTCCATATGTTTCAGTGTTGTACTATATTGAATAAAACATAAAACAAGAAAAAAAATAAGTCACAAAAACAATGACCAGAATTACAAGGAGAAATGTATCCTAATATAGTAAGTGAAAGAGTTCTATTGTTCTCATAAAAAATAAATTCTTTGTGTTCAAATTGTTCAGTGTTATGAAATGATTTAAAGTGCCCAGGTAAGCCACAAATGACCTATAAATGTTGAATTAATACATCCTGTTAAGCACCAATATACTATGCAGTATATCCTATACTATAGTATAGTATATACTATACTATACAGGAGGTACACGGTCCCACTAGGGGGAATGCCATACTGGATCTGGTATTGGCAACGGGGGATGACATGGTAGGGGACCTACAGATTGGTAGCCATCTGGGGGACAGTTATCACCTAATAATAGAATTCTTTATAAAACATCGAGTGGGTAAGGTAACTAGTAGGGTGAAAGTGCTAGACTTTAGGAAAGCTGATTTCAATGAACTCAGGCGATTAGTCAAGGACGCACTGCAGAGTAGGAGTTTTGAAATGATGGGAGCCCAAGAAGGGTGGCTGTGCCTTAAGGAAATGATCCTTCAGGCACAAAGCGAGATGATCCCGATGTGAGGAAAAAGAGGGAAAGGGACCAGAAGGCTTCCTTGGCTGACCAGAGAAATCCAGGGCATCTTAAGGGCCAAAAGGGGAGCACATAAAAAGTGGAAACAGGGAGAAATCACCAAAGACGAATATACCTCCTCTGCTCGTGCTTGTAGGGAGGCAGTTAGACAGGCCAAAGCTACCATGGAGCTGAGGATGGCATCCCAAGTAAAGGACAACAAGAAATTGTTTTTTAGATATATAGGGAGTAAAAGGAAGGCCCAGGGAGGAATAGGACCCCGGCTAAATGGGCAGAAACAATTGGTGACGGACAGGGGGGACAAGGCTGAACTCCTCAACGAGTTCTTTGCCTCAGTGTTCCTAAGTGAGGGGCATGACAAGTCTCTCACTGGGGTTGTAGAGAGGCAGCAGCAAGGCACCAGACTTCCATGCGTAGACCCTGAGATGGTGCAGAGTCACTTGGAAGAACTGGATGCCTTTAAGTCGGCTGGCCCGGATGAGTTCCATCCGAGGGTGCTGAAGGCACTGGCCGACATCATTGCAGAGCCACTGGCGGGAATATTTGAATGCTCGTGGTGCATGGGCCAAGTCCCGGAGGACTGGAAAAGGGCCAATGTGGTCCCCATTTTCAAGAAGGGGAGGAAGGAGGACCCGGGCAACTATAGGCCAGTCAGTCTCACCTCCATCCTCAGCAAAATCTTTGAAAAAATTATCAAGGCTCACATTTGCGAGAGCCCGGCAGGACAAATTATGCTGAGGGGAAACCAGCATGGGTTCGTAGCAGGCAGATCGTGCCTGACTAATCAAGTCTCTTTTTATGACCAGGTTACGAAACACCTGGACACAGGAGGAGGGGTGGATGTCGTATACTTAGACTTCAGGAAGGCCTTCGATATGGTATCCCACCCCATACTGGTGAACAAGTTAAGAGGCTGTGACTTGGATGACTACACAGTCCGGTGGGTGGTGAATTGGGTAGAGGGTCGCACCCAGAGAGTCATGGTGGATAGGTCGGTTTCAACCTGGAAGGGTGTGGGCAGTGGGGTCCCGCAGGGCTTGGTCCTTGGATTGATACTCTTTAATGTCTTCATCAGCGACTTGGACAAGGGAGTGAAATGTACTCTGTCCAAGTTTGCAGATGACACAAAGCTATGGGGAGAAGTGGACAAGCTGGCGGGCAGGGAACAGCTGCAAGCAGACCTGGACAGGTTGGACAAGTGGGCAGAAAACAACAGGATGCAGTTCAACAAGGAGAAATGCAAAGTGCTGCACCTAGGGAGGAAAAATGTCCAGCACACCTACAGCCTAGGGAATGACCTGCTGGGCGGCACAGAAGTGGAAAGGGACCTTGGAGTCCTACTGGACTCCAAGATGAACATGAGTCGGCAGTGTGACGAAGCCATCAGAAAAGCCAATGGCATTTTATCGTGCATCAGCAGATGCATGACGAATAGATCCAAGGAGGTGATACTCCCCCTCTATCGGGCGCTGGTCAGACCGCAGTTGGAGTACTGCGTGCAATTCTGGGTGCCGCACTTCAAGAGGGATGCGGATAACCTGGTGAGAGTCCAGAGAAGGGCCACTCGTATGGTTAAGGGCTTGCAGACCAAGCCCTACGAGGAGAGACTAGAGAACCTGGACCTATTCAGCCTCCGCAAGAGAAGGTTGAGAGGCGACCTTGTGGCTGCCTATAAGTTTATCACGGGGGCACAGAAGGGAATCGGTGAGGTTTTATTCACCAAGCCGCCCCCGGGGGTTACAAGAAATAATGGCCACAAGCTAGCAGAGAGCAGATTTAGATTGGACATTAGGAAGAACTTCTTCATAGTTAGAGTGGCCAAGGTCTGGAACGGGCTCCCAAGGGAGGTGGTGCTCTCCCCTACCCTGGGGGTCTTCAAGAGGAGGTTAGATAGGCATCTAGCTGGGGTCATCTGGACCCAGCACTCTTTCCTGCCTACGCAGGGGATCGGACTCGATGATCTATTGAGGTCCCTTTCGACCCTAACATCTATGAATCTATGAATATATGCTTATGAAGGAACAAGAGCAGCAATGAAGCAGTGAAGACAAAATGAATATACAAATAAAAGCAGCAAGAGATCCAAACTGCAGTGGTGTAACTAGGGTGGGGTGAACTAAGCAGCTGCCCTGGGTGCTGATCTGGGAATGGGGGGAGGGAAGGGAAAAAAAAACAGCTACTGCCTCAGCCACACAATTATGATGGCAGCTGCAGCAGCAACCAGAAGTCACCACTGTCCTGTGACAGCTGCCCCCAGTGCTCAGCCACGTTGTTACATCTCTGCTAAAATGTGTCAAAATCCAACTGTTCAATCAGCTGCCCTGCACAATGCAGAGTCACTGAATAAATCCATACACTGAAAGGGACTCCTGGACACAACACCCAAAATGTGAACATATTTAAATGACATGGCTGAAATTAAGGAATGGGATTGTAATTGGGTCCATGAGATGTGCTGCAAATTACTACACTGGAAGAGTGAAATAGTCTGACAACTGCTTTAAAATTAACCAAAAAGAATGACTCACACACTAAATGAAGAGACTGGGTACAGCTACAGAGAATGCAGAACGAAAACTTCACCCCTACCCACCCTGTAGGGGAAGACAAGAAAACCAAGTAAAAAATGTGCTTGCCACCAATAAAAAATTAGCGCAGAGAACAACATTTGTCCAAGTGAAAACTTAATTCAGCCATATGCCTAAGGCAAGTTATCCATCCAATAAGAGCAAGTTTCTGTCATAATAAGGAGCATGAATTATTTTACAGCAACAGCTACATCAGGCCACCCAGTACAGATTTTCCCAGGCTCAACCTCCAGTCTGCAGAAATTGTCAATATGATCCATCAAGATTATTTAGTTAAAGAAATCATAGGCAAGTCAATATTGAAAACAGCCAGAAAGACTGCTACAAAGACTGAAAACATATAGGTAATCCTAAAACTATGAAGATATATCTTGATCCACTGTCATCCCAAAATATATGAAGGAAAGCAATTCATAAGAATTGATCACTCTTGAACAAGAGACACTCAAGTGATAACAAGAAATATGTACTATTAAAACAAGGGTTCCTCCTTCCATCCCTTGTTAATAAATGTTGTCAAGGGCACTCAGTTATTATTACAGTAATGCGGACCCTGTAACTACCTGGAAGGAAAGACAGAGGGATAGGCAGATGGAAAAACAGAGACAAAGGAGCAGTAGCTGTCAAGAAAGATAAATGGTTGGAGGGAGCAGCAGATGGCCCTGAAGGACATCTACTGTCAACAGAGAAGGGGTTTCCATACCTCTCTGAGGAAGTATTATGTCCTTCAGCTACCACATACCTCAAATTCCTGCCATATGGTAATATTTCAAAGACAGTTCTGTGAGGTGGACCTCTGCAATTTCTTCTCCACCAGACCAAGCGTAAGGGATTTTTCCAATGGGAAAGGACAGTCTGATACTAATGCATAAATATCTTTTTGTTTAATTTTTGGCCTCAGAATATTGTTGCCACTATTCTCAATTCAGTAATTAATTTAAAAAATCTCTCAAAGATTCATTTGCTGCTGGACAGCAGCTGGCAAATGCAAAATGAAAAGCAGTTTTTGTCAAGTGCCTGCATGTATCCATTACTGCCAACTGCTTTACGGTGGGGGGGAAGGACCAAAAGTTTCTTGGTATAGACTCTGTCAATATTATTGTATAGTGACAGTCCAATTTCAACTAAAATAATATGCCACCAAATTGCAGAGAAAGATTAAGACCCTGAAGGGAACTCAGGGTAGAGGGTAAAGGAAGACAGTAAAGGGCTGGCATGCACAGATCAGTCTCTCCCTAGGTTGTCTCATGAGAAAAGGTCAAAAGTTCCCTGAAAATAAATGGCAGGCCCATTGAAATTAAAAATAAATAAATAATATCTTATTTTTCAGGCGGCACAGTTGGAGCATCATATTGCTGGCCCAGGTGGTCAGTGTTCAGTGCACTCAGCCTGCAATACTGCATGCCCCTCTCTGCAAAGCCTCCAGGGCAAGCCAGGAAGCAGGCCCCACACTGAAGGCTGGCTTCCTAGCTTGCTTCTTCTCAGCATCCAAGGTGAAACATGCAATGTCCTACCTAGGGCAGTGTTTTCTCTGGACCCAGGGCAGGGGACAGTTCTGGCAGCAGCTGCTGGGCTCCATGTGAGGGTCTGAGCAGAGGCTTGGGGAAAGCATCCCAGTGCTCCTATGCATCTCTTTACATAGAGCCTCTAGTATCGGGAATGCCATGCTTCAAGAAAGAGAGGCTTGCAACCTCCCACCAAGAGAGAAACCACCAAATGTGACCTGGTTGGTTTGTTCTTTTTCTGTTTCCTTTGTTGTTGGTGCTGCCCCCTCACTCCCCCCAGCCGGACAGGGAAGATGTGAAGAAGAATGTGTTTTGGGGTGGAGGGAGGGGCAGGGAAAGGACCTAGTCATATGAGGGAGGGCAAAAAGGGAAGGGGCTGGTTGCATAGGAGCTGGTGGGAGTATGGAGCTAATGTCTGCTTCCCAGGCTCTGTACTTTAATGCAGCTCAGTAACTGGTGGTTGTTATACCCCAGCTAAGTTTTAGCTAGATGGGGCTTTGCCCTTAGAAGGGAAGGATCTGAAAATTACTTCACATGGACTATTGCTGTCATAACCGTGTAAGTCAAATTCAGGTCATTTTTATGAGGTCCTCAATTAACTGAAGTCCCTTATCACACAACACAATAGCTCAGCGCTCCAGAGCAGGGATAGCCAACCTGCAGCACACCTGCCTCAAGTACTGCTGTGCATGCGGGGCACATGAGGGTGGGAGCAAAGCGGGGAAGGGAGGGAAGGTGTGGGGTAGGGCCTGGGACCAGAGGGGTGTGCTGCTGCCCAGTTGGGAGGCCCACAGGGAATGGGGCTGGGAGAGCAGGACCCACCCTACCACCTGCATCCCATTCACCTGCTCCACAGCAAACACAACCCCACTGAACTCTGTCATCTTCACTACAGCCCATCCAGAAAAGAGACTGGCAGTGGAGCTTCCCAGGCCCAGCCCTACCCAGTGGCCTCATACCAAAACCTATGTGCCCACAAAAAGCTTCAAGTTTGAGGAGCCCAGATGGTCCAGGACCCTATGTACAAGTACTTGCACACCCCCAGTGAGTTCCAAGTATTAGGACCCTGGTGTGCTACTGGCCCTATCACTACTTTTCAATGTGCCCAGTACCCCCAGAAACATAGTGGGGTGTCCTTTATGCAGCCTGAAGCCACCCTGGGCTAAGCTCTCCATCCTGCCTACCCCAGTGCTGCCCTCTCCTAAACCCTCTTTATCCTGGGTGCTTCCAGTAACACCCAGACCCAGGGTGTGCCACTCAAAGCCTTCAGCACTGTTGCATCCCATCATGACACCAGAATCCAATGGGGGTGGCATTGCCCCACAGCCAGCTGGACCCTGAGAGTGCGACTGAGGGCAGCCTCATTAAGAAAGTTGCCACTGAAGGGGTGCCCAGCAAGGAGGTATCAGGCTGCTCAGGGGAGCAAAATGAAACCCCAGAAATCAGAACAGCACTCAGGGAGAGGGGGGCCTTAACGTGTGGCACATCTGCCAAAAAAGTTGATCGATTCACTCTTGGACTAGAGGATCACCAAACATAATGTAAAATCCTCCAAACCTGCCCTAGCCTGGGAGCAGAGGCAGGAAAGCTGATCTCTAGAGCTAGTCTAGAGCTAGAGTGCATGTTGTACTGAAGGTGCACGCTCCCCGAAGCTTGTACATTCTAAACACTTGCACATGACTTCCTGAAACCTTTGCATACGATATCCCCTGAACTTCATGAAACACATTGCATAGGAAAACAAGAAACTTAGGATGAACACAGAGGTTTGACTTTAAAAGGGAGAGACAGCAAAATTAGTTTAAATCAAACTAGTCAATAAAGGCTCCATCAGAGAAAGATTAGAAAGCCAAAAAGAAAAAGGACTAAGGTCAACAAAGCTGCACTGATGAAACTTAGAGTAGTCAGGAAATTACATAGACCAACTCTTTCAACAACAGGGAAACAAGCATATATGAAAACCTAAAAGCAAATGTGTTCCAGGCCATTGCCATCCCCTAGGAGAATGAAAAATGTCTATGCTCTGCCATATATTAAAAAAATTATTTACCAGTAAAATGGTTTTTGCAACTCATACTCACATGAACAACAATTGAAACCATGTAAAACACAAACATGAACTTGTATTCAAAATCAACTTGATTAAAATCTAATGCAATTTAATATAATGTAATTTTAAATTAAGTATTATTTAATCAGGTCAGCGGATGGCTCAATGGTAATTCCATCACTAAACTATCACTGCAACTCTCACACCATCAATGCATCAGGCTAGCTTTGAATAAGGAAGCACTGCTTGGATAGTGCAACAGAATAAACAGATCCTACATTCAGTGGCAGTTTACGGGCTTTAATCTAGATCCCCTGAAACTTTGAATTATTCCAGAGCTTGGATACTGTATAACCTAATTTAATAAACTATAAACAGTAAACTAATTGTCAGATGCTGTCTAAAGTCCAACATAATATTCTGAAATGTTTCTGAAAGATATTAGTGTCCTATATTCACAATAGTGATGAGGTTCTGAGAAGCATTTCAGTGTCACAGCAAAATCTGTCATCTTCTTCTCTCTCCTCTATGAGCGCAAAGTCTGATCTATCCTAGCTCATACAAATGAACAATTCCCACAAGAGGAGTGGGTTCAGGATTTGACAATCATTCTCCCTTGTGTGGGTTTTGATTGGAAGCATAATTAAAAAAATAGTATAAGAAGATGATTTCAGATGATGGGGATCTGGAAAACTACTATTGAAATACATATAGTAATTAACAAAATTAATCTAATGCAATGTTAAAGTTGTACAATAAACTGTTATGTTAACATATTATAGCTGAAGGCTTAAAATGCATCAAGAATGAAATATGCCATGAGCAATACAGGAAAAAATATGGCACAAGAAACACCTCTGATGAAAACTAGTTTTTGTAAACTTTTATATAAATAAACTTAAAAGTGATGATTCTTTTATCACACTGTCAGGTCCAAGTCATTATTTATTTCACTGAACACTGCACTTAAAGAAAAGTCTAGAGTTTTTTTCCATTTACTGATACTTAATCAGAAATGTAGATGTCTCAGCAGAATTGTTTTTCATCCTAACAAAATGTAACTCTTCTTACTCAGGCAGAAAAACTGGGTGTTGAGTCAGGGTGCTAGTGCTAATGCCACTAAAGAGAGTTTCTGTGTTATTACTGATAATTATTAATAATTCATACTCATATGTGGCACCAGAGGGGTGCATGGATTATGATGTGTAAATGACACCACAAAAGCTTTAATGAGAATTCATTCAGGATCCTAATACTAGGAAACTTTAGTTGATTCTTCTGTCAATAAATGTTTCTCATTTGTGCAGTTCCTTTCGCTAGAGTGTCTTGATGTTGCCATAATTACAACCAGTTCTCAGATCTCACCTGTGCAACACTTTCTGGATAACTGAGACCAGATCCTATTCCACCCATCAGGTGTCCAGGAGGACACCTAAGTATGATTTTACTCCACCCTATTCAAGTCCTGGGAATCTATTGGTACAGCTACTTCTGTAACACACCATCATCATACCCTTAAGAATGAGGCACAAAAAAAAGCAAGGCAAAAGAGAATCCACCCATACATTACATTAACTTTATCAGGGACTTGAGCAGGGTGGCATAGAATCACACTTAAGCACCTAAGTCCACTTATATGCCTAAGAGGTGGAATGGAACCTGGTATGTAGTGTCAGTAATGACAGTTCATTAAGCATTGGCTGTGTGTGACTGATTTCACTGAAGACAGATAGAAAAGCAACAATTATTGATTTATCTGGGACAAATGATTTTCTACAATAATAAGCTAATATCAGCACTACGACAGGGAGCACGCTTGGGGCCATGAACGACGTGCGCCCCTGGAGGATGGGGGGGCACGCCGATCACCTGCCGGCAGTGGTGACGGTGTTGGTGGTAGGGGCATGATGGCAGCAAGCAGGGACCACCCGCAGGTGGCTGCAGTGACGTTGGCGGCAAGAGTGGGCCAAGCAGGGACTGCCCCCAGGTGGCAAGTCCTGCCATGACTTAGCTGTTCCCATAACTGGTGGTATAATGCAAAAGGCTGCCCATTCTATGCCCCGATGCTAGGGGGCACTATCCACAACTCTGTACCTCCCCTACAGCATGGCCCATGCCTCGCAGATGGCATCCAAGATGTTCTCATACTCCCAGCCTCAAGCCGGACCAAGCCTAGTCCTCTCCCAGGCCTCACACACACACCCCACCCCACTCTCACTGGGGTCCCTTGCGCCCCACCCCCTCTCACAGGGTCTCTTGCTCGCCACACCATACTGTGCCCCCTCCACTCTGCCCTACTGTCTCCTGGAGTGAGCCTTCTGGCCATCAGGTTTAGCCAAACCACGCCTTGGCTGGTGACATGTAGTCTCTTGGGCCTCTCCCACGACCCTCACCTGGGTAATGGCCAGCCAATTCACCAAACAGAGAGCCAACTTTGCCCTAGTCCCTCACCGGGCTTCTTACGCTCAACAACATGATCTTGTGGGGGTTGGCCTGTGTGCTGCCCTTCTGGCCATCCTTTAACCCTACTCAACCCCAAATTACACCCAGTCCTTCAGGTCGTGAAGATGCACCCTACTCTGGGTGGGTCGACCTACACCCCTGCTCTCTCAGGGTCTCTCAAATGCTCCCTCTCTGGGACCACACAACTGCCCCTTCCCCAGGGCCTCTGGGGTCTTGCACCCCTGTGGGCTCAGGTGGCTGCAGTCATACCTGGCCCCACTGCTCCCTCTTAGTAACCCACCCCGGGAGGTTCATGGTCCTGGTATTTAAGCGGAGCTGCCACACCACTGTGAGTCCCACCAGGACTCCCTATCCCAGCAGGGTACAGTTTTAGGTCATGCCCAGAACGAATTAGGTCTCCTCCGTCCCCTAGCCTCAGCCTTACCTCCAAGCTGTTTCAGGAGCAGCTCAGCCAGATATTGCCTCCTTGGCTGCTCAACACAGACTGCTGCCTCTCTGGCCTAAGCTTGAAAATGGCCACTCTCATCAGGCACCTGGCGGCTGCCTGCTCCTGCCCCTAAAGTGACAGGCACCAAAGGTGCGCTGCCACAAGCACCATTTAAGTTTTCTAGGAAATCCAATTTTGAACCCAGTGTGATACTGGTTCCAGTCTATTTCTCTCCTGATCTACCTATTGGCATGAGACACATCAATCTGCATTCAATCTAAGGCTGGATCCAAAATTCCAAGTTTCCAACGTAGATGTGGCTGTATTTTCAGAAGATTTCTTGTAAGATGTTTTGGCTCAATATAAAATAAACGTAACAGTAACAGTTCACCTTTCAACACTGTTACGATTTCAGAGGGCAAAAACCTACTGAAATCAGGTGATTGCCATTTGAGTTTGAACTCTCACAAAAGCAGTATTGCCATAGTTCAGTATTGTTAAATCCAAACCTCAACTCTTGCTAAGTTTAATAGAGTTTTGATCCCTGCCTCTTGTGCCCCAGGTCTAAACATTTTCTGTCTTGTAGCCATTTGATACTGCATTGAGCTTTAGCCAACTCGTTACAAGAGGATATAGATAAACAGCAGAGGGTGCAAAGGAAATCAACTGAGAGAGAATATATTAGGAAAGACTAAAAGAACTAATTTTAGCTGTCACTACTGTATATACTGAATAATTGGCTAAGTGTCAACTAAAAGCAGAACAAGACACGATAACACTCTAAAAATATCTGAAGGGCCTAAATATCAAGAATGAATTATTTAGAAAAAATATTGATAGAGTAATGGAATTAACATTAAAGACGATCTGAAAATTGCTTTTGAAAATTTTGTAATTGTTCTGATTTCACTTCTTTATGATCTTCTGATTAAAGACTCTACAGTGATCTTATTTTAAAAGTGTGAGTTTTGGTTTTGTTCCTATTTTATCTTTAAAATATTAGGAATGTCAACACTGACCTTTCCATATTTTTCTGGAGAACATGTTAATGGTCCCAGAGAATGTGCACTTTTAATTCTGATACTTTAATTAGGAGGTTGAGGATGTCGAATCTTTAACAAAACCCTCCTTTTTCCAAAATGGTTGAAATCAAATTAGTGCCAACAAAGACGATCCAAAGACAGTCGCATGATATTTCCCTCCAGCCTTCTCCCCCAATCCCAGTTCTGCTCTCACCATCTATTTTCTTGCAGCAGCAGCATCTCAATCACCTTCTAGTCATCAGCATTTTCTAAACTAGATAAGACCTGAATTTCCAATTAAAAAGAAAACAATGGCCATAGTATCATAGTATCACAGTATTTAGGGTCGGAAGGGCCATCTTTCACATTGTTTTCATACATCCTAAAGGAACTGTGACAGGGGGACCTCCCGGGGCCGAACTCTGTGGCCTGCCCGCCTGTCATCATGACAGCGGGCCTACTCAGGGCCGAGCTCTTCATGGCCTGCCCACCTGTCTCTGGGCAACCGCCCGCCTATCTCGCCCGCCATGCCTTTGATGATAATGAGTTCAATTGAGATGTTAATTAAGCGGGAGGCTGCCCTTCGACTGCCCCGATGCCCACGGGCGCTCTGCGGCTCTGACCTCCCCTAATACCGTAGCCCAAGCCTCGCAGATGGCATCACGGTGTTCTTCCTCACCGGCCCCTGCACTGGGCCCCAGAATTTTCTATGCAAGACCCCACTATGGTCTTCTCTACTCAGGCGGCCACTCCGCCGTCATCTGGGCTACCTCACCCCCCCGAAGCCTTGTTCCCCTCTCGGGTGTGGTTCCCCCTGAACCTTTGGCTACCTAGCCCTGGCCCACCTCAAGGCCAGTCGGGACCCCAGGCCCCCGGCTCTTGGGCATCCCTCGCGGTGGGCCCCCGGCCTTTTTGACCCTCACTGGTCCTGGCCCCAGCATGGGCCAGTCGAGGGGACTCTCCCCTTCGGGCTGGGTCTCTCTAGCCACTCTCTACTCCTCGGGCGTCACCGTGCCACTACTCCCTTCCTCCTAGGAGCAACCGTGGCACCTCGCCCACATCACTCCCACTCTCAGGGTCCGCCCTCTCTGGGCCCCTCACAAACACTGGCCCTCTCGGCCCCCATCCAACTCAGGGGTCACCCACCCGGTGGTGGTGGGGGCTAGGGGTTAAGGTGCCCCGACCCGCCTTTCACCAGGGTGATCACTGGCCTGGCATTTCCTGGGGCTCCCGCGCCACTGAGAGCCCCACCAGACCACCTACTCCCGGCAGGGTGCAGTTTCAGGTCATGCCCAGGACCAGGAGCCTCCTGCCAACCCCTTGCAGCTCCCCCTTACCTCCGGGTCATTCACAGCAGCCCTACGGCCAGGCGATGTTGCTGCCTGACCTCCTGCAGCCAAACTGCCGGGTTTATATAAGCCCCAAAATGGCTGCCCTAATCAGGCACCTGGAGGCTGCCAGCTCCAGGCCCTTAAAGTGGCAGAGACACCCTGTGCTCTGCCACACTCCTCCCCTCCTTAAATCATAACCGCCCCTCACACTGGGGCTCACTCATCACCGCCCCCTCACACTGGGGCTCCCCATATTCGAGCCTCCGGTCTTTTAGGCCCCACGCACTACCATCCTCCCAACTGGGCTCACCGTCCTGCTCTCTCCCTTGCTGAAGCTATCTTCCCCTCTCAGGTGTGGTTCCCCCGGAACCTTCGGCCTCTTGCCCTGGCCCACCTCAAGGCCAGTCAGGACCCCAGGCCCCTGGCTCTTGGGCGTCCCTCGCGATGGGCCCCTGGCCCTTTTGACCATGCTGGTCCTGGCCCCAGCATGGGCCAGTCGAGGGTACTCTCCCCTTCGGGCTGCTACCACAGGACCCAGCCCCCTCGAGGCCTATCATTGTGCTGGCCTTTTACCGGGCTCGATGTACCGCCCCGCTCGGGCTCCTCATCAGTGGCCCCCTTCCCACCGGGGCCTCTCACTACCGCCCCCTCACACCGGGGCTACGCAACCCACTGGTTGCAAGTGGCAGGCACACACCATGCACTGCCACAGGAACAAAAAAAGAAAAGAAAAGATAAATTTTTATTCCTTTATACATGGTAAAAATTAAAATATTAAGGAATAACAGAAAAATCTACCTACATGTGAAATGTATTAAATGGTGGCCCAGTGTCCCATGGGAACTGATGGAGGCCTGCCTTTGACGTATTTAAAAAGTAGACAAATAGGGCATATGTACCTCAGCCAGGACTCAAATATAATGATCCAGCAGGGCTTGTAAGTCTCTATTCTTTGAATAACGTAATTTAAGATGTACATTCAAAATACTTTAGCTAAACTAGAAAACATAATAATTGGCTCCTCAAAGCTGACCTTTGCTTGACAATAGATTTTAGACAAAATTGTGCATGTGATCATTTTATTATGAATGTCTTTAATTGGGAACTAGTGAAAGCATGTAACTTTAATTATACAATTAACTCCTAAGAGATTAGCTGTCTGGGACCTTCCCTACAAGCTTCCAACTTCTCTTCTTTTCCTTTCTAGAAATGACCTGAACAGAAAGCATAACATTTTAAAGGAGCTGATGAAAGGAAAATTGAATGGCTATGATGGTCCTTTCATCTACAAATCTTTGAAGAGGAGATTTAGGGCAAATATCTTTGTTCCTTCCAGACTTGTCTGCATCTTGCTTGAAGTAATATACTTCAAGAGTACCAATAATAGTTATTTATACCATAATATTACAGCTGGTCAGAAGATTTTGAGCAAAATTAATTTTTCACTGGAAAGTATTATTTATTAAAACTGAAACTTTTAACTGAAATGTACCGGGTTTCAAACAAAGTTATTGTAGGAAAGATTTTTCAGATCAAGAATGTCATTCCATGTCAGAGAGAGGCAGACCCTGGAATACCAAGAACCTGGTGTTTAAGACTCATCTGGGATGTGGAACAGCCAGCTTTGAGCTCCCATGTCAGTGACCTGACTACTAGAATATTGTCTGTTCTGCAGTGGGCCATCTCCTTTTCTCATTGGTTATGAAAATCTTTGAGAATTGTTGGGTTCATCCCAATTCATTCCCAGCACAAGGAACCCATATCCCACCTAACTCTGTATAATACACAGTAAGCCTTTTCCTAGGCCTTGTGTAACAGTACTTTGTTTTGCATGATACTTAAAAACTTCCCTTTAAACCTAAAGCAGTCATAACAACGGTGTATTTTTATAGCAAGTCTTATAGCCCTCAATTAAGGCCTAATCCTGCAACCAACACTCTCATAACAAATTATTATAAATTACTGAGATGAAGGAGGCTTGCAGAAGTGGACCCCCTTAAATTACCCATACTTGGTTTCCCTTATGATAGACAGCCTTTTTTTGTCTCGCATGCACTAGTGAGTGAAATTCAGCACTGCAGAATGGCCTACACACCACTTAAAGGGGACTTAAACGATACATAGTTCTTTAACAGGCTCTTTGCACAGAGTAAATTTCACACTTATGAATGAAAGTTTAAAATTAATCCTAGCTATGAATACACTGTACAGAGGAAAGTACTGTGGCATTGCTGTACATATACAAATAAAGAGCAAACCCCAGAAATGGAATGAGTTAAGGCCAGATACTGATTCTTCACTCATGATGAACAGTACTTCACTCCTTGAGTAGTGGCAACAGTCAGTGGGATTTCTCATAAAGTGAAGCTGAACTGGTGGACATGGATCAAAATGTAAGTCCCTGTACTGTGCAGGCACTAATCACTGAAGTCGCCAGTTCCTCAGACTGAAAAGAAGCTCACTGAAAAGGAGGGAAATAAAAGGGGTTTGGGGAAAGTAGGGAATTCCAATAACTGGCCTACGGTTTTCAGAAATGCTTATCACATGCTTTTAGTGCCAAAAACCATGTCTTTAATGTGATCATTATTGCACCACCACAAACATTGTGTTAATTACCTACTACTTTGCTACTACAATGAATGGAAAAAGTAGTTTTCCATTATGTGAAGCCAAAGGTATGCTCTATTTTCCCAGTATTGTGCAGTAGATAAATTATCCAGGGTCATGGAACGCATTTCAAACTCCCTTTTCCTTTCTATTTTTGCAAAGATGTACCAACTTTGAAAACTGCTTTTCTCTTGCTCTGGCACTCACCTTTACTACAACTGCAATTTCTGACCTGCCTAGAGGCTCAGGGGGAAAATCAAACTCTTCTTGATCATGCAGCAGAATTTCCTTAGTGCCCTCAAAGCAGCTTCAGCCTCACATTTAGCACATGTGGTATAATCAACATATGTCATTCATTCTTTATTCTCGTCTGTCATTCATGTCTACATCAATTAACATGAAAGCTTTCCTACCACATCCACATTCCTAATCCTTTAATAAAAAGCATTTCTGCAAATAATACAAAAAAAATCACTGCTGAATATTATAGTATTTGGCAGTATTCTGTGTAACTGCACAATTTGTTAGGACAGAATTACTATAACCTGTAATAAGTGTTGAGATTATCGAACGTGTGCTTGTACTGAATTAATATTTTATAGCTTCTAGGTCCTGTGTGGGCTGGCTGTTCTACTGGAATGCTTTAGCACCATGGAAACGCTGCTAGATATTTTCTCTTAATTGCATGAATGGTTGACAGATAACAGTACAGTACCATGGAATTAAACTCCAGTTGCTGATGAATTCTGATGAGCCTCAAGACGGTTTCTGTTTTTAGTTTTAGTTTTAAATGTTGCAACAGCTGTCCTTGTCCTTTACCATTTCTAAAAGCTTTACTGTCAATAGGTATTGTATTTGTATGACATGCAGCATGTAATTATCACAACTATAACTTGCATGGGGTTATGTTCTTTTTAAAACTGAACAGTCTCCCCACGTTAAAACAAAAAATATTAAATAAAAAAAACTCTTAAGGTATGATTAAAAAGCCTTCTGATAAAACGTTTCTTTTAAAAATTGTTATTTTACAGCAAAGCTCTTATCTACTAAGCAATTATAACCCCTTGGTTTTAGAATCATCAATTAGGAAAATTAACAACACTGCCTTATTCACAACCATTAAAATGAAACAGCTGATCTTAACCAGCCATCTTGTATTTTTCAAGTTGAGGTTATTCAACATCTTTCTGGAGTCAACCATAAAAAGCAATTTATGCTAGTAAATAGCAAGGCAGTTCTTCAAAGTAAGCTTTCTGTAAGCAGTCTGTGTGTTGCATGACTTAGAGTACAACTATTTGTGCTGCATATAATTATACCTAGAGAGATACAATTAATATTTATGTAGAAGCCTAAGAAATAAAAGGGATGGTGTACCACCACAGTGATAACTGGATACAGTCTTTTTTCCTAGTTGGTCACTGCCCTGAGTCTGTCTGGGTAGAAGATGGTTAAAGGCTGCACTGTGAGTTATTTAATAAGATAGAATCATAGACAAACAGGGATGGAAGGGACCTAAACCATCTCAGTCAAGTGTTTGTCTAACCTGCTCTTAAAAACTTCCAAGCATGAGAATTGTACAATCTCTCCAGGTAGTCTCTTCCAGTGCTTAACCATCCTCATACCTAGAAAATTCTTATTAATATCCAACCTTAATTTCCCTTGTTGCAGCTAGACCATTATTCCTTGTCATGTTCCCTGTGGCCACAAAGAAAAGTCTGTCACCATGCTCTTTATACCTGCCCTTCATCTATATAAAGAGTATTATCAAATCTCTTCTTAATTCTCTCTTCCCTAGGCTAAATAATTACAGGTCTTCCAGCCTTTCCCAATAAACCAGGGGCAGGCAAAATATGGCCTGTGGGCCATATCTGGCCCACCAGGCCATTCTATCTGACCCACAGGGCCCCTCTAAAATTAGGACAATTATTACCTACTGGTGGCTACCTGTCTGAAAGCCAACAAGGTGCAGGCAGCTGGAGCTGCCAGCTGCAGCAGCAAGCAGCTTGGGTTCTCATGATGCAGCCCCTCCTCCCCCACCCCCCCCAAAGCTTCTAGAGACCAGAAGTTTCTTGTTTATTTCTCTTTAACATCGAGGCATGGCAGGCGAGTGAAGAGGCAGGCAGGGACAGGGATCAGAGCAGACAGGAGCCTATCAGATGCACCTGCCAACAGTCCAGCACCTCCAACACTCCCTCCCCAGAAAGAGAAGCAAACAGGACAGTTCTACATGGCTCCTGTTTCCAGGAGGAGCATGTGGGGGGACAGTGGGGGTCAGACCAGAAACAGCTGCACAACACAAGTCAGTTCCTACCTGCTTTAGGCTGATTAGAGCACCCTAATGCAGGGGCAGCCCACAGGGCAGTTTTACCTGGCCACTGCCACCATGGTATCCCAGGGTGCCTGAGCATCTAGTTGAACGCCGCTGGTCTACACACATGTATTTTACCTACAGTCTTAGGCGGGCCTGTCCTATCCCAGATACCTAACCTCTGGGGATTTGAAGTGTATCCACTTCTTTGATGGCCTCTCTTTAAATCTAACTGGCCCTGCTTTGTTATGAGTCTCCCATGCCTTTTTGCTCTATTTCCCAAAACCAATTCAGTAAGCTTGGCAAGGTACTGGCAAGACAAATAAACCTCAAAGCAAATGGCTTCTGCATTGTCCCTAAATTTTTAGTAGATGGCAAAGTCTTGGTATTCCGCCCTGTTTACATAGAACAGTTTCTTGAATTAAGCCCAGATTGTCATACTATAACCTTTCCTACAACAATCAGACAAGCATATGGCAATCAGATAAGTATATACAATTAGTACAGGGGTGTAGGTTGTAGCCATGTTGGTCCTTGTCTGCCTACAATTAGTATAGGCAACTGCACACATTTTTTATGACAAATTTCATCAGAGATGACCAACAACTGACTGGACACATCTTAAATAATAAACTATTTACCTCTCAGACCCGTTCTTTCAATAGATATTTAATTTACCATTGCTCTCAACCTTGCATGGCTGAATGCTACAAAGCTGCACAGGATTTGGAAGGTACAATAAATGAAAGCTATCTTCACAAAAGAATGCTTCATGTATCAGTGTCTGTCTCATGTATAATTGAATATTTAGGAGCATTTTTAATTTTTTATTTATAACAGTAGTATAAATTCATATTTGTATTCCTTACCTTCCTGAAGTAATTATAGGGAAGGCATAGGTTATTTTAAATGAAATGACACATATAACACTTTGGGAAATCATTTTACCTTGCAACTGTTCTGAATCTTTTAACTTCCAGATATCTTGAATTTCTTTATCATTATAATTGTAAAACAACATTTATAGAGTTACATAAAATACCCACAAGGAAACTGTACTGTCAAATATACTAATCTATATTCTTTAGCAATCAGTGCAGATGGTATATACACCACTGAGAAAATATTTAATTTGCCCATAGGAGCTTATGGCATATAAAATTTCTGTGTACCACTTGCTCTACATTATTATATTCTAGCTACTCTATGTAAGTTTGCTCAGAATCATGGTACTTGTTGATAGGTAAATGTAAATTGTGGTAATTAGCCCAAAAGATACAAATAAGGCAAATGCATGCTTCAAGACAACAGGTTTTATCTAACAAAAATAAGACAGTGTCAATCCTTTGTGAACACAGGGGAAAATATATTGTTAATGTTATCAGCTGAATATGAAGACTTCACAATACCTTCCAAGGGCTTATGACAAGAGGACGGAGTTGAGGACACTGTATGAACTCACACTGCCACCAGCTGTGTTTATATAACAGTCTCAACATTGTTTTGTACTTGGACAAGCAGTAGGTTCAGACCTAAGGATCTCAGCCCATTCTTGTGATTTTGGCTCTGGGTTGGGATCCAGAAAAGGAATTTTTTGGGGGGTGGGAGGAAGGAGGGTGTAAGATTCCTATTTAAAAAAAACAAACCCACTGGTTTTGTAGGATTGCAGAAATCATTTCATAGTGTCATCTGATCTCTTAATATTTCTGACACTTTGCAAGAGCATCAAATGAAAGAGTAACATCTCTGAATATATTTCTAAGTCTTGGCTCAAGCTTGATCTCAAAGTTGACTTATTCTGGATCCAACTGCTGCTTCCTTGGTTTAATGCTAACTTTTTTCTTGTCAGTTTTGCATGGGTATTGTAAATTCATAGATTCACAGATGTTAGGGTCGGAAGGGACCTCAATAGATCGTCGAGTCCGACCCCCTGCATAGGCAGGAAAGAGTGCTGGGTCCAGATGACCCCAGCTAGATGCCTATCTAACCTCCTCTTGAAGACCCCCAGGGTAGGGGAGAGCACCACCTCCCTTGGGAGCCCGTTCCAGACCTTGGCCACTCGAACTGTGAAGAAGTTCTTCCTAATGTCCAATCTAAATCTGCTCTCTGCTAGCTTGTGGCTATTATTTCTTGTAACCCCCGGGGGCGCCTTGGTGAATAAAACCTCACCAATTCCCTCCTGTGCCCCCGTGATGAATTTATAGGCAGCCACAAGGTCACCTCTCAACCTTCTCTTGCAGAGGCTGAAAAGGTCCAGGTTCTTTAGTCTCTCCGTAATCTGTAAAAAATGTAGTAAATCCCTACAATACCTAATTATCTTGAGTACCTTTTTTATTATTTATGTATATTTTGTCCTCTTCATAAGTGATGGGCTGACTACCTGGCACATTGGCATCTTCCTTGTCTGTAAAAAGATGTACAGTAAGAAAAATGGCCATGTATTCTTCCCCATATTGCACCGCCCCAAATCTACAGGCATCCATTTTGGGCTTCAGAAGCTTTTTCCATGTTCTTTGCCCATTTAATATTAGTGCCTCAGCTAAAATTTTCAAAAAGGACTACCCAGTGTATTTAAGTTAATCTCAACTGGTTTTCCTGCTGGTATTACCAGCACTTCCAATGAAAGATACCAGAAAGTAACTCTTTTTTTTAGAAATGGCTCCGTATAAATATGTAGAAAGTGTCTCTGGACATTGGTAGTGTTTAACCTCTGAATTTGGATCCAGATCTGGATTTTCAAATGATCCTGTTCGCTCTCTTTTTCTTTTATTATATATTACAGTAAATCTGTATCTGACCATCTCCAAGATTTTTGGAGTTTAAAATCCAGGCTTGAATTTTACATTTCCCTCACTCTGGCAATGTCTGCCTGGCAAGCATACAGCACCAGAAAGCAGCACACTCAAACATGTTGTTCTGCTCCAGACAGACTACTTTCCAAAGTGGAGCCATGTCCACACCATTCTCTTGGTGGGCTAATTATTGCTGCCAAGAGAGTCGGTGCTAATTAGCCCACCCAGAGTGGGCAGCTACACTGTTTTCAGTTGGGGAGATCACCTACACAGAACAGCTTGTTGGAGCACAACACTGTCTGGCAGAGTAAGCTTGTGGTGTAGACACGCCCTCATGCCCTCTTTATCATCTTGGCTGGTGTCAAACTAAGTATCTGGAGGTAAAATTCTCTATTGCATAGCCCATGTCATTAATATTCCTCCAAGCCATTAACAAAGTCCCTATTTTTTACGCTGGACATTTCCAGATGGCATACCAAGATATACAGTGTGCCACACAAACTTTCTGACAGGAATCCTGTCTATACATATATTCATAGGAGACCTAATCTGCTGCGTTAAAGTCAATTGTAAAGCTCCCACTGACCTCAGTGGAGCAGGTTCAGGCCTTGTCTTCAATGGGATCTTTACTTTCTACTTCAATAGCAGTGGGATAAAACCCTGGATGCCTAATTTTACAGTTCTCCAGTTTTGTTTGGGAAGTACAACAGTAAAACAATATTAATAAAGATATGATTTGATCTAACTGCAGACATCAAAACTGTAATGAATGTACTACTGAATTACCACACTGCTCATTTGCAGTAATATAACATCGGGGGCTTGGTGCCTGAATTTTCAGAAATCGGCACACAAGATGTATCTGCATAATTTGCATGTATAGTTACTGCAACTGCACTCCCATATAGCACTTATGGCCCCAGTCCTGCAAAACGCTTTTGCAAATGAGAAAATTTCTGTAGGTTTGTTTGTAAACAGGATTGGGGGCCCTCTCAATCTTGGTTGCCCTTGGCAACAACAGCAGCCTATTACTTACTTACAGCTAAAAGAGTTCTAATTTAGCTTAAGTGGTAGCTCTTTGTGCTTCTGGTTTGTGTCATTTGCTGCAGTGTCTGCCTGTTGTGGTAAAAATGAATGTAAATGAGCAGCCAGTCACATGTAACTGTATGCTTGCCCCCATTTCACTTTTCCCTATCTCCATCACAAAACAAAAAGAAGAAATGCCACAGAATAAAGTTCTCTCTGTTACATCCTGCAAACATTCCTATGCAAACACAAAAGAAACTATCTTTCTGATTAAAGTTTCTAAATTTAGTAAAGCAAGGCTTAAGACAGAACATGGCAGTGATCATTTCTGAATGCATCCATGCTTTCTGCAGCTGTTAAGAAGTAGCAGGTTACTGATCCATATCTTAAACACAAGAAAGTTACTTTAAATACACCTATTTAGCTAGGGAAAAAAACTGTTTTTCCATGACCCTTCCAGTTTCAACACAGAAATTGCTAATTTGAAAACAAAACACTTCTAGTTAGAGCAACTGCAGTAATCTGCAGAATTATAGATAACCACATACCTTGGAACTGTCACTTTTGACAAGGGAATACTTCCCCAAACTATCTTTATCTAATATTTTCACATCAATTCACCTACATAAGGCCACAGAAAGGTTACTTTTTACAACAGCCTCAGAAGCAGCTGTACTGCCTAAAACTGGGATTTGTACAAGAAAATCAAAGAACTGCATGGGGTTTGACTTGCACTGAAATCCAGGGCAATGGTGCAGCTAAAACCCCCATGTGGTATACTGAAAATGTACAGGTTAATGTAAATACTGCATCGCATTCTCTGATTGTAGAGTGAAAGAGTTAAACTCTCTATATAGTTGACACCAGCCTGAATTCAGATTACAGCTTTAGGAATCTATTTCTCTACCACCTCATATTTATAACTTCCGTCAACAGCAATGTTAATGTCCTAGAAGCAGTAATATTAACATAAATAGGAGCTATTCATACACGTCAAAGGGGCAATTAGATCTCTTGGGTTGAAAGCACAGCTTAGTTTGTTGAATAACCACTCTATAAATCCATGACAAATAGTTAACTAGACACTTGTACTATATACACACTAACTGAAAACATATATAACCAGCAGTGGAAAGCATACTTTCCTTTTGCTCTTTGAATATATGAATGTGGGTAGTCTGGCATATTTCCATCAGCTTCACTCAAGATCGATTTGATTTGATTTGATTTGATTTTCAACACATTCTACCACATTTGGCAAGGCTGACTCTGTAAACGTACTGTCTAAAATTAGACCTGCTGAAAATGATTTTTTGAGAAATATGACTCTAAAAAATGGTACCAAGCTAATTACAGATATCCCATTATATGAATACCACCAATGGTTTATACATGTTGCAAAATATTTTGCAATTCCAAAAATATTTCCATTCCATATTAGGACAAAACAAAGACCTTTCATAGTCCTTATAAAAAAAAAAATAACCCAGAGAGATTCACCCTCCCCAAAGTAACTAAAAACACAATGGTTAGGGTACTCACTTGGATTGTTGGAGGCCCAATTCTTCCTGATCCAAAGCAAGAACATGAACCTCAACCTCCCCCATGTCAGGTGAGAGCCCTAAGCACTGGACTACTGGTTATTTTGGGTTGACTTTATCTCAATCTTTCCTGTTGGATAGGTAAAAAGAAATGAGAAGGAATGAAGAAATGAGACTAGCTGGGGAAATAGATTTGGACAAAGAGCCAGCAAAAAGGAAGGGAGGAGACTGGATGAGTGAGCAGAGAGGGAGACTGGAAACTAGTCATGAGAAGGAATGCAGGTGAGGGTGAGAGCTGGAGGAGACTGGAAAAGAGAGAAAGGTCAGGGATGGGACCATTAGTTAAGGAGACTTGACTTGGAGGATATAGAATCAGAAAATCAATTTAGGGGAATGACCAAAAAAGCCTACGCCGTCAAAAGCAGGGATTAGCAAGGTACAGCCTGCAGGAGGCACTGGAGGCTTCAGCAGCATTCCAGTAGGGGGTTGGCACTTTCCCATGCCCAAGCTGGGGCTGGTAAGAAGCTACCCCAGATATAGATGGCTGGAAGCTGCACCTGCTCTGCAGCTCAAAGGTGGGAAGAAGCAGCAGCAAGGAAAAGCCGTGGTTGTAGTGGCAGTGGCAGAACACCAGTCCACTTTAGATTTAAACCAGGTTGTTCAGGCCCATGGCTCCAAAATGTTGCTGACTACTGCTCAAGAGCCTGAAATGAAGACCAAGATTCCTCAGTGTCACTGTTCTTCTGCTATCACAAATATTTGTCTAATCCTTAAGCAAATCCCATCCCCCACTAGTGTTGGTATATACAGGAGAAAATAACCTCCTCCTGCCATTATTTCAAGGCAGAAGTTCAGACAAGTGCTGGGGCTTAAGGATCTATGTGGGTGTCAATGTCATGTCACAAAATGGAATTTCTGCTTTTATTTTAAACCTAGAAAAATTACAGACACAAAATGTTTAATTACGTTTACATATAAAGCTTTTTCTAAAAATACCTTGATATCGTGTCATAAAAAGTAGACACCAGGAACACACAGCGAAAAAGTAGTTGCAGAGATACAGTCAAATAAAAAACAAAAATTCCCTTGGTCACAACCCTTTTTTTTTTTTTAAATGAAGGTTCATAGTAGAGTGAAAATCACCCATGTGAAGGGGATAAGTATGAGGGTACCTACTGTGAAATAACTAAGAAAATGCTTAAATAGAACTTAGGAACATTATAAATTTACCAAGCCCCATAGTAGAACTAGTTACATTTTTGCCCCTCCTTCAGACTGGAAAGCTGTTCCAGAACCTCATTGAACTAATGGTCAGGAATGGTCTTCTAATTTTCAGTCTGCAACTACTCACAGTCAGTTTATATACCTTTCTTCTTGTACTTGCATTGTTCTTTAGCTTATATTGCCCCTTTTCTCTCCTTGATATTTCATTCCTGGTGAACAATCATGTTCTTTCTCAATTTCTATTTTGATAAACCAAACAAGCCAATCTCCTTTTACTCTCTTCTTGTTGGTTAATTTCTCAATCCGTTTGATCATTCTAGTGACTTTCTCTGCACATGTTTTCAGTTCATCTTTCTTGAGCAGCCAAAATTATATGCACTGCTCCACATGAAGTCTCACTGGGGCTTGCACAATGGCATTAATATTAACCTCTCTCTCTCTCTCTCTCTCAATGCTTCTCATGACACATCCTATGACAGCACTTGTCTTTATTGCACCTGCATCACCTGGGCAGCTCTCAGTCAATCTGCAATCAAGCAGTACTTTGCCTCAGCTATTTCAAACTAACAAGCTCTTAGGTCATAGCAAAAGTTTGTTATTAGTCCCCAAATGTATGACTTTGCAATTTAAATCATTGAATGTCATCCCAGTGTCATCCAGTTCTTTCTTGATGTTAGTATCATATATCATATTTCAAATGTCCACTGTATTGTCAATACTTCCAAACTCTGTGTTGACGGCCAATTTCATCAGCACACTCCCACTTTTGGGGCTAATGTAAACAATGAAGTATTAAGCAAGATTGGTCCCAAAAATCAAGCCTGAAAGAACTCTGCTAGTAACTTCCTTCCAATCTGACACTTATACTAATACTAACCATTAATCTTTAGCCAGTTTCTTACTTACCCTACAATTCCTCCACTGCTCCCTCTCATTTTCAGCTTCACTAAAACTTTTCCATGTGGCACAGTATTAATGTTTTAATGAAATCCAGATGCTTGAGATCTACTACATTTCCTCTGTCAGGCAAATCATTATCTATAGAAAGAAAGTAATCACGTTAGTCTCTGTTTGTTAATTTTTTATTGTATTGTATTCCAATTTCTTATTATCTGAACTTCCTCCACAACTTGACTGTATTAAGCTGTTTGAGTTTTACTTCCACATCTGCTATAGTATTTTACATTTCCATACTTTCATTCCCCTATCCATTTTGCCTTTGCCTCTATGTTTGACAATTTTCCTCGTTGAAAACTGAAAGGAAGTATCCATGTAGTTTATCCTTAATCACCCTCCCATCCTCACTACATGGTAACCTTGTTTTTTCTTCTCTAGTTCTCTTTTTATTTATAAAACTTTTTCTATTTAATATCTTTTCAAGATCTAATTCAGCTTAGCTTCTGACAATTCTTTTTATCCCCAAACTTCTTGACCTCCAAGACACAGTTTTCTTTATTGCTTAGCCCTTTCTTCCAGTCCTTGTAGGCTTTTTTCTTAGTTATACCATCCTTGTAAACTGCCTACTCATCCACTTTTGTCTTGGGACATTTCCAAAAATGTTTCTCCCCAAGATACTGATTCCTGATAGTTATAGCAACTTGCTAGTGAAGAAATGTTAGATGCCCTCTATATTTGACTCCTCAAACGTGGTGGTCTAGTTGACTTTCCTAACAAATTCCCTTAGTTCATCAAAGCTCATCTGTTTTTAAAGTGAGAACCTTCATTCCAGATCTATTTAGCAAATCATTCCATTTAATTTAAAACAGATTTACTTCATGATCACTTGATCCAAAGTTATTTTATAGAGCCATCCAATCTATAATGTCTTAATTAACTGGAAAGTCCAGGAGAGCTGGTTGTATTTTAAAGAAACCTACTCATCCAGCTTTTCTAAGTAGTCCCTAACCTGTTCTTTCAGCACTGAGGGCTGCTCCCCTCTTCCCCAAATTGTGCTGCCAGGTGCAGTAGTCTGGGAGCTGACCTTGTCTGTGATGACTGAGGTAAAAAAGGCATTGAACACGTCAGCATTTTTTGTCACAAGGTTGCCTCTCCCATTCAGTAATGGACCCACACCTTCCCTATGCTCCTCTTGCTACTGACATACTTGTAGAAACCCTTCGTGTTACCCTTCACATCCTTTGCTAGCTGCAACTCCAGTTCCACTTTGGCCTTCCTGACTTCATCCCTGCATGCCCAAGCAATGGTCATATATTCTTCCCTAGTTATTTGTCCAAGTTTCCACTTCTTATAAACTTCCTTTTTATGATTTTGTTTACTGACAAGATCCCTGCTAAGCCAAGCTGTTTTTCTGCCATACTTGCTAGTCTTCCTGCGCATCAGGATGGTTTGTTCCTGCACTCTCAGTAAGGCTTCTTTAAAGTACAGCCAGCTCTCCGGGACTCCTCCCCACTCAGACTGGCTTCCCAGGGGATCCTGCCCAGGAGTTATTTGAGCAAGTCAAAGTCTGCTTTTCTGAAGTCCAGGGTCCTTACTCTTCTGCTCTCCATCCTTCCTTTCATCCGGATCCTGAACTCTATCATCTCATGGTCGCTACTACTCAAGTTACCATCCACTACTACATTCCCCACCAATTCATCCCTATTTATGAGCAGCAGGTCAAGACGAGCACAGCCCCTAGTTGGCCGCTCCAGCATGTGCACCAAGAAGTTGTCACGAACACTCTCCAAAAATTCCTGGATTGCCTGCGCACTTCTGTCCTGCCCTCCCAGCAGATGTCAGGGTGACTGAAGTCCCCCATGAGAACCAGGGCCTGTTATCAGGAAACTTCCGCTAGCTGTTTAAAGGAAGCCTCATCCACCACTTCCCCCTGCTCTGGTGGTCTATAGAAGACCCCCACCATAACATCACTCCCCTCCGATCCTAACCTAGAGACTCTCAACAGGCCCATCTCCAGTTTCATACTGGAGCTCTGAGCAGTCATATGGCTTTTACATAAAGTGCAACACCTCCTCCTCTTCTCCCCTGCCTGTCCTTCCTGAACAGTTTGTACCCATCCATGACAGTGCTCCAGTCATGCGAGCTCCCACCAAGCCTCTGTTATGCCAATCACATCATAATTCTGTGACTGTACAAAGAATTTCCAATTCTTTTTGCTTGTTTTTCAGGCTCCGTGCATTTGTGTACAGGCACCTGGGGTGACTAGTTGATTACCTTGATCTCTCAGGAAGTAAGAGAGGACCTTTCCTGTTACCCCCTCCTGCTAGCTCTTCCTCCAAGTCTCTCACATCCCCACTTACCTCAGGGCTTTGGTCTCCATCCCCAGGTGAACCTGGTTTAAAGCCCTCCTCACTAGGTTCATAGAAGTTAGGGGCTGAAAGGGACCTCATGAGATCATCAGATACAGCCCACCTGCTCTTAGGCAGGAAAAACTGCTGGGGTCAGATGACCCCCAGAAAGGTGTGTGACTACAAGTTGTCTTGTAAAGCTCTCCAGGGTAGGTGACTGTACCACCTCTGGGGGGGAGCCTGCTCCAGACTCTGGACACTTGAACTGTAAAGAAGTTTTTCCTTATATCTAATCTGATGCAATCTTCTAGCAGTTTATGTCCATTATTCCTTCCCCTGGGGTACCCTGGTGAACAGACATTCTCCCAGTTCCTGATGCACACCCCTTATATACTTATAGTCTTCTCTTGTCCAGGTTGAAGTCCAGTGTCTTTTAGCCTCTCCTCATGGAGCCTGTTCTCCAGACCTTTAATCATTCCTCTGGACCTCCTTTGGACGCTTTCAAACTTCTCTACATCCTTTTTGAAGTGCAGTGCCCAGAACTGGATGCAGTACTCCAGCTGCAGCCTCACCAATGGTGAGTAGAGCAGGAGGATGACATTCTTTGTCTTGCTTGAGATGCATCAGTTGATGCATGCTAGTGTATTGTTCGCCCTGCCGGCTACAGCATCGCACTGGTAGCTCATGTTCATTCTGTGGTCAATCATGACTCCTAGGTCTCTTTCAGTTGTGGTGCTAGCTAGTGTAGCACCTCTGAGGCTCTAAGTATGTTGCAGATTATTTCTCTCCAGATGGAGTACTTTACATTTCTCAGTGTTAAACATCAGGTTTTGATCCGCCCAACTAACAAACCTGTCGAGGTCAGCCTGTATCTTCAGCCTGTCCTTCAGGGTGACCACACCCCCCCATAACATGGTGTCATCTGCAAATTTTGCCAGTGTGCTTTTTACACTAGTATCCAAACCATGGATGAATATGTTGAAAAGCACAGGTTCAAGTACTAAACCCTGGGGAACACCACTGATCACCTTTCACCATGTTGACTCAGTTCTGTCTATCAACACTCTCTAGGTCCTACCTTGAAGCCAGTTTCCTAGCCACCAGACCCCTAAGTTGTTGAGGCCACAATTTCCCAATTTTACCATGAGGACATCATGGGAGACCACATCAAATGCCTTTTTAAAATCCAAGTATATGACATCAACCTCATCTCTCTTATCCAGGTGGTGAGTTACCTGATCGTAGAAGCTGGTTAGAGAGCCTGTCTGCCAAGATGCTCTCCCCTACCTTTATCATCAAGTGGGTCTTATCTCTTCCCAGCAATCCTTCTTCTTGAAAGAACATCCCATGGTTGAAGAAGCCAAAGCCCTGCTGGCAACACCACCTGCACAGCCAGGTGTTGATCTGCAGGATGCATCTGCTCCTGCCCGGGCCCTTTCCCTTGACTGGAAGGATCAACGAAAACACAACCCAAGTCCCAGACCCCCTCACCCTTGCACCCAGAGCCCTGTAGTCACTTATGATATACTCAGGGTCTCCCCTGACAGTATCATTGGTGCCCACATGGATGAGCAGCATGCTGTAGTAATCAAGGGGCTGGATGAGCCTTGGTAGTCCCCCCAGGACATCTCAGATCCAGGCTCCAGGCAAGCAGCAGACTTCCCAAGACAACAGGTCAGTCAGCAGATTACTCCCTCTGTCCCCTGCAGAAAGGAGTCTCCAACAACCACCACCTATTGTTTCTTCATCTCAATCCTTCCCACCTTGGTGAGGCCTGGCCTGTATTCCTCCACCAATAAAACATGCTCCTTCCTCTCTGCTGCTAGGGCTACATATCTGTTCTCCAGACGAACCACCGCAGGTAGAGATGAAGATCTCTGCTTGCTGCCAGAAGTCACAAGCCTCCATCTTCCACCTTCTTCTCCATGTGTCCACGTCCTCTCTTTTCTCTAGTGCCACCTCTGGCATGTCTTCCTCCACAGGAATGGAAGACATCATCACCTCTTCTTGGTTTAGTGACTATATGATGAAGAAACTGTAAGCTATCAAACAGAAAATAGCCAAAGTCCTAAATGAGCAAATAGTTTGGAATAAGCCTACATGCTATAAAATGTTTGTATCAAACATTCTACATTTTTAATAACAAATTCATAAATACCGGTGTGTGTTTGTGGATCGTTTTGAAACAAAAGGACTGGATTTGACAAATAAAATATTCAATCCAAAATCATTCACTCCAGCTCCATACTCTTGAAGTATTTCTTTCTCTGTTGTACAAGAATGGTCCAGAAAATAATGGCAATTTCAAAATAAAACCATTTTGTGTGCAGTAAGTGGGAACTACACAGCAGCCAGGACACTGATGGCAGCACTGTCAAAAGCACCCATCATTTACGACTATGTAGAGAAGTGATATAGTCCAGTAAATGACCACTGCACACAAAATGGTTTTATTTCAAAATTGCAGTTTCTTTCTGAAACACCTTATACAAACAATGCAGAGTCAGATTATATTGACAAATTTTTGGTGGAGAAATGATGGTTTTGTGGTGAAAGAGAATGATTGTTGTAATGTCTGTATCTGTAACATGAGGTTAATAATACTTCCCAATCCTACAAGGTGATTGTAAGGTTTAATTAAAAGTTTGGAAAGCATTTTTCATAGAATATTTTAAATGGGTATGAAATATGAAAATGAATGTATATCTTGTTTTAACATGTAATGATTTGTTTCACATCCATCTAATTGATGCAATCAAATTGAGCTATATATTACTCATCTTATTATAGAATGTATCTCTTTCATATAATTTTAGCAAAAACCAATATTATAAACTCAGAGCTATGTTATTCTATAGTTAGAATGCACAAAAGTGACCGGCTTGGCTGAGGAAAAAACAATAACCCAAATTTTGATGGGACTTAAAGTACTTGTAGACAATTAATTATTTGAACATTTTTGTAGAAATTCTGCCCTCATTTAGAGTAGCCAATTTGTTCTGTTTGTGTTGCTCAGGGTTTTTACTTAATCAGAGTCTCTTCTGTCTGTAATCAAAGCACAGGAAATTTCCAATGGTTTATGTTTTGTTCTTCAACATCTTTCACCAAAATGCTTTGCCTTAGCACTGCAGGAAATAGTTCCAAAATGCCACTCTCTGGCTAACTAGGTTCCCAATTTTAGAGACACTCTTGTACATAAAACTCCCATAGGCTTAAATAGAAGATATAGGCATACCCTACTACTAAGGTCAACCAAAAATGTCAAAAGGGAAGACATAACCGCCCATTTTAGCTAATAGAAATCCAAGGAAATATGGACAGGCAGCAAGCTCATTATTTGAATAAATATGTCAGCAATCTTACAATGTGCAAGAGAAATTTGAATAAATTGAATTTTTTGCTATGCGTGAAATAAACCCTGGCATTCCTTCTACAGTAGGGCAATCCTCAGGATGCTTACTGGACTAAGTTTATACACCTTCTGCACTGCCATGTCAGGACAAAGGATGTGGCCAAATATGACCGGGTAATAACCTCAGCAGCTTTAGCGTTCTGGAACCAAGTGTGACAAAGTCACAGACCACAATTTCATTCTATGAATCACTCACCCTGAATAAGGTACTTACCAAGTTGGCAAGCCTGATCCCTTTGAGTTAGCATAAGCTAAAATCTACAAAGATGAAAAAAATATCATGTCACACAACAAAATGCCTAGTGAGTTGCCTTTGTACAAAGAAAATTAATTATACAGAATGGCGTTTAACAACTAAAAGAAAGAAAATGTATGTTTGTAAGCTCCATTCCACAAACAAACTGTCATCTTTGTCTTTCTGAAAAAGCTTACAATAGGCAAACAGAAGGCAGTAAAAATCAGTGTTGCAAGGGATTGGGATGTTGGGGAAAATTACCTTCCTGGTGTATATTAGATCTGTTTTCTATTGAAGAGATGGCATCATTACATCAGAGTTACACAAGTAACACATGAACATTGTATGAACATTTGTTGTGCTGGTGTTATCATTAGGCTATCTTAGATACATATATATTTTTATAGCTCCAACTGGGATCAAAAATCAGTTTCCAAGCCTAAAAAAGAAGCAACACCACCATCTTGTGGTAAAAAACAATCAAATCACAAAAAAGTTTAAAAAGTAGATGTAGGCCTCCAAAAGCAAGGATACTTAGTGTGGCTTTCCTCATCCTTACTCTTCTGCTCTTCCTCTTCTTTGTTACACTCATTCACTGCATCTTATCTTGAATTAGGCCCAAATCAGATCTGTTAACATGGACTCCTGGACCCCCATGGAATCCATCAACCTGAAGTTACTGAAGCTTCATAGAAACACAAAAGCCTGTGCTTGTAGATCCCATGGCAGTGTTGGGTCATTAGATTATAAATGCTTTGAGATAAAGATTATTAGCTTTTTGCTAATTTCTGTGCAGTGTCTAGTACAACAGGGCCCCAGTCCTGACAAAAGCCTCCAGGTACTACTGAAATACAAATTAATTTTTTATAAATAATGCCAGAAGAGTCAGAACTGGAGGGAACTGGACTGTAGGTTAACCCCTTTCATTCCTGCTAGCAATCTGCTAGCAAATTGAATTTTATTACTGTATGTTAAGAGTCACAAACCAAAAAGATGACAAAGACAGTAGGGAAACAGAGCACCCGAGCAAGGGACTAACATAAGAGGGATGGGGGTGAGGAGGGGAACGCAGCTAGGTTACAGAAAATACAATGTTAGCCAACACTTGATGTTAGCCCACAAGAGGCAGAGAAGCAAACAACAAATCAGATAACAATAAATTCTCTACACAAGACAGGTATAATGTTAAATCTACTCCTACCACACTCTTTAATTTATTTAACTAACTTATTATAATGCACATACATACATACATAGAAGCATACAGAGCTCACTGAGCGTGCAGGGGGAGAGGGGGAGTCAGTGGGGGTATGCCACTATAGAAAACCAGCATGGATGAGAGGGAGCATGGTTCTTGTTGCTCAACCCATCCACATCTTCTCTGGTGGGCATAGGCAGCACAGGCTTCCCCTGCACCAAGGACTCTCCTGCCAGCCCCTCGCAGCTGGTGCCCAGGGTGGATGCCCCCCTCATCCCACCCTAGTTACATTACTGTACATACAATAAAAAGATTCAGCAACCCACACTCTAGTGCTGATTGTGAAAAAAGAAACAATTTAGGCATTTAAAAGCCAAAAGGGAACCAAATTTTAAGCAGGCCAACATCAGGAGGCTTGCTTCTAGAGGTTATACTGCTTCTGCTGACTCCCTGCTCCTTAGACCTATTTGTCTGTTCCAAGGTTTTTCATTTTCTTGATGTAAGGATGGCAGAACGTGACTACGTATAGCTCCCCATAATACAAATCATTTCTGCGAAATGAAGAGAGGATTGTCAAAAGCACCAAAGTTACAAACTCCATATTACAGAGAGCTGAAGGCTCCTGTTACTTTAAGGGTGAAGGAGCAGCAGGGAAAGCCTCAGGCAGATAAAGTTGTTCCTTGTGAGCTGCCAGGGAATAGGTACCTGGAGATTTACCCGATACAAACACTCACTGCAGAACTAGCTGTGCAGCAGTGACATCACAGGCTAGAGCTCTGTATAGGAGAGAAGATATGAGAACAGCAGAAGCTGGCAGTAAGCCACCCTGGGGTTGAGCCAGCAAGCTGAATCGGGAAACACCTGTGGCAACTCAGGGAGGCACCTGGACCGGAAGGGGAAGGGGCAGGAAGATATATAAACACAGGCCCTGAGCCAGGAAGGGCAGTTTAGCTGTGGGGACTGCAGATGCAAGAGCAGGAGAATGCAAGAGAGCACCTATTTGGGGCTATCTTGAGGAAGATGAGCAGAGTGCTGCTGCCCTACCAGGGAATATTACCTGGGATAAGGGGAAGCCTTGTTATGCAGGCAGGTAGCTACTGCTTATGTTTGAACACAGAGGGGATTTAGTTTGTCTTTACCAAAAGACTGATTCCTTGGTTACAGTTTTGACCAGTGGTTTGGTATGGCTGAAAGGGAAGTGAGTGGAGGCCATGGCAGGGCACTTGAGGAGCACCTGGAGGGGTTTAACCCACAGCTGGGTGCCAGAGGCATGCCAGTGTTTAGAACCCTGCTAGGGGCCTTGACTCAGGGCTTGGACAAGAGAAAGACTGAAGCCTAGACAGAGAGAGACAGAGGGAGGCTGAAGTCTAGCTTGGACACGAGCTAGACATGGGCCAGGAGGCCTGGTGCCCAGAGACAGTGGAGCCAGGCAGGGCCACAAGGTCCTGTGCACAAGAGGGACAGACAGGAGCCCAAAGCAAAGGACGCTGGGACTAGGGGCCCAGACAGAGGTTCACTGCCTGAGGCAGGGGGAGACAGCCCTAGAGGGGGCCAGATCAGGGCCGGTGGCCAAGAGCTGAAGCAGGGCGCAACCTGAGAAAGTCGTGGTGCAGTGGGCCTAGGCTAAGGGAACCAGTGAGAGAAGGGGTGGAGGCCTGGAAAGCTGAGGCCCCAACAAGGGTGTAATGACCTGGTATCAGACTGGGGGCAAGTGCCCAACCAGGTTATTAATTGGTAACATCTGTGAGGCATAGGCAAGGCTATAGGGGATGTCAGAGGCCATGATTAGCCTTAAAGCTAACAGGCGCCCTGGGGAAAAGGACTGACTGGCCGTTCGGGCCCATCTAACAAGGGCAAAGTGGAGACCAGCAGGAGTCCAGAAGAGCTAGCTGGCCCCTAGAGGAACTGGGCTTGCTCTAGGACCCATTCGGCAGCCTCCCTTCCAACCAAACAATTGCATCAAGGCATAGCAGGCAAGTAAGAAGGGGAAGGCACCCTAGAGCTGGGTAAGGGTCGCACGGCCACCAGGGGGTGCCACAGTCACCCCTGGGGCCTGGACCCGATTATAGTCCCTAACCCCACTGTGACAAATTATATCAATTCTCTATTTCTAAAACATATCTAAAAATGGAAGGAGCATGTGTCAGCCAATGGCAGAATTAACATGCTAGTTCAGTCTGGTCTACACAATCCTGACACATCCTCTATAGTTTTGACTTCTGCATTGCTTTCCACAGGATGTAGAAGTAGTAAAAGTGCTTGATAGTTTTAACTACAATATCTAGAGTCAGATTTTCAAAGGCATTTAGGTGTTAAGAGAAGTGTATAAAATGAGTTGGTATTTTTAGAAGAATCTAGGCTGTCCAGGCACCTTCCACCAATTTACATCTATACAATTTGGAGTTCAGATTTTAAAAATCAGACATTGTGTTGCCAGAAAAAAATTATTTAGACAGCTAAATTCCTGAAATGGACTCTCATTGAAATTACAGGTTTCCCTCAATGTATGCGGGTTCTATGTACAGTATGTGAATTTGCTCTTATGCTATCACCCTTTTTCTACCAAAAATTCCTTATATACAAGGTAAATGCACTCTTATGCAATTAGGGCTCCTCTTGTCCCCACTCACTGCTGTGGTGCAGGCAGGTGCTGTCAGCTGCTCCCAGGTCTGCTGCAGCAGCTAGAGTGAGTAGGGAGGAGTGTAGCCCTGGGAGGTTCGGGGCACAGTGCACCCCAGCAACTACAGGCAGCTGCCGTCAGCTGCCGGCCACTACAGTAGAGACTGTGGTGAGTGGAGAGAAGCAGAGGCCCAGGGCTTCAGCAGGCAGCAAGGCGGTAGCAACTGTGAGTGAGTGTGGGGCACAGGGCATGGGGGTGAGGCTCTTGCTGCTACATGCCCCCCGGGAGGGCTGCAGGCTGGGGGGCTGCACTGGGCTCTTCCTGAGGGGGCACAGGCCCCCGGATCTGTACACGGGATGACAGCAAGCTGCTGCTGCAGGCTGGGGCCAGCAGCACCACCGGGCTCTCCCTAGTGCTCAGCAAGCAGGCTGGGGGGCTATGGCAAATTTTGGGGTGGCAGCAGCCCTGCTCCCAGCACTGCCGCCTCATTCCTGCATGCAAGGCTGGGGCTGCTGGCAGCACCGGGCTCTTCCCGGCACTCCAGGCAGGCAACAGTGACAGCGCTGGGAGGGGAACTGCTGCTACCCCAAAATTTGCCATAGCGCCCCAGCCTGCCTGCTGACAGCCCAGTGGTGCTGCTGGCTCCAGCCTGTAGTGGCAGCCTGCTGTCATCCCTCATGCAGATCCGGGGGCCCTGGGAAGAGCCCAGCACAGCCCCCCAGCCCACAGCCCTTCCGGGGGGGGGGGGGTGCATAGCAGCAAGAGCTGTGCCCCCCTGCCCCATGCCCCCCCACCCCACATCCACTCACAGTTCCCACTGCCTTGCTGCCTGCTGCAGCCCTGGGAGCTGACGGGCTGCATCATGCCCCTCTCCAAATCCCAGCCTTACTCCCTCTCTCCCGCACCACCATAGGAATGTATCCCTAATGTTCCATTGTAAACTGGGTTTGCTTTATGCGCCGTTCTCCAGGAACACATGTACCACATAAATCGAGGGAAACCTGTAGAAGGGATTTGAATTCCTAAGTGCTAAGTTGCTTCTGAGAATTTGAGTTAGTCTACACCTGCACTAGAAAATTTTACTAATAGTATTTCTTTCTGTATACAGCTGCAAACACTGCAATTTTACTAATTTACACACATACTTGGGTGCCCCTCCCTGCAGCGATGGGTTGTATTGGCAGAAAGTAACCTGCACAGAGGGTAGGTGTCAGGGTCCAGAGAGGCATTAGGCTGGAGGGGGTGTTACAAGTGGCCTTAAATCAGGGAGCAACCCTAAGTCAAACTGAGGCTGATGCACCAAGCCAGAGGGCTTACCAGAAACGGATATCAGGCAACGAGCCCAGACAAACTGGGGTTCATGTGCCAAGCCAGGGTGTTACCAGAAGTGGATGCCAAGAAGCAAGCGAAGGACAAAAACAAAGGTTGTGAAGTTCAGGGACTGGGCACAGAGACAGGAATGCAGAAGCAGGCACCAGGGAAGCCACACAAATAGGAGCTACTCACAGACTGAAGCCAGCTTGTTGCGTAGCATGGGCCAGGTATTTCAACAGCTCCTTAAAAGCAGCTCTAGAACCAACCAGCAGGCTGAGCCTCAGTGGGCTCTGCTTAGGGGTTGAGCGTTGCTGACCTAGCTGCAGTGCAGAGGCCTTACGGCTGGCACCCCAACACTCCCTATGTTTCCCACGCTGCTGGTGGGATAATTTTTCACTTCTTTTAGGAAGCCGTAGAAGCTTTGAGTAAATATCCCTTAATTCCCTCAGTTCCATCCCATAATGTTCTCGTTTCATGTTAGTTACTAACATTTTCACAGTTCTTCAGTTACATCCTATAATTATTATAGTATATGTTCTCTTTCACTTCAGTTTTTACTCTTTTCACCTTACTCCTTGGCATGCATGTTGATCAGAGTAGAAGAGTTCAAGACGTGTTTTACAGACAGGATGCTTGAGTTCTGTGTTTGAGAATCTTCAACTACAATAATGGATGATTAGGTAGGAATGACAAAAGTATGAATGTGGCAGTCCAGGAAAAAAAATCCTGTTTCTAAAGTAGTCCTATAGTCTTAAAGACATGACCATCATGCAATTTCACTGGCCACCCAACATTAATGTCAATAAAATGTTCTACCTGAGAGATCAATGCTAGCTTAACTATGGAAAAGTACTTTTCTTTCAGTACGCATTCAGAAGTAAGGTAGGGAGAAGAGAATTTTTCACAACACATTGGGATATTTAAGTGGGAGGAGCAGGGTTCCAGTCACAGTACCATGCTAGGAAGCAGAGCTCATAACTGTAACCAGAGAGGTCACTGTCACTTTGAGGGGGTACTCTGCAATTGCTGCTGGAACTGACTGGACTAGCATGCAGTGTTCCTACTGGCATTATGCCAAATAGAGGACTGCTGCCATTCAGGTAGTTTACCAAAAGGACTCCAAACTGAGTGTGGACATATGAAAGGAAAAGTTCCCACTTTTACTGGGAAAATCTTTGTGATGTTGGCTAGCCTGCAGTCACTTAAGCAGTTCTTTAAGTTATTTAAGTACCTAAATAAGAGTCAGGTATCTAAATACCTCAGATGATGCGGGACTTTGGTGGTGCAATGTGTAAATACTTCAATATAGCTCTATGCATCTAACCTACTCAGACACTTGAAAAATTCCACTAAACACCAAAATAGCTTTCAAAATATGTCCCCATGATCTAATAAATCCAAAGATACTTTATAGATTATTGGCTATTAAAAGGCAGACATGCTGGTGGTGAAATGTAAGTGTTTTAAAGCATGCATTACACACAGTTTAAAGTAGAAAATTAAGAATACTCTTTCCAACTGATTTTGCAGGGAGATATTATGTAAGCAGGATGCATCTCTTGTCATTTAAATTTATTCAGGAAACCAGGGATAACAATCTTTCTTTTGCCCAAGGCAAGTAAACGATTATATGATAGCCAGAACTTCATGTGTCTCTTCTGAAAAGTTCCAAAATGTTGTCTCTTCCAAAGCTGCAGATGCTTATAGTGTGTAGCCACTTGTCTACTACAGCCTCTAAGTGCATTGCAAAAGACCAGTGGTAAATGCCCAGCCACTGACCTAATACATGACAAACCTAGGTCAATACTCTTGATCAAAATCTATTTAACATCAACTGTTTAATTAAGTCTTAAGCCAAATGACTAAGGAAAAAAGCACATCAATTAATATATCACGATGGACTAGCGCAAAAAACTTCTGACAGGTCAATAAATAATACATGCACAGAAAAATGGCCGTGTTTTATGTCTGGTTCAAATTACTTCAAGCTTCAAAAGAGTGCTATCTGTTAAATGCCTGCATCTCTAAAATATCTTATGTTTGTATTTTTGTTAAGGTGCTGTTTGCAGCTGTAAACTTCAGTTGCAGCGTAAATATTAGTGCCTAATAATCTCATATGTAATAGTCAAAAAAGATAGCAGTATGTCCGTTTTGCATTCAGTAAATTTGAACTGTATGAAAAAGAAAGCTGTGCCCTTCGTCCAAGAAGAGTGCAGTGCACCTGTTGTTAATTATAGCTTGAAAATTTCTGCAGGACTTGAAAGTAAAACCAAAGCTAATGTTAATATACAGTGCTCCAAGATGTCCATTTCTCAACATTTCTGACAACCCAAAGATCAGTTTCATATATATCTTAATTATTCACACATTTAATGTTAAAGTAATGTGCCCTCACAAAGACAGCAATCTTAAGAAATTCACCTACTTTAGTATAATATGGATTGTACTGATTTTATTGTTCCAGTAACCTTTCATTCTATGATTTTTCCACTGCAATTTTGGTTATCTACTCTCTCATAGTCCATTGTTAATTGGTTATTGTTCCATCCTTAGCTGAAACATTTTGTTGATTTGGTCTCTTCATATTTACTATGCAACTAGAAATTAAAATGTTTTTATATTCTTGAGTAATGTAACCCAAGGAACACCCATGGCCCACTGCCAGATCCAGTCTGTAAAGAGACTGGACCTGGCCTGTGATCGTGTGTGTATTTTACTAACAGCTTGCAGATCCCCTGTTGCAGCTTAGCTGTCAGATCCAGCCCAGATTCTGCATCCTACATTTTACTGACAGACAGCTAATCCCCTTGCTGCCAGCTCTGTGAGTTCTAGGTTCTGGCCTTCTCTCCTCACACTGCAGCCTCTGCTCACAAAGTTAGCCAGTCTAACTTGTCTCTCTTTCAGAGGAGGTTGGGGAGCAAGAGATAAGCCCCTCTGCCCAGAACAAAAATAACTGTGGCACAGCAAGAGATAGGTGGCCCACGACATCAGCTGTGGCCCCCCTTTATTAAAAAGTTGCCAACCCCTGAGGTAACCAATGGATCAAGCAGTTTACATATCTTGCTACTCTTTGGGTGCATCTACATGAGACACTTAATGCACACTGGACTAATTCTACTGCACATTAGCACAGCTGGCCAAAAATGTGCTAATGCACAGTAATTTTAGTCCAATGTGTATTGTCACACACAAAACGTTCATCTGCACTTGTGTGCAGTAGCGCCAATTGTGGTACATTTAGTACCTGTTATTAAAAGGTACTAAATGTAATGCGCCGTAATTACAGCACATGAATGAACATGTAGATGTGCCTTTTCATTCTGACATCATATTAGGTTTTACAGTGAAGTTGGTGGTACTGTAAATAAAATCAATTGATTGTCTTTTGCTAAAGCTCATCATACAGGAGAACATTAGAAGAGGTAAATAAAGTAGGGGTGGTGCTTTAAAACATGTGGTTGGTGGCCAAAATCCAGCCTCGGTTTTGAATTTTGAATTGTAAATTTTATAGGAGATATTAGCAGCGACCGCCGGAGAATCCTACAGCCAAAGACCAAGCATCAGAACTCAGTAAACAACCAAAACATATATTCATTAAGCAAATAAGCAGAAAGAGTTGATAACAACTAAGGGAAAACAAACTTACCATCAACTGAGATGACCAGGCCTCCACATGGGTTGTGTGGGGAACACCCCTCAGTGTCTCCTAGTCATCCTCAGGTTTTATACCTCCATATGCCATTTGCTTTAAAAGCATGGGAAAAGATACGGGTGACCAATAACATTTTCTTCTCTTACCTCCTGCCTTTCCCCAGTAGAACCTTTTTAAAACAAGCCAATAAAGAGTCTAACAAATCTAAAGATTATGCACTTAGAGAGCTCTGTAAATGTTTTAATAAAGGGCCGGCTTAGTTCAATAGAAGTGGTACCCTCTCATGCTACTACCCAGTGAGCACATCTACACAAGACATTTACTGCAAAGTTGACTATTTAGCTCTGCAATAAACATCTCAAGTCTACATGTGCAGTGCTATTAGGCAGGAGTAAACTAATTAACTCTGCAACAGGATAGTACTTGTACATACAAGTATTATCCTGCTATGGAGATTTTTCCTCTGCAGCAACGCACATATAGATGCTGAAAGGGCAGGCTAGGCCACAAAGGTGCTTCAGTGCGGGAGCTACCTGCTGGCTAGCCCCACACTGGAGCACCCTTATGCCCCAGCCAACTCCCCCCTGCAGCAGGTTGAGCTGTGTCAGAGCAACCCCAGGCTGGCAGGCTGACCCCTTTGGCCTCCTGCCAGCCATGGCTGCTCCAACCTGGCTCAGCATGCTGCACTGCTGGGCACACGTCTAAACATGGAGCCCGGGAACCATGATAAGCACTGGAGTTTACTGCTTTGACTTAATTACATGTCCAGATGCACCCAGTATGTAGTACCTCAAACACTCTTTGAGGGCTGTGTTAATTGCTTGGACAAGATTAAACTAACTGTGCCTCTTGCACAAAAATGCAAGACACTGTCTGCTGCAAGACTGGGTTGTGGTAATAAGTATGCCACAAAGAAAAATCAAACTCTACTAGTGGCTTGCAACCCAGTACAAAAGACCACTGGTCTTAGGCATAAGAGAAAGTGGAGCTTGCGGTACCCAATACCAGACCCATGCCATAAGATGATAACAGTCATGATAATAGTCTCAGCCCTAAAAAATAAAAGTAATGGTTAAAATTATTGGCAGACACCTGACACAATCATTACATGTATATAACAAGACTCAGAGAGCAAGCCAAAAAGCCAAATTGCCTAGGGGAAAACCTACAAACTACATGTACATCTCAGTTGAGCTAAGTGTCACTAAAGCAAACAAAAGAACTAAAATATGCACTTCAAAGCAAAGCCTGTAAGAGATGAGCAGCCAAAGTACACTGAAAACATGACTGTAAATATTTCCTGGTTAACACATTCCCCCTTTGATTAAGACATATTTCCCAAAGCAAACATCCAATAGTTGCATAAAGTTTTACAAATGTCTAAATGTTTATTATGCTAAATCAATCTATATAACTGCATCAAACCTACCTCACACCTACCTCAGTGACCTCTGATCCTCACTGGCTCACATTTGCATTCATTAATTAAGACATATTTCTCAAAATAGGCAGTTAATTTCTACATGTTTATTATTGCTAAACTAGTGTATTTTCCTGAAACTCACACCTATTGTATCCAATGGTGGTCTGTGATCTTCACTATCTCCATAAGCCATTTGATGCAGCTATTTAATAGGCTCCATTGTTAAAACAACTACTGAAAAATAGTATTCTGTGATTAACTTCCTAAAGGTACCACATTCAATTAATACCCAAGATACAATTGTAATATTTTAATTCCATCCTTGCCTGCTTTGTTCAGACTTTGATTAACCAACTATCAAGAAGAAATGCTTTGAAGCTATACCATTAAAGCAGTATAAAAAGCAAGACAGAACTACCAGCAAGGTGTGCAGGCCAGGGAAGATCAAGAAGCCATCCTGCACCCAGCCCACGAGTGAAGAACCCACGCTCTGTGAAAGCTGCACAAGAACTGCTTCCTGCCTGCTTGGGTAAAAACCTCTTGCAGCTAAGATAATATAAGGACTGTAATAGTTCATTTATTGAATATTAAGAAAAAGTCTTTTGTTTTCCTGTCAGTTAGTTTTATAGCTTGTCAGTAGTTATTAAAGCAAACCTTTCTTCTACTAATCAGCCAAGTGTTGTGTCAATTCTTAAAGCAGTAGGTTTAAAAAATTTTGGTTTCCAAGTACAACACTCTTCACCTTAAATTCTCTAGTTAGAATTCCTGCACCCTCACTACTTGATCTTGTCCTTCCTTTCATATTGAGTCTGGTGGAAAATGAGAGGGGTGTTTCCACCAACTGATGGAAAATGAGAGGGGTGTTTTTTACAATGAGGGAACAGTTTTCTCTCAAGAATTTCCTTGCATACCTTCCTGATGTCCTCCCAAAACATTTTCTGGGAGCCTTTGTTTTCTCATCCCTCTGTATCTCAATCTCCTGAAAGCTGTTTCAGTTTCAACTAAGAAATTCTGGTCAGTCTATTCCCAAGGATCAGTGAGCATTGTTAAAGCATGTTATTTTCTGCAAGCTAGTGAATTATAATCACTTTTCTCAGAAATATTTTTATTTTACTGAAATAGCCCACAATAACAAGAACTTTCTTCAAAAAAAGATTTTCCCATATGCACAAACTCAAGGGGTGGCAGAGGGCAAGTGGCCAGACACAAACCCAGCGGCAGCGGGGGGAGCAGTGGCGTCCCCTTGTTACAGGGGTTTTTGATGCCCGCATACCCCCTGCCGGTGTCTTGCATACCCCCAGGGGTACACATACCACAGGTTGAGAAACTATGCTCTACACTATAAGCAGAATAAAATCCAGGTTTTCCACTAAAAATATTTAAAGGATGATTGAAAACATGTTTTGGAAGAAAAACACTTTGTCTAAACATTTTATCTGGAAATTTACAGGAAAGACTCACTGTAATAATAATATGGACACAATTGAAGCAACTTAAAATATTAATAACCTTTCAGCCAGATATATATTTATATTTGTTGTTTGTTTTCTTTCATTAAACATCCAAACAGATCAGTTTTATGCACCGGATGCATAAAACTCATCTCCTTAAAAACAGAAATTAAACATACATTTGAAACTGTGGTGCAGCATACAAAAGAGGAGAGTAATACTAGCAGTGTTACAGCCTGATTCTGTACATCTCTACAGCGTTTTACAAATGTTGAACAGAACTCTAATACCAGTTAAATGTTTTCAAACATATTGAAGCCACTGTCTGTACCTACACCAGCAAATGTACCTACACCAGTTCTTGCAGTTCACCAGGATTGCAGCTGAACAAGTGGTAGCATTATTGTTCCAGCAGCAGAAATGTGGAAGCCTACAGAGCAAGTATAACCATATAACAGTGAGCCCAGCTGAGGAAGGGCAACTGGGGGAAGGCTGCTGATGAGGGAATGGCTCACTGGGATTTTAAAACACTAACTAGAGGAGAGCAGCAAGCTGTGAGGAAACAACAGTGAGCTAGATGTTCTGAACTGCATGCTGCCTGGAGGGGCCAGACAGCTGTGCTAGAGCCTGAACTGTGGGGGGTCCCTCCAAGTGCCCAGGACAGGACAAGTTTTTGTTTTTTTTTCCATTTGTGTGTTTTATTTGTTTAGAGTCTGTTTATCCCTGTGTACTAGTGAGCAAAAGCATGTCTGGAGGAGCCCTGAGGTGAAGTAACCTGCTTACAAACCTGAGTACTTTTTACTGAAGCATTTAATTTCTTTTAATCCAAAAGAGACAGAGAGAGGCACTGGGAAGATGACGTATTTTAGTTGGGAACATTTGAAATCTGTGCAGATAGGTAAGGTGATTCAGCTGAAAGTTCCAGAAACAGGGTGTGACATTTACTGAACATGCTTACCACCTGTTCCTAAAGTTGTATCAGAACTAGTTATTAGGGGTGCACCAATAGAGATTTTTGGGGCCGATACCAATAGCCAATTTTTAAGGAGGCATATTGGCCAATACCAATCCGATTTCCAATACCATCCCGGCAGCTTGAAGAGCAGTGTCAAGCTGGTAAGTCTGTTGTAAGGGAAGGGGAAGGGAGAAGAGAACGGGCATGGGGGGCAGATCAAGGTCCCCTGTGGTGAGGGAGGGAGCGGGGCTGGGATGGGCTGGGGCAAGTGCTACCCAGCCAGGGCAGGGTGCGGTGAGGGGAGGGGGTGGTGGCTCCCACTGCTGTGCGCTGCTTGCCTGGGAGATGTTCATCCAGCAGCTCACCTAGCACTTGCCCAGTGGCTCCCACCACTGCTCCTGCCAATCATCCGGGAGGGTATGGCAGGGGGGTGTACCCCAGATCTGTGTGGAGTAGGTGGGGCCAGGGCTGCACCAGGTTGCACTCAGGGCAGGCACTGGCAGTGCTGGGAGTAGGGGCTATGGGGTAGCTGCAGTTCCCCACCCCATAGCCCCGCTTCTAGCGCTGCTGCCACTGCCGCCCACCCTGAGCACAGGCTGGTGCAGCCCCGGCCCCTCCTACCCGTGCAGATCTGGGGGCACACGTATCCCCATGTCCTCTCGGACAAGTGGCAGGAGCAGCGGCAAGAGCCGCTGGACAAGCAGGTGAGTGGCAGATGAGCAGCACGTGAGCGGCAGACGAGCAGCACGTGAGCAGCCGGATGAGTGACTCCTGGACGAGCGACGCACAGTGGCAAGCCACACCCCGCCCCCTGTGCCCCCCAGACAATTCGTAGCTCTGTCCCACACCCCGCCCTGGCTGGGCAGCATTTGCCCCAGCCTCTGTCCCAGCCCCACTCCCTCCCTCACCGTGGGGGGCCTTGATCTGCCCCTCCACACCCTTCCCTTCCCCTCCCCTTTCAACACAACAGACTTACCAGCTGGACACTGCTCTTCAAGCTGCTGGGCTGTGATCCTCACCACCTACATGCTGCGTTGTGGCTGCGCATGCACTGGCCATTTATCGGCCAAATTATTGGCCATATCAGACCAATTTCCGATACAGACAATTTTCTTTATATTGGTGCTGATCTGATATCAGACTGATGTATCGGTGCACCTCTACTAGTTATCATAACTGTGACTGCTGGGGGCCCTTAGTAGCTATCCTGCAGTCAGGTCTGTGACAACTAGTACAGATACAATTTTACAAATAGGTACCTAGCATGGATACAGATTACAGACTTCTCAATTCACTAGTCAAGGGCTAGAACACTGCTAGCAGGGGAAACCCCAGACTGTTTGCTGACAGAGGTCTGAAGAAGTTGGAGGAAAGTTGACATGCTGCCGTTCTTCTCAGGCTCTGATGAAACCAAGTGACACATAATACATGTGGTCACACTCTAAAGACTGAGAAATCATCTTTGGAAGATCAAGGGAAATATATTTATATGGACCTGCTAAAATATAGATGCTGGAATCTTATGAATCATGAATCTTATATATATGTGATAGCAGGAAACATGGGAAAATACTTAAAGGAACTCTTGATATCCTTCCTAACAACTTTTACTTACAAGCTATTCATAATATAAAACATATTCCTAATAATTTTTTGTGCATCTCCAAAACTGAATATTGCTTTCTCTCTGGAGTTGACTGGAAACCATGAACACCTATTTAATATGGTTCTACATACCTCGGCCATTAGATTTATGTCTGCACCATGCTTTCTAACAATCTTGAAAAGACAGAGCTTTGGGCTTTCTTGACTTCAGCTAACTTTTAAAAAAGGGAGATGGGGAATGTAATAATTATACATAATACTGACTCAAAGGAATCACTCAAAACACTTTTAACACAATACAATCTAAAGCGGTCCAGGACATCACTGTAGATGGCTCAATCAAGATCTGTGCTCAGTGGGCAGTGTGGTTAAAAAAAACTCAGCAAAATCAGGATGCACAAAGAATAAGGCAGTTAACAATGCACAGAACTGTATAGTGCCTTTAGAAAAATAAATTATATGGCTTCATCTGGAATACTGTGTGTTGCACTTGTCACCCCATTTCAAAAAGAGATATTTCAAAAGGAGTTCAGAGAAGAGTACAAAGAATCATCAAGGGCATGGAAAATCTTTCCTGTGAACAGATGGCAAAGACTGGAAAAGACATAAATAATAGAGAGTAGATAAAAGTATATTAAATAACATATGCAAGGTCAACAATCTGTCATCAACAGTGTGCAAAACTGACACAGCTCAGTCCTGAAGCAGACCAAGGCAGCAGTTGTTAGATAATCTGCCACTGGATGGCACATTCTCATGCAAAACGTACGAACAGTGGCATATATAAACATTTTTTGGCATACTTGGCAGGCTGGATAAAATCTCTTCACGGGCTAGATCTGGTTGCAGGCTGCCCATCACTGATGTAGGGAATCTTGATCAAGGATGCCTGCTCTCCTTGTCTATGATATAAAAACAAGGATACATTCAATTTTATTAAAAAGTCAGACATTCAAAACTGATCAAAGGAAATTTTTCACATTTCATTAAAATGACTAGACTATAGAATGAACTGCCATAGAAGTAATTGGGGCAAGATTCTAACAACATCTGAAAAGCTATTGGATATGTATGTGGAAACAAAAATCTCCAGTTACTATAGTTATAATGAATTTTGGAGGGGTATCAAACCACATATTTCAGAATAAGACCTAATTTGGGGTGAGGGCATTAACTCAGTGGAGTTGCCTGGAGGCATCTGATACTTGTCACTGTTATGGACAGGAGAGACAGATCTTAGTTCTGATCTGGTACAGCAATTCCTGTGTCACTACATGCAATACAGCCCCCATTGTTGATGCCAAGAGTTAAGCTGAAACAGTGATGCATTATAGACTAAAAATTTGCCACCAGGGATACAGCTTGTTAAATGGTAGGATGCAAATGAAAACAGAATTTGATCTATTTATGAATTCAGTCCCATGATCCTCAAGTGCAAAATGTAAGCACATTGTTTATTTATGATATTGAAAGTATATATTATCAGTCAATCTCCAAAAACTATCCTCTGCAGATCAGGCACCAGTTTTTTGCTTTTATATCCTCATTCCATTACACTTTATTAAGTGTTAGGATGTTCATTCTCACTAGAAATCCGGGAATCTGTATTAAGAAACTTTCGCTAGTTCTATTGCTTCTTTTAAAAGCAATAACATCCCGATGCCCTTGAGATTGACTTCACAGTGGTATAAGACAGGAATAAATCCAAGGAAGTCAATACAGTTACACCAATGCAACGAGAGTGAAATCAGATTCAGACCCCGACTGTCTGGGATCCGAGTCCTGTAAACATGATTGCCAAGTATTTTATTCACAAGCCTAGTTCTATTTATCACAGAGGTTATCATATTCAATTCTGTGGAACAATCACAACTTTAATATTTTAAGGGCTCCATCCTTCTCTATTCTACCAATGGACACCATCCACTAAAAAAAAAAATGATTCTTTTGATCCCCACCAGCATGGGGATGTGGGTTTAGGGCTGTGCAAGGGCTGCACAGGGCAGATAGGAGTTCCTCTCCTGCATGACACTTTAAAGCCAGCACCCACATCCCACGCACAGGGGCTCTCAAGTGCCCTGTAGGGAGTCGGGAATAGCTTCTTCCCCATGCAGCACCTCAAAGTATTTCAAAGTTCCTCATGTAGGGAAGAGGTAGGAAGCATTATTCCCTGCTCCCCTCTCCCTGCAGACCAGCCGAGGAGGGGACGGAAACAGAGGTGCAAAGCCCCCAAACCCAGGCAGTCCTCACTGCCCTGACCAGGCTGAGAGGAGAGCATAGAGGCATTCTCGTGAGAGAAACTGTCTTGTAAGAGAGATTTTCCAGGTTGGCACCTGGACGATCTTTTCATGGAAAGCTCATGTTTCCCCTGGAAGAAACTGATCTAATGCTTGTCCCCTTGTCACTTCTACCAGAAATGTAACATTTGTGCACAGCCACAGTCAGTTAAGCCCCAGCCTTGCAATAGGATCTAAGCAATTAGAAGAGTCTGTGCCACAGAGCGCTAATGGTAAAACTGAGGTTTTAGCTAGGTTTCCTTTGTTGTTTGTATGAGTCTTTTACTGGCAACAAGGGAGAGAGAAGCATTTTAAACCCTGAAAAATCTCATTTATAAGCTCATAAAATCTAGTACAGAAAATAAGAGACAGATTTTAGAGTCCTGAAAAAATATTTTTCACTCATCTTTTTTCTAAGAACTGATTAGATTTCAAGTCAATGATATCCCTTTAGGACTGTGCCTATAATAGAAATACACACTTTCTGCGTCTCTGTATTCAGAGTTTTCTATAAGTCAGGAAAACTAGAGGCAAGACCACAAGCTTGAAATTGAATTGTAACAGTAGTGGTTTGGGTCTCCTAGGAAAGTAATTAAAGCACTCCAGGCAATAATGGTATAACACCACCTACGTTAAAATGGAGGAAATGGACTGTAATGGTTCCTGTACTACCACAGTTATCTTTTTTGCTGCACTTCCCAGAGATGCTTCTAAAATCTGTTTATCTGACCTAAGATACACAGTCTCTACAAACTCTTTCAAATGATCTGGGAATAGCTGGCTGGATGGAGTTATATCTGAATCGCATGTTTTGTTTCAAAATCCCAGCTGAATGATAGGAGTCGCTGGCATGTAAAGTCAATAGTAGACTTGCTCTGATATTTTCTTTTTCTAAATGTGTTGTTTATGAAGATTTCCTTAAGAAAAGTGGAAAAATGAATTACAAATTTGGTTATGTTTAGAACCAACCTGTTACAGGTCATTGAGAAAACCACTATCATTCTCAACTTTGGTTTCCATCTTGACAGTCAACGAGGATTTTTTGAGGAAAAAATAAGGATGTTTGATTACTGGTGTTCCAAATGACTGAAAAGCATCTGTAACAGGTTCAAAGCTAAGAACAAATCTGAAAAGGTTTTAGTTCTAATAGATAGAAAATATTAAGGAAATAACATTGCTCTTACTACACTCCGATTATCAGGAAAATAACAATTATTTTGCTGAACTCGTAACTACTAATGTGCTTTTTTTCAAGTAGGGTAGTTGTCAAGGACTTTGAACCATTCTGAGAAAAACTGCATTGAGCAGGGTTGTGACCATCAGGTGTTGTGGCCATCAGGCTATTCTATACTGTGTAGCAGTCACAGGATGGTGGCTTGATCATTTGTATGACTGTGTCATGGATATACTCCCTTACCTATATGCAATGGAAAAAGGCTTTTAAAGTTTTCATATAGTGGCACCTTACTGAGCTGTGTAGTGGAGCAGAAGTAAAGACCACGGGGATTCAGTGTGGCGAGAGATTAGAGGAAGCACAAGATATTTGGGAGATGAGTCTGCATTAAAGTGTTATCACAACTGACTTTGTTATCAAATATCCTTAGCGTTCTTTAAAGGCAATCTGCAGATTTAAAGGATAATTTAAAAATACATAAAATGGTAAGCCAATACTGGAAGCATTTTCATAAACTTCCTGTATAATACAGATGCAAATTTTGCACATTCTGTCGCATACAGATTTTTATGCATGCATGGTTCAAGGTTACCTACCTAACAGTTGGTTAACTAGGTCCTAGCTTAGATTTAAAAAAGTAAGGGTAGCACAAGTAAGAATAGCAGTCCTTAAAAAAAACAACCTTTAATAAGTAACTTGAAGGTGAAACTGCAGAACAAGAAGTCACACATAAACTGGATTGTATTAACCATGGTTTCAAAAGGGACTCTCATTTCATCCCACCTGTTAACTGCAAGGAGGAAGGGTCCCTCCAGGTATTAACTGCCTTATTGATTGCAATTGATCTCAACAACCTATTTATTAACTCTCTTAGCAATATCCCCTCTCCTGCCCCTTCCCCTTCTTCATACAATCTTTTCTCCGCACCAGTCCTTTCGTGGCATCTGGCAAAGTACATTGTTTCCTACGAAAGCTCATGCCTATCTGAACCAATTAGACTCTAAGTTGCCACCATGACCTACCTTCTGCCATACTGTGTTTGGGTGAATTTTTAAGACAGCACAAATTTCTTGAACCCTTTTTGAGTTCAAACTTATTTTATGGTTGTAACATTTGCCTAGTTTTCCACTCATGGTATTTTAAGTTTTTCCCTGTCCATGTCATCATCAGATGAGACACAAAACAAAGTTGATATCACCACCCAATTTGGTTTTTAAGTGGTAATTTTCACAGGAATGTGCCATGAGTTGTGGGTAAGGTAGAATTTCTGGTTGGTCCCATGTGTCGTTTGTTATGCAGAGCTGCCTTTAAGTTGCAACGGTCTCATCTAAACACAGCAGCATGCCATGCATTGGTGGGCAGCAAGGTCATGCTGGGGTGGCTAATGCTGTGCAGCAAACAGACGTCCTTGGCTGTGTCAGTCACTGCACTGCACATTTTCACACTTTTCTTTTACTTTATGATCGTAAGGCCTTGAAACCTACTGTCGAAAAACCCAAATGCTGCGATTCTCCAGTGGTGACTCGGGCAGGGGTGCCCAACCCCCAGGCTGTAGCCCAAAGGGTTGGCTGCAGGTCCGCAGGAGTGTAGGCTGCCAGACCGGAAGTGACTGCAGACCGGCAAACCCCGGACTGGCAAACTGTGGACTGGAAGTGACCGGCAGCCAACCCTTTTTTATACTGAGTATAAAAAAGGGTCGGCTGCCTGCCTACAGTACGGCAGTCACTGCTGGTTTGCCAGTCCTCAGCATAAAAATGTTGGGAACCCCTGGACTAGAGGACAGGATTAGGAGTGATGGCCTCAGGCTGCAGCAGAGGAAATTGCGGCTGGAGATTAGGAGAGACTTTCTGATTATGTAGGTGATCAAACATTGGAACAACCTACTATATTTCAACATAAGAAGCACTCCCCTCCAATCAACATGGGGGGAAAAAGCCCCTCATATTCACAACCGAAGTGGAAGGAGGAGCAGGCAGCGGCTGCAGCTTTGACTTCATCCCTAAACCTGGGGCTGGGACCAGTGCGACCCATGACAGCGTCCTGACCCCTCACCTCCTGCTTCCCCTCTGCCCATTCCCCACATTATGGCCAGGCGGGGGCTCTGGCTCCAGCTAGGGTCTCTGGCAGGCCAGGAGCACATGGGAACTGCTCGCCCTACACCAGGGCCAGGCAAGGGCCGAGCTCCCACGTGGGGTGCTCCAGGACAGAGCAGGGGCTGACCCTAAAGTGGGGAGGGGGGGGTCTGAGGGGGGGGGCGGCAGGAAGGCTGCAGGGGAAAAAGTGGGCAGGGCAGAGGTAAGGGGGCCACCTGCGCTCCCTGCTATAGGGGGTGGTTTCAAACTAACCCTCCAACGCTCAGACTCTGTACGTGGGAAGATGTAACAAGTGTCCACATGTGGAAAATGATAAGGAACGCGTACACTCTCCAGAGCTAGGACCTCATTCTTGGGGCTGCCTTTCATCCCGGCCGCCCTCCGGTCCAGTAAACACGGTACCTCCAGAGGTTCCTCCCCCCAGAAAGGCCTCAGAGCGGCCCGTGCTGCCCCAGGCTCCGCCCAGCCCGCATACGTCACAGACTGCCGTGACGCACCTCTCACGCGCACGCCGCTCTCCTCCAATCAGCGTCCCCGGAGCGCTGGAGCCCGGCAATTCAAACTGCTGCTGGGCGGTGGCGCGGGACCGTTGGTTCGTCCCCAGCCCCCCTCCCCTCCCCTCCCGCCCCCGGCGCGGGGCCTCGGGCAGCGCCATGGAGACGCGGCTGGTGCCCGCCGGGCCCTACCGCGCCACCCGCCTGGTGAGAGCGCGCGCGCGGGCCGGGGCCGGGGCTGGCAGTGGCTGGTGGGCAGCCCTGGGGCGGGAGCGGGTCGCAGACCGGCTCCGGCCTCAGCTGCGGGAAGAGCGGCCCCCGGGAACGGCCTGTGTGACAGACAGTGGTGGGGGGTATTGCTCGTTTCCGGGGGGACGGGAGGTGCCGGCCGCCCTCGCCGCAGGACCCTGAAACCCGCCCCGAGAGGACTTGTTTCCTTAAGCGACTGACGTCACTTATTACATCATAGCCCCCGCCACACATCAGGGGCCTTGCGCAGTCAGGTGGTCAATTGCGCACTTCCCTTGAGACCAGCTCCAGGTGCACAGTACCTCTGTCAGCATAAAAAGCTCCAACTGGCTCTAAAGTTAGACCTCAAAACAAGTACTAACTCCAGGGCGGGTTGCGGCCATGCTTTAAGGCGCACCTGTAGCGGGGTCTTGCCCGGTTGGGAGCCACAGGGTGCCCCGTGCCCAGCTGGGACTGGGGCCTCTCCGCCCCAGCAGCCACAGGCCCCGGGTCCCGGCATCACCAAGGCCCCGAGCCCTGCAGCTGCAGACACTGGGCGCCAGGACCCAGCTGGGTGCCAGCAGCCAAGGGGTGCAGCTGCCCCAGGGGCGCGTGAAATTCCCGCAGCTGGGAGATGAACTGCGGGGGCTCCCAGCCATAGGCGCTTGCTTCTTACCAGAGCCGGGGGGCAGCCTGGGGGGGGCTCCTCCGCACCAGCCATAAGGCACAAGGGGATCCAATGCACAATCCCACCGTCACACCTGCCGTGCACGTGCGGCCTGGTAGGAGGTGTGATTGTACAGGTCACGCATTGGTTCCTATCGCAGGTGTGCCTGCACATGCAGAGGGGTCCATAGGATCATGGGGAAGCAGGGGTGGAAGGGAATTAACCCCCTGCTGATGCGGGATCATCCCTGTCCCAACCATCCCACACAAATGCCGAATCTAAACAAACTTTTCTCTAGCATCTGTGGATGTGGCATGTACGTGAGGCCCCAGTGTATTTAAATAAAAAAGAAATAGATATATTCCTTCTTTAGCAGTGGTCAGTGTGGGCTAGTTTCTGGGACCGTCGTTTTACAGGGACCTCCTACCAGTTCCAGTAGGACTGGTTGCAGAATTTGATGCTGCCTGAGTCAATCCCATGCAAGGAAATATATCCAAACATATTAAATATATCCAAACTGAAAACTGCAGTCACAGAGAGCTGCTAACGAAACTATTTCCTGAGAGCTGCTAAATGGGACCATTTTAATACAGTATAAATAGGTGTGTTTAAAGACCTAGCGCTCTAAATTTAAAGGTTGACTATAGGTAGGCTGCACGGTATAGCTGATTTAGTTGCACAAGAATTGGACTTGTACAAACTGATGTTACAGGGTAAACATTTGAGAAACTGGCTTGAAATCATGTGACACTGAAGTAAAAATCTGCTAAATATATTAATTCAGTAACGTTTATTTTAAGCTAAAACCAGAACTGTAAACTACTTTTTGTTGTACTGCCTAAGCTGAACCTAAACTTTGTTTTGATATTTTGTGCCCTTGTTTTCTTTGCCTTACTTGTTTTCTTTTGCAGTGGAATGAAGTTACTAAATATTTTCGAGCAGGGATGCCACTAAGGAAACACAGGCAACACTTTAAAAAACATGGAAATTGTTTTACTGCTGCAGAAGCTGTAGATTGGCTTCATGAACTACTAAAGAATAACAGCAATTTTGGTCCAGAAGTTACTAGGCAGCAAACCATCCAGTTATTAAGGAAGTTTCTCAAGAATCATGTAATTGAGGATATAAAAGGAAGATGGGGATCAGAAAATCTAGAGGACAACAATAATCTATACAGGTACTGTACAGATATACACAAACTCAAAATTGAAACTAACTGAAAGATCCTAACTTGTTCAACAAGCATTTTCTGTGTGACAGTAACTTTACTAATGTCTATTCTAGGAAAATAATATTGTCAAGAGTGCCTGAGAGAGAATTTGCTTTTCATCTACCCTAAGTACTTATCTTGAAATCTGTACTTTCCCCTACTTATTGTTTTAAATAGATGTGTCCTTGATTGTCAAATTTGAGAAGAAAGGAAAATAGTCCAAAGCTACTTCAAAACTTTGCTTAATTTAAATTAGCTACACTGTGAAGACAAAAGTGCTGCATTTTTTCCTTTCTTTTCAGAGGCTTAGGGAACTATTGGTAACAAACTACATTTTTGGATTCAAGTGAATTCTTATATTTTTAATCTATTCTAAATATATGGACATTTCTCCTGTTTAATTCCAGATTTCCTCCAACCTCTCCAGTTAAAGCTTTGCCAAACTGGGGTCCAGTCAGAGAAAACACAGAAAATTTTCCTAAAGAGAAAGAAAGTCTCTTTAAACTACCACAGTTCTCCAGGAGGACTCCTAAGAAAAATGAATTACTTGAATCTCTGGTAATAACAACATAATCAGAAACATTCTTTTCCTTTAGTCGTGTTGTCATCTGCTTTTGCACCTTCCTTTCCACCTAAGCTGAAGGAAAAGCCCCCCAGAAAATTCTTTTGTGGCTCTTGGTGAAGTTAGAGCATTACATGTATGTAACAAAAAGATACAGCCAACAATAAGAGCCCCGTTAGACCAGGGGTGTCAAACATGGCCCACCAGTCCATCCCATGGATTACCAGTTAGTGGGGAGGAGGGGCAAGAGACAGGGTATGGCCTGCTGCAGAATCCAGGGTCCCTGGCCCCCAGTGAACATGGCCAGACCCATGCTGCCACCCACCCCTGTACACGTGCTGCTGCCTGAATGTGGCTAGGCTCTGCTAACCACGTGCAGACCCCTGCTTTTGCTGCTGGCTTGAGAATTGGCTCTGCTGAAGTGCCTGATCTATACAGATGTTGTAGAGTGGAGTCAAACTAATGCTCTGATTTCAATAAAGCATGGTTTTAGGGGCTTTTTTTCCCATGTCTGTCAGGAGCCTCTACGTGGCAGTTTGTCTTGTTTTATTTACAACTAGATCTTGAATAAACTGGTTGCTTTTATAAGTGACTTCATACCGTATATAAACAGCATTCTGAATGTATGAAATCCCGTAATGGTTGAAGTGCTCACAACTTTAATAATAATGAAAACAAGTCCTTGTGCATTTTAATTGTGTACAACAGATGAAACTACAGTACTATATATAGCTCTTTGCCTGCCTACAACTTTAGATTGACTATAGATTGATTTCAGGTTTGCTTGTGTTTTTCCTCCCCTCCTGTTATGCAGTGTGCTAGAATTCAGGCAAGTCACTTAACACACCACCACATATGTTTAAACACTCCACTTTTTTGTTCTTTAATTGACTATTCAAGACTTTAGGAATTTTTTCTCTCTTCATAGAAGTTCATAAAGCATATATTTGGGAGCATTAAAACAAATGACCTATTACTTAACAGTTTGCAATTTTCCTACTTAGCTATAGAAAGTTGAATAAGATTGCATGGTCTGTCTGCCTTTTTTTTATTATTATTATTATTATTCTGCTATTTTTTTTCTTTTTTTCTAATACTGACTCTGATTCTATAATAATTTATGCAGGTATTAAATATTTAGGAGGTTAGTCTTGTGCTTCATTTTGAAATGTCATTTTTCTCTTCCAGTTACAGACTCTTGAGAGTGCAGACTTTTTCTAAGCTGGATCCCAAACTTTAACTCTGAATAAGAGTAAATGGAAACGGACTTTTACCCTTTTTATTTTAAATACTAAAGAGCTGAATGAAACACTAAGAATGCTTAAGTAAAGCATTCTTAGTGTTTCAGGAGGCGCTACTTCACAGTCAGGGCGGGTAGGACCTGGAACCAACTTCCAAGCGAAGTGGTGCTGGCTCCTACCCTGGGGGTCTTTAAGAGGAAGTTAGACGAACACTTTGCTGGGGTCGTTTGACCCCAGTACTTTTTCCTGCCATGGCAGGGGTCGGACTTGATGATCTGCTCGGGTCCTTTCCGACCCTACCAACTATGAAACTATGAATTCCAAAGTGTTTTTCTTTTAATTCAAAATACAACTTTAAAAATACATTTGTGAAATAGAATGTTACCTGAATTTAAATTTACCTGACAAGAAAATATAACATTTTATAATTGCTCATTTGCAGGAGAACATAGCAAAAAGTGAAATACTAGAAGAAGCCAATGAACATTCAGTACATGCAATGGAAATAAGCCAAGAAAATATAGAAGAAATTTGGAGAAACATCATTCTGATACAGTAAGTAAATAACAGTACATTAGAAACTATTAAAGGTATGTGCTTTGTACCTGTAATTAAAAACTTTAACTAGAGGTGTACCAGGATATTGGTCACACATCAGTTGGCATCAATAACAGGAAAATTAACATTATTGGCAGTCTGTTGTTTCATAGTAGCTAGGGTCAGGAGGGACCTGAACAGATCATCTAGCCTGACCCCCTGCCACAGGCAGGAATGAATGCTGGGTTCACAAGACCCCAGACAGGTGATCATCCAACCTCCTCTTGAATTTGCCCAAGGTAGGGGTGAGGACCACTTCCCTGGGAAGTTGGGTCCAGATTTTGGCCACTCTAACTGTAAAATATTGCCTTCTGATCTCTAACCTAAACCTATTCTCCATCAGCTTATGACCATTGTTCCTCGTCACCCCAGGTGGTGCTAGGGAGAAAAGGGCTCTTTTCTGTTGATCTCCCCTGATGAGTTTGTAGGCAGCCACCAGGTCCCCCCTCAGCCTCCTCTTGCTGAGGCTGAACAGGTTCAGGTCCCTCAGTCTCTTCTCATATAGGGCCTGTCCTGCTGCCTTCTCACCAAGCAGGTGGCCCTCCTCTGAACCCTCTCCAGGCTGGCCACATCCCTTTTGAAGTGAGGCGGACGCAGTACTCCAACTGCAGCCTGACCAAAGTTGCATAGAGGGGGAGTATCACCTCTCTGGACCAGCTTGAGATGCATCTTTGGATGCATGACAAGGTATGGCTGGCTTTGCTGGCTGCGGTCTGGCATTGGCGGCTCGTGTTCATCTTAGAGTCAATAATGACTCCAAGATCCCTTTCCATCTTTGTGCTTTCAAGAAGGGAACTCCCCAGCCTGTATGTATGTTGTGGATTCCTTCTCCCAAGGTGCAGCACCCTGCATTTGTCTACGTTGAACCCCATCCTATTCTCATCTGCCCACTTTTGTAGTCTGTCTAAATCTGTTTGCAGCCCCTCTCTCCCTTCAAGTATGTCCACCTGTTTTTCGTTGTTGTTTTTTTTGTTTGGCCAATAATGTCACTGATAAATCCTGATTACCCCCCCCCCCCCCGTAAGTCTGTGGGGGGGAAGGGGCAGGGGGAAGGAAAGGGGTATGAGGGGGTAGATTGAGGCCCCCACAGTGAGGGAGGGAGTGCGGCAGAAGCAGGCACTACCCAGCCAGAGTGGTGAATAGGACCCCAGGGCCAGAAGTGGAACAGAGCTGTGGGCAGCTCATCCAGGAGGAGGGGGGTGGCTCCCTGCTGCTGCACGCACCTGTTCCCTTTTCCCCAGATTTCTGCACAGGTTGAGGGCAGGCTTAGGGCCAGGAGCTGTACCAGCCTCTTCCTGGTGGGGGGCGGGGCTGGACTGGGGCTGCACTCGGAATGGGCAGGGGTAGGGCGGACTCAGCTGTGTGGGCTGGGTGGCAGCAGCACTGGGACTGGTGACTATGGGGGGCTGTGGAGGATTTTTGGGTGCCTATAGCCCCTCCAAATCCCCTCTTAACACCGCCCCTGCTCAGGGCATTCAGCTTTGCTGCCTTTCCCTTGGGAGCCCTGTGCTGCACATCTCCTGCCTGCCCTACAGTACAGGGCTCCCAAGGGAAAGGCAGCAGAGTGGAGTGCTGGGTGGCTATAGCAACTCCAAAATTCCCCCATAGCCAGTCCTCCCAGCACCGCTGCCACCCACCCTGCCACCACCCACTCTGAGTACAGACCTGGCCCAGCCCCCTTGCCAAGAAGAGGTTAACACAGCTTCTAGCCCCAAGCCCACAGCAGGCAGCCCACCCTCTCCCCACATGCAAATCTAGGGAGGCATATGCCTCCCTCGGGGGTGCGCACAGTGGCAGGGAGCTGCCCCCTCTTCCCTGGATGAGCTACCCACAGCTCCATCCCATTCCTGGCCCCAGGGTTCTATTCACCATCCTGGCTGGACACTAGAGCTGTACAAAATTTCACTGGTAGTTTCGTTTTGACTCGTTTCGAGCTTGAAACAGCGAAATCGAAATGAAACAGAGTTTCGAAATGGCTTCAAAACAAAACGAGGCAAGTCAAAACATTTCGAAATTTTCAAAATGTTTCAAGTTTCGAAGATCAAGCTGGGCTTGCCTGCAGGGAAACAGAAACTAAAGTAAGGAGAGGGAAGGGGGGAAAGGAGTGCTCTCATTGACTGTGTAGCTGGCCAGTGACTGTCATCCTTTCCTGAGGTCTCTTCCAATCCCAGTGCTCTGGGGGAGGGATGGAAAAACTGCATAAAAGGCAGCATTGTTTGAACTGCCCAGCTTTCTGCCTTGGTGTCAGTTGAATGGGGGCTCACCTGAACACGCACACAGTGTCACCCACCCATGTCATGAGTGTTGCCTGTCAGCAGCTAGAGGTGCAGGGCCCCAGAACCCAGACGTCCCCTGCACCTATCTCCTTGACAGCTGGCAGGCTTCATGGCTGCAGCAGGGTCTAGCAGGCCTGCAGTTTTCACCCCCATGCCCCAGGACAGACACAGTCCCACAAGCACCCATGTCACGAGTTTTACCTGTCAGCAGCCAGAGATGTAGGGCCCGAGAACCCAGAAGGCCCTACACCAGGGGTGTCCAACCTTTTTGAATGTGGGGCCGGATCACAAACTTTTTATCACCCAGTGGGCCGGCAAGCCATATTCAAAGACGTCACAGGAAGTGGCGTCATACCAGGAAGTGATGCCACGTGACCTTTCACACCAATGAAGTTGCAGGGGGTTGACATGGTGCTGGTTGACATGGCATGCATGCCCAGGTTGACATGGTGCTACAGGAGCCGCTTGGCTACAACCGGGTTGACCTGGTGCTAGAGAAGCTGCGGGGCCAGGCCAGGGTTAACCTGGGGCACGCCTGGCCTGCCGGTGCCATGCCCGGGTTGACATGGTACTGCAGGACTTGCTTGGGCAGAACCGGGTCGGCACCAACCAGGAAAAGCAGCATGCACCTGAAGCCAGCTTCCCATGTGCTGCTGGGGATGGGAGGAGGCCGACCAGATCTGCACCGGCCAGCAGAAGTGGTGGCAGAGCCTTGTGCCGCTCGGGGCTGACCGTTGCAGGCTCTCCCGTCCTGAGCGGCACACAGCTCTGCTGCCACTTCTGGCCGGTGCAGACCTGGCCGGGCTCCTCCTGCCCCAGCAGCACATGAGAAGCGGCCCCCTCAGGGCCTCGTGCGGGCAGCTGGGCCCAGAGAGCCGCAGCGCCTGGGGAGAGACTGGCTGGGGGAGCATGCGCCGCCTTGCTGTGGGGCCGGGCAGGGCAGCGGGGCTGGCTTGAAGCAGGCGGGTGAGGAGGCAGGCGCGGACCAGCGGCCGCTGCTTGGCCTCCCGCATGGGGCTGCTCCCCCAGGCCTCGCGGGGGTAAGCAGCTCCCCTCCCCTCGCTGCCGGCTGGGACCCGTGGGCCGGCTCTTCCCACCTTGCCACGGCGGCTCTGCACTCCACACTGCTGCTGCTGCTGCAGCTCGCTCTGCGCCACTGCCTCAGTGCCACAGCACTCCCTGCCCGCCTCGCCGTACTCCACGTTCCCTGCCCGCCACTGCCACCGTGCCCCGCAGCAGCGGCTCCGTGCTGCCGTTGCTGCCACCACGGCTCCATGCTCTGTGGCGGCAACACTGCCACCACTGCAGGCCAGATAAAATGGCTTGGCGGGCTGCATGGCGGCCCGCAGGCCACATGTTGGACAAGCCTGCCCTACACCTATCTCCTGGAAAGCTGGCAAACTTTGTGGCATCAGCAGGGACTAGCAAGCCTGCAGCTTTCACCCTGCTTCGCCTTAACACACATAGTGTTACCCATGTCATGAGTTGTGCTTGTCTGCAGCTTGAGGTGCAGTTTCCTCCAAACCCCTGTACCTGTCTCCTTGAAACTTGGCAGGCTTCATGCCCTCAGAAGGAGCTACCATTCCTGCAAGTTTCATCCAAATCCAGCCAGAGATGACAAAGTTATAGGCTGTTTTGCACCTCCCCGTTATAGCCTATGGGCAAACTGTCAAAACAGCAAAACTGTTTTGACGAATCAAGACGAAACACTGTTCTGTCAAAACGCAAGTCGAAACAGAACAGTGCCGTTTTGCACAGCCCTACTAGGCGCTGCCCCTGCCCCACTCACTTGCCATTGGGGCCTCGATCTGCCCCCCACCCCCCTACACACAACCATAGACTTACCAGCAGGGCGCTGCTCTCCAAGCTGCTGGGCTGCATTCCTATACATTGGCTATCAATCGGTATCAGCTGATATGGCTGGTTAATAATCAGGTATCGGTATCAGCCAAGAAAATCTTTATTGGTATACTCATAGCTTAAACTTCAAAGCCCTTGTTTAAGTTACCAGACAATATTTATGTTGTTAAAGATGAGTATTCTTGCTAACAAATATATTTCACATTCTGCATGTGTGTTATTTTGGAAAGCTATTAGAAAAAATGTTTTAGGAGTTGAGGAGTAAATGTTAACCATAGACATTCCTCCTTCTTTCTCGCCTTTCTTTTAGTCTGGGACTAAATAGTTATTAAAGGCATAAAACCAGTTTTTTGCATTCTTGCTTGTTGAAATGTTTCTAAAATAACTTATATTCATATGCTGTCCAAAGTTCTGAAATTATATCTGTTCTTTTTTTCTTCCTGCAGTTTGCAAACAATTTTAGGCTTACCGTCTTTGGAAGAAGTCTTGCACTCAACACAAATAATTCCTCAGGATGTCATATATAACATGACTAACACAAGTAAACATGGTGTTGTTGTTCTGCAAAACAAATCAGGTTGGATTATTTTTTTCTGTTTCATATTTAAGTTACCTGTAATTTTTAGTTACTCTTAAACAGTGTAAGTAAATGCAGAAAAATTAAAGCAGATTGGCTTAATGTGCTAGTTTCGGGAGCCTGCTATTCTTTCCAAATGTAAGTGAAAATTAATGGAATTCTAAAATCTATGCCTAAAGAATTTAAATACATACATTCTATGCATTTTAACAGTGTGTATGTATCTATATCTATAAAATTATTTTTAATTTAGGTCATGTGATTTTTTATGTTTAAAATTATATTGCTGTCTGCTGGCTAAGGCAAGCAGAATATATTGGTTGCTAATTTATTTGTGTTTTTTTTGTTTTGTAGAAGACCTCCCTCATTGGGTATTGTCAGCTATGAAGTGCCTAGCATACTGTAAGTCATTAAAAACAAAGCAGCTTTGAAATTTTAGAAGCTCATTTGGGGGTGGAAATCTTTTTAAATGATGACCTATAAACATGTTGATCTAGGCTTTTCCATACAGGAAATTCATACAGAAATGCATCTAGAAATGTGATCTGTTTAGAGGAGATAAAACTACTATGTACAAACATAACCAATAAGTGGTAAGGGTAAGAGTAATGTCATTATGTGATGTACATTAGAGAGAGAAGGAATCCTAATCATGTAGCACAAGGGTTTTCAACCTTTTTTTTTGAAGGGGTGTAACCATTCTGGGTACACTTCCGGTGGAGTGGTGGGGGGTAGCCAGACACAGAGCAGGGTGGGGGGGGGCTTGCATGGGGTGGCTGTGACGCAGGGTAATGGATGACAGCGGTAGCCACTGCTTATGAGCTCCCTCCACCCTACTGTGTCTGGCCAGCCGGGCAGCGCCTGTGTGGCCTGCAGAAGGGAGCTGCTGCCCTCCCCCACCCCACTCCCAGCCCTGCTCCTGGGAGGTGGCGGTGGTGGTGGCGCTCTGTCCTCACCCACCCCTGCATACGCCCTAACCCCTTTCCAAGTACACCCAAAGGTACGTGTACCCCTGGTTGACAACCCCTGATATAGCAGACTAGCTAATTAATGCTAGGTTGCATCCTGTGTGTCTGTGCAGAAGAGATCATCAACCAACCTTGAGAGGTTAATTTAGGGAGAAGAAAAGCAGCCACCTTTCCCAATCCAGTCTGTGGGAAAATTTAATGCAGCTTTATTTAATTTTATATGGACCCGTACTTCCTGGAGACCAGGAAGGTGGAACAGGGTGTCAGTTTTTAAAGAAAACCATGAAGTTAGGGAGCCAATCAAACATGAAACTGAGTTCTCTGACAGTGTCTCTTGTGTGTTTCCTTTTGCAGAGGAGAATTTCAGGGACTTAATCTACCTTCTTTCAGGCTGTGAAAGAATTCACAATAAAGGTCTGAGACAAACCTTGGAGAGATTTCTGTCTTAGCCTGACCTATACTTTATGTTGCATTTTCTGCATATAGCCCCAGCTGACTTAAATTTTTGGCGCTTCTGATAAAACACTTGTTCTCGTTGCAGGAGTGAACATTCCATTATTGCCATTCTAAGAACCATTATATTAGTTCCTATTATTGTTTGAAAGATAATTTGTTAAACATATGGAATATATAGGCATATGTACTTGTACTGTAGAATCAGCATAGAAAAATTAAACAATTTCCTCTCTCCTGTAAATAAAATGTTCCTCATTGCCTCCTCTTGAGCCAGACAAAAATAACCTTTACTTTTGTCTTATTAAATTAGGCAAAAGAAGTGGAATGGGTTCTGGGGGGAGGGGGAGAGAATTGTTGGTTCCTTAAAGCACTAAAGTGACCTAACATAAACACCTGTGTTTAAACTTTTTGGTAAGTCATTCTTTAACATGGGGGTGAGTGGAGAAATTGAATTTTTATACTTTTTGCATACTTTCCTTGAAAACTTGTTAAATATCTTCCATCATTTCTACAATATAAATCACTCAGTTGAAGCGGAAGTGTAATTACTGTAGAGCTTCACAGATTCATGGATTCACAGAAATTTAAGGCTGGAAGGGACCTTGTGAGATCATAGGGCCCAGCCCTCCTGCTCTAGGCAGGAAAGACTGCTGGGGTCAAATAACCCCAAGGTGTGCATCCAGTCTCCTTTTGAAGATCTCCAGGGTAGGTCTCTGCACCATCCCTGCTGGGAGTCTATTCCAGAGTCTGGTCACACCAACCATAAAGAAGTTTTTCCTTATAACCAGTCTGAAACCTCCTAGGAGAAACAGTCATAAATTCCTGGTTTTCCCCTGGGGCGCTTTGGTGAACAGTGGTTTGCCTAGCCCCTGATGTTCACCCCTGATATATTTGTAAGCTGCTACCAAATCTCCCCAAAGTCTTCTCTTTTCTAGGCTGAACAGTCTCATATCTGTCAGCCTTTCCTTGTATGGCTTGCTCTTCAGGCCTCTAATCATATGAGTGGCACTTGTCTGGACTTTTGCAAGCTTCTCCACATCCTCTTTGAAGCGTGGTGCCCAAAACTGGATGCAGTACTCCAGCCTGTGGCCTCACCAATGCAGAGTACAACAAGAGGATAACTTTCTTAGTTTTGCTTGAGATGCATTGGTTGATGCATGCTAGCATATTGTTTGCTTTGCTAACTGTAGCATCACACTGGTGGGTCATATTCATTTTATGATCAATTATGACCCTCAGGTCCCTGTCAGACATGGCGCTAGCTAGTGTAGCACCACTGAGCCTGTAAGTGTTGTGGATTTTTCCTCCACAGACGGAGCACTTTACACTTCTTGGTGATGCATCTGGTTCTGGTCTGCCCATCTAACTAATCTGTCTAGATCCGCCTACCCTGAGGCATGGCCACACTTCCCCAAAGCTTAGTGTCGTCAGCAAACTTTGCCAGTGTGCTCTTCACCCCCACATCCAGTTCATTGATGTAGATGTTGAAAAGCACTGGTCTGAGCACCAAAACCTGGGAGACCCCACTGGCTACCTTCCACCAGGTCAGCACAGATCCGTCTATTAGTATCCGACCCTGCAGCTAGTTTCCCACCCATCTTCCTTGTCTTTCTCTGGGTTCTCTCCAGACCATCTCAGGAAGTTTTACTCTTAAAGCATAATCTCTTTCATAGTGGTAGTTCATTAGGAACAGATCAGTGAGCCTCATGAATCACTACTTCCCAGGGTAGGCTGATCTAGTAGCTACCCACTTTCTCTGCCTAAAATGGTATTTTGTGATAGAACTGCATTTCCAACACCTGTAGAATGCGAGTCATCAATCACAGTATATGTTTCCTGCTCATGCTTTTGTGTAGAATGCAAGTATTTAGTGCCCCTGTAATTAATTTTTTCTAATATTAAGAAATTTGTATATATCCATATGGTCCACAAATTTTATCGTTGCATATCTGGCTTGGTATCATGGATATACTTCTTCCCTATAAAAATCTAAAAAGGTATGGCTCCACTTGTCAACCAGAGCCCAGCAATGCTCAATGCCCTACCAAGCTACGCTGTATATGCACCATGGGGCAGCTGCCACACCGGGGTGGGGGGGAGAGGGGGCAATCTCTGCTGTGCTGCCATGAGCCCCCAGAGGCTCTGATAGCTACTGCTACAGCTGGTGAGTGTGGGGCTCATGAAAGTGCCAGGGGGCAGGGGATGGGGCCAGGCAGGGCAGTCATGGGAAGCTTCTCCCGCGGCTCCCCCTGCCAGGGGAGAGACAGGCACAGCCGGAGGAGCCTCAGGAGAACCTGCAGCCGCCCAGATGTCCCTGCTTCTCCCCGGCCAATCTGATTCTCTAAATCTCTCCGAATCTTTTCCAAATCAGTTCAGAGGCTTCGGATTCAATTTAGACCTTTTAATGGGTGTCTCGTTTTGATTTGGATATGGAGATTCGGCTGTCGAATTGGGCCAAATCTCCTCTGAATCGAATCAGCAAACAAACAGCCCTACAAAGTAGTCCCTCTTAAAGCAGCATGCAAAACTTAAGTCAAGGTTTTCCAAATGAAATTAAAAATGGCAGGAACTCTCTTAGAGGTCTATTCTAGTTTTACAATTGTCCCCTTCTGTTAAGTCAGATTGTTTATATCAGGGATGCTCAACCCCTGGCTTGTTAGCCAGATCCAGCCCCTGGTAGCATGTCATCCAGCCCACAGGGCTTCCCATGGGTTTGAAAAATTGGCAGCAGAGGGGTGGTACCACTGCTTATCTGCTACCAAATTAGCAGATAGCCTGGTCCTGCACATTAAATTGCACAACCGGGGCAGTGCAGGGTGCAACCCGAGGAGAGGGAAGGGAGTGGGTGATCTGGCTTATAGAATGGCTCCACACCACTTATCTGGCCCATGGGGCTAAAAGGTTGAGCACCACTAGTTTATACAGAAATGCATATGTGATGAGTACTCGGTAGCAAGTACAGCTATTGAACACAACTACAATTCTACCTGAGGTTTGTCATCTTACGGTGAGTGACTTATACTGCTTTACCCACAGTGCCTAAAAACCCATAGTCTTTTCTAGGAAGATCACTGCAGGAAACGGGGAGGAAACAGGACAGAGTTGGCTGAATTAATTTAAGTCAAAGTTGTAAATTCCCCCCCACCCCAGTGCTAACCTTGAAGTTTAGGCACTTAGGGCACTGACAGACATGCAGCTTCCCCATCTAACTCATGGTGCTTTACAGAAAATGCCATGAATTAGACCGACCCTCCAGACCCAACAGACGTTCACTGTTGGATCAGGAGGGTGGAGGATTGAGCCCCACTTCAGAGTTGATCCAGCAAGTGAGGCTGCAGCCTCTTCCCCTAGCTGTCTCAGGACGGGAGGAGTAGAAGACAGAGGAGAGAGGTCCATTCTGGGATTTGCACTGGAGTGGGGGAGCAGGTGGATTGGAGCCCTGCATGGGGGGGGGCTCCAATTCACCTGCCTCACCTGCCCCACCCTCCAGCGCAGGCTGGGCAAACGCCAGATGGAACCTCCTTCCCCTCTTCTCCCCCTCCATCCTATCCTATAGACAACACCAGGGATGGGGCCTGGCTGCTTCAGCCCAGCCCTGCTCCCAGCGTGCACCAACAGAAGTTAATGGAGTCGCACCGTTTTGGATTGGAGCACCTTCATCTGAACCCTCATGTAATGAGGGTTCATTTGTGGCACTTTTTAAAGCACTCTGCAGCCATGCACTTCTGTCAGTGCATGGCTGTAGAGCGCTTTCAATGACTGATTGTATGACAAAACATCACTTCTGTCAGCACTCTTAAATAACTTTGGCCGTATCTTGGCTTTCATTCATTGATTAGAAACAGAAATCTTCTCTCCTGTTTTTGGGGTTTTTTTCAGCTCCCAATCTGTTTCTTAATTCTGAATAAATCAGTCAAGTGGGGTATATTCCCTTTGCACCTGCTAGTTAAACTAAAACCTAAAATAATTAAAGCAAAAGCTTTTCTGCACACTAGGACTGGAAGTACATGCATATGGAAAAAATGAAGTACTATTGTACTGAGTGCATAACTTACATATTTAGTGAGTTATGGACCTTATGAAAATTTATAAAACTTTGAGTTGTTTAAACATTAATTAATGTATTTAAAATATTCATTGGTCATTTTTATCTTGAAGCAAAAGATGGTATTTTTCTTTACCTTGCCATCTCTTTCAGTGGTAGTATGACGGAGGGTTACCTGTAGAGGAAACTCTAGCTTAATGAGAGAAAGGGGAAAATTGACTAATGGCCATAATATGTTTGTTTATGTGTTACCCTCCCCTTTTTGAAGATGCTTTGTTGTGTAAAGAGTTTGCTTAATTGGAGAAGATGGGATTATCCAAGCAGGGTTCTAGTGATGAAAATTTTGTTGTTGGATGCAGTTCGTTTGACTATCTGTTACTATACTGAACCTTTTACTTCTGCTTACAAGTTAAAGAAAATTGAACTTCTGGTAAAATGTTTTTTATAGTGTCCATCAGTCACATACTTCCTTGAAAATACTGGGCCATTCCGGCTTTTTTTTACCTGCTAACATTGCAGGTTTATTTACATGTGTTTATTATGAGACTTACACTACCACGAACTTCCTTGTTTTTATTTTAGGGCCCAGAAGTAATGACTTGAGCCAGCCAACTTACATTGGTTTTGAACGGGATGTATTCAGAACAGTTGCTGATTATTTCCTTAATCTCCCTGAACCATTGCTTACTTTTGAGTACTATGAACTGTTTGTGAACATTTTGGGTATGTACGATTTAGAAATAACTCAGGTTGGTTTTTTTTAAAGCCCAAAGTGCAAATTTGACACAACAGGGATGTACATATGTAATTGAAAACAGATATTGGGCTCTTTTTGGTATGTCAATGGGAATCTGCTGTAGCAGTTCTGTGTCACAGTGTAAGTTGAAATACAATTAGATTCTTGTTTTAATCAAAGTGTCTGGCTTGATATTCCTTAGATTTTATAACCATAATTTAAAATAATATAGACTAATCCTAGTCTTGTTCCTGAAAGCTAGGTGTCAAGTTTAATTGTCCTTTGTCTTACATGTATGGCCTAATTTATTGCATGTGTCTTGTTTAAATTGCTTTCTCATTGAGCTAATGCTTTTGTAGACATTACTAACAATGTGAACTGTATGTTAGTGTCTTTTATATATGTTGACTCTGTTTTATCTACTTAGCTCTTTCTTATCTCGTCCACTTTCACATCACTTGCATCTTAATTTGTATTTCATTTTCTGATAGTTGTGTGTGGCTACATCACAATTCCAAATAGATCCAATGGAAAACATTCTAGCCAAGATGAGGCATGTAACCCACAGCCTTCAAAAACACTGCATTTGAACTCTTTCAAGTCAACTGAATGTCTTCTTCTAAGTTTACTTCGTAAAGAGCCTGAGAGAAAAGAGGAAGCATCTGAGACTTCTGGAAATAGTCTTCAAAATGAACATAATCTTCAAAAAGGATGTGCCAAGAAATCACAGCGATATGCTTTGGCATGTAAACGAGCCAGTACTGATCGCCTACTAAGAGGAAGCTGTCAAAATCTTTCAGGTTTAACGAATGAACAGGCACAACCTCAAAAATTTAGGAAAAGGTGCTCTTCTTTGGAAAGAATTGTAGATACTGTTTCAAGTTCTCATTGTAAACAAGAATCAAATTCCCTCTGTCACATTGATGTTAACATAATATCGGGCAAAAAAATTGAGAACCAACTACTGCACCATGACTACAAAAGAGAATCTGTGGATCTTCATTCAGACAGCACTGGCCAAAGACAACCCTGTGCTTTCAAGAGAGAGTTTGCATCAATTGTCCAGGACCAAGAACTGTGTAATGGAAATTACAGATCAAAGCAACTATGTAGATCCCAGAGTTTGCTTGGATGCAATAACTTCAAAAACTTCTCTGGCATCAATACACCAGTTGCTGAAATAATAGTAAAACCAGGTCCTGAGCTTCATTTCGGACAAGGGAAACCAAGTCCTACTGTTCTGGCAACTACTGTAGAAAATGATCCTGGAGATTCTGATATCACTATCAATAAAAGACTCTGCAAAAGCACAGTAGAACTTTCTGAAAACTCTTTTACTTCAGCTACCTTTATGTTGACTGGCACGCAAAGTAAGATTGTTTTCCAAAGCATGTGTTATTTGCTTACTGTATAAACTAACTAGTCTTTGCTTCCCTGCTATCTTTGGCCCCATTGTTTGTTATTTAAAAAGCAAAATCTGTACACGATAGTCTGTCTAAAGAGCATTCTAATGGTTATGAAGTTAAGTAATTTTAACTAATTTTCTTAAATGCAAGCTATCATATCTTCCATAATACAAGCCAGCATGTAATAATATCTCTTCCCTAAGTACCAATATATCAGCAATTTACCCTGCATATGTTGGCTTCGGGTAAGTGATAGTCCTCATAATCCAGACATCTGAGAAAAAGAAAGGAATTGGCAAATCATCCTATTTATAGGGAGCAGGTTGGTTTTTGGGTTTTTTTACTCTTATTGAAACGTGAAGGTAGAAATTTTAAGGAGTCCTTAGAGGCTTATAAATCAGCTAAATGATACATAATATAGTTTTAAGAAAAGAGAACTCTACTCTGAGAAATAGCTTTTGTTACATTCCTGAACTGTTTCAATAATGTATGTCAACAAAATGAGGCATTAACCATGAAAAAAAATAGCAAATTGATTCTTAATTCTATTTTAGTGCAGATTGTTATAAAATACCTATTGTTTTACGTGGAAAAAATGGTATTTCTCTAATCTGCTCTAGATCATTTCAAAATTTAATGATAGCTCTTGTTTACAATTAACTTGTAGATCTCCTACAGCCTCACATAGAAAGAGTTGCTGTTGAAGCACTACAAATATGTTGTTTGTTGCTTCCTCCTCCGAATCGTAGAAGGCTTCAACTCCTAATGCGCATGATCTCTCGAATCAGCCAAAATGTTGATATGCCACGACTTCATGATGCAATGGGCACCAGATCTCTGGTAAGACATCTCTCTAATAGGATAGGTAAATTGAATACCCCCCGTAATATAAAAATGGTGCTGAAATAAGAGGCAAGGCTTTTTTTGTGGTGATATCTTTTATTAGACCACCTACATAATTGGGATAAAGTTAAAAAAGCTTTCAAAAGCTTCAGTATCCACTATTATCATTGTTTTTTTAATATTACTTCATTTAGCAGACAAGGCTAAGCCGCAATATTGTTTAGGGAGGTTTTGCTCCGTAGGTTATTTTAGTACTCTGTTGTGTCTTATAACTTACTCTTTCTCTTATTTTGTTCTCTTCTGTAAACCTCCATGAACCTTTTTTGGGAGGGGTGGCAATAAATAGAAATAAATATATAATAAAGAGGCACTAGACCTTGTGTCATTATAATGCAGGGTTGGTAAAACACAGCCCGAGGCCCATGTCTGGCCTGCCAGTTGATCCTACTCAGCCTGCCAGATGCTGTCAGGAGCCTGAGTAGAAAGGGCTGCACCCTGTGCTGCTCTGCTCTGCCACAGCTGGTTAGGATTAAGTGAATTATTTGATCGGGTGGTGGGAATTTGGCTATTGATTCCAAAAAGTCAGTAAGGAGGAGAAGGATCAGAGGAATGCATATGTAAAACTTTTGGCCTTTTCTTGTCAAAGCATTTTGGGTCAAACAAAATATATAGCTTTGTCTCGGGGGGGGGGGAACAAAACATTTCAGGAATTTTGAAAAAAGCTGTTTTGATATTTCTGAAATGTTTTGTTGTGATGATAAAGGCCAACAAAGTAAAGGGATAGATTGCAGAACCAGAGGAGAATATTCCCTACCCTTCATCTGGCAGTCCTGTGGTTAAAGTCACTCACCCAGGATATGGAAAACTTAGTTCTTTTCTTCTGGGGATTTGAAAGCACATCTCCCACCTCCCAGAAGGATGCCTCTGTTGCCATGTCATGGAGTATTCTGACCACTACAAACTGGACAGCGAGTAAGTTTGAGAGAGCAACTTCTGCTTGGTAGTGATGTGAGAGATGGGTTCTAGTCTCTGTTGCAATGGCTTCCAGTGTGTACAAAGTGAAACACTGCCAACAGGAGAGGGCATCAGATTTCTTTTATGTAAAGGAGAGACTTGAGCCAGAGTTTCCTGCATCTTATGTCTGTGTCCCAAACATTGGCTGCTAGGAAAGGATTAGGGAATCTCTTCTGCTTTCTTGAGGCTGCTGCTTTAGCCATTCTGAGAAGTGTGGGTTTTGTAGATGGAGAAGAATTTGGGGCCTTATTACTTTTTTCTATAATAACTGAACCAAAAAATATCATTCTGTTTCTTTTTAAGAAAAAAATTTTTATTTCAAATATGGGAAATGATAAGCAATTTCCTTCTTGATCCAGCAGTGTCTGTCAGTGCTTATGAAGGTGTGCTGTGATTTAAGTATGTGGAACGGAAAGCAGTTTGGAGCTATAGCTAGACTGGAGAATAATTGTAATTTTTGCATACTAACCATCTGCTAAATACTTCCAGATGATACAGACTTTTTCTCGCTGTGTGTTATGCTGTGCGGAAGAAGTAGATCTTGATGAGCTACTTGCCACAAGATTAGTTTCATTTCTAATGGATCATCAACAAGAAATTTTTCAGGTTCCAACTTATTTACAGGCTGCAGTGCAAGATCACATAGCATATATGAAAACGGCTCAGGTGGGTCCAGTAATAAAAGTTGAAATACTTTTGCTAATAACTATTTAGAAACTACTGGTTTCTAGTAATGCCTGTTACTAGAACTATTAGCTAATAACTATTTAGAAATTACTGGTTTTTAGTAATGCCAATTTGAAAAAACAAAATTGTATTCCACTCTTTCACTTTCAAATTGCAGTTTTTGAAAGTGCAACTAATTGGACAATCATAGGTTGTTTTTCCACTGTTCTTTAGCACTCTGAAGTTATGTAACTGAATGCAAGAAAGATGTATCATTTTTTACTCGGACAGTATTATTAAAGCATGTGTAGACTTTTATTGCCTTATTTGTTGCAGTGCAAATATCCCATGGAAGAAATGAGTGCTATATTGCCAACTTATTCGTACTGTAAACGAATAACTCCCCAGGAGTTTGATGAACAAAGGATTTCTGCCTCCCAAGCTGCAGTTGCAGAACTCTTAGAAAATATTATCAGAGACAAAACCTTGTCTCTGAAAGACAAGAAGAAAAAACTAAAACAGGTAAGAAGAAAAAATAACTATATATTTTTTTAATTATTTCAATTTTTATTAAAAAGCATATGTGTGTACATGATGTGCACAATGTTTAAAATTATTTAGAGGTGAAAATAGGAGCTCTGTTAATTGGATCCCAGTCCATCATATAAGCGAACTGTTAGAATCGGATGCCAGTTTTACAGCATAGAGCTGAGGTTGACAACCTACAGTGCATAGTTGGATCTAACTGGCAGAGCCTTTGCATCTGGCCTGTGGAACTGTGGCTTCAGTGGCAGGGGGCTCAGTATGTGCTGCGCAGCGGAGCTTTGTTTGCACCCCACTGAAGCCAGGCAGCAAGGAAAAGGTGTTGTAGGGGCTGGGTGCTAGTACTGGCCTCCTCTGACCTGAGCTGGGTCATTCTAGTCTGCCACCAGAAAATGTTGATGACCCCTGGCATAGAGGACTGGATATAACTAGTCTAGGTAAAATGCTTTCATGATGACCAGTTCTGATTCTGTTTTAAAGGGAGCTTAAATCACGTCTGCACTGCAACATTATTGTCCTAGGTCATGCAATCTGCACACAATACCTTCTTGCCTGGAAAATGTATAGCAGTGTTCTTGCAAAACTGCAGACCAAGTTATTCAGCACAGTTGAGAATGTCTGTCTAGTACAAGACTTCATGTTGTCTATCAGTGCGGCCAAATGTACTGTAAGACCAAAATACAAAATCATTCCACAGATAATCTCTAGGCATATAAAAGTTGTTCAGTCTTATCACTATATTCTAAAACACTGCATTAAATACCAATGCTGTGACATGAATAAACTATTTTGTCTGATTTCTAGATGCCAGTTCCCTTTCCATGATCTCCCCACTTGGTGTATCCTCATCCATGAATGACTAGGGGGACACCATAGTGGCAAGCAGGGACTGCCTGCAGACCCCGGAGGGTTTTGGGGGTGGCAAGCGGGGACTGCCTGCAGACAGCGCCGGCCGCATCGGCAGTGAGGGGGGGCAGCTGGCGATTGCCCGCTGAAGCCGTTGCCGACTTCAGCGGCAGCCAATCTCAAGGTGGGTACGTGCCCCTCCCCACACCATCGCCTGTGTTTTCATCAATAAAATTTGGTTATCTAAAATGGATAAACAAGTGTTGCAAAAAATTATACATAAAGGGTTTTGGTTTAAAAATGTAATACTAAATCATTCCAAATTGGGAGCATACTCTTCTGACACAGTAGTTTGATGTTTTAGAATATAGTGATAATGCTGAACAACTTTTATATTCTAGAGATTATCTGAGGCTTCTAGATTCTACTAATCTGTTGCCTGACAGACAAAAAATGCAACAACTCTGGCAGGTGTTCACACTGGAAATTTTTTTTCCTGTTGCAAAAAACCTTTCATAAGTCTCTCTGCAGTGAATGATTGTACTTGTCCTAGAACTTACTAAACCAATCTTATGACTCAAACCGAGTTCCAAAAAAGCAGCTTTTAAATATCCACATTGTCCTTTTCTCCTCTGCCAGCCTCCACAAGACTGATTTTTTTGTGGGGGGGAGGAAACTGTTGTAAGCACTTCTTAAACTTGGTTACACAAATGGAAACTGAGTCTCTATTTCTATCTAATTACTTGAACATAACTGCATACATGTTATCGTGTTTAAAAACTGGTAGATTAAATCTCTTAAGTAGCTGAACAGTAAGAACCAGCATGCAGCAGTTCTTCTAACAGACAGAATAAGGGAAGAAGAAAAATGAAATTAAAACTCTGGCAGCTTTCTCTCGTTGGCATACTTAAACTGTCAGTGAATACCTGCCAAAACCCAGAAGCTTTGCGTGTGACTTGTGATATACACTGTAATGAGGAGGAATATACAGTAGTGCAGTGGGGGGGTTGTTTTGTTTATATGGTTTTTTTAATGTTATTGGGAGCTATAAAAGTCATCTTGCCTGTCATCACTAATTAGAATAACTTGTAGAGTGGCAGATACTACAGGTTTACTTTGATTTTTCTTTTTTTCAGATTGGAGTGACATCCTGATAAACACCATTTTTCCATTAAGAGTAGATGCACATTATTTCTGTGTCTGCCCCATTTGCTACCCAGAGGCCTATAAACTATGCTATCATTTTCCGTAAGATGAGTTAATTAGCAAAAAGCTTGATCTAATTTGTGTATGACATATGTACTGTATTTACTCAAATAAAAAACAAAGTATTTTAACTTGACCAATATGGATCAGGCGGCAGTTCAGCTCCAGCTTTGGCCCCAGGCTCAGAGTTGAAGCCAAACTATGCTGAGCCACCACCTAACCTGGGCTAGAGTGGTTCGTGTTGCAGGGGAGTGAGCACGTGGCCAGCAGAATGCGAGGGAGGCTGTGCGGTGGAGAGGGAAGGGCGAGTAGAGGAGACCCACCTGTACAGCTTGCAGGAAGACCACACAGCCTGTCTCCACCCTCCCTGGAGTGAGGGGCTAGGTGGGACTAAGCACAGCCATGGAGTAGTAGGGAGTGGAGAGCAGGCACATTCATGGAGGGGTGGAAAGAAGGTGCAGAGGGCATGTGGCAGGAAGGCAGGCACAGGCACAAGGTGCAGTGGACAGGCAGCAGGGAGCAGACACAGGCAGGGGGGAAAGTAAAGCGGGGCAAATGGCAGGGGGGGCGGACAGGGGTCCCTTTCTCCCCTGCCACTACTTTCTCCACCAGAGCTTTGTAGGGGACACATTTCAGATGACCTTCCACTAATAAGGTTCTATACATAGAAAATTATAGAACTCTTGGTTCCAAAATGATACCCACTAATAAAAGGTATCATTTTGGAACCAAGAGTTCTATTTTTTTGTATGTCTTCTTGTCTCAGACCAGCACGGCTACCGTGTACACTCCTGGAAAATTATAGCAAATTTACTTTCCATGTATAGAATCTAATTAGTGGGGGGTAGTCTTAAATTTGAAGTGTTTATATATATATATATGTATATCACAGTCACACATGCATGCGTACACACACACACACACACCCCCAAGCTTTCCACTGATTACCACACATTATTGAAAATGATGGTGTGGTTTACAGGCCTCTGCATGGTGAACGAGAAGGACACAGAAATAAAGTGGATGTACACCTAAAGGAAAAGCAATGTTTGTTGTTATTATATAGTGTTTACATAATATTTAATTTGTCCTCTCACTACCTGGGCTCTGCAGGAAAAAAACATAGAAAAGATGATGGGAAATCAGTCTGGTTTTAGAAACCTGCTTTTGACATATTGGAACAGTTTGACAAATATGCTGTCATATGCTTAGTAGGAAACTTTCCTGGGGAAGTGTTTATCAATACCTGCAGAATCTAAGCTTCCATTTAAATAATACTTACGGGTCTTAAAAGATAACCAACCAGACATCAATGCTAGCAGACAGGTGACTGTGGTTCCTCTTCTGTTCATAATTTTACCAAGCTCTAGAAAAAGGAAATATTCAAATTAATATTCAGAATCGAATGGTAATGGCTAAACTAATAAGAATAGTGTCAATGTTGCTTTGTTGTTAGATGCTTATGTATTCGTCAATCAGCTTTGACTATTACTTAAAATGGAGAGGTAAGTAGCAAGTATTGACTGGGGAAAGGATAATGGAGTGCTTGACTACCTCTGTCATAATCACAATAGCCAGGAGACTATGGAAAAGGAATGGGGAAAAGGAAAAACATCTTTCCTCTTTCAGCAGTAGATAGAAAGGTTATAAAATGTCAAAGTTATCACATGTTTATCTATCAGAGTCTGATATGAAAGTTTGAGTTCCTGACCACAATTTAGTCGCACCAACCCGAGTAGGTATTCTAGCACCTTTCTCTTCCAACAGCTCTCTGGGTAAGGGCAGAGAGAGAAAAGTGTGCTGAAAACAGGAAAATCAATCCATGATGTATTTCTGAAAAGAAAAGGTAAAGTGAAGATATGAAGAAAAATGAGGTCTGACAAAAAGCAAGGCAAGGTAGCACTTTTGTAGACTTTCAGAGAGACAAGCAAAAGAATGAGGTATCCATAAAATGTCTGTTTACACTTTAATCTGACACAAAGCCATCCTTGTAAGATAGGGTGTCATAGGAGAGGTATCTTCCACTGTGCCCAGTAGGGTTACTGCATATCTGCTTTTAAGTGGAGCCTGCTATAATAGCTCTTTTATGTTTCAGTTTCAGAAGGAATATCCTCTGATCTACCAGAACAGATTCCCAACTACGGAAAGCGAGGCAATACTACTTGAAAACAAACCCACAATTAAGCAACCAATGCTTAGCCTGAGAAAGCCAAAGTTTCGTAGCCTAAGATACTAATTTATTGAAGCCGCTACAATCTTATTTATTTTAATGAATGTATGCCTAGTGTGCTAACGGACAGGTGCTTATTATGGAGATCCAATGTTGATAGTGTGTGCATTGAGAGTTGCATACCTTGTATTAAGTGGTGCCAAAATCGGTTCATTGTAGAGAGAGCTTTTTGTTTATTGAATCTGTTTTCAAGACTTTATTTACAAATGTTTACAAATTATTCAAGACATGCAAATGTTTTGAGTCTGTCAAAAACAATGTGACAATAAGCATGAAGTTTTAGTAACCAAAAATTGTGTATGTAGTCTGTGAAGTGTATATGTACATATTATATGGTAGCTTTATGTTAAATCTGTTTTAGAAATGATGCCATAAATTTTGTGGGGTTTTTTTAATCATTTCCTTATGTACCATATAATTGCTGTACTTGGGCATTCTAAATACTGAGAACTTGCAGCAAAATATTGCTCTGAGGCCTGGCAGAAATTTTGGCCTCTGTGATTTCAGTGACACCAGGAATTCACCCCAGATGAGTGATTATTTCTCTTTGTCTCTTGTCTATTCAAATTGCACTCTTTATCAATCATTTTTGTATTATTTTGTGTATTTATTTTTGTTAAAACTATCCTTTTTATGTATATTTCTAACTTTTGGATGGAAAACCAATCTCAAATACACAAATAACTGACCTCAGATATGCTGCTTTAATTGCTAATAGTGGAGGATGCTATATAGTCTTACAGAACAGAACTGACAGGTATTGTATTGTTAGATTTGATCTTTCATTTACAATGTAGTAATGCTATTCAGGTTAGTATAGTCTTTTGCAAAACTTGAAATCAGACAAAGGAAACATGGACTAAATATCTTGAGTGAAATCTGGCCCTAATAAAAGCCAGTGGGAGTCCTGCCATTGACTTCACTAAGACCAAGATTTCAGTCCTTGCCTTCAGCAGGATTTTAAATCTATTGAAATGTTATTTGTTCAGTGTTGATTTGTAACTTTTTCAGTTATTTCTATGTATTTTACTAAGATTTGTTTTTCAGAACATTTATTGCAGAGGAAGTAGAATTTAGGTTTTGGTTTGGGTTTTTTCTTCCATTTATTGTCAATATTTAAGCACTTTTTTGTATTTTGAAAGAGAAAAAATATGGAAATGGCCATTGGTAATAAACTGTCAACTGTGCTAAGAATGTCTTGCAGAGAATAAATGTGTAATAAACTATACCAAAGCTAAATCTCGAGTGACAGGAGTTAGGTGGGTAGGTAGGTATTTAGAAACCTGATGTGTAGATGATTTGCTTGGGTGAAATCCTGGCCTATTGAAATCAGTACAGGTTTTACAATTCCTTTCAACTGAGCCAAGATTTCACCCTGTAATAAATCTAGATATAACCACTATTTCTGCAAATACAAATGTGGGATATAATGTATATGAGTAACCCTGTGAGGATTACATATTTGTAAGTATTTTTTGTTTGTTTTCAGGATTAGGTTCCCACCTTGTACATAAAGTAGCCACTGTAAAGGCATCACATGAAAAAAATAATAGTGAATTATTTAAAAAATGTTGAAAGGGTTGCTTACCAGAAGTGGGTTTGAGAAGGGGGAGGTTGTTCTTTTAATCACACTTTATGCTAGACAAAACGTGCTAACGGAAATCTCATCCATTCCCCAAAAAATCTGCTTGTTTTCTTTCCTGCATATCTTGGTTTTCCCTAGGAAACTTAAAGGTGGTAGAGCTAATGGGGATGGCACAGGAGGCAAGAAAATGAAAGCTAAATAACTAAAGAAATTATTTTTATCTAGACTTTATAAATCTTATTAATATTTTTAGATGGCACAGAGTAATAAGTTGTGCAAGCGTTACATAATCCTTTTAAGGCCTCTTTAAAGATGCTAAACCAGTAACTGTAAGTACACAGTGGAGCAGTATTATTTTATCAAAAGTATTGATTGTAATTATACATACTGAGCATGTCTACACGAGCCACCCACTGCATGGCTGTTACTGCACAGTCATTTAGTACTTGCATAACCAAGTGCTAAATGACTGCGCAGTAACCAGCATTATTGCTCGTGCAATAACAGTTCGTGCCCAGTGACGCTATAGTGCAGTAAGCATTTGTGTAGACGTGGCCACAGAGTGTAAAGGAAGCATGAAACTGTTGTGAACAATGCTGCTGATAATCTGGAAGTCACCATTACATAATGGTGTGTTTATTTCTAGGCTTATCCATTCTAGACTTTACTGAAAAAACTGAGCATGGTAGTGCAAATGTAGGTACTGTTCTGACTGCTAGTTACCATATCATCTGGACCTTATCAGTGCAGGATGTGATAGCATAGAGGTTAGAGCCACAACTCGGTTTCTGCCAGCAGTGCAGCTACATCAGTGGTTAATTTTATGGGGTGGAGAGTTTAAGGAAAAGATGCATTGACTGGGTTAATTAATATTATAAGGCAGACAAAGTTCTTTGGGTAAATGTGATGTCTTTTATTAGACCAACTGAAGAGTTGAAAAAAATGTTATTTGCAAGCATTTAGGCCCAAACACCCATCTTCAGGCAAAGGGAGAGTCTGCCAGTGTTTGTGTACTCTCTTGGGTCAGATAGAAGCTTACCATATTTTGTGGTGTATACGTCGACACAGCGTATAAGTTAACCCCAAACTTGATCAAAAAAGTTAGGGTTTTCATGTATCTGGTGTATAAGTTGATCTTGGCTTTGATCTTCATCACCAGGAAAAGAATCAGGCCCTTGTGTACTGACAGGCTCTGGGGAAGCAGGATCAGGCCCCTAGGAGCTTGGGCAGCACCCAGCCAGGCCCTGGGGGCGCCACCACCATGAAGGAAAGGACCAGCGCCCTCTCCTGCAGCTCAGGGGCTGCCCAGCCCTCTGGCAGCTCACCCTTAGCCATGGGGGTGGAGGGGCAGCTCTGCTGAAAGCAGGATTGAGCCTCCCACCACTTCTGCCTTCAGCAGGCTCCTGCAGCCAGCAGGATACCTGGAGCTACCTGGGAAGGGGCTTTCTCACCACAGGGGCTGGGGAGGATGTTGGCCCTGCCCAACACCTGGCCTTGTTCGACACCCCTAGCTCCCCCACCCCCGCCACCCGTGGGGTGAGGCAGCCCCTTCCTGGGCAGCGCCAGGTGTCCTACCAGCCACAGGAGCCTGCTGAAGGCAGAAACAGCAAGGGGCCCGACCTTGCTTTCCATGGTGCCTGCATGACCCCCAGCCATGAGGGCAGGGAGGCAGGCAAGCTGCCAGCGGACTGGGCAGCCCCTGAGCTGTGAGGGGCCCTGGTCCTTCCTTCTGCGGCGGTGGTGCCCCTGGGCCCAGCTGAGCAAGCTGCTACCTGAGCTCCCAAGGCCGCAATCCAATGTCCCCGGAGCCCAGATACAGTGTCTAAGTTGAGGCAGAAATTTAAGAGTAAATTTTGGGGGTCAAACCCACACTTATTCACTGAAGTACAGTAAGCCAATATGCAAAATGCAGGTCTGTGAAAATGCAAATGCCTGGCAGGAAAGATCAGAGGGGATCTTGTGTCTGCTGCCTTGTGGGAGGGCCCTGGGGAGGAGGGCATACAGAGAACTTCTTAGGTTATCTCCTGGGGAGTTTTAGGGGATCAGTATGCTGAAGAGGCTGGAGGACTACTTGTGTCAGCCCAGGAAGGGCCTGGGCGATGGGTGCACCCTGACAACCAAGGACTGTTTCTGAGATATGGGTCTGCTTTTCACATTTTCTTTCTTTGCTCATTTTGGTAGTAACACCTGATGGACCTGGATAGCCATAAGGGAAGGTATGAAGGCTGCAGAGCAGAATACCCAGTACCCTGCAGTCTTTCCTTGTGTTTTTTCTGTCTCTGCTTCTCCTTTTTTCTTTTGTTGGTTTGAGAGTGGGAGGCAGGCAGAATAAGGCCTGGGAGAGGGTCAGAGCCCAGACAGACCAGAGCCCTGACTAAATGAAGGGGGGCTGGGGTCTGACTGGGGCTGAACCTTACCCACAGATGGAGAAGGGGTGAGGAATAGAGGGAGATCTGTAGCCAGGGGGAAGGAAAGTACTTACAGCCTAGGCTTTGGTTGCCTAAAGACAGCCTCCTGAGATCTCAATTAGAGCAGCAAGGTGACAGGCAGGAGAGAGTGGAGCCAGAGTAGGCAGCCAGGTGCAGCCCGGACACTAAGGGGCACCCAGCTGCCCCTGGAGGTACGCATGATTACAGGGAGATTATGGCCAAGGTGCAAGTGTAGTGTCCATTGTGCGGGCCAGGCGCAAACCCGGGCCCTTTGTCACGCTGCACGCGGGCTGTGGCCGGCAGCCCGGGCACACTGGGTCGGAGAGGGCGGGCGCCGAGCTAGAATTAGGCACAGACACGTAACGGTTGATATTAAGATTGTTTACTTACACCGAGATGGTCGTGGTGCAGGCTGAAAACTTGCTTGAGTTGCGGTTACAAACAGAAAGAACACGAACAATCACGTGGAGTTTGCTAGGCTCCACGCAGACAGAGCTCCGGATGTCCAGGACAAGCGCGCCTCAAAATAGAAAACTCGTCGATATGTCTTATAGAAAGTTACCACTCGAAGACGGGAAGAGGTGGGCGGTGGATCAGGCCGCCAAACTCCTCTGAATAACACACAGGGCTTCTATGACCTTGCCGCGCACCCAGAGTCCCCACGAGATGGATGTGGAGTCCTCTTTGGCTTGGGCGGAAACTGCTCAAGCCTCCTATATGGCTAGCAGGCCAATTGCTAGACGCCACGTGGGAATAATTTAGCGCTAGCCAATAGCGGGGAACAAATTTGCATACGAAGAGCGGGAACTCTGCACCATGCATTTCTGTGTTGCAAAGGAAATGCACCCTGCAAAGACAGCTGCAAAGCGGTGGGAATTCTCTCCTTTGCACGCGGGTTCTCTGTGCAGCAAAACTCCACCGTGCAATGAAGCTGTAAACCCACGGGGATAATTCTGGTGCCAAAGCACACACAAAAATCAGACCTTTGGGTCATGACATCCATAAGCATCTCTTTTTATAATATTGGGCGTTGTCCTATGTATTACAATGTGATGGGAACATTTCTGTTTACATAACAGTTGACAAAAGGGTCCTATTTTCCCCCTTCCCCATGTTCCCTTGCCCTTGTTCCATCAGCAATATTTTGATATTTGTAGTTTGATCTTGAAAGTTTTAGTCATGTTCTTAGTTATTTTTATGCTATACATTTAAAAATCAGATGGTGCCCTGTTCGGAAACCTCGTTGTTCGCATGTTGCTGTGCCTGAGGTTATCAGACTTGTCTGCACACTTGATATTCATGTCCTCAGTCCAACCTACCCTAGCATCTGCATAATTTTAGTTGATATTCATCTGTACTTTCCACTAGAGGATCCTCCTCTGACATTTCTTCTAAACTGGTTAAAAGTTTTGTTAAACACGATGGCATGAGTTCACTAAACAGCATAATTTCACTTACGAGGTGGAGGCTGGAAACAGTGTCATAGTTTCATAGTAGCTAGGGTCAGCAGGGACCTGAACAGATCATCTAGCCTGACCCCCGCCACAGGCAGGAATGAATGCTGGGTTCACAAGACCCCAGACAGGTGATCGTCCAACCGCCTCTTGAATATGCCCAAGGTAGGGGCGAGGACCACTTCCCTGGGAAGTTGGTTCCAAATTTTGGCCACCCTAACTGTAAAATATTGCCTTCTAATCTCTAGCCTAAACCTATTCTCCATCAGTTTATGACCATTGTTCCTTGTCACCCCAGGTGGTGCTGGGGAGAAAAGAGCTCTGCCTGTTTGCTGTTGATCCCCCCGATGAGCTTGTAAGCAGCCACCAGGTCTCCCCTCAGCCTCCTCTTGCCGAGGCTGAACAGGTTCAGGTCCTTCAGTCTCTCCTCGTAGAGCCTGTCCTGCTGCCCTCTCACCAAGTGGGTGGCCCTCCTCTGAACCCTCTCCAGGCTGGCCACATCCCTTTTGAAGTGCGGCACCCAGTACTGGACACAGTACTCCAACTGCGGCCTGACCAAAGTCACATAGATGGGGAGTATCATCTCTCTGGACCGGCTTGAGATGCACCTTTGGATGCATGACAAGGTCTGGCTGGCCTTGCTGGCTGCAGTCTGGCGTTGGCGGCTCATGTTCATCTTGGAGTCAATAATGACTCTGAGATCCCTTTCCACCTCTGTGCTTTCAAGAAGGGGAACTCTCCAGCCTGTATGTATGGTGTGGATTCCTTCTCCCAAGGTGCAGCACCCTGCATTTGTCTACGTTGAACCCCATCCTATTCTCATCTGCCCACTTTTGTAGCCTGTCTAAATCTAGTTGCAGCCTCTCTCTCCCTTCAAGTGCATCCACCTCGCCCCACATCTTAGTGTCATCAGCAAACTTGGACAGCGTGCTTTCCACCCCCTCGTCCAAGTCGCTGATGAAGATGTTAAACAGTGCGGGCCCGAGGACCGAGCCCTGGGGTACCCCACTGCTCTCGCCAGGTTGAGTACAACCCGTCCACCACTACTCTCTGGGTGCACCCCATCAGCCAGTGTTTTACCCATCCAACTGTGCAGGCATCAATACCACAGTCACTTAATTTGTTGATAAGGATGGGGTGGGAGGCAGTGTCAAAGTCCTTCTTAAAGTCTAGAAAGACTATGTCCACAGCGACACCATCATCCAAAGATTTAGTTACTTGGTTGTAAAAGGCAATCAGGTTGGTCTGGCAGGACCTGCCTTTGGTGAAGCCATGCTGATTGCCCCTGAGCATGATCTCCCCTGCAGGTCCCCACAGATATGCTCCTTGATGATCCTCTCCAAGAGCTTCCCGAGCACCGAGGTGAGGCTTACAGGCTTATAATTACTTGGGTCCTCCTTCCTCCCCTTCTTAAAAATAGGGACCACATTAGCCAGTTTCCAATCCCCCGGCACCTGGCCAGATGACCACGAATGCTCATACAGCCAGGCCAAAGGCTCTGCGATGACCCCTGCCAGCTCCCTCAACACCCTTGGGTAGAGGGCATCTGGACCTGCAGATTTAAAAATGTCTAGCCCTTCCAGAAGATCACTAACTACATCTGTACTGACTAAAGGCTTGATAGAGCTATCCCCAAGATTGTCCCTACCTCTGGTAGGTGGGATATCCCGGTCCCTGTTCAGGAAAACAGAGGCAAAGAAACTGTTAAAAATATCAGCTTTCTTGTCTGGCGTGGCCACCAGATTACCGTTTGTATCTTGCAGGGGCCCTACATTGCCTGGTGCCCTCTTCTTGCTCCCAATGTACTTGAAAAAGGACTTTTTGTTGTCCTTAACCCATGTGTCAAAATTGGTAACTCATTTACAGCAAGTTGCACTAGGTATTAAAAAACCTATTTTTGTTTTGTTTTCTTCATTTCAGTTGTGCTTTTTGATAAATTCTTAGACTGCCTGTTGGCTTCCTCTTGTCTTACTGTAGGAGAACATGGGAGAAGCATTTTTAACACTAGGACAATACAAAGAAAAAGGTGTTTTGCAACTATACGTATAGTTTCTATTTCATGCTTTGCTGCCACTACTTCTTCTTTGGATCCTGATTTAGCAACGCACTTAAGCACTCCAAGCCCCAAATAAGGCATGTTCTACTGCTTGGGCAAGATCCCTTGTGATAAAATGGTTTATCCCGGGATAAATGCAACCTTTGTAGGACAAATTCTTTTCCAGTTTAATTTACCCAGAAGGTGGCTGAAGATTGGTACTTCTGTTTTAACATATTTCTGAGGAATAAGTTGTTGAAGTCTAATATACTGAGACCATGCCCATGCTCTCTTCAATATATCATATATATCATGTGTTGCATACAACACAAACCTTTTCCACAAAATCAGCCCCCCAAAATTAGGGTTAATTGGAGAAGCTGATTTTTCTGACCAGGATAGAAGTATTTCTGCTCCATGACGCAGCAGCTGTTTCACTATCATTAGGCAACTGATGGAGTCAATTGCTAATTACTCTTCAACCTAATGATCCTCTCTCCTTTTAAATGATGTTGTTCTACTAATCAAGCTATCCTTTCTTAGGGTGACTTTTTTCTGTCTGCTAGCTGTTCCTCTCTTCCTATTTTAGCTGTAATTAAGCAGGAAAAGGAGGGTGAGTCACCTGAAGACTAGCCTCTGTCCCTGCTCTATGAAATCATAAATCGGCGAGGAGGGACAGGACATTTCTTCATTCTGCCTTTCAAAAAAAAAGTGCATATATTCCAATTCATGTTGTATATGAGAAAACGTGGGGGTGGGGGCTGTAGGGTTTGGGTTTTTTGTTTTGTATTTTGTTTTGTTTTTTGCGGTGGGGGGGAGTGGAGGCTTGTAATACAGAAGTTGCAAATACCTCTTCCCTTCTGCATCTATGATTGTGTCTCCCTGCCACAGAGAACCAAGGGGACCTAAATTTATTCACTTTCAGATCACTAGATACTTTACTGGGTTTTCAAAGCAAAGTGAATATTTTTGTTTTTGTTTGGCATTTTTAAGTCGCCATCTGTAATGGGCAGGGATCCGGGTTTTCTGTTTCCCATGGAAACACAGAGAAAACCACGGACTTCCCCTTTTTATCAGAGCAAGTGCAGATTTCTCCTTTTAGCAGAGAAATCTGCGGAATCCCTGCTTTTGCAAAGAGCTCTGCAAGCTGGCTGAGCTCCAGCCTGCAAGAGCTGTTTGCAAACAGGGCGGGAAACCCCCAGCCCTGTCTGGAGGGGAAGGGAGGGAGGAAGGGCAAGGCTTGAGGCTCTGTCAGCCATGGCTGGCTCAGCTCAGCTTCATTCTTCGCTCCACTCTACAGAGCCTGAGGTAAGTGGGGTTTGTAGGGGGCTGGGGGCAAGTGAGGAGCACCAGCAGTGCTGGGGGGGGAGCTCTAGGGGGCAGTGAGGGGCACCAGCAGGGCTGGGGGAGACATTGGGGGGAGGTGTGAAGGGCACCAGCGGGGCTGGGGGAGGCTTTTAATTTTAATAACAGATTGGGGGGTTTATCAGAGAATTTGCTATTTTTTTGTCAAAGAATTTATTTTTTATCAGAGAAAACCAGGATCCCTGGTAATGGGGCATAACCAGTTCTTGGAGAAAGAGTTATAAAATTTTCAGTAGTTTAAAGTGATCTTATTCCTTTATTTAGTGTAGCAGTTGATTTTCTAATAACTATATTATATATGGCAACATTTAATGTGCACTCTAGTCTTTTTATGGTAGGAGGATGTGGGAGTTGGCTTTTCTTTTTTAATAGACAGCAGGATAAACAATTTTCCTGAGTAAACTTTCTCATACTGAATGCATTTTTTTTTTTTTAAACATCTTCTTAGTAGCATGGATACATGTCATCTGCCATCTGGAGTCAACTCATATTGAACATTTGCAAACCAAAGTTACCTAATGTTACTTGCTTGTAATTATTCCCATTTTGTTCAGCTCTGTGTAAATACATGCTTAGCTGGTGCACGTAAATAACTTACTAGGAGAGAGGCTCCTTTCTTGGGATTTAGCTTCTGGAGAGCTGCCCTAAATAGTCAGAGTTCCTGACGCATGTTACTTAATTTTTTATTCAGTGTTTTGAGAGAAACTAGAAAAAAAATCTAAAATAAATTATGATGCTTTAAAGTGTTAACTATCATATTTTTAAAGGGAGACACTTGTATAGATACTAACATGAAGAAAGAATGCAAATCAAAGAACCTTTTGGAGTTACTAATTTTCTTTGATTCATTTTTAAAAGTCTGCTTCAATCTTGATGAATAGCCCTGTTAAATTCCAAGTTGCAAAATGTAAATCCTTCTAGAAGACCCATTTATAAGTTGTGAATTCACTCAGTTTTGTGTAATATACCAAAGTTGCGTGTAGTACAATAATAGAGGTCTCTGTTCTCTAAATGTCACTGTGGTTCTGTTCTGAAAACTAACTTTACAAAAATTGTATCATAGGGTTCCCTGCTTATCATCTCACAGTGACTCAGCATCAAATCTACTCATTTTAAAAGTGAAAAGCTGTTTTTGACATCTATTTCTGCAAAGTCTAAATGGGATAGGAAATCAAATTATTACTGACTTAGGCATAAACAGCAGCAGAGCTTCTACAGTAGGGAGCAATGTTAACAATTATAACGGTGTATGAGCCCACCCCCCTAATATTAAATCATTTGTAAATCTGGAGACATGATGAAGTGGATTGAAGAAAGAATTGGGGTAATAATCCTTGAATTCCAATCGCTTGTCTAGCATAGATCTATCAAATGTTCTTCTACAGTGAATTGCACCTACTTAACTAAATGTCCTTTTAAAAAAAAATAAGGGGGATTTTTTGTTGGCGGGGTGGGGCGGGGAGGTCAGGGGTCTGACGTCTTTCCTTGGACCAACTGTATGGTTAGGAAAAAGGATGGGCAGGCTTTTTGGTACACAGTGCCCTTCAGATCTGCATAAATGTCCATATCCTCCACCTTCATAGTAAGATTGTTGTAGCTGTAATAGTCTGGGAAATGTACAAAAGGAAAGATTTTGAAGTTTCCATCTTAAAGTAATACAGCAAGTTCTGAGTCTGCACAACTTTTAAAGCTAATTTCTACTTCCAGATGCATCTGCTTTACCATTGCAAAACATTCCATTTTATTAGACTTGTCCTGTTAAGAGGTTTGTGTCTTAATGTATTGTTACAATGCTTCTTCACACTGATGATTAAGATCATTTGAATAATTACAGGGCTGTCCTCAACCAACAGGAACACTAGTGACTGCATGAGCAGACCTAACCCCAAGCTCAATACCTCTTCAATCTGTAGTAAGGACCAAGAGAAATGTGCTCTTTGCCTTAGGAACAGTTGAACAGAAGGCAAGTCTCTGCCTGATGTCTCTGTTTAGCAGTACAACCCACAGAGAGCCAATTAAGGTTTCATTTCCCTTCTCTCATTGTTAGTGTGACAGTTTAAGACTCAGCCGAGATTTGGGACATTGCCCAGGGTAAGGCTGACCTTACTGTAAGTGGTTACAAAATGTCATCGCCTTTCACATTAGGCTTCCAAAAAGAGAGACCTGGAATTCCTCCTAATCTGATTAATCCCTGAAATAACTTCTTGCTGCAGCTTCACTTTCATAAAGTGTTTGGTAATTCAGGGAGAGAGAGGATTTGTTAAAGTGCCAAATGGGACTGAATGTACCCAATCCCTTCTGATCTCAGAAGCTTAAGTCCTGGGCCTGGCTAGGTCTTGAACAGGAGACCACCTGGGAATTGCGGGTTCCAGGGGAAGGCCTCAACCTTTTCTTTTTTTTTTTTTTTTGGTTTTCATAGGGGTAATTTGACCTGAGGCAAGGGGGGATGTCTTCTAGAGGTCCCTTCCAGCCCTACTTCTCTCTGATTTCTATGATTTCCACTCCTGCCAAAAGTCACGTTCTATTTAGTCTTCATGTCAAAGGCTGATACACCATGGGTATTTGAGTACCATGTTTACTTAGCTGTCATATGCATCCTTTCTTTCCCCAAAATTAGTCCTCCAAATGTGAGATGTGTCTCATGTGGAGAAGCTGATTCCTGCACCACAGTGGAAGCATAGGGACACAGTAATGGCTGCCAGGGGCTGTACTTCTCTCCAGCCAGCAAGAAGCAGAGCTAGGGGCCAGTTAAGTGACAGAGCTAGTCTTTCCCAGCCACTGCTGAATTGACAGCTTTGACTTAAAATGTTCATGAACCAACTAAAAAAAAATTCAATTTGGGTCAATACAAAATTCATTTTTACAATTTTGAAATGTTTCCATTTTTAATGTTGGGCGCTGCTTAATCTTCTAAATGAAAAGCTGTTTTAATCAGGACAAAAATGCTTTCCTATTATAAAAGTCATTAGGAGATATTTTGACAACTTCAAAACTTAAGAAAAATTGAGTAAAAAGAATTATTTCAATTAGACTCAATCTCTTGAACAGAAATCAGCAATTTCTGGCAAAACATGTTTCACGTAAAAATTCTAACCTAGCTCTAATGAGCTTTATAGCAAATGGTGCAGGCCCACGAATCTAAAGGTGGATGCAGAGGCCAGGGAATTTAAGGCTTTCAGGGTATCTGGGGAGGTGGGTAATAGGTAAGGAGTTGACAACAGGTAGATACAGGGTTTTTTTTCCTACTAACCTACTTCTCCTGGCTGGGTCCCAGAATGAGATGGAGAGTGAGAAGCAGATCAGTGGCACAGTGACTGATCCATTAATGTTAGTAATAGTTAACACTTTTTAATCCTAGATATTTTTAAAGGTTTCACAAAAAATGATTTAACATTATCCTCCTTTAACAGGTAGGGTAACAGACACAGAGAAGGTGAGGTCACGCATCTGCCCAAAAGCAAAGCTGGAAAGTGAATCCAAAGTCTCCTCTTTGTCTCCTGGGTCCACAATGACTCCCTTGGAGGAAGAGAGAGATTGATGAGAGAGTGAGACTTCTTTCTCCCCCTGTATACACTGTAAATGGGACACATGGAGAATATTTTCTTACAGGACAGATTCAGTAGTTTTATTCGCGGGGGTCAGCCCTAGTGAGGTGGAGATGAAGGGCAGGGTTGTGATGCCAAGCTGCAGGCACGTTACAGAGTGTGTGACTTGATTGCATTCTCTTTCCTTCTTTCTTTGTAATCCAGTCCTGTTTGGGAAGGATTTAAGTCCCCTGGAAAACATTCAAAGAGCCTTGTTATGTGAACAGCAAGGCAAAACCTAATAAAGTACCAGGGGGATTTCAGTGGTGAAAGCAACTTCTGTTTTTCATACCAAGCTGATTGGTTGGTATGTTTGCCCGAAGCTTCAATAGGACTTAACATTCGTATAAATAGCCAGTTCATAGCTCTGACTTCTACACTCTGCAGTTGTTTCTGGAAAGCTCAAATCCTTGATCAGGAAGAAAATGTACAGCCAGTAAGTATCTCAACAAGCTCTTCTCTGAGCTACAGGCAGATATTTGTTGTTGTTAATGGATTAAATGTATTTCACTAACATGTTGAAGCCCAGGTGAAGACTGGGACTCGATTGTGTAGCATTGTGTGATTCCTATATGCTGAAACTTCTGCAATGGGTGTCTATTCCTGAGACTATAACAAGTTGCTATGCCCGTTAGGGGAGTTGAGAACATAAGAAACGGTCCCTCCTCGGCAAGCTTACACTCTACTCGCTGGACAAGTCAGCTTAGCACGTGGGGAGAGGGAGGGGGGAGCCCTCAAGCAGAGTGAACAACACAGTGGGCTGCAAGCATGGAGTTACTGCCACAACTGGATGCCAGTTACTTTTCAATGTTTGCCATGGAGTTTTGCTGGCAGGGAAGTAAAGCTAAGCAGGCAAAGAAAAGGAGGGGAGGGAGGCGCTACTGGGGATAGAGGAAGGGGAAAGGAGAGCACTGAGGGTAGATTGGGTGAGGCTGACATAAAGAGAGTTTTCAAAATGAAAACTTTTGAATGTGATTGTCACCTGCCTGAGGGTTTTCTGCTCTTGTTGTTCCTCTTTGCTCCTGGCTGGGTCCCTGCACACTCCTCCCAGACATTTCTCTTCCCTGTACTCGCATGGCTGAGAGTTTGGGAGCCTGGGGCTGGGATGGGGACTGCTGCCCATCTCTGGTTCTGAGTGCTGGCACAGGGGTGACACTCCCTGGCTGCCAGCCCTTCCCAACAACACAAAGCTGAGGATACTAAGGGGCCTTGATGCAGCAGCTTAATCATCTTAAGAAAAGCAATCTGTTGCAGGAGTTGCAGTGTATGGGACTGGTACAAGAACCTGCTCTCCAAGGCTTAGCGTAGCATCCACTTAGCCAATAGCAGGCACTGAACAACATGTCTCCAGACCTGAAAGCTCAAGTCCCTGTGGGTGGTGTTAAAGAACCAGGCTCTGTAGCATCCTCCCTGGATCACTACAGAGTAGTAGTGTAATGATGGGTGGGTGACCAGGGCACCAGCCTTGGGCACTGTCTTAGGGGGCATAACAGAATGGAGCAAAGGTGGTGCCCTCCCCTTCCCCATCACCACCACCCTGTACCTCCCCTGCAGTGAGAAGGGCAAAGAAGCAGCAGTGCATGATGCAAGAGCCTCAGTTGATGGTTTGCTGCTGCTAGGAGAGATGTCACCCTTTTTTGCTCTTGGAAACCAGTAGCTTTTTGATTACTTGATATGCAAGTGATTGCATCTAGCCCACAAAGCCAGAATGTCAAATTGGATGGGCAGCCTGCCTTCAGTCCTTGTACTACCCAGATCTTCAGGTTACTTCTCAGCTCCAATTCTTCAACCTACAGGTTTTCTGAAGCCTGTTGCTTCCCTCCAACTAGTTTTGCAGTTTTGTCAAGAGTAGCTTATGAATCACAAACCATCTTATCTAGAAACTATGTCCTATTACTCTTCTGTGTCTCCAGAGCAGTTGGCTGGGCTCACTTTAACCTCTCAAAATTTTTCTTTTCAGAGTTGAGCACCCAGCTGGTGGATATGAAAAGCTCTTTGAGACTGTGGAGGAATTATCTTCACCTGTCGCGTGTCATGTCACAGGTTTGAGCAGTTCCACTGTTTTCCATCCACACTTCCTCTGAACACAGGGACAGTCCAGGCTGGTCACCAGATCAGAGTTGTGCAATGAGATAAATGGGTTAAATGTACCTCTGGGACTGTAAATATTTGTCCAGGCATCTTGGGGTAGCAGATGCTGGTCTACAATTTTAATTGAGGCCCTTTGTGCTACTGGAAAAGCCTCAGATCAGTTTAATACATTATCTTGTGCTGCCATCCTTTCAAATATTTTAATCAGGCTCTCATTGCCAATAAGGACAGCACTATTTTTCAAGAGATGCAATAGTGTTAGTTCAATGGGTGGCTCTTTCGTTTGAGTCAGTGCTGGCCCAGAACGCTGTTAGAGAGGACTCCTGCTGGTGATGCCATCTTTCAGAGACACAAAAAGTCATCACCTCTTGTAGGTCACATATGACCAGTGACATTTTAATAAGAGCAAGGATGTTAATCAGGATGGTAAATGCTTGCTTAAAAAGTAATTTTCTTTCTAAAATTTTGCATTTGGGCTGCAAATTTCTCTGCAACGTTATTTGTTAATTGATATTCTTTACCTCCTGAAGCATAGTGTTGTAGTATAGTAGTCTTAAAATGTTGTTGTTGTACCAAACCCTGCGTCCCAGGAACTGGCACAAGGAGCTGGTCAGGGAAGTTCCCATTTATATATAGGGGATGCTGGGGATTAGGGTCACAAGCCAATAGGCTAAGGAAAGGGTGACAGACACAGCTAAATATGCATTAACATACACTTAGGATCTGGGTAACAGGAAGTAAATAGTGACACCATGGTGAAATCGCCCAAGAGCAGGTAACTGGTAGAAAACACTAAAATTTGAGAACTTTAAGCCCTCCCACAACTCCGGAGGGCTCCAGACCAGTCTCTGGTGCCATAAAATGCTTAATTGACATCTGCCTGTGCTCCACGCCTGAGCCCTGCTGCTGCAGCTTGCAGTCCTAGCTCCCCTACTTCTTCCTACTCTCTGGTCACATGCCTCCCTCTCTCAGCTGTGGCGACCCACACTCCAACACTGTTCCTCCCACTTCATCTGTCTCCTGCCACCTGGGAGTTGTAGTGCACGTTGCAGTTCCTTCCTCCAGTCCCCTGGAGATTTCTGGGAGTTCCTATTCAACCTACAGTGCCTTCTTCTAGTCCTCTGGAGGCATCTGGGCATTGTAGTTCATGTTACAACATTACAGTATATAATATTGTTTTATACTACAAAGATGTCTGTTTAAGTGGTGGATTAAGTAATCTCTTGGTTGAGTTTGTTCATCAGACTGGATACGTTTATAAGGTGATTTGGGATAACATATAGATCATCTTGTTAAGAATTCAAAAGCATAGCCTATTCTTCTGCTACTTACTAAGATCATTTTGTCTTTATAGATAGAAGAGGTAGAGAGAAACTAGAGTTTAGTGGACACAATAACATTTTCAGGATTAAAAACAAAATCTTCCCCTTGGCATGGAAAGAGTCTGCTGATTTCATAATTCTGTTTTGGATCTAGTCTGGATATTATGTCTATAGATTAAGGAAAAACCCCAGCTTCAATCTGGATGATTGTTTTTCTTGTTTGATGCTTAGGAAAAGCTAATGAATCCTGTTTTCCCTCGAAATTATCACTGAAACACTACCTCCTTGATTGCCTTTCCCACAGGTAGGGTTCCCACCTGGCTCAAAGGAAGTCTACTGAGATGTGGACCTGGTTTATTTGAAGTTGGTTCGGAACCATTTTATCATTTGTTTGATGGCCAAGCACTTCTTCATAAGTTTGACTTTACAGAGGGGGATGTCACATACTATCGGAGGTGAGTGCAACATATTTCAAAGCAAATGTAATGAATTAAAATACAAAACATAGAAGCCAGATTCTGCTTTCTGATAGTGACAGGGCTTGTGTTCACTTCCAGCCGATTACCTGATGGAAAGATCTCTGTGCTGGATAAGATAGTGCATCTTATGGCAACAGTGATAACATATTCATAGTTAGCATTAACCTAACACTTTCCCTGTGAAAACTACAAAACTCCTTGCATGTTGCAAATGGGTAGGTTTAGAGGTGAGAGAATGGAGGCAGAAAGAGGTTAGGGGATTAACTCAAAGCTGGACAGTGAGACAGTGCTCATTAGGACTACAGCCCAGAACTCCTGATTCGCTCAGCCCCATCTTTTAATGGCAAGAAAAGGCTGCCTTCCTTAATTTAATTAAAATACCTCATGGAAATGTTGCAGCATTCTATAGCAACCATCAAAAGACTACAGCTTTATCACACTGCTGTGTTTTAACTCTTTACTCCCCAATACCTCAAAACTTGCTTCCTCTCTCTGCCATTGGCATTCCCTAGTGACTGCTTCAACTTGGTGTAGAGCCAGCTCATGCTTGATATCAAAGGGCTAAATATTTTATTAGAGTCAAAACTGATCAGTCTCTATTCTTTCACCTGTGGCATCCCACTGAAACCTTTTTTAACTCACTGACTAAATTTTCCGTGGAAAGTGTTTCTTGGTCAGAAAACTAAAAAAATGTGTGGTTTTAAAGGGGGAGGAAGGGGTTGGTTTTGATCATGCACAAAAAACTCAGCTGAAAATCAAAAACTACTTCATAAAGAATTTTCTGATGTTGGGATTTAGAGGTTGTGTTTTGTTTTTTTTTTATTAAAAGATTTTTGCATGACAGGAGCAAGGGCAGCAGAATATTTTCTGACTACCTTCAAATAAAGACAGCAAGAAGGTACTAGCTAGTGCCATTCCCTACTGTGCAAAATACCACAGGGTGGTGAAGAGAATTAAGTCCTTATTCAGCTATAAGTATAACTGAAGTGAAGCTGTAAGCCTGGCTCAGATTTTCCTGGACATCACCTTCCCAGGTGTTTCCAACATCTCAGCATATGAAGAAAGAAAAACAGGTTTGAGAGCTGTTGTAGGCAGTCCAGATGCAACATGACCCTCTTGTTAGCAGACACAGATCTTTATAGAACTCAGCTTTTTTAAATTCATGTGTTTTATTGTAAGAGTTGTAATGATCAGATATAATTTATAATGTATGTAATTTATATCAACTTTATTTGGCCACTTTTGTGATTGTATTGATTGAATCCCTTCTCTTTCTTGCCGTTCTCTAGGTTTGTTCGGAGCGATTCTTATGTAAGAGCAATGACTGAGAAAAGAATTGTGATAACAGAGTTTGGCACCTGTGCTTACCCTGATCCATGCAAGAATATATTTTCCAGGTGACTGAAAGTGAGAGGGTGACATGTTTTTGATTATACATGTTTAAAGTACTACCAAAAGAAAATTACTGACTTGTTGTTGCCTTGATTTGTTTAGGTTTTTTTCATACTTTAGAGGTGTGGAGGTCACTGATAATGCTTTAGTTAACATTTACCCTGTGGGAGAAGATTACTATGCCTGCACAGAAACCAACTTCATAACCAAGATTAACCCCAAGACTTTGGAGACCATGAAGAAGGTAGGTGCTTTAATCTCAGGATCATAGGAAAGTAGGGTTGGAAAGGACCTCACAAGGTCACCTTTTGGGGGAATGTGGAGAAATTAAATATCAAATGAAGATTCGTGTTACACAGGGGCAGGCAATTATTTTGGGCGGAGGGCCGCTTACTGAGTTTTGGCAAGTCATCGAGGGCCGCATGACAGGCAACCCAGGGCAGATAAATATTAATTTTCTAAGTTTTTTAGGGGCCCTACGGGCCGGATAGAATGGTCTGGTGGGTCGCATCTGGCCCCCGGGCTGCATTTTGCCCACCCCTGATGTTACAGCATGTACACATAGGCAAGATATGTTACCTGGCACAGACCATTTTAGTAGAAATATCAACATGTTTGATTATCTGTTAATGCTTCTGAGATGTCATTGAAAAAAATGAAAAAAGCCCCAATGAAGTATGCTGCTTATATCAATCACAAGAGCTTTGTTTTAAACAGGACTTTTTTCCCATGTAAAAGAATTCTGTGCCTCACTTGAAATCAAAAGATGTGATTAAAATCACAGAAAACTCAAAATCTTCCAGGAAAAAAATATGGGCTCGGTCCTTGGACCGATACTCTTTAATGTCTTCATCAGTGACTTGGACGAGGGAGTGAAATGTACTCTGTCCAAGTTTGCAGATGACACAAAGCTATGGGGAGAAGTGGACACGCTGGAGGGCAGGGAACAGCTGCAGGCAGACCTGGACAGGTTGGACAAGTGGGCAGAAAACAACAGGATGCAGTTCAACAAGGAGAAATGCAAAGTGCTGCACCTAGGGAGGAAAAATGTCCAGCATGCCTACAGCCTAGGGAATGACCTGCTGGGTGGCACAGAGGTGGAAAGGGATCTTGGAGTCCTAGTGGACTCCAAGATGAACATGAGTCGGCAGTGTGACGAAGCCATCAGAAAAGCCAATGGCACTTTATCGTGCATCAGCAGATGCATGACGAATAGGTCCAGGGAGGTGATACTTCCCCTCTATAGGGCGTTGGTCAGACCGCAGTTGGAGTACTGCGTGCAATTCTGGGCGCCACACTTCAAGAAGGATGCGGATAACCTGGAGAGGGTACAGTGAAGGGCAACTCGTATGGTCAAGGGCCTGCAGACAAAGCCCTACGAGGAGAGACTAGAGAAACTGGACCTTTTCAGCCTCCGCAAGAGAAGGTTGAGAGGCGACCTTGTAGCTGCCTATAAGTTCATCACAGGGGCACAGAAGGGAATTGGTGAGGATTTATTCACCAAGGCGCCCCCGGGGGTTACAAGAAACAATGGCCACAAGCTAGTAGAGAGCAGATTTAGACTGGACATAAGGAAGAACTTCTTCACAGTTCGAGTGGCCAAGGTCTGGAACGGGCTCCCAAGGGAGGTGGTGCTCTCCCCTACCCTGGGGGTCTTCAAGAGGAGGTTAGACGAGTATCTAGCTGGGGTCATCTAGACCCAGCACTCTTTCCTGCTTATGCAGGGGGTCGGACTTGATGATCTGTTGAGGTCCCTTCTGACCCTAACATCTATGAATCTATGAGTCTATGATCATAGAAAATGAGGGTTAGAAGAGACCTCAGGAGGTCACATCTAGTTCAGCCCCCTTCTCAAATCAGGACCATCCCCGATTAGATAATCCCACCCAAGGCTTGGTCTAGCTGGGTTTTAAAAGGATGGAGGTTGCACCACCTCTCTAGGTAAGATGTTGCAGTGTTTTACTACCCTCCTAGTGAGAACAATTCATATCTATGGCTGGCTATAAGTTCATCCTTGTGGCTGCCTATAAGTTCATCACGGGGGCACAGAAGGGAATTGGTGAGGTTTTATTCACCAAGGCACCCCTGGGGGTTACAAGAAACAATGGCCACAAGCTAGCAGAGAGCAGATTTAGACTGGACATTAGGAAGAACTTCATCACAGTTCGAGTGGCCAAGGTCTGGAACGGGCTCCCAAGGGAGGTGGTGCTCTCCCCTACCCTGGGGGTCTTCAAGAGGAGGTTAGATAGGCATCTAGCTGGGGTCATCTAAACTCAGCACTTTTTCCTGCCTATGCAGGGGGTCGGACTCGATGATCTATTGAGGTCCCTTCCAACCCTAACATCTATGAATCTATGAAGCCATCAGAAAAGCCAATGGCACTTTATCGTGCATCAGCAGATGCATGACGAATAGGTCCAAGGAGGTGATACTTCCCCTCTATTGGGCACTGGTCAGACCGCAGTTGGAGTACTGCGTGCAATTCTGGGCGCCACACTTCAAGAAGGATGCGGATAACCTGGAGAGGGTCCAGAGAAGGGCCACTCGTATGGTTAAGGGCCTGCAGACCAAGCCCTACGAGGAGAGACTAGAGAAACTAGACCTTTTCAGCCTCCGCAAGAGAAGGTTGAGGGGCGACCTTGTGGCTGCCTATAAGTTCATCACGGGGGCACAGAAGGGAATTGGTGAGTATTTATTCACCAAGGCACCCTGGGGGTTACAAGAAATAATGGCCACAAGCTAGCAGAGAGCAGATTTAGATTGGACATTAGGAGGAACTTCTTCACAGTTCGAGTGGCCAAGGTCTGGAACGGGCTCCCAAGGGAGGTGGTGCTCTCCCCTGCCCTGGGGGTCTTCAAGAGGAGGTTAGATAAGCATCTAGCTGGGGTCACCTAGACCCAGCACTCTTTCCTGCCTATGCAGGGGGTAGAACTCAATGGTCTATTGAGGTCCCTTCCGACCCTAACATCTATGAATCTATGAATTTTTTCCCCCACTTGTTTCAAAATTTTTCCAAAAAAATTTTCAGACCTGCTTTCATCATCATCATCCTTTTGGAGACAGGGACCTGAGGCACACAATGATTAAGGCTGGGGACTTGAAAAGAGCATCAGGGAGTAAGATGCCCCAAACCTAATGGAAGTTGATGGGAGTTGTGTGCCCAGCTTCCTTAGGCTTGTTTAAAAACCCCACCTTAAGTAGTTTCTCCACACAGGAAATAAGGTGTGGATCTCCCAGTTCAGTGCCCTATTGTCCTGTGCTACTATTTAGATGCTTATTCTAACTTGTAGATATATTAATATAAGCCTTTTTATCAGTAGTGTCTGAATGCGGCCAGGCACTTGGAGCAAAGCAGAAGTGGTTGCTACCACGATAGCTAACATGCAGCTGCTGGCACCAGTTGCTTCTTTTCAAACCCCTCCAAGGCAGCACCCAGGGCAGTTGCCTCATTGCCTCCACCCCTAGTTACACCACTGCGTTTTACAGTGTCATGTTAAAGCTGTTCACTAAGCTTCCATATTGCTTTGTTGGTTACATAAGGCTCTCATGATCTAGCAAAACATTGTATGGCTTTTAGCTTCACTGGTCATTTCAAGAATTATTTAGTAAGGGTTTTTTTCCATTCAGATCAGATCATGTCTGTTGTATACATCTTGAATTTTTTTTGTTTCCAAGAATGCTCCAGGAAGCTTTTGGTACTTCTACTTTCCTACTTTTTTTAAGAAAAGCTAATGCTATGGAATCGTGTGTTGTACAAATGATGTTGTGAAGTTACATGCTAAGTCTGCACCAGTTTGAATAACTGCCCCAACACAATGTATATATCGTGGCAGGGATGCTCAACCTGTGGTCCATGGAGCCATGGCATCTGGCCTGTGGGGCTCCCCACGGGTTGGGAAATTTGGTGGCAGCGGAGCAGTGGCAATTTTATAACACCACTGTCCTCTACTTTCAAATTCCCAAGACCCGTGTGGTGGGTCAAGCCACATTATTTCCCTTTGCACGGCCAGATCAAGGCCAGGCCACGCTCCCTTCCCTTGCGTGGCTGGGTTGGGGCCTGGCCACAGGGACTTCTCCCCTGGACCACACTGCCTTCCCCTGCATGGCCAGATGGGGGCTGAGCCACATCCCCTTCCCCTGCACAGCTGGTTCAGAGTTGGTCCATGCTCCCGCCCCTCGCGTGGCTGGATTGGGGCTGGCCTTTGCCTCCTATTGGGGGCTGGGCCAAACTCCCTTCCCCTGCATGGCTGGATTGGAGTTGGACTGCCTCCTGCTCCCCTCTGCATGGCTGGATGGGACCGCACCTGCCCTGGGTGCTGAATTGGGACCAGATACTGGATCTGGCCTGCGGATGGACTGGGCACTACCCATCCTTGCCCATTGGTCAAAAAGTTCGAGCAGCCCTGAATAAAACTAATCAAGCTTTTCTGGATTGTTTTCCCAGGCTTTTATTCCGATACAATTAATAGTAACCAGCCCTTACCCCAAAGTCATGCTGTAGGAGCTGGTTTGACTAGCATGGCAATGCTATGGAATTACCTCCTAGCTTTGGCTTTCAGTGCGAGCCAGCAATCGCTATGCAGCTGTGGGCTAACAGGGCGGACTGCTGTCATCGGACGTCCACCTGTGCTGCTGCTTTCTGGTCCCCTGACAGCTGTACTAATCGAGTGTGCTGTCAGTTTTCACTCAACCGGGCTCCTGTAATGGCTCTCAAGAGGACAGTACTCTTGTGCAACTTCCAGCAGATCCGAGCATCTGAGTTGATGTAGACTTAGCCGCCTTCCTAGAAGAAAGCACCAGAGTTGAAGCAGAGGAGCTGCTTTAACCTGAATGTTACAGTTAATGCCCTGACACCCTACCCCTGTGTGGAAGCTTCATCCCTCCCTATTTTCACTCCGAGCAGTCCCCGCTCCATCACAACTCCCACTAAAACACCTCGTAGCAGCCCATGAGCACATTTCAGCAAGGTGCTAATCATACTGCTGTGTCAGGGCTGAAGAACTGAATCCACCCTGGGGCTTACTCGGAGTTGGAGGCCTCGGGAAAGATGCTGACACCAGGCAGACAGCTGCAGAAACACAGAACTGCCTTGAACATGGCAGCGGTTTCAAAGGTTTGCCATAAGACATGTTCACTTTTTTTTCCAAGTGCTTCCCCTGGACCCTGTAGTCTCGAACATAAACAGATGAAAAATTCAGGCAAATCCTGCAGGATCAAGTCACTGCTGTTGTTTCTCAATTCAAATATTTGCAGGTGATGTACTGATGAGCAAGGGATAAAACTATTCTTTACATTATTCTTTGCATAAAACAAGATAATGTTTACAAGCCAAATATTTCAACAAGTTTACTGTGATAAATTACTACCTCCTGCAAACAAACCTCATGATGCTCCAAGTTTCATCTCTCTCTCTCTTTCTTCAGGTGGATCTCTGTAAATATGTTTCAATCAATGGATTGACTGCTCATCCCCATATTGAAAAGGATGGCACAGTTTACAACATTGGAAATTGCTTTGGAAAAAATTTTTCAATTGCCTATAATATTGTACGGATGCCTCCACTGCAAGCAGGTTAGTTTATGTAGTATTTAAAAGCAATATGTAAGCACTTCAGAATATCATGCGAAGAAATCTAGTTAGCTGCTAAACCAACTTGCCATCTTTGGACTCTGCGCTTTGTATGTCTTTTCAGTATTTAGATCATGTTTGTGTTGTCTTGTTTTAAAATCCATTCTGCCAATAACTAGAAATTCTGATGAGACATTTAGTAAGTAACAGAAGCACTCTGCAATCTTCCCAGAGTGAATACTTTTCATGTTAAAGGCCAAAAACCTTTTGTAATATATTAAATTATGAAAACAGCCCCATGGATGGTTCAGTTAAATACAATTTTATTTCAGATAAGGAAGATCCAATTAAGAAGTCTGAGGTGGTTGTGCAGTTTCCTTGCAGCGACAGATTTAAGCCCTCCTATGTTCACAGGTAAATTTCAAGGCAATTCTGAATACGGTACAGAAAAAAAATACAAAAAGCCAGTTTTATGTGCAACAAAAAAACAGTGGGGATCAGAATTGGGAATTAAAGCAGTCTTAATGTCAAGCCTGTATTTAAGACCTGCGATCATATTTGAATTGAGCCATTTTTAGCAAAGAGACCACTGTCATTTATACAAATGAACCCAAAGGTACAATCATCCTGAGATGTGACCAGATGTACTTCACACAATTTGACTCTTGTTTGTACCATGCTTTACAGAAACGTTTGGTTTGCCTTTCATGCTAAGCAAACCTGTTAAGCATGTACTACCCAACAGGTAAAATTAACAGTTTGCAAACCTATATATTCCAGTCAATTTGAGCGTGAATTTTTAATGCTGCAGTCTCTATTCAACATAAACTACCATTTTGTGCATATATGCACTCTTGTCAGAAATCAATACAGTGAAACTTAACAAGCTCCCACTATATTTCTGAACAGCTTTGGAATGACTGCAAATTACATAGTATTTGTGGAAACACCAGTGAAAATTAACCTGATCAAGTTCCTCTCTTCCTGGAGCCTTTGGGGAGCCAACTACATGGACTGCTTTGAGTCCAATGAAACCATGGGGGTATGTGATATATTACACCGAGAGGTAACCTGCTATGTGACTGGGCTTCTAAATGTGAGGCCACGTCACAGTAAATACGTCTTCATTATTTCCCAGGTGCCAAAAGCAAAATGCTTCCTTGTTTCCAGGTCTGGATTCATGTAGCAGATAAAATTAAAGGAAAGTACCTCAATATCAGATACAGGACCTCAGCCTTTAACCTCTTTCATCACATTAACACATATGAGGACAATGGATTTCTTGTTGTGGATCTCTGCACCTGGAAGGGGTACGTAAGGGTTCAAACGAGTGCCCATCATGTCTTTTAAAATCTAGGGAGCACACCCATCCCGAAAATTCACAGGTGGGCACCTGTCGTATCCATAGCACTGATCTGTCAGCTTGACTCACCTCTAAGATTTAATGTAAGAGCAAATATACTGCAGAGAGTAATCATGCACTGAAAAGGAAATGGGATGGTCAATCTAATGGATCCTTGTCGTGCCTACTTGTTTGGGCCTGACCCTTCCTGTGACTGAATTTAGGTAAAATCTGTCATTGACTTCCCCAGGAGCAGGGCTGGGGAGATAGTTTGGTCATGAAAGATTGTCAGTCCATTCTGACTGTGGGGGAGAGACTGGCTTGTCTGCACAGTCAGGTGACAGGAGAACCAGGCTCTAGGATTTTGACCTATATACATTTAATTATAATAATCCATTTTAAAGCTGCAAGCTGAAGTGACACCTCATAAAATATAGTCATGCTATGATCTCATTAATGGAAATATGCTGTCAGGCTCTGATTTTTATTCTGACTAAAAGAGATTATTATTAACTTTTGAAGGCAAAGTAGCATTTTCCTAAAAATGACAGAATCTCATGCTCTGTGACTATTTCAGTGCAACATGTGAAAATCTATTTTCTCTACTAACCTCCTGAAGGCTTCTGAACTTCTTTGATAGGCCCAAGTGCTCCACAGCTACCTGAAGTACTAATTCGTCTGAATAAAGATATGTGATACCAGTCCCTGCACCACCCAGGAACTGGTGATAAATGAGGCTGTGATTTCCCAGCCAGATCCACATGAGCAGACAGACAGAAGCCCCATCTTCAATGAAGCCATGTGAACAGACACAGGCAACTGCTATACTGGGGATCTGTTTTCAGGGATGAAGGCAATCCCTGAATTTCAATGATCTTGTTTTAAAATATTTCCTTTTTGTAACTTTTAATGCATACTGCTCGTAAGTAATGGTATGGTGGAGTCCAATAGAGTCCATTTTACCAAAGTTTTCATGTCACCACGCAGCTTTAGTAAACCTCTGTCATTGTTGAAGTGTCTCTGCTACTCCAGCACCTGCGCTTGTGGTCACACAACTGGATTCAACTTGATTGGCACTGGTCACATAAATATGGAAATAAATCTGCCACGCCTTTGGATTTTGCAGTAGTGACTCCCAAGAGCCACACCAGGCCTCAGTGCTCAGTTTTTGCAGGTCTGCAACGAACACTTGCATACTGAACTCTTTCTCAAATAGCCCATGTTTGCCCTGGCTCATGTTTGCAATTCTGTCTCTGTGCAGGTTTGAGTTTGTTTACAATTATCTGTATTTAGCCAATTTACGTGGGAACTGGGAAGAAGTGAAGAAAAAGGCTGAAAAAGCTCCTCAGCCTGAAGCTCGAAGATATGTCCTTCCTCTAAGCTTTGACAAGGTAACAGTTTGATCAGGCACATCTGGAAGCTTAGCTCAGTTCAATCCTTTGGAATGCTACAGCCCGCATGGCTCCAGCAAACCTGTGGCCAGATTGTTGTTTTCAGTGCAACTGAATTCAAATCTCTTTTGAGAGAAATCTTTAAATCCACATACTCAGTGCGCCCACTATGCATGGGTTTCGGGCAGTGCCCAACATCACAATCCTTCACATTTCTTTACAAGATAGAGAAGAGCAAAGTATCAGCAACTTTTCCCAGATGCTACGTTCCATTCCCAGAGGTGTATGCGGCTTGGAGCTGGGTGAATAATTTTGCCAGTTCTTTCGCTAGAGTGTTTGTAGAGAGTGAATATTAAAGGGGAGCAGAGGCAGCCAAGGGGACTGTGCATGGGATCATGTGAACAGCCTCAATAGTTTTGTGGCCTCTCAATTAACCCAGTAAGCAGCTTGCCCCTGGGCCAAGTCTGCCCTGCTGTTCCCCCTGACCCTATGTATTTAGAGCTGATGCAAACCTCGTTTCCGTGGCAAACAAAGAGCACCAAGGCTCTTTGTGTCTCTAATCCTCCTCCTCTGCTCCATCTATTTCCTGAGTAATTTCTGCCATATAAGGCAGGGTCTTATGTTTCAAACTTACTGGTCCTACATGGTTTTTAAACTTTTCACTGCTGTTGATTCTGACTCTGCTGAAAGCAAATAGAGGTAATGTAACTAGCCAGGTAAACTGTCTTCAGAGTAGTGAAACTCCCTGGTACCCTCTACACATACAGCATATGTATTAAAACAAGCGCTGACCTGTATTGGCACCTTTATTCATAACCTCATGATGGTTTAATGGGAGATTCTCAAGAGGTACACAGAAGAGTTAGACACGCACATGCCATTGACTTTTGCAGTTAGACAGCCGTCTCACTAAATCTTTCTTTCCCCTAAAAACATGGGACTTAATTTTTCACTTCAGTAGCTAGTGCTAATATATATTCAGTCTCAGACTCCTTAGTTTTCACTCTTAAGAAAAACTAGGTTTGAGTTAGGATCAGCTATAGTAAAGCAAAGGCTCCTAATTCACACTAACCACTAGGAAAGTCACTGTCCGTTTGAGTTTTGAAAGTAGGCCAGTATGGCCCAAAAGAAAAGTCAAAGTTACTATAGTGCAGATTGCGCTTTGCTTATTTATTTTGGCAGCTGAAGTTTATGTTTGAAACTTCACAGGATGCTGGGGAACATCTAACAACATATTTTGTAAAAGTCATGAAGCCTTATTGTTCTGAGCCTTTATTACAGCACCTTGCTGTTCAGGGTTAATTAAGAAATGAGGAGTCTCATTTTTGTGGGTGAGTTGGAAAGTTTGTATCCAGCTGCCTATCATGAGATACATGGCTAGAGGGAAAGAAAATCAACCTTCCATGGCACATAGTGCAACAAAAAGAAAATGTAGGACTTGAAGATGTTCCTTTATTTCTCAATAGCTCTTTCTGTCTTAGGTTGACACCGGTAAGAATTTAGTCACCTTGCCCTACACGACGGCCACAGCAACTCTGCACAGTGATGAAACCATCTGGTTGGAACCAGAAATTCTTTTCGCAGGGCCTCGCCAAGGTAAGATTTAATTCTGAACCTCAGCCAGAGGCAACAAAAGCTGTTTCAGAAATATGAAACCTACCAATTCCAGCAAACATGTGTTTTGTTTTATAGCCTTCGAGTTTCCACAAATCAATTACCAGAAATATAGTGGGAAACCCTATACATATGCATATGGCCTTGGACTGAACCACTTTGTTCCAGACAGGGTAACTATTAAATATTTGAATGGGGACATGTGAACTTAACCAATCTTTAACTTAATGATAAATAAAGGAGTCTTACCAAAATGATGTTTCTCTTCATGTTACAGCTTTGTAAGCTGAATATTAAAACCAGAGAAACATGGGTATGGCAGGAACCAGATTCATACCCATCAGAACCTATCTTTGTTTCGCAGCCAGGTGCCTTAGAAGAGGATGATGGTAAGTGTCCTCATATTATGTTTCGTTGTCCTTTAATAAGTTCTTTTAAAAGTTTGCATCCTTTGACATGGATTGAGCTATCCTGAGCTATCTAGTCCTTTTGCTGGATAGATAAGATTTTAGATTGCCACCTAAAAGAGAAGTGGTACACAGCTTGCTGGAATTGTGCCCCAAGTAAGGGACCAACTACCCTACTACTACTGGCTGCAAGGGTGAGAAATCATAAGAGCTAGGGGAACTCTCTTTCAACCCAAGATGCAAAATGAGAATTCTGCAAAATATAATCAGAAAAGCATACCTGCAATGTAAATTTACTTTCTCTTTCCACTTTTTAATGGACCAAATTTGATATGGCCTCCATTTGAGGGACAGTCATCACAGAACCTGCAACACCATTTTTTTATGGCTGGTTTTCAGATAGGTATACTGTAAATTTCTAATGCAGCAGAAGTTGCCATACTATGATGAACCTGCTTGGGAAATTATTTTGATGTACTACAAACTCAGAATACTTTGAGAAGGAAAGGCTTTTTCTCTTCACATTTTAAGGAGTCGATTTGGGGAGGGAGGATCATAAGAAAGTATGGCTGGAAGGGACCTCACAAGTTCATGTAGTCCAGTCCTCCACACACAGCAGGATCATCCCTGACTGAGCCACCCCAGCCAAGTGTATAGGATCATAGGACAGCAGCTCTGAAGGGTTTTGCTGATGCACACAACTGTTCTAGGCTAGGCATATGCAGTTAGTGATTTACACAAAGTCCATAGTATTCAGCATGCATATAATCTATTTACTTCTGACTGTTAGGAGTGATTCTGAGTGTGGTCATTAGCCCCTGCGTGGGACCCAAGCCCGCCTACCTACTGGTACTGAATGCAAAGGATATGAGTGAAATGGCCAGGGCTGAAGTGGAGATGAACATTTCTGTTACCTTCCATGGGATGTTCAAAACAGCATGACAGCTATCACAAATGCCTTTATCATAATTTACATTTTTATCTTCAAAAAGGCAGTTTCTCCTTACAAACCTCAAATACTATTTTCCTTTAATGCCGGGCTTTGATTTGTAAAATTTGCTTATTAAGAAATCACTTTTCTGCATATTTACTTATGATATTTGCACAGACTTTTCCAGCTTTACACTTGGCAACATTTTAAAAAGCGCAGCAGCAATCATTTGAAAATTTAAAACAACAAAGAAGGGCTTTTATAGAATTAAACTTTGCGGCAGGGAACAGAAGGAAAGATACCTGAAAGAGCACCATTAGAACTCAATATATATTGCAGATACAATAAACATCCATGAAATAAGCTGAAAATTGTAGCTTCTAGTGCATGCTTTAAGAGGAGGCAATTTTAGATTGTTTAGAAATTTTCTAATTTAAATAATTTCTCTTTCACTGTGTTAACATCCTAAACTCAAATGTTTTTCAGTGAGTCACAGTAAACTCACCAATTTGAACACCATCCTTCCTGGCTGTTCTGGGGACTCGATTCAATCAATGAGAAAGCAGGTCTAAGACTAATATTTTCTCACTTAATAACAACCCTACTGCTGAGAAGTCTAGAGGTAGAGCCTACAACATATAGGTAATGTCCCTTCCCACTCCCCAGTTAATATTGTCCTGTCTACAGTACTGCATCACCCACTAGTATGGAAAAAGAATGGCTCCTATCCTCTTTCCTCCTAATTTTGGAAGCTCTCTCACATTCAGGGTAAGAAGTGGTTTGGGTAATGGACTAAGATCAAAATCCAAATTGTCCAGAATTACAGGGACCCTCTATACCAGGGGTTGTCAACCAGGGGTATATGTACCCGTAGGGGTACTTGGAAAGATCACAGAGGGTACACGCGGCTATTACCCGGGGGAGGGCACTGTCAGCCCCACGCAGCACATTGCTGCACCTCCCCACCCCCCACCCCAGCGGCCTGCCACTGCCACCAGAAGGTGCACACTAGTTAAAAAAGGTTGAAAAGCCCTGTTCTAGACCAGTGGTGCCTCGAACTTTTGGCCCTACGGGCCAAATGGGTGATATGGGGCTGGTCCATGGGCTGGACTGAACCCCTGTGCCCCAGGATCAGGCCTGCACATCTGGATCCTGACTGCACCATTTCTGCTGGGCTCCACACAAGAGGATCAGGGCCCTGGGGCCTCACACTGCCTCAGCCTGGCTCCTACACCAGATCTAGTGTGCAGGGCCATGCCCCGCCTGGCTCCCCATGGACCCAGTGACAAGGTGCAAAGGGCCAGATCTAGCATGTTGGCTGCTCCACAAACTATTAAGCTTCCAAATCTGAGTGAATATAATGTTGAATGCAGTTGGGTGAGTTCAGTGTTTGTAAATGTAAGCATATTTCCAGTACAGGTTCTGAAAAATAAAGCTGTTATACCTCATAACTGAGATGTCTGTTAACAAACAGCTTTGGGTAAGATGGGGGAATTTTTGATGCTGCTATCACCGGGTTCTGTCAGGGCTGACAAAACAGTTACTATCCTCTTGTAAATACTTAGTATAAATTAATTCTTTTAATGTTAAAAGTGAATGGAAACTGAATTATCATCTCAAACCTGAGATGTATATAAAACTAAGCTGTCTCTTGCAAGGTTTATTACACACAAACATAAGTTACTGCAGTTTGCAAGACTCGCATCCAATTGCTACTTCCTTAACATCTGCAAAAGATGTAAAGAGGAGTCTGAAAGGAAGACCCAAGGACGAATGTGTTGCATTCACTTATCTAACTTTATCCCTGCTAAACAGCTGGTCCAATAAGAGATCACCCTAAGAAATCCTTGCCCCTCACATAATTTTTGAACCATCACACCTGCAGCATCACTTAGACTAAAAAAAACCTCTGGCCCTATTGTTAGCTACTCCACCAAAGTGGTGAAGATTCAACGTTGATACAGATGAACGTTGACAAACAGCTTTCAGTCAACAGTCTGAGCTGAAAAAAGGTTCATTAACAATGATTTTTAGTCCATATCATAAAATACTTTTGCATCCATAGATCTCAAAGCACTTCACAAAGCAGTACAACAGTATCATAATTACATAGATGAGGAAACCAAGACACAGAAAGGCAAACTGACTTGCCCAGCAGGAGATGAGTGTAGAATTGAGGCTTCTGCCTCATAGTTGGGTGCCCTATGCACTGATCCCTACAGTCTCACTTAACTAACTGAAAACCTTGAACTAGTTAGATGTTACTACCTCAACAGGACAGAGAGAATGGGGATTCAAATGCAGGCCTCGATTCAAAGTTTCTTACGCTTACCAGAACACCCACCACACGTGCGGGTCACAATCAGGTCTGTACCAATGGAGATTATTTGCAGTTGTTAAACAATCCCACATAATTAGCTTATAACCCCTGAGCCTGTATTTTCACGATTGAACCCTGACAGAAATTTGACAGAACAGCGACTTCAAAACAAATATCTTGGGGGAACAGAGGTAAAGCCTTTATTTGTAGAATCAACTTGTCTGTTTTCTTTTCCAGTTGTCATTGCTTTTATTGTTAGAACACACTAACTTCTCAGCCTCTGCATTTCATACAGGAGTGTGAACTACATTAATACCCGATACTTTTATTGCACAAAGATGAATTTGCTTCATTGGAAATGGGAATTGTGCCATAGATCCATCACTCTGTGAATTGCATTTCCCTTTTTTTTAAGAAAGTATAATCTTCAAGTAATTGGCTAGTGAATTATAGATTAAAATACAAGCCTACTCTACATGGACATAAAATCCAAGAACCCTCTCTCAATGGCAACGCTTTGTAGAACTTACATTTACATTAACAGTACTCTAGTGCCAGAAAATCATTTCCATTAACAAATGTCACCATGTACTAGGATTCCTTAAAGCCCAATTATCTGCAAGTGGAGGCTTCTGATTACATTCTGATGACAGGATATTGTTGCAGAGGTGCCGTCTGGTACTTCTGCTGTTTCACTATATTTAAGCACTGTGAAAGCACCTGCACAAAAAAGAAAAAAAGTAGGACAAGCAAAGAATCATTCAGAAACACCAGCAAACATTCATTATTTTTAAAGACCTGGTAACACTTTTATATCTATCTTTTTGTGGAATAATCAACATTAAAATGAGAAATTTCCCAACATTAATATGCCCCAACAGGAGAAATGAACATGATAGCATAATGTTCCTAGGGACATGAGAAAGAACTAGAGGGAGAAGCGTCCTCAAGATACTGTGTGGAGCAAACAGGTACTATCCTAATATAGGAGACCATGAGGAAGCAAAGGGAATTTGAAATTGCTATAATGGCAAAAGTATATACTTTTTGAAAACTAAGCTAATCACCTCAACATACATGTCACTGAAGTGCTGGACTGCTCAGCCAATCCAAAATGCCATTAGTGCTCTACACTGCTGCTATTTCTAATCATATACAAAAGAATGACCTGGCTCCTGCTCCTTTTCCCTTAAATTTAACCTATTTAGACACTGCATTTCCCATGGCAATATAACTGACTGCAGGGACAGCGATCCAGTTCTTGTCTTGAGAAATAAGATAATTTAATTTCTTCAAATATAATGTACAGAAACGATAATTTCTAGATTAGGAACTGGATGACTTATTTTTCTTTCGTTCTAAATATACCGTGAACACAGATGAAGACTGGTGTAGATTTGATTATAACAAGTCGATAGCCTTCTGTATATTGTTTCTTGTTATAAAAATTAAAAGGTTTGTTTTTTGTCCTGTTTTACTAGTGAATACGCTACCATTATGACAGGACAATAAAACCTGCTAGATAGGCTTAGATGTGAGTGGGGATCTCTTACAGAGCTCAGCATCAATACCTGCAACTGCTCCATTTCTCACTACCGAGAAGCAGAAGGGCAGAAACATAGCTTGGAACTGAAAAAGATTTGAACAGCAGCATCCCTGTGGAACTGGTCAGGAAGATGAGTAACAATGGCTCACTCTCATCACTGTACATTTCCTTTTCCAATTTAATTTTTAGTGAGATACAAGGCTCTGCAAACTCCAGCATTTGAAAACATTTCTCATTATTCCCCTGTGCACTGTTTTGCCAAAAAATCCAGAAAAAGTATGAACAGTCATTCCTACAGCACCGTAAATGTATACAGTCCTTTACAAACAAATGGTAGTCATCCCTAATGCTACATATTTATCATCCACAAATAAGAAGTACTTGAGGTGCTTAATGTATTCATTGTTAGTAATACTTTAAGACAAAAATATCAAGAGTTCAGGTAAGCCACTGATGAGGCACAAAGGGAAGAAAGAGTTAGAAAGCACAGATGCTTTGAGAAGCCATTCCAAGAGTAAAGGGGCAATTGAAAAGCAGGACAGCAAGACTGCCAGAGCAACATGGAGCAGAGAGAGTGGGATAAATATAGGGACTGAGGAGTAGAGATTTTTTAAAAAAAACAAAAAAACAACTGGAGATGGAGGCAAGGGCAAGAGTCAAAGTTCAAGCAGGGAGCTTGCACTTGATGTTCCAAGAGAAAGAAATTCAAATAAGGAATTCTAGGAAGGGAGTTTCACGATCAGAGCAACCGGAGTAGAAGAGGACAGCAAGAGAAACATCTTACATGGCCTGGCTAGGGAAAGAAGAGACAGTGGCTGTATTTCAGTCTCCTAGCTAAAGAAGTGGCCTGGTATTTGGGAGACCTGGGCAAGGTGAATCCTTACCCATGCCTCAGTTTTTTCCCTGTCTGCTAAATGAATTCACTTCCTAATCTCTTTGGAATCTTGCAATGAAATGTGCTTGTGCAAATGTAATATAAAGAAAGAGCCTACCTTCCTAGAGTGTTGGGGCAGAATTATACCATCATCCCAAAGGCGGGCAGAGGAGTAAAATGCACTGCTTTCTTCTGCTAACCTAAACAAGAAAATGTTTTGTAAGATTAAAAGCATGAAATGCAACTGAAAATCTAGATCAGTGTAACAAAGGTACAAATAAATATGGCACAGCTTTTAGTCTGGGTGTACATATGGTGCTACCATTGAATTTATTTGGTGTCCAGGGGACATATAAGAGCAGAACCAGCCCCTAAAGTGTTCTGTATTTCAGTCTACCTACACTGTGGAATTACTGCAGGATCTCTCAAATATTCATTTTTTCCATAGTATTTGCCTCAGGGTGCAAGGAATGCATTAGAACCATTTGCTAGGTCATCTGGTTATGCTGCTGAGTGTAACAAGAGTCAAGGTCTGTTACTGACAGCAGGGCTAGTCAGTAGAGTTAGAAAGCTGCAAAGCCCCCAGATAATAAACAGCTGGGAGCTAATTAGGTAATGGCCTGCTGAGGTGATCTTAGTTCAGCAGGAGGAGGACCTAGATAAGGGGCTACATAAGTCCTGCACCAGAGGCACAGGGGTCAGTCTGACCTGGGCAAAGCTGGAGGCAGGAGCTCCCTGCTGGGACCTAGAGGTTAGCTCAGGCTGTGCAAGCAGAACACGCTCCTTGCATAAAGCTGAGAAGGAGGGCCAGAGACCGAGGGAATTGCAAGTAGGCCCAGGATGGCCAGAGCTGACAGAAGTCAGTGGGACTGAATAGGAGCCTGTGGAGGGTCTTTAACAAAGCGCCTCCAGCTGTAAACTATTTGTGGTGGAGTTTTGCTCATTGCATTATAAGGCATGGGAGTGACTGAAGGGGCAGAGGGAGTCCACTGAGGGTACCTGGGGAAGGTACTAAAATCGACAAAGGACTATTGGAGGCTGGGGGCTCAGTCTAAGGGGTGCAAGCCCAGTGAACTGAACTAAGCCGGAGGGGCCAAGAGCCCAGAAAGACAGAGCTGAAGGGTGCAGGAATCACGCTGGATAGGGCAGCCTCCTGAATATAAAATAACATCAAGGGGATGGCACGCAAGTACAGGGAGGTACCCAGATTAACCAGAGAAGAGATGGGATTTAAGTGGCCACCAGGAAGCACCACACTCATTTTCAGAGGGCAAATCCCACTCTGGGCTGTTCTGAAAAATAAACAAATACTATAGTGAAATCAATCCAATCGTAAGAATAACCCCCTTCACTTACAGTTAACGTACTTACTTTTCCTTTAGTTGCTTTAACTCTGATTCACCTCTTGAGCACCCATCCCCAGCTTCTGAGAATGTGGAGAAATGTCCTGAATCCACAAGGGCAACTCTTGCATTAGGCCACAGGAACAGAAAGTTTGGATCAAATGACCTCCCACACTATAGGAAAAAAAGCAAGAGACAATGCAAGCTGAACAAAAAATGGATCATTCATACTGAATAATGCATTAAGTCCTCAATGAACAAAATGCAATATATGTTTAACTCAAAGTATTACTGATAGAGGGCCTCACCCTGTGAGGTGCTGACCTGTACAACCATCACTGTCCTTCACTCAGGAGTTATGGACACTCAGCACCTCACAGAATGTGAGGTAAGACTGCAATTTCAACTGTCTTTGCATATGTAGCAGAGCAGTGTAACAGAACACTGTCCCTGCAAGTACTCACATACTTTTTAAGCATGCAAGTATTCCCACTGAGCTTTTTGTTAGCACACATAACACAGCTAAGGAACAAGTAGCCCTTCATCACTGACTGCAGAAAGCATATGGTGAGGAACAAGGGCAGTGTTTGGTCCTTATTATACATAATTTCAGATCGTTAACTTTTTAAAACCAATTTCCACGTTCAAGGGCTGGGTACCAAACTTACTCCAGTTACATCAATTATTTTAAAACTGAATAACATAATGAACAAAATGGAATGCTTGTGCCAATGGGAGACTGAGATATGAACTTTAAACACTATGAAGGCTTAAAAAACTTGTGACAAGTCAAATATTACCTAATATATGAGCCATTACTTCTGCTAGCCATACCATAGCATAACTTTCATTCCCATAGCAGCCGCCAACAACAAGGGTTATTTTGGGTACAGCAGCACAAGCGACTGCAGCCATCATGGAGGCCTGGGCCTTTAATTTATTGGTATGATCCTCTGCCTGAAAGTAAAATATAGATTAAGTCCTGTTAATTCTTATAATTTTTTTGTCTAGATCCCTCCACTCCTGCTAAACTTTTACTGTATCTAAGGATTTCTTTCTATAAAATTTTACGTAATCAGTTTTTTTTTTAAATAAGAAAGTCAAGAAGACAGCAGAAATAAACTAGAAAGTATAACATATTACCATAATCATTTTATAGATCAGTTAAATAATTATAGCCTCTGTGGCAAGGATTCTTACCCAACATGGCATGGCTACACAATGCTAGCACTGTTAAGTTTTTAAGTTTGCAAACATGTTTCACAAGATAAACTGAGAAATTTCAAAGACAAATCCATAGTTGAGGTTTATGAGTTCTTTGCAACAGAAAAACTGCTCTATTATTTTTCTGCATTCAAAAAAAGTGAAAACTAAGAAACAGTATTTTGCAAGGGATGCGTTGACTCTAAAAAGTTTGAGAATCACTGTTCTATGGTCTCAGAGGACTGTTCTGCTACACTAAGTTCCGGGTTCTAGAGTGACTCTAGCTCTGACTACTCTGGTGACACTTAGATACAGCACAACTGAATCTGGCTTCATTTCCAGGGTGTCAAATTCCAGGGTATATATAAAAAAGCAGAGTTAGGGAAGTAACATGTGAAAAGATCAGTTCTGTGGTCTCTCATCATGTTCTGCTGTTCTCTCTGGGCATGTCTACATGTGCCAATTTAAGATGCATTAGCCATTTTTAAGGCCCATTAAGGACACGGGTCTACACCACGCACACCAAGCTAACGCGCCTTAGCACATACATATGTAGATGCACGCCTAAATCGCCTTAATGCACATTAGGCAAATGCGTATTAAGTTTAGGCACGTGTAAAAGCATACATAGACACGCCTTGTGTGACCTAAAATTCTACTTAAAATTTTGCCTCCATTTTACCAGCTGTAGAATAAAGATAGTACTCAGCCACCTATGCCAGGTTGGCAACTATGTGGCCCATGGGCCACATCTAGACTGTGGAGCCATTGGATTCAACCTGGAGATGGGGGTTTGGGCATCAGGGAGCTTTGTCCACACTACATCACAGCCAGGTAGTGGGGGGGGAAAGTAGTGTTGGCAATCAGGTCTCCACACTAGCCTACCCTGGACCCAAGCTGTGTCATCCTGACCTGCTGTCACAATAACATTACCAACCACTGACCTACATGAAAAGCTGTCAGAACTGAAAAGCACTATGAATTGTAAGTTTTACCATTTTACCATTGATTTGTAGGGCTGGATCTCTGATCTCTCCAGGAGAACATCAACAGTTATGTTGATAAAGATAACAATAGGAGGAAACAGTGACACTAGTAAAGATTAAGAAAAAAAAATAGCTGTTTGGCTGACCCATAAAAATAAGCAGATTTTAAGCAAACCAGCTGATTCTTAACAGAATAATTTTCAGTGATAATGATATGCAAGTCAGGACAAGAACTAGGAACAACTTAAATAAAGTCTACTGAATAAAGATGCCATCCATACCTGTGACAGACTTGTTGGGTCTGCTGTGTGCGGCGCAGTATTCTGGAGAAACAGGATGGGAACACTTCGCTGACTGCACAGCTGCACAAAGTGACTTCCCTTTAGAGAAGCATCATGAGTCAGCTCCCCATCGTTAGCCACTATTCCAACTAGATGTCTAACAAAACACATATGAACACTTTCATTTTTTTGTACTTGAATGGTGAAATGTAGTCACTAATGAACTGAAAAACAAAATATAAGTGTCCAGTCGTGCAAGTATTAGTTGTGGAGAATGATCCACAAGACAGCCTCTATATGTTAAAGCCTTTATGCTCATGCACTTCCTTTCATTCAAGTAACTCAAAGTGTTTTCCAAACATGAGACCTTGCAGTGCCCGTAAGGAGCAGGGAAGCCACCTGCACTGAGAAGCACAGGGATGTGAAGTGACCTGGTAAACATCATACAGACCATACACAAGCTTAAAAATGCAGCCCAATTTTCCTGACACCTTATACCATAGTGTAACACACAATATTTCACTCATTAACACCTAATGCTAATTTAAACCACAAGTAAATCTGAAAAAGGCATTTAATTTCTGCAAGCTTCCTTTAAAAGTCTAGTAATGTTTTCTGTCAAATGAATGTGTTAAAATAGTATATTATATAGTAATAACCTTCCTGTATGAAATGTCACTCAAATGTAGAAAATTTAATCTACTGCCACTTCTGACATTTAAGCTTCGATATATGTTTCTGAATAAACGTGGAGAATATAAAATACGCATAAACTAATTACATCTAGTACCACAGATTATAAAACCATCAGTAATGTAATCTTTTTGGTATGCATTGAGCACGTAAACAGATCATATATAGACACAAACATAAGAGAAAAGCCATTTTTGATGTTGTAATTACAAGTCTTTCTTTTCACAAATAGCTGGTCACTTGGGAAACCCTTGAAAAAGGATTAAAATTCTGTTTACCTACTAGCTTCTCCTTCCCCACATCCACTGATATGGTTTAGTTAACACTAGCTTGTTTTGTTTTTTTTAAACATCTCAAATCCCAGTCCAAAAATAGTGCTGAAAGGGATCAGGGCTTAGAGGTGCTCCAAGTGAATAAGGAAAGGCACAACTAGAGAGTTTACATGGCAAGGCTACAAGTGCTTCTGCCAGAGAAAAATCAGACTGTGGTTTGTTTCTTTCTAGTTTAGTCTATCTTGAAACAAGCTTTCTTCAGAAGTATACACTATTGAGATTTAGTAAGTGAACTGTGTAGCTTGAAGAAAAAGAGTCATGTTTTTACAGGGCATTCTATTTTTTCTGCAACAGTAATGAATATTCTGCATGAAGCTGCATATTCAACAGCTTCAACTAAGATCAAGCTAGGCTTCTAACTTTCCATGAAGGTTAAACATGTCCATTCAAGGCTGTGCTTTGTTCAGAGCAGGGACTCTGAATAAAGAATTCAACGCAGCACCCAACTCCAAAAAAATAAGAGAAAACATAGAAATAACTGCTAATCAGTTATATCATTTTGATAACCTCTCAAACTAATCATGGCAGCAAGTCAGACATATATGCCCAGTACACTTGTCTGTATAATCTGTTTTTTCATCATAATGGAAAGTGTGCCTTAGAGATCAAATATTCATCTCGTCTCAGTGGAAATCAATTAGCCTGATTCTAATGCTTTATTAATTCTAGCAAAATGATTCACTTGCCAGTAATGTTTAGTGTTAAATTTAACCTTTTTAAAGGAGAGAGATTTTCAAAGTAGGTGTCTCTCTTACACACGTAATGTTTGTTTCTTTTTTAAGATAATAAATCTAGTGCTGGTGAAATCTGGCAGAGTAACAGTCTGGGGAGAGTGAAGGAATTTGTTTATCCACTGCACCACACAAGCAGCGGCAATGCAAGCTCCCTCCGAAAGCCTCCCTCACATGCTTGTGCCTAGCTTTAGAAGGGGCACTCCCATTAATGTTCAGCCTTCAGGCCTTAATGCATTTGCTGAGCCTGCCAACAAACTACCTTTCAGCTACAAACCAGACTGTGCCACTCCTTCATTTCACAGTGATGAAACAGACATCAGCTCGTAATGCTTAGACATTATCAGCTTTGACAAGTCTGAATGCTGAACCTAGAATGCATGACTGGGCTATGGAGAGATATCTTTACATTAATTCTTGACCCATCTAGAAGCATAGAGCATTAGTACACATCTGCACTGCAGTGCCAGGAGCTTTTAAAAGTGCCTGGCACTACAGCGCATTCATTTGCATAAATGGTGAAATGAGTGTTAGCACTGAGAAAATGGCAGTGGCCATTTGAACTAAATGTGGTGGTCCACTAAAAGTGACGGTGCATTTTTTTTTTTTTTTTTTTTTTTTTTTTAACTAAAACACCTTCCATCCATGTTTTAGTTAAAAAACATGCCACTGCCATTTTCTCAGTGCTGATGTGCATTTCACCATTTATACAACTGCATGTGACGCAGCGCAGTGCGCATCAGCTTATGTGAGGAGCAGACTCGATTAATCAAATCTGCTCTGACGCATCGGATCTCTGGTGTGTCGCAGCACTAAAAGATATGTGTATAAATGCCATTTGCTTTTACAGGAACAGCATAAAACATGATGATAGTATACAAACTTCTTAAAACAAAACTGTCTGACTTCTTTCATAATAAATTCTTACAGTCTTACCCTTCCACATGGGCAAATCCCGTTACTAAAGTTGTTCCATATTCAGCTTTGAATTCCTGGAATCTGCTTCCATCTATCAGACGGCTCAGAATCTACAAAGAAAAGTATTTCTTTCAAGGGACATTTAAGTTGAAGTTGAATATTTTTCTAAATGGTATGTTCTGTTTATGTAGGCTTTATGGCCTGTATTGTAGAAAATGGTTATATCTGGTACTTTCAGGACCATCACATCAACAATATGTAATGTGGAATATCTTGTGCATTTTAGGATTTCCAAACCAATTATCCAAGGGAAGGATGTCCTTTAACTTCCAAATACTAGGTTAATTAGCCATTTAAAGATGATGAACTGATACAGCACTTTTCCTTCTTACCAGTTTTATAGGCAAAGTATAACTATAACTTCGTGGTGCAAGTCCCAAGAGCTCATCAGCACTATAAAGCGGATCATCATATTCTGTGGTCTCCTCTGGTGGAAGTTCAAAATTCAGAGTTGAAATAATATTTCGCACACATTCATATGCTTCCTTCTCTGAAGATGCAAAATGATCGAGACAGCCACTGACTCTAAAAGAGACATTTTAATAACAAATTGTACAAATAAAAGTGAGAGTTTATAATCACAATGTCAGGGCTGGAAAGGCGCCCAAGGACTATTTAGTCCACTGCTTGCACAGATGCAGGAATCAGTTTCCTAAGCCATCCCAGTGAAATGCTTATCCAGACTCTTCTTGAAAACCTCAAGCAAGTGAGATTTGTGAGCAAGCCATCTACCTGTGTAATTCTATTCAGGAAAATGGCTTTTCTACTCATCTTCAGTATGTTGAGTTTACAATATTTGTAACAATAAAAAGAAAAATGATGTTTCCCTTAAATCAGTAGCTCTTAAGAGATTGGAAATAGAAGGGAGGGAGGAAGAGGAACTGGCTCCTCCTTTTGGCTTTTTGTTTTTTTGTTTTTTAAGTAGCCCTTATAAGCATCTAGGCTTTTTCTTGCAGTGAAATGTTTAAATGCTTTTGTAGGCACTTAAAAGGCAACAAAGAGGACCCAGTTCTCCACAGGCCAGTTTATGGAGAAAAAAAATTAACAGCTCCATTACCACAGACTTAAGTAGCTCGTAGTCTTTTAATGTATACATATAGTCTTAACAGCTGTATAGATAAAATTCCTACTGAAGCCTACTTCATTAGTAGGAAAGCTATTCCTATATCATTTCTAATGTGTTTCTAAGGCACCATTCCTATCTTTTAAGCCAGATAATGTCCTGTCACTGCAGTCGTCTGAAATCTCTTTAGCCCCATTACTACTTACGAATGAATGATACTTTAGGTATACTGACTTACTATCTTACTTGATTCCCCTTTGGACAAACATTATACCTACTTAGTGTGAAGTCTGGCTCCTCCTAGTTCCTCAGGTGTAATATCTTCCCCTGTGGCAGCTTTTACCAGAGGTGGTCCGCCAAGGAACATAGTACCGATTTTATCTACAATCACAGTTTCTTCTGTCATGGTAGGACAATAGGCAGCCCCAGCTGTACAAGAACCACACACTACTGCCACCTACAGGACAAAGCAAGATACCTGTGTAAGAAGAAATCACAGCTAGGTGCACTTTTTACATTTTAGGCATTTTTGAGACATAATATATATTGATTAAAGATTTCACAAGCTTGGTTAACAAGCCCTTTATTTTAACCATAAAATTGTATATTTGCAGCTGCTAAATTCTAGTTGAGAAAGAGCAGTAAGGTCAGGTACAACCAAACAAGCCATCTACCTGGTTACATTCCTGAAAATAAATAGGTTGTGTGTTTCGTAGGGGTGGATGCAAAGAAAGATATGTTCCATGATACTCCCAAATATTGACTGGCATTATAGACTTTAATCAGATATACAGATTACCATATTTATTTACTCAAATCCAAGACAAGGTTTTTTTTCCCCCCTCATTCAACATAGAGAAAAAAGCTCCTTGTCTTGGATTTGAGTGGGGAGAGTGGGAGGGGTCGCAGGGCAGGCAGCTGCTGTGGCTCTCGCTCTGACCCTAACCTGGAGTCAGAGTTGTAGCCACTGCCCCTGTGCAACCTCTACACCTCACCACCTTCTCCCCTGCCACTGCTTACTGTGTTGCAGCTCCAGCCTCAAGCACAAAGCACATGGTGGTTCCAGCCCTTGCCCAGCCTAGCCAGCAGTGCCAGTGACTCCAACCCAACCCCAGCTCCCACCCAGTCCTGGTCTGGGGCCAGGGCTGGAGTTGCCACCACCACAGCTGCAACTATTGCTGCCTGGCCAGACAGGGGACAAAGCTACCACATGATGTGATGTTTATAGTACAACTTCTATCATTTGAATGTCTATGTCAACATCTGAAAACAGGGTCAGGAAGTATTTCTGCATATGCATACTCTGATTCTAGAATTTGTATTGTTGGAAATGTTTCTCATAAATCTGTTAACCACATATAGTATCTTCATACATATTCAGCATGACAATGTACCTGAGGGATTTTCATAGCAGACATTATTGCCTCATTGTAGAAGACTCTACCACCATGTGATCGGTCAGGAAAGAGGTCTGCCTGACATTGCAGGGAAAAGAAAAGCAGTTTTTACCAAGGATTTTCAATAACAAAAGCCAATGCTTAGCCTTTCCACTGTCTATTCATAAAAGAAAACAAGTTATTCACAACTTCTATAAAGACAGTTAGGGATTTTATCTTATAGCTTTCCAGTTTGCTTCTCTAAGACATCTATACACGTATTGCTTCAACCCCAAATCAGCAACAATATCCACAGTCTTCTATACTACAAATGCAGTCACATGTACTAAGAACTCTCATTTTTTGTGGTAACTTGAATTTGATGCAGTGACAAAGGCGGCATTTATGACCTTTACAAGCTCTCTCTGTCCTATTACAGTAAATAGAAAGTCTCTGTTTTTATAGAGCCAATCCTTCATACATGCTCCCAGATTTACTAGTATACATTTTAAAACAAAATTTCTAATTATTTCAACCATGCAGTTGGTCCAATAAAAGATACCACTCACAAAAATCCTTGTCTATGATATATATCCTACATTGATATAGCTTGGTGGGCCAGCAATTTGATTTTCTGTTAGACTCATGTTTATGAACTTTGATCATGTTGGTGTCAGTTACATGCAAGATCAGTCACAAAGGACTTTGATTTGTTTGTACTGTTTGGTTAGCATATAAGAGACAAAATGAAAGGCAGCCCACCAAAAAAAATAATCACAAAAATCAATCTTATGAGATTTGATTTAAAAATTAATAAGATGAAGACAGGAAGTGGCTATTTTCATACCACATATTATATCCAATCTTACCTGTAGTGGTAAGAATGCTCCCCCACTGTCAACCAGATACACGGATAAAAGCCTGTTTTGAATTGCTATTTCTTGAGCTCTCAGGTTTTTCTTCACTCCAATAGGGAAAAGGGTCCCTCCTTTCACTGTTGCATCATGTGCCATAAAGACACACCAGAGTCCACAGATTTTTCCAATTCCTGTAACAGGACCCACAGATGTTTATCCCAGACTCTTTACAAACAAACACGATTCCCCAAAACAAGCAATAAAAAAAATAACCCAGGCATGGGCATTTTGTAATTGTATCATAGATTGAACAGCAAAGCTCAGATACATCTAATGTGTTCTTTTGAGTTAAGGCTGTCTATATTTACCCACTTGCTAATAAAGCTACAGATCCTATATTGAAGGGAACCATCCTTCTCTGTAACCTTACAACAGACATAGATAGCCCTATTCTGAAGGCAGAATTTGACCTGCCACACCTTTATTACTGATGATAATACATGAGAAAGAAAGAAGCCAAATTGACTTCATGCTCTTCAAGTGCAAGACAACTAAATCATCCCACCCAGCTAGACAAAGCCTTGGGCGGGATGATACAGTTGAGGATGATCCTACTTTGACCAGGGGTTGGACTAGATGACCTCCTGAGGTTCTTTCCAACCCTAATTGTCCATGATTCTCTGATTGTAACTAGAATCACAGATTTATATTAAAATAAAACAGATGGTAAAAAAAAAATCATTGATGAAATCTCAAACCTCCTGATACTGTATGTATGGTTACTTTTAGCACAAAACTGAGCTCTGAAATGCAGTTAGGTGAGGTTTTTTTGTTATCAGGCACCATTTACTAATCTGATCCCCAGCATATCTAATTTAGTCTCTCCTCTTCCCTTAAAAGCTATGTGCTACCTCTTCAAAAATGGTTCATTGAAATACTTACAAGAAATACTCACCCTAGCACAAAAGGCCTACACAACAGTTGAAATACCACTTAAATCCTAACACAAGACATTGTGTACACATGCCTCGTGGAAAACCCACTGAAATAGTTTTAGTGACAACCTATTTAAAAGAACACCTTTGCGTTAGGCAATCATGGCAGCTGCAAAGAAATACGTGAGTCTATAACAGATGGCAGGTATAATTTTTGTTATGCATTCTGAATACCTAGTAGCAAAAAAGTCATGCATCATGCCTACAGTTTGAATCATAGAATATCAGGGTTGGAAGGGACCTCAGGAGGTCATCTAATCCAACTCCCTGCTCAAAGCAGAACCATCCCCAGCTGGTCTATCATCTCAGCCAAGGCTTTGTCTAGCTGGGTCTTAAAAACCTCCAAGGAAGGGGATTCCATAATCTCTCTGGGTAGCCTGTTCCAGTATTTTACTACCCTTCTAGTGAGAAGTTATGTCCCCCAGCCCACTAACCATTTTCATTGCCTTCCATTACACTCTCTCCAATTTGTCTACATCCTTGCTGTAGTGGGGGCCCAAAATTGAACACAGTACTCCAGATGTGGCCTCACCAGTACTGAATAGAGTAAGGAATAATCATTTCCCTCGACTTGCTGGCAACACACCTACCAATGCAGCCCACTATGCTGTTAGCCTTCTTGGCAACACTTGGCACGCTGTTGGCTTATATTCAGCTTATTGTCCACTGTAACCCCCAGGTCCTTTTCTGCAGAGCTGCTGCCCAGCCAGTCAGCCCCAGCCTGTACTGATGCATGGGACTGTTCCTGCTTAAGTGCAAGACTTTGCACTTGTCTTTATTGAAGCTCACGAGATTTCTTTTAGCCCAATCCTCCAATTTGTCTAGGTCACTCTGAATCCTAGCCCTACCCTCCAGAGTATCAACTATTTCCCTCAGCTTGGCATTAGCTGCAAACTTGCTGAGGGTGCACTCTATCCATCTTTCAGGTCATTGATGAAGATATTAAACATAACCTGCCCCAGGACTGATCCTTGGGGCACTCCACTTGATACTGGCTGCCAGATAAACATCTAGCCATTGGGCACATGTACACATTACCCTATTGTGCCACAGCAATGCACTATGTCGCTGTATGGTGTGCCACTGCGATGTAGTGATCACATGGGTCCACTGCCCCACATAGTGCATTGCTACAGTGACAGTGGCAAACTCTAACCATGTGCTGCACACATGGCGCAGTAACTGCCCATACTGTGCTGTGCTTCAGTACTAAAGCACAGTGCCTTAGCAACATTGCTGTACGGCAACATGTAGACATGTCCATTAACTACTACCCTTTGAGCCTGACAATCCAGCCAGTTTTCTATCCACCTCACAGTCCATCCACCCGTACTTCCTTAGTTTGCCTGTGAGAATGTTGCGGGTGACCATATCAAAAACCTTGCTAAAGTCAAGGTACACCACATCCACTGGTCTCCCTGCATCCACAGAGCCAGTCATCTCATCATAGAAGGCAATCAGGTTGGTCAGGCATGACTTGCCCCTGGTGAATCCATGCCAATTGTTCCTAATCACCTTCTCCAAGCGCTTAGAAATGGATTCCTTGAAAACCTGCTCCATTTTTCCAGGGACTGCGGCAAGGATGATCACTCAGTCTGTAGTTAGTTCCCTGGATCCTCCTTTTTCCTTGTCTTAAATATGGGCACTATATTGGCCTTTTCTGATCATCTGGGACCTCTCCCTATCACCGTGAGTTTCCAAGGACGATGGCCATTGGTTCTTGAATCACACTGGCCAAATCCCTCAGCACCCTTGGGTGCATCTTGTCTGGCCCCATGGACTTCTGTATGTGCAGCTTTTCTAAATAATTATTGCCACAGCTGGCTGCTCAACTCTTCCCCAAACTATGCTACCTGGTATAGTAGTGTGGGAGCTGACCTTGCCTGTGAAGACTGAGGTGAAAAGAGTATTTAGTACTTCAGCCTTTTCTGCATCCTCTGTCATTAGATTGCCTCCCCTATTCAATAAGGGACCCAAACTTTCTCTGATCCTCCTCGTTACTGGCATACTTATAGAAACCCTTCTTGTTACCCTTCACATCCCTTGCTAGCTGCAACTCCAATTGCGCTTTGGCCTTCCTGACTTCATCCCTGTATGCCAAAGCAATACTCTTATACTGCTCCCGAGTTGTTTGTCCAAGTTTCCACTTCTAATAAGCTTCCTTTTCCTAATTTAGCTTACTGAAGAGTTGAGTTCCCCGATAAGCCAAGCTGGTCTTTTTCAATATGTGCTGGTCTTTCTGCGATAGTTTGAGAACAACTCTACGATAAATACTAGAGTGCCCATGTGGGTGGGTCACTCCATAATTCATTTTTTCTTTACTTGACTGGAAAGCCTTGGTTAGTGTGTTTGAAATACCATATTCAGACTTTTGAGACAGAAATCAATTGTTGCTGCCTAAGTAGAACAAAATATGAAACCCAGAAGATAATGTATTGAAAATAAATAAGAAGTGTCAGAAGAGAAAAAACAAATATATTTTCAGTGATTTCAAAATCAGAAGGAAATATTAAAACCAGTGAGCTAAACTCTTTCATTTTGGCAAGGGATACTCTACCAGACTACCAAGTTTCTCTTTATCTGGAAATGCCCATAATAGATCCCCCTCACAGGATTTCTAAAGAATATTCTTGTCATGACCCAAAGGTCTGATTTTTTTGTGTGTGCTTCGGCACTAAGAATTATCCCCGTGGGTTTGCAACTTTGTTGCACGGAGGAGTTCTGCTGCGCAGAGAACCCGCGTGCAGGGAAGTGTTCCCGCCACTTTGCAGCAATCTTTGCAGGGTGCATTTCCTTTGCAGCACAAAAATGCACGGTGCAAAGGTTTCCCGCTCGTCGTATGCAAATTCGTCCCCCGCAATTGGCTAGTGCTAAATTATTCACACGTGGCGGCTAGCGATTGGCCTGCTAGCCGTATAAGAGGCTTGAGCAGTTTCCGCCCAAGCCGAAGAGGACTCCGCATCCATCTCGTGGGGACTCTGGGTGTGCGCGGCAGGGTAATAGAAACCCTGTGTGTCGCTCAGAGGGGTTTGGCGGCCTGATCCACCGCCCACCTCTTCCCGTCTTCGAACGGAGCCTACTATAAGACGTAACGACGAGTTTAATGTGCGCTTGTCCTGGACATCCAGAGTTTGTCTGCGTGGAGCCTAGCAACCTCCACGTGTGTTCGTGTTTTTTGTTGTAACCGCAACTCAAGCAAGTTCTCAGCCTACACCATGACCATCTCGGTGTAAGTAAAATAATCTTAAAATCAACCATTATGTGTCTGTGCCTAATTCCAGCTCGGCGCCCGCCCTCTCCGACCCGGCCTGCCCGGGCTGCAGGCCACAGCCCGTGTGCAGAACAACAAAAGCGACCCGGGGTCAGACCCGGCGCGCACATGGCGACGAGGATGGGATCCGGCGAAATCCTCGCCGCGCACATGGCGACGAGGATGGGATCGGAATCACTGCGACCCATGATGGGATCCAGCGAAATCCTCGCCACGCACATGGTGACAAGGATGAGCTCAGGAGAGGGCTCGCTAGAGTTAGAATTAGTTGAGAACTGCCCTTGGAGAAGTGGGAGACACAGCATAGCAAGCATCGGAGAACTGGAGGCGCACCTCGCGTACCACCAGGCGGGCGGAACGGGACAGAGATGTGTCCGTGGACACCTTTCATTAAGGGGAGAAGAGGGAACTCCAGAAGTCGAAGCCCTGGAAGGGAAAGAGATATATCTTCACACCACGGCGTTCGGGTGTATCATGGGCGATGAGCGGGTCCTGTATAGGCCCCTTGAGGCTGTGACCCTTGCCGAAGGCGAGCGCAGTAAGCCCGACCCCCACCCAGGAGTGTGTCCGTTGCTCACGGTGTGCCCGAGAGATGGGAGAGACGATGCCAATCGGCTGGTTTTCCCCGTGTATGGTGGTGCCTAGACTGAGGGGTCGTGAGCATCCGTCCGAACTCCGCAAAGACCCAGAGACGGAGGACCGCGCTGTAAATGAGAGAATGGTCCTACGGTGCGACAAGGGGGGAAAACTGAACGCAGCCTTTCAAACTATGGCTGATTTAATGACTGAAACTTTAAGTTTAAAGACCCAGCTGCATATGGCCGTTCGAACGGTTGGAGAAGCGGCTGAGAAAGGGGATCTTGAAAAGCCCCAACAAGATGGCGCCGAGCAGAGGAAAGACCGCGTGGAGGAGCCGGAAGTGAGGGATGGAGCTTCGGGAGAGCCCGCGAGGGTTTGGCCGGTGACTCCGCCCAGCGACGCAGCGTTGGTTCCACCGACCATGCCCCTTTGCCGAAGGGAGGGGGAGTCGAGCGGAGGAGTGCATCCGCCCCTCCCGCCTGAGACAGCAACGACTCCCACTGTAACAATGACTGCAGCTCCGACAGAAACAGCAACAGCAACGACAACTCGTGAGGAAATTGATCAGCCTGCAGCATCAAGCAGCCCAGTCATCGGTCCGCAGAATGCAGTTCAAGCTACCACCTATTACGCTCGTTCCAGAGCCGAACTGCAGAATTTGTGTAGAGAATCCAGGATCCGATCCGACGAAACTCTGGCTGTGTGGTTGGGACGTCTGGTCGTGGAACTTGGGTCCAACCTCCTGGACCAGGAAGAAGCAAGCTTCTTGGTGAGACAAGCTTCATGGAGTAGGGGACATGTCACCAACATCGACATGGTGGCGTTTAGTGTCCATTGGCCTATTCCGATTCCAGCGCTTGTGGCAGGAGTGATTGAACAGAAGGCCCACGCATGGCATGACGGCCGACCAGAGCACACCGGTGAAGAACAGCTTGTACTGGCTATTATTGGAGTTTCGTATTGCGCCTGGAACCCAAGAGAATGCACGTTGGGACTAACACCGCTCCAACGAATGCGACCGTGGCCTCATCGTCACCTGCGAGACCCTGGAACCGTTCCAGTGACTCTCGACAGCATAGATAGTTGTCTTAAAGTTTACGGGCAAAGAAACATCGTGGTTCTGCGAATTGTGCTGAACCCACTGATCGATCATCCTGTGAGTAGTCTCCTTCATCAGTTGTCAAGACTGCGCGTCCTCACGGAGCCAAGACTATCCAGTGATCGGGAGTGTCAACACCCGACTGAGGCTCAGAACACGAAACACCGCGAATCCGAGCATCCAGTATTACACCAGAGAACACAGGAGGAGAGATATATGTTTGGATACCTCCTGCAGCATTCTGGACTTAATAAGAGACAGCTTCGGATTTTAGGAGACGCGGGACAATGGCAGCTAGCCTACGAGTTAGATTTTCATTATCTAGAAGAAGGCGACGATGACTCATCGACGATTTCGTCGAGTTGCTGAGTCAGAAAAGAGAAGAGAGCTGTCCAGTATAAAATCGTGTTTATGTATTTGTATTTAATAGTACTGATAAGTTGAATTGACTGCATTATCGTGCGGTCCTGTGTGATTTTATAGATAGTATTGAATAACCATTTTAAGAGAGTTCTTTTACAGATCTGGGATTCGGAGTGCGTGGTGGAGACAGGCCCCGAGAGGGACATCACCGAAAGGAACGAGGGCCTGACACACGATTCCACCATGACGCCCACCGAAGTCATGATCGTTCAGTTTTTTGTTATGAATGTGATTTTATGTATATGTGTGTGTGCCGGCTATTATTTGATTCGATCCCTTGAGGACGAACTTTTATTGTTGACTGATTTTGTTTTTGCTCGTTTAGTTTCGCGAACCATTGACAGAGTAATGAATAACCCGGATGATAGGTTTGAAGTATAATTCTACTGTGCCTTCAGCAAGGGGGGATGTCATGACCCAAAGGTCTGATTTTTTTGTGCGTGCTTCGGCACTAAGAATTATCCCCGTGGGTATACAGCTTCATTGCGTGGAGGAGTTCTGCTGCGCAGAGAATCCGTGTGCAGGGAAGTGTTCCCGCCACTTTGCAGCAATCTTTGCAGGGTGCATTTCCTTTGCAGCACAAAAATGCACGGTGCAAAGGTTTCCCGCTCATCATATGCAAATTCGTCCCCCGCAATTGGCTAGTGCTAAATTATTCACACGTGGCGGCTAGCGATTGGCCTGCTAGTCGTATAAGAGGCTTGAGCAGTTTCCGCCCAAGCCGAAGAGGACTCCGCATCCATCTCGTGGGGACTCTGGGTGTGCGCGGCAGGGTAATAGAAACCCTGTGTGTTGCTCAGAGGGGTTTGGCGGCCTGATCCACCGCCCACCTCTTCCCGTCTTCGAACGGAGCCTACTATAAGACGTAACGACGAGTTTAATGCACGCTTGTCCTGGACATCCGGAGTTTGTCTGCGTGGAGCCTAGCAACCTCCACGTGATTGTTCGTGTTCTGTCTGCGTGGAGCCTTGCAACCTCCACGTGTGTTCGTGTTTTTTGTTGTAACCGCAACTCAAGCAAGTTCTCAGCCTACACCACGACCATCTTGGTGTAAGTAAAATAATCTTAAAATCAACCATTACGTGTTTGTGCCTAATTCTAGCTTGGCACCCGCCCTCTCCGACCCGGCCTGCCGGCCACAGCCCGCGTGCAGAGCGACGAAAGCGACCCGGGGTCAGACCCGGCGCACACAATTCTCACCCCTACATGAACAAAATATTATCACTTTTATTCATGCTAATGGAAATTAAATATTGGTATAACTGGGAGAAAGAAAATGAAACAGATTGTGTCCCTATCTCTGGCTTATATCTGAAACCACCTGTATTCTTCTTCTCAGTGAACTGTCATGGGAGCATGGGCAGAAACTAGATTCTCAACCTCTACCAAGCTTTATGATCACTAAAAGTGACTACAAAGCAATCTGAGCACTGTAACGACCTAGAAACCCTTTATGCATTATATTAAGATTTACTAACAGTAAATAGAGTCATATTGTAATAATCTTCCTGTTCCACATAATGTTGGAGGCTTTAATAATTACCAGTGAGGCATCCAGCGGCAGGGATATCACCATATGGCAAATTATGGCCTGCAAAAGGGGAAAGCTCAAGGAATGGTTCATCATCAAGGAGCATTCTCAGGCGATCACGAGCAAGTAGCTTCTTGTTTCTTTGGGTATGACGCAATATTGCTTTCTCATCTCCTTTCCTGATCTTTTCAAGCAATTCTGAATACCTGATTTAAAAAAACAAAGCTTAATTTAATGAAATCATGCTTATTTTCAATTAGCTTTTTGATGCAGTTAATGCAATATTTCAATGCATTTCAATAATTTTCATGCCAGTAATATGATAATGAAGAAAAACTTTCGCTTTTGTCTTTTTTTTGGAGAATGCAACTCTTCAGTTAACTACTGCATTATAGTTTGTCACGGCAACCAAATTAAGTCACTGCTAAATAAGAGACAAAGTTGCTCAAATATTTTTTAAGAATCAAACTTGGTTTAAGTTTGGTTCTTTACAAGAGAGATGTTTGAGTCTAATAGAATACCGGTTAGAATACTGTCAAATAATATAAATATTACATTTATGTCTTCTGTTCAGTAGCTACTGGGTTTGTGGCCTTTTCCCCAAGTGCAGCTAACATTCATCCAGCACTTAATGTTTTATCCTAAGTAATCAGAGCACAATCTATAGGAACAGCTCAAGTCAGTGTATGAAGAAGTGATTGAGCATTGCCTGTCAATAGGGCAGGTGATCCTGAAAGATGCTGCATTCTTGCTGATTGGAACAGTCATTGTGGATCAAATATTAACATGACTAACAGTCTGCTAAGCCGAATTTAATTTTGACAACCCATCGGGTCCAGCTATTCTAGGAAATGGAACCATTCGGTGCTTCCTTCCCCGAGCTGAAGAGTTATCTGTGGCGGTACGGACACGGTAAGAGTGCACACAACACCACGGCAGAAATATTTGAAGCCTAGCAACTACTGCAACACTGTATTAAGGCAAAATGTACACTGACAAACCTAATGCTACTTTCTAAGTGAAGTGCAAATCATAAAGAGAATAAACAGTAAACAATACACTTCATTTAAAAAAAAATATATATAGTATTAATAACTGAGGTAAAGATTTAATATTTAAATACGGGCTTTTTGCATGGACTTATCCATTTTAACTGAAACAGTATCTGAAAGAGCCTGTATTCTCTTCGGTGTTCCTGCTGCGGCTTCTGGCAGGATAAATACAGAGGTTAAAAGACCTCAACAGAAAAAGCAAAAGTTTTAATAATTATTTCAATATGACCACGGGGGAGGGGGGGCACAATCTCTTCTCCATAGTTTGACTTTCACAACTCACGCAGCACACTTCTGAATAAAAACCTTCAAGTTGCTGCCATACGACCTGCAAGGACAAATACATAAAAGAAGAAAGCGACTCGTTTCTTTTATCAACGAATCATGACCAAACGCAGTCGCTGTCGTCCGGGCTTCGGCCGATGCTCGGAGATGCGGGAGTCACCCCGCACCTCAGCCTCCCACGGGAACGCGCCGCGCACGGGGCAGGCGTCACGCCCGCCTCGAAAGCGCTCGCAGCCAGACACGCAAAACAACACAGCGCATCCATGTCTTTGCTGTGGGGAGGTGGGCGCAGGGGCCTGCATCCATAGGAAGCGCGGTGGCGCGGGGGAAGTCCTGGGCAGGAGGTTTGCCAAGTGCTTCGCCCCAGGTCAGCACCAACAGTGAAGCCGCTTCAGCTTCCAGATGAAGGGAGAGAAAAATTGAGAATTTTTTTTTTTTTTTTAAAGCTCGAGATTGACTGATTTATTTGTAAACAGGCAAGACAGCACCTGCGACTTCTCCCCCACCCCGGGGAAGTCCGGACAAGTGTCACCCCCGGCAGAGCCGGGGGCCGGGCAGTTACCTCCGCAGCCCGGCCTCGCTGTTCTGCGCGTTTTCTCGGAACACGTGAGCGCACAGGGCCGGGATGCGGCCCGGCAGCACCGGGAAGCGCCTGGCGCCGGCCCCGCGCCTCGGCGGCCCATCCGCCGCCGCCGCCCCCGCGCACAGCCCGCGCCTCGCCTGCCCGCCGCCGCCAGCCCGCCACGGGCGTCGCCAGGGCCAAGGGCCGCGGAGCGAGCGTGCGGCCCGGCCGCTCCACATGGCCGGGCAGGGGAGGGGAGGAGAGGGGGCACCCGCACCGGAGCGGGCCCGGCCCGGCCCGGCCCACCTAGGCCGCAAGCGGTCCGAGGGCAGGACCCGCCGGGAGGGGGAGGCGCCTGCGCCGGAGCGGGGCTGCGGGGTGCTGCGGCTGCCCTGAGGGCCGAGCCACGCCCCCGTCCTGGGTTGCGGCCCCTCACCCCCGGACAGCCGCGCGGGTGCCCGGGCCAGGGCAGCTCTGCCCCCGGGGAGCGGAGCGGAGCCCTGCTCACACGGCCCGGGCCGGCCCCTAGTCCCCGCTCTCCCAGACTCGTGTATATTGGCGAGCTGGATGCAGGTGAGTGCGTGTCCAGAGCAGGTCAATGGTACCATCTTTTCTGTGATGCTTGATGAGGGTGTTTGTGCCCCTAGGCTTTGCCATGCAAGGGTTTTTTTGTTGTTGTCGAAATCTTGTTGGTCTCGTAAAACATCCCGTCTCTACCACGAGTCCTGGTTGCCTTTTCCTCGAGACCAACATGGCCCAGCCTGGATACGAACTTTCATTTCTACCCAGGAGAACTTCGACCATCTTCTCTCCGATGCCTGACGAAGGGTGTTTGTGCCCGAAAGCTTGCAATTAAAGAAGATTTTGTTGCGAAAATCTTGTTGGTCTAATAAAAGATATCTCTATCACGAGTCCTGATTGCCTTTTCTTCTAGACCAATACGGCTACGACCTGGATCCCTGGCCAGAAAAGGTCGAGCTGTTTCAGCAGGGCCTTTTATACCCAGGGTCATGAGACTGACAACTTACAGGCAGCTTTTTGTATAGATTAGCTTTCAAAAAGTAACCGGGAATAAGCAACCAACTTCAGCCTCATCAACTTTTTAAAAACGTAGCTGTGCTGCCTGGAATATTTTTAAACCCTTGACCGTGCAGGCAGGGTGCCTAGGCGTTGTCTAATTAAAAATACAATGAAACTATTTCAATTTTTACTTCCGTTTTTTGTGTGTGCGGTTCCTGGGCCTTTTAGGGAGTGTGCTGTTGTTTAGTCCTGGCATAACCCTCTCGAAATTACGGCTTGTCGCCTTTCAGTGACTTTATTAAAATGCGTGCCTGTCAGATAGACCTTCCTACATACATATTAATAAGGCTTCTTAAGGATAATTAAGCCGTGACTAACACCTTGCTGAATATCATTTTCCTAGAATAGGCGGAGAAAGCAGTTGGAGCCAAACAGTTTTTATTTCCTATTCAAACTAATTAGCAACAGAAATTATTTCTGAAGATGTATTATTTTAAATTTATAACACTAATCTTTATTGCAGCCTAAAAAGGAATGCACCTGTCTGTGATGCACTGTGTTTTTCCTGAATGGAGAAATGCTAGTGGGAGTTTTTAAAATCACACTGATGCTGAGCAGGTTGATCAAGAGGCTGATCGAACCTCCTGGAAATGCTTGTGGTCCGGTCTCCCTCTAGTGGCTGGCCTGTATAGAGTAAAAATAATCCTTTATGGATAGGGGCCTACCAAATCTGTGATTTTTGCGGATTCCGCAAAATCTGACATTGGCTGCAAAGTCTGCAGGGAAAAAAATTACCAAAAATAAAACAATAGCTCCCCGGAGGAAGCCAGCAGTCCTCAGTGCACTGCAGCAGCCCACTGGGGCAGAGGCCACTGCTTGAAAAGCGGCTGGCAAGATGGCTACAGCTACCAATCAGCAGCGAGGATGGGGCCACATGACAGGAAGCCATGGCAACCAATCAGTGATGAGGGGCGGGGCCACCAGGGCACTTCGGCCAGTCAGGCATGGGCAGGGTGCCATGCTCCACCACAAAGCCCAGGTTCTGCCTGAGCCCGTGTTCTGTCTGTGTAATGGGGGGGGCAGCTCCCACAAATTAATTAGATCCCCATTATGGGCTGCTGTTGTAGCTAGTAACGCTACTCTGATCCCAGTCACCATGCAAGGAGCTATACCAACTGTGCTACCGCTGTAAAAGAGTCAGGAGAGTCGCGCTGAGTGGTAACGAGAGATTCCTTAAAACTGGGCAGCTCGGGCTAGGTTATGGGGCGTTCTACACCACCCAGTGGATCTGGAGCAATGCCGATTGAAGGCCCCAATCTGTCATGTACACACAGGGTGCTGGGGAGTGAAGTTTTCTTTCCCAACCAAGATGCAAGACACTGAGCATTCACAGGGGTGGATCCAGGGGGGTGCACTGCTGCATTTCCACCCCCACCCTGCTTTGATTTCTGGTCTACCCAAATATTAAAACCAACTGCTTGGCAGTGGCAGCAGCATTTCTACTGAGGCAGAAATGATGGCGTGAATTAAAACTATGACTCATTACACTCTACCTGATTCCTTCTAAATTCTTCATTCTACAGGTATTATTGACCCTCCTTCCTTTATAATGGGCTTGCTGTTCAGCTAATCAAGCTAGCCTTTCTTCTGCAATTCTGCTGTCAGCTGCTCCTGGTAATGTAGCTCCTATTTCACAAAACTACGGACTGTTTTAACTGTAGCAAAAAACATTAACTCAGGTGTGGAAATAGTGCATCCAGTGCTTTACTGAAAGTTATCAAGATGCTCAGAAAGGCTAGATTTTGTTTCATGAAACTGAAAGAAAGATGTGCTTTTAATTCTAATGACTGCTGAAGTAATGAAACATATATTAATTATTTTTGCCTAGATTGTTGTGTTTTTATGTATACTGTATGATGTAGCAAATTGATGCACACTGCAATATATTTATATTTGTTTTTGCTTAAACTGAATAATATAGCCCTAGGCCAGTAGTTTATTTGTAAAACTTTTAGTTAAAAATAAACGTGATAAAAAATATGTGTTGTCTTATATGTAATGACACACCACGCCGTCTGCACCCGCCCCCCACACACCCTTTTCAAAAGTCAAGATCCACCTATGTGTATTCATATAACTATTTTGGGACTGCTAAAATAGCCTTTGGTAGCATTAGCAGCCTCCATGCAGTTGTGTCTACTCGTTACTTCCCTGATACAGCCATAGCCCTTCCTCCCTTATATGGTGTAACAGAATAAGGTAACATGACCTCTCTACATGTGCAGGTAAACATGAGATGGGATCTTATGTGAAATTCACACAATCACACATTGAATCCCATCATGCCTTATTGCCAATGCAAGGGAAGCCCAATCCCAGGCACCCTCTCCACCAACAAGAAATAAGCTCCTGTGGCTGGGAGGTCCACATGCCTCAGCTGAGGAGCTCCCAACTGCAGGGATACCCTATGCACCCCTGAGGCTGGAGGATCCCCTTTGTGGCAATCTCCCTGCCCTGAGGATGTGGGAAACCCCTGCGGTCAGAGGACAATTTGAAGCCATGATCCCCAGGGCCTGGGGGTTTCATGCATTCTGGAGACCTAAGGATCACAGCAGCCCTGATCTCCAGGGTCTGAGGGTTTTGCAGACCCTACCATGATCCATAGGGCTTGGGGGGGAGCCCCTCCAGATCCTGGGGATTGCAGCTGCCATGATCCCTAAGGGTTGGGGGTTTTATGCTGGGCATGGTACACCCCTGCACCTGAGAGCCCTGTCAGTTGATGGGGCTCACAGACACAGGGGAGATCCTGCTACATGTGTACAACTCGATAGCAACCAGCTATAAAGTTAGTACACATTTTTAAGGTCTAACTTTATAGTTGGTTGGAGCTTTTTATTGTGTGATTGGCTACACATGCAAAATAGCTGTCTCCAGGCAATTGTCCAATTAACCAGGTATTTTTGCACAATACCTATAACATGTAGAGGGGGAGGGGGCTATGGCACGCTGCAGCCTCTAGTATGTTTTCCCCAAGGATTTAATTATTATCTTTCTAATTTTGGGGTGGTGGGGAGGGATAAGGTCATGATTTCTGCATTCCACTCTTCTTGGGCGAAGGGGCCTACTCTGCTCTTGGCAAATCAGACTACAAATTAAGAGCCTAACATGGATTTAGAAGCTAAAATTCAGATGCCTGTTTTAAAAAATTTTTCCTGTGATCCTAAGATTTATACTACTCTAGGTTTTTTCCTGCCATACTTGTACTTATGCCTATCTTGTGCTTCATCCCAATTCATGTTATGTGAGACTTCTTTTCCCCATCCACCGTTATATTTTCATGATACACCTCATCCATTTTATGCAAGTTTACTGGTAGGCTATTCTGCACAAACGTGTAGTTTGTTGAGATTTAGCTTTTTTAGTGTAATTTTTGTAATATTGTACTGTGTGCTGGCCTTTTTTTTTTCCTTTTGGTATAAATCAGAATATAGTCACTATGTAAATTAGATAGCCTTTCCACATACTTAAGGGTAGGTGTTACACAATTATTACCCTGCTGAGTACAGTCAAAATAAAGGATAAACACCTTGTCAAAGAAGCAGCGCAACAAAGAGAAAAGCGTATAAGGGAAAATTTGTGTCATCCAGGTAAACATCCTCGGATCTTAATTTACTGTTCCACAGAGCAAACAGGTGTAGTTATACAAAAATCGAAATTGGAAGCAAGGAGATTCTCATGGATTTATATTACTCGTTCAGCTGAAGTCTAGGATTGCTTTATTTATCATTGAATTAGTATAGATCATCTTTGTCTTAATGAACATTGAAAGGAAGTTGGCTGAGGCAAGAATAAACAAACAGATTTTTGGAAGGATGCAGAGTTTACAGTTGATTCCCTCAGGCATTTTATTTTGAACCCTTTCTAACTTTACTTTGAGTATTTATAACATGTGAGTAGCAATATGAAAGGATATGCAATGGGGTTTTTCAGCATCTAGTTTTCCCCCTTTGGTAACTGCTTACTTTAAGATGGATTTCAAATACACTCAGAGTTAGAGAAGAAAAAAAGACTTACCATATAAATAACCATCAAGTTATTTAGAATAGAATAATTATTTAGAATTTTTGCTGCACTTCATTTAAAAAGCTGCATATACTCACTGGATGCTGGATGAAACCAGAATACTCTCTTGGAGTGTTGTACCAAAGGCAGGCGGGTTCCCACAAAGCCCCACTCTTAATTCTCCTTCTTGTTTTAGTTTTTGTTTTTAATACCTAAAAAGATTTCTTCCATGTTCTAATAATTGTGACCTGAAAACTGTCTAAATTAAAATAGGATTTTGTTTGTTTATTTAAAAGTAAAAGGCTCAGCCAAACCACAGCATTATGGGGGACTTCTGCAATTCTAAAGTGGACTCAAATGATTCCAAATAAAGTTGGCAAAAATATTTTTTTTGGCCACTTAAATGCTTTGAGAGAAGCAGAGGGAGCTGAACAGCTCAGATGTGCCAGATAAGCTTCCCAAAGTGGCTGGTACTCATAAAAGTTGCTAGGGTTGCTGCCAAAAGTTTCTCTGAACTCGCCCAAAGATAGGCGAGTAACTGAGGGAGAAATTAAAAGCTAGATCCCCGGTAGGTGAATAGATACTAGTGACATCGTTGGAGTTAAAATGATTTATGCTGGGTGAGAATCTGGTCCAGATCGTATGTTCATCAGTCAAAGCTGGCTATAGGTTTCATGGACCCCTTTGTTAAGTAAAAAGTGGTATGTCAGGCACCTATATCCAAAGGATGTGAGGGTTGGGTGGGGTGTGGATACATTTATTCATTCATATTTGTTCACTACAGTGTTTCCAGGCTATTAATGCATTATAATATTTACATAAAACAATTTAAACAAAATATTAACACAGGGCACTTAACCAGGTTTATAAATCACACAAAAAAGCACAGGTCCACCTACATGATCTCAAATTCAGCTGGCATTTCCTAACCCAACCTCCCATTCACTCCTTAGTCAACCTGCCCCTTTTCAGGGAAAACATGGGCAAGCAGATGGAGCTAGAATCCTGTCTGGGCTGTCTGGAAGAAAAATCAATGTTATGGCCAAGGACTGAGCGCCCCGCTGCCAATCCTCTGTTGCTTGTTTCAGAAAGAGGCTGTTCACTCAACTGATCTCAGCTGTCACCACAGTCTAAGAGGAAGGATTGGGTCTTAGAGAGAGGAGTACTGCACCTCATTACCAGAATGTGATGTGGAAGAGTGAGAAGCTTGAGGAGGGAAATGATAAAATAATAACACTTCACATTTTTATAGCTTGCTATAATTGGGCAGAAGGGTGGAGGAGGCCAGAAAGTTTACATCAGCTGGATTTTGGATATGTTTTTAGCAGCTGGGAGAGGGTTTAGAATCTCGTGATTCATCCTTCAATATGTAGATGTCTCAACAGACCATTAGATGGCCCTGTGTATGTGTGGGTTGGAAAGGAGTGCTGAAAAAAGCGGCTCCCCTAAAAGCAGAAATCCTGTGCATCTCAACATTTGCCTAGAAACTGTTCCATTCAGAGCCCTTCCTTTCCATCAATACACACGTGGGCCAGAGACCTGGGGAGGAGTAGGGGGGAGCGTGCCTTGGTTGCTGGATTTGGCATCTGTTCCTGGTCACAATAAGTTCACAAAAGCTTAGATAATTAGTGTGGTTATGGGCAGAAAAGTGATTGTGTAATAACATCTCTCTTTAACTCTGCATATTAGCTGTGTGTATCACGTCTGCTCACATTACTATTTTTGTTGCTTTACTCCAGTTAGCCCTGCTGAGCTAACACAGGTATTGGGGGGGGGGGGGGGGAGTAGAATTTGGCCCCAAGAATATGTATTACTGGTGAGGATGCCTAAACCAGAAAGAATTCAGCTTTTCTTTCAGACATCAGATTGAATTTATAGGGCCAGGAGTTAACTTCTTGCCATCCTTTTACATATAAAAGCATTAGATTTGCAATCACTGAGAGCCAATAGTGTAGAAATGCCGTGTTGCCTTTCTTTCAAAGTCATTTCAGAGTAGAATTGCATCTGAAAGGCTATTTCAGAATATCAATACGTAGAAAATACTTGAAGACCTATATTTTCCGTTCTAAGGAGATCACTTGATGCTAGTTAAAGTCATCAAAGGATCCTTTCATTGACTGTAGGTAGGTATAATCCCCATGATTCACAGGTATTGGTTGTAGCCGTGTTGGTCTCTAAGGGCATAGGCAGACAAGGTTCTTTGGGTAAATGTATCTTTTATTAGACCAACTAAATAGTTAGAAAAACTGTTCTTTGCAAGCTTTTAGGCACAAACACCCTTCTTCAGGCATAGTGAGAGTCTGCTGTTGGTTTCTGTTCTCCTGGATGGAATAGAAGCCAATATGCAAAATGCAGATCTGGGAAAATGCACATGCATGGCAGCGAGGATCAGAGGCCATAGGAGACGATAGGTGTGAGACAGGTAGGTTGTAGGGTAGGGAAAGGTGGAATGTTGACCTGGTGAACATCAACCCCAGATAATTTCTCTACGTTTTACCAGCTATATTCTATCACCAGATCAATATTCCTCCTCCCCACCGCCTACCTGCCTCACACCTGTTGTTTCCCACGGCCTCTGATCCTCACTGCCATGCATGTGCATTTTGACAGACCTGCATTTTGCATATTGGCTTCTATTCCATCCAGGAAAACAGAAAACAACAGCAGACTCTCTCCATGCCTGAAGAAGGGTGTTTGTGTCCAAAAGCTTGCAAAGAACAATTTTTCCAACTATTTAGTAGGTCTAATAAAAGATATCACACTTACCCAAAGAACCTTGTCTGCCTACAATCCCCAGGAGTGTACTACTCTAGGCAAGATGCTAATTTATTCTCTTGTGCAAATGTTTCCTTATGAGTGGTAACTACATAGCCTTAGACCATATGGGAACAATTAGAGTCCACTGAATATGACTTTGTAAAGTCATTTCCAGCTTGTAATCAGTAACAATGGATGTGGTTAGGCTAGTTAAATAAACATATGGAGGAAGGGGATGAATCATTAAATAAATTATTGATGCCATTGGTACTTCCATTATATGTGATAGAATTGTGGCAGATGTAACATTTCTTTGTTTGGAGTATGCTTGCTGAAGGCGAAGATTCAAATGCAGATGTAAATATAGGTATAGAGAAGATATAGTTTAAGAGTAATTTATACTTCCTTTCAACCCATCCCCCTTATAAGTATATGTTACATCAGTTTATATTTAACCACTTACAGCTTGTAATGTATACTCATTTCCTCTTATACATCACCTTGGAATTTGATCCAGTTAATCTGAGGCTTTGTCTACATTAGAGAATTATTCAATGGGGTAACTATTTCAGTGAAGTTACAGCTGCGCAAATCCTTTACATAAAATGTAATTTATGCCAGTCTGACTTAACCCAGTGATTTACCAGACTAAAATAAACCAGAGGAAGTCCTGGTATATATTGATATAGCACATCTACAATTGTAGTTGGGACTGGTGTATACAAGCTTGGAACATAGAAATGGCTGAGAGGGTCTAAATTGATGTCGTTTACATGCCAAACGTAGAGAAAAAAAAGGAAAATAATGTGAAAGTCATCTAAAAGGGTGGTGTGAGTTAAAACAACCCATTGGCCTACTTGATGTTGTATCTTTTCAGCTCTTGTCAGGTAAATTAAACCAATGCAAACTCTCTTTCTTCCCTATCATTAAGTAGGTGTAAGTAAAGTGTAGAAGGGAGCTGGGCTGTGGCAGCATACATGGACTGAGGGGCAGGTCAGTATCTAGCCCAATATGGGTAGTGCATAATTGGAACTGAATGAGGATGTGGTTCAGAGTAGCTGTTTTATTGATTTTGACATTGGCATCAATTCTCCAAAACAGTGCAATGTGTAATCTGGGCTGAACAGTGGCTTAACTGGGCAAGTGAAGACTTCCCATTGTGCAGAGCCAAAAATGGGGCTCTTATCCCATTCTGGGATGAGGCAGTTTGAATGGAAAAAAGGAGCTTTGGCCAAGACTTCAACCATGTTACCACCAAATCCAAGACAGGAAAGCCTTCATTCTGCTCTAATATGGTGTAGGAAGATCTGCCTTGCTGAAAGCAGAGAGTTGCTGCAAAAGCTGAGAAGCATAAAAGAAAAACAAACACCGCCTTTGCATACTCGCTCCTGATCTGTGCAGTTGATGAGACCTCTGGGTTTTGGCCCTGGTTGCAGTTGAAGTGTATGCGAACATAATGTTTGGCAAAGCTTACACAGTTTGGTAAAGCTATTTAATATGCTAGGTCTCTGCTTATAACCCAGTACAGCAGAGAATTATTATCTGAGTACTGTGATGTTTAGCTTTGATTCAGGATGGAGCAGGTCTATTATGTAACTATTTTTACCCAACTTTTTTGCAATAGCATTGCTGTGGTTCTTTCTGCACAGTGCCCTCAAACTGCAATGGAATAAACCAATTCTCATTACTAAGAGTAGGTGACATTAATTCCTGCAGTGGCATACAATAGGAAGATGTCAATAGGCACCATGGGATGCTGACAGAAGTGATATCTGTCATGCGATCAGTCCCCTGAAAGCACTCTATAACTGTGCCCTGACAGAAGTGCATGGCTGCAGAGTGCTTTAGAAGTGCTCAATCGCGCAACAAATTAATCCTTATGTAATGAGGGTTCAGATGAAGGCTTTCCAAAGTGGAGTGCCTTCATTAACTTTTATTTGTTCCTGTATGCCAGCAGGGGCGGGCTATATCAGCCCAGTCCTACCCCTGGTGTTATCTTCAGGATGGGAGGGGAAGAAGGCAGTGGAGGGAGCTCTGGTCTGGGGTTTACCCAGCCTGTGCTGGAAGGGGCAAGGAGGGGTGGCGCATGGGTTGGAGCCACTGTGGGGGGCTCCAGTCTACACCCCTTGCCCCTCCCAGCATGGGCTGGGCATCCCCAGACCAGAGCTCTCTCCCTTGCCTTCTCCCCCTCCCATTCTGAAGACAGCATTGGAGATGTGGGGGAGAGGGGAGGACTAAGGGAAAGAGGCTGCAGACATGCACAAAGTGGAGCACAATTCTCCTCCCCACCTCCTCCCCTTACCAAACAGCAAATGTCTGTTGGGGGGCAGGTTCACTGTAACTCATGGCACTTTCTGTTAAACACCATGAGTTACAGCAGGGAGCTGCTTATCTGTTGGTGCACTATGTGGCAGGTTAACAAAGGGCTGCTCAGCTCAGCCTTGTAATGTGTGAGGAAGGAAGAGAACAAAGCAGCTATGCCTTAGGTTGCTAAAGAAAGCCATAACCTGAATTCCTCCGCACCTTCTCTCTCCTGCTCTCTTTGATTGCTCCTTTTTTGCCTTCCCATAAAAGTGGGACTCTGGTTGTCTTTCAGTAAGTCAACTGCCCTGGGCTGCCCAACCATTCTTCTCTGCCATGGATTCTCAGTTTTCATTTGAGATCCCTCAGACTGAAAACAGACATCTGATTTCTTCCTTTTATGCTGGATTCTGCAGTCATATAATCGCATTATCCCATTTTAAGTAACTATTGAGGTATCAGAGAGAACACTGTTTTCCAGGGCAACTGAGGCTAATTCAAGTCAATTGCCATGCAAACTGTAGGTGTAAACAACTGTCCTTCCTGTTCTGATGCAAGTCAAAACCTGGGACAGTCAGACCTAGGATAAATTTGATGTTGCTTTTACCCTCAGAGATGTCAGCTCCTGGCGATGGTGGAGAAAATCATACCTTAAAACACAGTTGTTATGTTGGCAGATGATGTTGTTGGCAATTACTATATCAGTGCTCTACTGCTTTGGTGTATAACAGTTATCAGTCACAGGATCCTTAAACCAGAAGCAGTGATGTCATGCCCCTCTTGTAGGGGAATTAGGGCAAGGGCATCACAGTCCCCAAAATTCTGGTGTGATAAATGTGTTGAACGTCCGGAAATCTCAGTCATGTGTTTTGTGCTACCATTCCTAAATTTCTCTACCTGTGGTTTTCCTCCTCTTTCTTGCTGATCACTACAACTTGAACCAAACAGGTCAGTTCTTTGTGAACAAGGAATTGTTGGCCTCTGGCTCCTAAGATGACTAACCAACATATGTTGTGTAGAAGAAACCCCCCCCCCAACCCCTCCCCCCAAAAAACCCAGCCATTAGCATCATTTTTCTTGTTCTCATCCAGAGGAGAGCATCTTTGGCTTAAAGGCATCTAATTTAAGATCCATTAGTCTCTGTTAGCTTTGGCCAGGGAGTTATGTGGTTCCTCCTATTTCTTCTTCATTAAACCAATACACCAAATAATGTTGCCATGGAACTTATGCCCCTACTACAGTCTTCTGTGCTAATAACCTCTCTCAAAAACAAACATGAAATTATCCAGGAATGGATCCTATGATTCTTTTCCACATGGTTGTGCTAATACTTTTAATCTCAATGGTTCATCTATCAATAACATGAATACATATGCAGAACTTAAATGCAGAACTCAAATGTTCACAAGGTTCTTTACAACTAATGTTGGCAGAAGAAGATAAAAATAATTACCCCATTTCAAATACAGGCCTGAGGGCTGTAGCTAAAGGCAGTGGTCAGAGTGAAAAACACTTCAGTAGGACCTCAAGTTAGAGACAGGGTGGATCTTCCAAGCATGGCAGAAAAATTTAAACAGTCTGAGGAACTCAGCACTACCACTGCCCTTATCATACCTATATAAGGTTGATAATACAAGTAACTCGAAGTAGGCCAGTTCAACTCTGGGGAAGAGGCTTTGTGTCCTTTTTATGCCTAAAAGGTGACTTTTATGGTGACTAAGCGTCCCCCCCCCATAAGAGATGAGCGCCCCCCCCTGTAAGATTTGAAAATCATAACCTGGGGGTCTCCAATTTTATTAGGGCATCATGATGGGCAGCCCAATTTTTTTTTTGCACACCCCTGCAAGAGTCAAAGTGTAATTCAAACTTCACTTGTGGATGGTTTGGGGCTTACCTTGTTGCCCTCCTGCTAAAAAAGCTGGCCTCCACTGCCCTAGAGAATGTCCTTTAAACTTTTGTGGGGGGCCGTGTGTCTGTGTGTGGTATGACTATGGCAGCTCGGCCTCACCAGGGGGACTCCCCACAAGCCATGGAACTGATCCACCAACTGGTTAAGCCATCAGTTTGGCTGCTTTGTGACATGAGAATGCTGCAGAGCAGCTGTCACAGGATTGAGGATCCAGCCAAGGCTCTGGTTTTATTTTGAAAATCAAATTCAAAGCAGTGCTTCTTTACTTACTTAATTTGTTTTCATCTTGGAAGTTTTTTCCATTGACATGAATTAATCTTTCCCTAGGCTCATGAGATGGGGAAACCTTTTGAAATAACACATTAGCTATTCCCCAGTTAGAACTATTAAAACTGCCTTCAAATTATAGCATCTTACCAGAAGGATGAGAATGCAATTTTCCTGCCCATTTATGAACCATCCATCATAATATGCAATGACAGGAGTCTTCTCTGTTCACTGAGGCCTCCTCAGAATTGCAGAAAAAGGGTTTGTGTCTGAGCCCTGGTAAAGCTTCACTTGTTATGGTTGACACTTTGCTGTATTTGGCTGGGCTCCAGCATTATCTTTTTCCTTTTTTCTGTCTGGCAGACTTCTTAAGCATGGGCTCTGTCTTTTTTTTCTCTTCACGGTAAGGGAGCACATGGTTCAAGTGCAATAGTCCCCCAGAATAAGTGCTCGCCACCCAAGGTACCCCAGTCACTTCAGATCACCTTTTCCCAGACCTCTCCCCTTGTGAGCACTCTGATTTACAGTATAGCTATTCATGCGATCATTGACAGCATAAGTAAGTTTTGTAAAGTTTTCTAATGCAGTTTACTCTTTACTTTTAATAGCACAAGAAATATACAGGCCCAGAGAAAACAAAACAAAAACCAACCCTGTATGTCTTTATCTGCCTCAGTTTTCTCACAGTTTTTTAGGGTTCTTTTGTGTGTCTATTGTTCTCCTCCAAACACATACAAATGATAGAGGGAGAAGTCCATCAGTCAACCTTTCTTTCCTCTTTTCTCCAAAATGGCTGGTGATAAGACCGTTTCTTCTATAACAATCCAGTCCAATGCTTAGTTACCGGTTGGATAAAATGGATCTTCTGGGTAGTGTAGCCATGTATCTCTGCAGGTGCTTCCATGTGACTAGAGGATCCACAAGGTTTAATTCCTCCCCCCCCCCATGTTAGTCCTTTGTCACTCCCCTGTGGAATTTCAGTACAATGGAGATTTTAAACAATAGTGGAAAATGCTGGTTGGCCTTGAAATCAAGACCAAGATAGGTACAAACAGCAAGCTCATAATCTCAAACTGCAGTGAAGAAATTGGACAAGGGCCCTTGAAATCATTGTGGCAGCCATGCTGGTTTTTCTATAACATTAATCTTCTTTCTTGTTTAATAAAATAGGTTTGCCGTAACTTTGAAACTTAACAAATAGCACCAGAAGAAGCACAAGTTGTTGCGTTCACCACAATGGGGAATGAAGTTTGCAGCATGAAGGTGAAATTATTGGTTTGATTAATTTTGTTTTTGTTTTTTGCCAGAGCAAATACCTAAGAATTTTTTTGTCTGGAGAAGCAAGGTCAAACAACTTAATCAGAACTGTAACTGGCAACTGCTGCCTTCCTAATATCCATCAGATGATCCATAACTACTGCCTTTCTGGTCTGAACTCTACCACTGCCTGTTTTCTCTTCTGTTCTTTCCAACACCTGATCTTGTCTCTCACCCAACTCAATTTCTGGATTGCTTTCCTCTTTTTGTATTGAAATAATTTAAGTTAAAATGGTATTGATAAAAAGGTATTAATAATAAACAGGGATTTGGAGTGTTCCAGGCTTTGACTCCCATCAAAACAGGTTCAGAAACAGTTGTTCACATGTGCAGCTTGAATGGCAGTTAACAAATTAGTCAAGAGTACCTGTGGGGGGGACGTGTCATCTCGGCTAATTCACATGTTGGCAGTGGCAGCAGTGATACCTCACCACGGAGGATGATCGCTCCCACAACAACAGTGACGAGTTACAACACATTCAGGTCTGTCAATGTTCAGGCCATCTAGTAGGATTTGTACATTCCGGGATAAAAAGGACATTTTTGTGTTTTGACTGTAATTTGAGTGATCCCCCTGGAAGTGGCTATCCATTTGGGTAAGATAAGGTGGGATAGCCTATGCCTGGGGCACCTTTTCTAGTATCCTCCCTATGCAGGGTGAGCAGAGAGGATCCTAAAAAGGACTGCTCAGTCATGATCACAGCTGCAGAATCACGCTCCTGTCCCATTCCAAGAGTGAAACAACCGTCACATGACCACTGCTTGCGTGTGGATCCTTCACAAGGGACACCCGGTGATCATTTTGTCTGTCCCCATCACCACTTGTCCATCACCACAGAGCTTTATAGAGGTCAGGTATAGTGATTGGTTATTGTGGTAGATGTCAGGTCCAGTGGAAGAAGCCTGTGCATGACTTGTTTTATGTGAGGATGCCATTGCACATTGGCAGCCACACGGATCTTGGCAGAGGAGAAACCTGCGTCTGGTGGCAAGGAGATCCAAGATGACTGGGGTTACTCTTCCACAGCAGCCTTCATCTGCCTTTGCAGCTGTTGAGAAGTACACCTGCTTCACCATTAAGGCCTTTCATGTTAAACTGGACTGCTCTTAGGCTGATACCTCACTGTTGACCTTACCACCATGGTCAAAGTACAAGACTCCTGACCACATTGCTGTCAGTACATGCAAGCCTCTCCACCCAGTCAAGGTGGCAGTGGCAGTCCACAGAGAGGAATTCACAGGTATTTAAAGGTTAAAAATGGAGGTTGGAGTCATCAAGGGAGGGAGCCTTTGATTCTAAAACTGTTCTAGCTCCTTGCCCCACTTTAAGTACCTGTGAAGTATCAAGATAGCATTTTTCCCTGGACAGTCATGACTAAGAAGAGTTAATTGCCATTCAAGCTGCATGTGTAAATGACTCTCCCCCAATCAGTTTTGATGCTAGTCAAAGCCCTGGACAATCAGACTCAAGATAAACTCCATGTCTTTTTTTTTACCCAAAGTGGGACAATGGGCTTGTACACGTGTAGGATCCCAAGATAAAAAGGCTTCGTCCCAGGAGAAATCCAACACCCGGTGGTTTGTTTGTTTGCTTTGGGGGGGTGTTGTTTTTTTCCCTATGTACAACATTACCCATATCTATTGCAGTTAATGGAGCTGAATGTGCGTAACAGAGCAGAATGTTTCCCTGACTGATTTTACACTCTGTCTCTCTCAATATTCAAGACAAATATTTTCTTAATAGGTGAGAGGATATCAAGCTAGAAAGGAGTATTTGATTTTAAGAATGCAGAGTTGTTGGAAAGAGCATAGCAGTTCTGTGTTTTGTGGTATGAGAAATGGTCAATGACAAACTTTAAAGACAAAATGCTGCTTTGTGTTCAGTTTGTTGAAGGCCTCTCACATTCCACAAAATGTAAAGTCCTCTCCAATAACTAATACTCAATAAGAATGGCTAAAACTAGAGGCATGCTTTGAAATTGCTTTTCTTTTACATATCTCATTTTTAATACTGTATGGAAAATAAGCGGTGGAAGAGAAGGAACTGATATTCACATGATCTTACAGCCAATAGTTTTATGAAATGTAATAAGCATTTAATTAGGCTTATGCAATATACAGCAAATGACATGTACTTGCTTGCTTTAGCGGCACACCCTTCAAAAATGTTTCCAACTCAGAATATTCAAGGTGCTTAAACTTTGTCCAAAAGTACAGACAAGTTTTATCTCTCTAAAAGATTGATTTTCCAGTTGAAAAATAATTAAAATATGCTGAAATGAGCAGCTGTATTTCAATCTTTAAGGTTTCTTTGAGGTTGCTGGGGCAGGTATTAATAAGAGCTTTAAGGCAATGAGATAATGTCAAGGACCAATGGTATGTTTCAACATACCAAATATTTCAAACTATCATTTTGATCCTAAAAAACGGTGAGCACTGGAAGTATGGATACTCAGGGGTCCTCAGCAGGCATTCATCATTCTTTAGGGCCAGGCCTTTAAGTTCAACGTATCTTCATTTAATAGGGGTTTTTTAATGCCAAAACAAATTTCTGTTTCTTTAGCAATCCCCACCAGCATTTGTAACTGAAACCCTGCAGCATTGTGCTGGAGCATAAGAGCCAAAAAGAGAAACCAGTTGGGCTAGATTCACTGCCAAAGCTTAGGGGAATGCAAAAAAGAAAAAAAAAACCCAGTTTATATTGTGAAAAGTAATCATACTGTTAAGGTTATTGAAAGTGTCATAATATAAGATGTTGATAACAGAAGGATTTCTAATGAGATTTCTTGATAGAACCCCTTTAATTTTACTTCTAGGGATTGTGTAGCAGGGAAAAAAATAAATTAATTGAATTATAAATTGCACTTGCCAGAAATAACAAGTGTTAGTATTTACTGAAAGTAACTGAACCATGAGAAAACAAGAGTAACTGGCACTTGTTTTGAATGTTTCAGTAACACTGAGCCAAAGTAATTCCTGGAAGCGATTGAAATCATGGAAGCTATTCCAGAGATGTCTTGGGCTTATTTAAATCTCTTACAGGTTTTCAGTACATCTTGTCATGTTCCATTGTAGCATGTGTGTTAAGAGGTTCTTTGTGTGTGTATGATGCTTCCAAGCAAAAATCTTTGTTCAATCGAAGGTAAGGTAATGTATTTCAATGGATTATGGCAACACCTTAGAAACATAGTTTCTCTTAAAAAATCTATTTCAAGCCTCCTGCCTCCCCCAAAAATGTTTGTTCTAGAAATGAACCATTGAGACATCCAGCCAGCCTGCTTGAGTGACACTGTCCACCTGATGTTAATGACACTGAAAAAAAGACTGCTCTTTATCCACTTAAAAGTAATTCTCTACCTCCTCTCCTGAAACTCTGTCCTCAGAAAGGCCAATAATCCCCAAACAAATTTAGGTTTCTTTTGAAATAATCAAAGGATAGACATATTTTCAAAATATGGTGACTTTTAAAACTCCATTTCTTCATTTTACCAAATCTCTCAGAAAATCTCCATTCAGAGATGAGATGTGGCCTGCAGCATTTCAGGAAGAAGTTTGGTGTTCATGTGGAGCTGTGGCTAGACATGAACATCAGATATGCAGGGAAGGCTTTATAGAACCCAAGGCCCGATCACGGGGTCATGCCTTCTCCTGGGCTGGCAGGCCGGCTGAGGAAAGAGAGAGGGAAACATCCCTTCCCCACCCGCCCATGCTTGGCAAAGCCCAGCTGGTGGGGGTAGGAGGAACATGCCTGCTCCTTGGCCAGCAGGCTGGCTGAGGGAGTGGGTGGGAAAAATGCCCCCCTGCCTGGCTCTGAACCCCCATGGTGGGGGGTAGTTAGCCTACAGTGGGGACTTTATTCCTCCTGCCCAAGTTGGGAGGCAGGATGATCCCTCCCAGCCAAGAAGGGAGCAGGGGCAGAGCTGGGGGGGGTCAGCCTGGCTCCCAGCTCCGGGGGATGGACAAGCCCCTGCTGATAACTGGGGATGGGGCCAGCCCTGCTGGAGCCAAGAGTATAGCCCAGGGCTGCACAGATACTGGAGGGCTGTGAGTTAACTGGAATCTGGAGGGGAACTGGGACAGAAGTTCTATGAAGCAGTCTGACCAAAATCGGTTAAATCTGATACTACATCTAACCAGGTTTCTTTTAAACCAGTTTGGCCATTTTGAAAGTGGTTTAAGTGCATTGAACTTCTGTTCTATTACAGGTTTAAACCAGTTTATGTATAACTTCTCTCCCTAGCCTCAGTAGCTATTGGCTGAGCATTGTAGCTTGTGTCTGAAGCAGTAATTAGCTCCAGGCAATCAAGCTGCTGCATGCAGTCCATAGCATCTTGAGGAGGCTTGTGGTATAGAAACAACACTTTGACTTACAGGAATTTATATAAAGAACTATTCATAGTAAAGAAGTGTACTAGTTTTGCTGCTACCTTTGCAAGGGTCTGGGCCTATACTTGTTGCTGTCCTGTCACACCAGGAAGTTCCTGTTGCTTTACCAAGACTGTCTCCTGGAACGCTACACTTCCTGGCCACACTGTGTTTCCAGGACTTACCCTCTGTTACATAGTTGGCTGTGACTCTGGAAAAATCTTCTTTTCTGCCTTCTAAAAGCCAGGTGTGTCTCTTATTTGGGGGCATCATGATGTAAGAAAATACAATGGTGCCTTTCTTTGCTCTGGTGTTTTACATGATCTGTTCACTAGGGCGGTGTTTCCCAACCTTTCAGTTCTGGCAACACACTTACTGGGCCTCTTCCATCCCACGACAGACGGGCCAAATGAAGAGCTGGGGAAGGGGCAGGGAATGGTGAGTGGCCGGGCATGGACCGGGGAGGGGGGGCCGAGCAGTCAGGTGCGGAGTGGTGGGGTGCAGCTGAACATAGCGCACAGATGCAGATCACTGGCTGGAGCCACCCCTCCTCGCCCCCTCCTGTCTGTCTGTGTGTCGGTGGTGGCAGCAGGCAGGGGGCGTGGCTCCAGCTAGCAGGGGGCGTGGCTCCAGCCCAAAATTCCACGGCACACTTGGATGTGCCTCGGCACACTGGTTGGGAAATGCTGCAATAGGGATTGCTACCGTGACTTTTTTTCTGAGTCAGCATTATAGATCTATGGTTTCTAGTCCCTGTTACTTGCTCTGCCCAGGACTGACTAACTGACCACGTCTCATTTTGCCTTGGCAATATTGTTACTGGGCTGGGGTAAAGGAAGGACAGTCTGTGTCTAAGATGAAAGACCACATTACTCTGAAAAATCACCATAATGACGCCACATTTCTACCCACACAGTGCATTAGGACTAGAAAATCAGTCTTTGAGCTATGAAAAGCCTGCATGTCAAAATAGCTTGTATTTTTTTTTGCTGAAAAGAACACCTGATGTGAATGTTTACATCTAAAATGGAAACGTGATAAAAAATTCTTTGTTTCCAGCATCTTTTTAGCAAGATGATAATTTTTAAAGCCCTTGCAACTAATTTGAATTCTGTTTAGCTTTGAAGAAAGGGTTTCACACTTGAATTGGGTGTATACCTGTGCTTAGTTATATGTTGGTACCCAGCTGGTTAAAAAATCTCTTACAGTTTCTCCTGTCTGTAGGACATTTAGCCTACTGTTAGTGCTATGTAAACTTTGCGTGTGGCCTGTGCAGCTGGTTAAGAAATAGGCTGAGAAACTAATGTACTAGAAAGGATAAAAGTATAACAATCATTCAGACTGTAAAAATAATGGGATACATTTTTAAAGATTTGGGGATGATGTTCCTAACCAGTAACAACCTGCTGTGGGTTACCTTTGATGTAAAGATGTGTGTATTACTTGCATCATCTTCCTCTGATATCCTTGACAATAGAGTTGCAGTGTGAGAAACATGTATTCAATGATTGCAAGCACCAGCACTACAGGGGAGCTATTCAATTGGACAGGAATGTGAAAGGATATAAGAATCACAAAGGTTGTTCCATATAGTCATTATAACACAGGAGAGAATAAAGCTCTCTCCTGAAGACTCTACATAAGACATATGAGAAATATGTCAGCTTCAAATTTCTTTTAACAAGGGTCACCTACAGTTCCTTTGCAGCTGTCAGACATTTCTCTTGCATAAAGGATGCTTGAAATTTCACCCAATTTATCTGAGTGGGTTTTTTTCACTGTTTACACTTCATAACTGTGATTTAATCAGTTGAGATGTCAAGAGCACCCAGCACAAGGGGGCCTCATCCTTAAGTGAGACTTTCAGGTGTTAGGTAGGGAAGATTTGCACTTTCATAAGCTAACAAAATCAGAGATGTATAGCATCTGCTTTCATAAGGGCTTACTTCATCAAGTGCTGTGAAGGGACTTTTAGGTGTTATCACAAAACAGTAATAAAAGTTCAATATTTGCACTAGAAGTTATTTTGCACTCTACAAGGGGTAGTCTGGTCAACTGAATAAATGATATTGGAGACTGAAAGGAATGACTTGTGCATTAAGCTTTGTCCCTGTACCCTGCAGGAATATGCATGGTGTAATAGTCTAGACATGGCACAGGGAGCAGGACCTCCCATAGTCTGTTACTGGCTTTGACACTGATTTTACCTGTTGCATTGGGCAAATCACTTAATTGCATTGTTTTCATTTTCCCCATTTTATAAAACCGGGATGCCACCTTACACATGCCATAAGCATTAATTGTAAGTAAAGAACTTTGAAGTCTTTGAAGGAAAAGCTTCACAGAAATATGAGGAATTAAAAGCACAGTACTCAATGGATGCACCTACACGAGACATTTACTGTGGAGTAGACAAATTAGCTCTGCAGTAAACATCTTGGTGTCTACACTTGCAGGGCTATTAGGCTGGAGTAAATTAATAAACTCTGCAGCAGGGTAGTACTTGTAAATACAAGTACTATCCTGGTATGGAGACACTGCAGCAGCGCACATGTAGACGCTGACCCGGCTAGCTGGGACACAAGGGTACTTCAGTATGTGGGCTGCCTGTCAGCTAGCTCCACAGTGAAGCACCCTGGTGCCTCTGTGGTACATTGAGCTGGGACAGAGCAGCCCTGGGTTGGCAGGCTGATTCCTAACCCCCACCCCCCCGGCAGACCTTCTGCCAGCCGGGGTTGCTCTGAGCCAGCTCAACATGCTGTGGTCCTGGGCGCATGTGTAAACACAGTGCCCAGGAGCAATAAACTCCAGCACAATAAGCCCCAGAGTTTATTGCGTCACATTATGCACATGTAGACATAGACATGTCCAGTGTTTAACAGAAAGAAGTTATTCAAATAACCAGTTAGAGATTTTATGGTTAAAATATTTATTGCTTTAAATGTATTTATTTTTTTAAATTTTAGGTCTCAGACTGTGACCCTTAATGTCTCAGTGGAATATAGCAAAAACAGCATATTTTACAGTTTTATTGTTCTTAATGCTGCCATTAGGCCTTGTGTAGACATGGGTTATCACGGTAGGGGGTTTTTTGGTTGTTTTTTTTTTTTTTTAACCAAAACTATGACTGCACTATGATGCATCAGATTTCTAGGAAGACTTAAATTGCTGTTCTATAACATTCTTTAAGGCACAGAATTAGTGAAAATGTTGATATGACTTGAATCTAATGTTACATCAATGCTGTTTAAAAACTAAGTAGTAAACTGAGATCAACTAGGAACTACTTAGTCAAATTGCTAAACAGTTACATATACAACCATTCCTACCAAAGTCAATGAGTAACTCAAGAGTAACTGCTTATCATGAAGCAGGGTTCAGAGTCTGAACCATTGCCAGAAAAAGATCAAGACAAAGCAACAAGCTGCCAATAACTGAGTGAATAATCTACAAAGAATTGTTTAATCCAGTGAATTTAGTCTCTCTCATTTGCTTACGTTATAACCAGAAAAAGATTGTGATTTTCTCCAAGTGAATGTACTTTGTACCCACATATATGCTAGTAAAACTAAGTTGTTTTGTAGTCTCAGATAATGGTCACAAGGGGTAGGAGCATGGCCAAACAAATGTATTACAAAAACAGAATGAAAGTATGCAGAAAATATTGTGAAGCGTTCATTACTCTCTAACTGAGCAAGGTTCCTGGCTTTGATGTTTTACTCCGCAAATCACAGATGAAGAACAAGATCCTCATCTTTTCTACTCTCTTGATCCTGAAGACGCAAGCTGGAATGTCTTCAGGGACCCACTGCTGGACTCCAAAACTGTTTTCTTTTTGTAAAGTAATGAGCTCTGGAAAAACAAATTGGAGAGGGTGGCAAGGTTTGAAAGCTCCATTTATCTTTATTTCAAGCTTTACTTCAATCTTATTTTGAAGTACTGCAGGAATATGGTCCATTTTATTTTCTATTAGGATTGCTGTAAAGGCAAGTCTGAATACATAAGCAAAATGTTATAGTTGCAGAGAATGTAAAATGAAATGTAATGTGTGTGAGAGAGAAAAGGCTAAAAAGGCAATTGCCTTTATTTTTCAGTTGGTTTGTTCCTTAATTGTGTGCATATGGGTTTTGTGCAAGTTCACACAGCCCCTAAATATGGTCTTTGTTCAATCACCAGTTTTCTTTCTAAGAAAACTAGAACTTAGTTTTGTTCAGTTTTCAAAATTGGCAGTTCCTCTCATCCTTATTCATTTTTGTATTTAAAATACCATATCAGAAAACCTGCACTTGAACCTTTACAAATTTTAACCACTGAGAGATACCCAGTTACTTTCTTTGACTCAGCCTTACCAAGTTGTCCACAATTATTTTATTACTATTTCTGCTTAATAATTGAAGTGGTAACACTGACAGCAAGGAATCTGACCGGTGTCTCTAGAGCAGAGGGTCAGAGCCACAACCCGAGGCACAATTTTGATCTTTCTGCTACAAAGCACAGGCCCCTCCTGCAGAGAATCTCAAACAATGTCTGGAGCGAGAATTGGTTCGTACATCCCAGTAGAGGGCAGTGGTGATGCCCTGTTCCTGTTCGGTTCCTCACTGCATCTGTTTCTGCTTATCTATTTTTATTCCTCTAGTGTCAGGTGGCAACCATGTTGTGTCTGTAGTATTTCTAGGATCTTAGAACTCTGTAAAAGTTGATTAAATCATTTAAAACCCTGCCGGGCCAACTTAAAGCATAATTTTAAACTTGGCTTTAAGACCGGAGTAGATGGAAGCAGTTAGTCTCTTGCTCCGCACCCGATTCTAGTGGCACACAGAGGACAGAACAATTAATGTTGGAGATGCAGCATATCTTTGTTCATTACATCACTTTAGTACTGCATGCTGGTTATTTGCTCTCTATATCACTTTCCCCCAGGGGGTTCAAAGAAATCAGCAAATCTCCCACATCAGAGCTAGGAATACCTAGCACTATTCATTCACACACAGCAGGAAAGCTAGGGATTAATCAGAGGGGGAATGTTGTGAATTCCAGAGAGTTCGTTCTTTCTGCGGCACAGCTGGTGGCAGGGGATCTTGCTACATGAAAGCAGCCCTGTCAGTATCAATCATCGTTACTTGCGCTGCTACATTCCACAGAATGAATTGGCCTCATTTGGTAACTCTAGTGTCGTTCCCCTCTGCTGGCTTGGGCTCATGGAGAATCCAACTTCAAACATGTTCAGTTTGCAAATTATCAAGCAAGTTCTGGAATTACCTAATTCACCAAGTCAAAAGTACCGCAGTTTCCAGTTCTAATTTTCAATACGGTTACCAGTTTCCTAGAAATTAGAAATGGAAAATACCTATTAGAGCAGAGTGTTTCTGTCCTGTAAGACAACTTAAGTACAAGGGCCAACTTTTGCCTAGTCCAGGAGTGTCAAATATAAAGATCCTGACCACAAACCATTTCATCTTACCCACTGGTAGTCCACCGGGCTATTATGGCCTACCATAGAATTTGGGGTCCCTGGATCCTAATGGACTTTACCATTGACAGCAGCCTCCCAGCTCCTATCTGCCACCACAATGCAGGCCCCTGCTGCTGCAGGCCACTGGACCCATGCTGCTGCCAGATGTGGCCCCATGCTGCCTGACCATAGCTCTGCACTCTACCGGGTCTCTGCTGGTGCCTGGCCACAGCTCCAGGCTGCTGCCCCACACCACCACCTCCCCCCAGCCCCACACTGCTGCCTTAATGCTGCTCTGCACTGCTGCCCAGCCCCACACTGCTACCTGAATGTGGCCCTGCTGTGGTTGGTGACAGCCCTGCAAAAGCCTCTGCAGTTCAGGGTGAGTTTGGCACCCCAGCCTAGTCTATTTGTGCCCATTGGTTTAATCCTCATTGCTTATGAAGACCAGAATCAGGTTAGTTTCCACAGTAAAGAAGTATTAAGCTTTTTAGATTCCCTTCTTCTATACTGAAACCTTTTTATCTAATTAGGCATTTAACATTTTATCTAACAGAGACATTTAACATACCTCCAAGTCTAAAATAAAGGACCAAATTTTGTAGCAGGGATATGGTCACCCCATTTATGATTCTTAAAATGATAAATACTTTGCTGCTGATTATCTTTTAAATGGAAAGCACCAAAAGACACAGCTGCATTTGAGGCCCAATTCAGTACCTTGTTTAAGCTGAAGCCAGTGCTGGGTGAACTCTTCGTAACAAAGAGTTTTCCAAGCCCTTTTTAGAAGTGTTGCAAACCATCCATAAACAAGCTTAGCACTTTCAGAATGTATTGACTTAATTAAGATTTTGACAAGCATAATATACCAGCATATTTCAGACTCTGATTTTAATTTGACATTTCTGTTGTGTGTTACATGTATGGTCGCCAAAAATCACATGACACCATTTCTACTTCTAGATTGTGTGACACATTTTTATGAACCAGAGGAAAATCAAACACATTTTCGATTGCAAGCAGTTTAGGGCAGGGTTGGCTTTTTTTGGTATGTGTATATAGTACTAACTAGAATATGGCACAGATCTTGCCCAGAGCTTCTTGGCACTATGTACTATGAATACATTATTCTAATTAATTATTTTTGCAGTGCTTATACATATGGCTTGTATGGTGTTAGAGCTGATGCACTCCAGATCAGTCTTTTGGCCTGCGGGGTCCATTGGGATTGTGTATTCAAGCTAAGGAGCTCCTTATATTGCTTTTGCTATAGTCCCAAGAACGCCAACATGAAGCACAGCCCCATCTCCTGACTCTCACTTTGCCCCTAACCCAGAAACAAGGCAGTGAACACCACTCTCAAGTATGCTATATAGATAGAAAACTTGAAAGTGGCAGAGGTGAGCACCCTTAATGCAGCTAGTCTGCCTCATTTTCAGATCTGGCATAGGTTGAATGGGAGCAGGTGGGTAGGGTGTGCTTCTCAGCAGTGCTCTTGAGCATCATGAAGCTGTATAGACATAACCTAACCTCTAGTCTGCAGTCCAGAGCTGGCCCATGGAAATGTCATTTGTATTGGGGCTGTAAATTTGGCGGCGGCGGAGCAGTGGCAGTGCTAATCAAGGCTCTCCTGCTTCCAAGTTTCCAGATCCATGGGCCAAAGAATGTGGCCCTGCACGCCAAATCACACTAGTATGTGGTTGGGCCAGCGTGCAGGGTTGGATCCAACACATAGGGTTGGACCAGTGTGCAGCCAGAAACGGAGAGCAGGATCAGGCTGGAATGCTGGCTCACACCTGTGGACCAACCCTGTGCCACTTGTCTGCCCCGCAGGCCAGACGGTTTGTCACCACTGCCCTAATCAGTCTCCTGCTCCTGTATGGAGGATATAAATAATTGAGTGAACCCAACTGCCACTCAGTTCTTTGTCACCCAAAGTGGGTGCAAGGTTTGTCTTAGTGTTCATGTCTTCACAAGGTCCCTTATTGCTTAGATAGAAATAATTTGTGTGCATATTAATCCGTTTTAAATTGTTAGGATAGTTGCCCACTTGAAGCTAACCAGATTTAGTTAGTTTTTGTACATTTTTCAGACGTTTCTACTGCCTGGTTTTTATTTTTATTTTCTGATAAGGAGTTAACGGGATCTAGAACTTAGAAATAACCCCCTCTACATGTTTTTGATTTAAGTATTGTCTTTTTTGTAAAGTGCAATTCCAAAAAATGAAGGATGCAGCCAAGGTGGATTCAGAAGGGGTGCAGCGGTGCGGCTGTTGCCTGTTTTTGGACTGGATAATGCCCCTCTCATCTTCTCCCCCTGCTTCCCTGTCTGCTTTTCCTGCTGTCTAGGGGAAACTTCAAAGCTGCTCCAGCCAGGCTGTGTGAGGGCTGAGCTCAGCTAGGATTAGTGAGAGCACCAGCAGCACCCTGTCCAGTCCCCCAACAGCATGCATGGGGGCGGGACTGTCCCCCTGCCCATCTCCATTACCCCTGTTCCCAGCTGAGCCCAGCCTCTGCACAGCCTGGCCGGAGCAGCCAGGACCAAATCTGGAACTCCCCCTTCTCAGGACAGCAGGGGAAGCAGCAGGTGGGGGAGGAGGGCAAGGGGAGAGAAAGTGGTATATGTTAGGCTCCACAGGCGGGAAAGGAGGGGGATTCTTATGTGCTTTAAAGAGGCTGGGAGCAGGGGTGGCAGTTATCCTGCAGCATGGGTAGCTGCTCCTTCGCTCCCTTTGCCAAATCCTGGATTTGCCCCTAGGCACAGCACTCAAGATGCCGTTTTTAGGAAATACATATCCCTGGAAAATCTATAGTATGCCAATCCTTTTCTGAAAGCTGAGGAGATTAATTTCAAAATATTTTTATTAGGCTGTTTTATGTGGTCGGCTTCTGATCTGGGCAGGATAGACCCTCTGGGACAATGCCACCTCATCTCAGAAGGGCACCTAGGAGTTGGGGATCCTCTAGTTTTTTACCTCTTTTCAAAAATCGCACCCGCTTCAGACTCAGGTAGGAATATTAACCCTAAACCATCAGGTATTAAAGAGAACTATCCCTACCACAAAGCAAGGTTAAATCCCTAACAGTAACCCCTGGTTGAAAGAAGTCTACATCTCCTCATTTCCCACCTGCACAGCCCGGTCCGGGTACTGCAGGACTTCAGAGGCCTGGGAGTGTGGTACCCGAGCCCTGGTCCTGCCTCAAGCATTGAAATCAGTTGACTCCAGCACCAAAGGCAGGTCACTGCAATTATTAGTTCAGCGTTGAGTACTGGGTTGTCAGTCACTGCAATGCTAGCCTTATGTATACTGCTCTGTTTAGTCCTGTTTGCTTCCTTATTGAAAGTGTCTGTTCCAGACTCAGGTCACTGCTTGTCAGCCACCAAGAGAGGAATTCATATCAATAAATACTCAAGAAAGAAGCAATTGGAGTTCCTTGAGAATATGTATTCCACATTATCTATTCCCAAACTCACCTTCCTCCTCCACGACAGAATCCTCAAATCTTTGAATTCTTCACTAGCAAAGGAGCACAATGGTGGTAGGGTCTGTTGCACCCTTTGAACAGCTTTGTTTCACTCTCCCTGCTTACAGCAGCAGAGCTGGAGATGATAATTTATGGCAGTTATAGTCCAGGAGGAAATTACTACGCCCCCAAGAGCCAGGAGGCTGTGATTCAGAAGTACATCTCTGAGTCACAAAGACTTCCTTGGATAAGGGAGCATTATATACTCCATGCTTTGCTCTGGGATGTGTTTAAAGCATAGCACTTTACAAACACTGACCATCCACTGAACATCACTGTGGAAAAATAAAGGTTAGCCAGCAGCTATAATGCCTTGGCTATGATATGGGAAGATCTTAGTTAAACAAAGTTGAACCAGGTCAGTGCTAGATAGCAGACAGCCAAGACAGTGTGGCTACTCAGTATTTTGCTGTCATAAGTTTTCAAACCACACCACTGTGGATTTTGGCAGCAGCTGTCAGGGCTCTCTGTTGTGAAAGTAGATGAAGGTTCAGTCTAAGACCAGCCCATCCATAAAATGGTAGGCCTCAATGGAATAAGGGAATTGCAGTTTACTTTGCAGTTTCTTTGCCCTCAATTTCTTCCATGTGCTGTGCTGGCAGTCTGTTCCTGCTGGTAGTCTATTCATGATGTGTGAGTACTCTGGTGTTAAGGGCCAGGTTAGATGTTCAGTTTCTTCACTGGCCTTCACCGTGATGCCTTGAAGCTAAGGAGGGGTGCCTTGAGTCTAAAATGTTTAAGAACCACTGGTGGTCCCTTTAAGTCCAGAACCTTCCTGTCACGGCCAGCCAGTCAAGTAGGGGTTAAAGCCCAAGCCCTGCCAGCCAGTCAGGTGACAGGAAGAGGAAGGCCAGGATCCTACAAATAGCAAGTGGAGAAGGTGAGAGGGGCAGCAGGGAGGTGGACTCCCAATGACCATGGTGCCGTGGCCAGTCTCTATTGGGAAACTATGCCATGCTGTGAGCCATCCTCATGATCATCTAAAGTAAGCAGGCATGTTGCCTCTCTTGTTTCTGTATTATCATTTTTTCCATTATATGGCCTTAGAAGCCTATGTTTTGTCTTGAATGTTAAGACCGGTGGTTTGGGTGAGGCTATTTGGGGAAGGAGGAGGCCTCATTGGAGGCCCACTGCAGTATGGGGACCCCAGCACCAGAGAGGGCACAATACTTGGGGGTGAGCTGACCCCAGCGCCAGACAGGGTGCAGCATTTGGGGGTGAGAAGACCTTACCACCACAGAGGGCGCAGGAGCCTGAATGAGTTTTTTTTTTTTTTTTTTAGAGCAAGAGTCTGGGAGTCAAACCCTGACTAGTGGGGGGTTTTTGACTGACAGGCCTAGCTAGAGAGAAAAGTGGTAGGCCCACAGCAGCTGAGACCCCAACATAAAGAGGAATTTACAAATGCCATCTGCGAGGCTTGGGCTGCGGTGTAGGGGAGGAACGGAGCTGCAGACAGTGCCCCCTAGCATCGGGGCATACAATGGGCAGCCTCCCGCTTAATTAACAACGAGGCGTGGCAGGAGAGAAGGCGGGCAGTTGGCCCATAACAGGTGGGTGGGGCCACCAGCAGACGACCCCGAGCAGGCCCCCCTGTTACACAAAGACACATTCTTATTTCAGTAGGATTCTAGCTGACTACCCGTAGTTCAATTCCTATCAAAAGGCAAAACATCAGCTGTTACTTTAACTGCTTATAAGCACTTTTCAACCCAACCCCCCCCCCCCCGCCAAATATAAACAAAACAAAAAGTCCAGTTGTTTACACTTGGCCCAGCTTAATATTAGTGACATTGATAATTTGATAAACAAATTCTTATTCTACTTTACTAAGCTACTGTTTATGGCATAAATGCAAGCTTACTGATTATTAATTAAGCTTGCTGATTATTGAATGTATAGCAGTTTCAGCAGAGGTCCATAATCTGCATCAGTGTAGTTTGTCAATTGCTTACCATGTCTGCAACCTATAACTTGGCTATTTGCAAACTGTTATTTAAGATCTCTGAAAATCTTTCACAGTAGATTAAAGGTCTTGTCCTAAAAGAATAAAGTCTGTCTGTCCCTTTGCACCTGTCTACTTTCATGCCCTACAGATGATTGGATATGGTCCCAAGAAGAGATGATCCTGAACTAATACCATATTTTCTTGCATATAACCTGCATCTTTTGCCCAAAACCAGATGGGGATAATTAGGGTGTGCATTATATGCATGGAAAAGGGACACCCATGGGAGGCCTTATCCCTGATAAAATATTGAGTATAAACAGGAGATTTCTAGGAACCACAGCAATTAACACTGCCATGGTTCCTTTCTTTCCCCCCACCCTCTGTATAGCCCAGTCAGAGCAGTCTGGGCTGGCAGGGGACCCAAGGGGTCAGCCTGCCAGCCAGGATTGCTCTGACTGGGCTCCATGTGCTATGGAGGGGTCAGCTAGGGCACAGGACACCTCAACACAGGGCTAGCTGGCAGGCAGCCCCTGCGCTGAGGCACACTGCATCCCAGTCAGCCACTTTGCAGCATGTGGAAACGGGAGCAGCTCCCACATCTCCATGTGCTGCAGAGCAGCTGGCTGGGGCACAGGGTGCTTCAGCATGGGGGCTGCCTGCCAGCTAGCTCTGCACTGAAGCACCCTGTGCCCCAGCCAGCCAGCGCAGCTTCTACCCGTGCTGCTGCTGCCCATGAAAAAGCTCCACAGCAGAGTAGTACTTGTATTTTACAAAGCTACCCTTGCTGCAAAGTTAATTAGTTTTCTGTGCCATATTAGGGTGCACATGTAGATGTGGGGACATTTACTGCACAGTTAATTAGTCAACTGCACAATAAATGTCTTATGTAGACGTGTCCAGGAGAGCATAGAATCAGGGTGATAAAATTTGGAAGCTTGCTCATTGAGTAATCCAGCTGAATGCCCATTTTTGGCTTATTCCAAGCAGTGTTTTGCAATGTACAGCCATTTCAGCAATAGTGTCTTCTAGTACTTATTTACAATACTGAATGCAAAGTCCTCTGTTAAATGGAATCATCCATCATAAGCATATCATTCACATTTGAGTGGGTTCTTGACTTAACAGAACTAAGAGAGCCCCAAAATATGAAAATTATAAAAGAGTCTGTGAAAAATGCAGTCATGCATAAAAGTGACAGATGACTGTCCCTGTACTGCATGTTTGCATATTAGCAATTGCCATTTATTTTGGTTCATTCTGAAGAGTCTTTGGCTTATGACCCTGTCTACTTCTCAGTTCTCTGACAGTAACTGAAGCTCAGTAGTATTTTAGCTTGGAAAAGTAGCTTAGGATAGCATTGATGACTCTGAGCTAAAATTGTTAATGTATCTAATGCGTTTGAACACTAAATTCAGCAAGCATATTAACATGTGATCTAATTTTCACTGCACAGTTTTTATTGCTACCATATTTGCATAGTATTTTTCAGCTTTGGGTCTTAAATTGCTTCTAATGACATCTACCAAATCTCCTGTGAATCCAGGAAGTATTATTCCTCTGTTTCTCAGTTTATCTACTTTCTAAAGAGATGTCAGGGGTGTTGGCCAGTATTACACAATGAGTCTGTTTCAGTTTGTTTCCACCAAGATTTCTGAATATCAGTTCCTTTATCTAATCACTCTGATTACACAGCATGGGTATATTAGTAGAATATTAATTAGGGAGGAATCTAAATAACCAGTGTTTCTTTTGCCACCTTACACATGAATATTTCAGGGAGTAGTGATAAAACTTCACAACACATCCTGAGAGAGAGATTGCAGGTACTTCTTTAAAGGAAACTTGCTTTAAATGAGATATATGAAAACAAGTTCAAAATATTTTGAAAATTGGTTATTCCTGACAACAATGTGCAATATTATTACAGAAGCAGATGGCTTGAGAGTATATATATTTTTAAGGCAGCAGTGTATTATAATATATGCTTTTCCCCACTTTTCGTTATCCTTGGCATTCATTCTCTTAGCCTTTGAACTTTTTCCCAAACTCCACAAGTACTACAAATTACATATATTCCTGGGACAATTTTCTTTGGTGTTCAGTTCATTGGCAATATGGACTAGATAACCAAATTGCTCTTTCTGCCCCCATCTTTGAAGATGTGTTATAAGCAAAGAAAAGTAATTGCAGGGGCTTGCAGCAGCAAATTGTGTAGCATTTGGTAAATCTTAGGTTAATTATTTCAATAGGTGGAGTAAACTAATTGTAAATGCCAAAATATATGAAGTAACATAATAATATTAATGGTCCATCTCCCCTTTTTTTATGGATTTTTTTTTTTTTGCTCAGGCATTTCCTCCAATACATTTTAAGACCTCTTTCTATCAAACAAAATATTAATTTTAACAAATACATTTGACTGACACAGAGATTATGTTCTCATTGACATCACTAGGAACTGAATCAGAAATTCAATAACATATAACTTCATTTTTTATAGACTGGTATTCTGCCAATACTGTGGTGATGATGAATTATAAATGACTAAAGTTGGAGGAACTAGATGGTTAAGTCTACATGGCAACGGTCTACATATAGTCCCATTTGTAAGCCCCTGATCTTGAAATTGGATCTAAAGAAGACAATACACTTTTGTGGAATACCATTGATTTCAGTGCAACTGCTTAAGTATGGGGATCTACCTTCATGGAGGTGATTCCAAACGGGCACTTAATTCTAATCCAGCCCTGCTTGTAGTCAGAGACGATCCGAGCAAGGTGCAAGGCCTGGGGCAAGTCAGCATGTGTGGGGCCCACCCCTGGACGCAAGGAAGCCAGTGGCAGATTTGGTGGCGGGGGGATGGCGAGTGGCCGGATGTGAAGCCAGCAGCAGCACGGGGCCCCGTGGCAGTCGCCCCTATTCGCCCCCCCCAAGGGATGGCCCTGCTTGTAGTGACCGAAAATTGTTATTGTTTGGTCACATAGACAGCGGACTCCGTTCTTACAAGGCAATTTTCCATATCCTATTTGTTTCCTTATTGTCAGTCTAAGGTCAAAAAACTGAAATTAAATAGGCCCATAACATTTGGGTGCTGAAACCGAGTAGTTATATGCTTTTGTGTGACATCAGAGGTGGAACATGCTGTATAGAGCTTTGATAGATGTCTAACCATTAGATGACAATAGAAAAATCCCTGCTTTGGATAAATATATGTAGGTACAACTGTTCTCATGGCTTATATAAGGTACTGATGATAGAGTGATGATATAAATGTATAAAAATCCCTGTTAAAGATGAAGATAGTCACTTAAAAGTGACTGCTCTTATCTAACAAAATTAAGGTTTATTAGAAAGGTAGGAAAATGACCTTTGAATTAAAAAAATGAACATTTGAGAAAAATATGTTTTTAAAAAAGAGATAGGCAGTTAGCTGCTTTTGTTTGAAGTCAGTCAGAAAGCAGGGTACAGATGCATCTTTTAAGCTGACTAAATAGATAGATAGATAGAGAGCACAGGCTTTCACTTCATCAGCAACCCAGTCTTGTAACTAGACTCTACCCTGAGACCTGAATTCTCTTCTAAAGTCTGTCATTTATCTGCTTTGTGCTTCACTTAATTATTTTATCCTCTGAATAAAATGTGCATAGCAAGACTCAACTTTACAGTGCTTTGAGTCGCTTGAATAAGATACTGTGTACATTTGAAGCAGTATTGCCAACCCCACTGTGTCAAAAATCATGAAATTAACTCTTAAAAACTCAAGAAATTGGCATGTAAATCATGAGATTCTATTTCTGAAGTGTGTGTGTGTGGCAGGGGGTATTTGTGAAGGTGCGGGGGGCTGTGGGTGGGTGTGTGGTGTTACCTCTCAGCTCTGTGTTCTTGGCGAACCCTAGCACACTATGCAGCCTGTCTGACTCGCAAAGGACTCGCCCCCCGCCTCTGCCTGAACAGGAACTGATTAGATGAAGGACTTACAAAAGACAATGACAATGCAGTGGGACATGCAGTGGGACACGCACCTAAAGCCCTCCAGACAAGGGTGATAGGAGTGAAGCAACTCCCCATGTCTCATTTAAATTGGAGATGGAACCGGACAGCAACTCATTTACACGAGAGATGGGACAGGAAAGCACCTTCATCAGCATTCAGGATGGAGAACAGAGATTCCAAGGAAAGGATCGCACTGAACTCTGGGACCAGAGAAGCTGGGGAGCATTGCATGATGGGGGATCCCCGCTCCAAATGCTAATCAACCCACATCAGAACAACTCTAGTAATGACTCCTTTATTGGTACCCAAAATACTGAATCTGCCTGTGTGTATTGTGAGCTCCCTCAGAGTAATGCCACCCATAGCCAGGGCTGATCAGTTCTTATTATCCAGTATATGAGCCATCACTTACCCATAAACAAACCTAGTGTGCCCCCTTGAGCCATTGCTAGTGCTCTACAAAAACCCCGACCCAAGCTCAAGTTTCTGTCCTGGTTCTTGGATCCAAAAGCGCACTACTTCCACTCATTTTCTGCCTGGAATCCCTCCATTATCATGCTGAGGGCTCTGCCTGTCTGCAAACTCCAGCAAACACCTGGGAACCTCAACTGGCTGAATCTGGGACTGGGACTGATGAGACCCCGATTTCTCTCTCTCTGACTCCAGGAACCCGACTTTTGCTTTCTTACTCCAGGCACAGCTTCCTAAACTGGACTCTTGCTGATCAAACTTGAGCTGGACTTCCCCAAATACCTAACTGAAACTACGTAATATTGTAACTGTTTAATTTGTCTCTCTTGTAGTAATAGGCATACTGGTATCATCATAAGTTCATGTACCTGGCAATAAATAACTTTTATGGTCAAGCTGGTTGCTATACTCTCTCTCAACCTCATTTACTCTTCCTTTCCCTTGGCCTCCCCATTTGCTCTGCAGCAATGCTTCTTTAACCTAAGTCAAAGATCCCTGCGATGCCCAAAACTACAGTGGGATCTGCTTAACAAGGGAGTTACTACTAGGATCATTGTGATAAGAGATTGAGTTTTGAGGTGCATGAGGGTATCAGCTGAGAGTGCTAATTGGACCTGGATGTGCTGTTAACCCGTGTGCTTGTGTCTGACTGCATTTTATTGTTGCCCTGATGAATTGAGTTCAAGGCATATGAGGATGTTAGCCTGTCAATGCTGAATAACCTGGCTTGGCTCAGGCATGCCCTGTTAATCTGTGTGTACGTGCATATATGTATTTGACTGATTCAGTGGTTGGAGGAACCCAGTCCCATTGAAACTGAGTCCTGCAAGATAGCTCCATTGGGGGTGAGGACTTGCAGAGGGGAGAGATACAGCTCCATATAGAAACACAAGTAACACAGGCAGCACATTGATAGAATTACAGAGACACCAGAAATGTACCCCTAATAAGTGAGCATACCCCAAAGTGACGAGCAAATCTAGTAACAGTGGGGTTTGGAGCCTGGATGGGGAGGGTCCCCACATACCTTGGCAGGATGTGGGGTAGTGTGGGTTAGGAGTGAGAGGCAGCAGCAGGGCTGGGGAGACGCACAGTGAGGAACAGACACACAGAGATACAGACAGCACCCAGCTGGTAATTGGAGGGGAAGGGATGGGGGCAAAGCAGTGGCAGCTCCATGGGAGAGGTTGGAGAGATTTTTAGCTCCTCAACCCCCCATCCCCAGCACAACAAACCAACCCCCCCATCCTGCTCACCCTTCCCCCAACCCTGACTTACTTCCTCGACTCCTGGAATCGGTGAATGCTGGTAAAATTGGCACCGAGAGCAGCTTGCAGGATCAGGCAATTTGGTGGGCGGGGGGAGGGGGCTGATTGGTCCACAGAGGGTAGTCCTTCTCGGGGTGGGGGACTAAAAAATAGCCCAGTGCTGACGGGGTGGGTAAGAAAAGTGGCCCTGGGGCTGGGGCCAGCAGCTGGGAATTGTTCAGAAGTTCAGTTAAATTGGCTTAGGTGGATCCAATCTAAGTTGGACTACCTCTGAGGTACAGTTAACTTAGATCAGGTTGGCCATTTTTAGACCAGTCTAACCTTCCTGAACTTCTATACAGTTTTCACTTAGATTAACCAAACTAGGGACCTAAGGGCAAGGTCCACACCGGAGCAAACTAAGTTAGATCAGGTGGCCATTGTTAATGTTATCTAAGCTCCCCCTAACCTCCCTGAAAGTTTATAAATAGCCTATGTGTGATAGATTATTAGTCCATCATAAGAGAAGAACAGAGATTTTTTGTTTTCGGTTAAATCTTAGTATAGTGGGCTAAGAGGTAGATTTTTTTTCATTACTTTGTGTAAAATTACTCATCAGACGGACATATCTCCTGAATGGCCAAGCTGTATAGCTAAGCTACCTTAAGGTACCAAAAGAGCAAGAAATGCAAACGTAGTATATAATTGCCCTTCTTTTTGTCAAGCCTGAGGCTGAATTGATCAATTTTTGCAGGTTAATTTAATCTGCATAGATTGAACCAATAAGCAAGTGAACAGACATTCACTTTTGATTCCGGAAACACAGCCACATGCCTGCAGTGGCTCAAGCCAAAAGCCGAGGAACACTAAAGCATACCTCCATGGACAGCTGGAGTAGACAGCTTGGGCCAAGTCTAGCCTGTCCACCCTGCAAGTGGGAGTTTGCAGGAGAGGTGCAAAGCATCCTGGGAGGCTGCAGGACTGTGAGTTAACTTGAATCTGAGATGTCACAATACTATTTATGTTGAAACTTCATGATTAAATCAATCTTTGTTGGCAAGCTGCCTCAATCCTATCACTTAACTAACGTCATCAGCCTTTTATGAAATTGGATTAAAGCTGTTTCTTTGATATAATTACTCTGAAGCACAATCTCAAGTGTTCAACCTGAGTGCGTTTCTACTCACCTCTTTATGGCTCAGAAAAACCGGTTTGATTTCATTCTAGCTGTTTCTCCTAACTCAGTCTTCAATGATACTCTTGAAATGGATTTCAATTGTGGGTACAAAGGTATAGTAAAAGCAAATTAATTGATGAGAGGTTTTCAAAAAGCAATGAAATAGATGTTCTTAACATTGTCATATTCTTAACATTGATAAAATGAAGGTGTAACTTAAAATAACCTTTATCATCACAAGATGTTATCCTTTTTGTCCCAACACAGTCTGATGTTAATCATTTTAATATTAAAACTGTGCACCCATTAGTAAGGCTTGGCTTGTTTTTGAGAGGAATACAAACCATCAGGAAAATACAGTCTCAAATTACAACGGGAATTTCTACACGTATACACATGGGAATTTATATATGTATGTGTGCAATTTATCTCATGGATATCAGCTCCACATAAGTGATAATTAGGAGTGTACATGTATAATAAGTTTATGTAGACACCATATATGTATATGTGTACTGTATACACGATCACACACATACATGGCATAGAGAGTACGGCTATGTATTTGATAAAGGTATTCATCATTCAGATATAATTTTTACATGCCCTTTGCCCAGCAGCCCATTTTCTGAAAACATATATTCTAGATTTCTGTGCAGTTTTAAAGAGCTGAAATTAAAAAAAAAAAAATCAACTTGCTGAAGAAATGTTTTCTCTATTTCTCTGGATATGTGGGAATTTCTCTTAAAATTATGCAGTTTAGGGTCCATTTTGCTTAAGACTGTGTTTTGAGCCAGCAACAGTTTATATTAAAAACTATCTCAGTTTCAACATTTGAGGAGGGGTCTAAACTACATAAATATGCTGCCAAACGATGTTGGTGAGAATGTGTGATGAGGTGTGATTTGTGACTGACAGTTGTACTGGCAAAAGTCCTAATTTAGGTGCCATTATTTAAATTGACTGTGGGTGAAGCTGGAATATATTTTACTGATTGAACTGTAGCAGTACCCACCCCTAGGAATGCTTTTCCAGTTTTTCTCTCCCAGCAAAGCTTTCCAAGTGTTAACATCCTCCCACATTCCAAAATCATCTGGCTTTTTGATTGGGGTGTGGGGTTCTGTGTTTGTTGGTGGAAAGAAGTAACAAGTAGGAGAGGTATGTGTGGAGGGGAGTGTGGGAGGATCTATATGGCTGTTGTGGTGTGGTTTGAGATGAATTGATTAGCTGTGTAAAAGGAGTTAAGTAGAGCTGAACTGGACATTGATCTCATCCTCTGAGAGGGTTGAAAAGAAAAGTATGCAAAAAGGTGGGTTGCTTATAGTGGATGTTGCAGTCTGCCCTGAAGGTTTTTGGACATCCTACTGCCATAAGTCCAGCCTAAGCATCAAGACAGTTGAACATCTCTGGAATCTGGGTGTCTGGACAGTAGTGGCTTTGAGGGCTTAGACCTTTTGATACTGTGCTGGTGACAGAGGTAGAAAATAAAAGAAAAGTTAAGTAATACCTAATAAAAATAATGTGAGGTATCCCAGGGTTCTGAGAGCCACACGGGGAGATATGTCTGTATCAAATGATACCTATTTTGTATTAGGTATTGAACACATGCCTAAACTTCCCTCAGGGTGACCTGTTGTAATGCAATCTAGATACCTGCTGGATCTGGGAAAGGTGTTTGACAGCTAGTTGAAGCTCAGACCTGTAAAGAATGCCTTGCAGATGAAAGCTAGTCTAACTTTATCCCAACTATGCAATTTGTCTAATAAAAGACATCACCCACAACAATACTTGCCCCACACACCCTTTCCTGGGCCATCACAGGGAAGCCATCAAGGTGGCTATCTGAGACTATCCATTTTGAATGCCTCTGGAATACTGGCCCATTCCCATGAAATAATATTTTTAGACACAGCTGAGGCAAGATGAGCATAAGGGGGGATGAAGGTTGGGGGTTAGGTCTTCTCAGACTTAGGAGGATGCTTCTAAGATTTTTATGGTTTTCAGAGAAGTGCACTTCTCAAGTATTTTAAGATTAAAGTCACATTGGTTAAGAAGTTCCTTTGCTTAAGCAAATGTTCCTTCTTTTCCTGAGATGTTGTTTTCCTTGTAGTTAAACTAGTAGTCCAGGGAGCCAACAGCCCAGATGAACATATGGGGTGCACACGTAAGTGGCCGGGGGATGCGAGAGGCATCACTCATGGGTTCTAAAGGCTAGGGTGGCTGGGTAGAGCCCTTCATCCCAAAGAAAGTTAGTGTGCAAGAGATTTGCACATAGGCATGTGCCCTAAGAGTCCAGAGCTGGAACTAGCAAGTAGACTGTTTTTACCCAGCTGGCTTGGAAACACGTGGGACTAGCAGTGGGGTCTACACACAAATGACCAGTGACTGTTCTCTTTAAGCCATTGGGAAAATTATCAAGGAAGCATAGATATAAATGCATTCATTATGATCTCCAGTGGTGGTATCAGACCCAGGTAGAACAGTAGAATGAATAATACTCATGTTTTTGTAAGCTTGGATTTGGGTCAAGGATAAGTGTCTGAGATTTATCGTAGACAGGAGTGAGGTAACACAAGTAAGCTGGAGGAAGAAGTCAGGAGAGTTGGTATTGCCACCTCAGTTGAGGACATGTCTATAATAAAAGAGCTTTAGCTTATGCCGGCAGTGCTCCCTAGGAGAGATGCATTGTATACTGGCAGGATTTTTTTCTCTCATTGTTACATTTCTTCCAACATAAACTAAGCTGACAAAAGCACTCTTCTGTCAGCCTACCTTCATTATCCGCGTCAAGAGTTTTGCTGGTACAGTTGAGGTAGGTAGGGGAGTGGGGGTGTTTTCACACTCTGAACTGATGTATCTATGCCAACATAACTGATATCAGGCCCATAATACAAAGTTAATGTACTTTATGATACCCATACATCAGGCTATTGGAGACTTTCAGCATGGAAATATATATTTAATTTGCTATGCATTTACAAATATTTTACCACCCCACCTGTGAAGTCCAGTGGCACTTCCTCATTTGTGAGTACTCTGTGGATACATCCTTCTGGTTGATGTTTTCTAGGAGGCCTCCACGTCTCTTAGAGTCAGGAAGTGCCATAGGATTGCACAGAAATTATGGAAGGGGCAAGGATTTCTTAGGCTATGTTTTATTGGACCAGTTGTGTAGTTGGGATATGTAACAAGGCACATGGTTCAGGGGCTGGAGCACAGCTGAAGAGGGTTAGAGGATAATAGCCTGCCTGTCTAGGAGTGTTAGGACAGCTGATGGGGAAGATTGGCTGGCCCTGGAGGAAGTTGAAAGCTCCCAGAGATGATGCAAGGGAGGAAGGGGGAAGGCTGGCTCCTGAGCCTGGCTGAAGGGGTAACAACTTGCTATACGATAAAACTAGGGAAGCTTTCCTCAGGTCTCTGATCGCAGGGAGCCAAGATAAATCTGGAGAGGGTATATTAAAATAGATTTTCTTGGTAAATGCTCCATGTCTCTTGGTTCTGGGGGCATTGATATTTCTTTCTTTTCAGTTCAGTCTCTTAATTCTTTATTAAGACAGTCTTCCCATAAAATAAAAAGGATACCAACCTGCATTTAAGACCATGTTTCTATTATTTTTGTTGCTTAAGTGTAAATCAATTTCTAGTTTAACAAGTCAATGAGAATTTGTAGCCATTGACTAGAATGGTTTCAGGGTGAGTTCAAGATGACTAACACTTGGACTTGGGTTATTTTAAGGTAAAATATTACATCGCACACAGTTCTTTCCTTTGTAATACTTAATTGTAACAGGCAGTATAAGGTGTAGATCTTTGCTAACTCATTGCTCCTCTTCTTTTTTTATGTAAGATTTATATTCTAGATAGATACTGCAGTAAATTTTACAGTTAGGCATTTTTACAAACTCTTCTTGAAATATGGGCATGTGAAGCTATTTTTTCCACCTTCTGTGCACTAGGAATACCAAGAACCACCCTTTTCCTGTCCCATGAGATAATTTCCCATGCTATCAATGTTTTCTAAAGCAACAAGAACAAGTTATATTAATCTGAAAAATGTCCAGCACCATTTCTGACTAATGATAACTGTTTTAAAACAGTTTTATCCTTGGAATATATTTATTACAGAAAAAACCCCACACATTTACTGCCAAAATAGCCTTTTTGTTTTCTTAGTATCCCCTGTAGCCTTGTGGCTAATTTCTGTTGGATTTTTAGGAGCTGGATCCATACTTCCTGTAGGTTGTTTTCAACCTCCACCCCTACATTCCCAGCCAAATTCTAGACACAGGGATGGTCTCAAACAGTTTAGAAACAACAATTTGTTATAGTAAGAGCTTTATTTGTTCACTTCTTTTTCTACTTGCATGTTATGCCTTGTATACACACAAGACCCAATTTTGGTCTCTTTCATGTGTACGTCAGGGATGAGTGGATTTATATTATTGTAAATCAAGATAGTTAGCAGTGATAGTCTGAAGTCAGACAGAGTCGAGATGTTACCCTGCCCTGCCTTCTGCCAAGCTTAAGAAAGAACAGTATTGGGTCCACATGCACCAAAAAGAGCCTGAGTGACTTTAGAGACTTGCAGACTGCTACAATGTCATAGGTTTTTAAGTATATTGCATAGTTTGACCTCCTAAATAAAGCAGGGCATAGCATTTCACCTGGAAAAACTTCTACATTGTGAGAATAGTGAAGCAATGGAATACGCTGTTTAGTGAAACTGGGGACTCTCCATCACTAGATGTGTTCAAGAAGAGATTGGACAGCCACTAGTTGGGGATGATCTAGGCATAGCTATGCCTATATTCTACCATGGGTGTTTCCCATGCTTCTGTGTTTTGCTGGTTGCTCCCCTCTATATCCCCCTCTTTTTCTGCTGTATGCATCAGGGTGTTTTTAAGCCTCCCCAGCAGCATTGGGTGTTGGCTACAGCTCAGGTTGGGGACCTCAACTGAGATTTGCCAATTCTCCTGCTAGGAGCAAAGACAAAGGTTCTTAGCTAGAGGGTCTTGCCTATGCTCAGGGTCAAACTGATTTTCATATTTAGGGTCAGAAAGGAATCTTACCCCATGGTCAGACTGGTATGGACTGTGCGGGGCTTTGCCTTCTACTATAGCAGAGAACATGGTCCTCTACCTGGAACCCCTTGAGCATATACTGACAACATTTTATAGAAGCAAGACATTGGCTGTTGTGGTTCCCCTGCTTTACCTGTGGCTGATTAGGGTGTTAGGTCTATGCTGTGTCAGGGTTCAGGGTAGTCTTCTGTAGAGTTTAATTTATGGGTGTATGGGATGGTTTGAATAGGGGTAATCCTGCCTCAGGCAGCGGGTTGGATCCTGTCTCAGACCTCTGGAGGTCCCTTCCTGCCCTGCTTCTCTGACTTCTCTAATTCCTGCATTAAGCCTATGTCTTGTAGTTGAAGTAGATGGTGTTTGTCAAGATTACATTTAAATCCAGATTGTTCCCTAACAGTAGCTTTACCATATCGCCTCTGTTTAAATTCATGTTGATCTTCCACTCTGAGAAGTCAAATGAAATGAGATGGCAAATGAATAAGGGAAAAACATTCAATTCTTGAAAGAAAGGGTGAGTTTTGATCTGTGTGGAAATATATAAAGACAGCTTTTCAAAGGTTTTAGATGCCCAGTGGGATTATCAAAAGTTTCCCAGATGCCAAGCACCCATGACAAGGTTCCTTGGGTGAATTTGATATCTTTTATTAGACCAACCCAAATAGTTGGAAAATAGTTATTAAGCAAGCTTTTGGGTTCAAAAACCCTTCGTCAGGCTAAGGAAGTTTCAGCAGTTGGTGTGTGCTCTTCCTGGATCGAATGAAAAGTAAAGAAGCCAGAGGCTGGGCTGGGCTGGGGACTCAGATGTTAGGCAGGTTATAATGTGTCATAAATCCAATGTCTATGTTTAGTCCATCATCTCTAGTATCCAGGAGGCTGATGAAATGGAGTTCATAGGCTCGTCTCTGGGAAGTGTTGTGTAAGTTTCCCTTGAGGATCAGGACTGAGAGATTGGAGAGAGAGTGGCCCTCCTGTGAGAAATGTGCCCCCACCGGTAATTGGGTATTTCTGTCTTTGATAGATGTCCGGTGTGCATTCATTCTGGTGCGCAGTTGTTGTTTGGTCTCTCCTACGTATTTTCCATCAGGGCATTTGGTGCATTGGATGAGGTATATTACATTTCTGGAGGTGCAGCTGTAAGATCCTGGGATGCTGATGGCTCTGTTGTGGGGTGTAGTAATAGTGGGGGTGGTGGAGATGTGTGGGCAGGTTTTGCATTTCTTGTCCTGGCACGGTCTGGATCCTTTTGGTGTGTTCTGGGGTTGAGGAAGTTTGCTTCTGGTGATGAGGTTGGCGAGGTTCGGTGCTTGTTTGAAGGCTGGGATGGGTGACACATTATAATCTACCTGGCAACTGACTCCCCAGCCCAGCCTCTGGCTTCTTTACTTTTCATTCCATCCAGGAAGAGCACACACCAACTGCTGAAACTTCCTTAGCCTGATGAAGGGTTTTTGAACCCGAAAGCTTGCTTAATAATTATTTTCCAACTATTTGGGTTGGTCTAATAAAAGATATCAAATTCACCCAAGGAACCTTGTCTGCCTATGTCCTTAGACCAACACGGCTACAACCTACACCCAAGCACCCATGAGGCACTTAACTGCATCTTTATTTTGAAAACTTGTGCCATAGATTATAATCCAGCAGGAGCCCCGTAGGCTGACTCCTACACCCAGTTGCAAGATTGGAACTGTAATAGATGAGGCTTTCAGAACAGCCTAAATGGTCAATGGAAAAAAAAATATTTAGCAGCAAAGAGGTGAGTTTTTGAGCATATAATTGCAGAGAATTTACAGAAGTACAATGACTAGTTGAAAAGCAGTAATAGTAAATACCAAGTTGCTGCTTAAGAAAGCTGGGGCTTTTTCTCCACTGCCTTGTGTAATCTCTGATCTCTCTGCAACATAAGTCTCAAACCGGGAAGGTGGCTTTCTAAACACACCATGCACAAATGTCAAAAAAATGTGAGGTGGGAGGTGGTAGAGCAGGGGCGGGCAATTATTTTGGGCAGAGGGCTGCTTAACAAGTTTTGGCGAGCTGTCAGGGGCCGCATAGGTAGCCACACCCCTGGACAGTTGCCCTGTCCCCAAGTCACCATATGGGGACCAGAAGTCCCACCACCTAGCCCCATACCTTTGCCACCAGAAGTCCCTTCCCTTGCCCCCCAGAAATACTCTTTAATATATATTAATAATAATATATAAACATATTTTAATTTTATTACAAAAAATATTTGTCATGATTTATATCTGTGTACGGTATATAAAAGGGATTGCATAATAACTCAAAAATAAAGTCTCATTCTTATACTGTGTGGGGTGTATGTATGGTGGGGTGTGGGGGGGCACAGAGTATGTTGGGTGTGTGTATATGTCGGTGGGGGTTGTGGGGTAAGGGTGTGGGTGTGTGAGGTTTGTGGGGTGTAGGAACCCCCCACATGACACACAGCCACTGTTGCCAGCAGCAGGTGGAGGGGGAGTGGGGGGGGGGGGGGGGCCTCAGGGAGCTTGTCCCTGGCGCAGGCACTGGCGTCTGGTGGGATGCAGCTCCAGGCAGAGCTGCATTTAGGGCTGAGGAGTGCAACCTGCCCAGCCACCTTTATCACGGGGGCTCGGCTCTGCACTGCATGCCTACAGCTCCCACCCTCGCATGGGGAAGCCCCGCACTGGACTCCACAGGGAAGCAAGGGATAGGGCTCCCTCCACTCGGGGCGGAGTCTAGGGACCTGCGCAGCAGGGGGAGGGCAAAGCAGTGGGGTCCCGCACCAGGGAAAACCCGGCGTGAGTGTGGGAGTTGCAGGCATGCTATGGTAGAGGTGGCAGCAGGAGCAAGCTGGGAACCACGAGGACTGGGCTAGCTCCTGCTGCATTCTGTGATCCCAGCGTTGCAGCTGGGAACCAAGTAGCACAGTGCAGCAGGGTTGGGCACCACCTGGCAGTGCGCTGTTCCTGGCTGCAATGCCAGAACAGCAGAATGCAGCAGGAGCCATCCTGGCCCTGTGGTTCCCAGCTGGCTCCTGCTGCTGCCAGCCTTGATCCCTGGGACCCCACGCTCCCACCTGCTACCACTTACTCCCCTCCCCCCATGCCAGCCCCTGCTGTCTTTCCCCCACCACTGCTCTGGGACCGCGTGACACAGCAGGAGCACCATGCAGTTGCCAGCTGGGAACCGCATGGTGCCAACTGGGCCCAGTTGGCTCTTGCTGCACTAACAATCCTCCCCACCCTCTGCTCCTTCTTACCTGAATTTCCCTCTCCAGTGGAGGGAACAGCCCTAGGCTCCCAGGCCAGAAGGGGGTGGGGCCGGTGGGCCTTGTTACTGCTGTGGCTGGGTCCTGCTGCCGGCTTTCCCTGGGTCATCTTTGACAGGCAGCCAGGGGCAGATAAGTATTTTTTTTTTTTTTTAATTTTAGGAGCCTCGTGGGCCAGATAGAATGGCCTGGCAGACCGGATCCAGCCTGCAGGCCGTATTTTTGTAAGCCGTTTGTAAGCTGTGTAGGACGGAGTGAATCAGAAAGCTTGTGAATGATTTAAGGTAGAAAGTAGCATGAAAGAGCTAAGAATTGTTACTAATTGCATAATTCCTGATGGGAACAAATCTGAACAAATCCTGATGGGACATTTTATAAAGTAACATACAACCTGGTATTTGTAAGGGTATTAATCTATTGCCTCGTAGACCCCTGCTGTTGCTCTGAGAGCTGTCCAAGTGGACTTTCCTGCCTGGGTGATACCTCAGTGGGTTTCTCACTGGCAAAGACTGTCAACCCAGGTAGCCCTCATAATGGATCAAAGTCCACAAGATGTTCAATTTATATTGATCACTTTATTTGAGTAGGAGTGAAGACTAAGGGTTGGCCTATGTTGCTGGAGTTTATTGTAGTCAGTCATGATCTTGAAGCTTAAGCAAAGGAAAACGGAATAGTGCAAAGGCTTATTACTGGCTTTCAAGAAGAGAAAATAGCAATAAATAAAAATAACTCATGAAATTAAGATAAAAATTTGAGATATCATATAAAATGGCAATAACTCAAATGTTGCAAAACAAGGTTGGCTTCAATACCTATTGTTATATTCTATATCATCACTTCTACCCAAGTTTCTAATATAAAAAATATCTATGAAGAATTTTTTTGGGGAAAGCTACTGCTGTTATATAGACTCTGGACTTGTAAGCAAATGGGTACATGAGCTGGCTCCTTCAGACCCATTTTTAGGATTAGAATCCTGATTATTCCCTTTCCTTCCTCCTCCCACACAAGTGTCATTTGAAGCTTTGTATATCCTAGAAAAATGAAACAGCCCAGTGTCATTCCTAATCCCTACCCTCCTATTTGGTTAGTAGTGAGGGAAGTTAGTTGATAGTTGGAATTTAGCTGCTAGTATGAGCAGAGAGGGAAGTCTTTCATTATTTTTTGTAAGATAGAAAAAGCATATATAAAGAAAATGCTGGAGAAATTCTACTTATCAAAATTTGTATGAAAACAAAACACAGAGGAAAAACTATCAAACTCCAGGCCAGCTTTACAAAATTGTTTAAAAAAAAAAATCTGCACCACAGTATTGGTGCGGATGCTAAGAGATGTGTCCCTGCTGACCATGCAAACTAGGCAATGGTTTGCGAGGAGCTTCTGGAGCAGCTGAGTATTGGAACAGCTTCTGTAATGTGAGGCAAGTGTTAATGTTTGACAGTGTGCACATAAAAGCTTGGTAACCATCTAGTCAGATGGAGACTGTCAGAGCCCAACAGTTACCTTGCGTCACAGAAGGCACTGCGAAGCACATTGTTAACACCATTAACTGGTTTCCAGGATCAGCCCTCTATTTTCCTGCATTTGCCCTTCTCATCCAAGCACTGTACTCTGTCAATACCATCTTGACTATAATGAATCTGAAATTTGGGACATTAAGTTCCAGATTTATTATATGGAACTTGCCAATCATTCCTTACTGAAGGAATCATTCATTAGAAAGCAGTATTTCATCCATAGCTATAGAAACGGATACAATGTATGTGACAGCTGAAGTGATCCTGCAGACTTTCTAAATCTATGTCAAAGAAGATACAGCTACATGCAAATGTTCACCCTGTTGGCTCACTCAGAGTAATTCTGCCCTGGATTTTTATGCTTTCTACTTATAAAATGTTAACATGTGCTCCTTCATTTTAATTAGCCATTGTCTGGCTAAGCTCTACATAGCTCACTATGCTAATCTTTCCTAACAAGTCATTCTCTCCATCCAGTTTTATTGTACATCTGAGTTCCTTCTTGTCTTTCTGATACTGGGGTGTATATTGTAATGCTCTGTTGTGCCAGATCAGGCAAAAACAGAGTAATATAGTCCTGGTCCTTACCAAGACTGCTTAACTAGTGTGGGAGAGGGGGAGGAGGATTTTTAGTACCATTTTGGATCGTAAACATGTGTCCAAATTCCTACCACCTCTGCATTTCCTTTTGTCTGAGTTTCCCTTTGTGTTACTTACCTAATTTCAGAGGTGTTTTCAACCCTCCCAGTCTAATTTAAATTGTAAATGGCTATATTTTTTAAAGTGTATTAGCATAAGAATATTAAACCAACAGGTTTAATGTGGATCCTTGCTGTATTTTGTAAATGACTAGAAGGCACCGATGCCAAAAGCTACTGATAAGGGCTGAGGGATAGCAAACAGAGAATTAATTCTAGGTTTGGCCAGCAACATGGGAATGAACATACTGTCCCAGACCAGGTGATAAAAACCCTTCTCTGTGATACTGTTGAGAAGGTTGCTTTCAGTTCTGGGCACCTCTAAACTGTGAAGGAAAATCAAAGGACAACAGAAATAACAGAGTAACTGGAGAGAGTGACCTGAAGAAAGAGAAGCAGCCAAACTTTGGGTGAGATACCACCTAATAGGGTCTAAAGGAGGTGAACACTGCAAGGAGGCACGTGTGGGACACAATTGAGAAGAAAATGAACATGAGAATTGCCATTTACTGGGTCAGACCGTATGTCTCTCTTGCTAAGTCTCCACTCCTCTGCTCACATCTCAGGACAGTTTCACTGGCTGGCATCCACAGGCTCCCTCAAGTCATTCAGGGGGCAGCAGGCACTGGCTGGTGTACTGTTTAATGTCCACTTCTGATACCCTTGGGCATGTGTAGACAAAACAAGGGGCATGTGTGCATGACACTTTAAAGTGGGTTAAATGCTTTTGCACCGCTTTAATGGTGTTGGTGTTTGCATGTGGCAGCTGCGTATTGCGCATTAATTCCAGCTGCTGTAGCACATTCAGTGGCGTAATGCGTATTAAATGACTTTGGGGCACAGCAAACTAAAACACCTCTGAGAAGTTTTAGTTTGCTGCCTTATAGCCACAGAGCGAAGCACTGGGCTTCGTGTGGCTCAGGGACTGTGCAAGCAGCCCGTGCAGGCATCCTGGCAGCAGACCAGGAAGGCAGGCTCCACTGAAGGTGGAAAAAAAAAAAAGTAGCAAGTCTGATTTCTCTGGAGCGTGCCTGCCTGCCTGCCTGCCTACGTGAGGTATGCGGGGACCTGGTCTTTCCCTCTGTGGCTGCAGTGGCCCCCAGGACTTCCTGAGCCAGGTGCCTGTGGGCAGGTGCTGCCTTTGGGAGTGCTGCCACTGCCACAGTGGGAAGCACCAGCCCCCCACCCCACAGCCCAGGGACTGCTCTCCCCACTGGCAGCTAGCCCTGCCACTGGAGAGGCAGGTAAGACATGGGTGTACACGACAGGTGGGTTTTTAAAAACCCACTGCTTCAGTTTAGGGCCCCCATTTTGTCTACACACACCCCTGGTTGTTAACCTAAGACCTCACTCCCGTTCCTGTTTTCTTTTTTGTTGTTGTTGTCCCATGAGTTTAGTTGATACGTCTTCAGTAGCCTCCCTTCTTAAGAGAGGCTTATAGTTCCCCATGACGGGCCCAGTCCCACAACCTTTATACAGCACATCAGCTAGGTTTGTGTCACGCCATGGCAAAGGGACCTGGGTATGAACACCCAGGATTTCCCATTACATCTTTCTACCGAGTCAGGGCTACTGATGCATGCTAAAGGTCTTTCTTGAGGAGGTGGATAATCTTTGCTGCCCTCAGCTGCATTTTAATGAAGAGACTGCACCGTCGGTCCCCCAAGTGCTCCCTACATCGGAGATTGAGCGCTTGCTCTCAGTGCTAAACAGCAGTGACTCTCCCAGCGACATATTTAGCCTTCTTTTTTTTATATACCTAACCTACTGGCGGTGCCTGCGTTTGTAGGGGAGTGCTCGGGAGGAAGCTGAGGACTTCTCTTTCATGGCAAAAGCAGGACCCAGCCTCCTTCCTCCAAGCACTTAGTTGAACTCTGCAGGAGCCGGCGCAAGCAGTGCGGGACGAGGTGCCGGGGCCGGGGCGCAGCTCGGGCTCTGCCCGCAGCCGGGCGAGCCTGACCCCGCTCTGCGGCGGGCGCTGCACGGAGCGGGTTGGGCGGAGGGGAGGAGGAGGCGGTGGGTATCATGTGATCCGCTTCCCTGCTCCTTTAAAGCAGCCACATGCAGCCGAGCAGCGGCCACAATCACGGCTCTCGGCGCAGGGGGAGCCAGCTGCGGGCCGGCCCGGGCGATCCGTGCGGGGCTGCCGCCCGCCTCCCGCCGCTGCGAGCCGGGCAGGGGCCGCGGGCCGAGCCGGGCAAACATGGCTGGGGCAATCATCGAGAACATGAGCACCAAGAAGCTGTGCATCGTCGGGGGGGCGCTGCTGGCTTTCCAAGTCGTCGCTTTCCTGGTGGGGGGGCTCATCGGTAAGGACCGACGTGCAAAGTTTGTGCCGGCGGGGATCGCGCAGCCCCTTTGTGCGCGGCGCCCGCGGCGGGACGAGGGGCCGGGAAAGTTTGTTGGCCTAGTTTGCGATCTCTGCGAGGAGGAGGAGGGTGGGGGGGTCTAAGCATGGCGACGGGCGCGGCGCTTGCAAAGTTGAGCCCCCCCCCCCCCCCCCCGCCCGGCCCGGCCCGGCCCGGCCCGGCCCGGCCCTCCACTATGCCCTGCGCTGCCCGCGGCCGGGCGGGGGCGGCTCCTTCGGACCTGCCTTGTCCCGCCCTCCCCTCCCCTCCCCTCCCCTCGGCCCGGCCCGGCCCGGCCTGCTGCCCGGTCCCGGCGCTTTTCCTTTTGTTCGGGGAGAAGTAAGGGAGCGGGGAGTGGGCTGCCGGGGGCAGAGGTGCCCCGTCCTGGCAAGCGTGAGCTCCCCGTTGATGTGGTCCCTGCCGGAGTGGCTCCGGAGAGAGGAGCCCGTAGTAGCATCTCCCAGGCCAGGTGGCCCGGTGAGGAACTGGGAGTGCTTCGAGGTGACTAGTTGACGCTCCCGGGAATGGCCCCTTTGTAGTTTCTGGGGTCAGGAGGGACCTGAGCAGATCATCAAGCCCGACCCCCTGCCTAGGCAGGAACGCGTGCTGGGATCGTACTACCCCAGCCAGATCTCTATCCACCCTCCTCTTGAAGACCCCCAAGGTAGTGGGGGCTGCACTAGGTTTGCTCTGTGCTGTGATGGGACGGATGCTTCCGACCAGGATCAGCCCACAGAAACCACGGCATCTCGATTGTCGCAGCGCAGGTTTTGGGAAAAGGCCCACCCTTCAAAATTACGTTCTTTTTATTGTAGTGTTCAAGATGGCTGTTATCCCGGTTGAGCTTTATGTCTTCTAATTTAGGGTGTTTTCAGTGGTGCACAAATAGACCAGGCCCGTTGTATTTTCGTGTGCAACTTCTGCCTCAGAACTGTGAGATGTCTTATTTGTGACCTAGTAGCGTATCTACCAGATGAAGCAGAAGTGGGAACTAGATGCGGCAGAAGTAGGTATGTTTAATCCCATAGGCAGTCTCTTTCAGGACTGCGGGCTGGGCCTAGACCTCCAGTAGTTACGTGTTAGGGAGAGAACAGACTGTTAAGATCACCATTACATATTGGAAGAAAAAATCTGTAGCACAGGAACAAGTTCCTGAACCACATAACTAAATCGCAAGGGGAAACTCATGACTTTGAAGATAGTGTATATATTCCTAATGGTCTTCAAAGTGTATGCATCCACCAACTTCCTCCTTTCAAAGTTTTGTTTTCAGAGTTTGTTATTTGTTTGAGGAATATGCCTGTTAAAAAGTAACAGTGTTACTTTGGTTTTAGGATGAGTATGGCAACCCCATGACGGATGGGGATTTAGAGTTGCAATGACTTAGATCCTTTGAGTTCAACCTTTGCTTTTATATGTTTTATTCCACTTGCCAGTTGATGATGACACTCATTTCTTTGGAAAAAATCCTGCTGAGATGAGAGGGAAAGTGAAGGGTTGATGTTCAGAAGCAGCACATGGATTCCAAGGGCATTGCAAAACTCTGCCACTTCTTGTCCTCTCAGCTTCAAAAAAAAAAAAAAAAAAAAGCCTGATCTAAACAAAGCCACACTGGTTTAAACTGTGTTGGTACAACATAAAGCCATTGATTAAATCAGTGTGCCTTCTGTATTGACAAGCCCTAGGGCTTTTATTGTTGAACTCCCTTTTGACTCCTGTTAAGGAAGCTAAAATAAAGTTGTGCCTCAGTGGATCTCTTAAAGAGTTAAAGGTTCTCCCTTTCCCTCTGATTAGTCATTGTCTGAGTAGCTATGCTGCTAAACTCAAACATATTCCAATAGACTGTCAAGGCAGTTACAAGCACAAACAAATACTGTTGTGCTAAATTCTAAACAAATGCACATTCTTGTGTGTTAACTGGTTATGGCCCTGGCATGCTGACACTGCTGGTATTACAGAGTTACCCAAGGTCTCCTTCACTATTTCTTTATTCAGCAACAAATCTCCAAGCGTTTTCTGGAATGGAGGACCACTGACTTTGAAATGATGGTCTGCGGAAAATCACTCGTTCACAGAGCCCTTCTAGCTGGTTCATAGAATGGAATTTGGAAAGAAGTGGGCCTGTGGCAGGATCTTCCTTTGGCCCAAGAAATAAACCTGAGCCACTGCCCTAAGCAGTCAGATTACTGCCAGGGCCAGGAACAATGTAATATCATGCATGGTCAGAAAGTTGTTCTTTAAGTGAAATGGCTGCAATGCCAGCTCAGATGGGAGCTAGAGACATAACTGAAGTAGTTGCCCTGGCTTGGTTTAATCCAGCGTAATGTAACACCCAGGATCTAATTTGCTTTAGTCTGTCCAGGTCTGGATATATACACAACCAGAATAGAACTACGAAGCTGTTTCGCCCTTCCTTTTTACAGTGAATTAGATCATATTTCAAAGCAATGACTAAGTAGTCTAACTTACAGATTACTTTTTAAATCCAAGATACACAAATGTGGTGCATGCATATCTGATATGGCAGTTGTAGCCCATCTTTATTTTCTAATGCTGTAGTTTCTGCCAGAACTGGCTCTAGCTCTGTTTTTTGGTCACAACATTGTATCAACACCTAAATTTTAATGAGGATTGAAACATCATTCAGTGTGCTGTTCTGTTTTATTTTAAAAGCAAGGTTTTTATCCATGCTTGCATGGCTTTTGTTTAGAATTGTATAGAGCAGTCAGTTGTTTTCAACCTTTTTTCACTTGTGGACCCCTAAAAAATGTTGAATGGAGGTGCAGATCCCTTTGGAAATTTCAAATGGAGGTGCAGACCCCTTAGAATTGTAAGTCTGGGTATTCACATACTTTTGATTGACTGTAGTCATCTTTTGCTAGACAAAGTCTGTGGACCCCCAGGATTGAAAACCACTGGTACAGGGGACTGCAGGTGGGATCTGTACTTATAGAAGTTGTTTCTTGGTAGTGCAAAGTTCCTGTTGAAGTCACTGGGGAGCTTTGTCCAAAGTAAGCAAGCAGCTCCAGAAGGGGGATTTCATTAAGCTTTTTTTAAAATACTTTTTGCATGAAATGTGGATTCCAGACAACTGGAATTATGTGAAAACTTTGTACCAGCTACCCTGCAGCTATGTGCAGTCTTCTGATGACTTCTGCTGTGTTTCGTAGTAGCATTTTGTTGGCGTGCAGCATGCTAAAGTCCATACCTCCTAGAGGTTTGGGGTGCAAAATCAACTGAGATGGGGGTTGATTTTGCACCCCAAAGGATATTGGACAACATGCTGAGCTTTCTGGATGGTGGTATGAACAGGCTGTTGCCACCAAACCTGTTTGGATATTGGGCTATTCTGTCTTGGAGCCAAACTGGCACAACAAGCCAGGGTAAGACACCCCTTCCTTCTTGCATCTTTGCTCCAGTGTTTGTGACAATAGGACTATGAATCTGACCTGATATTTTTGTGCAAGGCCAGCCTTGAGTAGTGTATTTCAGCATTGGATTCATTAGGAGTTTTAGTCTTTCACCAACATGAAGAGCTAGGACACCTTCCTTTCCCCCTTTTCTTGGTCCCCTAATTCGGAGGTTTTGTTGTTCAGGAAGTATGTGCACATTTTCCATCCCTAGTAGTTCAAAACAAGCACTACAAGTCTGAGGAGCTATTTAAATTGAAGTTAAGCTTCTAGGACTGTTGTGTGTTTGAATTAAGGGCAAATTGAAAACGTATAGACTGTAGTGAATTCCCTCTATGGAAAACTATTGACAGTTTATCTTAAAAACCCTGGCATGGGGGGGGGAGGGGCGTGCGTGTAATGTGTGTAATAAAAACATTTAAGCTCTAGTTACAAAAACAAACCCCCAAACAGTGATTTTTTTTTTTTTTTTGCCTATTAGTCATGCTTTTTTGGCGCTTGAGTGAATTATTATTTTGCAATAGTTTTATTTATGTGAGATCTTAAATACCAAGGTGATTATGCATTGATAGAGCCTTAGTTGTATCCCCAATGAGCCCAACCCTTGCTGTTGGTCGTAGCTGCGCTGTATGGACCTGGGCTTAGTGTCAGCTTGTGCACCGTAACATGTCGGCCACTGAAATTGTACAGATGTGTGAAGGTGTAACCCTTTTTATTCTGGTACTCTTGCCGAACAATATATTGTTTTCTCAGTTTCAGTGTTTGGGGTGGAGCAAGTCTACCCACTAACCCCCCAGCCTGGCATCTAATTTCTCTCTAGATCTCACACATGCCAGTGTGACACCCCCCCCCCCCCAGTGTTATATATTCCCCCCACCTCCCCTCCATCCTTGTGGAAGACTGAAGACAAAAGTGCTGGGAGGATTACAGAAGCAGGCTGAAAAGAAGGGTGCAGGATAAGTACTGCTGGGCTACTTACCATAAGAGGTTCATTTCAGGACTACAGTTTAAGTCTGTCAAAACGAGAGGGGGAGAGTCACTGGAGAGTTAGATTGCCCCATAATCCTTTTTTGTGTGAAAACTACAGACCATCTTGTCTCCCCTAGAGTTTCAACTTGTATCAGTTTGCTTTTTTCTGTAGCAAAGAGGCCAAAGAATGAGAGGAGGACTGAAAGCACAAGTTCTAACCTCTGGTGTTTCAGGTGGCTCGTATAGGATGGAAACCTCTGCTTTTTTCTAGTGTAAAAATGTTAGGAGGCAATATGGAAAGGGAGAGACTCATTTGCAAACACTGGGCATCACTACTTGCTACCACTTGCTCAGGGCTGAACAACCTGAGAAGTCCATATTTTCTAGTCAAAACAATTACTTGCAGGTCTTAACAAGAGACATAATGAGTCATTTATCTAAATGGCTGAGCCATTATCAACAGTTTTGGTTCACTAAATGTCTGATTCTCTCTCTCTTTTTCTAGGATATACATGTATTTTGTTTTGATTTCCTCCCCCCCCATGTTTGTAGGATTGCACTACTATGTTGGTGGGTCTAGCCCTGGTTTGCGAGGGTGGCTGGGCACAGCTCCCAAAGCAGAACGCCTTTGAATTCTATCACAAAGAACATTTTATATTCCTGACTTTCTTTGTTGCTGTGCTCTCCAAAACTATGGACAAGTTGTGCTGAATAGGTCCGTGCTGTATTGTGGGCATGAATGCCGATAGACTTTCTTCTGTATTGAAAGATTCCTTTAGCCTGCGATCTTGGCAGAGATGCTGGGAGCCGACGAAAAAAAGACATGAAAGGTCATGTCTGTTTAGTTTAGGTCTACTCAGTTCTTCTTTTAAGAGCTGTAACTGTAGCCGAATAGGCAAACGTGCCAGAAATTAACAGTTCCCAGACACAAACTTTCGTGCTTGGGGTTCGAAGAAACAAGCCGTAAAAACTGTAAATCTTGTGAGGTAAAATTATATATAATTTTTTTTGTTGCTTCTCTCATAACTGCATCACTTCCAATTTAGAGTTATCCTGAAAGGGTTGGATCACAGAAATGCTGTGCTTCATAGTTTACATCAAATGAAAACAACTCCGACTGTTTTCTCTCTGTTTCTTTGAGTTGTTGATACTAACTCAAACCAGACACAATTAGCTTTATTTCTAAACTTGATCTGAGCACTTAGCAGGTGGCGGCCATCCTGCCTCTTTTCCCTTTCATAGGGAGAGGAGGCTTAAACAGGAAGTTTTTCTTCTGGTAAATAGCATTTGCCTGCCTTTGAAGTTAAATTATAACTCTTATTCATTCCTTCCAAGAATGCCTCTGAAGAAAGAAAGGAGCATGCACACAGTTCAGTGTTTCCTTAGCACTAGTTCTGGCATGTGTGAAGCACTCACTTGCTAACACAGGCATGTCTGGAGGAATCTAAGCCCTCGTATTCAAATGCAGCTTAAGTTGTCTTGAAGTATCTCTATGTTGGTGCTTTCAAGGTAACCTGGTACCTATAGAACCGAAAGTCGCCACTTAAAGAGAAGCTCTTTTGACAATGTATTTCGAAAGCAGCACTGCTTATAGCAGTGGGCAAGGTTGGGTCACCATTGCTATTTTAGACCTCTGTTTCCAGGGATTTAATAGCTTGGCTGGAAGTAGGAAATGCTCCGAGTTGAAAATTGACAAATGAGGGCTTGGCTGAAGATCAAGTTTGCTGTACGGCAATTAGTAAATCAGTTCTACCAATTCTTTTATGTTAATACAATTCCTCAGGGACTGCATATTTTTTTCACCTGCGGAACTCCAACTATTGATTCTGCCCCATGTACATATATACACACAGGGTCAAATGGAAGTGGGATGTTTGGAAGTGGGATGTTTGTATTTGTGGATCCGTGTTTCAATTTGTGAAAAAAGTCTTTCCTCTCTGTGTCTTCAGATACATGACAATCTTTTATTTTTTGCCTCTTGTTCACCTCACTCACTTGAACATGAGACTTCAGAGCCTGGTAAAAGCAGAGAAGTGGGATGCAGGAGGCTTGTATATGCTCCCTTTGCTGAACAGAAGCGTGCACATGTTCCCTCTGCGCTGCCTGTCAAGGACATTGCTCACTCTGGGATCTGTGACTGGTGGAGGAGAGGTGGTTGGGAAGTAGTTCCAGGATTGTGAAAACAAGATCATCTTCCAAGGATCTTGGCAATTTACTCCCTGCCAAACAATGTCAGTTCTGCCTTCTGTTTCAGAAATCCTAAAAGGCTGTTGTAATTTATTGCCACTGGTTGGCAACCCCACCAGCTATGTCCTCCCCTCCCCTCCCCTCTTCCCCACGTTTAAACAAGCTTCTTGGCATAGCTACTGCAAGTTGTTTTGCAAGCAGTAACTGCACAGAGCATCCATCCTCTGACTGCTGTGAAGATGTGCTGCACAGAATGACTGATACTCAGGACCCCTCCCCCCCCCCCCAGTTTTTTCCCCACACCTAAAAAAAATAAAATAAAAAATAGCCCCAGGTGTGCAGGTTGAGCTCTTGCTTCAATGTCTCTGGGCCCTCAGTATCACTGTTGTTAAAATATAGCTATGTTTCTGCCTGCTCTTGCCATTTACATGGACTCTCTTCCAAGCCAGTGTGTAGAGGAACATATACCTGCAGTCATGTCTTTCACCTCTGGAGCATCAAGAAAGCAACCTTCTTCCTGGGACAGTAGTGATGACTTGTGTATGTCTGATGTTGCTTCTCTGTTGGAGACTGAAGGAGCACAACAGTTAAAATGGCATATTCTGGTTATATATGCACCTGATATCAAATAAATACCTTGAGTATGGCATAGGATATGGAGTACAGGTTCCAAACTTCACAAGCATGTCTCTTTCTGAAGTGATGGACTTGTTTTGATGAGCCAAACCTGGACACTAATGGATCTGATTTATATCTCAGAGAGATTGCTGTTTAGGCACTAGGCCAATGTATGACTAGTCAGTTATAAATCTTGCTGAAAAATGATCCGGCTGTAAGTCAAATAAACCATTTCTATCAGAAATCTCTGTATAATGTTTTTCATTGTAAAACTAGTTAGAATTTTAAGTATAGAATAGAAAGGTCAAAATCTTATGCTAACTGCATTTAAATTGGCGATGGCATTAGCCAGTGCATGGTGCAGTAGATTGTAAGCCAGGATTTCTGGGTTCAATTTCTGGTTCTCTTATTGACATATGTAACTGTGGGCAAGATGGTTAATCTCCGTCTCATTCCCTTTTCACCCTTTTCATTTGTCTTTTTATGTCCACTTAGACTGTAATCTGTTCAGGACAGAGAACTCCTTGTTTTTGTACAAACCTGGCAAAATAGGACCTTGATCTCCCTTATAGCTTAGGCCAGCGATACCATACATCCAGGTTTTCTGGGACGTGTCCTTTTTTTTAGGTCCTCCCTTCTCTGTCCGGGCGGTTTTTTTAAATGTCAACAAATATCTGCGATTTTGCTGTGCCTCTGCTCAGCATCAAAGTTTTCTCTGGCACTTCCTGGCTTGCCCCAGTAAGGAGCTGTTTGGGGGTGGGGAGGAGGAAGGGAAGGGGATGGGAGGCAGGGGCATCATGTGGGTCTGCGTGGCCCTGGCAGCTGCAGGCAGATAAGTCTGTGGGGGGGTGAGGGTTGGAGGGCCAAGGCTGGGGACTGTGGTGGGGAGGGGCTGTGTGTATGTGTGTGGATGGGTGTGTGAGGGGGGCGGGTGCCTGCCAGCACTGGGGCAAGCTGTCTGGGTACTAGTGCTGCATTAGGGTCGGTCGGGGAGGTGCCTGCCCCTCCAGTGGGGAAAGGAGTAAGGGGGCCCTTCAGTGGCAGCATGGAGCTGCGTGGCCTGGCTGGCTGCGTTGGGGTGTGCTCACAGGAGTGGAGCAGCTGAGAGACACAGCAGAGCTGGGGATTGCAGGTCAGGAGGCTGCGGGTCAGAAGTGAGGGGCAGTGGCATGGCTGGGGGACCCGGAGGCCGTGGCTTGGAAGTGAGGGGCACCAGGGGGGCAGGGAGGCTGTGGGTCGGGATTGAGAGGTACCAGTAGGGACAGGGAGGCTGTGGTTGAATGCGAGAAGCGACAGCATGGTCTGGGGGGCAAGGTACTGTGGGTCTGGAGTGAAGGGCAGCAGGTCTTGGGGCGGCTGTGGCTTGGGAGTGAGGGGCAGGAGCAGGGCACTGGCATATCACTGCACCCCCCACAATCATATAACAACCCTCCCCCGCCCCGCTTCCAATGCGTGTCCCTTTTTTTGAAACTGGAAATACGGTAACCCTAGCTTAGGCCCAACCATCACACATGGGATCGTTTTGTATAGTCATTTCTGAATTGTAGAATCTCAATCCAGAAATTTCTGCTGTTGATTAAAAGGGAATTTTCAGTTAGTCTTGTGAAATTCTGACTTGATTGACAAAAATGCCTCTGTAGTTGACGTAATGGGAATACTTATGGGAGTAGGAAACTGTCTGAATGAGAGAGAGATCATAACTTTGATGTTGCAGTGAATAACTTAACTTTCATCATTCTAGTTCTGATAGCTAGTTCTGGCCTGATGATAAATTAGCTTGTTTATTCCTATCCCGCTGTTGTTTAGTGTAATGAAGCAGAAGTCCATTGTACATGCTCATCGGGTAGTGATGGCTCTGCACAGAAGGGGGTAATTGAGTAGAAAAGCAGAAGGCTCTCGGTGCATGGGAGAAGTTAACATCACATGAGGTCACTAGCTTCAAGCTTTAATCAATGTAGACACCAAGCAATTGAGATCTTTGTAAAGGGCTTGTTTATAGTGTGAGATTGAGGGTCAGCAGTTAATTTGAAATGCTGTAGGTGTTGCAGAAAAATGAGGTACAGATCATATACCCTAGATGCAGTTCTTTAATGGGGTGGATGCGGTTCGTGGTTTAGTTTGAACCTTTGATAATTTTTAAAGGATCTTTAAAATGTTTTGTAGGTTAAAGTAACTTTTTTATGCATGGCACATGGTCATATGCACCGAATAATTAAAAAACCCCTTTTGCTTTAAGTAACTTGGTGTGTGTGTGTATATAAAAGCTGAATGTATAATATAGGAATAACATAGGATGAGAGAGAAACACACCGCCCTGTTTGTTCTAAACTTAGAATGCAACACGTGGGCCTTTAGAGAATGGGTGTGACCTCCAACAAGTATAAGCAAAGAAAGGGGGAAAGCTTAATGACTGATAATGGAAAAGATTGTTTGAGTAAACTTGTCTATCTTTCCAGTTTAATTGCAGCTATATTGCCATAGAAATATTCAAAGTGGATATTATATTGGGCAGTGCCAGAAATCAAACCATGGACTTCCAGGTTAAAAGTGTGAGTCTGCAGCTGAGAGCCATAATATGTTAACAATCTCTGTGGTTCAAGAACAAAAAGGAAAACACATGCTGGCCAGTGGGTTATAGCTGTTTATCTGGTCTGAAGCATATGAATAATTTATCCGAATTAAGAGGCTATTCGGACAAACAAATCCAGCTGAAACATTAATTGAGCACCAGAAGTGTGTTCAAAATGTTGTTTCTGATCAGGATTTGACTCATGGGAAAAGGTCAGGCAGATTCATAGATGCTAGGGTCAGAAGCGACATCAACAGATCGTCGAGTCCAACCCCTGCCTAGGCAGGAAAGAGTGCTGGGGTCAGAGGACCCTTGCCAGATGCCTATCCAGCCTTCTCTTAAAGACCCCCAAGGAAGGGGAGAGCACCACCTCCCTTGGAAGCCCATTCCAAATTTTGGCCACCCTTACTGACAAGAGTTTGTCTCGCTGCAGTGTAGTGGTGTGGTAAGTTTTGGGTTTTATTTTATGGACTTACACTTCATGTTCCAGACTAGGAAGGGACAAACATATCTTGTGAAATGTAAAGGTGTGAAAAGGACTATTTAAAAGTAGCCCACAAATGTTTTTGAGCAAATGGGACTTGGGCTTATTTTATGCAAAGAACCTGGAGATCTGTTTGGCATAAGTTACTGCATAGCGGGTAAGGGTATGATCTTCAAGGTATGTGACTTTTACCCTGAGGGAAATACAACGGTGTGTTACCCATCTTTCACTGATTGGTTAGCTGTCTTGTATTTGCCTCTGCATACGAACATGCATATGTCAGCTACTCCGTACTACCTCCCACTCTACCAGTTTTTATATTAGGGTAAATATGAAGTATAACCTTCTCGTACATTTACTGTAGTGTAAGAGCGTGCACTTGAGCAGTTACTGCACAGTAGCTCGCTTGCTAGAAGTTCATGCTCTAGTTTACCTTGTAGAAACTTGTCTGTGCCCAAAGAAGCTTGATGTGATTGATTTAAGGGTGGTGGTCCCTGGTCTTGCTGGAGATCTGAATGTTGTCAGCCTCACTGAAGACTTAAGTTCATCACCTTCCAATGATATTCTTTCTGTATTATTAATTAGTTGTTGTTAGCACACCTCTTCAACTGCAATTAAAAGTTTGAACCCTGAGGCCTTGTGTTGGCATTGGAGCTTGTCAACACAATCCTTTTGGTAGAAAATACCCGTTTGTGAAAAGGTTTCACAGAAATGAGTCGGTTTCAATGAATTTCTATTGAAAACCAAGGAGGCTTCATTTGGAAACCTGCCTGCCTCTGGCAGGTTGTCATGGAGCCATGGGTCCTGGGGAATATGGAAGCTCAAGCTCTTGAATCAGCAGGTTGTTGGACTCCTGCATATCAGACGAGCCAAAAAGTCCCCTAGCCCAAGAACAGTCGCTTCCAGCTCCTTATTGACACAACACATAGAAAGCTCTTAAACATTTTCAAACATGTACGCCTACATTTTCAAATGACTTTATTTTCTTTTTGCAAGAAGCATCAAAATTTCTACTTTTCAGCTTGAAATGCAATGAAAACTTTATGGAATTTATTTCTCAAGAAAGGATGAAATAGGGTATGGTGGTATTTTTGTGAGGTTTTTTTTTTTTTTTAATTTGCTTATTACAAAAACAGTACAGACCCCTCGGCTTAAAAGCAGAAGCTGATATTTTTCAGCTGTAAGCAAAGTTTATTTTCCAGTAGAGGCTTTCAACATTTCTAAATTTCTATATCAGTGGTTAAATCTGAGCAGAACAAATCAGAATGAAACAGGATTGCTACTACTGATTGGGTGCACCTCCACGTTGTTTTGTGCAAAAGACTCAGTTCATTAGTGCAGTGGGCACAACCTATACTAATGCACAGTAGATTTAGTCTAATTCACATTAATGTCGCTAAAAAGGGTTCATCTCTGCTAATGTGCAGTAGACGCCGATTACAGCGCATTAAGTTAGTATCTGTCACTACTGGTACTTAATGCTCTGTAATTACAGCACATTAATGAGCAGACGCACCCATTGATTCTCATTCCTGAGAGATCACCATTTTTCTAGGTTTTAAGTCTCTTTTCTAGCCTGAATGGGAATGTTGTGTGCTTAAAAATAAAAGGTTTTGTCTCTTGCTGTTTTATGTTAAAATACGGCTAGAGTAATTTGGAGAGAGGAAACGTTCCATTCCTTTTAGGCCTTCCATAAAATGCAGCAACAAGAACAGAGAAAAAGCTCGAGCCTGGGTTTTGGCTCCCTATCTTCCCTTTGCACTTGCAAGTTCATATCTTAGGAAGAATAAAGCCATAAAGGGATGCCACAGAGGGAAAGGAGAAGAGCAGAAACAAGCACCATGCTATGTAGGATTGGAAGAGTCCAGTGGCCCTTCCTACCTGGGACAACTCCTGTTTCTGTTATCCTGGTCCTATTTACTAGGGCTGTGTGAAGCTTAGGTAGCCAATTCAATTTGGAGGAGATTTGGCCCAATTCGGCGGCTGAATCTCCGAATCCAAATTAAATTGGGAGACCCATTAATCGGGTAGCCTCCAACTTGATTTAGAGAGATTTGGAGATCTGGCCACAGACGGTACAGCTTCTCCTGGGGCTGCCAGCACTGCCTGCCTCGCCCCGGCAGGGGGGGCAGCCAGGGGAGCAGCCGGAAGCTGCAGGGGCTGGGGGGAATGATCAGGGGCTGAGGGAATGAACAGGGGCTTCCCCCCAGCTCCTGGTTTGATCCTCCAGCTCCCTGATCGATCTTCCCAGCCCACACAGCTTCTCTTGGGACTGCCAGCCCTGCCTGCCTTGCCCCAGCAAGGAAGCAGCTGGACGAGCTGTGGCTTCAGCTGGCAGTTCCAGGAGAAGTGGCAGAGGCTGGGGGGAATGATCGGGGAGCTGGAGGAATGATTGGGAGCTTGGGGGAAGCCCCTGTTTGTTTCCCTAGCTCCTGATTTGATTCCCCAGCCCTCAGGGCTGTCAGCACTGCCTGCCTCGCCCCGGTAGGGGGAGCAGCCAGGGAAGCCACGGCTTTTCCTGGGGCTGCTGGCTCAAGCCGAGGCTTGTCCGGCTGCTTCCCCAGCTGCTCCTGCCGGCACTGCCTGCCTGTATAGAGTATGGTCGAATAAGATTCGGCACCGAATATGTTTGGATTAGGACAAATTGAATCGAGACAGTGATTCAAATCACTGTTCCTCCAAATCCGAATCCAAAGCGAATCCTTTACACTTTGCACAGGCCTACTATTTACTCTACAATGGTTCTCAGCCTTTTTCCTACCGGGACCCATTTGCAAAGATCCATCTCTTGTCCCGACCTTCACCCTTGTGGCCCTGCCAGGGCCCAGCCCCTAGTGTCCTGCCCACCCGGGCCACGCTGATGTCCCTCACTCCCAACCTGCAGTCCCCTGCCACTTGGGCCGGAGACCCGTGTGGACCGGAGTGCATTGGCTGTAGTGGCTCTGTCTCGTGCGGGTGGTGGCAAAGTGAGTCCAGCCTCAGCACACGCTGGAGGGAGGAGGAGGAGAGGCCTGTAGCATTCCCTCCCCCCTGCTCTAGGCTGGTGCTGCTGCGCCATGCCAGGCAGCCTGGTCATGACCCCCCTCCCACTCCTCCAAGCAGCATCTCCTGGCCACCCCACATCCTGCCCCTGCAAGCATGGGCACTGGCCCTGGTGCTGCCACCCTGGGCATGCAGCTCTGCTCCTCATCCTTCCTCTGCTGGAAGGGGTAGGTGCCTTCCTGCTGTCCCTCTGCCCCGCTGCAGCTTGCGACTTTTTGAAATATTCTTGCGACCCACTTTTGGGTCACAACCCAGAAGCTGAGAAATGCTGGTTTAAGAGATACTGTGCCAGAGAAAATCAAGTGCTCCCACATACCTTCTGTTAACTGTATTACTGAATGACTTGAACATGAAGATTTGAACTATCAGCATGTAATCAACTTCCATAACATGGGAAGATGGCCTGTGTAATTTTAAAATTATATAGCTGAAAACAGGTTTAGCTAACTGTTGTTGTGACCTTTTTTTAAGCACTCTGAACACTCTGTCTCAATGAATATTTAAGGATTTTGTACAAAGGGGAATACTTCTGCAGAAGGGACTAACTGAAAGCTCGTTTCCAAACACCCCTGGCCCTGCAAATTAGGACACTTGCCTAAGAGATGAAGCAGTTCCATTCCCATCTGAGTGGCTTTGTGAAGCTGTGTCTTAATGATTTTCCACACCCCACCCAAGCTGAAACTATTTGCTAGTCTTGCAGATAATTTCAGGATGAATGAAATTGCATTTTTTGCCACCTGTAATGAAAATATCTGGCCCTAATATGTGTTGGCTCATTTCCATGGATATGACTTGCATTGGTCCTGAGATATAGAATATTTTTATATTGTGTAGGTCAGGGGCAGGCAATTATTTCGGGTGGAGGGCCACTTACTGAGTTTGGCAGGCTGTTAAGGGCTTGACAGTGGCCCACCCCCAGTTGCCATCTTGTGACTGGAAGTCCTGCCCACCAATCCCTGAACTTTGCCACCAGAAGTCCCTACCCTTGCCCTTGTGGGGGGCTGTGCGTGTGAGGCGGGGGGATGTGTGAGGGGGTGTGGGTATAGGGGTCTGCATGTATGGCAGTACAGGGGTGTCATGGGTGCATGTGTATGGTGGGGTGTGCATGTGGGACTCGCCCTACACCCTCCCCCCCCCCCAGAGTACTGGTGTGGCCCCATACTTCCCAGTCTGGCAATGCAGTCGAGAGCCATGGGGGCAGGAAGGCAGGGAAATGGCTAGGGGTGGGGTGGGGTGGGGTGGGACTGCTCAGTCCTGCCAGCTCCCCCTCAGTCCTACTGCTTCTGGCTCCTATCGTCTTTGACAGGCAGCCAGGAACAAATAAATATTAATTTAATAAATTTTTTAAGGTCCCCATGGGCTGGATAGAATGGTCTGGCGAGCCAGATCCAGCCCACGTGCTATATTTTGTCTGCCCATAGGTGGTACCAGAATGAGTAGCTAGCATCATTATCTGAACCATTCCCAGTCACCAATGGAGTCGTGCAGGGTTGTGTGTTCGCCCTACCCCTCTTCAGTATGATGTTCTCTGCCATGCTTACAGGTGCTTTTTGTGACTGTGACACTGGGATTGACATCAGTTACTTGACTGATGGTAAACTCTTCAATTTGAGGAGGCTACAGGAAAAGGCAAAATGACAGGAATTGACTGTTCACGATCTTCTGTTTGACTGTTCCCTGAATATCATATCTGAGTCTCATATGCAATGGAGTATGGACCATTTCTCTTCAGCTTATGACAACTTCGGTCTCACAGTCAACACTAAGAAGACAGCAGTGATGTACTAGGAAAGCCTTACTATCACAGTGAATGGTCCAACTCTCTAGGCAGTGGACAAATTCATCTATCTTGGGAGTACAGTGTCATTTGCTGTTCACATTAATGATTACACCAGTGCCAGAACAGCTAAAGTAAGGGTGGCATTCAGCGGACTATGTGCAAATGTGTGGGAGTGCAGAGGTATCAGTCAGCAAACAAAACTGAAGGTCTACAAAATGCTGTGTTGCTAATCCTGATGTACATATGCAAAACCTGGGCGGTGTACAGACGCCATGCTGTGAAGCTGAACCACTTTCACATGGGCTATCTGAGGAAATGATGAGGATAAGATGGCAAGAAGAAGTCCCAGACAGAGGCTGTTGTTCGGGCAGGCTTTCCAAGCATCCACACTCTGTTGATGGATCACAGATGAAGTGGACAGGCCGTGCCAACAGCATGTCAGATGAGCGACTGCCAAAGATCTTTACAGTGAAGTAAAGGAGGGAAAGTGGTCTCAGTAAGGCCAGAAGAAACACTTCAAGGACTCTCTCAAGTCATACTTGAAACATTTTAACGTTGACCTGAAGTCTTGGGAAGATCTCCCGCATGATCGTTCCACCCAGCAAAGCCTCATCCATACTCAAGCTACTGTCTATGACAAGGGCGGGCAATTATTTTGGGCGGAGGGCCACTTACTGAGTTTTGACGCGCTATCGAGGGCTGCATGACAAGCAGCCCAGGGCAGATAAATATTAATTTTCTAAATTTTTTAGGGGCCCCGTGGGCTGGATAGAATGGCCTGGCAGGCCACATCCAGCCCGTGGGCCGCATTCTGCCCACGCCTGGTCTACGAGTAGAGAAGAATTGAAGCAGAGCAGAAGCACAAACAGTGTAAATCTTGCAACAGCCGCACATCTGCTGTTGATCAGGCAACCCAGAGCGGCATCTCTTGTTCAGTGTGCCATAGATGGTTCAAATCACACTTTGGCCTGATCAGCCTTTCACGTGTTTGCAGAAACGCAGCCGACCAGTGATGTTATAGTCATCTTTGGATTCGAAGGACGGACAACAACAGCTAGGAATAGCACCTCAGCAGCAAATGAGACCTAACCTGAAAGCTCAGTAAAACCTCCTGACAGTATTTATTGGATTGAGTAGGTGGGAGCAATCTTGTTTAATCCGGTAAGCACAAAACAATTGCCTAAAAATATTAAAAGGATCAGTGAGTCTTTGGCAGGTTGTTACATGGAGGTGGCCAGACTGCAAAGTGGGATATTCTTGGGGCTTTTTGGCTGAGCGCTGTCATTCTTTGGACCGTCCTCTTGCACACAGAGAGAACAGGATCCCTTCCCCTTCCAGACAAACTTGTATATGAAGAAGCTTTGAAAGAAGGTAATAAATATTAGAACTTTTTTTCAAAACCAATGAGATAATCAGGCTCCTACTCTCCCTTCCCACCCCCACCCCCTCCAATCTTCTTTATGCTTGCTCTTCAAAAAAAAATAAAAATTTATGGTAGTGGTTCCCAATCTGTTTTAGCCTCAGGGCACCCCTCCAGAACCCCAGTTGAGAACCACTGAGCTAGAATATAAATTCAGGGTGGGCAGGAATCACTGCTCTAGCTGTGGTTGGGATCTAATCCTGCCATGCCCTCTTTCCGTGGCCTGTCCCTCCCTGCACCTTGGTCTGTACCTGGGCGACAGGGAAAGGGTGGCCTTTCCTGCCAAGACTGCTCCTGTGGGGTTTTGCATGCTGGCAACAGCCATCCCCATGGCTTCTTCTGTCAGCCCTGGAGGAGCAGAGGGGATGAGCTGGGATGCAAAGCATGGCTGTGGCCCCGTGTCCACCCACTTGCACCAGAGCAAGCTGTTGGGAATGTGGGGTGTCTAGTGCAGGACTTGCTTGTGGGGGAGTACAGGTGTAGTGGGGTAGCAGCAGAAGCAGGCCTTAGAGGAGCAGCTGCAAGTGTCACTTGAGCAGGCTCATTGTGCCATATGGGGGACAGAGAGCACTTAGCTCCTCGCAAAGGGGCTGGGCAGCGTGGGACTCTGGCTGAGAAGCACTGCTTTATGGTAGGAAACTCTTGGAGATGACCGTGATTTACCGGTTACCAATACTGTATGTGCACTTGAGCTTTGGCATTCAGCTCTGCCTAGGAGACTTTTTTTTTTGATGAATTAAAGACTCTCTCATCACACTTCCAACTGACATTCGATCAGTGTTAGTGCTCCCAGAGTTTCTATTATTGGATGATTTTATTTAGTTCCAACAACTATATTCAGCACACTGCTGATTAGATAAGTTACAGCAAGTGTGTTCAACACAAGATCCACTTATTTGCTGAACCGGAGAGCCTTTTTTGTCAGGGATCTTAACATGGCTAACGTTGGTGGAGCTGAAATACTGTTAGTCTCAGGAAGGGATTTTCACTTAAATTCTTCAGTGAATGCCGGGTTTCTGAAAAGATCTGACTCCTGTGAGACCTGTCCTGATCAAAAGCCCTGGCACTCTGTCACTTCTGGTAAATGATTCAAGCGGTTAGTAACTGCTTCATTGGATCCCAGTCCAACAGCCCAAATCCTGCACTTGCTGACTTCTATGTTTGTATTACGCTCAGAGAAATGTTATTTAATTGCTTCTGTGCTGAAATGCATCCTGTGATATATAAAATCTGTATCAAATACCATCTGATGAATTAAATGGTTAAAAGTAGCCTGCTTGGCACTAATATTAAACTGAAATCCCCCGATGCTAGCTTTGTTTTGCATAGCACTTTGTAATACTGTTAGTTGACTTGGCTGCAGTTCCAAAAAGCATTTTTTTCCCTCTTGGTTCAACACTTGCTCCAATTTAATGGGAACAGAGCCAAACAAGTAATGCAAGCCAAGTGGTGATGCTTGTTTTGTGCTCGGTTCCTGACAAGAAATATATATAGTAATTGTCCCTTACTCTTCAAAGCTATGACTTTGGCTGGGGAGAGATCTGAGGTTGCGTGCCAAGCATTTAAAATCATAATCAGCTAGTGATGAAAACATATATTTAAAGCCATGAGTTGCATCAAAGCAAGGAACATTAAAGTCTTCTCTATAGAAATCATGATGCCTCTTAATTCACAAATGCCTGCTCTAAATCAAACATAAAGACCTCCAGAGTGTGCTCATTCTTGCAAAGGTCTAGGAGAGCTTGCTGTAATGCTTGGCTTTATTTTTAGCAATATACCTTTGAATTTAAACCATTTGTGCAAGACTTTTTGTTAGTTATCAGTGCTAGTTGCTGTACCCTGTTATGAGACTAAAAGCATTTTACACTGTTCATCTAGATTGAGTGACTTGTAAAAGGGCAGGTGAAATAAATAAAACCTCTCCTGCTATGGTAGACCTTAAGATGGATTTTTAAAAAGGTTTGGATTTTTTTTTTATGGATCTCTAAGAAAACCAGGAATTTGTGGGCTGGTTTTTGCTTGGGCTCTGGTAACTTTTTTTTTTTTTTTAATCTGCTTTTCATGCATTCTCCAACCCCACACCCACCCCAAGCACTTTGAATCGGTGGAAAGCCAAAATGCACCATGTTGTAATTTCTCTACCCTTTCCCCCTGCATTCCCTTCAGCATACCTTCGCCATAGTTTTCTAGGGCAGGACAGTGAAGATCTGTCCATATTTCCCCACAGAGGAAGGCCCCTTTTTTAGAACTCATAATGGTGCTACAGAAGCATAAAGCAGCACAGGGCAAAAGTACAGTCAGAGCGAAGAACGTCTCAGTGTTAGGGGAGGGGGCAGGAAGTTATTACTATTAGAAACAGATAAAAAATGGTGTGGTCTGTCCATAGGCAACTGCTTTTAACAACTGCTTCTGGCCAGACATAGGGGTGGTGGGGGAGGAAGCTTGTATTGGTTTCCAGTACAAGCTGGGGAGGGGCAGTGGCTGCGGTTCTGAGTTTGACCCCTGGCTTGGTTGGAGACACAGGTATTGTCCAATGCCCTGTGCCCTGCCGCCACCACCTCTGCCCCACACCCTCTTCCCCACCACTGCTGCTTACCTTCCCATTGTTGCTTTGGGACACTGCTTTGGCCGGGAGCAGGGAGCACGAAGCAGATGCTGCCTCTGGCTCCTGCCCAGCCACGCAGCAGCAGGGACGGTAGCTTTGGGGCTGGCACAGATGCTGGGGCCAGAGCTGCTCTCTCTGCAGTGGGAGAGAGGTGGCAAGGGGCAAAGGTCAGGCCACTTGACTCCCCCTGCCCCACTCCCTGGCCTGTGGATTGAATCTTTGAAGCTTCTGATATAAATCAGGGGTGGGTAGTTATTTCGGCTGGAGGACTGCTTAATGAGTTTTGGTGAGCTGTTGAGGGCCTCAAGGCTAGCCTCACCCCTTGACAAGTGCCCTGCCCCCTGGTCACCATCTTATGACCAGAAGTCTCACCCCCCTCAACCCCTGGCCTTTGCCCGAGAAGCCCCTCTCTTTGCCCCCCAGAAGTATTCCTTTTGGAAAAGGGGTTTGCTATCTTGGAACTGGAAAAGAAACAAGTTGTATACTAAAAAACAAACATTGACAATAACCTATTTTAATTTTATTTAAAAAATACATTTTTGTCCTGATTTATGTGTATGTGTGGTGTATATAAAGGTGATCACATAATAGTTCAAAATGAAGTCTTTCTTTTGTATATTACAGGGGTGTGGGTGGGTGGGTATGGGGTTTGTGGGTTGTGTGGAGGGGGAGGGGGCTGGGAGTATGTGGGGGGCTAGGTGTGGGGTGTGCATGGGGGGGTGGCTGCGTGTGTATGTGGTGGGGTGTGTGCGCATAGCAGTGAGCAGGGCTCCCTCAGAGGTGGAGGTGTGTGGGGTTTGTGGGGAAGGGTGTGTGGGGGGTGCGATGCTTGTGGGGTGAGGAAGGGTGTGGTTGTGAGGTTTCTGAGGGAGGGTTTATGGGTGTGGTAGGGTGTGCATGGGAGTCCCCCACACGCACCCCCCTGACCCAGTAAGCGTCCGCCCCTACCCAGCAACAGCCCACATGCCCTGCAGCGCCTCCCTGCCATCACCAACAGTGCACAGCCCCAGTCCCGCCCCCCCACCCACTCTGGACTCCACCTGGCAGGGGTGGATCAATAGGAACCCATATGCACTGCCCCGACACCAGCTGGCCCTGCACTGCCTGCCTGTGGCACATCCTGCTGCCCCTTGGGCGCAGCAGCAGGGTTGGGGTGGTGCCACAGCTGGACTGCTTTTCTAAGCAGCCCAGGCTGTGGCAGCTCCTTCTGGCTGCCACCGCTACTGGCCCCAGCCCTGCAGTACCAGTGGGGACCTGTGCGCAGCCCTGACCCAGCCCACCCTGCTCCTGCTCCAGACTCGCCAGCCCAGGTTCAGCAGTGGCGGTGGTTGGGCAGAAACTATTTCTTGGTGTGGTGGGAAAAATGGTGCTCCCCCTCACTGCTCTTGGGTTTTTTCCGCTGCAGCCACATGAAGCCCATGCTGGGCTGCCCTGTGGCTGCTCTGTGCTGCCATCCCTGCCCCACTGGGTAGGCTGGAGACAGTGGTGACAGTGGTGGAGACACAGGGCAGTCTGGTGCGGGCTGCATGCAGCTGCAGCAGGAAGCTTCTGGCAGTGGCAAGGGGGAGGGGCTGCTTCCCTTCTCCCCCAGTGCTGAACAACAGTTTCTGCCTGGTCACTACTGCTGCTCAGTGCAGACAAGTCCACAGCAGGCTTGGTTAGGGGGCTGTGCACAGGTGCCCACTGGTACTGTGGGGCTGGGGCCAGTGGTGGCAGCAGCTGGAAGGAGCCGCTGCTGCCTAGAAGGGCAGTCTGGCCATGGAGCCACCCCAGCCCCACTGTGTGCCCAGGGGGCAGCAGGATGCACCATGGCCAGATGATGCCTGGTCCAGTGTCACAGGCCAGCTGGGCACTGTGAGTGTATCAATTTTATCACAGGCCAACTGGGCTGTTTGATTCAGTTTCAGATCGAGGAGGCAAAAGTTGGGAGTGGAATAAAGGCAAATTTATTATAGCTTACACACACACACACACACACACACACACACACACAACAGTTAACAAAAAGATAAATGCGATAAGCAGATAAGGCAGTATAAAAGAGCTAATAGTAAAATAATAACAGATAGATCAATCTGTCACAGGCCAACTGGGCACTGTGAGGGTATTAGCCACACTGGGCTGTTCAAAACAACAGATAGACAGACATGGGTTGGCAACTTATTGATAGTCCCTCAATGCCAGGTGCGTGCCAAGTGATTCCAGCGAAGTCAGGCATCCCTGATGATCGACGCTGTCAGAGGGATTACCGGGGAAGGTCCCTTGCTCAGGATCCGATCCTCACTCATACCGGGAGTCTAGGGTCTGGGCGTGGGACAGAAATGACCGTTCTGTTCCCTTCTTCCTGCTGGTCACCTGATGCATGTATTTTTTTATACCTAGTCTTATGCTAATCTGTTGGCCTCAGGGCCACTCACAATATTGCCCTATAGCTGTTACCCTATGGGATTGAAAGGTGTTAAAATTATCATAAAAGGTTACTACCCAGACTCAGGTTTATCCAATAAACAAATTATGATGAAGCACATTTAGGTTTGAAATTGACATTGCTCCGCCTAAATCCCAACCCCTTTTAGGCTTCGGTTAAATATGCTTTCTTGGGATACGCTTTCCTGGAATGTTTGGGTATGCCTAGCAGTTAGATCCAGTTTTTATCGCTAAGGCTGAACCCTGAGCAAAAAACCGTTAGGCCAGCTAATCTCACAGCTGCAGCTTTGCCTCTGGGGCCCAGTCAGTTCCATGAACAGTTAATTTATCAGTTTGGTTAAACTTATGACAGACAAGTTACATTTGCAGTTTACAAGCTTACAAGCTTATATTAACTAATATTACCTATTTAGGCAAAATACCAAATGCCTCCAAGAAGCACATATTATTGCTTATTAATCCCTTTGGTTCTGGCTATCACAGTCCAGGCAAGAGGAGAGGGACCCACCATGGGCTGGACAAACACCCTTGCGGGGCCATATTTTGCCCACCCCTGACCTAGATGGTCACAGCTTTGTATTTGTCATGTAATTATCCAGCCTGTAATCTCTTATCTTTGTACTTAGGGACTTACCAATGTAAGGTGCACACCACTTCCAAATGTCATCCCACTTAGGTGAATGCCTAAATATAGATTGAGGTACCTAACTTTAGGAACCTACATCTTTTTAAACGAAATTAATTGGTATTTCAATAGCCAGTATCTGATAAAGTGATTGGGGGTGCACAGTTGGCAGGGGTCAGGCCACTTGATTCCCTATGCCACCCCCCTCCCTTCCTGCACTGTTGTTTTCTCCACTGCAGTGGTGCTGGTGGGGGTGTGGATTTAAGAAGGCCCTCCAAAATTAGATTCTAAACATAGAAAACTATAACATAATTTCTCCATGTTTCAAATCTGAGTATTGGGGGGCTGTCTTAAATTCAAAGTGGTTTTGAATTTGGATAGATGTTGTATGTATTTAGTAGTTCCTTTCTCCACCCTGACAACATTTTTTGAATTCCAAATCTCTGTCTTGCTCTTGGGGAATAACCTAACCGTCTAGTCTGAAGGGTAACTTGATCTGGTCAATTAGAATAATTCTGTTTTTAAAATCTAAATCTTAATATCACTAAGAAGCTCAAATGCACTGAAGGGAGAATTTTAACTGTAGGCAGATGTACTTGTAATGTGATGTTTAGGATTCTTATCTGCTTCTTGGTGCTTGCTAACTAGGCTGTCTCTCAGAAATCAAGCAGGCTCTGAACAGGATTTTTGTTCTGAACTCCTTGCTGTTCTAATTGAAATTGCTGTAATGTGTATGTCGGTTTTATTGCTTGCTCATGCACATCTTGGCATGTTGATCTGCTCAGAATATCTTATATCAATGCTGTCTTGCTAACAATGCACCAAAAACTTAAGTCTTGGGTCCAGACATGCAAAACAATCACATTTCATACATGCTTTCTTTAGTAAGCAAGGAAAAACATGCACACACGCATTTTGGGTCCCACAACTTATAGCTAATGCTCATTTTTTACTCAAATGAGGCTTATCCAGGTTTTGTCAAGTAGCTCATTCCTAAGAGTATTGAGACAGTTGGATATGTGTAGAAGCAGAATATATACCTATAATGCTCTACTGGCAGAAACTTAAGTGCCTCCAGAGTTTGGGGTCAGTTCTGTTGCGGTTTGCATTCTTGGGGGAAATTCTGATGTCTTGTTCCAAATCCTCTTGGATCTGGGTTTTCCTTTCTCCTTAGTGGTGGGAGTGGGGGTGTGTAATGTTTTGTTTGTTTATTTTAAAATTTTTGTTTTAAAAAGGCATATCATGTTGACTTTGCTTTATTGTGCCGTCTAACATGCATGTGTAGAAATGGTAGGAGAAAATGCAAAATTGACTGACCCAGAATACAAGTTGATGATTAAAAGCTTTGTTGCTTATAACAGGAGGCCTGCTCCGGGACGATCTCACTGGGGCCCGCCCACCTGTTTCTAGGCTAACTGCCTGCCTTCTCTCCTGCCACGTCTTGTTGTTAATTAGTTCATTGATGTAATTAAGCGGGAAGCTGCCCACTTCCTGCCCTGATGCCAGGGGGCGCTATCTGCGGCTCCATTCCTCCCCTGCACTGCAGCCCAAGCCTCGCTGATGGCATCTCGATGTTATCATCATCACCAGCCTCCAGAATCCTCCTGACTGAACCCTGCCTGGAGTCCTCCCCTCAGGCGGTCTCCTCCGCCTTCGTACCGGGCAGCACAGCTCCCTGAACCGCTTCCCCTTTGGCTGTGGTCCCCCTGGGACCTTTGGCTCTCTAGCCCTGGGCCACCTCCAAGCCAGTCCGAACCCCAGGCCCTCAGCTCTTGGGCGTCCCTTGCGGTGGGCCCCTGGCCCTTTGACCCTTCCAGTCCTGGCCCTAGCATGGGCCAGTCAGGGCAAGTTCAGACAGGCCTGAGTCTATGGCCTTTTCTCTCTCCAGGGTCCACCCTCCAGGCCCTCAAAACAAGGGGTAACCCACCCAGTTGTGGGGGCTAGGTTAAGGTGACCCGACCCGCCTTTCACCGGGGTGGTCACTGGCCTGGCATTTCCTGGGGGCTCCCGCACCACTGGGAGCCCCACCAGGCCACCCACTCCCGTAGGGTGCAGTTTTAGGTCATGCCCAGGACTAGGAGCCTCCTGACCATCCCCTACAGCTGCTCCCTTACCTCCAGATGACATCAGCAGCCCTCCGGCCAGGCGATGTTGTTGCTTGGCCTCCAGCAGCAGAACTGCCCTGTTTATATGGGCGGCCCCAGATCCAAAGTGGCCGCTCTCATCAGGCACTGGGCAGCTGCCAGCTCCAGGCCCTTAAAGTGGCAGGCACCCATAGTGCCCTGCCACATTGTTGTACTTTTTTTAAGCTGTGGAGTTGGAAATGGTGCTCTTTCCCCATGTCCTAACCCCTTAAAATGCCTTCCCAGGGGTGAGAGGACTTGGGTTTTCTGCCATGGTTTTTAGATTTAGAACCAGGCTGCTTACAGACATGAAAGAAAAAAAAACCCAGCACTTCACTTTCAGCTTGGCACACCCCTATACCAAGAAGAGGCATCACGTTAGTTTGACCCAACTCACCCAACATCTTTATAGATCAGGGCTTTTTGGCGCTTGTATCTAATAGCTGATTCAATCTAATAGCTATTTGATACAAGCGCCAAAAAGCCCTGCTGAAGTGCCCAACCTATACAGACGCTGAGGAGCCAGGTCAAACTACCATGATGCCTCTTCCAGTAAAGCGCTGGTTTTTGTTTTATTTTCACATCTGTCAGTGTCCAGAAAATGATTCCGGTTCCATCTGGCTCCAGGGTTTTATATGCATCACAGAGCTTGTGTGTAGTATTAAAATATTTATTTTTCAGGTGATACCAAGAAGATGGCACAGCTCTTTGAGCACAAGAATGATTGTTTCCATAGCTGAGCTATATTAGAAATGCATACTTTTGGTTTTAAGAGGAGGAGCTTTTAAATCTCAAACAATATCAGGGCTTGCTATCCCTATATCCTGTACTGAAGGATAAGTTTAGGGTTATATATTTTTCCCCTTCCTTTTTGTTTTTTGTTTGTTTGTTTTAACATTTATTTTTAAGCTAAAAATGGATCCAACTGTTTTCCATTGGAGTTGCTGTTGAATTTTATAGGGAAGATTTAGTTGTGCACAACCAGTTTACATGAGATGAGACTAAAATGCAAATTGTTTAGTTTCATGGTCCATTCCTAAACTCCATCACTGCTGTAGATAAGCATAGTCCATTACTGCATCATCCTTTTTCCTGTGAGAAGCTAGTGGGCAATGCTAGCTTTCAAGTTAGCTGTAGAAGTTTATCTGTGCAGGAGTTCTCGTCACAGCCTAAAGTAATTCAAATACCTGATCATTCTGCTATTTAGATTTATTTAGACAAATGCCTGAGCTCATGTTCTCCACCATTACTGCCATTAGCAAGAGTGAAAAGGATATAGATTTCCAATGGGATCTTTACTACAGCTGAATATCATCTGGAAACACTGTAAGGCCTTATTTGGCAGGCATTTGGCAAGCAAGGCAAAGTTGGGGTGTGTAGTGAATTTTTAGTGACAGAATGCTTAAAAGCAGATAAATATTAAAATAAGTTATTTTGTCTCTTATTGTAAGCAGTCCTGAGCCATTATTGGGAAGGGTAGCATATAAATAAATCAACTGTGTAACACTTCCCTCTTTCATAGATTCGTAGATGTTAGGGTCGGAAGGGACCTCAATAGATCATCGAGTCCGACCCCTTGCATAGGCAGGAAAGAGTGCTGGGTCTAGATGACCCCAGCTAGATGCCTATCTAACCTCCTCTTGAAGACCCCCAGGGTAGGGGAGAGCACCACCTCCCTTGGGAGCCCGTTCCAGACCTTGGCCACTCGAACTGTGAAGAAGTTCTTCCTAATGTCCAATCTAAATCTGTTCTCTGCTAGCTTGTGGCCATTGTTTCTTGTAACCCCCGGGGGCGCCTTAGTGAATAAATACTCACCAATTCCCTTCTGTGCCCCCATGATGAACTTATAGACAGCCACAAGGTCGCCCCTCAACCTTCTTTTGCGGAGGCTGAAAAGGTCCAGTTTCTCTAGTCTCTCCTCGTAGGGCTTGGTCTGCAGGCCCTTAACCATACGAGTGGCCCTTCTCTGGACCCTCTCCAGGTTATCCGCATCCCTCTTGAAGTGCGGCGCCCAGAATTGCACGCAGTACTCCAACTGCGGTCTGACCAGCGCCCGATAGAGGGGGAGTATCACCTCCTTGGATCTATTCGTCATGCATCTGCTGATGCATGATAAAGTGCCATTGGCTTTTCTGATGGCTTCGTCACACTGCCGACTCATGTTAATCTTGGAGTCCACTAGGACTCCAAGATCCCTTTCCACTTCCGTGCCACCCAGCAGGTCATTCCCTAGGCTGTAGGTGTGCTGGACATTTTTCCTCCCTAGGTGCAACACTTTGCATTTCTCCTTGTTGAACTGCATTCTGTTGTTTTCTGCCCACTTGTCCAACCTGTCCAGGTCTGCTTGCAACCGTTCCCTGTCCTCCAGTGTGTGCACTTCTCCCCATAACTTTGTGTCATCTGCAAACTTGGACAGAGTACATTTCACTCCCTCGTCCAAGTCGCTGATGAAGACATTAAAGAGTATCAGTCCAAGGACCGAGCCCTGCAGGACCCCACTGCCCACACCCTTCCAGGTCGAAACCGACCCATCCACCATGACTCTCTGGGTGTGACCCTCTAACCAATTCGCCACCCACCGGACTGTGTATTCATCCAAGTCACAGCCTCTTAACTTGTTCACCAGTATGGGGTGGGATACCGTATCGAAGGCCTTCCTGAAGTCTTAAGTATACGACATCCACCCCTCCTCCTGTGTCCAGGCGTTTCGTAACTTGGTCATAAAAAGAGACTAGATTAGTCGGGCATGATCTGCCTGATACGAACCCATGCTGGTTTCCCCTCAGCATAATTTGTCCTGCTGGGCTCTCGCAAATGTGAGGCTTGATAATTTTTTCAAAGATTTTGCCAAGGATGGAGGTGAGACTGACTGGCCTATAGTTGCCCGGGTCCTCCTTCCTCCCCTTCTTGAAAATGGGGACCACATTGGCCCTTTTCCAGTCCTCCGGGACTTTGCCTGTACGCCACGAGCATTCAAATATTCCCGCCAGTGGCTCTGCAATGATGTTGGCCAGTGCCTTCAGCACCCTCGGATGGAGCTCATCTGGGCCTGCCAACTTAAAGGCATCCAGTTCTTCCAAGTGACTCTGCACCATCTCAGGGTCTACACATGGCAGTCTGGTGCCTTGCTGCTGCCTCTTTACAACCCCAGTGAGGGACTTGTCGTGCCCCTCACTTAGGAACACTGAGGCAAAGAACTCGTTGAGGAGTTCAGCCTTGTCCCCCCTGTCTGTCACCAGTTGTTTCTGCCCATTTAGCAGGGGTCCTATTCCTCCCTGGGCCTTCCTTTTACTCCCTATATATCTAAAAAACAATTTCTTGTTGTCTTTTACTTGGGTTGCCATCCTCAGCTCCATGGTAGCTTTGGCCCGCCTAACTGCCTCCCTGCAAGCACGAGCAGAGGAGGTATATTCGTCTTTGGTGATCTCTCCCTGTTTCCACTTTTTATGTGCTCCCCTTTTGTCCCTTAGGCTGCCCTGGATTTCTGCGGTCAGCCAAGGAAGCCTCCTGGCCCCTTTCCCTCTTTTTCCTCGCATTGGGATCATCTCGCTTTGTGCCCAAAGGATCGTTTCCTTAAGGCACAGCCACCCTTCTTGGGCTCCCATCACTTCAAAACTCCTACTCTGCAGTGCGTCCTTGACTAATTGCCTGAGTTCATTGAAATCAGCTTTCCTAAAGTCTAGCACTTTCACCCTACTAGTTACCTTACCCACTCGACGTCTTATGGTGAATTCTATTATTAGGCGATCACTGTCCCCCAGATGGCTACCGATCTGTAGGTCCCCTACCATGTCATCCCCCTTTGCCAATACCAGATCCAGTATGGCATTCCCCCTAGTGGGACCGTGTACCTCCTGTGTCAGGTGGAGGTCCTATACACAGGTTAGAAACCTACGTGAACAGTGGGACTTTGCCGTCTGCGTCTCCCAGCAGATGTCTGGGTAGTTTAGGTCCCCCATAACTACCACCTCTTTAGCTTTTATGGTCTCTGAGAGCTGCCTCAGGAGCCCTGAATCTATTTCTTCCCCTTGGTAGGGGTCTGCTACAGACCCCCACACCACCAAATCCCTTTCTCCTTGCCCCCCATGTAGCCTAACCCACAATCCTTCTACTTCCTCATCCTTTGATTCCGTCTTGATGAGGGTTGATGTATATTGCTCATTGACATAGAGCGCAACCCCTCCCCCTTTCTTTCCCACCCTGTCCTTTCTGTACAGACTATAACCCTCAATATGTACTGCCCAGTCATGGGACGAATCCCACCAGGTTTCCGTTAGCCCCACTAAGCCGTAGGTGTTTTGTGCAAGCAGGAGCGCTAGTTCATCCTGCTTGTTCCCCATGCTCCTAGCACTAGTATATAGCCACTTGAGCCCTGCGACTGGTGCCTTTGCTGCCCCCCCCCCCCCCCCCCCCCCCCCCCAGCTCTGAGTCCCAAGAGGCCCCTTGTTTCTTACTTTCTCGTTTCTTACCTGTGCTGTAGTGCTGGCTGCCCCATGGCTTGCAGGTTCCCAATGTTCTCCTTCTTCAGGCTGGGCTGTCCTTGTGGGTGCCACATGGTTTGGTGGTCCACAGCTTCCCCCGCCCTCATCTTCTCCTCCCCCCAACAAGCCTAGTTTAAAGCCCACCGGAGGAGATCTGCCAACCTAGAAGAAAACACACGCTTACCTTTGGGGGACAGGTGAAGCCCTGGTTGATAATAGTAGTAGAGTATTTGCTTCTCATTTTAAACCCTGTAAATCAGATCAGTTTTTGGGCCAGAGTGAGGAAAGATAAATGAATGCCGCAACACTGAGTTTTTTTCAGTGCTAGAAGATGTTATTTTCTTAGACAATTTCCAGGTGATATGGTAGCTACACATAGCACTCCAGCCTGCTTTTAAAAAGAACATAGTCAAGGAGCAGCAAGAATGGTCTTTTGTAGGTGTGCACCCACAGAGATTTTCTTGGCCGATACCAATAGCCAATGATTAACCAATCATATTGACCAATGCCAATCCTATAACCGATATTAATAATAGTGCAAGGCATTTTAAACTACCAACATAAACCGTTTTTTGTTTGTTTTTCATTTATAACACACATGCGTGAACATACACACGCAAACCCCTCCTGCCTGCTCTGGCCCTTGATGAAGGCAGTGACTACCTTATTCCCATGCACGTCACCCCATTGCCCATGGCTTGTACCTGCGGGTCCACTCCCGCATAGCCTGTGCTGCTGTCCTGGGCAGGTGAGGCAGACCGTCTTGTGGATAGTGGCACTGAGCACATTTGGAGCCCCAGAGCACACTGCTGCTGGTGTGCCAACAGGGCCTGCGCAGCCAAGGTGTGATGGCCACTGTGGAAAAGCTACTTTTGCAAAGGTGTCTGATGCCCGGCAGAGCAGAGTGTCCCTTGTACGGTGCTTTACCCGCCTGCGCACAGTCCAACGTCTCCACAGCAGTCCCAGTGCTCCGCTCCCTCTTGTGCGTGCAGCATGGGCATGGCAGCTGCAGTAGCAGCAGGAGCTGGTAACAGTCCCTTTGTTGCTGAGTGTGCTGTGCTGTGACCGCTTCCCAGTGCTCCCTCCCGCTGTTCACTGGGACCTGTTGTCTGCTGCTGTAATAATGACTATGCTTGCCAGGGTGCTCCAGGCATGCAGCCATAATTATCAGTTACAACAACCAAAAAACAAAGCTGATAGCTAATTAATGTAGTATCTTCTTTTATCAGTACCGATCTTATAGCCAACCGATATATCAGTGCACCCCTAGTCTTTTGTTATAGTAAAAGTGCAAGACTACTCTTGGCTCTGCCTCAGTCATCTAAGTAAGTCATTGCCTGATCTATCTATTATGAAGTTTGTGATCAGTTTATTTAGCAAAGTTAAAATCTGAGTGTGTATTCTAGATAGCCCATTTGGACACACTGAAAAGATATGTGCAAAGAAAATTGCTGCTAATAATTTTCTCTGTTAGTATTAGTTTTTTCTGTCTAGAGGCTAATCTTATCTTGATTCCACTGAAGTCAGCCATATGTCCATCTGCTAATGTAATAAATTCAGCTTTTCTTAAGTTTCACTAAAAGATCAAGCAGAAACATCTGTTTAACTAGAAACCTTTTGTGCAATTTGTTAATCTGACGTTTGAACATGGGGATAGGGGTCTGAGTTTGAGAAATTCCTCTCTGTAACATGGAATTCATCTGTTAACGTGTTTTTGTTTCATTTTTCAGCTCCAAGTCCCACTTCAGCTGTGCCATACGTGTCAATCAAATGCATTGATGTACGAAAAAACCACCACAAAACCAAATGGCTAATGCCGTGGGGACCTAACCAGTGTGAGAAGATCAAAGACTTTGATGAGGCAGTGAGCAGGCAAATAGAGGCCAATGATATTGTGTTTGCTGTCCATATTCCTCTCCCCCCCAATGAGATGAGCCCCTGGTTCCAGTTCATGCTCTTCATCTTGCAGCTGGATGTTGCTTTTAAGATGCATAATGTCATACGTAAGTAACTTGCTGTCTTTTCCAAAATGCTCTAATAGTGTTTAACATTGTCCACAGTGTGTCTTTCAACTCTTTACCTTCATACCCTGATATCGCTTAAAATAAATCATGAACAAGCCACTCAGTTAAAAATATCTATATCTACAGAGATGAGCTACACCTGCAGTCATAGTAGAAATACATAGCACATCTCTATTGGATGTTTTGCAAGATTTGTTTGTAATACTGTATTATTGTTGTTTTTTTTAATACTAATATTTTTGTAAACTTGTAGAATTGGAAAAATACTCCAGTTCATTTGCTTATTTACACTGCTTTGTTCCTTCACATTTTAAATTCAGTTTGGCAATGCCACCAAGTAACAGTTCTTAGCTGACTGCTAAGATAAAATTGTATTTTTGAAGTATTATGATGGCTTGAAGAATGAAATTTGTTTCATTTGTTCACCAAGTACATTAAAGCTAGAACCAGAAGGTTTAGTGTTCACATGTTGGCCTTAAAGTCTCTAGAACTAGTAGAAAAGGTGTTCAGTAGTCCTCTTCCAATATGAAATAAATATGAGATCAGAATATTTTGCTGTTGGGAGGGATTTTGAGGAGTAAAGCTTAAACAGAGCTGACAGGATCAAGCAGGTATAGAGAGAAACTCCATGGCACTGCTTGTAATACATCGCTGGCTAAAAGTTTCTCTAATGTTAACCTCCATTAAGCATTCAAAGGTACCATTTAAAGCCACAAATCAATGTTGCATTAACTTTTTCCACTCTCAACAAAACTGACAGCTTCTAAGCCAGGGGTGGACAATTATTTGGGCCCGGGGGCCACGTAGGGAGTTTTGATGAGTTGCTGAGGGCTGCATCAGAACCTCTACCTTTCCCCCCCGCCCCCCCCTCCCACAACCTCCCCAAAACTCCCTAGATGGGATGGGGCCATGGGGTGAGACTGGGGGAGTGGTGTTCAGGAGCAAGACAGGTGGACGAGGCTAGGATCACGGGGTCATAGGGTGGCCACTGCTGGGGGCGGGGGAGGCTGCCTGGGTGCTAGGTCCCAGGAGCTGGCCAGGGAGAGGGGAGGGGGCAGAGGGTGTGTGCAGCAGAGCTCGTCCAGGCGCTGCTGTGTGGCTGCCCCCACAGCACTCTGCATGGTGCCAAGCCCCACCTGGGGCAGCCTGCACCACACTCTAGCCCACACTTTCCAGCCCGGGCCCAACCAGCACATGCGGCTTACTGGCAGGGTTGCTCCCACTGCAACTCCCAGGGTTGCTCAGGTCCCCTGACCTCCAGCTGCGGAGGCTCCTCCTCCTCCTGCTATACTGCTCTGGGCTGGGAGAAAGCTTCAGTCAGGCGGCTCTTGCCCTAGTACATGATGCACCAGCTTCAGCTCTAACTCCCAGCTTCCTTCCATCCACTCTGCCTGCCCTATGGGCAGTCAGTGTGGGTGGAAGGCAGTTGGAAACTGGAGCAGGAGCCCTGGACACTGGGGCAGGAGCCACCAGCTTAAGCTTTCTTTCCGCCCGGTGCAGCTCTTGGGCCAGGTGGTGTTGGCACTTGAAGTGCGGCTGCAGGCACCCACAAATTTGCCATAGTCCCACTGCCACTGCTGCCACCCAGGCCAAGAGCCATGTGGCCAAAGAGCCTGGCAGTGCTCCAGCCTGTGTGCAGATCCAGGGGCATGGTTGCCCCCCCACCATGCCCTTCCAGGCTGTGTGCCCCCTCCTCTCCCTGCACCCCTCGGATGAGCCACTTGTGGCTCCATCCTGCTCCCACCCCACCCATGCAGGGCCTACCCCTGCTCCACTCCCTCACGCACTGCCATGGGGGAGGGCAGATTGAGGCCCCAGCTGTGAGGGAGGGAGCAGGGCACAGGTAGGAGCAGAGGCTGGGGGCAGTGGGGGACAAGCAGAGGCCTGCAGGGCTCCACTTTTCCTACTACCCAGGCCAGCCAGGCCCACTCCCCCCAGCCCCTGCTCCTGCCTCTGCCCTGCTCCCTCTCTCACAGCTGGGGCCTCAATCTGCCCCTTCCCCCACAGACTTACAGACTTACTTGCTGGGGGGGGCTGAGTCCCCCAATTTTTTCTTGATCTGCCCCCACCTTCCTGCCCACAGACTGACCTGTGGGGGGGGTGGGGGCAGTGCAGGGTAAGTCTTGGGTTACTTTTTAATTCAAAAGGTGATCTACCCAAAAAGGTTGGAGACCTGTTCTAAGCAAAGAGCTATTAATTTCTCTGACACATTCTTTGTGCTTATAAATTCATTTTTTCATTGGGTACTGAAACCTCTTGGCACAATGAAAGATGAGAAGAATGGTGTTGCTGCAAATATTTGACTTTTTGCAGCAAGCATCGTTTGTCCAGCTCTTGTGCTTCAAAATCCGGATCCTCTTGTGTAAGGATCACTAAGCCAGATCCAGACAGAGCTAAAGTCCAGTGCAATAAAATGTGTTTTCATCACAACGCCCTCTGTGGCTTTTTCAGCTAAGGTGATTTATGTTCAGACTGTGGCATTAGAGTTCCCAGATGGGTTGTGGATGGGGTATTTTTATGGTGGTGGTGGGGAGCTCCGGCGACATTGAAATGGTTGCACTGACTCATGTGAAGTTTGACGCAGACTCTTCAACTGACCAGTTTCACTTCTAAAATTTACTGCTTGAGCCATAAAGCAAAGAGTCATAGTCTTACCACAGTTTAATTGGCACACAAGCAGAGCACTACTATGCATCACCAGGTGCGTGGAAAGCCAAAACTCAGGCGTGTATGTCACTTCTACAACTTCAACACTTGGTCATCAACTGAGCAAGGATTTTCCGGTGGCTTGTTCTAAATGCCAAGCCTGTCGGAGCGCCTCAGATGGACCGCAAAATAGTTTATTTTACTCCAGGCAGCATTACCAGGGTAGCCTTGAATTACACCATCAGAAATGTTGAATGATATTTCTACGCTTCAGGAGAAAGGAAGGTTTTTATTACATTCACTTTGAAAAACTTGGTAATTAGGATTCAGGCAGTTAAAATAAAACTACTTTCCCTCCCATCAGTCTGTTGTCCCACTGGAAAAGCCATTTCAGATCTGGCTTTGTCTCTGAGGATGACTTTCTGGGTCTAGCCAGACTATCAGTTTTTTGGGGTTTTTTAATCCAATAGATGCTTTTTCAGTTTGGCCCATATCTGGCAAAAGGAGAAATCTTAGACCTGTCAAAGTGGTTAAAAATGTTTTCAGTCTGAGAATGAGACCCGTGATACAACTGTGATCAAGAAGGTATAATATCTGCAAATGGAGCTCCAGCCTTATCTCCATGCAAAAAAGTCTCTCATTCACACAAGCTGTATGAAACAAATGCTCTGTGTGAATAACATTGGCCAGTCTCCAGCAATAACACAGCTGTTGAAAGAGCTTAGTCACCAGGGCAATGGATGCAGCTCTGTGAGGGAATGTTTGTATGCAGTGATCTGACATTTAGCTGGCTGGCAGCAACCTTGAAAGTGGAGTAGAATTAGTGGGAGAGCAGTGGTGATAATCTGGTTTCTGACCATAAGAAATCCTTTGTTTAGGGCCCGTACAAAAGACTTCTTTTGAAACCTGAAGTGTTACTCTATTACCGTGCAATTAGATCTTATTCCTGTCATTGAATTAAACACTAGAAAGTTTTTTGGGGAGGAATAATAAATGCCATTTTGCTTATCAGTGCTCACTCTCTACCTACCACCTGGTTTCAAACTGGCTGTTCTGAATGACCCACAGTATATTTGGCTCAGCTGTCACCATTGTCTGTACTTTTGCTCTTCTAAACTTTCATGCATCCCTGTGTCTCGCTGCCTCAGACAGGGAAGAATCGCTTTTCTGTCGGCAGGTAACTCTCCGAGTTCGTAGAGTTCATAGATTTTTTCGGGTCGGAAGGGAGCTCAGTAGATTGAGTCCAACTCCTTCCAGGGATGTGCAAAACTTTCTTTCCTTTGTTTAATAGATGGAGTTGGATTCTGTTGTTATAATTTTTAGATCCTTGAGGTTTCATCTTAATTCTTCCTAGTCTTAAGTAACAGAAATAATTACTGGCAAACTTTGCCTCCTAATAACCAAATGCTTTAGAGAAGAGAAGAGTGTGCTGCACAATGGCATGAAACATTTCTTTTTTCTTGTGCCTGTTGTGCCTCCTTGGATGTGAAACCATTGTTTGCCCAGTTTGCATTGTCCAGCACTGGGGCACCAGACTTCAATCTTCCGGGTCAGTAATAGTGAACAGTAAGTACCCTCCTCGGGCTGCTTCACCATATAATCACATACAGCTGACACTTATTTCTGTTAACACTTGCTGATAAAGGAAGAAGAAACTTGAAATCAGTCTTTTTGCTTTGAACTTGTCTTCTGCCTCAGTTTTCTCACCTGTAAATTGAGAATGAGATTTGTCCAAATTTCTTAAATTGCTTTGGCATCTATAAAGGAAACATTCCTCCTAAGTATGAAGTGACAATAGTGCCCTTAAACAGTAAATCAGTGACACTGATGTACTTTCTACATTCTGAATCAATCTATAAGAGGCTTAAGGATATAGTTTATTTGACTTGAAAGGGATTTATTTTGTTTTGCTTTTTATTAGCAATTTTAAAAATCCCAATAAATGTGGATGGCTTCAGTTTTTAATGCCATCATGGAACAAAAAATGTAATGGGGGGTGGGGGGGAAGGAAGTGGGGATGATGATACCCCCAGGCTCAATTGAGCACTGTATGCTTCTGCTAAAATTTGCATGGGTTTTCTTTTTTTTCCCCTTCTATATAGATTTGGATTACGCTTCTAAGCTTTGCTAGCTGTCAAATAATGCATAAACCAGCATCACTTTTTCCTGATTGTATGCATTTCTTTCCACATTGCTGTATTAGTATGCAGCTGGCAAAGAGCTGTCATTTTGTGGAATAACTCTTCTATTTTTAGACTATTGTAATGTGAGTAAAGATATCTGTGCTTAATAGCATTTTTAAAGTGAATTGGGTAAAAGCATTCAGATGCTTACTGTAGTCTCTGAATATCAATATTCTTGGTACGTAATGTCTGGAATGTGGAGGGAACTAAATGGTCCCTTTTTTATAAACCTTTTGTAGTTGGGACCAGGTATGTGGCTTACGCCTGAATCCAGGAAGCCCTAGAACAAGTTCTAGGGCTTTTTACTAAGGGGGGAGGGGGTGTCAGCGTAGCAAGGGGTTTAATGGAGCAGCATCCTTATGTAGGAAACCTCTTGTGCTCCTTTACTGCAGCTGTCACTCGCCCTCTGAATCAGCTACCATTTAAGTCCATGTCCAGGGCTCGTGCTGCCACCAGCTAGATCCAGCTTGCAAGCTACAGATATGCTCCTCCAGGGCAAGAGTGCAATCTCTTGGTACCCGCTCAACTTTGAATTGCTGCTCATTTTAAGCAAGGTTACTCACTCCATTTTTGAGTTTCAGTATAATTCAATGAAGATAGTAAGATTTATGTACTTCCCAATGGTATTGAAAACAGGTGCCTAGCAAAGATAAGAAACTTGGGACTGGCGCTCTAGTTTTTTTCTAGTAGCCATAGAGGCTGTCAACACATCTCATTTGAGGCAGTTTTTGATTGATCTAAATCAAAACTTGGGAAAAGAGGGGCACAGCTCTTTACACAGGTGGGCCTTCCAAGGTGTATTGCCATTCCTCGGACAGGCTTGTCCCCAAAATGACTGGCAGTTAATTTGAATGTCACCCAGGTAGTTTGGGGGAGGGGAAGGGAAGGTGTTGGCACTTTTTTTTGTCACATTTTATCTGAGTTCATGCAGTAACTTCACAGGTACTGAAAGTGGAATGATGGGCTTGTGACTCTGTAGGATCCCAGGACAAAAGGCTTTCTCCTGGGAGAAAAGGGATATGTTTACATCAGGGATGGGCAAAATGCGGCCCGGGGGCCAGATACGGCCAACCAGGCCATTCTATCCAGTCCGCAGGGCCCCTAAAAAATGTAGAAAATTAATATTTATCTGCCCCTGGCTGCCTATCATGTGGCCCTCGATGGCTTGCCAAAACTCAGTAAGCGGCCCTCTGCCCAAAATAATTGCCCGCCCCTGGTTTACATGCAGAGAATCCTGTTGTGATTACTTCTGAATTGCATAATCACGTTTTTGTAATGTGCAGTGGGACTAGGGGAGGTTTGTTTAGTCTGAAATGTGCAGTAGGGAGGCAAGAAGAAAACCCTTTACAAGGGAATGAATCTTACCTAGGGACTTTGACCTACTGTGTCCGCATGGCCACAATCCATCTTTCCTTTTGTCAGTAAAGGAGATTTTGCTTGGGCATAGCCCCATCCACCTACTTGTGCTTTTTTTGTAGTTGGACTATTCTGAAAACTGGAAAATCTTAGGCAACCTATATGAAATTCCCTAAACATTTGTATTTAGCAAGCTGAATATATTTATGGTTCTTCAACAGCCTCTTTCTGTGCTGTGCTACCTTTTCTCCCTCCCATGTCCTTGTGAAGGAAGAAAAAAAAAATCTGATGGTCCTGGGTGTTCAGCATAGAAAATGTGTTGTCCTTTCTCTGTGCTGCTCTCTACTTTGCCCTGCACAATAGATTTTGTTTTAATTTATTTCCTGGAAAAGATATCTGGCTGCCTCTCCAGTACCTTCAATGTTGCTTGCTACTTTTGATTCTGATTATTTTTAGACAGAGGGATCCTTTTCTTTTTCAAAAATGCCTGGTGCTATCTTGGCAGAAAAGGTTCTTTGGGTAGATGTGATATCTTTTATTAGACCAACTGAGTAGTTGGAAAAAAAGTTCTTGGCAACCTTTCAGGTGCAATCGCCTGAAGAAGGGTGATTGCACCTGAAAGCTTGCTAAGAACCTTGCCTGTCTATGTCCTTAGACGAACATGGCTACAACCGAAAACCTGGCAACACGGTGCTATCTTAGATGCTCTATGTTCCTATCCTGAAGCTAGCTGCTTGGGAGCCTGGGGTTGCTCCATGTAGATCTGGAGTTGGGAGCACCTGAAAACCAAGAGTAGAAAGGACAAAACATGGTCTAAGATGATCTCTTTTAAATCCTGCTCAAGACCCACACATGTTCTGTGCATCTTATGATCATCATCATCAAGTCCATTATCATTATGAATATAGGCTGATATTCTTGTAATATCCTACTGTATACATAAGTTCCTCTTGAAGACTTGCTTGTGCCATGCTAGGTTCCTTGTAGGCAGCTGCCTTTATACCAACCAGAAGAGAGTTAGGTAAGCACAACTTTGACTCTTCTAATTGCATATTGTTCCCTACTTCTGTTCAACTAGCCTAAACTGTGAACTCCTTGGGGCACATAGTGCCATACTACTGTCTGGAAAGTGCCTGCTGTGTTCTGCTTATTACAAGAAGCATTCAAGGAAGGGAGCTCTGGCTTTTGAAAATGTATGCATCACTGGTTGATGTAGTTAGTCTATAAGTCTACCCTGCCTTCAGCCTGACTTGCAACTAACTTGTCCAATTGGTTCTCCAGAACTGGAGCTTAAATCTAGATTTAAAATCCTTACCATATCTTGGAGACAGGCACTCCACTCTGGCAGCCAATGTTTTTTGGTTCTTCATCATGCTAAAATGCTCTTAGGTATGTCAGTGAAACAGATTGTGTCCTAAGTGTGCAGGAACTCTAGCAGTGTTTAGGGTTTTCGTGGTTTAGCAGGGTTTAATGGTTTTCAAACTTTTTGAGCTGAGCCCCCCCCCCCCCCCAATTTGAGTTACAATTTTGTGCATGCCCCCTTCATCCCAGAGGATCAGTGCAGCCAGGCACAGGACACTCGATCCTCATCCTAGCAGCTGCCGTGGGGCAAGCCCCATCTGCCACATCTTCAGTGCCTCCTGCCTTGGCCTCGTTGCAGCTCTAGGCTGAATGCAGCAACCCACTGGTGGAGCCTGCCCATGCATCACACTGCAAGGCTGCAGTGGTGCTGGTTGCTTGCAAGCTTCTTGCCCGCGCCCTGCTGCACTGCAGCCCCCACATTGCTCCTTCATGCTCAGCGGGGTGTGCCCCACAGTTTGAAAACCACTAGTTTAGAGGGCTTAATGGAATGTGTGTAATTGTTACAAACTTTCATAGTCAAAATATTTGGCAGAGACTCATTTTTCCATTATTATTTTTTTTTCTCCCTTGAAACAATTACTGTTTTTCACTTACTTCATGCTCTGGGGTGAAAAAAAAATCTTTCTGTCCTTACAATTGAAATGATAGCTATGATAAAATTGCATTTCTGTTCTAAAGGGATAATCCCACAATAGATTAATACATTTAAAAACTTTAAAATATCTTTCTTTCTCTTGGCTTAAAAAAGAGGCTCTAGTGTATATTTTGCATTTTTTGGTTTTCATGCTCAGTCATAGAGGAATAGTGTTTGTATTGTGAAAATGAAACTATTAAAAAAAAAAATCGCATTTTCAATTCAAGTTGCCAACATTCCAGTTGACCGGGGGGAAGAGGGTGTGTATGTGCGTGCATGTGTGTGTGTTTCTTCTGGGCCAAGCTTGACCCAATTTTTCATTTACTGCATTATGTTTTGGTTCTCTAAATAGTGGACCTGGGTCCATATATTAATGGAAAACTAATTATTGTAAAGATGACTGTTGCGTGTAAGAACTTGCTGTCAATCTGGGAAGCACAGATCACACATGATACAAAAACAGCTCTGAGAAACCTTGTTGAATCCACATTAAAGCTTAAGAGAACCACCTCCAAACACTATATAAATAGCAAGTCCAAACCACAGAGACCATCCACACCCCTTCCCAGCATTCTGGGTGAGCGTGCCACCACATGCTCCTAACAAAAATATAACTCTGAAAGCGATGACAAATATGTAAGCCAAGCAGAGTTTCAAGAATGCGTTGTTACTCACTTGTAGACTTGAAACCTGCATCTCTTTGTGACTTAGAGGCCAGGATTTTCAAAAGAGCAAAGCTTCTACTATATATTATGCCCAGGATTTCAGACCTGAGTATGCTGGTTGCTGTGTTCCTTGGCACTTCACTGCCACTTTATAATATTATTGGGGTCGTAGGTGAATATTATCTATGCAAAAGGGTTCTGACAAGATATGGTCATTGGGTGTTGAATATATAAATTATAGGCCTTTTTATATCTTTGCAGCAGACTAGATAAATGGGTAACTTGACACATGGTGAAATTTCTGATCAGTTTGTTCGCAACTATGCCAGCTTCTATTTCTAGGAAAGGTCAAAGTAGATAGTTTTTGTAGTAACCTGTACTTGGATGTCAGTACAATGAAAAACAGATAGGCCTATTACAGTTGTTCAGAACTGATGCTGGCAGGTGGTAAAAATGGGCATGATAGAGTTCATTGAAGCCAAAATAAGCCTTGTTGCATGGACACACTTGCCACTGGGCATCTTCTGGTGGTGGTGGTCATCCACAGTTCCTTTGTTCTGTGCAAGATTGAGGTCTGCCTCCTGGAAGCCCAAATCCAAGCTATTGTGGAAATGTTACTGAGACTCATCTGTGAGCAGAGATGTAGTTAGCCAGGTTAGTCTTAAGTTGGACAGAAGGTGGATAATTGAATATTAAGTCAGTCTATAAAGTGCCACCCTGCCCTGCCTCCTGTCTAACTTAAAACTAACCTGGCTAACTACCCCTCTCTACTCATGGATATCATCACGCTCAGCTGAATGAGATGGGTTGCAATCCACCTACACCAGAAATTCACTCAGATATGCTTGGATATCTTCTTTCTGATCAGAAGCAAGCAAGTTAATGTCATACCCAAGGGACTCCATTCTCTATACCATATTGCCTGTTATGACAGGCTGTTCTTTATTCTCTCCAAGAAATTGAGGAACTGCATTATCAGTGTTGTATACAGCAAACAGGAACAGGTCAACAGCAGGCTTACAGAACTAACAAACAGCCTTGAGAACTACCCAGACATAGTAGCTGTTTACCAGACCAGAAACCCATCACAAGCACCTTCACTCATTTAGTTAGTCTATAAGGTGCATCTCTACCCTGCCGTCTGAGACTCGTTTTGTCCTTTGACTACTACCCTATGCTGCCAGCCCATGTTGGCACTAGTGATGCTGCCAGGTGTAGTCCTGAGTAGATCAAGAATGATGACTATGGGGCCACAGGCATCAAGATGAAGGACAGAGATTCAAGTTATTTATCTAGGTCTCCAGACAAGGATAGAGGCCCTGGCACAGATAGATGCATCCTAGAGATCAAAATGTGGTCTTGCAGATGGTGCTGTCTGCAGGGCTTTGGCTTTGACCATAGGTGGGTCATCTTCCCAGACAAAGGCCAACTGGGCAAAGAAAGGGTTTGCCTTTGCACATAGACTCACTGCCCTTGTAAGGAGATCTTTCAGTTGAGCCCAAAAGGGAATGGAGACAATAGCTCCACCGGACCAATAAGGAGGAGGACGACCTACACACAGGCCTAGGAAGAATAGGCAATATGGTGTGTCTTAACAATATCATGAGAGTAATTAGTGGGGCAGTCAGCCAGTTATCCAGGATGTTGTGGAAGTTCTAGTAGACCTACAACATGATCTAACTAGGAAAAGTATAACTGGGTGGAATAGTTCATGCAACTGGAATATTGATGTGGAGGGTATAGTCTGTTCAGGAAGGACAGGCAAGGGAAAAATGAGATCTTGACATGTATATTAAAGATAAATACACTTATTCTGAGATACGGAATAGTATGGGAGATGAACATAAGACCCTTTTGTGTTAAGGAAAAGGGGAAAATATCAGAGGTGATGTTATGATGGATGTTTGATGTCTATTATAGATCACCACACAGGAAAGAATCACACTTTTTAACACTACTGAAACATCCAAAGTGCAGGCCCTTGGGAGCTTTAGTTACCCTGATATCTGCTGAGAAAGGGAACAAAATCAAGAAGGCTAAGACACAAATTGAAATGCAGGTAGCAATGGGTATAAAAGACAACAAAACAATAGTGTTAGAAACTAGAAAGGGACCTATATTTTCACTGTGTTTTCAACTGAACGATATTGGGGGGGAAGAAGATAGACTATGCAGAGATGGCTGAAATGTTAAATGCCTTTTGCTTCAGCCTTCACAGAAAGGACAACTGTCACATGAAAAGTACTGTTAGCAGCAAAGATGAGGAAGAGGCAGATACTCAGCCTAGAGAAGAGAAGGAACAGATTTGGAAATTATTTGCTCGCAAATCACTACCAACCCACTTCCCCCAGGCTGCAGCCCCCCAGTGTGTGGAACATGGGGGGAGAGGGGGGTGCACCAAGTAGTCCCTTGCTTATGTGTTGCTGCTTGCCAGACCCCCAAAGCTCTTACTACTCGCTATGGTTTGCATGCCCAGGGAATGCCATCTCAGCAAATCTGATTTGTCTAATTTAATCTCTGACTATATACCCTGGCAATCTCCAGAAAAATGCAGTGTGAAATAGTTGCCATTTACTAGTTGCAGACATATTCAGAATAGGATGAGGTGAATATCTGGACATGGTCTTTGGAGAACATTAAAACTACATATGACTATGCTGGAACCCCAGGCCATCATACGGGTGTCTGTCACAACCCTCCTGGTTCTGTGATGCTTGGTATTACAGTAGTGAGCTGGTGGCAGGTCTAAAACTGAATAAAGGCATTACTCCATGTTGCCCCTCTACTGAACCTGTAGGAGGGAGAAGTTCTAAATTTCGTTAATCTTCACAAGTATGAGCTGCCAAAGGACATCCCTATTCTTCATTTGGATAGTCAAATTGGTAGTCAGGGGTATAAAAGCTCCCTTCTTACTAGTATGCAATACATATAGTTAGGTATGTCCATAAAGTTAAAACTAGGCAAAACTGGAATAACTAACACTGCTCACCAGCAGTTCTAAAAAAAACAAAACAAAAAAAACCTCTCAAAGTCTGATTGCAGTCAGTCTGCATGGGATTAGCATTATGTATGCAAGACTTCACAAAGGATGTACTCCAGACTTTTTTTTAAAAAACTTTATCCAGCAAGGCCCATATAGCCTGTGCTGTTTTATGATCAATAATTTGCAGGCTATCTTGTCTAGTACTAATTAGTAGTAGTCCAAGGAACCACTTTGTCTTTGAAGTCAGAGGAGTTTAATTGGGGCTGATGAAGAAATGATTTTTCTTCCTATGAATTACTTTGATTTTTTTCATTTTAATTGGAAAAAAAATCTCATTAACATTTTTTCTCATATTCAGCAATGGACACTTGTGGAAAAACTTGTCAAAGCCATTTTGTAATGTTTGGCCAGTTCTTAATTCTGCTGTATGACATGCTTAGGAACCAGGAGAGCTGGGGGGGGGACATCAGGTGTAAGCTTGTGTACCAACTCACAAAGCTTCCACCGGTGACATGATTTCAGTCCTTCTCTGTGTGATATTTTGTGTTTTTGGTGGTGTCTGCCAAGTCGATAAGTGTTGACTAGATTCTGGTTCCTTTATCAAAATTAGGACTACGGGAGTAGCCTTTTTCAAGGCTTCTATTCATTCACTCTAGCTATTCTATACTTAAAACTACTACTAATTTCTTGAGGAGAATTCCTCTCAGGTCCTAGTCTTGATCCCCTGTGGCAATATCTGACTAATGTGGCTCTAAGTTGTTACATAAACCTTGATTTACTTAGCTACCCGGAGCCTTAATACAGGATGCTGGGCATATGTATGTGCCTTACAGCCCACATTCAGGTAGCAATCATACAAAAGGAAACTAAGTACACCAATGAAGGTTTGGCATCTTTGACTTCTACAACTCTGCTGGAAAGCAGGTTAATGTCTCAAGTAGGATCTTTCTGACATATGAGTTTGAATGCAGGGATTTCTATCACCATAGGTACATCAGCATCTTTTCTTCCAGTGGCTTTAAATATTTAGATTCTGCTCCAACTGTCTGATGCTCCTTTCTAGTTCTTTCATAACAAGTTTGACTGTTTCTTTACTTTTGCAGAAGATAATGCAGAGATTACGCTTGATGTGTCCTTGGCATATCGTGATGACATGTCTAGTGAATGGAAAGAAATGGCACATGCGATAGAGACACGAAAACTAAAATGCGCCTTTCATTCTCCAAAAGTAAGTTCTGGTGGTCCCTGCAAGGTTTTTTGTTTGAACTATCCAGCTGCACCCTCAAAACGGCAATCAGATTTCTCACAGTCTGTCTAATTTCTAACCCAGCTGCAGGAGTTTAGCATAACTGAATATTTTGCACCCAAAGCTGCATGTTGCTGCTCTGAAAATGTGGCCTTTATCTTTTTCATGCCTCTGTAAATAGTCAGGGGTGGGAGAGAACCCAACCTCTGTCACATGCATGTTAACTCATCAGTGGCTATGGCACTCGGAAATGCTTGAAAGGGGGTTACAGGAGTTTAAGTAAACAAATTATTTTAGTAACATATTCAAGCTACTTAAGTTTAGGAGTGGGGAGCAGAAATAGGTATAAAAAGCATAGAAAGGAACATCTAATTTGAGCCACTGCCTTTATTTTAGTGACACTTACTGTAACAACAGTAACTTTTTTTTAGTGACAGTTAGTTCTTTATAGCTCCACTTAAGTCCCACTTATTTACAATATTGCTGTTAATGATTGATGTGGTTTTAAACCGGAGGAATGCATAATTTTGAGGGTTATTTATAATTCTGAATCAATTAAGGAGGATCATTTCTAGCTATTGTATGTTTTTAGTCTGTGCCTTGCTATCTTGTTTCAAAGTCAACTTTAGTATTATAGTTGAATACAAAGTAACACCCTCACTTTCTGTTGCCTGTTGTGTATGCAGTAAATAAGTATGAGGTGCAGAAGGGAATGCTGCCAATAAATGGGACATTAAAAGCTCCAAACAAAGGCATGTGTCTGAGGGGCTTTTTCATTTGTTTTGATTTTAAATAGATCTATCTTAAGGCAGAGGTTTTCAACCTTCTTTGGTCAAGGTACCCCCAGCAGCTGGTCAAAATGGGGAGTCCCCCGGCAGCCGGTCAATGAGCGCGTGGGGTGGGGTGTCCCTTAGTGGCTGCTTGACAAGCAGGATGATCCCCCCACGTGCTGCACAGCTGCAAAATCTGAAGTGCCAGCGGCTTCTCCACGTCGCTGCCGCATACCCCTTGGAGCCTTCCAAAATACCCCCAGGGGTACACGTACCCCTGGTTGAAAACCCCTGCTCTAAGGGGTGGAAATTAGGATCCCAAGCCATCAGTTGAACAGAGACAACAATTTTAAATATAAAAAGATGGTGCAGATTTACTTTAAAAAATTATTTAATCTTCTGGGAGGGTAAAGGAGGTTGTGGACAAAAAAGAAAAACAAAATTGTTAATAAAGTTTGTGTGAAATGAGAGATGTGCCACTACTCTACTTATTGTGAGTTGGACTCGGTTGTTGAAGGGGGTACCTGAAGTTCAGTACAGGTAGTAGCAAAGAAAGGAAGAGAACGAAATAACTGTACTATTTTGTAATCTTAATATTTGGAAGATAATTGACTGCAGTCCTTGTGCCTGCTCTTGGAGTCTGAGATGTCCAATTTCACTTTGAGTAGCTTGTATTAGTGAAATGAGACTTGCCCAGAGACTAGGTGTAGAGGAGGAAGAGGGGGACAAAAGCCTTCAGAGACCCTGCAAAGAAAAACAAGGGTGAAGAAATTCTTTTTGGAATTAAGCACTGATGAAGCTGTAGGAGAAAAGAATCTGGAAAGGACTGAGTTATGAAAATCATGATGGGATAACATTTGAAAAGGAGCCTGGCTGACTATATTGAAGGAGTAGGAAGGGAAAGGGGCAGAAAATGGCTTTGAGTTGAGCTAGGAAGAGATTGAAGGCTTTGAGACTTCAAGGGAGGGAAGTGTTAGAAGCCAGTTTGGAAGTAGCCTAAAAAGGAACTGGAGTAGAGGACTTTGCACTGTCTACTATTCCTGTGTGCGGTAGATGAAGTTAGAGAGGGGTCAAATATGGATTTGATTTGATTTTAAGATGGGCTAGACTAAAGCATGTCTGTATTGTGAGGAGAGGGAGACAGCCGAAGGAGGTTACGGGTGAGTGGTGTGCATGTGTGGATATTTCTGGGCTCTATTTAGCTCCTGTTTTTAAATTGTTCTCTTGCATCTATAAGGAGAAGTAATGTGAAGTTAAGGTAACCAGTTTAGTCAAGCGAGTGCTAGTTAACTGCAGATCTGTTCATAGATTTGTTGCTGGTCATTTGACATAATGATAAATTGATTATAGATCTGTTAACCATCTCTTCTTAACATCTGATATTTGGCTGTTGGATGCTGTGCAAGTTTTATTGCGTTGTTTTTGGTTTGTTTGTTTTTAATCTCTTAAGTGCTTAATGGCATCAATATCGATTACAGATTTTAAGTCTAGGGATCAAAGCAATTTGTCTTAATAGCTGTGTTTGCTGCCTGTATTTATTTTGCAAGGCTTGCTGATTTTGTTTTGAATGACTTGCCTTTATGTCTGAAGTGTATTGTACGTGACTTATGCTGTAAAACACTGGCACAGTGGAATAACTTTTAAAAATGAATGTCTAAATATATTTGATTGGATAATTCTGACTTGCTCCATGAAGCAGCCTAAATAATTTAATGGTGCCTATATTACTAATTAATGGGCAGCGATTTGGCACCAAGAAGACTGGAGAGAGCTGGAGTTGCTCAACTGGATTTGTCTTTTTGAAAACTCATCAAGTGCCAGACCAAGAAGATCTTTATGGTGGTGAAATAAAGATCTAAATTGCCATATGCAACATGGCAGTAACCATAAAGTTCTAGATGGCAATTAATTAAAATTATGACAATATTAAAAGCTCTGATTCAGTTGCTGGAAAAGCAAATTATGTCCATTTGCTAAGAAACAAGTCTCATGCTCTTATCACCTCTAAAATTTAAAATTCACTAAAATGGTTGAACAACACCTTGTAGACTTAACAAAATGGCTAGTAGATATTAAGATGGCCAATACTGACTTTCTAGCCTTTGAGTAACAGTCAAGATGAAGCATATACCTTATTTGTCTAAGTTGAGATCCCTCAATTTAACTCACTAAAGTTTTTTAAAATGACCACAAAATCCCAGCAAATGAACAAAGCTGACCCCGGTGTTTTCATTGTGCCATTTCATTAAGACGCCAGAATCTGAAGGCCGTTACTACGACTGTGATTTGCTCCCTTTCATGGAGATTGGAAGCGTGGCTCACAAATTCTACCTCATCAATATTCGACTCCCTGTGAATGAAAGGAAGAAAATTAATTTAGGAATTGGAGAAATAAAGGATATTCGTTTGGTGGTAAGTCTGCATATGTCTCCTTTCTAGATCTGCTTTGGTATTCTTCTCTTCCTTTAAACTGTTGCTGTGTTTGCCATACTCTTTACAGTGATGTATGCTTGAAGGTATGTGTTTGAATCTAGCTATTGGCCTCGTTGGCCTAATTGTTTTGCTCTGGTATAAGTAGCTTGTGAGTGTATCAATCTTTTCCCCATTTCCTTTAGGTCTATTCAAAACCACAACAAACCTTCTATTTCCCAGTAAATGCATGACGGTTTATTTTCTAAGTCCATAAACTTGTATAACACCCCTGATTTACCCTGAAACAGCCCCCACCCTGCTTTTTTTTTTTTTTTTTTCCAATAGATCTTTTTCTTTGGTTACTCATTAGTAATAATCCTTCCTCACCCCTTTTGATTAACAGACTCTCCCCACTGCTGTTAATGTTCAGCTGTTGACCACCAGAAGCAAGCAATTCTATTCTACTCAACTTGCTCACCTTTTTTAGCTTCCTGAAGTCTTCCTTTAGTTTCAGGTTTAATTCTGCTGGAGAATATGCCTCCCTACACAAAGGAAAAAGAGAAATAATGAGGGAGAATAGGAGAATAGGAATAAGACTTAAAGGGGAAATATATAAACTCATGTCACCTTTCTGTAATGGATAATCCTACCAGTGATAAATCCTTTTGTGCGTGCCTTGATGCAGTATTAAATGATCGTAGATACATAGAGGAGTAGGGCTGGAAGGGGCCTCCAGAGATCATTTAGTCCTGCCCCCTGCCAGTGGCAGGATCATACCTATTCAAATTATCTCATACAAACAAACCGTTATCTAAACTCTACATAAGACTGTTGTCAACCCTAACACAACACAGACCTAACACCCTAACCTGTCACAAGTAAAGCAGGGGAATCATGACGGCCAATGTCCTGCTTCTGTGAAATGTTGTCGATATATGTTCAAGACATCCCAGGTAGAGGGCCCTCTTCCGTTACAGAGGAAGGCAAATCCCCTACAGTCTGTACCTATCTGACCATGGGGTAAAATTCCTGATGATGTATGGAAAGGTGCTGAGTACTGTACTGCCAAGATTTTAATGCTCTAGAGCAGGGGTCTTCAACGTTTTTTAACAAGTGTACCTCTTCTTTCTCAAAGTTCCAGTTCATGTACCGCTGTATATTTTTTCTTGTTTTTAAGGGGAGGTAGGAGGGCAGCTCGAGGCCCCCGTGATGAGGGAGGGAATGGGGTTGGGACTGGCCAGCCCAGGCAGAGCACGGGACAGAGCTGCGAGCGGCTCATCTGGGGAGCACAGGAAGGGGGTACAGCTCACACCGGAGCATACAGCCGGGGAAGTGTGTCCCTAGATCTGTGCAGGGTGAGGGCGGGCTGGCCCAGCTGTGGGAGATGCTTCGCATCCCATGGACGAGCTGCTCATGACTCTGTCCCATGTTCTGCCCTGGCTGTGCAGTGCCTGCCCCAGCCGCACTCTCTCCCTCACCGCGGGGCCTCAATTGAGGCTACTAGCAGGTCATCTAGGGGGTGCAGGGAGAGGAGGGGCAGTTCCCACCACTGCATACACCCTGGGATGGCAGAGTGGAGCGGGGTGGGGATGGGACATGTGCCCTTGGATCTGCATGCGGGGCAAGCTGGGGCCAGCACCAGGTTCCTCCCGGTGGGGGCTTAGCCGGGCTGGCCTGTGCTTGGAGTGGGCAGTGGTGGCACTGGAGAGGGCTGTGGTGGGGAGGGAGGTGAATTTCTGGAGTGGTTGCATGCCCTCTCATAGCCCCCGCTCCCAGCACCGCTGCCGCCTGCCCCAAGCATAGCGCAGCCCAGCCCCCACCAGGAAGAGCCTGGTGCAGCCCTGGCCCTAGCCTGCCTGCACCCTGAGTGCAGATCAGGGGGCACATGCCCCCCATGTCCTCCTGGGTGCATATAGCTGTGGAAGCTGGCCCCCCGACCAGCTCAGTCCAATGCCCCGTCCCAGCTGGGAAGCCCCAGCTCCACTCCCTCCCCCACCACTGGGACCTCGATCTGTCCTCCCACCCCCCAGTGCCTCTTCCCTCACAACACACTTACCAGCCAGACCTGGCTGCTGTCCTGGCCACCTGTATGCTACACTGCAGCTGCACACGTGCACACGGTATTTATTGGCCACATTAGGTCTACGTATCCACTAGGACCTTTTTAAGTACCCCTGGGGTATACGTACCCCTGGTTGATGACCACTGTTCTAGAGCTAATTGCTCAGACATATTGTGCTGTCTGGAGACTGGATAGTTCTGAAGAGCTAATCAATGTGCCTGTTAGCTCTCTTGGTTGTTACCGCAGTTAGCTTCATTTTATGTTCCTATCCTTTCCCACTTCGTATCTAATATTAAGCTGACCTATTTCCAGATAAAGCTTTAATAAATTAATCTTGATGTCAAATGAGTGGCAATTTTATACTGATCTAAATTATGTATACCTAGAATATGTCCATAAAACACCCTGCTAGATGAATCTGGTTTAATAATAATGAGGAACTGGTGAAAGAAGTGTTGTCTACACCATCCCCCCTTCCCCCCCCCATTGCTACAGCATTGCTTAGACTAATTAGCAGGACACTAAACAAATAGCTGTTAACACTTCTCCCTCCCTTCTCCCACTTTGATAAGCAGATCAGAAATGTATTTTACAAGCAATACTTGCTGTAAAATGCTAAAAGCTATAATCTGGAGCATTATAACTTCCCTGTGGGATAATGCAAAACTGATCCTGATTGCAAGGAAGGGGTTTAAATACCTTGGACCTTTTACATTTGAATTTGTTTTTCCTTTTTTAGGGTATCCATCAAAATGGAGGTTTCACAAAGGTGTGGTTTGCCATGAAAACCTTCCTCACGCCCAGCATCTTAATTATCATGATCTGGTATTGGAGGCGGATCAAAATGATGACGCGTGCTCCTGTCTTGCTGGAAAAGTGAGTAGAGGAAAATCTTTAATCCACAGAGTTGAGCTCAGATAGAGTTTCTTATGCAAAACTTGAGTCAACTGGCTGTAAGCTAAACGCTGCTTTTGAAGATGGATACATATAGTTACCACTTACTAGTGTCACCATGAGCACGGAAATGGTACTGGGCTAAAGGTGGCAAACTCCTTCCCCTCTCCATGAATTCCAAATGCTACCTGTCATCACCATCAGCTTCACTTTCTTCATCAAGTTTCTGAGCTTCACTGGCTTAGTCTTTATCCTTTCTTGAAATTGAAATGGACTTTGTTTTGTTTCTCTTTCTCCAGGGTTATATTTGCTCTTGGGATCTCCATGACGTTCATAAACATCCCAGTAGAATGGTTTTCCATTGGATTTGACTGGACTTGGATGTTGCTCTTTGGAGATATTCGACAAGGAATCTTCTATGCCATGCTTCTGTCATTTTGGATCATCTTTTGTGGAGAGCATATGATGGTAGGTGTGGCAGTTATTTCCTGTCCTTCAGAAATCTTTTAGTTCTTTGTAATGCATAGGAAGGGATGTCAAGGAGTACTAAATGGGCTTTCAGATTGGTTTAGATGTATAAAACACTGCTACATTTTTAGCTAGAAATAATCAGTATGTTGTGGGATCTGAGTGAGTTACCATAGATAGTGCAGGTTTCTTGGTGGATAATTGCACAATAGCAGCTGAGTTAGGTACATGTTTTTCACTGTGTATTGGTTGGTCTTTGAATCAGAAAATTTGGGGTTAGAAGGGGCCTCATGAGGTCATCTAGTCCAACCCCTTGCTTAAAGCAGGACTACCCCTAACTAGATCATCCCACTCAAGGCTTTGTCTAGCCAGGTCTTAACCTCCAAGTATGGAGATTCCACCATCTCTCCGGGTAACCCATTCCAGTGTTTTACTACCCTTCTAATGAGAACATTCTTCCTAATATCTAACCTCAACTTCTCTTGGTCCAACTTGAGACCATTGCTCCTTGTTCTGTCATCTGCCACCACTGAGAACACTATAGCTGAGGGGTTCCCAAAGTTTTTATGCCGTGGCCTGGCAAATCTCAGTCACAGCCAACCGTGGCCAGAATTTCCAGCCGGTAGACAAGTAAGGGTGCCCTCACCCCCTGGGAGGCAGTGTGGGCCAAACCCTGTAGAGAAGGAGTTACAGCCTCTCCGCCTGACTCTAGGGAGCCATGGTTTGCCTGTCCACAGCCACTTCCGGTCTGGCAGCCAACCCGCTGTGGCCTAGCTCCGGGCCACGGCCCAGGGATTGAGAACCCCTGCTCTAGCTCCATCCTTTACGGGACCACCCTTCAGGTAGTTTTCATAGATTCATAGATGTTAGGGCTCGAAGGGACTTCGGAAGATCAAGTCCAGCCCCCTGCCCCATGGGCAGGAAGTCAGTAGGGATCATAGGATCCCAGCAAGATAAACGTCCAAATTTCTCTTGAAGGCGTTCAAAGTAGGTGTTTGAACCACCTCTAGCAGCAGTCTATTCCAAACCCTGGGAGCTCGGACAGTAAAAAAGTTCTTCCTTATGTCTAGCCTGAAACAGTCATGGAGGAGTTTGTGACCGTTCAACGTTGTCATCCCATAATTGAAGGTTGCTATTAAAGTGCCCCTTACTCAGTCTTCTATTCTCCAAACTAAATAAACCTAGTTATCTCAGCCTCTCCTCAGAAGTCATGTGCCCCAGCCCCCTAGCCATTTTTGTCCTCTGCTGCACTCCCTCTAATTTGTCCACATCCTTTCTGGTGTGCAGGGGGCCAAAAATGGACACGGTATTCCAGATGCGGCTTCAATGGTGCTGAATAGAGGGGGTCTAATTACTTCCCTTGATCTGCTGGCAAAGCTCCTACTAATGCAGCCTAGTACGCTGTTTGCCTTCTTAGCAACAAGGGCACACTTGATTCATATTGAGCTTTATTGTCCACTGTCAATACACCCCCAAGTCCTTTTCTGCAGAGCTGCTGCTTAGCCAGTCAATCCTCGGCCTGTACCAGTGCAACGTGGCATTGCACAACTGTGGTATTGCACATCAACGCACAATTAAGGAATAGGTGCAACAGCATATATTTAAGTAGAACTCCTTGTTCACTTTCCACTGAGGAAGATACTGTTTAATTTCTGTGAGTGGGAATAAACTCGGGGCCTAAAAGGGGAGATATTATTTGCCAGTGATTGCTCTTCAGGAGTTGCCTTTGCAACTTTTACATTATCTGCTACTTTCCCTTCCACCTCAGATCTCACTAACCTTAGAAATATGGGTTAAGGAGAAGGACTCGAGGCAGTTCAGGCAGGAAAGGCACTTCTGTACCTAGATGGGGGCAGTGAGGCTTTCCTTGTATGAGTGCACTTGAGCATCTCCCAGTGGATATGGCAGTACAGGAGACCCTCGCCATTCGTGGGGGATACATTCTCGAGATCCCCATGAATGGTGAAATCCGTGAATAAGGCACTGCGTTCATGAACGCCGTCTGCGTTCATGAACGCAGCGCCCCTGGCAGCCGGGGCGGAGGGGTGCATGGTTGTGCTGGTGGCGGTGGGAGTCCGGTGGCAGCAAGTGTGGAGCTCCCGAGGAGCTCCTGTAGTGTATTTAAGATGCAGGTTCGGCATTCGCAAATATTTGGAACGGTGAATGTCAAACCAGTGAATAGCAAGGGTTTCCTGTACTTCAGCTTGACACCAAAGGGCACTGAATCACAAGAGGGATTATAGAGAGATGACTTTCAAAACAGCTTTTGATAAGGAACCTCTTCTTCCTTTGGTATTCTCTGCGGCAGTCTTAGTGATGCAGCAGTCAGATAGTATCCATCTTTCATAAATTAACCTTTCTCCATTTTTGTTTGAGTAGGATCAAAATGAGCGGAATCGTCTCTCTGGGTACTGGAAACAGGTTGGACCCATAGCTGTTGGTTCCTTCTGCCTTTTCATCTTTGACATGTGTGAGAGGTAATGAAGATGCTTTCTTTCTTTTGTGCTGATGAGGTTGCACTCTAACGTGCTGTGCTATGCTGTGCTTAAAGTAAAAAGTACATAGGCCACGAACAGGTGTTACATTTGTGTCAAAAGAAAAATCTTACTCCCAGCACAGAAAGAGAGCATGCAGCCATTCAGGGGATTTTTGAGGGAAAAAATACTGGCTTTTCCACAAGGAAGTCAAATCCGATACCTGCCTGGAAGATCTCCCTCCTCTCAGTCTAACTTGAGCAGTTGTACATGTCTTTTAAGTGCTCAGGATACCCAGTATCGCTCCTCCTATCATTGGCAGGAGTAGGGAATGTTCTCCTGTGGTGCAAACCCTCCCAAACCTCCGGGAGGGTTGCTGCTAAGATGAAATGCCACCCCCCCAGTCTTTCTGCCACAAGAGATCATCACCCTCCCCACCCCAAACTGCTAATTAGCTGATTTGCAGGAGGGTGTGGGGCGCTCTTCCAGGGCTGTATGTAGTAGCTACAACTTTTCAGCAGCTGCCAGTAGTTGACAACCCATCTCTTTCCCGGCAGGCTGTCGATCAGTGGGCTCCAATAAGGGCAGGGGTGGCTCAGAGAGCAGCCCTGTCGTGGCCCCCGGGCTGGAGACCTACATACTCTGCTTCCAGGCTATTTTTTGCCAGGAAGAATTTTAATTTCAGAGAAAGTCTCCAAGCTGGACATGAATTCCTGTCTGAGGCCTTAGACACAGGTGACCTCTACCCTGGAGTCACTTTTTAAATAGCTTTGAGGTCATAAGGACTATAATAGAATTTAACATTTCAGTATCACGTGCCTTTCCTGATGCCCATATATAAACTCGGCCTCCACCATCCTCTTTTCTGTGTCAGAAGGGAGTGGCTTTGCTGGACAGTTAAGTCATTACAGGCAACCCCTGCTTAGCGCTCTTAATTGGTTCCTGAAAAAACTAGCATCAAGTGAAATGAGCGTTAAGCAAAACCGAAAGTTTTTGATGACCCAAGATGGAGACCATGAGCATTATAACAAAACTCACTGAGCGCTAGGTAGAATCAGATATCAATTTAAAATGAGTGTTATATCGAAATAGCGTAAAGTGGGGGTTGCCTGTATTTCACTTTTAACCCAATTTTCTCTAAGCACAAAATTCAGTTTCTGAGATGAACCCAGTTTAACTCCCCACTTCCAACTCAGAATGCATTACTTCACACTTGACTTTATGAGAAAATGACTGAAATTGAGGGTAAAAGATAAGATAAAGGGTGTGTTTGCCTGCCTAGCAGCATAGGTGTAAGTTAATAAAGTATAGTAATGTTATGACAAGACAGCAAAATCTCCTGACTCGCAGTTCAAAGGGTGTACATTCAGAAAGCTTCCTCGGAAATCATCCTAGGATGGAAAGGCCCTGGAAATAGTCCTTCTCTTTCTTTTGATGAAGCTTTTATCCAGTTTACCCATTGTGAGCTACTAGGCTTGAGAGACAATGCCATCCCTTTCTTTCTGTTGCAGTATTGCTTGCTTATGTTACCTTATACTAGAATGTCACCTTCTCTTTCTGCCTTATATGGATAGGGTGGACATATAATATTCATCCCCACTTCCAGCAAGTAGGTTTCCAAATTACCATGAATCTTAAGTAAACATGATGTGAAAGGGAGCTTTAGGTACCATGCATTACATAGCAGTTAAAAGTTATTTGAACAAACTAGACACAGTCCATCCCACAATGCGGCAGCTGCTCAGACTTTTTGGTTGACCTTGTTAAGAGTTAACAGAGACAGACTTCATTGATATTGAGGTATTAGAACAGCTTTTGTGTGTCCACTAAAAAGCAAGGTAAACTGTAAAGTTTTCCTGATCTCTTCCATATACACACACCCACATCACAGAACATCATCACAAGCTTCCAAACTACAAAGTAAAATCCGTAAAACTGCATATTTTATTGCATGTGTTGGCTTTTGGATGTTACCTTTGATTGCTTTTAAATTATCTTGTTTCTAGAGGGGTACAGCTGAAAAATCCATTCTACAGTATCTGGACAACAGATGTTGGCACGGAGCTGGCTGTATCCTTCCATCTGTTTCTGAGGAGTATCGCTCACTTAAGACTGGGAAAGACATTTTAATAACTAAAACTTAAAAAAATGGTTTTCCCAAGTACTCTCTGAACTGCTGAAAAGCCAGTTCAGTTTGAAACACCTGAAAAGCAGTAAATCGGTTCTAAATTACTTTAATGTTAGTGGAGGATCTGAATATTCTTTGGATCAGCAGTTCTGTGGCTTTCTAGGAGGATGCTTATTAGTACAGCAGGAAGATTTCAGGGCAAAGATGAATTCAAAGATTGGTCTCAAGAGAAGGGAAATAATTAAACGACTGATTCTCAACCTTTTTAGACTTGAGGCACCCCTCCACACCTTTTCAACATTTTTCAGCACCCCATTGGAAAAAAAAAGAAGTGAATGTTATGAACGTTATACTGTAAACAGAATTGCATTGCTAATTATTAATTCATTACTGATTAAATCCTTCTAATCATATGCCACTGCCATGGTAGCCAGGTGGAACTGTGCTGTGCTGTGCTGTGCACCTCCCACGGAGTCAGATTGGGAAGTGTCTGTAGCAGGAGTGTGTGCTCTTGCTCAGTCCTTCCTGGTCTGACCCTATGTGGTGTCTCCCAGAAAGAAGGATGTGGGAGACATGGTACTATCCCGAGCACCTCTCACTGTACACGGGACAGTTCTACCTGGTGGCCGTGGCATTTGTTTCCAGGATTCATTTGGAGTCTAACTGAGGAGAAACCATAGCAGTGTTACATTATCCAGGCAGCTGCTCCCTGCTTCTTGGCACAAGCCAGGCCAGGAAGAGCAAAAGCAGAAGTGGTGTGCCTGCTTCATAATGTAATACTTCTGCTGCAGCTCCTTGGTTTGGCTCCACGTGCCTTTTGAAAACCAGGGCACATGGGACAATTCCACGCTGTAGGAGCACAAAGCCCCTGACAGGCTCTCACAGATCCCCTGTTGAGAACCACTGAGTTAAATTATTAGCCTGAGCTACGAGGTATCAGGAATCTGGAAAACAGCACATCAGGCGTCGAGATATGGGTGTTATTACAGAGCAATCCTGAAGAAAATGCAGTTCTCTGCACCCTTTATGGTTTCCCCTCCTGCTCTGAAAACCCTTCCTGTCCTGGCAGGTTTTTCTTGGGAGCAAGTCGTTTCACTGCTGATTCTTGAGAACTTGTTCCTAAAGCATTTATAAGAATTGCTTTTTGAAATCACTTGGTCATGTTGGAAGTGCTTTCAACTGCCATTAATTTTTATTACCAGGCTGAGACAAGCTAATGTGATTAGTTCTGCTTCCCCTGCATCTCAGTCCTTGTGCAGAGTCCTTCCTAAGATGGCATTTTGTTTGGTGATTACTTCCCTGGATCTCAGTCAAGCCCCATGTCTTTGTAGCAGTGGAGCAGAAGTGACAATTCCAGCTTAGCCTTTTTAGCCTGCAGGAGTTTTAATATTTTATCCCTCATTAATATTATGTCAAGTGCTTGGGAACAACAGAGCATCATTCCTGGCACTGGGGACTGGGAAGCAAACACTGTCACTCAGGTGGAAGCTTTAATTTGAAAATTGTTTAATATGCTAGAAGCCTGAATTAGAATAATTGTGCTTGAAAAACATATTGTGTTCTTCAATCTCCCACTCTGTCCAGGAACAGTTTCCTTTAACTTTACCACTCAGATGGCATTTATTATAGTTGCAGGAATCTGCCTTTGCCTCTACTTTCTGTTCTTGTGTTTCATGGTCTTTCAAGTATTCAGAAACATCAGTGGGAAACAGTCCAGTCTCCCAGCAATGAGCAAGGCTCGCAGACTTCATTATGAGGTTAGAAACCACTATTTGGATAAATGGTGTGTATTATATTTGTGTTCAGTATGCTGATTTCTCATTTTTACTAATAAGGTATCTGCAAAATAATGTATTGGCTTTTCTTTTCCCTTACATTTTTAAAGACTTTCTATTTTGCTAGTGGTCTTATGCTGTCAAAGCCATCCTAACTTTTTTGTTGTTGTTCTTTTGTGAATTGGTATCCATTCCACCCTGATCTCTGTCTCCATCTTGCAGCCTGGATGCTAGATGGCTCTCGCAGATAGAACAAAAATGTTCTGCCCAGGTTGGAGATGTCCTTGCCATAGTCAGAAAGATTCAAATAGGTGTACACACCAGGGGAAGAATGGAGCAGGTTCTTGCCTTGGTTCTGGGCAAGAAATATTACCTCTGTGAGGTGTTCTGTTCCAGAGAGAGCAGAGGGACTTTTCTGTTGAGGCTTAAATCAGGTTAAACATGACCCATGAGCCACATGGCGCTGCTCTATCAGGCATGCCAAGCTGCTGGTGGGCTGTGAAATTTAGTGGCATGGCTAGTGGTGGGCATAGCCTGCCACAATGTGGATCCTGGGGCCCCAGTGGTTGTGCCGCTTGGTGGCAGGGGGCCAGCATAGCCCCACTTGCCTTGCTGCTACTTGGCCCACTGCTGCTTGCACTGCCTTCACCTCAGCAGTGACCTACGGCAATGAGCTTTCTCCTGCTTTCTTTGAAAATGGCTTTCTTGGTCGTAAGTACATCAGCAAGGCCAATGGGAGAAATCCAAGCACTTGTGGTACAGCTGGATATCCCCCATTTCTCCCTGCCTCTACACGCACTACCTTTTATCCAGAAAAAGTATTTTGGAGGACTCATCCCAAGGTTGTTGTGAATTTATGCTAAGGGAAGCAGATTAACTTGCTGCTTAGCTCTCCTGAACCTTCATTCCTCACATGGAGAGACTGCTGTATTCTGTGAATGTGAAGAGAGCACAGACTATTATTCTCACAGAGGAAAGATATTCAAAAAGTGCCCTTGGCTGTCAGTATTAGTAACTCAGAGGTCCCTGGGCACATAGATAATGGCCCAAAGGTATCAATGTCCATATATTTGGGGTCTGCTGGGGTCACAACTGAAGTTCTTTAAAAAGTAAAAATATTAGTTGTATCAGTGCAAGATAGGAGTGGGCTGGGGTGGAGATTGGTTGTGGGTTTTCTGGTTTGGGGCTTTTTTTTTTTTATTTTGGCCATTTTCAAAAATGTAGTTGCGTGGATTTTGTTCCTGTGACCAAGGCCACTTCTCTTTAAATAGGGGCTGATTTTTAGGTTTAAGTTTCTGATGCTCATCACTTTGGCTTGTGCAGCAATGACAGTCATCTTCTTCATTGTCAGTCAGGTGAGTGTACTTTCAGATTCCTAGCTTGCCTGGCAGTGTGGTTATCCTAATTTTGAGAGAACAGGCATGCATTTTAGGCAGGGCTGGCAGCCTCTTAAGGTTGCCCTGGCCTGCATTTCCCATTATGAGAACCTGTTTTTAATTGTTTACAACTTGGAGGCTAAACTTTTTCATGCCTGCCTGGGATGAATATTTTTGGATAACTTCAGCTAAAATGATTTGAGAAGAGGTACAGCTTTTGTCTTCACTTTAAAAACTAATGGTGGGGGGGTGGAGAAGGAGGAAAATAAGGTTACCTGGTAACTCTAGTTAGTGGGTTCCCCTTTCCCCACCCCACCCCATCGGACAATGTAAGATGTAAATAAGGACTAAGAATGCATGTGGGATATAGAGTACAGGCAGCATTAACACGAGCTTTTAAAAAAATGTCATGTGCTTGACTTTTGTAGCCATAATGATTTTAACCTAGTTTGTGTTCATGCAATGTGCACGCATGCCTTTGTTCTCCAAGCTGGGATATAACCAACGTGTGTATAATTTACGTTATATAGATTAATCACTTTAAAAATAGTTATTGTGCCGTGCCCATTACATAGCCTGACACACCAGTAAAACATTTTGGCTTCTTGGTTTCCCAGAGTATTTGTATGAGAATAACTCCACTTGCTCTGACTGATTCTTAGTCTTTCAAAATGACAGGTCCTGTGTTAAGATCGCTATCTGCCTTTACATAGGTAGCAAGCCCAAATGTATATGTGCACTGAAGACTTTGGTTACAATGGGTGCATTCTTGCAAACTCCAAATGAGTCCAGTTATTTTGATGCTTGTGAGCTGTTCTAACGAGTCGCATGTAGAGAAGTATCCTCCAACATACTGCACTGATTACATTACATGAAAAGTCCTGAAAGAGAACATAGCAGCATATGATTCTGGTCTAAAAACCTAGAGCAAGTGACTTGATTCCACCTTAGCTTCACCATCCAGCCCATACTTACCTTAATAGTTTTACTTCAGTGTCTATGGGCATCAAACAGTTTTGTCCAGCGACTGTTATCAAGTTTGGTATTTTTGCTTGCGTAAAGACTTGTTCTACCTTGGCTTTCCTAGAAAGCAAAGCTCCCCCACTCTTTGAGGGGGGAGTTGTGCTTAAAAGTTGTTGCGACCCTTGAGCATCTTTGTTAGTTTCATTTTAAAAGCGGAGGGCAGCAACAAAAGGTGCACAGCTCCATGTGCTCAAAATACTGATTTTTGGAATGACCTTTTTGAAAATTAAATAATTATTTTTAATGTTTCTTAACTCGTTGGAACCTCTTGTCTCTATCTGTGGGTGGATGTTATTAGGAATAGGTCCCCATCATATGATAGACAACACCTTAGCTCTCACATTGTCCGTGCTGTTTACATGTCCATAAACCTTTATAGAAAGGATAAAGTTTCAGGCATGACTAGATGTCTACCAGGTAGTAGATAATTATCTTCTCCCTAAAAACATCAGTGACTAGTGATCTAGTGTTCTTAAGATAACTTCTGTCATTTCTTATGAAGCAAATTTAGATTGAATTTAGATTAATAGATGATATTGTAGTTGGGGGACAAGAGAGAGACCCATAGCATGGGCTTTACTTATATACTTACATGTATCCAATGTGTACTTCGTGTCTGTTTGTATTTTCTGTTCAAAGCCTTTTTGTTTGTCTCCTTGGAGCTTCCCCATACAAGAATTCCCCTTACTTGTCCCTATTGAATTTTTGCTTTCTTATGGACAGGTGACGGAAGGCCACTGGAAATGGGGGGACCTCACAATACAAGCGAACAGTGCTTTCTTCACGGGCATCTATGGGATGTGGAACCTTTACGTCTTTGCTCTTATGTTCCTATATGCTCCATCACACAAGAATTATGGTGAAGATCAATCAAATGGTAAAACTGGACTGTCTGATTATTTTGAAACAGTTGCATGTAAAAAAAAAAGGCAAAATGGCAGGGGAGAATATTGGGCATAAGCCTGGGTCAGACCTCTCACATGGTTTTCCCTGCAAAACATGAAGATTTGGTGGAAAACAACATGTAACAAGTACACACTGACTTTTTTATTTTTGGCCAGCATTTTAATTTTGTGGAGGGAAAATCAGAATTCTGACTTTCAGAGAGCGAACCTTCTGAGAACACTTTCTCCCATTTTTATTATGTTTGAAATGACTTATTACAGAATTTCCTCTAAATTGTATTATACGTTAAGGTGATGATGAGAAATCAAATAAAACAGTTTGTCAAAACTAGTTATTTCAATTTGCTGATTTTTGAAAATCTTTTTTTCAGTTTGGGGGCATGTTCAGAAATCAGGACTTTTTTTGACCAGTTTTAGTGGTTTACTGTTTGAGGGGGAGTTCTGCTTGAAAGGAGTAGAGAAATGAAGTGAGTAGAAAGGGAAATAAATGTTTTGGGACTTCTGTTTTTATTTTTGGTTTCACCTTTAATTATCCTTCAGTAGCAAAGTAATTCTCTGACTTTAGCTTTTCTTAACAGTAAACTGAGGCCATTGCAAGGGATTCTGTTTTTTAAATGGATTTGAATGCTAGGTTTTGTGGAGATCTTTTTAAGGATATGGACAAATATGCATGTAAATTGCTTGAAATTCAACCTTTATTTGAAACATTTTTAATTCTGAGCACATCAGTAGTGTATAGACGTACACCCCTACTCCCAGCTGAAGTGTCGCACTGCTGGAGCTGGTGCTGGTGTCCTTGTGCTGCTCTGCTGCTTTGGAACTGGTAAGCAGAGCCCAGCAGCTCTTGACCATGATCCTTTGGCTGTCTTGAAAGTTTCCAGGAGAAATTGCAAAGCCTTCTGGACATTTGACCTTCAGACTCTTGGTTTGTGCTTCCTGCAGCTACAGGGCTAGTCAGTTTTGCATCAGTTACATTCCTAGTGCAGGTGCAAAGCATGGATGGGTAGCTATCATCTCTTTAGCCCTTAGTCTTTGAGCAGCACAGTGAGGGTACTGGCTCCACTCTTCAACACACAGCAAAGAGCCTGTGTCTACCTGGCTATTCTTTCTATCCCAAGGGTGGGCAAATTACGGTCCACAGGCTGGATCCAGCCCACCAGGCCATTCTATCCAGCCTGCGGGGCCCCTAAAAAATTTAGAAAATTAATATATATCTGCCCCTGGCTCCCAAATATGACAGGAGCCAGGGGCAGTAGGACCCTGGGGGAAGCTGCAGCAAGACCCACCCCCACACAATCACACACCCCACAAATACCATACCCATACCCCTCAACATCCCTGTACACAATATACAAGAGTAAGACTGCATTTTGAGCTATTATGAAATCACTTCTACATATACAGCACAAACACATACAAATCAAGACAAAAATATTTTTTTAATTAAATTAAAATGTATTATTATGGATATTTGATTTTTTTAGTATATAATTTGGGTTTTTTTACTCTTCTAAGATGGCAATCCCTCTTCCCCAAAGGATGCCACTTCTGGTGGTAAAGGTCAGAGGTTAGGGGCAGGACTTCCAGTCCCAAGATGGCAAGACTGGGTGGTGGGGACGGGCTCCTGTCACGGGGCAGGGCTACCCATGCAGCCCTCAATAGCTTGCCAAAACTCAGTAAGTGACCCTCTGCCCAAAATAATTGCCTGCTCCGTTCTATCCTCTTTGAATGGCTCTGCCAGCTGGTGTGTCACAGCATGGCAGGGCAGGCCCAATGACCCAGGCACTGGAAAAATGCTTCCTCAAGCTGTTTTCTGGCCTGTATGAGTCTGAGAAAACTAGCCCCAGAAGGAGAACTAAAGAACACAGTGGGGGATGGCCTTTTCTAGGACCATTTGCAGACTGTCTACAACTTGCTTCTGAGTTGGAGAGTCAGTGACTGGTTGAAGTAGACCTGGGATGAGAAGCAGTAGAAACAGAACTTCAGGATGGACCAATGCTCCCTTCCTCAAGATCTGTTCCTGATCACTAGAGGAAAAGCACCATACTGAGAATACTTGTGAACAGGGAGCAGTAGGTGGTAATTGCCCTCTCGAAGCTGGAAACCCCTGGCAGCCCCTAGTCAGTTTCCAGTCACTTCAATGGGCAAACCCATGGCTCGTGTACCCATGGTGGGTGAACCACATCCTCTGGAAGGTAGTACTGTCTGGCTCTCCAACCTACAAGAAGTAACTGGATTTACCTAAATGGAGTTTCCAAACTGCCTCAGGACCATCAATATCATGCACATTGCTATCTTGTGTCAAGCATCATATGGCTTGAACTATGTAAACAGCAAGGAGTCCTTCCTTCATGGGCAACTGGTGCCACCTGAGTCGGGGGGGTGGGGGGGAAGGGGCATGTGCTGCCCCCCCCCCAGCAGCCAGTCAGCGACCGGGGTGGGGGTCCCCCTATGGCTGACCGTGCTGGCTGGGAAGTGCTAGCTAGTGGCGCTCCCAGAAGTGTCAGTGGTGCTTCACCTGGTGCCCCCATTCCCGAGCCGGTGCTTTCAGGGGGAACACCTCTCCCATCTGCCCCCTCTACCCGCCACATAAGTGGGGAACACTGCCTGTTGGGCAGCACCAGCACTTTCAGGGCATGCACCATGCATCTCCTACGCATCGGCACTGAAGTACTTCTCTATTGCACTGCAGGGCATCACAAACCACTGGGTTCAGTCCATACATGTGATTACTGCTTTCACATATATGGACTGAACTAGGTAAGGCAAGGTCTGCAATGTCTGGGTCTTCAGGAACTCCAGCCTGGTCCCCTGATGAGATGGGGAAAGTTTGTCTGCGGTGCCAGTAGCATAGGGATATAGAAGATGCCTCACGCCCCTGTGATTTGTGGTCCTGATTGTACCTGCCTTTTCTATGGCTCATAAAATTTATGCCAGATGTCAGGCAGAAAATCTTAATTACAGTCAAGCAAGTGTGGACAACTGCAGAGTATGCTTTTGGGGTATCTCAAGGCATGGTGGACGGTACACTGGACACCAGCAGGTTGTACCTGCGAGATGATCATTTTGGGAAGCTTGCTGCATAACCTCTGGAGGCCAGGACCTGAGGCTTCTTTAATAAAAATTAGATAGTCAAAGGCTCTGTGTTGAAACAAAGTGCTTTGCAATCAAGGGTACATTATGGTAGGAGCAATTTGTGAACTGTAAAAAGGGGGAAGGCACTTAGAAGATAAGGGAAGCCTAGGTTCACCACATCCCCCACAGACAAGGGATCAAAGGGACTGGAGTTCTTTATCATGCTGCTTTTTCCTAACAAGTAGTGGCAGAGACCCTGTAAGGTTGAGGGGTGGTGTCTCAGCTTGTACTTCCCCAGGGCTTCTAACCAAGTAGAAAAGGTTGGCATGAGGCTACAGTAGGGCTGGCCCAAGGCAGGGGTGGGCTGAGGATTTTTCTTGAAGAGGAAGAGCCAGAGCCTGCTGACAGTACGGGTGGGAGAAACTGTGTGTATCATGAAGATATCTTCAATGGGGTATGGAAGTCTTAGAGCATGGAGGGCTGTCCTTGGGCATGGAGGGATAAGCCTGAGCCCATGGAAGAAAGTATAGGAGCACTTGGATGCACTGTGTGCCAGTTGAGGGTGGCTATGAGGGACTGTTGTGTTTTCCCTTTGATTTTTTTCCATTTGCATCTCCGTAGTCTGCTTCACCATGTCTGTATCCTCCCTGGTGTTCTCAACATTGTTGTGCCTGGGCTGGCACATCCCTCTCCCAACCAGGTCAGCACAGCAATCTTGGTGATACTCCACCTGAGCACATTAGCCCTCTGCAGCCACTGCTCTCCCTTCTAATGCAACTAGGTCTGCAAATATCTTGCTCCTGTTTCTCAGCCTGGGTACTTGCTGAGCTCCAGTTTTAAGTTGTAACCTTGAACCTCAGTAGCAGCAGCAGTAGCTGCTGGTGTTGATCCTGAAAAGAGAACAAACAGATTAGGGAGTTTGTAAAATGTGTCTTATTTGGTCCATTATGAACTCCCAACAAAGTTTTTGTATTCTTATGGCCAGCATGATCTCCCTGTGGAGGGGCATCCTATAGCAAGTGATAGGAAGGACAGTCTTTAGAGACTGGGAGGGTCTAGCAGGCCAGTGATTAGCATAAAGGAAGATGGATCAGACTGAGGCTGAAGCAGCTCCTTCAGGAGATGCTTTCTTTAGGCAGCTGGGCCCTAGATGCTAAAAGATCAAGAAGTTAGATTGGTGAGAAATGGCAGAATGGTTAGCTTGTCTTTCCTGGGTATTGGTGTCATCTGAGCTGTCCAGTCCCGATGGCTTGTACATCTGCTCAGCAGTCCTGAATAAAAGGAGGTACTCATCAGGGCCTTACTGGGATTGCTTGTAGTCCAGGGCTTTGTCTGGTGCTTTCTCACAGTGGTCTTAGTCTGCACTGGATGACTCTCAATCCATCCCAGAGTTTGCAGTGGAGTAGGACTTGGGGAATTTGTGCCCAGCAAGGATCTAGAAAAACTGCTCATATATAGTATGTGCATGTCACCTGCCAGGGACCCAAAACATTTGGCTTCACAAGCTTTTCTTGTATCACGCCTTCAGGCCTTTCACCTGGGTCCAACACTGTCAGTCCTGGTTGTGCCTGCAAACTATCATCTCTGCTGCAGTCTGCTTGTAAACGGTTTTGATCCCTCTCTTTATGAGGGTCCACTGGATATTTTCTAGTGGAGTTTTTTGTAGACCCAGCATTCTCTTGTGAGTGGACACTTGGAAGTATTTGTGCCAAATGTCCAGGGCCATGGTCCAAAAGAATGCTGGTATGGTGCGCCTTTGCCCCTAGCACTTACGCTCAGGTCACAAGCAGGGCCTGTGACCTCAAGACAGTTGAGTTGGGAGTGAATCTCAGAGGATGCATTGGAGAGGAAGGCAAGTCAGGAAGCAATGCACTATGGGATGCTGCTTGGCTGTCCAGCTCCTTATCACACTTCAGAGGGAGGACAAATGTAGCTTGAAGCACTTCAGAGTTATCCATGTTTCAGCCAGGGTGGCTTCTTTTTTTTGTTAATGCTCTCTGGACCAGTTGTACTAGGTTGTCTGTCATCTGCCTGCTCACTCATAAAGTGGTTTTAAACCAGGGTGGATTTGATTTAAACAATGATTTCAATCACTAGTCAGGAAGCCTCAATTTAATCATTGTTTTCTACAAAAAAGTGCATTCTTGTTTGACATTACCTTAATACATATTATTCATAACTCAGAGAGAGATGTAGTTTTCATTTTTAAAAGGTACAGCCTATATATTTTAAGCAGTTATTTATTTTGATATCTTTTCAGATTAATTTTGCAGCTACATTAAAAAACTGAATTATGACACTTAAATTGTTTTATTTAAGTAAAACAACAAATGTATGTATTTTGGATATTTTTCTTCCACGACAAACATGTGTCACAATCATAGAAATTAAGGGCTAGAAGGGGCCTCAAAAGATCATTACGTCCACCCCCAGCCCTGCTCTGGACAGGAATACTGCTGAGATCAAATGATCCCAGCAAGCTGTTTGTCCAGTCTCAAGGTGGGGGACTGCACCACCTCCTTGGGAAGTCCACTCCAGATTATGGTCACCCTTACCGTAAAAATAATTCTTCCTTGAATCCAACCTGAAACCATCCTCTAACAGTTTATGGCCATTGCTCCTTGTCCTCCCCTGGGGCACCCTGGTGAAGTTTTTTTTCTCCCAGCCCCTGATATTCACCCCTTACATACTTATAGATGGCCACCAAGTCCCCCATCAGTCTTCTCTTCCCCAGGCTGAACAGTCCCAGATCCCTTAGTCTTCCTTCATAAGGTTTGTCCTCCACATCCTTAATCTTGTGGGCCTTCTCTGGACCCTTTCAAGATTCTCCACATCTTTTGAAGTGCAGTGCCCAGAACTGGACACAGTACTCCAGCTGGGGTCTCACCAGCACCAAGTAGAGAGGAGCCCTGTTCACAACACATCAGCTAATGCATCCCAGTATGCTATTCACACTGACTACAGCGTTGCATTGGTGGCTCATGTTCATCCTGTGATCAACCATAACCCCAAGGTCTGTTTCAGCCATCGTTCTAGCTAGGACATCTCGTAACTTATATTCAAGTAGCTGGCTACTTCTCCCCAGATGAAGCATTCTGCATTTATCCTTACTAAACTGCATCCAGTTCCACTCTGCCCACCTTTCCAGCTGGTCCAGGTCCACTTGGATCCGCATCCTATCCCCTAGTGTGACTGCTTTTCCCCATAACTTAATATTGTCCACAGACTTGGCCATCATGCTTTCCACATGCTCACCTAAATTGTTGATAAAGGTGTTGAACAGCATGGGGCCAAGAACCAAACCCTGCAGGACACCACTGGCTACCTCCCACCAATACAATATAGACCCATCCACTTACTCTCTCTGGGTTTGACCCCTTAAAACCTAAAATACTGGGTTATGCAGCAAACTTAGCCTTTGCCTTCTTACAGTTTCATAGTAGCTAGGGTCAGGAGGGACCTGAACAGATCATCTAGCCTGACGCCCACCACAGGCAGGAATGAATGCTGGGTTCACAAGACCCCAGACAGGTGATCGTCCAGCCTCCTCTTGAATTTGCCCAAGGTAGGGGCAAGGACCACTTCCCTGGGAAGTTGGTTCCAGATTTTGGCCACCCTAACTGTAAAATATTGCCTTCTGATCTCCAACCTAAACCTATTCTCCATCAGCTTATGACCATTGTTCCTTGTCACCCCAGGTGGTGCTGGGGAGAAAAGAGCTCTGCCTATTTGCTCTTGATCTCCCCTGATGAGCTTGTTGGCAGCCACCAGGTCCCCCCTCAGCCTCCTCTTGCTGAGGCTGAACAGGTTCAGATCCTTCAGTCTCTCCTGGTAGAGCCTGTCCTGCTGCCCTCTCACCAAGTGGGTGGCCCTCCTCTGAACCCTCTCCAGGCTGGCCACATCCCTTTTGAAGTGCGGCACCCAGTACTGGACGCAGTACTCCAACTGCAGCCTGACCAAAGTCACATAGAGGGGGAGTATCACCTCTCTGAACCGGCTTGAGATGCACCTTTGGATGCATGACAAGGTATGGCTGGCCTTGCTGGCTGCGGTCTGGCATTGGCAGCGCATGTTCATCTTGGAGTCAATAATGACTCCGAAATCCCTTTCCGCCTCTGTGCTTTCAAGAAGGGAACTCCCCAGCCTGTATGTGTGGTGTGGATTCCTTCTCCCAAGGTGCAGCACCCTGCATTTGTCTACGTTGAACCCCATCCTATTCTCATCTGCCCCTTCTAAAGTCAAGGGCTTTAGCCTTGGTGTGATCCCTAGACACCCTGCGTTGGATAGTGAAATCCAGCAGGTGATGATCGCTATTGCCCAGGTGGTCAAGGTCCTGCAGTCCCCTCACCAGGACATCCCCCGTGGCCAGGACGAGGTCCAGCAAGGCATTACCCCTTCTTTCTGTTTATTCATAAACTGGAAAAGAAAGACAAGCTTTCCTGCTTTTTCAGTTCCTAAGCAATTTAGAATTAATTCTCAATTTAGAATTAATTAGTCTAAAAGGAAGAAAATATTCTTTCTACACCAGCAGGAAAAGCTACTGCTGTTAAAAGCTGGATTATCACTTCAGTAGTCTCTGATGGATCTAAGTGCTTAAGTGACTTCCACCAGTTCACTGGTGTAACTTTCTTTTAAATCTCATCAGCAAACATATATTTCTTGAATGGTTCACCCTTAGCCCTGACATTTATTGTAGCTGGTATTATGGAGGGGTGATTGTTGGATGCCCATGTCATAGCCAACCCCTCTTCTTCAGTAGTTAAGGATTAATATGGATGCCAACATTGAGAATATTAGCAAAAAAGAGCTAGAGATGGTGCTGGATTCATTTGTTTTTAATCCCTGTAATTTAACTCTGTCACTGCATATTTCTCTTTTCAAGGTTGTACTCAGTTCCTTCCAAATTTCAACAGCATCAGCCATAGAACAGTGATTTCCCTATACTTTGTTCAAGGCTATGGAAATAGGCTTCAGGATAGCTGGTATACGTTCTACATTTCTCTTTAGCCCAATGCTGAAAACTTTGGCTATGACAGTTCCACCTATTTTGTCATGATTTTGTTCATCAATTGTCATCAGATTAGGCCAGTTCTCAATCTCTCTCTCAGAACAGTCCGCTACTGAGCTCCATCGCATGTCTTGTGGGAGAGTTAGTTTGGTATCTCTTGCTTTCTTCAGAGCAGCTGCTGCAATGTGGTTGTTACAGAAGTATTTTGCAATTTCAACAACATTTTCTTTTATTTCTGGAGTACTGAAGTCTTTGGCTAAGAGGTGCATCAAATGAGCAATGCAGCCATATGTCATTAGCTTAAGGCTTTCTTCACTTCTTCTCATCTTCGATATATTTGCAGCATTGTCTGCAACAAAGATGCATACTAGATATTCAAATTTTTTCAGTTTGTTATAGCTTTTACTGCTGCTACTTGTAAGTATTCTGCTGTGTGTGCATTTCCTGATGTATCAATTGTTTCTGTAATGTAGAGACAGTCCCTTCTGTTATCACACAAGCATGTATTACTAGATCGTTGTGGACTCAGGTTTACAATTTTCCTCTCTAGACTCTTTCCACAGTGTTCAAGTTCTTTCTCAGATGCTTATCTAGTAATATTGTCTCAAATAGTATATGGTTAGAAGTTTTAATCCCTATTCCATGAAGATATCTTTGAGCGTTAACATATCTTAAATTAAAACTGTCTTTATATAGGTTGCTTTTTTTTTTTAAGTATCTTAACAAAAATAAATAAATAAATCACATATTTTTTTAATAGTTGATTTTTGTCCACCCTATTTTAAACTGCTTAAAGCACTAATGTCCTTAACTTCAGAAAAGCTTTATTGCTTCCAAATTCAAAGCTTGGGGGCAGTGGGACCCGACTATTGTGATTTAAGTGCCCAGCCTTTTTTTTGCACATCAGTCTAAAACACGTCTTTGTCTTTCAGGTGACCTGGGAGTGAACAGTGGGGAAGAGCTGCAGCTCACCACCACCATCACCCACGTTGATGGACCAACAGAAGTTTACAAACTGGCTCGGAAGGAGGCCCAGGAATAACTCCAAGAACACCTCAGCTTGCAGACAAAGTGAAGTACAGTACCCAGAATGATGCGGCATCTTTCTTGATGAAACGTCTGAAATAACTCACTGTAAAAATGCCCAGTATTTATAGCATATTTTCACAGAGCAGTGGCACTCAATAGGACATTTGTAAACTTTCTTTTAATATGGTGTAGTTATACTGGGGGGAGGGATATGTATTCTCTACTGCACACGCAGCTATGCTAGAAAAACTCTAAGGTTACAAAGTCGACGTTCAAAAGTTAGGTGGTACCAGAGCTCAGCTGGTCTGTGCAGCCTTAATTTGGCCCCCCTGTGTGTATGCATCACAATGTGGTCACGTATTGCTCCCGCCCTTCTACACCTCAGCCCAGCCCCTGCCAAATCCATGCACAGAGTATTATTCTTTGTGCAATGTCTTACTTGAATGATCTCAAACTGAAATCAATGACATACATTAAGTTACATTATTGTGTAGGCACATTGACCCTCAGAATTGAATCATCAGCCACATTCAGGGCTTTGGATTTGTGTGACTTTGAGCTAAGGGCATTTGGCAACAGGGGGAGTAGGTTGTTGTCCTGTATGTGGACTGACTGCTAGGAAGCTTTGCCAGTAACTGCCCCCTCACTCCCATCCTTTTCACTGCACTTTCCCAACCCTTTCTGGTTTCCCCCAACTGGCTTCTTGCTGCTATATTCCAGTGTGGCTCATTCACTTCTGTGATGTCTAGGTGCCAGCGGGGAGTGAAGGGGTGACAGTCTCTGTGCTCTCTGTTCCTAGACCTGACCTCAGAGCTACCTGTAGAAGCTGGGAGGAATAATGCAGCAAGGTCCTCTTTAGCCCCTGCAACTCCAGGGGTAGAGGTGTGTTCTTTGGAGAATCTAGCTGCCCCATTTCAACTAGTGTCCGTACAAGAGCTCTGTTTTTTTCAGAACTTATGGGAGCAGTAAATGGGGAAAAGATGGCTGGGAGGAGGGGACTGGGAGAAAGTGTCCGAAGTAGAGGGATGCAAAGATGAAATGGGGTTGGTGCAGCAGGGGATAAGAATCGGGGTGGGGTGGCAGTCACGGACAGGTCTGTGCCTGCTGGAGCACATGACCCTCAGAACCTGGAGTGTTGCATTCCTCTGCTGTCAGGAAGCATCTACGAGATCTGGCTAATAATGCTCACTCACCCTTCAGGCTTGGTCCACCTAGATGACAATCTACTTCCTCAAATGGCAGAGATTTGCATTTTGAAATTAAAGGGTGCCTATACACAAGCAGCGAGGCTGCTACAATGCGCTGTAATTACAACAAGTTAGAGCAGACTCGATTAATCAGGTCTGCTGGAGCGTGGTAATTACCCCACTCCAGCAGACTCCAGCATCTCATATATTCATGTCCCCATGCTTAAAAATGGCAGTGGGGGCACTTTTAACTAAAGCTTGTTGAACGACCTTTAGTTAAAGCACCCCCACCATGATTTTTAAGGGCAGGGATGTTGATGCATGAGATGCTCTAGGCGCTTTCATTAGTGCAGCGCTTGGAGCCACTTTTATTAAAGCATCCCCCGCCCTCCCAGAGCCCGTGTATAAAGGTTCCAAATTTGCTGATAACTTTTGTAGAAAGTTCTTCATGTAAAACTTTTTTTTTCCCCCCCCAATTATTTTTGAGTTCTGGGAAAGTGCAGGCATGCACGCGCATGTGCATTCTGTTAGGAGAACACTAAGGTTACCAAGTCAAGCATTCAGAAGCTAGGAAATGCTGTGATGAAGGTTGCCTGTGTAACCTTAATGCAGCACTCTCTTTAGATGCTGTCTTATTAGAATACTGTCTTCAACTGCGTGATCAGTGTGATTGTTTTCCTGCAGGAGCCTTGCCTCAGTGAAGCATAGGACAGTATATGCGCTGTGGATGAATCGAGGATGTGTAGCGAAGAATGTCCTTGTGTGTAAAACCACTGTCATTCGCGTTGTCCCTGGTTCCAGCTGGACCATATTTGCAAATGTGTTCTGCACTGAACAGCTCCAGCTGAAGTCAAACATGGCTGAGCTTTAAGCACAAGGGCTAGTACAAAAATGCTAAATAATCTTAATCAGGCTTTAGATCTCAGTTTGGGCATCCACAATTATCAAAGGCTTTTGACAGTTTTAGCCATAACTTCTGTGCGTCAGTCTCCCATCTGTAAAATGGAGGTGAAGTTTATCTATATTTGCAGTGGTGTTTGTGTTGGCTACTATGGCTAACAGCATAGGAACACCCAGGAACAAATTAATTTTCACCTAGTGCTAGGTTCATTTGTCTCCAGGAAGGACTACACTTTCAAAAGAGGATGATAACATAACATTAAGAAGTAAGGTTCCTGTAGAGAAAAGTAGTGTTCAGTAATGTAATTGATTAGTATCATCATGCATATGCAAAAGGACACCAAATTAAGGTTACCCAGGCAACTGTACGTGTGACTTTTTGTAATTTTTGAATGTTTGACTTTGCCACTTGAACATTCTTTTTAACAGATTTTTATGTAATATTTATGTACTTTGAATAAATGCCTTCATGAATTCTTTTATAGTTTAGTGTAACATTTGTATTTTGTAAAGGTTCTTTACAAAAAGGGCATTGCAGCTTTAAAACCAAATCTTGTGCGTCTCACACTAACAAGTCTGTTACGATGTAGATATCTTTTTCTGTTTGCATAACTACTTATCCCTACTTATATGTCCCAGAAACAGTCCATGGGTCTCATTAAAATGTGTTTTCTTTTTTGTTTGGTTTTGTTTAGGATGTGTTCACTTTTTACAAAATGCTTTAAGCAACCTGGAAAAATGTAGATTCGTTAATTTAAATAAAATATACAATGTTGTGATTTTTGTTGTTTAGCCTGGCTCATTGACTAATAGGAAAATTTGTAACCTTTTTCTGGCTGTCATATTGTGAAGTTTTGCTCTTGATGATCTGACTTTTGTGTTTGGTGTTTTATGAAAGTACAAAACTGATTTTTGGGAAACAGAATTCTCTCTTCTGCAGCTCTAATTTTGGTGGGAGATGATTAATGAGCAACTTCATCATGGTGCATTTTTTAAATGTTCTAAGATGCAGAAAAGCACTCTTCCACTGGCTGGTCTCCTCCCTTTAAACTCAGCACTTCAGAAGTAGTTAAATTCACAGTCTGTCTCATTAACATAGGGTCTGATCCAATTTTTATGAAGTCAGTGAAAACGGAAGCTTGATTGGTAGGTCCAGCTTATGAAAATAGAGAGTAGCTAATTGAAATCCTTCTTACCTTTTTACTTCAGACTGATTCTGCTAGTTAATTTAGCATGTACATACAGGTGGGGTGCTCATGTAAAGAGAAAGATAAGTAGTCTGTGAGTGCAGCTATACATGCAGTTATGCAAAACAATAAACTCCAGTGCATGTCATGCTGGAGGTTTTCTTCTGGGTGCTGTGTTTACACATGTACCTGTGATCACCGCACATTGAACTGGGTCAGAGCAGCCCCAGCTGGCAGGGGACCCAGGGAGTCAGCCTGCTAGCCCGGAACTGCTCCGACCCGGCTTAACATACTGTGGAGGGCCTGGCTGGGGCACGAGGTGCTTCAGTGCAGGGCTAGCTGTCAGGCAGACCTGCACTGAAGCACCCTCATGCCCCAGCCAATGTCTACATGTCGCTGCTGCACGGTAAATAATGCTGCCGCAGATTAGTGCTTGTATTTCACAAGTAGTAACCTACAGCGGTGTGTTAGTTTCCTGCAGCCTAATAGGGCAGCATGTGTAGATGCCTAGACTTTACTGCAGAGCTAATTAGGCAGCTCCACAGTAAATGCCTCATGTAAATGTGCCCAGTTTGAAATAATTTGAATGAAGACAATAACATTCATGGGGGATTTATCCCTGCTTGAGCTATTGGGTATAGTATCACATGATACAACGCTTATTTTGAGAACTAGGAAACTCTCAAAAAGACAGTCTCTTCAGATTAAGTCTGAGTGCTGAAAGCTAAATATGAAACCTGCCTCTGCTCGGGCTTTAGGGTGTGTCATTCGTTTTACCTTTATTTTCCCCAAATATCCCAAGCTTGCTTTGTACCAAGAGAGGTCATTGTTGATGTTACTTGTGGGGGCTCTCAGATGTTAGGCAATGGGCATTTTGGAATTTAGATGTGTGGTATTGAGAGAGTCTGCTTTGACTTCAGTCATGCATATCATTTTCTATGATGAGGTATAAAAAGGAAACCAGCCGCCAGAGCTTCAAAGGACAGCACACAATTCCTGCTTCCCAGCTCCTTCCGACCACATCAGCTCAAGATGGATCTCCTCTCCTCCCCCACCTCTTCCCTTCCACTTCCCTTACTGCTCTCACTCGCCTTGCTGTTTTCCCTCCCTCTCATTCTCTGTCTTTCTCAGGGCTGTTTTTTTGAATGTGTGCTTCATGGCACTTCAGTTTGGCAAGGCCTACTTTTTCACCTTACTGTAATTTTAAAAATAAGATTTAAGTCTTAAAGCCTTTTTTGCTATCTCTTCTTTTGGCCAGTTATCATAGTTTCTTCCAGATACCTGAGTTTTAAGACTTCTGATTTAGCCATGGTGCTGTCTGTGTTTTATGCCAGTATTCCTTGGGGGGGGTGCTCCATACTTCTAGAAGTGCTCTGTTTCTAAACCTTTTGTTAACTTCCCAGGCTAGGGGAGAGCTGCAGGATCAGGCTGTGTATTAGCTGCTGGGCAAGTCCATGAAGCCAGCCTCTAATTCCAGAGTATAGGAGTCCGCAGGGTGCTGTGTCAAAGGTGCTACTTCCCAATCAAAGAGGCCTTTGATTCCCTTCTGCACCTGAGAAGACTTTGAGCATGAACTCAAACATGAGTTCAGAAGCAAGGTTCCCACACTTAAGGAAACTGCTTAACTATCTCCTTTTTGTCCTGCCTGTTCCAAGACTTGGTAGCCTCAAGTAGACCCTTCTGGTTACATAGAAATCGTCCTGTTAAGAACCCAACCTCCTCTGGCCATTGCCCTGTTTTGGCATATCCATCAGAGTCACGGGGCTACGTGGTTCTGAGCAACTTTTGATGGCAGCAGAACTGGAATCTCTTCCTTCGACTGCCTCCACTAGCACAGCCTGCAAATCCATTAAGCCTGGAGACACCAGCCCCTCTTACAAGAATTATCTCTGCCTTGGTGTCTATTGGCATTGCTAGCAGCTGTCTCTGATGCTTCCCTTGGTGAAGAATACAGTCGTACCAGAGTTTCTGAACCTTCTCCACGGACCCCTTGGCTTCTGGTCCAATAGCTCCAAAAATCTCTCCTAGCCTTCCTAGCATGGCCCTTGTTACATTAGGCTTCTTACCAGACCACTCCAGTAGCAGATTGTAGAGACTAAGCTGCCATTTCTTTACCTCGGCTTCATTGGTGTCCAACAAAACAATCTGCAAACTAAGTGAATACTCCGTGTCTGGGTTCCAGATTGAGCAGTTTGTTTGATACTAACCCATTTTATTTACCCTTCTTCTTCGGTTGCAGCTGCTGTCTTCCCTCCTGCATTCTAGGTGGATGATTTCAGAGGTTTCCAAGACCTCATGAGGTGGTTACTCAGACACTGCAAATTCCTTGGGAGGAAGTGGTTTAGCCTTCACAGACTGGTAGATAGCAATAGCAGCAGTCTGGTCCCAATAAAGTTGTCCACCATGATGCAAGAGGCATAATGTTGCCAAACCCTTAGATTGGCCCTACCCCCTCCTCTCTTGCTGGAGAGGACAATGAATAAGCAAAATGCTCTGCAATACATCAAAAGATAAAGAGTCCAAAAGGCTGTGCGTCACATTATTCCTAGGAATAAAGAAGAAATCTTATTCCTAAACTAGGCAGTGTTTCAGCCTGGCTAATTACCACTGTCTCTTGGTGTAATGCAACTTCCATATTCTATAATATATAAAATCACCTGGAGTCTAGAAGTAGTTGGTAAATGCCACAAGGGATACGTTTATGCTGCTGCTTTTTGAAGGTAAGGTGGTGGGTAAAACCCCATTTCAGGCTGCCTTAGGTGCAGTAGATTGTCCCATGGCTGTGCCTGCGGTCTTGTGATTCTAGTCTTAGCTCCGGCCTCTAGATTGCTGAGGGAGGTGCAGAACACAGTGAAGGATCCTTCCTTTTCAAGGAGCAGAGCACTTCAGCTCCAAGACTGAAGCACAGCATACTATCAAGGACTGCTGGGCCGCCCTTTCCTCCCTTGGGGTCCTCAGAGCTACTCCTAAAAAGACTTCCCAGCCCTATTCAGGGAAGTGAGAATCTTGGCATTCTTCTGCTGCTCCGCTATATATTGCCCACAAGAACTCGGGGGAGTTGGGGGCATACTACAGCATTCCTTGGTGACCAGGCAAAATCATTGATGGGGCAATTGAAAGATGCATTGCACTTCCAGAGACTTATTCTTCCTTCCTCTGAGGGATTTATGATCTTAGACTTTAGCTTGTGGATGAAAAAGAACTTTTTCAAGTTCAAGATAGGAAGATTCACCACTATTATACCATCTTTACTGGGGCACTTGTTCGCAACTTTAGATTTTCAGGATGCAATTTTCCTTATTGTTACCAAAACTTCGCAAAATAAATCTCTGCTTCATGATGAGCCAGGAGAATTAACCACTGAAGTTCTTCCCATTTGGCCTCTTAACAGCCAAGGAGTCTTCACTAACATTCCTGTGATCATGGCACACAAGTGATGAATTTAGGACCGAATTCTTCAGGTCATGTGTGGACTGAGAAAACCCTGAGACTGACCTCTTTGTCTCAGACATCGACAGAAGGAGCCAGTTCTGTTCTAGAGGGGGACTTCATCCCTGTTACTACCAGATGAGGCACGACTTGGCACCATTGATCTTGTTGCACCCAGCGTGAATGAGATCGTTCTTATTCCAAGATCTATTTAGATGTCAATAAGCACTCCCAAAACACTTCCTATTCCTAGGCCAGTTCATCCAGTACAGGAGGAGGACACTCCACTCCAGTTTGCTCACACTTGCACCTCTCAGCATAGCTACTAGAAGATCCTCTGCAATAGAGTGAATTTTCTCATCCCGTGTCAAAGACATTCTCACCTCCAGCAGGAAAGACTTGACTAGAAAGGCTTATCTAGCTTATCTAAGCTTTTTGCCTGGTGTTGAATGAATATTCTGTGATGCCACCATACCAGTTGCACTGAACTGTATCCTAGAGCTGAAGCATGAAGACCTTTCAGCTCAGTTAAGGTACAGCTCACTGCTGTGCTGGCTCACAATGTTCTTGTGGGAGGCTGGTCTTTCATCTCTGACCTTCTCAGGCTGGATTTTCCTCAAGATGCTCTGAACCTAGTTTTCATAATCATGTTGGAATGGTTACTGCAACTTATGGCAACCTGTTTGCATCCTCCCCTTTGTGGCTTTCCTGGTGGCCACCGTCTTGGTGGGAACCAAGTATTGATCTGACCCCTCCAATATTGGTCTTTATTGAAATAATGACTCCTTGAGGACTGCCCCAGGTTTCTGCCAGAAGTTGTTCAGCAACTTTGGCACTGTCCAGTTGGCATGCATCAGAGTCTAATATCTATAAGACTGCGAAGGTCCACCCACTGTTGGCTGTCAGCTCATTCCAACTAAAGCCCAAGGTTGACTCCTAGTGACCAAGGAACATCTACATGTCTGACACCTGCAAAGTGGTCACCTGTAGCTCTAGACTTGCATTCGCCAGGCACTACTCTGCCATGGAAGTCTCCTAGGCCACCTTTTTTGGTAAAGTGATTCTGCAGTTGCTGTTTGCGGTTCCAAGGCCACCTCCAGGTAAAATCGAGACCCTTCTGGGTTTAGGGATGTGAACAGACACAACTTATCTGAAGGAGAATCTTACCCATAACTGGAGTTCTTTGATGTCAGTAACAGGAATGGGAGATGAGCAGCCTGGCTCACTGGTTACGATGAAGTTTTGGAATCAGAAGTGAGCCTAAGGCTGACAAGAGGACAGCTAAGTCTAGGGCTAACTATAACAGACAGGTCTGGAAGCTGTAGCCAGGAGCAGGAGCTAAGGAAACAGCTGAGCATCTCAGGAGCAACAGACTAAAGGCAGGAGGCAAGTCAATAACGACCCAGGGGCAGGAATTGAAGAAATGGCTGAAAAACAGGAGCTGAGGGACCAGCTGAGCAAAAGAAGCAAGAAAGAATGCATCTTACCACCAGCAAGACCCTAAAGCTCTGGGGGCAGACGTGCATGTACGTCCACAGTGGAACATGCATGCAGTCAACTAGAAGAACTCTGATGACTGGTGATCAGTAGCTTTTCTTTCCTTGTGCATCCAACCTGCTATTGGCTCTTCTAAGACTGCTGGGTACTCGGAGTGCTGAACTGAACTCCTCTTTGCGCTGTTATCATGTTATGATGGAGTGTGAAAATGCACCAATGCTTCTGGAAGCCTTTAATCAAACCCTGTTTCTGTTGCAACACTGGTGCTTTAGTGATGTGAATGGCATTAAGCTAGAGCCCACCTTGCACCTAACAAATGCCATTCCCTATATATGCTGCCAAAAATGAGAAATGACAGAGAGCAGATTTAGACTGGACTTTAGAAAGAACTTATTTACAGTAAGGGCTACCAGAGTCTGGAATGGGCTTCTAAGAGAGGTGGTGCTCTCCCCGACCTTGGGGGTCTTTAAGATTAGATTGGACAAACACCTGGCTGGGGTCATCTGACCCCAGCGCTCTTTCCTGCCCAGGGCAGGGGGTCAGACTCTATGATCTACTGAAGTCCCTTCTGACCCTAAAAATCTATGACATATTCTCTGAAAAAGGACAAATCATTGTATTTGTAGCCTAACAAGAACAGGTGTCTCTTATGCCTCAGGAGTAAATGGAAAACATGGTGGCAGTGGGTTAAATAAATACTCAACTGCTTGACATTTCATGTTGAGGTGGGGGGCCTTTTTCTGAAGGCAGTTGTGCTAGAGGGGAATCATGTTAATGAGAACTTGTGGTTAGGGGCATAGAGATCCCCTCTGCTCCTTGAGAGAGTCTGTGTTGATTAAAGCTTCTATTTTCCTAGTAGAGAAGAGACTATGTTCCTTAAAGCCAGGCTAAAGAGGATCCCTGCATATTCTGAATATTCTGAGTGAACAAATTCATTAAGTGTCTGTAAGACCAGCCCCTGCCCCCAAAAGCCTTCCCTCTTTTTTTATTCAGAGATGACTCAAAAGTTTTTGAACAAGTACATCAGAATTGCCAGTATCCAGAGATCATTCCTGCCATCTGCTGGCAGGAATACTCATGAATGAGTAGGCCAAAAAATCGCCTGCATTTGTTTATAGCACCTTTTATGAAATGTTAAGTGTTTTTTCAGGCATTAAAGTCTCCCCAGTTGCTCGTATGCTATGCACAGATGGGTAATATGTTGGAAGGGAGGCAAACATTTACAGGGATTTCTCTCTAAGTCCACCAAAGTCACTGTAGGCAGCACAACTGAAGTGTGTTTTTAAGACCTGAAGTGGGTGGTGTTAAGGATTTGTGGTTGAGCTCAGGGTGACAAAATATGCACAAAAAATCCATAAATATCTAGGAATAAGATTCATAGTTTCATTTATCGTTAGTTTAACTTTCTTGCTTGATTTTCTTGTCTCCCTCTGGCTGTCCTGACCTAATTACCATATTGCTCACAGGTGTCTTTAGGTTTAGCTACACGGGGAATGTATGCCATAGTAAAATTGTTTTTTCTGGAATAAAGTGTCTAGCCAGAGAATTATCATAGCTTAGCGGTAGCATTGTGGTTCTACCACTGAAGTTCTGCTGGTCAGTTGTATGGCCCAGGTATGAAAACTTCTTCCTGCAGGCTTCTTCTGCCTCCTGCCCAGACATTCAGCCAAGCCATCTAGGAAAGCGAGGGTGGCTCCACTCTTCCATCTTACCTGCCTGCTCCCACTAGTCTTGAGACCTGTATTTATTACCTGTGGGTGAGGCTCTTGGTACTGTCTCAGATGTTTATTATGTTAATCACGTGTTGGAAAACAATCAGAAATTATTATAGAGCAGCCCTGCATTCCTTATAGGGCTTCAGAAAACTTCATTAAATATCATATTAGCATCTGGCACAGCTGGCCTGAGTACAGTTCTCTAAACGCACCTTCTGGTCACTATCATTCTGTACTAAATTGTAACTTGTTAATTTTGAAATAAAATATTCTCATTCTTACTCCTGGTCCATTGAACTATTTTAGCCACTGACTTTGTGGTATATGGACTACAGGAATTTTTTTTGATTAAATGTTAGAATTATCTGAGTTTTACAAAGGAAAAATCTGATAGTCCCCACTTCACCAGTACTTCTGAGAACAACAGATCATGCATATGATAAGGGGTACTTAATTTCTTTACCCATCCAGCCCTGCTCATGGCTGTAATGCTTTCCTGGTTATTTTGGGGGACAATGTTTTTTTTTAACCAGGCTCTTGGGGATCCCTTTACAAAAACACCACTCTAGCTGGCAATGATTGGTTTCATTGTTGCCAGTTTCCACTGGGAGAAGGTATAAACTGAACTGAGCTTTGCTAGGGATGTAGTATGTAAGACTTGCACAGATAAAGCTATATTATCATAGTGCTTAGAGTTGGAAGGGACCTAAACAGATCATCAGGTCCGACCCCTGCCACAGGCAGGAATGGGTGCTGGGGTCATATCACCCCAGCCAAATATCTGTCCAGGCTCCTCTTGAAGACCCCCAAGGTAGGAGAGAGCACCACCTCCCTTGGGACCCCATTCCAGAGCCTGGCAGCTCTGACCGTAAAGTAATGTCTCCTGATGTCCAGCCTGTAAAAGTTAAAGTTGTTTGGGAAAATATATTTCATGATAGACAAAACTATGGCATCAGGTGGCTACTTAGTGAAAATTCTAATACTGGGTTAATTAAAGAGCTTGTGACTGGCCTAGAAACGTGAACATGCTGTTTAGACCTGTGGTACACCTGTGTCTGCCTTCACAAAGTAGGATGTATTGTTTCATCTGAAATGCAAAGGGATTCTGTTTCTCACTCTCCAGGGTTTCCTTTACTCTTGGGGTGTTCATAATCATCCTGTTAGAGCAGTTTCCATTGGATTTGATTGGTCTTTGTTGTTGGGTTTTTGAAGACACTTGACAAGCAATCTCCTGTGCTATGCTCCTGTCCTTTTAGATGATCTTTTTGGAGAGCATAAAATGGTAGGTGTGACAATGCCATTATGAAGGCAAGCTTTGCTGTCAGTCATAACCATGCACCTATGCATCTTGTAACAGCCAGGTTGAAATCATCCCACCCACAATGTCTAACTAAAATAAATACTGGAGCATATCATAAAGGAACTGAGGAAACAGCAGGCACCTAGAAGAGAACAAGGTGATAAGGAACAGCCGACGGGAGAGCAGTGAGTATTATGCACCTTGACATGGGTAAGGTTTCTGATACTATCACCTGTGACATTCCCGTAAGTAAACTACAGAAATACAGTCTAGGTGAAACTACTGTAAGGAGAGTGCATAGGTGGTTGGAATGGCTCACTGTGCTCAAAGTGTAGTCTTCAATGGCTCAACATCTAGTTGGGAGGGAGATATCAAGCAGAGTTTCCTAAGGGGTCTATCCTAGGTGTAGTGTTCAATATCTTCAATAATGATCTGAAGGATGGAATTTAGTGTGTACATTTAGTACATTTTTACATGACACCTGGCTAGGTGGTGTAGACAACACCTTGGAGGATGGGATTAGAATGTAAATGGCTTTGATAAATTGAAGAAATGGTATGAACTTAAGAGCATGAAATTTGATATGGATAAAAGCAAAATCTCTTACTTAGGATGGTACAATCAAGCACACAAATACAAATTGAGGAACTATTGACCGGACTACAATAGTAATGAAAAGGACCTAGAGGCTGTAGTGAACTACAAGTTAAATGAGAGTCAATAATGTGCTGTTATTGCAACAACAACCACCAAGCTGATAGCCTATTAGGATGTATTAGCAAGAATGTTGCAAGTCATGGGAAATAATTCTACCTTGTGGTAAGTGGGTACTAGATATGTCTGCTCTCACAGGCAGGCTTTGTCGCTTTAGGAGCTCCTCAGAACAAACAATAGTCCATAACACAAACAGTAATCCTTAGCCCAAACAAAAAAATGAGCAAGGCAAATCATCAGCCTCTGTCCAGGCAGCAAGAGAGGGCCCTTTTAGCTCTGGACCTTCCTAGAAGGCAGCTCTTCTGGGTTTCAGTCCACCACTAGGCTGTAAACTGTTCCTTCCCCAGATCAAGTTCCTTGTTCTCTACCGTGCCTGGACTTCTAACAGCTAGCTAATCATTTACAGCTAGGCTCCTACCCCAGGACTGGCTGCCCCACTTAAAGGATCAGACCACCCTACTTCATTCACCTTGAGTATTGTATCCAGTTTTGAGTACTGTGCCATAAGAAAGGTAGAGACAAATTGGCAAAAGCTCAGAGGAGAGCAACAGAAATATTTAAAGGTCTAAAAACATAATAGGCAAGGAAAGGCTGGAAAAACTGGGACTATTTAGTTTGGAGAAGAGAAAGCTGATGAGGGGATTTGATGAGCCTTCAAATACAAAAGGTTGTTAAGGAGAGGGTGATTTGACTGTTCTCCAGCTCCACAGTGGATGTGACAACAAGTAACAGTCTTAAATGGCAACCACGGAAATTGAGGTTGGATATTAGGAAGAACTTTCTACTATGACAGTGATTAAACACTAGGTTACCTAGAGAAAATGTGGAATTTCCATCACCAAAAGATTAAAAACAGGTCAGACAAATACTTGGCAGGGACAGCTTAAATCAGCGGTCCTCAACCTTTTGCACCTTACGTCCCACCTACGTAAGGTCAAAGAATCCTGGTCCCACCGGTCGATGAGCGTGGGGGGGAGAGGCCCCCAGAGGCCAGTCGAAGAGCTGGGGGTCCTCCAGTGGCCGATTGAAGTCTCACCGTGGCACTTCCAATTTCACTGCCATGACCCAAATCCCACCTAGAGGACCTTCACATACCACCAGTGGGACGCATCCCACCAGTTGAGAAACCCTGGCTTAGATAAGTGATTCTGCCTTAAGCAGAGAGTTGGATTAGATCATCTGCTGGGGTCCTTTCTATCCCTATATTCTATTATTTAATCTGGAGATGCTTTGAAGCTCATACAGAAAAATTACACAATGGTGTTTCTAGTGCAACCTTCCAATCCAGCTCCTAGCCAGGCTGATGAAGAAAGGAGCTGTGTAACAAATGCAACATAATCTAAAATCTCACTTTTTCTCACTGGGAAATACTCAAAACTATACCTTATAATCCTCTTGGGGTTTTGTTTTCTCCAAACCCTCAGGGTTTAGTACCAGTTTGGTGGCATCTCAGAGATCAATATTTGGCAGAGCACAACCGTCAGTCTCACCTCCATCCTTGGGTCAGTCTCACCTCCATCCTTGGTAAAGTATTTGAAAAAATTATCAAGGCTCACATTTGTGAGAGCCCGGCAGGACAAATTATGCTGAGGGGAAACCAGCATGGGTTTGTGGCGGGCAGATCGTGCCTGACCAACCTAGTCTCTTTCTATGACCAGGTTACGAAACGCCTGGACACAGGAGGAGGGGTGGATGTCGTATACTTGGACTTCAGGAAGGCCTTCGATACGGTATCCCACCCCATACTGGTGAACAAGTTAAGAGGCTGTGATGTGGATGACTGCACAGTCCGGTGGGTGGCGAATTGGCTAGAGGGTCGCACCCAAAGAGTCATGGTAGATGGGTCGGTCTCGACCTGGAAGGGTGTGGGCAGTGGGGTCCCACAGGGCTCGGTCCTTGGACCGATACTCTTTAATGTCTTCATCAGCGACTTGGACGTGGGAGTGAAATGTACTCTGTCCAAGTTTGCAGATGACACAAAGCTATGGGGAGAAGTGGACACGCCGGAGGGCAGGGAACAGCTGCAGGCAGACCTGGATAGGCTGGACAAGTGGGCAGAAAACAACAGGATGCAGTTCAACAAGGAGAAATGCAAAGTGCTGCACCTAGGGAGGAAAAATGTCCAGCACACCTACAGCCTAGGGAATGACCTGCTGGGTGGCACAGAGGTGGAAAGGGATCTTGGAGTCCTAGTGGACTCCAAGTTGAACATGAGCCGGCAGTGTGACGAAGCCATCAGAAAAGCCAATGGCACTTTATCGTGCATCAGCAGATGCATGACAAATAGGTCCAGGGAGGTGATACTTCCCCTCTATAGGGCATTGGTCAGACCGCAGTTGGAGTACTGCGTGCAATTCTGGGCGCCACACTTCAAGAAGGATGCGGATAACCTGGAGAGGGTACAGCGAAGGGCAACTCGTATGGTCAAGGGCCTGCAGACCAAGCCCTACGAGGAGAGACTAGAGAAACTGGACCTTTTCAGCCTCCGCAAGAGAAGGTTGAGAGGCGACCTTGTGGCTGCCTATAAGTTCATCACGGGGGCACAGAAGGGAATTGGTGAGGATTTATTCACCAAGGCGCCCCCGGGGGTTACAAGAAATAATGGCCACAAGCTAGTAGAGAGCAGATTTAGACTGGACATAAGGAAGAACTTCTTCACAGTTCGAGTGGCCAAGGTCTGGAACGGGCTCCCAAGGGAGGTGGTGCTCTCCCCTACCCTGGGGGTCTTCAAGAGGAGGTTAGACGAGTATCTAGCTGGGGTCATCTAGACCCAGCACTCTTTCCTGCTTATGCAGGGGGTTGGACTTGATGATCTATTGAGGTCCCTTCCGACCCTAACATCTATGAATCTATGAAAAAACCAAGCAAGCAACTACCAAAGTAAGCTTGACCATGTCTGTGCCAATTGATCCTGGGCAGCCTACTATGTGTCATAACTTTGTAAATATGTTGCTATTTCTAAGTCATGTCCTGCTTTCCTTCTTTCCACTTATGACACCCCTCCCTTCACATTGTTCAGGTTTTCCCAAGCTAAAAAAAAATGCTTAACACGCACCATATTGAGTCAACTTTGTGGACTGCTCTGGCAATTGCTCTCAAGTCTCTTGTTTCTAGAAGACTACAAATAAAAAATCCGTTCTACTGTATCTGGACAACAGATGTTGGCACAGAGCTGGCTGTATCCTTCCATCTGTTTCTATGGTGTATCACTCATTTGTTTCTGTTAGGACTGGGAAAGACATTTTAATAACTAAAAAAATTGCTTTTCCCAAGTATTTGCTGACCTTGCTGAAAAGCCTGTTCAGTTTGAAACGCTGGAAGCCAGTTCCAAATGACTCTAATATTAGTGGAGAATCTGAGTATCCTTTGAATCAGCAGTTCTGTGGCTTCCTAGGAGGACCCTCACTAGTACAGCAGGAAGATTTTAGGGCAAGGATGAATTCAAAGACCGATATTAAGGGAAGGGGTAATCAAACTATTAGCTTGAGCTGTGAGGTGTAGGAAATCTGGAAAACAGGACATCTGGCATCAGGCTTTGGGTGTTATTACAGCAATCCTGGAGCAAATGCTGTTCTCTCTGGACTTTTTATGGTTTCTTCTCCTGCTCTAAGCTGTGAAAGGTTTTTCTCTGAGGTAGCTCATTTCACTGCTGATCCTTGAGAACATGTTTCTAAAGCATTTATATGAATTGCTTTTTAAAGCTGCCTGGTCATGTTGGAAGTGCTTTCAACTGCCATTAATTTTTATTACCAGGCTGAGATAAGCTAATGTGATTAGTTCTGCTTCCCCTGCATCACAGTCCTCGTGCAGAGTCCTTCCTAAGATGGCAAGTTGGTTGATTACTTCTTCACATCTCAGCCAAGCCTTTGCAGCAGTGGAGCACAAGTGACAATTCCAGCTTAGCCTTTTTAGCCTGCAGGAGTTTTAATATTTTATTCCTCATTAATACCATGTCAAGCGCTTGGGGGAACAACACAGCATCAGCACTAGGGAAGGGGCCACTGACGGTACACTCTCAGGTGGCATCAAACAGTCAAGAGCTTCCATTTTAATTCACACTGGAAGCGTGGAGAGGGGCTGTAATTCAAAGCAAAGTACTGACCTAGCTGATGCTTCTTTTAAATATCATTCTGTCCGGTAGGTGTTTCCTGTAACCGCAATGTATCAGCTCTGCCCTCTGCCTCTTGTTTCTGTTTCATAGTATTGAAAGTGTTTTGAGAGAGTCATTGAAACCAATCCAACCTTTCAGCTACAGCTGAGATTATCAGATCAGCAACCTTGTGTGTATGAGGGTTTGTTTACCAATACCCATTACAGGGATGTCGGTCCATACCATATTTTATCACATACAACATGCACCTTTCCCCCAAAATCAGCCTCCCAAAATAAAGGTGCATGTACGAAGTGGGGAAGCTGATTTCGAAGCACCCTGCTTTGATTCCTGCTCCACAGTGCAGCAGCTGTTGAGGTCAAATGACTTAATGGCTCATTGTTCTTCACTCCACAGGTGTTAACAGTCATCTCCTTTGTAATGGTCTTGATGTTCCACAAATCAAGCTAACTTTTCCTAAGGTGATTTTGAAGACTTCTAGCTGCCGTATCCTTCTATTTCACAGCCTTGGAGACTTTTTTTCAAAATCACAGCTCAATCCATGGAGACAAGTCTTCAGCAGCAGCTTTAGTTAAGCAAGAAAAGGAGTCAGCTGAAGACAAGCTCTGTCCCTGCTCTGTGCAGCCAGGGCTCTAAAAAAATCTTTTTATTTCTTTATCCTGCTTTTCCAAAACAAGGTATGTATTATATTCCAGGGCATGATGGATGTGAGAGAATATGACTCTAGCATGACTACAAACAATGGAGGCATGCTGAGGCCGTGCCCAGACTGTATACTTACTGAATCTCACAGTAATGCCCTCAGATACACTGTAATGCTCTGTGAAGGCAGCCCCTGTGCCAGTAGCAATGTAACCACATCCAAAGGTGCTAAGGACAGGCTAGCTGGCACTGTCTCTCCCTCAGCAGTGCAATCAGTCTGCCTGCCACCTTGCAGAGACATTTTGACTATGAGCAGGATCTGAGTAGGACCATCTTATCACGGAAGCAAAGTCTTAGCAAGACTGGCAAATTTGCCACTGTTTAAATGAAGTGTTTTGATTTAGCTCAACTGCTTCCTTTTGCATGCATTTAGTCATTTACCCTTACCCATTCTTGTGTGATTTCACAAAAGCAGATGTAATGTGGAGCTGTAGCAATCATGGGCTCTTCAATGACTTCTCAGTACATTTGGGAGGAATTCAGACATGAACTAATAGAGAAAACTGGCTGATAATAGAGCGCAACAAGAATAGAGGCATGTGACAGAACTAAGTAGTTAGTTTTAGTGCGCTCATTGCTGTCTGTGCACAGTGGTTGAGCCTGGCTTCCATTCTAGATGGTGGTCATGTTAGTGTGTACAGATAGGACACCTGAGGAAGAGTGTTTTGTGCCTGAAAGGTTGTCTAACTTTTCTCCCAACCATATAATTGATCCAAAAAAAGATATAACCAATCTTCCTTCATCACTATCATTGTCAGCCAGGGGAGTGTGCTGGAAGAACTCTGTATGGATGGTTTAGCCAAGTCTTGGATATAACCAACCTCAATCTGGAAGGAGGAGGAGGAACATACAAAAAGCTTGTTAAATGCCCTGTGTTTTCATCAAGGATTATACAAATCAAGTACTAGCTGCTGCTTGAATGTTTATTCTTGAGAATGATTCTGGAAATAATCCCTTTCATCTTTCTGGAACAATTCCTACACATACAGCCTTGAAAGACCCAAGCGTTTCAACGTTATTTTAGGAGTGGTACAGGGCATGGATGAGTTAGTGTATATACAGAAAAAGAGCATACATCTCCCAAAAGAAAGGGTCATGGCTATTTTTACCTACAAGTCATCTATCTACAGTTTGCGTGTAGCTTTGGATCCAGATTCGATTTGCTCTTCCAATTAGTAAGTTACAAAAAGTGGAACAGATTAAATAGGAGAGATATTTGGCACATCCTACTCCAAATAACCGGTCATCTGGTTCTTAGGACATTCTCCTGGCAGGTAGGAGATGTGGGTTCAGTTCTTTCAGGCACAGACCGGACTTGAATTCAGTCTTCCACGTCCTTGGTGAATATCCTAATCCCTGGGCTATTAGGGGAAATATTACTTCCACCCTTTGTTTTCTTAGCTTTCATTACAAGCATTCTTTGCAAAGCTGTTCAGCTTTGTGTTATGAAGGAAAAAAAGTCACTCTTCAATCAAAGTCTCTCATACTTTTCTGTTTTGTAAATAATTTAGGAGTAATGGGGATCAACAGACATTTGTAACTTGCTTGCAACGATACTCAGGAACAAATGCTCTGCCAGCACCTTTGAGACCATCCTGACCTAAGGTATGCTGCTCCTCAGTGCTTTCCATGAAGAATTATGCTTTAAGTAGGGCCCTTCATAGTGCTTTCTGTTTAAAATGAGTTTCTGTTTAGGCTAGGACTCTGCATATTGTCACACCCTTATCCTGTGGGAACACCCACAAAAGGTGTAGGCTCCCCCCATATCCCAATAGGAGTACTAAGAGTGGACATAGCTGGACCCTAGCGTGCAGACAGAAGTCATAATTTTCACCTGATCTGGTCACAGAAAGCAGTTTATAGCTGTGACCAAACACAAATGCACAGCTGCAGACAGCTTCAAAAATGACTGATTGGGTGAAGGACTCCTCGTTGCATGAGGTATCAGGTCAAGATGTTTCACAATGTAGCTTCTTTTGTCACTTGTGTCTGCAGCGCTCCCAGCCTGTTGCTGTTTTCAGAAGGGCAGGGGGGAAAGGAAACAGAGGGAGTTCAGTCTGGGGCAAAGGTAGGCAAAATACAGTCCACGGGCCAGATGCGGCCCACCAGGCCATTCTATCTGCCCCGCAGGGCCCCTAAAAAATTTAGAAAATTAATATATATCTGCCCCTAGCTGCCTGTCATGCGGCCCTTGATGGCTTGCCAAAACTCAATAAGCAGCCTTCAGCCTGAAATAATTGCCTGCCCCTGGTCTAGGGGGTTTTCAACCTCCATTGGATGGTGATGTGGGTGTATTGGAGCCCCCTACCTCAGGGGGGCTCCAATACTGTACACCCATCCCACTGTTCAGCACCAGCTGGGGAGCCCCAAGAAAGAGCTCCCTCCGCTGCCTTGCTCCCCTCCCATTCTGAAAACAGCAGCACTAGCAGGGAGCCCTGGTCATTACTATGGGAACCTGGCTGCAGGGGCAACTAGATTCCCCTCTCTCCTGAAACCAACAGTGAACTTCTGTTTGGTCTGGGGTAACATAACTCGGAACACTTTGTAAAAATGGCTCTGAGTTACAGCTGGGAGCTGCACTTCTGTCTGCACCCTTGGGTATCAGTCAGGTTGGAATAGGACTTTTCCATAATGAAGGGTGAGCATCAAAGCTGGCAGCCCACCTATGGAGGAACTGCTACACAGAAATCTCTGCAGAGCTCTCCAGTTCAGGTACCTCCCTTTGCTCTTACTGCCAGAGGAGAAAAGCTGGTTAAACAGCTATGAATTCTTCAGTATGACTGATGACTGCGAACGCTTCACCAGACCAGTGTCTTTTGCACAAAAATGCAAGACAGTGGCTGGAGCAAGACTAGGTTGTGGTGACAAGTCTGCCACAAAGAAAATCAAACTCCACTAACGGCTGTAACCCATTAGGCACAGAGAAAGTGGAGCTTGTGGTACCCAAAACCAGACCCATGCCATAAGATAAGTCATGGTAACAGTCCTCAACTTTCTACCACACTCAGGCCTCAAAAATAAAAGTAATGGTTAAAACTATTGGCAGAGATCTGACACTCATTACACGTATATAACAAGACTCAGCCCAAATTGCCTAGGGAGAAAACTGCAAACTACATGTACATCTCAGTAGAGCTAAGTGTCACTAAACAAACACAAGAACTAAAATATCTACTTTAAAGCAAAGCCTGTAAGAGAGGAGGAGCCAAAGTACACTGAAAACATGACTGTAAATATTTCCTGGTTAACGCATTCCTCCTTAGATTAAGACATATTTCCCAAAGCAAACATCCAATATCCATCTTAAGTTTTACAAATGTCTAAATGTTTATTATGCTAACCCAGCGTAATCTCCTGAAACTCACACCTATTGTCTCCAATGGCCTCTGATCTTCACTATCTCTATTTATTACATTTTAACAGACCTGCTTTGGTCTAATAAAAGGTATCGCATGTACCCAAAGAACCTTGTAACATCTTCCCTTAATCAAGGCATATCTCTCAAAGCAGGCATCCAATGCCTGCCTGAGGTTTTGTAAACATACAACTATTTATTAAGCTATTGTAAATCCCATGTCAAAACAACTGCCAAAAGGCAGTAGTACCCAAAACCCCCATCCCATTTAATTCCAAACAAATCAAAAGCTTGCAAACACACAAACAGGATGTAAATGGTAATGTGTTAATTCTGTTCCTGCTTGTTCAAACTTTGATTAACAACCACTGCCAAAAGGCAGTTTTCTGTAACCAAATACCCAAAAGGTACCTTGGTCAGCCAATTAACTATCAAGAAGAAGTGCTTTGAGCTATACAATTCAAGCAGTATAAAAAGCAAGACAGAACTGCCAGCAAGGTGTGCAGACCAGGGAAGATCAAGAAGCCATCCTGCACCCAGCCCACGAGTGAAGGACCCACGCTGTGTGAAATCTGTAAAGACGAGAACCACTTCCTGCTTGCTTGGGTAAAATCTCTTGCAGCTAAAATAATACATGCACTGTCATAGCTCATGTATCAAATATTAAGAGTCTTTTTCTGTCATTTGGTTTTATAGCTTGTTGCTAGTTATTAAAGCAAGCCTTTCTGCTATTCATCAACCAAGTGTTGTTGTCAATTCTTAAAGCAGTTGTTTCCTTTAAGCAACTTACATGAGGCAGCACCTCCTTGTTAGTACTCATTTCAATAATGATGCTAAATATTCTTGTATCTAATCTTTGTATCAGGAACTGGTCATGTGGTGATACTTGACAGTTTATTATCAAATGCCTTAACTGAAAGAAAATCTTATTGAATCCTATGCTATTGATATTTTGAAGAGAGGCCAAAATTCAGCCTCACATAGGTTTAATGCCTAGACTAGGATTATTTCTGTTTCAAGGTTACCTCGCAGGGAACCTATATATTTTTTTGTTTTTAATAACTATCTTTTTTAAAAAAAGTAACATTGTTACATTATGATGTTGCCATTTTGAAAACATAGCACATGTATCAGGCAAAAGTTTTGTGAATTATGTCGGTCTCATAGCTGCCCAACTAATAATTATTGTCCAAGGCAGTCTTTGGGTTTTATTTATTTTTGTAATCCTTTTAGTTTAGAATATATTCAGTTTAAGCTCCCTGGAAAAAAAAGATGGCTTGATAAGGCATCTAATGCACTCTTCTTTTGTGGCTCTGGCTCACGGTGAAGAGATGGTGCTACAGTAGGTTAGACAGGCAACATAAGGGACCATCTGCCTTTTGATAGTTTGTTTTAGGCCCTGATCTTGCAAACACTTATGCATCAGTCTTTTATGCCGTGAATAGTTCCCTGGACGTCTCCATGCAAGTGTCTTTGCAAGATTAGGTTTGTTAGCTCTTAGCTGGATAGAGGCCTGGTTCTCCCTGTAATATGGACTGTGCTTTCTAAATCTAGGCTCTGGGAGGTGCACACATTTTTAAAACACAGTAGTTTTAAAATGAATTGGCCAAAGTGAAGTGCATCTCATCTCTCTCATAGACAGAGAGACTCCCAAGGTGAATAGCTTGGAGCTTTACTTTTAGTTTGGGGAAAATATTTGCTGCCACCTGCTGGTCGAGGAAGATAAGTCTTTTAAGTAAGCCTTTACGCAGGTCACACATGCGCTTGTGTGTGCATGCACTCCCAGTAGCACCCTGGAATGGTTATAAGGGTGTTGCAACACCTACACAAGATAAACTCGGATATTTCAAATAGGAATCTATAATGTCAAAACCCTTCTGCTCTCCTGTGGGCTGTCTGAGATCTCTGCAGCAGAAGGATGGTTCTTATTTTTCTGTAGCCAAGAAACAAGTGGAGTGAAAGCTAAGCGCTGGCATTTTCCTAGTCTCTCCTGCTGAGGCCTCCTAATCTGTGGCGTCCTTCTTAAAGGACCCTTCCCCCTTGTCCCTTCTTTCTTTGTAATAGGGATAGAAGTGGGCCCTGTTAGAGGCATTCCTTGGGCTGGAGAGGGAGAGTTTTTACTTTTAACTTTTAAAGGCCTGGGGTTGAGCAGGAAATGCTGGTTAGTGATAAAACACCCCTAGCACCAGAGCTCGAAACCTCCTTCATCTCCAGCACCTTTCATGGGGTCACACACCTAGAAGGAGCTGTTTACAGGCAACTTTATAGGCTGTAAAGGCAGAAGAGACCATCACAATCACTTAGTCCAGTGAGCCTCAGCCAGGGTGCTACTGCACCCTGAGGTGTCCCAAGATCTTTTGAAGAGTGCCCCAAGGTGTGAGGACAGACGCACAGGCTGAGGCTCCTTCCCGCCTGGCTGCTCCTCCGGTCCCATTGCCCAACCCGTCTGCAAGGAGGTAAGCACCGTAATGGCTAAGTTAGTTGTTGGATGGGGTGCCACCCAGTTCAGAGAAGTTATGGAGGCATGCCTCGAGACTGAAAAGGCTGAGAACCAATGATCTAATCCAGAGGCAGGCAAAGTCCAGCTTGCAGGCTGGATTGGGCCCACAGCAGACTCCATTTCCCAGCAGCCCCGCCCACGTCACTGCAGATGGTTTCCATGGAGACCCCAGCAGTGGCAGGGCCCTGACACCATGCAGCCAGGGTTTCTATGGAGACGGGCCCCAGCAGTGCTAGCAGGCACACGGCTGGATGGGGAGCCGCTCCAGGGGTGGGATCTGGTGGTGGCGACAGCGTGGTCCAGAGCCGGGGCAGAGCCACAATCCACCATGTGCCCCGGGCAGGATCATGGCTCTGTCCTGGCTCCAGACCATGTTGTCACCACCACAGGATCTCAGCCCTGACCCCAGGGCAGCTCCCTGCCCAGCCAGCTCCCTGTCAGCACCGCAGGGGCAGGCTTCATGGAAACCCTGGCCCTGTGTTGGCACAGCCCCACCTGGGGTCTCCATGGAAACCAGTCACAGCAACAGAGACAGAGGCTGCTTGGAATTGGAGTCTGGCCACCAGCCAGCTCCACCATTTTGCCCACCCGATCTAATTAGACCATGGGCATAACACAGGCATTAGGATTTCAGCGGTTCTTCTTCTAGCCCAATAACTAAATTCAGTTTGACTAAAGCATACCTTTTAATACCAGATGCTGTCCCAACCCTGTCAGTGAGCTTCTCTTTTGTAGCTCATAGCAATAAAAGGCAGCGAAATGCAAAACACTCTCAGCTGATGTCCCAGATGTGAATGGAATAAGTAGGAAGTCAATGCATCTGGAGTGCTATTAATGTTGCTTACGCTCTACAATTATGCCAGGAACCTCATTAGCAAAGCAGTATCCCCCTGACATTTGCAATGCATGAGACATCTTATTTGTTCATAGGCTTACCTCCTACGCATTGTGTGGTTACCCCGTGTATAAAACCCTTATATTAACACCTAGTGAGTGGAGAACATTTTCTTTTGAAAGATGACTAATTAGTAGCAGGAGGAAAATGTCCTGAACAACATCAAATCTCCAAATAGTTGATTCATCTGGAGTGAATATAGCACTTAAGTTTTATTACTGTAAAAGAAGTACAGTTTGCCAGAACCAATTTCCATTCTTCTGCATTTACCATGCAGCAATAAGCTGGTTTTACTACAGATTGTCTTATTGTTACAACATAGGTTTTCCCTACTCCCTCTACTCAACATAAAATTTTAATCTGTTTGTTCTGGGATTTTGTAAGCAGCCCAAGGGAGTTAGAAACGTATGGGTTTAGCCTCAGCTGCAAGTCCCAGCCCAGGTTCCTCATACATTATGGCTGGATTCTAATCTTAATTTCCCCTGTGTATAATACCAGGTGTCTGTCTTTCAATACCAAGGTGTTCAGCTGACATACTGTACATCTGAGATCAGCATCATCCCTATTCTTTACTGGCTTCCAACTTTGTAGCGTTTGCTTCTGATTTTAAAGCTTTATGTTTATCACAGTATAATTAATAAACAAGGGGACTATGGTTCTTAGAAGGGGCCAAGGGTTTACTTAGTAGGAGCCCCAAGTTAGGAAAATGCTCACTGGACATCTCTACCCCAGATGTTTACTGAGGAGCTGCCTAATTAGCTCCACAGTAAAGTCTCCATGTGCAACCCTACAAGGTGGCAGTAAGCTAACAAATGTCCCTGTAGGTATACGAGTACTATCCTGAGGCAGCTTTATTTATTGCACAGTAACACATATGTAGACACTGATGGGGCTGGCTGGAGCACAGTGGTGCTTCCGTGCAGGGCCTGCTTGTCGGCCCCCCCTGCACTGAAGCACCCTTGTGCCCCAGTCAGCTCCTTTGCAGCACGTTGAACCAGGTTGGAGTAACCCAGGACTGGCAGGCTGACCCCCTGGGCTCCCTGCCAGCCAGGGCTGTTCCACCCCAGCTCGACATGCTGCTGCCTTGGGTGCACATGTAAAGGCAGTGCCTGGGAGCAATAAACTCTGGTGTGATGTGCACCAGAGTTTAAGGCTTTGTATTAATTACACGTGTAGATGCACCCACTGAGTAACATCCCCCGGGCGATCTATGCTGGGTAAAAATTTCTGCGTGACTCTAGTTAGGGGAGAACATCCCCAGCACAGATACCAGACATACGGCTGTTGTCTCAGACTCCTCCTTTTAGGTTCCTGTGCAAGTGCCAAGAGGAATGCTCTGGGAGAAGAATGGGCAGGGGTGGGGTGGCAGCTCTGATGCTTTTTGCAAGGTTAGGGCCTACCACTATTTAAATTCAAAGAGTGGCTGCTCCAAGCCTTGCAGCAGCTCTGTCCTGGGAGGGTGCAATGATGGCTCACATTCGCCACAAACCTCTCACCCTGTGCTGCAAGTTTTGTGCTCTGCTCCTTATGCAATTTCACCCAATATCTAGGTAACCAAAAAGGAGGCCATATCTTACAGAAGTGTGCAGCATCCTGCTGCTGGCCTGGATCTCAGTGGCGTTATTGCAGATTCTCTCTGGTGTGAGCACAAGATTGGGCTTCTGGCTCCTTCCTCATGGGCCTTATAGTTATACTCCTGCTCCCCCACCAAAGGACACAATAGAGCACACAACTGAAGACAGTGGTAGCCATATATATATGTGATAGCCATATGCCCCTACAACAGAGACTGCATCCTCCTGGCTATGTGGAGTGTAAGGTGAGTGTAAGTACCAGTTGTCCCTTGAACCCTTTGGAGAGCAAGTGTGCTGCTTCTTGTATGAGGGAAGACTTTCCTTTCTTCTAATTGTATGTAAAGGATAGGACATGGCACTATTTACTGCTTCCTTTAAATACTTGTGGGCTGTTGCAAAATTTCTTAATCATCAGTTAATCAATCATATGATACCTGCCAGGGTTGTGTTTCACAGTGAACTCTCAAGGGTCATCACCTCTGTGACTGCAGCTACTCATGCTGGTACTCCTGGTTTAGTCAAGGGCAAAGCCCAGTATTGGGGTTTGTTTAGTTCTCCATTACTACTTGTCTCTTCCTGCATCCATCTGATATACTGATGACAGGCATTTTCAAGAGATTCTGGAAAAAAACCTTCAGGGTCTTCAGGTACTTCCTTTCTCAAATAAAAAAAAAATGAGATGGAAAAATCATTCTCTCCTGATGAGAAGAGGCGGAAGAGGGCTAGACCAGGCCCATCAGCTGCAGATCTGTTTATACAAACATCCTTCCACAGCTAGCTTCTCTAGAAGGTAGAATTATGAAACTGCATATCAATTGAGACAGAACTTGGCACCTGTTTTCGTATATCCTCTTACAGGAAATTGTGCACCAGCAATTGCATGGATGTAGGGACATTACAAACAGCAACACTATTTTCTAGGCTTTTAGTATTATCTAATACAATTACATGGAACTGGCAATGAGGGGAAACCCAACCCTGAGCTGGTCCTGCCATGTTTGTAGACAGGTGACTATAGATTTGGCATTGCTCAAAGAGCCGGCTGAAGTGAAAGACAGATGTTAGAACTGAAGGATGCCTGATGAGATGCTATGGCTGTGACATCAGTTGTTCGACTTGTCACTTCCCATGTCTATGGTGATGTGGGACTGATGCCTAGCAACTAGACCAACTGCTAATTAGTGACATATATTCTGTCTTGCTCATTGGTGCTTTACTGTTGTTGTTTTCCAGTTAGCAGCACCGGGGGGGATGTCTGTGTGTGTGTGATGTTGAGGGGGTTCCCAGGCATTGTTGCACAGAGGTGAAAGATGCTCCATAGCACTAATAACAACCCTCCTACCGTATAAATGGCTCAATTACTGAGGCAGATCAGCTAGCAGTGCCATGTCTGCTCCTCCCAGCTCTGAATCACTGCCTGAATCAGCTCCATTCTTCACAACTGCAAGGAAGTGTGTGTATGTGTTTGAATTAATTAGGCAGCATTGATGACAAAATCTCCACAACAGCGGAGAGATTAAATGTAGTGAAGGTTCTGGATAAAATGGGAACTGATGCTGCTTGGGAGCCCAGTGTAATGGTCAACCAACTGGCCCTATCCAGGAATCCTTGTGTGTCAAGTACAGAAAAGAGACTCGTCTGCTCTCATTGAAGTCTCCAAGTGAACTCTTGCCTTCGAGAGTACAGGCCAGCCTTATGACTTGGGATGTTGCTCTACAAGGAACTTATGTTGCACTTCCCACCACGCACCGCAGCTGTAGGCTTTACAGGGAAGATCCTGTCTGAAGAAGCCACCCAGGGACTGGTAGAACAGCTGCAGAAGCAGCCAAGCAGGGACTGAGGGCACAGATGGCGTCATTTGACTGCTGTGTTCAGTTTTCACTCTGGCCATTATCTTGCTTGTGCCGGTTGGCTGTTCTTCCCAATCCTGACAAAAATCATGATCAAAGCAAGAAAAAGCATAACACTGAGACTTTATGCTCTGCTCCTGCATGAAAACCTTCTTTCCCTTAGTCTCTGTTGTGTCTGTTTAGAGGGTACACTTTCTGGGGCACAGACTATTTGCTATGTTTGCACAGTCTCGCATAGTGCCGGCCTCCGTTTTCAGTTGGCTGTCATATACTTCAGGAATCAGTAACAGTAATATAACATGACAGAGCTGCTGGTAATGGAGTGTTGCAGGTGATGTTTTTTTAAACCAGAGAAGCAACGATAATACCTACCTCTGACAGCATGCTTTTCAGGAATGATTTTCAAAGAGCTTCACCAAAGCGAGGTGATGCCACCTCCAAAGTCTTGGGACTGAAGGATCAAGAAAGATGAGTAAGAGTCTCCATGCTGAGGAGGAATGAAGAGGAGCTGCATGGCTAACTTCTCCAAGGAGCTCTCAAACTCACCCTGAAGGTCCTCAACAGATTTCACTGGCAAATCCTCAAGTCATTGGGATGGACACGTGCAGAACCGTGGGAGTGGGAAGCTGATTCATGCCCTCAGCCCTTCTTGCAAAAGAAAATAATGAATCTGCTCCTTAATATGCAGTGATTCTGTTGTGGAGTGATGGGACTGCTGGTAGCCACTGCTTCTCTGAACAAAGGTTCCCCCCAGAAACTGAAATACAAAGAAAATGCTTGGTTTTCTACTGTCCCCTGAGACTCAAGGTTTTATTTTAGCAATAGATGGTCAGCAAGGGTAGACTGGAATGAGTCTGCATTGCTCCATAGGCTACAAAACAGATGTTGCATTTACCCCAGGACAAAGTGTAGTTGTTCAGATATCCATGCCTGTTGTCCTAGGATAAATCCTAAAAAGGTTCACAGGGTAAGAAGTGCTAATGGTTTATCCTGGAACAGCCAAAAATACGTCTGAATGGTTATCTTGGGATTTCATCATTGAATCAATGGCAGAAAAGCAGAGGACTGATATTATTACCTGAGGTGGCTCATCTAAAGCTGGCTTGGATATCTCTGTACTGCATGGTTTGGTGTCACTTTTAACAACAAAACTTATGAACTTCAGAAATGTTCACCCTATACTTAAAGAGAATAATTAAAACTATTAGAAAAGTGTGTGTGGGAGAGAGGGGGGACAGCACAGCATATTTCTATATTTTCAATTTAAGGGAAGGAATATTCTCAGTACTATAGAAGGCATTCTTTTTAAAAGTACCAGGATGGTGATTCCTAAAATGTTACAGCAAAATCTGTCCAAAACGATAAGATCCAGGGTCCTAGGTGCTGTCACCTCTTCATAAAAATGATACTGTACAAACTTACAATAGGAAACAGTGGTTATGGATAGCAGTGGCAGCACAAGAGAGCACTGAGTTTCAGGACATGACACAACTAGAACTAATCAATTTACCAGTCTAGCAACAATGGTGATGATGTCTCAGTAGAGACCTGCAGGTCCATGGGACTGCGTAGGGTTCCTGGGAGACTAATTGAACATCACTAGTTAGTAGGTTGCTCATATGTGGTAAGAAGCCATAGAGAATTGTACTTTAAAGAAGCTCTTGCAAGAGCTAGTTGGAGCAGGTTGCTGGATGGTGCAGAGGCTCCTATTGCAAAATCCTCAGTGGTTAGAGCTCAGACCCTGAACGAAGCTGACTTCTGTGAGACTTTGTGTACCTGAGTAGTTCCTGAGCAACTCAAAAATTCCCCCTTTCATTTTTATAGACAATGGTAATTTTGAATACTGGATATGTATTCTTCTGTGTCTTCTGGCAAACTCCTAGGGTGCATCCCTCCATGCAGTTTGTGGCGCTGCAAACCACACGTGCCACATGTGCAGGTGTTCACCACACTGCTAATTTGCAGCACAGCAGGTTTTTTGACACTGGGAATTCCTGGTATCAAAAAAACCTCCACCCCAAAAATGCAGGGTAGCATATGTAGTCGCAGCATGCACTGCCTGAAACCAGCACGCACTGCTCCACATGCCTGGATTGCCGCTGCTGGAGTCCCAGGAGGCCCCCAGAATCCCAGGTAAGGCTGCTGGGGCCAGCCCAGGTGCTGGTCCTGGCCTCCTCTACCCCACCCTGGGCAACCTGCCGCACACCAGAGCTCATGTGCAGGGCGTTCTCTGGAGACAAGTAGCAGTGGCAAAACCGCACCATTCTTATTTGTCCCTGGGGAAAGGCATGTACATACTTCTCTGGATGCACCCCCATCATTTCATGATTCATCAAAAGTAACTCTCAGGGAACTATAAGGTCACCAGACAATTCACTTCATAGCCTAGGATGCACCAGTCAGATTTGTGTATCATCATGTTTGTCTGCTATCCCTTCTCTGATCTTTGTCTGTAATTACATTTACAAGGATAACTTCCACAGATGAGAGTTCAGGCTTGTCTTTCTCTACTGCATGTTTTGTTGATTACAGGTTTATAAAACCAACAGGTGGCTGCTAGCCCTTTGAACAGTAATGTGAATGTTGGATAGGCTGCCAGAGGAGAAGAGTGAACATCCTGGTGAGAATTACTGCTGGGAAAGAGCCAAGAGAACAAGTGTGATTAAAAACATTGGGACTGACTTGGTCTTAGAGGGATGCTGTTGCCTTTTATCTGAACCCTGCATAGCACAGTGCTTCAATTACCATTCCCTGCTGGTAAAATGGAGCCCAGCAGTGTCTGCTGAAACACGGTACGCTACAGATGACAGGCTACCACCACATTCTTTTCGCTCAAAAGATGACTCTTTTATCTAAGCCTGCCCTGTCCTTGTGAATGGCTAAACAAATATCACTGCTAGAATCAAACAACCAAAGCTACTGAAACAATTTAAAATATTAAACTCATCTCTCTATTCCACAGCATTAAAACAAGGTCTGCATTATGTACCATTAATATATTCTGTTAATATTACATGCAAAGTGTGTGTGCGTGTGTGTGTAAGGGGAGCATGCGTACACACACACACACACACAAAACACACACACACAAACTGTCTCCTCCTTCCATGCCAACTATTCCAGTTTCCCAGTCTGGTTTTTGTCATTTTGCAATATATTGCTCTTTTTGCAGTGATTGCTATCTAAAAATACCCCTTTTCAATTGTGCTTCCCCTTGTGCTGGCCAGTTCACATAATGCACTTTGATAATGAGTATCTTTCAGTTCCTGATTTCTATATCTTATGTAATAATATTCACCATAGGTCATGGCAGGGTGGGAGTGAACCAAGGAGCAGCTGTAGGAGGTGATCCAGCAGATGTTTCCTTCTTCCCACTCATTCAGAGGTAGGCTTAAGCTCTCTTGGAAGACTATCTAGTAGTCACATATTCTCAATGCTCAGTGCATAACATTTCCCTTGCAAGACTACAGCATAACTACCATTTTCTTTGGGTTATTTGATACGTGTTATGCCAAAGGGCAATTGGAACATATATTTTTGGTTAAGCACAATTGGTAGGGCTCACCCTATAGCCAAGATGCATGTTAAGACAGCTTCTTTCCTGGAAAGCTTGCTGAGGGCTGCAGAAAAAGTAGCCATATATATTTTGTTAAAATGAGGAAAAAACAGACTCCTGGAGAGCAGTGAGTGAAGGCAACTCATGTGGCATGAAGGAGATGAGAAAAGGAAGGCCAGGCCATGATCCACTGCTTGTAGAGCTAAATGATAATGTTCCCGAGAGACCTTCAAAACATGTTGTTTGGTTGATTTAAAGAGATTCCCCGGGGCAGATTAAACAAATACCATATGAACAACTAGCTATAATCCTCTCTTTCCACTGGTGGTTCAATGGCAATACTAGCTACTGGGGTTCAGTGCCCACATGCCCCCCACTCTCACCCATTCCACTCAAAGAGCTTTTATTCCTAATGCAGCTGTACCAATAACCAACTCAGATAGCCAAGCACTACTTTGGAGTAGCAGCAAACATAGATACACGAAAGGTGTCAGTAGACCCCAGTGGTACAGCTAAGGTCAGGGCCTAGAGACGTCACTCAGAAGAGAGAAAACATAGACTGATTGGCAAACTGTTTTGGAAATATGGGCATCAAACCCCAGCACCAGCACACTGTACTGACCCCACACGCCGCTAAGCTCTTTGGGAGTTGGGTAAGACTGAATCCAAAGCTGGATTCACTCAGGAGAATTTCCTAGCTGCAGAACCTGTGGCTGATACCTCCCTTGGCAGCAGGACCCTGCAGTTCAGCTGCTTAGACCTGAAGTCACTGCCTAAGTCCTACTGAGTCCTCCATGCTTCCCTTTGTGTCCGCTCCTCTGGGATGCTCCTGGTCATGCTGAAACCATGTGACCAAAAGAACACAGGCGTGCAAAGGAAGCCTGTGTAAGCCTTGTGTAAGTTCTTACACACATACACTTTCCTCTTGGATCATGTAAGAGAACCACATTCCTATATGCAATCCCCTCATAGCCAGGTGTCACCTCCTTTTGCAACTCAGCCTTTTATCCAAGTGCTCAAGAGAGGTCAGTATCTTCCAGCTCCACTTTTCCTGAAGAGCGGTTGGGAGTGAAATGTATTTGCCTTTCTACAGGTGTGTTGATTATAAAGCTTTCTGACACCTTTTTTTGTTCCCATCTTCCTGCTGGGGTTTTCCATGCTGTAATCCTGTATGAGACTGCCAGCAAGGATTTGCTCAAAAGTGTGTGGTAAACCAAGGGAGAGTTACTCAGTACTGTGAGACTGTGATGGCTCTTTCAATTCCCTAGACATCTCATTTTCTACTACAAATGGAAGTTTTAATTCATGCTGAAAGCTACAGTTATAAATGTTAGTCATAAAACAAAGAGAAATTCACAACAGGACACAGGCCTAGTCCCCAGATTAGTGATTCTCAACCAGGGTGCCACAGGCTGCCTTGAGAGCCTTTCAGGGATATCGTAGGATGCCAAGCAATGTTAGCACTATTAAGTGTACAAACATAATTCACAAGATAAACCCAGAGATTTCAAATAGGAATCCATAGTGTTACAAACAATCTGACCTGCTGTGGGCTTTCTGAGTTCTTTGCAACAGAAGAATTGCTCTATTATTTTTCTGTAGTCAAAAACCGGGTGAAAACTAAGAGCTGGCATGTTCCGAGGGGTGCCTTAGGCCTAAAAAGGTTGAGACCTGTTGCCCCAGACTGTCACAACATGCGCGTATGATCAGAAACAGATGAAGTTTTGAATGTTATAAGATAAAATGTTGACATTAACACTGATAGAGACAAATCTTATTTTTCTAAAGTTTACTGAAGTGCTTCAATAGGTCCTTTTAATAAATCTACATATGCAAACTCTATGAGAAATGTAGCTAGAAACAAAATTAGGAGCTTCCTTTCTTTTCTACCTATGAAGAAAAATGATTATAGTGAACCGAAAGAGCTCTAGAAAACAACTTTCATTTACTAGGTATGATACAATAGAGCCTAACTAGGGATCCAATCTTTAGCAGATACGCACTTGGCCTGCGCAATACTCAGAGACTCTAGTATGGCACTAAGATGAAGTCATACAATTAACATGCCTGCTTCTTAAATACAAATAAATAACCACGGGTCAGGGAAAAATAAAAAAAGGAAAAGGGACTGCACCTGGCTAGTAGGTACATCTTCTTCTATCGTTATTTGCAAATGTAAAGTAGTTAGTGGAAAAGATTAAAAAAAGAAATCAAGATTAGTACAACTGCCTGTATTATTTTTGAGAACTGGCTGCATGTGAGAACTTGGGTGGAAGGGAAGAAGGGAGTATAAAGGGGCAACAGACCTTCCTTTGAAGAGATGGGGAGATACCAAATTGGCATAAATTGTCTCATTACGTTCCAGGGTGTTTACTTGGATCCGAGATGAGGTTTGCCCCCTCTCTCCTCCCTCTTGCATTTAGCATAAAGAAAAAAGCCCACTTTGGATTCACATATACAAGACAGAAGAGGGAGCAGGCAGCTGCTGCAGCTCGGACTCTGGCTCAGAGCTTGTGTTGGAGCCAGTCACAGCAGATGCCTGCTGCCCCCTCCTCCACCCCTTACTGTCAGCTACGGCTCTAGCTCCATTCCCACCTGCAGCACCGAGCATGTGGAAGCTCCCTTCCCTACCTGGACAATCAGCAGCCTTGCCACTCCAGCCCCAGGACACTGCTGTATGGCTGCACAGGGTTGTGCTTCCATGTGCTTCCTGCCGGGGAAGGACTGGAGCTGAAGCAGCCCCTGGCAGTAAGGGGAGGAGGGGGAAAAGAGGGCAGAGGCTGTGGGGATCTGGCAGGGGGGAAAGAGGCTAAGAGGGGCTGTCATCATCATACGTGATCCCTCTCAGTCAAGGATGACCACTCCCACAGGTCAAGGTAGTAGATGTTGGACCAGTGGGAGAAGCCTGCACGTGTCGTGTTATACATGAGGAGGCCATTGCGCACTAACAACCACTTGGATCTTGATGGAGAAACCTGTGTCCAGTGGCAAGAAGATCCAAGACAACTGGGGTTACTCTTCCACTGCAGCCTTCATCCGCCTTTGCAGCCATTGAGGAGACTTTTTCATCTGCCTACTTCACCACTGAGGTCTTTGTGTTGTGTTGGACTGCTCTTCATCTGACACCTCACCTTTGACTTTACAGCCATGGGTGACCCTCCCAGGAGGACAAGTCTCCCAACAGCATTGCTCTTAGTGGCAGACCATGGGGAGGTGCTGCAGGGGGCAGGCAGGGAAGAAGTGGCTGAAAAGGTTGAGAACCACTGCTCCAGCCTGTCACAACATGTGCATACGATTGGTCAAAAACAGACTACGTTTCGAATGTTAGAAGATAGCAAGGGGGCCACCTGCCCCCACCAGCTGCCTGCCCCTCTGCCACCGCTTCCCTCCTGTAGAGTGGGGGAGACCAATTTAAGCCCCTCTGATAATTAGGGTCTATACCTAGAAAATTATAACAAATGTACGTGCAAAAAACTAGAACTCTTGGTTCCAAAATGATACCTTTTATTAGACCAACTGGGAAATGGCAAGAAAACTGTCCTTTTCTGCAAGCTTTCGGGATCAAAGTCCCTTCGTCAGGCTCTGGGAAAAGTATAGATGGCACAAGATGGTAAAAAGTCCCCATAGGTAGGAAATAAACTTTATTTTTGCACAGAGGGAGCTGGAGATGGAAGTCCGCCCCTCTGGGTCCCCGAGTGTCTTTGTGAGCTGTGCTGAGGAGCTCTTGATCCCGCAGGATTCCCTCCCTGGAGGTGGCAGGCACACGTACACACATCAAATGTATACATTTTGCCTATGTAGACTCCAATTACCAGGGGTAGGAGGGGTTCGCCTTAAATTCAAAGCATCTTGGATTCAGGTAAACGCGGTCTCCAGCGGCGGGAGGCGGAGGGGCTCGCTCCTCTCCCAGCCTGGGCCCTGCTGAAATGGCCAGTGTGGTGTTGGCCACCCTCCGAAACGAGGTTCAGGTACTTTGCTGCCCGGGCGGCAGTCGTCTGGCGGGGCCGGCCCGGCTGAAGCGCTTTCCCGGCCGCAGGAAACACCCCGCACCCCTCGCGGCCCGGGAGCCTCCCCCCCCCAGCGCCCGCTGCAGGCACGCCGGAGCCGGCACCGCGCCAGCTCTCTGCTCTGCGCGCACACACACGTGTGCACTCACGTAGACACGCGCCCCACACACACGCGCCCACGCCCCCCGGCGCGGCCACGGGCACGGACACGGGCGGCGGGGGCGGGCCCCGAGCGGGGGTGTCACGGGGAGGTGCCCGCCCGGCCCGGCCCGGCCCGGCCCGTCACGAGCCCCTGCAGCCCCGCGCCGCCCGCACCAGGTAACGCGCCCCGGGCCGGGCCGGGCTCCGCCTGCGGCGCACGTGGCCGGGCCGGCGGGGGGCGGCGGGGGCTCGGGGCGGGAGCCAGGCGGAGCAGCAGGCAGGACGGCCGGAGCGCGCGCCCGTCAGGTTTGGAAGAGGCAGCCGAGCCCCGCGCTCCGCCTGCCTGGATGCCCGGCTCGTCTTCAGCCGCCTGGAGCAGCCCGGCGGTGCCCCCGGGACCCCGCCAGTCACTGCTGCACCGGGGAGGGTCATATCCCAGCTCAGGTCGAGGTAACAGCAGTCTGTCCTAGTTAAGACGACAGCATTGCAGAATAAAGGCTAGTTTGATAGAGGAGCATCGGGACTGTTCAAAAGGAGAGAGGGTGGTTCACACCTGTGGAGTGGAGGGCGATGAACATGAATCCGGGACGTGGTGATGAGCCATGAAATCAGTCGACTGGCTCAGACTGCCCGAGTAGAAGGGATGCTGTCCCTCCCAGGCAAGGTTTGGAAGGACCAGGAATCAAATGTACCACTGCACCCCCTGCCCCTCCCCTTGATCTGCCCTAGTCCAAGAAAGCCGGTACCACCTCTGACTTGGCCTCTGTCTCTGGCTAATACTAGAACATATAGGTGCCTGTTTCCCTAATCTTACTGTTTACGGCGTGCAACCTCCTTTTCATCACCACAATAATCTGGATCCCTGCCTATCCTGGTGCAACAGGGTGGCCAAAAAGGTAGAAATGCCCATTTTGCAGATCTGTAAGACTAGTGCTATGTAGCACTTCTACTACTAGATCTCAGTGTATTTCAAGGAGGTTGGTATCATCAGACCCAATTTACACATAGGGAAACTGAGGAATAAAGAGCAGCACAGACTTGACTGAAATTATTCAACCATTCAGAGGCAGAGCCTGAGCCTCAAACCAGCACCCTGTTCTCCGGTGCACGCCTACAGATGCTGTAACCATGCTACCGAAACACTGGTTCCCTGTCTCCTAACACAGTGCCTGGCAGAGAGTTGGAAAGGATCCTCTGATCGGAGGGGTCACGCAGATCTGTCCAACGTACAGTGTTCACCTCTGTGCTTCCTCTCCCGAAAGCCTATGGGTAGTATTTCCACAGCAGCCTGTTCTGAAGCATCAAAGCCCATTCAGTTCCTAGTTCAGTTTCCATCCCATTCTAAAAAAATAAAAAAGGCAGGGCTTGTAGCTCTACTGGGAACTGGGTAAAAGCTGTAGGACTTTCCTTTTAAATGGGTATGTCTATAGGTCTACAGGCTCAGTTTGTCTATAGGTTAATACAGTCCCATCAGGATAAATCCCAAGGAGAAAACTCCTGCTAGATGTGGAAGCTGGATGTCCTTGGGTAGTGGGACTTACAGAGTTGGGGCTAAGCTGGCCTAGGTCCAGTGGGGTCCAAGGGATCATCCTGGGTGCTGGTGAAGCTGTTGTTTTGTAGTGCCTCAAGGTGTGTGTGCGCATGTGCATGTGTGTGCATGCATGTGCACAGACTCCTCTCCTTTTGATCTCCATTTGTGCAATAGGATTTGAAAGGCAGGAGCCAAAACTTAGCTAGATCCAAGAGAGTCCAGGTGTCGGACTTGGAGGTTGTTGTGCTGGTCTGTGGTGAAGGACAGTTTTTGAGGGGACAGACTTCTTTTCTGTTCTGATGGTACAACTGGCCAGGGTAGGAGCTTGGGTACAAAAATTGACAGGCTCCTAAAGGGGAGTGATGGAGTAGCCCCAGTTGTAGTAGCTCTAGTGCAGCCTGACTCTCCTGCCTGTATGCAGTCTTGATTATACCAGCTAGTGAAATGCTACAGCCTGGTACATTATTTTGCATCCAACATTAGGGAGAGCACAGTGTTAATGAAAGCTGGTTGGTGCTGCCTGTTGCTCCTTGACACCTACTGTGGGTGGGTGCATAAGCTATATCGAAAGAAAATGAATAACCCCAGGATATGTATCCAGCTAAAGGTGGGAAGTGAGGGAGCTTGCTGCTGGCAGCCGGAGCTCCCCAGTGGCTGGGAGGAGGCGATTCCAAAGCAAATGCTAAGCAGAGCCTCTGTACAGACTCCAAAGAGCCTTTGCACTAGACTAGCTGCAGGGGAGCCAAGGGCTGCGGGGCTGTCTGTTGCTTGGGGACGGAAGAACTTTAATGAGTGAGGCTGCCTGATCTCCGCACTGATGGGTGATTTTAATCTCATTTCTCCGGATATTGGAGCTGGTGGCTGCAGGTGAATTACAGTTTTCACTCTTAATATGATACTTGCTGCATATGAGGTGCATGCCCAGGGGACTCTGACTCCTTGTTCTGTCTGATACAGAAGAGAGAGAAAGTAAGAAACGTCTTATTTAATTGCCTATTGAAATCATCTGCGGTGTAGTTAATGAATTGCTGTGAATGATGTCTTTTTTGCTTTGTCTTTTTTCCATCTCTTACAGGCCATCTCTGTGTGGGGGTATGTAAACTAACGGAACCCAGGCATTTGCAATTCAGATCTTCATCCTTGCTTGGCTCCCTGAAAAAGATACACTATGCCAGAGCAGAGCAATGATTACCGAGTGGTTGTGTTTGGGGCTGCAGGGGTTGGTAAAAGCTCCTTGGTCCTCCGTTTTGTAAGGGGAACATTCAGGGAAACGTATATCCCTACAATCGAAGACACATACCGACAGGTAATCAGCTGCGATAAAAACATCTGCACCCTCCAGATCACAGACACCACAGGCAGCCATCAGTTCCCTGCCATGCAAAGGCTATCTATATCCAAGGGGCATGCCTTCATCTTGGTGTACTCTGTCACTAGCAGACAGTCCATGGAAGAACTTCAGCCAATCTATGATCAGATTTGTCAGATCAAAGGGGATATTCAAAAGATCCCTATCATGTTGGTTGGTAACAAGAGTGATGAGACCCAGAGAGAGCTGGATGCCAGTGAAGGGGAAGCTTTGGCCAGCAAGTGGAAGTGTTCCTTCATGGAGACCTCAGCAAAAACTAACTACAATGTACAGGAACTCTTCCAAGAACTCTTGAATCTGGAGAAGAGAAGAGCTGTCAGTCTTCAGGTTGATGGAAAAAGATCAAAGCAGCAGAAAAAGAAGGATAAACTGAAAGGCAAGTGTTCTCTTATGTGATTTGCCTTGATTTTTTTTCTCCCTCTCCCCCTGGACTCACATCACTGCATGATGCCATCAGAGCATGGACTTTTTTTTTTAATGAATATTTGCATAGGCATCTGCTAGAAATCTAAGAACAAATGTCTTGAAGGTGTCCCAGCTTCAGCTTCTCTCTGAAACCTCAATCGGAACATCCCAGCTGTTGGCCTGAGGAAAGTTTTGTGCATGTCTCTTTGTTTTTAAACACTTAACCCAGCATTAAATGTTGACCATTAGGCCTTGAGCAACAACAATAAAAAAAGTTTACAAAACAGAACAGAAATGCCAGAGTGTGTATTGAAGCAAAACTCATCTTTGTTATCCCTGTGAGCATATAGTTGGTTTTTAAATATTCTCAGATTATGCATTAGCCTGAAACAAAACACATATTTTGCCTACAATATGTATATGTTCTCTTCAAGGAAAAATAATATTTAAACAAAAATATACTGACCAGAATGAACCTCTGACATGGTGAGGGATTCTTACAGCTAGGGGACAGACACATGATTCTTCTGGATATGTACATTTTGGGTGAGAAAGTGATTTCTTTACCAAAGACATGTTTGTTTCATAATAAAAGGAATTTTTTCATATATGCCCTGTTATGCAGCTACTGGCATTTTACAGTTATGTGAATTATTAAAGTTATTCCTGCATGTAATTGGTTTGTTTGCTGTCTTTTCTTGCCATCAAGGCTCTTTTTCACTGAATTCTGTAATATGGTTCATTTGCCTTGTCTTCATACTTCATGGCAGCGAGGGGCCTGTAAGGACAGAAGCATTTTCAGTACCCTGAGTTGAGCTCTCCTCCTTTTCTGATCCCAGCCTTAGAGGACTAGACCTTTATGTACCTTAGGCCACTGACAAAGGTTTGTTTGAAGGTGTGATTGGGATCAATCATGCCTCCTGCCATGCATGCCACATGTGCATGGTAAAAGGTGCAATTTTGGGATTGGAGATCAGATCCAAATTATGCCATATTTATGAGTGCAGGGGGGACCTGGGATTATCATCCTGGGCTCCCCCTACACCGGCAAGGTGCCAGGCAATCAGCTGGTTGTTTAACTGGTTCCAAGGACCCATGGAGCCAGTTTGAGCCCCTGTACAGTCCCCAGAGCCAGTTGACAATCAGCTGATGATTGCAGATTAAAGGTACTCTGTGACTGAGCCCCAGAATGCTTCTAATCTGCCAATAATCAGCTGATTGGGAGCACTGGGGAGAGCTGGATGTGTGGACCCCACCGGCCACACATTCAATTTAAGGCATGATGGAAACCAGCCACAAAGTTATTACACAACATGTTGTGTAATAACTTTGTGGCTGGTTTCCTGTTTTATTGTGTCATTAATCACCTGACTCTGTGGCTCATTTACACTTCCAAGATGTGATTAACTGGTTAATCATGTCCCAAGTGGAATGTCAGCCACAGGCTTCAGACAATTAACAGAAATTGCTGCTGGCTTGTCTTATTATATAGGTAAGCCCTAAGAATTGGAATAGTGCTCTGCACTCCATACAGCGCTTCAACCATCAGTGTCAATGTGCTTTACAAAAGTGAGGAAGCTCTTGTATACCTGTTGTACTGCTGGAGAGCCTGAAGCATAGAGGGGAAGTGACTTGCTCAGGTTTACCTATCTTTGGTCCTGATGCAGACCAGATTGCCACTCTGAGGTAAGATATTTCACACCTTCTGACTCCTTGGTCAGTGGCCTGTCCCCTTCATCAAGCTAAACAGAGGTAGAGGAGAGAGAGATCAGGTAATGCCAAATACTGGTCTCTTGCTGGGTGCAGCCAAGCTGATTATATTGTCAACCCAATTTACATTGTTGAATTGCAAATTAGCTTTGCATGCTCTTGGTGATGCTGCTTTTGCAGCTTCTGTTGGTGTCTTGTTCTCTTGTTTTACTGGATTTTTTGAGTTAAGATTTGTCTTTCCTACTGTTTACTCTAAATTGCCTGGGCTTCAGATGAGACACAGTAAAAGTTGTGTTATTTCCACTAGCTGCTCTTTCAGGAAATGTTAAGGAGTGGGGATTGTCTGTTTTGAAGCAGGAGAAGTCTGTTGTTACTCTTTTTTTTTTTTTTACATATTTCAGGCAATTTTTAGTGACTAATAGTCGTAAATATTCCAAATCGGGAGCTGGGAGAAAATTGAGTCCCACTCAATTTATGCACTGTGGCTCCCACACAATCATCTGTGATTAACCATGAACCATCAGTGTGATGCATCCATGAAAATGGCAGTGTGATCCTAGAATGTATCAGGCAGGATATTCTGGGTCATGAGAGGATAGTATTAATGTACTGGGAAGTTTTATACAGTTTTGGTCATCCACTTTCAAGGAAGATAAATTCAGACTAACAGGTAAGAGAAGGCTACTTGCCTGGTCTGGGTAAATGGAGAAGCCTGTCTTAGGAGAGGAGGGTAAAAGAGTTTGGTTTGTTTTGCCTTAGTGGACTAGTCAATGGAGACCAAGGGGGAAATGGGACCGCAGAATCCCTAAATCCAGCCTGCCATTATCCCAAGTACTATGTCATGCACTCCATGCTTCTAATTTCTGTCCCTTAATTTCCAGCCTAAATCTATCCATGGTGGCCAATTTATACCCATTTGTTTTCATGCCAACATTGTTGTTTTTAGCTTAAAATAGCTCTTCTCCCTTCCATCCCTGGTGTTTTATCCACTGGCAAGCCTAACAATTTTATCTTGAATGAATGTGTGTCATTAATTATTATTCTTCTTCCTCTCCATAATGGCCTTTTAGTCATGCACCCTTGATAAGTCTACAACTCGATAAGGAAAAAATGCATCAGTGAAAAGAATAAGGCAAAATCTTGCTAAGTACCCATCATTAGCAAATACTGCTCGTGCCAACAAATGTTGCTTTTTTTTTTTTTTGTAAGCACCATTGGGCCCCAAACATATGAATGATTTTGAACCATCTTTGTGGATTTTGGGGGAAAAGGTGGCTAACAATTTAACTCTCTGATCCAGTGGTAAAGACAAGAGGCATTTGAGGAGTAAGTGAACAGGCTGATACATTATCATAGATAGGGGACTGATCATTTCATTCTAGTTTTTAAAGAGTATATTAGTGAATTGTTTATGTTCAGGGCTTGACCCAAAGGCTACTGTGATGAATTGGAGTCTTTTTGTTGATTTCAGTGGGCCTTGGATGACAGCCTACATTTCTAAATAAGACAAAAGCTTGTTTTAAGTTTCATAAAGTGCCCAGAATTTATGAATGATGATACCAACCTTGCAATTAAAAAGTTGGTGTGTGAGGATTTTGCATGTTCCACTGCAGTCTCCAGTTTAACCAGCAGTGTATTCTTAGTACATGAGTTTATTACAGTGAGCAAAATAGACTAAGGGCTCTAAAAAAGAAAGAGAAAACCAGCCAGTTTACTTTCATTGTCCAGTCTAATAACACAAAAAGTAAATAGTGTGAAGTAAAATGGTTTTCAGAGATGTACTGTAGTTTGCAATTGTTATCAATGGGTTTTTGTATTTTCAACAGGGCATCCACCTTACATTGACAGTGCTTGTGTAACTAGGAAGTAGGGATGACTATGAGATGCTGTTTCTCTCTTGCACATCAGTATGTCTTTTTATATAGATCTCCTGACTTACATAAAATGGTGACTTTTTATGTGAGTTTAATATAAATAAAAAAACAAAAATAAAAAATTCCTGACTTACCCTCTTAGTGCATGACTGAACACTGAGAACCACCTATCTAAATAACTGTGGGAGAAATTGAAACAGGCAATTACAGAGCCTTTGGGCTTGATAATTTTTCCCCCAAGAGATGTTGAGCCCTTGCACCCACTACAAATATCCACTGATACCAGATTCTGCTTGAGTGTTGCCAATGTTTTGAGAATGAAACTTTGCTAAAAGATGTGGTCCTGAATGGTTGGACTTGAGTTTAGTCTTGAAAGTAGTAAAAACAGCATTTCAGAACAATTACACCATGTTTATACGATGCTCTTTTCTCACATTGGGTCATAACGATTGCAATGACCATATTTAAATTACATCTGAACCCACTAAATTCCAGTCTTTGAAATTCTAATAAGACATTTTAATTTAAGTCTTTAAAAAGTTATAAGGGCTATTCATGTCTTAATCTACATAACTCCCACAGATTTAACTAATCCTAGTGCCAGTGCATATCCAAAGGAAGAATTTATCCGCAAATATTTGCATGTGGCATTCTGCAATGCATGGATGACTGGAGCCACCTTAGTCAGGGAGGGCACATGCGTGTCCCATGTCCCCCACCCCGTGACCAGTCAGTGACTGGGGGGCATCCCCTCATGGCTGATTGCACCAACTGGGAAGCAGCTGCAGCACTCCCAGAAGTGGCCACAGCACTTTATCCAGGTGCTGACACTCCCCGGCTGGTGCTCGCAGGGGGACACTGTTGCTCCCACCTGCCCCCCCACCTGTCACCAAAGTGGGTAGCATGGCCTCTCAGGGGGTGCACCAGCGCTCTCAAGGGGTGTATGTGCACCCCCTACGTGTCGTCACTGCTGCAGTGTATTATTGCAGCAATTGGGGCAGCGAACAGGGCAGTTTGCAAGCAGTTCACTGGGAGCAAGAAAAGGAAGGGAAGAGGAAGAGGCACCAGGCAGTCCAGGAAGGTAAGCGAGCCACAGCTGCTTGTACGTTTGACTTGTTGAGTGTTTCTTTGGTGGGCTGTGTGTTTGGGTGTGTGCTGTGAGCTGCTGGGAGTGCTGTTAGCTGAATGATTGATGCCCATGTCTGGCAAAAGCCCTAAGAAGGCAGAGCCAGTCTAGGCCCAGGAGGGTGTAAAGGGAGACTCCCTGAGTGACCAGGGAGCTAGGGAACAGGGACAGCAATCAAGTCAGCTCACAAGCAGTTCAGAAGTCAGTTTGCAGCCTCCCTCTTTAAAGGGGAGGCTTTAAAGTAAGTTTTTGTTTTTTTCTTTAATTAAGAGTAACTAACTCCCATAGGTTTACGGTAAGTAGCTAAAACGGAGCAGTTAGGCCAGTACTTACGCCCCTTGTTTAACTAGAGTCTAATATGAGGGAGAGTTTGCTAGTGATTTTGCCTGGAAACTCCTTTTCACCTTCTTTCACTGTAAGCTTGGGGACAGGGAGCAGGTTAGCAGGGACAAGGAACAGCAAAGGGGCCAGCATACAGGGGAGTTTGCTAGGGAAGGCCTTCTTGGAAAGAGGGGCAGGATGAGTGAGGCAGCAGGTTGAGAGACCCAGAGAAATGGCTGGAGGATGTCGCAATGCCAAAGCCACTGCCGCTGCTAGCTGTTCCTCTGCTTGCACTTGTGAGGTGTGGCAGGGCTGCTCACTGTCAAGGCTTCCACCCAGGTCCTGGCTTGGTGACGTGGAGACTGCAGCTTGCAGGTTCTCTCCAGTGACAGCCAGCTGGGGGAGTGCTTGCAATGGGAGCAGTGCCTCCTGGTGCTGTCCCTCAGGGAGCAGGTAAGAGGGCTACAGGAGGTGGCAAGGCTCTGAAGCATGGGCCACCAAGAGGACTTAATTGATTTGATACTGGAGAAGACCTCTAGGACTGCAGAGGAAGGACTGCCAGAGGCAGTGCTAGAGAAGGAAGAGGAGATGGACTCCTAGAAAGGTGGAAGCTGAAAGCTTGTGACCTCTGGTAGCAAGCAGAAGTCTTTATCTCCACATGCAGCAGTTTGCCTGAAAAACAGACATGGAGCCCTAGCAACAGAGGAGGAGGAGCATGTTCTGCTGATGGAGGAGGCCAGGCCAAGCGTCCCCAAAGTTAAGAGGATCGAGACCACAGCCACTAAGAGGAAGCGATGGGTGGTGGTGATTGCAGACTCCGTTCTGCTGGCCTGACCTGCTGTCTCGGGAAGTCTGCTGCTTCACCAGAGCCCAAGTCTGAGATGTCACAGAAGGATTACCAAGAGCCATGTGGCCCTCTGATTACTATTTTGTGTTGCTTAAGCATGTGGGCACCAATGATACTTCCAGAGGTGACCCTGAGCAGATCAAAAGTGACTATAGGGCTCTGGGTGCAAGGGTGAAGGGGACAAGGGCTCAGGTGGTGCTCTCCTTGATCCTTCTGGTTAAGGGGAAGGGCCCAGGCAGGAGTGGACGCATCTTTCAGATCAATGTATGGCTGTGCAGATGGTTTCACCCACAGGGCTTTGACTTCTTTGACCCTGGGATGTTGTTCCAAGGAGGATTGCTGGGAAAGGATGGGATCCACCTGACAAAGAGAGGGAAGAGCACCTTCACAGACAAGCTCACAAACCTAGCGAGGAGGTTCGCCAAGGGGTGGAGACCACAGCTCTGAGGTAAGTGGGGAAGTGGGTGACCTGGAGGAAGCACAAGCAGGAGTGGGCAACAGGGGAGGCCTTCTCATCCTTCCTGAGAAAGTAGGGCAATTGACAGTCACCTCGGATGCCTGTACATGAATGCAGGAGCCTGGGGAACAAGCAGGAAGAACTGGAAGTCCTTGCACAGTCAAGGGACTATGATGTGATTGGAATAACAGAGACGTGGTGGGAGCTTGCATGACTGGAGCACTGCCATGGATGGGTACAAACTGTTCAGGAAGGACAGGCAGGGGAGAAGAGGAGGAGGAGTTGAACTTTATGTAAAAGAGCCATATGATTGTTCAGAGCTCCAGTACAAAACTGGAGATAGGCATGTTGAAAGTCTCTGGGTTAAGGTTAGAGGGGAGAGCAACAAGGATGATTTTTGTGGTGGGTCTGCTATAGACCACCAGACCAGGAAGATGAGGTAGATGAGACTTTCTTCAAACAGGTCGTGGAAGTTTCCCAATCACAAGCCCTGGGTTTCATGGGGGACTTCAACCCCCATGACATCTGCTGGAAGGGCAATACAGCGATGCGCAGGAAATCCAGGAAGTTTTCCTGGTACAAGTGCTGGAGCGGCCAACTAGGGGCTGTGTTCATCTTGACCTGCTGCTCACAAAAAGGGATGAATTGGTGGGGAATGCAGTAGTGGATGGCAGCTTGGGCAGCAGTGACCACGAAATGATTGAGTCCAGGATCCTGAGAAAAGGAAGGATGGAGAGCAGAAAAGTAAGGACCCTGGACTTCAGAAAAGCAGACTGACTTCCTCAGCTAACTGATAGGCAGGATCCCCTGGGAGGCCAGTCTGAGGGGGGAAGGGAGGCCAGGAGAACTGGTTGTATTTTAAAGAAACTGTCCTGAGGGCACAGGAATGAACCATCCTGATGTGCCGGAAGGCTAGCAAGTATGGCAAAAGACCAGTTTGGCTTGGCGGGGAACTCTTCAGTGAGATAAAACACAAAAAAGGAAGCTTAGAAGAAATGGAAACTTGGGCAAATGACTAGAGAGGCATGTAAGAGTATTGCTCGGGCATGCAGGGATGAGGTCAGGAAGGCCAAAGCGCAGTTGGAATTGCAGCTGGCAAAGGATGTGAAAGGTAACAAGAAGGGTTTGTACAAGTAACCCTTAGACATGGACCCTAGACACAGACTAAGACAGATCTCCCAATTGGATCATAGATAGACACAGGAGGGATACCAGCCCACCAACTGTTATAGCAGACTTGGTTAAGGGGCACTTGGAGGGGCTGGATGAACTTCATCCAAGGGTACTGAAGGAATTGGCCAGTGTCATAGTAGAGCCGCTGGCACAGCTGTTCAAGCACTCATGGTGCTCCGGTCAGGTCCCAGAGGACTGGAAAAGGGCCAATTTGGTCCCTATTTTCAAGAAGGGGAGGAGGGAGAAACTGGGAAACTATAGGCCAGTTAGTCTCACCTCTATCCTTGGGAAAACTGTGGAAAAAATCATTAAGGATCACATCCATGGGAACCCAGCCAGGGAAATAATGCTGAAAGAAAATCACCATGGATTCATAGTAGGTAGATCCTGCCTGACTAACCTTGTTTCTTTTTATGACCAGGTCACAAAATGCTTAGATGCAGTAGTTGAAGTAGATGTCATCTACCTAGACTTTAAGAAGGCCTTTGATATGGTATCTCATTCTGTTCTCATAAATAAACTGACAGGCTGTGATGCAGATGATTACAGGGTCAGGTGGGTGGCAAATTGGCTTAGGGGTCACACCCAGACAATGGTGGTAGACAGGTCGATATTGACCTGGAAAGATGTGGGCAGTGGAGTCTTGCAAGGCTCGGTCCTTAGACTGATGCTATTCAATGTCCTCATTAGTGACTTGGATGAGGGTGTGGAGAGCATCCTGCCCAGGTTTGCAGATGATATCAAATTATGGGGCAAAGTTAACACACCAGAGGGTAGGGAACAGATCCAGGTGGATCTGGACAGGTTGGAAAAATGGGCAGAACAAAATAGGGTGCAGTTCAACAAAGACAAGTGCGAAGTGCTGCACCTAGGCAAAAAGAACCACCAACACACTTACAGGCTAGGGGAGGACCTTCTCAGCAGCACAGCAGCAGAAAGGGATCTTGGGGTCGCTGTTGACTCCAAGATGGACATGAGTTGTCAAAGTGAAAAAGTGATCAACAAGGCTAACCGCACTTTATCGTGCATTAGCAGGTGCATGACAAACAGGCCCAGGGAGATGATGCTTCCCCTCTATGTGGCACTGGGCGGGCCGCAGATGGAGTACTGTGTCTAGTTTTGGGCGCCGCACTTCAAGAGTGCGAGAAGAATCTTGAGAGGGTTCAGAGGAGACCACTCATATGGTCAGAGGCCTGCAGGCAAGGCACTACAAAGAGAAACTGAGGGGCCTGGATCTCTTCAGCCTTCGCAAGAGGAGGCTGAGAGGTGATCTTGTGGCTGCCTACAAATTCATAAGGGTAGGGCAGCAGGGAATAGGAGATGCTCTATTTACTAGGGCACCCCCTGGAGTAACTAGGTACAATGGCCGCAAATTGATAGAGAGTAGACGTAGGTTGTTCATTGGAAAGAACTTCACAGTAAGGGTTGCCAGAACCTGAAATGGGCTTCTAGGGGAGGTGGTGCTCTTCCCTACCTTGGGGGTCTTCAGGAGGAGACTGGACAAACACCTAGCTGGGGTTGTCTGACCCCAGTGCTCTTTCCTGCCCAGGGCAGGGGGTCGGACTTGATGACCTACTGAGGTCTCTTCTGATCCTAGCATGTATGAATCTATGAATACGTATGCCAGCAAAAATAGGAGAATCAAGGAAAGACACTGAATGGGGGAGGCAACCTAGTGATTAATGATATGGAAAGGGCTGAAGTATACTCAATGCCTTTTTCATCTTTCTCTTCACAGGCAAGGTCATGTCCCAGACTACTGCCCCTGGCAGCACAGTTTGGGGAGGAGGTGAGCAGCCAACAGTGGCAAAAGAACAGGTGAAGGACTATTTAGAAAAGCCGGACTCATGCAAGCCCATGGGGCTGGACATAATACACCCAAGGGAGCTGAGGGAGTTGGCTGATGTGTTTGCAGAGCCACTGGCCATTATCTTTGAAAACATGAGTAATTGGGTGAGGTCCTGGGTGATTGGATGGGGGCAAATGTAGTGCCCATCTTCAAGAAAGGGAATAAGGAGGATCCAGGGAACTACAGATTGGTTGGCCTTATCTCAGTCTCTGGCAAAAATCATGAAACAGACCCTCAAGGAATCCATTCCCAAGCTCTTGGAGGAGAAGGTGATTAGGAATGGTCAGCATGGATTTACCGAAGGCAAGTCATGTCTGACCAACCTGATTGCCTTCTGTGATGAGATGACTGGCTCTGTGGATGTGAGGAGAGCAGTGGACATGATATACCTTGACTTTAGCAAGGCTTTTGATACTGTCTCCCATACTATTCTCACAAGCAAGCTAAGTAAGTACAGGTTGGATGAATGGACTGTTAGGTGGATAGAAAACTGACTGGATTGTCAGGCTCAGAGAGGGTAGTAGTCAATGGCTCTATCTATTTGGAACCAGTATCAAATGGAATGTCCCAGGGGTCAGTTCTGGGGCCCGGTTTGCTTGATATTTTCATCAGTGACCTGGAAGATGTGATGGAGTGCACCCTAAGTAAGTCTGCAGGTGACACCAAGCTGTGGGGAGTAGTGAATACACTGGAGGGTAGGGTTAGGATTCAGAGAGACCTTGACAAACTGGAGAACTAGACCAAAAGAAATCTCATGAGGTTCAATAAGGACAAATGCAAAGTCCTGCACTTATGATAGAACAATCCCATGCACTGGTACAGGCTGGGGATCAACTAGCTAAGCAGCAGCTCTGCAGAAAAGGACCCATGGGCTACAGCGGGCAATACGCTGAATGTGAGCCAACAGTGTGCCCTTGTTGCCAAGAAAGCTAACAGCATATTGGGCTGCACTGGTAGAAGTGTTTCCAGTAGATCAAGGGAAGTGATTATTCCCCTCTATTCAACCCTGGTGATGCCACATCTGGAGTACTGTGTTCAGTTTTGGGGCCTCCACTACAGAAAGGATGTGAACAAATTGGAGAGAATCCAGAGGAGGGTGACAAAAATGATGAGGAGGATGGGGGACATGACTTCTGAGGAGAGGCTGAGAGAACTGGGCTTCTTTAGTTTGGAGAAGAGAAGACTGAGGGATGATTTAATGGCAGTCCTCAACTACCTGAAGTGTGGTTTCAAAGAGGAAGGAGCTGGACCAGGGGTGGGCAATTATTTTGGCCTGGGGACCACATAGGGAGTTTTGATGAGCTGTCATGGGCTGGGCCTGAGCCCCCCTGCCCCTGCGCAAGTCACCAAAATTCCCTATGTGGGATGTGACTGCGGGCAGGCAGGGAGCAGCGTTCAGGACAGATGAGCAAGGCCTAGATCATGGGGCCAGGTTGCAGGGCTAGGGCTGAGCCATGATGCATTCCCTGCATGCGCCTGGCCCTGGGATGTATGATCATGCCCCTGATCCATTCCCTTCATGGAGGGGGAGGGTGGGGGACGGCATGCAGCAGAACCCACTCGGGCAGTGCAGTCTGTCATGAAAACACACGCAGCATACTTTTGGGTCAGGTCTGCAGAAGCTTTTATTCAAAAGAAACTACAGCTGTAGGGGGGACTCCAAAGCGACATGGATTTCCCAAGCACTTGGAAGGGATTCCCCCCCAAGAGCAAAATCAGGAGGCTTATATACTTTTTAACAGTTGCTTACAACTCACGTGATCATATAGTGAAATTAGCTAGAAAAGCAGCTATAAACATTACTTCATTACTTCTTTGCTGTTATCAGGATAAGAACTATGGAGGAGACAAGGCAGAAATAACACTCCCTGCCTGCACCTGGAAATCAGAGCTGTACATACTTTTTGCTATCTTCAAGGCCGCGGTGAGCGAAGCAGTTGCAGAGGAGTTACAAAGAACAAACACTTTCCCTTATCTGTTCTACTGTACAGAACCAGCAATTCTCCACAAAGCAGTTATGTCATCCTATAACTCAAATGATCGAAGTTAAAGGCATTTATTTTTTTTCTGATTCCACAAGTCTGTGCCTGCTCCTGCAGTGCTCCACAAGGGGCTGAGCCGTGCCCACTCTTGCTGGGGCAGCCCTTGCCATGCTCCGGCCTGTGACTGCGGGGCTGGCCCCAGCTAGCACCCACAGCTTCCAGCGGGGCTGCTCCTGGTGTGGTTGCAGCCAGCTGGGTGTTCAGCTGCCCTCGCCTCCAGCAGCAGCTCCTCCTGCTGTGCCACTCGGGGGAGCGCGGGGAGTGTATGCTTCAGCTTGGCAGCTCCTGCCCCAGCACATGGAGATCCAACTTCAGCTTCTGGTTGCCTTCCACCTGCTCTGCTCACTAGTAGGTGTCTGCTCATCATCACACTGGGCGGGCAGAGCAGGTGGAAGGTGGCCAGGAGCTGGGGCCAAAGCCGGAGATACCCAGCTGAAGCTTCATCCCTGCCTGGAGCAGCGCAGCAGCGGCAGGAGCAAGAGGAGGAATAGCTGCTGGACATGCGGGGAGCTGAGCAGCACCCAGCTGGCTGCAGCTGCACTGGAAGCAGCCCTGCCAGAAGCTGTGCGTGGTGGCCAAGGCTAGGCCTGTGGGTACAGGCAGGAGTGTGGCACTGGCTACCCTGGGCAGGGCTCAGTCCCATGTTGAGCGCCATGGGGGCAGCCATAGGCCAGATCCAGTCAATTGGTTGGCAACCCCCGTAAGCGGGATCCAATCAGTTGGTGGGCTTTCTGTCCGGGGCCCGGGTAGCCACCCAGTTTGCCCATGCCTGCGCCCAGCCCTGGATTATCTAATTAAGGGATGATCCTTCTTTGAGCAAGGGGTTAGGCTGGAGACCTCCTGAGGTCCCTTCCAACCCTCATTTTCTATGTTTCTGTGGTTACTATGGTTTCTTCCCTTCACATCATATAGCAATAACTGAGGACAAGAAATCAGGCACTTGTGAGTAGGCCAACCATATAGGACAATATTACATCAGGGACACTGCACAGCCCCACCCCACAGGGTTCAGGGAGTCAATGGCCTGTTAATGACCCATTGTTTTTTACTTCACAGGTGTTACCAGTCACCTGTGAAGTAACAATTAGTATCAATGGGCAATTTTGCTGTGTGCTAATGCATCCTTTTTCACAGCTCTTGCCCCTCTGCTGCTGCACCTGGGACACTTGTTTTAATTTTCACTGTCCAGCCAGGACTGGCCTCCAAAATCTGGGACTGTCCTGGCCACTCTGGGATGTATGATCATCCTACCTACGAGGAACAGATACTGTTTATTTTAAAAGGGTCCGATCCATCCTGCACCTAAAGAAGTCAAGGGCAAAATTCCCATTTGACTTCAGTGGGTGCAGGGTCAGGTCTAACATGTAAGAATCACACGTGAGGTGTTAGTCATGCAAGATGGGAAGGTGCTTGGCTACTGCAGGACTGAAGGTGATATATGAACCCTGTTCTCTATAAAACATACTGTTCTCCCTCTGTGTTCTGTATAGAGCAGAAAGGGAATTGCAACACCTGGAGTTTTCTGTTTGAATATAGGGGTATAGCATTACCTGTGGGGGCACATTTCTCACAAGAAAATCACTCTCTCTCCAACTCCCAGTTCTAATACTCAAAGGGAATTGACAAAACACCTTTCACAGACGAGCCTATGAACTTATTTAATCAACCTACTGGATACAAAAAATCATGGACTAAATATGGACATTGGATTTATGACACATTATAACCTACCCAACATCTGACTCCCCAGGTAACCTCTCTACTATTAACAGCTATATTCATTCCCCTTTTCCCTCCCTCCTACCTGTCTGTCACCCATTGACTACCTCAATTTACATTTTCATTGACTGGCTTTCTTGCATGCATACTAGTTCTGGCTTCTTTACTGTTTCATTCAGGAAGAGCACAGAGCAACTGCAGACACTTCCTCAACCTGAAGAAGGGTATTTGTACCCGAAAGCTTGCAAAGAAGAACTTTTTCAAGTATTTGAGTTAGTCTAATAAAATATATTGGATTTACCCACAGAACCTTATCTGTTTGAATATATGTGTGCAGTTTGAATCATAGGGTTGGGAGGGACTTTGAGGGTCATATGATCCAACCCCTTGTACCAATGCAGGAATTATACTCCTAAATCATGGCCAGTTCTTATCCAGCCTCCTCTTGAAGATCTCCAGTGCAAGAGATCTACAACTTCCCTGGGCAGTCTATTCTACTGTTTTACTGTCCTAACATTAAGATTACATCAGATCAGGTATCAGGAAAAATTTCCAATCCTTTGCACCCATAACAGCAGGATGCAGAAATAGAATATTTCACTGGAATCATGAATCTACCACACTTTTACTAATCCTCCTAGTTATTTTTTCAACAGTGGGACTATATAGCAGTGACTGATTTTTACTGTCAGATTTTGTCTCCTAAATAATATACATTTTAAATATAATATGCCATTGATAAAGCTTGTTATTTGTATATTCAAAGAACCATTCGTTAATGTTCTATTCTTAGATGAAGTGTGTGAATGGGAAAAAGATGGCCAACTAGGGCTTTCCGCATTTTCCCCAGGATACATGCCTGGTGGGGAAATGCCGGGACGGCAGGCTCAGGCACACCAGTTTAGGAGCAGCCTGAGCCTGCTAATTAAGAAGAGAGAACATCAGGGCCGAAGAACGGAGTGGGCCAGAGGAGACGACGGAGAGCACGTCCGGCTGTGGAGCGGACAGAAGCTAGAGCCGGGAAGCTGCACAAGACCCAAGAGGGGAGCAGAGCTGTTTGTGAGCCCCAGTGAGGACACATGGAGGCTCAGCCCCAGGACAGTGCCCGGGAGTGGCTGAGCGTGGCAGGAAACCAGGGAGAGCCCCACACTGGAGCTGGGAAGCCACGCAAGCCCTGGGAGGAGAGCTGGGCTGTTTCTATGCTCCAGCTGAGGCAAGCTGAGCTGAAGCCCTGGAAGAGTGTCCCGGAGAGACCGTCAAGCCTGGCTGCAAAGGAGAGAGCAATGCTGAGCACAGCTGGAGAAGAGTGCATCCGACCAGATGGGTACCTGAAGAAGACTGCATCCAACTGGACAAGTACCCCAAGAGGAAGTGCGGGGAAGGGATCCAAGGAGCACTGCCGAATTTGATGGGACAGTAACCTGGCCCCAGGCCAAGAGAGAGAGAGAGAGAGAGAGAGAGAGAGAGAAGGAGGTGGCTGGTGGGAAGCCGGGAGACATGGGTGAGGAGAGGTCCTGTGGAGGGGCAGAAGTTTGGGGCCGGTCCAGGCTGCGAGGCAACCAACAGCACAGAAGCCCAGGGTTGCAGATAAAAGGGGCAGAGACAAAGCAAGGGCCCGTAGCACAGCTGCAAGGGGATAGCAAGAAGGTGACAAGCCTGCAGAGCAAAAAGTGGTGAGGAACACAAGTGTATCACAGTGGAACCCGATTAGTTTGTATTTTAAGTTGGGTTTATTTTGAGTTTTCCTTGCAAGAGCTTCATTAGCGCAAGGCCGTAGCAGTCCAGTTGCAGGGACATCAGCCTGTAGCCAAACGATGGCCTAAAAGGTACTGCCAGACAAGAGGGCTCTTATCCTATAATGGCAGGACAGAGGTGATCACCTGTAAGTGGAGCCTCAAAACGATAACATCTGTTCTGGCCCTAGGTGCAGTAACAGTGGGTAAAGGGGAGGTTGGAGCCCCACGAAGAAACTGAAGGTGTGGGATCTTGTAAGCTACCTGTGGGAGCTGTCTCCCAAGAAGAACATCAAGTCATGGCAGGAAAGCAGGAACAACGATCAGAACCCACAGCTGACACTTTAGGATCTCACCTTGGCATCGCACAGGAGTAGGGCATCAATGACAACGTGTCTTTTAAAAAAAGAAAAATAGAAACATTTTGCCAGGATGGTCACTCTGAATTTTTCCTCTTAAATATGAACTACATGATAATTACCAAAGAACTATCCAAAAATTAATTATTACCTGAATGAAAAATATTGATCATTTTGGACAACTGGTATTACTGCTATGAAACGATGGGGTATTCAGTTATCTTATGTTTTGCTAAGGTCATAGTTTGAATAGCACTCGTCTTTCATAGACACCATGTAATGAGCGCCCCGAAGCACACTTTGAGGGCTGGGGTGGCAAGGCACACAGTTGCAATCTCTGAGTTACCAAGTTTGAGGCCATAGCAGAAGTGCTCATGGTATGGCCTGTCAGATTCCAAGGAATCCATGGATTCTGCTAAATACCTTCTCACAAGGACATGAAAAAGGAAGAAAAGCATACCTTAGCTACATCCACATACGGTGTGAGCATGTGGTTCCCTGCAGACAACTTGAGCACCTGTGCCACACACCCTCTGGTGTGCAGCTAGTTATCCCAGGGGAGGCTGGGGCCAGCACTGGGCTAGCCCCATCAGCCTTACCCGGGGGCATCCTGGGGCTGAAGCAGCAGCGATTCTGCTGTGCAGACCCTGGTCAGCATCTGCAGCATGGCTCTGGGTGGCTCAGCTTTTGAATACTGTCTGTGCATGCATAGCTGTGCTTTTTTTTCTCCACAGGTGTTTTTGACCCCTGGATGGGGTAAAAAAAACTCCTCCATGCTGCTTCCTTGCAATGTGGAGAACAACTGAATGCGTGGTATGTGGAGCCGCATACAGGTTTGCGGTGCCACATACCACATGGCTGCATTCATCTGGACATGACCCTTAAGTTTATCTTTATTCAGAGCAACAGGAAAGGATGAGGCTTGCTCATGCTTTCCTAGATCAGGCCTATGTGATAGTTTTTTCCTGCCCATCACAAGCCATTTTATTGTGCAAGAGGGGGTCAAATGGACTTGTTAACATACTTAAAGTTAGTACTTAAATATTGTGCTGTATTGAAATATTAACATGTTTTGAGTAAGAGCTTTTATTGTGAATGTGTAACCAAAGCTGAGCAAAAATCTTTGTGTCTCTATGAAAAAGTTTAGAAAATTTCAACCAGGTCTGGAGTTAATATGTGTTTTTACTATATCCAGTAACACCTTTCACTGTATCTTATTTTTTTCCCCTTTGCACCTGGATGCTAACAACATCCAATGATGCAAATTCTGTATGAGGTAATGGTGACATATTCTTTCTGGAGAGAGTTATACCTTTTATCAACTCCCACTTATTTCTGAAACATGCTCTCTTTGCATGTACCACAGCACTTCTCTCTGTCCTAATCTGACAGGGATGACAAAAATCATTGTTTCTTAAGTAGAAGCACTTCCACTGGGATTTGCCCTGCCAGTCCCAAAGCTCAGACTCTGTTTCTGAAATAGGTGCAGCATTATTCTCAGCATGGTGAGGCAGGTTTATGGAGGAAGATGATATGGTTTAGGAGATTAATGTTAACTTCTTCATAACCACTTCTTTCCAGGACCAAGCAGTGAACATACTGAAAAATATTTTCCTTTAAATAGATGGTATTCTAACCAATAAAATACAGCTTATATTTCCCCAGCCCCTTCCATTATGGTTCTCAAAGCTCTTCACAAATCCCCAGGAAGGCTTGCATCACACTTCTGTGTGAGTATTCTTACCTGCCCTCCACTTCTGCACGCCTTGGCTTCTCCATCCCAAAGTGACAGGCTCAAGCTCATATAGCAAAGCTTTAGCAGACCTGGTGTTTGAGCTCAGCTCAACTCTCTGCTAGGTCCTTTGCTTATCTGTTGGATCACTTATAATGGCAGTGTTGTCAGTGACAGACCTGTTGATTAATGCCATCAACTATCACTTTCTGCCTATATTTCAGCTCAAACATGTTGCCAGCAGAAGAGAGGGCATAGGAATGTAGCTCAAGCCAGCCAACATTAGGAATAGGAGCTGCAGCAGCTCTGGTTCATGCATTACTCACATTATAGTCATAAAGATGCACCAAGTACCGGAATAGTCTGGTTCTGTAGTAGAGCTTGAAACCTACTCTAAATCTAGCTAAAAGCTAATCCTGCAGAATGTCTCCAGACTGGTTGTGATCTGCATCATTGTAGAGGGTGAAAAAGGAAATATTGCATCTTTCCTACTGGTGTAGGCCACTTCCAGCACTAAGGCAGGTTGAGGGCTGCCCTCTCTGAGGGTACTGCTACCCTAACCTCATTGGGAATTTCAGTAGGGTGCTATGCCTCTCTTGCCGTGGGATGCTCCAGACATGCCACCTGCCCCAGGGAGAATTCATTATGGAGAACTACTGCTGCTTTGCAGCCACTAGTTTTGGTAAGACCATCACAAATGTTGATCGTAGTAGGCAGCTTTGTACTTCTTACCCCCTTAGAGATCCTGAGTCATTTTAAAAGGTTTTAAACATAAAACTCATATTTAAAGCTCAGTTTTTCAAACAGGTTAAAAATATTCATACTAGGCAATGTTAAATGAAATACTTTCAGGGGCAAAGGTAAATAAATGCACCAAAGGCTTGTTGCTTGTTCACTTGCTGCAAAAAAAAGTGATTGCTGCAACATCTTTCATTTTTAAGTATTTATAAGGGTTTCCTGCCTGCTATTCAGATAGTCAAACATTTATCAATTAGCAATACCGGTACTTATTTTCTTGCTACACTTAGAGCCTGGCTTAATGCAGCTTCCTTCCTGTATCTGGACAATGAAATTACCCTCAAAAAGAACAATGAGGTTAATCATAAAATGGCTATGCTGCAACCTGCAGTAGAAAATGTGAGCAGCACATTCAGAGTCCACCCACACAAGGGCTCAAAAACAAGCAGCTGGAAAGATTTGCTGCTATATTCTAATTTCACTTAGCATTCCTCAAGGCATGTTCATGATTAGTATAATTAATGCACTTAAATAATAACTCATATAGGTTTGCATGTCTAATATTTCACAGCAGAGGAAGGAGGAAAACAGATGCTAGAAGAGTGAGTGCTGTGTAATCTTCATCTGCCATTTTCTGCAGTTTGTTTTGTGACGTATGTAAATTTAAGCACTCAGAAAGCATCCACGTGTGAATAAAACTGCAAAGATCTCATAAAGCCTATTCCAGCATAATTATGTCTTAGATAATGGATCTTATTGGACACCAAGGTAGCATTTCCCTACCCTTTCTGTTTTGACCAGTGTTTAGTAGTGGAAAAGAACAACTGAAAAAAAAAACAATAAAAAAAAATCAATACTGATTTCTCTTGATTACTTATCCCTCTGGGTCATGTTAAATCATATCGCAGTGAACGGGCTTCAGCCTTAATACCAACAAATAATCCATTGGTATAATAGAAGGGGAATGTTACCTACTGTGTCTGTCATCAAATTATATTTACTGGACCTGTTGTTATAGGAATACTAGTATCGTTGCTTAGCTCCTGTTATCCTGCAGGATCTAAAATGGAGCAACACACTGTAGACACGGGGATTATTTATCCACAACTTTTGAGTCACTAGTTCCAACCCTGTTATTCTTGAGATACCTGTGAGCCAAGAACAGCATGTGTCTATTTCTTTGTGAACATTTAAAGTCACGGTCTTGCTTTGAGAGTGGTAGCAAGGTTATAGTAGGCAAGGTTTTACTTTCTGTAAATTCTCTTTTGATTGTTATTTGGAAAGGATGAAGAGGGAAAAGGGAAGAGAAAGGGCCTCAGTTTTAGCAAACTAAAACTATTCACAGTGTAAAGCACAGAAACTATAGCTTGTAATTTCCCTACTTATTATATAACATGTATATTCTATTTCAGCAATTCTCAGCCTTTTCATACAAGAAATCCTTCCTCTGCCCCAGCCTCCACTCCGTCTTCTGGGAAAGGCTCTTTCATCTAGCAGCAAGGGAAAGGCCAGGTGGTCATGATGATCAATAGGTGCTATTTTACCTCCCTAAGGTTAAAAATCCATATTCATTTCCAATGTTGAAGATGACCTGAAAAGGCTCACTTAATAAATACAAATGTAAGCATGGCATCTTCTCATCCTTAGTGGCATTTCCTCAAGTAACAGTTTGAGCTCATTGCCAGGACATATGGGGAAGCATGTACGCCCGTTCATTAGAACTTCTCAGCAGATAAACAGCCTCACTGTAGAGTGGCATCCATGTGCCACTCTTTACAGCATTACATTAATCCAATGATGGAAAAGAATTTGAACAAAAACGGGATAGAGCTTTATACAGATTTTACCTTCCTCCTTGATTCTGAGGGAAAACTAAATGCAGTTTCATTCGATATAATGGAAGTCCTATTTCTGATGAGCAGACCTAAGTTTTGCAGCCTCCCACATATCAGTAAATCATGGGCCCTGGAGTGATACTCATGATGTGACTATGTGAGGAAAAGCTGAATCTGTACAGGTTGCTTTTAAAGCTAAAATTGGCTAAAGGGGGCAATCTAATTTTTTCCTTATGTTTTTTTCTACTGTAATATTTTGACCAAATAGTATAATTTTATTTTAGAAGAACTAAATAAGTCTGTGTTAGTCTCTAGACTTAATGCATTTTCCTGTTGATGACTGTTTCAATATCAGGGCCAGTCTTCTTGTTGGCCAGTCAGAACACTGTAAATATTTTAGTAAATGCTCTTTAAATACATTTGGTTCCTCTCTCCCCCAAAAATTCAGAGCACACCTCCAGCCCTTTTCTGTTGCAAAAGAAAAACGAAAAATTTGCAAGACAAAAAATGATGTCCCAGAGGTGCCAGGAGTCAACAAATGGAATCCTGACCTAATTGGAGTCAAGCAAGACTTCGTCATTCGTTTAAATGGATCCAAGCTTCCACCGACTGTCTGACAAATTGCCTCAGTTTCACTCCACTGTGCTCCAGTGAAGTGCTATCATGGGCATTTCAACTTGAAACTTGCAGTTATTCCTGGCACTAGCGGTTTGGTTATGGAATTGTTAGTATAAGATTTGGTATCAAATACAGCTATCTCATTTTCTACTTTCATTAAATAGGACTGATTCTATCACTAATTTCCTTTGGAAATAGAAATGGAATCCTTTTGGCATTTTCATATATGACTTTTACTTCTACTCTAAATGCAAGGGAAACCTGGGGTATCTCAGATCCTACTGTGGTGGTTTGGCAAATGCTAATTCTTTTTTAATAAGGAGGCACCATGATGGGTAGTTTCTTTCTCCTCCAACATGGCACCAAGATGTATTGACTCTGACTTCAGTATGTCACAAAAAGGCTTTATTTCAGCAAAGTACTGAAGCCTGTGATTAAGTCCAAGACCACCTTAAGACACCCTTGCTCTAAGCTGTTTAATTCCTTGACTTTGTTAGTTAGAGACCATGATCAAATGGATGTCCATATCACACAAGCCATGTGAGGAACCAATGACTGCTGGAAAGATCACCATCTTGCCGGATCCTTTATGAAAACCCAGCTTGCTCTGAAACACTGAAAATAGCCAAAAGCAATGTGAAGGATTCTCAGTACTAAATCCCTTCAAGACTTGAAGGTCTGTAAGGATCTCCAATAGTGTCTGTATGAAAAGCTGTATGCCCTGTCCATGAATGAAAGCAACAGTGAAGAACTCTGGAAGGGATTTAAAACCATATGGCCTGTGCTGAACCCATTGGCTGTATCACCTGTTGACTCCAAGGCTGGCTTGATGAGAGTGATGATGAGATCCAAGCCAGAAGAGAAGGGCTCATTCTGCTTAGCAAGATGACACCTCATCTCTGCAGAAGGAAGAAACGCATCAGCTCCTCAAAGCCAAAGCTCAAAAATCAGCGGTGGCAAGATAAAGTCAAGGAGGTCCAGCTCTATGTTGGCAATTGTGATGTGTGTAGCTTTTTCCAGGTAATGAAAGCCATCCACAGCCCATCTTCTCACAGTCCTACTCTCCTGCAATCACAGGATGGCTCAACACTCCTCATAGACAATAAATCTATCCAAGCTAAATGGAAAGAGCACTTCGAGGTACTACTGAAGTGTGACTCAACTGTGACAGATACCAGCACTGAGTCCATCCCTCAGTACCCTGAAAGCAGATCCCTTGCCAACCCTCCTATCCTAGAAGAAATCTGGCATGCCATCAAAGAACCAGGAACAACAAGGCTACTGGACCAGAGGCATACCTGCTGAAATCTACAAGGTCGGTGGTGAGTAATTGGTACTGAGACTCCATGAATGTATTGTTCAAATTTGGAACAATGAAGAGATCCCTAGGGACTTGAGGAATGCCAACCTCATGACTGTCTTCAAGAATGGAGATAAGTCTGTGTGGGAACTAGTGAGGTACCGTCCTCCTTTCCATAGCAGTGAAAATCTTCTCCTGCATCCTCCTGAACTGTCTTCTACCTCTTGCTGAAGAAGTCCTTCTGGAATCTCAGTGTGGTTTCAGACCATCCCACTGGGCAACTGACAAGATTTTTGTTGCCCACCAGACCCAAGAAAAGTGTCAGGAACAACATCAGGACATGTATATGACCTTCATTGCCCTTACTAAGGCCTCTGATTCCATCAGTTGCAAAGCCCTGTGGAAAGTACTGGCCAGATTTGGATGTTCTGAAAAGTACATCAAGTTCCTGAGGTTTCTCTACAACCAGATGACTATGACCATTCTGTGTAGCAGATCAGAGACGGATCCATTCATCATCTGAACTGGGGTCAGGCATGGAGGTGTTATCCATTTCCCATCTCATATTGTGGGCAAAATGTTCATAAGTGCCTCAGTTTCTTAGGCGTCTGCAGGGAACAATAGCTGAATAGGTAAGACATCCCAGTATGTTTCTTCAGCTTTCATCCAGACTCTCATGGAAAATTGCTCACAGGTTAAACAGCTGTAAATGGCTCCCTGGTCTTTGGACATGGGGGTATCAAAGGCACCCACTGTGGGGGTTGGCAAGATGTGGCCCCTTGCCCTCGCTACAGGGACAAATCCACTTTTAGTGTAAGGAGGCAAAGCTCTGCTTAATATCACAGTGAAGCACCTGCTAACATCAATGGTAAACGTAATCCACCAGCTGAAAATACTGTATCTGTTTTTAGCAGCTGCAGTTTTGTTAATTTTATTGCAATAAGATATGCTATTAAAAACATAGATAAGCTCCTGTAATTCACTGTCTGAGGCCATCATAACTCCTTCATCTAGAATAGAAATGTTTAATATGTTTGTAAATTTTCTCTAGGCACTAATATCTGCCAAATCCAGTGGGGGAAAGACATGATATTTTTGTGCTCAACCTATGGCATATTCATTTTATGCCTCTTCTTTTTGAAAGGGCACTGCTTAGATGCTGTAAACTGACACCAACATCTATTTCTAGAGGAGAAACTAAAACAAAATGAGTCAATGTCACAATGGTGGTCAAGCTTGCCATTTACAGTGGGATTCAGTGTCACCCAAGAGAGATGAGTAGTTGACTTTCTGCATTTCATCAAATATGCAGAAGCAGAATTTGACAAGCAAACGCTAACTTTCCAGCAAACACGTTGGATTAGTTCTATCCAGCAGCAATGCAAGGAATAGTAGACTATTACCTAAATTAGATTCTGGAGCTGAATATCATTCTATTTTCCTTGGACTTCAAACCAAGGCTCAGTTATTACTTATTAGTATAAGAGCTTGAGGGTTTTTTTACCCCAGTTGTTAGTACATCAGCTTTCAACTAAAGGTGTGTCAGAACTGTCTATTGATTAGTCATACTGCTTGTGTTGGCATCAAGAGGCATCATTGTTTCATGAATAAAGCATCAGACTGAAGCTGGAAAACTGAATTTTTTGTACTGACTAACTTAAGGCCTGCATGCAAGTCCAGTCAGTCCTGAGTCTGCTGCAACTGTTGGAGTGCCACAACCCACCTCTACTCTGATGAGGTTAGTTAAGTTGCTTTGCATCATTGGTGATTCTTTGGGCAGAGTGACCTGGTGGCACCTATCTCCATTCCAGGTATGGATGGCCATTGGCTCACAGGGAGCTCATCTACCCTTTGATAGGCTTTGTTTTTAGTCCTGCTGGCTGTCTACACACCTTCCTCACCCAGGCAAGCCCAGGTGTGGGTACCAGTTTAGTTGACAACCCAACCATGGAACAGACTGTACTAGTTTACATGCTACCAGATAGCAGACCAAGAGAGGCCTGGCCTGACAGAAAGGCCTCCATTCCCTATCTATAAATAGAAGTAATAATATGGATGAAAATGTTACATCACTATTATTCATTTGAGCAAAGCAGCTCCTGTTAAAAGTATAAGCTGTTTTGTTACCTATTCTTCTAAAAGAACACGTTCTGCTCACTTTGTTGAAGTTACTTTGGATTCTTACTAGTATAGAGAATTCTAGCCTTTGTTTCTGGCCAAATATTTTCTTTTGTTGAAATGTAACACCATTACTTATTGTCTGTCTCCTGTGAGTACATGCATTACCCTTTCAATCAGTGTTTAGTGAGCGGCTGAATGCACTGCTGCTTTTCTGCCATTCATGCAATCCCAGGATAACCATTCAGATGTACAATGCAATGTCCTGGTATAAACTGTTAATATCCTGTGAGCCTTTTTTTAGGATTTGTAACCAGACAATGGACAACTGAATTATTGCACTTTTGTCCAGGGATAAAATGGTTTACCCTGGGACAAATGCAATGTCTTTTAGAAGACAATCTGCACTCTCAGCAGGGCCACCTGGTTTCAGAGTGGCACCAGCCGCAAGGGTCCAGGTCACTGGCTGCAGAGTAGAGTGGGCCTAATGTATAAACCAGGCCCTTCATTTGGGCTTTGGTAGTTTAATGTCTGACAACTTGCAGCAGCTCTATCTATTCCCCTAGATCCTGCCTGGCTTTTGGCTTTTGCTCAACCTGTTTCTGTGTTCTGGATTTCCTGGTTCCTGACTTCTCGCGCTGTCTGGTCTATGCATGTGGACATTGCTTACTGATTTTGACTCTCTAGTTCTGACCATCTCATGTAGCCTTGGCCCTGGTGTGGATCCTCCTCTGGTTCAGGTACTTGTTTACCCATGTTCTCCTCAAGACAGCCTGCGAGACCCAATCCTTACACACACCTGGTTTTAGGGAAAGTAGAATTGGAAGTGGGGGGAAGATGTTTCCAGAGTTATGGGTGCATAGAGCAGGGACAGAGCCTAATCTTCAATTCTCAAACACTCCCTTTCCTGCTCAGGCAAAAGGTAAAATTTTAGCCGTTTCACAGCTGAATTGTTAGAGGCAGAGGCTTAGCTGAGCAGTTCTGTGCCCTGGGCAGGCCTGGGGCAGTGCCAGCCACTGCAGTGCTGACTGCAGCAGTGCAATCAGTTGCTGTTGCATCCATGGCTATTTTTGCATTCCTGTTCCCCTCCCCACACAGAGATGGTTCCTGGGTCTGCTGGACAACATGGGCAAATCTAGGATTTTGCAAAGAGCTGAAAATAGTCTACAAGACAATGAAATATGAGAATAAAAACCAGAGGTAGCTAAGAAACAGGAAAATTGCTGAAGGTAGGGGGTAGATTCATAGATTTTTAGGGTTGGAAGGGACTTATTAGATCATCGAGTCCGACCCCCTGCCCTGGGAAAGAAAGAGTGCTGGGTTCAGATGACCCCAGCTAGGTGTTTGTCTAATCTCCACTTAAATACCTCCAAGGAAGGGGACAGCACCACTTCCCTTAGAAGTGTATTCCGTATTTTGGCAACTCTCACAGTAAAGAATTTTTTTCTGATGTCCAATCTAAATTTGCTCTCCTTCACTTCGTAGCAATTGTTTCTATTTACCCCAATGGGTGCCTTGGTAAACATCGTATCCCCTATTTCCTGCTGTCCCCCCCTGATGAGTTTGTAGACAGCTACAAGATCACCTCTCAGCCTTCTCTTGCAGAGGCTGAAGAGATTCAGGTCCCTCAATCGGTTTTCGTAGGGGTTTTCCTGTATGCCTTTAACCAGATGGGTGGTCCTCCTCTGAACCCTTTCCGAGTTATCTACATCCCTCCTGAAGTGTGGCACCCAAAACTGGATGCAGTGCTCCAGCTGCAGTCTGACCAATGCCACATAGAGGAGAAGTATCACTTCCCTAGACCTGTTTGTGTTGCACCTACTTATGCAAAAAAGAGTGCGGTTGGCTTCACTTCATCACATTGGTGACTCATATTCATTTTGGAGTCGACTACAACTCTAAGATCCCCTTCCATAGTTGTGCTACTTAGAATGGTCCCTCCCAGGCTATAGGAGTGCTGATGATTCTTCCTCCCAGATGCAATACATCACACTTATCCTTGTTAAATTGCATCCTATTCTGTTCTGCCCACTTCCCCAGCATATCCAAATCTGCCTGGATTCACTCCCTGCCCTCTAGTTTGTGTACCTTCCCCCATAGTTTGGTGTCATCTGTAAACTTGAACAAAGTGCTTTCTACTCCCTCATCCAAGTCACTAATGAATGTATTGAACAGTACTGGTCCCAGGTCAGAGCCTTGGGGGACTCCGCTGCCCACATCTCTCCAGGTAGAAACCGACCCGTCCACCACGACTCTCTGGGTGTGTCCCATAAATCAATTTTCCACCCACCTAACTGTGCAATAATCTACATTGCAGCTGTTTAGTTTATTTATAACAATTGGGTGTGACACTGTGTCAAAGCCCTTTTAAAATTCTAAGTAAATAACATCTACCTCTATACCTTCTTCCAAGCATTTTGTGACCCGGTCATAAAAAGAAACCAGTTTGGTCAGGCAGGATCTGCCTGCTATGAACCCATGCTGGTTGCTCCTTGGCATTATTTTACCTGCTAGTCCCCCACAAATGTGTTCCTTAAAAATTTTCTCAAAGGTCTTGCCAAAGGTAGAGGTGAGGCTAACTGGTCTATAGTTACCTGGTTCCTCCTTCCTCGCCTTCTTGAAAATAGGGACCACGCTGGCCCTTTTCCAGTCCTCCAGGACCTGTCCTGAGCTCCACAAGTGCTCAGACAGTTGAACCAGTGGTTCCACTATGACTCCAGCTAGTTCCCTAAGTACCCTATGATGAAGATCACCAGGGCCTGTTGACTTGAATACATTCAACCCCTCCAAGTGCCCTTTTACTAGGACAGTGTTAACAGTTGGCGGGTTGGTATCTATCTTGCACTTTCCTAAAGTCCCATTGGGATGCATGCTTGTATCTGTGTCCGGGAACACAGATGCAAAGAAATCATTTAGGAGCTACGCTTTGGCCATCCTATCTGTTACCAGTTGTCCTAGTCCATCTTGAAGGGGCCCTATGTTATCCCGCGCTTTCTTTTTGCTTTCTATGTATTTAAAGAATGACTTTTTGTAATCCTTAACTTTTGCTGCCATCCTTGATTAGTAGCTTGATTAGTGGAAATCAAGACCATTAAAAAGGAGAGAAGGTTGTTAATGCCTGTTGAGTGAAAAGAGATTAATGGGAATCAGGTAGATTGTAATAAAATATGAAGTTAATTAACTCCATTATCACCACCTGAATAGAAATGCCACTGCTGCTGCTGGGAAGTTGGTTTTAAACTGTGGGTGGAGCAGGAATGAAAGTAGAGTGCAGTCTTCATGCATCTATTCTGGGCAGAAAAACCTGTTTTTCCCACTTAAGACATGCACCTCAATTTTGAAAGGCTAATTTTTGGGAAAAAGGTGAATGTGGTATGTAAATATGGTATTTTTCAGAGCTCTTTTCCCAGAGACTTTATGCAAAGACTTGGTATTATGCCCATGTTTAAATATAAAGCTTGTAGTGCCTGAGGAAGAGGGATAATTAAATATGCTGTTGATTACATCAGAAGTCAGCAGCTGGGAAAAACTCCCACAACAACTTTTCTCTGGAATGAGAACATCTGACATTTCTGTTGAAGTAGAGGCTACTGTGTCAGTGTGAAGGTTTCCATGTGGGCTGAAAGATATCTTGTTCCTTTCCTAAACTGGTTTGATTTAGCTCATCAGAGTCCCCTACTCCTACTCTGCACATATGGGAAAAGGAAACTGATAGGGAAGTGGAAACGTGGACAAGAGAAATTCAACAACAATCTCCACATGAAGGAGGGCTGGAAGGAGGATCCTTTCTTTTAAAAATCTGAGAGATGTATATATGCTTTTCAGAATAACAATATGACTCTGTCCTTAAAATGAAGTGCATCCCTTCAGTGTGATGGCACTTACCGGGGGGGAACTGTCTTTGATGTAGTCTCTGTCCCTGCTCATCCTGCTTCTTGTACAACAAACTCTCCAGCATGTGCTTACTTGAGCTTTGAACCTCACCTTGCTCAGCTGGGGGGCATGGGTTACAGCTTGAGTGTTCTTTGACTTGGGCTGGTACCTGCCTACTCTGCAGTGGGAAATGGGTAAGTTCACTTGAGTACTGAGAGTCTACCAAGGCCCTTGACCCCAGCTCCCTCAGGAGAGACAGACAGTCTCCTGCAAATGATTGGGAGAAAATTGTATAGCATGTCAGTGCAAAGAACCCTGGAATGTGCAGAAATAGTGAGGACTGAGTGGCAGGGGCAGTAGTAGACTGTAGGTGTTCTCTGGGGTTATCAGTGTTATTGCTGCTGTTATCCTGGTGGGTTATTCTTGATGTGGTGTCAGTGTTGAGTCTCAGGAACTGTGGTGCTGGCAAAGGTGTACTTAAAAGATTCCAACACCAGTCTTGTCTTAAAGAATGGCCACAGGTTCAGTTCAGTGGCAAAGATTCAGCCAAGTTTATTGTCTATAAGTACAGCCCTAGCACTTTTTGGTCTAACAGATACATCAGATGAGGAGTTGAGGCATTTGTACCTGTGACACAACACCACACAGACTTCCCCAGGCTACTACAAAATCCCTCTGCTTTCTAATTCTCCTTTTATACAACGATCAAAACAAATTATGTATCACATTCCAGCTGTATCTTGAACGTCTCAAACCACCCTGTACTAGGGGCTTGTTTCATATTTCGACTTGGGTGTTCCTGTTCCAGCCTTATCATCCATGTACTGGACGGCCCTACCTTGTACCATCATCTCCCCCTCCCATCTCTTGGTAGGAATGCACAGCTGGATGATGTGCCAAGTTGTTTATATGAGGAGTTCATGCATGGGTCAGGTTGGCCACTTTAGCAAAGCCTTTGTGTGAGCAGCATATATTATTCAATGCTTCAGTGAGGCCTATGGTAAGAAGACTCATGCTTCAGTCTGGCTAATGTGAGGGCTGAAGTTTGGGGGCCAATCATGTAGGCTGAATCTGCAGTGTAGGGTTTATTGTAGCAGGCCAGGGTTTATTGAAAATTCCTGTACCCAGTACCAATAATGAAGTGGCTTTGGGAGCATGGATTTGTTCTATAGCTGAGGCAAAAGCTAGTGCAGGTATGAGTTAAGTACAGAGGAGTCTTGTACAATAACCTGCACCTCTGCTATACCAGCATCCTCCAAATAAAATATACTGCATGGGTAAGATGCCACCCTACAATAGGTCATATAGGCTCACAAAAACAGTGCAAGGATATAAAGGGTTAAAGTTGATGACTCGCAGCAGCTCATGCCAATGCAGATATTTACAGAAATATAGGGAGAAAATGATGCCAGTGAATACCATTTCATAAACCAGATAGATTCTGTTTTCTGGACATCTTTGTAGCAAATCAATATGTGCCAGGCTGCAGCCCAGTGCTATTTCTCTTTCTAGTTTTGACATGGTGGGGGTAGGCAGTGAGAAAGGAGGACAAATTCCAGACAGGATGCTGTGAGTTCAATGTTCAAGATTTAAGAGGGAAGGGGGAGGGAGGAGGGGAATATCCTCTGTGTTCAACTCTGAGGAATGGTACAATAGATGTATGAGTCATAAGCCTGGCCCTATACAATCATGACATTTCATTACAACAGAGTGCAGCCAGCACCAGAGAAAGAAAACCAGAAGAAGAAAGTGGTGTTTATTCCCAAGCTCTATTTCAGCCATTTGTGCCATGAGTGGATATTGATTGCCATCTATGCTGATCAAGTACTTATAAGGTTGACCGATATATTAGTTCACATCAGGCAAAACCTGAATGATAAACAGAAAATAAAATAAAAAATACTTCCATTAATTATAAAAATCGTTTTTTGCCACAGATAATTTGGGACACTGATTTTGTCAGAGGTTTTTTTTTTTGTTTTTAATAAAGAATTCCTAAACCCAGATAAGAGAGTGCTTAAAATGCAGGTCAGTGTATCATTATAAGAGTATGGGTAATGCTTAGAGAAGAAAGATAGCTGTGTTGCTTTTAGTATCTTTTGCTACATTTATTACCCTAGCAACAGCCTTTTTTCCACTAGGGCTTTGTATTAGGGTGGAAAGATGGTTTTGTTAAGCACATTGAACTAGAGATAAATGCTAGTCCTAGCTCTGCCACAGACTCCCTTTGCAACCTTGGACATGGCACTTTATTGCTGGGTGCCTCGGAGAGTAAATTGGGATAATAATCTGCCTTTATTTCACATCTATTCAGATCACAGGGTCCTCTGGGCCTGAACCATTTCTTATTGTATATTTGCACAGGGTCTAACAAATGGGGTTTGGGGGCTGTTCAGTGCTACTGTAGTGTAAATAATAATAAATTCAGTGGTCCTGGGTTTAAGGTTACTGCTTTAAAAGCTACCAACATGCTCAATTTAAAGGTCAAAAAGTGAGGAAATGAAACATCACCTATTATATATAAATTGAAAGGAGCAAGCACAGATCTGACACTTTCATCCTAAATGGACAATACATAGCTGAAATGAGTTAAGTATACTTGCATTTTAAATGTATAAATCATTGCTGTAATCCAACTGTGAATGTTCATAGATTTCAATTAGGCCAGTTTTTCTGCTTTATGTACTGCTCTTGATATACTACATCTGTCCAGTTACATGGTTTGAATTAAATGATATTTATAAAGGGTGGCACCTTATGACTTGATTGTTTTTTTAGCTTCTTCATGTTTGAATATTACCCTAGGACCTGGTTGCTTTTGTGCATTATATAAAATAAGATTTGTTTTAGTGGATTTGCACTTTATCCCTGATGTCATCTTTCCGGTAAAGTCTGATTCCATCAGCTGTGTCATGTGTTTATGCAGAACCCAGTTCTGTTCCTGTCAAAGAGCAAGATGGTCAAAGAAAGCAGTATGAACAAAAGGGTATCTATCTAGGCTAGGGCTTCAACCTGGATCTGAACCGTATTTCACAGAGCCCTAGGGCTGACTTCTCCCTCTCCCTACTATGCCTGGGAGCATGACCATGAAGCAACGTCCCCCAAGTGTTCTGCCTACACTTGTGCCTGGAGATGTGGCAATGGGGCTGCTTTGGAGTGAGCAGGTGCCAAGCACCACTCTCCAGCTCTCAGTCCTGAGTGTACTTACTGGTGCACACGCAGGGATGCATTGAGGACATTTTGCTGTTTACTTTCAGGGACTTAGCGCACATGGGGAATGAGTGGGGGGAGAGTGCTTTGCAGCAGGGCAGTAGTAAGACATACTTGTAGAGGAAACTGGAGCAAGTTGGGATGTAGCAAAACCCAGAAAGAGTGAGTCTGTGTCTTAATTACTTCTTCAAAGTTCCCTCACTCCTTACTGTAATCAGGCAGCAGCTCTTGAAAACCATCCCAGCGGCCTGGGCTCCATAGCGCTTGGGAAGGGCTATTGCTGTGGTGGGATGGTGGGGGTAAGAGCAGACTTCTCTGCAGCGTATTCTTATCCAAACCAAGTGGCAATTCACAGGGGAGCTAATGCTGTTCCTGTTACCACTAGCGCTATCTTGTGACAGCTGTGCTTGAAGATACCCTGCCGTTTGGTATGCGTGAGTCAGATTGTACAGGTGAGAAAGCACCACGTCCCTTGTCCTTTCCTTTACCAGAGTGTATTCAACATTCAGCAGAATGGCTAAGGTATTGCTTTTTCAGTAATTAATTTGGGTTATGAGCAATAATGCAATAAATATGAGATTACCATAAATAAAAATGCAAGGAATCCTATTCAACAGGCTTCAGTACCCAATTCTACAATTAACAGCTACTTAAAGGAGAGAGCACTTTGGAAGGAAGTGGAGGCCCTTTTTGGCAAAGATGAGAGTGACCCAAGTCAGTCGCTGTGGATCAGGAAGTCAGTGGGTGACTCAAGAGTTGGGGGCAGGTGGAGAAAATAATGGCTCTATTTTAAGCGTGGAGCCTGGTGGGAAGGATTAGTGCCCCTGGTCTCTGTGCAAGAATTGTGGGGGATCCCCTCCAATTCACTGTCAGCTGGCTAGGAAATGCAAAGAGCAAGAGCTTACATGTCACAACCTATTGCTTTGTCTGGTGTCACGTCTGATATGGCAGAAGTTTGTGCTGCATGCTGGAAGCTTTATATGCATTACAGCAGGCCGGATTCCCAGCTGGGTTAAAGCACTGTAGCGCCACAATCAGGAGTTGTGCTGATTTACACCCAACCAGGCTCTGGATCACCAAGTGTAACACATTTGTCTTTTCTTCTTCCTGTATCTCTCCTCCTCACTTCAGCATTTTGTCTTCCATGCCATAGCAGTGGTACTGCATGCTGATAAGGCAATGTCTAGCATCACCAGCCAGTCATTTCTTTCTAAACCCTTCTCCCCCTCAGATCCACGCGGTGGACCTTGACTATGATATTTTATTCTCTAATAATAAATGTCCGCTGATGGAGCTGAGAGGGAGAGACTTTGCTGGCATATCACACCAGAGATAAATCTGGAGCAGCTGACATTAGTAACAAATGGACTCTGTGAAAGAAGCAGGCAAGTGAGACAGACCACTGGAAAGCCAGACATGTCATAAATGTGTATGAATGGGTTTCATTGGCATTTGTGTTCCTAAATTCATCAGGCACTTAAACAGATCTACCCCTAAATGTCTCCAGTCATTATTTCATAGGGTGAACTTCATAGGTATACCAGTACAGTGGCTCTCAACATTTTTTTTTGTACCAGGACCCATTTGTAAACTCTGATGGCCAGTCCCGACCCACAGGCCCTTGGCCCTGCTGATGCCCCTCACTCCTGACCTTCAGTCCCCTGCCCCCCTGGGCCATGCTGTTGCCCCTCACTTTCAACCTGAAGCCCTCTGCCCACCAGCCCGGTCAGAGGGTGTCTCCAGCTCCCCCCATCCCACTTGGGCCAGAATGTGGTGGCTCCAGCTTACATGGGCAGCAGCAGAGTAAGTCCAGCCCCAGCGTTGGCTGAAAGGAAAAGGAGGGGAAGCCTGTGGCACTCCCTGCCCTGAGCTGGGGCTCCAGCGCCATGCCAGGCAGCCTAGTAGAGGCCTCTCCTGCCACCAGAGCAGAGTCTCCCATCTCTGCAAGTGCGAGCGCCAGCCTGTCCAAGCAGCTTCCTTGAGGATCAGTGCTCTAAACACTACAACACACTGTACATGGGGTCTTCTGAGCCTGCGTAAGAAGACTGGGTTGGTGCCATGAATTCTGCTCTTGTACAGTGCTACAGTTCTCCAGAGTGCAAGGCTTCTCCATTACAAGCTGCTTTGTGAGAATAGGATTTTCTTCTTATCAGGAAAAGTACCATCTAAAGGTCATTCAGAAACTGTTTTCAAACCAGCCATAGACTTTGTTTGTTGGATCTGTGAAATCCTTGAATCCCTGAGAATTCAGTTTGCAATAATTAAAATCCTGTTTTCAGTGACATTTCAGGAAATGTTGGCCACATTTAAAGGTACGCTATGCAGTTTGTTCTCGCTCCAACTGTGTCTTTTCTGAGTTTCCAAGTTGCAGTGGTACTGGAGATGCCCAGGTAAGCTGGAGCCACCACATTCTGGCCCGAGTGGGATGGGGGGCAGCTGGAGACATCTCTCTAAAGATCCCTGCTGTAACTTTTCATTTACTTTCAATTACTACAGTAATTACAAATCCTGTGCTTAAATATCTTTTACTGCCATTCAGTTGGCATTATGCAGATGTCACATTTCCCTTTCTGCTATCTCAGAAATCTATTCAGCCATCTCTTATCTAGTTATAAAGAACACTCAGTCAGTCACTAAATTTATGTTGAGACACAGAAGATTTCAGATGCCATAAATCAATAAGGGAAGCAGAGCCATGTGTATGAAACATCTGTTATATAATATAAAATATATAATTATTATATAATGACAGTTATATAATCATGCTGGTTCTGTACATGACAAAGTGCAAATAGACAGTGTAAGGTAAGACAAACTACTGACACATGGTAGATCACGCTGAAATTGCTGAAATTAAAGGCTATATCTGGACAGCTGGGCCTCTGACAAAGTAGAGTTTTTTTTACAAGACATTACTCTTGTGTGTATGCTGCACTCAGAGCTATTTTATACCATGTAAAGAAGCTGCATTACATGAAATGATTCTCAATAAGAGCTTTGAACATGGCAATCTCATATTTACTTTGCTATCTGGAAAGCAGAGATGGTGACTTTGTTCTTTTTAATCAAGAAACCTGTAGAATGGCCCTTTCCTCCTCTTCCTCTTACACAATTCTGTGTAGATATATTGCCTGAATATAGCCAAGGGGGTTTACTGAAAATTTATAGAGCTGTAGCACTAAAGAAGAAAATATGGTATGTGAACCTGGCCTAGATGGTACTCCCAAAGAGGTTCACTAATAAATCATTGATAGGTATTATCACTGGGTTATGAATGATGGCTGTGGTGAGGTATGTGCAGATGGTGAGACCTGACCCCTCTCAATCTTTACATAAATCTTGTATCTATTTTGAAAAAAATATATATTTTCACCTCTGTGCTCTTCTCTATAGACATACATGAAGATTACTAAATCTGCACTCAGTTTTTCCTCATTCCTTATTTGACCTATTTATACAAGTCCACAGAAGTTTGGCCAGGAACCGACCCATCATTCACTTTTATTTCATACATAAATAAATATCCTGTATAATGTACACAGAGTCTTTTGGCTCAGGTAGGCACTAGGCAGACTGGAAACAGAAGTTTGCATGTTGATGTTAAAAGCTTCATTCATTATAAAGCGAAGAGAGGGCTTGAGATCCGGATGACAAAGAACATTAACTTATGAGCATTCTGCTCAGCTCTTGGATCTGACCCTTCTGGTATGTGGCATAATGACTGTTTTACTTTTGAGTCTCTAACTCTTTTTTTCTGTATTGTTTGTCCTGTTGATTTGATTTCTCAAGTACACAAATACCTTGAAGTAAGATCTTCATCTCACAAATACTTATGCACATCCTTAACTTTTTATCATGAGAAGTCCTGTTGGTTTCAATGCACACATGTGTGTCTTTGCGGTTTGGGGGTCTATGATGCTGAAGAAGGCTTTGACTTCAGCTGAAAGGATGGCAGGATAACTCACCTATAAAGTATATTTCACCGTGTCCTTGCTATCTCTGGTTCCCTTTGATGCTATAAGGAGAATTTAATTACTGTCTTGTTCAAGATCAGAGACGAGAAAGCCCTTGTTCAGCTGTTGGCTTTGGATATCTATTTATTTTATTTATAAAGTGCTTATCTCTATATAACATCCTGGACACTGTGAGAAGAAGTAAAAATTAAAGAAGACTGGACTAGATTCACAGGAAAAAAGGGGGCCCTGTCCTCATTGGTGCTAAGTCCTCTCAATTCCCATTGTAGTTCCTGAAAGTTGAAGGAAGCAGGCAGCTTTTCAGGGCTGAACCTAAGGTGATTACAAACAGTCAGCAAATCCTTAAATTAAATATATTGGTTTAATCCGGAACAGACCAGTGAGCCCAGATCTACACCATAGGTTTATTGGCATAGCTATGTTGGGTAGGGGTGTGAAAAGATTACATTGTTTAGTCTAGGGTTTGTCAACCAGACATACGCGTAACCCCGGCGATACTTGGGAAGGCCCTAGGGGGTACGCATGGGTGGGCAGGGACGGAGTGCCGCCACCCACCACCCTGTGCTGTCACGTCCCAGAAGCAAGACCAGGGTGGGGCAAGGGCAATGGCGCTGCTATGTGGGCCACACAGGCATCATCCAGCCAGCTGGACATGGGGGAGAAGCTCGCACACGACGGCTGCTACTGCCACCCACCACCCCACATTGCTGCCACTCTGCATCCAACTGCACACCATCCCCCTCCCCACCCACCCCCACACTCCATGTCTGGCTGCACGCCACCCCCCTGCCCCCCTGCTCTCCGTCCGGCCACTGAGGGCACACTTACTAAAAAAAGGTTGAAAACCCCTGCTTTAGTCGATATAGTTATGCCAGCAAATGCCCTGGCAGGGATACAGCTATGGTTCTGTCAGCTTAATATATGTTATTCAGGGAGAAGGTATAATTATGCTGCCCCCAAAAAAACAATTTCTCTGCATATGATGCATCTTTATGAGGGGGCTCTGCTGCCATGGTTACGCCAGCATAGCTATAGTAGCAGAAGCTCCATAGTCTAGACATACCATGAGCTTTACCCATGTCCTTGTCCTGATAACTATCTCGAACGTTATTAATAATGGGGGAGGAGGGATTGCAGTTTTGTCAGCCAGGCTAAGGATTCAAACCTGCATCTCAAATCAGTTAAAATGCAAAATAGTTTTTGACAAAGCAGGTTCATGTGTACGTGTTACAACTTTTTATAAGAGAGATCACAAATGAAAAGGAAAACATCAGGAAAGCACCACATATTTCAGAAGCAAACTCAGGCAGGTTTTGTACAGAGAACTGAATTGACAGACTTCCCATCACCATGGAAGCCCAGGGCTCGTGGTAGAACATGAGCTCAAAGGTTCAAGTTAGGAGAAGCAACAGATTATTAGGGCTGTGAGACGCTTCAGTCGCTGATTTGATTCAGAGGAGATTCGGCCTGATTTGGTGGCTGAATCTCCGAATTCGAATCTGGAGGTCCATTAATCTCTCTGAACCAAATTGGAAGAATCCAATTTTATTCAGAGAAATTTGATGATTCATCCATAGACACAGCTTTATATGTTTTTTCTATGTACCTCGAGGTACCAGGTGTGGCTTGTGAACACTGAGATGGGCGGATGGAGTGTCCCACAGGAGTGCAGGGGTGGTCCCCCACATGCTCAGTGACAGACCCAGAAGTGGACCAAAAGTACTTCTGGTCTACTTCTGGGTCCGCTGCAGAGTGGTGGGGGATCCTCCGCCCCCCGGCTCAGTGACTGGTGCCTCCTGGGTCTGGAGGGGCACCCAAGGTCCCCCTGAAGCCAAGTGCCAAGCTGGGGTGTGTGTTTTATGACATGGAGCTTTAGAGAGCACTTTTGTGAGAAATCTCTCAAGTATAACAGCACATGGTCTGAAGCTTTTGTCACAGACATGGATGGAAATGAGAATTAACTTTAGAAAAAGTCAATTGGACTGTTTTCCTATTGCCTTGAGCCTTATGTAAGCACTTATCTCTGTAAGAAATAGCTGTAAAGTGCTCAAGAATTGAGAGCAGCAGCATTTTAAACTCTGAACAGCTCTAAGTAACAATACCAAAGGTGAGACATTGCAGAATTGGACCTAATCACACTAAGTAGAAAAGTGACATGCAGTCAGAACCAGGGCCACAGACTCTGCCCTTCAGACATAAATACCATTTTGATTAGGTTTCTAACTGCCCTGAGTATAATCATGTCACCAACTAATCATCTTATTTCAGTTGGTGTGTATGATTCAGTAATGCCAAATCCCTTTAGTAAAATCCATGGTCTGAGCTGCATTTAGCCATTCAACCTTTGTACTCTGAGCGGTTTATTTTTGCTTTAAAACTAATGACAAAGAGTGGGAAAAGCCTAATATTTAAGCTATGTTATACTCATTTAAATTAGCACCAGGCTGTGAGCATGTTCTCCCCAGACATCTTCCCCTCCCATTCACATTCCCCTCTTCTGGCTTTTCCCCACTCCAGAAAAGGTCAGTTGAGGGAGTGTTATGGAGACTGTCAAACAACATTGAAACTTCCTTCCCTCCAACAATTTCTATTCTCAACAGGAGCCTGAAGATTGTGTAACATCTCTACGGTGGTTGGCAAGTAGAAATTTGTCAGTGCCTGTCCTAGCAGGCTGATGGCAATTACAGCTAATGGCCTAGAAGCAAAATGGCCCAGTGTATTGTGTTTAGGCAAAGTGGTTATTTTTGTTACTAATTGAAAACTGAGCTATTTTGAATAACATTATTTTGACTTTGGTTTGTAAAAGAATGAATCCTTTCTTTGTCTAGAAACTGTTAAAGCCTTTTCCTTGTTATATTGTTTTGACTGCACAGCAGAAAACCTGATTCCCACAAATCAGCAGTTTTCAACCTTGTGGCTAGGGACAGACATTCAAAAAACCTGAGCTTAAATTGATTCAATCTTTTGCAAGTTAGTGTAACCTGGATAGGGTGAACCAGTTTGTAACTGGACAGACATCCCCTCTGGACTGAAGAAATACAGGCACATGCCTGCAGTGGTTCAGACTAGAAGCTGGGAGGTTGGGGATGTGCTAGAGCAGCCCTCCCTTCCCTGCCACAGTACTGAGCTGAGGGGGGAGGCCTGGCCAGACCCTGGTAGGATGCTCTAATTAGGGAGGGGTTTTCCTCCCCTCCCTGCTCTTGACCAGCTCAGCAGGGAGTTGATAACAGACCATTTATTAACCCATCTGCAAAATAATAGCCTCTCTCATTAGTTTAAGCTCTTCTTAAACAACTTTTTCCAAGGAAGGAAGGGAGAGACCAGCTAACCTGTTGATTAGCTCCAAAAAGCCCTAAGTGGACAGTGTCCTACCTGCCTTTGTCCTGTATGCCTTGCATAGACACCTCTCAGCATTAGCTAGCATACTACATGCTGGTTACGGTCCGTGTAGGAGAGGGGAGCGGGGGATCCCTGCTTGAATGGGGAGTGGTTGGAATGGGGCGGCATGGAGAAGCCAGGCAGATGCTGCTGTGTCTGCCATCTCTGCTGGAGCTCCGGCCAAGGACCAGATGGGAGGAGCCAGCCCAGCTCTCTGGAGCAGAGAGCCCTGTCCAGGGCTGCAAAGCATCTGGGATGCTGGGGAACTCTAGTTTAAGTTAAACCAGGAAGGGGTCTGGGACAGACATTGCATAAACCTGTTTGACACAAATCAGTTAAGTCTGATACTACATTCAACCAGGCTTATCTCAAACCTGTTTCATTCATTTTCAAACAGGTTTATGTGCACTGAACGTCTGTTCTGTTACAGGTTTAAACCAGTTTCTGATCACTGAAACTGGTTTATGTGTAATGTCTGTCCCTAGCCTGTTAGACTCAAGGCACCCTTTGGAAAATGTCAGCTCTTAGTTTTCCCTGGTTTTTTGATGCTTGACTGAGTTCTTTGCAATTCTGCTGTTGCACAGAACTCAGAAAAACTACAATGGGTCAGACTGTCTTTAATACTATGGATTCACAAGATAAACAGAGATTTCAAATAGGAATCATGTTTGCACACTTAATCATGATACCATTGTGTGGCACCCCATGGCACCCTTCAAAGGATCTCAAGGCACCCAAAAGTACTGTAGCACTCTGGTTAAAAATCACTGCCATAGACACTGAGTCTGACTTTCCATTGCCCTGCACCTTACACAGTTATTTATGCCTATGTGAAGTGAGTGTAAATTCTAGTACTATGATCTGGTTGGGTTTCACACCCACCTTTCATTGCCCTGTATTTTTTTGCACAGTCCTTTGTAACAATGGTGAATCAGCTCATTTACATTCTCCAAATGTTTTTGTCTTAGTCACACCCTTATATCCACTTGCTTCTACCATCTGCTACCCACCTGAGCTATCATTGAACTTGATGATGAAGACCCTCAAGGTTACTGAAGGAGACTTTTATAACATGTGTGGGGAGGGAATACTAAGTATTGAAATGATTCAAGAAATCGTGGTGGATGAGAATAGGTACATCATCTTTTTTCTCTTTGAGATAAAAGGTAATATTTCCACAGGAATTCTCATGACAGCAAGAAAGCAACTGCATTTGTCTTATGATGTTTAAGCAAATGTGAGCTAGGGCCTGTATGCAAAACTAGCCTCCAGTGGCAGTGATTGTCATTCTAGCCGGCTGTGACCTTTTCATTGTTTCTACATATGCACTAACCCTTTTCCTTTACAAGTAGGTCCTAGAGCATTCCTGGTAATGTTTCTCTTCTATGTCACAGCCCTGCATACTGTTTTTCAGCTCTAACTAAAAACCTTAACTGAAGTGTGGTATTACAAACTCAGGTGTAGAAATGATTGACAGTGAAGTATTGGAGACACTGTCAAGACACACAAGAATGCTAAGTTTTGTTTTTACAAAGCTGGATAAGAGATGTACGTAATGTACTATAATGATTAAGGGACTAATGAAACAATATTTTTCACTATTTTTGCTTAGCTTGTTGTGGTTTTTAATTTTATATAAACTTATTTCAATAAATTAATACTTGTTTTTGTTTTGATCTTAAAATGAATAATATACCACTGGACCCTCTGCATAAATTGTGTTGTTATGCCATAGCTTCTGAACCCCATTTTTCAAATCCTAGATCTGCCTGTGCTCCTATGTCTGGTATTTTTCTCCATTTAAAAATTCTTGGTCCACCAGGCAGCCAGTAAATCAAAACATATCTCTCTAGTTCACTGAGCCTCTCAGACAAGGCAATTAGCAGAGCTCTTTGGAACAAACTGCCTTTTTTGTTCTGAGTCTGTTGAATGCCTAGCAAAATGGATCCCTGGTCCATGACCAGGGCTCTTGTTGCTACTGCAATATCTATAAAATGATAGTACAATTACAGTCTTTTGTTTCATTGTAAAATGGAAAATCATCCTTTGAATTACTAAAGAATCTTTGCAGTGGGTAGCAGTATATGGGAAGCCTGTCTCAAATGAGTTTTATGAAACATTTAAAATCAGGCTAAATGGGGGGCTGCTTTATTCTCCCAATATTTAATTTCTTTCAACTGGACCTGAGCAACAGAAGATATGGATTTGGACTTCTCCAAAGTTTGGACCACATAGATTACTCATCCAGCTTTAATCCAGGAAAATACTTAATATAGCTTCACTCCTGCATTTCCAGGTTTGGCATGCATAGGTGGGGATAGGCAGATTGGAAATGCTCAGCCCCAGCCAACACTGGCAACACCCCAAGCACTTTAGTTCACAGGTAAAATAGCTACTGTAATCATGGTTCTTTCAGTAATTAAGAAGCAAAAACTGAACACACAACTGCCTTTCCAGAAATGAACTATGTCACTTTTGAAAGCCCCTAAATTTCCACAGAACTACAAGCTGCAATCTTGACTTCAGTCCCAGAGGGGTGTATATAGTTAGTATCTTCCTAAATTTTTGTTCCAGAATAATCATGAGTGCTGGATCTGAGCCAAAACACAAATGTTGGTTATGGTTGGATAACAGTTTAATATCTGAAGCTTGGACTCATCCATAGTAATGACGTGTATTTCATTTCAAAGTTATTTTGCCATATTTTGTTCTGCCATCTTGAAGAGATGTAAGTACTGTATTGTGCAGCATATTTGCATTGTGATCCCTAGTGAGTGTCTATAATGTGTGCAAGAATATTACTCTTGATCCAAGAAAGCAAACATGACAGCTGCTTGTGAATTTTCTGACAAAAAGGGTTTACTTGGGAAATTGCCATTTCTCTGAAACCAAAGTGTATTCCAGAAACATCAGTTTCTGAAGCTGTTGCAGGTCTAACCTACACTACACTGTTTTGCCACCACTACTATGTCAGTCACAGGGTGAAGAAAGATCACATTGGTCCATAGATCCCCCTCCCCCTTTCCATATCTGTATGTAGCCATGCTAGCAAAAGAGGGCTGCTTGACTTTGCTTAGGAGGTAGTGCTTCTAAGGGGAAAATAAACCTGGCTTCTGCTGCCAATCTCCATGTCTCCACTGGGGGGACTCTAACTAATATCATTGTGATGGTGTCAGCAGCAGACCAGTCTTCAGAGGGGAATTGAACTGCGGTGGTCTAAGGCTACTTGTCATCGGAGGGAGGACTTTCCAAGGGGTGGATCCAGGATCTGGCAAAGGGGAGGTGTGGGACCCTTGCAGCAGGGATTGCTGCATACTGCTCCCAGACTCCCCCCCACCCCACTGGTGTGGGCAAACCATGATGCTGCAGCCTCTGGGGACTTTTCTGAAGTCCCCAAGGCAGGTAGGAATCCTCCTTTCCCCTTCATGCTCAGAGGCACATCCTATTCCCTCCTCTTTCCCCCTCCGCTCCCCCCCCCCCAGTCCTCCACTGGCTGCTACTGCTTTCTCCCCTATCCTAGGCCTGGGAAGCTTCAAAGCCCTTCCTGCCTCCAGATGGGCTACAGGGCAACTGGGCTCTGCTGGGACAGGAACAACTGTAGCAACGGAGGTGGGTAGAGGTGTGTTCCCTCACTCTGCCCCGTCCCCTCAGAAGCAGGCATGGGGAAGTGGGAGCCCCCTTTCCTATCCCCTCTGCTGCTGTCACTGGTCCCAGCAGAGCCTACCCCAGCACAGCCTGGCTGGAGCAGACAGAAACAGCCTTGAAGCTTCCTGCTTCTCCTCCCCCCCAGTAGGCAAAGCAGTAGCATCAGGTAGGAGTGGAAGGGGTGGGATGGGAAGGGGTGTGCAGGGAGGGGACCTGCCTTTGATCAGGAAGAAGCTGGGAGATTCTCACATGTTTGGGGAACTTTAAAAAAGCCCCTGAGGCTCCTGGGGTGTGATCCATCCTGAAAGGAGGTGCCACTGCACTCCCTCTGGGCTTGTCCTTGGGAATTTCGCACCAGGATTTGACACCCTTTACTTTTGTGCTTAGCACATTTTTACCTTTAACATAACTTTTGGAAGTGTCCCCATGGAAACACCTGGCAAAACTGCTGTAATGCTGTCAGAGTTCTGCTGGTAGTGGCTTTTGATTTAAGGCTACGCTCTTGTCAGATGGACAGGAGATGGAGGCTATGGTTCCTACGTGCAATCCTGCCCATTAAGACAATACATTCAAGCACTGACCTTCCTGCTTGACTCATCCAGAGCATGACCGTGATACTGATGTTGATTCATTCATACTAATGTTACTGTGGCTGTGATTTCCCCACCTGGGTTGCAATGCTGCCAACAGCACTTTCTAGTGCTATAGTATTTATTAGCTACTTGCTGCTGCTCTCTGCCTTTCATTTCAAGGTCTGTTGCTTCTCTATTGCTTAAAGTGCTAGGTCTCATTCCTTGACATGGAGAAGCAATATGCTCACCCGAGAGATGTAATAGAGACACACGCTCATTGGCAGTCTTAAATTTCAATCAGTCCTCAACCAACAGTCATCCTGTTAACAGAGTGTAATGAGAAATTTAAGCAATCATGCAGACTTCTCTCATTTTCAAAGCTGTGTGCATTTGTTGTAAATGTGTTTTTCAGCATAGGGACCTCCGGGTTCAGGGTGGGGGGGGGATCTCTTTTGCAGAGCTTGCTACTCGCTAACTCTTAGGATGTGGGCCCCCTGACAGAGAAGTCAGCTGGCTTCTATGTGTACTTTGCTCTGGGAGCACCCACTTCAGAACAAAAATGTATGTCTGGGGATTTTCTGAGAAGATCCTCTAAACATCAGCCCATCATTGTTTCCAGTACTTTCCTGGAAATACCCTTTCCTTGAAAAGAGTTGGAGGCTGTGCTGGAAATGGAAACAGCTCCATGAAGAATGCTCAGTCCATCCCCCCGCCAGCATCAGGAGGGCACTGAGCACTCCAGGGGCCTTTTTAAAGTTCCCAAAGCACATACAGCTCACAATCATTAATTCAAGCCTCTAGCTTTTTCAGATCTTAACCACTGGCTTTCTTAAACCAATGCTGCAGCAAGTTACAAGGCCACCTCTTAATGAGTTTGCAACTCAGAATATATTTATTCCAGAGGCTATGCCTCTATTTGTCAGAAATACCTGAGTTCATGGTAAAAAACATTTCAAGGGCTCTTTCCACATCTCCTTTTAATATCATGTATTCAGTCTCACCATTACAGTACTGCAGAGATGTACCTGTTTACAAATTAGATCTGCCATATCTTAAAACAGATTATTGACAAGATAAGATAAAATACACTATAGATAGGAGTAAGAAATTACTGCGTAAAACAAGTAATAGAACCTCTGTGTAGCATTAGCGTGGCCAAACAACATAGCTGAGAACAGTACTTTTGTTTTCAAGGTTTATGTTACTACAGCATGTCCCTTGGCTGAACTCTAACCATTGTTACCTCTGAAATAGTAAGGAATTTGCAAAAGTGAATGATTGTAATACACCGAAGAAGAGAAGATTAAATTCTGGGTGTGCGCTGAGTCTCAGAGGCACAGCACAGCACTAATAATTCACATTCAAAACAGACTTTGTGCTCTTCAGTCCTGGCTGAGGACAAAGTGGGAGAAAAATCAAGGATAGAATAATAGAATGATAGAAAATTAGGGTTGGAAGGGGCCTCAGGAGGTCATCTAATCCAACCTCCTGCTCAAAGCAGGACCATCCCCAACTAGATCATTCCAGCCAAGGCTTTGTCCATCCAGGTCTTAAAAAACCTCCAAGGATGAAGAGTCCACAACCTCTCTGGGTAACCTGTTCCAGTGTTTTATTACCCTTCTAGTGAGAAAATTCTTCCTAGTATTTAAACTAAACTTCCCTTGCTGCAACTTGAAACCATTGCTCCTTGTTCTTTCATCTGCCACCACTGAGGACAGTCCAGCTCCATCTTCTTTGTAACCCCCCCTTCAGGTAGTTAAAGGCTGCTATTAAATCCCCCCTCGGTCTTCTCTTCTCTAGACTAAACAAGCTCAGTTCCCTCAGCCTCTCCTCATAAGTCATGTCCCCCAGCCCCCAAACCATTTGCATTGCCCTCCACTGGACTGTCTTCAATTTATCCACATCCTGTGGACATGGATGAATGATAGAATCATAGAAAGGGAGGGTTGGAAGGGACCTCAGGAGGTCATCGTGTCCAACCCCCTGCTCAAAAAGGTTGTTGATGAAGATAGTGAAGAAAACCGGCTCCAGGACCGACCCCTGGGGCACTTCACTTGATACCAGCTGCCAACTAGACATTGAGCCATTGATTATTACCTTCTGAGCCCTATGCTCCAGCCAGTTTTCTATCCACCGTACAGTCCATTAATTCAGCCTGTGCTTCCTTAGTTTGCCTGCAAGAATGTTGTGGGAGACCGTATCAAAAACCTTCCTAAAATCAAGGTACACCACATCCACCAGTTTCCCCACATCCACAGAGCCAGTCACCTCATCAGAGAAGGCAATCAGGTTGGTCAGGCATGACTTGGCCATGGTGAATCCATGCTGCCTGTTCCTAATCACCTTCTCCAAGTGCTTACAAATGAATTTCTTGAGGCTCTGCTCCATGATTTTTCCAGGGACTGAGGTAAGGCTGACTGGTCTGTAGTTCCCTGGATCCTCCTTCCCTTTCTTAAATATGGGCACTATATTTGCCCTTGTCCAATATCTGGGGCCTCTCCTGATTGCCATGAGTTTTCAAAGATGATGGCCAATGGATCTGCAATCACATCAGCCAACTCCCTCAGCACCCCAGGGTGCATCCCACCTGGCCCCATGGACTTGTACACATCCAGCTTTCCTAAGTAGTCCCTAACCTGTTCTTTCAGCACTGAGGGCTGCTCCCCTCCTCCCCGAACTGTGCTGCCCAGTGCAGTAGTCTGGGAGCTGACCTTGCCTGTGAAGACTGAGGCGAGAAAGGCATTGAGCACTTCAGCCTTTTCTGCATCCTCTGTCACAAGGTTGCCTCCCCCATTCAGTAAGGGACCCACACTTTCCCTGATCCTCCTCATGCTACTGACATGCTTGTAGAAATGCTTCTTGTTACCCTTCACATCCCTTGCTAGCTGCAACTCCACTTGCGCTTTGGCTTTCCTGACTTCATCCCTGCATACTTGAGCAATGCTTTTATACTCCTCCCTGTGCCTCAGGTGTTGCCTGTCACACAGCTTCTGCTCTCCTATACATATCTCTGACCTGGTTTGAGCACTTTCTATGGATGCCGACAGAAGTGGCCCAAGTGGGGTGTGGGGCCCAGGGCAAATCAGCCCATGCAGGGCCCTGTCTCTGCTCCGATCCAGTCCCTGGACCCAAAGAAGCTGCTGAGGTGGTGGCATTGGTGGCGGGGAGGGGGGGAGCGAGTGTCTGGACGTGGAGCAGCCACTCCACCTGCTTCTGTGCTGCTGCTGCTCTACCCCACTCCATGGAGCCCCCCAAAGCACAGGGCCCGGGGTGGTTGCCCTGATTCGCGCCCCCCCAGGGACAGCTCTGGATGCAGAGTCTGTCTGGGAGCTGCTTCCGTTTGAGCTGGGAACTTGCCCACTTTGTCATGAGGTCCTGATAGCCCCCCAGTGCCCTCCCACAAGCCCCACTACCTGCCCACAAGGAAAGACAAGTTCTTCCACAATTTGCAAGGAAAGTATTCTATGCCATGTCTTCATCGTATACTTACTGATATCCATATTGATATGGTAGCATAGGTGTAGGCAGGCTGGACATGCCTCCACTGCTTCTGGTTTAGGAGGCAGACTGCCTGGAGCAGCACAGTGTGCTTGAGGGCATTTCTGATGAGTATATTAAATGCATGGTGTAGACATGACTGTAGAACGGCTCAATTTGCTTTCACACAAAGGAGCTGGGAATATACCCTCAGGTGCAGGCAGGCAGGTACCCTAACAGCACAGATACAATAACTGAACTGTAGATTTGCAGATGGCTGGTCATGCTTGGCCTGGGTTAGTCTGTGTGTTGGTCACTAAAGTTCACTTTGCAATGACACTATAGCTCTGCCCTGTGTGTGGACCTGGGGATCAGGAACCTCTGCCATCTCTCTGCTCTGTCACCAATTCCTTCCATGACCTGGACAAGTCACTGGTTTACTTCTGTTTCCCTAGTCTCCTTTCCAGCCACATTACAAGTATGAACAATTGCTGTAGTTTGCAAAGCCTAGATATTGTTAAGCCTTTCTAATTGTTCATTAATAGCAACACTCTAAAAACTTTCATGTAGGAGCACCAGACATAGAACAGGAAGGGACCTTCCAGGCCATAAAGTCCAGGCCTTTGCTGTGACAGGAAAAAATAATGTATCATCCCATTTATAACTTAATTAAGCTTCTTGCTCCCTCACCAGCCCCAGAAGTATTTTGTGGGAAAGGTCTGAGCAGAGCTCACTTCATAGGTGATATTCCAAAATATTACCCTCTCCATTGTGCACCTGTGATATTTTAGCAGGGTTGAGAAGACAGCTCAGCAATCAAACCCAACCAGGTGACTGAGCGAGGGGACCATTTATGTCCACAGCTTATGTCCGACTCCTTTTACCATATTTACTCCAACCCAAGTTGAGGGGTTTTTTCCCATTCAACATGGGGAGAAGGGAGGAGCCCTTCATCTTGGATTCGAGTACAAGCTGAGGGGGCAGGCAGCTGCAACTCTGGCTCCAGGCCCAACCCCAACCCTAACCTGAACCCTCCAATCCACCACCTGCCCCCTGCTTCCCATGCATCCCCACTTTGCAACTTGCCTTCAGTTGCAGCTCCGGCCCAGAGCACAGAGCACATGGTGTCTCTGGCTTCTGCTTGTCCAGGCAGCCACAGGCAGGTGGTAGCAGCTCTGCCTCTTGTTCCAGCTCGGACCTGATCCCAGGGTAGGAACTTCTGCCCCCACAATCACTGCTGCCTGGCCAGGGCAAGGCTGGAGACACCATGTGCTCTGGGCCTCAGCACTGCCTGAGCTGGAGCTGTGACTGAGAGCAAGCGGCTGTGGGGGAAGGGATCTGGTACAGGCACCACAGGGAGGATAGGCAGCAGGGGAGGCAAGTGGTGGGGGAACAGGTATGTGGGGGCAGGAGGCAGGATGCTTGACTCCAACCCCAGCACCCGCCTCCCCGCTGTGTTGCCTTCTCCTCTTCAGTGGGCTGGGGGGGATAAATTTAAGATGACTCTTCAGTCATTAGATTCTATACATGGAATATTATAACAAATTTATACATTTTCCATGTGTAGAATCCAATTATTGGGAGGTCACCTTCAATTCAAAGTCATCTTAGATTTGAGTACATATGATATATAGCCCAGCTGTCACAGATTCCCTCGGGGAAGTGCTTGCTCAGGAGCTCCAGCGTTGACTAGGTTTCAAGTACCCCTGAAGCCAGCCCAAGTATGGCTTCTTGAATGGGGAGGGCCCCCATTCCTTCTAAGCCCGGCTGTTTTCTCTCCAGTTTGCACAGCCAAGTAAGCTCTTCTGTTACTTCTCTTCAGACTTTCCCTCGCTGCTTTTTCAGGCTGCTCTACCCATTGTTATGCTTATCTCTCTGCTCCCCTGGATGCCTCCTGGGTGATACCTCCTGAGATGTCAATAAAGTTACTTTGCTGATAGAGGTGCCTTTTGTCTCCTTCCACATTAAGGAGCTCTGGGTCCTGCCAGCAATTCTATGAACACTTCTTTCCCATGTACAAATTTGTCAGGAAAACTGAAGCATGCAGCATTATTGCAACATGAACTAATTTAAACCAGAAATATTACAGCAAGACCATAGTCTGTCACACCAGGGTCAGACCTATTAAGCCCAGGACTAATGTAACAAACCCAAGCACAGTAAATGTTCTTTTTGTATAACTGTGTATGCCAGGAACTGCAATGTAAAATAAGCACAAACAGGGAGCTGGCAAAACCGAATGTAGGACCATGTACAGGTTTCTAGTTAAACTCATAATTAAGAATGCAGGAAGTAATGTATCTTTTAATTAAGAAAAAGACTTTTCCTGGCTATTGGTTATGTCAGGAGGAAATTCCATGGTCTTTTTCCAGACCTATCTGAATTCTTTACATTCCAGAGAAGTCTGTTCATTTCCCCTGATGCTCCCACTTATCCCAGTTCTATTTCATTCCTGACTCACAGAGACTATTAAATAGTTTAGAATCTCCTGCAGCAGAACAGAGCATCTGTTGAGCAAGTCAACCCATTTAAACCACAAGAAAACTTTCTTAGGGCTCCAGCAAGAGCTGAGAGGGTGGTTAGCCATGTTAGACTGAAGTCAGGCAGGAGGCAGGGGAGGGTGGCACTATAGGGGGTTTGTACATGACACGGGGGTTTAATTCTCCCTAAACTGAAGCAATTTTCTTTTAAAAACACCACTTCAATTTAAGGCGAAATAAACCCCCTTGTCATGTACACCTGTGTTGGAGCCCGATCCTCACTTGCCTCTTCAGTGGTGGGGAAGGGAGAGTGAACTGGTGGTGGACAGAGCGGTCCCTGAGCTGTGGGGGGCTGGTGCTTCCCTCCACAGCACCGGTGCCGCCCCCCCCCCTCCCCCCCCAGCGGCACCCTCCCGCAGGCACCTGTCTTGGGCAGTCCTGGGGGGTACTGCAGCCATGGAGGGAAACACCAGGCCCCCGTGCAGCTCCCCTGTGCCCCATGCAGGCAGGCTTGGGGTGGTTCTCTTTTTTTTCCTTCTGTGGAGCATGCCTTCCCAGGCTGCTGCCAGTCTTCCTGCATAGTCTGCCTGCACAGGCCCTGAGCCGCATGGAGCCCGGTGCTTCTCTCCACAGCTGTAGGGTAGGAAACTAAAACTCCTCAGAGGTGTTTTACTTTGTAGCACCCCAAAGTCATTTTCTGCATCCCAAAGTCATTTAAGGTGCATTATGCTGCTGAATATGCTACAGCGGCTGGCGCAATACGCTGCCAAATGTGCAAACAGCAATGCCATTAAAGCAATGCAAAAGGTATTTAACCCACTTTAAACCTGCTTTAAAGTGTCAACTACAAACACCCATAGAGACTAACTGGTTTGGAAAGGTTGCTTTCATAAGCAACAACCTACTTTGAAGCTGCAGCCTTACAGAAGCTCATGCTTCTCTGAACTAGCAAGAACTGTGATGCTTAGTATAAAAGGCAAGATTCCTTTAAATGTGGGAACTACACTTTGCCCAGCAGAAGGCTGTGTATCCAACCCACCAGTACCCCATCATGCACATCAGATGGAAAACACTGCAGCTACTCTCACTTTTGTTGCTAAAATGGCTAGTTTCGTTCCCCTGGAGGCTTGTTCAATTACCCTCAAGGAAAGAGTCACACATACAGGCTGGGTCCATCTAGGTTTATTGTTTGCAAACAGTTCGACCGAGGAGCAGAGAGCTCAAATCAGGGCCGACGATGAGTCCGGCCTGGAATCACATTTTTATAGCTTACATTCAACAGAGTCTTGATGTACTAGAAGTTTATTGGCTGCAGTACCAGTTCCTAATTGTGACGTCTTATCTTGTAGGCTGTACTTAACTAGTTATTGGTTAATGTGACTTATCAGGGTTAGTACGTGCGCACTCAAAGGTAGAATTGCAGCATGCTCAGAAGAAAAGAGCAATTTCAACAAAGTTAGTTAAACTTTAGTAACTTTTTATCTTAACGTAACCTTAAGGCACTGGACAGAGATGATTTCAAAATGCAAGGCAAGCAGTAAGAACCACAGCTTGAACATTAGACCTCCGGATCTTTACACAAAAGGGTCATAAGATGGTCATAAGACACTTCTATCATATGGTTGTTGCTCAAGCATTACTGCAAAATTATGGGGGCTAACGTCTTTTTACTACAGCTCCCCCCTCAGATGCTTTCTTACTCTAAATTTTTAATAAGTGTCTGCGATAGCCAATTTCTGATAGTGTACAAACATTTCACGGTTAACAACTGATCGAACAATCCATCTCAGAAGGGTCATGATGCACGGTAGCCAAAAAAATAGATTAGAGTCCACATTTGTGTAAACGTAACTTCAGATCTCCTACTGATTCACTTGTCCACTTGTCAGCTTCTTGTTCCCGGGTGTTGTCAGCTTCCGGAGTGACCACACCCTGGGAGTTGGTGTCCTCCAGATGAAAAGGCTTCACTCTTGAATAGTGGGTCCACTTGTCGCTGTTTGATAAGCGGACAGCCGTGTGCGTAGTCAGCAACACCTGATAGGGTCCTTCCCACTTTTCCACAAGAGGATCTTTTTTCCACTTCTGTACCAGGACCTGGTCACCCGGTTTGAAGTTGTGGGCTGGTGCATCAAGCGGAAGGCTCTGGAAGGATGCAGCAAACCTGTGTAGAGAAGACAAAACAGACTGCAAGGCAATAATGTGTTTCCAAATTTCAGATTTACTGAGTTCTACAGTAACTAGTTCCCTCCATCCTGCTGGCAAGACCCTGGGAGGCATACCAAACATCAATTCAAAAGGTGATAATTTAATTCCCCTACGTGGTGTACTACGAATACGAGTTAAAGCCAGTGGGAGTGCCTGTGGCCATTTCAAATGAGCCTCAATACAAATTTTTGTCAACATAGCCTTCAGTGTCCTATTCATGCGTTCCACCTGGCCTGAACTCTGGGGTCTCCATGGAGCATGGAGTTTCCAAGTGATATCTAAAGCTTTGGACACTTCCTGTACTATTTTCCCCACGAAATGACTGCCTTGATCTGACTCAATAGACTCAGGTAACAGAAATCTGGGTATTAACTCGTGGAGTAGCACCCGTGCTTCTGTAGATGCGGTAGCTGTTCTCGTGGGGTATGCTTCCACCCACCCAGTTAACTGGTCAACTAGTACCAACAGGTAATGGTATCGGCCGGATCTAGGAAGTTCAGCAAAATCAATCTGCCAAGCTTGTCCAGGATATTGAGCCCACGGTCTTCCTCCCATGGGAGCTGGTGGTCTGGCAGATTTTGGATTCACCTTCTGGCAAGTTGGACACTGAGAGACCACTCTCTGGGCATCCAAATAAAGTCTGGGGGCTACCATTTGACGAGTCAACAAATCTCCCATTGCTGTGCTTCCCATGTGAGTGGAAGAATGCAATCGGTGGAGTATCTCTCCCAGAAGGGCTCGAGGTATCAACACTTTCCCTCCCGGTACGATCCACCATCCCTGTGAATTTTTACTAGCCTTGAGTTCAGCGGCTAGCTTATCTGACCCTGGACCATATTTTACTTCACAATTTTCTAAATAGGAAGACACTTCATGGGCCGTGCCCTGGAACGCTGCCTCTCCTCCTGTTTGTGCTGCCTCTTTAGCTGCCATGTCAGCCTTTGCATTTCCCCTTTTCTGGCGTTCATCTGCAGCCTTGCCATGGGCTCTTACATGTACCACGGCCACCTCCTTTGGTAGCCGGAGGGCTTCCAATAACATTATTATTTGTGGGCCATTGGCAATCTTTTGTCCAGAGGCCGTGATGAATCCCCGCTCTTTCCACAACAACCCATGGGCATGAACAGTGGCAAAGGCATAACGTGAGTCTGTAAAAATGTTTACCCTTTTATCTTTTCCCAATTCTAGTGCACGAGTTAGGGCCACGAGCTCCGCTGCCTGTGCTGACCATGTTGCAGGGAGCTTTTCTTTCCATACCGTTTCTGTCAATGTCACCACAGCACATCCGGTATATCGCACACCCTGTATCACACTGCTTGAACCATCTACAAAGAATTCCTCCTCCGGGTTCTCAATTGGGTCATCATTCAAATCAGGGCGAATTAGTACTGTCTGTGTCAATACTTCTAAACAGTCATGACCCGGAGGCCCCGGCTCCGGCAGTAGAGTTGCTGGATTTAAGGCAGTGGTGTGCTTAAAGGTAAGACCTGGATTAGATAAAAGGAAGATTTCATATCTCGATTGTCTGGAGGGGTTCAAAAATTTCCCTCCTTCTCCTCCGAGAATCTGGGGAACCCCATGTGGAGTGTGTATCTCCATGTCAGCTCCCATAACAATCTTTTGGGCCTCTTCCACGAGGGTAGCAGTGGCGGCGACAGCCCTCAAACATGCAGGCCACCCCTTTGCCACCGGGTCTAAGACCTTGGAGTAGTATCCCACTGGTTTCCAAGTTGGACCAACTGGCTGAGTTAAAACTCCTGAAGCTACCCCTTTGTTTTCATGCACATATAGTCTATAGGGCTTGTGCCCATTTGGGATCATTAATGCTGGGGGTCGCAAGAGGGCAGCTTTCAGTAATTCAAATGCATGTTGTTTTTCCTTAGTCCATTTCCAATTTGTGAGACCCTCCTTCGTGAGGGACTCATATAGGGGTTTGGCTTTTCCCCCATAATCAGGAATCCACAGTCTACAAAACCCGGTTAAACCCAAGAAAGCTCGCAGCTCTTTAGGGTTCCTGGGAGCAGGCATATCCTGAATTGCTTGAATTCGATCCTTGCTCAGAGCCCGAATCCCCTTCTTAATCTCATATCCCAAAAAGGTAACCTTTGGTTGGCAAATTTGAGCTTTTTCTCTAGACACCTTATACCCTCTCTGTCCCAGGGTATTCAGTAAGGATTCTGTCGCCTTTTTCCCCGTCTGTAAGTCGGGACTTGCTATTAATAAATCATCAACATATTGCAACAGTGCCACTTCGTGGTGTCTCTCTTTCCAGTGCTCCAAATCTTTTTGCAAAGCTGTTCCGAAAAATGAGGAGATGAAGCAAATCCCTGAGGTAATACCGTCCACAACAATTGGGTCTTATAGTATGTATCTGGATCTTCCCATTCAAAGGCAAACAATTTCTGACTATCTTCATGTAGTGGAATAGAGAAGAAAGCATCTTTTAAATCTAGCACAGAGAATACCTCAGCATCCGCTGGAACCTGGGTTAAGATGGTGTGGGGATTTGGGACTGTATGGTGGTCCACTAAAATCTTTTTGTTTATGGCCCTTAAGTCTTGTACCAGCCTAAAAGAGATTCCATCTGCTTTGGGTACACCCAAGATTGGAGTGTTAAAGGGGGATGATCCCTCTATTAACCACCCATACCTCTTAAATTTTTCAATTAGTGGCTTCAAGCCTATTCGAGTGGCTTTCTTCAGAGGATATTGTTTGACACACACAGGACCTTCTCCTTCCCTCAGGGGAATTTTTACAGGGTGTACATATTTTGCTCGGGCAGGAGTTCCGCCTGCCCATACATAGGGATCCACATTTTCTAAAATCTCAATCCCTTTGGGTTCTGATCTTGTCTCAACTGTCCGTAAAGCCATCTGGTAGTTTGAGCCTTGCTTTACCGGTAATTGCACTACGATTTGATCTTCACGGAAGAAGATTTCCGCTTGCAGTTTTGTTAGCAAATCCCATCCCAAGAGTGCTACTGGGCAGGCAGGTGATACTACAAATGCATGCTCCAGCTTATTATTCCCAATCTTCGTGAGGAGGGGCTTATATACAGGCAATCTGATCCGTCTTCCCTCTATCCCTTCTACCGTTACATACTTTCCGCTTCCTTTAGCTAAAGGGGGTTTCACAGGAATCATTGAAAAGGTGGCCCCAGTATCCACTAGGGCCTCATAATCTCTGCCACCTACCCTAATCTGTACCATGGGATCCTTCCGGGCGTTTGTCCGTAGGGCAGTGGCCTTGAATCCCTGGACCCTTCAACTAGAATCTTCTCCCGAGGATTCCGCTAGCATCTGGCGGTCCCCTCGTTGGGTTTCCCTCTTTTTATCCCGTAGCTTAGGACAATCTTTTTTCCAATGTCCTTTTTCCCGGCAATATGCACATTCATCCGGCTGCGGCCGACCTCTTCCTTTCTTCTGCCCCCCCTCTGGTTGCCCTTTCCATCCTCCATTGCCATTAGTACTCTTGCTTAAGGCGGCTGCTAGCATGGCCATTTGCTTCTGTCCACGCTTCTCCTCCTTCTTTTCTGCTATTTGATCCCGGTTCCCATAGACTTTATACGCAATTTCCACTAGCTCTGAAAGGGGTTTCCCTGGTCCTCCTTCAACTTTTTGCAACTTCTTCCTTATATCTGGGGCGGCCTGCTCAATAAACAGCATATTCACCATGCGGTGATTTTCTGAAGCCTCAGGGTTTATTTCACTAAATTTCTTAAAGGCATCATACAACCGCTCGAGGAAGGCTGAGGAAGATTCATCCTTTCCTTGGCGGACCTCGCATATCCTGGAGAGGTTTGGTACCCGTGGTACTGCCTTACCCAGAGCTTCTACTATAATCCCCAGATATTGACGATTCAGATCTCTCCCTTCCTCTGAGTCGTTATCCCAATTGGGACTCTCAATAGGACATACAGCACGCAGGTCCCCTCCAGGGGCTACTACCCGCTCCTCAGCTATCTTATCCGCTACTCCCTGTACCATCCGCCTTTCCTCAGAGGTCAGGAGGGTATGCAGCATCATTTGAACATCAGCCCAGGTAGGACGGTGGGTTTGCCCTACTGACCGAAACAGATTTTGCATCTTATCGGGGTCTTCTCTAAAAGAAGGATTTTGATTCTTCCAATTAAACAAATCTGACGTGTGAAAGGGTACGTAAACGAAGGTTGTTCCCCCCCTTCTCCTGGAGTCACTACTTGTCTCATGGGACAATTGTAATTGGGGTTCTTGTTATGGGAACTGCGGGGGATTTTATCATGCCAGGATTCCACGAGCTTTAACGCTGATTTGAGCTGAGCCGGTATCGTAGTGCAATTACCGGCTCTGGGAAGCTGTCCATTTCCTCATAAGGGGGAGCTGTTGGTGGGAGATTCTCTGGGTCTTTTCCCTTCTTTTCTCCTGAAACCCCGAGGCCAGTTAGGGGTACTACTGAGGGACTTTCTGACCTCTCCCTGCCCAACAAGTCAGGATCCTCTCAGAATGATGAGGATGATGGTGATGATTCCTGGCTCCTGGAGCTGGGGCTAGAGTCTGTCTGAGATGATGATGGTGACTCCTGACTCCTGGAACTGGGGCTGACAGGTGACTGTGTTCTAACTCTGTGTCCTGGTCCCTGAATCAGATCTCCCTCACTACCAGAATCAGGAAGGACTTGTGCTGTTCTCCCAGTGTCTTTTGCCAATAACATCTTACACATTTTCTTTTTACACTTCTGAACCCATGGGGGAACAGGATTCATTATAGCACTTATCCAACAATCTATATACGGCCACTGATCCCAGTGGCCGTCCCGGGTTATCACATTTGAAACTGCATTAGCTAATTTTACATTGTAAGAACCAACTTCCGGCCATCCAACCCCGAAAGTGGGCCATTCCTTCTGACAAAATATAATCAAGTCATCCTTTGTCATTTCTATTCCATAGTCTCCCTTAAATTTACCAAAATTCCTCAGCATGCATCCTAATGGGGAAGCAGAATCTTCTTCTCGGGAGCTACCCGAACCCATTGTGTCTACCAATATACAAATGCACTCAGGTCCCTGTCCACTGAGTCACAAGGTTCCAGCTGAGCCCCCTTGCATTCGACTCTACCTTGTTGGGCAGAATCGGTGCAGCTAGGCTCAGCTATAGTCTCAGACTTGGTCAGCGGCTCATTTTTCTAAAGGGTTTCCCCGGATCCAAAATCCAGACCAATATGCTGGATACCAAAACCAACACTTAAATCCTCAGGGCTCCCCAAATTCCCTTAGAGACCATTCAATTGACACAAGGAAAGTGAATACTCACTCTGCTGGACCCCTGGCACCGTCTGTTCGGACCCACTCAGCCTGGGTGACTCGTTCAAAGGAATGCCTTTGACCTTTCAGGTGCCCCACTCACGGACCCGGGGGTCGTGACGGACTCCAAGATCAGTCCGGTGGCCACTTCACGACTCCCCTTTGCCGATCTCGTCGTGCCCCGAAGTAGTCCAGAGGGCTCCTGGCTGGCTCGCCAAATTGTTGCCAAAACAGCTAGTTTCGTTCCCCTGGAGGCTTGTTCAATTACCCTCAAGGAAAGAGTCACACATACAGGCTGGGTCCATCTAGGTTTATTGTTTGCAAACAGTTCGACCGAGGAGCAGAGAGCTCAAATCAGGGCCGACGATGAGTCCAGCCTGGAATCACATTTTTATAGCTTACATTCAACAGAGTCTTGACGTACTAGAAGTATATTGGCTGCAGTACCAGTTCCTAATTGTGACGTCTTATCTTGTAGGCTGTACTTAACTAGTTATTGGTTAATGTGACTTATCAGGGTTAGTACGTGCGCACTCAAAGGTAGAATTGCAGCATGCTCAGAAGAAAAGAGCAATTTCAACAAAGTTAGTTAAACTTTGTTCTTATCTTAACGTAACCTTAAGGCACTGGACAGAGATGATTTCAAAATGCAAGGCAAGCAGTAAGAACCACAGCTTGGACATTAAACCTCCGGATCTTTACACAAAAGGGTTATAAGATGGTCATAAGACACTTCTATCATATGGTTGTTGCTCAAGCATTACTGCAAAATTATGGGGGCTAACGTCTTTTTACTACACTTTGATCAAGGAACCAGCAGGCTGCCTGGATCAAAATGGATTGCTGCATGCAAGGGGCCGGTACTTGTACAATCTGACCCTCCCCATTCAAAGGTAAGTGCCTGCTCTTGAACAAGCTTGCTCTTGAGCTGCCTCACTGAGGAACTCTTTTAGAAATGAATGCAATTGCTAATAAGACCTGACTTAAAACCCACATGTAGTTTGAATCCTAGGTAGGATTCAAAAGAGTTTGGTTAACCTTAAAATTATAATAATAATTTTTCAGCAGAGAGAAGTGAGTCCCTACAGGCATACCCCAGTGATATTAAACTCTGCTTGATTTGCTAATTGAGGCCATGTCCACACAGTCAATTTACACAGTTCTGGAGAGGCATGCTCAACCACACTGTGTTGCTTCAAGGTCTAGGCCTCCTCAACTGGAAGCCATGTGACCACATCAACATGGTGCTGCAAGAGTCCCAGTTGGCATGGGGGCAGGCTAATTGGTATTGTCACTTAGAAGTGGTGGTTAGCCCACCTGAAGCACTGCATGGATATGGTTAGACCATTTCTAGTTTTGGAGACAGCCTGCTGGAACAGCGCCACATGCTGAGGACTCCACGCTATGAGTTTACTGCGTAGATAAGGACTAAGAACTGAGGTCCTGCCCTCTCAACTACAGATGAACCCAGTGGGTGGTAATGGCACTCGGTGTCCAAAGAAATTGGGTCCTACTGAGTTTTAAGATAGGCCCAAATAAGCAGCCTAGTTTGGGAATGTTCTAGCTACAGTGGACCTGCAAAACTTCAGGGTTAATTGATTACATGTGCTATTGCATTGTGATTCATTGCAGACGTTGCTAGAGGCCACAAGGGAGATCTTTGCTGTACCATGCTGGGCACTGTGCAAATCCACAGGAGAAAGTGCCTGCCACAAAGTGCTTAACATCTAACTAGACAGGATATTCAAAGGATGGGAGAAGGGTAGTGTTGTGTTAACTTATTTGAACAGATAAGAAACAAATGTCTTGTCTTCACTGTGCTGTTAGCTACAGATATAACTTGAGTAGTGGCCCCCACCTGACCCTGTTCACATACCCAAACCTCTTTTTTTCTAATTTAGATCAAAAGTAGTAACAGACTAAGTGACTCTGTCAAAAGACATTGTAGAAGCACTGGCCTAGTGCTGTCTTCGGTATTTCTCTCTGGCAACTACCTCCTGCAATAAAGGGTGCTTTCAGACACCAACAATGGGATTCTGGATAGAACAGTTGAATAATAAAATGAAGGAATCCTTGGAATCCTGGACAAAAGTTTAATACAGCTTTTATGATGTATCAGTCTAGTGAGAGAGGTAGTCTTTACAGCTGGAACTTTTTACTGGGTTGACTCCACAAATAATTGTTACCATAAAGGGCCAATCTTTTCTGTTCTTGGCTCAGTCATTATTGATGGACATTTTTTATTGTAAGAGTCATGCTATTTGGTCATTTTCTTAAAGCCCCAGCTCCTGAAATTCTTCGAATTGTGGAATTCTCTGTTTAGTCAGAACTAGAACTCATCAAGCACTGCAAAAATATTTGTTGAACAAATCTCGTTCTTATTCACAAAATCTTTTTTTAAAAACTGATCAAGTCCTTTTTTAATTTTTTAAAGATTATTTGAGCACTTCTAATAAACTCATACATTAACAATGGTTTCCTTAACTTGGGAGATAAGATAGTAGATCCAGGGAGTTTTTCAGCTTGCTTGTTATAAAAATGGAAATGAGATTATTGTCATTCTGGTGCTCTCCTGTGCATACTGCCAGCTTTCTCTGATTTATACATTGAAATCCTACTGCCATAATCTGAGGGGAAAAAAATCCCTTCGGTAAATGGAGTATGTCCCACATTTGGCCTAACAGTCCTTTTCATCCAGTATTTGCAGACATATTAGGAAGTAAAGGTGGAAACTGAAGAAGGGTAGCCCCAGATTTGGGCTCTGGAAATGATATGCTGAGAGTTGCAGGTTTGTGGGTGATACAGGAGGCAGGATTGGTTGATTTAATCTGACTTCAACAGTAAGATAGGGGAAGTGGGGAAAAAAATGGAAGGTTGGCAGAGGTGCGTCTGCATTTTGAGCCTCAGTTTCCAGTAAGAAGCATCCAAGCTATGAGGACAGGAACTATAAGCAGTGATTAACTTGTCAGCAAGTTAATCACCCTACTTGTAAGTGCAGCTAGAGGACAAAATGCAATTCATGGGGTGTATTTTAATTGGTTATGGACTGTACTGCCCCTTACTTTCCATTGCAAGAGAGAGAACATTGCTTTTACTCAGTGGTGACTTCAGTGGTTGCATAAGGAATAAAATTAGCTTGGACTCTAAGCGCAGTGATCTTGAAGCAGTTTTGTGTTCTCCTCGCCACTATAGAAGAATTCTGCTTATCTAAAAATAAGCCTGTCAAATTTAGGCTCTGGTTTATCAATGATCAGCATTAGCAAAACTACCTGGAGAAACAGTCAGCCAGCAGTGGTTCTAAAAACATGGAGGAAGTTCTTCAAGGCAAAGAAACAGGAAGACAAATGTGTCTGCTAAAAGCACTGTCTTCTCCCTATTACAGAAATGTCACTTGAGATCCAGATTATCTGAACATGTAAATCAATGCAGCTCCATTAACAGTATGGGAGCTAAGTCATTTAGCACTGCCTGAGAATCCAGCCCAAAAGTCTAAGTTAAAATCTCCCTCCCCCAAGCTCTCCCAATGCATTAGAGCATCAGTTCTCTGGGGTTGCAGCTGGGGCTGGGTTCTGAGGTATGAAGCACACACCTCACGTTTAACAAGCTAGTAATAAGAATTAGTACTGGAGTTGCAGGAAATTCAAAGCCCAACTCATTAATTCCCAGCATTTATTTTGGTGGTCCCCTCATTCCTCTGCTGGGTTGTGTAGAGGGGCCTCATGTTTGTGCCCTGGCACAATACCACCATCTTTCTTATGTCTGGCCATTCCCTCTCTTTAAGTGGCTTTTCCCTTTTGTTTCTGTACTTCATTTGGATTATATTGTATTCTCCCTTGCTCTTCCGAGGAATGGCCTTTCCTTGTTTATTCACTCAGTTGCCAGATACATGTGCCCATTGGCAGTCCTGTGGGCACAGCACTAGTACAGTTGGGTAGCTACTGCTAGAACTTGTAGCCGTGTGTGTGTGTGTGTGTGTGTGTTTATGTTTATGCACATGAGCACACATTTGCCTTAAGGCTAAGTACAGACAGTCAAAAAGCCTGAGGCTGAATCAATTCAATCTTTGTAGATTAGTCTAAACTGCATAGATTGAATCAATAAGCAAGTGAACAGACATTCACTTTTGATTCTGGAAATGCAGCCATGTGCCTGCAGTGACCCAGGCCAGAAGCTGGGGGGCACTAGAGCATGCCAGCCTGCTCATCTGGAGCAGACAGCTTAGGACAAGGCTAGTCCGCCCACCCTGTGAGGGGTTTTGGGGGGGAGGTGCAAAGCATCCTGGGATGCTAGGGGACTGAATTAACTTGAATCTGGAGGGGATAGAAGTTCAATAAACCAATTTAACCTAAACCTGAGTTTAGGTTTAACTTAACCTGAACCTCAGACTTAACCTGAGTTAAGTCTGAGACCACATCCCTCCGGGTTTATTTTAAATTGGTTTTGGCCATTTTGAAAGCAGTTTATATGCACTGAACTTCTGTTGCGTTACACACTTGAACTGGTTTCTGATCACTTATACCAGTTTATGTGTAATTTCTCTCCCCAGTCTTCGTGAAGAGGTGGAGAGGATCTGAGGTCACAGAGCTTTCCCCACTCCCACTGTTTCTTTCCTGTAAGACAAGCCTAATGTCCCTCTCCAAGGTTTCCATCCCTAAAACATAAGAAACACTGGATTTAGATACAGAATTTAGGCTAAGATGCCAATGGTTCAGTTATTTTTGAAAATACAATTCATTTCATATTCTTTATACTGCTCCTAGAGAAGAACAGCCCTGAGAGTGAGGATGTGAGTTCTCTTTGGAACATGACTGTCTTGTAATTTCTCAAATGGCAGAATAAATGTTGGGTCATCTTTAACTTTGTAGCTTGGTTTGTGTGGTGGTGAATTCAGGATTTTATAAAGTTAAATTGGAACCTTTAATACACCCACAAACGCAGGATTGGAAGGGGCCTCCTGGACCATGGAGTCCAGGCCTCTGTATTTGCAGATAATTGTTAACTGAAAGAATCCTCAAAATGGCCACTGCAGACCCTTACCCATGAACCTGAATAGAAAGAGGGTTTTTTAAATTGTTTATTGTTTATAACATTAAGAGGAAAGTCTTGTCCCTAGCCACTTTGGTTTTCAGCTTGCTTGTTATAAAAATGGAAATGAGATTATTGCTGTGTGCTTGCCCCTTGATCTGGGCAGTCATCCCTAAGGTACTCAAATAATAGTTTTGTCTTCATGTCCGTCCAGTTTTTTGTCTCCATATTGTCAAGCTTCCAGCTATAGTGATGCTTGTTACTGTACCTGGAAAATGGATTGAGACCACCAATATTCTACTCCCTAGCTAAGCCAAAACTTCCTTGCTTTATTCATGTGGCATAGTCCTATGAACCTCAAGGTGAGCAGAATTTGTGTCCTCATGCATTCTAACTGGGAGTTAGCGAACAAAACTAGTGAAATGACTTTCCACTGTGTTACCATAAAAAATCTTCTAAATGGCCATTAAAACACTTTATTTTATGGAAGTAGACTATTTTGATGTATATAGTTAGTAGTAAACTATAACATAATAAAAATGAAGATGAATAAAATAGAGAAACCTATCCCACTCGCCTACTATAATATTCGATGTTGGCTAAATTGGCATCATCTATACAGGGTTGGCTATGCCAAGAAGAATTGTAATTCAGTTGCATTAGTGTTGGGGAGATGTCAAACAAAAGATGGTTGTGGAAAAAAAGCCAGGAAGGTTTCTTTTGTTATTTAAAGAATACACCGAGGGCAATGAATTAGAAATGGATGTGATGGCAGTGTAACCAAAAGGAAGCAGTAGTCTCTAGAGTGAAATATTAGTTGTATATCTGTATGTCTGTATTGTGTTTGTATTGTACATTTGTTCTTTACTTATAGTATGCAGGCAACAACCAAATGGCTTAACTGTTACTGTCACTGTATCTAAAAGTGCAAGTGAAGACAACATAGACCCAACTGGACAAATATGGAAAACAAAAATACAATGTTGCCTACACTTGGTTTTTTCCCCCCTTGTTTGCTTGCTGGTGGTTGTTTGTTTTAAATCTAGTGCTGGTGTCCGTTCACAGGTAGTGGCAATGTTAGGGATGCAATGCATTTTCAGTGTTACCATTGTGTCATGCAGGCCTGCTCTGAGCCAGGTTAGATGGCATGGTAGCAAAAACTGTTGTGTCTCTTGTATGCCAACCTTGCTACTCAAGCAGCTGCACTGATGGCAATGGGATGGTGAGAGTCTTCTTGGAAAAATGCTAAAGTAAATAGTCTGAGATCTTCAAAATCCTTGATGAATAGGACTCTCATTGTCTTCCACAGCAGTTCTGGGTATATAAAATTTGCAGGACTGGGCACAAAGTAGGAAATTGCCAAAACTGCCAGCTGCCAGTTCTTAAACTGATGCTACTGTGATTTCTGGTCAAAAGGCTGAAAAGATGTCAACTCAAACCTATATTCTGTGCCCAAATTCAATGAACTCTACCTGACTCTATACCTTACTCTAAATCAGTGATTTTCATCAAGGGTAACACAGAAGCCTGGGTGTTATGAGATCTGCTTAAGGGTGCCATCGGGAGCTACTCAATATTGTGTGTGCAAACATTTACACATGATTCACAAGATAAACTGAGAGATTTTTAATTAGGAATCCATAGTGTCACAAACATTTTGACCTGTTTTGGTCTTTCTGAGTTCTTTGCAACAGAAGAATTGCTCTTTTTCCCCCTTACTGCTGGCATTATCTGAGGGATGCCTGGAGTCTAATAAAGGGCACCTTGAGTCTAAAAAGGTTGCAAGCACAGGTCTAAATCAGGTTTCAGTCTACTGAGCCAACAAGCAAATGCCATCAATGTGCTCTGACATACGGGTAATCTAATATTTCAAAATTGTCAAACAAATTATCTCTAGGGTAATTTTTCATAAAGAAATAGTGCCATCTGGTGGTCCCACACAGGTTTGTTTTCCCCCCTGATAGTTAATCCAGAGAGAAGTCTGAGGCTTGGGATTCTGTTCGTTTCTGCTTATATCACCCAGTCTTCATTATAGTGTCTGAATGTCTTGCAGTAGAGATGTGACTCACAGCTGTAATGTGTGATTATTTTTCCCTCTGTCTCTCTCCTTCTCTCTTAGGAAGAATTTGTTTTGATAGGGTTTCATATTTTTAAATATATATCCTGCAGTGGTGGTCCTTAGTTCCTACAAGAATTAGTTCCAGTCTCAGATCAACCCTCAATAAAGCTCAGTCTCTTGTACAGGTTAACTTCACTTTTGTGGGAGAATGCTCCATTTTGCCTCAGAGTGGTATTTTCTTCCATGGCCTTCATCCTCAAGTTTTAGGCAATCTTTTAGATAAGTTGGCCAACTTGAAGTTAAAAGCCAAGACCCTTGAATTGAAGTTAATATCCTGAGGAAATGTAAACTGTATACTTGCAGTAGTAGCTCATACAAGATGTAACAAAAGTGAGCATAACTATGATGAGAGGCAGAGCTCATAGTCATTTCGAGATGGTTGAAAGCAGAAATCACAGATGCAGCCATAGGAGGGCTTAGAATCAACAAAAAATCCAAGAGTGCTACCAACATACGGGTTAAATTGTACCTATGGAAACTGCACTGTGGCTGCCAATTCTTCAAAATATTTTCCTTTGCCTACCAACATAATCCCTCTCAGGTTCAGCTTTAAATACTTAATTCATGAGCTGATCTCTTCCAAGCACTTCTCTATCTTGATTGTAGCAACATAGGTGTGGTTGTCATCAGTGATGATGATGTATATGTTGGTAGAGCTGTGTGTCATACCGGTGTACTTTATTAGTTCATCTGGTGGCTGCACATAAATGTTTAAGACTGAAGATAAAATATGTTTTTTGTGGAACATCTCAAGTAAGGGATTTGTTGGTGGATTCACTCTCCTGTAGGTTTAGGGACCCGTTCTGTATTAACTTCATGTCAGCCTGTTGGGTAAAATATCCATCTCTTACTTGCTATATTTCCTAGTGGCGAAGTCTGTCCTATGCTCAGGGATGTCTGATACTTACTGCAGCTATCTGAAAAAGATAAGTGGCCTCTCCTTCATAACTTTTTCTCTCCAGTTGCAGCATCAAATTCCTCCCTGTGAAATTGAGGCAGGAGGCAAATCAAGGCAGAATTTGGCCTATTGTGGTGAATTGGCAACATCACAGAATTTTATTTGTGGCAATTCCAAGTTTAGTATTACAAACTAGGATATCCCTGAAAAGAAAACACTCAGCTAGTCTGTGGAAAAAAGGAAAGCCCACCTTTAAAACACAAACTGCTTCATTGGAAGGTAACACAGGAAAGGCAACAATTTATAAATGCTCAGGGTTCATGTTGAATCTTTGAATTTTATTCTGGTATGTCCATGTTTAAATATAAAATCAAGACTTGGCCAAAACATAATCTTGACCTGTTCCAACAAGTACTTACATCTGGCTTGCAAGTAATAACCTTTTTAACATTAATGATACTCTCCTTTGCCTCTAGAAACAAACGTGGTTTTGAGTAATTCCTGGAACCACAGAATTCACACACGTCAATGCAAGTTTTGCCAGTTTGGGCACTAGGCAAGTCCTTGCACATTTGCAGATCTTCTCAGATACTGAGCACTTCCTGTGAAAACATTTAAGTGCTACAGTTCTTATTCAAATCAGTGGGAGTTAAGGCACTCAACTGTTTTCAAAGCTAGGCCCTTGCAGGGCACAGACAAATGAAATTAGTTTTGGAAGTGGTTTATGATTTGGTTGGGTGATAAGTCATTAAGTACAGCAAATAATATTTTTTGTTTTGCATCACTCCAACCAGAATTCGTTTGAACACATAAGAACAACTTAAATTCTGCTCTAATTCCATGAAAAATAATAGTTACAGTCACAATTAATTTGACCCATGGGCATGAAGTGACAGGATCTAGGACATAGGCAGAAAAGGATCTTTTGGTAAATCCAATATCTTTTATTAGGCCAACTCAAATAGTTGGAAAAATTGTTTTTAGCAAGTTTTTGGATACAACCACCCTTCGTCAGGCTAAGGAAACCTATGCAGATGCTCTTCCTAACTAGAGTGGTTAAACAGCCAGAGGCCAATACGTATAAAAGGTTGTAGCTGTGTTGGTCTAAGGCCAAAGGCAGACAAGGTTCTTTGAGTAAATCTGATATCTTTCATTAGATCAACTCAAATAGTTGGAAAAATTATTATTTGCAAGCTTTTGGGTACAAATACCCTTCATCAGGCTGGGGAAGCATCTGCAGTTGGTCTCTGCTCTTCCTGGATGGAATGAATAGTAAAGAAGCCAGACAGTGGTGACATGTAGGGGGTGCACGTGCACTCCCTGAGATCACCAGTGCACCCCCAAACTGGCTGCACTCACAGCTTAGGTAATGGGCAGTGGGAGTAGGCAGGAGCACCAGTGCCCCCCCTGCAAGCACCAGCCAGGGAGTAGGAACGCTGTGGCGCTCCCAGAAGTGGCCGCAGCCACTTCCAGAAGCGGCTGCAATGATTAGCCGCCTCATGATCGGCTTTGGGGGACTCCCCCTGGTCAGTGAGATTGGTCAGTGGCATTGGCTGCCGGGGATTCCTCCCCTGGTCAGTGACTGGTTGCTGGGGGGCACATGCCCCCCCTGACAAAGGCAGCACCAGTAGCCCATGAAGATAGAGGTGGTATGCATGCAAGAAAGCCAGTCAGTGAACATGTAAATTGAGGAGTCAGTGACAGAGAGACAGGCTGGGGTGGGGTGGGGGTGGGGGGAATGGGAATGAATGTAGCTGGTAAATAGTGGAGAGGTACCTGGGGAGTCAGATGTTAGGCAGGTTATGCAAGAAAGACAGTCAGTTAAAATGTTAATTGAGGTGGTCAGTAGGTAACAGACAGGTGGGGGAGGGTGGGAAAGGGGGAATGAAAGTGGCTGTAGTCAAAGGATGAGAGACAGGAGGGTGGGGGGAAGGGAATGAGAACAGCTGGTAAAAAGTGGAGGGTTTACCTGGGGAATCAGATGTTAAGCAGGTTATAATGTGTCATAAATTCAATGTCTATATTTAGTCCATGATTTTTTGTATCCAGTAGGGTGATGAAGTGAAGTTCGTAGGCTTGTCTGTGAAAGGTATTTTGTAAATTCCCTTTGAGGATTAGAACTGAGAGATTGAAGGGAGAGTGGTTTGCTTGTGAGAAATGTGCCCCCACAGGTAATTGGGTATTCTTGTCTTTGTTAGATTTCCAGTGTGTGTTCATTCTGGTGCGCAGTTGTAGTTTGGTTTCTCTTACGCATTTTCCATCAGGACATTTAGTGCACTGGATGAGATATATTACATTTCTGGAGGTGCAGGTGTAAGATCTGGGGATGGTGATGGTTCTGTTGTGGGGTGTAGTATTTGTGGGGGTAGTGATGTGTTGGCAGGTTTTGCATTTCTTGTCCCAGCATGGTCTGGATCCATTCAGTGTGCTTTGGGCCATATGAAGTTTGCTTCTTGTGATGAGGTTGGTGAGGTTCAGTGCTTGTTTAAAGGATCGAATGGGTGGTTCTGGGAAGATCTCTTTGAGAACTGGGTCTCATAGATTCATAGATGTTTGGGTTGGAAGGGACCTTAGCAGATTATCGATTCCGATCCCCTGCCGTTGGCAGGAAAGAGCACTGGGGTCAGGTGACCCCAGCCCAGGTGCATGTCTAGCCACCTCTTAAAGACCCCCAAGGTAGGGGAGAGCACTACCTCATTTGGAAGCCCATTCCAGATTTTGGCAACCCTTACCGTAAAGAAGTTCTTCCAGACCTCCAACCTAAATCTGCTCTCCATCAGTTTGTGGCTGTTGTTCCTAGTAACTACAAGGGGTGCCCTGGTAAACAGCATCTCTTATTCCCTGCTGCCCCCCCGATGATTTTGTGGACGGCCACAAGATCACCTCTCAGCCTTCTCTTGTGGAGGCTGAAGAGATCCAGAGCCCTCAATCTCTCCTTGTAGGGCTTTGCCTGCAGGCCCCTAACCATATGAGTGGCCCTCCTCTGAACCTTCTTGAAGTTGTCCACATCCCTCTTGACATGTGGCGCCCAAAACTGGATGCAGTACTCTAACTGTGGCCTAACCAATGCCACAAAAAGGAGAAGTATCGCCTCCTTCGAACTGTTTGTCATGAACCTGCTAATTCATGATAAAGTACAGTTAGCCATGTTGATCACTTTGTCACAGTGACGAATCTTGGAATCATGTTCATCTTGGAGTCAACAGTGACTCCAAGATCCCTTTCCACTGCTATGCTGCTGAGGAGGTCCTCCCCTAGCCTGTAAGTGTGCTGGTGATTCCTTCTTCCTAGGCACAGCACCTTGCATTTGTTCTTATTGAACTGCATCCTATTCTGTTCTGCCCATTCTTCCAACTTATCCAGATCCACCTGGATTCATTCCCTACTCTCTGGTGTGCTAACTTCAGCCCATAATTTGGTATCATCTACGAATTTGGATAGAATGCTTTCCACACCCTCATCCAAGTCATAGATAAAGACATTGAACAGCACCAGTCCAAGGACCGAGCCTTGTGGGACTCCACTGCCCACATCTTTCCAGGTTGATACCAACCCATCCACCACCACTCTCTGGGTGCAACCCCTAAGCCAATTTGCCACCCACCTGACCTTGTAATCATCTACCTCACAGTTGCTCAGTTTATCTATGAGAATATAATGAGATAACATATTTAAGAACTTCTTAAAATCCAAGTAGATGACATCCATCTCAATTCCTGCATCTAAGCATTTTGTGACCTGGCCATAAAAAGAAACAAGGTTAGTTAGGCAGGTTCTACCTGCTATGAATCCATGCTGGTTGCCCTTTAGCATTGCTTTCCCCACTGGACTCCCACAAATGTGATCCTTAATAATTTTTTCAAAGGTTTTCCTGAGGATAGAGGTAAGACTAACTGGGCTATAGTTACTCAGCTCTTCCTTCCTCCCCTTCTTGAAAATAGGGACCACATTGGCCATTTTCCAGTCCTCTGAGACCTGACCTGAGCACCCAGAGTGTTCAAATAGCTATGCCAGTGGCCTGCTATGACATTGGCCAATTCCTTCAGCACCCTTGGATGAAGATCACCCGGGCCTGCTGACTTAAACACATCCAGCACCTCCAAGTGTCTTTTCACTAGGTCAGTGCTAACAGCTGGTGGGCTGGTTTCCCCTTTATGCCTGTCTATGATCCAACTGGGAGATTTGTCCTGATCCGAGTTCAGGAATACAGAGGCAAAAAACTCATTGAAGCGCTCACCTTTGTCCCCCGTGTCTGTCACTAATTGCTTTAGTTTGTCTTGTAGAGGCCTATGCTACCCTGCACCTTCTTTTTGCTCCCTATATACCTGAAGGAATTTTTGTTGTCTTTAATTTTTGTTGCCAGGCTAAGTTCCATTTCTGCTTTGGCCTTTCTAACTGCCTCCCTGCAAGTGTGGGGCAAGTAGGTATACTCCACCTTGGTAGCTCCCCCGCTTCCACAGCCTATATGCCTCTTTTTTTGTCCCTAGGCTTTTCTGGACCTCCCTGTTCAGCCAAGAGGGTTTCTTGGTCCCTTTGCCCCCTTTCGTGGCTCCTTTTGCACCCATAGGATTGCTTTCTTTAGGAATGACCATTCTTCCTGGACTCTTATCTCACCAGTTCTCCTGTTCTTCAGTGCCTTGCTACTAGTCTCCTGAGCACACTGAAGTTAGTCTTTCTGAAGTCTAACACTTCTGCTCTACTGTTTATCTTTCCCACCCTATGCCGGATAGTGAATTCAGCCAAGTGACGGTCACTATCCCCTATGTTACCTTGTGTCAGTAGATCTCCCACCAAATCATCCCCTGTAGCCAGGACCAAGTCCAGTAAGGCGTTTCCCCTACTGGTACTGTATACCTCCTATGTTAGGTGAAGGTCCTGTATGCAGGTTAAGAACCTATGTGAATGGCTGGATCTAGCTGACTGCTCCTCCCAGCAGATGTCTGGGTAGTTTAGGTCACCCATGACAACTACGTCCCTAGACTGTACTGCCTCTGAGAGCTGTCTGGAGAATTCCAGGTCCAGCTCCATCTCCTTCTAGTACAGGTTGCAATTGTTTGAGGATTTTTGATATAGTTTCCAGGGAGGGATGATATGTCATAGCCAGTGGTGTGCGATTCATGCAGGTTTTTTCTTCTGTACTGCAGCAATTCTTCACATGGTATCCAGTTGGCTCTTCCAATTGTGCAGTCTATCTCTCTGGAGGAGTGTCCTTGTTGAGTGAAAGCCTTTTTGAGTTTGGTGAGGTGGTAATCCCAGATGTTCTTCTCAGTGCAAATTTGGTGGTATTGGAGGGCTTGTCTGTATATTACAGCTGTCTTGGTGTGCTTAGGGTGATAGCTGTTTCTGTGCAGATATGTATGTTGGTCCATGGGTTTCTTGGATACAGTGTTTTGTATTTTACCATTCTGGATAGTGACCATTGTGTCTAAAAATTGAATGTTGGTGTTGGAGTATTCCAGAGATAGTCTGATGGAGGAGCGCTGCATATTGAATTTCTGATGGAAATCAATCAGACATGGCAGGTTTTCAATCCAAATGATAAAGATGTCATCAATTATATCTTAAGTATAGCAAGAGTTTGATGGTGCAGTCCTTGAGGAACTTTTCTTCCAGGTTGCTCATGAAAAGGTTGGCATACTGTGGGGCCATTTTGATGCCAATAGCTGTGCCCATGGTCTGGAGGAAGTGTTGATTATCGAAAGTGAAGTTGTTGTGTGTGAGGATGAAGTGTATAAGTTCGGTAATATCTTTGGGTCTGTACTCTGAGTTGCAATCTTGTTCTTGTAGATATGTAAGGCAGGACTGAATGCTATCTTGGTGTGGATGCTGGTATATAAGCTGGTAACATCCATGGTGGCTAGGAGGGTGTTGCTAAGAAGGTGGTCAATGCTTTTAAGTTTTCATAGAAAGTCTGTTGTGTCTTGGACAAAACTGGCTCTTCGGGTGACAAGATGTTTTAGGATGGATTGGATGAGACCTGATATTTCCTCAGTGAGGGTTCCATGGTTAGATATGAGAAGCCTGCCTGGGTTCCCTCATTTGTGGATTATAGGGAGCATGTAAAAAGTCCCTGGGTTGGGTAGTGGGGATATCAAGTTCTGTAGTTTTTCTTGTAGTTCTGATGGAAATGATTTTATGGCAGTTTTGAGTTCCAAGGTGAAAAGGGGAGTAGGATCATCCGCTAGTTTTTTGTAGTAGGTGGTGTCAGAGTTGTCTGTTGGCTTCTTTTATGTAGTCTTCATGGTTAAGGACAATCTGCTGGTTTTATTACTATTTGGTGGTTAGTTTTTAGGGATTCTATGGCCCTTCTCCCTGAGAGGGAAAGGTTGTTATGGTGGTTTTTGTTGTTGATTATTTCATTGTTTATTCTTTCTCTGAAGCAGTTAATATAGTGGTCAAGGTTTGGATTTTGTCCACTGTGAGGTGTCAATTCATATTCATATGGATGTATGCACACATGATGGTGGTGATCACTGATGTGCATGTGATGCATTACACATTACTATGCATCTTTAAGAATCATGCCTTCTGCCCACTAATCCATTTTCCCAGAACTATTTCTAATTCAAATGTTTGCTCTGCTTCACAGACACCTTTTTGTAATTGCCAGCTATATGTTGGGGGTTTTTTTTCTTGCAAGCAGGGAATCATGAAGCTATAGCCATTTAAAAATAAATTTAAAAAGATATCAACTTTCCATTGGGACATAGAGTATTTGACATTAGCTTTGGCAGACTGCATAATGTTATACCATATGAACAAAACAATATTTTGTCTGGAAAAGTCAGTTTAGATAATGTTGAAAACTGTCTAAATATGTTTTTTCTTCCTGAATCCAGTACAATTGGACTCATGGTACTCAAGGAACACAAGCTGTAGTACCATTAACATCTTTCTTCTGTTCTTTATGGTTATAAGCATATTTGTTGCTCCTACTCCTCCTTCCTGCTTCTGTTGTTGTTGTTCTCGGGGTTTTTTTACTTTATTCTTGTGGCAGGGATTTTGACTTCACCAGACAGCTGTTAACATGCTTGGAGACTACTGGAAAGAGATAATAATTAAAAAAAATAATTCTTTTTACATATACGCATTCATGCAAAGATGCATTGTAAAAATTTAATCTTTATATTGCAAGGTTGTAATGTTAACAATCACTTGCATTACAGTACAAACCTGAACAAAGAGGAAGATACTCAAATTCCAAGTCTTTTCTGGTAGGAGAGATTATATATATATTTTTTCTCATGTGTGTGAGAAATTTCTAGGTAAAGATTAACGGATGGTCCTGAATAACGATTTATCTCGTACATAATACAGCAATAAAAGTGGTATGTCATGTATACGGACACATTTTATATAAAAATATAAGGAAGTCCTTTCAGATCTCGCAGAGTTTCACTAGCTCCGATTCTCGAGGGCTGAGGATGTTTGACAGCCTCAGTGAACTTCTGTAAAAGACGGCGTGTTGTGATATAAACTGCTAGTCCTGGCACATGCTATGCCAGGGTGATGCTGGGATGGCATGTCATAATTACTCACAGCAACTTCACACTATCGCAAAGAAACACGTTGTTCCCCTGGGAGGACCTTCATAAAACATGATTTATGTCACGGCAATGGCAGCACCGGGACGATAGTGGTGGAGTGACATGGGCTTGTGGCCTGGTGTGATACATAGCACGGGCCTGTTGATTTTACGAACCAATGTGTTACACTGACGTGCCTCGTCAAGACTGGACCGGACTCTGCCATGCCTAACACCGCCGGTGCGAATACACATCAGTAGGAGAGTTAGAGTAAGCCCGTGATCCTCACCCAGGATGTGCGAGGTCCTTGCAAAGGCGCCGCGAGGGGCTTGGGAGGGCGCAACCGGGGGCGCACGTTTGGCTCTGCTCCACCTGAGGGTTCACACCAAACACCGGGCCCCGCTGCCGCCGACACGGCTCCTTCTCAGCGACCTGCTGCCTTAGAAACTGTCCAGCCCGCAGGTGCCAACCACCCCGCTTCCTAGTCACAGGTGCCAACCACCCCGCTGCCTGGTCAGGCCAGCCCTCCTTCTGGTCCCACTTGTACCTCATCCCCATGGCGGCCTCTTGGCCGTGTTTTCGCTTCGCTTGTCAAGTGAGCCCCCACCCCGGCCCAGGCCCGCGGCCGCCGCCACCGCCTCGCTTTTTCGTAAGTGCTGAAGCCCCCGCCCGCCCCTCGCCCGCACAGCGCCGCCCGGCGGGGGCGGGGCGGGGCGGGGCCGGGCCGGGCCGGGCCGGGCTGGGCGGAGCCAGCCGCCGCCGAGGAGGCGGAGGCGGAGCGGGAGCGGGTGAGAGGTCGGCCTGCGCCGGTCGCCCGTAGAGACGGTCCCGGGCTGCGGCGGCGGCGGTGGTGAGTGGGGCGGGAGGGCAGGGGAGAGCCGGGCCTGTGCCTGCCCCGCCGCGTTGCGGAGGGCCCTGCGGGCTGCCCGGGGCTGAGGGCGGCTGCGTCCGCACCTGCCCCACGTCGTCCCCGGCCGCGGCCTCGGCCTCCGGGCCGGGCAGTGCGCGCCCTCGGCTGCCGGCCCGGCCCCCTCCCCGGGCGGCCCAGCCCAGGCCTGCCACCCCCGGGCGCCGAAACCCCGGGTGATTTGCAGCTGGTTTTCTCGCCTTCCCGCCGGCTGCGAGCCCGTCCCCGGGCACTAGCAGCTCTGCGAGTCGGGTGTGTAGTCCCGGCCCTGGGAGACACCCCCCCCCCCCATATTTCCCGAGTCCAGCAGAGATTTGCGCACGAATTCGGGAGCCCGAAACTGCGGCGCCCCCATCCATCCTGGTTGTCACCCGTCACCCCGCACCGCCGGGCCCTTCAGTCTCCGCGTGTCTGGTTTTTCCTCTGAGGCGAAGGAGTTGGCTTTCTTCTGGGGAAGGTTGTGTTGGTTCAGGCCAGCCGAAGGCAGGACGATAAACGGCAAATCGTGTCACATTAGCGCATCGGTGTGGAGAGATTATTGGTGATATTATCGTATTACTTTGCAGAAAGCGCTCTCGTCGCACCCTGGCCACAAGCTGCGACTTGTCCTGCGCACAAGTTGGTTTTAGGGGTGTAGGTTGTAGCCGTGGTGGTCCAAGGGCTTAAGCAGACGAGGTTCGCTGGGTAAATCTGGTATCTTTTATTAGACCGACTCAAATCATTGGAAACATTCTTCCAACAATTTGAGTCGATCTAATAAAAGATGATACCATGTTGGTTTTAGCAAGTTTTAACGTGCGGTGTTATATTCCAAGGCTAAAAATGTTGACTCCTGAAATAAGTTTTTTAACCTGCATTGGGATCGTGTGGTAGGTACCTGTCAGTATTGCAGCTTAAATTTGGTGTGATTTGTCACGTTATTTGCCAGTATCACAGTTAACTTAGAGCCACTGGTGTAAGTAAGAAATTGTAGAATAAGAAGCTGCTATCTTGAATTTAACTTAATTATGAATCAGTTTGGAAATTAAACTTCCTGAATAAATGAATAACCTGCACTAAATAGTAGCATTTCTTGCTAGTCCAATACCAGCTAAATGAGATTAAAGGACTGGTATGCGGTTAAAGGCTTTTGAAGCCTATATTTCTTGCCCACATTGCATATATTACAGTAATTTAGAATCTCTTTAATCAATGCTAAATGACAAATATGTTTCATGAAGTGCTTTCCTTTAGAAATTAAGTATTGCAATAACTGTTAATTGTGTAAGCATACAACTAAGAAGTATTACAGTAACTGATTCCTGTAAACTTTTACTTTCATAATTGTACATTATTAGGTAATGAAACACTCAATACTTTCTCAGGACTCCTAACTTCTACTCGATTTAGGAGAAGATGCTGTCATAGGGTCAGAGGAAAGTAAAGCTGGAAGGGACCTCACAAGGTCATCTAGTCCAGTGGTTGTCAGCCTTTTTTGTACTGGGACCCATTCTTAAACATTGATGGCCAGTCCTGACCCAGTGCCCCTCACTCCTGACCTGCTGCTGAGTGTGTGAGGTGTGTGGGGTGGGGACGTGGGGAGTCCCAAGCAACCCCTCGCAGGCTGGATCTCTGCCAGCCTGCAAGGGAAAAGCTACGGGTTCCCTTTTTAAAGTGTGTCTGTGACCCTTTCATGTATTCTTGTGACCCACTCTTGGGTCATGACCCACAAATTGAGAAATGCTGATCTAGTCCAGCCCTTGCTGAAGGCAGGTTCATCCCTGAATAAACCATCCCAGCCAAGTGTCTCTCCAACAAGTTGGAGATTCCCCAGTTGTTCTAGGCAGCCTGTTCTAGTGTTTGACCACCCTCTCAGTCAAAACCTCCCTCTTAATCTCCAACCTAAATTTCCTCTGCTGAAGCTTGAGTCCATTGCTCATATTCCTGGACTATAGCCACAGAGAAAAGTCCATCTTCACCTTCTCTCTAATTGCCCTTCAGGTATTTGAAGACTGTTATCGTCCCCCCTCAGTCTTTTCTTTTCCACGCTGAATAACCCTAGCTTTTCCAGCCTTTCCTCATAAGTTTTGCTTCTGACACCCCTAATATCTTTTGCTCTGTGCTGGACTCTTCAAGAAGGATGTAGACAGACTAGAAAATGTGGGGCCCAAAACTTGACAGTTCTCCAGGTGTGGCTTTACCCATGCTGAGTAGAGGGGGAGAATCACTTCCCTTGATTTGAACGTGACACTTTTGTTAATGCAACTCAGTATACTGTTTGTTTTGGTTTTTTTGCCAACAAGAGCACGCTGTTGGTTCGTATTCAGCTTATGGTCGGGGAAGGGGGGATAGGGGGAGGGCGCTCTGCGTCCAGTCCATGTGTGAAATGTGGCCTGCAAAACCATGGTCTCCAGCTCGTAGGGCTCCCCATGGGTCTGAAAATTTGGCAGCAGGGGAGCAGTGGCAGTTAACAAATTCCCAAGCCCTTCGTGGTGGGGCTGGGGCTGGGGCACACTCCCTCCCCTCAGGCTGGATCGGGCAGCAGTGCCCCTGATGGCTGGGTCGAGGCCAGGCCACAGCCCCTATCCCCCATGTTTGGGTTGGGGCTAAGCCACTTCCCTTCCCCACAGCTGGATTGGTGCCTGACCATGCCCTCTCCTCTTGTGGGGCTGGGTCAAGTCCCCTTCCATGCAGACAGGTCAGGGTTGGGCTGCTCCTCCCCTTATGTGGCTAGATAGGACTTTACCTCATCTGCCCCAGCCCACTGGCCACAAAATTTGAGTACTGCTGGTCTATTGTAACTCCCAGTTCCTTATTTGCAGTACTGCAGCCTAGTGTCTCTGATGTATAATTGGGAGGGATGTACACAAGCTTTCAGCTATCAAGTACCTTTCCTATTATATTTCAGTCTTTTACTGGAGATATTGAACTGTACCAAGCCTTCCCTTTTGGTCCTGGGTGGTGTTTGAAATAAAGCTCAGGTAGTACACAACAATAAAAATCAGTTGCATACTAACTGATTCTGTGGATACCAGACGTTTGAATTTTGGCTCAGGGTCACAGATTCTAATTCTGGATAACCCGTTTGTGGCTGTAAAATGTTCAAGCTGTAGAACATTGTGGGTAGGGAACTACCGACATCGCGGCGGAAGTGCACTGCACAGCAGCTCCTTTAATTTTGCTCATTTCCCTGGGGCCCTCCACCACTCCTGATTGGCAGCCCCACCACTTGCTGCTGATCGGGCAGGAGGCCGAAATTGCGGTTTTAAATCTGCCATAGTTTTTGTCTCCCAGCCAATGAATGGCAAGCAGCAGGGCTGCCCTGGCCCCTTTGCCAGTTAGGGGTCACAGCGAAATGAGCAAGGCTAAAGGAGCTGCTACACAGTGCACTTCTGTTATAATTTTGGTAGGTCCCTAATCATGGGTGCTGACTTTGCAACTGATGACTTGTTTGTGGGCTACTAGGTTTGTTATGGAACAACCTAAGTTTTAAAGCAGCCAGTTGCATATCACCTGTACATTGTAGAGATCCCAGACTCCTGATCTGGTGGGTAGATCTGATGGCTAACCTGTTGGCTGCTGGTTAGGCCTCATTGTAGAAGCAGACTCCTGGAAATTGTTCCAGTAGCCCAGTACTCATGAATGCCTCCAGCCAATCCTATGCACCCAAAATAAAGACTAAATGAAATTAAAATGCAACAGGTTTTGAACGAGTTAAAAAAATGCATGTGTAACTCTCATAATTGGGCAAATGGCTCACATAAGGATTAGAAATTTGAAGAAATTTTTGTAGCATCTGCATTTTAAAAGTCTGAGAGAGCCCTTGTCATTTCTATCGGCTCTTATGCTATAGGGTCTAAATGGCCAAGGCCCTGATCTTTCTCAGATAGAAGCCAGAAGTAAAACTTTCACTGACTTCAGAAAGAGCTGGGAACAAGGTTGTTCACCAGATCCTGAAAAGAGTCAGGGAAGGGTGCCCTCCAGAAGCATTCCTGCCTCACTTCCAGTTTTGGCATGTAAGATGTAAGAGAGGATGGGGTTTGCTTGAGAGCTTTACTCCGGGGAGTGTTGCAGGGGCAGTATAAACATATCCTCAGTGACTGTCATTTCTCAGGTTTTAGTCCAAATTGATCTCTGCTTATCTCGGGCTGGTATTTCCTCAATATAATGTAATACAGCACACACTAGGCCCAATTGCGTTCATCACCATGGTATTTGATATAGGTAGTAGGTCAGTTCTGAAACTGCTGTGACATTCTCTAATTCTAACATTAAAAAAGCATGTGTGAGACTGGAAATGTAATTCTGTTTAAAGTAAAGGTGCACCGATATATCGGTGGCACATCAAACTGGCACTGATAAAAGGAAAATTAACATTATCGGCTGTTGGCTTTTTTTGTCCAGTGTAGCCGATAATGTTCACTGATAAATATAAGATGCCTTCTGGCCAGGGCCCCTGGATGCTGCATGCATGTGTGCAGCCACATGCATGTGTGTGGCCAGGAATGCAGCCGGGCAGCATGGAGAGCAGCGCCCTGCAGGTATGTCTGTGGAGGGGAAGGGGAATGGGAGAGGGAAGTAATGTGGAGTGGGGCAGATCGAGGCCCCCATGGAGAGGGAGAGAGTGGACCTGGGGGCACTGTCCAGCCAGGGCAGTGAATGGGACAGGAGGTCAGGGTGGGGAGCACGACAGAACCATAGGTGGCTCGTCAGGGGATCAGTGTCCCAGTGCTTACAAATGGTGGCAGGGGTGCTTGAACTAAAGCTTGTCTAATGAGCTTTAGTTCAAGTGCTACCAACATCATTTTTAAGCACAAGGATACTTTTAACTGGAGTGGAGCTGAACAGGGCAAGGGCGGATGCAGGCTGCCTGCTGAGGGCTTGGGGCTCTCCACTCTGCTGCCTTTGCCCCAGGAGCCCCATGCGGCCTGTGCATCCCTTGCCTGCCTGGCAGCAGTGCCTCCCGCTGCTGGGTGGGCAGGGGATGCACAGCTAGTGTGGGCTCCCCAGGCAAATGCAGCAGAGTGGAGAGTGTGAAGCAGGCACCTTGCATCTGTCCTTGCCCTGCCTGCTTCCACTCTGGTTAAAAGCATCCCTGTGCTTAAAAATGATAGTGAGGGCGCTTGAACTAAAGCTCATTAGACAAGCTTTAGTTCAAGTACCCCGACGCCACTTGTAAGCGTGGGGATGCTAATTCCCTGGACGAGCCACCTGCGGCTCTCTCCAGGTCCCATTCACCACCGTGGCTGGGCAGCGCACTAGGCCGTAGCCCCTGTCCCACTCCTTCCTTCACTATAGGGGCCTTGGTCTGCCCCTCCCCCCCATGCCCCTTTCCTCCCCCACTCCCTTTCCCCTCCACAGACTTACCTGCAGGGAGCTGCTCTCCACACTGTCTGGCTGCATTCCTGTAAATTGGTTATCAAATTGGTATTGCAGATATGGCTGGTTAATAATTGGCTATCTGTATTGGCCAAGAAAATTTTTATTGGTGCATCCCTAATTCCGTAGGGAAGCATATTAACATAAGTGAACAGTTTTTTCCTGTCTAGCTTCCAAAGATTAACTAGAAATATTGAGTTTAGAAGAGTGTTAATGAAAATGAGCTGGAGAATGACTTTCAGTAGTGGTATCATTATATACAGTGTTAGTTTCAAGTTTTTCTTTTTTTTTCCAGAGACAAGTAAATATGTCCCTCAGCATGGGAAGGTGTACTTTCTTTATTGAGGTGGGAGAGTGTTCTGTCATTATTGAGGTGGAAACAAACTAGTTTATTCCATATTGGCATATTGGTTAATGAGATAGCAATGTAGGCAACCTTCCTCCAAACTTAGGGTTATAAATTCTTAAAAGGAATACTTATAAACCACATTTACTGCCTGACTTTCTTTAAGGCAGAACTTTCTGTACCCATCTGCATGGTTTGAAGATTGAAAACCAGTGAAACCCTGTACAGTCCTCACAGTTACAAAGTCTTTAAGACTTTGTGGTTGTTAATGTAGGGATCATTTTTGAAAGGGGAAGAAACAGTCTTATCTCTGATTTTGGATCCACTTGCTAAATTTACTAGCTATATTCAGCTTCTGAACTTGGGGTTACCCAGTTCTCTTGGCACCAACTCTACCTTTCAGCTGTGTGGACTGCTCTTCCTTGTCAGGGTGGAAGTGCCCAGCTTGGCATGCCTGGAAGTTGGCTGATCAGTTCCATATGAGTTGATTCAAAATAGCAGACAGGGAAAAATGGGGTTTTACAAATCCTATTACTCAGGTAACACTCCTCATCACAGGAAACTTCAGCTTCACCTTTGCTTTCAGACATGTATGAAATCCAGCTTGCAGCTGGTAGAAATGCTCCACTGATTGCTGAACTTCCATTGCAGATCAGCAGGCATCTCCTTCTTGCTGTGTCTTCAAAATGTACTATCCATCCCTGCCCTACACCTGCCAAGTATAATTCTGAGTTCTCCTTTTACTGGAGTGGTTTTATTAGCCATGGCAAAAGTGGACATGTAAGGATAAATCAGAACAGGAAGGGAGATAGTTTTCATATTACTATTGTTTAGTTGGAGGAGATTCCCCAAGGGTGCTCTTTCAAAAACTCCAGAGTTCTTACAGTTACTTTACAAATAATTGTTTATTAATTATGGGGTGATATTATTAAGTGGTGTTTAGAGGTTCTAACTCCATGAAATCCATGCCTTCCTGTGGTAGACACTGTACAGACACCTAGTCCTGGCCTGAACAGACTGCATTCTAATTTCGTGGATATTTTGTTTTGTAACATGACATCATTATGCAATGATATTGTGTCCTTGGGATGCAACATCCCATTAGAGGATGATCCTTGTGGGAAAAATCAGTGTAGGAAAAGGGATGTGCAGGATCTGAGACTGGTCAGAACACAGTAATGCTGCTTTGTTACTATGTACCAGTACAAAATTCATGTCTCGGCTCAGAATGATGTTCTTGCAATTTAAATGTCAGATAGGCTTCCCTGGAACTGAAATAAAGCTTGTTCTTCTACTTGTTTACACTGTCATTCTCCCCACCTCGTTTCCATATTTTTAAAAATCTGCAGTACAAACATTTCACTGTATTTGACATGTTTTAGTTTTGTTTTCAGTCATAAACTTTTTCCAAGCATTATTCATTCATTCTGCTTATTGTACTGCTGTTCTAACATGCAACATCTGGTAGAAATTGTCAGTTGAATATCCATGAGTATCATTTCTCTTAAATGTATCTTGTTGGCCTTTGTACATAGAAAACTCTTGTATAGACTGGTATTTAACCTTACCTTACATAGCTTTGGAGACTGGTATTATCAGTTTTCTTCTGAACCTTCCTTTTACTTTATGGGACCCACCCTTGTTAAACAGGGAATTATAACACAGAAAGGAATCTTTGCTTGATTTTGCAATCTTAATTGATAGTTATCTGTGCGTGAAAGCTCAGGCTGCTAGGTACTGGAAGCAGAATCTGATGTTCAGAACCACTCTTCAGTTGCATGGGCACAGATTTGAGCAGTTTGTGTTGGGTATACAGGTATTTGAGGATAGCCCACCTTGGCTATTTTGTTATACAAAAGTAGCTGTGCTAGTTCCTACTGCTGATACAGGAGTAACTACAGATAAGAAGTCTTAATTAAACTTTCGCTGCTGGAACCTGGAGGGACAGCAACAGAAAAACACAGTTATACTCTAGAAGAAATGAGTTACACAGGCCAGAGTATAATACCTTGTCATGCTGAGCAATACCTTGCTCCATAAGCAGTCCAAGTGAAGTCCGTTGGACTACTTGTATAGTGAGATGTGACTGGAGTCTGGTCTGTACGAGGAGGCATTAAAAAAGCTCAGTATGCCTATCTTGGCTCTGTTCAGGTCAGTGATCAGCAAGATTTGAAGGATGTAAACACCTGGAAAGGAAAGGAAAGGAATTGTTTATTTTGGTTCAAGTAGGTTGGAGTAACTGGTTAGCATTAGAAAGGGAAAATGTAGGCTGAGTATCTGGAAGAGCTAAATGACTGTGAGCCCTGTTTATATGTGGAATAGTTGCCCCATTGCAAATGGTGAAAGCTCCACTTTTAAACCTAGACAGAAAACGTACTGTAGGGAACAATTTTGCATTCATAGGGAAATGTGAAAGTTGGAGATCATCTAGCCTGACACCAATGACTCATCATCCCAGTTTGATACAGGCACTAAATGTGTTCTTCCTTGCGCTTTTATAAAACGGTGGGAGCACATTGCTGATAAATGAATACCTTCCCCTATCCTCTATCATGGCAGTCCTATTGGAATCTCCTGGTATTTAAAATATACGATTATATTTCCAGAATTATAACACTAGTTATATCATTTTTGAGCCCCATTGCTGTACCCAGAGTTCACTGTATAAACAATACTTCCATGGCATCTTTCGTATAAGGATTACATTTTTAAAGAGCATAGGACTCCTTTCCTTCAATCTGCAAATTTGAGATGTTTAGAGGCAAATCAGCCAAGTAATTTGCTCAGAGTTCCCCAGTGTGTCAGTAGCAGAGCCAAGCTGGGTGGGGGAAATCCTAGAATTAACATCCATTCTTTGCTTCAGCAGACAGTACTTCCTCCTTGTGCTACATGTCACAACTGTTCTTTCAACTCCAGGTGGCTAAGCCATCTCCAGGTGTTGATTGGCCTGTAATCCTTTGATAATTAATAAGTGAGGGGATGGATTCCAAAGTGTTAAATAATTTAGTGACTGAGAGGAAGGAGAAAATCAGGAAATTAAGAGGGGACATACTGTGACTTGGTGGACAGCTTTTATATACTGGTAAGGGAACAGACTCTATGGGCTCAATTCTAGGAACAAATTAGTGGAGACATTAACTGAGCAGGAAGTGTTTACAATGTTTAACCCTCACAGAGGCATCAGTTATCACTTGGATTTATTTCAGACAGCTCATGATACCTTGCCATTAAATCCTTAGCAGGAGGTCTCAAATTGTTAAAATGTTAGCAGTACTTTTCCCCCTTAATTTTTTCTTTTTACGCTTGCCTGTTGAGAGTTTTGTTTTGTTTATTTTTTTTATTTATTTGGATATAGTAGACAAAATTAAGAGCTTTTAAGCAGTTGTTAAAGTTTTTTTTTATTTGGGAGTCAAATGTGATGTAGGAATTCTTCAGAAATACTTTTTCTAAAATATCTGTCCCTAATAGGAGATGTTTAGATTTCTGTTCTATGTTAGGTTTTTATGCTTAAATTTTCTTAACAGTTGGTTTAATCTACAGTTACAAGCTGTTTGAATTGTCTGTGTTTATGATTTAAATTCTTAAAACAGGCTTTTGGCTAAGTCATTAATCATTTCAATTAGTAACTGGGGTTTTCAGGAAGAACATTTCTATTATGTATTACAAAAAAAAATCAAGTTTACATAAAAAGGAATTCATGGTTTGTTACAGGCTTTGGCGTCTCACTCTAGCAGGCAAAAACCCGTTGCAGGGCAGCCTGTATCAGCACAGGAAGAATAAGTACTTTTGAAAGAAAATCTTTCATAATGATACTGTGTGTGTTTTTAGAGTGTTAACTAGGAAACTCTCACATGTGAGAGCAAGAGATTTTTTTACCCTGATAAATGTTATCAGTTTCTACATCTGCTAACTTTTGATAACGTAAAGTAACATATCAGGGAGCAGGAATTGGTTTAGAGAACTCTTGCTTAGAGCTACACAGAAAAATTTTACTTGTCAAATGATTATTGATTAATATGAATCTATTTAAAAATAGACAAAGTATTGAGCACAGTACTTGTTCCTTCCAGAGCGTACAGTTTGTCAAGGAAAGATATGGGGAATCATCTGTGAAGGCCGTGGTTTATTACTGTTTTGAGTTCTCATATGGAACAGAAAAAAAGGTACAAATCCATAGGTAAAATCAGTGAGTAAGGCTTGCGTGCGTAATTCTTGGCTTTGGTGTGTCTGCTTGCATGTGTGACTGTTACAGAACTGGGCCCCATGACAGTGTTGGGCTTGCTTTACTTTTGTAACCAAAGCTATCCTTTTTAAAGTGTGCTGATCTCTCAAGAAAGGGATCTCCTACAGATGCCAGGCTAATGCCACAGACCCACTAAACTGGAGTTTCCTATTTACAAAAAAGAAGACTGCAATAATGGACTGTTCAGTTTACAGACATGTTAAAATACGTTAATGTTTCAGTAATTTTCAGCTGTGCAGTATAACTGGCACAGTGGTGAATGTGGAGTGTTTTTAAAGAACCATTCTGACTCTCCTCAGAAAATACCTCTCTACTTTCATTTTTAAGGAATTGCAGTCATATCTGTATAAACTTAGCAAAAATAATCAAATGGATTGTTAATAAAGTGTGGATTAAACCCCAAGCAAGTTCACGTAAAAAAAAAAATTTACTCCAGAGATAGATAGATATTTGAATTTCTGCTATAAAATTACCTACAGTAGAAACTCAATAATTTTGTTCAGTCCCTATTAATAATTAACACTAAGGATGGGGAAGACTGTTATGATTCGCTGAATCTTTTGGCTCCCCAAAGAAATGAATGATATAAAGTGAAGAACCCAAAGAGCATAAAACATATTTTATCTCACTGATAGTTAGTTGTAATACCTCCAGAATATTGTTCAAATGGTAGTATAGTATAATTTATAAAAATAAAGGTTTGGTAAGAAAAGATTTACTATAGATCTTGAAAAATGTACCCAATGTCTCCTGATTCAAAGTTTGAGCATAGCATGCCTGCAGTTTATACACAAGTCACTGTTCTACTGAATCATTTTTTTTAAAGATACAGTTCTGCTTTATCCTTCTTGAATTTTGTTATTCATTAATATCTGGTGGTTTGTAAGCTGCTTAGTTTGGCAGCTTGTTGAATTCAGGCTGAGCTAGTCAATTGTTTGTTGTGGCCTTTATTTCAGAGTGCTCCTTCTCCAGGCAGTTGGAGTACCTCATAAGCAGGGATCTGGGTTTCCATTTCCTGTTTCCTGCAGAAAAATGAGGAGTTTCCCCTATAAAGAAGAAAAGCCTGGATTTTCCCCTTTGAAGTGGGAAACCACAGGTTTCCGCTTGCAGGCTGGGAGACTTCCAGCCTGCAAGGGGCTGCTTGAGGCTGGGGGGAGCAAGGGGAGGGTGATTGGAGGCAGGGGGTGCCATGTGCTTGTATGTGTACATACACGTGTGGCCAGCAATACAGCTAATCTGGGTGATGGTAGCAGCCCTAACAACTGGATAAAGGTACATCTCTGGGATGGAGGTTCATGGCTTGGGGACTATCCAGGCACAATTTGGGCATGTCCATAGGCAATAGGTTGGGGGGAAATTGAGGGGGCACTCCTTCCCCCCCCCCACCCCTGATTTTCTGCATGGACAGTGGGGCATGGATCTGCAGCCTGGCCAGACTGGCACTGGGCAGGAGCCGCCTTGGCAGTCCAGCAGGTGGGACCCAGCATGGGAGGGTGGAGTAGGGCAGGGAGACTCAGTGCTGCTGCTGCCAGGAGCCCTGTGCCAGATGTGCCACCAAGGTGAGGTGCCTCCTGCCTGCCTGGCAGCAGCAGGGGAAAGGGGAGCACAACTCCATGCCACTGCTGCTGCTGCTGCCCCCCGCCCCCCCCCAACTGCTGCTGGGCAGACAGGGGGTACCTCAGCATGGCGGTGTGGCCAGCACAGGGCTCCTGGCAGTGGTGGCAGCACTGAGTCTCCCCACCTTGTTCTGCCCTCCCACGCTGGGTATCGCCTGCTGGGTGCGGAGGCCCCCTGGGGGGGCAGCAGGGTTTGGAGCCAGGCAGCAGGCAGCCCACATCTTCCCCCCACAGGCTCTTCTTGCCCCTGCTCCAGCTGTGCCATGTGCAGGCAGGGATAGGGCGTCCTTGGGCTCTGTGCTTCTCCCTTCGCTTCTCCCTTTGCTTCGGGCCACAGCAGTTGCTGCCTCCTGTGCGTGGCAGCAGAGGCTCAGGTGTTGCTGGCCAGCTGTGGCCAGTGCCTGCTGGGCAGGGAGCAGGAAGTGGGCAGGATGTAGCTGCTGAGTCCTGTATCCCTGGCAGCTGGGGGCCCTCTCCAGCAGGGCTGGGGGGAGCAGGAGACTGTGGATTGGGAGTGGGGCACTAATGGGGATGGGGGAGCTAAGGGTAGGGGGCTATGTGTCAGGTGTGAGGGACACCAGCAGAGCCAGGGGCTGTGGGTCAGGAATGAGGGGCACCAGCAGGGCTGGAAGGGCGGAGGGGATGTGGGTTGGGAGTGAGGGCCACTGGCAGGGCTGAGGTGCGCTGTGGCTTGGGAGTAGGGGCAATGGCTTGGGCAGGGCCAGGGCACTGGCATCAGGGTTGCTCAATGCCACAAAGCAATGGGGGAGACAGATGAAGCTGGACCCATATCCTGGTGAGTGAAGGAGGCAGGGGAAGCTCTGATTTGTTTTGTTTTTTTAATCATGGAAAAAAAACAATAAAAAAAAAAACAAATCAAATGCCAAAATAAACAGGTATTTAGAATTTATTTCATTATAATGTTTGAGTCACAGGTAGGCTTCTAAACTGCTTCAAAGTTGTAAGTATATCAATAAAACATTGTGTTCAACTGATACATACATATGCATATACACACACTAGCCATTTGCCCTTCAAGAATGACTGGCAGGGGGGGAAGGGGGGGAGGACGGGGATGGAGTGCTGCCATGCAACACCCCACGCTGTTGCTGTCTGTCTTTTCTTACTTTGTCTTTGTTGGGGGTGGGGGTGAGGGGAGCTGGTGTGGCAGTGGTGGCCAGTGCAGGGCCGGCCTCCCCCTCGCTGCTTCAGAACCGGGCCGCTTTTCCCCCACCGTGCCCTCTCTCCCCATCCCAGCCGGCTTTTGTTTAGGTTTGGTGCCAGTGCGGCTTGCAGGGAGCGGGGTGGGGGAACCGAGGCCAGTGGTGTATGCAGGGAGCAGCACTGTCCTGTCCTCTGCGCTGCTTCTAGGGAGTGTGGTGGGGGAGATGAGGCAGCTGGTCCTCTGCGCCGCTTGCAGGGAGCGTGGTGGAGGGCCTTGGCTTCCCCACCCGCTGTCAGGTCCTCCACGCTGCTTGGAGAGAGCAGGGTGGGGGAGCTGAGGCCAGCTGGTCCTTCATGCCACTTGCAGGGAGCAGGGTAGGGGAGCCAAGGCCAGCGCTGCTGGCTTTGGCTCCCCCACCCACTGTCTGGTCTTCAGCGCAGCTTTGGAATCATAGCAGCGCTCCCCCACACTTGGAGCACTCCGATTGGCTGTTTCCGTCAGCCAATCAGAGTGTGAATAAAGCGTTACGGACAGACAGACAGAATTAAGCTTTTATAATGTTAGAACACACACATACACGCACACACATATATAGGCAGTCCTCAACTTACACTTCGTGCGTGTTTCGCACTTGCAGCGTTTGTAAATTGACACCCTGTTTCAGTTTTCTGACGTCAGTTTCGACTTTACAACGCTTGATCTGACGTGACAGCACGCCAGTGAACAAGTTTGCTGTGTCGCCCATCTCCCTGGAGAGCATCTGTCCAAACTTCCTTGGACACTTTCTTTAAGAAAGCAGACAAAACTCCAGAAAAACCTGCAGCCAAGACTCTCAAGAAGACTCCAGCCAAGAACCCTTCAAAAAGTCCAACCAAGAGCCCTTCAAAAAGTCCAGCAAAGTCACCTCAAAGAAGTCCTTCCAAATCAATATGATTGCTGTTTACAATAGAAATACATTAACGTAGCTATATTACTCATCTATCATTAATTGAGTACAAAATTCTGGGTTATTTTTGGTGAAAATAGGGGATTGGGCCTTGGTTCAGGAACCAATCCCCCATTTATAACATTGTTTCCTATGGGAAAATGGTTCTGAGTTACAACGTTTCGCTTTCAGGAACCAATTGTGTCATAAGTCTGAGGACTGCCTGTGTATGTGTATACTGGCATTTCATTTTAATCGCAGAAAAACATGAATTTTGGGGTGTTTTATCAAAGGATTTTAACAGCAAAAACCAGGATCCCTTCAATTTAGTCCTGCACAGGTATTTGCTTCAGCTTGCCATACATCAGGGTATCAAATTCATCCAACCCCGCAAGCCAAATGAGGGCTGCTGGGCCAGTTTGGCAACATGCACCAGAGCCAGCATGGAGGGCTGGTTTGGCAGGGCACTGCACACAACACGCACCCCATATCAGCCCTCTGTGCCGCATGCAGCATACGTCAGACCTGCTCTGGGGCTTGCGCAGCAGACAGTGCGTGGGCTGGATCTGGTGCTGCATGCAGCACAGAGGGTCCAGAACACAGGCTGCATGTGGTGCCCACCCCAGATTGGCTCTGCACATTGGTTTCAGTGCTGGTCTGGATTGGGCTGTGCCAGAGCCAGCATGCAGAGCCGGTCTGAATTGGCAGGGTGCCACATGCAGTGCACACCTTGTGCCAATCCCCTGGGCTGCATGCAGAATGATTCCTGAAGCACGATTAGTGAATGCTGCACGTGGGATGGGACTGCCTGCCCCGTGCATGGTGTGCACGCTGCATGCAGTGTCGTGCCCCACTGGCCCTGCTTCCAGGCTTCATCATGGCCCAGTGTGGACCAGTCCCAGAGCCAGTGTCACATGCAGTGCCAGACTCATCCCCTGTGCTGTGTTTAGTGCCCGGGGGGGCAGATTCAGCTTGCACGCCGGACCAGCTCTGTCTGCCACATGCAAGACCAGTTTGAGCCACGGGCTGGATCGCCCTTGGGCTTTACAGACCAGATCTGGCCTGTGGGCCATATGTTTGACATCCCTTCCTATGCATGGTCTTAGGTAGCCCCTTACCATGATGAGGGTTTGTGAACCAAGGTATCTAGTTCTGTGTAGGATCCAAGTTTTATTGTATGCTCTCTGCTTTTCTGTCTTAATACTATGTTTTATTCCTCTTCATGAAAACTGCCAACAAGCCTGACAGGCTGACAAGGTGGTTAAGAGCTTCTGCTCTCTAGAAAACTAGGTTTTGTTAGGCCACAAATCTGAGGAATATAAAATTATAATAAATGTGACTTTGCATCTCGTGATATCTAATGCTTTTTTAAAGTGCAAGCTGCTTGAAGTAATGAATCAAAGCAATCACACTGGAAGCTCTTTTTTTATCAGACAAAGTAAGTTGCCTAGTTCTCATGGTCGCGTAGAAAAATTTGAACATGTGAACCAAATGCATCTTGCAAAGACTTAGAAACCAGAGGATAAATAAAAAGAAACCCTTACACACAATTTTAGTCACAATTTTAATCCAATCTTATGATTTTATGGGGAGGGTCTCACTCATACTTAGTTATTTAGTAAGCTGTACTGAACATTGTACTAATTAATGGAACTGAGAGATGTATTCTAACATAATTTTATATTGTAATGAGGAGAACCTCTTTTACCAAGTGGGGATGTGGGTTTTTTTTCTGTGGGGAGCAAGAAGTAGACCACCAAGTGCCTTTCTGGTAAGCCATAAAGTGATTTAAAAGAAACAAACAGTGAACATTTTAGCCACTAGCAACTTGAGCTGGTTATTTACCACTGATCTATGGTCAAAAAGTCTGGCACATTATTCATGACTCCTACAATCAATGAAGCCCTTGGCCACAAGGGAGATTTAAGTTGACTTTCAGGATGAACTAGAAGTCCTTGCACAGTTAAGGAACTATGATGTGATTGGAATAACAGAGATGTGGTGGGAGCTCACATGACTGGAGCACTGTCATGGATGAGTATAAACTGTTCAGGAAGGACAGGCAGGGGAGAAGAGGAGGAGGAGTTGCACTTATGTAAAAAAGCCATATGACTGCTCAGAGCTCCAATATGAAACTGGAGATAGGCCTGTTGAAAGTCTCTGGGTTAAGGTTAGAGGGGAGAGCAACAAGGGTGATGTTGTGATGCGTGTCTGCTATAGACCACCAGACCAGGAGGATCAGGTGGATGAGGCTTTCTTCAAGTACCTAGTGAAAGTTTCCCAGTCACAAGCTCTGGTTCTCACTGGGGACTTCCATCCCCCTGATGTCTTCTGGGAGGGCAATACAGCTGTGCACAAGCAATTCAGGAAGTGTTTGGAGAGTGTTGGGAGCAACTTCCTGGCGCACATGCTGGAGCGGCCAGCTAGGGGCTGTGCTTGTCTTGACCTGTTGCTCACAAACAGGGATGAATTGGTGGGGAATGTAGTAAGTAGTGGGCAGCAGTGACCACAAGATGATTAAGTTCAGGATCCTTAGGCAAGGAAGGATGGAGAGCAGAAGAGTAAGGAACCCTGGACTTCAGAAAAGCAGACTTCAACTCATTCAGGGAACTCATGGACAGGATCCCCTGGGCACCAGTCTGAGGGAGAGAAGAGTCCAGGAGAGCTGGCTGTACATTAAAGAAGCCTTACAGGGAGCTCAGGAACAAACCATCCTGATGCACAGCAAGACTAGCAAGTATGGCAGAAGACCAGTTTGGCTGAGCAGGGAACTCTACAGTAAACTAAATCATGGAAGCTTATAAGAAGTGGGAACCTGGACAAATAACTAGGGAAAAATATATGAGCATTGCATGTAGAGATGAAGTCAGGAAGGCCAAAGTGCAATTGGAGTTGCAGCTAGCAAAGGATATGAAGGGTAAGATGAAGGGTTTCTACAAGTATGTTGGTAGCAAGAAGAGGATCAGGGAAAGTGTGGGTCCCTTACTGAATGGGGGAGACAACCTTTTAACAGAGGGTGCAGAAAAGGCTGAAGTGCTCAATGCCTTTTTTGCTTCTGTCTTCACAGGCAAGGTCAGCTCCCAGGCTACTGCACCGGGCAGCACAGTTTGGGGAGGAGGGGAGCAGCCCTCAGTGCTGAAAGAATAGGTTAGGGCAGGGGCAGGCAATTATTTTGGGCAGAGGGCTGCTTACTGAGTTTCAGCAAGCCATCGAGGGCTTCATGACAGGCAGCTCAGGGTAGATTCATATTAATTTTCTAATTTTTTTAGGAGCCCCGCAGGCTGGATAGAATGGCCTAGCAGACTGCATCCAGCCCCTGGGCCACATTTTGCCCACCCCTGGGTTAGGGACTACTTAAAAGCTGGATGTATACAAGACCATGGGGCCAGGTGGGATGCACCATGGGGTGCTGAGGGAGTTGGCTGATGTGATTGCAGATCCATTGGCCATCATTCTTGAAAACTCCTGGTGATCAGGAGAAGTCCTGAATGATTGGAAAAGGACAAATATTGTACCCATATTTAAGAAAGGGAAGGAGGAGGATCCAAGGAACTACAGATCAGTCAGCCTCACCTCAGTCCCTGGAAAAATCATGGAGCAGACCCTAAAGGAATCCATTTCTAAGCACTTGGTGAAGAAAAAGATGATTTGGAACAATCGGCATGGATTCACCAAGGGCAAGTCATGCCTAACCAACCTAATTGCCTTCTCTGACGAGGTGACTGATGCTGTGGATGCAGGGAGACTGATGGATGTGATGTACCTTGATTTTAGCAAGGCTTTTGATGCAGTCTCCTACTGCATTCTCGCAGGTAAGCTAAAGAAGTATGGGCTAGATGAATGGACTGTAAGTTGGATAGAAAACTTGCTGGAGCATCAGGCTAAGAGAGTAGTACAGTAATCGGTGGCTTGATTGGCAGCCAGCATCAAGTTGAGCCCAGGGGTCGGTGCTGGGGCCAGTTCTGTTCGATGTCTTCATCATCAACCTAGAAGATGGCATAGAGTGCGCCCTCAGCAAGTTTGCAGATGACAACATGCTGGGGAAGTAGTAGATACTCTGGAGGGTAGGGCTAGGATTCAGAGTGACCTAGACAAATTGGAGCACTGAGCCAAAAGAAATCTCATTCGGTTCAGCAATGACAAGTGCAAAGTCCTGCACTTAGGATGAGACAATCCCATGGACTGGTATAGGCAGGGGGCTGGCTGGCTGTAGTTCTCTGGATCCTGCATAAAAGGACCTGGGGGTGACAGTAGACAATACGCTGAATATAAGCTAGCTGTGTGCCCTTGTTGCAAAGAAGGCTAATGGCATACTGGGCTGCATTGGTAGGTGGGCTGCCAGCAGGTCAAAGAAGTGATTCTTCCCCCCCACTGGTGAAGCCACATCTGGAGTACTGTGTTCAGTTTTGGGGCCCCCACTACAGAAAGTGTATGGCCAAATTGGAAAGAGTCCAGCAGAGGGCAACAAAAATGATTCGGAGGCTGGGGCACATGACTTCTGTGAAGAGTCTGAGGGAACTGGGTTTATTTAGTCTAGAGAAGAGAAGACAGAGGCAGGATTTAATAGGAGCCTTCAACTACCTGAGGGGGGATTTGAAAGAGGATAGAGCTAGACTGTTCTCAGTGGTGACAGATGACAGAACAAGGAGCAACCGTCTCAAGTAGCAAGGGAAGTTTAGGTTGGATGTTAGGAAGAATTTTCTCACCGAGAGGGTAGTAAAGCACTGGAACAGGTTACCCAGAGAGGTGGTGGAAATTCTATCCTTGGAGGTTTTCAAGACCCAGCTAGACAAAGGTTTGGCTGGATTGATCTAGTTGGGGATGGCAGGGGTGGACTAGATGACCTCTTGTGGTCCCTTACAGCCCTAATTTTCTCTGATTCCATGACTTTTTAGGAAGAACTTGCTCCCTGTGAAGATGGTAACCAGAACAGATTGCTTGCGGAGGCCGTAGACTCTGCCATTAGAACTTTCCAAGTGTAAGTTAGACAGCACGTGCAAGGATGATCCTGCCTTGAGGAGAGGGTGGAGTAGGTATCTTCCTGAGGTCCTGTCCAGCTCTGTTTGATGATTTCAGGATACAGACAGTCACGGCTGAGAAGCATAATGGTAGTTACAATGGGGAAACCCAAAAGCTGCCAGAAACAGCTCAGAATGGGAGTCCCCTCATGTCTCAAGCAGCTCCTTCATGCTGTCTAAACTTGCATATCATTTTCTTGAAATATAAATGTTTTCTGTGATCCTGAAGTTGGGAGTGATACAGCTTTAAAAAAAAAAAAAAAAGCAAAAGTTTATTTGTTACTGGAGAGACTCATTTGAATGCTGGAGGATTGGGGGGGGGGGGGGGGGGTGATTTCAATCTGTGGGTCTCATGCCGGTGCCGTGGTGACTGTGTGTTTCATCCAGGCACAGAAGGGCGGAGCTTTTCTGAGGGCATTTGTAGAGCTGCTCTGCCAGGAGCCAGCAGTGGTCTTGATATTATATTTAACTGTATGCTGGTTCCCTTCTATGGGTGCTTGCCCAGGCCCTGTGTGGTGTAGTATTTTTTGCCCTGAGGAGTAGTTACAATTGAGGAGAGAGGGATATCCAGTCACTGCTGCTGCTCACCAGTACTGAGTCCCCCATGCTCAGCATATTGCAAGGTTGGAGGAGTATGAAACACTGGGAGGAAACAGCTGCTTTCCAGATCCTCCGCAAATCAGCTGGCAGATGACCCCAAGGCAGCTGGAGACTGTGATTCCGGCCTGTAGTTTTCTGCACTAGAGAAATAACTCACTGGAGCATTTCCAGGGTCTACTAAAGACTGACTTTATCCTGGGGGTACTGGAATTGTAATGGGAGAAGGAGCTTCCGTGCTGCCCAAGAAAGACCTTTGTCTTTGCACAACTGGAGGCCTATTTTCCTGCTCCAAGGACGAGGCCCTATCCAAGGCATTGGTGATGTGCAGACAACCGGCTTCAGAAATGTTGCTCCATTTTTTTCACTTGGTTGTCCCCATTTCATTCCCGTCTTTGGTCCTTTTGCATCAGTTTTTGATTGTTTTTCTCTCTATCCTCGTGTTTATACTGGGAACATGATACAGTGCCTGTTTCTTTACTTGCTTAGGCCAAAGTGGCCAGTTTGAAATCCCACAAAGCCAGAGTGTGGAGGAGTTGGGAGGGGGTGGAAGGTTCTGAGAGAGTTTGGTGCTCTGGTTCGTCTGCCTGCTCTTTTGCTTAACTGTTCATATGCAGATTGCATCAGGTAATGGTTTGGTTGAAGTGCTGCATGAATACGTGCTTTTAGTGTAGTTAGTTTTATTGCTGCCTTAATGATTCATATATAACATTTGTTTACTTTCTTTTTTATTAGAGGTGCACCGATACTTCAGTCCAATATCGGACCAGCACTGATATAAACATGGGTGACTGGTGCCACCTTAGGGGGGCACATGCCCCCCAGCGACCAGTCAGCAACCAGGGGGAGTCCCCCCGCGGCCAATCTCGCTGACTGGGAAGTGGCTGCGGTGCTACGTCCGCGCTCCCACTCCCCGGCTGGTGCTTGCAGGTGCTCCCGCCTGCCCCCCTTGCCCATCACCTAAGTAGAGAGCGTGGCCTGTCACGGGGTGCACATGCACCCCTGTGCACCCCCTATGTGTAGCCACTGGATATAAATAAAATTTACTGTGTTGGAAATCGCCCTGACATGGCTGATAATGTGACTGATAAATGCCCGTGCATGCGCACAGCCGCAGTACAGCACATGGGCAACAAGGAGTACAGTTCAGCAGCTTGGAGAGGAAGAGGAGGGAAGGGGCATTGGTGGGGGGGGCAGATCAAGGCCCCCATGGTGAGGGAGGGAGTGGTGCTGGGGCTGATTTAGACACTGCCCAGCCAGGGCAGGACACGGGACAGAGCCATGGCTCATCTAGGGGGTGCAGGGAGAGGCAGGGGGATGGCTCTCGCTGCTGCATGCATCCCAGAATGGCATGGGGAGTGTGCCCCAGGATCTGCGTGGGGTGGGGCAGGCTGCAACTGCAGGCTGGGGCCAGGGCTGCACCAGGTCCTTCCCAGTGGGGGCTGGGCTGGGCTGTGCTTGGGGTGGGTGGCGGTGCTGCAGGGGGGTATAGGGGGGCTATAGCAAATTTTGGGATGGCTATAGTTCTCCCCCCCCCCCCACCCAATAGCCTGCCTCCCAGCACTGCCATTGCCCGCCCCAAGCACAGCCCAGCCCAACCCCCAGCTGGGAGGAGCCCACTGGCTTCAGTCCGCAGCAGCAGCCTGCCCTGCCCCACATGTGGATCCAGGGGCACATGCCCCCTCATGCCCTTCCAGGGTGCACACTGGTGGGAGCCGCCACCTCCCCATGCCCCCGGATGAGCCGCAGCTCCATCCCATGCTCATCCTATCCTGGTTGGGCAGGGCCTGCCCTGTTCCCTCCCTCTCCATGGGGGTCTTGATCTGCAACCCCCACACCCCTTCCCTTCCTGCTCCCCTTCCACCACAACAGACTTACCAGCCAGATGCTGCTCTTCAAGCTGCTGGGCTGCCAATCAGAAATTGGATCGGTGTTGGCCAATATGCCTCCTTATCCTCTGCTTCCCCACAGCTTTTTCCCCCAGCAGTCTCTTCCCCATATCCTTACTGTCAGACCCTGCTTATCATGAGCATATGGAAGCATATGAGGAACAAATTTGTAAACAGTGACCTTGAAATTAAATATGGCTATAACAATTTGTATACAGCATCCATATACTTAGCTCATCCAGAATTGATGCATTTTGCCTTCTTTTGGAACTATGGCACAGGTGTTCCATAAGCACACTTTTAAGCAGCACTTTAATACCTACTTACATATAGTACAAACTATTTTTTTTTACATATATATATTTCTAGATGGATATAGCTAAACTTTTGCTGTCCTGTCTCATGATCAACACGGGTCACTTGACAGTCTGTAACACTTTTGTGTTCCAGGTCACATCAGCCAAATCAGTGCCAAATCATATTGATTAAGCGGAATGCAATCGTTCCAAAAAACGTCATGGATTGAGCAGGCAGACCTCAATCATTCTAAACACCATGTATAGTGCTACAACCAGCAAGCATCCTCCATCCCAGGCTCTCACCCTGGGGCTTCAGATGCCTGCCAATGGATTTGGGAGTATCCTACGTGCAGGCCCAAGCCCAGGCCCAAGTCCCCACTTGATCCTCACCCACAAGAGGCCTGATCTTGGCCTACAAGAGGCCAAGAAGTGATTTTAGATTCTGGAAACTTGTATTTCCAGACTCCATTTCCCAGCAGCCCCTGCCCACATAGCTGGGGTTGTTTTCCATGGAGAACCCAGCAACAGCCATGCTGTGATAGCACAGTGCGGGGTTTTCGTGGAGGCTGGCTGGGCAGGGCGCTGCTCTGGAGCTGGGCTGAGATCTTGCGGCAGTGACAGCATGGTCTAGAGCCAGGCCAGAGCTGTGCTCTGCAGCCCCGGGTAGGGATGTTCAGGCAACAGATTGTGGCTCTGCCCTGGCTCTGGACCACACTGTCCCCACTGTACGGTCCCAGCTTGACTCCAGAGCACCTCTGCACCCTGTGGCATGCCCTACCAGCGCTGCTGGGGCCAGTCTCTGTGGAAACTCCAGTCCGGCTCTATCACAGCATGGCTGCTGCTGGGGTCTCCATAGAAACCAGCTCCAGCCATGCGGGCAGGGGCTTCTGGGACATTGAGTCCAGCTGCTCTCTGGATTTGCCATTCTACCCACCCCTGCACTAGTCTTTTGTTTTGGTAGGTTCCCATTAGCATCTCGGCCTCTTTGGGTATAATGAAATGTAGCACCCCCACAGTTGTATCCCATATATCTCTATTTGTAACTGTGTGTGCACCTGCAAACCATTTCCTTACTTGCATGCAGTATTATTGTGTGGGATCTCCTGTATATTCTTTGGTATACAGTATATGTATCGTGTCCCCTTCCCTCCTTTTTCTCCTTTCCTGTCTCCTCATCCCCGAGCTTAGTTGGCTGCATATTTCTTATGTAACTCAATTGCATCCACACCCCTACCCCCACTGTCTACCATGTAGCCCTTTGCTCGGGTCCTTTGTGTTTCCTTATTCCTCAACCTTTGTCATCTTGAACTTGAAAATGTTTGGCACCAGGGGGAGAGTGTCAGGGCTGGCTGTGGCCCTCCTGGTACCACTTCCCTGCAGAGGGAACACCTGCCCATTTTTCTTTTTTGCATTTTTGGCACCAGGGGAGTGTCGGAGCTTGGTCTGACCTTTCCGAGTGCTGGCCTGGTATTGTAGTACCTCCAGGCCCATGCCTGTTTTTTCTTGTTTGTTTGTTTTTTGTTTTGATTTTTAAGAGCCACATAAAAAAAGTTCCCATAGTCATGTTTTGCTCAATATGAGCCATGTACTTTATAGTCATGCTCAGTGTTGGATGCATTTATCAACTTCATAGCTGGTTTCCATTGCTGGGCAGATGCTGTTCTTGGCAGCAGTTTAATGATAGCAAGTGTATTTAATGAGATTTCCTTGTGTGCAGTTATAAGGGGTTTTTTTTCCCCATGCCATTGTGGGAAGAGGGGCTCATCTGGTTTTCGAGTAAATATAGTAAATACTACACTTGCTTATACTTGGTTCACATTGGAATTTAAGAGTACAAGAAACTTTTGTTTTTTAAGGAAGATTACTGTATATGGGTTTTCATTGCTGCTAGGAACTGGGGGAACAGCAGGGTTACGAGTAAATTAGTGTTTCACCCACTGGGACAGTGGAAGCACCACTGGTTACCTACACCAAATTGTACAGGGCACATTTTCATCCTTTTCTGTAAGCATGTTAAATCATGGAACCTCATCTAACTTCCCCATACCCCTAGGGCACAGGCATAGGGGAGGTGCCAACAGTCTTTTATAGTTTTAATAGTCTGTGTTCTACATTTCTTTCTTTTTTGCTCCTGTTGTTCCTACTGAATACAACTTGGTACTAGGATAGTGCTGTCAAAAGAGTAAGGGGAGAAAAAGAACGAGTGGTTACATGCATGTTACAGCAAATGGGCCCCATTCTTGAGAGAGAAACATTTTCTCTTCTGTTGCCTCAACACTGGCTAACAACATTTTTAAAAAATCCAGTAGAATCACTCTTAGAGAATTTTTAATGAGGGAAATTTCTTCTACTTAAGCCTTTACCGGGCAAAGTTTTTCAGTTTTCTCTGGTATTTTCTGTGACAGTGTCATAACTGCATGGTGCAGGTCTCAGTTATGTGAGAAATTAAATGGCACAATGAGAATTGATGATGATTCCAGACACAAATTATGAATATCTGCATTTTGGGGAAGGTCAGATATCTGTCCAAACTTTGAAGCTTAGATTTCTTTCTAAACTTTAACCTGCAGGCATGTTTTATCTAAATATTGTATATGAATATGTTGGGGGACTAGGACAAGAAGTAATGGGTTCAAACTGTAGTAAGGCAGATTAAGGTTGGACATTAGGAAAAACTTCTAGCTGTGAAGATAGTAAAACACTGGAAATAAAGTTACACAGTCTTCATTATTGGAGATTTTAAGAGCAGGTTGGACCAAATATCTTCTAGGTATGGTTCTGGTAGAGCTGATCTTGCCATGTGGCAGGAAGGTAGACTATAATGGGGTGGCCAACCTGCAGCACAGGTAGCCTGTGTGTGTGATATTCAGCAGCTTGGGCAGGGAGCAGAAAGCTAATTAGGGAAATGAATCAGTGTGGCACTTAAGCAGGGTGTGGGGCTAATTTGTGGCACACCTGCCAGAAAGGTTGGCCCCCATTGGACTGTGCGACCTCTTTGTTTCTTCCATCCTGTGACTCCAGGATTTCTGTAACTTAGTATGTAGTTTTGACAGTCTGTACAAAAATCAGCCACTCTAAATTTGCCTGCTTTAATAGTCAGGGTAGCACATTTCTTAGTTGAGTGCAGTTTACTTCTGCACAAAACTCCATACATACCATTTATTCTGTCATTCATTATGTTATATCGACATTTGTTACACAGTTTACAAGACAATAGATTTTTCTGAGGGAGTTAAAAAAATTAGTGTTGTTTTTCTTTTCTTTTTCAAATTTTATGAGGAAGTGAGTGCAAAGTGCAAGATGCTGATTCTTGGTTTCAAGCTCACAGCACGGTTTGATACCTAAACAGCTTTGACCATTCTGAAGTCTGAATGTTATTCAGATAGTCCTTCCTATCCAATCGGGTGGTATGGTTAAATAAATCATACCAACTTTTTTACATTGCAAGAATTTGGGACATGGAGAAATTACATGTCTTGCTTATGGTTACACAGTAAACCGGTGGCAAAGCTAGGGTTAATGTTTGACTACTGTTTATTAAGCACCTGCTCAGTCCTGTTGATCATGTTGTCTCATCCTGCTGTCACCAGTGATATAGGAGAGTCATAAAAAAAATAAAGGAATCTCAAGTATAATTAAAGAGGCGCCTACTTATTTATCAGTGATGCACAAAAAAGTGTGAGAACCTGCCTTGCCGTTATGAGTAGATTATGAAGAATTGGTCTTTCCTGCATGTTGTGCAGTGAGTCCTAGTTCTATACAATTGTTTAGGTTGGTTTCATAGTTAAGTGAACAGTTAGGAAATTGATTTAAATATGGGAGCTGAACTTTTACAGTGGCTTTGAATAATCCTGATTTCCAGTGCTTGCATGCAGAAAAGCAGATTCTCTGACTTTACATCAGCCAGCTGAGCCCCCACTTGCAATTGGGACTGTATAGCAGCATACACTGAGAAAGCAAGCAGCCTCATCCCCACAAGCATGTCAGTGATTAGTAATTCTAAAGGATGTTTGAAATGCTTTTTTTTTTAATATTAAGATTATAACTCACTAAATATTTATATAAGTATCTGTGGTGTTATAACTAAATTCTTAGTTTCCTGTCACTGCTGAATAAGGCTGAGCAGAGCCCTGTATAAGATCTCAGCTCTGTCTAGGTGCTTAATGTCCTTCCTTGTCCAAAGCAAGTCAGAATCACAAGACCCAATTCAAAACTGGCATAACCAGGAACAGCATCACTCGCATCACTGCAATAGTATCTGCTTTTACCAGAGGTGAATTTGAGTCTCAGAGTTGTTCCCTTGAAGGGGATTTGGCCTAACCTAACTGTCTTTTCTCCGTAAGGGCTCTTTGAGCCAATCTACATACAAAGCCATTCTACTTTAAATTCATACCCTATCTTATTCTAGGATAGCTGTCATGTGTAGACAGCCGTTATTAGCCCTGTTCATTTTTAGTCTATATTCTTGCATCGAGCCTGAAGACAAGGCGTTCACAGAGGCATACTTTAATATGCATATTTGTCTGCCTCTTTAAAATTCTAGACTTCAACCATTTGTTTTGCTTCCATGTATGAAGGGACCGTTGGTCAGGTAGATCTGTCATTAAGGGTGAAAAAGGGGGAGAAACTTCAGGAATTTCCTTCGATTTGCTCCACTGGCAAAAGAGTTTGGCTAAGCCCCCTGGCTGCTTTTACCTACCTCTTTTGCTGGCTCATCTTCCTGTAGCTCACATCATTAGGTAGCTCCTCCAAAATCTTCTTAAAGCAGCCACAGAGAAGCCCATTTAAGTAGTGTGGTTTGAAGTAGCATTTACTCTCTTTTTTAAACAGCCACAGGGTGATCAGAAGATGAGCATCAGGAAAGCAGCGCCTTCCCTGCTTCTCCCCACCTCCCAAATCCTGGAGTACCAAGTCTCGGGACTGTAGCAAAGGAGCAGCTGTGAGGCCATTTTAAGAGACAAGGTGTGCTGGTGTCAGTTTTACCGTGCCATTACCTGTCCCCAGAATGGTTTTATTAGTCATAGAGAGTGGTTTCTCAGTATGAAAACTTTGCATGTTTTTAAAAATGCTTTGTATGGGACTTCTGCACTGATTTATGTATCACCATTATATTAATAATGCCTTTTAATCTCTGGTTAATGTGCCAGGGACTTGATTAGTCAGAGATTTTGAATGTTTATGTTTTTGGGTGGAAAACGGCCATTTATTTGTAACAGAACTCATTTTTCACACATTCAGACTTTAGAGATTTCCTTTGTTCTCCACAGATGGCAGGAAGCAGATGTGTATTACTTCTCTTTGTTATTCTTGCTGTCTGCAAAGACTGTTTAACACTGTCCGTATAGGTAAATGTATATATAACCTTTTTTCCCTTTACAATTTTCACTGCAAGTAAAAGGTAACTAGAGTTAAAAATTGTACAGTTATCTAGGGCAAAAATATCACACAAGTTTTTTTTATTTTATCCAGCACAGTCATTGCATATATTTAAGGGAAGACTAAACATGGCTCGTTATTAAAAATATGAGTCTGAGATGCAAAGCATGGTGAGTTGGTACAATTTAGCAAACTAATTTCTTTTTCTTTGTTTTTTTACAATTATTTTGATCATTTCCATTCAGAGTTCTGCCTGTCTTTAGTACTGAAACGTTGATATGTGTTTTTTTTTGTTTTTGTCTTGTTGATTGTGGGGCCACACTGTACCTAGAGGTTATAATCACAAGAATCCAGAGAATCACAAGATTTCAGGAAACTTCACGGTTTCCATTGGTGACTGGGAATGATAACTCCTTCCTTCAAAGAGTGGGTTTTGAGAGCTCTGAAAGGGTATATTCCAATATTGGAGAGAGGGTCTCTGTAGAGAGTTTCAGCATCTCTGTATTATTATAGGTCCCCTTTCTACCTCATTTTCATCATCCTAATTCTCCTACATGCTTTACAGAGAACAACATTAGTTTTCATGGTCAAGTATCCGAGTCTTAATGTGGGATATTGTGCTTGGTTTAAAACAGATCTTGCTCTCACAAGTACAGACTATTAAGCCTCAGAGCTGCCTTGCTGAAGAAAAGGAAGAGAAATAGTTGGTGTCTTCCTTTCTATATGGTGCATTTTGCATTAAAAAATGTCAGCAGGAGGAGTGAGCCTAAGTACCTGTGTATTTTTATTAATTGCTATTATTAGGGGCTACTCAATCTGTGAGTGCATGGATTTTGCAGAAACCACAGAAATGGGCAGTCTGTGAAATCCATGAAATAATTTTAAAAATCCAACAAAAAACCTTACTAAAAATAAAATGCTGGCTCCCCAGTGGAAGCCAGTGGTCCTCATGGCTGCTGTGGCCTGGACTTAAGCCCATTGCAGGGAATCAGCCAAGAGGGGCAGGGCGGCACGATGGACAGCTCTCTTGGCCAAGCAGCAGTGAGAGGCAGAGCCACCAGGGGCCCACAGCCAATCAGAGGCATGGGGGCCCTGTGCTGCAATAATCGTGTGAAAATGGCGGCTGGCCTCCTGGCGCACAAAACTGGCCACCTGACTTCTTGATTTCAGTAGGTCCCTAGTTATTATACCAGTTGTACATACCTCTACTTTTTTTATATGCTAGAAACTTGTTTTACATTTTATGCATAATAGGAGGCGTCAGTCATTAGCTAATTACATTAGTTTGTTGGAAACCAAACTGAGCCAGGGCTGTGTTCCAGCTTTCCTGTGTCCCCTGGCAAAGGGTCCTTATTTTTTTTTCCAAAACTTCAGTGGCTGTCTCAGTTTCTAACCCTTCTGCTAGTACTAGTAATGAATTTGATTTGCCTTAATTTCCCATTTAAATCAGTGGTGCACAACCTCCCAGTCTGTGGGCCACATGAGTGGCATGGGTGCAGTCCACAGGCCAGATTCTGTGTGTCAGGATGTCAGTCCACACTTTGTGGTCTGGCGCACTGGCCTGAACCCTTTGTGTCAAAGCCGGCCTTGGAGCGACCCTGTGTGCTGGTCCTGCTCTGCACGCTAGATCTGGCTATGGGGCCCTATTCTCTGGCCTGGGTCCAGAAATTTGGTGGCAAGGCAGCCATGGCAGCATTAATTTTCACAACTTCTAGAGCCATGGCAGTTAATGCTACCACTGTTCCCGCACTAGCAAATTTGTGGCCCACAGGCTGAAGATTGTAAGCTACTTGTTTAAATAGTTGCCCAGTACCTCTAGTCCATGCCTTGCAACATTTTTGAGAGAAGGTTCTACGCGGCTGTGACTTGAATATATGATAGAGTTGGAAGCCATCTTGAAGCATGTAATAGTCGCACAAACATGTTATTTGTTACTGTTTGTTTATCGAACGCTTCAAAATGTGCAGTTCGGAGAAAGTCTTAATCGTGCCTGGCCCTTTTTTGCAAGGAGTCTGAGATAGCGAGCGATCAAAGCAATATAAACTTTAAGAAACTGAGAGCTTGTTTGTTTGTTTTAATTGTTTAACCTTTAGCCTCTCTTGCTTCCATGGAAGATGTATTACTTTATGTATTTGATCTTTTTTTTTCTTGTATACCAAGCCTTATGGACAAGTGCTGTGACACTATCATGCCAATCTTCATTTAATTTGATACTCAGCTTTGTTTAAAGAATAAAAGGTCCACTTATTTATGTGGTAGCAAATTACTTTTTTCTAGTCTCAGTTGAGACCTGTGTTAAATTGTGCTTCTAGCTACCTGATCCTACCTACTACCTTTCATCAACACACAAAAGCTTTGTTAAATCTTACTCTCCCATGAACTGTAATGAAGTCGTACAGCTTCAGGTGTAAATTGATGAGTATTGAATTAAAACCAAACCATTTGAGGGAACTGTTAAAAGGTGTAAATATTCACTGTCTTTGCAGTGCTGAACACTGTTTGCCATTGGACTCGGTGGTTCTTTAGGTTTCCTGTACTCTCTAAGAGTCATGGGACTTTAGAGGGGAGACATAGTCTGAAGCAGTGGTTCTCAAATTTTTTGAGTTACACACTTATTAAGTTTATGCTGCTATGTACTATTATGATTAGTTATGTTTTGCATAATAAAAAGTAACACTTTCACGACAACCATGCCAATTTCTCCAACCATTGTAGAGATACTGTCAGGTTGTTCTTTATTAATTTTTCTTCATTATTCATTTATACAGTAACTCCACACTTAATGTTGTCCCGGTTAACGTTGTTTCATTATTACGTGGCTGATCTATTAGAGAACATACTTGTTTAAAGTCATGCAATGTTCAGTTATAACGTTGTTTGGCTGCCGCCTGCTAGTAGGTAACTAACTGCTTTGTAACGTAAGCCAAGTGACGCTCCTGCTTCGGTGTGGCAGCCATTGTTGTTTATGGTGTGTTGGTACCAGTATTCCCGGAACATTTCTAACTCGTTGTGATTGTATAAGTGATTTAAAACTTATACCTGTATCAAATTGTTTGTTTAAAATTATTTAAAATGTATACTGTATATGTCTTTTGTCTGACAAAATTTTTTCCCTTGAAACGTAGCCTTCCCCCCCCCCCCCCCCTTTACATTAATTCTTATGGGGAAATTGGATTTGCTTAACATCGTTTCTCTTAAAGTTGCATTTTTCAAGAACGTAACTTACGACATTAAGTGAGAGGTAGCTGTATTTTCCTTTTCTTCTTTCCTATTCTGTCCTCTAAAAATTTGCCACGTGTGCCCTAGGGGTGTGTGTACCCTGGTTAGAGAAACACTAGGTTAGAATCAATGGGTACTTTTACACATGGTGGTGGAGGGGTGGCCCTTTATTTAGAGAAGCTCCGATACCCTCTCTAATTAAAGCACTGCTGCGTCTTGTGCATCAGTGTCTCCACACTCAAAATGGTGGTGGGGTGCTTGACCTAAAGCTTGTTTGATGAAATTTAATTCAAGTGCTCCCACCACCATTTTTAAGTGCAGAGCCACTGATACGTGAGATGCAGGAGGCTACTGGAGTGCAGCAGTTGCCACACTGCAGCAGACTCGATTAATCAAGTCGGCTCCGCGCTGGAATTCCAGCGTGTCGGAGCAGCCTTGGCACCTGTGTATAGGCGCCCAATGTTGATAGAAGACAATAAAGACCTTCTAATGCATAAGAAAAGTATAGTGTAGACAGAAGTACATGCTAAAATGGAATTAAAAGTTAGGCTCCTCGCTAAATTTTAACCTGGCCAAGTTAATATTTATAAATGTTGTGTGCTTTTTACATTAGAGCTTTATAATGAGTTAGTGAACACCTTATGATAGTGCACCTTCAAATTCTAGTTTTGATTAAGTGTACAAGAACAGTCCTGGGAGTAATGATCTCCAGAAGGCCAATGTTCTTACATAATGTTTAATTCTTTGACATATAAAGAAAGGGCTATTACTTTTGTATAAAAGAAAAATGTTATTTTGCCTGACATTATTCTGAAAGCCCAGAAAGCAAGGAGTATATCTGTCCATGCTTAGTTATATGAAAAAACAAAAGAGATGGATAGTGGGCTGTAAAAAAGATGCTCTTTCCTTTTTTAACTTGCTTTTTGTCACTGTTCGTGATAACTCCTGGAATACCTGAAACTGATATTGCATTTGCTCTTTGCTTGTATATACAGCTTTCTTGGCTCTGCTTTCTGATAGTGCAGGTAAGTTCTTTCTGATGCTTTTAGCTAAAAATTCTCTTACTCTGTAACAGCAAAAGCATTTCATTTGATTGTACACTTTTGCTTTTTTCTTTGATTTTAAAAGCAGTCTGTTCCACAATGACAAATTAGCATTGCATTGTTTTGTTGTATCAGAATGTCACAACCACAGGCTTATGTATGTTGTAGTCTGCCTCATTTTGTATAGTAAATGTTATGATAAAAAAGAAGCCAAATGTATCTGGAAGAGAAGTGACTAGCATGCTATAGACTCAGTAGTCGGTAAATAGTGTCAGGCACGGGTGAAATGATGTGATCCTGCTGTGTTCATCAGAGTAGTTGTTGTTGACTTCAGTGAAGTCAGGGTTTTACTACTGACTCTGCTCTTTAAAGAGACTTGTGGTTGGAGGATCACTGTAGTGCTTCTAGTACCTTAGGCATGATGATGTTCCAGCTATGCAGAAAACTGGACTGAAGACATACAGCATACAAAGGTTTATATTTTTATTTTTAAGGAGATAGCAGGTGTCCTTAATGATGTTCTGTCTAGTCCTTATTTGTGAGCTGGGAAAAGCTGTTCTGATTTCGTGGTGATGTAACTTTACAAGTTGCTGTTAAGGAGGAATGTGAAGTGGTTCTTCTTTGCTTCCTCTTTGGAGCTTCCTGATTTTGCCTTTTATTTGGGGGAACTCCCTGTGTTGTGACTATGGCCACTGCTCCTCTCATCCTGTTTTGAGGTTGGGGGGGGGGAGGGAGGGGGTTCTGCTTATAAGTAAACTTTCAAACTGTTGAAGTCTTTGTGATTAGAATCAACTTACAAAAATGCTTGTATTTAATTTTTCTTATGCTATTTGTACATGTGCATTTTAATTTTGTTGTGTTTCAGATTTACTGCATTAATTAAACCTGAGCAAGCTGTAACAAGTGAAAAAATGCCTATATGAGGTAAGCTTCCAACAACACCCATACAGCCATTTCTTCCTTTAGTTGCAATACATAAAATGACATGACACTCTTTTTCTCAAGCCAGGTGTCTTACCTGTACTTTCACATAACAAAATAACCCACCCCCTACAAATCCTCCCCTAAAAGCAACATTTATTATTTGACTTGAAATTTAAACCTTCTTGTTGCTCTGGAATAGATACCTTGCATGCATGCTCAGGAGATGTATCTGATAGGAAAACCATATCATTCATTCTCTGTGCTTTTTTTTCTTTTATATTTCCTTATCTCTTGTATATCTCTTCCTTAACTCATTTATTCTCTCCTCTTACTTTCACTTTGTTTCTCTTCCACCCTTAATACAGCCTCATATTTTCTGTCTTTCCCCCCCAAAAAAGCATTCTCTTTCCCATTCTCAATCCTTTTCTCTTTTATTCCCCCTTCCACTATCCCTAATCCCTCAGCAGGATTCAGTGTTCATCTGTGGTTGAGTGGAAGTGAGCAGAACCATGGCTGCTAATGCCAGGTCTGGATTAGGAACCCAAGCTGCTTGTAGACTTGCCACTTTGTGGAGTCAGAGATTCTGGACACTCCATTGACATCTGAATTTTCTAAAACTTTGCACCATTGCTTGCACTGATTCAGCTGCATTGGAATTGGCACAGTGTAATTGGGCCATTGGCATCTTTAATATGGTGGTATAATTCCTCTCGGATACCACCAGCTTTAATTAGCACTGTTCTGATTAGAGCAGAAGAAAGAATCGGCAGCAGTGGGTATGCTAGTAGTGTTAGATGCTGATGGAGCTAACAGATGTCTCCTCTATAGAAATCTAAAAGCTTCTACTTCTGCTGACCAAGACCTATATGTTAAGAAGAGTGGGGTGATAGAGGTTGCATGAAATGGAGATTTAATTAATTGGTATAACTGTGGGTGGTCCCTGAGATCCATCCTGTCTGTTTCTGTGCTTAAATTTTCTGTCAGATCAGAATGACCAGAGTACCGGGGTTTCCAAAAATAAGGCTAAGCATTGTCTCCTGTGAAATTTATGAAATGGGTTCCTTGCCCTTGTTTGTCTATAAAAATTTGAGGGCTTGGTAGTCATCCCTGCACGATGGAGTGTCAGTTTATTTTTCTTCAGGGGAAGATTAGTGTGCAGAATAAATGATTTTAGGGAGTTATATTAGGGTGCTAGGCCATGTTTGAAATCAGGCACTTGGATAATAGTGCAGAGGCCTGAAACCAATAATGATGGCTTATCTTTTGTATCTGTGGATGACAAAGTAAGGGGCAGGCATGTCCAACTTTTGATAGAAAACTCTTCAGCTTGTATAAAACTCTAGTGATTTGGGCTGTCCCTCACTGTTTTGTGTGGAGATGCCTGAATCCCTACTCGGGTGTCTTTAATATTGTAACCCGTGCTGGCATGCTAGGCTGGATGATGCACCGGATTTTGGGTCCTCAGGGTGCCAGTAGCCCTGGGACCCCCCTGAGGCAGATCTGCTGACTCAGGTGCCCCATGGAGAGGTGTGTCCCTCACCCTCAATGCCCAGGAATTCACTCCAAACCCAATGAACACATTGTTTCTTTATTATATACAACCAATCTATATACAGAAAAGAAATAAACAAAATAAGAAAATTATAACAATAGTTAATAATAAAATCAACAATTTGGATAAAATATACAACTGCAACATGGGGGGGAGATAATTCCAACACACTGGGTGGTCCCACTTGTGTTAAACAACCTCAATAATTGCATTCACCTGGTAATAATCCTTTAAACAGGTCTCTTCCCCACCCCCACAACAAGATAGATTCTCCTCTGGTCAAAATCCACTTGCCATACAATAAATGGCATCACAGCTATAACTATTAGGACTATACGAAGCTTCAGTAGCCGATTTGATTTGGAGGAGATTTGGCCCGAATTGGGGACCGAATCTCTAAATCCGAATCGAGTCAAGAAACCAATTAAAAGCTCCAAATCAATTGGAAGCATCTGAAAAGATTTGGCGTTTCATCCATAGACTAAACAGGCAACTGGCAAGTCTATTGGGGTTGGGGGAGGGAGGGATTGGGGTTAGGACAAGCTGCCCAGTGGGGGTGCACAGGATGCAGGTGCAGCAGCACTGGGAGTGGGGGCTATGCCCTGCTGCCGCTTGCCCAGCTGGGGCGGGGTGGGGGGTGGGATGCGGGCATGGCTCACTCCGGATGGACGGGGGCAAGCGGCAGCAGGGCATAGCCCCCGCTCTCAGAGCTGCTGCTCCCAGATCCTGTGCTTTTCCGCACTGGCTGGCAAGTGGAGGCAGCACAGAGTCCCTGCTCTCAGTGCTGATGTGGGCGTGGCAGCGCTGGGGCTATGCCTTGCTGCTGCTTGCCCAGCCGGCACGGGGGGGATTGTGATGCAGGTGCAGCAGCCCTGGGAGCAGGGACTATGTTCTGCTGCTGCTTGCCCAGCCAGCACTGGGGGGGGGTGCGAATTGCGATGCGGGTGCGGCAGCACTGGGAGCAGGGGCTGTGCTCTGCTGCCACTTGCTCCCTTCCACCCAGAGCAAGCTGCGCCCACATCCCAAGCAGCAGCAGGGCAGAGCCTCAACTCTGAGCGCTGCTGCACCCACATTCCACACCCCTCTGCTGCGGCTGGGCAGCTTGTCCAAGCCCCAGCCCCAGTCCCTCCTTCCCCCATGCATCTTTCCTCTCCCAACCCCAACAGACTTACTGTCTGGAGGCAGCTGTGTCAGCTGTTTGTTTAGTCTATGGCCAAATCTCCAAAGTGGCACCAAATCTTTTGGATCTGATTCGGTCAATTGGGACAGCGATTCAAATCTCCAAATCGAATCACTGTCCTCCGAATCAGCAGCGAATACTTGCTGCTTTGCACAGGCCTAATAACTATGAATAACTACGATCTGCCACTAGAGGGTGGAGGCAAGGCTTCTGTTGCTGCGGAGAAAATGGACTCCTTTGATCCTTCCTGACAGCACAGCCAAACAAGTCTCTGGACAGCTGCTGCAAGCAATAGGCTCCCTTTTGTCTCCTTCTGGAAATGCAGCTTCTGCAAACATTATGGGATTAGGTGTCCCCTCACACACAGATGCAGTTTGTGTCCTCTCAGCTCACACCCTCTCAGGGCTGTCTCCCTCTCCCAGCACCTCCACCTGCAAACAGGAGATCTTCCTCTGCATCTTGAGCTTTTCCAGCTCAGAAAGGGGCTTCCCTCCGCAGGTCTCTGACCATGCAGCTTCTCCCAGCTCCCAGCAAGCTTACCAGCCTTGCTTACCAACCCCCTCCCCACTCTTTCCCTGGCACCTGCGTATCTGGTTGCAGAGCTCCAAACTCAGTAGGGAATCAGCTCCTTGTGGGATGACACAGGCTCTTCCCTGTCCTGATGTCTGCTCCCTGGGCAGGTTTCAGCTCTGTTTTCCCTGGCTGGCAGGCTGTCTCTTCCCTCTCTCCAGGCTGCAATTGTCTCCTTTTTTTCTCTCCTCTTCTTTTCCCTCTCTCAGCTTTTTATGGCTCAATAGCAGCCAATCAGAGTCCTGGGTTTGCAATGGTTGCTCTGATCACAGTTTAAATGTTCCAATAAAAAGCATTCACTGTGTACAGCCTACCCTCCTGTCTGGAAAAGCTCTTGGACCCTCTGTAAACTGTTTGCTGCCCTTTTTGTGTAGCGTTCTTAAACACAGCTCACCCACTCAGCTTGCAGCCAGGTGAGCCTTGCAGCTGTTACAATATGGTAGTAATTTTTTCGCATTCTCTGTTGCTTGGGATGGGTTTCTTCTCCCATCCAGACAAATGGTGTTCTTAGTTTTCAGAATCAGTTCACTGCAAGTAAATTGAGGATAATTTTTGAACTTCTGTATGTGTTAAGCTATTTTGTTTGACTCCAAAAATACACCACTTTTTATATGTTCTTGCCAACAAAGCCCCAGGGCCACATTCAGTAAGGGAAAAGAATAATTTAAAAGAATAAATAGAATATCAAAATAGGAGAACCATTATACAACATCTTGGCCTAGTTTGTTTGCTAAATATCTGCCCAAATACAAAATTAAAATAAAGGCTTTGATAAATACACACAACTAAAAATAATCAATTACTTTCCACTCCTATACTGTCTTTCTACTGAGAACCCTAAAGCCCTCCACAAACAATCTTCCAAGCAGCATTTTCACGTTCATATTATGTTTGTTTTACAGATTAAAGAACTTGTCCAAGGTCTCACTTGTCTGTGGCAGAGCTGGAAACAGAAGCCAAACCTCGTGACTCCCAATCTTGTACTATAACTAAAAGACCATCTCTGCTCTTCATGCTGTAAGAAGATAAACTGATTTTGTTAGAGGAGAGGACCTCTTTGTAAATAAAGTTGTATAGCTGTAGTTAGTTGGTAATCTTTTCAATCATATGTTAGGTTCGTGGCACCACCTGGAGGGTAACTGTAATATTCTCTAGAGAAGCTATGCCACAATTTGTTGAAGAATATTAATTCTTCTGGTAAATGTCAGTTTGTGGACATTACCTAAATAATATGATTTTCAGAACTCTTTCAAAGTAACCTAGATCTAATGGTGAGCTTTCACTTCTATTTTTTTCATTTACATTAAACGTTTGGGAATGTGAACAAATATATAAAAATGTAGACTTTCTACTGTTCCTCTAACCAGCTGTCAGTTATGTTTGACAAAACTGCAAGTGCCATTCACCCTAAAAGAACTAAAGGGGAGGCTGACTTTGAAAAGTCAAAATCGTGTAAGTGGCCCTATTACACAAGTAGTCCCATTGATTGTAAGTAAAGGGAGTAAGGTTTTGCAGGGTCATAACTAAAGAGTCCAATATAGCAAATCTAGTTGGGAATGCTAGAAGTAAGTACCCTCTATTTTCTTTATTTTTGCCTAATGATTTTTTTAATGTAGTGTGGGAGGTAGCTGAGCTGAAGGATACTGGTGAAGTGCTGTAATATTTGTTTTTAAAGTACTTGTGTAACTTCAAGTAATAATTGGAATTGTTTTTTCTTATAAAAAGGATTTTTTCCATTGCGCTTACACACAGATTTGCCACATACCTTGGGAAAGTCATTATATTTATTTCTACATGCCACAGATATGATATTGATCCTGATCCTGGGATGATAACAGCTGTTTACAAAAATTGTTAGACTATGGATTATTATAGAAGTGGTGGCGAGATGTATATAAAATCATCATCTAAGCAAGAGTTACACACAAGCATTGTTCTGATTAGACCTCAGGCATTCCAGTACCATGCTTAAACCACTAATCAATCTTAGTGTATTTATTTCAATCTTACATTGCATATTGCAATATATAACCCTTTACCATGTACTTAGTAAGGATTGTAAATCTTTTGAGGATAATCATAGGAAATAAGAAAATAATCTTCTGTAGCCTACAGTACTAGGACATCCTAGGAAAACTGCAGATCTTTATGCCCCAAGGGCTATCTTGAGTTTGTCCAGCAGTCCCTCCATCTCCCAGAGTAACCCAGGATCAGGAAGGTACAAATGTCAAAGCCATCCAAGTTCCTTTCTTCATCTCAACTTGCGAGTGCTAGCCCAGCATAAAATTTTACCCCTAATTTCTGTTGTTTTTGGTGCTGAACAAATACGAGAGAGAGAATCCTGGCCCCCCAAAATCAGATAGCTGAAACTAGGGGTCTGCCACCTTTTACCAGCATGGGCCAGAGTTTGCAACGCAGCTGGCACTGTAGGCTGCAAGTGTCCACCCTTCTCCCTCTGTCCTATCCCCTCAGAGTGATGGCCAGCTACCTCTGTAACCTTTTTGCAGATTCCCAGCCTCTCTGCAGCAAGGATAAGGCCAAACATGGTAGGGCAGCAATCTCTGGAGAAGAGTACTTCAGATGGGATAGGTAGCATGGCACAGCTCCATGCCACCAGTCTCCTGTGCCAGATTGAATCTTTGCAGGCTGAATTAGACCTCTTCATGGACTGGATCCAGTTGGTGGTCCATGGGTTGCCAACTCCTGGTCTAAATGATTGTGAAGCATCTTGTTTTAAATTTCTGTTTTATTTTAACATAATATCCTATATTGCTTGAGTGCAAGACTAAATTTTCTTCTAACCACAAACATTCAAGTCGGATTCAACTCAAAATAAAAAAGATCGAATTGGGCTATATGTTTTATAGCATATAGATTTTGTGATTGCTGACACATGGCTTCTTTCTCTTATTGTTGTCCACTAGGTGTCGCTTTTGCTCTAATCTTAGGAAGGCTGTGGAAACACAGGGGTTCACAAGAAAGTGAAGAGAACAGAACACTACATAAGCAGTGAAGTAAGTGTGTCATGTTATGATTTTCTGTCATTGCATCCATGATTAGAAAGTAGGCTGCACATGTAACAGCAGATCAAGCTACAAATCTGATATTTAGCTCTGAAATAGAAGTTTTTGGGAGGGTACAAGAATTTTTTTAGCTGGAAAGGGATGTGAAACTGAGTTACCTTATACAGGCTGCTTCTGTAGACTGGGCAAGTCACCTGGAGGCAGAATATAGAATTTTTGGTTGCCTTTCAATGGTTTTTCCAATTCCAATATTATGCTAAAGGACATCAGAATATTTTTACTTTGGATGGATAACTGTTGTGGTATTCGCTATGAAAATGTTATCTCCCGGGTCTGAAACTTTTACTACAAGTAGGATGATCACACATAGGCAGTTTTCAGCATGAAATTGGGGCTGCTCAGTGTGATTGATAGGGTATGCAGATGCTTTCCGTTTTTTCCCCTCTGCACCCATTTTTGTAGCCTTTCTGAACATGAATCCTCTTTCCCTCCCACATGCAACCTTCATGTTCCCCATTCCATTACCTTAAGCCAGTGGTTTTCACTCTGTGGTCCACGGACCCCTGCGTGTCCATAGACTATGTCTGAGGAGTCTGCAAAAGATGACTATGATCAGTGAAAAGTATGTGAATACCCACACTTACAATTCAAAGGAGTCCACACCTCCATTTGAAATTTTTTAGGGGTCTGCTGTAGTTGTAGGTTCTGCGTGCTTTGGCTGTGACAAAGGTAACAGCCCTGCTTTCTCCTGCTTCTGGGCATAATAATGCTGCTGTTTTGCAGAAGTATTTAATAATAAGCTAAGTCACATAGCTAGTAATCAAAATAGTACAAATCTTGCCTGACACACCAAGGATTGAACCATAGATTTACAGAGGCTAAATACATGAGCTGGTGCAGCTTGAGCTAGAGGCAAGTCTCTAGCTAAATGTATAAAAGAAATTTGTATCTTCCCTGCATTGACACAGAAGAACTAATATACTGCTCAGCACTGGGTTACACTTGTACTTCAGTCACCAGTGCCCCTTTCTCCTCAAAGTAGATGGTGTTAAAGAAATACATGAAAGAGATCTGGAAAAGAGGAGAAAAAATCAGTTTAAGAAGAATCATAACCTTCATAATAGCCCCAAGGCTTTATAAGAAACTAAATATTTCAAACTCATCTAGCATTTTCACTTTTGTCAATGTTTTGATGGAAAGTGAAATGACCGAGAGCAAGGAGAGGGCCATAGGTTCATAGAAGTTAGGTCCAGCCCCCCTGCTCTTAGGCAGGAAAGACTGCTGGGGTCAGATGACCCCAGCAAGGTGTGCATCTTTTGAAGATCTCCAGGGTACATGACTATATCAACTCTGGGGGGAGTCTGTTCCAGATTTTGGACACTCAAATCATAAAGAAGTTTTTCTTTGTACCCAATCTGAAGCAATCTTGTAGCAGTTTATGTCCATTATTCCTCGTCTTCCCCGGGGTACCTTGGTGAACAGATGCTCTTCCAGCCCCTGATGAACAAGTTAAGAGGCTGTGACTTGGATGACTACACAGTCCGATGGGTGGTGAATTGGCTGGAGGGTCGCACCCAGAGATTCGTGGTGGATGGGTCGGCTTCAGCCTAGAAGGGTGTGGGCAGTGGGGTCCCGCAGGGTTCGGTCCTTGGACCGATACTCTTTAATGTCTTCATCAGCGACTTGGACGAGGGAGTGAAATGTACTCTGTCCAAGTTTGCAGATGACACAAAGCTATGGGGAGAAGTGGACACGCCGGAGGGCAGGGAACAGCTGCAAGCAGACCTGGACAGGTTAGACAAGTGGGCAGAAAACAACAGGATGCAGTTCAACAAAGAGAAATGCAAAGTGCTGCACCTAGGGAGGAAAAATGTCCAGCACACCTACAGCCTAGGGAATGACCTGCTGGGTGGCATGGAAGTGGAAAGGGATCTTGGAGTCCTAGTGGACTCCAAGATGAACATGAGTCGGCAGTGTGACGAAGCCATCAAAAAAGCCAATGGCACTTTATCGTGCATCAGCAGATGCATGACGAATAGGTCCAAGGAGGTGATACTTCCCCCCCTATCGGGCGCTGGTCAGACCGCAGTTGGAGTACTGCGTGCAATTCTGGGCACCGCAGTTCAAGAGGGATGCGGATAACCTGGAGAGGGTCCAGAGAAGGGCAACTCGTATGGTTAAGGGCCTGCAGACCAAGTCCTACGAGGAGAGACTAGAGAAACTGGACCTTTTCAGCCTCTGCAAGAGAAGGTTGAGAGGCGACCTTGTGGCTGCCCATAAATTCATCACGGGTGCACAGAAGGGAATTGGTGAGTATTTATTCACCAAGGCGCCCCGGGGGTTACAAGAAATAATGGCCACAAGCTAGCAGAGAGCAGATTTAGATTGGACATTAGGAGGAACTTCTTCACAGTTCGAGTGGCCAAGGTCTGGAACGGGCTCCCAAGGGAGGTGGCGCTTTCGCCTACCCTGGGGGTCTTCAAGAGGAGGTTAGACGAGTATCTAGCTGGGGTCATCTAGACCCAGCACTCTTTCCTGCCTATGCAGGGGGTCGGACTCGATGATCTATTGAGGTCCCTTCCGACCCTAACATCTATGAATCTATGTTCACCCCTTATGTACTTACTAGCAAGAATGACGGATTTCAGATAGTGTTTGCATGGCCCCACCCTCACCCCCCCCCCCACTTTACCCTTCGGGGCCTGCCATGTAAAGACTCCCTCTGCTGCCACCTCCTCCAGCCTCCAGTGTGGGGGCTGCTAGCCCCCACATCCCCTCCCTACTCGCCTCCCTGACGGCTGTTGTTGGGGCCAGGCAGCAGGGGGGTGCTGCCACTGATTTCCCGCCCCCCCCAAACCTCCCTGCCTTCCTCCCTTCCTTGCCTGTCGCCCAGCCCTGAAAACAGCTGTCACCATGATCCCCACCTGCCGCTGCCTCCTCCCTGCTGGCTGTGGTTGGGGCCCCCTTCCTGCTACCCTCCCTGCTGGCTGTTCTTGGGGGTGTGGGGGGATGGGCGTCGGGGGGGGCCCACTGCCATGACCCCCCCCTTTGCCCTCAGGCAGGGAGGTGTAGGGAAGCCCCACTGCTTGGGCTGCTGGGGCACATTCACCGCCACCACAAACTTCCCTGGCAGCAGCTCAAACTTGGGCCTGCCCAACCACGACTTGCCCACAACAAAGCCATATTGGCTGTCATTTAGAAAACTGCCTTCTGTTAGCCTATCACTTCTGTTAGGCTATCACTTTGACATGGCCTCCCCCTTGGCTCAATAAGGTCTCCCAGCCCTTTTGCTACCTTTCTTATGGGCAGGAATGGACTTCCTTTGTGCTCCAAGGATCGTATCCTTGAGGAACGACCACTCTTCTTGGACTCCCCTTCGGACCATGGTCCCACAGGGCTTCACCCGCCAATCTCCTAAGCTTGTAGAAGTCAGCTTTCCTGAAATCAAGGATTTTTACCCTACTAACTGATTCACCAGCCACCACAAGGCAGGGAAAAGTGATAGTCTCATGATGACTGTTGCCTAGATGACCCTCAATCCTCAGATTACTCACTAGATTATCACCTTTGGTCAAAACCAAATCCAGGAGTGCCATTCTCCTGGTCTTCCCATACACTTCTTGAGTCAGATAGAGCTCTTGAGTGGTAAGTGAGGAAGTTACATGACCGATCTGATCTAGCTGAGTGCCTTTCCCATGAGTTGTCTGGGTAATTGAAGTCATCCATGACAACTATATTCCATGAGCGTGCAGCCTCTGCCAGTTGTCTGGAGAATTCCAGCTCAAGCTCCTCTACTTGATTCAGAAGTCTGTAATATACTCCTACAGTCAAGTCTCCTTCACCACACCCTCCCCGTATCTTAACCCAGAGGGTCTCAAGTCACCCTTCTTTTGTGCCAGTCTTGGCTTCCAGGAATGTGTACTGCTCCTTCACATAGACAGCAATACCTCCGCCCTTCTTCCCTACGCGATCCTTCCTATGCAAGGTATAGCCCTCTATATCTGGGGTCCAATCATGGGTGGAGTCCCACCAGGTCTCCATTATCTCTATGAGATTGTATTCCTTACTGGTTAGCAGGAGAGCCAGTTCTTTCTGCTTGTTCCCCATGCTCCTGGCATTTGTGTACAGACATCTGAGTCTCCTAGTGGAGGCCCATGACTTCTTGTTTCGCTGAGGAAAATCCAGTTCTTCAGCTCATGTCGGAGTGTTCTTCCTATTGTTTCCAATCTTACTGATTTCCTGGATTTGCTCTAGTAATTATCCCCCCCATCCTCAAGCAATTTTAGTTTAAAGCCCTTTCTAGGAGGTCCACCATTTTAGTCAAAAAAAGTACCTTCCCCTTTGGCTTGAGGTAGATCCCTTCCCAACAAGCCACTGTCTCTATCAACCATTTTAATGTATTATGCTGTATTTATGAAATGCATTTTATTTCTTGTAAATGCTTTAAAATTATATAACTTTAGTGATGCTTTACCTTGAACATTTAGTGATGTTTTACTTTTGTCCTTTACATATTAAGTACTGTTCAGTTTTGTCGTTGACTTCACCCCATACTATTGTTTTCAATTACTTTGAAATAACTATGATAAACAAGTATGCCACTTTTTGTCCCCAGCATTAGGTATGCCACGGTGTCCTGCCCTTTAATAAGTTTCTTTTATGCATAAGCACATGCTTCACTTTGTAGTGCTGCTTACTTCAGTGGGGCCATTCATATATTAACTTAAGGCCATAAGTGTTTGTAGTATCAGGACCTGTAAAGTCATCTGGCTAACATGAAGTCTGTTTTGTATATTGAGAGCACTGAGCACTTGTTTGGTGTTAAACAAATATTATTAATCTCATTTTCAAGCAATATTTAGAACCTTTAAGAAATGACCTGCTGATGGATGTTGTAGTAATGTATCAGTTCAGAGTAGCCTCACTGAATCACCTGGAAGGAACTGTAAAAATGCACTTGAGCGTTGAACATTCAGAGAAAGATAACATCCTGCAAGACAAGTTCCAGTGCAGGGAATTGGCAAATTCAGCAGTATAACAGTGTTACTCATCTTCACGATGTCCTTCAGAAAGCTGTTCCTTAAATAACCTGACCATTTCAAAAAAATGCTTATGAGATATCACAATTGTAGAAGCTTATAAATACAAGAATCGTTTTATAGGCTTACTGGGTTTTTTGTTTGTTATCTTTAATTTGGATAATTTTAAAACATTTTGAAATTGAGCCACTTGTTTTAGGTGATGAAAATATGGTCTGAGATCTCCAACTTTAGATATCTGGTTTTAACATTTTGGTTTGGGGGGGGTCTTTAACAAATGTTTGTATTTCACAACCTGTTCCATGAGCCCTGTAGCAAAATTTAACAATTTGCCGGTCGCCCTCAAGTCCCAACCCAAACACAGATCCTTTGAGGCTGCAGAAATGGCAGGAAAAATAACTGAATTGACTGATTTCCTCAACGGGAATAAATGTAGGTTGTTTGGATCCAGAGAACAAGATACATTTCAAAGCTAAGGTCATTTGACAAATAATATATTCCCAGAAGTTCTTCTCGCTTACCCTAGTTCAGGGGTTCTCAATCTCTGGGCCACGGCCCAGTGCCGGGCTGTGGAGAGTTGGCTGCTGGTCCACAGCACAATTGGCTGCTGGACTGGAAGTGGCCACGGACTGGCAAACCACGGCATACCAGAGCCAGGCGGAGAGCCCACAGCTCCTTCCACAAGACCCGCAGCAGCCCAGTGTTTGGTCCACCCAAACTTTTGCTCCATAAAAATCTCAATTGAAGATTTTTTTTTTTCTTAGTCAAAACCCAACATTTTAAATGACAAATGTATTCTGAAAAGTAATGATAAAAACAGCATCTACTTACTCAACAAATCTTTTTTTTCTTTGTATATTCAGAATTAGAACTGCTAACTTTTAGAGACAATAGTAAGTTTGTTCCTTTTACTCCTCTACTGAGGATAGACTGAGCCATAGTTTCTGCTCTTTCAGGTGTATCATCAACTGAATTGAGGGCATTGGATTTTTAAAGGTACCATTGAGAGTATAACTGTAAGATAAGGTCATTGTACAAGTGCTCCTGAGGGCATAACTTTAAAATTATAGGTAGCATATGTGAAATTTGACCTGCAGAGCCTTTGTTGCATGTGCTAATGTGGAAAAAGGACCCAGTTGACCTGGGCTGAGATGTTTCAGAGTTGTTGGCTGAAAAAGACTATTTTCCATAGTAAATTGAGCACATTTATCATGGACATTTTCAGACCATGTACATGGAACCCTTTGTTGCCCTTTTTATAATTTTTTTTTTTTAGACTAGAAGTGCTGCTTATATTCCACCCCAAAATTAATTGATGTAGAATTCAGGGTACTGGTGTAATATGCACCTGCTGATACAGTAGCAGGCAGGCAGCAGTACTCTGCTTTAACTTTTAGTTTCTGAATAATTGCAAAATGCGATACAGCTATCTGATCCTGAGTTGAAAAAGCCATGGACGATGGCAGTGAAGCTTGTATTCAAAAGAAAAGGTCTCAGCGTGTTGGCCTGCTGCAAACAGAGGGGAAGGGAGTCCTGGCCATCACTGCAGTGTGATTCTCTATAAGCAGTTGAGGATCTAACAAGCCCTGGAAAGTTGCAAGTACACACTTTTGGTGTAGGGTGTTGAAACAATCCAGATCCCCGTTTCCTTTAATATTTCAACTCAGTCAAATTTACTTCAGCTATTTTGTCAACACTGAGTTCTCACTTCTACCTGATCTCTCCCAGGCCTTCCTCTTCTAATGGCTTCTACACATTAAGCAAGAGTGGGACTGGGGCAAGTTCTGGGGTGAATGGGGCCATCACTGAGGAGGCCTCTATCTGCACCCCCCTTTCCCACCTCTTTCCTTTCCCATGCCCCTTCCCTCCACACTTGCCTGCAGGGTGCTGTCTATGTATCTGTGTGTGCATGTCTGCCCCGCACTCCCAAGCCACAGCCCCACCGGTCTTGCTGCTGCTCCTCACCCACAGTACCCTGCATCCTGCCACAGTATGCAGGATCACCCCCTCCTCAGCCTCCATACCTCCCACACGCATCCATAACCCCCCGAACCTTCACAGATTCTGCACATAATTTTGACTTTTTAGCTGTGCGATTTTAAAATCATGATTAATTGTGACTAATTTTTCTAATCGCACAACTAATCCCAATCAAATTTTTTAATCATTTGACAGCCCTAATTTAAAGTGCCTCCACCACCATCCTGAAGCATGAGGATGCTGAGTACATATGACACTGAGACTGATGATGTATGCTAATTAGCATGCTCCAGCAGACTCAATTAATCAACTCTCAGTTAATCAAGTTTGCTGCACCATATAGTAATTAGCACATGTTAGAGCAGATGTTGAGCATGTGTATAGGTGCCCTGGGTGAAAAAATAAATAAGACTAGTGAGCCCCACAGCTTAAGTATGGAGGCGGCTTGGAATGTTTTAAGTCAAATGTTGAGTAGATCTTGTGTCACTTGGGCAATGATATTTGCTGGTCTTCAGATGGATTTTGTGAGAGTCAGTTTATTCATGTTTACAAAGTACTCTGAAATTCTTTGGAAGTATTGGATAAGTGCAAAGAAAACTGTTGGTGCGGATGTAGGAGTCACTAAATATGCCCAGAACATCAGAGTTCATGTTGTGACTCAGTCAAAATTAGATCCTTAATTTCCAACATAAAGGGTTATTTGGGAGTTTTAATCTTCTTTCTATGGCTGTTGTAAATATGGTAATGGGTTGCGGGATGTTCTAAAGAAGGTTGGGTTGAGGGAGTTCCCTTAGTTTCTTGACTTCATTTTGAGCTGGATGCAGGTGAAATCACTTGTGGAAAATTTTACTTAGCTTTGGGAAGGATATTTTGGTGATAATGTAGATTAAACTCCCTTTTGATATTTTTAAAAGCTGTTAGTAACATGAGAAAAAAAAAATTCTGCAAATCATGGAACCAAATTCAGTCTTCCATAGAATCATAGAAGTAGGGTCGGAAGGGACCTTGTAGATCTTCAAGTCTGACCCCCTGCCTGGGCAGGAGAGAGACTGGGCTCAAGCGACCCCAGCCAGGTAGGCATCGAGCTGCTTCTTAAAGACCCCCAGGGTAGGAGCCAGCACCACTTCCCTTGGAAGTTGGTTCCAGATCCTAGCCGCCCTGACTGTGAAGTAGTTCCTACGGATGTCTAATCTGAACCTACTGTCCAACAACTTGTGGCTGTTGTTTCTTGTTATCCCGGGGGGCGCTGGGGGAAACAAGGTCTCCCCCAAACCCTTCTAGTCCCCCCTAGTGAGTTTATAGACGGTCACAAGGTCCCCCCTCAGCCTTCTCTTGTGAAGGCTGAACAGGTTCAGGTCCCGTAGCCTCTCATTGCAGGGTCTGCCCTGCTGTCCCCGGATCATGTGGGTGGCCCTTCTCTGGACCCTCTCAATGTTGTCCACATCCCTCTTGAAGTGGGGTGCCCAGAACTGGACACAGTACTCCAGCTGCAGCCTGACCAGTGTCGCGTAGAGGGGGAGGATCACCTCCTTGGCCCGACTTGAGATGCACTTGTGGATGCACGATAGGGTCCGGTTAGCCCTGCCGACCGTGACCTTGCATTGTCGGCCCATGTTCATCTTGGAGTCAATGATGACTCCAAGATCCCTTTCTGCCTCTGTGCTCTCAAGAAGGGAGTTTCCCTATCTTATAAGCGTGCTGCCGGTTACTACTGCCCAAGTGCAGCACCCTGCACTTGTCCGTATTGAAACGCATCCTGTTTTTGTTAGCCCACCCTTGCAACCTATCCAGGTCTTTCTGCAGTCTTTCCCTCCCTACTAGCGTGCCCACCTCACCCCAAATTTTGGTATCATCAGTAAATTTGAACAGGTTGCTTTTCACCCCATCGTCCAAATTGCTGATAAAGAAATTGAACAGTGCGGGCCCAAGGACCGAGCCCTGGGGGACTCCGCTGCCCACTTCCCCCCAGGTCGAATATGACCCATCCACCACCACCCTCTGAGTACGACCCTTCAGCCAATTAGCAATCCACCTGACCGTGTAGGCATCGATGCCACAGTCGCCTAGTTTTTTAATGAGGATGGGTTGGGAGACGGTGTCAAAGGCCTTGCTGAAGTCCAGAAAGACTACGTCCACGGCGACACCTGCATCCAATGCTTTTGTGACCTGATTGTAAAAGACAATCGGGTTGGTCTGACATGACCTGCCCCTAATGAAACTGTGCTGGTTGCCCTTGAGCATCATCCCCGATGCCGGCCCATCACAGATGTGCTCCTTGATGATCTTCTCAAAGACTTTCCCCAGGATTGAGGTAAGACTGTTGGGCCTATAGTTGCCCGGGTCCTCCCTCCCTTTCTTAAAGATGGGGACCACATTGGCCATCTTCCAATCATCTGGCACCTGGCCCGAGAACCACGAGTGCTCGTATAGCTGTGTCAAGGGCCCAGCAATAACCCCCGCTAGCTCCCTCAACACCCTCGGGTGGAGAGCATCTGGACCTGCTGACTTGAACACGTCCAGCCCCTCCAGAAGCACTCTAACCCGGTCCTCCTCAACCTTAGGTCTTGAGGCGTTCCCCTCGAGTCCGCCTTGAAACACGGTGGGGGAGTCCCAGTCCCTGCACAACAGAGAAAACGGAGGTGAAGAATTTGTTAAAGAGGTCTGCCTTCTCCTCTGGCGCAACCACCAGATTGCCCAGCGCATCTTGCAGGGGCCCCACATTTCCCGGTGCCTTCTTCATCCTCCCTATATATTTGAAAAAGGACTTCTTTGTTATCTTTGATCTTGGACGCTAGTCCTAGCTCTATGTCTGCCTTAGCTTTCCTAACAGCCCCCCTACAGGCCCGAGCAGTGGAGGTATACTCTTCTTTGGAGATAGCACCCCCCTTCCACCGGGTGTACGCTGCCTTTTTGGCAACCAGGCATTCCTGGATGTCCTCGGTGAGCCAGGGAGGCTTTTGGGCACTCTTGCCCCCCTTGCTTCTTGTTGGGATTGTCACCCCTTGGGGCCTGGGTATCGTCTCCTTAAGGAATGACCACTCATCTTGGGCACTGAGTTCCCCTGCCCTCGAGAACCCCAGCGCCTCTCCCACCAATCTCAACTCATTGAAGTTGGCCCTCTTGAAGTCTAGGACTATCGCCTTGCTGTAGGCCCTTGACACCCCGCGCTGGATGATGAATTCCAGCAAGCGATGATCGCTGTCACCCAGGTGGTCAAGGACCTGGAGCCCCCTTACCAGATCATTGCCCGTGGCCAGGACCAGGTTCAACAGGGCATTTCCTCTGGTGGGACTGTGCACCTCCTGGGTTAAGTCGAGGTCCTGTATCTCGGCCAGGAACCTCCTGGAACAGTCCGACTTGGTTGACTGCTCCTCCCAGCAGATGTCTGGGTAATTTAGATCACCCATGACAACTACATTCCTTGCCTTAAGTGTCTAATTGCTTTTTATGTCTGGATCATTGTATCTGAATTATTCTAACGACCACCCATGCAATGGGGTTATCTCTGTTAATATTGCTCCAATACTGTGGACTGACACGGTGCAAGATAAAAATCAGTTAATTGGACATATTAAGATTAGTTACCTTTTTGTGTACTAATCAAATATAATTCCTAGCATTGTGGCTTCTGTGTTCCAATTAGCTTGTTAATGAATTTCCTTTTTGGGTTATCCAACTTATAAGCAGTTTTCTTTCCAAAGAAATACTAGCAGAATCAGCAATATTTTAAGAATTATTTTGGTCTTTAAAAGTAGGCTAAACTAGACAGAACAAAAAGTTCTTCTTCCAGGATAAGTGTACGTGCAAAGAGCTATTCTGGAAAAAAAAACTCTCATGTGTAGACAAACCCTTGTTTGCCAACACCCAATCCAAGTCCACTGTACTTCCATGAATCAGTTGATGATATCACTAACAATATAAAAAATGGGAAAGAAATTAGAAGAGACAAGCTTCCTTTTACCTATTTAGATAAGATGCAGGATTCTGCCTACACTGGCAGATTGCAGAATGCTAGCTTTTGTGAAACATTTTGTCAGTTATTTTTTGTACAAATTCACCAGGCACGTCTCTTGTCACCATGAGGAGTGGCTATTTAATATTTCAATATAGCTCTGTAATTAAAGTCCATCCCAAATCTATATTTGTGTTTATAAATCTCCTTTTGAAAGGCAAACCAAAGCTGGTTTAATTTACTGTGGACCCTGATAAAGTGATTTAACAGTTTTTTCTTTATTGTAACTGTAGATTAAGTTTTGTCAGGGGGAGGGGGTTGGGTGTTTTTTTTAGGGGTTGGGGCTTCTAAGGTTGTTGGCTTTTTTTAATTCTATAAAGGGAAAACTTCTTTAACTAGCCTTACCCATATGTATCCAGGTGTAGTGTTTAGGATGGTTATGCATAGCACTGAAGAAGTTATCTTCTATACATTAAGGCTAGGGACAGACATTACACATAAACCAGTTTAAGTGATCAGAAACTGGATTAAACCTGTAACAGAACAGATGTTCAGTGCTTATAAACCAGTTTGAAAATGGCTGAAACCAGTTTGAGATAAACCTGGTTGAATGTAGTATCAGACTTAACTGATTTGGGTCAGCTCAGTTTATGCAATGTCTGTCCCAGAATGGGGACATTCCTAGGGGAGGGGGAACCTGTTCCCTTTGTCTCAAGCTTCCTGCCACTGCAGATCATGTGACCAGTTCCCTCACCTGGAAAGGTGATGTCATTTGGAGGCACCGGTCATCAGCCAATGGGGCTGCTTCTGGTGGGACCTTAGTGATGAGGTCACAACAGGTGTATAAAAAGGAGTCCCTACTTGCTGGAAGGGGAGAGCCATTTTGGACAACATGGGAGCAACTGACCAGACAGAGGGGGATCTCTCCCTCTTTCTCTTGAAACTGAACACAAATTGAACTGGCTGCCTCCAGAGGAAAGCTCAACCAGCCTCAGGATGATATCTGTGAGTAAGCTACTTGAAACCTATATAGATATATAGCTTGCAGTACAGCAGAATTGTAATCAACAGCTATCTAGCCACACTGTTTGCTCTAAAGTTATTCTGTGATTCCTCCGATCCTGAATCCTCCCCCAAGCCTCCTCTCTGTAACCAATTCTCCACTGTACCTAGTGTGGTGGATTTGTTGGGAGAGGGATAAGAGGCATGCCTTCATGACTCCTTGGTCCAGCTGACTAAGGAGGCTACTATTTGTGCTCCAGGCCTAGGGAAGCACCCCAAGTTCTTGCAGTGGGTTGAGCACCCTCAAGGTCTACAAGACCTGTGTATCCTAGGGGGCACAGGACCACAGACAGATCAAGACTCCTGGGTGGTGACAGTGGTGACCCCCGACTTGTGGGTGTGCTCCAGGAAGGGGGTTGGCCAGACATAAGGCACCCCAGGGAGACACTTGGAGCCTGGTAGGTGGTGAGACGCAGTAAGGTGGGTGCTCAGTGCAGGAGTGCCCCCTGCTGGCCTGCCACAGACCCCGTGCTGGTTTAAGATAAACCAGATTCCCCCAGCATCCCATCTGGGCTCTCTGCTGCACAGCCTGGCTGGCCCCTCCCCTCTGCTCCCTGGCCAGAGCTCTGGCACAGAGCATCTGCCTAGCTTCTTTCTGATAAACACAGATTATTCCCCACACTCCTCTGCCTTACACAGACACCTCAGCATTAGCTAGAAGACCACATGTTGGTTAAGGTCTGTGCTGTGGGAGACGACAAAGGCAGACAGGCTTTTTGGAGCTAATCAACAAGTAGCTTCCTTGGTATGTCCTTCCTTGGAAAAGCTGTTTAAGAAGAGCTCCATTAGTTAATGGAGGGAGGCTTTGTTTTCTTAATGGGTTGATAAACACTAAGTTAGGGGTGATAAACATTTCCTGCTGGGTTGCTCAGAAAGCAGGGAATAATCAGAGCGTCCTGCCAGGGCCTGGCCATGCCCATCTCAGCTCAGTACTGTGAAGCAAGGAAGGGCTGCTCTAGTGCCCCATGGCTTCTAGCCTGAGGCATGTGCCTGCATTTTTAGAATGAAAAGGAAATGTCCATCCACCTCCAAATTAGTTCAACTTTGCAAGTTAGACTTGCCTGCAAAGATTGAATTAATTCAGGCTTGGGCTTTTTGAATGTCTGTCCCTAGCCTAAAATAGGCTCACCTATACTGACATGCACACCAGGATCATAAATCTCGTGCACGCAGAAGAAGGATGCAGTGTCTCCATAAGATGTTTCCCTAGTTTCATGGCCACTCTGATTCTCCAGGATTAAGGCTGCGTTCAGCAAGTGGTGACGTCTGAAAGTGGTACATCCCTATTTCTGGGTGTACTCCTCCTATAGGTAGAAGAGTTAATGTTATCCAGTATCATATATTCCTGCTCTTTTACCAACATGCACTCTGCCAGTTGGTTACACCTTTATCAGAGAGCAAGGAATGATTGTGTCTGAGAAGAAACTGTGGTTCCAACATTATGCATGCCCCTGGGAAGCCAAAGTGGCATTTGGGAGGGTTCAGGTGATGGCGATGTCTTGGTTTCCTAGAATCTGCATAATTTGAAGACTGTCCCGCTACCCTCCTTGCAGCCTCCTTTTTATGCACTCCAGAGAGTACTCAAAGAACACCTCCATCACAGAGCTCCCTGGCTTCTTCACCACCTTTCCCTTGGGGGTTTTCCACAGGCAGAGTGGTTAGTTGTTAGTCCTACTGTAGGTTGATATTAGTTGTATTATTAAAACAGTATTTAGAAACATGCTTTTGCACATAGAATGTGACTTTGGGTATTTGTTAATATTGTCCTCATAATGTGGCCTGGGCAGAGTGCATGATGGTAAAAGCCAGGTAGTTGCTATGTTAAGTTTACACATGGTTTTTGAAGTTAAGTACCATAACACTTCCTAGTAGTTCTCTGTTCCATCTGGTTTGTTAATAGATGTATATTCTTGAGCTACTTAACCTGGAAGCAGTTTTCTTTTTTTTTTTTTAAATAATGCCAAAATACACACTATTTTATTTTTATTTAAGTCTTTGTCAAATATGATTGCTTTTAACATTATGGTATCATCCGACTTAACATAATTAGAATGAATAGCAAACTACCTGCAAAGCGGTGCTGAGATGGAATTCCTGTGTGTGCTTTTACAGTAGTAATTTAATTACTCAGCAGGTGGTTCATAAATCCTGATTCTAAACTGAGTGAAAAAAGATAGATTGTCCTTTAATTATCTCAGCTGGAGTTCGGCTTTTAAGACTGAGCCATAAACCTGCTGAGACAGCTTTAAATGCTTATAGCACTTCAGCATTTAACAAATTCTGTAAAGATAAACAGGGCAACATGAAAAACAACTCTATAGTGTTCCCTTCTGTAGGGAGGAAACACTGTCTATGTTTTTTTCTGTTCTTACTTATAAAAGAAGGAAAGTCTAGAACAAACCAAATTTGTATTAAAAGTTGCAGAATTCCACTCCCCATCCATTTGGTAAATCTTTCCCAACTATTGTGCAACTGTCCAATGTTCTTCTCAGAGGTCATTTGTAAAACTAAACCCTTTCCTGTTTATGTAGAAGAGGAAGATACTTTATCTAAAAGGCTGAATGAAACTTTCTTTGGCTTATGTGGTGTGCTCTTTCCATAAAGTGTTTGTTTTTATCATAGCACCTGCCTATGCAGTTTTGAGATATCTCAAATGAATAAGTGACCAGTAGTTTCCAGCATTGTTTTTCACAAACTTTGTTTCACTTCTGATTTAACTCACTTATTAATTTGGCAAGTTTTTAATTCTTAAAAGGAAGGACTTCTGTATGATGAGAGAGGAGCAATTGATGCAGAAGATAGCTTCAGTGTAAATAAGCAAATGTTGTGCTGCCACTCTCTGAACTTAGCCAGTGATTTGTTGTGCATTCAAACATGGAGAAAGGCCTGAGCCAAAATCTATGATAGATTCTGGACAGATGTCCTTACTTGATCTTAAACAGCTAACTACATGCTGAAAAGGGCTTGCAGTTCCTGTCAGCTGCCCTGGGGCAGGTTCTTTGGGAACAGGGCACTTACTTTGAAGAGCGTCTTCCCAGTCGGTAATCAGTTCATCATTCTGTCATGAAGGAGGAATGGGACCAACAATAAGAGAATACTGAACAGGGAAGGGAGCCAAAGGTAACAGAGAACACTCAATAAAATGTGTGGGGGGGGCGGGGTGTTTGGTAGGTGACCCAAAAAGCAGTGGGAGCATTGAGTTAATAGGGAGCCTTTAAAGTCGAGTCATGAGTTCGCTGCAAGATGCAAGTTCACCTTGAAACGTTTCAATGCCGATGGGTTTGAAGTGGACTGCCCCAGAAGCCTGCAAAATTAGGCTGCAAAATTAATTTGTGCCTCCAAAACACTTTCATATATTTGGGTCTTGCTCTGTCCTTGACACATTTGCCACAAAAGATTACAAATAAACTTGATTATCGTGTTTCTGTTTTTAGCTTGTAAAAGATAACTGAATGTCATCGCAGTGACTTAGACCAGTTGGGGAGTGGGGTTTTGTTTGTTACTCAGCCCTCTCCCTTGTCATATCTGCTTGTGATGTCTTGCATTTTAGATCAGCAGTGGTTGGGTACAGGAGCTGTCGTTTAGTTTGTCTGTACAGAAGCCAACACAAACAGTCCCTGACCAAGCTGACTTGTGTGCTACCACACTATAATGGTAAATAATATCTATGTCTTGGTTTTTTGTCTTATCTGCTTTAGCTTGTGTATCCAGAACACGTTGGGGTGGGAAAATGTCCTACCTCAGTTCAGGGAAGTGCTCTATAATTTTACAGTTTCATGTAAATATTTTATAACAACAATGATGTTGTAATTGCTTTGTTTAGAAAATATTTCTCTCTCCCAACAGTGGCAGAGTGCGGGCAGATTTCTGAGAGTGCCCATTCTCTCCAGCTGTTCCATGTGCACTAGGTAGTGGTTTGAGGAAATATATGAAATGGGCAGTAACTCCTGCTTCTGTAAGGCAGGTCTAAGCAAAGCAAAAAATGACGGCAGTAAAGGAATTGACAGATCGTGGGTTTCTTACAGTGGAAACTGATAGGAAGACTTGGAGTTCCTTGATGTTTTTGTCTGCTGATGGGTGTATAGGACTGCAGATCTTCTAGTATTTGGAGGGGTGACCAATCTATCTTATGAAAAAGAAAACTATTTCCTTTTCAAATAAGAAACTTCATAGTCTGTTAAGAAAGGCGCTGTCCCAGGCTAGCAATGCAGATAAAATATAGGTCCTTGTATTCATACTCACAAGTACTTTGTATTTTTTTTTTTTATTGGTTCATAGGTACCTTCTAATGCAGGTAGGAGTGCCTCATTTGCTATAGCCACTTCCTAATATGACCCCACACACACATCTGGAAAATCAGGTGCTCCTAAATTTAGAAAAGCTGCAGAAGTGTGCTGTAAGCCTAAAAAGATTGGGAACCACTATATTAGGTTATTAAGGATACTTTCTGTTTCCTTAACAATTTTGTAACATTTTGTTTGCCTTTTTAACTGCTGCTGAACACCAAGCTGATGTTTTTAGTTAACTGTCCATACATACTTCAATTCCTCTTTCCTGTGTGGTAAAAGTAATGTGGAGCCCGTCATCATGTTAATGCCCTCTGGGTGTGCCTGCATGAGACACTAACTGCGCCTAATAACACTGCACAGTAGTGTGCTGGGCAAAACCTGTGCTAATATGGTACTGCACAGTAGGGCTGTGCGAAATTTCACCGCCAGTTTTTTGTTTCAACGTTTTTGACCCATTTCGAGGTTGAAACAGCAAAATCTAAATGGAATAGATATAGTCAAAACAGCCACGAAACAAAACAAGGCAAGTCGAAATGTTTCACTGTTTTGAAGTTTTGACCATAGGCTATAATAGGGAAGGTTGAAATAGCTTGTAACTTTTGTCATTTCTGGACTGATGTGGATGAAGCTGACAGGAATGGTAGCCCCTTCTGAGGGCATGAAGCCTGCCAAGTTTCAAGGAGATAGGTGCAGGGGGGTCTGAGAAACTTCACCCCAAAGTCTTGAAAGCAAAACTCATGTCACGTGTATGTGTTAAGCCACAGTGGGGTCAAAACTTCAGGTATGCTAGTCCCCGCTGAGGCCATGAAGCCTGCCAAGTTTCAACAAGATAGTTGCAGGGGTTTGGGGGAAACTGCACCTCAAGGTGTGAACAAGCAAAACCTGTGCCATGGGTGACACTGTGTTAAGGTGCAGCAGGGTGAAAGCTGCAGGCCTACTAGGCCCTGCTGCAGTCACAAAGCCTGCCAGCTGTCAAGGAGATAAGTGTAGGGGATTTCTGGGGCCCTGCCCCCCTCACTGCTTACAGGCAAAACTCGTGTCATGGGTGCTTGTGCAACTGACTGTGTCTGTCTTGGGGCAGAGAGAGGTGAAAACTGCAGGCCTGCTGCGGCCATGATGTTGGCTATAAAGGACCAACTCGCAGAATCATCATAAAATTCTAGTTTATTAGACAGTTGCAAAAGTCAGATCATAAACCTTGGGGCTGATCCCCTCAAACACACACTCACAGTAGCTAGCTATGAATACTAAGCACCAGTGTCAAGATATACCTATCCCTAAGCGCTGGAGTCCACTGTCAACGGCCAGTCAAGGCTTCTTTCGGTGCAATGTTGCTTCAGAAGGGGGTCGCCAGCTGGTCCTTCTGGCTGGACAGGCAGGGTGCTGGTCAGGTCAAAGAGGGTGCCATTGGGGGTCATTCTTTGCTGCCTTTTATCCCTCTCTGGCAAACTTTGGTGACTCCCCAATTCTTGGGCTTACCCAATCCATGGGTTGTTGACCTTGTACGACATCCTCCTTGATGGCTGCTGGATAGCAGCTGTCAGCCTTAGGGGTCATGTCCACAAGTACGTGCAGTCTCAGGAGTCCGTTGATGAATTTTGATTAATTCACTGCTGTGATGAATAGGGCTCTGGAAGCAGTTGATTGTGGGATTTTCAGTCCCAAGAATTGGTCTCCAGCATTCATTAGTTCAAGCTGGGGCTTCTGTACCTTTAACAGTGAAGTTAGGAGTAGTTCCCGGCTCTGTATTAATTTTTTCTCTTGTTAGTCTTTGGTTTCATAGGTGTTAATCCTTGCTTGTTAACTCATTATCGTAGCTAGCTACCGTGTATTGAGCTGGTCCCTGAATGAATCATGATTGATTGCATAACACAGTAGGTAGCTAGGATAATGAGTTTCATCCAAATCAGGCCAGAAATGACAAAGTTATAGGCTGTTTGGACCTTCCCCATTATCCTATGGGTGAAATGTTGAAACAGTTTCGACCCTGTTTTGACGGAATGGATCAGCTGTTTCGAATCGAAACTAAATTCAAAACGGAATGCTGTTCTGTCGAAATGTCGAAACACTGGTCGAAGCAGAACGCTGCCATTTCGCACAGCCCTACTGCAGAGTAGTATTAGGCTACTGTGCAGTTAGCGTCTGTTAAAACCTGTGCACCAGAGCTACTGCGCATTGATTTAATAATCCATTATGCAAGTATTAAACTTAATGTGCTGTAACTAAGGCACATTAATGAAAGTATAGAGACACCCTCTGTGTGTGCATGCTTGCGTGTGTGCGTACAAATATATACCTAGAGTATTAATACTAAAATGCTTTTTAGGATTACCAAAACTAGGGTGAATGAGCAAGGGTTGAACTATTATGGAACACGGAAATTCATTTTTAAAATAAAAGCAAACCTGAGACTTTCTTTCTTTCTACCTGTAATTTTATAATATGCTAAGTGGAAAAATAAATATGGATCCAATTGCATTTGTAGTGGTGGATCCCTGCTTTCTGGGAAAGGATTTCACAACAGTTAAGAAACAGCTTTTTTTTTTCTTTTTCCTCAAAGGGTTTTTAAAAGGATTTATAATCACTTAGATGTTTTGTTGACAGTGTAACATGCTGAAATAGCTTAATATCTAATTCAGCAAATGTATTGTTTGAGTGTTTTGTTACTCAGTCCTCTCCTTTGTCACATTCACTTGTGATGCCTCGTATTTAGAAATAGTTGGGTACAGTGGTGTTAGCTGAAGTCTTGTTTTAAACAAAGAATTATGGTGTTTAAAGAAAAATGTGGTATTATTGCAACAAGGGACCACCTTTTTGTTAGAAGTTTGAACAGTGCCTAGCACAATAGGGCACTGTAGTCCATGTCTGGGACTCTTAAAGAGTTGCCTCAATGCTACGAACTATAACTGACCTGGAGAATACAGCTCTTAGTCTAGATATTATAAAACACATACAAAGTTTCATATGTGAGAGGAAATCCAGCTAGACCAAAGTTTCTCAAGTATCTGAGTGTGGATCATATTTAAATAAACATCCCCCTACCCTCTTGCAATCATGTAACATCTCTGTGACAATGTACAACTACTGCAGCTGTTTATATATAAAAGTATTAAATAAACTCATAGCATATTTACCTAATAGTTACCCAGTAGAGTAGCTAATTTTAATAGGTGAATAGATTTTTTGTTAGCTAGTCGGTCATTTCATTCTTAAATTCCTTCAGAACTCTTAAGTGGACACCATTTGCTCTGGGTGACTTGCTGCCTTTCAGAGTTTTCTCTAAAACCTCAGTCTCCGAGACAGCAGAAAAGTTGGCATACTATTATCAAGTTAAGAAAATATTCCATTTAATTCAAAAGCATCAATATGCTATGCTTGTCTTGATTAATTGATGTGCCTGCCTAGCACATCGAAATGCATTTTCTACAGTGACAACATTGTCTTGTATGATGGGTAATGATAACTGATCTTTTTGAAGCCTGAGGTATGAAATACATTATCCAGATAGATAGCTATGATCTGCTTATTGTGCAGGGGCAATAGGGCAAATTTATTCACTTACTACTACTTTTTGTCACTGTATATAACTGTATTTTTCACTGTATGACTGAACTTGTCTCGGAAGTACTTGCATATCTGAAAAAATTCAAGCCTGAAGAAAAAGATCCAAACTACTTCTTGTCTTGCCCTTTTGCTGAGTCAGTTCCATCTGTTGGTCAATAGCCTCATGTCTGTTATCTTTGGATATTATTTCTTTGTCAATATGATTAACGTAAGAAATATCTGTTCAAGGAGTAGTAGTGGCTTTAAAGTAGTTTTACTAATTGAATTCCCTGAGTGAAGTTCTTGTTTTGAAATGGCAGGTTTTTGTTTTGTTTTTGTTTTGTTTTTGTTTTGTTTTGTTTTTAATTGCAGAAGGCTTACTTGCTTTCCAGCAAGCATTGAGTCGTCCTTCTCCGGTTTGTATTTCCTTCTTGTGACAATTCCATAGCAAGGTGAAATCATCTCTTTAATGAGTGTAGTAGGCTCACAGCAAGAACTTCCATAAAAAATAAATAGTCTAAGCCCTCAATCACATTAAGGAAATACAGATGCCATAGCAATGCCCTTTTGTTTTGGTATAGTTAAGATTCTGAAAGTGTTTCCATTATAAATGAGAATCTTAGGGATTCAGACCTAGATCTACTTGGGCACATCAACTCCTAACTTCTAGTTATTTGGTTCCCAAAGTTTAATACATAGCCCTGATTTAGGCATCTAAGCTCCCTGTACAATGTATGTCGAGTTAGTTGTCCTATCTCCCTCTACAATGTGTGGGGAGAGGCTGCTGTTTATACTAATGTAATCAGCCCTTGCACTGGTATAAATAAGGAGTGGACACAGAATATACTCATTCTGTGGTATAACTAACTTGAACCTGGAATGGAATTACCCTGGGAAGAACCAAGGGTAGAGCTACTCCAGTGAAAGATACACTAGCGTAAGAGTCTTGTCACACAGGACACTTAGTACATGTTAAACCTGTGCAGTATTAAAGTTAGAATGTGTTCTGAGCAGTAGCATGGTAATGTTTACTACCATCTCACAGCTTGCTGATTGTTAGTCCCAACCCTGGGATCTTTTGCGGCTACAGCAGGGGCGAGCAATTATTTCAGGCGGAGGGCTGCTTACCCAGTTTTATCAGGCTGTCGAGGGCCACATGGGTAGCCCCACATCTTGATAGGTGCCCCACCCCCTGGCTACCATGTTGGGACCAATGTCCCAGGGCCAGCACCAGTGGGGCCCAAAGCAGGGTGCAGGCTGGCAGCGGTCTATAGGGCCGGGCTGGGCTGCACCAGCAGGGAGAGTGGGGAGCTGGCCAGGCTCCATAGAGCCCCTGCCAGCTGGGACCCTGTACTCCTGCCACCCTGCTATGGGCCCCACCGGCATTGGCCCTGGGACACTGGTGCAGGGCCCATGCTCCTGCTGGCTCCCCACCCCCTCACTCTCAGTGCCCCCCCCAGCCTCGTGGTACTGGCATGGGGCAGCACACAACCCCGACTCCCTGCTTGCCAGCAGGGAAGAAGCTGGTGCTGAGCACGGAGAACAGTGGCACCTCACCCGCCCCATGGCTGGCGCTCCCTGCTGCAGGCGCTCGCAGCCCACGCGGGGCTGATTGGAGTAGGCACAGGCAGCCCCACACAGGCTGCAAGCGGCTACAGCGCAGGGTGCCGGCCATGGTGCAAGTGAGGGGCAGCTTTTCCTGCACTCAGCACCAGCTTGTAACCCGCCTCAGAGCTCATACACTGGGCAGCCCACAGGTAGCGGTGGCAAACACTGCCCAGCACGGCAAGCGGGGGGGCCGCAGCTGCTGTCACTACGCACAGCCTCAATGGGCGAGCCTAGAGCCGGTGCAGGGCCCAGGCTGACAGCGGGGCCAGGTTACAGGGTGGTGCTGGGGGGGGGGAAGCAGCCCCTCCCCGCCCCATGCCCAGCACCCTGCACTGCAGCTGCTTGCCTGGGGCTGTCTATGCCTGCTCCAGACAGCCCCGTGTGGGCTGCAAGCGGCTTCAGCAGGGAGTGCCGGCCATGGGGCAGGCACAGGGCCACTTTCCTCCATGCTGGCAAGGAGCAGGGAAGGAGCCCAGGGAAAAGCTGAGCATGGGGAGGGAAAAGGGGCCCTTCCCCATGGCCAGCGCATCTTGCTGCAGGCGCTTGCAGTCTGCGCGGGGCTGTCCGGAGCAGGTGCAGGCAGCCCCAGGCGGGCTGCAAGCAGCTGCAGCATAGGGTGCTGGGCTCAGGGTGGGGAAGGGGCTGCTTTCCCCGCCTCCCCTCTCCACCTGCAGTTCCGGCGCAGGGCAGCCATGTGCCCCCAGGTCAGAAGCCCTGGCGTGGGGGGCGAGGCTGGGCATGCTCTGCTGTTGTGGGAGTTTGACGGGCTTCCCCTAGGTCCCACTGCCTTTGGTTCCTGTCATTTTTGACAGGAACCAAGGGCAGATGAATATTAATTTTCTACATTTTTTTAGGGGCCCCACGGGCTGGTAAGAAACCTGTTAAGTGGAAAATTCAGGATCCTTCCTCCTCACATGTGTGGCTTTCCTAATCCCTCTTACAGCAGGTCATAGGTGGCCAGGTCTGGGGCTACTTGGGGATTGAGGTGCTGATCAGAGTCAGAAGGAACAAGCAGAATTCAAGGACAAGCTGGGTTAGGCAGCCAGGAGATCAAGCAGAGGGCAAGCCAGGTTGCAGAGGCTTGGTACAGCAGAGGGGGTCCCTGGCTGCTGCCATGGCTAGATGAGATTGCAAATTGCTCGTATTATCTCTATGGAACAGTCCAATGATAGCTGGACATGTGTTACTTAAGATGATCTGGAAGTACTCCTTGCATGAAAAATTGTAATTTTGCTATGATACAAGTAGTGTAAGAGTGATATTGTAGCTGTGATGGTCCATAAATTATGTGAGAGGCAAGAATTTCTTAGACTAATGTTTTTATTGGACGAGCTCTGCCGTTGGGATAGACAAGATTCTGACTGCAAGACGTTCTTTATCAGGTCTCTCATAAAGAATATCTTGCATTTGAAATCTTATCTGACTTTATCCCAGCTACATAGTTGATCCAATAAAGAGATCTCCCTAACAAATCCTTGCCTCTGTAATACACGTGCACACTTAGCACGTTTTACTGCTTGAATGCACAAGTGCTTGCATTTTAAGTGTATTTAGCGCTTGCCAAGTTTAATGTGTGACATAGCCCTAAATGTCGTGCATCTCCAGAGCTATCTTGGGGAGAAACCCTTGTTGTTGGCAAGCAGGCACTAACAGCTGCCCAGCCATCTAATAGCACCTACGTGGAATACCTGGTTGTCTACTTCAAATCTTGGATGTATACTACATGGGTATAAATGTTTTGTACATCTTGACACTTAGACTGAGCTTCACAACATCTGGTATACTGAATTGGGGCAGTGAGATTTCCAATTGGAAATGCAGAAAGGAGGTTGTATCTTAAATCCTGCCCCTGGCTACAGGGAAGTGCCTGTTAATAGCATTCACAGCTTGAAGCCCCTCTTGGACTTAGTTACCTAAATTGTTCCATTAAAAGGAGAAAATGAGCCCCTCTTCTTTAAACTCATGACGGGGTGGGTCCACCACCCCTTTTTTGCAGCATCTGAGTGGCTAGATGCCAGAATGTGTGAGATTTATGTCCAATGCCCTCTTCTGCCTGAGGAGATGAAACTCATTTCTCAATTCCCAGGGAGTGGCCTGACCATCTGGCTAATAGGCTGTTCTCAGGTGGGGGACATTTTCCACACCACCTGCTGAGACCTTTCAGAAGGAAAATCAAGATGACTTTGGCCAGAGAGGATGGAAGAGGAACCATGACTCTAAAGCAGGGATTGGGGCCTGCACATGGGGAAGAGGGAGACCTGGGCTCCAATCCTTGCTCCAGGGACAATTTTATGTATTTTATTCAATGACTGTTTAGTGTAAAGTGCATTAAAAGAAAGACTGTCTCTCTTCAAGGAGCCAACTTACCCAAAGACATTTGTTGTTGTTGTTGTTGTTGTTAATCACAGCAAATGCATTAAACCAAGATAGATAAACCAAGCTCCCTCTGGAAGGCATATGATAGAGTAAATGTCAGATATGAAATAGTTCAACTTTGCTAGATTGACAGATTACATCATGATGAGGAGGGTGGCTCAGCCCTTCACAATCCCAGGGTATGTAATGGAGTTTGTGTGGGGGTTTTTTGACTGGAAACTTAATAGGAGTTTCCTGCTTAGTAAAATCATTTTATTCCTAAAGCTGTTGTAAACAAGCCAACAGTGCTATAATACCAGAGCTGATCATTATTGTGTAGTGGTTCTGGCTTTACAGCCTCTTAAACCAACTCCTGTCTTTTTAAATAGTTGCATGTCCTGTAACGTTCCAGTCTCCTGTCTCTTGGCTCAGTTCACTAGACAGTGGTGTGGCAAAGACATGTAAGCAGTTTTACTGGCAGAGTTGTAAACATGTCAGATCAGGTGCTGCCATTGAAATACAGCAATAAAAATATTTGCTTGTGCATTGTTGTAAGTTCTGGTAAGTGGTTTCTTACATATTGTATTGCTCACACATGTCTGGTACAAAGCAGCCAAGGCTGTCCTGGGTTAGGCTTTGCTTATGTAGTTGCACAACAGGAAATATGAATTGTTTTGAGTTCTTTAGACTGGAAATCATAAATGGTTTTGTGATTTTTTTTGTGTCCCTAAGACATTTTAACTTGGCTCCAAACTTAAGACTGAGAACATCTTAAAAGTTTAGACTTGGAGTAACCTGTCTTTAATATTAAACAATTTCTTCCATTTTAAACACTTCTGAGTTTTGTTTGTGATTGACTACATCATAAATGCCTGGATGATTAGTGTCCCTTTAAACTGTTTCTAAAAATGGGCTGGCTGTCACTAGTTTGAATTTGGAAAGGAAGTATTTTGTGGATGTGCCCCATCGAAAGCCCTTAGGTAGCAGGCATTTAAATTACTACAGAAGTCAGCACGTCTCAACTTCAGTTCTCAGCAATGTTTTCAGTTAGGTTGTATTTCTCAAAAATTAAAAGTTGCACTTCTGAATACTCTTTCTCCACCACCACACATGCATAGTCAATAGCATGCTCTTTCCTAGCCAAAAGAGGCAAATATCTGCTTTGTAGATGCTACTTTTTAGATACCTGCCTGAAACTGGAGTGTTACTATGTCTGATTTTTTTTAATTTATTTGTTTATTTATTTTTACATTGACCTGTGCCAGTTAAATTTTCTATTGCTCCTCAACAGTCCTTTCAAATGAAATCACTGCATGCTCTGCAGATAGTATTTTAATAGGTGGGCAATACAGTTTTCTCAGTGAGCCCATGGCGTACACTGCAAGTAGATATTATTGGATCTGCCAGTGGATACAGTTATTTTCAAGGCTTTTAATGCAATGTGGTGTGGATGCTAGACTAGACAGGAAGGTAGTTACAACTAACAGTTTGAGATTCTGTTTTTAGTCCTGTATCAGCTAACAGTGAACCCTTGCCCCTCCTCATTGCCAAATTACACAGACTTCACACTTCCCAAAAACAAACCCAGACCTGGTTAGGCCTGGTCATGCCAGATAAAGCAGGTATCAATGCTAAAGGTCCCCTCTCCCCTCATTATAAATTATTGAAATAGACTTCTGTTTTTGAAAATGGGGAACTTGGGCAGACTAAGTTAGTTCTGTTGCTGTACAAGCTTCAGCTTACACTTCTGCCAGTATATTGCAGTCTTGACCTGAAGCATCTTGTCCTGCATCTCTCTTCAGCCATGTTGGTCAACTGTGCTGGAATGAGCCATTGCTTGGCTTTATGACCAAAGACATTTTTTATAAGCGACTTGAACACAGGTCTGCAGAGCTAAAAGAATTGGTGGCACACAGCATTCATTCACTACTTTCTTCTTTCCTCCCCTCCACACTCTGGCCCAAGGAGGTGAGTTAATTTGCAGTTGATTGTGGGAATGTGGGAAGAGACAGTATTTATCAAATGAAAAAAAGACAAACTCAGGAGAAAAGCACATTTCAGGTTTCTAGAGCACTGTAAAAATACATGAGTAAAACTGAGTATTGGGGAAAATGATTGTAATTATCCTTTTTAGTGTGTATTGATTGCCTGAGTTTTGTTCTTCACTTTGAGCACAGTATGGATTTGTACAAACTTATCAACTGAGGGTCACGGGGCAACTTTTAGGATGTGAAGGGGCTCTGTGTGAATCAAAGCAGATTAGATGCACACTCATGTACAAGGATCCTGGTTTTCTCTGTTTGAAAATCATACATTCTCTGATTTAAAAAACAAACAAAAAAAAACAACAAAAAAAGTTCTCTGATTAACACCCCCCCAAATCCATAATTAAAGTGAAACACCACTATATAGATATAGATATAGATATATATAGATATAGATATGTTGGTGTGAGATGGAGATCACTGGTAGGTTTCCAAATTGCTTTAAAATTGTTAATGTATGAAGAACACGTGTTCAATTGATGCCTATATCACCTTTTCTTGATCTATTTACAATTATAAAGCAATTTGGAAACCTACCAGTGCCTCAATCACTATAATGAAATTAATTCTAAATTCCTATAAATTTTACTACTTGATTTTTGGGGGTTTTATCATGGGAAATCAGAATTCCCCCTGCCCCCTTCACTCATCAGGACAGAGATCCAGGCCCCTTGCCCTCAAGGTACAGCCCCCCAGGCCTGTTAGGTGTGGTCCCCAGTTGACAGGGCTACAGGGCCAGGGACCTGGGTCCACAGCCCCCTGCAGCAGTGCCTGAGCCCCAGCTGCTGCCTGCAGGAGGCGATGGCTGCTGCAGCGGAGCAGAGCTTGGTTCCCCTTCCCTTGTGGGCAGCACAGCCAGAGTGGATCCCATTGTTGGGGAGAGGGCAGATGCAGGCTGCCTGCTGTGGGCTCGGGTTCCCTGCCATGCTGCCGGGCGGGGAGCCTGGGCCCACAGCAGACAGCCTGCACCTGCACCTCCCCATGCACAAATTTGGGGGGCACATGCCCCCACCCCAGGCCCTCCTGAGAGTGTGTACAGGCAGCTGGAAGCCAGCCCATCTCCCCCTGCCCACAGCTCTGTCCCGTTCCCTGCCAGGGCCCTACAGCTATGCATTCTGGCCATGGCCCCAAGCCACAGCCCCAGCCCTGCCCAACTCCCTCCCTATGGGGGCCTCAATCCCTGCCCCCCTTGTGCCAGCCGTACCTGTGGGAGCTGCTCTCCAGGCTGCCTGTGGTGGCCATGTGCATGCGTACATACACATGGCGCCCTAGGCCTGACCGTTGACCTCCCACTCCCCCCAGCCCCTTGCAGGCTGGAACTGTGCTAGCGTGCAGAGAGCTCTTTGCAAAAGTGGAAAATCCATGTATTTCTCCATTAAAATGAGAAATCTGCATTTTTCTCAGCTGAAAAAGAAAATCTATGTTTTGTCCCATTTTCTATGGGAAATGGAAAACCCAGATCCCTGCTCTTGAATGTGGAAGTGCAGCTATGGAGGTCTCGGTATACATTTCTTACAGGAAAAAGGAGTCAAAAGGACCTCCAGGTTCATTCAGTCCAGGCTCCTGGTAACCATATCATGTCCTCTTCATGAATTTACCAAGCCCCATCTTGAGCCCAGTGAGGTAAAAGCTGCACCCACTCCTGCTGGGATGTTGTGTGCTGAAACCTGCACTTCAGTTTATATTCTGTATACTTCACTGGTTTGTTTGGCTCCACACTTTTTCATCTTTCAGGATAGGAAACTGAATCTTATCGTGTGAACTGAATGAGGTCTAATCTCTATTGGCAATTTTACGTGCTGTTATTTTACAAATAATAGTAGTGCACTAAATCTCTTAAAAACAAGCTGTTCCAGAATAAATACTGTTGGCATTTCTGTTATGATGACATTCCTCTTGGCATAATGAAAACTGAATAAGCTTCTGTGAAACGGTGGATTGAAAGTTTGGCACAAGTCTAGGTTCAGATACCTGACCCAGAGAGTCTCAAATGAGGGAGCTTCCTGGCCTGCACCTGCTTTTGGTTGTTCTGTCACAGAATTTGAATGACATTTTTCTCACATCTATCTGTATTGGAAGGAATTGTGAGTGGCTGCTGTCATTTCTGCCTTCGTAACATATAGCTATTGTCAGGTCTTTTCTTCCAACATTTTATTATCTTTATATCAGTCTTGCTTGTGAAAGCTACATATAGGAATCCTTTTAGTAATAGCAGGTGATTCTGGCCAGTACCCAGTGCAGGGTCATTTGGGGAAAAAACCCCTGTATTATCTGTACTACAGAAGGTGGGATTAGTGTTGTAATCTTTAGACTGGCCCAACGATTTATAGTAAAACCCCCTCCTTTCATCACATTCATTGATAGTCGACCATTTGGAGCGGTATGCATTATTTAAATTAGTTCCGAGCATCTTCATCACTGCTGGAAATAAGACCTAGAAAAGTCACTAGAAAAGTAGGTCAGTGCTAGTAAACCGTTGACTATTTAACTAGCCATTAAGGAACCATCAAGATCAGAAGGATTAGGAATGTGTTTTTAATATGCAAGTTTCAGGAAATAAATTTTAAATTATATTATTAAACTGTGTTCCTTCTGTCTATTAATAGGAGGCACTACCTGTCATTTTCTAATCCAGCCAAAACCTTGTTAAAAAGAGTTCTTCCACACTGCGCATTTGGCATTTTCCCAGCTGTAAGAGCTTTTGTATTGTGTCACCTGCTGAATGCTGACAGTATTCATTCGAAAGCTCTGTACTCTACTGTTTCCCTTCCTGTATGCTGCTTATTTGCAGTCTGATCCTACTCTCATTAAAGCCTGAGGGTTCTGCTGCTAAATTCATTGGAAATGGCAGCAGGACTTTGATGATCTTACACTGCCTTCTGATTCACCATTGTAATTATGTAAGCATAATGGAGATAACTTAAGTTATGTCAGGGGGTCTGTTCCCAGTAATATCTACCTCTTACACAGCAGGTCCAAACATGCTTCACAAAGAAGGTCAGTACCATTACTTCTACTTTACAAGGGGGAAATCTGAGGCACACAGAAAAGTGACTTGCCCAAGGTCACCCAGCAGGGAGGGGACAGAACCCAGGATAGAATCCAAGTGTCCTGCGTCTCAGTTCAGGGCTCCATTCACCATGCCACAAGAAGTACTCCATTATATAGGCCTCTCTAATTGCTGTCTTTTCTCACATAAAACGCACCTCGGAGAATATTTCACACTTTGTTTTTGAAAGGCAGACTGAAAAGAAGATTTTTCCAGAGTTCTGGCTGCATAGAGCAGAGACAGGGCCTGTCTTCTGTTAACTCACCTGCCCTTTCCTGCTTAACTAAGGCTTAACTTTAGCTGCTCCTAAAGACTGGTCTCCATGGGTGGATCTTTGATTTTGAAAAGAGGTAAAGAGTCTCCAAGGCTGTGAAATAGGAGGAGAGAAACCAGGACAACTAGCAAACTGCAAAATTGCCCCAAGAAAGGTTAGCTGGGTTAGTGGAATGTCAAGACCATTAAAAAGGAGAAATGATTATTAATGTCTGGAGTGAAGAGCAATGAGCCATTAGGTCATTTGACTCCCTCAGCTGCCTGAACAGCTGCTGCACTTTGGAGCAGGAATCAAAGTAGAGGCCTTCTTTCCCAACCAGAAAATCAGCTTCACTGCTTAATACATGAACCCCAGTTTTGGAGAAAGGTGCATGTTGTATGGGAGAAAATACAGTAATTAGGTACTTTAATGTATTATTTCTGAATATGGAACTTAACTGAGTTTTTTTTTTTGTTCTCTAAGTCTGAGAAGTCACCGAAACAGGGTTTATCTTGTGCATCATGTTTACACACTTAACAGTGATCTTTGAAAAGATCTCGAGGCACCCATGACACCATAGCACCCTCATAGAGAATTACTGATCTAGACAGGCCGATCAGTTGTTTGAGCCTACTGAAAAGTGGATTTGTTAAGCCTTGAGAGGGTTGCTGAAGAGCAAAATGAAGGTAATGCTCTTATTTAATAAAGGGACAGACAACATCCAAAGTTTAGGATCAGACCAGAAGCAAGCAAGTTGTCTTGCATTTCTGCAAATGGTGAGATATTTCTTGCTCTCTCTTAAACTGGGATTCTACTTTTGGGCTTAACCACAGCATGCAGGATTCCTATTGGGTTTTACTTTTTGGGGTTGTTTCTGTAGAAGACTTGCAGGATCACAACTTTCATTGTTAGTTTGACCAAGTTGTAGGAAGTCACTTAAAATAGAGGCCCCATGGAACAGGGAAATCTTGCAGTCTCTAAGCCCAGGGTAGTGGCCTTAATCTTCTGAGATGTCAACGGTTTTTAACTTCAATTCCAGTCAGTTCAGAAAAGATCATTCACTACTTGGTGGGAGGGATCCATGCTAGTGTGAATTAACTGTAGGAAGCAGAAATGTCTCCATCCAGATTTTTAAAGCATTCATCTTTGCCTTTTATAATCCTTTACTATTTTCTCTAAACCAGCAGCTGTAGGAAATGAAAATCATGTCACTTCTTCACCCCTTTCCAGGAAGGTACAGAAAAATAGTTCTAAATAACTAGGTCAAAAAGAAAATGGAGAGATTGGGCTGCAAAGTAAATGTTTAACACCATAATGTAGTGTTCCACTTTGTTTGATCCTGTTTAGTGCACTGATCTTGATTCATTTGCAGCTGGCAGAGTGCCAGCCATAAGAGCTGACCAAGCAGATGTATCCATGTGATAGCAACGGTGATGCACTATCCTGCCTCTAGGAATTCAGGCTAAGAGCCTCATCTCAATTCAGAGGGACTAGACTAGTTACTAAAAGTGTCTTGATTAGCAACAAAACAGCTTACCCTCATACTTGATTTATCCAGTGTTTATGGCATTCTTGAATTAAATGGGTAATGGGCAGTAGGTTGATTATAAAGAAAGCTATCTTCATGCTATATTAGTATGTATGTCATTTGTTTCAGATCCTTCAGTGCACCTATAACAATTATATGACTTCAGTTATTTATTTTAGTACAATCTGCTGAACTAGGACACCATGACAGGTGGCATTTAGTGCTCCTTAAATGGAATTACCATATGATTATTCATTTTGCATTTCATTCATAATAGAGGCTACAACTCTTCATCAAATACTTCTCTGCGCATGAGGTACAGATGTGTCTTTTGTTGCTGTGGTTTCCAGCACAGTATAGTTTGTCTTTGGAAAAGCCATACCATCTGCTTAAAATGAGAATTCAGCTCCAATAGTGATTAAATCCATCATGATATAGAACATGCCCAGGAATATGTCTTGATCCTCCTTAAGGGTAGGGCTGGTCAGAAAATTTCCATTAATTCAAATTTGTCAGAAAATGCCAGTTTTGTTGGGCCTGAAATGTTTCACCTAAAATGTCTTGGATATTTTGAACTATTGGGGAATCAAAGACTACGTTCCCAGAGAACCCTGGTAAACTGCTGGTGACCCAGACTTTTAAATATTAAGGAGTGCCAGAGGCTGTCTGCCACAGAGCCAGGACTTTGATAGGCCTGGGAGTCTGGTTCTCACCTGGGCTGGGGTTGCAGTCCTTGTACAGAAGTAGGAATCAAAGCCTGGAAGTTGAGACAGGATTGCATGCTGTGGCTCAAGACCCACCTCACTCTGTATAGCCACAGGCTAGGGCCCTAAGGCATCCGGACTCTATGGTCAGCTGGCTGCTCAAGCTAGCTCAGCTAGCATGCTCTGAAGTCTGGAAGTCCTGAGATCCCCAGCTACTTCAGAGTTGCACCTGGGAAGCCAGGGCACTTGCTCAGCAGAACTGACGTCCTTCTCAGTTTCACAGTTGCTAGATTTCATACAGCAGCTGTGGGTCACGGGGACTGTGCTCCTTTTGAGAAGTCCCCTTTCTGAAATTGACTTTGTCAGGGATTTCTGTTTTGTAAGAGATTTGGGTCCACCAAAAATGGAAATTTTTGCAAACTCTAAAACTCGGCCTTTAGCCCATCTCTGCTTCAGCATGCCCATATTAATTTAAGATGCATCTGTGTCCCAGGAGAGAAAAACAAACGCACAGTGAGAGTAAAATAAGGAAAAACTACTTGCCTTCAACAGGAGCCATGACACAACAGGAACCAAAGGAAAAGCCCGCGTGGCTCATTAGCCGCGCCTTTATTCAGCTGAGGCCGGCCAGTGACGTCACAAGGGAGCCCCGTACGGTGGGGATAAAAGAGATGGATGGACAAGGGAATGGGGGAGAGAGGAAGGACCCGGGGAATGCGGGATGCCAGGCCCCTTCCAAGGTTATCTCTAGGAAGAAAGTGGCGAACGGGGAGCCAAAGGAGGCTCCTGATGCCCGCCGCACCTTCAAAGGTTGGGAACAAGCTACTAGCGCCAGAGGAGAGAGGGAAGCGGCTCTGCCTGCCGGCAGAAGTTCCAACGGCAGGGGGAATAACAGACAACACACAGGAGTTACCACCACAGGTGGGAGTAGTGTGGGTCAGAGGGAAGAGGAGCCTTACCCAGACAGTGAGCCACAGTGGAGGCAGCCAGAGAGATGGCACAGCACTCAGGGGTCCATCCTGAGTGAGAGGGGGAGCTGACCACCTACGGGAAATGGTGCAGTCTCCAATAGGAATGCTACAGGGAGCAGAGGAGCAAGGTAGCCCAGGGCTGTAGAGTCAAGGGAAGGAGAAGACAAGAAAAAAGAAAACCCGAGCAGGGGTTCACTCCTAGCCAAGTTGTAGGGAACTTGGCACCTAGGGTCTCTGGGAAGGGAGTTGTTTTTGTTCTTTCTTTTGAACAGTTCTTTTTAGTTTCCCCGAGTGAAGGGGTTGAGGAGGAGAAAAGGGGTCGAGGAGTAGGAGAGGCGGTGCAAAATGCATTAGACGGCCCGTTGAGCCTGAGGTCAGGGCAAAGCTTCTCACAGGATAGCACAGGCCCCATGTGTAAGGCTGACAAACACAACACAAGACGGAATAAGCCCATCGGCCTCGGAAGGTGGTATCCAAAGAGAGGTATTAAGTCGTGAGGCTCTACGGTAGCAGAGGAAGAGGTACAGGGTCGCGAGCTCGGAACAACTCATTGAGGTGGTGTGAGGACAGGGTGTAGGGGTGGCAGAGCCCCGCTAGTGACCACCAGGACACCTGTGCTGTGGAAGACCCCGGGATAGCCACTTCCCCACCACTAGGAAACATTCAAGTCGTGGCAGGCGAGATAGGGGAAAGCTACCTGCGGAGGGAACACCAGCACAGCGTTTTATGAGAAGGCTGCAGGGAGTATATCCCTCCGTGCACGAGCCAAGGTAGCACGTGACCGTTTACTCGAGACCTGGCGGTCACAATCTGTCCAGGCTTTGTGAACTGACTTCTTTGGTTAGTGGTTAGCTTGGGCTGACAGTGTGCTTTATTTTTACTTTCCTTTTATGACAAAAACATAACAGTAGCTGCTCTACTGAGTGGATATGGTCCCTTGCCACTTAGCAGAGGATAACCTTTTGTGTTTGTGTCCCTTATGTACAATTAGGATCAGGAAATATTTTCCTATCTTCCTGTAAAGTGCGCCTATACAGCAGGATTATAGTCATAAGGGACTGATGATAAATCAGAGGTATTTACATCTTGTAGAAGGAAGCCCTTACAACAGCTGTGTCTCAGTAAGACGGAAAACAAGTTTTTGGTCAGGGATGTCTTGAAGCAATCCAGTAATCTTCCACATAAACCGAGAATGGCTCAATCACAATAAGATGTCTTTTTAGTTTTGCAGTAAGCAAGTATAAGGCCAGGGCGGTTGGATGGTGCTCCAGGATTTACTAGATCTTCAAAGTTTGAATGGTGTACAAATTAACAAAGTAACAAATTACAGTTGAACATAATTGAACGCATTTAGGTAGACACAATCAAGAAACCTTTGTAAGGGCTTTGTTGCGAGACCACCACAAAGCTGGGCAAGTACTGAAAATAGCAGGCTGAGCAAAACTCACACTTAATGATGTACTTGTGCTGCAGTTTGGGTTTAGATGGCAGTTTCTCTCTCTTAGCCTTGGCTATTGGTGAGTTGTCCCTGGCACAGCGACACTTTTCTCTCTCTCTTGTCTAAGTATGGTCTTACACACAAGATTCTCATCGACTACTTAGCCAACGGTTATGTCAGAGTGTCTTTGATGCTGGGAGGAGGTCTCATGTTCCTGTGCTTGGCTGCCAAAGAAATGCTCTTCTTTACTGTAGTTGGATTAGTCAGGGTTTTTAACAAAGCTGTGATCAAGGTCTACATTCGGATCACTTGGACTCTTCATTGAGACTAGCATTATGCACTGTGGAGTCGGTCTGCAAAAGCTTTGAGAGAATTGCAGTCATGCAACTGAGATCTGTCACAAACTGAGCAAGTGTCTTCTGCTCACAGGTGGTGTTCAAATGTGAGACTGTCAGAACTCAGCACGTACTGCTTTGAGTTCTCAGAAGAAAAGTATGATCAGTCCAGAGTTTGCTTACTTCTCTACCAGTGATGCATCTGGTTCTGTGCAGGGTTGGGAACGTTTTTCTCCACTTCGACTGTTAAGTCTGGTCGCGTTAAGGAGTTGGAAACCTGTCCCTGAGCTGCTGCAGAATCCAAACAAAAGTTTACATATGTTGTGTGGCAATTAAGTTGGGGGGAAGGAGGAGAGAGCAGGGATTCCATACTTGATATTCCTCCCTTCTCTCAGCAATCAAGTGGACAGTGCCTGTGCCTCTGTCTCCCCCTCCTGATCATATGAACCAGCTGGAAGAAAGTATACATGCACTGTAGAAACTGTTGTAAAAAACTCCCTACCTGCATCAACAATAGAAGGGAGCCAAAGGGGAAGTGTTTGTCTCTGACACATTGCCTCTTACACCCCAGCCTTTGCTCAAGGCTATGCAGAGATCATCCCAGGATAATCAGTAGTAATAGGCTTTGAAGTGAGTGCAGTGTGTGGTTCAGTCTAGCTAGTGTATAGCTCACAGCAGTTTTCCATAAGCTACTGTGCAAATGTCTGTGTTTAAAATGAGCATATGGACATATTTCTGAATATTTTGCATCTTTGATTAGGAACATATTTATTCCATTAGCTAAATGCAAAAAAAAAGAAATAAACAACACCACCTGTTAATGGAGTTTGTATTAATGCTCTGAGAATTGGAAAAAGGAATGTAATAGTTTAATCTGTAATATATAGGCTCTTTAATGGTATTTAAGCTGTAAAATTTAAGATGTGTAAACACTTTTTGTAAACCTTTTAGTTACTGTTCATGAATGTGGACACTTCCCATGCAGATAGATTAAGCTACCATTCCATTAAAAAAATCCTTTTTTTTTTCTTGACAGAACTTCAAAGACTTAATTAAAAATGTCTAGCAAAACAGTTAGCACCACAAACAATATAGCTCAGGCCCGAAGGACTGTTCAGCAGCTAAGACTAGAAGCGTCAATAGAAAGAATAAAGGTAAGAAACTCATTCTTATTTATTTCTGCATGATCTGTATGGAATATGGACATTATATTTTAGTAAACTCCCTATGTATAATCCCATTGGATAGGATAGCTCTTTATTATGGTAGTTTTTTTACTCAAACAGCTGGTACTTAATTTAACTGATTCTTTTTTGTTACCTTAAAATATAGCAGCACCAACAGCATCATTGGACACTTAGTGGGATGCAGCTAAGCACCAATGTACAGGGGTAGAGGCAACTTCAAGTTTCTGCCACCATCACAGTTGTCATTGTGTGGCTACCAGCAACAGCTGCTTTTTTATTTGTGTCCTGTCCCCACCCAGCAACCACTGAATTGGCCCCATTTGCCCTGCCTGGGTTAAGCCATTGCTTAATGGCCTTGTGGGAGCACCAAAATCTTCCTGTCGTGAACTTATGATATAAATGTTTAATATGCCTGCAGAAGGTGGAAGGTGAAATATAATTAAAAGTGGGTGTGGTTTTCTTTTTCCCTAGTTAGTTTACTATCTAGCATACTAGTTGCCTGATTCTGCTGGGATGGTTAGCTTTATCTTTGTAGGCATCTGTAGGGCTTTTGAAAGAGAAAGGGAGATGAGACCTGACATATCTAAATTGGAGTTTAAGAAAAAGGGAGGGGCGGGGGCAAGCTTTAATAATAGTCTTGTGCAACTAAAAATCTCACCCAGTTTGATGTGGATTTTTGCTTCTTACCCATCTCACTCCAGTTTTTTAACAAGTATTAGCTGTCAAGTGCCTTTCCACAGGCCAGCAAACCAGTTAATTCCCTGATATATAGGGGCATATATTAGTCAGCTGAACATTAAGAACAAGCAAGGGGAAGACTGCATCTCTTTCCTAGAAACTGTAAGCCTCTTACAAATATGGCAGTACTTACTGACTATAATGGCTAAGGACCAAATCCACATACTGGAAGGCTAGTGTATTATTCTGAACATGCTACTCGGTTTTAAAGCTGTTGTTTGAATCTCACAAAAGTTGAACATTACTCTTTTCTGCTCTTGCAAACTTGTCCCAAATTACATTTAAAAATATGTACCTAGCTCTCCCTTTTCTTCCACCCTCTCTCTCAACATCACAAAGGCCAGTCCATCAGTCTAATAAGCAAAATCCAGAAACTTTTTGCACTTTGCATAGAGTTTAGTGACCTTGCCTCTGAACCTAATTGATACATTGATTTCTCCAACCCTGTTCCTCCATGTGCAAAACAGTCACTGTAGCTCAGCCCATTTAATCACATTACAGCATGTCTGGAATATTTACCATTTTATGACTTGTTTAATTTTTTCTTTAGGTGTCAAAAGCCTCAGCAGATTTAATGTGCTATTGTGAAGAACATGCCAAGAAAGATCCTTTGCTAATGGGCATACCTACTTCCGAAAACCCTTTCAAGGATAAGAAAACTTGCATTATATTATAGAGGGGCAGCAAGTGCCTCCATAGTTTTTCCAAGCAAAACAAACCACAGGCAGGTTCTTAAATAACCTAATGGTCATCTGGTATCAGTAGCTTAAAGCAGCAGTTCTTTTACCACGTGCATAAATGATTTTTTTAGGTTTTTTTTAAAAAGGTTTTGGGTTTGGGGTTTTTTCTTTTAGCATCCTTCCCACAAAGCCAGATTACAAACTCAGTTATCCTCTTCCTTATAAAATGGAGTGGGTTTTGTGACATAGCTAGTAATTCTGCTGTGTCAACTCTTCTGTAATGAGAAGGAATGGGATGAGGTGAGGTTCTTTTCTAAATGTTCATTAAGTACATTTCAGTTGGGCTATGTAATCAAAACCAAAGTTGCCTGAGCATCATCTATGGACCAGAAAGACAAATCATTTGAGTTCTAGTCAAGCATATTTTTGTGCATGTGTGTTTTGTTTATGTGGATACACATTCCAAAGTGCATTCTCTAACAAAAGACTCCTTGCAATGACTGCTGCAACTGTTGATAAACTCTGGAGGTTCCTGCCTTTACCTTTAGTTATGTATTCATTTTTTTTTAAATGCAAAACCTTGTGTCAAGAATCAACAGACTGTTGATGATTTATGTAATTGTTCATTTTCAAGAGGGTTTAAAAAGCAGAATTTCCGCCCTTGCATTTTGCCCTTCTAAATTTTCCTTTCTAATTAGGGTCTGTACTAGTAATAGAATCTCCCAAATAGGGATGTAGAAAGAATCAAATACTTAAGACAAGCATTTCACTTGCCCTGCTGCTAGGTTGAGACATAGGATTCAGTCACCACATGTCCCATTTAGGTTTTGGCTACTTAAATTCATTTTTTTAAATAAAAGAATGGGGAAAAAAGCCAAATCATACAGATTTTGATCCAGTAAATGTAATTAGTAGGCCTGCTAAACACATCCATTGATTTTTTTTTTATTTCTTTTTTTTACACACACACACACACACACACACACACACACACACACACACACACACACACACACACTCTACAAGTTTTGTGTAGTGATGGAATAACTGAGTGGAAAGAAAACGATATTGACTTAGGCTACAAATGTATTTTGTATTTTTCTGTAACCAGCTGATCAGTGCTTGAAATTGTCATCTGTCATAACTGCATTTCTGTAATAGTATTTACAGAATGTATTAATCACTTGTAATTTACTGTCTTGTTGCATATTTGTCTAATTCTATATTAAATTATATAGACACTATTGATAATATATTGAGAAATTATATATGCTTTTCTTTAACAAGCCTCCATCCAAAAATCTAAAACCTAAGGCTGATTGTAAGAAGAAAATATACTGCTTATTCTGTGCTGACATTCAAATTATTTTTATAATTAGAATATTTTTCTAATGACAATTTCAAAACAATAACTAGATTTTCACACTGATTCTTATTTACCATGTTCAGTCTATGATTTTATAATACTTATTATTATTATTATTATTATTAATAATCAATTTAGCTACATGATTTCATATCTTCACTATAGAGAAGTAATCAAACTCCCTGCTTTCAGTGGTAAAATGTATTCCTTTCAAATTAGTCATATTAGTAACCACCTTTTCAATCCTTTTTTATTCTGATTTTAATTGGGCATATGTAGCTAAGTGCTTAATTTTATTTAGAACTCCAAAAGAATACATGAAGAGATAACATTTGCATCTGTATCTGTATGTTATTTTGATATCTGACTTTTTTTCTGCTGTTTTGACCATTAAATTGTAGGGCAGCTGTTTGTTTATGATCCCTCTGTCTAATGTTGCTCTAATCTATGTTGTTCAGATAAATTAGAACTGTGCAACCTCTTTTATTTGTGTTGTATAACCACTTATTTCTCCTCAAAGCAAGGCAGCATGAATTTAACTTTATACTTTTTTACATAGAATTTCTGATAAATGAATCCATTTTTTCCAGTTGCTACTTTCATATAAAATCTACGCAATATTTTTAAAGCTGTATTTAAGTGCCATGATTTTGTTTTTTTTAACTCACTTAATCAAAATATATAAACTTTACAAAATATATAAGCCGTAGCACTTGAGAATGTCTCTCAAATATGTTTCTATAATATAGACAGTGCTTGGAATCTACTAGTAAACATTTGGGGCCTGGGATGATTACTATGCTGCATTTGTAATCTATTGAAAACTTCTTTGTAAGTATCAGGATTCTAAATGTTCACAGTGCCATTAAAAGAAGATGTAATGATTATCCTGTTCAGCAATATTTAACATTAAGTCTATTTTTCTACTTTTTTCATACACTTTTGACATCTTTACAACATCATGACAAAATTTCTAGAAATAGCTGTTTGACGCTGTTTGACCTTTTCTTGTGCATTTAAAGAGTGAAAGGGTTGTTTTAGAATGTGATTGCATCTTTAACCACAGATGTACAATCAAAACTAGTGTGCCAACTTTTCTTTCAGATGCTGTCTGGCTTTTAGCCAAAAATACATTGGAACTTACAGCTAAAACAATTAAATAAAACTGACTACTTCTGTTAAGCTTTATAGTTTTTAAGAAATTCTCTGCATGTTGCATACAGGTGAAATGCAAGATGTAGTGGCATCTGAGGGCTCAAACAATTATTTATGGAGATATAACATTACTTGTTCAGTATATAATGTGTAGTATAAAGTGTACTTTTTATTGTCATCTTGTTAAGAGGATGAGCCCTTAATTTGGGAAGAATTTATGAAGAAATAGAGGTTTTCTAGTTGATTAAATGAAATAATGGATGACAAACCATCCAAATTCACCGCTCTTAGAAATTTAAGGGATTAACTTTTTAAAATTATGTTCAGCCAGCCTGGCTGGCTGGAACAAATGTGTAACAATACTGTAACTTGGTGCTCTGAATACAGATGCCTCAAATGTAAAATCTTTGTGTGATGTTAAGTGAATCTGATAGTATTCCAGTGTTTTCAGTATTTCTTTTTATAAACTGAGAGTACCTACTTATTCATATTTTCTCTGGGTTTAATAATTTGATTCTTTAACTACTAAGATTTGTTTTATCATTATGTCTTCAGATTCACATGAATATCAGACTCATTTGCCTTTAATAAACAGCTTTGTAAAATGCTTTACGTTTATCTAACAGCTTTCTTTTGCTATTTATGAGTGAGCCTTTTATTAAAGCAGTGCATTGTGCTTTTTGTTTGGAAAGTGGTTTCTTGTAGCAGTGAGAGAAAACACTGTTAACCAAAAGAATGTAGTTCACAGCTAATGTATTCACTACCATGGAGATGAAAACACTTTATTAAAATATCACTGCTTTTTATACTGTTTCAGCTTGTTATTGTAGTTCAGTTCTCTTTCCTCCCCTTACATTTAGGTACGGTGCCTATCTAATAATATAAAGATAAGTATGAACCTACCGAATTCATGATCTTTATGGAAACTGTGAAATTGGTAGGTGCCTGCAAAAACCCCAACTCCTGTTGAAGTGGAGGGACTGCAGAAAAAAGCAGCAAAATGGCAGCAAACAGCAGGGGGCAGGGAAGAGTGCTGTGAAACCTGAAAAGGGTGGGAAGCCCTGGTGTCCTGAAGTATGGAGAAAGAGACCGGGGGGCAGAGCACAGTGGACCCCTCTGGCTGAAGGACCCCATAAGTTTTGTCCCACCCCAGGGGTGGAACTTCTGGGGCCCCTCGGCCAATCAGAGGCATAGTGTGGGGGCTGCCATGGTCCACCTTGAAAATGGTGACTGGCACCATGCTTGGACTGTGAAATTGGGAGCAGCTGCCCTGAATTTGGTAGGTCCCTAAATATAAGCCAAGTTGTCAGCCATGCAGAGGGCTGCCTGCCTAATGGTGTTGCATACTGGCAGAAGTGATGGTGACTTTTGTAGAGAATTCAGGCTCAAAATAAATATTGTGGGACAACATGACAGACTTTATAGTCCAGTTTGGCCCATCACCAAGGTTTAAATTTTGCAGAGTGAAGAGAAGACACGGTACTCTTGTATCATACTGCAGAATATTTTTAATTTCCCCTTGTGGAAGGAAAACCTTCACAGTATAGCAGACACAGTAGCATGAGCCTGCTCTCACAGCAAGTCAGAATTGAAAGCCCCGAGAGGAACTCCAACTGCAACAGTCCCTCTCAGGTAAGTATTAACTTAGTTGCTCGAGGATGACAAACCTCAATCCCACTGTTGTCTTTTACCGTTGATCAAGAGGGAAGATCTGCAAGTGACACTTCTCATTCTGGTTCTGCGTATTGGTGAGACTTAAGTGTTAGTTCCATGCTTTGCACACAATAAAGGAAAAGCCATGGCCACCAGGAGAGTAACCAGACCTTAGGAGTCCAAGAGAACATGCACACTCATTCTGAGCTTCTGCATGGTCTGTATGTATTAGGCATTGGATTATGATGTCTCCAGTAGATGGAAATTGAATAAGTACCACTAGTTTTGTCATTCCCTGACATGCTCCAATGTAGTTCCATTGGTGTGATGGTTTTGCCTACTTACACCAGCTCCGCATCCTCCTTGAATGAGGATCCCTGACTCAAATATACTTTGAAGTGTCTCAGAATTCTCCTTCTGTAGTTGTCAGGACCCTCCTTAAATCTGTGCTCAGGACATATCTGCCTCCAAAATTCCAGTGTGGCTATGATATGACCCCTATCGATATCCTCAGGCTAACTACTGAGCCTCTTTAAACCACATTTCTCTCTCCCAATCTCTTTCCATCAAATCTTTCATCCTTTTTAGCCCTTCCTGTTCTATTTCATATGTATGCCTGACAGGTTTGAGCAGGGGGAAGAGGCATGGACAGATGAAAAATTTATACTGGGTAAAAAGAAAGTGGGGAGGAGGGGCAGCTGGGCCACTGCTACTCTGAAAACTGTTTGTATGTCATCTCATATCTCAGTCTCTCTCTCTTTCATATGACATTTTAGGATTACAACATTCATAGGTTAATATCTAATTTTGATAGCCATTCGACTGCTTCGGGGTAGCTGCATGACCTAATTGGGCAATCGTTCACAATGTGTTGCACTGTCTGAAAAATTGCACCATAATTGCAGCCCAGACTCTTTGATTCTCCATTTATGGAGTAGGTGTCCACATTTTCCATAAGTGTCTGGATGCAATTCAGGGAAGACCAAATCTTTCTTGGTAGGTCACATCCTGGCTGGGGGATTGTAGGGTCACTAACAATGGACTTCTGCTACACGTTGGTATTTGCCCAGGCTTCCTTCCATTGTTCTTCGATGCTCTTGTTATCATCATAGAGCTGCTTGGTGTATTTTCATAAGGTTTTTCTAGATCTGTGCCTGTCTGGTGGTAGTGTAGAGATGTCTTTATTGATTGGGAGGTTTGGGTTACTGATGGCCTTATGGCAGGGGTAGGCAAAATGTGACCTGGGGGCCAGATGCGTCCTGCCAGGTCATTCTATCTGGCTCACGGGGCCCCTAAAAAAAATTTAGAAAATTAATATTTATCTGCCCTGGGCTGCCTGTCATGCAGCCCTTGATGGCTTGCCAAAACTCAGTAAGTGGCCCTCTACCCAAAATAATTGCCCACCCCTGCCTTACAGTATTCCCTAACACATGTGCATCATTCACTAGGACTAGAAACCATGGCAATGGTGTACTTTTTAGCATTCCTGCTGTAATCTGCAATCTGTGTGCACACTTTTGTTCCAGGCTGAGGAGCAATATTCTGCTGCCCAAGAAAAAAGTGCTAGAGTGGCCATAAGAAGCATGGTTGCATTTGCTCTCCATGTCATTCCAGCCTGTTTGTGCACAAGGTTAACTCGTGCTTTTGGGTTTTTTAGCAACATTCCATAGATGTTCATGAAGGGTGAGGCTTCGATCAAGAGTTACACCAAGGGATTTTGGGAACTTCTCATGCTTAACCTCTTATCCACAGAAAGTGGAGATGCTCGAACGCTTGTAAGGGGCCTCCTGATCAGGATTACAATCCCAACATCTCAGTAAGAAGCAACTAAGCAGTAGTAATTTAGTTCTGTTTCATTCAGGGATAAACTGTTCCAGTTTAGCTCTTTGTGCAAGATAAGGTAAGTAAAATAAAGCAGATATACAGAGCAGCAGGAAGCATCTCCCCTACACTTCTAACTTGGAATTATTAGTTCATTAGTCCATGACTGGAGAAGGCAAGAACAGTCTCTTATTTTCTCACTGTGGTTCTGAGCAATATTGTACAAAAATTTAATTGGGCACAAGTATGGGAGTGTGCATCATGCAGGTCATCCCAGCCAAGTGCCAGTCATATGAACTTAATGCCAGTTGCCCTGTAACTTGTTTGTGCCATGTTTTTCAAAAAACTGCTTTAGAAAGGTCTAGTTAAAAACAAACTTTTTTCGTGTGTGTGTGTGTATGAGAGGAAGAGAAATTATAGCTATTAAACTTTTAAACCTATAAAAATATCTGAAAACTGTTCTAAAGCCTCAGTCTGCTCAGGCCATAAAACTACTACACTATCCCCCATGAAAAAGGGACGTAGGGAAAAGAATTCCCAGCACCCAGAAGTATAAAGCATTTCTGTCTCCCGAGTGCTTTGAATCTTCTCTATGTCAGGCCAGTGCCTCTGCATGCTTCCTTCATTCCAAATCTATCTGCTAAATTAAGCTCTTCCAAATGACTGCATCAGGCAGGGCTCTTCCAGTGTCAGACTGCCTGATCCTGAAGGGGGCACCAAAATGCAGCACCATCTGCCGACCTGTATAGAACAACCTGACGCAGGTGACATCATGCTCACTCATAATGAGTGAGCATAATGATAAGCATCACCCAGAAGGGCACTTTCAAAAGTACTCTTGATGTGCACAGAGATCTACAGCCAGCTGTCCTCCAAAACTACCTACAGCCACTCACGTTCCTCTCTGAAGATCCCCACTTCTTGTAAAAAGGGGACAGCAAATACCTTCAAACGGATTCTTTCAAGTTAAAGACATGACATCTGTGGCGGGCCAGTACGGGGTGCTCCTGTGCTGAACCACCCACCTCAGTGCACCCGACCACCTTCCGGGCTCCGAGTGCCTCTCTGGGGGTGCCTTGTGTCTAGCCGACCCCTTCCTGGAGTGCACCCGCTAGCCTGGGGGTATTGCTGATACCGCCCAGGGATGGGCTTGATCCTGGCATGGTGTCTCCTGGGAAACAGGCCTAGTAGCCCTTGAGGGTACGTGACTCTCTTCAAGAATTTGGGATGCTTCCCTCAGTTGGAAGCACAAGTAGTGGTCTTCCTTAGCCGAATCAAGGGGACCCCAAGGCATAATCTAGACCTACTCCCAATAAGTCTTCCACACTAGGTACAAAGAATGTTATTGGTTACAAGGAGTAGGGTTGGAATAGGGTACAGAGTTGAGTATCAGAGAAATCCCAGAGAGCAAACAGAGTAGCTGGGGTAGCCTTTGATCACACATCTGAGTTACTGCAAGCTATATATGTAGTTAGATCTCAGGTAGCTCACTCACAAGCATCATCCAGAGGCAGGTGAAGATTCCCTCTGGAGGCAGGCAGTTCCTCGATCATGAGTTTCCAGAGAGACCAAGTTTCAGATGGTCCAGCTCTTCTCTCTGAGTTTTCATCATGGCTACTGCTTTCCCTCCTGGGCAGTCCTTAACTTACATAGCCCTTATGACCTCATTTACTGCTCCAATGGAGGCCAGCACCTGTTGGCTGCCAGCCAACCAATTTGAAATGCGTCACTGGTTGCTGGGCAGACTGGCAGTCTCTAGCCCACTAAGGAGCCCAAGTCCCTCACCCAGGTATGTGATGCCAGCCAGGTAGGCAGAGAGAGCAGGTTTCCCCCCTCCCTCAGGAACATATCCAACTCAGGTTACCTAAAGGGAGAGGGTAGGGTGTGTACCCTCTGCAGGGCCCATACTAACCAAATTGTCACAGAGCAGAGTTTTTGGGGAGAAACAGAGGTGGTCTTCTGCCACAACATCTTCAGTGTTCCATGGTGCTGCTGCCTACAGCTACCCAAGCTGCCTCTCTTTAAAACATCCTACTTCACATCCTGCTGTTCGGTTCCTCCTGGCACTTCCCTTATGACTATGCTCCAGCCCTGTCCCATTTTGTGTTCCTTTTCTAATCCCAGTCAGTGGCCCAGAGTTTGAATTGCAAGTCCAGCGTTGAGAGAAAATTCTCTGGAGTTTTCTTAATGTCAGAAGAGTGTCTCGCTGTATTCTTGGCTTTACAGATCTAGGTCCGGACCACACAAGTGATCCTGAATATGAAAACTGCCCAGTGGCTAATCCTGTTTCAACAGGAGTCATTGACATAACTCTTGACATCAGTGAGCGCAGGACAAGACCCTGATGACAACAGGGCTCTCAGATTACTGGCATAGTATAAATCTGAATAAAATAGCATTCCCAAGTGTGGCCCAGAGCCAGCAACCTGTGGGGAAGCCCTGTGCCAGTGAGATTCCTTGTGGCCCAGTTGGACCCAGTGTTAGATGATGCTACTTAACTGTGCGTGCAGAGCCCCAAATGTCTGTTTTCAGACTGTTGTTATATTGTGCACTCAGTGCTGCCTTGGCAGGTCTGCTCCTGCAACTTGCTAAATGGACATTTGCTAATGCTTATTCTTAGCCATTAAAATAATGGACGTCAAAAAAAGGGACACATGCAGAACTCCTGGCTCTGCTGTAGTCGATGTCAAATTCTTTGTAATGCAGTGGGATGAATATTTAACCCAGAACCTTTTGTTGTCACCCCTTTTAGCAGTCCTGCTTCTGTGGTCTTTTTGCATAGACTTGTTCTTTATATGGGCTGACCAGGCTGTTGCTTGTTACGGCACCTTTCCCAGGTACCTGCCTAAGGCACCTTTTTAATGCCTTTATGAGTCATGGGGAAGTGAAAGAGATCTTTTGGTGCCTGAGGGAGGGGGTTCATCTTGGGCATGAGGTGATTCCTACCAACTTTGAAAAACCAAAGCTGGCATGAAGGCGAGTTCCAGTGAGACTGCAAAACGAGTCCCTGTTTAGTATTCTTGTATCTGCTCGAAGGGTTTCACATGCGCAAGTTAAACCGTAGAGAGCATCCCTGTAGGACAAATATGTGCGTTTTGTAACAAGAGATGGGAGGACTTCAGGATCTTGCAGTAGTTGTCCTGTTGCCCATGGTCACATAGTCAGTCACCAGTGGAGCTAGAAATTGATCCCATAACTAAGCGGTGCTCAACCCCCAGACCCATGGGCAATATTTTGTCCCTGGTGGCAGGTTTGTGCTCACATGGAGCTCTATCCAGGGCTGGGTGGAGGCTGCACAGCACAGGACTTGATCCAGCCTGCAGACAGGCCCTGAACTACTCATCTAACCCATGGGACCAAAAGCTTGAGTATCATGGCCATTAGTTGTGCCTCAGCCCTATGCTCTAACCTCTAGATGTAATCTAGAAACTTAGCTCTGCTCAAATGCCTAAGCCTCTTTGTAACTGCTTGACACTGTTTAAAGGAAAAAAAGTCTGTAGTAATTAGTCTGAACCTTGCATCTTTTAATTAACTTCTATGTACCATAAGTGAAACTCATTACTACTACTGCACAGTATGGGATCTGAAATACTCAATTGTGTTGTAGGCCACATAGTGCCCAGGGGTAAAAGGTTCTCCTTTAATGCACATAGTAGACACCAAGGTTTCTGGAATAGAAGGGTCTATGTTCTGTCTCCACAAATTTCAGTCACTGTATGTTGCCCCTAAATGATATAACAGTGAAATAGTAGGTAGCCACAGATGGGTTACAATACCTTTCCTGAGAGCAGTTTAGGGTGATATGTGCCGTTGAGTGAAGAAGGCCACAAAGGAGTTCATGCTCCTTTTTCTGCTGAAACGCAGCCTCCAGCAGAGTTGGAACAAAACAGCCATTCAGCATTAGCAGCACTGCACGCTGGGCTTAAAAGGGAAGTGGAGAATAACTCCAACTAAAATTACACAGGTAAGTTTAGGTGATTTTTTTTTTTTTAAAGCATGACTGCCAAGTAATTAAAAGCAGATTAAAACAGCCCTGCTCCTCTGCCCTCCCTTCCTTCATGTTTGTTGCTGCAGGTTTTACAGGGTGCTAAGTTTTGAAATTTGTTCTGTTTTACTGTGTAGGCTCTTGTACTGTTCATGTGGCCATACTGTGTGATCATTGTTGATCTCTGGCTCCAAATACTCCAAACCAGTCATTCGTAGTTTGGCACAGTGATGTCTGTGTTTTAGTACACAGTGTCTATTATGCCAGGGTTCCTTAGCACTCTTTTCTGTGTTGTCGTGTCTCCGCTACAAACAAACACTAGTGTTAGAATTTGCCTGCTCCTAACACTGCAGGATACATTTTTGTTCACACTAGATTCTATAGGCATTTTGTGTCTGACCAGAATAAAGTGAAGCTAGTCCCTCCAGATAAATAGTTATGTAACCTACCCTCCACATCCCAAGTCCAACCACAGCTGGCTGGAAAGTAGTGTCAAGTTTGTAGAACAATTTGAGGGCTATTTTGCAGACCTGTTTGGTTCAGTCCTAGGCATATTTTCTGAAATCTCTAGCAAACTGGAAGCAGTCTGAATCCTGAATCTAATTAGTAAATTTGACATGCTTGCCAGTTCGATAGCCAATGGCAGATGAAACTGACAAACGTGTCAATTTTACTGAGAAACCTGAGTGAGTTTTCAGGGATCCCTGCCCCTGGGTACATCCACCAAGGCTCCAATGAATGTTCATCATATCTGAGATGTTTCAAATGAAAAATTTGGGGCCCTCAATAAGCTGGCATTTTTAATGAAACTTTGCTTTATTGAAAAAATTCCAAGCAGCTTGAATTCCACCAGTCATTACCTATCTACTTTTCTGACTTAAGAATAAGCAAGAAAAGGAAGAAAATCTGGGTGGCAAGAGCATAAGATATCTAGCAAACAAATTACACATTTTATATGCAAATAGATTTAAATTGTTTCCTGCTTGCATTTTTGCTTCTAATTTACTACTTGCACAACAGAAAGAGACTTTTGAGATGGGTGTGAGTTGGAGAAATGTCTAACATATTAAGCCTACAGCGTGCATTTAGTGCTGGTAGTCAATTTGCATGTCATAGTAGGGAAGGAGATTAGAATTTAAAGCACGAGTTAAACATCAAGTTGAAAATAATGTTTTCAATAAATTCCCTTCTTGTGCAGCTAACAATGCTCAAGAGTTAACCTGATCTAATTGCCTCTTCATTATTTCTGCTGTGATATTATGCTTTTCCCACAGCCTGGATAGCGAACATAAACTGACCATTATTCCTTTTGCTAGGGGTGCAGATTTTTTTGGTAGATACTGATGGCCAATTATTAACCAGCCATATCGGCCAATACCAGTCCAATAGCCAATATGCAGCCCAGCAGCTTGAACCCGCTGGGGTCTTCACCTCCCACCCTGTCTCCTCTCTTTTGCATCTCAGTGCTCACTGGTGGAGGTCTAGAATTGCTGTCTGGAATTCCCCGATTCCAAATCCATCCTAGATCAGCCCTACCCCCAAACCAGCAGCTGCCCTCTACACTCAGTTGGAACTGCTTTTGTCAAAGCCTCTAGTGATGTCACAGAGGTCAAAGGTCAGAACCACGACTCCATCCTCTTCCTCAACCTGTCAGCTGCCTCTTACACACATGTGCACTTTATGCAATCTTGTCCTCCTTGGTGGTTCTTCTGGCTTTCCAATCACTGCTTCAATATGTGTTTTGCAAGATCCTCATCTCTTCAGCTTTCTGGAGGTGCATCCAGTAGGCTCTGGTCTTCATAAATTTCTCTTCTCCTACATCTGTTCTCCAGTAATCTCCTCTGTAAACACAATTTTGATTACCAGCTCTAGGCTGATCACTCGCATACCTACCTCATGACTTCAGACCTGTCTTCTCCTATCCAAACTAAAACCTCAGCTTTTCTCTGACTTCCTCTTCTGGATGAGCAGCCATCAGCTTAAGCTCACTGTGGCCAAAACAGAGACCTCAATCTCTCTCTCCTAAGTCTCCCCAGGTTTCCCATGCCTAGTCTTCTCTTGATTACTGTGGACAACTCCATCTGTCTTTCAAACCTCTAACCAGGGCAGCAGCATTGAGCCAGACTTTTCTGTAGGTCCCCACATGTAGGCTGGGTCTAAATGACAGCAGGGGTTGCAGCAGCTGCAGCTCTGGGACACAGGAAGTACTGCCATGGCTGCTGTGTGGTTGGACAGGGCTGGGCTGGAGCTACCCAGCGCCCCCCACCCCCAAGCTCCCCAGTGCAAAGGACAAGGGGGGCCCAATCAGCCCCTTTCAGGCTAGAACTCTGCCAGCCGGCGAAATGTTTTTCTTCTTTAAAGGAGAATCAATCCATTGTTAAAGTTTGTTCATGACCCTTGTGTATAGTCTTGCTACCCACTTTTGGGTCGTCGGGGTTGAAAAACACTGCCTTAGATCACAAAGTGCAGAAGGGTGAATGCAGAGTGGAGGGGAAGCCAACCAATACCCCTATAAATGAAGACAAAGGAGATTCTAAAGTTGTTGAGAAAGGTGACAGTCTAGCACCTGGAAGGCTTCTCCAGATTGGGCCAGCAGAATGAAAAAGAAGAAAGACTGAAATGCTTTGTCATAAAAAGGTGCTGGTGACACTGTTCATCTTTAGGGTCTGTGGAGTTCTACACCCTTTCACAAATGTAGTAGTCCAAGAACACCAGCATGTTCAAAGCTTTTTTCCTTAAGGACTGAAATTTTCTTACAGAGAGGAACCTTTGCTCACGTATCCATGACCACTTCACCCTAAGCACTATTCCTTGCTGTGGCTTTTCACTTTAAGGAGTAAATCTGATCAAAAGAAAGAGTCCCAGGGGTGGGCAGAAGTATTTGCAAGTAATTAGTTTGGATATTGCATCAGATAAAGAGGATCAAAGCCTCATATTAGATTGGCAGAGTAAGAACCTTTGAAGAATTTTCAAGTGTGTGTAAATCCCATTGTTTTTCAATAGGGCTGAGGCTTTCAAATAATGTAGGTACTTTTGAAAATGCCACACCCCTGAGCCTGTTGATTTTTGTACCACAAAGTACTTAGCACATTTTGGTGTTCTGGAAGACCTCATACTGAGAAGCCTCGTGTACATTTTACATCTGTAAAAAGGTGTAACCTATTAAAGCTTGGGTTTTGAACCTCCCTCCATATGCATCTTGCCCATAAAAGTCCCACAGCATTGCAGAGTATTGAATCTGCCAAGAAAATAGAACTTAACGCTAGGAGTTTGAGGTTTTTAAATTTTATTTCAGTAAAAGAAACACCATCCAGTTTCAAACAATTATATTTTATTAAAACAAGGGGTGGAGTTGTAGACGAACTGTTTAAGGGTATTCCAGTTCTGAAGTTCATAGCATAAATAAATCCTCCATCAATATCATAAAATAACTTAGTAGATCTTAGAATAAAAACCTTGAAAATCAACATTCCAAAATACGATAAAATGGTTTTAAATGTTTTGATTAAACCTTTTTGCTCTTTTCACGCTAAAGGTGTTTTAAATGAGAAACTACAAGTTGCACTCATGAAACTCAAAGGTATTTGGCATAGTCTGCAAGTAACTCAAGCATACAGCACCTTACATCTTCTTGCTATTTTTAGTTTTTTTCATGACGCTTGTTTAATACGCTTTCAGCTTCCACTTCCTTTCCCATCACTTTTCCACTGCAGAGTCCACTTCTTCTGTCCCACACAACGTGTAGTTCAACTTCAGTCTAACCCACTTGACATCAGCTTGTTTTGTTTTTTGTAATCCTTGTGTCAGGGTAGGGAGTTACTTCCTGAGCAACTGCTAAAGTATTTTAGAACTTCAGTGCAATTTTGTTCAGTTCGTTTACATCCAAATGCCATCACCGGTCAGGGAGATTAACCACTGGAACCCACTGATCCATGTAGCGACTTTCACGACAAAAGCACATTAGCTGACTCAGTGCTGGATCCTTCCACTGAGAAGCATAGGGGTTCTGGAAAAGACAGAGTTGATTTTAAAACAAAAAACTGTGACTGGTTTCAAATGATTAGTGTAAAAATAATTAAAGAGCGCTATTGTAATGCAACTATTCACATCCAATCCTAAAACTACCCTCTTTCCTTGAATTCATTTTAGTTTGCAACAGGTGAAGTCTTCTCAAGCCTTTTACAGGTTTCTTGCAGTCCTATCTGTATGCAGGAATATAATATTTAAAACCTGAATAAGGATTTTAAGGGTTTCACGATATCGCTGTGGTTGAGGGTCAGAGTATTTTAAACTCGTGGTAGATGCTGCCATCCTTCTTGTGTCTTTAAATTCTGTTTTAATTCTATTGTCTATTCATTAATTGGGCTTCTCTCATATGTGCGCACAAATACACTTCACACAGAACCTGGTCTCTTAACTGAAATGCAAGATTGTATGTCATGGGTTATTGACTGCCATATCTTTTTGCACAAAAATCCCCCTGATTTCAATGAAAGTTGCAATATCCATCTCAGGCTATTGTAGCTGTATTCTTTTTACCAGCTTCCTTTAGGTGCGATGCACAGTTCTCAAGTATTGCATCTAAAGCTGTCTCCCTCTGCAGGCCAAGAACTTTTAAAGGAACATTCACTGCTTTGTCTGCTTGTTTGAGATGTAATTTGGCTGGAACAGGACTCTTTAGAGCTTGCTTTTTTTTCCTTAAGAAGAAATTTCAAAATAGGAACTTTACTTTTTAAATGTGTTTTACCCTGTCCAAACAGAATTGGAGCAATTCCCCTGTTTTTGTCCACAACTAGCTTTCAGTTTATAAAATAGCTTGACTTGAAGTATTATTATCACATCATTTAGCACCTTTAAAGTAATCCTCCCCAGAACCTTTAAAGAAAGTTCCTCCTGGCCTACCCTTTTCTGCCAAAAGCAATCCAACCTGCTTATCTAATCCAGTAATGAGGAAAGACAAATATAAATACCCCAGCTGCCCTAACAAGGTGACTCACAGGGCTCACTCCTGCTGCTGACAGGATCTAACATGTTTGAACATGTCCATAAAAGTGGGAAAAAATCTCTATAATCAAATCGGGAGCAGCTCTGATGTAAGTCCTTGGTACAGGTAAGTAGAGGAAAGGGCACCTCAGTCCCAACTGCAGAGGGGCCTGATCCAAAATCCCAGCTGCAAATCCAAACTCAGATCCAAGTTTAAAGTGGGCCGAGCTGAAACCTTTCCAGGGTGAAACTCCTAAAGTTTGGAGCCTGTTGGAAACCCAATCTGAAGGTTATGTTGAGGGCAAACCCAGCTGTACTCAGGTGAAGAGCGGGAATGGGCCCCCTGCTGAAGCAGCAGCACCAGCAAAGTGTCTCTGTGCTGGCAAGTGTCCTGTGCTTCGGCTGCCAGCTGGAGAGGGCAGTCACTTGGGTGGCTACGCAGGGGACTGGCAGAGGCAGGAGAAACTAGCACTTTGCTGACTAACCAGGTAGACATGCGTGCACACACGCCTTGCAGACTAACCAGGTAGACATGCGTGCACACACGCCTTGCAGACTAACCAGGTAGAGATGCACACTCACACACACGCCTTGCATGCGTCTACCTGGTTAGTCTGCATGCATACACACACACGCACCTTGCGGGCTAACCAGGTACATGCACACCTTGTGGGTGAACCAGGTAGACACACCTTGCAGACTAACCAGGTAGACACATGCATATACATACACAGGCACACCCCTTGAAAACTAACCAGGTAGACACACGCATATACACATGCACAGACTAACCAGGCAGACACATGCATACACACACATGCACACCTTGCAGGTGAACCAGGTAGCCACACGCAGGCCCACCTTGCAGACTAACCAGGTAGACACATGCATACACACACATGCACGCACACCCCTTGCAGACTAACCAGGTACACACATGCATACACATGCGTGCACACCTTGCAGGTGAACCAGGTAGCCACATGCAGGCACACCTTGAAGACTAACCAGGTAGACACACAACCCTTGCAGACTAACCCGGTAGACACATGCATGCACACCTTGCAGGTGAACCAGGTAGCCACACGCAGGCACACCTTGCCGACTAACCAGGTAGACACGCACATATACACACCCATGCATGCACGCACGCACACCCCTTGCAGACTAACCAGGCACACACACATGCGCACACCTTGCAGGTGAACCAGGTAGACACACGCAGGCACACCTTGCAGACTAACCAGGTAGACACGTGTGCGCGCACACACACACGGAGCAGGTCGGGGCGGGCGCACGGGCCCTGGGGACCCCGCCCCCGCAGGTGGAGCCCCTTCCCTTCCCCTCCCTGGCCGTGCGCTGCCTACCGTGACGAGCACGCAGTGCAGGTCTGCGGGCGGGTCGAGGCCGGGGCCGGCGCCGGGCGGCGGGAGGCGCAGCAGCTCGGCGAGGCGCGCGGGGTTGCTGACGCGCAGGATGCTGATGTCGTTCTCGCAGCAGAAGGCCTGCAGCAGCGTGAAGTGGATCTGCAGCGCCACGTCCCGCGCGTCCTCCTCGTCGGCGGCCAGCAGGCAGAGCACCACGCGCTCCGCGTCCCTGCGGGGAGACCGCGCTCAGCCCGCGCCGCCGGGCCGGGGCCGGGGACAGGGGGGTGCGGGGGGGGGGAGGGGCAGGGCACTCACACGTTGAGCAGCTTGGCCGCCTCGTAGACGCCGACGGTGACGCTCCGCTGGCTCAGCGCCTTGCTCAGCACCTCCTGCAGCGCCGAGCCCGCCGTCTCCATCCTGAGGGGGCAGCGCCAGCGCCATCAGAGCCGGCGGCGCCGGGACCCGAGCTCGAACCCGCGCCCCCCGCGCGCCCCGCGCCCCCCTACCTGGCCCGGCTGCGGCGCGGTCCGCCCGGCTCCTCCAGCGTCATCGCTCACCTCGCGCCGCGGCGCCGGCTCTGAGGGAGCGGGGCGGCCCGCGGGACTTCTCCTGCCAACACCCAGCCAACCGCCTCCTCCCTCATTTGCATGCGGCCGCCCCATTGGGTCATGCAAATGTGTCCCGTGTTCGACTTGACCTTGTGCGGCCCCGGCCAGTGCGAGAGGAGGGCGGGGGGGGGGGCTTTTTTCTTTTTCTTTTTTTCTCTGCTGGCTGATTGGAGGGCTGGGAGGCCGGTGCGGTGGGGAGCTGTCAATCACGCGTGCCCCAGCGCTGAGGGTTGCAGTGGGGACCGCTCTTGTCATGCTGTGGGGAGGGGCCCAGGCGCTGCACTTGCGTGGCTCGCCTGGCTTGCAAAGGGGTTGAACGCTCACAGCTCCCCCTGCCTCAAAAGTAGCAGCAGGTGCTCAGCACCACTGGCAGCCTCGCCTTCCCCTCAGACAACATCTGTGGGGTGCAGGGACTTTGCTCCAAGCTTCTGCAGACCCTGAAGGAGGCAGAGCGGGGGGCGACCCTGAAGTGCTACCCTTCAGATCCAGTCCAAATGGAAGTCAGGTCTCAGCCGTCAATTCTCACAGACAAAAAAGTAGCAGAGAAGCAGAAATTACTAGAAACTTGTGGCCAGGTGTGTTGCTGAGGGAAAGTGGCAGCTGCGCTGAAGTCAGCAGCATAAAGTACGGCAAATGGCAGCTGGCTCTGCACCCCGCAGATCAGCCCCCAATTAGCTAGGCCTGCAAACGTTGAGCGCTGCGGCACTACTCTGTATGAGCCGGTGCAACATCTCACACGTTCGCCCTTTGCTGGCAGCAGTCGGGTTACAGATGGGGGGAGTGTAGCGCCTGGGTTACTGGGGATCTTCCAGTTTATGGGGCCTGCTGTGTTCGGGCTGGGTCAGCCCCAGGTTCTGCTGAAAAATTGGGGCTATGAGTAGATCCAGGGGTTTGTGCACAAGCTGACTGGCAGCCGTGACCCTACAGCACTTGGCTGCACGCTGCCTAGTGTCATTCCCTGCCTGCTCTGCAGCAGCGCCAGTCCTGACCCCCTTTTTCCAGCCCAGCTGCTCCATTGTGGGGTCTCCTACACTTCTAATCCCCAGCCAAATTCTGGACCTCGACCCCCTTTCTAGGTTCCTTCTTTCCATTCCTGTTCCCAGGACCTCATTCCCCCAGCAGGATGTGTCCTTCGTCCTTTGGCCACCCTGAGATGAGGCAGGGCAAGAAAAAGACACTGAGGATGGGAGAAGACTGCGAGGCTTGAGGGGGTGTGAAGAGATGGTGGGCACTGGCAGCACTTCTTTCTCTTGGAGGGAGAGAAGCAAGGGGCAAAGGACTCAGGGGAATAAGGCAGAAGCAACAAGGAATACACTTGGGACAAGGGAAGGGAGAAAAAATGTAAAAAGATTAAAGCCTAAAAGAGAAAACAAAATTGGGGATGCAAGGGGCAAGCCCAGAGGGCAGAATTGAAGTGAACACTGGGGTGTGTAAGCACTGCTCTCTACCCTGGAAGATGCTGCATGGGAGAGCTCTAGCATCTCCAAACCCAGCCACGCTTTGGAAATCTTGTCTCCCTCATGTAGGGTGTAACCAAAGGTAAAGCAATAGCTAGGAACTAGGAACAAAGCAAACTCCTACATTAAATGCATGGGGTCACTGTAAATTGTTCCCACTGAAGTGCAGCTCTCAACTTTCCCTCATTGTAGACACCAGTTCACCAGACAAAGGTGCCACCTCACATTTGTTATAGCAAGTTAGTGACGTAAGAAGTGCTGATTCATAAAACGGAAATGGCAGAAATCTTTGTACCTAGCCTAAAGCAGAAGGGCATGGGGGAGTCCAGAGATAAATCTGCGAGATGACATTTAAGTCATGTGCTCAGGGCAAGACCTGTTTAAAGAAGAACTCCACCCGTTGGAAATATAAAAGTATGTTGCCTTCGGCTTTGCCTGAATTTATTCTTCCTTAGGAGTGAAACTGCAACAGCCTGTCAGTTGAATTCACCTCTCTTTCTCCTGTCAAGGGGAAAGCAGAGATGCATTTCAGTGCCCCATGAACAGCCATGTCATGCAATGGGCAGCTCTGGTAGGAAGTAATAAACTGCACATCATTTTAAGTCTTGCACTGAGGGACTTAAGCTCGACACACAAGTTAGAACCAGTCCTTGGCCCACTGTCAATTGCCAGTGTATCTCTGTGATATACGTTTGGGTGCCCCTGCTTCAGCACAGGTATAACATTTCTATCATTTATGTTGCCTAAGTCAGAATTCCTTATGTCAATAATTTACTAAGATAAAAAGTGACCTTGCAGTGTTGGGTGGGACAAGTGGGAATTTGTGCCTGAAAGGAAAGACAGTGAAATGCAGGACAGCTGCATTTCATTGCGAAACTGGGGAGATCTGTAGGATGTTTAATCACAGATATGCCTAGTACAGGAGTAACTGGAGTCACTCTAGGCTTATGCTTATGTCATGGAGGACAGTCTTTGTCTCAGTGATTCTGAATTCCCTTCTGGATCAGAATGGTGTAAGTGTAGTATTGCAACCCCACGCATTCAAGAGTTGTGCTTTTAATGATTTTTTTTAAGTAATCGTTGTGGGTTTGTTTTATCTGCCTTCTGGTTTCCAAGACTGTAGACCAATGGTAGGCAACATTTTTTGGCTGGAGTGCCGAAAAAACCACAATGTCACTTTGGAAGGTGCCAGAGTGCCAACATGCTGGAGCCCGGAGCAGCTGTTTGCAGCCTCCCAGCTTCAGCCAGTCCACAGAGCCTGGTCTGCTTGCAGCAGGGCTTGCAGCCTCCCAGCCACCTGCTGGAAGCAGCCTGGGCTCGGTGGCTGGCAGCAGCTGCTTAGAGCCCAGGCTGGTAGTGGTGTGCAGAGCAAAATGGCCTTGCGTGCCATGCTTGGCACGCGTGCTGGGGATTGCTGACCCCTGCTGTTGACTTCAGGCTACAATCATAGCATGTTTTCAATTTTTCTCAGCAAACCTCAGTAGCAGATGCTTATTTGTTGTTTGGTTTTTTTTTAATTGAAAACCCCAAGACCTGACTTCAGCAGCTGGACAAAAGCTAGATTCATAGTAGGATCTTGAAAGCTGACAGCAATGAAAACAAAAGACACTGTCATAACATAATAGTTTTATCTGTGGCTTTCAATAAGTAGCTGGTAAACCCCCCCCCCCCCCCATGCTCAGCTTTATTTGTTTTAAGAAAAGCCTTTTACAATTGATAATTGTGCAGCTCTTCCAGCTGCTTATGCTAGTGAGGTGCCAAGAAGGAAGTGAAGAAGGTGGGTGGAGAGGTGTGTGCAGCAGGTATCAAATATCGTGACTTGCACAATGTAAGTTGGCCGGCAGCATCCAAGGCCTTCTGAGTTTCAGGGCTTCCAAGTGCTGGGATTAGGAAACATCCTCCTCATAATACTCCTCTCAGGAACATGGGAGTCTTTGTCACCAAGTTTTAGAGTAAGCTTGGGTTGTTTTTAGGAAGCTAAGTTTCTTGAACCTGGGACATTTACTTAGACTTGTTTCCAGATTCATACGCTTGCTAATTGCATCATCTTTTGCCATTGCTGAACTCTGTCCTGCAGGTCCTTGCCCTTCACAAAAATTATTTCTCTATGTTGTAATAATTGCATGTGACACGTTAGCTCATAGCTGGTGGAGGGTGTGTTCTTAAAGCCCAAGATTCAGGGTCTGTCCACTCAGCAAAGACAGACTCTTGGGTTTGCAACGTAGATGCCCTACACAGCCGATGGCTCCAAGCCTGTGAGAGGGCATCCATTCTCTAACAATTCCAGGCAGCTTGTTGCATGTGAGCCTTTCAGGTGGGATCTTGCAGCAGAGACCCTCTTCCCATGAGAAATACCATGTATTTGGTTTCTTTAGCTCATACAATTAAAATTACTTTCCTAGGATTGTACGCACTTCGCCACTAGCTTGTCTGAGGGACAGGATGTCTATACGACATCCACAGACCTGCAACTCATGTACATATGCCCAAGCAAGCAGAACAGTTGTACTAGCACAGAGCTCAGTCAGCCTGCCAGAGAAGCTATGTAAATACTAGGGGGCTTAGCCTGTGCTGAGCTCCATCCTACTGTCTCTCTCTGCCCTTAATAGTACCTGAGCTAGCTAGAATAAAGGATGCTCAGATACAGCTACACCAGCTGCAGTCATTACAGCACAGACATACCTATAGGAGGAGAAATAAAAGGTTGCATCCTCAGTCTCTGTCCTGGCTGAGCTATAAGGGAGGAATAGGACAGGGAAGAGGCAAATTTGGCTTTAAGCCACTTCTGAATGAGACTATATTAAGCCTTTTTATTTAGCTGCTCATGTGCATGTTGTAGAACTATTCCTAGGTAAGTCCAAAGGTGAAAGTATATGTATAAATGGTTGGCACAATATTGCAGAACAGGCTAGTACACAGGGCTTTTGTTTTACACAAATATATGTACAGGTGTTGTGTGTAGCCATTGGAAATATATATACACACACACACACACACACATATATATATATATATATACACACACACACACATATATATATATATATACACACACACACACACACACACACACACACACACACACACACACACACACATATATATATATATATATATATATATATATATGAGTATTTAGTACCTCCTTCCTATATGCAGCTAGGTGAGGGTTAGCCTAAAATTGTATGCACAGGTAGGTACATAAGCATTTTTTGCAGCATTTATTCAGGTTGCTTTGGGGGTATTACTTATTCAGTGACTGAAACATTTACAGTTGCAGTACAGAGTAGCTCTAGCCCTGGGACATTCCTGTTTGTCTTTGTTTCCCTTGTGTTAGCTGAAGTGCAATGCCCAGAACTAGTCTCAGAACTGGCAAGTGATCTGTTCCATCTCCCGGTTTCTCGTGTCTTTTTTAGCCAAATGATCATTTTCCTGTCACTTTTAGTAGTTTGGGATAATAGTTTTAGCAAATACTTTTCCTGCTATTTTGCAGGTTTGGGTATATTTCCTAGAAGACAGTATTGTGAAATCAATGGAGCAGCACTGATCTACATCAGCTACGAATTGGAGCATGACTTTTTATCAAGTTCTATGGTATGTGCAAAGTCTGATCAAAATGTCTGAAACTGGGGCATGGCCAGAAAATGCATGTACTGCAACCTCCTTCAACCCCCCAGTAGCCTGGGCTTCATTTTGGGGCTGATTTAGTGAGGGGTGGTTAAAGCATATGCTTTCTACTGAAATTCTCTGTGATGGCCAGCAGATGATGGGTAGGGGTGTTTGTGCAAGAAAGACTTCCCATCACCCTCTGCAACAGAACAAATCTTATCTTTTCTATTCCCATACCTAGCTGCCTATGAGCCAGGAGCTGAGCTTGAGCACACTGTTCTGTCTGATACTGATCTATGTAAAACTTAATTTCCTGGAGAAAACAATTCATCCTCTTTAGCTTACACAGCCTGCACCTTCCAGCCTAGTATTTGGCCAGGCATTATGATTTATTCTTCCCTTTGGTAACAGTGCTGGCTTCCCACATTGTGCTAAACTGTGTTTTCAAATTCTGCAGATCACCTCAAAGGATTTGTAAGCAGAGTCATTTGCCTTCTGTGTCTCTTTGACTCTTGCTGCCATATGTTCCACTTCACTCTGGAAGAGCTACAGGGGAGGGTTTGTTATAATCAGAACTGTGTCAAAGATCATGCTTTCTCAGCTGTTGCAAGAAGGAGCAATCCTCCCTTTTCTAGACAACCTGCATTCGCTGTGTGATTATGCTCAAGAACCTTTGCAGAGACAAAGGGAGAGATCCTTAGCTGGTGTAAACAGAGCCCTGTGGATTTCAGCAGACTACACAGATTGATAACAACTGAGAATCTAGCCCTGAAAAATCTATTAAAAACTCTTGGCAATGTTGTTTAATATGCCTTATTATCTTAGCCTTTTTCTCTGTTCCTTCTAAATGGCCACTTAATTTTTCAAAACAGAGTTAATTTAGCTGTATTATTCAAGTCAATCTAGCGTGATGCATTACTGAAACCCTCTGAAGTCATAACTCGAAGCATGAAAGTGAGCAAAGTTGGTATTTGTTCTGTATGCTGTACATAGATTATTTTATTTAAGAATCATTTAGTAAGATGTAGGTATGAAACTATTTGCCCTTGCACAGTGTAAAGTGATAATCAAAAAAGTACTTTGTGGCTCTTTAGTGACTTCTGACATGGCAAGGGAAACTGTCTAATTGTTATAGGCTCCTTTCATTAGGTTAGCTCAGACTGCATATTGTTATTTTCTACCTTAGAAATGATGAGATGTGAGTTGACAACACATGACATAAGAAAATACATCACAAAGGCTGAAAATGGAAAAGCTTCTTTTGCAGCAGGTAGAAGGGTGGCAGATGGCTAGACAGCAGCAAAACAGGTGGAACCATTGTTTGACAACCATCTGAATTAAGTTTGGTTAATTTGCCATATCTCTATTTATCCCTAGCAACTCAAATCTCAGACTTCATCACAATATATCAGGTTTATATCTTGCAGACAAAGTGTCAGTGCAATTCCATCTGTGATTGCTCGCAGAGCTGAAGCTGGCTTAAAGTCAGTGGCTGTAATGGTGTCAGCAGCCCCCCAAAACTAGGGCACTAAAAACCCATTCAGTGGTAAACATGTTTATTTCTTAAAAGATTTTCAGTCCCAGGAAAGTTTCCTTCATGTTTCTGTACACTGACAAACCCCCAAAGAGGTCTTATTGCCACACAGATTAATTATCATCCTCTGGCGTTGATTTTCAAAACAGATTTAGCTGAAGTGGTAAAGCAGATGCACCCCTGACCTCTTTCAAATGGACTCATAGTCAGCAGAGTTGCTTACTCAAAGGTTTTTAATCACGGGTCAAATATTGGCCAGGGTAATTAATTTGCCCTTGGAGAATGGGGAACGTGTGTGTTTAGATGCACTGTTTGCATTCCCTATTCTCTACTCACTTGGACAGACTAATCTCATTTCAGACCTGGCTGGTTTGTGAGTAAGGTTATAGCAAAAGGGATAATAATGTATCTCAGCTACCTTTGCTTGCATGAAAATTCCTTCTTTGTTTTATACGTAGACAAAGCACAAGGACATTCTTCAATAAGACTGCAAATAACTTGAAATAGGTGGGATCATCTTAGCCTAATGCATATTATTAGTTGTGACTTGAACGGGTCAAAAAGGGTTTCTGAACAATCAGAAGATGCTGATGCAATGAAATTGAAACATTTAATGGAAATATACTGATTTTTTTGTCTAAATTTTTAGTGGAAATTTTTCAGCGTTTTGTTTGTATGAAATTGACACATTTTTTTTCCATGAAAATCATAGTTTCATGTCAATGTTACTTACTTGTTATTGTAATATAGCACATAATAACATTTAAATGAACAACCATTCAGGAACACATTTTTAAAGAAAATTCCTTCTGTGGGAAATGACAAAATATCGACATTTTTGCTCTGAATCAGGACAAAGGGTGATTCTGAGATGTTGGGATTTCTCACAGAATGGAAATTCCAAGTTTATCTATCTGTAAGTTGACAGTAGTGCTTCATGCAGTAAATCATTGGGTCCTTGACCACTGCAGGCACATTGAAAGACCAAAAGGTTCAGTCATTACCAAGTTTATCCCTTTTCTTCTTCAGTGGCTTTCAGTTATTTTGGGATTCCACTGTTTTGTGCCAACATATAGAGGGTGCAGATGGAACTGACAATGTTCACCTGATCTGGCTCCAGAAAGTGGTCTACAGCCATGCATGGCTGCAGATAACTTTAAAAGGCCCAATCCCACGAAAATCTGAACCCTCATTGCATGAGGGTACAAATGAACAAGCTCGAAAATGGAGCCTATTCTCTAACTTGTGTCTGAACAACTCTCAACCTGTCGCAGTTTTCAGAATGGGAGGGGGAAAGGGAGCAAAGGGACTGTGGTCTAGGTTTTTTCAGCCAGTACTGGAGGGTGGGGTGGGTGGATTGGAGCCCCCTGAAGTGAAGAGGCTCCAATTCACCCACCCCACCCTCCAGCCCTGGCTTGGGAGCTCCAAGAATGCACTTTTTCTGCTCTCTTTCCCACCTTCCACTCTGAAAACAGTATGGGGCTGGGTGGGAGGAGTAGCATTGCTATGGAGACTGGGCTGCAGGCTGGCAGCAAACAGCTCGAATTCCCAACTCCCAGATCCAACAGTGAATTTCTGTCGGGTTGGGGAGATTGTTGCAACTCATAGCACTTCCTGCAAAGCGCTGTGAGTTGCACCAGGGAGCTGCTCTTCTGTCTGTACCCAGATTGAGCAGCACTTCTTCACAGGAGTGGTAAGGGAAAGGGCAAAAGTGTAGCCTCCATGCTGTTTTTATATCAGGGTGCAATGTTTCAGAATTGCTTCTGGCTCAAATCTAGTAAAGCTGATGTGGTCCTAGCTGGCCTGATGTGCTATGTGAGTCACACTCTCCCACTTGCCCCACCATGTTGCGTTTGAAAATGCAGAGCTTGAGATCGATATGGAATCACAGTTGTCCTTTTGTAGATTCCCATCTGGCAGCTGTCACTAAATCTGCCTTTCATCACCTGCCAAAAAAAGCTGAGGGCATTTTAGTCTCTCACAAACCTCTGAACTTTAATCCTTACTTTCATAATTTGCCAGGTTGATGCTTTTAATTCCCTCTGTATGGGTCTTCCTCATAGCTCCATCAAGGAACCACAATTAGCCTCAGACACAGCTGCTCAAGTATTTCTTCACACATGCCCCTTGTAGAGGAGTTCCACTGGGCACGATTCCAGATGGGGCTTAAAGTCTTCCGATGACAGTTGGCTGAAGCCTGCCAGGATGAGGTTGTATTTGTGATACTCTGCCCTGTGTATCCTACCAACCAATCATCCTAGGGACCCTGCTTAAGTAGCCAAAAGGCTCTTTTATTTTAAATTACTGTAAAGTTGTTGAGAGGTGCTGGATGAACAGCTCTGAAATCTTAAGCTCTATCTGCATCTGGAAGTGCACGTACAACACTGGCAGTACAAGCTTCCTTAGACTGCCCCACCAGTGTGACTGAGCCTTAACCTGGCAAGACCATAGTAAATAGTAATAGCAATAATTAGCCTTTTACAGACATTAATGAAATAATCCTCACAACGCCCATGTGAGGTAAGCCAATCATACTAATGTCCTTATTGTACAGCTACAGAAGGGATACTGAGGCTATGTCTACAGTTCTGTTTTGGGCAAAGATGAGGACTCACCCTCAGCTACATGGGACAACGTGAATGGTCCCTCCCTGTTTACATGATCTTGCTGCAATGAGAAGTAGCCAAGGAGAGACAAGCATAGACCGCGGAATGCGGTGGCCCACCCGGGCCATGGCCCGACCAACTTCTAACACATTCATTTATAAAACCCTCAAATGCGCAATTGTCATTCTGGTTAAAACTGTATAGCTATTTTTAACTGCATAGCTAGCTAAATTAATGTGCCAAAAGTTGGTCAGGCCATGGCCCGGGTGGCCCACCCTGTTCCACAGCCTATGGAGACAAGTACTGGGTAGACTCACTCATAAAACAGGACAAGAGAACATTCTCCAAAGATGTAGATAAAGACTTCTAATGATGACGAAGTCACTATATCCCTAAATAATTTATTCTAGTGCATAATTACCATTGTTAAAAAGGTTAGCTTTATTTCTTGTCTGCACTTGTCTATAGTTTTTGTTTTAATTTGTTTAGTTTAACCAGAGTTCAGATCATATGATGCTTAGAAGTACTTAAGAAAATGAGCAAATTAAATGAACATTACTATTTTAAGTGTAATGCCAAGGACATAGAACAAATATCAGAGTCGGGATGAAAACTAAGGAGCTACAAGATGTCACTGCCAGGTTCATATATTAAGTTGTACTGTTCTTGCTTACCCATTCAATCTATGGCTTCAAAACCAAGGTGCTATTATATAATAGCTGCTAGAAACCAGATTGAAATGAGCAAGTCAGTTTATGCCTGTCTTCTTGGCTGCCAGATAAAAGCCAAACTCAAACTTGTGGCCTTCTTCTCTGCAAGGTAATTTAGCCCATGCAAAACCCTAGGCAGCTGTGATTGACTGCTGCTGGTACCAGGCTAGCTTGTCTGAAGTCTGCAATGTAAGCATACCTCCAGGAGTGAAGGATTTCTGATCCTAGTCATCTCAGGCCTCACATAGATGAGCACACACTAAAATCCCCCATCCTGCATATGTCACTAACTGTGAGGTTTAACTCATCTCATTTTAATTGCAGTTGAGCACTTGCTTAAGATTCTAATCAGTTCCTGCTACAGAGTGCAGTGCAGATAAAATGGTCAAAGGCCCTGTAGAAATAGCCAGAGACCATGCATATGCATAACTTTGTAGCCACCAAGGCAGGGCAGGGTGACATTTCAGGGTCCAGCTGGTTCAGCGAGGCACGAGCTTTTGTAAGCAACACTCACCTTTTTCAGATGCTGTGTAGCAAGCAGGGGGAGTGGTGGCACGGCTGCATCCCCTTTTTGGATTGCACTGTACCACGGAAGCCTCCAGGGACTTTTTAAAGTTCCTAAAATATATGAAGATCCTCCCTCCCTTCCCCTTCCTGCTCAAAGTAACATCCCCTCTCTGCCCCTTCGCCCCCTTCCTCCGTCAGACTTTCCCTGCTGTCCTCGGTATGGGAGGGCAGTGAAGCACCAGAGCTGTTCCTGCTCACTGCACCAGGGCTGGGCTGTTGCAGATGGGAACAGTGGCAGCAGGGATGGACAGGAGTTCCCCTTCTTTGCACTTGCTCCAGGCAGGGTGGGGGGAACCACTGCTATACTGCCATGCTGTTGCTGTTATCCCCTCCCCAGCTCAGCCCTGCTGACTCTGGAACTTCCCTGCCCACAAAGTGGAGAAAGCAGCTATAGGCAGGGGATTTGAGGGGTAGGGAATGAGGAGGGGAGCAGGTGTGCCTCTGAGCAGGAAGAGGAAGGGAGGGGGGATTTTCACTTGCTTTAGGGACTTAAAAAAGTCTGCCCACCCTGGTGGGGACACCCCTGCAGTGCAGGTTGCTGCTCCTGCATCCCACAAAATGCAAAATGAAGGCCTTCACACTGAGAAGTGCACTGAGAAGTCAGTCATGTTCTCCAAAACCCTTCTCTCGTGGACAGAAGTACTCCTGGGAATGTTACTGATGCTGATACAGAAATGGGTACAAATTATAGTTGAGAACAGTTTCATGGAGACTTATAAACCGCCTCCCCCCCAAAAAAACCCTCATGATCCAGGAACAGATAATTCTCTGCCAGTGTAGCCTGGGTACACCCAGGGAGGTATGCTCTGTCTTCCAATGACTGTGGTGGGGGTCAGGCAGGGTGCTGATGGAGGGGCCAGCTACTAGACCAGTTCCATCTCCTCTCTGCAGAGCCAGGCCAAAACCAAGTGTTGGTCCTGGTACCTGCACTCCTAATTTGAAAAGGAGTGCTAACATGCTAATAAGGCACAGATCCAATACCATGGTACGTTTCTATGTTTAAGCATGTGCATAAGTGCTTTGCTGACTCGAAGCCAGCCTGGCATATTGTGGAGTTTTGGAACTCCTAGAAAAATATAATGTCAAGGAGAGAAGGTACATCAGAGCACATGCATCTGCGGGGAAATGGCTACTGCATATGCTAGAGTTGAGCAAATAGAGCAAAACCATTTCAAGTTTTTGGTTGCAATTTTAAACAAATTATCTTGCTGGTGCCCTTTCTACAATACTTTTCCATTAATTTTTGAGCAGTCATAGTTATTGGCTTCTTCAAGTGACTTGAGGGATATTCACAGGGAGCACATTTTACATCTGGAATTTGAAGCATTCACACTGCAAATCTTATTGGAAGTTGGACTACATGCGTATGCATAGGGGAGAGACCTTTCTGACCTTACACTTCTGCACCAGCTATGTGTATAGAGGCTGCAGGCATGTAAGGGTAAGTTGGAACTGTGCGCTCAATTTTTCCTCCCACTGAGACACTGCACAGTGCACAACCTTGTTTCTGGTCCATAACATGCTATGACCAGTGCTTTTGACCACATGCACATACACTGGAAGTCACATTCTGCCCTTAGAGCAGTTCTCTACCTTTTTAGACTTGAGGCACTTCTCAGTAGATTCAAACACCCCTCCACAGACTTGAGGCATCCGTTAGAAAATGCCAGTTCTTAGCTTTCACTTGTTTTTTTGACTACAGAGAAGTACTAGAGAAATTTTGTTGCAGAGAGCTTGGAAGATCACAACAGAGCAGAATGGTTTTAACAGTCTGTGAATTCCTTTTTGCAATCTCTGGCTTTATCTTGTGAATCATGTTTGCACACCCAGCAGTGCTAACATTGTGTAGCATCCCACAGCACCCTTGCAAAGTTATCAAGGAACTCCAGGGTGCTGTGGCACCCTTATTGAGAATCACTGCCATAGAGAATTACTCTTCCAGTTGGGAAATAGGATCAGCATAGTGAAACCTATATGTGGCAGCAAACCTGGTTAATTGTACAACGGGCTTTTAGTGAACAAGAACTATTTGCTGAGAACATTCACAATTCTTCCATAAAAAGAAGAGAAACTATTCACTATTCTCCACCATCCATGTCTAGCATATATAGTGTATCATAGTATCATAGTCCTTAGAGTTGGAAAGGACCTAAACAGATCCGACCCTCTGCCCTGGGCAGGAATGGGTGCCGAGGTCATATCACCCCAGCCGAATATCTGCCCAGCCTCCTCTTGAAGACCCCCAAGGTAGGAGAGAGTACCACCTCACTTGGGAGCCCATTCCAGAGCCTGGCAGCCCTAACTGTAAAGTAATGTCTCCTGATGTCCAGCTTGAACCTTCTTTCTAACAGTTTGTGGCTGTTATTCCTAGTAACCCCTGGAGGTGCCCAGAGGAACAGAGCCTCCCCCAAATCCTGCTGGTCCCCCTTGGTGAGTTTGTAAATGGCCACCAGATCCCCTCTCAGCCTTCTCTTGTGGAGGCTGAATAGGTTCAGGCCCTTTAACCTCTCTTCATAGGGCCTGACTTGCTGCCCCTTGACCATGTGAGTGGCCCTCCTCTGGACCCCCTCAAGGTTAGCCACATCCCTCTTGAAGTGCAGCTCCCAGAACTGGACAGAGTACTCCAACTGCAGCCTGACCAATGCCGCATAGAGGGAAGGATCACCTCCCTGGACCTGCTTGTGATGCATCTGTGGATGCACAACAAGGTGCGGTTAGCTTTACTGACTGCTTCCTCACATTGGCAGCTCATGTTCATCCTGGAGTCAACAATGACTCCAAGTGTGGCTGTACATCTTTAAAAGCATGTTTTTTAACACTGAAAAAGAACTTTTTCTATACCAGTGTCTGCTGTAGCTTTGCCCATAGTTTTCAATTTGTGTCTTTGTGGAGAGGTACGTTTCTGGTTCTGTAATTTGTAAAAAATCAAAAATCCTAAACTATGAGCTAACTCAAAGATCCTTTATTAAAAGCAGTGTTTCTTTTCTTTAGATTTTACACACAAAAGGACAGGGAGTCCTTAGTTGCCTTCCTAACAGCTGCTCCACTTTTTTCCCAGTCACTTGTTGACATTCTCATTTGGCCCAGTTTCCATCTTACTGTGAGAGCTCAGCCCTCTCACTCTGCTCTTGCCCTGCCTCCCTGCTGTTGTGGAAATCTGTCACAAACTGCCTGCTGCTGTTGACTTTATCAGAATCATTAGACTGCTTCACTGAGCTTCCCCCTCTGTCATATTGTTGCTGTGTAAAAGTCCTGGATTTAGTTCTTCAGTCAACAGTGTGCAGAAGTATGTTGTCTGCACCATTTAACAGGCTCAGTGGAAGACAAAAATAGCAAAACTCATTTAGGGCTGTCTCAGGCTCTGGACTGTAATTTGAATTCCCCATTAAATCTGTGAGAAAATTACTACTGCAGTTGCCATTGAAAAGTGAATTCCAGCCAGCAGATTCCACAGGGTCCCTTCACAGTCCCAACAGTTTTATTTTATTTTCAAGTAGCTGAAGTGTCTCTCTCAGTGTCACCTTACTAGATCAACACACTAAGAATTGGTATTTGAGTAAGTAGCAGCATGGCTGACATCATCACACAACAGAGGCATCTACATAGTACTCAAGAAAGCACGCAAATGTGCCTCCTAGTACACCACTCCAGCTGGATTCCATTGCTGGTAGCAGTAATAGTCTTTTATCTTCTAGTGCAGGTGTGTCAAAGATATAGCCCATGGTCTGGATCCAGCCTATGAACCCTATCATCTGGTCTAAGGTGCTGCCTGTGAGTCTTGGACCTACCCTATGCACTCCATGTAGCATGTGCTGTTCTGGGCTTTGTTCATTGCATACAGCACATGGAGCCAATCTGGTACATGGTGCATGGCACAGTTCTCGGTGTGTGCTGCATGTGGTGCCCACACAGGACCAACGCTGCATGCTGGATCTGGGCCTGGTCCTGTTTGGGCCTGCACACTGGCCCCTGAAGCCAGATCCAGTGCACAGGCCAGTCATCCAGTCTGCAGGGCCAGATGAGTCTGATACCCCTGTCTGAGTGGGCCAGAAACTAGAGGAGAGATGATATACACTTTTCTGGTGTGCAGTGCAGTGATGTTGTGCAGTGATGTTGCTTTTGCTGTACCCATTTTGTTAAGGGTCCCGGTCCAAGACTATCTATCTAGCACTCTTCACACATGTTAAATTCACTAAAAGAGTGGGGAGAAGGAAAAGCCCAAATGACTTCTCTTTTATCATGTTGCTGTTTCTCAGTTCATATCATCACTTCAAGTAAGTAAGTTTCTACAGCTCCTGAACTGTCTGGATAGCAGTGCAAGACCTGCCAACAAAGAGAGCACTGTGGAACATGTTCTGACATGAATTCTCAAGGAAGACCTGCAGGTTGTAGCACCAATGCCATTTTGCCAGCTGGGGCTTCAAAGCCACATTTCTCAAGAAAATATATACTGTTTTAGTCAGTTAACTGAATATATATGTGTATCTGTATGCATATCTGTGTTTGTGTATAACCCCCACACACATGCACACACCTGTGTATACCTATCATGTTCTGATTGTCTACTTTTCCTCCTAAAGGATCAACTATTACACTTGCTTTCTCTGCAGTGTTGACTGATAATTACTCCCCTGGACTCTTGATTATTGTATTTTTCCTTTTCTTTTTTTTTTGTGCATGCAACAAAAATACCAAGTCAGATTTTTTTCAGTATAGTTTTTATTTTAGTATTTTTAGTGCATTTTAACCCTTTGGATCTTTTATTTGATTATTTGATTCTCCTGTGGGATTTTATAAAGGCAATAGCAGTTCAAGGACTTTATGTGCAGGTATGAATTTATAGTCAGAGGAAAAGTTGCTTTTTCTAAAATTGAACCTGTAAATATGGGGTTGATTTATATGCTGAGTCAGCTTATAATCAGAATAATACTCTGTGGGTGTGTGTGAGATCATATATAGTAGTGTAACTGGGGGGGATGACAGGAATACCACCCCAGGATGCATAATGAGATGGAGTACCAGAAGGGACACTCTCTCCCCACTCTCCAACACCCCACTCTCCAGAGTTCAGCATCCTCCCCCGCAGGGCACAGGGGAGTTTTGCTGAGGACTCAAAACTTGGTAGTTATACCTCTTCATATTTATCCCCTGTAAAACTGTATTCCCCAAATTCAGAAATAATTGTACAGATTTCCTGTTTTCTCTTGTGCAACCTGCATATCACAATATCATGATGTAACTAGTACTACCCTGAAAGAGCTGCAGTTCCAGCTGGTTCCTGTCCAGGTGTCTGACTATTTATTATGAGATGTTGCATCCTACATTGAGAGGTGCAAAGGTAGCCATCCTCCATTCTGACTTGCAGGGCACACTGAAGAAAAAACTCTGCACACAGACCAGGTCTGAACTTCTGGCTTGGTTTCCAGAACTCAGACTCCAGTGATGTCTCAGTATAACAATGGGCAATATATGTATATATATATAGATATATAGATATATATCTATATATCTATATATCTATATATATATATATACACAGACGCTCAAAGAGAAGTGGAGCTTTTCATGATGAGAAGTGCCAGATTTATAACCAGAATTTATAACCAGGACCCACCAGCAGAAACTCAGGAACAGGGCACCTTGGTGGCAGAAAATCTGCAAGAGAGGAGGCTGAACCAGGTGCATGCTCAGCAGCAGCAGCACACTCCCACCCCACTCCCCATAACTCCCCCACCCCCACCCCAACCACATACCCCCCACCCTCCCCACACCCCACCACAGATATGCATGCTTCACAACCCCCCCCCACATATACTCCCTTGCCGCCCACACACAATATACAAGAGCAGGATTGTATTTTGAGCATTATGCAAGTGCCTCTAGATACACTATGCACATAAATCAGGACAAAAACATTTTTAAATAAAAATAAGTTATAGTAGATGTTTGATTTTTTAAAATATGATTTGGGGTTTTTCTGGTTTCAAGATGGCAGCACTCTCCCTCCCAAAAGGAGTACTTCTGGGGCAAGAGGCAGGGGTTAGAGGTGGGACTTTGGGTCCCAAGAATGGTGAACAGGGGTCAGGGCACCAGTCAAGGTGCAGAGCTACCCTTGTGGCCCTCGACAGCTCACCAAAACTCATTAAGCAGCCCTCCAAACAAAATAATTGCCCACACCTGCCCTAGATAAAGAATGGTGTTGGACAGAGTTGTACCACCCATGCACTGTGATTAGGGCAGTGTCTGGCATATGTCCTGCTTATTATAAGTTTGGTGGAAGTTGACTGTGGGGGTTTGGAGTTAGTGTGCAGACTTCCTTGCTCATGACCCTCCTTCATGATCTAGCCCCCTCCTCTTCCTTTCACATTGATTCCATTGCTGCTTTAGTCCTTAAACCAGTGGTTCTCAACATTTTCTGCACCAGGACCCATTTGTAAACATTGGCCAGTCCCAACCCAGTGGCCCTCACTCCTGACCTGCTTCCCCCAGGCCCCAGCCTCCCAGTATGTGGGGTGAGGGTGTGGGGTGGGATGGGGCATGGAGGGTCCCAAGCAACCCCTTGTAGGTTGGAGCCTGGAAATGAAAGCCATGGTTTCCCACATTATTCTCCTTTAAAGGAGAATCCATTTTTAAAGTTTGTTCGCAACCCTTTCATATATTCTTGCGACCCATTTTGGGGTCATGACCCATGGGTTGAGAAACGCTGCCTTAAACCTTCTCATGCCATAGTTGACCATCACACATCCTCTGGGTAGGTGAACAGTTTGCTCCTGAGATAAATAAGTAAAAGGGATAAGCAGGTAAAATTGTCAGCACATTCCTTGGCAGCATCGCAGCTAGAAGTGGGTCCTTAGGAGGCAGGGTTGGATTCAGGAGCTGTGCAGTCACACCCCCCTCCCTTTGTTTCCTGATCCGTCCAAAGTTTAAAACTGTCTGGCAATGGCAGTAGTAAAGGAGTCAACTGACTTCATGGCTCATTACTTGATTTCTTCTAAACTCTTCATTCCATATGTATTAATGACCCTCTCTCCTTTTTAATGGTTGCAGTGTTCCACTAATCAAGCTATCCTTTCTTTTGCAATTCTGATGTCTGTTAGCTGTTCCTCTTAATGTAGCTTCTATTTCTATATTAGAAGCTGCAGACTTTTTAAAGTTTAGCTAAAAACATTAACTCAGGTGTAGAAACATTAACTCAGGTGAACATCCACTCAGGTGTGGAAATAACTTTCATTAATAATCGGTTGCATTGTCAAAATACTCAAAAAGGCTAGATTTTATTTATCTGAAAGATACATACATGTATTTCTAATGACTATGTTTGTTATTGCTTAAGTCTTAAAGTGAATGATACAGCCCTGGTCTAGAATATTTAATAACATTTCTTTCTACCTGAAAAAAGTATGTGTTGTATTAGATGTGATGATGCACAACCTCTTTTCAAAATCCATCTGCACATCCCTTTTCAGAATCCTAGATCTGGCATGAGCTGCAACAGGCAGCCACCCGTGGGCTGACTGGCCAGCTGGGATGCATCAGGCTGGTATGCTTATGTTTCCTGATTAGGTGAGAGAAGCAGCAGGACCCTTACTTAAGCCTAGCTGGTGCATGGGCTACAGACTGTCTAACAGCTTTGGGTGCTTACAGACATGAAGGAAGAAGCAAAACAGCACTTCACTTTCAACACACCAAGTGCAGCACATGCCCAGAGGAGGAATCGCGTCAGTTTAACCTGGCTCAGCTAGCATCTGTATAGCTCGTGCACTTCAGTGCAGCTTTTTCTAATAGCTGATTCAATCAGCTGAAGCGCGTGAGGTATACGGATGCTGGGGAGCTGGGTCAAACTGATGCGATTCCTCTTTTGGTAAAGAGCTGTTTTGTTTTGTTTTACTTTCCATGCCTGTCATCACCCTTTGTCTTGCGTGCTAGCTGTTTTGTTCCTGGATAGATTGTGTCTGGTTTCTCTCTGTCTGGATGATTCTGATTCCAAACCTCAGCTCTTATAATTGAGACTGACTGACTGCCTGTGCTCTGATAACGTAAAACACTCCAGATGAGGTGATGATAATAGCTTTTTCAGACAGGAAAACACCCCCTTGGCAGCCTCTTTCAGCTGTGTGACATTTGGAGCTTAAACTATGGATTAAATCTGCCATGCCAATGCAGTTCCTACCACAGTAAATCTCCAGCTTAGAGGGAGGTGCATGCATCAGACTCTTACAAAAGGCAAGGCTTCATGAACATTAACTACCTAAACTTCTCTCCTTTGGGGGAAAAACTGAGGCACAGAGGGTTAAATCATCTGCCCCAGATTGCAGAGTGTTTGACCCAGTCATGGATCAGAGCACATTCATTCTTGACTCCTAATTGCATGCTTTCTGATCCCTTTACAGTACTCTAGTTCAAGAACTCAGACCTCCATCTGTGCAGTTCAGATTCTGCTTATTGAAATTAAGTAGAATCTGAACTTCACGTATAGAGGTCTGGGTTCTTGAACTAGAAGCTACAACCTTGACAAAGAAGCATGGATCAAGCTGAACAGACTGAGATCTGGATATTAACTGTTCAAAACAATGCTTCACAAGATGAACATCTTGGACAGTCCCCTGTGTGAATGTGGAGTCCAACAAACAGCACAGCACCTAATCGAAAGCTGCAAACTTTCCAAATGCTCAGACTGGGTAGATGAAATCCACACTGAGTGAGGGATAATACCAGACAGTGGCTAATAGATTTGGAAGTTGATGTCTGACACCATACAAAAGCAGAATATTCCATTTGTGATTTGATACCTTCTCTTTGCCTATTTCATATTAGCAATACCTGTTAATAAGCAGAGGGCTCCCACAAGGCCCTCTGTGTAGTATCCTATCCATAGAGGAAATAATTCCATTTCCGCTTCCTACGTGCTGCACAGAAGAGTTCCATTCTTGCATAAATTCAGTGGCTAGAAACCCTGGTAAGGGGATTATTATAAAAAAAAAGGTATGGAACTGGTTTGGAGGGGTTGCCCAGGGGTTGACTTGAAGACCACATCGTCCCCTGTGCTACACAGAGCTGCCATCTCACAGCCTGTTTCTTTGAAGTGAATTGCAGCCACTCAATGGCTGTTATGGATTATGGAGTTACCTGCGTGTATCTGGGAGGGAGTCGAACCCTGATGCTTGGCAACTTGTTTCTCATGTTTTTATTTAGAGCAGTTTCTTTGATTCTTAATAAAAATGTAAAAAATAAAGTTCAGCTGAAGCTACTTCCTCTCCTCCACTGGCTTGGCTAGGCTGGGGGTTGGTTTTTTGTTTTTTCTGGGTTGGGGTTTTTTTTTGGCTTGGCTGCCAGTGAATGCATATCATGCAGCTGGGAAAACGCAGCCCTCTCTGTTTGTCTGGCTGCTGAGCTGTGAGGGTGAACATGAGCCTAGGCACCTGGCCAACAGCTTTCCTAAAAGTCTTGGTCAATGGAGCCCACAAGAAAATCTTGTTTATTGCTTGATGCTTTTTACATCAGGTGATTTATAGTTACCTAAAAGCCTTATTTATTAACTTTACTTATTGCAGATGCAGTAGAACTACTCAGCAACAGAAGCTCACTAATATTGTTCTCTTGTTGAGCAGTGGTGACAGTACTTTGCTGATCTTAGGTAGTACAGCAGAGATGATTTAGAGCTTCCATTTAAGTGCAACTGGAAAAGGCTCCTGCATATAAATCATTAGTCCTACAGCAAATCTGCAGTGATTATTGCCACTATAATCAACTGACTGGAAAAGCTGTTCAACAAGAGAGTTTTTAACAATGCTTCAGGTGGGAGACCCATACAATTCCTCTAACTGCACATCAGTTTGAAAACGGACATTGTACAATATCATGATGCAAGAGCAAGGCTTTCTTGGCAGAAGGCAAGTCTCATTTCCTGGAAGGTGCTGGCTAGGCAGGCTGCACAAACTTAAACAAAATCCACACTTCCCAGTACACTTGCGTAGCTTCTGGGGTTTTGTTTATGCAGATGTAGGTGGCAAGAAGTTAAACTGTAACTGCCGGTTACTTATGGATGCTTTCTTAACCCTAAGACATTGGGAACATGAGTTCAGTGTTGAACCACAGCAAGAGGAGAATTACCAGACTGGGCTAGACTCAAGAAATCCTAAATTCTGATATCAGAGAGTGTACATGTTAGCCTGTGAAGAAGTAGGTTGTGATAACTGCATAAATCTGAGCAAGTCTGTCCTTCTATTATACACTTTAATGCAGCATTAGACCATGCTGTGTTTCCAAACAAATGACAAACCACAAACTGTTAGGTTAAAATGGCTTGTATCTCAGAGTAAGGAAAACAAACAAGACTAAAATAAAGCTTCCTTAGGTTTAGCGCAGAATATTTTCTCCTTTGTTACAAGTTGCAGCCAATTCTAAAAACCACGATGGCTTCTGAACTTAGAAATGTAGAGGCACAGAACACGCAGAGCAAGGGCATCGTAGAATCATTGCTGCCTGTACCACACACCCTGTGACTTTGGGAACTTCTCCACATTTTTGGGTGTGTTTGAGTCCAGAGAAGTTTGCTCTGGTTTTAATTTTACTGTACTGTGTGTCTGATAGTGTCAAAGAAAAGTGCCCCAACTATGGTGAGGTGATACACTGCCACCTTGCCCTCTTCTGTCACCTTCACCAGAATCAAAAGATCACAGAAATTAAACATGGGACCCAATAGATCATCAACTTCTTCCCTGCCAGGACAGGATTTATTCAGTTTTAGATGATGAGCACTGAATGGCCCATGGATTGTGGGTTAGAAAAACAAAGTGCTACATGGAAAGAAACCACGTCCTGTACGTGTGTTCATCTACAGCCAAAACCAAATAGTGCTTCTGCTTTGCTGCCTTCCACCACATGCAACTGTTTTATTTTCAAACTAAAACAGGCATCCCACACAACCCACCAGATTATCACATCCTCTTCTCTTAAGGAGAAAACAAAGATGTTGCTGAAGTACATGCTGGGAATGGTAAACAGGCAAGAACAGTATTTTGTCTGGACTGCGCAGAGCTGAGTATAAAAGAGCACACAGTTGGTCTTGCCAAGAACGTTTGTTAGTGTCTGGCTCAGTGCCTCACTTTTAAAGATAAGCAACTAACCTGCAGACTAGTTAAAGCCAGCGTTCATGGAGAACACTGTTTGCCACTGGACACAACCAGTGCGAGGGGATCAGAGTTAAAGTTTCTGCTGGTGAAAAACTTCCCCTGCAAACACGGTGTTCCCTTTACTGGTCGTCATGTTACTGTTTTACTGGGGTTCATTGACCCTCATCTCTATTTTTATTGTGCTGTCCACTGGTATATACAATGTGATAGACGGGTGGATGTGTAACATGATGGCATAGGAAAAGGAAATGCAAACAGGAAATATTGTAATGCTTTACAGCAGCCCCAGCTTAAGAGATCACTGCATCCATGTCTCTGCTTGTCTAAATGGGAAAAAAATACTAGTCCAGATCTTTGTAGACTCCACAAGAGGAAGGTGGTTTGGGGTAGCAAGTTTTGTTTCAGTACAGGGAAGAAGGAGTTAAGGATCAAGCCTTTAGATACTAGCACTTGATAGCTTGAGACAGCAGAAACCCTGCTGCTGAGTGAAACCTGAAACCTGCTAAATGGTTGTCCTTTATGCTTGTGGCAGCAGTTTTCTCACCACTGGCACCTTCTAATGTCACGCAGGAGTGGCAGCATAAGTCAAGTTGTGGGAACATCAACACCAACCTAAAGATAAAAGGAAGCTGAGTAGTAGAAGGGAATTGATGCCCTGGAAGAGAATGTATGAACACGACTCCTGGTATCGTGTGATTACCTTCTTGGAGCCAGATTATAAATGACACTCTTCAGTGCCACCCTGGCCTCATGTACCCCATAAGGGATTCAATGGAGGGCAACATATTTCCTTCAGAAAGGTCCAAGGGGTGCAGTTCCAACTTATATCTGAACTTCCACTGAGAAGCTGGCAAAGGGATGCTCCAAATAGAGTTGATTGTTTGGCTCTGGCCTCCAGTGTCTACCCAACAGCAGAGAAAGGCTGCTGTAGATTTCTACCACCATAACATCATCCCCTAGTAGATTTGTAGCAGTCCCGGCTTGATACAGAAGCTGAGGTTAGTTTTCAGAGGGTGCATCTACATGTGAAATTAAGGCAAAGCAATAAACACAGGAGCTGTTTGAACCAGAGTAAACTGCTTCTGGGCACAGCATCTACATGAGCATCCACAGCAGCAATTTGAGCTGAGGCAGAGAAGGCCTAGGCTGGCCGAAGGCACAGGGAGTAAGGCCTGGGCCCCAGGTGGCAGCATCAGGCAGCGGAGGGGCTGGCTGGGAAATGAGGGTACAGAACCTGTGGAGCCATGTGGCTAGCCAGCAGCCAGGAGTCTCGTCCCTTCCCTGTCACCGTCTACACATGTATTTCAGTGACAGTATTATCTTACAGCAGAGTTTAGTTTACTGTGCCCTAATACAAGTGCTCGTGTAGACAGTGACACTACTGTCGAGCTAATTAGTCTACTCTGCAGTAAAGTGCATGTGTAGTTGCACTCAGAGTGTAGGAAGTTTAGCAAATGCTACCCACAGGCAGAAGTTCCCAGTAGCCCAGCATGTATTAACATTGCCTGGGTATTATAAGGGTCAAGCTGAGGAAATGAATGGAAACACTGGCTTTTTTCCTGCTCTCCTATTACATCATTTAATACAGTATGCAAACATCTATGCCAGTGGTTCTTCATCTTTTTAGAACCAAGGCACCCCTCAGAAAATGCTACCTCTTAGTTTTCACTTGTTTTTTGATTACGAAAAAATAGTAAAGCAGTTTTTCCAGCAGCATCAGAATATGGCTGGGACCCTGGGGCAGCTACCAAGCATGGGGACAGTTCTGACTTCCGGTTGCCACTGCTGCTATAATCACAACTGCATGGCTTCAGCAAAAGCCAGATTTTTTGCCCCCCACCTCAATTGGCACTCAGGAAGAGGGCACATGGCAGAGGTGTTTCCTGGGGACAAGTAGCAGCAGCACAAGATGTGCCGCTGCTTCTTGTCCTTGGGGAAACAAACATCCATGCCTATCTAGACACGGCCTCTGGGCTTATCTTGTGAATCATGTTTGCACCCCTAACAGTGCTAACACTGCAGTGCTATGGCACCCTGGTTAAGAATCACTGATCTATACCACAAGGCCTCAGTCTGGCACAATTAATAACCTAAAGTTTGGGGATGTTTTGAGGATAATTATAACATTAAACTAGACATACAGTCCATGTGAGGTGCCATTCAAGAGATAGATAATGTCCCAAATGTGTACTGTCTCTAGGCTAATTGTAATCTGCTTCTCGCTCTGAGCAGTTATTCACCTTAAGCACTTGCAAGGTGGGCCTGTCCCACTCAGTACTTCTCTTCATTCCCTGTTTGTTTTCTGTACAGGAAAAGGTTGACTTTCATCTCTGGAGTGCCTTTACTGAAGCTTTTCAGGGCAGCTTATTCCTTTGATATCTTTCTGCCCCTCCCTACTTCATAGTTTCCTTCTGTCACACCTCGTGCCACCTCCTCCACAGTGGAAATAAGCCTAGAATTTATTTTATTTTTCAAGCCACAGCATTGTAACCAAATGTCTGCCCCTGCAGCACAGGAGGGTATGGGAGGGTAATAAGCATGTCCAGGAGGCCAGTGAAGAGGATGGGTTATAAGGAGGTATTTACTCCTGAATACAAAGTAAAGGGTGGACCTTGGAGATGCAGAAGAAGGAATATCACCATCAACATTTAGGAAAAATCTGGATGTGTGGTGTAAGAGGAAGAGGGAAGAGTAAAAAACTAACCATTGTACTGTAGCTCTTGTGAGAGGGAGAGGATGGCAAGTTGTTAGCAGTGATGAGAAAATGGAAAGTGAAAAGCAGGACGTGTAGTTTTGCCCTGGTTCAGCTAAGCTGATGACAAGAGTGAGGGCTTGTCTATACCAGGTCATCAGCAGGTCTTGGGCAGGTCAGAATTGAATGTACACTGCTCATCCAATGTACACTTAGCTCGTCTGCTAATAGGTTCCAGAGCCAAAAGTCCACCACCCAGGCTGCTGGGATTTGTCCACCGCCTGCTTTCAAACCTGCCAAAGACTCAGGGCTCAATAGCGAGGGCTGAGGACAAATCCAGAGCAGCTCTATTCCACCCTTTCTATGACCACTACTGACGTAGTCCAGACAAGCTCACACATGTTGGGGAGAAAGGCGGGGATGTGGAGGGGACAGATCAGGCTTGGAGGGCTAGATTTGTGAATTATTAGCACAACAGTGGTAGCTGAAGCTAAGCAAAGTAGGTTGTCCAGAAATGGGATGTAAAATGAGAAGAGCTGAGGACAGATCCCTGAGATCTCTCCTCTTGTACTGTTTGTGGGAGGTAAGGAGGCTCTTTCAAAAAAAAAGGCATTAAAAGGTAGGTCAGAGTAGTAGGCAGAGAAGCAGGAGAGGATGGCAGTGTGAGAAGTCATAGAGCAGTGTTTCTCAACCTTTTTAGACTTGAGGCACCCCGTGGAAAATGTTAGCTTTTGGTTTTCATTTGTTTTTTGACTATGGAAAAATAGTAGAGTTGTTATTTTCTGTTACAAAGAACTCAGAAAGACCACAACAGGTCAGAATTTTTTTAACATTATGGTGCGTGGGTCCCCTTGTTGAGAATCTCTGTCACAGAGGGAAGACAGTCAACAGTGACAATAGCAGCAGCGAAGCTGAGGGCTGGAACAGAGGCCCAGACATCCAGTCAGGTAGAGGTCATTAGAAAATTATTAGCAGCAATGACTGAGAAAAAGTGGGCAGGAAGCAACAGGTGGTGTTCATTCTGGTTCTGGCAAGGGTGTAAAGGGACAAGTGTGCAGGAATCACTTTTAGTTTGCGAACAAAAGTGTTGCTCGTGTTGCATGCCTTCCTAGCCTGACAGCTGGTTTTATTAGCTTCACTAAGCTGTTGTGCATCTGGTTAGGATTCATCCAAATGTATAAAGCCCAAGACGTGAGAGAGTAACTGGAGCATTCTACAAAATACACAACCAAGCAAACAAGGTCTGCTGTGCTTGTTTTTGACATCTGAGGAAAGAGAAAGTCTATTTTTGTCCTTGATGAATTTTGGTTAAGGGAGGAGAGAAGAGTCTTGGTTGTTTCACGATACCGAGGCAGCTCTTGGTACAGAAACAGTTGTAACTAACAGTGACTTCTTGGTTTAGGGAGTAATAATGGAATAGTGATTAGTTATCAGCTAGGCAAGTCGTGTGAGATGCAGTTACAGCTACAAACTAGATGCCCAGCTAGTCGATGCTAAAACAGCCTATTACTTTTATTACACACTCCTCACATTCCTCCCACCTATTTTTTGTTTACGTAACTTACATTGTATACCTACCTATTTAGGCCCTAATCCTCTTGTATGTACTTGTTTAACTTTATGTGCTGGGAGCAATTCTATTAAAGCCAGCAAGACAAATCAAAAGGCACATGACTTGGCATGTGTGAGAGTCCTTGCAGAATTGGAGCCTATGTAAGATCTTTGGGGCAGAAACTGTCATTTGCCGCCTGCTTGTACAGTACTAAGCACAGTGAAGCCTCAGCAAGGTACCACAATATAAAAAATAATTAACTGATTATTTCTTGGAGGCCTGATTCAGCTCCCATTGAAATCAAAGACTAAACACTCATTAAGCCAGATTCTGTGTCATGCACCAGCCTTTCTGACTGCTCCTGCAATGCCAACCAGCCAGTTAAGCTGCATTTGCAGCTGCTTTGCATTGTCAGAATGGTGCAAAGCAGCTAGTGCATACCAGTGGATCTGGTGTATAGCCTCCAAGGAGTAGCAGATGAGATCATGCATTAAAACAAACCCTTTATTCCACTTAATATTTGTGAGATAACATAAAGTAACATGAATACAATATTTGCATAAGTAAATTCATTTTTAATCAGAATCGTTTCCTCAAACATCAAATTAAAACGAGCTGAATGTTGTTTCAGGAACTACACCTGCTCTTGAAAGCTACCTGCAAAATTTGTGGTTTTGCAATCATATATTCCAATTTGATAAATGTTTTCTTTTCCCTTTTGGTATGGGAAAGACCCACAGAAGTTGCAGCGGAAATTGACTAGACAGAGAAACAGTGAAATCAACACTACCCATAGTGCTGCCTAACATAAAATGTTAGTCATATGAAAAGAGAGGTGTTTTTTTTTGCTAATCACTTTCCATTATGGTAAACTTTCATGTTACTTGTAGCAGCAACAGGTAAAGGATACATTATCTCGTATAAAAATAAGCATTGAAAGAGGAACATGGTTTGAAATGAAGGGGAGAAGAATTTGAAACTAAAGCTTGAATTTAATATTTCTGCCCTCGGTGCCTTTCTAAAGGAAAGTCTCTCAGAGCACATATAAAAACATAGACAGGAAAAAATTTAGAAAAGAATAAAATTGGGTGAGGCTTCAAAAGACTATGGCTCTAGGAACAATTCTTGGCCTACAGATTAAAAAACATTATTATTTGCTAGGAAAAAGCAGTCACACCTAGACTAACAACAGCCAGCTCTTGGCTCTTATGAGTTTATGAACACCATCTGATGAAGCAAGTCTTCTGCCTATGCTATACATCTCTGATTTAGTTCTCAGTAAAGTATGCACCTGCCCTGCCACCTTATGAATTTAACAGTCAGGATTAGGGCTGTCAATTAATCACAGTTAATGCATGGGATTAATGAATTCATCGGTTCTTGAGTTAATTTTTTTAATGCATTAATTGTGCACGTGGTTTTGGAGCCTGCACCCAGGCTCCACTCCACTGCCTCCGGGCTGTCCAGTGGGGCAGCAGTGGCAGCACAGAGGACACAGGGCAGCCTGGGCATGGGTTCTGGGCAGCTGCAGCTGGGGCAGGGGGGAGCACACAGACACACACAAACAGCTCAAACCTGCACACTGTGTGTAGAGCAGCACTGCGCTGGTAAGTCTGTGGAAGGGGAGGGGCAGGGGTAGAAGAAAGGAGTGTGGGGGGTGCAGCTTGAGGCCCCCATGGTGAGGGAAGGAGGGTATGGGGCAGGGGCAGGTGCTAGGGTGAATGGGGCCCCAGGGCCAGGGCAGGTCATGGGACAGAGCTGTGGGAGGCTCATACAGAGGCCCGAGGGGGTGGGGGGAAATGCGTGGCTCCCTAGTGCTGTGCGCACCCCTGGAGGAGGCATGGGGACCATGTGCCCCCCGGATTTGTGCCCAGGGCTGCTCACTGCAGGTGCCCTGCTGCCTTTGGCCTGGGAGCCACACGCTGGCCATGCCGCATGTCCCCTGCCTGCCTGGTGGCAGGAGACAGAACATGATGTTGCGCAGCTCCCGGGGCAAAGGCAGCCTGCCTCTGCTTCGTGCACAAATCTGGGGGTCATGTGTCCCCCATGCCTCCTCCAGGGGTGCAAGCAGTGGCAGGGAGCTCCCCCCTCCCCCCCCCCGCCCCCTTCATACTCCTGGATGAGCTTCCCACGGCTCCATCCTACGACCCACCCAGGTCCTGGGTCCTATTCATCTGAGCACCTGCCCCTACCCTGCTCCCTCCCCCATTGTGGGGGCCTTGATCTCTCCCCCTGCCCCTTCCCCTCCACAGACTGACCAGCGCAGTGCTGTCTGTGTTTCTGTGTGTGTGTGTGTGTGTATGTATCTGCCCCTCACTCCCAAGCCACAGCCCCCCTGCCCTGATGCTTCCCCTTGCTCCTGACCTCCAGTACCCCTGCATACTGCCAGGGTGTGTGGGGACCCCTCCCTCCCCAGGCTCTAAATCTCATGCACACACCCACAGTCCCCCACACCATCACAAATTTACACCTTCACACCCACTCTACACCCACCCTCAAACATACAAAATACGTGCATAATTTGCAAAATATTGAGTTTTTCTCTGCATAATTTTGAGTTTTCATTTGTGTGATTAAAATTGCAATTAATTGTGACTCATTTTTTTAATCGCGCAACTTATTGTGATCAAATTTTTTAATTGTTTGACAGTCCTAGTCAGGATCTTTGATAAACCACATGGACTTTTCCAACAATGGGTTCTTTAGCCACATCATTAGCTACTCTTAATAAGTTGTTCTCCGTGGCAGAACTGAACTTTAATAAGAGATTTTACGTCTTCTTTCAAATATAGCTAGGTGTCTAATATGAAGTTGCATGCTATTTGGTCTATTTACATAGTTTATATATTGCCATAGCAGCTAGTAGAAATATATGGTGGGCACAGAATAATAGACACAGATAGTTTAGGTGATTTATTTATATGTAACTAAAGCAAAACTTCTGCAAGCCCTTATCCACATTCACCTTCTTAATGTTGTGAAAAAAGCTAGGTGGAGAACTCCTTAGCTAGTGTAAATCAGTTTAGGTCCATTGATTTCAGTGGAATCATGTTGATTTGCACCAGTTGAGGATCTGCCCTGAACTGTCATATTTCTTTTCATGGTGCACTTAGTATTTAACTCTGCTTTAGTGTGTTGTACTATGATTCACTAGAGAGTCACAGGAAGTTTGATTCAGCAAGGTACCTAATAAAATCCATGACTTTGGTTGTATGACTAGTCCCATGGGATTGCCAGCCAGGTTAAAATTAGATACATGCTTAGTATCTTGCTGAGTCATGGCGGCCTCTACTATCTTACTGGTAAATGTGAAATGTAGAGACAAAAATGGGCAGGTATCCAGGTTGTAGCCATATTGGTCTAGAGGCAAAAGGAATCAGAACTTGTGGCAGAGGTGATATCTTTTATCGGACCAACTAGATATTTGCAAAAAAGTTTCTTTATTTTACGGCTTTGGGGCACAGGCACCCTTCTTCAGGCATAAGAGAGTGCAAAGATTGTAAAAATTCTCCTAAGTTGAAATGAAAATGCATATTTCACAAGAGAGACAAAAAGAAGGAAACTGAGTTGGAGGACAGGGGCCAGGCAGGCTCTGGAAGGCGCTCTGCATACACAAGGTCTGATTCTCCACCACCTTGAAGTATTACACTCAGACAAATGTCTGAAGAACGCCAGAGCAGTAGGCACAGGTGTCAATGAGGGGACAGGACTCCAGATGTGTAGTGCTCTGTCTGGTCATTTTGAGCTGGTAATATTTAAAGTTAATTTCAGCCTTTCAGGCTCTCTTAGGCTCACTGGCAATACTACAGAGCCCAATCTCCATCTGGCACCCATCTCTTTGATGTCTTCAAATGTCACATCTTGAGACTACTTGAGGAAGCCTCATGAGGGCTTAGAAAGTTAGATGAAATGTGTTGTTCTGCTGAATGCCCTGCGCAGCCTGGATAAGGAGGTTTCAGAGACTCCTGGCAGATTCAGCTAGGTTTTCATAGGCTCTACCTAAGCATCACAAGTTCAGGAGAGTAATGGTGACATAGCTACTTTTCTTGTAACCATACATAGTCTGATTCCTTTGGGCTCAGACTACCTCTGTGGACACCTGCTTTCTACCTAGATTGTCCAGCACTATCATGTTCCCTAGTTTGTTTTGTATGAGTGACAGTTTCACTGGGGTGCTGAGAATGATCTTTGCTGGTAACAGATGACCTGGGTTGCCTGTTTTTTCAGCTGGCTGTTTTTTCTCCTCCTCCATTCAGTTTTTAGAGCTGTCCAATATACTGACCACTTCTGCACCTGTGCATCACTGCCCCGGTGGATAGAACGGTACACCTGCTCGGGAAGTTGTGACTACCTACCTATTCCTTCTGCCAAACCATAGAGTGTACAGGAGTCTACTACAGGGAATTGGTCAGGGCCCATGTACCTGAGGCCTGTCCCCTATCATAATCATGAGGAACATGCAAACCCCAAATCATTAGTGTGTTCAGGGTTCCTTCTTACCTCTTCTACTAGTAATCTTCTATGTAGATTACCAATCAGGAGGGCTGGAAATTTTAATTTCAAATGCACAGCACAAGTTAAGTACAAATATAGTGTGAGCATTCAGATGGGAAGTCCCTTACCAGGTTCCCTATTCGGAGATGTCCAGGAGTCCTCTTTTAAAACACAAAATATATATCCAAACCAAGGTGAGACCCAAAAAAGAAGCAAGAAAGGAAAACCAGTTTAAGAGGTAGCCAGATTCCTGTGTAAACTAACGTTCCTTTGTTCTGCTCTGACAGTGCAAAGGAGTCTTAAAATTACATGCAAGTAGAGCTAGTTGGAAAAATGTCCTTACTTAAGGAAAACCTTGACTTTTGGTTGAAAAAACAAAAATCTAACTTTTCTGAAGATTTGTCACAGTTTGACAGGCATGGCAAAAAACACAACCCCCTCTCCCCTCCCAAACAGGCTAAATTGTTTGCCTTTTTATTTTCTGAAGAAAAATAAAAACTTTTAAAGGAAAGCAGACACTTTCTGCAAAACTTAAATGAAAACCCAATTGTCTGCCTGAAAAGGTGTTGCTGAGAAATCTTCAGTCAGCTCAGGCTATAATATCTTTCTGTATTAGAGCTCTTTTAGCACCCAGCATATGTAAAAGAGCCTGAGCACAGATGAGTGTCAGGCCTAATCTGTTTGCCTTGTTCCTTTAGAAAGGAGATTCTCCATGGATTCTCAAACAAATCAAAAACTAGAAATGTGTAAATCACTTCCAAAGCCGTTTGTACCTGGGTATTTTACTGAAAACTTAATTTGACCTAGCATCCGTAACTTGTTTAACATATTTTGCTACCTTCATAAAGTTACAGGTGAGGCTGGGTACTTTTGCTTAGTACCATTGTGCAGTATCACTTTCCAAGTGGGTTTGTGGTTGAAACAACTCATGCATAGTGATGAGGGAAATAAAAGTATTTCTGCAGCTATCTCTGCAGTTTATACTATACTTGTTAACCACGTGATTATTATCATTGTCTGTTACATGTTCTAGGGAAGACAATACATCTTCTCATCTTGTTCTCTTTTGTGAGCAGTGGGAAGAAAATGGAAAAGGGGACCAGACATTTTCAGAGCCAAACTATAATATACCATTAAAATTCTTTTCCAGACACTGTATACACGTAAGCACCCAGAAAGAAGCAGTGTTTTTCTCAGCTTACTTCAGAGAAAAACCCTGGGGGAATTTTCCAAACATAAATAATTCCTCCATAACTCTAGTAGCAGACAACCAGAACTGGGTCTGTCTGACTCCAATGACGGCAAAGTCTGAGCACTCTCTACTTATATACAGTATCTAAGGAACCAACTTAGTTTCATAGTTTCATAGTTGGTCGGGTCAGAAGGGACCTAAGCAGATCATCTAGTCTGACCCCCTGCCATGGGCAGGAAAGGATGCTGGGGTCAAATGACCCCAGCTAGGTGGCTGTCTAGCCTTCTTTAGCTGCCCAGAGTGGTTGAACCATATCCAGCATTCTGCAAGAGCAAATGTCATTGGCCAGAGGGGGTGAAAGAGAGGATCTGAAGTATTGTGCAGAGGGAAAAAAAAAGAGGGCTGATTTCTTTTACTTCCCTAATTGGAATGAACCCATTTGAGATGAAACAATGTAGGTCCTGAAACCAAGGAACCCTGATAATGCACAGTAGAAACCTGTTAGTTATATGCTAGTGTATAACTAAGGTGCTTAGAAAGTTTGTTGTTTTTGCAGGTTTGTATATGCAGGAAGTAGTTACTGAAAATGGCCCCATTGTGCCAGAATTAGGGCTGTGTGAAATTTCATCGCCAGTTTTGTTTTGACACTGTTTCGACCTGTTTCAAGGTTGAAACAGCAAAATCAAAATGGAACCGATATAATCGAAACAGCCTTGAAACAAAATGAAGCAAGTCAAAATGTTTTGCTGTTTCGGCGCTGTTTCAACGTTTCACCTATTGGCTATAATGGGGAAGGACAAAACAGCCTATACCTTTGTCATTTCTGGCCTGATTTGGATGAAGCTTGCATGAATGGTAGCCCCTTCTGAGGGCATGAAGTCCGCCAAGTTTCAAGGAGAAAGGTGCAGGGGGTTTGGAGAAGCTGCACCCCAAATTTTTGAAAGCAAAACTTGTGTCACATGTATATGTTAAGCTGCAGTGGGGTCAAAACTACAGACTTGCTAGCCTCTGCTGAGGCCACAAAGCTTGCCATGTTTCAAGGAGATAGGTGCAGGGGCTTGGGAGAAACTGTACCTCTAGCTGCTGACAGGCAAAACTCGTGTCATGAGTGCTTGTGCAACTGTGTCTGTCTTGGGGCACAAAACTACTGCAGGCCTGGCTGCTAGGCTCTGCTGTGGCCACGAAGCCTGCCAGTTGTTAAGGAGATCAGTACAGGGGGGTTCAGGGGCTGCACCCCTGGCTGCTTACAGGCAAAACTCGTGACATGGGTGCTTGTGCAACTGACTGTCTCTGTCTTGGGGCAGAAGCAGTTCCCGGCTCTGCTTTGATTCTTTCCTCTCCTTAGTCTGTCGTTTTGTAGGTGTTAATCCTTGCTCATTTACTACTGTGTATTGAGCTGATCCCTGAGTGAATCATGATCGATTGTGTAACACAATAGCTAGCTAAGATAATGAGTTAATGAGCAAGGATTAACAACTGGCAGGCTTTGTGGCTGTAGCAGGGCCTAGCAGGCCTGCAGTTCCCCCCGCAGTGTCCCAAAACAGACAGTCCCACAAACACCCATGTCACGAGTTTTGCCTGTCAGCAGCCAGAGATGCAGGGCCCCAGAACTCAGAAGGCCCTGCACCTTTCTGCTTGACAGCTGGCAGGCTTCGTGGCCTCAGCAGGGACTAGCAGGCCTGCAGCTTTCACCCTGCTGTGCCTTAACACACACACAGTCACCCACGTCACGAGTTCTGTTTGTCTGCAGCTTGAGGTACAGTTTCCCCAAAACCCCTGCAACTATCTCCTTGAAACTTGGTAGGCTTTGTGGTCTCGGCAGGGGCTAGCATGCTGAAGTTTTGACCCCGCTGTGGCTTAACACATACACGTGACACAAGTTTTGCTTTCAAAAATTTGGGGTGCAGTTTCCCTGAACTCCTGCACCAATCTCCTTGAAACTTGGCAGGTTTCATGCCCTCAGAAGGGGCTACCATTCTTGCAAGCTTCATCAAAATCAAGTCAGAAATGACAAAGTTATAGGCTGCTTTATCCTTCCCCATTATATCCAGTTTTGCCGTTTGGACCCTGTTTTGACAGAACAAAACGGAACAGCTGTTTCAGATTGAAAAAAAATTCTAAATGAAACGCTGTTCCATCAAAACATCGAAACACGGATCGAAGTGGAATGCTGCCGGTTCACACAGCCCTAGTCAGAACGTAGGCACGTGGCTAGGGGCGCAGAAACTGTTCTTTCGTTGTTTTAATAGGTCCCTTTCTTGGGAATGTTATTTATCTTTTGTTATACAGGAAGATTAATTATTTTCACTGGTTAAAGTAAAGAGGATATAAGTGCCTTGTCATGGGAAGCCCTGCATTTTTTTTAAGTGTGGTTCTGGAATATGATTTTTTCAAAATAGCATGATGTTAATTGTCTTTTCTGATCAAATCACTACAGCTGGTCAACTCTGCCTGGAAGTTACGCTGGTTCTTTACAGTTCTGTCTGGTTGGTAGGTAGCCACAGATGTAAGCTCATTAATAATTCTGGGGACAATGTACAAATTGAAATAGAATCTAGTGCCCTCTCCCAGGCCTAAATCGACTCCCGCATGCTAATCAGACTAATAAAGCTAACTTTTGTACTGAAATTTTGGCCTGAGAAATTTGTGTGCAATCTAAAATGAAGCATGATTCACACTAAGCCAGAAAGGTGTAAGATGGTGATTACAGCAGTGTGAGAGTGAATGACAGCTGCTTACAACTTGGGTGGAATTTGGACTTTATTCAGCAACAGGAGCGGAGGTGAAGCCAGTCTCATGGATATGAATGCATTCTAATTGTATAGACCCAGGGCTACAAAAGGACAAGTGCCTAAAGTGGGACTTAGGTAGAATCCATGTGTCTATATCCTAAAGGACAGCCCTCAAAACCCTGCCTAACCTGTTAGGTGCCTAAAGTCCCCTAAAAAACCCACGTTTTCACCAGTAAAACTCCCCAGAAGCCTTATGTTCTGCTTCTGACCGTTCCAAGAACCAGCATCACCTTGGCAGGGCTGGTCAGATCTGGGCTTGTCTCATGTCTAGGCCTGTTCAGGATTCTGAACAAGGCCTCCACTGTCCCCATGAGGAGCCTGAGTTGGTAATTGTGCTCAAAGGACACTGGAGTGAACCTTTCAAAAGCGCTGCAGCCACAGCCAGTGTCATTTCAAAATGTGGCAATACTTCTTCGCTCCCATGCAGTAGCTCACAGTGCTTAGAGCTTTTGGTTTCTGGTGCAAGGGCCTTGGAATCTATACCATCCCCAATCAAGAATGAAAATACTTCCTACCTCTCCTGTGAAAGCTGCCAGGAATCTACCAGCAACCCCACTTGGATCAAAACCTTTGAAGTGGGACACCCAGACTATAATGAGCATACACTCTGGCTAGTCACAGGAGGATCTTTGCAGGGGTGGGAGATTTGCCAAGAACATATAGACAGGAGGCATAATCCATCCCCTTCCCCATCCTTGGCTGCAGTATCAGCCAAATGGCATTAAAGACAGCCAGAATAATGTGGAACAGGCTTCAGGCTACCAGTGTGTGTTCCCAAGCTGTGTAGCTGATGGTTTGAGCTGGAATACTTTTGTGCCAAAAGAAGCTTAAATGTGAGACTAATGACAAAACAAGAGAGAACTCCTTCAGTTGTGATCTTGATAGTTCTTAAGGGATCCGGTAAGTACTTGGATTGCAAGTCCTAAAACAAGATAATGAAAGGTATTGTAGGAAAAGGAGTTAGTAAGGGGAGGGGAGGTGTCATTCTTCCTCTCTGAATCAGCCCTGAACCAAAGCCCCTGCACCGTGACAGTGCTTAATGCTCTTGGGAGGTCCTTCCTTCAAATGAAAGGTAAAACTACCATCCTGGCAGTTCATCATCACGTGGCATTATGGTAATAATATTCCTTCCTGGTATCCTGGCCAGATGTCTATATAGGTAATTACCTTCTGCTGTCATCTAGTTTCACATAGATGGGGTATTTCCTTTCACTTCTAAACTGATGTATAGTGTTGCTGTGAACTGTTTTACAGTGACTATCTTTTGCCCAAAAAGTGAGTGCATTTTAACAGCACCAATATAAAGGTATCATTGTAATATATTTCCACATTAGTTTTGGACAAAAGACCCTATGTACATGTCATTAATAAAGGGGCACATATATTTGCCAGCACAATGCTGCATTCAAGATCATGATCACAACTGCTGTTTTGCATCTGAACCAAGTAAGATCACACATTCTAAAATTCCAAGGTAGGGAGTGCCATTCTCTGTTGCCTTATACCTTTTGTGGATGTTTAAAGCAGGACAAAATGGGTGTAAACACCACCATTCTGACTTACTAGTGTGTTACATCCAACTTACACTGTGGAACTGGCTATGCAAAGAAGACTGCAGTGGAGAATAATGGCCACTTTAATGATTATGAATGAAGAATTCAAGGGTCTGATTCTTCAGTGCCGTGCATCCTGTCATCATTACAATTGTGCAAAATAGAGTACAATATTGCATTGGCTGTGAGTGAACAAATCTGCCCTGGTATGTTTTATACCTCTCTTGCTTTGATGTAAGTGGTCCATAGGTTGCAAAGCAACAGAAAATGAGACCCTGAATTTGACAGCAACAGTTTCAGATGGAACTTATTTTACTGTCTCTCTAGTGTCATCTTGTGGTTATTCTTTTATTCAGTCATACTCTGCTCCATATGGCTTCAATTTGTCTGACTGAAGAGTTTCCTTATGTGACATGCCACATTTATATTTTAAAGACTCATAGAACTCTATACTATGTTGCTAACTAGAGTTTGGTTGTTGGGTTTTGCATTATTTTTGACAGCTACTTTCCCATACAGTTTCTTCTTTACTTTTTTTAACCTATTCCATTATATGCATACATGCCTGCCCCCAATACATGCAATAAGTGATGAAGCATACTCTCAATTTGTCAGGCTGGGAATGCGTGGAAGAGAAGCGTTTTTGCTGAAAAGTGACTGTAAATGTGGCATTGCAGACATTACTGGTCCCACCAGATGGTAAACCAAAGATGTTTGAGATGCTTCAGTAAGCGGAGTCAGTAATTCAGCTGTTTGTGGGGTTCCATGTATATCACTACTCAAAGTTCATAGTTCAAATATTCTTGGGTTTTGGGGAAAAAATGGGAAGAGAGATTGAGGATAGCAGTTTATTTGTCAACCTTGCAGACCTGACCTGAAATCAAGAAGTCAGATTGAGTTCTTGCATGTTCCTATCAGAACAAAAGGTGCTGAGGGACAATCTGTGACTTCAGTGTTTTCTGTATGACTGCATTTTCCTAAGTGCATTTGCACTGCAGTAACTGATTCTCAAATTGATGTTCTAGAGGGAATGGGATCCAGCTTACTGCCTTTACTGGCTCTACAGGACTAATGGGAGTAAAAGTAGTAAAGCCAGCCACTGACTATACATGAGGTGCTGACATAAAACAAAACAAAACAGTTCTGTACAAGAAGAGGAACCACGTCAGTTTGATCCAGCTCCCTAGCAGCTGTATAGATTGTGCACTTCATTGCTGAAGACTTGCTCTATAGAGATGCTGGGTGAACAGGGGCAAATTGATGCAGTTCTTTTTCTGGGCATGCACTGCACTTGGTGTGGCAGCACACTGAGTAGAACATAAAGCACAATTTGTTTCATGTCTATCAGAGAGATAGATCTGTTGAATATAAAGGAATTAGGGAATTTCCCCCTCAAATTCTAACCAGTTTTAAATGGGTTGAGTTAAAGTGATTTGAAACCTGCTGAGAGTCCTAATATAGAGCAGGCAGCCTCTAATGTCCTTACTGAAGCCTTTTATGTGTGAAATGGTGTATAGTAAGGTACAAGTTCAGGCTTGTTGAACCTAACCCTTTTAGGCCTAAGATATAGGACTGTGAAAATAATCAACTCTTGTTTTATTAGCTAAGCTAAAAAAATAAAAAATTAAAACAGCTCAGTTCAATTGAATAGCAGCTTTTCAGGGTGTTCTTTTTTTTTCACTGTTTAGTTCACTGATATGTTTCATTTGATCCAAACTTAAACTTTTTATTTAATTCACTTGTCAGAAAAGCAAAGAAAATAAAAGCCTAGATTTCCACTAAAATGTCAAATGAGAAGAGTGAGGTGGTGGTGGGTGTCCTAACCATGAAGCTATCAGATACTCTGGAGTGGGCCAGCCTCAGTTGTTCCTATTGCCACTTTTCCATAAAATGCTTGAATACTCATTAATATAGTGTGTGTGCATGCGTGTATGTGCATGTGCGTGTGCGTGGTAGTGTTAGAAGGAATGAATGACTTTCTAGCCATGAAGATAAGGTACTCACCTGAGAGCTAGGAGATGGAGAGGAGACAATTGAACCAGGTCTCCCACACCTTGGGTGAGTGGTCAAACCCCTGAACTGTTTAATAAAAAAGACTATCACCACCACAGTGTAAACATTTGTGAATCACCTCAGGTCACTGAGCCCCTGTCCTTCAGCAAATTTACTTTTCACCAAAAAATGTTTGCCCAAGTGATACTCCATAACACTGGAATTGTTGAGCAATGTTCTGTACTTTGCATCTCAGATTCAGCCCTCGTGGAGGGACCCAAAATTCCTACTCCCTTTAAAACTCTCAATTTTATAAATAGTATCAGGGGCACCCAGCGCTTTGGATTAAGCATGCCACTAGTGTGCTCAATCTTATGGATGGCTTCATGGAGAAGGCAAGGTCACAAGGATGTGGCTAAACCTAGCTACCTCATGCTGAGGATGTTTTGTTGGCTACCTGCTTGGTATCACACCAGGGATTCAGGCAGAATTACTGCCAAGGGTAGGTTGGTGTATCTGGTGTATGTCTCAATAAGCCAGACAATGTTTGTTATTGTAGCAGAAAGCCCCCTTTTCCTCTTGCCTGCAGTTGCTCTCCCATCCTTGGATATGTTTTTCCTCTTCTACCTTTTCTTCCTTCTTCTTTCTTTCACTTTAAGATAAGGAATTGTGTTTTGAAATTTGTATGTGTGCATTTTATATCTCCCCATGTATTTTGGTATTTTTATCTATTTGTGTGCCATGGCATTACTTTTGTAGCTTATATTTTATACTCCTTACCTTTCAACTAAATGTGTTTAGTTTCAGAAGTAAGTTATAGACTGTAACAATGCTAACAAGGGCAGGAGTCAAACTGCTGCTTCCCTGTATGAGGTGGGCCCCTGAAAGAGCGAGTGAATCAGTGATTGAATGTGTAACACTGTAGCAGCAGACAGTAATTAACACGTAGGAAAGCCGCAGATCAACCAATGGAAGAAATCAATAGAAGACAATGTAGCAACCGGGAAATCTCTAAATGTCACTGTCCAAGGGCTAGAAGCCCTGGTCTGAGTTAATCAACACTGGGGACCAACTTTTGGGCTGAATATCTCCAGATCGACCACTCCCAAAGCCCTACTCAAAATTCATCAATGAACTCCCAAACCTGCACGTACATGCAGATGGCCCCTGGGGCTGACAGTTGCCATCCAGTAGCCAGTGACGGGGAAGTCACACGAGGGTCAATGACCCCTGGATTGGGCAAACCTGAAAACTGGGTAGTCACCAAAGTCTGCCAAGGACAGATAAAAAGCAGTGAAAAGTGACCCTCAACAGCACCCTCTTGATCTCCAACTTGTCCAGCCAGAAGGACCAGCCAGCGACCCCTTCTGGAAGATAACACCACGCTGAAAAAAGCCTCGACAGCAGACTCCACCACCTGTGGGATAGGTATACCTGACTCTTGTAGCTCGCTACTGTGTGTGTGCATGTGTGTGTGTGTGTGTGTGTGTGTGTGTGTGGGGACCAGCCCCAAGGTTTATGATTTAACTTCATTACAGTGCTTCCACCTAATAAACCAGAATTTTTAAGGATCCCGAGTTGGACATTTGTAGCCAACATTATGAGCAGGGATTTGGGTTTTCTGTTTCCCATGGGAAAATGGAGAAAAACATGGATTTCCCCCTTTACCTGAGGAAAATGCTGATTTCTCATTTTAATGGAGAAACACATGGATTTTTTCATTTTTGCAAAGAGCTCTCTGCACGCTAGCACAGTTGTAGCCTGCAAGGGGCTTGGGGGAACAGGAGGAGGGTGGTCAGGCAGGGGCGCCATGTGGATGTATATGCAAATAGCCCCAGGCAGCCTGGAGAGCAGCTCCCACAGGTAAGTCTGATAGGGGTGAGGATTGAGGCCCCCATAGGGAGGGAGTCAGGCAGGGCTGGGGTTGGGGCTGTCCAGCTGGACAATGTGTGGGGCTTGGGGCCTGGGACTGGAATGCACAGCCACAGGGCCCTGGTGGGGAGTGGGATGGGATCACAGGTGGCTTACTCAGGGTGTGAGCTCCCCACTACTGTGTGCACTCCCAAGGGCAGGAGGGACCTATGCACCCCAGATCTGTGTGTGGGGCAGGCGTGGGCTGCCCACTGTGGGATCTCCAGCCTGCTGCCCTCCCCTGGGGCTTCTGTAACCTCCTGCAGGGCAGAGCAAGGCTGCACAGGGAAGCTCTCTGCTGCTGAAAATTCTTCGCTTCCTGGCAACATGCCCCCTGCCCTCATGACAGCAGCAGGGACAGTGGCATGAGGTTGTACCCCTTGCTGCAGCCATGTGAGTAGGGGATGCATTACCAGGGCAGCGTGGAGCTCACAGCAGCAATGAGCTTTTTGTGCAGATGTGCTCTGCTCTGCAACGCCAGGTCACACCCACTAGGCTGCAGGGGCCCTGGGAGAGGGTACCAGGGTGGGGAGCCCAAGCCTGCAACTGGCAGCCCGTGACTGCCCCCATCCCCCCCCCCACGCACATATATCTGTGGGGGGGGGGGCACAGCTTCCACTTGTCTCCCCAGGAGTGTGCACAGTGGTAGGGAGCCCGCCCCACCCCTGCCTGAGCCTGCAGTGGGTAGGCAACAGAGCGAGGAGCTGGCGTGGGCACTCTGCTCTGCTCCTGCAGGGGGTAGGGGGCTGTGGACCCAGGTCCATGGCCCTGTATCCCTGGCAGCTGGGGACCCCCTCTGGCAAGGCTGGGGGTGGGGCAGGGGGCTGGGGGTGGGGGGCTAGGGGCACTAGCAGGACTGAGAGGGTTGTGGGGGGGGGGGGAGTGAGAGTCACCAGCAGGGCTGGAGGGCTGTAGCTTGGGAGTGAGGGGTCTGGACCTACGTTCTGTGAGCTAAGGGGGTAGGGGGAGCTCTGATTTTCCATGATAAATAACCCAAAAGCAAATACAAAAAGTCATTGATATTTAAAATTTATTTTATTATAGTGATTGAGAAGCGGTGGGCAAAATACTGCCCATGGGCAAGATTTAGCTTGCCAGGCCACTCTATCTGGCTTGCGGGGCCCCTCAAAATTTTAGAAAATTAATTTTTATCTGTCCCTGGCTGCCTGTCAAAGATAACAGGCAGCCAGAGGCAACAGACCCAAGGGGAGCCGATGGCAGGACCCAGTGGCTGAACAGCGAGGCCAGCCCAGCTCCACCCTGTCCCCATCCCCCCACCCCACTTTGTGCCCCGGGGCCGGAAGCCTCTGCAGCTTCTGACCATGTGGCCCTGGAGCTGTTCCCTTCCCTTCCTCCATCTGTCCAACAATAAGGTAAGATCAGATGGAGGGAGTAGGAGAAATGGCTGTGAACTGCCCAGCAGGTGGGAGCCCTGTGGCGCTTGCCAGGCTGGGCTGGCGGCAGAGCAGGAAGCAGCGGGCTGGGGGGCCAAGGGAGATGGTGGCAGCAGGGAGTGGCATGGGAAGTGGCAGCATCATGGGGAGTGGGGGGGCCATGGGAAGTGGCAGAAAACAGTGTGGGCTGGGGCGCTGGAAACAACAGTGGTGCAGGGAGTAGTGCTATCTGTAGGCAGTGGCACAGGAAGTGGCAGTAGCTGCGGGGAGTGGTGGGGAGTGGTGGGGGTTGTGGGCAGTGGTGTGGGCATCAGTGCAGGAAGTGGCAGTGGCACAGGGAGTGGTGGGGGCTGTAGGCAGTTTAGGAGCTGTGGGCAGTGGCACAGGAAGTGGCAGCAGTGTGAGGAGTGGCAAGGGCCACGGGGAGTGGTGGCAGTGGGGGAAGTGGCAAGCAAGGGTACGGGGGGGAAAGCAGGGAAATGGTGGGGTAGTGGTGGTGGTGAGTGGGCATGAAGCCCATGCAGGTGCCCTGGGACTGGCAGAGACCCTGGGTGGGGCAGCAGGAGCACAGGGCCTGGGCATGGGGTTTGCCTGGCTGCATCGTGTGAGGCAGCCCAGTCCCGTCTCTCTCTTTCTCTCCCACTCCACCCACCATAACTCCACACCCTTCCACAGCCCCCACTTCTACCACATACCCTCCACCCCTCCACACTCACCCACCCTACCAACACCCCATCACACAGACATGTACTCCCCAACCACACCCCGCCACATACACCCCCTTACTGCTCACACACAATATACAGTTGAACTATATTTTGAGCTATTATGCAGTCACCTCTAGATACACTTTGTAAACACATAAATCAGTACAAAAATATTTTAAAATAAAATTAAAATAAGTTATAGTAGATATTTTATTTTTTTGTATCTGATTTGGGTATTTTTCCAGTTTCAAGATTGCAGTACCCTCCCTCCCAAAAGAAGTACTTCCAGGACAAGGGGAGGGACTTCCAGTGGCACAGGTCAGGAGTTGGGGGCAGGACTTCCAATCCCAATATGGTGACTGGGGCCGGGGCAGCTGTCAAGGGGCAGGGCTACCCATGTGGTCCTCAACAGTTCACGAAAACTCAGTAAGCAGCCCTGCGCCCAAAATAATTGCCCGCTCCCTTGGCTGAGGTAGCAGTCGGCTTCCAAATTGCTTTAAAATTGTAGATATATCAAGAAAATGTTGTTTTCAACTGATACCTATATATACATAGCCTTTCATTTTAATCAGGGATTTTGGGGTTTTTATCCAAGAATTTGCAATTTTTTTCTCAGGGAAAACCAGGATCCCTAATTATGAGCCAGCCCTTCCACAGTTTCACTGTTTCACCACTGTTTTGTCGTGTTGACTAGGAGGACTTCCTTATAATACACGTATGGAGCTTATATTACCTCTAATGGCAACTGTAGCAAAGAGGATATAGGTTCAGCCATTTATAGCCTTCTTTGATGACCAAAGACCATGAAGAGCTGCATAGGTTTATGATGCTAGTTTAAACAGAACTCTAAATTGCTCTCTGAGTTGAGAATAACCTTCAAGCCATTTGGAAGATACTGTCAAAGCAAACAAAGGCTCAATGTTTTGTCTGAGATGACAGGTTCAACCGGCAATAATTCTGTATTGTGAGGACTTTGGTTTAGTGAATTAGCTGGCAGCCGGTGGCTGAATATCAGCCAAGCAGTTTGGCAGGACTCAAATGGGGCTGGAGACACGGCAAATTAAAAGTGTGCATCATCTGCTTATCAATAATTACTTGGCCTATAATAACAAAAAGAAAGGAAAACCCAAAGTGGAAGAGATGTTTTGAAATCATATTCAATAGAAGTTTGTCCCCATTGTTCATCACCAGATCATGGTTGAACTGTACATTGTTGGTTTATGAAGATCAAGAGCCTTTCTTTTTTTTTTTTTTTATTTATTTGAACATTAGTAAAATGAATAATAAAAAGTTATTTAAAAGCAGAAGAAAAGAATCAAGAACCAACATGTAGGGACAGAAAAACATGGCCATTGAAGCTTGTTGCTGTGGCCTCAGTTTGCTGATTTGACCACACACTGTTCAAATATAAGCCCCACTTCTGCAAAGCTGTACACAAATATAGGCAGAGGGAGAAAAAGTATTGGGGGGGAGGGGGCTGAGCATATGCGCACATGCACACACATGCTCTGCCCTCCCCCCAACAAGTAAGTCTGTTGGGGAAGGGGCAAAGGGATGGGAAAGGGCTGTGAGGGGGCAGATTGAGGCCCCAGCAATAAGAAAGGGAGCGGGGCAGAGACAGAGGCAGGGGCTGGGGTAAATGGGGTCCTGGCCAGGCTGAGTGGTGGGACAATCGGAGCCCAAGCAGCTTGTCCAGGGGGGCTCCTGCTGCTCTGTGCACTCTGGCAGAGGCCCGGAGCCATGTGCCCCCCGATCTGTGTATGGGGTGGAGACAGCTGCCACTGCGCACTGCTCTTTGAGTCCTGCTGCAGCTGCCGCTACCTCCAGACCCGCACAACGCCATGTGCATCCTGCTGCTGGGCAGGCAGGGGGCATGGCACAGCCCAGTGGCAGCAGGCACGTGGTGTCACGCTGCTCCTGAGGCAGCTCCATCAGGGAGCAAAGTGCAGCATGCAGCAGCAGCCGCCTCCGCCCATGTACAGATTGGTGGGGCACATGCCCTGCTGGCCTCTGCCACAGTCACACACCAGTGCTGGACAAGCCACCTGGGCTCCAGTTGTCCCACCACCCAGTCCAGCTGGGGCCCCATTCACCCCAGCCCCTGCCCTTGTCTCTGCCCTGTTCCCTCCCTCACTGTGGGGGCCTCTATCTGCCCCCCCCACCCCCGACACTTCCCTTTCATGGAATCAACTAGTACTTGCCTGCTGTGCTAGGCAGTCAGTGATCCACACACCAAGCTGCAATCTGGGCTGCGCGCGCACCCCTCCCCACCCCTGTTATAGTTGCCCAGAGCTCGCGGCTGGACTGCCTTGCAGCCCTACCCACTGCCCCGCCTTTGTGGGGGCTGAGCCTCATTAGCCCCAGCCTTCTGCCACCTATGTACACAAATGCTTGACTTTAAGCATGTATGTGGGTTCATGCATGTGGGACGATTTCTCTGCTCTCAGTGATGTGCATGCATACTCTTTGCAGCAAGAGGGCAATAAATGGTCTCATCTAATAAACACTCCCTCATCGCACTTTCCTGCTACCTTTTTGAGAATTGATCAAAGTTGAATTATTGAAGGCTACTGATTAGTCAAACATCCTGAAAAATGAAGGGGAACTGGAATCCACATGAGCTCAATTAAAATTCATGTTCTATATGTTCCACTGTTCTGTTGTACTAATAAAAGATCATAATTGCCTGTATTGTCTACACAGCATGTCCATATCATTTATTCACAACTTGGAAGCAGCAGGCTCCACAATGTGTCTGACATGCTTCAGAACTGAAAAAAGAGGAGTGCCTAAGAGAGATGGAAGGCTTCCAGCAGCCTCTCCCCAGGGTAAGGCATAGCTTGGTGGAAATAGGCCCAGAGGCCTAGCTTTGTTCAAGTCCCAAGGCTATTGGCTGACAGCCCAGTGTAAATTTAATGTAGAGAGAATATCTGCTTCTTGAAAGCTAGGCTGTAATAAACTTGAAGAAGAATGGGAAAGATAAAATGCCAAGATCAACATGGTAAGATGTGACCATCCTCCTTAGGCAAGCTTCCATCCTAATTCATAGAGTAACTGTTACACAGATCCACAATGAATGAGCCAGAGCCAAAGTAATAAGTATCATTTTGGGAGTCAGGAGCTCCTGGTTAATTGTAGCTTTGCCAACAACTTATTGTGAGGTTTTGGTCATGTCATGCTCCCTCTGTGTCTCAGCTTTCCCAGTGATGATAATAACTCACTAGTTCGTTGAGGTGTTATAAGGATTAATTATATTCTGTCTCTACATCATGTACTTGAACATGTAAAGCATTATGTTAGTGCTAAGTATTAGTAAGATGCATTATTTGAGTGGAGATCAGGCACAGGAACCTGCATAGAGGGACTGAATAATAGCATATTCCTGGCAGTCACTTTGGCCTTATATAGGAATTGTTTCTCCTGGGAGGGCCACTGCTCTCCCAGGAGAAATGACAAGTGTACAGACATTCAGGATTTTTCTCCCAGAGTAAAAATGGCCCCTCCAGGGGCAAAATAACCTAGGAAACACTAGGGTTAAATCACTACTGGAAGAGTTTCTCTTGGGAGAGTGAGTACCTGTGGTGGTGTCTCTCAGATGAGAACACACAGCATAAACAAGCATTTCTTCTCCTATGAGGAACTTTCCTGGATGTGGTTTAACTCTGTTTTTTCCCAAGCTATATTTCCCCTGGAGCAGCCATTTTTACCGTGGAAAAAACCCCTGAACATCTGTATGCTTGTGGTTTCTCCTAGGAGAGCATCAATTCTCCCAGGAGAATCTGGATGTCTGTACAAAGACAGTCCTCCAGCACCCCCTACCCCAGGAGACAGTGTATTGCTCACTGGACTGCTGCTCCAGTAGGGAGCAGGAAATGCCCCCTTCATAAGCAGCACATTGTGCTGCACGAAAACACAGGCTGACCAGTCTGGGTCAGCCAGTCAGGGCTGTCCTATGCACTGCTGCCATCTGTCACTAAGCGGACTAAGGAAACCTGCAGAACTTGCTAAGATGTGTTCTCAGTTCCTCCCCTTCCAGCACAGTGTCTCCACTCTTCAGGACCTCAGCACTTGAATGTTTGTATATATGGCTCTGAGTAAGTTTCTCTACTGGGAGAACAAACCTGGGAAGATTCTCCCAGATTATTTGAATGTATGTACACAGTGGTTGTTTGTGTCAGTGACCCCACCAGAAGATTTGCCTCCCTCCTTCTCTTTCCTCACAACAAAGGGAGACATGTGTCCCTTCACTGTTGCCAATCTTCCCCTTCCCCACTGTTGCAATGCTTAGCGTTGCACATGCCTTTCTGCATAAGCAAGTCTATATAGGTTCTGATCATCAGATCACTTCAATTCCACTGAAATCAATGAGACATGTGAATGGAGACATGTAAATGTATTTGCAAGCATGCATGTGCCTGAATGTTTGGATGAAAAGGCTAAAGTTTCTTCTTTTGTTTCCCAGGCAATCTTTATTTTCTTCCTGAGAGACTGCCATGGCCTCAAGGGCCCTCTCTTACCATAATCCTTCCATATTTATGACTGTCAAGGGAAGCAATAAGAAAAATCTGGAAAGGCCTAAAATTGTTGCAGATTATCTTGTGGGGACCAAGCCCCAGCCAAACCAATGTCTGGGCCTTTTAATGTTCAAGCTGACAGGCTTTTCAGGCTTTTCATTATGACTGCTCAATAGCAGGTCATATGACTCCAGTCTATATATTTGCTGTTCTGTTCTTGTTTGTTATGTGCACCTAGTGAGTATGTGAGAAAAACATCAATGCATGTTATAATTTAGCTGATACATCACATTTAGAAAATATCACTATACTGAGATCTGTAGTTTAAGCTCTAGTTAGTTTTATTGCATTTAAAAAAGTTGTTTCTCTAATCTTTACAGTAGTGCCAAGAGTCAAACAAAAAATGAACAGAGCAGCTGACAAAATGGCCTCAAGCGCTGATGAAGTGATGTGAGGAAGATGATATGAGAAACTAATATGGACTGGAAAACATATATTTGATTAGCCTAGGTAACAGCATGTTTGTAAATGCACATATGGTGAATCTGATGTGGATTTTACTTCTAGCCAAACAAATCAGTACATTTACTGGCATCAGTGGAGTTGTGTAGTTATAAAACAAGAGTAAAATAAGAGTTGGGCACTGTGGAGAGAGAGATCCGGGGAAAGGGAGGGGCCACTAGGAAGAGTTGGTAGCATCAGTGAAGAGAAGATGCTGGAGGACCGTCCCACCAGGAAGTGCGTGCAGCCAGTGACATCTGAGATATGTGGGCTGCGTGAATGGGCGATTGGAGGATCGCTGGGCAGAACAGACATCAAGCACAAGAATGCCATGATAACCAGACAGACTCTGTGGGACAGACACCTGTAAAGGAGAGTAAGGTCAGATGTGGCTGGGGCAAGCAGAGAGCAGGGGATGGGCCACCTGGTGTGGGAACCAACCCAATGGAGTTTGCCTTCCTCTTAAGGACCGTGTATGGGTTTGTGAAGGAGGCCACTCAGAGGGATTGGTCTCCCTCATAGAGACTTGTACTTGAACTGTACAGAAGGCAGCCCAGAGGGGGCTAGCCTTCCTCTTGAGGATTCTGAATTGATTCATATGGGAAGCTACCTGGAGGGGTTCACTTCCCACTAGGGATTGGAAACTGATTTGTAACAGAACCAGCCCAGTGTGGCTTGCATTGTCCATGGGACTGGAGAGTAATACCTGGAGGGAGCACCTGGATATTTGTTGTATATTTCTTTTGAAGTTTGGACTTCTCATTCCTTTTCTTTTTCTGTTCCCTTATTTTCATTTCTTTTGGTGGGAATGATATAACAGGGCCCTGAGTCTGATGGCTAACCTCAACCTAGTTGGCCTGGGGCTTGAAGGCTGCTGGGTTGGGGCTGATTTAAATTAACAAGAGCAGGAATTCTAGCTTAAGCATGTGGTGCCAGTGGCAGCAGGGGAGGGTTAGACCCTTCTCCCTTCTCCTGTCAGGACCAGAATACCATCCAACACCATGGAAGTGGTATAGGTGGGGTATAGGGGAGGTGAAGCCCCACAAAGAGACTCCTTCAGCAAGCCTAAAGTATCACTTGTGGGAACTGGCTCCCCAGCAAAGGTAAAACCAAAGTTGTGGTAGGTGAGAGAGAAACACCCCAGAGCACCTGAGTGATATTTCAGTTTCCCCACCCTGTCATCACTTAACAGAAGGATGTCAGACTGAAGGGGACCTAGGCCCTAAAACTCCTACAGTCAACAGGCCCTGAATAAATGTATGAGTTAGATCCTGTGCTGAGCTTCTCAAGAGTTAAGGGACCACAGTAGACTCCGGCCCTATATCTAGATAGTAATAATATCCCTATCACCATGGTGCATAGTCAAAGAAGTAAAAAAAACCCCAAACCAAAACCATTAGGCTCTCCGCACTGTTTAATTCTTTTATATTTTGTTTTAAATGTTGTCAGAGGGTGCATCTACACATGTGTTTTAATGCACAGTAGCCTATTCTACTGTGGCTTAAAGTGGTGAGTAAAAAGCTGTGCTAATAAGCTCATGCGCAGTAGAATAGGCTATTGCGCATTAAGCGTCACCTAAAAAGCGTGTGCTTGCATTACTGTGCATTAGTGCACCCTAATGCACATTTATTTAGTACCTCATATTGGAAGTACTAAATTTAATGTGCATTAGGAAAAGCTCATTACTGCACCTGTAGATGAGCCTAGTGAGTCTCAGTTTACCATAAATTTAAGTAGAGTAACTGCCATTTTATTAACAAGCATTTTGGAGTTATGTAGCTGAGAGTCAAATCTAGATCCTTTCTGACAATCCAGTTTCATAAACTTGATCTTGAAATATTAAAAATACTCAATTGTTCAGAAAAATTCTGACAGAATTCGTGTGAAAAAAAAGTTTTTGGCCATTTTTGGCGCTACCATATCATTAAGTGGTTGTGGTTAGTCAGTTCTGCTTCATGAACAGGTTAAAACCAAGTCAAGCAGTGTCTGGTAAGGTGAACACCCAGAAGAGAGACTCTGGGGCAGGAACCATATTTTTTTTGTATGTTTGAAACTGTGATAATGAAGTCCATGACTAAGGCTGTTAGGTGATGCTGGAATATGAATAAAAGCTCTGCTACAACTCAATATAAAGATGTTTTCTAAATTCGATTTGCATAAGGTGTAATGTCTCCATAAGCTGGCTGGTATGGAGAAGGACCATGCCTCCTACCTCACCCGCCAAATGAATGCCACATACTATTTCCTCTATACTTGCTGTGTATGAAGGCACGGCCATGAAATACATTTCTCCAGATCCCTTGCTACACCTAGGAGCACTCATAGCAAGTGGGTCTTATATTCCGGACAGAAGAGGGCCTATAACTATTTTCTGCACAGAGAAGGGACAGGAGGAAAATATTTTTGTGTAATATTACACAAACCCTACTTGGAAAGACTGGTCGGAATCTTGCCTTACAGAGCATGCGGAGAGTTCTGTTAAGTTCAAAACAGGGTGTGCTACATCAAAAATGATAATTTACAAAAAATCAAGTAGGAGACACTAGAGATGAGCTCTCCAAAGGGTCCTTCCCCGACACGCAGGCCTCTACTTTTGCACTTGCAAAATTGCCGCTGCATTGTTCACATACCAAAATTAGGCAGGTGCAAAGCACACACCTTAAATGACTTAACTGCAAAGTAAAGTCAGGGTAGATTTGCACCTCTATTGACTAACTGAATAACAGATGTATAGCATAAGCTTTCATTAGCGTGGATGTCTGGATTCAGGCTTTATGTTTTATTCCTGGATTCAGGCTAGCACTGCTAACTACCTCTCTTAGCTGCAAAATGTCAGAATAGTTGCTTGCGTGAATGCACGCACACACACTTTAAATAGCATAACAGGTGTAAGCTCTGGAATTCACACTTGCAGAATCTGCTGGTGTCAATGGGTTGCATAAGTGCAAATTCTAGCACCACGTTGCAGGGAGTTAGATCAGACATTCAGGAATCATATGACTGGTCAGTGTTGACCAGAAAGCCACAACAACATACATACTCCTGGTGAAATGTGACCAACACTCTCCAAATCAAAAGGAAAAAGAACACTGGGCACATCTACATGAGATGTTTACTGTGCAAGAGACTAATTAGCTCTGCAGTAAACATCTTAGTATCTGCATGTGCACTCTTATTCGGCTGGAGTAAACTAATTTACTCTGCTGCTGCTACAGAGTAAAAAACTCTGCAGCAGCATGCTTAGATGCTGACCCAGCTGTCTGGGGCATGAGGGTGCTTCAGTGTGGGGACTGCCTGCCAGCTAGCCCTGCACTGAAGCACCTCGTGCCCCAGCCATCCCATCTGCAGTACAGTGAGTTGGGGGGAACAACCCTGCCCTGGGAAGACATGTTCCCCCCAGACCTTCTGCCAAATGGGGCTGCTCCACCCTGGTTCAACATGCTGCGATGTGAGGTGCACATGCAGATGCACACCTGGGAGCAATAAACTCTGGAGTGATAAGCTCTGGAGTTTATTCGTGTGCATGGATAAGCACATGTAGACGCACCTATTGTGTAGTTGTCTAGGGTGCATTATTTATGACTTTCATAGATTCATAGACATTAGGGCTGGAAGGGACCTCGGAAGATCATTGAGTCCAGCCCCCTACCCCAGGGGCAGGAAGTCAGCAGGGATCATAGGATCCCAGCAAGATAAACATCCATTTGTTTCTTAAAGGTGTTCAAAGTAGGTGCCTGAACCACCTCCAGCGGCGGTTTATTCCAAACCTTGGGGGCTCGGACAATAAAGAAGTTCTTCCTTATGTCCAGCCAGAAACGGTCATGAAGGAGTTTGTGACCATTTGACCTTGTCATCCCTTGGGGCACTGGTGAACAGACATTCCCCCAGATCCTGGTGAACACCCCTGATAAACTTATAGGTGGCTACCAGATCCCCTTGAGCCTGCGCTTTTCCAGGTTGAAGAGTCCCATAGCTCTCAGCCTCTCATCATAAGGTCTATTTTCCTGACCTCTGATCATGTGTGTGACTCTCCTCTGGAATCTCTCAAGCTTCTCCACATCCTTTTTTGAATTGTGGAGCCCAGAACTGAATGCAGTACTCCAGCTGCAGCCTCATCAAAGCTGAGTACGACGGGAGAATGACGTCCTGGGATTTGCTTGAGAAGCATCTATGGATGCAAGCCAGCATTTTGATCGCTTTACTAGCCGCAGCATCACATTGAAAGCTCATGTTCATCTTGTGGTCAATCATGACCCCCAAGTCCCTTTCATCCGTAGTGCTAACCAGCGTAGCACTGCCAAGCCTGTAAGCATGCTACAGCTTTTTCCTCCCAAGATGGAGAACCTTGCATTTTTCGGTGTTGAACACCACCAGGTTCTCATCCACCCATTTCATGAGCCTGTAAAGGTCTGCCTGGATTACCCTCCTGTCCTCAGGTGTGAATACTTTACCCCAGAGTTTGGTGTCTGTCACAGAGAGAGACAAATGGGGGAGACCCTAAAAGCTAAAAGAGGAACCCCGGGACCAGAAAACGAGGGGAGTACAGAAAAAGTTAAAGAAAAAAAAGAATACTTACTTGCAGTGAGATGGGCAGCAAAACAAGAACACCAGCAAGAACCTGTGCAAGCAATTAGCCGTGCTTTCATACGGCTGCGGCCAGCCGGTGACGACAGCAGCAATTACCGGCTAGCAGGGATAAAAAGGTCTGCCCACAAAGAGGTGGGGGAGGAGACGCCGAAGGGATTCCCCATCAGCAGGGTCTGCCGGAAGCTCGGGGCGGAGCGAGAGACGACGATCCCCAGCAGAGGCAGATCTGACGCCTCACGCAGCGAAGGTGAAGCCACGAACGGCAGTGAAGGTAAAGCTGCGCTTGAGGCAGGAGCCCCGGTGTGGGAGAAGGTGGGGACGGAAGATCGAGGCTGGAGGAATCCAGAGCCTAGGAGACTCCGCAGGAAGGAGGGACACACCGGCTCTCCCTACAACATTCAAACAGGTGCATCCGTGGAGGGAGCTGGGGGACCCAAGGATATACCCCGAGGGCAACAATTATATTGAAGAGCCCAGAAAGAGGGCAGCATTAATGAGAAACCCCAGAGAGAGGGTGGTATTGCTGAGAAGCCCCGGGGAAGAGGGTAGCAGTTTGAGGATCCTCAGAGAGAGGGTCATACCAGTATGAAGACCCAGAGAGAGGGAGACGCCACTGTGAAGGCCCAGAGAGAGGGCCACTCCAGTGTGAAAACCCAGAGAGAGGGTCACATCAGTGTGATGATCCAGAGAGAAGGCAACGATATTCTGGGCTGAAGGGGCCAAGCCGGAGGCTGGGCGAGCAGAAAGGGGCCCTAGTAGCCAGATAGGAGCATGGGGTTGTTCCTTGGGGTCACTTGGAGCGCACAGTGTTGGTGGTGGTGATTTTCTTGCATTTTCTTTTGCGGTAGAATATTCTCTGTTACCCCGTGACTGGAGGGGTTGAGGGAGAGAGTAGCAGGGCGGTTGTGGATTGAAAGGCATCAGTGGTGCACAAGACTGGCCGCAGGACCAACAGTGACCCACAGGCTGGGTATAGGGCGAGGTGGAGGGGAAGTGGAGCCTCGCAGAAGACTGCCAGAGGAACGAGGGGCCAGCGAGGAAGATCATGCAGTACTAAGCCCCCCGCACTGAGGAAGATTCAAAGTCGTGGCAGACGAGAAGGGGGTGGACTGGATTGCAGGTAAATACCTCCTCAAGAGATCACCTGCAATGGCAGGGCGGATTCCAGTAGACACCCGAACCAAAGAGGCATGAAACAAAATGTTCGAGGCCAGGCGGGCACAGTGTCATCGGCGAAATTGGCCAGTCCTCTTCTGACACCAATGTCCACATCATTAATGAAGATGTTAAATAGTATAGGCCCTAGGACAGAGCCTTAAGGGACCCTACTGGTGACCGTGCACCAAGACGATTGACTTCCGTCAACCACCACCCTCTGGGTCCTACTGCGGAGCCAATTCCCCAGCCAGCAGATCATGGTGAGGTTGAGGTCACAGTTAGCCAGTTTTGCCAAGAGGTGATCATAGGATACCAGATTGACGGCTTTTTAAAGTCAAGATATACGACATCAATCTCTTCCCTGTTGTCCAGGTGATAGGTCACCTGGTCATAAAAGAAATGAGATTGGTCAAGCAAGACCTACCCGCAACAAACCCATGCTGGCTATCCCTCAGGATGTAGTCGTCAGCCAGTCTGTTAAGAATGGCCTCTTTGATAATCTTTTCTAGGATCTTCCCCGGGATAGAGGTCAGGCTGATGGGCCTGTAGTTTGCCGGATCCACTTTCCTCCCTTTCTTGAAGATAGGCCTTCTTTCAATCTTCAGGCACTTCACCACAGCACCAGGACTTTGTGCCTCCATAAATAAATCATTGTTTATGACTGCAGGAAAGACGTAGCCAAATAAGCAGCCAGTTATCCCACATTGGATGTGACAATCCCAAGTTCACAGACTCTGTACTGGTGTCCCAGAATTAGGACTTTTGTCTTGAATTTGAAAAAAAAACTTCTGGTCAGGTCTTGGACAACATCTTCCTGCATTTGCTGAGAGAATTCAGCATAACACTGTCTGGTGCAACAGGCATGGTTAATCAGTAGTGGCAGTTATTCCACCTGCAGCAATGCAGCAAGGTAGCTACAATAACTGTGTGCCTGTCTCAGTTCAATTATCTGCTCCCATGCAGCTTTAGCACATGCGCCTGGTTTTGGGCATGACGGGACCTCATACAATCCTGGAAGAGACCCTTGGTCACTTTGGGGAAAACCCCAAAACTCACCTGCCATGAATTTGAATGGATCTTCAGTGGTGGGGACTCCCGTTGAGGGGACTTCCGGAGTTGTCGCATCTCCTGGCGGATGTACATGGGGCTCTACCTCCCCTACACCCCATCCATATGCCAGCCTTTGAGACGAGCCTCAAGATCTTTGTGCGGCTTGCCCTCCGGTGATGTCAATTCATGCTCCTTATGCTTTTGTTAGTCCAACCTGTCACAACCCAAAGTTGTGAGTTTTTGTTTGTGTGCGCTTCGGCAACACTAAATTATGTTCCCGCTAAAATTACAGCTTCCTTCCACGGTGGAGTTCTCTGCTGCGGGAGAGAACTCCAGTGCAACAGGAGATTTCCCGCCAAATTTGTAGCCTTCTTTGCATGGTGCATTTCTTTTGCATCTCAGAGATGCACAGTGCAAAGGAGTTCCTGCCATTTGTATGGGAGTTCGTGCCACATTATTGGACAACTCTAATATATGCATACGTGGTGGCTAGCAATTGGCTTGCTAGCCATATAAAGGGCTTGGGTGGCTTCCACCCAAGTCGGAGAGAGAGGAAAACCGGAGAGAGACAGAACTCGCCAGGAGGAGGAGACTTCGCGCTGTGTGAAGATCTCTAAGTGATGTGGACCCTTACGGACCCAACGCGCCTCTCTTAAGAAGGCAACAGAGGTCTAAATAGCCTTTAGCCTCTTCCCATCGCCGAGTGCAATCCTAGACATATCCCTTTCCTATATACCCAATTTTTGAACCCACAGAGTCTTGACAACTCCGGGGCCCGGGAACCGAACAGAGCCCACGGAGCTTCGACAACTCCGTGGGAAAGAATTGCCGAACCCGCAGAGCCTAAACAACTCCGGGGCCAAAGAACCGAATTTGTCGTAGTCCTCCAACAAGGATTTAAGCGGAGTTGCACCTGGAAACTGTCCAGCCTACACTGCGACCATCTTGGGTGTAAGTAAATAATCTTTCAATCAACCATTATGCCTCTGTGACTAATTCTAGCCCGCGCGTGCCTTGCCGCCGTGCGGTTTTCTCTGACCCTGCGTGCCCGGGCTGCTGGCCACAGCTCGCATGCGCAAAGACGGGCCCGGCTCGCCCCTGGCCCCCACACAACCTTCTTATCATCTTAACCCAGGGGCTTCTGGATGTCCTGCCTGTGGAGATGCGTCTCAGTAGCCTGGTGGTTCCATCCTGAGCTGTAGGCTACTGCTGCCCTCTTCCTCCACCAGAATTCGCTTACTGGCACCTTAAGACCTATCTACAGCAAAATAACCTGCAAGAGCCTCTGTCAAAGTAAAAGAAAGAGAAAATAAAAGGAAAACCAAAGGACTGAGAAGAGGGAAGGAACTACCTTAACCAATTATAAGTGCAATAAAATAAAGAAAAGACTGAAAAGAAAAAGTGGAGGGGGATCAAGCTGTGCAGCCCTCTTTCCTCCATTCAAACCCTAGCCTAGCATGTCTCCTTATCTAGGATTTGTGGCCTTGCCTCAGCTGGGGTCTTCCACGGCTCTTTGCTGAGCTGCCTCGAGTCCTGTGCTCCCATGCCGATCGCCACCGGTGCGGGATGTTTCCTCTGATTCTGTCGGTGCTGACACCGGCCTCTGCGTCAGGTCTTCCTGCTTCTGCCAGTGCTGGATGCACTCAGCATGGGGGATCCCTGCCACTCCTCTCACTCCCAGCATCCCTGCTTGCTCCCTCTCAGAGCCGGCTTTTGAATCTGCCAGGTAGTGTCTCCTGCTGACATCACCCAGCTCCAGCTGTAGATAAACGCAGCTAATAAACCGTGCGGGTTTTTCTTTTGTCTCGCTGGATCATCGGTGTCCTAAAAGGGGTAAGTTTTCTTCTTTTACAGGGTTTTTCTTTTGGGGTTGTGTTCCCCTTGTCCCGGGTTCCCCGGCAGGCAGGGCTCCTTGCTCCCTCATGCTTGTAGCCCGCTGACAAACTGGACCCCAAAGTGGCATCAACGGCTTCTGATTCCAGAGGTTGGGGGGGGGGGGGGGGCGCACTGGACATGGGACCGAGGACTGTTCTGCATTTTTTGCTTAAAGTTGCTTAACACGAGACATCCACTTAAAAAAAAAGCCCTTTGATACATTTTCTGTGAAGAGTCACTTGTGGTTCAGGAGCCACTGTCTCCCTGTCACTGGGTTAAGTTATTGAAAACCTGTGTACAAATCTTGTATCTCCATCTGCAGTCTCACCATGGGAATGCAACTCTGAACCTGTCACCTTTTTCTTGTCCTGGGAATACCTATTACATTCTAGAAGCTGAAAATATACCTCTAGCAACAAAAACACAGGGCAAGGTGCATTGTTGCCAATTCTATGAGTCCAGTCAAGATTCAAAATAAATATGAGATTAGCATCAAAATCAAGAAATATAGTTTTAAGAAAAAAACTCCAATAATGACAGGTTCATTCTTATATCTGCTTTTGGGGCCCTTGGAGTTCATAATTTCATCCTTCTCTTTGCAATGATGAAAGCTGTGAGATAATCACATCAATCCAGAAGCTAGGGCTTTATGGAAAATTCCAATATTGTAAGATTCCTGAAAGAATCCCTGAAGGTGGCAACACAGAAAATCAGCTGAACGGCTCATCCAAAATTCAGTTTTATTCAGCCCTTTAATGGGACGGCTGATAAGTTAGAGAGTATGTACACACATACATATACATTACAGTATAGTTTCCTGTTAGGAATATTAATAATATATAAATATATATAATATTAATAATATATATAATAATATTATATATAATATGTGAATATTCCTGTTAGGAATATTCCTGTTAGGAATAATCTTGGTAGTCTGTGTTCTGTGGCTTACTCAGTTGCCTTCATATATTTATTTGAAATTGGGCCCTTCCTTATGAAAAACTTTTTTAATATTGATTCTACCATCTGGCCACCAGGTGGCACTATGGTCTATGGTAGCAGTTTCCAACCTTTTCAATCAATGGGCCAGTCAACCCCCAACATTTCTCCAAACCATTATGTACCTTTATCATCAAGATTGCTGAAAGCAGGGCAAAACCACTGTACAGGAGCACAAAATCATAGGTTTATACAAATAAAATTCTCAAGCTACCTTTTCCTGTGTAGTGGTCATTAAATGGTTGCTGTTACTGTCTGGATCTGCTAGTCTTACGATTTTTTCAGTCATGATTTTACGACTTTTGAATGCTGAGTTGCGGCCACCATGCATTTTGCACTGTGTTCTTGTTGCTAGATGCACTGGTAATCAGATGCTTCTTA